>NC_067289.1:2541607-5219107 GCF_020740795.1 Apus apus
TCACTTTGCTGAAGACAGGTGGATCCTGGCAGATTTGCAACAAGAAATGGTGTGAACTGGGATGTCAGCAGCAGGGCAAAGCAACCCACATCATGCAGCTCCTCTGTCCAACAATTCAAAGGCCTGAAGGGTTCATTGCAGATGTCTCAGGGGGTTGTCTAACCCATGTATCTAACATGGGCTTCTCCACTGGCACTAATTCCCTTTATGGCCTAGTACACCCTACCAGAGGAGTCAGTGAGTCACCTCAACCAAAACTAGGGAAAGATGAGAGAAATGGAGCATCTGCCTGTGAGGAAAGGCTGGGAGAGCTGGGGCTGATCAGCCTGAAGGAAACTGAGGGGAGATCTCATCAGTGCTTATGAATAACTACAGGGGGTGGCAGGAGGAGGATGGGCCAGACTCTTTTCCACAGTGTCCAATGACAGGACAAGGGGCAATGGGCACAAACTGGAGCTCAGGAGGGTCAAGTTCAACATGAGGAAAAGCTTCTTGCCTGTGAGGGTGACAGAGCCCTGGGACAGGCTGCCCAGGGAGGCTGTGGAGTCTCCATCCCTGCAGGCATTCCAACCCCACCTGGATGTGTTCCTGTGGGATCTGCTCTAGGGGATCCTGCTCTGGCAGGGGGTTGGACTGGCTGATCTCCAGAGGTCCCTTCCAGCCCCTACAACTGTGTGACACATCTGGCCCAATGGGTCACTCTCCAACAGCAACACGAAGGGGTCCAGTAGGACCAGCTGAGATGCAGCCACCCATGGGCTAGTCGTTCAGACAGATCCCAGGATCTCATTACCAGTAAGACCAAAACTCAATTAACTTCTAGCAAAGAAAGAATTCAGATTTGTGACCCAGAAATTCCTGTGCAACTATCTAAGATTGATGCTCACACATTCTTCAGTTTGGCTGGCAGAAACTTGAAGCAAAGTAACATAAAGGGTGGGGTTTTTTTTAAAAGAATGGTTTAAATAACTGAGCTCATCAAGAAATAAGACCTGGCTTCTACTTCTCCTTCCCCACCACCTCAGCAAGCTCAGTAACTTGCCACGTGGCTAAAAGAAATGCCAGTGAGATCAGGCACCAGCTGAAGCTGCACAATTATTCAGCTCCCTTCTCCAGGTTCCTGGAAGAAAATGAAGCTGCTTTTCAAGAGGAAGGAGGGAACATATTTCAAAGGGAGGAGAGGGGGGAGAAATTCCTGGACACTGGCTCCTCACAGCCAGGAGTAACTGCTGACCTCAGTGCAACTGGGAGAGCCAGTGAGATAAATGAGCTGCAATAGCAGGTGTTGTGCTTGGAAATAATTATGGAGACATGACCAGCAAATTCAGCCACTTGGCCAGTTTTTCTTCAGCCTGCTTTGAATGGCCTGTTTTGTTGTAGCTTGACTGAGATGGTTCAAGGCAAAGTGTTTCTTCTCAGCATCTTTTCTTAGAAAAGCTGTTCCTCTCCAGGGCAAGCCTTCCACAAAAGTGCCTTTTTCAAGGTTTGAATCTGTTTGGGCTTTTTTTTTCCCCCCCCCTCAATAGAACCATGCCTGGAATGGGCAGCCTGTTGTAATCAAACATCCACCACCATCTTCATTCATTAACTGAAATATCTCAGAGAGGACCTGGGGACAGGAACTTGAAACAATATTATCCAATATTATTTCCAGTATTGTCTTTTCCAATATTATCTTTTAAATCATCTAAATGTTTCAGTTTCTCAAAGGAAGGCAATGGACCAGATATATTAATCATAAGGAAAAGCAAAAAAAAAAAAATCACTAAACTAGGAGAGATTTAGGTGAGATATGAGGAGGAAATTCTTCACTCTGAGGGTGGGGAGGAACAGGGATGGGCTGCCCAGGGAGGTTGTTGATGCCTCATCCCTGGAGGTTTTTAAGGCCAGGTTGGAGGAGGTTTTGTGCAACCTGGGCTAGTGGTTCCCTGCTCATGGCAGGGAGGTTGGGACTGGATGATCTTTAAGGTCCCTTCCAACCTTCATGATTCTATGCAATTGCTTTTTAGAGCCAACCACTACATAATTAGAGAGAAAAAAAAAACAGCAAACGTGGCCAGATCTTACGTTAATATAAATCAGAGTAACTTCAGTGAAGTCAGAAGAGCTACAAACCTCCATCCATTGATGGTTTTCCCCACACTCCACCATCCCCACAATCAGGACATTTTCAAACACCCTGCAAGTACCTCCCAGCACCAATCTCCATATGCATAGACACTGCTTGCAGGTAGGATTACACACATAAACAACACGAAGACTAGACAAATTAAAGCTCTAAAAAATCAGCAGTGCTCATAAAACTTTATTTCATCTCCCCTCCTCGTATACCTGCTGCTCCTGACTTGTATCCAAATTGGTTTTTTTCCACAGGATCCTGGTCTCATCTCTACAGTGGCCCTTCAAAAAGCAGCTCCTCAACCTCCTCCTGAGCTTTAGCTGCAAACTAGGTGGCCCCAGGCCTCTCTACCTGCACAACAGCCAAGCCCTGCTCTGATTATAAACCCAGTTATTTCCAGTTAGGGGGTTTGTTTGGAGAGCTAAACAAAACCAAAACACATAAACAGAGTATTCTGGCTGGAAACAATTGTTGACATCACAGCCAAACCAGCTCAGGGTATTTGACATGACTTGCTGTGCCCTTTGGGGAAGAAAAGGTTTTCCCAGCTTTAACTGGAAGCCTTGGAACCAGGGTAAAAATGGTCCTTCTAAAGGTGGTTCCCCAAAGGAGCTCCTACTCTCAGGACACTTCTGGTCTCCAGTGAGGAGGAAATCATGGAATCCCAGACTGGTTTGGGTTGGAAGGGACCTTCAAGATCATCCAGATCCAACCCCCTGCATGGGCAGGGACACCTCCCACCAGCCCAGGCTGCTCCAAGCCCCATCCAACCTGCCCTTCAACACTGCCAGGGATGGGGCAGCCACAGCTTCCCTGGGCAACCTGGGCCAGGCTCTCACCACCCTCACACTCCAGAATTCCCTCCTCATGTCTCACCTCAATCTCCCCTCTCCCAGTTTTCATCCATCCCCCCTCGTCCTCTCCCTCCCTGCCCTTGTCCCAAGCCCCTCCCCAACCTGGGCCAGGCTCTCACCACCCTGTGGGCAGTTCTATGGCCTGATCCTCCACCCTCTTCAGTCTGGATGAGCAGAATGGCAGCTGTAAGACCTTCCAAGGGTTGACCTCCCTGTGTGGACACTCTCCCTTTCCCCACCCATCTCCTGGTGTGATTCATTCCACTTCTGCCTCTGCCCACCGTGGCAGAAAGCCCTTATCCCTGTGCAATCAGAGCACCTGGGGTTGCCTTCCCTTTGTGTGAGCCAGCTGGAGCCACACGTGGGGATGGGAAATCCAAGCTCCATTCTCCTCATTCCAGGGCCAAACCACATCACAGGCTGCTCAACCTGCTCTGGGAAGGAGGAAACCCTCCTTCTTTCCTGAAACCACGGGCTGGGCAAGCTCCAGACCAACCAGAGGGCAAACCTTTTCCTCTGCTGAACCATCCAACTTGGCCAAAACCAGGGAGACTGGAGGAGAAAACAAAAGCCCAAACCCATCACCAAGCCAAATTGCAACTCCCTGCAAAATAAAAACCAAAATTAAGCACAAAAGTGCCAGACCTTCTCAACAAGATTCATCTTTTCCCCTTCAATAACTACAAAACAAAGGCTCTGCCCTGCGTGGGGAACACTCCACATCCAACACTCTTGGATCTGGTTAAATTGTGTCTTGCTCCTGCTTTCTCATACCCAGACATACAAAGACCAGCCTGAGCCAAGGGCCTGGAACTGAGAATTTCAGCCTGAGCAGTTACACGTTGGCAAGGGTTTAGCCTTGGAAAAGAGACTCTTTTAATGGGAAGTGCCTGGCAACCTTAATTCCAGGCACCCCTGCCAGCTCCACCAATAATTATAGCTCAGTTTCAGAGTCACCCGTGTGCTAACAAATACAGTTCATGACAAGAGCACTTGCCAGGGATATTCACCAGGAAAGATTCCCAACCAAGGAGAAGACAGAGCCATGAGGTGCAGACATGACCTTAGGTTGCTTCTTTGTCTCCAGGCATGGATCTCCAGACATGGATCTCCTGCCCAAGCCAGAGGTGAGCCTGGTCTTGAGCATTTCAGATGAGCCTCAGGGCTGCTTTGGATTCCTCCAGCCTCCCTCAGGCACAGGGACAACTGCATCTTAGCCCTGCAAGTGATACCTCAGCCTCCTGTGCCCACCAGTGAGCAGGTCTCCTGCTTCTCTCCATAGGCTCCAATGATCACAGAAGGGATGAAGAACAGTCCCTGCCTGCTCCACAGCTCCCCAGTGGAGACAGGAAGCTTCCCAACTGGGGTGTTCCCCTGCCAGCCTGGTGCTTCTGGAGCAAAAAAATTGTCCACACTTACTAACAAGGCCATGAAGATGATCAGAGGGCTGGAGCAGCTCTGCTCTGGAGCCAGGCTGGGAGAGTTGGGGTGTTCAGCCTGGAGAAGAGAAGGCTCCAGGGAGACCTGAGAGCACCTTCCAGTGCCTGAAGGGGCTCCAGGAAAGCTGGGGAGGGGCTTGGGACAAGGGCAGAGAGGGAGAGGACAAGGGGGGATGGATGAAAACTGGAAGAGGGAGATTGAGGTGAGACATGAGGAGGAAATTCGTGGCTGTGAGGGTGGTGAGAGCCTGGCCCAGGTTGCCCAGGGAAGCTGTGGCTGCCCCATCCCTGGCAGTGTTGAAGGGCAGGTTGGATGGGGCTTGGAGCAGCCTGGGCTGGTGGGAGGTGTCCCTGCCCATACAGGGGGGTTGGATCTGGATGATCTTGAAGGTCTCTTCCATCCCAAACCATTCTATGAAACACCTCCAGAAGGGACAGATAAACCCCATTTCTAGATCTCAGCTAATATTCTAATACCATTTGAAACCCAAATGCTCTTATTCTCCCTTTTCTTGAAGATATTAGCAACTCTTTTGTCCTTAATTCGACTTTCATAACACCCTTGTTTTGGAATTTCCATGGGGTTTAAATGGTGAGTTTAGCATTTTAAGCCAATCTCCAACATTTGGCAAAGTTGTTGAGTTCCTGTCCAATCCAATGTGACACTGGCAGCCCAGCCTGGGAGGCTTGTAGGGCCACAAAAACTGGGCTGTGATTCTCCCTCACTCTTCCCACCCATCCCAACTGCAAATGGGTCTCTCATCATCACAGAACCTGCTCAGAACCCACCTCAGCCACCACGACTCCCTCACCCACCTTTTCTCCATCTGCAACAGCACCTGGGGCCTCCAACTCACTGGTACCTGGTGCTGTATCAGAGGTCTCACAGCAGGACAAAAGCCTCTGAAGCCTCCCCAGGGGAAAAAGAACTGTAATCCAGGCTCCTTGTCACCTTATTCCCAATTTGCACGATGCTGGGATGTGTAAATCACACCCCAAAAAACATGGCTCTGGTTTCCAAGCTCACTTTTAGTATCTCAGAAGCATTGCATTTAGGTTTCATTAAAGTTCTGATATGTTGATTAAATACCAGCTGAGGGCTTCCTGAGCTTTAGAGGGGCTGCAGGCTGTAAACTGAGTTGTCACCTAATTGCTCTGTCTGACCAGGATCTCCAAAACAGGACACAATGTGCATCTGCCACAATGCTGGGAGAGGAGAACTTCATCAGAGCTGTCTTTGCAAGGGAGGAAGAGGAACCTGGGCCAAATCCCACTTCTGCTCATGCCCTAAAGCACAGACCTACCTCTGCCAGGGCCTCAGCACACCTAGAGCCACCACATCCTGCACCTGCCTTCTCTGGGGGATTTATGCAGCCCAGGAATTCTCCCACCCTGAGCCAAAAAAAAGTTCCCCCAACAGGAGAAATTTGTGCCCTGTGTGTGTGGTGGAGCCCAGTGAGATGTCTCTACCACCCCACCAGCTTCCTGAAAGGGGACAATAAACCTTCTAGAAAGTCTACGTGGACCATCATATCACTTGTCAGAGCAGTTTATCCTCTCTCAGCCCAAAGCAAGAGTAGGTTGGCTCGAGCTTGGAAGGCTTGAGGAGCCAACGTGGCCACTCACTCCTCGTGGGCACAAGGCAGCTCTTCCCTCTTGCCCAAGGGCTAGAAGCACTTGTGAGGTGAATGCCATCTGTGCAGAGTGGGTCTCACTCTGCAGAGATGGAGCCAACCTCTCCCAGAGCCCTAACTCAGCCACGGGTGAACATCCTCACACATGGACACGACACCTTTAGCCCTACCAGGGGCTCTCTTGGAAAAGAGGAAGCTCCCTAAGAGGAAAAGCCAAGCTGTTACTATTCCCATATCACTCACGGGGACCAAAACAGCTTTCTCTGCTCATTCACAATCCAAACAGATCTGCTTCAGACCCCAGGGAGAAGACTTCAATGTGAGAAGGACCCTGTTCATCAGGGGAAGGAAAACCCCTGCAGGTCGTGGCTCTGCAGTGGTGAAATTCAAGGGGAGGACAAGGGAAAAAGGAGGAAGCAGAGGCCAAGATGCAAGACAGAAGTCTTTCTGAAAAGTTCACAGTGGTTTTGAATCCAGATGTTAGGTCCAGAGATTGAGGTGGGACATGAGGAGGAGATTCTGGAGTGTGAGGGTGGGGAGAGCCTGGCCCAGGTTGCCCAGGGAAGCTGTGGCTGCCCCATCCCTGGCAGTGTTGAAGGGCAGGTTGGATGGGGCTTGGAGCAGCCTGGGCTGGTGGGAGGTGTCCCTGCCCATGCAGGGGGTTGGAGCTGGATGGTCTTGAAAGTCCCTTCCAACCCAAACCATGCCATGATTCTATGACAATGCTTGGAATAGAACTTCTTGCAAGATGATGGAAGAGCTCTTTAAAAAGGGACACAAAGGCCTGATTCATCCTGAAATGAACCCATCTTCTTCTTTGCATGCAGATGTGAATCCACTCTTTGTTCCACAGAAGCAACCTGCTGTGCACTGGTGAGCCCAGCCTCAGCTCCCAAATCATTTCCAGTTCTTGCTTGTCCATGGGGAATGTATCTCCAGGGACACACATCCAACCTCCTTGCTGGTCCACATGGAGCATCCCATTAGATCCCAGCAAGACAGGGAGCTTTGGAAAACCACTTGGGCAACTTCAGGATCAGCCCGTGAACCAACATTAAACACGAGTGTCCTTCCCACCTTATTTATTCAGAGCTGGGAGAGAGGAGGAGGAAGGGAATTGGTTTGTTTTTAACACCCTGTAATAACTTCCACATTCCACGTGTGTCATTTCCAGACCCAGGGAGGTGGGAGCCTTGACCCATTCCCTGCCATTTCATTCAAGCCCCCCCCCCCAAATGACAAATGAAGACAATGACACCAAATGCCACCCTCCAATCACACAGGAGCACAGCTCCTGGAGCTGTCAGGTGCCCCCTTAGCAAGGGTGAAAAGTGTCAAGTCACCCCGAGCTGGGTGTCAAGCTCTGCCACAACAGAAGCCAAAATAATGGTGCTGGTGTTTGACAGGGAGGAAAATTCATGGAGGTCTATGAAATCAATGGCAATATCCTGGGGAACACTGCAGATTAAAAAAAAAAAACCCACACACACACACAAGCCCAAGCCACAGAGCTCACAAAAAGAGGCTGTTGGCAAGAATCCCTTTGGAGCTTCTCAGAGGTTTGATTTGTGGCAAGAAAGGCTGATCCACACAAGACAGAGCAGAGAGAGGGGAAGACAAGGATGGAAGAGAGGAGCAGGGAGAGAAGGGGAATCAACGTGAAGGAAAAGACAAGTGAGAGGGAAATGGGGATGAAAGAACTGCAGGCAAAGTACTTACAAGTCGTTCTTGGATATAGATGCCTCAGACTTGCCACCTTGCTGCACTGGTGGTTATTTTGTCATAGCTGAGAGCTCCTCACACCAGCTTGTGGGGACAGTCTGACCTGCCTGCCAGGAACAGACAGATGGAGTAAGTTCAGAAAGTGAAATCTGCTTTTATCATCTCCAGCAGGATCCATTCCAAGGACAGGAAACCTCTCCAATTGCATAAAAACAACTTAAAATCCTTGTCTCCAAGCCAGCAGGTCAGGCTGAGGGCACAATGGGTATAAAACTGGCACTGGAAGGGTGTGACTTCCCATGGCTGGGTGTATTCTCTTCTCCTGGCTGGAGAGCAAGTTTGAAACCCAGATAAGGAGCCCAGGGTGCTTGGTGTTCACACTCTCAGGGCCAGCCAAGGATGACAGCCCACTTGTGTCATACACATTTTAAAATGCACTGGAGGCATCTTTCACCCAGGAGGTTCTGGTGGAGCTGGGAGCTGGTAAATAGCTCTGCATGGATCACAGTGTGCTCATGAGATTGTCCTTATCAGCTCCAGGGGAGCAGCTGTGCCAAAGGTGGCTGTGAAGAGAAGCACAGCTTTCACAGAGTCACAGAATTCCAGCCTGGTTGGGGTTGGAAGGGACCACAAAGACCATCCAGCTCCAACCCCCTGCATGGGCAGGGACACCTCCCACCAGCCCAGGCTGCTCCAAGCCCCATCCAACCTGCCCTTCAACACTGCCAGGGATGGGGCAGCCACAGCTTCCCTGGGCAACCTGGGCCAGGCTCTCACCACCCTCACACTCCAGAATTCCCTCCTCATGTCTCACCTCACTCTCCCTCTTCCAGTTTTCATCCATCCCCCCTTGTCCTCTCCCTCCCTGCCCTTGTCCCAAGCCCCTCCCCAGCTTTCCTGTGCCAGGCATCTCTCTGCTCCACTACTTGTCATACCATCAATCCTAATCATCTACAAAATCTGATGGGTTTTTTACATTATTAATTAAAAAAACACAAAACAAATTCAAAGACCCAAATCCAAACACACTGCACTGACATGACCTCTCCATTGGTCACATTGCTCCTGACCATTTTGGAAAGACCCATCCATGTGGGCCCAGATTAATACTATAAACCCATTTGTGACCTCCAACTGGAATGGTCTGCAGTAGCAACTGAGTAGGACCCAACATTCCCATTCAAGGATCTCTGGGTTTTCCTTAACTGAAGGAATGTGTAAGACCCTTTTTCTGAATTCCCTAGAGATGGAACCTTTAAAAATGGTAGCTAGCTTACCTGTGGGGACACATCCAAGAAGGTCTCAAGCCAGAAGACACTTGGTCCTTCCACAAACTTCCCACCTAGACGTTCCAAGCATCAGAAGATCTACCAAATCCACTTCCTGCTTCTGGGATCCAAGGGCTGCCAGGATAAGATGGCTCATGTAACTCTTGACTTCACTTCTTCACTTCTCAGTTTTGATTCTCACTCTGGTACAAACCTCAAAGTCCTTCAGAGGAGGTTCCTCAGTTCCCTCACTTGACGAGGCTGCAGCCAATGAAGAGTCATTTAAAACTCAACATCACCCCTAAACTGAGATCTTTGCAATGCACTTGGGATACAATCTCTGGCTTCCTCAAAAATACCTGCCTGCTCCAACTTCTTTTGACCAGCAATGGAAAGAGAAATCTGGAGCTTCTAATTTGTCCAAAAAAGAAAGCTGAGGAAGACTCTAAGAAAGGAATTTTTCTCCTGTCGGGACAAACAAGAAAGCAGAGGAAGGACGTGGAGTATTTTTAGGATTAATAAGTGGATGGAGAAAGAGGATCTGCCTGAGCATTTCACACTCTTAACAATGAGTGGAATAACCCACCTGGCAAAGCAGGAGGCAGAGAGAAGCTACAAGGATCCAGGCATTAAAGATAACTAGATATGAACCAAACAGCTGGAATAATTGAGTCATTGGGTGGGAAAAGCCACTTGGGGATGACATGTCAGGAGGCTGCTGTGTCACCCCTGAACTAGAGCAGAAATGGAACTATTCAGGGAATTCTGAAGAGATTTAACACTCTGGATTATAAAATACTTCTAATTTGCCTTTTTTTAAGACACATTTTCAGGCATGCTTAATTATACCAGGTTTCAAAGTCAGCCAAGTCTTGAGGTTCCATCCCACCTCAAAAAACCAGAAACAGATGAGGAGTTTAGCAAAAGAATCTGTGGGGATTCCACTCCAGATCCCACTGCAAAGAACTAGGTTTGGTTTCAACACTGCTGCTGTCAGCTGAGAATCTGCCACTTGCTGCTGGTGTCTTTGAACCACCTACAGAACACAAATCATGCCATCAACTCAGGGATTGAGGTGGACATTTAAATCCAAAAAGCAATTAGCCTTTTGTTTTCTTTCACTTGGGAGTCTGACTAAAAACTAAATGAGAAAGAAAGGGGGGGAAAAAAGAGACCTCCAGCTTCAGCAGAGGCCCAGATGCTTGAGTGATGTCCTAATTAAGCTGTATTACAGCATCATGGGCCAGCTCATGTAGATATTTGCACGTGTGTGCACTTGATTTTGTGCTGCAGAGTCTTGAAAGCCTCAACAATCCGTTGCCAAGATCTGAGCAGGTGGCAAATGAGATTTGAAGCCTTCCTAGAAGTGACCTGGGAGCAAGTGCCTTCAACCTCTGAGGATGCAAAAGGTCTGGGAGCTGCCCCAAAAGGAAGGTCCTTGTGAGGTGTTTGGGTTCAGCAGGAGGAGGTGAAGAAGTGGTTGAGGTTGAGTGGGGAAGTTGGTCACAACCTCCACAGCTGGAAGGTCAAACCTGAAGCTGCCCAAGAGCTTCTCATTTGCTGAGAGTTGTCCCTCCTGACCCACGCAGAGAGAGGCTGCAAATCACTTCTCCAGGCTCTCAGAGGTCACCCCTCTCAAGGAAGTTTCCATTTGCTCCAGTATTTTTTGAGTCTCTTCCCCACAGAGTGTTGGTTTCACCCTTCTGGTGCCTTTCAAAGGTGGGGCAGACCAGCCTCTCAGCAGGAGTTAAGAGACATCCAGGACTAGGTTCTGGGCCTGGCTGCAATATCCAAATGGGACTGAGACAGGAGAAAAGCTGTTTTCCAAGAGCAAGAGCCACAGCTGGGGAGAAGCACAGGTCTGGGAACAGTGAAGAAAAGCAAAAAAAAAGGGAAAATTAATTATTTCTGAAGGACACCAGGCCCAGAAAACCCCTCTGGAAATGCTGTACTCCACTTCAGACACCAGCTAAATAATACCTTGATGATATCAGCTGCTTGTCTGGCAGCCTGGCATGCAGGAAGAGGAAAAAAAAAAAAATCACCCACAGAAATATTCTCCTGCATCAAAATCACAACTGTGTGAAGCACCTTGGCCCAACCTCTTCCTTGTGCGTGATGAATATCAAGCCCCTTCCCCCTAGATTACTGCACATCACTGCACAGCCTCCAGGTGTGTACCCAGAGATTCACCTGCAGGTGTCTCCAGGGAAGGGGAAGGATCCCAGTTAGCAGCTGGAAGGGCTTTGCTGGCAGCCAGCACCCTGCAGATCCCAGCCAGGAGCAGCACCTGATCCCTGCAGTGCAAAAATAACAACCAAAAAGGAGCAAAACTGAGGATTTTTCCCTCTGAGAGAAGCATTCAGGACTTCTACTCGAGTTTAGGACACTATTTCAATCCAGTTGCAGTGAAGATTTCCCCAGTGCTCAGCTCACTTTGAGCAGCTAAGCCTGCCCAGGGGGGTTCTGAGGAGCTTTTTGGGTTGCACAGGGTTTGTCCTGGACCCCCAGGACACCTCTGGAGAACAAGGTCCATGTTCTCTTTGCTTTCACACCCTGGAACATGTCAATAAATTAGCATTAGCTTTCAATGTCCACTGAGGAGTTAAGCAGGGTGCCCAGGGTAAATGCACAGGAGCAAAGAAAAGACCCAAACTCAAAGATCCCAGAGTGTCACTGCAGTTCTTCCCTTGGCTGTTCCTCCCCATCTTCCCTCCACCTCCAAAAACATCCATTTGGCTCTTCTCTCTGATGGGAAAACCAGCTCAGGCAGAGAACACGATAAAACAAAGTCAAATTAAAAAAAAAAAAAAGGAGAAAAAAATCAAAATAAACCCATAACAAGCCCCTTTCAAACACTCACCCTTCAAAAGGATGCAATTCTTTCCAATTTTGGACCATCACCTTCACTTCCCCCCCCCCCCTCCCTGGGTGTATATTTAGAGCAGGATGGGGGGGGTGGTTTTATTTACCATTATTATTTAGTGAACACAAATTCCAGGCCTCAAGCCTGGCTGTGGATTGAGGTGAGACACGAGGAGGGAATTCTGGAGTGTGAGGGTGGGGAGAGCCTGGCCCAGGTTGCCCAGGGAAGCTGTGGCTGCCCCATCCCTGGCAGTGTTGAAGGGCAGGTTGGATGGGGCTTGGAGCAGCCTGGGCTGGTGGGAGGTGTCCCTGCCCATGCAGGGGGTTGGAGCTGGATCATCTTGAAGCTCCCTCCCAACCCAAACCAGCCTGATCCCAACAATCCCAACCCCCAGGGACGTGCCTGCTGTACATTTAGAGCAGGACGGGGGTGCATTTTTATTTACCATTATCATTTAGTGAACACATCACAGCCCTCAAGCTGCTTCCCCTTCAAAACCCAAAACGAAGCAGCTCGGGGGGGGGGGATTTTTTTGTCCCTTCTCTTTCTCTCCCCTTTTTCTCCCCTCTTTCCCCCTCACCAACACGATTTACATTCTCAATGCAACGTATTAAAAAGTTGACAGGGCCGAAAGGATTCACATGATGTCGACTAAGAAACCCAATTTCCATGATGAATTGCCCGGAGCCCCTGAATCACAAACCATTTTTTCCGCTGCTCAGAAGTTGATTTTATATATATATATTTATTTATATATATTTTTAAAGGGGTTTTTTTTTTTTTTAAATCTTCTTAAAGCTTCTCTCCTAATCTTCAGCTAGAAGAGATGGGTGAAAGGATTTTTTTTTTCTGCTCTCTCTCCCTTTTTTTTTCTTTCCCCCTAAACTAAGGCAAGTATTAGCATCGTGGTTGTTGTGCATCACATTTGAAAATGCAAGGTTAGTAATATTTCAAATCGGCCACGGTCCAAACCACTTGATAAGTATTCTTGCTGGGTCTCTCTCTCTCTCCCCCCTCTCCAAGTTGCTGCTGGCAGGAAAGCAGCACAACTGCAGCCACGGGGGCAGGGGTGGGGTGGGAAGGGACTTGCAGCCCCCATTTTCAGCTCATCCTCCCTTCTTTTTTATTTGCCATATCCCAGAGGATATGGAAAATGGAGAGAAGAGCCATCCAGGGGCCCCATCCATCCTCATTCCCATGATTTGAGCTGGGGTAAGTGAAGCAACAGCCAAACACCAATGTTTTTCTTCAAGAAACGAGGCTGAGCACATCCCTGGGGGTTGGGATCATTGGAATCAGGCTGGTTTGGGTTGGGAGGGACCTTCAAGATCACCCAGATCCAACCCCCTGCATGGGCAGGGACACCTCCCACCAGCCCAGGCTGCTCCAAGCCCCATCCAACCTGCCCTTCAACACTGCCAGGGATGGGGCAGCCACAGCTTCCCTGGGCAACCTGGGCCAGGCTCTCACCACCCTCACACTCCAGAATTCCCTCCTCATGTCTCACCTCAATCTCCCTCTGCCAGTTTTCATCCATCCCCCCTTGTCCTCTCCCTCCCTGCCCTTGTCCCAAGCCCCTCCCCAGCTTTCCTGGAGCCCCTTCAGGCACTGGAAGGTGCTCTCAGGTCTCCCTGGAGCCTTCTCTTCTCCAGGCTGAACACCCCAGCTCTCCCAGCCTGGCTCCAGAGCAGAGCTGCTCCAGCCCAAGGATCATCTCTGTGGCCTCCTCTGGACTTGCTCCAGCAGCTCCATGTCCTCCTTCCTATCTTGGGGGCTCCAGAACTGGACACATACTACTTTTTTTCCAGGTAGAGCAGCTGATTTTCATGCACAGCTGCCCAGGCTGGAACTCAGGAGCATCTTGAGCAACTCCAGCCCTTACAGGTTTAGGAAAAGCACAGAACTTCAGCAACTGGGCTTAGCTCAAGCTGAGCCCTGTCCCTGCAATCACATCACCAGACTTGGCTTCCCTGGATTTAGCTCCAGGAACATGGACACGAAGCAGGAGGGGGCTGACCCAGTAAATATTGCAAGGAGCAAATCCAGTCTCTCCTCAGACTGGTGGAGGTCCCCTCCTGTGCCCTGAGCTCTCAGTCCCTGCATGGTTCTGCCTTGCAGAGGGGCTGGGAGAAGCCCCCAAACCCCACTGTCCCCCACCTCTGAGCAGCCATCCAGCACCCATGCACCCACCAGGCCCCATGCAGAGCCACACCTGAAGGAGCTGGGTCCAAACCACACCAAGATGATACAGGGGAGACCTGAAACCCAGAGGACAACCAAGGCACCACAGGAGAAGGTGAGGCACAACACCTGCAATTGCTGAAAGCTTGGCAGGCTCTATACAGAGATTTTGGTGGGAGACAAGACCCGAGGAACCCAAGAACTTGATCCAACCATAAAGAGGCAACAGGGCCTGCTCAGCAGCCTCTGTGCCTGGGGTGCTTTGAAGACCATCACATCACTCCCCTCTTACTTCTCCAGACAACACTAGGGAACTCAGAAGACTTGGGTTTCTCATGGGCACCTCTTTGTCCTGCTTGCTGGAATGGCTACTGGCCACAACACTGAACATTGCCCCAGCAGGACCTTCAGTGATGGTCAAACTTTTGGGAAAACATCTCAGAATGTGCTTTGACCTCTCAGAAACTGGGCAGGTTGAAGGCAGGAGGCCAGTGGGATGTCCCCAGAAGCAGCAGCTCCTGCATGATGCATGCACAGAAAGCAGCTGGAAAGGTGGCAGCACGAGTGAACCCACGTCCTCAGGAGAAGTTGGGTCTCTCAGGGCTGGGTGTCCAACTTGGGAGCTTCCTTCACACCCAAGTTTGAAGCCTGGGAGCTTTCAGGGTGTGCCCTCACCCCCTCAGAGTGCCTTCCTCACCCACAAAGAGGTGGGAGCAGTAATGGTCAAAGCAGTGGGAGCTTCTTAGGTGGAAGGAACACCAGGTTCTGCACCAGCAGCTTCAACCAGGTTGTACTTAGCCCTAGGAGACAAGGGTGACCCCAGCACAGGAAGGTCCCTCACCCCCCAAGACACAGTCCCTTTGCAGCACAGAGCCAAGTGCTGGCAACAGGGTCCCTCAACAGCCTCTGACACAATCAGGGGGATGGACAAGATCCAAGCGTCCCATCCATGGGGTCCCACCAGGAGATGGAGCAGAAACAAGCCCAACACAATAGACATTTAAGACCTACCCAGGAGAGAGGCCAAAGCCAAGGCTGGAGACAAGCAAAGCTACAGCAGAGCTCAGACCAGGAGCAAGCTCCCAGGTCTGGGCTTAAATGGAGCTCCCAAGCTTCTGGGCAGTGGGTGGGTGGGTGGGTCAGGGTCCCAGGGGAGGCTGCTGGGGGCAACTGAGCCCTGTGGGTGCACCCAGGGGCCTGGAGCCACAGCAGGGCTGTCAGAGCCCAGGGCTGGGACTCTTCTTTAGCAGCCTCTAAAGGCAATAAAAGGCAAAGATGGAAAAATCCCTGTTTCTTAGGAAAACACACCTGGGCACCCATCAACCAGGAGACCATCCCACTTCTCCCAGAGGTGGCACCAAGAACCCTCTCCCACCCCAGAGTCCCTGCCCAGCCTGGCACCTTCTCTCCTAGGGAGGGAAAGGAGAGAAAGGAGGGTGCTCCCTGGCCCTGCTCAGCTGCAGGAAGTCCAGGTGGGCTCCACCACCCCTGGTGTCTGCACCCTGCTTCTCCTGCAGAGCAGCTGAGGGATGGCAGGCAGCTGCTGGTGTCTGCCAAGACAGCAGCAGCCTCCAGTGGCCAGCGGGCTAACAGCACCACCCCGGGCTGGTGGCCACCACCCCACGCCAGGCACCACCCTGGGCTGGTGGCCACTACCCCACCCCAAGCACCAGAGTAGCTCTGGGGCCCTCAGCACAAGATATAGACCTTTTGGAGAGGGTCCAGAGAAGGGCCAAGATGCTCAGAGGGCTGGAGATGCTCTGCTCTGGAGCCAGGCTGGGAGAGTTGGGGTGTTCAGGCTGGAGAAGAGAAGGCTCCAGGGAGACCTGAGAGCACCTTCCAGGGCCTGAAGGGGCTCCAGGAAAGCTGGGGAGGGGCTTTTCATCAGAGAAGACAGTGATAGGACAAGGGGGGATGGTTTGAAACTGAGAGAGGGGAGATGTAGGTGAGATATTAGGAAGAAATTCTTCACTCTAAGGGTGGTGAGGAACTGGGATGGGTTGCCCAGGGAGGTTGTTGCTGCCCCATCCCTGGAGGTTTTTAAGGCCAGGTTGGAGGAGGTTTTGTGCAACCTGGTCTAGTGGTTCCCTGCTCATGGCAGGGGGGTTGGGACTGGATGATCTTTAAGATCCCTTCCAACCTTCATGATTCTATCATCTGGTGTCCACCACCCCACAGCAAACACCAGCATGGTCTCATGCCCACCCTCCCACAGCACTGACATCCCACAGCGAATTCCATTCTGACATCACACCCAACATCCCATGGCAGACATCAGTGTAGCCTCACATGGTCAACATCCATGTCCAACCTCCCAGAGTGGACAAGGGTGGTCTCACACCTGACACCCCGCAGCAAACACCAGTGTGGCCTCCCAGCCAACCTTCCACCACAAACACCAGCATGGCTTTCCATTCCAGGGTCCTCACATGCCATGCCACCACCAGCCCCTCCATCAGATCCAAGCCCATAAGGGCTTCACAGTTGGCTCAAAGGCAGGAGAACCAAAATCCTGCCCTTTTTGACAAAAACATAAAAGGCAGCTTTTCAACAGCAGCATCATGGGCAGGAACAAGCCTGTTCTCCTTCTGTCCAGAAGCAGTAGAGACACAGAGGGCAGGTCCTTGCCCTTGGACATGTTCTGGGACACCATCCCAGCAGCAAGGTGTGCAGGGTGCCTCCCACTGCACTCACACCAGGGCACCATCCTTGGCCAAGGGTGGTTACACCCATGGCTGCAGGACCCTGAGGTCTCCTCGGTGGCCACCCCCCATTCTCCCCCAGAAGGATGTCACCATGCCACCACCCAGGTGACCTTCATGACAGAGCTTTGCCTGCCCTGGGTCCCCAGCTCCTCACCCTTTCCCCAGCCCCTCGCCCCTCTCATGGCCTGGTTGTCTTCCCTGAGCACAAAGAAGACCTTGTGGAGGAGAAGCCCACCCAGGTGCCTGGAGAAGCTGCAAAATAGGAGTGGATCAGCTTGTTTTCTTCTGGGCTGCTCTTCCTTAGCCCTTTGAGGTAACCACAAACACAAGCAACCATTGCAAAGATGGTGAAGCCAGCAAGGATGATGAAACCCTCACGGGCAACGTTCTCCATCAACTCACTAAATCAACCCTTGCTCTAAAATATAAACCCCAGCAAGAAGTCAGAACAAGAGACAACCAGGAAAGAAAGCACAACAAATAAATGTCTTGGTGGGAAGGAGAAAGGAGAGACTTTTATCAGAGAGCAGAATCATTTGGGGGTGGTTGCAGGTAACCTACAAGCACCAAAAACACCTCAGCAAGGAGCAGGACAAGTCACACTGCTGAGATGTTTGAGAAGGGACTCAAGGGGTGGCAGGAGTCTGGAGATACATCAGAAAAGAATGCCTGGAGATATTTAAAAGTGGTGCATACAACTGGGCTCCTCAGCCCACGTTTAAGAAGACAGAACCAGAAAAGCTCTCTAGGATCACGTAGGTTCACCCAGAGCATGGACAATGCTGGTGGTTAATCCCCTGCACCTCTCACTGCCCTCAAACCAGCTCCTCTCCAGGAGGGGTTGGGTCTGGGGGATGTTGTGCTTGGTGCCCTGGGAGAGGGGCTCCTCCACATTCACTCTGCCATCTGAAACAGGTCACTAGCTTCAGTTCCTCCCAGTCCCACCCCATCTCTTCCAGGACCCCTTGGACCCAAAGGAGCTGCCAACCCCACTGATGCCTGCCCTTGGGGACTGAAGGAGGCATCTTGCTTCTCAGCAGCTCCAACACAAACACAGATGAGGCTGAGTGCTTCACTGATTCATTAATTACTATTTTAATTAAAGTTCTGCCTACTGACTCTATCCAGGGATCAAACTTCAACACCACAGGGACATGCCCATGGCAGGGGGGTTGGATCTAGGTGATCTTCAAGGTCCCTTCCAACCCAAACCAGCCTGGGATTCTCTGATGCCAACATGAAGTCAACCACTGGATGCACATCCTTCTGGGGCACACCAAACCCAAGACACACATGAAGGAGTGATGGGCACAGATGAGCACCACACAAACCCCCAAAAGCTTTGGAGAGGTGGCCACCAAAAGCTCTAGATGCCCATCAAATGGAAGCAAACCATGAGCCTTGACCCTGGGGTGGTGGGTATGGACAACCAGCCTATCTTTGGCCAGGCAGATGGGGATTTATGGCTCAGATGAACCCCTCATCCCTCTTTTTTTCCACCACCTCTCCATGCCCACACGGAGCACAAAACCCTGCCCTGGCTGGAAGATCCAACGACTTGCCAAGCAGGTTTGAGCTGCAACTCAAACCTCTTTTCCTCCAGAGCTTTGTCTTCCCCCGGAAACTCGGCAAAGCTTTTCCGCCGCGGAGAAACCACGAGGGACAACCAAAAACGGGTCACCAAAAAAGCTGACCACCTCGTTCAGTGACAGCTCGGGCTTGAAATGGGAGCCTCCTGGTTGTCATTCTTTGTAGCCTGACTTGAACATCCCTGCTCATCTCTGGCACGTGGCTGCAGAGCACAGCAGAACTGCTGACGACACGTTTTCCTCGCCCGCCCGCGACACAAAAGGAGATTATATTTGAGCCTCTTTTAGAGCCTATAAAATCAGATTCATCCTAATGAAACAGCAAATATAAAAAAAAAGGGGGCTTTCCCTTTTCTTTCTCAACCTCGTGGCATTTTTTCCTCCTGAGGTTTTATTCTCCTCCTCCTCCCCCCCCAAAAAAAAAAAAAACACCAAACCCCTTTCATCTCTCTCTTCACGTTATCAGTGTTTCCTGCTCGTTTCAACTTGCTGAGACACCTAAGTCTGGTAACCTCCTTAACTTTGCTATTGTCACTGCCTGGAGTGTATTTAGGAGGGGTGGTTTAATTTCTTTCCCAATCCACAGCACCTGCCCTGTCCAAAGGTCTTAAAAAATGGAAGGGGAAGGGGTGGGGGGAAGCTTTTCTTCTAGAAATGTGTGTTATTCAAATCATTTCTTTCTTTCCTTTAAAGCCATCATTTGTATGCTGGAGGTCTCTGGTGCTGCAAGGATCACCCTCGTAATGATGCCATCCATATTCAGCTGAAATCCCAGCTCTGCTGGAGCCCAGCTCATCATTCCACTGGGAAAACCAGTCATAGGTTCCCTGCTGCTCCCTGCTCAGCCAAAATTTCCCAGTGGGAGGAAGGGGGCTCAGCCAGGGAGCACGGAGGAACCTGGTTTCTAGAGGAGCAAGCAGCAAAGGCAGCTTTTTTAGAGACATCTGTTCTCTGGTGTTGATGGGAGGTCCTTCCTTGGAGTCATAAGGAGAAGGATTTGCTGTCCCCGAGGCCACTGAGATGCTGAGGGGGCTGGAGCACCTGCCTGTGAGGAAAGGCTGGGAGAGCTGGGGCTGCTCAGCTGGAGAAAAGGAGGCTGAGGGGGGATCTGATCAGTGCTGAGCAATATCTGCAGGGGGTGGCAGGAGGATGGGCCAGACTCTGCTCAGGGGTGTCCAGGGACAGGACAAGGGGCAATGGGCACAAACTGGAGCTCAGGAGGGTCAAGTTCAACATGAGGAAAAGCTTCTTGACTGTGAGGGTGACAGAGCCCTGGGACAGGCTGCCCAGGGAGGCTGTGGAGTCTCCATCCCTGGAGACATTCCAGCCCCAGCTGGATGTGTTCCTGTGGGATCTGCTCTAGGGGATCCTGCTCTGGCAGGGGCACTGAACTGAGTGGTCTCCAGAGGTCCATTCCAACCCCTGCCATCCAGTGATTCTGTGGCTGGGGTGTGACCTGGCTGTCCAGCCCTCTCAAATCCAGATTTTCCACCAATATCCCAACCCCACAGGCTCCACGACCACTCCAGATGGCCTGTATGAAAAACCCAACTGTCCACAGGTGGTGCACATGATCTCCCACTCCCTTCAATGTCAGCTTGATGTCTCCCTGACACACTTTTTGTACCTGGATCAACGCTCTTCTCACAACTAATTGACCTATTATTAACATATAATAACTTATTAAACCTAAATTAAAGACTTAATTGAGACACTTAATCTAGAGTGGCTCAGTATATCACCCTCATAAGCATAATGTGTAATTTAATTAATTGACAGAGCTGATAACAGCATGTCATCTGTCACCATTCCTGCTGACCTGGGAGCTGGTGGCAGCCTGAGGATTTCACACCATGGATGCAAACACGGGGTTCCCCCAGGAGTGGCACCATGAGCTTCATGTCCTGGTGCTCAACCCACTGGGCACAGCTCCAAGCCCATCCCCAACCCCTACCAAAACACACCAATTAATTCTCCCATTAATGGCAAAAATGTCACCCATCAATGGTAACATTTGACCTACTTAGGAGGAGGGACAAGGGGCACAGGCTGGAACGTGGGAAGTTGGGAACATGAGGAGAAACTTCTTGCCTGTGAGGGTGGCAGAGCCCTGGGACAGGCTGCCCAGGGAGGCTGTGGAGTCTCCATCCCTGCAGACATTCCAGCCCCAGCTGGATGTGTTCCTGTGGGATCTGCTCTAGGGGATCCTGCTCTGGCAGGGGGGTTGGACTGGGTGATCTCCAGAGGTTCCTTCCAACCCCAACCATCCTATGACTCCATGAACCAGCAGCTGCTGAAGGACCAGCTCAGCCCAGGGCTGTTGAAGGATGCTGTGGACATGGCTGCACTGCCTCTCCCCTCTCTAGAAGCAGAGATTTCAACTCCTCCCCTGCCTGGCAGCTGCCCCAAAAGTGGGGCCAAGCAGCAGCCCCCAAGGATTGGGGCCCCACATTCCTGAGGACAGATGGGGCTGACCAAGCAGGGCTTCATTTCCCTGCTGGTCACTCTTCCCTCTTCTCCAGCTAAAATTGGGACCCATACACCATTTTTCACAACCAGGCACTTCCATTTCCCCCCCCTCCAACCCCCCACTGCCCAACAATAACCAATTTCATTTTAAAAACTGGAAGATTTAATTTAAAAAATATATATATATACACAAAATGGCAACAGGAGGGGTTTTTTTCTTAAAAAAAAGGAAAAAAATAAAGGTAAAGAGATGGAACAAAATGTTCTAGAAGAAAGCTGCTCCCTTGGGGTTTCTTCTCTTTAAGCTTTGCATATTACAATTTGAAATTTTTGTAAAGAGATCCCCATTTTATATTCACACTGGTAGCCTGAATTTAAATATCTCTCTCACCTGAGATTAATACAGGCTTCACCCTGAATTACTTCCCAGCTCTGAAGTACAGCTCTGGAGAGCTCAACTCTCCACAAATTCACTTCTCTTTTTAAAGGCATAAAAGCTTAGGAAAGATATGAAATATTAAAATAGCATGTGTGCTGGGGCAGCCAGGGGGGAAGGGAGGGCTGGGTCAGTGAGCAGGGGGTTCCTTTGATATGAAAACACCTATTTCCTCAAATGAAATCATCACAGATCTGGTCGCCCAGGACAAGAGACCCCTTAAAACTCAAAAGGTGAAGATTTCAGCCCAAAAGGTGATGGCCTTTTTATTTATTTCTATCTATCTATCCATCCTTTAACCATCACAAGCTCTGCCAAAGGAAGCAGAAGCCAAGCCAAGCTGGGAGCAGCAGGAAGGGTTCTTCCCAGCAGCAGCAAGAGATCAGGTTTCTCCCCAGCAAAACAAACAAACAAAGAGCGTTCCCTGCAAACGAGGTTGTAAACAAAGCTGCAAACACCAGCCCCTTCTGGTGCCAACCCAATATTAAGCAAATCCACCTGCTGAGGGGTCACGACTGGGTTGGACCTGCTGAGGACCCATTAGCTAATTGCCCTGGACATTGTAGATAACAGCTTAACCCTCGAGGAGCTGGCAGGCTGGTGGAAGAGGGCAAGGGGGTTTCTTGGGACTTGGAGGAGCCTGGGGCTGTGAAAACCAGTCCCTGTTCTCCCCCAGGTTGCTTTCCTTCGAGAAGAAAGCAAGCAAAGAAGTCAACTCCCCCCCTGCAAAGTGTTGGGCTTCAGCAGGTGACTCCCACAGACCCACAGGTAGCCACTCGTGCTGTCCCCCTGCTGCTCACACTCCTCTTCCTCCTCTCCCCATCTCTTCCCACCTTCACCCCAAGGGTGGTGAGACCTAAGTTGCCCATGGAGGTTGTGGAAGCCCCATCCCTGGATGGGTGGGCACTGCTCACACGTCCCTCACCCTGTGATGCTCCACAGCCCACCAGGCCACTTGGGGCTGTGCTTGTGACCCCCAGAGTGTCCTGCCAGACTCAGGAGCCACTGACAATGTTCCTTCAAACATACAGCTCCACTAGAAGCCTTTCTCGAGCTGTGGAAGCCCCACCCCTAGAAGTGGCCAAGGGCAGGTTGGATGAAGCTCTGAGCAACCTGGTCTAGAGAAGGTGTCCCTGCCCTTGCAGGGAACTAGATGATGGTCTTTAAGGTCCCTTCCAACCCAAACCATTCCATGACTCCACGATAACAGCTTCACCAGAACACAGAAGGGGCAGTAAGAGGTGGGAGGAGGAGCAGGCACATACACTGACACACAAATAGGCACCAACCTGACCTCGATGGTGGCAGGAAGAGGTGGGTGAGGGTCCTTTGCAGCAAGGCCAGCTCAGGAGAGGGGTCTTCCCAGGACCCGATGGAGTTGGAATCTGCAGAGGACAAGGTGAGCTGAAGAAAAGGCAGGAGCCTCCAAGGACAAGCACAGCCAGGAAGGCACAGGAGAAGGGACTGAGCTGGTGGGTCTCCCAGCTTTTATAGGGCAGGTGTCCTGGTTTGGTTCTGCCTGGTTTGGTTCCGTGGGAGGGGCCCCAGGTGCGGCTCGTGTAAGAAGCTCCTAAAAGCTCCCCCAGCTCAGCTGGCCCAGCCTGGGTCGTTAGAGAGACAATAGAGGCACCAGCCCTTGGTGATGAACACGTGAAAGGACTAATGAGGACCTGAGGAGAGAGCCAGCAGAGGAGAAACTGGTGTGCTGGGGAAGGGAAAGGGGTGGAGATCCCGCGGCTGGTGAGGAACAAGGAGGAAGAAGAAGAAGAAGGTGCCCAAGCAAAAGTTTCCCTGCAACCTGTGGGAACCCTTCTTCCTGAGGAGGAAGGAGCAGCAGGACCCACCAGCCTGGGAACTGCCTCTAAACCCCATCCCCCTGTGTGGCTGGGGGGAAGGAGGGAGAGAAATGGGGAGCAAAGAGATTTGGGCTGGGGAAGAAGGGAGGGGTGGGGTGAGGTGTGTGAGCCCTGCTCTGGGGGTCTCTGTGTCCTGTGGGCCTTGATTAGGGTGACATTACATTGATGTTTCTCCCCAAGTGGAGTCTGTTTTGTCCGGGACCTCAACTGGTGAAGATCCTTCCTTGTCCTTTGTCTGGCCCCGTGAGCTTCTGGTTGGGTTTGTCCTCCTCATCCCAGGGTGGGTGTGAGGGGGGAGCTGAGTGAGGGGCCCCGGGGCTGGGTCTTTGTTGTCATCTTGGGCACAAAGCGTGACAGGTCTGGCAGGAAGGGGGAGGGAATCCTGACCCCTCTGATCTGGCCCTCCTAGGTCCTTTGGGGTCCTACAGCCCCCTCTTCTAGTTCCTCCCTTCAAACCATCACACCCACCGTGCATCCAGCCAGGGAACAGGGTGGCCCATCCCCAGGTTGGGACACGCCAGCAGGGTCCTGCTCCCTGCTATCCCCAAGGCAAAAGTCACAGCTGCTGGAGTCACCCCACACGAGCACATCTGGGGACATTTTGTGGTACCAGCAAGACCTGCTCGTGGTCCTTTCTCTCCCCAGCAGCCCTTCCCATGCAGGCTGTGCACACGTGTGTGCACACACCTACACGTGTGTCTCCTTGGATCAGTGCTCACTGCTGCCACGGGGGGACTTCTGTGCTGTGGCTCCAACCTGCCAGCTGCAACACATTTCTCTAGCCCTGCTCTCTGAATCAAATACAGTTTATTTCATTTTAAGAACTCTTCTTTCTTTTTTTCTCCCCTTTTTTTTTTTTTTTTTCCCAGGAAAATGAATGTTAGAGCCAGATAAGAAACTATAGTCTGCTTTCAAGAAGGTTACAAGAAAACTGCATCTTGCATTACTAATCCTTTATCTTTCATGTTAACAAAAAGATTACTGACATATTTTTGAATGAAAAGAAAAGAAAATAGCAAATGCATCTAAAGGACTGTGTAACTTTCATGCAACACAGAAATCGGTTGTTAAACGTGGAAATGAAAAAGGAGGGGAAGGAAGGGAAAATTCATCATCCATTCCCCCTTTGTAAAGTGAGCAAACCAACTTTCTATAATAAGAGAGACTAGTCGAGGACTAGAAGATGTTCCTTTCGTAAGCAGGGTATGATGATATTTTTTTTCCTGGAGGCTGGATTCGGGGGAGAGAGGAGGGGATCTCCCTTGCCCAGGTTTTCCAGGGAGGAAATCATAGAATTATGGAATGGTTTGGGTTGGAAGGGACCTTCAAGATCATCCAGATCCAACCCCCTGCATGGGCAGGGACACCTCCCACCAGCCCAGGTTGCTCCAAGCCCCATCCAACCTGCCCTTCAACACTGCCAGGGATGGGGCAGCCACAGCTTCCCTGGGCAACCTGGGCCAGGCTCTCACCACCCTCACACTCCAGAATTCCCTCCTCATGTCTCACCTCAATCTCCCTCTTCCAGTTTTCATCCATCCCCCCTTGTCCTCTCCCTCCCTGCCCTTGTCCCAAGCCCCTCCCCAGCTTTCCTGGAGCCCCTTCAGGCCCTGGAAGGTGCTCTAAGGTCTCCCTGGAGCCTTCTCTTCTCCAGGCTCAACACCCCAACTCTCCCAGCCTGTCTTCACACGAGAGATGCCCCAGCCCGCTGATCAAGGTGGGACCAGCCCGAGGGTGACTGTCCTGTCTTCCCAGGAGACCAGGGACCTGCATCCCTCATCCCCTTCCACCACCTTCACAAGAGGTGTCAGGCTGCCAACAATCACCTGAAGACTGAACATGCCCCACCACATGGGCCACCTCCAGGAAGGAGAATCGTCAAAGGGGCGCGTCGCTCCTTCCCTCGCACCAAATCCACCCGGGACGAGCTTTGCTGGGGCTTCTCTCCCAAAAAAACCTCCCTGAAAATCCCAGTCCTCATCCTCAGCCCTGATTTTCTGGGAGAAAACATCCCCCTCTGCCTGGGCACACAGTCCTTCATTAGGAAACCCATAATTGAATTCCCTGACCATTCCGTTCTAAAACCCCTTTGCTCGAGAATTAGTTAATTACACTGGGCCCAGTATATTCCTCCTCACAAATGTTGCCCGTGTCCCCCAGATATGTGATTGCAGGCATTGTGTCCTTTGAAATGCATTTCCCAGCCTTTGAAGCTCTTCTTCCCCACACCCCCCCTTAATGATGCATTGTTCCTTAATAAGTTGCCTGTAACATTTCCCCATTAGGAACTCGCTGCCTGCGACTCAGTTTGGCTTGAATGAGTAGTAATAATCCAAATGTAATTGATAACTTTGGTGAAGAAATGGGGGTGGGAGCTTCCTGGAGAACTGGCTGGCTCAGGTTGGAGAGGGGAGTGTGGTCTCTGCCTGTTTTCCCCCCCTTCTTCCCCATTGACTTTCCCTGTGCTTGCCCTGCCAGAAATCCGTTTGACTTTGAGACAGGGGCTGGATCAAAAAAAAAAACAACTCCTGGAGGCTGATAAGAGCTGGAGAGATGACAGGTAGAGAGGGTGGGCTCTGCTTCCAGACAGGGGCAGGGGGGAAGCAGGAGAAGCATGCCTGGCTTCTGGGAAAGGTGAGAGGAGATAAGGAGCAGCGGGAGAGGAGGGAGATGAGGAGATAACGCCCAGGTGGGGAGATTGCACCTTGTTCATCTCAGCAAGGTGGGGTTCAGTGGGGTGGGCTGGGGTCTCCGTGGAGCAGAGGGGCTGGAGGCCCTTCCTTCCTCTCCTTTAGGGCTGGAGGCAGGTTGTGTCCTCTCCAAGAAGCAACATCCCACCCAAAGGCCTGCCCCAGCCTCCCTAGAAATGTCCTTTTCCCCACAGCTTTGCCCCTCACCCCACAGCAGCAGCACCCTGGTGGGGGGGGGCTCTACCCAAAGGACCCTCCCAGCTGCTTGCTGGGGTGTCCTGCCCTCCCCAGCACTCCCTGCCACGTGGATCCTGCCCTTCCTTCCAAAACAAACCCTGATTATTTTTTTTTTTAACCTGAGAAAGGATCCGGCTCTGAATCCAGGTGGGAATATTTGCTGGGGAAGATTTCCCTGCAGATGTCTTGCCCTGGCTGTGGGAACACACACCTGTAGGATCTGTGATCCTACAGGGAAGCTGTCCTTGCCAAGAAAATAAAAATCCCTGTGTAATTCCAAGCAGCTTTGGGACACGTGTGGCTACAGGGTAGAATCTACTCTCCAACAAACTAAGAGCACCCAGAGAGCCAGAAGCTGAGCTCAGGGCAGTGAGCAGGTGGAATATAATCAGTGCTGGAAATGGTCAGAGCCCTTTTCCCAGCACCCTTCTCTGGGGGTGCTCAGCCAAGCCCACCACGGCAGCGTTTTTCACATAAAAACTGACCCAAAATCAGGCAAGTTGGAACATAAAGGGAGAAATCCCTCCCCTTGCTTCTCCAGCTGTTCGTCTGGCCCTTCCTTGCTTCAGCTCCTCCCAGGATCTCCTCGAATTTGCTCCGTTTGGCTTTGACCTCCTGGCCAAGCATCCCCCCCCCCCAACCCCCCCAGAAGCTGCTCCCACCGCACATGGTCCTGTCTGCAGGTTGTCCCAGGTCCCTTCACTCGCCCATCCCTGCCCTCGCAGGTCACTCCTTGCTTGCAAAACGGCTCCCCTGGCACATCCCTTGCGAGGTCTTGTCTCTTCCATTTGCTTCGATTGCCCTCTGCTGGGGAAGGCTGAGCCCCTGGGCAGGGTCTTCTCCCTCTGCTTCTCCCTCTGGATCTTCCCGGGGAGCTGCAGAACCCCAGGTTGGGGTGCACAGCTCAAAAAACTTCCTGCCCCCTAAGGCGGGACTCAGGTTTTACCCAGGAACTCGAAGCAGGGTGGACAGAGCTGGTTTTGATCAGCTTCTCTGCAGCTCTTTGCTCCCAGCAAAACGTTGCACTTCAGCAGGGGATGTGTCGGGTGGTTGGCACAGGGAGGAGAGGACAAGAGGGCTTTTGGAAGGGCTGCACTGGCAAAACCAAAGCGTGGGCCATAATCACCAGCCAGGACCTTCAGACACTTCCCAGGTGTGGTTTTAGGCAGCTGCTGAACCTCCAGGTCCTTTTGGTTGCAGCGAGGAGGGCTCCAAGGGAACCACATGGCCATGGTGACATTAATCGTAGGATCATTGAATCATCTTGGTTGGAAAAGAACTTTAGGATCATGCAGTCCAACCTGCCAAGGTCACCACTGCCCTGTGTCCCTCAGCACCACATCTCCAGGGCTTTGGAATCCCTCCAGGGATGGGGACTCCAGCACTGTCTGAGCAGCCTCTTCCAGGGCCTGACAGCCCTTTTGGGGAAGAAAATCTTCCTGATATCCCACCTAAACCTCCCCTGGCACAACTTGAGGCCGTTTCCTCTGGTTCTGTCCCTTGTTCCTGGGGAGCAGAGCCCGACCCCCCTGGCTCCAACCTCCTCTCAGGCAGCTGCAGAGCCAGCAGGTCTCCCCTCCCCTCCTGGTCTCCAGGCTGGACACCCCCAGCTCCCTCAGCTCCTCAGCCTTGTGCTGCTGATGACCTTTGCTGGTGGGGGACAGGACCCACCTTAAGTCAGCTGATGCCTCAAGACTGAAGTGCATCAACAAGGCCAAGAGAAGCCCCACAAAACCCTGAGGACTCCCGTGGGCAGCACAAAAGCTCATGCCATGGCTGCAGTGCCAACCAGCTCAGGCTATCAGGGACTGGGAACAATTTTTTTTTGGGGGGGGATGGGCAAAGCTGAGCACAAATGCCCCACTGGGACTTCGCAGCAATCTCTCCCAAGCCAGGCAGAGAACTGAAGATGTGATGCTCCATGGCAGAGATAACCATGCCCCATGCTGGGCTGCCACCAGCCAGCTCAGAAAAGGAACAAATTGGCAGCATTCAGAGGAACAGACTTCATTTCCAAGCATATTATTTCTGTCCTCTGGCAAAAAGCACACACACACACACACACACACACACACACCCCCACGCAGCTTTTGAGCAGCTTTTCCATTTCATCAGGTTGAATTCAAGGTGGGAAAGGGGTGGGGAGAAACTGGAGGCCAGTTTCTTTCAAGGACTCGGGGGGGATCTGGGCAGCAGAGGTGCTTGGGGGGGTGGCTCTCCTGTGTGGGCAGGGGATGGCAGGTCTGCAGCCAGAGCTGGAGGGGAGGGATGAACCAGCAAGGATGGGTTGGGGAGCAGGAGAAAAGGAAGCTACCATCCCACCAGCCCTCCCAGAGGGTGTCCCCTGGGGGCAACCAGCTTCCAGGGGGATGCTTGGTCCTCCTTCAAAGAGGTGCCACCTCCCACCGCTCCCCAGTCCCTGCTTCTCCCCAGCAGCTGGAGGAAAAGTTTGGAGAAGAGTGGTGGGGAGGAAGAAGGGGGGGAAATAGCAGCAGGGGATGGAAATGAAAGTGGCTTCAAGATTTCAAAGGCAGCCTGTGCCCCCTCCATCACGGCCAGGGTTGGACAGGATGAGCCACCCAGCCACTGGTCTCTGCTTCCTGAGGTCTCTGCACACCCTCTGGATTACAGATGATGGAGGGGAGGAATGTCTTATACCAATTAATTCCCAAAGTGTAATTAACATCTGGGCCAGCTTGGTGTGATCCCCAGCTGCTAATGAAGCATGGCACTGCTTTAATTCCTGCTCCTCCACACCATCTCCTTATTAAACCCAGGAGTAGGTTCCATCACATTTCCCTTAAAGGGAAAAGAAAAAAAAAAAAAAGGGAAGAGAGAGAAATGAAGCAGGATTTGTCTCAAAGAAATAGGATAGTTTGCAGGATAAAGAAAGCGGGGGGGAGGGCATAAAAATGGGAAATTTCCTAGGTGTGCATCTGGATATTCTCTCTTGGAATGACCTCCTTACGCCCCATCCATCAGCCTGGGGTTGGCTTCTTCTAACCCAGCAGAGTCTCTAACAGGCCCATCAGACACAATCTGCATGCCAATTACCAGAGCAGACCCCCTGATACTGAACAAAAAATGGAAATTAGCTGTCAAGCACAACAAAAAAAAAACAACAAACCCAACCCAGCAGGTTTGGATTGCCTGCTCTCCCTGCTGGCTCCCCGAGATCCACCTGCACCCTGCGTCGTGATGAGGGAGCCCCCCGACAGAAAAAGGCACCTAGAATAATAATCAAATAAAACCTAATAAACCCCCTGCCCACCCAGCTAGCATATTTGATTGCTATTCGGTTGCCAACATTTGGGGGCACCATGTAAAATTCACCAGAGGGCAAGAGGGGGGGGGGAGGAGAAGAGTTGGGATAATTGTGTTTTTGCAACGAGGAGAGGGAGAGATGGGAGGGAAGGACACAGGGAGGAAATGTGAGGAGAAGGGCAAAGCAGAGCCAGTTCCTGCTCCTCCAGGGCTCCAGGGTGGGTGTATGTCAGCAGCCTGAGGGCTAGAACCCCCCCAAAATCTGCCCTGCTGCAGCTCTGGCACCTGCTCCAGGATGGGACAAGCCCCAGTGAAGGGTGGGATGAATCCCACTGAAGGGGATGTAGGATGGGGAAGCAAGATGCTCAGGCAAACAGTTCCCAAAATCAGGGTGGGAGATGGTTGGAAATGGACTGGGCAAAGCACATGTACCTGCAGGAGATTTTCCTTCCAAAATGGGGACTGCAACAGGATCTCTGCAATAAAAAAACAAACTGGCAGCCAGGCCATGATGCTCCAGCTTGGAGGCACCTGGGGGGGCTTTGCCAGGAAGCAGGGGGGGAAAAGGAGCTGGAGGTGGGTGCTGGCTGCTCCTGGAGAAATATTTTTGGGGACGAATGCCCTGAGACCCCACCCTAATGCTGAACGGTCTGCATCTGTGATGGAGAGATGATGGAGGAGAGAGGCAAGGGGGGGATGCATCACGCTTTGCAGCAAAGGGCTGCAGAGGGGCAGGCAGGGGGGGCTTGGGGGGGGGGGAAATGCGGGATCACTGCAGGAGGAGGAGGAGGAGGAGGAAGGCTTCCGACCACCTTCGTGGCAGGGGAAGCCCATGGGGCTGGAGCTGCCCCTCTCGCCATCCCTTTCCCGCTCCCTGCCCTGCAGCTGAGTTCCCAGGGGGTCGTGGCTTGACAAGCATCACTTAACCTGCCTCCCTGCTCCCTAATAACCTCATACATCAAAGCGGGAGGGGAGGGGAGGGCAGAGCGTGGCTGGGAGGGCTCTGCTGCCTCAGCCAGCCTCATTAGCCCCAGGCCCCTCGGCTGGATATGCAAACGGGGTCTGGGGGGTCCCCAGGGTGGCCGGGGAGGAGAGTGAGTGCCCAGCGCCGGGGACCCCGGGGGTTCCAGCACCGACGTGAGCCCAGCCTGACATCTAGTGGCACCGGGCAAAACGGCGGGATCCAGCCGGGGGCGAACTGGGTGGACTGGGAGTCCTGGGGAGCCCGACAGCCCCCCCTCCCTGCTCCCCGGTGCCCAGGGATCTCGTCCTACCTTTCGAGGTCGCTCGGCATCACCCTCCCATCCTCCAGGCGTTCACCATCTCTGCCCACGTCCAGCCTCTCCCTCCCCTTCCAGCTGCTCGACGTGGTCCTTGGCCCCACTCCAAGCAGCTGGTCCCTTTGTCTCACACCTACAAGGGTGTAGCCGACAGATTGGGCTGCCAGGGTCCCCAGCATCCCCCACAGAGACTGGGGTCATCTCCCTCCAGCCCCCTCTGGGACCCCAGCCTCTCACCTCTGTTTCCCCCCTGGCCCCATTGCCCCACGCATCACATGAGGGACACGTTCCTCCAGCAATGAGACATCTGCTGCCTGGTCAGGCTTCCTGGAGGGAGTCTCACTGGACATGGCACGGATGCCAACCTCATCCCTTCTCCCCAGCCACCACCAGCCCCTTCTCCTGAGCCAGCATGGAGCAGCACGTGGTGACTCCACAGGGGCATGATGGATTGAGCCACCCACAGCCAGGGCCAAAAACTGGAGTCCTGGGGATGGGTGAGCCCCCTGCTCCACCAGACTGGCCAAATGCTGGAGCTCCAGCTTCAGGATGGCTGAGAGACCTTTTTAGCCTGGAGAAGGCTGAGAGGGGATCTTATTAACGCTTAGAAATAGCTACAGGGGGTGTCAGGAAGATGGGGCCAGGCTCCTCCCAGCGGTGCCCAGTGAGAGGACAATGGGCAGAAGCTGGAACACAGGAAATTCCATCTGAACGTGAGGAAAAGCTTGACTTAGAAGGTGACAGAGCCCTGGGACAGGCTGCCCAGAGACATAGTCATGGTTTGTAAAAACCTTCAAGATCATCGAGCCCAACCATTAACCAAGCACTGAGAAGTCCTTAACTAAACCATGTCCCTAAGTATTACATGTGTGCCTCTGAAATCCCTCTGGGGATGGGGACTCCACCCCTGCCTTGGGCAGCCTGTGCCAGGGCCTGACAACCCTTCCGGGGAAGAAATTCTTCCCAACATCCAATCTACACCTCCCTTGGCACAACTTGAGCCCATTTCCTCTTGTCCTCGGTGGAGTCTCCATCTCTGGAGCCATTCCCAAACCCCACCTGGACACATCCTTGTCCCACCTGCTCTAGGTGACCCTGCTTTAAGCAGGAGGCTCGGGCTAGGTGATGTCCAGAGGTGTGTCCCTTTCAACCCCAGGAGGGAAGGGAACAGGACCAGCCTTGGAGGAAGGAGACAGAGGCAGCTGGGAAGGACTGGGAGGGGCGTCCGGCTTAGAAGAACGCTCAGCTCCACACCAGGGCAAGGATAACTCCCACGTAGACCCCCCCTTTCCCCCGGGGAGAAGAAGCAGGACTGGCCGAGCTGAGTGACTCAGTTGCTTTATTGACTGTCTCCAGCTGCCCCATCAGGGGGGGCTGCCTCACTGGGCGATGCTGCGGAAGGACTGGACGGCGGGACTGGCCGCTCCCCACTCCACGGGTTTGCGGTACTCGCCCTTGGGCAGCAGGTACTGCCTGCCCCGGTAATTGGGGTGCTCGTAGAAAACCCAGACCCCTTCCAGCACCCTGCAGGCGTGGATCTCACGCATGTGCCACTCCTCCATGACGGAAGGGCAGTCTTCGGTGGCTTCGAACATCTTCCCGCCAAAATCCCCCTTCTCGAACACCTGGATGTGGCCCCGGCTTCCACCTGGCTGCAGAAAGGGGGAGAGAATGCTGGGGGGAAGGCGGGGAGAGTTCCCGGCTCCGGTGGTGGCCAGCAGATGGGAGCAGAGCGGAGGCACAGCCAGACTCAACACCAGGCACAAAGCACCACCCCCCCAGCACACCAGGACAGGGCTGAAGAGCTCCTGCCAGCTCCCAGAAGGGCAGCAGGGAAGGAAACTCTCGGCCGGGCATCCCATGAGGAGAGGACACAACAGCAGCAAGGCAGAGCAGGGCAGTCCCAGCTCAAATCGCCTCCTTAGTTTTGCAGGGATGAGTCAGAATCACGGAATGGTTTGGGTTGGAAGGGACCTTCAAGATCATCCAGATCCAACCCCTGCATGGGCAGGGACACCTCCCACCAGCCCAGGCTGCTCCAAGCCCCATCCAACCTGCCCTTCAACACTGCCAGGGATGGGGCAGCCACAGCTTCCCTGGGCAACCTGGGCCAGGCTCTCACCACCCTCACACTCCAGAATTCCCTCCTCATGTCTCACCTCAATCTCCCTCTTCCAGTTTTCATCCATCCCCCCTTGTCCTCTCCCTCCCTGCCCTTGTCCCAAGCCCCTCCCCAGCTTTCCTGGAGCCCCTTCAGGCACTGGAAGGTGCTCTCAGGTCTCCCTGGAGCCTTCTCTTCTCCAGGCTGAACACCCCAACTCTCCCAGCCTGGCTCCAGAACAGAGCTGCTCCAGATCTCAGATCACCTCCGTGGCCCTCCAAAAGCTGCAGGGAGGGTTAAAGCCAAGTCAGCAAGTGCTGGGCTCTCTATCCCAGACACCCTGCCTGTCCCACCGGGCTCTCCATCCCAGACACCCTGCCTGTCCCACCGGGCTCTCCATCCCAGACACGTTGCCTTCAACCCTTCAGCCACTCTGAGCACCAGAAGCAGAGCCTGGACCCCCTTCCATTCCCTCCTCCTCCGGGCAACGAGGAGTTTAATGAGCTGCTGACCCCAGCCGGCTGGTATTCCCGGGAAGGCAGCGCCGGTATTTTCCGCTGGGATTTGCAGCGCTGCGTTGCCTGCGGGCACCGCCACGGCTGGAATCTGGACGTGGCTCCCCCACCTCGGCTCCCAGCCCGCTCTGCCAGCTCCAGCCGAGCTCTGCGGGCTCTCTGGGACCTGCTGCAGCTTCTCTGGGATGTTCTGCCCTCCCGCCTGCCGGAGGCGGGTCCTTGTGCAGCCTCCCCAGGAGCAGGAGGGGAAGCCAGGCACCAGGACAGCAGGCACCAGGTGGACAAGAGGGATAAAGTCCCCACGTTTCATCCTGCTGGAAGAAGCTGTGCTGCTCTCCCCTCTCCCGCCTGTTCCTCCTCCATCTCTCACGCCAGAGCAGTGCCCTGAACTGGCTGCAAACTCTCCCTGCCTGGCCAAAAGGGATTTAGACCTAGCTCAAAGCCAGAACAGGCTCAAAGTGGCATCAGAGGTCCAGGCATGAAAGCAAAGCTCCTTCTCAGCTGTGAGACTCCCTCCACGCGGTGGGAACCCGTGGCTGTGCTCCTTGGGGCAGCACAGATGACCAACCACAGATCCCCAGCACTGCTGCCAAGCCACAGCCCGTCCACACCACCATGCCTGCCAGTTTTAAAGGGTGCTTGTCCCCACCAGCTTCCCAAAGGGAATGCTCCCTCCCTTCCATCCTCCCCCACAGCTCATCCACAGGGTGTAAAGGCTGTCAGCCTACTTCTGCCCTGTCTCCTGCTGGTGGAAGGACTGGGGCTGCTGGAGGCTGCAGAGACATCTCCCCAGCATCAGTTAGGAGGGGATGAGCACAGTTCCTGTGCTGTGGTGGAGAGCTGTGCATTGCCCTGTGCTCCCCCAACACCAGGAGACCCCCAGGCTGCTCCAAGGAAAGCTTCAGGCATCCCTCCCAGCCCTGGTCACTCCTGGGCCTGTCCTCTCCATGCCCAGAGGTGCTTGGTGACAGTGAGATTTGGTTCCCTGGAGCAGAAGGGAGCCCTAAACTTGCTAGAGAGGCAAACAAACTGCCCCTCTTTCTGCCCCCACTGTTCCAAGCCTGGCCCCATCACCATCAGATTGGGATCAGCGGGCAGCACAACACGGGAGGGGGAAGGTGAGAGGCAAACCTCAGAGCCACCTGCCTGGACACTGAAGTCCCTAGAGGAACATGCAGATAAAATGTCACTGCTGCTCCTGTGGAAACTCCCCTACAAAGCCCTCCAAGGCACCTGCAGAGAAGAGTGGGAGAGATTCCCCCTCTCCCCTCACCAAACACCTTGCCCTTCCCAGAGAAGGACAGTGGGAGCCAACCCCCTCCAGCCACCCTTCTCCAGGCAGCTCCCCCCAGGTTCCCAGGAAGGTGGGGCCACCCACCCACCCACCCCCTGAAAACCCTTTCGGGCTTGGCGTGCCCATGAAAACGGCCCCGGGGAGGAGCTCACACTTACTATCTGGACGGCTTTGCAGGAGCTGAGGCGGTCGTTGAGGCCCATCCAGTGGTGGTAGTCAGGATACTCCCCGTGGGTCAGAACGTACATGTTCCCCGAATAGTTGGGCCTCTCGTAGGCCACCCAGGTGCCTCCATCCACCCGGATGGAGTTGCAGCGACTCAGGTAGGTGTGGAAGTCGGGGCAGTCACCATCACACTCGTAGCAGCGGCCCAGGAAGTTCTTGTCTTCGTAGAAGGTGACCTGAAAGGCGAGCAGAGGAAGGGAAAGCAGGGAGGTTCCTCCATCCCTCAGCACGGGCACCCGCCTTCTGGCCACACCACGCCCCGAGGTGTCTGAAAACAGAGCCTTCCAAAGCGGCAAAAAGGCATCGAGCCCAAGCACGGAGCAGAATCTTCTGCATCCCAACCAGTTCTGGTGGCTGATTCACCACACGAGCCCCACCAGCTCCAGGTGCCACCATCTCCTTGCCCTGCCCAACACCCATGTCTTGTCCTCTTTGCAGCAAGACACGCCTAGAACATTTCCCTCCCGCCTAGACCTGTGTGTATCACCTGCACTGGCTCACTGAGTGTTTGCTGCTAAGGAGGTGGTGACATCTCTTCCATCCTGGGTCCTGTCTTATCATAGACTCATGGAATGGGTGGGGCTGGAAGGGACCTCTAAAGATCATCTAGTCCCGTCCCCTGCAGTGCACAGGGATATTTTTAACTAGATCAGGTTGCTCAGAGCCTCATCAAGCCTGACCTCCAGGGATGGGGGCAGCCTGTTCCAGAGCTTCACCACCCTCAGTGTCAAGAGCTTCTTCCTGATACCCAGCCTGAATCTGCCCTGCTCTAGTTTAGGGCCATCCCCCCTTGTCCTCTCCCTCCCTGCCCTTGTCCCAGGCCCCTCCCCAGCTTTCCTGGAGCCCCTTCAGGCACTGGAAGGTGCTCTCAGGTCTCCCTGGAGCCTTCTCTTCTCCAGGCTGAACACCCCAACTCTCCCAGCCTGGCTCCAGAGCAGAGCTGCTCCAGCCCTCCCATCATCTCCGTGGCTTCCTCTGGCCTCTCTCCAACAGCTCCATGTCCTTCTTGTGTTGGGGGCTCCAGAACTGGACACGGTTCTCCAGGTGGGTTCTCAGGAGAGCAGAGGGGCAGAATCCCCTCCCTGGCCCTGCTGCCCACTCTGCTTTTGTTTTGATGCCATTTGCCCTCTGGGCTCTGAGTCTTCTACTCCCACAACCACTCTCCTTGTTCCCCACTCTAACAGTCCACAGTTTGCTTTCTCCAAAGTCAATGCCAAGAGCTGGACATCACACCACCTGCCAAGAAAGATGCCCAGGCTGACAGCTCCAATGCCATGCATGCTCCAGACACCATTCCACCTTCTCCAGCCTTCCATCATGGCCTCAGCCCCATACCTGCTGCCAGGTTATTTAATAGCATCTCAGATGGCCTCAGATGCTCCAGAGAACATTTTTCTGGCCACAATGATTCAAACATCTAACGCACAGAGCTCTACAATCCATTTCCCCCATAATTTTTCCATAGCTTGAGGATTAAGCCACACAAATCACCTTTTGCTCCTACCTGGTTGCACTTCACCTTTGACTGCTTCTACTGATCTAACATCACTGCTGCTAAAACCACTGCTGGTTGCCTCAGTTTCAATCCAGGAGACAGACTCAGACCCAGGATGACCTACTTGAGACTATTTTTTCCCCATTCCCTTTGTGTTAAAAAAATAAATTCAGCCAGTTTTTCCTACAGCTGGTTGGTCAGGGTGTCCCACCAGCCTGATCAGGTTTCTGGGGAGTTGGACTCATCATGCCAGAGGATTTATATCCTGGGGTTCATGGCATTAGTAGACAGGTCTTAGGACAGTGTTATTTCCCCCACATTTTCCTTTTGCTTTCAAGAGACTCAGGTTCCATACAGGTCAGCACATCCAAGCCACTTGCCCCCACACCTCTCCCTCCTGAGCAAGCTCTTCCCATCTCCAGTGCCATGGAGAGCTGGGAGATCACTACCATCTTTCCAGCCAGTGAATCAGTGTTGCAAAGGGTGTGCACTAAAATCTCCAGCTCCAGTTTTCCCCACCCTGCTGCCACTGGGAGCAGTTCACCGTGCTGGTCAGCCCTTGCCAGCCACAACCCTGCTGTTGTCTTACAGATCCTGGCTCTGGATCTTTGTCCCTAGAGGTATCACCTGAAACATCTACCAGTAGGAGCCCAGAGGCAGCACTGCAAGCCCTGCTCACCCAGGTTTAGCAGTCCCTCACCACCAGTCATCCTCTTCTTGAAGCCAGTGGTGAAGGAAGCCACAGCACCCTTGTGACACCCTCTGCAGGGCCAGACACAGGGATGCATCAGCCACTACCCTCCCCAGGGACAGCTGAGGAGCTCTCCCCTTCTTCAGCCTCACTCCCCAAGCTCAGCAGCCTCTTCTGGTCTGCAGTCCCACTCCTGGCCACACAGTGAGGGTCCAGCAGAGAATGGTGAAGGTTGGAAGGGACCTCAAAGATCATCAGGTTCCAACCTCCCTGCCACCAGCAGGTGTACAAGTCTATGGGACCTGGTGAGATCCATCCACTGGTCCTGAGGGAGCTGGTGGATGCAGTTGCTAGTCCTCTGATGATCCAAGGGCTGGAGCAGCTCTGCTATGAAGAAAGGTCCCTTCCAACCCAAACCATTCCATGATCCTATGATTCGTCGCTTTGTTTCAGTCCCATCTCACTCCTCACATCTCACTCCAGCACAAAGCCCCTTTCATCCATTCCCCCTTGTCCTCTCCCTCCCTGCCCTTGTCCAAAGTCCCTCCCCAGCTTTCCTGGAGCTCCTTCAGGCACTGGAAGGCCACTATGAGGTCTCCCCAGAGACCTTGATGCACTTTCAAGTATCCCCTCACCAGTCACTGTCTTCAGCTCCCTCCTTTGGCAGAGCCCACACCTAGAAGAAACAGCCAAGATCTGGGAAAAGACTAGAGAGGGCTCAGCTCCACCTTCCCTCCACCTGAGGACAGATTTCAAGCACCTCCTCTTGCCAACAGACAGAGGGGGAAAGCTGTCAGCAGAACAAAGAAACCAGAGTTCCTCCACAACTTACCCCTGAATCAATTCCGTACTCCTAGCCACAATCCTGAGGAGTCTGCAAATCAACTTACCTTGGTCCCAGCTCTGGACATTTTCTGTTCCAGCCAAGCTCCTCAGTGCTGGAGGAATGTCAGAAGCTGTTACAAACAGCCAGGATCCCAGGCACCCTTTTTATAACGGGCTTGTTTTAAACCAGACAGCCGCTTTGTCATGAGAATGGGATCCAAAAATTGAGTCAGTGATTCCGAGGCTATAGCTGGTTTCCAGAAAAGCAAACAGGATTATGGAATAAAGGAAGGCTTCACCATCCTCCCTTTGTTCCCATTTAGCTGAGTCAGAACACCAAAACTCTGCCAAATGCACTCAAAACATGCAGCCCCCTGCCAAGCCCTGGAGGACAAGGCTGGGGGGGGGGGAAATTTGGCTGCTCTCTCCCTTTCAGGAGTGTTCAACAAGGAGGCATCTTCACCAGCTCTGAGCCACCCATCCCCAGTTCTGAGGAAGGGGCCCAATATTTAGCAGGGAGTTGTTGCCACGCATGAAGGATGCAGCTGGGAAACAGTGGCCCAGGGCTCAGGGCAGACACTGCAGCCTTGCAAAGAGCAGCCTCTGCTTCTGAAAGCTTCTTATGAAAACATCTGGGCAGCTAAAAAAGGCCTCGTGTGTGTTCCCAGCACACCTACCCAGCCTGAGCCCTGCTGCTCCAAATGGTGCCTGACATTGAGGGAAGGAAAGATGTTTGGCCACGCAACCCCCAAGGGAGTGATTTCACTCATCAAATAGAGAAGAATTGCATTCCAGATTTCTGACAAAATCTGCCAAGTGTCACAAATTCATGGAATGGTTTGGGTTGGAAGGGAGCTTCAAGATCATCCAGATCCAACCCCCTGCATGGGCAGGGACACCTCCCACCAGCCCAGGCTGCTCCAAGCCCCATCCAACCTGCCCTTCAACACTGCCAGGGATGGGGCAGCCACAGCTTCCCTGGGCAACCTGGGCCAGGCTCTCACCACCCTCACACTCCAGAATTCCCTCCTCATGTCTCACCTCAATCTCCCTCTTCCAGTTTTCATCCATCCCCCCTTGTCCTCTCCCTCCCTGCCCTTGTCCCAAGTCCCTCCCCAGCTTTCCTGGAGCCCCTTCAGGCACTGGAAGCTGCTCTAAGGTCTCCCTGGAGCCTTCTCTTCTCCAGGCTGAACACCCCAACTCTCCCAGCCTGCCTCCCGAGCAGAGCTGCTCCAGATCTCAGGTCATCCATTCAACTCAAAACTCATAAGCCGGTGTCTGCAGTTTGAGCTAAAGAGTTTTTCAGTTGGCCACCCTCAGGCCCCCAGAGCAGGGGGGCAAGGATTCAAGGACTGCTGGCGTATGTGCAGCCAGACCCCCCCGGCCCCGCCAGTGAGTTATGAAAAACCACCTCTGCAGCTTTTCACTGCACCAGCCCAGAGGCTTAGCGAAACAAAGGGCAACAAATTTGGCACAGCAGAGCCTGGAACACACAGACCTTCTTTCAAATCTGTCAGGACAAGCAAGTCTCCCAGCAGCTGCTCTGTGTGCCACCCCGGGGGATGCTGCCATTGCCCTGCTCCCCACAGCCAGGTGGGACAGCCTGGGACACTCCTGCTCAGCAGCACCTCATCCCCTGCCCAGCTCAGCTGTCTTGGGTCACCCAGTGCTGTTCCTTCCAGCTCTTACTGCTGCACCAGAAAGCTGTGAGGCCACTGAGCCTTGTGTTTTTCTTCAAATGTCTTACTAAGGTCAGAAACCAGACACAACAAAGGTCCTACCCGAAGGCAACTCAGCAGGCTCACTAAGACATCTCACAGGATGGTTTGGGTTGGAAGGGACCTTCAAGATCATCCAGTTCCACCCCCCTGCATGGGCAGGGACACCTCCCACCAGCCCAGGCTGCTCCAAGCCCCATCCAACCTGCCCTTCAACACTGCCAGGGATGGGGCAGCCACAACCTCCCCAGGGGGCAACCTGGGCCAGGGTCTCACCACCCTGACACCAAATAATTTTCCCCCAACATCCAACCCAAATCTCTCCCATCTGAAGCAATCACCTCCTGCCCCATGGCTACATGCCCCCATAAGAAGTCCCTCCCAGCCTAGGAGTCCCACTATAAATGGCAGCACTTAGAGGACACCAAGGTGCTCAAGAGTTCTACTTCTTGTAGATAAATGTGCAGTCTGTGTCTGTCCCTTCCCCTAAGAAAGAGAATGAAGGTTTCTCCTTGTTGCAACTTGTTTCACATCATGGGAAGTTCCTGTGGCTTCTTGGCTGGTCACTCAAAGCTCATCAAAAAGCATCTCAAAGCTCCACTGGGCTTTCTTTGCACAAACCTCCTTTAGAGGTCAGTGAAGTATCATCAACTCACCTCCTGTTGCATCACCTGCCTCCCCAGCAGCCAAGAGAGACCTCCAGAAAAATTCCAGCATCCCAAGAGCTGTGTAGACCAGGGCACCTCCCCTCTCAGGCTGCAGATCACACCTTCAGTCACCTGTGCAAAGCTTCTCCCTACTTTGCCCAGCTCATTTAGGTGCTCAGCTACAAGCACACCTCTCCAAGACAAGGTTCCACCAGCATGGTAGCCACTCAAGTGGATCCTGTTTAGAAGGTAGGAAAAGGTGCTGGTGTCAAAATGCCAGGCCAGGCTTCCAAACCTTCAGCTGGTAAGGAATGAGACCTTCTCTCAGGTTCATGAAGCAACACACCCTGCAGGTAAAGCCCTTTCCCTAGGACACGTGCCAGGCTTCTCTGAAAACTGGTTTATTGACATTTGTCAAAACAACATGAGCACAGCAAAAAAAAAGTTCATTTCATAAAATCACACGAAGTGCCACTCTCAAATCCAAATCTCATTGAATTTCCTTCATAAAAACCAGGAGAAACATTTCTTTTTCCACATTTAGAAGAGTGCAGCTGGCTCGTACCATAAAGATGCAGGTGAGAGTCAGGGCCCTGCATCCAGTTCTGCACCAGGATGGGCTCCTCTGCTGGGCACTAACCATGAGGTGCCCACCAAGGCACCTGCAACAAGGGGTACTTCATCATCCTCTAGTGACAGGCACTTTCTCAGGTGCCCCCACAACAGTCACACATTCCTGGGAAAGCAGATGAAAAATCCCCAACCACACAATCCAGTTCCCACCAGGGCTGGGAGTCAGGTCCACATCAAATGTGTTCAGGATGGTCACAAAGTCTTAATGAAAAGGGTCTTCAGTTTATCACTGCCTGTTTTCCAGAACTCTGTAATAAAATAAGAGGAGCAAATTTTATTCCCAACACTAGCAAATAAAAAGCCAAAGACTAAAAAAAAAATAAATAATCAACTTTCTAATGTTTTGAAACAGAAAAACAATCAGGGCTTGTCTGCAGCTGCTGAACTTCTACTGGAGAGAGTCCAGCCCAGGGCACTGAGATGCTGAAGGGGCTGGAGCACCTGCCTGTGAGGAAAGGCTGGGAGAGCTGGGGCTGCTCAGCTGGAGAAAAGGAGGCTGAGGGGGGATCTGATCAGTGCTGAGCAATATCTGCAGGGGGTGGCAGGAGGATGGGCCAGACTCTGCTCAGGGGTGTCCAGGGACAGGACAAGGGGCAATGAGCACAAACTGGAGCCCAGGAGGGTCAAGTTAAACATGAAGAAAATCTTCTTGCCTGTGAGGGTGACAGAGCCCTGGGACAGGCTGCCCAGGGAGGCTGTGGAGTCTCCATCCCTGGAGACATTCCAGCCCCACCTGGATGTGTTCCTGTGGGATCTGCTCTAGGGGATCCTGCTCTGGCAGGGGCACTGAACTGGGTGGTCTCCAGAGGTCCCTTCTAACCCCACCATTGCATGTGATTCTACTCACCCTTCCCTGCCTTTTCCTGCCCAGGAAACTGATGTTATCCTGCTGCCTGCTTGGAGCCCAGGGGAGGAGGGACAAGGCTGTCCAGCTGCTGACGGTTCCCTGTCTGAACCAGCCATTCATAGAACTTGTTTTCTACCAGCATCTGGAACTGTTTCCTCTGATCCCTGAAAGCAAAAGAAGATCAGTAGGGAAGCAGGCAAAGCTCACATGTATTTATAGCATTATACTTTTAAAACCTCAGCTTCAGCACCAAAATGAGCCTCCATCTGGAGCAGCTAAAAGCCAAGACTGGTTCAGGAACTGCCCGTAGCAGGAAGAGGTTTTTAACCAGGTGAACAGGACTAGAACAAATCCCAAGAGCAAAATTCCTCATGCAAACTTCCCCAGCCCACCAGTACAGCCCCCCTCCTCCAGCAGAAGAGGCTGCCTCTACTCTACTCCTGAAGCCCAGATTAAAAACTGCCTGAAAAGGGAAAAAAAAAAAAAGATTAGGAACCAGAGTTCAAGCCCTGAAGACACAAAATTCTGTCCTGACAGCATCTGGAAGAGAGGGTGGAGATCAAGACAACAAACCTGCATATAAACAGCATTCCTCAAATAATTCCCATTACTGGTAAACAACTTTTGGGGTGGATCTGGGAACACTGCCAGGGATGGGGCTTCCACAACCTCCCCAGGGGGCAACCTGGGCCAGGCTCTCACCACCCTCACACTCCAGAATTCCCTCCTCATGTCTCACCTCAATCTCCCTCTCCCAGTTTTCATCCATCCCCCCTTGTCCTCTCCCTCCCTGCCCTTGTCCCAAGCCCCTCCCCAGCTTTCCTGGAGCCCCTTCAGGCACTGGAAGGTGCTCTAAGGTCTCCCTGGAGCCTTCTCTTCTCCAGGCTGAACACCCCAGCTCTCCCAGCCTGTCTCCAGAGCAGAGCTGCTCCAGCCCTCTGAGCATCTCTGTAGCCTCCTCAAGACTCTCTCCAGCAGATCCATGCTTTCTCCCCCAGTCTGGAGCTCTTCCAAACTGCAGGTTCCTCCACCTTCAGCACAGAGGCACCAGCAGTGCAGAAAGGAACCAGGGAAGCAGAGGGAGCTCCTCCAAAACAATCAACAACCAAATGGACTAGAACTCCTCAGCCTGGGGTGATGGGAAGTGTTGAGAGTTTGACCCAAAAAGAGGAGGTTTTCACATTTTCTGCTCTCCAGAGGATCAAACCCCCTGAAATCCCTGTCTGTCAGCCCCCAGTTATAAGTCATGCTCATGCTGAGAAAGCCAATAGAAAGACACCATGAGATGGGCCAGGACAGGCCCACCTGGGCAGAGGGTTGGATGTGATCTGACAAAGAGGACTTTAAAAGCTACTGCCCACGAGGTGATCTACTGCAATGGACCACGTGCACATTCTTAGCTCACCTCAACAACAGATGGGACAGTAATTTAAAGCTTCTCTCAGGGTAAAGGTTGGGCTAAGAGTGACCACCAAGCAGCTGCAGGTCAATAATGAGTTGAGCTGTTGATCAGGGTAGGCACCCAGCTCTCACCCACGGCAGCAGGAGACACTGGAAGCAGAACAGAGACAGGGCCCAGCATGAGAGAAGGTGACACCTCTCCCTGCCAGGGTGGGTGCCTCAGCAGTATCTCAGCAGGCTTTTCCTTGGCTCTGGCAAGCCAGGAAAACGCAGCCATGGCAAAGCAGCTCCTCCAGAGTCATGACTGTGAGAATTATTCTTCTCACTGTAATAATTCTAGAATGCCAGGTTGGAAGGGACCTCAAGGATCATCTGGTCCAACCTTTCTAGGTAATAATAAAGTTGGAATGACATGGCCCAGCACCCTGTCAGGCTGAGTCTTAAAACTCTCCAATGGAGAGGAATCTACCACTTCCCTCAGGAGATTATTCCAATTTCTGTTCTCATGGGGAAGAATTCTCTTCTGAAGTCCAATCAGGATCTCCCCAGGAGTCACTTGCACCCATCACCCATGTGACTCCTTGTAAAAGTCACAGAACCATCCCAGACGGGGTTGGGTTGGAAGGGACCTTCAGGATCATCTAGTTCCAACCCCCCTGCATGGGCAGGGACACCTCCCACCAGCCCAGGCTGCTCCAAGCCCCATCCAACCTGCCCTTCAACACTGCCAGGGATGGGGCAGCCACAGCTTCCCTGGGCAACCTGGGCCAGGCTCTCACCACCCTCACACTCCAGAATTCCCTCCTCATGTCTCACCTCAATCTCCCCTCTGCCAGTTTTCATCCATTCCCCCTTGTCCCCTCACTACAAGCTCTTGTCCAAAGTCCCTCCCTAGCTCCAGGAGGGAGTCTCCATCTTCTTGGTAGCCACCCCTGCATGTACTGATCCATAACACCAAAGACCAGGATTGCTAACTAATGCTCTAGGAACACCATGCAAGACATGGCTCACCCAAACCAGCCCATGCCTGAAGCACATCAAAGGCATCTCCCAGGGGTTGAGAGCTGAGCTGCAGGGACACACCACTCACTTGGTCAGACCTGCCTCCTTCACTGTTCTCTGCCAGATCTGGACCTTCTGCTCCTGCTGGCTCAGAGCCTCCCGATAGGCTGGAGGCAGCTCCCCCGGAGTCTCCGTGGTGTCTCCTTCCATCTCAAAAGGAATCACAAAGGTGTAGAAGTCCACGGGTGGCAGCAGGCGGAAGACACTGGTGTCCCCACTCTCCTTCCCCACCAGCATGGGGTTGTCCCAGTGGTTGGGCAGTGTGGCCAAGCCCACCTGAGCCATGTGGTCTTCGAGCATGGGATAATGGGTGTGGAAAGGGGCGAAGCTGACGGCGTGGTTGCCAGGGAGGAGGAGAGGCTGGGTGGGGGTCAGGATGTAGAAGGTACAGCCAGTGGTGGAAGAAAGGGACAAACGGTGACAGACCACAATGACCCTGACATTGTCACAGTTGTGGACATGAACAGATGCCTGCACAGGGCCAAGGACAAACGTGCTGTTCCGGCACTTCTCGATGGTCACAGATCTGCGAGGGAACAAGGGGAGCGAGGACAGAGTGAGCAGGAGTCAGTGAAACCAGGACTTGGCACAGCCAAGAAGAACCTAGTGCTTGACCACACATGCTGCAGCAACCATCCAGCTGTGTCCCAGGAGAACAGGAACTCACCTGAGAGGAGAGAGGAGGTAAATGAAGGACTCGTTGCAGCGATGGATCCTCACGTGAGATCCCACCAGGGTGTCTGAGCTCTTGGCCAGGGTCTGCTTGTACACCTGGCTCATCATCACCATGGGGGACACCTCGGGCACCACACAGGCACTGCAGGCTATCTTGGCTCTCCTGGTTGTGCCTTCAACTGCAAAATAAAGTTAACCAATAAAGTAACTGGGAGAGGGGAGACTGAGGTGAGACATGAGGAGGAAATTCTGGAGTGTGAGGGTGGGGAGAGCCTGGCCCAGGTTGCCCAGGGAAGCTGTGGCTGCCCCATCCCTGGCAGTGTTGAAGGGCAGGTTGGATGGGGCTTGGAGCAGCCTGGGCTGGTGGGAGGTGTCCCTGCCCATGCAGGGGGTTGGATCTGGGTGATCTTGAAGCTCCCTTCCAACCCAAACCAGCCTGGGATTCCATGATTTAAAGACCACCAGGAGCTGCACATGATTCCTGCAGAGACACAGGCATGAAGGGGCACTGCCCACATCCCTCAGCACTGCACGTCCAATTCCCAAAGTCAGGGCAGATGGAAAGATCAAACCCACTTCAGGGATCACTCAGGGGCACTCAAACCCTTCCCACAGGCCTCCAGCCCAGAGGGAAGTGTCCCCATTTGCAGAAGTTTGCTCCTGAACACCAACTTGAGTTTGGCAGGAAGGTCCTCAGGGCTGGTTTGATGCTGAAAGCAGGAGCTCCCCCTTCAGCACCACCCCTGAGCAACCTCACTCCTCCTGCCACCCTCAGGACTGTGCAAAAAACACCCATCTCAGTTGTTCCCTCCTGAGGTGGAAGGTGCCTTGGGATTCAGGACAAGGGAACTTAGCCCAGTTCTCAGCTTTGCCACAAAAACCCTCCAATGATCTCTCCTCTGGGTCCATCTGTACTGGAATAATGAGGTGTCCCCTCAGAGGGGTCCTCTAGAAAGCTACTCATTTCTGTTTGCTCACCAAAGCCTAAAACAAAACTACACACAGCACCCTCTGGTCCCCTAGAGTCACCTCTGAGCTGGCACTTTTCCCCCTCACCCACCACGAGGAACCCACCCCAGTTCCTTTCTAGTTGAGAAATGAGTTATTTCTCCAAATAAAAGCAAGTCCTGGAGGTACCTTGTTGAGCCCAGGCCAGTTTCTTCCCAGCTTTGAGGCAGGCAGTCATTCCAAAAGGGTTTGATGTCAGACAGGACCTCAACCAGCTCTCCAGCTTGGGGAAGGAGAAGGTTTTGGAGCTCCTGGAGAAGCCGTTGAGGCTCTGGCAGGGTTGCCAAAGGGCCAGTTCCTGGAGAGGAAGGACTGCCCGGGACTTGCTGAGCGTTCCTTCCAGGAGGAAACTGAGGGCACAGACGGCTTGGAAGGACACGGAGCTGCTGTGGGAACAGTGGGAGGAGCCCGAGAGCTGCTCCGGATCCAGCAGCAGTTCCAGCATCGCCGAGAGGTGGCTCTGCACGAAGGCAAGGTGCTCCTGGTCGTTCCAGTTCTTGGCAAGAGGAAACAAGAAAACAGAAAAACGGAGGTAAGTTCTCACCGAGCTGCCGAGCTCCGGGGGTTTTACACAACACACCCGTGCTCGTGTTTGAAGGGGCTCCAGGAAAGCTGGGGAGGGACGTGGGACAAGGGCAGGGAGGGAGAGGACAAGGGGGAAAGGATGAAAACTGGAAGAGGGGAGATTGAGGTGAGACATAAGGAGGGAATTCTGGAGTGTGAGGGTGATGAGACTAAGTCCCTTCATCCTATTAATCATGTGCACGTGTCCTAAACGACGTTTCACCACCTCACAGTATCACTGTCATGACAGAAACCCCCTGGGGTTTGCAGCTGGTATTGCCAGCCTTTAATTCACTCTCCAGAGCTGCCCCCAAGCTGCACCCCACACAGCCAACTCCTTTCAAAACACTTCCCAGGAGGCAGGAAGATCTTCACATGGTTGGTCTGCAGGTCACCAACCAACTCCCTGCTCTAAAACACAGCTTAACTTGCCAGGGAAGACCCTGGGAGCCTGACACCCAACAACCAATTAGGGGGCAGCAACCTCCAGTGCAAGGCATTAGCTTCCTGTCTGGCTAATAGAAAAGGTAAAGACATGGTTGCTGATTAAAAGGAGAAGACTCCAAAAGAGCTTCCACAGCTGGTCTTGGACTCTAGGAAAATTCCCATGGGCAACTTCTGCTGCAAAGAATACACTGACTTCATTTGCTGTTTAGCAACTATCCCCAGGTGGCCTCCAGCTTAGCTCTTAGCACAGGCAGGGTTTCATGGCTACACTCTCCCAGGAACAAACCAGCTGCTTTTCAACCTTGCCTCAAGGCAAGACTCGACAGTTTCCCACGAGCAGGACCCTACAGCCACACATACCTTGTTCTCACTGGTGGGTTTTCCAGTCAGGCTGGGAGACTTGGTCCTGGGGCTGGGCCATTCCTCTCCGATCAGGGACCGTCGCAGAGAGACGTTGTTCAGCTGCTGGACATAGAGGAAGAGCAGGAACTGCAGGGTGTCCACCGACAGCTGGCCGAGAGGGGAGGAAAAACAGGCGTTAGGCCGGGCTGGGCTCTCCCCACGCCCGCCCAGGCCCGGGACGCGGCTCCTGCCTTGCTCCTCTCCCGCTCCAGCTCCTCGGCGCTCGCACAAGCCGCCTCAGCCTCAGCCCACTCGAGGCAGCGCGGCGGGTCCCGCCGGGCGAGGCTGTGGAAGAGCTGGAAGTAGAGCCAGGCCAGGCCGCGGCCCAGCTGCAGCTTCCCGCAGGCGATGTGCCGCCAGCGGGGCCAGCGCAGCCGCGGGAAGCAGCCCTCGCCCGCCCGCGCCCGCACGTAGGCCGCCATCTTCCGCAGGTAGTGGGGCCCGAGGCGGGCGGGCGGCGGGACGGGCAGCGGGCCCAGCAGGAACGGCTCCGTCCGCACCCACAGCCGCACCGGGGCCGCCACCATGGCGACCTCCACTTCCGGCGCCCAGAGCGGGGGGGGGGGGGGAAAAAACCACCGAGACGGACCCTTCTTTCACCCCCTGGAGGACTCCGCGCCCACCCGAGGAGCCGCTGCTGATTGGCTGTTCCCCCCTCGAGCGCGGAGGCGGGGAAGGGGGAGCGCGGGCGCCGATTGGTCGATCCCTCCCACCGACCCTGAGGCGCTCGGCTGCCCATTGGCTGGGTGGGCGCCGTGCAGGGTGGTGAAGTGTGCGCAGCTGATTGGCTGGGCGGCGGGCCGCGGCACGCTCCCATTGGCTGGCGGCGGCGGCGCGCGGGGCCGCGGCGCCCTCCTATTGGCTGGCGGTGGCGGCGGCCCGGCCCCGGCAGCCGCTTCAGCCGCGGCGCTGGCCGGGCCCGGTGAGGCGGGAGCCTGAGGCGGGGCCCGCCCGCTCAGCTCCGCTCCCCCAGCCCCGCCATGGCCCCCGCCTGGCTCGGCCGCCTCTGCCTCCTGCTGCTCTGCCTCTGCGGGGAGGCCGCCGCCGGGTGAGTGCGACCGGCCCCGCCGCCATGGGCCTGCGGGCCTGCGCGTCCCCTCCGCGCCTGGGCCTGCCTGGGTGTCCGGGCGTCCCCTGCCCCCCCCCCGCCTCAGTGCTGGGCCTGCCCGTCTGTGTCTATGTCCCTGTGTCCCCTGCCCCCCCGCCTCAGTGCTGGGCCTGCCCGTCTGTGTCCCCCCTCCAGCTCAGGACCCCAGACTTGCCCGTGTGCCCCCCCCTAAACTGGGTGCCAGGCCTGCCCGCGTAATCCCCTCCTCAGCTCAGCACCCCAGGTCTGCCCGTGCCCCCCGTCCCCCACCGCCGGGCCTATCCTTGTGTGTGTCTTCCCCTCAGCCCCCCACTCAGAGCTGGGCCTGTGTGTTTGTGTGTGTGTTTGTGTGCACGACCCCCCCCCACCACCACCACCCCTGCTTAGCACCCCAGGCCTGCTCGTGTGTGTCCTCCCCCAAACTCAGTGCTGAGCTTGCCCGTGTGTGTCCCCCCTTCCAGCTCAGGACTCCAGACTTGCGGCCCTCCCCCCCCGCTAAACTGGGTGCCAGGCCTCCCGTGTACCCCCCCTCCTCAACTCAGCACCCCAGGCCTGCCCGTGTGCCCCCCTCCTCAGCTCAGCACCCCAGGCCTGCCCATGAGTCTGCCCCCCCCACCCCAAACTCAGGGCTGAGCCTGTGTGTGTGCGTGTGTGTCCCCCCAAACTCGGTACCGGGCCTGCCCACGTGCCCCCCCGAAGCTGAGGGCCGGGCCTGCCAACCCTGCCCCACCCCCCGGTTCGGGGCTGCCGTAGAATCACCTTTATTTCCCTTCCCCGCCGCAGAAGGGACTTCTACAAGATCCTGGGGGTGTCCCGCAGCGCCTCCATCAAGGACATCAAGAAGGCTTATCGCAAGCTGGCGCTGCAGCTGCATCCCGACAGGAATCCCGACGACCCCCGGGCACAGGAGAAATTCCAGGACCTGGGGGCTGCCTACGAGGTGAGGCTGGGGGGCGTGGGGGCTCCTCCCACCCCCATCCGGGGCGGTGCTGAGTGGGGCGGGGGGGGTGGGCAGGGCGGGGGGGGTGGGCAGGGCTGGTGGGGCTGCTGGGGAAGGAGAAAGGGGGAGCTCTGCAGCCTGTTGGAAGGGACTCTGGGAACCTTCAGGTCTTCCCTGAGTGTGGAACATGGGAAGTTCGTGCTGGGACCATGAGTCTGAGCTTGGCTAACAAGTTGTCTCATGAGGTTTCACCCTATAATCGTGAAGGGAAGGAGAAAGGAGGACTTCTGGGAGGTGTCAAGGCCCTGCTCTGAGGTGCAGGTGCAATCACTCAGTCCAGTTTCAGACCTTCAGCCAAATAAAAAGCAAAAGCAAGAGATGAGATTAGAGATTCTGATTAGAGAGCTCCTTCTGCAAGAGGGCAACCAAAGGCCTCAGGTCACTTAGGCAGGAGAAAGTGAAGGTAGCAAGGTAAAATTATTTGGTATTTATGACTAGCTCTGTGAGGAAGAAAGAGGGTTGGGTCAGGTGTAGGTGTTGGGAGGTGTGTGTAGGGCTTGGGAGAGAGAGCCTGAGGTGAAAGGGGGTTGGCCCAAAATAACTGCCACCAAGCTTACCCTGGAGAAGGATTTCAGGTGGGAAAATGAAGTGTGAAGTCATCTGTACAACAGGATTCCTGTTGTTCCTGTGGTCATATAGGAGCACACAGGTGATACCTGGTCCTGACAGTGTCGTGGGATGGTTTGGGTTGGAAGGGGCCTTAAAGATTGGGGGTGTTCAGCCTGGAGAAGAGAAGGCTCCAGGGAGACCTCAGAGCACCTTCCAGTGCCTGAAGGGGCTCCAGGAAAGCTGGGGAGGGGCTTGGGACAAGGGCAGGGAGGGAGAGGACAAGGGGGATGGATGAAAACTGGAAGAGGGGAGATTGAGGTGAGACATGAGGAGGGAATTCTGGAGTGTGAGGGTGGTGAGAGCCTGGCCCAGGTTGCCCAGAGAAGCTGTGGCTGCCCCATCCCTGGCAGTGTTGAAGGGCAGGTTGGATGGGGCTTGGAGCAGCCTGGGCTGGTGGGAGGTGTCCCTGCCCATGCAGGGGGTTGGATCTGGGTGATCTTGAAGCTCCCTTCCAACCCAAACCATTCCATGAATTTATTTTGATTGTTGGTTGCAGTTTCAGCCTGGGTTTCATCATGTAGGGACCTTCTCCCCCTGTTTCTGCTCCTCTCCAGCCTCCTGGCAGCTCCCCTGGCAATTTTAACCTTCCAAAACAGAGTCAACAATGCAGGAAGGAAGACTACATTTAAAACTGGAAACTTCTGGATCTCTGGGGGAAGGAGAGAGCAAGGATCAATACTTAGGAATTAAAATGGAAGCTTTACAGTCTTGAAAGCCATGTGTGTTGGGGTCTGTTATTCTGCCCCAGCTCTGAAGGGGTCCTGCTCCCTTCTCTTGCCCTCAGGAAGGAGGACCAGTGCTCAAGCTGCTGAGGAGCTACCACGGTTGCCAGGTTCAGCTTTGTAGGGAAACTTGTCGTGGCTGCTAATTGTTCTGAAAACAGAAGTTGAGAACTATCTTCTGCGTGCTTGAAGCTGAGGAACAGGGGTGGTGTTAGGTGGGGTTTCAGTGTGTCCTGCTTCATAGGAACTGATTGGAATGATTCCTTCTGGTTCTGGTTTTAAATCTGAAGAGAAACTGAGTATTATTTATTTCCTCTGCGTTGCTTCTGCTGCTTTAATAAACTAACTGAAATTTAAAGGCCTTAACTGACAAACATTTAACTTCATGAGTCCAGTGCAGCAAGCCAGTCCCAACCAGTGGTTCCACCATGTGAAGCAGTGTTGGTTGTCCCTCAGGGAAGAGGTTCCTCTCAGAGCTGTGTGTCCATGGCCCAGCTGAGCTGAACCTCTGGTGTGTCTGTGGCAGGTGCTGTCGGACGAGGAGAAGCGGAAGCAGTACGATGCCTACGGTGAGGAGGGCTTGAAGGATGGGCACCAGAGCTCCCATGGAGACATCTTCTCCCAGTAAGGATGTTTTGCTGCTTTAGGCTGTTCTGCAGCTGGGATTTAAATTTGGTTGGGGTTCCTGCACACCGTTGGTGTGGGGAGATGCTGGGTGAAGGGTTTTGGGCCAGGTGCGTGTCTGGGGATTTGAAGAAGCACCTTCACAGTGAAGAACCCAGCTGCAGGTCTCAGTGGTGTGTCTTGGGCCTTTCTCCAAGAGCAGTGAGTGGAAACCAGGGGTGTCTTCCCACAGGGACAGCTCTTGGCCACTGTGGGTATTTCTGTGATTCCCATTCATAAGCTGATCCAGCAGTTGGCTTCATCCTGGCTCAAACCAGGACACTCAGATGCTGCAGCTTCATTAAACACACAGAAACTCTCCTGTTCTCTGGCAAGTGATTGATGAGTGACCTGTCAGATCATGTGGGCACTTTGGGGGTCACTTTTTCCTTGGCAGAGTGAAGCTGTGGGGCCTCAGGCTGCATTTCAGAGCAACAGGACAGTTTAGATCATTAAAAACCTGAGAGCATTTGCATGTTGCTCAGGCAGAACCTGATCTTCTGTTTGTTCATGGCCCCTTTGGTTCTGGCTAGGCACAAATTTACTGAAATAATTCTTCAAGTTGCTCATCTGGTGTGATCCTGCTGGGGGAGAACTTGCAGACTCTGCTGGTCTGTTTTGAGGAAAAATATGCAGGACTTGGAACACCTGCCTGTGAGGAAAGGCTGGGAGAGCTGGGGCTGCTCAGCTGAGAGAAAAGGAGGCTGAGGGGGGATCTGATCAGTGCTGATCAATATCTACAGGGGGTGTCAGGAGGATGGGCCAGACTCTGCTCAGGGGTGTCCAGGGACAGGACAAGGGGCAATGGGCACATACTGGAGCTCAGGAGGGTCAAGTTCAAGATGAGGAAAAGCTTCTTGACTGTGAGGGTGGCAGAGCCCTGGGACAGGCTGCCCAGGGAGGCTGTGGAGTCTCCATCCCTGGAGACATTCCAGCCCCAGCTGGATGTGTTCCTGTGGGATCTGCTCTAGGGGATCCTGCTCTGGCAGGGGGGTTGGACTGGATGGTCTCCAGAGGTTCCTTCCAACCTGATGACTCTGGAACCCAACCTGTAGCACTCCCTGGCTGTGCCAGAGAGGAAGCACCACTCACAGTTTGCACCTTGTGGTGATGGTCCTGAGCAGGGGTGCAGTCCAGAGAGGGCTTCTCTGAGGCAGTGGTCAGATTTTGGGAGTGTTGGCATCCCAATTCCTGCCCCAAAGTTCTTCCAAAGTGACTCCTTTGTTTGAAGGCATCAGCTTGTGTCCTTGAGGAGCAAAAAGTGGCACCAGGATTTGTGGAGACTGGGAGCATTTCCCCAGCAGCACTGGGCTGCTGCCTTGGGTTGCCTCTCTTCAGCAAAGCCCTGTTGGATCCAAATTCCTTCCTGAACTAATGGGTGTCTTTTCTTCCAGCTTCTTTGGGGACTTTGGGTTCATGTTTGGAGGTAACCCTCGCCAACAGGACAGGAACATTCCCCGAGGAAGCGACATCATCGTGGACCTGGAGGTGACCCTAGAGGAGGTGTATTCAGGAAACTTTGTGGAAGTAAGTTGACCTCTTTGCCTCTTCCTCCCTCCTGTGTCTTCTCAGGTGTGCCATGCCTGCTTTGCCACTGCTCAGGGTGATGTCTGCTCCCAAAGGATACAGCCAAACCAGAGCTTTGTCCTCTTAGTGTCTGGCAGTGCCAGCAGATGATGTTGTGGTGCTGTTTGCTGGTAGTTAACTGAAGAAACAAGGTGTTTATTCAGCTTTACCACTTGCCAGCTTCCCTCTAAAGGGATGTTTCTGGTGCTAGTAGCTGATTTATTGGCTGGCAGGGACTAGCTGGACCTTTTTTCTCTCCCTAGAGTTTAGAGATATTTGAGGGCCTCCAATTCTTTTTGTCATTCTTTAAAAAAATAAAACCACTGTGAGGATTTTTCGTGGCCTCTTCAGGTGGTCAAACATGGCACTGCAGAATTCTGGATGACACACCTGGCAAATCTCTGGTGGCCTTCTAATTTTGCTTCATATTTCTTTTTGAGCTACATTTCTGGTGCTGCCAGTCCCTGCTCTCCTGCATGTTGGAATTTGCATGGATTTGTGTTCTCCTGAATATCTGGGTAAATGCAGAAATCCAAATCATTTTGCCCCTTGTGCAGAACAATAAGCTTTTGTAACCAAAGGTGGCAGATACTTCATCCTAGTGCTGCCTTTCCTGTTTAGAAAAGTGTGCTGAAGGAGGAAGAAAATGTTAATAATGATGCCAGAGACTGTTCCCTGGTATTTTGGCATCTCAGGTGTGGTCAGGAAGAGGTTGAAGGTGGAAACTTACCAGTCGTGTTTTACCAAGACCACGTGGAGGCAGCAGAAAGTGCATGGGGGAAAAAAAAAAACACCAACAAGACCAACACACAACAAAGCCAAACTACGTTCAGGCTGGTTGAGAAATCCTGGTGGAGAGGAGGCAGGAATGCTGGGCTGTGCCCTGGGATCAACCTTTTCCTTTCCTACAGGTTGTCAGGAACAAGCCCGTGGCCAGACAGGCACCTGGCAAGCGGAAATGCAACTGCCGGCAGGAGATGAGGACCACCCAGCTGGGTCCTGGGCGATTCCAGATGACTCAAGAAGTTGTTTGTGATGAATGTCCCAACGTCAAGTGAGTTTTATGCTCTTTACTGTGGCTGTTTATCCAAAACCTGCCGCTAGATGGGGGAAAAGTGTCTGTCCAGTGAGACCTGAGGGGGTTGGAAAAGCTCGACAAACGTCTTTATTCTTGCATTAGACACAACCAGCTTTAGCAGCTGTAGAGCTCCCCAGTTTGCTCTTCCAGCCTCTTCTTCCTTCAACAGTCAGACCACAGGGGAAGTTCCACAACTAAATTTGAATAAACAAAGCCAGGGAAGCCCACAGTTTCCAGCTGGGAAGAGCTGGACACAGAACACTGTGTAGTGACACATCCGGGTGCTGACTGCGTTTAGGAGCTTAGCTTTGCCTGCCTGTGAGCAGTACTCACCCCCTGGTTTAGATGTGTGAGCAAGGGGAAAGTGTGTCTTAACTGGTGAGGGTCTTCTCATCACCACAGGAACATAAGTAGATGCCACCACCCACCCTTAAAAACTTAATCCTTGGCTGCTCTTCCCTTTCCCAGGCTCGTGAACGAGGAGCGGACGCTGGAAGTGGAGATCGAGCCAGGCGTGAGGGATGGGATGGAGTATCCCTTCATTGGGGAAGGTGGGTGTTTGGGCACTGCCCTGCTGCTCCTGTCCCTCTGCCCAAGGAGCTGATGTCCTTCACCAAGGAAAGGACAGCATTAACGTGATGGGAAGTAGCTCTGGGGAAAAAAGACCTGGGAGTCATGGTGGGTAACGGGGTGACCGTGCCATTCTGGGGGTGCATTAAGAAGAGTGTGTTGAGCAGGTGAAGGGAGGTTCTCCTGCCCCTCTGCTCTGCCCTGGTGAGGCTTCACCTGGAGCACTGGGGACAGTTCTGGGCTGCCCAGTTCAAGAGGGACAAGGAGCTACTGGAGAGAGTCCAGCACAGGGCACTGAGGTGATGAAGGGGCTGGAGCATCTGCCTGTGAGGAAAGGCTGGGAGAGCTGGGGCTGTTCAGCTGGAGAAAAAGAGGCTGAGGGGGGATCTGATCAGTGCTGAGCAATATCTCCAGGAGGTGGCAGGAGGATGGGCCAGACTCTGCTCAGGGGTGTCCAGGGACAGGACAAGGGGTAATGGGCACAAATTGGAGCTCAGGAGGTTCAAGATAAACATGAGGAAAAGCTTCTTGACTGTGAGGGTGGCAGAGCCCTGGGACAGGCTGCCCAGGGAGGCTGTGGAGTCTCCATCCCTGGAGACATTCCAACCCCACCTGGATGTGTTCCTGTGGGATCTGCTCTAGGGGATCCTGCTCTGGCAGGGGGTTGGACTGGATGATCTCCAGAGGTCCCTTCCAACCCCAGCCACTCTGATCCTATGGGATGCAGGTGTCAGGGCTGTGAGCTCACCCGGGCAGTGCTCAGCAAGCCCCAGGCTCCTTAGGACAGTTAAACAGGGTTTCAGTCACATAAAGATCAGCTAGTTGGGTTGTTGTAGTTTTTTTTTCTTTTTAATAGATAAGCTGCAAATATCTGTGTTGATCATGCTGCATGTTTCTTCAATTATTACCAACCAGCTCCTTTCAACAGAGCTTTCCTCTCCCTCTCCCAGGTGAGCCCCACGTGGATGGGGAGCCCGGTGATCTGCGCTTCCGGATAAAAGTCCTTAAGTAAGTAGCTGGCCTGGTTAGACCTCTCTTTCTGGTTCCTGTGAAGGAAGCTTGTAAGCAATTTTCTGGCTAGTATAGCCTGCTTGGCTACATCCAAGCTTGGCCTTCAGCAGGGTTGGTGCAGCCAGAGGTCTGGTACTCAGGGCTGTGCAGGATCTCCAACCCTCCTGGAGTAGCTGGATCCAGCACTCTTAAGATGATGCAAGAATTCCATTTTGATTTAATTTGGCTTGAATTCTGGCATTCATTAGTGAGTACCTCTGTGAAGCACATGAAAGATCTCCTTTTTCCCTAAGAATTCTGTCTCCCTGTTGTAAGGAAATGCACCATTAAGGGAACTGTTGCATGAGTCACAGCTTCTTGACACGCCTCACCACTCATTGCCCCAGAAATAGAAAGGTTCTTGAGCAGCACATGCCTCACACAGGAAAGTGAAGCTCCATTTCATTCATTCCTCCCTTCCCCTTTACTTTGGGAATCCTCCAAACCCAAAAATAGAGGGGAGGAAGCTGCAAGACCTATTTCCCCAATGGGAAAGGAGAAAAAAATCCCAATGTCTTCTTTCCACAGACATCCAGTCTTTGAAAGAAGAGGAGATGACTTGTACACAAACGTGACAATCTCGCTGGTCGAGGCACTTACAGGCTTTGAGATGGACATTGCCCACTTGGATGGGCACAAGGTGAGGCAGTGCTTTGCTTTCTTGCTGTTGTGTAAGAGAAAATTCACCTTCAGGTCTCCTGTGCTGGGGGTTAGCTTGCTTGGGGTCCTTGCAGCTACTGGATGTGTGCAGTATCCCTCCTGCTGGAGCCTTCCAGCCCAATTCCCATGGAGCCCAAACAGGCTTTATACAAGGTGTGGTTCTTTGTTTCAGGCTGTCCCAGCAGCTCCTGTGTGTGCTGCCTTGGGTGGTGTTAGTCCTGGCACTAACACTGCCTGGATCCCATGAACATCCCTGCTTTTGGCAAGGAAGCAACATCAGCTGGAGCTTTCCAGTGGCTTGGAAAAGGCACTGAAGGATTGGGGTGCACACACACACACCCCCCACTAGTGATGCTCTGAAATGGCTTTTTCTCTCCAGGTTCATGTTGCCCGGGATAAAATTACAAAACCTGGAGCCAAGCTGTGGAAGAAAGGAGAAGGGCTTCCCAACTTTGATAACAACAATATCAAAGGCTCACTAATAATAACATTTGATGTGGAGTTCCCCAAAGAGCAGCTGACAAACCAGCAGAGAGAAGGTACGCGTTCCAAAATCTCTGTCCTGGCAGTGGCTGCACAGCCCCCTCTCCAAAGCTGATAAGAAGCTGGCACAGCTGAACCCAGGGCCTGGAGCTCTCAGGAGGGGCTCTCTCCCCTCCCCACACCTTTCTACAACACTTGGCTGGTGCCCTGAGATTAACTTTCCCTTTGAAGTGAGCAAGTGTGGCTGGGGCAGTTGCAGGGAGCCAGATTAGGATGGGATGTGCCTGTGCTGGGATGCAGCACTTGGCCAAGCTGGCAGGTGCTTTGTTGTGTCACTGACCATCTGTCTGAGCTGAATGACTTGCTGGGCTTAGCTCCTGCCTGCCTTGCCTCTGCTGGAATGGGATCACAAGCAGCTTTCCAGCCCCTGCTCCTGCTTTCTTAGAGGCAAGATTGTGAAATTCCTTCTGCTCACAGGGATTAAGGGTGTCCTGGAGCAGCAGGAGAGGGTTGTTCCTCTCTGCAGCTCCTTTTTCCCTGGGTGTGCCATGGGTGCAATGCAGGTGTTTTGTAGGAGAGGTCTGCTCCTCAGCTTCAGTGCTCAAATGGAAACTTGATGAACCATGTAGAAATCCTCAGCTGGCAGGAGAGTGAACACTGTATTCCCAGCTGGAAATTCCTCCTGGCTTCAGCAGCCTCTGCAGAAGGTTCTGCTGCTCTGCTCAACATCAGAGCAGGCAGCAAGGGCCCCATCCTCAGCTGCAGGGCACAGGAGGTCCTGGCATGTAGCAGTGCAGCTCTTCAGGAAATCCCCACCCCCACAGCTTCTTCCTGCTGGTCAGGGCTGTTGTGCTTTCTTCTTCTGAAAGCCTGAGTGGATTCTAGCAGCTGTCCTGGTAGAATGAGGCAAATGAGCAGCTTTCCTGGACTCCTCAAGCTTGTAGAGGGAAGCCAAGCCATGGGTGGGCTTTCCTCAGCCCTTGGGGTCCAGTTGGTACCTGCAGCTGCAGGGTTGACTGTGACTTCTCTGCAGCTCTCTGAGCTGTGCTTTGAGTGAACCTGTGTTGTGTTTTGCCCCCTGTGCTTTCCTGCCTGTGCCAAAGAGTGTTGTGTCCCATCAGGGCTGCAGAGCTCATGGCTTGGTTGGTCAAGTTAGGTTTAATGGTCAAGTTAGGTTTAGTGGTTGGACTTGATGATCTCCAAGGCCTTTTTTAACCAAAATGATTCCATGAGGAGTCCCCATCCCTGGAGGGATCTAAAAGCCTTGGAGATGGTGCTGAGGGATGTGGCTTGGTTGGTCAAGTTGGGTTGAATGGTTGGACTTGATGATCTCCAAGGTCTTTTCCAACCAAAATAATTCCATGAGTCCATGACCACATTGGAGTGAAGTCTCATTCCAGGTTCTGCTGCCCTCCTTGAAGCTTCATAAGGTGGCAGCACCTCCAACAGGTGAGAGGTTTTTTCCAGCTGTTGCTCTTGGCAGTTTGTGAGGAAACTGGTCATAGAGCAGTGAGAGGAGCTTGTGTGTGAGTCAGAATTCCTCACAGGCCTTTAGGGATAACCCAGGAACAGGGAGGTGATGGCACTGGCATGAGTGTGTTTCCAGACATGGAACCTCTGGGTGTTTCACTCCCTCCTACAGCAATTCCCCAGCTCCCAGGGGAAGGTGACTGGGTGGGTGCACTTCTGTGTGCATTAAGATCTCCAAACATCCAGGGATTTCAGGAGTGTTAGGAGGGAACAGGTCAGTTCCAGTTGGGTGGCAGCAGTTCAGTGTACACATTCAGAGGAAGACTGGAGGCTTCAGAATTCAAAACATCCCTTTTTTTCTTATGCTTGGCACTGCTCCTAACTTCTTATCTCCTAACTTCTTATCTCCTAACCAAACGTGCAGCTCCTGGGGCAGTCAGAGGCTGCTCTGCCTCCAGGAGCTCCACTCTAGTCTAAGCTTTAGAGTCAGATAAATAATAAAGCTTTCTTTCCTGCTACTGTGACATCAGGGAATTTCTTGCCTGGCTTTCTGTTTGACATATTTCTCAATCTGCTGGCACTTGTTTATTGTCTGGTTTGGTGAGCCCATGCTTATTGGAGGCTTTTGTCCACTTGGGTTCCTGATTAGAAGACAGGAATGTTCTCCCAAGAGATGGGTGGGCTTTTAGATCAGAGTCTGGTTGAGCCTGGGGTACAATTTCTTCTTTTTCCAAGTTCTTCCCTGCTTAATGTCACCAGTTTCTGCTGCTTTTAGGTGAAGCAGCTTTTTCTGAGCTGCAAGCTGAACTTCTTGCCTGTGAGGGTGACAGAGCCCTGGGACAGGCTGCCCAGGGAGGCTGTGGAGTCTCCATCCCTGCAGACATTCCAGCCCCAGCTGGATGTGTTCCTGTGGGATCTGCTCTAGGGGATCCTGCTCTGGCAGGGGGGTTGGACTGGATGGTCTCCAGAGGTTCCTCCCAACCCTGACGACTCCATTCTTGAGCTCTGGAGTGCTTGGGAGAACAGCAGGAGGCAGCAAAGGGCCCCGATTGTGTTGTGACCCTGGTGGGGTCACAAGAATCTCCCAAGTAGTACCATTCCTGGTGGGAATTCAACACAGAGAACCTGTTGAAATACCCTGTGCACTAACGAGGGTGTCCTTCTGGCTAGCAGGAGGTACAGGAATGGTGCTAATCCTGCTTTTTCCAGGGTTACTGGAGCACACCTTTCTCCAGCTGTGTCCTTCCTTTCCAAGAACACCACTTCCAGGAGGCACATCCTCTTACCCAGCAGCCAGGAAGTGACCTAGAGCCTCCTTGGGCTGCAGAGGGGAGGTGAAACTTGTCTTGCACCCCCCTGCAGAATGACCCATCTGTGCTGATGAGCAGCTTCCCTGTGGGGGACTCACTTTGTCCTCCTGCTGAGGAGATTCCTGAGTGGAGAAAAGAGTAGGGAGACTTAGCTGGAGTTCCTGAAGAAGGACTTCCAGAGTGTGAAAGCTGGAGGGGTGTTTCCTGTACAAGTCAATGGGTTGATTTAATTCCTGCCTCACCTAAAGTTACCACCTAGGGTGGTATTTTCCAGGTCTGACCTGCTGTGCAGCCATGGATAGGGTGACACTGTGACCCTGGCTTCAGTGGAGCAGCAGAGCAAGCTGCTCTGAGGCAGGGACTGCCAGCCTGGCTTCTGTCCTGCTTCTGTCTTGCTTTGTTGCAGTTTTGGGAACATCCAGCAGCAGAATTACAGCAGTTCAGCTTCTATTTTTTTCTGTTATTTGAAAGCTACCTGTGGTGTGAGGGGTTTTGCTTCCTCACAACCCTCCCTCAGGCTGGGTGGGTGCTGGGCAGAGCAGGGATGCTGCTGCACCCTGAGGGGCCCCATGGATGTGGGAGTCCTGACTTGAAAGAGGGATTCCCCTCTAGTTATCTCTGGAAAAAGTGTGACACATCCATTCTTGCCAATCTGCTTCCTCTGCCTCCTGTGGAATTTTAGTAGCAGTGAACTCTTCCAGTTTTCATCCATCCCCCCTTGTCCTCTCCCTCCCTGCCCTTGTCCCAAGCCCCTCCCCAGCTTTCCTGGAGCCCCTTCAGGCACTGGAAGGTGCTCTCAGGTCTCCCTGGAGCCTTCTCTTCTCCAAGCTGAACACCCCAACTCTCCCAGCCTGGCTCCAGAGCAGAGCTGCTCCAGCCCTTGGATCATCTCCATGTTCTCCTCTGGCCTCTCTCCAGCAGCTCCATGTCCTCCTGGTGTTGGGGGCTCCAGAACTGAACACAGTTGTCAGTTGGGGTCTCACCAGAGCAGAGCAGAGGGGACAATCCCCTCCTTGTCCCTGCTGCCCACCCTGCTGGTGGTTCACACTCCTTTGGTTGCCTCTCTTGATGTTCTCAAGATTGTTTGCAATGTCCAGACACCTGAGCTCAGCCCCTAGAGCTGACCTGCCAGCCAAATGTGTAACAGCAACAAATGCAGAGCCCTGTTCCTCTGTGTGCCAGGCAGTGACACTCTCCTTTCTCTTCCAGGTCTGAAGCAGCTGCTGAAACAAGGATCAGTGCAGAAGGTGTACAATGGACTGCAGGGATATTGATGTGTGTGTTGGGGGGGAAAAATTGGACTTAAGGCAAAAAGGTCAGATTTCTTTGCAGTCTTTTCTCCTGCCCACTGTAGACTGGCCAAGAGGGGGAGGGAGGGGCAATTGCTGAGGTATGTATCCTTTTTTTTCCTTGTAAATGATGGAATTTGGGGGAAATCCTGCCCTTTTCAGGACACAACTGGTGCTGCCTATCATGTTCCTCCACCTGGAACAACAAAGAGACTCCTTGAGCAGGACACAAAAAAACCCAACAAAACAAAAAAGAGAAGAAAAGGTGGGGAAAGGAGTTTAAAATTCCACACAGCTTGGAATTTCTGGTTTTTAAATATATTTTGATGGGACTTTTCTGGACCATCTCAACATCTTTTCAGAGCTTCTCCTGCTTTTTGTCCTTGGTGTCAGTCTCTTCTGAGTTTCTGGTGTTTTGGGGGAGGGCTTAATCCTTTCCTTCCCCCTCTTTGAGTGTGGTGTTGGTCTGTGTTTCTGGAGTCCAGGGGCTGTGGGGAGGGAACTGTCAGGAGATGAGCTAAATTAGTGTCCCACATCTGGTTGGGAAAGCAGAAGAAACATCTCTTAAGGCTCCTGTGGACTCTATTTAACTACCAAGGAGTCCTCATGTCCCAAAAGTTCATGCTTGCTTTGAAATTTGAAGTCATAACAGCTTAGCAAAGATCCCTCAGACTTTCACAGTGTGATTATTTTTAGTATTATTATTATTATTATTATTTCCTTTGGAAAACAACAGGAATGGTTCTTCTTTGTTGCCTCCAAATGTACCCAACAGCTTGTCTGGGAAAGCTCCCTTCCCTCCTGGGTTCTGTCCTCTGTGAGGACAGGTGAAGCCAACAGCACAGAAATAAAGATGTTTGAGTTGGAATGACAAAAAACCAAACCCCAACAACCTGGTGATGTATTTCAGCAGCCCTGGGAGAGCTGGGAGTCCTGGGAATAACCAAGGAATGGTTCCTCCAGCCATGGAAGCTTGTGAGGTGAAACTAGAGCTGCTGATCCCAGCAAGAGCTCTGTGGCTGCTTGGTTTGAACCCAGGGCCTGGGCAGCTGGCAGGGGATGACCTCTGCTGCTGTGGCTGCTGGGGTGAAGATCCTGCTGCTTCCAGCATTCCCATCAGGCTCCTCTCCAAGTCTTCTCCAGGCAGAAGTAGCTCAAGAGTTTCCCAGGGGTGTCTGTGTCAGCCAGGCTGGGGCTTTGCTGGGACAGGGAGGGACCAGCCAGTGGTTTGTGTAGGATGAGCTTCTGCTCCTTCCCTCTGGGCTCTCAGGGGCTTCCAGTGGGATCCTCACAACTGCTGCCTCTCACCCCATCCCCTGCCTGGGAAGTGGATCAGAGCTGGTTCTCCATGGGGTATGATTCTATGGGAGGGATGGATGAAAACTGGAAGAGGGAGATTGAGGTGAGACATGAGGAGGGAATTCTGGAGTGTGAGGGTGGTGAGAGCCTGGCCCAGGTTGCCCAGGGAAGCTGTGGCTGCCCCATCCCTGGCAGTGTTGAAGGGCAGGTTGGATGGGGCTTGGAGCAGCCTGGGCTGGTGGGAGGTGTCCCTGCCCATGCAGGGGGTTGGATCTGGGTGATCTTGAAGCTCCCTTCCAACCCAAACCAGTCTGGGATTCTGTGTTGGGAATTGTGGGATGATCCAAGGGCTGGAGCAGCTCTGCTCTGGAGCCAGGCTGGGAGAGCTGGGGTGTTCAGCCTGGAGAAGAGAAGGCTCCAGGGAGACCTGAGAGCACCTTCCAGTGCCTGAAGGGGCTCCAGGAAAGCTGGGGAGGGGCTTGGGACAAGGGCAGGGAGGGAGAGGACAAGGGGGGATGGATGAAAACTGGAAGAGGGGAGGTTGAGGTGGGACATGGGTCTAGATGGTCTTTAAGGTCCCTTCCAACCCAACCCAGTCTCTGGTTCTATGATCTGCTTTTTCTACCTGGCAGCGTTTGCCAGGGAGCAGCAGCAGGAGTCTCAAGGTGGGTGGTGATTCTTTTTCTTTGTCAACTTGAAGTAGCTGAGATCTGAGTGGGGAGAGGTGCAGAGCTGTGCTGGCCCAGCCCTTGGTGCTGCCCTTGCTCCAACCACGTCCCCTCCAAGCCCCAAACCCTGGCAGGAGCTGATGCAGCGGAAGCAGCAGCACCGGGAAGGTTTCCTGTTGGATCCTTTGGACATTTGCCTTGGCAGAGCAAATCAGGGACTTCAGGAACAGCTGAGAGAGGTGGGACAAGGCAAACCTGGGCTGCCAAACCCTTGGGTCTTGATGTCCCCTTCCCAAAACCTGTAAGAAAGTCTCTAATCCCAGTCACTCCAGTGTCTACCCATTGGATGACCCAGGTGTCCGTGGGCAGCTCTGCCCACCCTTCCACCCCTTCAATCTCTTAAGAAACCAGTTTTCAAAGAACCTCTTCTTCCCCATCCCCCTGTTCCCAAGCTGGTTCCTGTTCCCTCAGCCCCTGGAGGGTCTGTTTGATGCTTGCTTTTCCACCTTCCTGCTCCCCTGGCACACAGCAATGCTGCCAGCTCTTTCCTGGAGCAATAAACTCTGGAGTGGTGGAGAGAAGTTGGCTGTGGTCTAAACCTTTTCCTACCTGCCCCCTGAGCAGCAGGCAGTGCTTTTATTTCATGCATGAGTCCTTGTTCCCATGGCTGCTTTTCCTTTCCCTCTTAATTCTTTTCCTTCCTGTGGTTCTTGGGGAGTTTTGTTGGGTTGTTTCTTTTTCATTGTGGGTCTGCACTCCTGTGGAACAGCAAGAGCTGCAGAGCCCCAGCAGGAAAAACAGGAAAGAAAGCCCCAAATCCTACCCAAAGACCCAACTTCCTTTCTTCTCCCTCTTCCCCCCCCCCTGCTGTGGGGTGTGTGCAGAGCTGGGATCCCACCTTCAAAGCTCCCAGGGTTTCTGTGTTTCTCCACAGGCAGCAGCAAGTCCTTTGCCAGGGCTTGGGCCAAATATCTCCACTTGTTTTGGTCTGCTTGCCTGAAGGGAATTGTGCTGCTTCTAGGATGGTGGGGGTTATTTGTCCTCTGAGGCCCCCAGGGTGCCTGGCCAGGGCAATGTGGAAGCTCTTTAGTGCCTCTGGCATCCCCTGTCTCAGCTGGTGTGAGGCAGCCATTGTGCTCAGGGCTCCTTCATCTCCTGGAAGTGCTTTGAGGAGCATCCTTAGATCTTCACCTTGGCTGCTCTTGGTTTAGGACCAAGCAGGCACCCTGGAGGTGTGAACCTCTGAGCTGGGAACCCTGTCATGCACAGTCTGAACTTCCAACCCCTTCCAAGCAATGCTGCTGTTCCCAAATTCCATTTTTAAAAGCCCAAATTTCCTGGTCCCCTTTCACCCTAAATTCTGGCACAGGTCAAGGATTGTTGATGGTTCAGATGAAGGCCTGTTGTTCCACTCTTGTCCTTGCAACACGTTCCTAGAAGTCCTTGCTGTTTGGAGAATGGGATGTTGAACCAAGCAGGTGGGCCTTGCTTGGCTCAAGGGGGATCCTGATACACTCTGAAGTGGATGGTTCTGATCACCTCCAGAAGCTGGGTGTGTTCCTCCAGGGTGGCTTTAAGATGGTGGTGGGGTTGGGTTCCTCCAGCCACAGGTGGCTTTAAGATCCCCTCACCTTCTTCAGGGCTCCCTTTCGTTGGATCCCTGCCACCCCAGCAGAGGGGAAGGAGCAGATGGGGTGAGGACTGCAGAGCAGGGAGATGATGGGGTGGAAGAGCAGGGGTCAGACCTGCTTCCCCAGCAAGCACCCTGCCCCAGCAGCCTTGTCCACTTCTCCTGTCCCTCTGCTCTATGGGGTCACTGCTCCTAAAGCCACGTGGCCCATCCCAGACCACACAATGGAGTTTTGGGGCTGCACACAGGTCAGCACTAAGTACATGGGTCCTGAGGAGCAGCCTGGGCCAGAGAGGGTGGCTTGTTCCTCACCCCAGCACGTGGCACAGCTTGCACTGAGCATCCCCTCCCAGAGTCCAGATGGGGTGGTGAGACCCTGGCCCAGGTTGCCCAGGGAAGCTGTGGCTGCCCCATCCCTGGCAGTGTTGAAGGGCAGGTTGGATGGGGCTTGGAGCAGCCTGGGCTGGTGGGAGGTGTCCCTGCCCATGCAGGGGGTTGGATCTGGATGATCTTGAAGGTCCCTCCCAACCCAAACCAGTCTGGGATTCCATGAGTGTTCCCAAACAGGCATTTCCTCTCCCTGGAAGCTCCTCTGAGGATGCAGTGCAGGCAGGATTGTTGCTTTGGCTGTTTGGTGGTTATTTTTCTGAAGAGCTTGTTATTTTAAAGTACTTATCTGTATCTAACCTCTTTGGAGGGACAGGAGGGGAGACGTGACCAGTGCCAGGAGAAAATTGCTCTGAAACACACATTAGTGATGTTCCCAAATACATGGTCTGGAGGCCATGGGGGGGCTCTGGCTGGGAAAGGAAGGGGAAGTGACAGTTCCTTGCTGGAGTCCTTGATGGCATTTCCAGGTAGGAGTCCCCACCTCTGCTTCCGTGGCACTGGGAGGACAAGGAGTGGTGGAGCCAGGCTGAGCTGCAGCTGTCCCCAGGGAGGGGACAGGGTGGGAGCTGTGGTGGGACTGGTGACGTCCTGCTGCCCAGGAGCCTCCCTGCACCCCCAGGGCCCTGCTGGGTGTTCCCTGTGACCCACAGCCAGCTCTTTCCTCCCATTTCCTCTGGCTCCATCCAGACTGGGGCTGACCTGGGAGGTGAGAGGAAAGGGAAGAGGGCAGTGATGGGTCCTGGGCACCCGTGAAGCCCTGGGAGGTGGGATGAGCCAGCACGGCCCTTTCCTCTGCCCTGAAATATTTCACAGCCCTTCCCTCTGCCCTGAAATATTCCCAGGGAGCCGCCTGGGAGCAGGAAGGTGCTGGAAAGCAGATCTCCCAACAGCCTCCACCCTGACACAAAAAGCACCCCTTGCCCAGGGAGGGGGGGGAGCTGGAGGCTGCGGGTCTTGCTGCTCCCCTTGCCCAACACAACCTCTGGCTTCAAAAGGATGTTTGAAAACTGCCCAGGCCAAGAATTGAGAACATCTGGGACCTCTGGGGGAAATTCCAAGGGATGGAGGCTTGTTTAGTCCAGAGCAGCAGGGATGTGTATGTGTAAGGGCTGTGTTTACAAGGCTAACCCCTTCTTCCTGTCCCCAGAGATCCAAACCTGCTGCTACCCACTTCCATGCTAAGTACTGATGCTATCAGCCCGAGTGTTTTTCCAACTGGTGGGTTGCTTTTATTTCCTTCCCCGCACCCCAGCAGGCCCAGGAGATGTTTCTGGGCAGCTCCTGGAGCCAACCAGCCCTTTGCCCCCCGGGATGGGCAGGGCAGGGCAGCACAGCTGGGGCTTGGAGCCAAGGAGGCTGTGGGAGCTGAAGGTTCTTGAAGGACACGGCCAGGGACACCAATCCTGCAGCAGGAACTGATGTCCAAGAGGCATCTGAGGGGGACTGTGTGTCCCTGTCAGGCAGGGACCTGCCCACCCTGTCTGAAGCACCCCTGGGTGAAGGGGGAAGCTGCTTCCTGGCATGTTGGAATTGTATTACTCACTGGAACAAGGTTCAAGGGTGGGTGTCTTATCTCCACCCTTATCCAGGCCAGTGATAGCAGAGCTGAGGGATGGAAACCACGCAGGGAGAGCAAAGCCTCATGTGGTGACCACTGCAGCCAACCAGGATGGAATTTTCATAAGGGGGTGCTGGTGAAAGCCCCCAAGGGGCTGCGTGAGGCTTCACCCTAAAAAAAAAACCCACCACCAAACGAAAAATAAGGAGCAAATTACACCCAACGCTGGGTTGACAGGATAGTCAGCGACGTGTTGGGGCCTGTCCCAGGCTGGCATCAAGGGTGGAAGAACAGCCAGAGCTGGAGGAGGGTTGGCCATGGATGTGGCTCCCAGGTGCTGGAGAAATGGTGCAGGTTGGAGCAGGGGTGGGGAGGGAACTTCTGCACTGGGGCACTCGGTGTCCCCAGGCTGCTGCTGCTCCAGGACAGGTGGTGGTGGCCCCACAAGGAGGTAGCTGAGGGGTTTGGGGATGAGGAAGGGGAAATTCTGGAGCTGGAGTGAGGACTGGATGCTACTGCCCTGACTCCTTGGCTCTTGGCCACGTTGGGTGTGAGTGCTGGTCACCCCGTGGGACAGGGCAGTGGCAGCTTTGGGTGTAGTTTGGCATGAGGCTGTTCCTCAGAATGCTGTGGTTGGGGGTAGGGGGGGAAATTCCCACTGCTGGGCACTGCCCCATCCCTTTGGGATGACTGGTGGAGACTCAGGAGACCAGCAGCCAAGTGGGTTCTCCTCCCGTGACCAACACGTTCAAAGCAGAGACTTCCTCATCTGTCCAAAAAAGATGATGCTCATCAGAAGCAAAAAGCCAAACAAGCTTTGTTGTTCCAGACATCCCCAGTTTCTCCAGCCTGGGTCTCTCCTGGATCCACCCTTGATGCCAGCCCGTGTCCAACAGCATCTTCCCACCTCAGGGCATCACCCCTGCAGAGGAGCAGGAGCTGCAGCCCCAGGGGACTTGGAGAAACAGGGGGCTGGTGGGACCAGGGTGCAACTTCTTCCTCCAGGTGCTGGCAGCAGAGATGCCCCACTCCCAAACCAAACCACAGCTGGGAACACAGCCATGTCTCCTGCTTGGAAGCTGCCTACAAGAGGTTCTGTCTCTTTGAGGGGAGAAAAATCTACCATGTTTGACCTTCAGCATGAGCCCCAGGTCCCCCTGGCGCCCGTGCTGGGGACATGGAGTGCTCAGCCCACAGCAGAGCTCCCGCCAAGCAGCCCAGCAGTGACCTTCACGTGCTTCAGCCTCATCATTTTGGATCCTCCAGCCTCTTGGCTGCCATTTCCCTTTCCCAGCAGAGCCCCCTGAAGGGTGGGGAGGCCCCTGGTCCCTGCCCCGGGGGGTGGCCAGCAGCCAAGGTGATGAGACGTGGTCTTTGGAGACCTTCTCCTCCTCCATCCCTCCTCACGGACAGCCACTGTGTCATCTTCCCATCCCCTTTCTGTCCTGCAGCTCTTCCCATCTCGCTTCTGCCCACCCTTTCTTGCTCACTTTGAGCTGCACAAGAGGGGATTTGGGAAGGAATGAGCTGGAAGTTAAGCCAGGAAAGCTCCTTGCTCCTCTGCTCTCCCCTCTTTTGGAAGCCCAAACCAGCTCCTGGCTCATCCCCAATCCTTCCTGCCCTCGGGGCAGTGCAGAGAAGAGGGTTGTCCTGCTGTGGGCAAAAAGGAAAGGGAGCCAGGAATTTATTCTGGCTAGCAGCAAGGTCTGACCAGGCAAAGGGCAGGTTTTAGCTCAGATCTGGGCTGCAGGAAAGGGAAGAGATGAAAGCTGCTGGGCAGGACTAGAAAAGCAGCTCTGCCTTTCTTCAGCTGCTCCTGGGGGGGCAGTTTCTTGCCTTGGGGTCCCCAGGGCATCTCCCTGCCCCTCACCCGGTGTCCCCTTTGGGCAGCATCCTTAGGGGACAGTGGGGGACACGGTGAGTGGCTCAGAAAACCTGTCCCACAGCAACTGGCTGTCCCCTCAGCCTTGGGAATGGGGAGGAAAGGAAGCGTGGCCTCCTGGCCATTGGGAAAACCCTGGCGTGGAGTCAAACCTCAGGCAGATGAGGGGCTCAGGGGGTGCAAACCCCACCAGCCTCTCTCCAGAGGCCTTGCAAAACTCAGTGCATGGCCCAGGGAGCTGCTGGGACCCCCAGGAGCCCACCCAGCAGCAGGAACTGTGTGTGTGTGTGTGCGTGTCCCAGCGCTGGACCTCCAGCCCCACGTCAGTGCTGGTGGAAATGAGAGCAACCAAACGTGGAGAGCTGATGGGTGGTTTTATTGTGTGACCTGGCGTGACATCCTCCTCCCCCCTGGAACAGGGATAAATGAGGGTCTCATCCTTTTAACCCTTTCTTGGCTGTTTCTCTTCCCACTGCCCACCCCAACACTTCTGCCCTGGTTTTTTTCCATCCACGCCCAGCAGAATCCTGCAGGAAATCTCAGTGCCAGCCCAGCGTGGGGACCTTCCCCAGGGCAGGGGGCTGCTGCTGGGGGGGTCAACCCAGCTGGGACCAAGCAGGGAAGCCACTGGTGTCCTTGGGGAGCAAAGTCTGTGGTGCTGGGGGGATGTGTCCCTTGTGTGGTGTGGGCTTCGTCCATGGGGTGATGGTGGGTCCATCACCTGCATCCATGGGGTGATGGTGGGTCTGTCCCCTGCCCCCACAGGGTGATGGTGGGTCTGTCCCCTGCATCCATGGGGTGATGGTGGGTCTGTCTCCTGTGTCCACGGGGTGGTGGTGGGTCTGCCCTGTGTCCATGGGGTGATGGTGGGTCTGTCCCCTCTGTCCACGGGGTGATGGTGGGTCTGCCCCTGTGTCCATGGGGTGATGGTGGGTCTGCCCCTGTGTCCACAGGTGATGGTGGGTCTGTCCCCTGCATCCACGGGGTGATGGTGGGTCTGCCCCTGTGTCCATGGGGTGATGGTGGGTCTGTCCCCTGTGTCCACGGGGTGATGGTGGGTCTGTCCTCCATCTCCACGGGGTGATGGTGGGTCTGTCCCCTCTGTCCACAGGTGATGGTGGGTCTGTCCCCTGCATCCACGGGGTGATGGTGGGTCTGTCCCCTGTGTCCATGGGGTGATGGTGGGTCTGTCCCCTGCATCCACGGGGTGATGGTGGGTCTGCCCCTGTGTCCATGGGGTGATGGTGGGTCTGTCCTCCATCTCCACGGGGTGATGGTGGGTCTCTCCCTTGTGTCCACAGGTGATGGTGGGTCTGTCCTCCATCTCCACGGGGTGATGGTGGGTCTGTCCCCTGTGTCCACGGGGTGGTGGTGGGTCAGTCCCCTGCCCCCAGGGGGTGACACGGGCCAGTGGCTGGCTCTGCTAGCAGCTCCCTCCCGTGCACAAGAAGATCCCCACGGCCATGCCCAGCAGGGCCACAGTCCCCAGGATCAGGCCCAGCACCAGGGGAGTGTGTGACCGGCTGCTCCGTGTTCCTGCAAGAGGGATGGAGGTGACACCTGGGGTGACCCCCAACCACACCACCCCGTGTCGTTCCCCCCCCACCCCAGACCCCCAGCACAGACCCGTCCAGGCTCTCTGGGCCCTCAGGATGCTGACACAGGTGGTGTTGAGGAAATGCTGGAGATCCTGGGTGGTCTGGGGGTACTTCATCAGCTGCTCCTCAGCAAAAGCAGCCACCTCGTGCCTGCCGGGCCAGCTCCGCTGCCAGGTGGCGCTGGGGACATGGAAGCTGAGGAAAGCTGTCCCGTTGAGGGTCACCTCGTAGAAGCTGCTGGCCGTGCCGTTGGGGTAGAGGCGGCAGCCCAGGTGGCACCAGAGGCTCTGGGTGTCTGTGGGGACAGGGAGAGGGGTCCAGGCACCCACCCTTGGGCTGCCAGCACCCAAGCTTTGCACCCCCTGCCCCACCGACAGCTTTGGGTTTGCTGGGCTGAGCTGCAGCAGCAGCAGCTTTTCCCCCAGCCCAGTGCCAGGCTCATTTCCCCCCCCACCCCCTTCCTTTCCCCTTCCCCTGTCCAGCACAGCCTCGTTTTTACGGAGCTGGGAGGGGTTTTTTTGGGCTCAGAAGAAGCTACTCGTGGCTCTCGGGGAAGGCTGTGGCACAGGGGGGGGAGACGTGAGGCTCCCACCACAGCCCCCTGAGGTGAGGAGGTGCTGCCCAGGGGCCCGGCAAAGAGATGCAGAAGTGGGGGCACAGCTGGTTTGGGGGTAAAGGGAAAACACACCCGCTGAGGGCAGGAACACGAAGCCATGGTTGTCAGCGTCCCACCCCCCGGGCTGCAGCCCCCAGCCCTTTTCCCAAGGGGCAGCAGAAGTTTGGGCACCTCCCAGCTCCCAGACTCCGGGGTAAGAAACTCCCGGCTCCACGGGAAGGGCTCCCTCTTGCCCAGCGTGAGGTCTGGCAGGTGGCTGTGTCCCTCTTCCTCTGCCCAGCTGTCCCCAAGAGCCAGCACCATGCCCGGGCAGTGCAGGGAGGTCTCCCCTTCCTCGGTGGGACCCGTCCCCCAAACCAAGCCATGCGTCCCCATGCCCCCTCCCCTCCCAGGGCTACCACTCACAGTTAATGGGCCTCTCCTTGCTGAAGAGCTTCACCAACTGGCCGAAGTAGTTCAGGTAGGTGGCCACATCCTGCTGCCTCCTGGCCCAGGCATCGGGGGGCTCCAGCGGCAGCACTTGGGTGACATTAGAGCCGTCCAGGAGGTGGCTGAGCTGCCCGTCCAGGCTGGCGTTCCCCGAGAAGACGGAACTGCCCTTGGAAACGCGGGTCCTTTGCAGCATGGTGAAGGTGAGGGGGGCTGCAAGAGACGCCGGACATCATCACCCACCGCCCCGTCTCCCCCCCACACAAACCGTGTGTCCCCCCTGTGCCATCCTCAAGCCTCTCCCAGCACCGCCGCCCCCCCTGCCCCCGCCTTACCCGCCCGCTCTGCCCCGCATCCCAGCGCCCCGCACAGCAGCAGCCAGCGGAGCATCCTGGGGACAGGGATGGGGACGGGAATGGTGGCCCCGGGGCTGGCCCGGCGGGGAGTTAAGCGGGGCCGGGGAGGTGGGGCGTGCGGGAGGAGGAGAGTGGGAGTCCGGCCAGGTCTTTCCTGGCCCATTTCCTTCACCCGAGCCACCCGCACCCCTTCCCTGCCGGGCGGTGACACGTGGAGCGAGGAGCCAGCGCCTGCCTCAGTTTCCCCATCCTTTGGCTGGGCCGGGCCCCCCAATCCCTGCTCCTCACGGGCAGTGCGGGAGGGGGACCAGGGCCAGGAGAAGGGTGATGAGAAGCGGGAAGCAGCGCCCAGCGGGGGTAACGGGATCCCCCTTGCCGGGAGGGGACGCGCCCCTCGGGAATTCCCCCCCCCCCGCCATCAGCTGGGGGGTGAGAAACCCCTCGGCTGGGCTGGCTCCGCACGCCTGCTCGACTAATTACACCTTCGGTGATGATCCTCATTAACGCCTTGAACATCTCAAATCGGTACCTGTGCCTGGGGGGGGGGGGCACAGGGACCCCCCCCTTCTCGCCCCCCCCGCATCGCGCGGTTCATCTGCGGGGGGGGGGGGGGTGGCCTCAGAGGATAAAAGGGGGTGTGGCCTATGCTAATTACTCCCGCGCTCTATGCTAATGCGGGGGGTGTGGCCTCCCGGGCCGGGCGCGCCCCCGCGGGCCGTGCCCGCTGCCGGGGCCGGGGCGCAGCGATGGCGGCGGCGGAGCTGGAGCGGCTGCGGATGGCGGGGGCCGGGATGGCCATCGCCGTCCTCACCAGCGGCGGCGACGCGCAAGGTGGGCCCGGGGCTGGAGGGATCAGCTCGGCCCCATCCCCGCGGTTTTGTTCTGTTTTGGTTTTTTTTTTGGGGGGGGGGGGGGTCCGGGTCTGCCCCCCGTGGGAGCGGGGATCCCCCCCCCCCCCACTCCCGTGTGCTCCCCACGAGGAAGGGTGCGGTGCTTCCCCGGTCCCATCACCCCGAGCATCTTCCGTGGGTGGGTGGGGGGTGTCACAGGACACCCCTCTTCTCATCCCTGCTGCGTCGTGTCCCCCCATTCTCCCCCCCCCCCCCCCCTTCCCAGGTGTCCCCTCCTCCGGTGTCCCCTCCCCTTTCGGGATACGCAGCGGTTTTTATTCCCTCTCGCTCTGCAGCCGGTTGCTCATCTGCAGCTCCCACCCGTGCCTGAAGTTTTGACCCGGGTGCTGCCTGCGTGGCTCCCCCTCCCCCCCTCCTCCTCCACGCGTGGGGACACTTCAGGGTCACCTATAGGACCCGGTTGCCTATAGGGTGTGGGGTCCCTCGGGGGGGTTGGGGGGGGCCTCCGGTTTACAGGGGATCCCTTTTCCAGGGATGAACGCTGCCGTCCGTGCCGTCACCCGCATGGGGATATACGTGGGAGCCAAGGTCTTCCTCATCTACGAGGTCGGGGCACCCCTTTGCTCCCCGTCACGTGCGGGGGGCAACTGCTCCCCCCCAAACACACACACCTGCCAGGGCACCCCTCACCCCTTCCCTCCCCTTTTCCACAGGGCTACGAAGGGCTGGTGGAGGGGGGAGACAACATCAAGCAAGCCAACTGGCTCAGCGTCTCCAACATCATCCAGCTGGTGAGGCTCACCGGTGGGGCTGGGGGGGGGGGGGTGCCCAAATCCCACCTCCCCGACCCTGTGCGATCAGCTGCGTGTGTGTGTGTGTGTGTCCCCTCTCCCCTTTTACCCTCCAGGGTGGGACAGTGATCGGCAGTGCCCGCTGCAAAGCCTTCACCACCCGGGCAGGCCGGCTGCGGGCCGCCCGGAACCTGGTGGAACACGGGATCACCAACCTCTGCGTGATCGGTGGGGATGGCAGCCTGACCGGGGCTGACATCTTCCGCTCCGAGTGGGCTGGGCTGCTGGAGGAGCTGGTCCAGGATGGTGCGTGGAAAAACCCCTCATCCCCTCCCCCAAAACCCCTCGGGTGGGCAGAGCTGAACGCGTTCCAGAGGCGTTGAGGTCCACCCCATCCTGGTGACCCCCCCCCCCTACGGAAGGCTGGGTGTTTTCTGCTGCTCAGCCTGGTGTTAGGGGGATCCGTGGGAGCCCACCCCTACCATAACCCACGGGTGGCCATGTGTGTGTGTGTGTGTGTGTCCCCTCGCCCCTTGCAGGGCAGATCAGCGAGGAGGTGGCACGGGAGAACTGCCGCCTGAACATCGTGGGGCTGGTGGGCTCCATCGACAACGACTTCTGCGGCACCGACATGACCATCGGCACCGACTCGGCCCTGCACCGCATCATGGAGGTGATCGACGCCATCACCACCACGGCCCAGAGGTGAGCGGGGCTGGGGGCAGGCGGCCTTCCCCACACCCGGGGGGGACGTCGCACCCCACCCCTTCCTCTCCTCCCACCTCTGTCCTTGCAGCCACCAGCGGACCTTCGTGCTGGAGGTGATGGGCCGCCACTGCGGGTAAGCCCCCCGCCTCGGGTGGGGAAGCCCCGTTCTGGAGCTGGGTCGGTGCTGGTGCTGCCACCCTCGTGTGTCCCCAGGTACCTGGCGCTGGTGTCTGGCCTGGCCTCGGGCGCCGACTGGCTCTTCATCCCCGAGTCCCCTCCGGAGGACGGCTGGGAGGACATGATGTGCGAGAGGCTGGGGGAGGTGAGCGTGTGGTGTTCCTATGGTCCTGTCCCCCTTTTTTCCTTCCCCGGGAAGCCCCTGCAGGGACCCAGGCTGACCCCCCCCCCCCCGCCCCGCAGCCGGCGCCCCTGCGAAGCTTCGGGAGCTGCTGCCATTGTCCCTGTGAGCCGGGGCGCTCAGCCGAGCGCAAATCCGGCCCTCGCGCGCCGGGGACCTGGCTGGGTGGGGGGGTGAAGGGCCAGCTCGGGCTGGGCTGCTGGTGGGTTTCAGCAGAGCCACAGCAACCTGTTTTCCCCCCCACCCCGGCGCCAGACGCGCAGCAGAGGGTCCCGGCTCAACATCATCATCATCGCCGAGGGCGCCATCGACCGCAGCGGCAAACCCATCTCCTCCAACTACGTCAAGGAGGTGAGAGCTCCCTCCAGCCCTCGCTGGGGCACCCACGGTGGGTCCTCAGTGGGTCGCCCAGCGTGACACCCTTCTGTGACGCCCTTCTCGGCCCCGCAGCTGGTGGTGAAACGCTTGGGCTTCGACACGCGGGTCACCGTCCTCGGCCACGTGCAGCGCGGAGGGACCCCGTCAGCTTTTGACCGTGTGCTGGTAGGTCCTGGTTGATGAGGGGGGCACGGGTCACCCTGGGGAAAGGAGCAGGCAGCTGGGACACCTTCCCTCTGCCTGTGGTCAATTTCGAGGGTTTTAAAATCAAACCAGCAGCTCTCTGGCTGTAAATCGGTCGGTTTCTGAGCCGGTGGGAAGCATCCCCTTCCCATCCGTGGGATCGCCCAGCCCGGAGGGCACGTGTGGCCCCAGTCTCACCCGGGTGGGTGCCCCTTTGCAGAGCAGCAAGATGGGGATGGAGGCGGTGATGGCCCTGCTGGAGGCCACGCCAGACACCCCTGCCTGCGTGGTCAGCCTCTCGGGGAACCAGTCGGTGCGGCTGCCCCTCATGGAGTGTGTCCAGGTGGTGAGTACTGGGGAGGATCAGGCACACCAGCCTGCTGGGTGGGGAGGGGGTCCCACTGCCCTCCCCACAAACCTGGGTGTCACGGTGCTGTGTCTCTCCCTGCCCAAGACAAAGGACGTGCAGAAGGCCATGGATGAGAAGAGGTTTGAGGAGGCCATCCAGCTCCGCGGGAGGTGAGGAGCAGGGAATGGGATGGGGGAGACCTCCCTGTGGGGCTGGCAAAAGGATGTGCTGGGATGGAGGAAAAGAGTGGCTCCTGCAGCCAGGAAGGGTCCACCCCCCACCACATCCCGGGGTCCAAGCACACCCCCACACCACACCACCTCATCCTTGCAGGAGCTTCGAGAACAACTGGAACATCTACAAGCTGCTGGCTCACCAGAAACCGGCGCAGGAGAAGGTGAGGAGGGATGGGGGAGCGGCAGGGGAACACCCTCCCCGCTTCGGGGACACGCAGGGATGTGCTGTCCCCCTTCCTTGGCCCCGCAGAGCCCCTTCAGTCTGGCCATCCTGAACGTGGGTGCCCCCGCCGCCGGCATGAACGCTGCCGTCAGGTCGGCCGTGCGCATCGGCATCTGCCAGGGACACACCGTCTACGTGGTGAGCGACGGCTTCGAGGGCTTGTCCAAGGGGCAGGTAAGGGGCACAGTGAGCCTGGGTGCTGCAGGTTCCCCCTGGGAGGGGATAGGTTTGGGCTCGGAGGGGGTTCCCCCAGCCTGAAACCGAGTGAACTGCTGCTTGCAGATCCGTGAGGTGGGCTGGCACGACGTGGCGGGCTGGCTGGGACGCGGTGGGTCCATGCTGGGGACCAAGCGGTAAGGATGGGCTCCCCCCACCCCCAGGGTGGAGGAGGGTGAAGGGATGGAGCCAAGGGGATGCTGCTGTCCCGAAGGGATTGTGGGGACCACCCGTCCTCACCTCAAGGTCTCTTCTCCCCTTCTCCCGCCCTAGGACGCTGCCCAAGACCTGCATGGAAAAGATCGTGGAGAATGTGCGGAAGTTCAACATTCAGGCGCTGCTGGTCATCGGGGGGTTCGAGGTGCGGGGGAACCCTCAGCCCTGTCTTGGTGGGGGCCACGGGGAGGGGGCTGTCAACACCCCAGGCACCCCGGGCCATCCCTTTTGGGATGCGGATCCGGGGTCAGGGTTGGCATCTCCCCAGCCCTGGGCTGCTTGCAGGCGTACGAGGGGGTGCTGCAGCTGGTGGAGGCCCGTGGGCAGTACGAGGAGCTCTGCATCATCATGTGTGTCATCCCTGCCACCATCAGCAACAACGTGCCCGGGACTGACTTCAGCCTGGGCTCGGACACGGCCGTCAACGCAGCCATGGAGGTGAGGGACAGGGCAGGGGGTAGCTGGTGGGTGCCATCCCCACAGGTCCCAGCATCATCATCATCATCATTGCTGTTTGGGAACGAACCAGCACCCCAGGCAGCAAAGCTGGGTTCTCCTGGTGTGATTTCCCCCCTTCTCCTGGTGTGACTTCCCCACTTCTCCTGGTGTGACTTCCCCACTTCTCCTGGTGTGACTTCCCCCTTCTCCTGGCACAGAGCTGTGACCGCATCAAGCAGTCGGCCTCGGGCACCAAGCGCCGGGTCTTCATCGTGGAGACCATGGGGGGCTACTGTGGGTACCTGTCGACCGTCACCGGCATCGCGGTGGGCGCCGACGCCGCCTACGTCTACGAAGATCCCTTCACCATCCACGACCTGAAGGTGAGCAGCATGGCTTGGGGAAAATAAGAAGGGGAAGCTGGGAAAAGAGGGTTTGAAGGACCATGGGTCAACGTTAAGTGTCCCAACAAGAGGAGCAGAGGGACCTGGGATGGCTGCTGGCATCCTGGTGCTCATCTTGCAGGCCAACGTGGAGCATTTGACGGATAAAATGAAGACGGATATCCAGAGAGGGCTGGTCCTGCGGTGAGCTGGGGGTCCCTGGGAATGCTTCCTGAAAAACCCAGCCTGCTGGCAGGGAGAGAGGCTGGAGCTGAGCCCTTCCTGCAGCTTGGAGAGGGGTTCCCATGTGGAGCGGGGCTTTGGGAGCACGGTGTCCTGCTTGGCTGAGGGGGGGGACAGTCCTGAGCTGGCTGCTTCCACTGCCATCCCCACCCTGGTCCCAGGGCTCTGCTGGGGAGATGGGCTGGGTTCCTCTGGGCCTCAGGGAGAACAAAACAGCAAAAAGTAAAAAAAAAAAAAACAAAGGTGTTGAGGGGAGCACGGAGGGAGCCCTGGCAAGATGCCACGTGAAGGAGCAGCCCCTGATCCCTTCCCTCTGCTCCCCCCAGCAACGAGAAGTGCCACGAACACTACACCACCGAGTTCCTCTACAACCTCTATTCCTCCGAGGGCAAAGGCATCTTCGACTGCAGGATTAACGTCCTGGGCCACCTCCAGCAGGTACAGGGGACAGGGCCAGGTGGGCCACCCCTGTCCCCAAGAGCTGGGCGAGTTTGACAGCAGCACCCTTTCCTTGTCCCCAAGGGGGGAGCCCCGACCCCCTTTGACCGCAACTACGGGACGAAGCTGGGAGTGAAGGCGGTGCTGTGGATGTCGGAGAAGCTGCAGGTCGCCTACCGCAAGGGTGAGCTGAGACCCGGGGGTCCCCTGGTGGGCTGGGGGGAGGCTGGGGGAGCACCTGCTGCCCTGGGCTCAGCCCTTCAAGCCCCGGTGAGGTGGCCACAGTCAGCAGCGTCCCCTTCCCAGGGCGTGTCTTTGCCAACTCGGGAGACTCTGCCTGCGTGATCGGGCTCAGGAAGAAGGTGGTGGCCTTCAGCCCCGTGACGGAGCTCAAGAAAGTCACTGATTTCGAGTAAGCCCCTGTGCCCCAGCAGTTGGCCAGATCCCAGAGGGACCTTCCTTGTCCCTCAGGCTGCTCTAGAGCTCTGTGTGTGTCCCTTTCCCCTCGCTGCACAGGCACAGGCTGCCCCAGGAGCAGTGGTGGCTGAACCTGCGGCTGATGCTGAAGATGCTGGCCAACTACCAGATCAGCCTGACCGAGTACATCTCGGGGAAGATGGAGCACGTCACCCGCCGCACCCTCAGCATCGAGAAGGGCTTCTAGTCCCACCAGCCCAAGCCGTAGCTCCCCCTCCGTGTCCTCTCCATCCCCACGTGCTGCTCGGGGAGCACCGGGTCCCCCCCCCGTTCTCAGTAGCCCCGTAGTTTCGCCACTGGCCCCTTCAAGCAGGCAGAGCCTGGCCCAGGCTCCCAAAACAGCACAGCCCTGCCCAGAATTGCTGCTCCAGGGTCTGGTCCCTGTGCAGGCGTAGAGAAGAGATACTTCTGGAGCCCGGCTGCGCAGCCCAGACCCCTCATCGTCCCTTCGTAGTTTCTTCCTGTTATTTAAGGGTGGGGTACCTGGATTCTTTGTCTAGCAGCTTGACCATCTGCTTCTAGTCGCCTGCCCTGCGTGCGGGACGGGGAGCTGAGGAGGATGAGGAGCCATCTCCAAGCGGGTAGGGCTTGGTCCTGAGGGATTTTGGCTGCCCCAGGAGCCCTGGGAAAGCTCCATCCTCCCGTGGTGTTTGCCCGGTGGGGTGTCAGGAGGGTTGAGTGCAGAGCACCGGGCCTGGCAAGCCCCTTGTCCCCAGCCACCTTGCATGATGCTTGGCCGTCACCGTGTCACCCTGGGTGCTGCTGGTGGGGCTGTGCCCATCATCACCACCACCCTTGTTCTGTGACGCCCCCCCTACCCCCAGATCTTGTCCTCCTCTAGAGATAAAACCTGCTGGAGCCAAACCTGCCTCATGGGAGAGTGGTCATTGCGTGGGGAGTCCCCGCGGGGAGGGACGTGGGGCAGAGCCGGGGTTAGGATGGGGCTGAGCAAAGCCAGGCGCTCTGCCAGGGCTGGGTTAACACCAGGCCAAGTTGTTTCCCTGCTTCATGTGTCCTCAAAGCCTGGGAGAGTGGGACCATGGGCTGCTTCTCTCCGGCCAGGCCCCGGCGGGTGCAAGGTCAGCATCCCTCTGCGGCCTGACTTCGCAATCCCAGGGAAAAACTGCTTCTCCCTGGTTGCGGTTCCCACCTCGGAAGGAAGCGCAGCAGAGATTTATGGGGGTGACGTGTTTGGTCCCCAGTGCAGTTTCTCAGGGCTGCGCTTGGCCCGTGCCAGATGGCTCTGAGGAGCCCCCTGTTCCCAGGCCACTTTCCTCCTGGGGCTTTTGGCTGACAGCTCCAGCCTCTGGGACACGGCCAGCACCAGGACGCATCGCAGCCTTTTGGGTCAGACACAGTCATTTTTGCCTCCCTGTGAAGTTGTCCCCGAGTCATGTTTGACTAACCTCATAGCCTTCTATGAGGAGATTACTAGGTGGATAGATGATGGCAGAGCGGTAGATGTGGTTTATCTCTGTTTCAGTAGAGCATTTGACACCATCTCCCACAGCATCCTTGTAGATAAGTTGATCAAGTATGGGTTTGGTGATCAGGCAGTGAGGTGGATCAAGAACTGGTTGAAGGGAAGAAGTCAGAGAGTTGTGGTCAGTGGGACAGAATCTAGTGGGAGGTCTGTGACCAGTGGAGTCCCTCAGGGGTCAGTGCTGGGACAGGTGCTGTTCAATATCTTCACCAACGACCTGGATGAGGGTACAGAATGTACCCTCAGCAAGTTCGCTGATGACACCAAGCTGGGAGGAGTGGCTGACACACCAGAAGGCTGTGCTGCCATTCAGAGAGACTTAGACAGGCTGGAGACTTGGGCAGGGAGAAACCTGATGAAGTTCAACAAGGGCAAGTGCAGAGTTTTGCATTTGGGGAAGAACAACCCCATGCACCAGTACAGGTTGGGGGCTGAGCTGCTGGAGAGCAGGGTAGGAGAGAGGGACCTGGGGGTCCTGGTGGACAGGAGGATGACCATGAGCCAGCAATGTGCCCTTGTGGCCAAGAAGGCCAATGGATCCTGGGGTGGGTTAGAAAGGGGGTGGTTAGTAGGTCAAGGGAGGTTCTCCTCCCCCTCTATTCTGCATTGGTGAGGCCACATCTGGAGTATTGTGTCCAGTTCTGGGGCCCTCAGTTCAGGAAGGACAGGGAACTGCTTGAGAGAGTCCAGGGCAGAGCCACAAAGATGATTAAGGGAGTGGAACATCTCCCTGATGAGGAAAGGCTGAGGGAGCTGGGTCTCTTGAGCTTGGAGAAAAGGAGACTGAGGGGTGACCTCATCAATGTCTACAAGTACGTAAAGGGTGAGTGTCAGGGAGATGGAGTTAAGCTTTTTTCAGTGATGACCAGTGATAGGACAAGGTAATGGATGGAAATTGGAGCATAGGAGGTTCAAGGTGAATATCAGAATTTTTTTTTTTCCTGTGAGAGTGACAGAGCCCTGGGACAGGCTGCCCAGAGAGGCTGGAGACATTCCAAACCCACCTGGACACGTTCCTGTGTGATGTGCTCTGGGTGACCCTGCTCTGGCAGGGGGGTTGGACTAGATGATCTTTCGAGGTCCCTTCCAACCCCTAGGATTCTATGATTCTATGAAGTGTTAAGTCCCCGTTGATTTCAATGCTTTTCCCCTAGCTGGCCACAGTACTTGTTCTGGTCCCTGGAGGAAGATGATGATTAATCCGACTTCCCTGCCAGGGCAGAGAAAGAGCAGACCTTGCTGAGGGAGGCAGCTTTGCTGCTATTCCCAGGCCAGGATCTACTGTGGGGACTCCAGGCAGAGACCTGGAAATGGGCTTTTCCACTGTCCCATGTGCTGCTTTTCAGGAGCTCCCCAGTGCAGTCCCACCTGCCTGCCTGGCTGCCAAGCCCCGAGAGGAGGAAGGTGAGTTGTGCTGGCTCCACACTTGCAGGCAGACAGCTGCTGGCCTTCCCCACCAGCAGGAAAAGCTGCTTTATACCCCCACTGAGGCAGGCCAGGGTGAAAACCAGTCACGCTGAAAAATCCCCGTGGCTGAGGTGGAGCTTTGTGCCCGGGTGCAGCTGGCAGGCCCTGGGTGTTCAGCTCCTCTCCAGCAGGTGTTTTCTCCAGCCTGGCACTCGTGGCAGCAGGCAGGGCACTGGGGGGACAAGAGGGACATTGCAGGGGCAGGTAGGACACTTGGGGGGGGTGCTGGAGGGACTAGCAGGGCACCAGAGCAGCTGGCAGGGTCCCCCAGCAGCCGCGTTCAGGGGAAGGGGTGTTCCCACACTGGGATGTGCCGGGGGGGGCAGGAGTCACTGCAGCCCTAACACCTCATTTCCACACACCCCCCTCCCCCAAAAAAAAACCAACCAAACAAACCAGAAGCCTGGAGTGCAGAATTGGTGGGGCTCGATGGACAGGCACAGCCTCCAGATCCCATGGGAGGGGGGGGGGGGGGGCAACCACCCCGTGCCCCATCAGGACGAGCAGGAGGGGACGTGGTGCACCCAGGCAACCCTGGTTGCCTCCCATTCCTGAAGGAAGAGTAAAGCAGAACTCCAGGAGCCTGGCACCGCGAGGCCAGGCTGCAGGGACCCGGGGGGAGGGAGCGGGGAAGGGATAAATCAGCCTCCCCCCCCCCCGGGGCTGTGCCGGTGCTGCGGGGCCAGCCTGCAAGGAGCGGTCGGATGCCTCCAGGGCAGCTTGCCCGGCAGCTGGAGCATCGGCACCAGCCAAGGGTGCTGAGCACGGGCACGTAGGCAGCTCTGCTTGGGAACGGCCGGGATTAGCAGCCCAACTTCTCCAGCGCAGAGGGAACGGCGCCAGAACAAGCCTCGGGCCACGGAGGTTCTTGCTCCCTTCGCCGCCCCTCACCTCGAACCAGCCCCGGTGACAAACGCTGCTGCTTGCTTTGATGATCCCAGCAGAGCTGGAAGGGCCCGCAGCACCCAGACAGCAGCTCCTCTGCTCCCCGAGGAGGACAGGAGAGATGTCTGCCAGCCAGGAGGGTGCTGAGCCAGGCTGGGAGAGGACCTGCCCTCAGCACCAGGGCAAGATGCAAATGGTGTGACGGGTAAGTCTCCGGGGCCCTGCCTGTCAGGGGAAGTCTGGGATATGATAAATCACACTGGCCATTTAAATGCAGCTGGGTTTAATCCAGAAGGCAAGAACTAGGTCACTTGAGCAGTTAAAAGCCAGCAGCAATCTTCACACAAGCCACAGGGTCAAACTGTGCCCCCTCCCACCCAGGTCAACGTTAGGGCTGTCACCATTCCCGAGGCACGTTCCTTCCCAGCAGCATGATCCAGCACACAGGGGCTGGGACACCCCTACCAACAGGGAGAGGGGGGACATGGAAAGGCCACGCTGCCCTGCACAGCACCAGGGGCCACAGCCAAGCAGCATCAGAGGCTTGTGTCCTACAAACCAAAGGCCACCATCCTGCCCGGGCAGGCTTTGTACCCCTGCGCAAGCTTTGCTCACCATCCCTTGGGCTTCCTGCACTCACCCTGAAGTGGTGGCTGCAGGAAGGTCCCCAAAGGGCTCAGTGCTTCCCAGAGGCAGCCCCATGCAGGATCTCCCAGCAGCAGAGCCATTCCCTGGGGCCAGCAGAGCAGGAAGGCTCTGGGGCCCACAGCCCTGCTCCTGCCCTGACAATGCAAGCCCTCAACCAGATCTAATGGAGCAATGCCCCGAGTCAGTTGTTCTGTTTGTAGAACCCCAGCCACAGCTCAGACATCCTTAGAGGGACAACTGGCTTTATTTGGTATGTCACAACATTTTAATGTGTATTTAACAGCTCTGTAAAATCTTAGTCAATGCAGCTTTTTCAGTTAAACACCCCCCTGATGCCTGTGGAAACCTGACAGTCATGCTTGGCTTTTTTTTTTTTTGTGCTCCCAGCTGCAAAATGCACAGGGGCTTTTTGATGTTAAGTTTCCTTAAGCTGCTCTAATGCCTGCAGGGGGATGTGGGGGTTAAGAGCACAGCCGAGCATTCAGGATCTGGGAGAGAGTAATTCCTGTTTCACCCAGGCTGCACCCAGCCTTTCTTTGGGCTGCCTGGTCGCCAAGTCAGATGTTGCAGGAGCTAAGGCGGACCAGGAGAATTCAGGAGTTGAAGGTAAATGAAGAATGTGACCTTTGCAAACAGCACCAGACAGTTCTTTGCCTGGTCGCCAAGTCTGATGTTGCAGGAGCTAAGGAGGACCAGAAGAATTCAGGAGTTGAAGGTAAATGAGGAATGTGACCTTTGCAAACAGCACCAGACAGTTCTTGGTGACCATCTCAGGCCACGTCTCCCTGACAGACTTGACAAAAACAAACCTTTGTGGTAAGAACTGCCCTCAGAGGCTGCTACACACCAACAGAGGCTGGCAGAGGGTGAGCCTGACAGGGAGTCACCAACGAGCAGTGAACTTTTCAGGGGTCAGCAGGCTTTGCCATCCCCCTTTGATCGCACAGCACAGCAGCAGCTCTCACTGCAGCCCTTTGGCTTTGCTGCTTCCCATGCAGCTCCCAGCAACACAAGGTATGACTGTGAAGGGAGCCTGCTCCACAAGCAGGAAAGCTCCCGAGCACCCACTCAGGTGCTGCCAGCCCCAGGGTGATGTGCACAGGAGCTCCAGGGGAAGCCAGCAGCACCCCATCCCAGCTCCTCCAGAAGGGAAGGGCAGTGGGAAAGGCCAAGGCTTTGGCTGCAGGGAGGTTTGCAGTGGGGACTGTCACTCCTCCTGCAGCTCCTTCTTCTGAAGGGCCTGGAGCCTCCTCCCCACCGTCTGCTGGACAATCTCCAGACCCTCCACGTCCAGTTCCTTTGTGAGAAGCAGGATGGCATTCAGGACATTGTTCTGTTGGGACAAGACAGACACTGCTTTACACAAGCATATTAAGGCCAGCCTGAAAAAAGGAGAGTTGATCACAGAACCATGGAATGGTTTGGGTTGGAAGGGACCTTCAAGATCATCTGGATCCAAAACCCCTGCATGGGCAGGGACACCTCCCACCAGCCCAGGTTGCTCAGAGCCCCATCCAACCACTTCCAAGGAGGGGGCATCTGAAATTTCCACGGGGAACATGATTTTGAAAGAGCTTCTCTTTCTAGCAACTCCACCACCATCACCACGGGCAGCAGCATGCAACAGCCACCTGCAGCTACAGGGACAGATGAAGAAATCCCTTGGGGCAAACAAGGGCAGGGACTGCATGTGGCCAGCTGGAATGCAGGACAATCCTGCCCGCCCAGTCCCTCACAGACTGCCCACATGCCTCTGGCTCTTGGCCACCCTCCCAGCTGACTTCTGGAAGGAAAGGAGCATTCAAAAGCAGCCACCCTCTCTCTCTCTCCAGCGTGACTGTGTGTAGGATGGGAAAGGACAGGAACCCTCTGATCTGTGGAATAAGAAGAGCTGGTAGGATTGTGAAAGCATGAGCTTGAAGGTGCCCAACCCAGCCTCCCAGCCTTGCAGGACTATGGCCAACACCAGACCATGGCTCTGTCAAACCACGGCTTGAAAAACTCCAGGGAGAGATTCCACAGCCCCTCCTAAATAACTGTCCTTCTAAGGAAAATCCTTTTCCTAGTGTCAAACCTGAACCTCCCCTTGTTTATCGTCTTCTTCTCCCAACGGCCAGAGCCTGCTGTACCTCAGCAAAGCAAAACACCCCAGTGCATGAAAAACATGAACAGAAAAAGAGAACACAAGCAACTACTATCAAAATGAGGCAGAACGTGGCCTAGGTGTCATCCTGCCTGTTGCAGGGCTAGTACTGAGTCCAGCAGACAGCAATTCCCAAGATCCATGAGGTTCACCTGAGGCTACACTGTGGAGGAGGAGTCTGAGGAACTCAGCATTCTCCTGCCCTCCAGGCCAGCAGTCTGATGGCTCCAATTCTGTCACTTCTCCACTACCATGTGTTCTTAGGACAACCCAAGTGAAGGACACGACATGGGCTTGTGTGCAGACAGATCAAGAAGACAGACTTTACATGGCATGTCTTAAAGGCAGAGTGGCACAGAACAGAGGGGACCTACAATGATCATCTAGTCCAACTGCCCATCCACTTCAGGGCTGACCAAAAGTTAAAGTGTAATATTAAGGTGTTCTCCAAATGTTTCTTAAATACTGCCAGGCTTGGGGCATCAACCACCTCTCCAGGAAGCCTGGTCCAGGGTTTGACCAACCTCTTGGCAAGAAATGCTTCCTAATGTCCAGTCTAACCCTGATGCAGTCCTGAACTCTTCCCACACGTCCTGTCCCGGGATCCCAGGGAGAAGAGCTCAGCACTTCCCTCTCCACATCCCCTCCTCAGGAAGCTGTGAAGAGCCATGAGGTTGCCCCTTAGCCTCCTTTTCTCCTTAGCAGGCAAGTCCAAAGTCTTCAGCCACTCCTCACAGGACGTTCCTTCCAGCTTTGCTACCCTCCTCTGGATGCACCCAAGGATCTTCGCAACCTCCTGAAATGGTGGGGCCCAGAACTGCAACGCTGAAAAGCAACTTGGTCTTTAAAAGATACTCACTTTCTCCTTTTGGTTACAGTCTGTCTCTCGAGGTGAAAAGGAGGAAAATTTATCCCTGGGAACCGGCTTCATACCCAGCTCCTCTCGAATTTTGCTAGAGAAGGAGAGAAAGAGCAAATGTTATCAGGAGCAGCTGGCAGGACCTTCCTCTGCCAGGCCAATCCCTTCCAATCACAGGCAACCATGCAAGAAGCATCTAGCTGAAGGACTCAAGGCGTGTCTGTTCACACACCACCACTGCCTGCAGACCACAACACCCCAAGGAAATCTTTATATAGCTATAAAACGTGAACAGGCATGTTGCTGTAAGGTGCCTGCTTGTGGGAGGGTTCCCCTGGCCTGCTGGGACTGCAGACAGTGCCACACCGCACTTGACCAACACGTGCCACAGCGCCGACGTGCACCAAAGCACGTGGCAGAAGCAGAGCTAAGCAGGAGAGGACTGGAGCTCAGGCTTCAGAGAGGATCCATCTCTGCCTGCACAACACAGCTGACAGGCTTGGGAGTCAGTCCCCACCTACAGAAGAGCCTGTTCTGCAGATCCAGAACCAGACCCGCAAGCGCTGTTACACCAGCGCGGCTCCACCGTGGCAACTGGAACAACAGGAATTTGCACCAGCTGCAGGCCTGGCCCACGGAGTATCAGGGTTGGCTGGCAGGGTCCCTTCATGCTACGTGCCAGTTCAGCCCAGAAACCCTAACAGCTCACAAACAAGCCCTCACTTTGTCTCCTCCAGAGTGAAGCTCAGCAGTTCCCTCTCAGTCTCGGCTGTGGACTCAGCAGCACTGGATTCCGAGGAGCCAGGGCAGCCATTGTCCACCCCCCTCCTGGGTGGTGGGGCTGTGATCTCCTCGCCATCCACCAGGGCCTGGGACAGTTCTTCTTCTGTCACAGCTGCAAAAAAGCCAAAACCCTGCTGAAACGAACTCCCAACAGCCCCAGAAGACAGCACCTGTCGCGGGGCAGGTACTGCTGCTGCAGAGCCTTAACACGCGGGTTTGCTCCCAAAAACTGTCCTTAGCATCTTTTGCTTTCATCCTCCTGCAGTAAGACCAGCTCAGGAGAACACTGGCAGCTGTCACCAAGACTCTCAAAACGAGGAAGGTACCAGGGAGTGATACAAACACGCTTTGTTATCTCTTTGTCTCTGGAGAAGGCTCCAACAGCCACCAAATTATTACCACCACCGGATGGAAAAGCTTCTCTTTTTTTTCCTCCTTTTTCTTTTCTGACCACAGATCCAATTACAGTGTCTTTGTTTTGCCACAGCAAAGGAGAGAGCTCTAAAAACCCACTAATTAGTGGTGCTGTCTGAGCTATAATGAGGCACTCCCAGCCCTGCTAGTGTTAAACTCTGGTTCTGCAGGGAAGGGAGGAAAGAGCTCAGGAGCAGCGGATCTTGCAGAGGGGACACTCAACCTCATCCTGACTCAAGGAAGAGCCAAAGGAGGCCTTAAAAGAGAGGAACCAGCACATCACCAGTTCCCAGCTCACCCTGCCCATGGCCCAGGGCTGTTTGTTTCCCTGCAAACACCCACCTTGGTTATCAAGCTTCTGCAGGCTGGGCAGGTTGCGCAGCACGGTCATCCGGTAGCGGTGGGGGTCCGACCCACAGCAGGGATTTTCAGACAGCCACAGGACCCTCAGCTGGGGTAGGTTTTTGAGGTAGAAGAGCTCGTTTAGGCTTGTAATGTTGTTCTTCCTCAGATAGAGTTCAGTCAGGTTCAGGCACTGACGCAGCGGCTCGAGGTCGGAGATGCCGTTCACGCTGGGGAGAGATGGTAAGATGGGAGCAGGGAGTCCATCCCACCCTGGCTGTGCTGCTCAGGTGGGAGCACAGCAACCCCTGTAGCACAGCAGCTTTCCAGCCCCCCTTTCCTGCAACAGCTTCACTGAGGAGCCTCACCCCTGCACGGCACAGCAAGGGGGGTTCAGGGGCCCGTGGCTTTGCATAGGAAAAATAAGCACATCCTCTTTCTAAGCGAAGAATTTTAAAAGCAGCCTTTGCTTCCCCCCCCTCCAAACACTTGCACCCTCTTCTGCAGCAGCTCCTCAGGCTCACTGAAGGAGAGCCAATATTTTCAAGCTCAAAAGCTGGGACAGTACTGGCTCCATGGAATCCCCAGGACAGGTGAAGGATGGGTGTGTTGGGGGGAGGTTGAAGGAAATTAAAAGCTCTGTGAGATCCATGAAACACTTCACCACAGAAGCAAACTGGCACCATACAGAGCCCCAGGAGATCCCACCTGAACTACGGAACAGGACTTGGGGAACAACAATCCTACGAGGTTTTTAACACTTCTTGAAACCAGGATCATTTCCTCGAGCAGGAGAGGTGCAGAAGACTCATCATTTCTGCATCTCTGCTGCTTAGGAAACCAGGCGAGAGGAGCCAGGCAGCTCAGACACACCACCCCAGGAGGAGGGTAAGAAAACATGGGCCAAAGCACAGCAATGAATTCCCCCTGCCCTCTCCCAGGCCAGCAGCCTGACGTTCACCTGAACGTGATCACCTCGATGTTGGGCAAATCCCGGCATATCGATATCTGGGCGGGAAGAGACGGAAAACACCCGGTTGGCACTCGCAGGAAAAGGAAATTAGAACAACAAACAAGGAAAAAAACAAGGAATTCAGGTTTGCTTCGGCCTAACCCCAGCTTAACACCACCCGGGAGCTTTGCTGCCCCAGGCAGCACAGAGCCAGCAGCTCCTCTGCCCTCTCTGCCCTGGAGAGCAAGCACAGGCACCAGCCAGCAGCACGTTGCTCTTCTGCTCCAGCAACTTGGCACTCTCTGAGGTGCTTTTCCAGCCACTGCAGGCAAGAAGGGATCCCTCCCAAGCCCAGACAGCCCCTCTCCTAAGGAGGCTGCGTCATCCCAACTCCCCAAGACACGAGGCAGGCCTCGGGGCCCTGGCTCTCTGGGGGTCTGGGAGAGGAATTTTCCGAGCAACCTCGTTTTTATCTCTGTTTTGTTTTGGTTTTTTTTGATTGATGGGATGCAAATCCATTCTGAGAGGCTCTGCAGCTCACCGGCTGCCAGCCAGCTCCAACCCGGGCCTGTGCCTGCTTCCCGCGGGGCCCCATCGATCCCCTCCCGGCTGCCACCTCCGCTGTGTCTGTCTGTGTGTCTGCGTGTGCGTGTCTGCGTGTGCGTGTCTGCGTGTGCGTGTCTGCGTGTGCGTGTCTGCGTGTGCGTGTCTGCGTGTGCGTGTCTGCGTGTCTGCGTGTCTGCGTGTCTGCGTGTCTGCGTGTGTGTGTCTGCGTGTGTGTGTCTGCGTGTGTGTGTCTGCGTGTCTGTGTGTGCGTGTCTGTGTGTGCGTGTCTGTGTGTGCGTGTCTGTGTGTGCGTGTCTGTGTGTGTCTCTGCCTGTGTGTGTCTCTGCCTGTGTGTGTGTGTCTCTGCCTGTGTGTGTGTGTCTCTGCCTGTGTGTGTGTGTCTCTGCGTGTGTGTGTGTGTCTCTGCGTGTGTGTCTGTGTGTGTCTGTGTGTGTCTGTGTCTGTGTCTGTGTGTGTCTGTGTGTGTCTGTGTGTGTGTGTGTGTGTGTGTGCGCAAGCCCGGCCGCTACTTACATCCGTCAGGCGGCTGCCCCTGCGGGAAGGAGAGACAGCAAGGAAAGGGGATGTCACCAAGAGCACAAGCAAGGGCTCAGCCAAGCCCCACGCCCCCCACCCCCACCCTCACCCCGCCCCGCCCGCACCACGGGGCCTCCCTCCTTCTTCCACCCGTGTCTCCCCCACGCGCGTCCTGCCCGCCCCGCCTCCCTCCCCGTTCCCCCGCTGCCCACCAGCAGTTGAGGCGCCGGACACCGTCCAGCCCGGCCGCCTTGGCCCTGGCCAGCACGGCCGCCCGGCTCAGCCTCATGGCCGGGCCCCGGAGCCGCGCAGGCTCCTCCCGGGCGGGGCGGGACGAGCCCGGGAAGCCGAGCGTGACGGCTGCTCTGCCAGCCCCGCAGCTTTCCTTTCCTTCTGTTGCTTACCCCGTAGCTCCCCCGCTGCTTGGTATTTCTGTGTAAACGCGGCTCATTCGCGCTACAGAATCACTGAACGTCTGGAGTTGGGAGGGAGCTTCAAGATCACCCAGATCCAACCCCCTGCATGGGCAGGGACACCTCCCACCAGCCCAGGCTGCTCCAAGCCCCATCCAACCTGCCCTTCAACACTGCCAGGGATGGGGCAGCCACAGCTTCCCTGGGCAACCTGGGCCAGGCTCTCACCACCCTCACACTCCAGAATTCCCTCCTCATGTCTCACCTCAATCTCTCCCAGTTTTCATCCATCCCCCCTTGTCCTCTCCCTCCCTGCCCTTGTCCCAAGCCCCTCCCCAGCTTTCCTGGAGCCCCTTCAGGCACTGGAAGGTGCTCTAAGGTCTCCCTGGAGCCTTCTCTTCTGGCTGAACACCCCAACTCTTACATCTTATTAGAGGATGTTTCATGCATATAATTACACCTTTATGGGTAGATACCAATATCTAACTTTGTGAGTGTCTACCCCTATATCTACATGCAGTGTGCATGTATATACATTTTCCTACACCATCTTCTATACTAATATCTAGAAATAGAGGTAGCACTGCTGACTGCACAGACACCAGGCTCCTCCTTCATCATATTTTTGGGGTAAAATCACCATGATCTGCCTCCATTTTGTATCCTGGGGGCCTCAACATGCATGATTGAACAACCAGGGCCTGGAGAAACCGTGTGGCTAGCAAAGATTTATGGTCCAAAATAAGGGGTGAGTGCAGTTCCCTGATGATTCTGTCTTACTCTGCAGCAGAACCACCTGCTGGCAGTTGCTTATTTGTTGATGCTGGTGTTTTGGTGCATTGGAATGGACTTCTCAGCTGTGGTGGTGGCTCCATAATGGGCACCGAGCTCCTGGCCTTCCTTGTTCCCATGCTTCTAGATAAGCCAAGGGCCAAGAGATGCATTTGTTGGGATTGATGGGCATGTGCTTTTCAGGAAAAACGTGGGATAAGTGTGTGAGGTAGATCATCCCTCTGCATTTCCTTCTTTCTGCCTCTCGACCGTCAGACCCGTGGGCAGTTAGCTGGGACCTTGGGCTGGGAGGCCAGAGCACGGGTGTTTCTGAGGTTTTTAGAGCTGGATATACAGAGCACTGAGAGGCAACCAGAGTGATTTGTTGAGTTCTTGACTCTTCCGCACGCAGCTGTTCACAGGCCAGCTGGTGTGAGGTGGCTACTGAAACACGGGATTTGGCCACTTTGTGTCTGAAGGATCCAAGCCCTCAGCATCTCAGGAGGAACAGCACTGAGCGCAGGCCTGCTGCACTTTGGTTTTCCAAATCCCAGGCTGTTTTCACTTCCAGTGGGGTATGGAAACAGCCAAGCCCAGCTCCAACTGCCCAGCTGCTCCATTCCAGCCCCAGACATGCTTTACTGCCCTGTCAGCTCAGCCTGTCCCTAAGTAGATTAAGGAGTCTTCTCTAGATGCCACAGGGAGATTTCGTAATCATCTCGCTCACCAAAGCACAGTTCAGTGAGTTCAAACACAACAGCCTCCTGTCTGCCCTGACACTTCTCCTGCGACTGAGCTGTGAGCCAAAGAATGCTTCATTCAGGTTAATTAGATAGAATTGATTTTAATCCCCAGTTTAATATTGCGAGTAATATCTCAGGCGGACCTCTTCCCTGGGCTTTTAAAAAGGGGGGAGCTTAAATAATGCATACAGACTTGTAAAATGCATTGAAATAGCAGCCTGGGAGAAGAACCAAAGAAACACTGAGGTTTGGGACCACAGGGTCTTCTAAGGTTGTGTAGGACCACCTGTCATCCCTGGCGTGTCCTGCTGACGGTGGGCTGTGCTCGCTTCCCAGCTCCACGCGAGCAAAAAGCATTCTGTACACTTGGGCTCATCTCTAGAGTCTCTTCAGTTGGGTCTGCACTACGTGGTAGCCACACGTTCTCTTTACAGCTCTATCTCAGCATTTTAAATAACCAAACCTGTTTGTTTCATGCCTTTGTGGAGGGTCCAGGAAAGCCATTTCTTGTACATAATCCTGATGCATACTTTCTCGTTTCTGTGGCACAGCTCTTTTTCTGATCAAGAGCTTTTCCTGTGACCCACAGGTCCTCCATGCAAGGCCTCACAGCTTCCTTGCAATACCCACAACAGCTTCAGGAAGAAGGGTTTGAACCCCTGAGCATCCTGGCTACTAAACCAGGACGTGCTGCGGAATTGCTGCCGGTGCGAATTATAGCAAAGGGAACTTGAAGGACCCTCTGTTGGTGCCACCAGACCTGCAATGCTGGTATCTGCTGGCAGCAGTTTTATGTAGGCCAGAAGCTGACCCCTACCAAGCACCATCCTGGTTAGGAAGAGCTGGTAAATGGGGTAGAAGGAGCAGGACGGGTTGGGGGAAGCATTCAGAGAGCTTGTTTTACTTTCCTGGTATCACCACCTCTCCAGAGAGCTGGTCAGCACTCTTGGACATGGGCTCTGTGCCCTCCTCTCCTGCGTGGTGTGTGTTAGGGAAGGGGCAGCCACTTGGGTGTTCTTGGGAAAGTCCCACTCCTTTGAAAATGTCTCAGCAGTCATCTCTGGGCAGCAAGTTGTTCCTGTAACTGCTCCAACGTAACTTGATGTCATAGCAAGCTTGACGATGTTGCGGTTCAGAAGATGCTCTGCTCATGGCAGCCCTCCAGCAGCTCTTCCACCCACAGTACATTCCCTCTGTGCAAGTGTCTCTGCTCCAGGCTCAGCAACACTGGATGTTTAGATGTTGGCAGGAAAAACCATGGTTTGGGAAGAGCTAATAAAGAAATCTGGTCATCACGGAGACAGACACGTCACCGCAGACCTACGCAGGCTCCGTCAGAGGCTCGGCTTTCTCTTTGGGAAGCAGCCTCTTCAGCCTCCCTGAAGAGCCAGCCAAGAGGAACACCTGTGTCTACAGGACACTGCCAGAACCAAGGAAGGAGGTGAACAGTCCTGGAGTGCTCTTTGTGGCAAGTGGACAGAGGAGCTTCTGGAAAAGAAGCTCTGGAGAGGACTTCCAGGGAAGCTCCTGCTGCCTGCCGTCTCCACCTGCAGAGCTTTTCCTGTATGATCCCACCAGCAGTAGCAGTTTCACTGGAGAGCTGTTTGGACACTACCACAAGTGCTCCTGAAGCCACCTGGGGATGTCACATAGCTCCAGTGATCTGTCCAGGATGAGAGATTTCACAGCAGCTAAGACCCGCTGAACCCAACAAACAGGAATCCTGGACAGCAATCCACAGCAGTGGGAAATAAACCCAGGCCACTTCAATTAACAACAGCTGAAAATGACATCCCTGTCATGTCAAGCTACAACATAGACAGCATTAAGTCGAGAACTTGCAAGTTCTTTCCACAGCAAACAGATATTAAAAGCTAATCTCATCAGAGCAGCTTGCTGTCCTCGTGGCCAATTGCACAGAACAAGGATTCCACTTGCTGTGCAGGCTGCAAAATTAAGAGTGAAGAATTAGAGGCCACCAGGTACATGGAAGACTTATTTCTGCCTGTGCACAAGCTCTTTCCTTTGTTTTATAAGCTGTCATTACACTAAGAGACAAATGGCAGCATGGCTGTGCTGTTGCAGTCCAGGTCTTAGAGCTTTGCTGTGTCCAAAAGCCAAAATAAAGAGGAATTTCCACTGCTCCCAGTGCCCTGCAGAGGCTGTTGTTATCAGTTCCTTTTGTCAGGAATACACATTGTCTGAATACGTGACATGAAACTTGAGATCCTACTGATTTGTGTACAAGCAAAGGGAAAGATGACACGTCTTCATGCAGAGTGTGAGATGCACAGGAAGGAGCCTGGTGGGATCAGGGTGATGTGTCCCTCTCCCTTAGAGAGACCAAAAAACATGAACAAAGGGGCAGAACATCAGGTTGGTCAGAAAGCTTCCTCCTTTCTCAGGAAAAAACCCCACAGAAAGAGTGAAGCAGAGCAAAGGGAGCCAAAACAGCAGGAGCCCTGTCAACTGACTGCAGGCAACTCACTGCAAGGGAGTGAGTTTATGTTATACATAAAATAACAGCTGTAGGAGAAGGGAGGAAAGGGGGGAAGAGAGAAAACTCCTTCAGAAGGGTTTACTGATCATTGCAGGCACAGGGGGGCTGCAGCCCCAGCACCACACGTGATACTCTAGATTTTGAAGTCACCACAAAGTAGCAAACCTGGTCGTTTTCTAAATGACAGTTTTAAAAGGATCTGGAAAGGAACACAAGGAGGTACAAGGAGGTAAAAGGGAGTTTAACCAGCACCGTCTTCTCCACCCAGATCTACCACAGGCAATACCACTTTGCAGGGGAAATGTCCCTTACAGACCAGTTGTTTTACCTCTCCACCCAGCTCCTCCCTCACACCCTCCATTAGGAGGTCAGTGTCCTGGAAGAATCAAGATTAAGTAGAGATTAAGAACATCTAAATGGAGATTAAAGATTAGGAACAAAGAGTAAATGGAAATTCCTGAGCAGAAAACACTGTTTCATGGCAAGGAGCTGCTGTAATAGCACCCAGAATGGCATTTCTGCTCTGTCCAGGAGCAGGAGTTATGAATAATCCCCAAAATTGATCCTGAGTGGAGCAGAGTGGCTTGTGTCCACACTGCTCTGGTCTCTGGAACAGACCAGGCTGCTCTTGCTGCTTCAGAATCACCTTGTGTTGGTTCTTTTTAGCTGTTCCCCAGCTGGGCAAAGTACTAAAGTCCATCTATAGGTCCTGCTGCTGCAGCAAAGTGGACTTGGTAGTGTGTTTGTACTGCTGCTGTTTGCATTAGCCATATCTGTGCTAAGTGAGATTGACCTTCTAGTGTTCATATTTTCAGGTGTTTGTTTGTTTTTTCAACAAGTAATAGACCGAAGGAAAAACTGAAAAAAAAACCACCAACCCCAAAGTAGAAGTTCCTTAAATGCCTGGTATTCCATTTGAATATTGTTTAATAAATCCAAAAGCAACAGAGTTTCTTTTCAGGATGGATGGAATGAAAGTCGTGTGATATATTTGATATGTTTTTATCAGTATTTTTCTATTCCTGTTCAGCACTCAGGCCAAATTAGTGAACTATGTGCTAATGGAATTTGTACACACTGGGCACAGTACAAATGCAACGCAAAGTACAAATGCTCATGTAAAACATGTTGAAAAGGGAAGGTATTTATCCTGTGCTGAGCAGGAATGATGAATTGCCTAGATGACTAACATAACTGTCCTATGTAATTGGAGTAAAGAAAAATCCACCCCCGTGAGTAATGCAGGATGAGGGAAAATTATTATTTTGATAAATAGTCTGGAGTTTCCAACGAAAGAAGGACATCGAGCTCCTGGAGCAAGTCCAGAGAAGGACCATGAAGATGCTCAGAGGGCTGAAGCAGCTCTGCTCTGGAGCCAGGCTGGGAGAGTTGGGGTGTTCAGCCTGGAGAAGAGAAGGCTCCAAGGAGATCTTAGAGCACCTTCCAGTGCCTGAAGGGGCTCCAGGAAAGCTGGGGAGGGACTTGGGACAAGGGCAGGGAGGGAGAGGACAAGGGGGGATGGATGAAAACTGGGAGAGGGAGATTGAGGTGAGACATGAGGAGGGAATTCTGGAGTGTGAGGGTGGGGAGAGCCTGGCCCAGGTTGCCCAGGGAAGCTGTGGCTGCCCCATCCCTGGCAGTGTTGAAGGGCAGGTTGGATGGGGCTTGGAGCAGCCTGGGCTGGTGGGAGGTGTCCCTGCCCATGCAGGGGGTTGGGGCTGGATGATCTTGAAGCTCCCTCCCAACCCAAACCAGTCTGGGATTCTGTGCTTCTATGAAACAGGTCTTTATGATATAAAAGGCAGGTAGCAATGCTCACTCAGGGGCTGCTAATTCCTCAGCGTTTGCTGACTGGATCACAGCCCATTAAAAAACCCCACTCTTCTGAAAGTTATGAAAAGGTGTTTGTTTCAGCAACGTGCTCTGATTCCAACGTATCTGCAGCTGCAGAGCCAACCTGACAGCTCCCTGCTCCTCCTCCACCTCTCCTTGCCAACCTGCTCACTAGAGCACACAGCAACCACATTAGGCAGCGAGAATAATTAGTGAGCTGGGAAGAGATGGCTCTGCTGCCAAGGGTGATGGCCCAGGTTCTCAAGCAGCTTTGCCAGGGGGTGGGCTCTCACCACCACCACCTCACTGCACCCCTTCTTTTGGGCTGTGTGTGACCCAGAACTTTGCCAGACCAAGCACGATCCTGCTCAGGATAAAAACCTCTTTTCCCTCAGCACCAGCTGGCCTTGCTGCTGAAAGAGCAGAGGGAAACAAGCACAGAGGGGACAGTCACTACTTGAAAGCCCAGGTCACACCTCAGCATGCTCTGGAACGACCTGAGCTGTTTGTGAGGTCTCTTCTGGGGAACGAGATGCACTGGAAGATGACACAGCACGTGTGAGAGCTGCTGCTTTAAATGCACAAGTGTTTTGTTGTGTGTTGTTTGTTTTTTTTAATAAAACCTGACAGGAATACAGCTTTGAAGAATCTGGTCAAGAGTCCCAGAAATGCATATTCACGTCGTAGAAACACAAGCTGGAAACGGCCCAAGCACACCAGGAAATACCTCTTAAATCCAATTGTACTCCCCACGCAAAGGGAAAGGAAGGACTGCACTTCTGGGTGCCTCTGGGAGCAGGGAGATAATCTCCTAGGGATGATCTCACATGTCTACCTGCCTCACTGTTGCAGAGGGGCTCAGATGATCACTCAAAGGTAGGTTTGCTTCCAGAGCTCTTGGTTGAGCAAGTTGAAGTGTTAATAGAAAAGATCAAATTGCTTTCTGATCAGCTTTCCTTTCTCCTTTGCCCTCTGCTCTCCTGCTGAGAGTATTTTAAGGATCCTTGTGGTGCCTGCTGCCCTGGGACAGGGGAGCTGCAAGAGGTCCTCACCCCTGGCAAAACTCCAGTTGATTTATCCACAGTGCTGTCTCCCCCTGGTGAAGGGGCCAGCAGACCCTGCAGGTCAATGCCTGGTTCTGCACCGGGCGTCGTGGGCAGAGGACTTTGCAGTGTATCACAAGCTTTGCAATCCCACCAGCAAAGCATCTAGATGAAACCATTGAAAAGTGGCCTTAAAAAAAAAAAAGCTGTGGTATCTTTCAATCAGCAAAAGCTGTAAAAAAAAAAAAAACAACAAAAAACTGTTCTCCTCCCTCTTCGGTTAATAAATTCGAATTTGGGTTCTGGGGCTGGGAGGAAGAAGGAAAGCAGCCAAGCAGCCTGCAGCTTGTCTCTTCTCATGAGTGTCAAAGTTAACAGAAAAGGGAGCTGGAGTCTCCCCTGGGCGTTTTCAGGAGTCATCACCTGGAAACCTGCAGTGCTGGAGCTGCTCCCCACGCAGCAGAGCTTGCAGATGTTTCAAAGCTCTCAGTCAAATTGCCTGTCTTTGCGTTGCAGGTTGCTGCCAGCCTGCTGTCTGGCCTTTTCCATGGTACTGCTCCAGCACCTTGCTGCCACCTCTTAAATCTGTGTGGCAAATGCCACTGGGAATAACCTGGGCAGTCAAAAATCCAGTTAAAGGAGGCACTGAGCTGTTGGAGCTCCCTGCTCCCCCAACAGCACCAACGCAGGGGTGTGCAGGGCGTTTACCCCCAGCTCTCACTAGAGGGAAAATGCATTTAAGTGAAGCAAAATAGTTGCTGCTGGCGTGTTGGGTGGTCTTGGAGCAGGCGTGGAGTGGGATGGCATCCCTCAGCAGCTGTGTGATGGTACCGGGGGCACTGGGCTGACTGGGGTCATGACTCCACCTCCAGACTACGACCCTTGCACAGTTTCAAGAGGACTTGGATAAATGGGTGTTTTGTTTAAATGGAGTGGGGTGCGTTTGAAGTCGTGGCAGTCCAAGCTCCTCCGTTTGGGTGTCCTTGTTGAACACCCGCACAGGTGGAGCAGCGTTGACCCTTCTGGGGGTGATGGTGTTTTCACTCGCGCTGCTTGTCTCGCCAGGGTGAAGGAAAACAAGCGTGACAACAGCCAGTGACAGCTGGAGTGCCCCGTGATGGAGGGAAAAGATGTTTGTGCCACCCTTCGCAGACGCAGTGGTACGTGTTTGATGCAGAAACAATTCCAGGACTGAGCAAAAATGACTGTTCAGTGAGGCTGTGCCGCCCTCACACGGCTATTTTAGAAACACCCCGAGCTTCAATCCCCAGCTGCGTCAAACGAAAGCTTTAAAACATATTGGCCCTTTGCAATTACAGTGGTTTTTAAACTATTTTTTAACCCTTTCCACAGCCCCCTGCGAGGCCAACGTTAGAAATGCAATGTAGTGTTGTTTTTGCATCCTAGTGTTAGAAGTGCAGTGTTGGGTTTAGTGTTGTTTTCACATCCTAGTGTTAGAAGCATATGGTTGAGTTGTTTTTATATATTTATATATATATATATACATACCCTAGTGTTAGGAATATAATAGTTTGTTTAAGAGAGAAGTGAGATATCTGCACATTCCAAGGACACCTGGGGGAGTTTATGGTCCAAGAAACTGAGGGAGTGAATTGGGCTCCCTCTGGGGGATCCCAGCACGGAGCAGGATTGATGGCCAAGATCAGACCCAACGAAGCCACTTCTGTCCTGCTCCTCAGGGCAGGATGGCAGCAGGAGGTACAGGTCATTGTGGTGATTGGGAAGGCAGCCAAGGGGGCAGGAAAGGTCAGAATTAAACCTTCAGAGGTAAAAAGTGACCTGCTAGAATGGGATGTATCAACAGAGGTGGGAAACTTCTGGGATCATTAGAAGTGTGGGATGGGCTGTAAAACCCTGGAGTGCCCAGCCAGGGGGGAAACAGGGGAAGGAACTTTGGGAGGGAACTTTGTGAGGGAATAAGGAACATAAACCGCTCTTCACCTTGCTATGGGTGTGCCACAAAGAGCCACAGAGATGATGAAGGGAGTGGAACATCTCCCTGATGAGGAAAGGCTGAGGGAGCTGGGGCTCTTGAGCTTGGAGGAGACTGAGGGGCGACCTCAGCAGTGTTTAGAAATATGTTAAGGGCAGTGTCAGGAGGAAGGAGCCAGGCTTTGTTTGGTGATGTCCAGTCATAGGACAAGGGGCAATGGGTGCAAACTGGAGCAGAGGAGGTTCCATGTGAGTATCACCACCATCCACCTGGGATGAGGAATGTCCACCTGGGACAGGGATCTACTGGGGAGAGTCCAAGGGAGGCTGTGAGGATGATGGAGGGACTGGAACACCTGCCTGATGAGGAAAGGGTGAGGGACCTGGGGCTGTTCAGTCTGGAGAGGAGAAGCCTGAGGGGGGATCTAATCAATGTCTGTCAATACATGAGGGCAGCAAGAAGGCAGGACAAGCTCTTGTCACTTGTGCCCTGGGACAGGACGAGGGGCAATGGATTCAAACTGGAGCCCAGGAAGTTCCACCTCAACATGAGGAAGAACTTCTTTGCTGTGAGGGTGACAGAGCCCTGGGCCAGGCTGCCCAGAGAGGCTGTGGAGTCTCCTTGGCTGGAGACATTCAAACCCCCCTGGACACGTTCCTGTGGGATCTGCTCTGGGTGACCCCGCTCTGGCAGGGGGGCTTGGGCTGGCTGATCGTTCCAGGTCCCTTCCAACCCCCGAGGATCCTGCGATGCTGTGCCTTCCCTGTCTAGCTCACCCATTCTGGCCAGAGTGTAACTACCCTCCAGCTGGCGGCTCCGTTCGGGCCCGTTTCTGGCTGTGACGAACCCCCCCCCCCCCAACCCCCCCCAACCCCCCCAACCCGCCGCCATCGCCTCAGGCCGGCGGGGCGAAAGGGGCGGGGCCTCTCTCTCCCCCCCCCCCTCCTCCTCCTCGGCGCGCGACGTCACTTCCTGTGCGGGGAGCGCGGCGGCCGGGACGGTGCGGGCGGGCGGGCAGCGCGGCGGGACCATGAGCGACAGCGGCGAGCAGAACTACGGCGAGCGGGTAATGCCCCCAGCCCGCGGGCGCTGCCTGCCTGCCCGCCTGCCCGGGCCCTTCCTTCGCACCCCCCCCCTCACTCTTTCCTTCTTCACACCCTCCCCTCGCCGCCCCCTTCTGCGGGCAGCGCGGCCTCCCGCCTCGTCCTCCCGCGTGTGCGGGGAGCGGCGGCGGGGGAGGAGGAGGAGGAGGAGGCGGAGGGGTTGTGGGGGGGGGGGGAGGATTGTGGGGGGGGGGGGTAAGATGGCGGCTGGCGGGGCCGGGGGAGGCGACACGGTGAGTCCGCCCGGCGCCATCTTGGGCTGGGAGCGGAGCGGGACAAAATGGCCGCCCCCCCCCACCCCCCTCAGCCTCCTCGATGCGTTTCCCCCTTCCCGGTGTGCGGTGCCGGGTCCTTATCCCCCGGGCTTGGAAGGGGCTGCCGAGCGGGGTTACGGGCTGTGCCGGGCGCTGTGGGCTCCTGCCCTTCAGCCCTTCCCGTGCTGTGGTGCCTTGTGCTCCATCCCTTGGTAGGGGAGAGGAAAAACCCCGAGGCTCCGGTGGCCTGGCTTCGTTACAGCCTCTCCGAAGCTGCACGGCGGTTCGCTTGTGTAGAGAAATGCGTTCTAACCTTGAGTTTCAGGCTCGCTTCTCATTGCTGGCTTGTGAAACGCGTGCTCCTTGAGGTGGTTGCAGCCTTGGGTCTGGGTGGCCGGGTCTGCAGCTTTAAACTGGCAGCAGTCGAAGGTTTAAACCTTCAAACCGAACACCCTCAGCGCCAGAAACAGTAGCTCTGTGACACCCGCAGCAGGCGTCCACTTAAACTGCATCGTTACTGCAAAACATGGGTGGAATTTTACTAATATCAGAGCAGATGACTGGCCAAGCTTCACGTTTATCATGTGTATCTGCAGTAAAGGTTACCTGTAGCTGGATTTTCTTCATTTGCCTTGGTTTCCTTTGAGGTGTTTTAATTTTTATTGCAACAGACAAGTGCAGCACAGGGGTGACTGCTGTGTTTTGGGGTGTTTGTTTTTTTTTCAGCTTCACTCTGTAAGTTTTTAACCTATTGCAGTGTCAGATGGAGTTGTGGAGGTAATAAGTATTTAAGTTTTAAACCTTCACTGGAGATATTGCAGGGCCTTTTCTTACTCAGATTCGTTATAATAAGCTTTAATAGTATGAGTGTTACTACTTAAAAGTAGGTTAGGTTAGCTAAAAAATGCCAGGTGGAAATGAATGCTGAAAGGTGGGAATTAAAGAACAAAAATCCTACCACCCCCAGTGTTATCTGTTCATTGTTGTCTTCCTATCACTCTTACAACTGGTGTCTTTCTAGAGAGGGAGAGTTACTTCTGATTTATTCGAAGTGGATTTGTGTGTGTTACTTTTTCTAAGAAGTTGAAATAATTGCAGAGTGAAAACTGTTTAGATGGCAGCCCAGCTTTACTAAAGTTTGTCAGAGTAATCTGTGTGTTCGATCAGAAAGGGAATGGAAATGTTTAAACTTCTGTAGCAAAGTCTTTTGAAATATAGTTGTGCAGGGTGTGATAGGACAGCAATCGATTTTCCACCTGCTTTTCTATTTTCTCTCCTCAATACTGGTATAAAAGGTATAAATCATGTGCAGACGGTCTTCACTAAAGTTTAAAATGACTTATGTCTGAATTTTTGGCAATGGTGATAGGTAAGTTGTTTGCAATGTACATGTTTGTAAAACGAAAAAACCATGGAGCTAAGTGCCTGCTACTTCAGCCTAGCTCAGAGAGTGGCTTTTCTGATGCTACTGCCAGTGTTGTTTATTGTATTTTTTGCTTGCTTAAGGCTTATATCTTACTGAGTCGGTGGCTTTGTACTTTTTTTCAAGCTGGAAGCACTGAAGTCTCTGCAGAGTAGAAATAGTGTTTGGATAAATAATTTAGGATATGACTTCACAACTGTCTGTTAAGCTGTTCCAAGTCCATGCTGCCAACAAGAATTGTGCTCCTGAAAATGTGTTCCTGCTTTCTCCCTTGAACTTATTTGTATAGTCAGATCTGGGAATTGAATTAGCTGCTTTTTTTTGGTTGTTTTTTTTGGTTGTTTTTTTGTGTGATTCCATTAGCAGCTGCCTTGGTTTGCAGGCTTAATTTGATTGTGTAGCCACAAATCCTGGTGTCAGCATTGGGGATGAAGAAGAAACAGCAGGTGCTTTCACAAATAATGGGACTTGCTGTGTCAGCAGCATGTGGCTTATGTCACAGTTTAGAAAGAAAGAAAAAAAGAGAAAAAAAAATCCCCAGTCATATTCTCCTTGACAGATTATATTCCATTAAATTCTGGGAACCTTTTTAACTGAAGAGACTACAAATTATAACATGCAACTAGTGTTTCAAATACTGGCTATATACTTCAGATACTTTCAGTGTTCCACGTGTTTCAAAGGGACTTTTGTTTTCATTCATTGAAATTGTGCTCACTGAAGTGTGTGTGATACTGGCATGGAAAGGTTTGAAATAAGACTAGTTAAAGGAAAAAATAGGGAGTCTCCTCCTGTGGATTAGTTTGTAGTGATTACTTGGGATCTGTCTGAACAGAAACTTTACTATGGTAGTCAGGTTTTGGTTAGATTTTTTTAATCAGAGTAAGTTGTATAAATACTCCATTTCTAGATCTACTTTCAAGGTACTTAACACATTTTCCAAAATGCTGATTTTATTGCCGAGCTGTGGAAGAAGGCTTGAGGAAGCAGTTTGAGAAGGTGAGAAACAATTTGATAGCTTGATGCCAGCAAAAGGATATGTTCCTTCTCTGTGTTCCTCCTTCCTCAGCTGGCCCTTGATCTGACCTCTGGGTGGGCTGATTCAATACCCAAGCTGTCAGAAAATGGTTTGCTTTTTGCTGATGGAGTTTCCTGCCAGCTTGGTGTGCTGAGTCAGTCCACAGGGTCAGTGCAGGTGGAGGGAAGCTGGACTTTCATCCTCATGGTCTGCTAGCTTGATTTTCCAAGGAACTTTACTTTAGAGGAGTTTGGAAACTGGTGTGGAAGGGCATTCTGCTTTCCCTTGGAGTGGATTCCCCACCTTCCCAGCTGTGGGTTGATCTGGGATCATGGGCTTCAGGGGAAAGAAAGGCAAAAGCTGTTTCTTTTCTGTGGAATCAGTTGCCAAGTTCAGTCATAGAGAGCTCGAAGGATATGTGGAGTTAGCACAATTACACCTTGAATCAATCTGACTGCAGATGTGATGATGTGTAGTGTGAGGCTGCACCTTTCTGTAGGAAAACAAGTGGAAATACATAACTGTGTAGGGATCTAGGATTAAAAAGTGCTAATGATTTTATCTTATTAAGTAACTGAAATCTGTAACTTGTATTTCTGTGAGGAAAAACTGGATCTCAGAAGTTGAAAGAATGCGTGGTCCTCATACCTTACAGTCTGTGGAATCCTTTTCTGACCTGGGGGTCGGGGTGAGGAGGGGAACAGCTTTGACTTTTAGGGGTTATTGCCAGTCTTAGTAATTAATGCCCAGAGCAGGTGAGGTCCAATGAATTCCTTTGAGGCTGGAAGTAATAAAAAGTGACATAATCCTGTAAAATGTGGTGGTTTGAAGATAAAGGCTTTGAAGAAGGATCATCTGGAAACAATATGTGGATATTCAAAAAGTGGAAAGGAGCTAGATGAAAATAAGCCAGTCCAGCCAGTTTCCTCGTCTGTCTTATCATAATATAGCAAAGCTTCTCTTAAAAAAAAAAAAGGTATCGAATAGATGAGGGCTTTAGTCATGTGCTTATGCTAATACCATTTCTTCAAAGCTTATTGACTTCTAAAAACTCTTAAAAGTAGGTTTATGGGCAAGCTCCTCCCTGCTGCTTCCTTCCCATTGTGCATTCCTTGTGCCCTTTTCAGTACAGACCACCTGTATTTGGATATGGCTCCTTCTGTTTAGCCTGAATCTGCCAAGAGAGTTATGTTGTGTGAACAAAAGTGTTCTCCCTCCAAGGAATAACAGCCTTAATTTTGGTTTTTAGTCCTTCTTCAATCTTGCTTTGTCTTTAATAGCTGCAGACTTCTTATGGCTAAGTCAATCCATTAACTCAGAACTCCATGGATTGCTTTCTTAATGAAGGTAGTCATAGGTTTAGGATAAATTTGTTCTTTTCAATTTAAATTAGTTCTCAATATGTGCTCTGCCCTTTGCAGGGTTAGTACCTCTTTCAATGCTTTGGCCTTGGTCACCTTTGCTCTATTTCTGTTGCTCTTGGTATTCATTGCAAATCTGTCCCACCCCATCCCCCCAGTATCATGTGGTAGGCAATTGTAAAGAGTTAAACTTGATTTAAAGTTGTATGGAAGTGGTTTAAGCACTATTAAATTTTGGGTTAGCAAATTAATTTCTGAATGCTTCGTACAGAATGCCTGTTGAGTGTCCTGGTTTAAGAGATGTTAAAAATCTTGTTGCTGAGCACTCTCAAATCAGAATTGGCCAAACATTTAGAATTGTTTGCTTTTAGGAAAAATAGAATTCTCTTGCTGAATTTTAATATTTCTCCAATATCTTGAAATAAAGACTACCATCTAGTGTGTTCAAACCAAGTGTTAAAGCTATGTGACTGAAATTAAGCATTATATTGGTTTAAATATATACATATATAAAATGCTAATTAGGCTCTGTCATTATAAAGAAGATTCCAAGTAAATAATAGAGCAGATAGGGTATTACTCCAGAGAAGTGTGTGTTGCACACAATTGCATTTTCAGTTGGTGGAAAATGAAGATTTCCTTGGAAGCATGAAACCTGCCTATGTAATCAGACTGGTGCTGGCAGAGTAGATGTGAGTGTGCTCCTCATCCTTCCAACTAGGCCTTCTGAACTGCAAGGAACGTCCCAAAGAGTCACAGAATTGTACATCATTGAAAGACCAAGGGGGTTGTGCTTCCTGCACTCAAAAAGCAGTGCAGTTAATCAGTTAATCAATCAGTTAATCGCCTCTGGCCTCAGCAGGGACCTTGTTTAAGTCAGTTCTTGTTGATTTTGTCTAAGCATGTGGCTGACAGTGCAAAGTATTTTGAGTTTCCTAATGTTAGAATTCATGAGTAGATACTCAGTTGATTCGCTGTGCATTTGCTATTAAATCCAGGCATAAATAGTGAATTCAGTTGCTTAGTGCTAAGTTAAACTGAATTGACTGAATCTGTTTTTAAAATAGGGCATTTGGTAGATTCAATTCTTGAACTGCATATATAGTAAAAGTCCACAAAACATATATATTTTTTTTCTAGTTTCAGTTTTGGCACTAGATTTTATCCTGGAGTTTTTAAATATTCTTCATCCTGTTCTTTTTCTATTAAGGTTAATGTTGAAGAAGGAAAATGCGGAAGTCGCCATTTGACAAGTTTTATAAATGAGAATTATTTGAAGCTCAGGAATAAGTGAAGCTGAAATTTGAAAAAAAAGAAAGTGAATGCATGCTAATTATCAGACCAGAAGTCCCACTTGTAGAATATTGAGCAATTTGTGTGAAGTGGGGAAGATGAAAGAAGTCAGAATTTGAAACGGAAGAATGAAGAAAAGGAATAAAAATGAAGTTAAGATAAGAAGTAATCTGGAATCTGAAAGCACTACGCTAAGTAATTACTAGTCTGTTTATGTGTCCCTGTATATTTTGCTAAACATGCATGCATTATCTGTTTAATAGCAAAAGTATATGCAGGGTAAAGAAGTGTCTACCAGGGAAAGAAAAAATACCTTAAAAATCTAGGCAGTTCTAATGCCAACTGCCCGGACACATAGATATGAATATTTACGATTTATTTCACTGGAGCTTGTTTACAGCCCTTAGGTAAAGGAGAAATTTGTGTACAAATTAGGCTTTCAATATCTGCGTGCAGGAATCCCGTTCTGCTTCCAGAAGCGGAAGTGCTCATGGGTCTGGCAAGTCGGGGAGACACACCCCTGCAAGATCTCGCTCTAAGGAAGATTCCAGGCGCTCCCGGTCAAAATCTAGATCCAGGTCTGAATCCAGGTGAGTTTACTTCTTTTAACTCTTCCTCCTCTTCACAAGTCAGATGGTTATGTCAGAGGTGGAGTCCAGTGTTAGCCCAGTTCTGGCTGGAGAGATAACTGGTGATCTGTGGACATGGAAGCCAAAGGGGCATGTGTGGTTTCGGGACTTGAAAAGCTCAACTATCAAGTTACATCTTTTTGCAGCTTTTTCTAAGCTACACAGTCAGCTACACAGGCTTGCATCCCTGCTGACAGAGCTGGGAGGGCACCTGCCTTTTAAGTCTCAAAATAATGGCTAGTTTCTCAACTGGAAGCACTAGGAACTCTAGATCCTGGTTTTTCTGTCCATTAAAAGAGCAGATTATCCATTTTAGGTGACATCAGTATATTACATTTTCTCACTGGAAGCTGTGACATTCTGGAGTAATTAACAGTGTATTCCATGAAAAAAAAAAAGCTATAGATATAAGTGTGAATTTCAACAGACATCTGACCTTTTAAATATACATTTATTGAACTTGAAAATTAACAGACTGGAAAGCTTGAAACATTAGACAGCTTTCCAAGCTTTCAAATCAAACCCAACCCAAACTAGTGGAGAAAGTATCTTGCTTTATTGTATATGTTACGTGGTAACACAAATGTGCACTATGCAAAGGCCTCTTGCCCTGCATTACCTGTGGTTATACTGCTCTGCTGGACAGGCTGTGCTTAGTGACAGAATTGCTCTTCAAATGGTTAACAGACATAACTTGAGACATAAAATACAGTGCTAGTCTAGAAATGAGACTATGAATGTCACTGGTAGCCACTTTACATTGGCTTTACCAGTTGTCACAGAAGAGGTACATATTTCATAAAGAATAAATAGAAGCAACAAAACCTATAAATGGGTGAACGATACTTTCTTAAAGAGTCTAGACTACAGAAATGCATGTTGATAATTCCTTTACTCATTGTAAGCATTCAGTTTAAAAAAAACAAAAAGTGGGTTTCAGCAGTGAGGTTTCTGATTGCTCTGTTCACAGTATGCTTTTTATTTCTCTAAACAAGGAATTGGGCTTTCCAAAGCCTGGGGGTCAGGCTGGAGTGCTGTTGGCAATCAGCCACGATATAAAACACTGTCAAATACTGTGTTTAGGTCTCCTTGCAAGATCAAAGTGATGGGTTTGAAAGGCTTTTGTGAGCAGGAGAACAGTTGTGAAATTTTGCCAGCAGAGGAATGGGCTTGGGTTGGTTGTGTGTTTGAGTTGCAGTCCCAAGTGTCAAATTGTGCACTTGGGAATCCCTACAGTGCAAGAACAATATGTCCAATTAAATTAATAAATACTCGGTAGAGTAATACTGCTGTATAGAGTGTGACACTGGAGTGACCACTGGGGTTGCTGTTAGTGAGAGATTCCTAGGACAGCTCAGGAAGGGCTGGTCCAAATCAAGGTCTAAATCTGCTCAAGGCAGAGTCAGGTCTGGGCACAGACCATGTTCTCAGGCTTTACCCAGTTGAATTTTGAAAGCCTCAGAGGATGGAGACTGCAAAGCACCTTTCAGGAGGCTTTAAAAACAGCAAGGCCAGACCCAGCATGTCCTTCTGCACCTTAATCCATAACTCAGGGATTCTGAAGCACCATGTTTCTCACTTGCAGAATAACCATAATACTGGGTAGAATGTCATCACAAATTGTAAAAAATGCTGGAAGAAGCAAATACAAGATTTAGAATTTAGGACAGACCTTGCAAATAATTTACTTTGACAAGAAATCACCCTCTAAATAACACCCTGGCAACTGACTTTTTACATTTTGATGAGCAAAAATAGAAGGTTATGACCACCCTGGCTTCCTGAGCATTTAACAGCTGTCTTGCAAATGCCTGTGGCTGGAAATCCTGGAATTACATTGCAGGGTTAGTGTGTTCTAGCAGATTTGGGCAGAATTGTGTCAAGGCACATATTTAGAACCAACATACTTCTGTCTGTTTTCAGTCCCATCACATGTTTAGTTGTAATCACAGGCAGATCATCTAACTCTGGCTCTCACCTAAAAACTAAACTTGTGAGAACTTTCATTTCTTGGCAGTTTCTGTTGCAAATGTATTTTTGAGTTACCAGCTTTATACATTAAACTGTGATTTGGGAACAAATCCGTGTCCTGGTGTTTTTATCAGTTAGTGTGTGGTTATACTTGATTTTAAAATATGCCTTTTTTTTTTTAAGTTAGCAGCACAGTAAGCTTGGTTTCTTTGTCTGATTCTAGGTGTAAACAATTCTTGTCTTGATTTTCTGCTGCAGTGGCTTTGCAGCAAAGTAGAATAATGGCAGTATGACATGTAAGGCAGCAATATGATCAGTGCCTATTTAAAATAAGACTTTCTCACATAATGGATTACCTGCTTTAGAAGTGTCCAGCTCATGGTTGGTGTACTAGGTGAATCTGTTACCTGCAACATCAGTTCTGTCATTATCTTCAGTGTGGTTTTTTTTATTTTGTGGCTGTATGCATGTATTGAACTTGTTCTTATCATTTCTGTCTTTCTTTACTGTCTTACTCACCTGAGGGAAGTTCTCTCTTTTTTTTAATTTCTGTTGCCAAAAATAATCTCTTCTTGCTAAATACCTAGTTAGAAGTGTTGTTAATGGGACATGCTGTAGTCATTTCTGCTGGACGTGAGTATGTATTTCAAGTTGAGGAAGACAACTTATGTCGGTAGCTGGCTCACTTCTGATAGGGTTGAAGGCATTTTTTTAAGGAGGCCTTTAATGCACAGAGTGTGTATAGTGCAGTTTGGCTGTCTGGTGACACTCAGTGAGGAATCCTGACTGTGGAAGAAGCTGTTAAATGCTCAGGAGTAAAGGTTAAGAACTTGGTTCACCAGTGTGGTGGTGACATTACTGTGACACATGGTTGTGCAGTGATGGTGGCTTCTGGTCCCCATCACTACTTGCTACCTTGGCTTCCACAAACCGGAGGAAGGACATTTAAGACACAAGAAAAGAGTCTGAAGATTAACAATTTATGAGTAAGACCCTTTGAATATTAAACTCTTAATTGCACTTCTTAGCCTTGCAGTGATTAGCTTTGTACTTGTGTGCAATGCAGATTATTCAGTGACTGCTACTGGCAGGCCAAGATCAGGCATCACATTCCAGTGCCTCCCCAGCTTTCCAGCTAAGATTGTCTGTGTTTGGAGGTCTAAGGGTATAGTACAAAGAATTGAAGTGTTGTAGGACTTCATGTCCACGGGCCTAGAGCTGTCAGAACACATTTATGGAACTGTCCTGAAGAGGTCTGAACTGAAATCAGTGAGCAGTTGTACCTGAAACACACTTGGAGTTTGACCATGTAAGCATTCATGATCAGCTAGCGTTAAGTAAGTGCTGAAATACCTGAAGGTAAAGAAACCTACTGCACCTTAATTCCTTCAGTTGTGTTAAGCTCAGTTTCATGAGCATTTCCCAGACTCCTGTGCTTGTAATTATGCACTATGTAAAAAGTGTATTTTCTTTCCAGTGAAAGCAGTGCTATTCTGAGTGTTAAATAAGCAGAAATGTGCATCTCCCCGATTGTGCATATTTTATGTTAAGTCACCTCTGTTCCCTTCTTCTGTTAAGTCTTTAAAAGAGAGTCACCCCAGCTATTTTTACCTAAATGCCACTGTACATGCTGTGACTATTCTAAGCATATAGTGTGTCAAACCAAGATAGCTTTGTTAGAGAGAGCTAAAAGCTATGGGGGAATTAAAGGCTAACTGAAATGGAAGTTGAGGTTCTTGTGCTGCAGTAGAAATGTTCTGAGATCATCAGCCATCATGTAATTGTAAAGTTTGAGTGCACAGTCCTGGAGAGGAGTGACTAAAACTGATTCCAGCTGAGTCACGCGGTGCTGCAGGGTTTTAGAAAGGTTTTTTTTGTTTGTGAAGACCCAGACAAACCCAGCACTGCTATCCCTTTTTCTTTTCCTTCTCTTTAGATCTAGATCAAGGAGGAGTTCCCGTAGACACTACACAAGGTCCCGCTCCCGTTCCCGCTCTCACAGGAGATCCAGAAGTAGGTCGTACAGTCGGGATTATCGGCGGCGACACAGTCACAGCCACTCCCCCATGTCTACCCGCAGACGTCACATTGGGAACAGGGTATGACTGTCACAGATGACTCACACATAGTCTGAACACATCCTGAAATCACTCCATTAATGAGTTGGAGTTTTCCAGAAAAACGTTCTGCTTCCTGCATCTGTCTGTTTACGAGGCATTGTTGAGGTTAATTGACATGCAGCTTTTGATAAACCAGGGCTCTCTGTAAGCTTGCTTGGGATTGTGGAGTGGGGATGTCTTGTTGGGTTTTTGCAGATGCTTTTAGAAGTGCTACCAGCACAGGCTATTGTCATATACCTGCTGCAAGACATGAGTGAATGTATGCAGGGAAGGAGGGGGTAGAATTAGGAGGGAGAAACATTTGTATTTTTCCTTGATTAGAAAGCCTGGGCAAGTAATATGTGCCATTAAAAGTTGTTTTAATGGTATCTTTATTAAATGAGCATGCAAACCAGCTTGCTTTTAGCTGCTTTACAGACCCATGTGACTGAGCACAGTGTGGTTCATGCTAAAGGGGAAAAATGGATAAGTAACAGAAATGGTTATGTGATCCAGACCAATGTCTGTCCACAGTCACAGCCTTTGGAGGGAAAGCTTTGTAAATACAGTATCCAGTATGTGTTACAAGCATAGTTTGTACCCCAAGAAATGCAGTGTGTTTTTGTGAGAGGGGGGCTCTTGTATGTGGAGGTTTGATTTTAATAGTGCCTGTTAGCAAGTTAACCCAGCCTGAATCTCAGCAGCATCTTCTTGTTATTGCTTTGCCTTGAAGCTCTGAGACTCACAACTTGTGAAATACCTTGCACAGCACATACAATTGTTTTTCTTCTAATATGTATCTATTCCTTCCTCTAGGCAAATCCTGACCCAAATTGTTGTCTTGGCGTGTTTGGATTGAGTCTGTACACCACAGAAAGAGATCTGAGAGAAGTTTTCTCCAAGTATGGTCCAATTGCTGATGTCTCCATTGTCTACGACCAGCAGTCCCGGCGTTCCAGGGGATTTGCATTCGTGTACTTTGAAAACGTGGAGGATGCAAAGGAAGTAGGTTGGGGCACAGCGTGGGTGGCATGTTTGCTGGGATGTATACTCTGTAACAGGATGAAGCCTGGAGAAACTCACTGTTTGACCTTTCAAGTGGCATAGGAACCTTTAAAGTGAATTCCTTTTGCTTGTATGAAATAATCATAGTGCAAGCTGGTCCACAGTAGCTTCTGTTACCTTCCTTCTCGGGGTCTAAAAAATAGTTGACACCTCAATAAATGTCAGTTGTGGCTCAAAAGAGGGCTGGTGTGTACCAGAGGAGAAAGTGGAGGGGCTTCAGTATTGATCCTTGTGCAGGCTGGGCTGCTGTGTCATTCCCAACATTCACTCCAGGCTAGCCATAGAGCAGACTGCACCAGAAACACAAGCCCTCTGTTGTAATTTTGAGATGAGTTCCCTCCTAACTCCACAGGTGATCTTAAATGTATTAACAGGCATGTTCAGAGTGCACCAGGCAGCCATTTCAGAGCTCTCTCTAGGAGCACTGACTTACTTTCTGCTGACTCCTAGTGCACGAGTCTGAAAGGGTGAGGAGGGGAGGGAATCTTCTGGAAATAAAAGACCAGGAAAATGTACAGTGCCTTCCTGGTCCCAGCAGGTGTCCATGGAGAACCCTGAGGGGTGCAGTAAGTTGAAGCAGTGTCAATACCATATAACAAATCAAGGGATCTGGGCTTCAGTGCTACAGAATGAACAGGGAATTCTGTACATGCCAGGTGCAGAGCTCTACACTCAGGCCAACCCTTGGAGAGCAGTGTGCTTATGAGCTGTAACTAGGCTTATATTCTGCATAAATTCCACTACTTGAAGTCTCGTGTAGTCTTTTCCAAATGTGGCATGAAGACTTCTGTGTTAGGTTGGAGCTTGGGATATATGTCCTGCTTCTTGGCAGGAAAAAAATCCAATGGGTTGTTGTTTTTTTTTACTTCAGATTTACTTATGACTCAGATATTACTCTGCTCAAGGTTATGGTAGGTTTTGGGGATGCATAAGAGGGGAAAAAAAAAGCTGACAAGCTTGAATCAACATAACTGCTCTTTTGTTAACTTATAAATGCTTTGCTACCTGTTGGAGTAGTAACATCTCCCTACATAAGCATGTCCAAAGGTGTCTCTTAATCATGTTAGAGGTACTACAATTGTTAAATTATGTTTCTTTCAAGCTTGTTATGCAGTGTAAATGACATTTTCAGTGGTGACTGAAGCTCATATCCAGCTGTCCTGTAACATCTTAAAGTTAGTATAAAGTGAAACCTACATGTGCATCCTAACCCAGCCATTTTAGGACTGAATACTTGAAGCAGGAATTAGAAACTTGTGTTGGTAATAAGGTTCATACCCACAGGATTTTCTCACTCTTGTTTAGGCAAAGGAACGTGCCAATGGAATGGAGCTGGATGGAAGAAGGATCCGGGTGGACTTTTCCATAACAAAAAGACCTCACACACCTACCCCTGGAATCTATATGGGAAGACCCACTTAGTAAGTTACCCGTGTGCAGTTTGTTTTTTTTTTCCAAATGAGTGTGAGAGAGAAGGATTTTGTTTAAAAACAGTTCTGTAACACCTCCAGGAGAGCTGATTTTGTAGTGTTTTCCTAGTCTATCAGGCCTTTGCATTATTGCACTGCTCTGAGAGCAGTTTGCTTGTCACTTGTGTGCTGTACATGATGTGAATGTTTCTAGCACTGAAACTAAACTGCAAAATTCACTGTTGCTGCCTGATTAATTTTAAAAGTCTCCTTAACAAGAGCTGTGCTTGCACTGGTGAGCTTATCTGGCAAAATAACCAAAAAACCTGCTGATAAAGGAGGCTTTTCAGTATTAAAAAAAAAACAAACCCAACTTGCTTGTGGGCAGCCCTGAGGAGTAATGCTTATCTTTGCAGCTCTTGAGATAGGAGGGGTTAATTTAAATACCACTTGTCATTGACTGATCTGGGGTCAGCCTGGATGACAGCCAGCAGAAACCTGGTTACACAGTCCAAATATGAGCTAAATAAACATTTCAATACTATTTTTTTTACACTTTTTGAATTAAGTTGTCCTGTGTACCTTCAATGTTAGTGTCTTTTGCAAGCTCAAGTTTTCAAGACTGAACTAACAAATATTAGTGGAGCAGCTGAGTGGTACAGTTTACCCTACCCAAAGAGTACAGTTTTGACTTAAGGTGCCAAGAATGCATGTTGTTTTCCCAAGTAATTTTCCAGTTGTTTCCCCAAGATTTTCAGCTTGTGTTACTGGTTGTGATGTAGTTGATTGTGTTGAGACTGCAGGTTAGTTTTTTGTAGTTGGAAGTTCTTCCAAAGGCAGCTTTCTCACAGTTAAAAGTGAGTGAAGAGTAGTCACAGAGTGAAATTCCTCATGTGCCTGTGATATCAAAAGGTTAAGAGGTTTCAGACCAAGGAGGAAAGTACCTGTCTTAAAAGTTCAAGCATTTTTAAAAAGTGATTATTTAAGCAGTTCTGTTCCCATGCGCACTGATGGGAAAGGAGCGCTCACGTGTCATCTGTGAGGATGTGAGCTAATAATATAACCCAGTTTTAAATGGTTTATACTTGACTGTGTGCCTGCTGAGAAGCACTGCAACCATGTTCATGTTTTCTGGTTTTTTAAATGTCATTTTCTTTCACTGCTTTAGTGGCAGCTCACGACGACGAGATTACTACGACAGAGGGTACGACAGAGGGTATGATGATCGTGACTATTACAGCAGATCATACAGGTCAGGCAAGATTTCTAATATTTTTCTGCTTTGTAAACTGCTTTCTCATCTACATTTCTACTTAAATCAGTGTTTAGCAGCTCATCCTACCTATGAATGCCAAAACATTCTTGCACTTACTGTCATTCTGAAATCTTACTATGAAATCATTACCAAAATTACTGCTTGGTACAAATCAGATTGTGAAATACTTTGTGGTGTTCAACCTGTGGCTTGACTTAATCCAGGATGTTCTTTTAATCTGCATTAAGTTTTGAAAAACAAAGGATGTTCTTTATAGTCTTAGATGCTCTATAATTAAGTCTTCCTTTGGTTCATCTTTTACCATTGAAATAGTGCAGATCCAATTGGCATTATAGTGCCTTGAGCATAGTGTATGTAGACAAAAAGTGGCAGATTTTGGTGGTCACTGGCATCCCCTCCTAATAATTATGGCACCTCAAATGTTGCCAAGTATAAGGAATGTCCAATGTTGTTGGACATTTCCACTAAAAAAAGCTTTTAACACACTTTGTTGGGGTGGATGTGAGTGTTACTTGAAGGCCTCACAGCCATTTCTGTGGTCAGTCTAAATTTCTTTGTTCAGCAGCAGATTGGGGGGCTGAAAGAGGTGAATGTTCAGGTGGCAGTGCATGTTGTCAGAGACCTATGGATTTAAAATCTGTTGAAAAAAAAATGCTTGGTAGTAATTTAAAAAAGTTTACTGATGGAGCAAGTTTGTCTCCTGCATTTTCCATGAAAACTGCCAACAAGACTTGTCCCCTGTGAAGTCCTCACAACTTCTGTGACACTATTAAATCAGACACAAAGAGTTGATTTTTGCAGCCTGCAATTACCAAACATGCCTGTGGTTGCAGAGTTCTGTAGAGTTCTTCCTAAGTGGTTTGTGCAGCTTAAATGCATCAGCTATGGGTGAATTTCTGGCATCCCTGGGAACTGGTGAATTCCAGTTGCATTATCACGTTATAGCTCTCAGACACAGGAAGTAATAAATCCTGTTACCTTAACTTTCACTGTAGTCCACTGTTGCTTTCTAGGCCTAGAAGTAAATATGTTTATACTTTGATTTGGTCCTTGTCAGTGGCTGAGGGCAGCTATCTCTTCCTTCCCCTCCTACTTTAAGCCACTGTTTCACCTTCCCAGGCTTTGCTTCCAATCCCTTTCTCTCCTCCCTGCTTTGCTGTTGACACTTAAGTGTCTTGCCATTTTGGAGTTAAAATCTGAAGATGATATTGAGCAGACAAGAACCCAGCCATGTTGGGTTTCATTTTGCCAGCACTTGAATGTAGGCTTTCCTATGGGGTGGCTGGCTCTTTGACCAAACTTCCAGTTGGTTCAGAGCACAGGGTACAAAACCTTGCTTGGGAGTTAAGTAGCCTTGTCTCACTTAATGTAATAAAAGTAATTAACTGAGATCTAGTGGGTGAATGAGCTGAAGCAGCTGGACAGAGTGTTGGGGAGCACAAAAGATTTGCAACATGGCCTGCTGAGCAGCCCCTTCTGTGGTGCTTCTAGCTTCCTTCTCCCACTTTGCATTTTTTTTCTGGAGTTCTGATATAAATATATCAAAATGGCAAAGGCACCAGCAAAAGATGGAGGCTGTGCAGTGTTTAGTAGGAGTTTTACACCATCAGTCTGTCTTCTTGCGCTTGATAGGACAGGGTCAGTCTTTGAAGTCTGTTGTTTGTTGCTTGTGTGTTCTGAAAACTTGCCTGTCTACCAAGTGGAGAAGACTCTAAAAAAAAAATAATAGTAAAATTAAAGCAAGGAGACCTGATGAATCTGAAGATGCTGCTCATTGGAGAGTGTGACCTGGTAAATTAGAACATGGACCAGCTGGTGTGTCCTAACTGCTCCTTGGCACTGAGCTTAGCCAGCTCATTCCAGGACCACATCAAAATGAACACGGTGAAGTAATTTGGCATTATCCAGTGTAGGAACCAACGTGTCCTTGTCTTTGCTTCTGCTTGATGGTGCTTTTTGCTGCTACAATGAACTTTTTGTTTATTTGACATTATTTTTCAAAAGTCTTTTCTGCTTTTTATATTCACAGAGGAGGCGGTGGAGGAGGAGGAGGAGGATGGAGAGCTGTTCAAGACAGGGATCAGTTTTACAGGTAAGACAGGGAAGTTTTCAGTGGCTGGTCAACAGTGGAAATACTCTTACAGGTGATATTTTTGAGTATTCTGTGAATCAAGTCTAGGAGATCTTTAAACAGATGAACAGAAAGTGGGTGGATGCTGAGCACTTTCAGCTCTTTAGTGAGCAGCACAGTTCATTTCAAAGGTTCCCTCATAGCTATGTAAAGGGGTATGGTTAGGATAAGGACAGTTTAGTGCAGGAAAAACATGTGATTTATGCCAAGAGGTTAATGTCCTGAACATTTGGGGATTTATTTTTTTATTATTTGGAGATCAGTGCAACTAGGCAAGGAAACATGGAGCTTGGGGGTGTCGGGGTTGCCTGTAGCAGTGACTGCTGCTCGAATCGGCTCTTCGTCTAGGACAAATAGTTTAGGCTCAAAATTCAGGTGGGATTCAGCTTCCACTGCTCCTTTGGGATGGTCTCGGCTTGAAACACATCACAGGTAGTCAAAGTGTGCATGCAGGACAGCTGATAGCTCTTGTTTTAGCCCCGAGTAACATTGCTGTGATCCAGTAACAAAAAGACTTGGGGAAAATTGCACTCTTCGCTACCCAGCAGGGCTGTTGATCACCTCTCTGTGCTCATTAGCTTCCCCAAGTAAACTCCTAAGAGCAGAATCAGCTTAGATGCATCTGTGCAGAGCTGGTGCTGCTCACCTGCCACAGCTTGTAACAAAGGGATTGTTTCTGTCCCTCTTTCCCAGGAGGAGGTCACCATCCCCCTACTACAGCCGAGGGGGCTACAGATCCCGCTCCAGATCTCGATCCTACTCACCTCGTAAGTAGCCACAAAGCTCCCATATCAAAACCAAATTTCCACTTTAACCAAACTTCATCTTTTGATCTTTTGTGTCCATAAAGAATATTTGACTTCCGTGTGGTTATTTTTTATTATCATTATTTTTAACCACAGTTCCCTTTTAATGTTTCATTGAGCAACTGGGTAACCTTGAGGACAGGGCAAATATTTAGTTTGCAAAGAAACCAAACTGTCATTGCCCTTGTTAGAAAGTCTGAGGTACCATTTATTTCTCTGGAATGTTAAAACAGGAATTTGTAGTGCACTGGCAATTTGGCTACCTCTAGGACAGCAAGGCTGAATTCCCAAGCCTCACATGCTCTAGCACTGAAGCTAGATTTCTAAACAACTCTGAGGTCCAGATAGTTCTTCTTTCAACTTACTTGCATAAAAGATAAAGCTGCATTTGAGTGGCAAAAATGGGATAAACCACAAAATGGCATGCCTGGCTACTCCCCTTGTGATGGTTGTGTTCTCACCTTGACCCAACTGAAAACAAGTGTAACTGCTTTGACTGATCCATAGGGTAAACTCATAGTTCCAGTGTGAATTCCCATTGTGTGCTGAAACAGCCCTGGGCATGTGATGAGAATTGGAGCTTTTCTACCCAAAAGAACTGACTGCTGGACTTGGTCATTAACAAGTCATAACAGTTTAATTCACTGGAAATTTGGGAGGTGACAGCTAATTCAGACAGTTCCTCAAAACCTGCCAGTCCTTGGAAGTCTTAACTGTGTATTTTTTTTCTTTCAGGTCGCTATTGAAGCATGACATGTAGAGGAGTTTCTAGCTACAGCCTTTGAGTTGAAAATTGCAAGTTGGTGGACAATATTTTTATTGTCTCTTCTGTTGAAACAAGTGAACAGTGCCTAGTGAATAGGTGACTTTTACACCTTTTATGAAGACTACTTCTGTGATGTTAAATTCTGTTTCATTCTGCATATTTGTGTAGTTTGGTGCTTTGTTTCAAGTTGTGTTTTGAGAGGAGTATGTTTTGCATGTTATTTTTTTAGTCTCAATTTTGACTCCTGAAAGGTTTCTATTGTAAAGACAAACTGTTCAGTTAGGTTTTTTTCTACTGATTCCAAGGTATTCTGAAGATCACAACCTGTGTAAAATGCTTTCAAAAAAGTAAAAAAAAATAAATAAAAAGAAGTTTGTTTTTTTTTTCTTTTCCTGCTTAATTTTGCCAAGTAGAAGTTGAGAGTTCAGATCTTGTTAGGTCTTTGGATGGAGGTTTTCAGTAGCTTCACTCCCAGCTTGAATTATTTCTGTTTCTGCTTTGTGTTCTTCTGGAGGGGGGAGTGGAAGGAAGGAGCAGGGTCCACACGGTGTTCCACTGAGGTTGAGGTTTTTCTGGTAACATCATGATTTCTTTCTGAGCACCATCTCAAACCTGTGCTGGTTTGGGTCTGTGAAGAGCTGCTGAGCTGAAGGTGTTTCTATAGAGACTTCCAGCTGAGGAGAAGCCAGCCCCTGCAGTCTTCCTTTCCTTGGAGAGTGTAAAGCATGGCTGGATGAGCTAGCACTTGGCTGTGAAGAAAAGGGCCACCAAAGCCATCACAGGCTGGGATTTAAGGGGTAAGCCTGTTTCACCCCCAGATTTCTGTTCTGTGGAAACTCCTGCAGTTCTGTCAGCCTCACAAAAAATCCAAGTAATCCCAGTGCAAGTGCTCACACTGAGCTCCATCCCCTTTCTTTTTGGGAACAGCCAGGCCTTTGCTGTCCCATGAAAGCTAAATTGCACTGAAAGTTCTTCATTAAGTGCTTCTGAACCCATTGCTCCTTTTTAAAATCAGCACTAAATTGCTTATTTTGCTTTTCAGCTATTAAGTCACCTATTGGATTTCAAAGACCTTGGGCAAACACTAGATAGTAAAGTTATGCAGTTAGATCTGTGATCTAATGACTTTATCTTCCCTTTATTGCAGGAGATACATTGAGCTTCCCACATGGGTTTATGGTGGGAACGTTTTTGGTGGTAGAATTAGCAGGCTACTCATTTGTGGAGTCAAGAAAATAATGAGGAGGGTGGAAAATATTTTTCCCTGTTGCTCTCAGAAGCAGTTTGGCAAATAATGTGCAATTGCACCAAGCAAGAGCCTGGAGAGTTGAGGCCTAGGAGCTGCCAACAGCACTAGGCTGGGTGTCTCTTGAAGGTGTTTACACATACCTGGGTATGTTTGTGGTCTGGAAGGGACAGCAGGGTTTCAGCAGTGATTTTCAACTCCCAGCAGTGATAGCCCATCCAGGGCCATGCTGGTACTTCCACTGACATGTCTCTGGGAGCGTGGAGTGCTGCTCTTGTGCCTGGAGCATCCCAAGTCCCCTCTGCCAGCTCCTTGCCCGGTGTGTTTCAGCTCCTTGCCCGGTGTGTTTCAGCTCCTTGTCCGGTGTGTTTCAGGGCCCTGGTGCTGCTGTTCACCTCACAGGTGGGTGCAGGAGTGTTCCAGGGGAAAGGGGAGGCCCACACCCAGAGCTGACCTCTGTCCCTCACAGAGCAGGCAGCCTTTGGTTCCTTTAACCACATCACGATCTTAGGCTCCCTTGGAATCTCTCGGCACTGATACAGCAGAGCACACGTGTCCTTGGGTGAGTGTTTTAGTCAAATGAGGATTTTGCAGCTGGTGGTGGTGCAGTTCCTGGCAGCTGAGTTCATCTGCTGTCTTGTTGCTGCCAGAGAACATCCTCCCTCCCTTTCCCTGCATGGAGATACCTGGGAAGGTCCCCGGGAGCTGCGTGCTGCTCCACGTGAGCAGGCTTTTCCTCCATGAGGGGCACAGAGGGAAAGGGGGGTGTTGTTTGTGCCGAGGTGCACCCTAAAATCCGTTTCAAAGCTGTATCCAGGGCTTGGGAATGCTTCGGGCTCTGGCAGTGCCATAGCCTTGTGGGGAGAGCCTTTGTTTGGGTGTTTGCTGAGCTGAATCACTCCGGCTCAGTCCAGGAGCCCTGCTCAGATGCTCCACCTTGTGTCATGTTGCCCTGTTAGCGGCAGTGACGGATGGTTGTGGTATGTGATGTGCTTCAGAACCACCGCTGAAGCACTCTACAGGGTGTCCTGCTGCCAGCGTGTCAGGCAGGAATTCAGCACCAGGCGGGGGGGTGGGAAGTGTCCCCTGAGCTCTGGCACTGATCCACCCGGCAGGGAAGCAGCATCTGCTGGCAGCTTGGAAAGCAGCATCTGCTGGGGTGGATGTGGAATCCCGTGGATGTGGAATCCCATGGATGTGCAACACCCTTTGCTGACCCACTTTCCTGGCCAGAGCAGGACAAACAACTCCCAAAGCACGTGGGGGAAAAGGGAAACCTGGGGATGTTTGTGCTGCTGCACCACTGGGCTCTTCCCACTCTGCAGGTGGAGTTTCCTCTGGCTCACTTGGTGCCTCTCCCAGGGTGAGAGGTGCTCCAGTCCCTGCACAGCATCTCCCTGGGCATGGCCATGGTCTCTGTGGGAGTGTGTCCTTTGAGGAGCTGCTGGGTATGGGCATGCAAGAGTTGGGGTAGGGAATCAGAAAATATCCCTGAAACCAGCCAGGAAGGTGGTCTACCAACAGATTAACTTGAAACTCACTTTTAAGTGTGTCTGGGTCCAGAGCAGCACAGAGCACAGGGATTGGGGAGCACAGGGCTGTGACTGTCCTGGCAGAGCAGCAGCCTTCAGCTCTCTCCTTAACCTTAGGAGTTCCTAAACATCCCCTTTTCCCTCACAGCTCCTTAATTTGGGCTCAACCAATTGATTTTGGGGTTCACTTTTCCATTCCAGCACATCAACCACACCGAGGCAGGTACTCCTGCCCTGACAGAGCTGCTTTCAGAGCCAAGAGGAGGTGATCCACTTTTTCCTGCTTCAATATAACAGGTATGGCTTCTTGAGACTCCCTCAGGTGGCCATCTCTGGCACCTGCTCCATCACCCTGGTCCTAGATGTATCTTCAAGATCATCTTGGGAGAGGCAGCAAAATATTTGGCCTGATGGGAAGGAGCTGTTGGTCCATCCCTGCTGACACTCTGTGTCCCTCATCCCCATAATTAAACACTGAGAGTTCTGTCTCAGTCGTGCTTGTGAAGGAAACAAGTTAATTTGTAGGGGAGGCTTTATTTGGGGCTGTATTTTTGACACTGCTGCGTGGCTGCATCCCTTCTTGCCCCTGAAACAGATGAGGCAGAGATGGGGGGAAGCTCTGCTGAGATTTTCTCCTGCGTGGTGAATGAGTGAAAAATATCCTTAAGGATTCAGGGAAAATGGGCAGGTCGGAGAGATGAGGCAGGTTCCTCCTAAAGGTGGGTAGCTGGGCTTTTTCTGCCTGATGAATGTAGTCCCTGGGGAGAGTGGTGAGTGGGGTGGTCCAGCCAATTTTCCTCCCACCCTGTAGCCCCTTTATAAAATCATTCAGCCTGGAAAAGATCTTCCAGGCCATCGAGTCCACACATCCCACCCTTGGGGTGCACACCCATGGCCCCAAGTTCACCTGCAAAGAGCTGGGGGGGGGTGTGTGTGTGTGTGATTTTCTTGCCTGCTGGCAGAAAAGCTGCACTTCTTCACCCTCCTGCAGTTGGCCAAGGAATCTCCCAGCTCGCAGCCAGATAGGATGTTGTCCCACTGATGCTTTTGCATCTCCTCTAGCATCCCCTGGTGCATGCTCCAGCTGTGGGATCTAAGGAGGAATCTATCCATGGAGCCCCAGCCAGGCCCCCCAAAAGAATCAATTGACAGGAGCCCCAACCAGTGCCCCAACTTCAGGTCCCAGTAAGGCCAATCCATCAGAAAAGGGCAATGAAACCAGATTGATCTCGACCAGCCTGCTGCAAGTCAGGCTTTCCAAAGGTTCAGGATAACACAGAGTTGGGGGCCAACCAGTTTATCCTGAGCTTGGAGTGGACTCGGGACTCCCTTGGGCCAGCCCCAGCTCTCGGGGAGATGTGGTAGTCTCAGATGTCTGTCCTGCCTCTTCCCAAAACCTCCAGCCAAGGAATGCCACCACCTCCTTCTCTTTCAGAGTCTGGTCAACAAAACACTCATTTTTTTCCCTAATTTCTCCTGTATTTCAGAGCAGCCCTTCACACTCACCAGCCTGTTATCTTGACCTGCACTAGACTAAACAAACCCTCCTTCAACCTTCCCTTGCTCTCTTGTTTTTTTGCTCTTTAGATCCCTCTTGCTGCACCTCTGAGGTTCATTCCATGTCAGCCAGCATGTCTTTTCAGAGAGGATTGATCCTGCTGTGTGTCCCACCTGCAGGGCTGCCCTGAGAAGAAGACCTGATTGTCCTGCTGGGAAATGCACCAGCTTTGGGACCATTTACCCTCAGCTTTCCCCATGCAGTTGCTGCCTTGCCAGCCAGTCTGTAGCAGTGCTTGCAAGTCTTCCTCCTCAAAACATGCACTTCCCTTGACCATCTGGAGCAAGACCAGTCCACCAAAACTCTGGGAATAAGAGTACAACCTCCCTAGGGTTGGGAAAACATCTGGAGAAGGTTGTTGAGCTCCTTCTGCAAAGCAAAAAATATAAATCAGAGGCAGGAGGGATGAGATCATGCAGGTAATTGCAGACTTCCTACATTGCACCCAGCTCCTGCAGGAGATGTGAGTGACGAGTCACAAATGAGTAGGGCAACCCGTGGGCACTAATTACTGGAGAAACCTCTGGTTTCTCCTACCTCTTCCCAGTGGCAATGACCTCACAGGATGAAATGGCAGCTCTGTCCCCCTTTACTGTCAATAGCTCATCACTGAGGAGGAATTAATGAGGGCTAGCCATTTTTTCAAAGGACAGTCTTGACATGTTTCAGCCTAAAAGAACCCCAAAAAGTGGCTGGGGAGGGAAGAACCCCCAGCCCCACTGCCAACTGGCAGCCAGCAGGAGCTGCACTGAAAGCAAAGATGAAGAAATTGGAGGAGAAAGGATTCTTCTGGCTTTGCATCATTGCAGTCCAACCACATCTATTTTTTGCTACACACATGGTATCAGGCACCCCTCACTGCCATTCCTACCCCATCCAGCACCTCTGTGTGACAGGGGAGGAGTGGCAGCAGGATGGAGAGCAGCAGAAGGGAGAAGTGCTTTTAACTGTCCCACCATGCAGCTTAAAATGTGGGGAATTCCATCACCACCCCTCATCCTTCCACTCCCCAAAAGGACAACTGGCCCTAGGGCATAGGGCTCTGCTCCAAGGACACTTTTTCCTTCCTGTCATCCAGCATTACTTCTGCACCTTATCTTAGTCTCCAGCCACATCCCAGGGGCACTTCCACACAGATTTGGTCTTGTTATTCTCAAGAAGAGAGAGGGAAAAAAAGTCCTTTAACCTTCAGTGTCCAGCCCTCAGCAGACAAAGCAGGTTGTGACACCAACTCTTGGGCACTTGAGGGCATCTTCAGCAGAGCCCCCAAGAGCCACCAGCTCCAAAAGCTACTGCAGTCATCTGCCATGGGGCTGAGAACATGCACAACTCAGCTCTGAGATGTCAGATCACCATCTCACCCTTTCTTGAAGGCTTTTGGGATGATGGGCTCACTCGGTGATGGCTGCTTGGACCTCAGTTGGGGTGGCTTTATGCACTTGCACTTCCCCAAAAAAGCACACGTGATATAAGCTTTTATTTATTGGGTTTTTTTCACCTTGGTTCCTGAATGTGGTAGTTTCCCTCTCCCTAAAGGAACTCCTCAAGCAGTTTGAAGCATGGACAGAGCAGGTATCTGACAGTGGGACACTGGATAGGAAGGTCACCCTCCCCCTGTCCCAGCACTTGTGAGGTGGCATCAAATCCTGGGGCCAGTTCTGTGCCCTCTCACTAAGAGAAGGATGTTGAGGAGCTGGAGTGTGTCCAGAGAAAGGCAAAGGAGCTGGAGAAAGGTCTGGAGCACAGGTCTGAGGAGGAGCAGCTGAGGGTGTCCAGCCTGGAGACCAGGAGGTGAGGGGAGACCTGCTGGCTCTGCAGCTGCCTGAGAGGAGGTTGGAGCCAGGGGGGTCGGGCTCTGCTCCCCAGGAACAAGGGACAGGAGCAGAGGAAACAGCCTCAACTTGTACCAGGGGAGGTTCAGGTGGGATATGAGGAGAAACTTCTTCCCCAAAAGGTCTGTCAGGCCTTGGCCCAGGCTGCCCAGGGCAGGGGGGGAGTCCCCATCCCTGGAGGGGTTTCCAAGCCCTGGAGATGGTGCTGAGGGACACGGGGCAGTGGTGGCCTGGGCAGGGCTGGGGGAACGGTGGGACTTGGATGATCCTAAAGGTCTTTTCCAACCAAAACGATTCCATGCAGATGGAGCCCTGAGGGCAGGGCGGGACCTCCAGGACCACCACGAACAAACGACCTGACATCTCCGGGAACCCACCCAAGGGCTCTGCAGCCCCTCGGGAGCCGCTGCTGCCCCAGGGGGGGGTGCTTTGCCCAGCCCCCCCCCACCCCCCGGGCCGGGGGGAGGGGGCTCCAGCCTCCCACCCCCCGAGGGCTGGGAAGGGCCGGTCCGTTTCTCGGGGGTCTCCGGCTCCAGCCGCTTCCCCGAGCCCCGTCGGGGCGGCCCCGGGGGGCGGGTCGGGCTGGGCTGGGCTCCTCCCGCTGCGGGCTCTGCGGGCCGGGCCAGAGCCCCATCCTCCGGTCCCCTCGGCTTTACCGGCCGCTTTGGGTGGGGAGGAGCCCGGGGTTTGTTTTTTTTTTGGGGGGGTGAGTGTGTGTGTGTGTGGGGTGTAGGGACACACACACACACACACGCGCGCGCGGCTCCCCCCATGAAGCCACGGAGGATGAACAAGCTGTACATCGGTAACCTCAGCCCCGCCGCCACGGCCGACGAGCTGAAGCAGCTTTTTGGGGAGAAGCAGCTGCCCCTGGCCGGCCAGGTCCTGCTCAAGTCCGGCTACGCCTTTGTGGATTACCCGGACCAAAACTGGGCCATCCGGGCTATCGAGACCTTCTCGGGTAAGACGAGCGCTTCACACCCCCTCGTATCCCCCCCCCCAAAAAAAAAACCCAAACCAACCTCACCCTGCCCACCCCCCCCCCCACCACACACGCACCCCCCTCGCCCCCCGGGGCTCCCCCATATCCCTCTGTCCTCCCTTCCCGGGCATCCCCGCCGGTCGTTCCCACATCATTCCCCCCCTTCCTCCTCCTCCTCCTCCTCCTTTGGGCTCCTTCCCGCGGCTCCTTCCAACCTCGGGTATTTTTCGCTGATTTTTTTCTTCGATTTTATTAAGAGGCGAGCGGGCCGGGAGCGAACCCCCCTACCCCCCCCCCGGCACCCGCTGCCTTTCGGGGACCATTTTACGAGGTGCCCGACCCCAACTCCTCGGGGGCGCGGAGCAAAGGGCGGGCGAAGGGGCGGCTGGGGGGGGAGGGAGGGTTTGGGAGGGGATGGGGAAGCTTGGGGGGGGTCGGGAGACCCGGTGGTAGGTGTTATAGGGGGGTGGGGGGGGGGGAAAGGCGGTGGGGTGGATGGAGGGGTTTGCAGAAGGTGGGCTGCCCCCGGGGGGTGATGCTGAGCGCCCCGCGGTCTCCGCAGGGAAAGTGGAGCTGCACGGCAAAGTGATGGAGGTGGATTATTCCGTGCCTAAAAAGCTCAGGTAAGACCCCCCAACCCCAACCACCACCACCACCCCTCCTTGATGTTGTCACCCCCAGCTGTGGGGAAGGCGGTGTTGTTGGGATGTGCGTTTATTTGGACGGGGGGGGGGGGGGGGTGAGGAGGGAGCCCCGCTGGGTTTTACTTTCGTTCCGGAAAAAAAAAAAAAAAAAGGAGGCGGGGGTGAGGAGCTCCGGCCCTGGGGGGGTCCAGGGAAGGGTGGAAAAGAGGGGGTCCCGACGGTGGGCTCGGTTCTGCTCCTCTTTGGGGCTGAGGGGCCCAGCTCCTCGCCGTGCGGGCGGAAAACAAACGGCTCTGAGGGGGCGGGAAGGGGAGAAAAAGCCCCTTTTTTTTTAAATTTCTTCCCTCCCCCCCCTCATTTTCTCCTGGGGTTTCCATGGGGAGGTCGCCCAGAGGAGCGGGGCCTCCGGTGGTTGTTTTTTAAGAAGCAATTGGGCGGTTTTTTGCTCTTCCCGAGCGGTTCTTTTATTTTTTCGTGCTGCCGGAGGATCCCGAACCTACGAGGCGTTTTGTCTCGGTCGTGGCGTCGAAGCGCACCCTCGTGTTTCTGTCACCCCTCGCCGGCCGTGGGGACCCTCGTGTTCCCTCCAGGCCACCCAGACCCACGGTTGCCCCCTCCCCGATTTATTTTAGCCCCCCCCAAACCGGTGTCGGGAGAACAGGTCCCTGCGCCGGGGGTTGGAAAACAACCCAACCCACCTACCGACCCCGTGGGATGGTCCCTCTGGGTCATTTGTTGCTGCTTGGCTTGGGAAAGTTTGGCTGTTGGAGCCTTAATTTTGAAATTAATAGGGGAGGGGGGAGTTAATGCTGTTGTGTAATTGAGGCACGATGGGGGGAAACAGCATCATGCCCAGCATCACGTGTGCCCGAGCGGGATTTCGTCTTCGGCAGGGAATCCCATGCTCTCCTACCTTGAGAAGTCTTCCAAAAAAACCAAGCACAAAAAATGATAAAAGCCCACCGAAGCAATCCCAGCAGGGATGCTGTCCCAGCACGTCTGCAGCAAATTGATATTTAAGCAGCCAAACATCTGCCCTGCCCCCTGACTTTCCCCGAGCCAGAAATTGGGAAGGCGGCGCGGAGCTGGGACTCGACCTTTAACGTGGATGGAGGGGGATGTAAACAATTCTCTGCCAGGCTTGGGGGGGCCCTGCTGCCTTTCTGTCTGAGTTTTACAAAGGAACGAAAAGGCTTTTAAACTCCAGAGGGGGAAAAAAAAAAAAAAAATGCCTGTTTCTTTTGCATCAATTTGTTGTTGGGTTTGTTGGTTTTGCTCGTCTGGCTCCCAAACCTTCGATTCCGGCTCGGCTCCCAGGTTTCCTCAGGTTATTGAGATCTAATTTAGGCTGATTTATTATTTTCACAACTAAAAAGAGGTGTGTTCTCCTTTATATGAATATACCTGTAGGGGGGGTGTTGTCTTTACCTCAGAAAGTGATAGATTTTGCTTTTAGAACGTGGTTTTTGGCGGGAACGGAGCCTCGTCTGGTCGCGTTGTGGTCGTGTTGTGTCCTCCCAACCCCCTTAAATTGGTAGAAAATCCCATTTTTATGGTTGCAGTCGAGGCACTCGGATCTCGGGGGGGCTCAAATGGGTAAAATCCTCTGTTTGTTGATAGGAATTTGTGTTTTGTTGGGGTTTTTTTTGGGGGGCAACCTGAGCCCTTCTCAGCTCTTGTCCCTGGTGTTTCTGCGTCGCTGGGGGTGGGAACCAGGAGGTGCTGATGCTCCACACCTGCTTTCACCTGGAGAGCTTGATTTTTGTAACCAAATCTAGCATAAATACGTTTTTACTGGTGCATTTATACACTTAAAAATAGGGTTTGGTGAGAAAAGGGCTTGGAAAACCCCTCCGACATCTCGCTGCTGTAGGCAGGGAAGGGATTTCCTCGAGCTGCTGCCAGGGGGTTGTTTCTGTTTCTGTGAAGGCAGGAATTAAATGGGATGATGTTGGGAAGGATCCTCAGTCCTCTGAGGAGTTAAAAAATCACTCCTGCTGCTGCCAGGCCAATGATTTGGGCTCCTATAGGAAGGATCCAACAGCATCTCGATTGTTTGAGTTGTGTTTTTTTTTTGCTACGTTGTGTCTTGGAGAATTAAAAGAAGAAAGAAAAAAAAATCACCCTGTTTTTTTTTTTTTTTATCACCATTTTTAAATTTTAAGTTGATTTTTAAGTTCAACAGGTGCAGAGAATGCTTTGCTTAAAGCAGGGTGAGGCAAGAATTCTGCTTCAAGGGTATTTTTTTTATCCAGAGCCTGGCAGTGAGCATCAGCATCTTGTAAATAGGTTGTAGAGCTCTGAAATCTTGGAAAATCCTGCTAAAGGCAGAGAAGGACATAAATAAAAACTTAAATAGTAAAACCCAACCACCCCAATGCTGACTTTGATACAAGGGATTGGGTAGGAGCGATGAGTTTAATAAGTAGCAGGGATGTAGTCAAGCCCCATTTAATGTCACCAAACCAGTGATGTTTTCAGGTTCCCAGGTGCCTTTTTAATTCCTGCTGTGATTTCCAGCTGTGAGGAGTAAGAGCATGAGGGACATCTGAACAGCTTGAGCTGCAAGTCTGTCTAATATTAAAAATAATAATAATGCTAATAATCATTGTTACTGGTTTATTAAATAGCAAAACTTGGGTGGTTTTGCCCCAGGCAGCAGTTGCTGGAGGGGTGGCAATGAAATGCAGCTTTGCTGGGGGTGATTTGATGGGAGCTGCAGGATTTTCTCCTATTTCAAAAGGAATTGCCCTTAAATAAGTTTCCTTTCTTATTAAATTAAATTCTCCTTTCCACGTGTTTTGGCTTTTTCTCTTTTTTTTTCCCCCCACCCCCTCGTTTTTTAAACCCAAAATGTGGGTGACGTTGAGGCTTGGAATAAATGTCCAGGCTGTTTTGTCTCCCCACCTTTTCTTTCCTTATTCTTAATTGCTGATCATCAGTGAGGTGCTTAATTAGGGGAGTGGAAATCCTTGTGCAAAACCAGTTGCTTTGCCAGGAAAAGCCACCAGCACCTCACTGCACATGCATCTATAAACACCCACATAATAATAGCTCTAATTTAAAAAAAAAATTATATATGTATTAGAGAAACCTGAAGAGCAAGAAGAGATTTTTCACTGGCTGCAGCATGGGGAGGGTTTGTTTTGCTTGGCTTCACCAGGAGAATGAAAACTGACTGGAGGTTTTCCCTGTATTTCCTGGGTGACACTGGATTTAAAATGGATTTCAGAGTGGTGGAAGTGGGGCTGCTCTCTCCAGGTTGAGAATATATGTATTCCCTACTTTTTGGTGGCTTTTATACTGATATAAATTAATAATGCACCTTGCAGTGTTTAAAGTGTTTAGAGTCTTTCATGTATATATAAATGATATTGTATCTATAATGATACTTTCTATGTATTTTATTTATGTAAAAAAGAAAGCTCTGGTCCTGCATTGGGCTTGGGTTTCCCCTTCATCCTACCCCCTCTTCTTCCTACCCCCTCTTTTTTTTTCTCTTTTTCCTTACCCCCCCCCCCTCTTTCTCTTTCCCCCCCTTTCTTTTTTTTCCCTTTTTTTTCTTTTTATTTCCCCCCCTTTCTTTTTATTTCTCCCCCTCTTTCTTTTTATTCCCCCCTTTCTTTTTATTCTTCCCTCTTTCTTTTTATTCCCCCCTCTTTCTTTTTATTTCCCCCCCTCTTTCTTTTTATTTCCCCCCCTCTTTCTTTTTATTTCCCCCCCTCTTTCTTTTTATTTCCCCCCCTCTTTCTTTTTATTTCCCCCCCTCTTTCTTTTTATTTCCCCCCCTCTTTCTTTTTATTTCCCCCCCCCTTTCTTTTTATTTCCCCCCCTCTTTCTTTTTATTTCCCCCCCTCTTTCTTTTTATTTCCCCCCCTCTTTCTTTTTATTCCCCCCTCTTTCTTTTTATTCCCCCCTCTTTCTTTTTATTCCCCCCTCTTTCTTTTTATTTCCCCCCTCTTTCTTTTTATTTTTCCCCCCTCTTTCTTTTTATTTTTCCCCCCCTCTTTCTTTTTATTTTCCCCCCCTCTTTCTTTTTATTTCCCCCCCTCTTTCTTTTTATTTCCCCCCTCTTTCTTTTTATTTCCCCCCTCTTTCTTTTTATTTCCCCCCTCTTTCTTTTTATTTCCCCCCCTCTTTCTTTTTATTTCCCCCCCTCTTTCTTTTTATTTCCCCCCTCTTTCTTTTTATTTTTCCCCCCTCTTTCTTTTTATTTCCCCCCTCTTTCTTTTTATTTCCCCCCCCTTTCTTTTTATTTCCCCCCTCTTTCTTTTTATTTTCCCCCCCTCTTTCTTTTTATTTCCCCCCCCTCTTTCTTTTTATTTTCCCCCCCTCTTTCTTTTTATTTCCCCCCCCTTTCTTTTTATTTCCCCCCTCTTTCTTTTTATTTTCCCCCCCTCTTTCTTTTTATTTCCCCCCCCCTTTCTTTTTATTTCCCCCCCCCTTTCTTTTTATTTCCCCCCCTCTTTCTTTTTATTTTCCCCCCTCTTTCTTTTTATTTTCCCCCCTCTTTCTTTTTATTCCCCCCTCTTTCTTTTTATTTTTCCCCCCTCTTTCTTTTTATTTTTCCCCCCTCTTTCTTTTTATTTTTCCCCCCTCTTTCTTTTTATTTTTCCCCCCTCTTTCTTTTTATTTTTCCCCCCTCTTTCTTTTTATTTCCCCCCCTCTTTCTTTTTATCCCCCCCTCTTTCTTTTTATCCCCCCCTCTTTCTTTTTATCCCCCCCTCTTTCTTTTTATCCCCCCCTCTTTCTTTTTATGTTTCCCCCCTCTTTCTTTCTATGTTTCCCCCCTCTTTCTTTCTATGTTTCCCCCCTCTTTCTTTTTATTTCCCCCCCCCCTTTCTTTTTATTTCCCCCCCCCTCTTTCTTTTTATTCCCCCCCCTCTTTTTCCCCCCCCCTCTCCCCCCCCCATTAATCCTGCAAAGCTGTGACAGATGGGACATTGTTTCCCATTCATCCCCCCTGTTAATTCCAGGACAGTATCAATCACATTCCAACCTCCCCCTGCCCCCCCCCCCCCCATTCCAACCTCCATCCCAGGGCAGGTTGTTCACCCTGCAGACCAGGACGGGGCTTTAACATGAAGGGATTTTTCATTCCTTAAGAGTGTCCAGGCAAAACCCCCCCCCAGGCTGGGAGGGGAACTGGAGCAGATGCATCTTGGCAACTGGTTGAAACTGGGGCAGCTCTTTAATGCTTATCCGGGGCCGTTGCTCCTTAAGATCCCTGGCTGGGTTGGGTTGAGCCAGAGCAAAACTTGTCAGGGATGACCCCAACTGACTGAAAAAAAATTGAAATATCACAATCAAGAGTGGCAAACCCAACAGGTGTTTTCTTCCTTAGGCAAGTTTCTTACTTGCCTCCCTGGGGAACTGTGCCTGTTTCTGTCTCTGAAGAATTCCAGTGGGACTGGGGCTGAGTTTGGTCCCTACCTGATGATGAGCTTGATTTTTTGGTAGATGTTTTCTTGCCTGGGACAAATATTTCCTGAAGCAGGCAGGGCTGCTGGGGAGGTGGTTGATTCCCAGCACCTTTCCCCTCTTGAGGTTTTTTTCCCCTAGTTCTCTTGAAAACTGGTTTTTATTGGGAGCTGCTGGACGGTGTTTGCCCTCAGAGGTGGAAGGTGATCAAATCTTTTATGGCTTTATGATGGTAAGATATGACAGAGCTTGACTAGAAGGAAAACATTCATTTGTAAGGGCAAAGAGTGGTGAAGCCACCCAGGTGCAAGGCTTGTATGGAAGCTGGGTGGACTGGAGGTTCTGGTTCACTGGTGGGAGAGGAGGCGGAGGGGGAAGGTGCGGGATCCCGGAGCTGGAGGAACGTGGGGATGGTGGGGATGGTCCCTGGAGCTGCAGCCCCGTGGACAGGGGAAGGATGGGCAGATGCAGGGAGGGTGGGTGGAGGCTGGGCAGGGGGCTCTAGGAGCTGGTTTTCATGTCACAGCTTTGTCTCATCTTCATTCTTCTTCCTGCGTGTCCCTGGATTTTGGGGCTGCTGCCTGTTCGTTCCCTGAGAGGGGCAGCCGTGAAGCTGGGTCACTGCTGCTGCTGGGGAGTGCAGGGATGTGCCATAAAAACCCCCACCCCAAGCCACTTGATTCTGGGCAACAAATCACAAGCTTTAAGGCTGCTTCTGGCTGATTGCTTGATTCCAGCCAGTGCAGCACACGGGCTGGGGAGCCTCTTGTTTGTGGCCATCACCCCGTGACACTGGCCCTGGGTTTTCCATCCCCTTTTCCTGCCAGGTTGTGACATGGATCTCAGGGTTTCTCTCCACCTGATGCATGAGTTAGAGTTTGGCTCCATCATAGATTATTTCATTGACCCATTTTACAGCCTCACCTGATGAGCCAGCCAGCTCCTTCATCCTCCCGTGATGCTGGTTGTTCCCAAAACCCAGCTCTGGGATGGAGGAGATGTTTCCTCCTCAAGCTGGAGTAGCTGCTAGCATGCAGGAACATACTGGCTTGAACTTTGCAAGGCTAAAAGGCAGTTGGACTTCTGTAAATCTGGTTTCTTCAGTGCTTGAGGCTGATGCTTGGTCCCCACCAGGAATTTCCATCTGGGCTGGGCACCAAGAAGGTGCAGGTGGGGAAGAGCTGGGGGGTGGTGGAGAAATACACAGCTCCTGTGTTATCTGAGGGCAGCTCCTTGTGGCAGGGCTGCTTGCACTGTGTGTTTTTTTTCAGACTCCAGGCCTGTAGTTGGTGGTTATCATCAATCATTATTGTTTGTGGGGTTTTTTTTAATCCCTACCAGCCTGCTGCAAAACAGGTTGGGTGAAGAGTGGCCTTCACCATGAGGTCCCGTGCCAGGAGGTGTGTGTGTGTGTGTGCATGAGGGAAATATAAACAAAGAGGTTTTTCTACCCCAAACTCTTCCTGGGAGTGGTGTTGGAGGAGGGTGGCCTTGAGCTCTGCTGCTCTGTCCCATGGGGACCATGTCCAGTCTGTGTCCCAACCCTGGGAATGACACCTCCATGCCTCTGGATGGTACAACCATCACTCCAGCAGTGGTGACCACGTGTGGTCCAGCACAGCTGCAGCCAGGTGGGGAATGACAGGAGCTATAAAAAAATACACCCAGTAGGAAAAATACATCCAGTGGGCACTAGGAACAGGTTGCCCAGGGAGGTGGTGGCTGCCCCATCCCTGGCAGTGTTGAAGGGCAGGTTGGATGGGGCTTGGAGCAGCCTGGGCTGGTGGGAGGTGTCCCTGCCCATGCAGGGGGGTTGGAGCTGGATGATCTTGAAGGTCCCTTCCAACCTTTACCATTCTATGAATAACATTTTAAGTGCTGAGTGGTGATAATGAGCTGCTGGAGACCCTGCCAGGTGGTAGGTGTGAAGCTTGGAGCCCCATTTTGGGGATCTTTAGATGCTCTGCACCAGCTCAGCTGAACTCTGGGAGTGGGAATAGGCTGTAGTGTCCTGCTGAGCAGTGGGGTGACCTGGCACTTTGCTGTGGTCCTTCTCTTTGGGTGTTTTGGAAGGTGGAGAGCACAGGGGGATGAGACAGCATCTCCGGGGCCCAGGGCTCCCTTGATGAAGAGGCAGGGAGATGATGGCCCTGGTGTGATTCACCTCAAGGCAGAGGCTCTTCTAAAGCTACTGCTGACACCGTGGTGAGGTGACCACGGCCATTGTGCTGGTTTCACTGGGATGAGCTGCTTCAAAGTGTCCCCTGGGCTGCTGGGCTTTGGTGACAGGGTAAAGCTGCTCTGTGGTCCAGCCTGCAGCACCCTGGGCTCAGAGACTTCCCAGGCTGGGGGAGGAGGATGGCTGTAGCAATGGGTTGGCTTGTGGCTGAGTGGTGGCATCTTGGGATGAGGCAGGTGAAGGTGCCACCAGTTCTGGTTTGGGGGTGGAAGTACCTGGGAAGTGTGTCTGGGTCTCTCTGCCAGCAGGGAGATGCCTGTCCTGGGCCTCAGTTAGGCTCTTGGAGCTGATAAGGGCTCCTCCCTGGCCAGCTTGGAAGCACATGAAGGTGCTGATGGTTGGAGATTTGCTGGGGTTTGCTGGGAAGGGAAGGACTGGGATAGAATGGAGTGGATGGGATGGGCTGGGATAGGATGGAGTGGATGAGAAGGGCTGGGATAGGATGGAGTGGATGAGAAGGGCTGGGATAGGATGGAGTGGAGGGGATGGTGTAGGATGGAGTGGATGGGAAGGGCTGGGGTAGGATGGAGTGGAGGAGATGGGGTAGGATGGAGTGGATGGGAAGGGCTGGGGTAGGATGGAGTGGATGGGAAGGGCTGGGATAAAATGGAACGAGCTGGGGTAGGACAGGGTAGAGTTGGATGGGATGGAGTGAATCTTGCTCCCTGCCTTGCCAGTGTCTGAAGCTGCTCTCCCAGCCAGTGGTTGGGTGACAAGTGGTGCCACCCAGTGTGGGCAGGGGTGTGTGTTGATGGCTCCTGGACGTGCCTGTGTCCGCAACTCTGCAGAGGCTTCATTGCAGGAGGTTTCTTTGGAAACCCAGCAACTGGCACTGGAGGGAGCGTTTGGAGATGGCTTCAGGCCTGGTGGGAGGTGACCAGGGCAGGGCTGGAAGCAGTGGCTTTCCCCATGGAAAGCAGAGGGAAGCAGGATGCTCTGGCAGCTCCCACCAGCCCCTGTCCCTCCAGACCCTAACCCAGGGCTTTGTCATTGCAGGAGCAGGAAGATCCAGATCCGAAACATCCCGCCCCACCTGCAGTGGGAGGTAAGAAGGGGACAGTCCTGAAACCATCCTGAAGTTCACCTCCTGCTCCAGCAGCTGGGCCGAGCTGTGCTGAGGGTCACTCCTGACCGCTCTCAACCTCCCCAGTCGCCCCAGGAGGGAGGTGGAGTGTGAACTGGGCTCCATCTCCCACCTGCTGGTGGGTCCCACAGCCACGGGGCATCGTTAGGGTCATGGGACGTGGGTGAAGGCATCTGAGCAGTTGGGTGACAGTGGCTCTTGTTGGGGTGTCTGGGGGTGAAGCAGCCTCTCCTGCCCACCTCACCTTGCTGCTCTCTCCCCCAGGTGCTGGATGGCCTGTTAGCTCAGTATGGGACAGTGGAGAATGTAGAGCAAGGTAAGGTGGTCCACCGTGGTGGTCCCTGTCAGTGCAAAAGCCCCCAGTGCTGCCCAGAGAAAACCCAATGGGGTGTAAACTGGTTTCTCCAGTCACAGGTACTGGGCTAAAATGGTTTTCCCTGTGGAGACACCTCCGTGGTGGTGGCCATCAATCCTCCATCCCCAGGGCTTCTCCTGGCACATGCAAACTCCCTGTCCCCACAAGCAGTGTTTGGGGTCTGCTGGTAGAGCAGGGATGTCCCACCACCCATCCACCCTCCTCGCTGGGGGTGGCAGGATCCAGGATCCAGCCTTGGCACCTCAGCTCCTGTGCCAGCCCAGCCCCATTTTCCTCCTGCTGGGCTACACGGGCACCTGGTGTGGGGCTGGGGGTGTCCCCAGGGGACGGGCACTGCCCTCCCAACTGTCCCCACGAGCTTCAGGGCACCGGGGTCTCTCCTGCCCTGCTCTGAGGCTCCTTCTCTTGCTTCTCCCCCAGTCAACACCGACACAGAAACAGCCGTTGTCAACGTCACGTACGCAAGTAAAGAAGAAGCAAAAGTGTGAGTGGGTTTGGTTTCGTTTTGTCCGTATTTTCAGGCTGCCTCAGCTTTTCCCAAGGAATCCCAGGTATTTTCCCTCAGCCGGTTTTCCAGGCAGCTCCTTGTCTTCTCCCTAAGCCTCCCGGGGCTGTTGCTAAGCTCTCACAGTGCGAGCGCCAAGTGCCCTCAGAGCTGTCCGTGGATCTTCTCAGGATCCAGCAGGCAGGTTTTGGTGTTCATGTCATAGAGTCACAGCCTGGGTTGGGTTGGAAGGGACCTTCAAGATCATCCAGACCCAACCCCCTGCATGGGCAGGGACACCTCCCACCAGCCCAGGTTGCTCCAAGCCCCATCCAACCTGCCCTTCAACACTGCCAGGGATGGGGCAGCCACAGCTTCCCTGGGCAACCTGGGCCAGGCTCTCACCACTTTTCCATGTCCTAAAAGCCCTCCTGAGCGTTTCCAGGCTGTGTGGCACCTTCTGGCCAGCACTTTCCCCTGGCTGAAGTGGCAGATCCCCGAGCTGCTGTCTCACCTCAAGCTGGTCTGCCACCTCCGGCATCACCCACCTGGGAGGAGACACAGTTCCCACCACCCTATGAGGGGTGCACGGGCAAACTGGGGGGTAGGGGGGAGGCTCTGGCTTCCTGTGTCCACCTTCTCCAGCCTGGGGATGGAAGAGGGGAAGGCGCAGGGCTGGCGAGGGGAAGTTCTGCAGGTCTCTCCCACCCCTGAGGAGCTCCCTCGCCACCCTCCTCCTCTCCCCTGCAGAGCGGTGGAGAAGCTGAGCGGCCAGCAGTTTGAGAACTGTTCCTTCAAGGTTTCCTACATCCCGGATGAAGAGGTGAGCTCCCCTCCGCCCCCCCAGCGATCCCACCGCAGGGGACACACCTCCAGGGAGCGGGGCTCCTCCCCGGGGGGCTCCTCACAGCCCAAACACCTCGAGTTCCCACTGCGGATGCTGGTGCCCACCCAGTTTGTTGGTGCGATCATAGGAAAGGAGGGCTTGACCATAAAGAACCTTACTAAGCAAACCCAGTCCAAGTAAGTACCTCCAATGGTTTCATTTTCTTCCCTAGGGTGGTGTAGATGCCAGGCATGGGTTCTTCCACCCACTTGGGGCTTTCAAGTGCCAGCCAGTGCTGTTTTCTTGGGGTGCAGCCTTTTTTTTTTTTTTTGGGGGGGTGGGATGGTGAGAGGTGGAAACCAACCCCAGTTCCTAAACCAATTCTGCTGGGGTCTGGGTGTGGAAGGAGAGGGGGATGTGTGTCCAAACAGGTCAGGACTGGGTTTCCAAAGCTGGATCACAAGGATGGCTGGGGGAGGAGGCTTCAGGAAAAGGGGGGAAGGTGCTGAAGGGGGATCCTGTGGTCTTTCCCTTTGGGATTTGCCCATCCTGCTGTGCCCCACGTAGGCTGGAGCTGTTGTAGGGGGGAAGGGCACGGTGGGGAGCAGTGCCTGGAGAGGGGTGGGCTTTCCCTCACCTTTTATTTTTGAAGAAACTTGAAAGCCACCCCAAAAAAAAACAAGGGAGGGGACATTTCTTGCCAACGTTTTCCATGTTTTCTCTTGCCAACGTTCTCATTGATTTCACCTCTTGATTTTCTGCATTGGTTTTCCTTGCATGGTTTATTCCTTGCCCAGATCTGTTTGTGTTTAACCCAAAGCTGTCTTCTCCCATGCTCATCATCCTGAATCCTGGTGATCCCACGGGACGTAGGACTCCTGTACCAGAACATCCTCCAGGGCGTCCTAGTTCTCAGAGAAGCTTTTAGAGGCAAATTGTTGGGTCACAGAGTGGCCTCTTGAGCAGGAGGTGGCGGGATCTGCCGCTCCGGAGCCCAACGTGGGGCTTGCAGGAAGAGGTTTGTACGGGAAAGGGGGCAGGCACGTAGGGAGAGGTGCTCTTCCAGCCTTTCTAGCCCTAGAACGTGGCCACCTAGTAGCTGTGAGCTGGTCCTGGTTGGCCCTTCTTCTCCAGGTGAGTCCCCTTGTGTGATGAGCAGAGGGTGTAGCCGTGTCTTTGCCAAACAAGACTGGAAGGTTGTTCTTTGCTAAGCCCTGAGCCTGGTGAGGAAGGTGGGAGGTGCTTGGCTGCTGTTTCTTCTCACCCTGAGGCCCAGCTCTGCTGTCTGGGGCAGTTCCTGCTGCCAGGCTGTCTCTCCCTGTGGGTTGGCTCCTGGTGCCTGGCCCCAAGACCTGTGTTCCATGCTCTCAGCTCTCCTGGCCTGCCTGAGGAGGCCACGTGCCATGGATGGGCCACCACCTCTGCTCCAGCCTTGATCTAGGGGAGACCTTGTGCCACCCAGGCAGCTGCAGAAAGACCATTGCCTTCAGTTTGGGGGTGTCAGCTTGCAGCTCTGTGCTTCCTCAGGCCACCTTGACCCACTGGTGTGCTGGGGACAAGGGGACAGGGGTGCTGTTGGCACCCTGTTGGCTGGTCCCTGCTCCCCCCCAGAGCGACGTCAGGTCCCAGAGTCACCTAGGACTTCAGCTCTTGTCTCCACACACACAATGATGCCCAGGGATGCTTCTGTGCTCCAGGGAAGAAAACTTACTCCAGGCTGAGCCACCTTCCTTGGCTGAAGAGGAGCCCGGATCAAGAGCCCACCCCACCAGAAGACCTTCTACAATCCCTTGCAGTCGGATGAGGAGAGAGGACCGTTGCTGCCCAGCAGCCACAGGACCAGGATAACCCTACATGCAGACCCTGCCCTTCCCCTTGAGAGGGTTGTCCCTCCTGGCCACCTCTCTTAGGAGCCTTCCCAGCTCCTCTAAGGTCTCCTGGAGGCTTTTTCCTGCTGCACCATGAGCAAACCTGACCCATCCCTGTGCCACCTCAGTTGTCAGCTGCCCTTGTTGCCCCTGTCTGCACAGCACCCTGAGGTCCCAGGCAGCTGCAGATGGGGTGAGAGGGTTGAGAGTCCCCTTCCCCATCCTCCTGTTGGACTGGAGCTGTGCAGCAGCAGGACTGGGATGTCCTGGCAAGTCCAGAGCCCTTCTCCACCCTCCAGCACTTCAGGGCAGGACATGCCTGAAGGCAGCAGCCCCTTCCTGGAGCCCCATCTTCCCTCTCTGCGAGTTGAGCTTGTCCCTGCACATCCAGGTGTGGAATGGGCTGGAGGTCACCCAGAAACATGGCCCGTGTCCCTCTCCTGGACTTCTCCAGGATACTCATCACTTGGATGCATCCATCCTGCCCACCTGTGGCCCTGCCACCTGCCCCACGGGCCTGTCATCACCTCTGGTGGCACCTGGTGATGCCTTTGCTGTCTCCCTGGTGGAGGGGCTGGCAGTGGATGTCCCTGTGCATGTTGGTGCTGCCTCTGAAGGAACGTGTCCTCCAAGTCAACCTGCTGGAGCTCCACAGCTGGGAGCACCTTAGAGGGTGTCATGGCACGCAGCTGGGTCCCTGTGTGCTGTAGACATAACCAAGGGGAAGGGAGAACCTGGTGGTGCTGGTGTCTCCAGCACCTCTTTGCCCACTCCAAGGAGGGCCTGTCTCCTGCCTGAGCAGCTCGAGCTGAAGCCATGGGAGATCTGGAGAGATGTAGCCCGCAGAGGAGATCAAACTCTCTTCATTCCCTCTTTGGTGTGCAGATGAAACCATCCTGGGGTCCCCTTTGAAGCTGTTGGTGTCAGGCTCTTCCTTCTCCACAGGGAAGGTCCACCTGGCTGCTCCCCCTCTGCCTGTAGATGAAGTGTCCTTGCTCCTCTGCACTGGTTTCATGAGCTCCTGGAAGAGTTGACCTGTCCAAAGCCACCGTGACCCTGCAGCATCCAAATGTGGTGCTGGTTGGGGGTGACTCTTCACCACAACCCTTGGCCGTGCGTGCCCAGCAGCACCCATGAATGACCCTGGTCAGGATGGAGACCTCTTACCAATAAAAACAGAGACGTGGAGCTGAGCACTGGTGGCATGCACTGGGTGGCTGAGCAGTCACCACTGCACCTTCCTCAGGAGATCTGGGCCAGCCCAGCTCTGGCTGCAGCAGTGACAGGGACCCCAAGGTGGTGGCCAATGGCAGGATGGCTGCCTGGCATCATCCTCCAGTGGGAAGAGTGCATGGACTGGCATGGAGAAGATGGAGAGGTTGTGCTTCAAGGAGCGTGGGTTGACCTGCTGGAGTCTCCTACCCTGCTGTCCTCTCTCCCTCTCTCTCAGGGCCTTGGCCAGGTTGAGTGGTGAGGAGCGAGCTGGAGGCACGTGTCTCCTCCTCCCCACCATGAGCTGAGGGGAGGACCAGAGGAGGTAGAGCAAGGTCCCTGCTGGTGCAGGGAGGGCGTGAGTACAAGCAGGGTGGCTGACGCGTGTCTCCGTGTGGTGACAAAGTGCTGCTGTGGGTAAGTGGTGTCCCTGTCCTGAAGGACACGCTGGTCGCTGGACAGCCTTGGGTGTTGTGCAGAGAGAGAGAGGCTGAGGTTGGAAGAGACCCTCTGGAGATCTCAGATCTGGCCTCCTGCTCCCAAGCGGGACTGGTGTCAAGAGGTGACGGAGCAGGTTGCTCAGGGCTTGGTCCAGTTGAGGTTCTGGCCCCTCTTGATGCATCGTGCCACGTTGCTTGATGTCCCTCAGCTCCCAGGCAGACCTCAGGTCACAAAGGTGGAGGTAGCTCAAACCTGAGCAAAGCCAACAGAAGTGGAACACTGCCTGGGCTTGCGTGACACCAGGTGATGGTGGACACACATCAGTGAGACCCAGCTTCACCCCAAAGCTTGAGCAGGTGTTGAAGGAGCTTTTCTGGGAAGAGGAAGCTCCCGAGCTCTGGAGAAGCCTTCGTGGGACACCAGCTGCATCTCAGGGGGCTCCTCCTCTCTGCTGGTTGTTTCTCCCTAGGGTTGACATCCATCGGAAGGAGAACGCCGGCGCTGCCGAGAAGCCCATCACCATCCATGCCTCTCCAGAGGGCTGCTCTGAAGCCTGCAGGATGATCCTGGACATCATGCAGAAGGAGGCTGAGGAAACCAAGTCGTAAGTGTCCCAGCGGAACGGGCAGGTGTGGTGGGAGGGAAGTCCAGCCATGGAATCCGTGCATTGTTGGGTGGGAAGGGACCTTCGAGACCATCCAGTCCCAGGGTCTGGGAGCCAGCCATGGGCAGGGACACCTCCCACCAGCCCAGGCTGCTCCAAGCCCCATCCAACCTGCCCTTCAACACTGCCAGGGATGGGGCAGCCACAGCTTCCCTGGGCAACCTGGGCCAGGCTCTCACCACCCTCACAGGACAGATTTTCTTCTTAATGTCCAGTCTAAGTCTTCCCCTCCTTCACCTTGAGACCATTGCCCCTTGTCCTACCACTGCATGCCCTTCTCCACCATCAGTGGAGAAGAAGCCTTCTTCTGTCACCCCCTGCCCCCTGAGGGAACTGCTGGCATTCCAAGTTTCTGGACAGAGTCATGGGGTCAGTTAATAACTTACAGCTTAATAACATCTCCACGTTGTGGTTGATGATGCAGTCAAGACCAGAAGCTCAGATGGGCCCAGAGAACACGTAGGCAAACCATGGAGAACAAAACCTCGTGACATACAGGTGGTTGGGCTTGGGAAGTCCCTGAGTTGCTGTTCCCCAGAAGCTGAGGAGATACAGCTGTGGGAAACAGTGGTGGTTCTTCTGCTCCTTCCACCACATCAGTAGTGCCTGTTGTTGGAAGTGGGTTTCCTGGCCAGGTGGACCCGTAGATGTTATTTTTTTCAATCCCTTTTAGTGCAGAAGAGATTCCCTTGAAAATCCTGGCACACAACAGCCTGGTGGGGAGGTTGATTGGCAAGGAAGGCCGCAACCTCAAGAAGATCGAGCAGGACACGGGCACCAAGATCACCATCTCCCCGTAAGTCCTGGTGGCCTCCAAGCCACCCTCCTCCATCCAACACGATACGGGCAGAGCTGGAGCCAGGAAACAGCAGTTGGGTCCTTCCCATTTCCCATCCCACAGAATCACAGCCTGTCAGGGGTTGGAAGGGACCTCTGAAGATCATCCAGTCCAACCCCCCTGCCAGAGCAGGACCCAAACCAGGGCAGGTCACTCAGAAAGGCATCCAGACAGGTCTGGAAAGTTTCCAGAGACGGAGACTCCACAGCCTCTCTGGGCAGCCTGTCCCAGGGCTCTGTCACCCTCACAGGACAGAAGTTCTTCCTCATCTTGAGGTGGAACTTCCTGGGCTCCAGTTTGAATCCATTGCCCCTTGTCCTGTCCCAGGGCACAAGTGACAAGAGCTTGTCCTGCCTTCTTGCTGCCCTCATGGATTGATAGACATTCATTAGATCCCCCTCAGGCTTCTCCTCTCCAGACTGAACAGCCCCAGGTCCCTCACCCTTTCCTCATCAGGCAGGTGTTCCAGTCCCTCCATCATCCTCACAGCCTCCCTTGGACTCTCCCCAGTAGATCCCTGTCCCAGGTGGACATTCCTCATCCCAGGTGGATGGTGGTGTCAGGTGTGACCTCACACTCTCTCAGATGGGACCTTGAGCTCTCCTTTCTTCTCCTGACCTGGAGGAGAAGTGCTGATGGTTTCCCCATGGGGTAGGTTGCAGGACTTAACCCTTTATAACCCCGAGAGGACCATCACGGTGAAGGGCAGCACGGAGGCCTGTTCCAGTGCTGAAGTGGAGATCATGAAGAAGCTGAGAGAGGCCTACGAGAGCGACGTGGTGGCCGTCAACGTAAGCTGCCCAGCCCTGGGGTGGCCCTGCTTCAGAGCCACTGCTGAGCTGGCCAGAAGAAAATCCGGGGGGTGGGACAGAGACAATGTGGAACTGCAAGGGTTGGCCCTCACCCCTGGTGTCCACACGGTGGGGAGAAGCCCCAAACCCCAACCCCAGTCTTGTCTTTTACACGTTTCTCCGTGTCTTTGCTTTCCCAGCAACAAGGCAACCTGATCCCAGGACTGAACCTCAGTGCTTTGGGCATCTTCTCCACGGGGTTGTCCATGCTCCCCTCCACCCCTGGAGCCCGAGGAGCTGTGGCAGCCACCCCCTACCACCCGTTTCCAGTAAGTGCAAGAGGTTTTGGGGTGCAGGGGGCATGTTCTTGGGGGGGCAGAGTGGTCTCCAGGCTCTCCTGCTGAACCTCTTGGATTTGGGTGGATGCTGTAGCAACTGGAGCCATCTCCCCGTGAGGTGGCTCCTGTCTCGTGGGCAGCCTTGAGCAAGAGCTCTGGCTCTCGGCTCTTTGGGGAAGATGCTCATCACAGAAGCCCAAGTGGAAAAGACAAGGGGTGAACATGGCTTGTCCCTCCTTGGATTTAGCTCCCCAGGAGTATCAGCTGCATCCCCACGTTGTGCTGGAGCTTGGTTTCACCCGTGTTGAAGGGACACTGGCCGTGTCCCAGGGGTGTGCTGCTCTCTGGTGGTGGCTGGGCCCATGGAAAAACCCCCATAGGTGGTCTTCAGCCCTGACCCCAACCCCACCCCTGGGCTGTGATGGTGTGGACTCAGTTGTGCCCCACGGCTCTGGTCTTGGTGGCCACCTGAACCCACTGGCATCGCCGTGGGGTGACAGGGACCACGCCAGCCTTGCCCTGTGCCCCCAGCCTTGATCCCTGCCCTGCCACCCCGAGGGTTTTTCCTTGCTGGGACTTGATCTCCACCCAATCCCACCTCTCGAGGGTTTTCCTCTTCCTGGGGTTAACCAGCTGTTTTCTCTCCCTGCCGCCGGCAGCAGCAGAGCGGTCGGAGGAGAAGGGTGAGTGTGGGGCTGGGGGTGGACAGGGCCAGGGGGGCTGTGGTGGCCCCACAGGGCACCAGGGAGGGTCTGTCTGTCTGTCTGTCCCTGCACTGCCAAGCCCACCCAGGGAGGATGCTCTGCCCCCGTGGAAACCTCTGCTGGAGTGCTGAGTGGTTTGATGGAGAGAAGCTGGGCAGGTCTCCTGGAGGTTCCTTCACCCCAAAGCTTTGCATGACCTTTTTCAAGCCTCTTGGCCTGGTGAGGCCAAGAGGAGCAGCTGACTCTGCCACCTTTTTTTTTATTATTATTATAAAGCAAGGAGCTGGGAAAAGGAAAGGAAAAGGAAACCAGGTTGGCTCTGGCCCAGGTCCTCAAGTCCTTTGTGTTTCACACCTCAGAGGGGTTGTTTCTGACCGTGTCCTCAGCAGGACCTGGTGGCTGTAGCTTCATCCCTGCAGCTCTAGAGACCTGGCAAGGATGGAGAACAAGGACGGACCCTCATGGTGAACAGCAGAAGGTGGGGGGTCCCCCCCATCTGCCATGACCATCTGGGCAGGAGAGGACTCAGTGGGTGTAGGAGACGTGGAGCTGGCCAGAAACAGAGGGTGGACATGGGGAGCATGAGCACAGAACCTCAGAGCTGTGGGTGGAGGTGGAGGGAGAAGGGTGTCTGCTGTGGGCAGGGAGCCAAGCCTTCTCCTTCCAAGTAACTGTGGCTTGCAGGTGGCATCTGGTTGCTCTTGCCCACATCTTAAAAGAGTGGGAGATGGGAAGAGAGCTGCATCTGCTGCCAGCAGAAATGTCTGCTGGATTTGAGACACAGAAGAGTTGGGTTGGGGTGCTGCCATGTACCCCTTGCTTCTGGCTAGGGAGAGACCCTCAGGTTTCTCCGTGTCACTAGCCCAGGGCTTGGGAGAACATCTCCTTCAGCCTTTGCTTTTCTTCTGTTGGAACTGGAGAAGGGAGTTGATGACAGAAATCAGAGCCAGGCCAGACTTTTTTTGCTCAGTCCTCACCAAACTTTGACCTTCTCCGTGGTGGTCACCACGTGGTTTTGGCTTTTCCAGGGTTGCTGCTGCTCCTCCAGAAGGCCAGTTTTCCACTCTTAAACACTGGCAGGACACGGGCAGAAAACAGCAGTGGGGAGGGACTGGTGGAACTGGGAGCTGCCATCCCTTCCCAGCCCCGCTGCAGCCACGGGATCTACCCCGGCTGCACCCTTGGGTGCTCTGTGGAAGGGCTGCCTGGGGCTGAGGGCTTGTCCCCAGGCTGATGGTGGTGGCATTGCCCCCACGTTGGGCTGAGAGTTGGCTGGGGAGGGGCTGGCATGTTGGGGACATCACTGACCCTCATTTTCTCTCCCTCCACAGAGCTCCTCAGCTTATCTCTCGGGTCTGTACGGAGCCCCCCAGGCTGGCACCTTCCCCCACCAGCACCCTGTGAGTCCCTGGCACCCCTTCCAGGGGTGGGGATGGTGGCAGGGGGGGACAGTCACCCCCACACCTCCCCCCTGGTGAAGCTGGTCCTCTGAGTGTCTCACCCTTCCCTTCCCCTGCAGGTGCCAGAGCAGGAGGTTGTGAACTTGTTCATCCCGACGCAGGCGGTTGGGGCCATCATCGGCAAGAAGGGGCAGCACATCAAGCAGCTGGCACGGTTTGCAGGAGCTTCCATCAAGGTGAGCAGGACACTCTGGGGACAACCTGCACCTCAGGCCTTGGCTTCCCCTTCCCTACTGCCCGGGGCAGCAAACAGGAGGGCCTTGGGCACCAGCTGTGCTTCCCCAGCTTAGTAGAAACCCATTTGCTGAGTGGTGATGGGGATCACCCTGTCCCTGTGGGAGGGACATCTCACATGGAATCATAGAACTGTTTTGGTTGGAAAGGACCTTTAAGATCATCAAGCCCCATCAAGATCATTAAGATCATTAAGTTCCCCCAGCCCTGCCAAGGCCACCCCTGCCCCATGTCCCTCAGCACCATCTCCAGGGCTTGGAAACCCCTCCAGGGATGGGGACTCCCCACCTGCCCTGGGCAGCCTGGGCCAGGGCCTGACAGCCCTTTTGGGGAAGAAGTTTCTCCTCATATCCCATCTAAACCTCCCCTGGCACAACTTGAGGCCGTTTCCTTTTGTCCTGTCTCTTGTTCCTGGGGAGAAGAAACCGACCTCCCCTTTGCTCCACCCTCCTTTCAGGGAGCTGCAGAAAGTCAGAAGGTCTCTCCTCAGCCCCTTTTTCTCCAGGTTGAACCCCCCCAGTTCCCTCAGCCACTCCTTGTGCTCCAGCCCCTTCCCCAGCTCCCTTGCCCTTCCTTGGACACACTCCAGCCCCTCCATGTCCTTCTTGTCAAGAGGGGCTCAAAACTGACCCCAGGATTCGAGGTGTCCCTTCACCAATGCCCAGCACAGGGGGGTGGATGATCCCTGCCCTGCTCCTGCTGGCCACACCAGTGCTGATACAAGCCAAGAAGCTTTTGGCCTTCTTGGTCACCTGGGCACATGCTGGCTCTTGCCCAACTGCCACTGACCAACACCCCCAGGTCCTTTTTCCCCAGGCACTTTCCAGCCCCTCTTCCCCAAGCCTGGAGCACTCTGTGGGGTGGTTGTACCCCAAGTGGGAGGACCAGCAGTTGGGCCTTGTTGGACCTCCCTACAGCTGGCCTTGATTCATCGATCCAGCTCACTTGGCAAAGCCTTCCTACCTGCTGGGGCAGGTAGAGGAGATGTTGCCAAAGCAGGGCCCACACTCATGCTCCTTCTTCCCTCACCCCTCTGCAGATCACCCCGGCAGAGGGTCCCGATGCCAGCGAGCGCATGGTCATCATCACGGGGCCACCTGAGGCTCAGTTCAAGGTGTGTTGGGAGGGGGGTGGAGGCTGTGGGATGCCAAGGGGGCAACTTGAGAGCATCCCCACGGTCACCACGGTGCTGCCAGCCTGGCTTTGCCTCCCTGGCTTTGTCTCCCCTCTCCCAGGGGAGCTCTAAGCTCAGCACCACCAGGTTTTGATGCTGCAACCGTGGGGCACATCATCGCCCTCAGGGACTTGGGGGGGGCACTTGCCAGGACCACTGCCCACCCGCTTTTTACTTCCTTTATGTCTCCTCCCCAGGCCCAAGGGCGAATATTTGGGAAGCTGAAAGAGGAGAACTTCTTTAACCCGAAAGAAGAAGTGAAGCTTGAAGCCCACATCAAGGTGCCTTCCTTCGCCGCCGGCCGCGTGATCGGCAAAGGTGGCAAGACGGTAGGTGGGGACACCAGGGGCTGCAGAGCTGGGGACCACCCACCCCACCCCTGCCCACCCCAGGGTGGCCTAATGGTCTCAGCAACATCTTGACCCCAGCCTCGTGTCCTGGTGCTGGGGCTGGTTGGTTGGGACTGTCCTGAGGCGGGGAATGTGGTGTGACCCTGGGCAGCCTGGTGCTGTGTGCTGGCTCAGGGCTGTGGGGGGACAACAGCAGTGGGGGGGACAACAGCAGTGGAGCATGTTTGGCTCCTGCACAACAAACCCATCCCTCCCTGGGGCTCTGTTGGTTGCTCCAGGTGAATGAGCTGCAGAATTTGACCAGTGCAGAAGTCATCGTGCCACGAGACCAAACCCCGGATGAGAACGAGGAGGTCGTGGTGAAAATCATTGGGCACTTCTTTGCCAGTCAGGTAAGGTTTGGCCATGGCTTGGCCAGTATTCCCAGTTACATCCATCTAGGAACGTCACCAAGCATGGCTGTGCAGGAGCATCCTGCTGGTTCCTGCACACCCAGGATGCACTGAGGGTGTTTTGGGAGCTTTCCCTGGATAGGGTTAAAATAGCCCCATCCCTGGAAGTGTTGGATGGGGCTTGGAGCAGCCTGGGCTGGTGGGAGGTGTCCCTGCCCGTGCAGGGGTTGGATCTGGATGATCTTTAATCATAGAATCATGGCATGGTTTGGGTTGGAAGGGACCTTCAAGACCAGGCTGCTCCAAGCCCTATCCAACCTGCCCTTCAACACTGCCAGGGATGGGGCAGCCACAGCTTCCCTGGGCAACCTGGGCCAGGCTCTCACCACCCTCACACTCCAGAATTCCCTCCTCATGTCTCACCTCAATCTCCCTCTTCCAGTTTTCATCCATCCCCCCTTGTCCTCTCCCTCCCTGCCCTTGTCCCAAGCCCCTCCCCAGCTTTCCTGGAGCCCCTTCAGGCACTGGAAGGTGCTCTAAGGTCTCTTCCAACCCAAACCATCCTCTTGATTCTATGACCCTTCAAGCTGGGCTTGATTTAACCAAAAGGTGTCTTGGGACACCACGGGGAGCGTCACTTGGGGTGCGAATTCCTGCTGTGCCGAGCCCCCTAATTAAAAAAGGGGGGGGAGGGGGGTTTGATGGGCTTTGTGCTGTTGTGTCTGGGGAGGGGGGGGAGCCCCAAGTTGCTCCCTGTGCCCTCCCTGACCCCCAGTTCCCCCCCCACCCCAGACAGCACAACGGAAGATCAGGGAAATCGTGCAGCAGGTGAAGCAGCAGGAGCAGAAACACGCTCAGGGAGCCCCGGCCTCGCAGCACAGCAAGTGAGGCTCCCACCTGGTACTGCCTGATGAATGTAACCCCTGCTGCCCCCACAGGGCAGCAAACCAAAGAACAGCCCCCCCCCGACCCCCTTACACACAGCTTGGGGGGCTGCAAGGATGGGTGTAAGGATGAGGGGGCTCCCACCATTCCCTCCCCCCCCCCCCAGCTTCCCCCTTCCAACCTCTCACCACTATCCCTTTAGTTGGGCTAACATGGGCAGAGAGAGAAAGAGAGAGAGAGAGAGAGAGAGAGTGTGAAAGGGATGTTGGGGGGGTTTAATTACTTCTTCATTTCCTACAAGGCACCCATGTCATCCCAGAGGATGATCCCACCCAGCCCTGGGGGGGGGGGGGAAACAGACACACTCATCCATTTTAGAATTCATCTGTCAATCGTGAAACTAACACGGGTTTGGGGTTTTTTTTTTAAGTTTTATAAGAGTATTTTTATATGATGATTTTCTTTTTTGTTTAGATTTCAGAGGGCTCGGGATTTGGGGGTGGGGGGGTGGGTTTGTTTTTAACTCAAAACCAGCTTTTCTAGAGGTTTCATGAGAGGAGCTTAGACCATTGGTTCTCTAATGCACAGTAGAGATGTTCTGCCAGGTGGGGGTGAAAACAGTTATTAAATGAGTGTTAAAAAGCAATTTCTGAAGGGTTTTGAGGAGAGCAGTGCCTGTCTGAGCCAACAGAAGGGATATTATGTCCTAAAAGAGGAATTTCTCCTTTCACATCCCTTTCCTCTTTGCTTCACAGAGCCCAGAACTGGGCTTTGCAACTATTCCTGTCCCCTCTTGTCACCTTCTCTCTCTCTCTCTCTCTCCATCACTGCCCAACCCAACCAGCCCCTTAGAAAAAGGATGAGCTGGAAGCTTTGGGGAAAGATTACAGGGGGGAAAAAGGGAGGCTGGAATAAGAAAAACCAAACAGATTCACAAGAGGAAAATTAAAACCAGTAGCAACATGATTTTTTTAAAATGAAAAACAAATTAACAACCTGACACACACACACAGACAAAAACTACCTCAGGTTTTCGTACCTCAGCACCTTGAGCTTGTTGATCCCCTTTGAGGAGATTTTTTTTTGTATGCCTTGTAAAACTGAAGAGTTGGAGCATTTTTTTAAATTATTTTTTTAATAAAAAAACGAGTTGGAAAAGAAAAAAAAAAAAAAAAAAAAGAGAAGAATAAAATGATCTCAACCCAAGTGAGAAGGAAACCCACCCTAGGTGTCCCCAGAGCTCTGCTGTAAGTCTCCTGCTCCCTGAGAGCCAGTCCTTTGGAGGAAGCTTGAGAAATGTTTAAAATTAAAAAAAAAAACCCCACAGAACAAAAGCTAAAACTTAGAAAAATGAAGGTAGAAAGAAGAAAAATCCACCCAGTGGAAGAGGTGAAAAAAATGTGATGGGCAAAGAGGAGGGCTGGGAGCAGGGGGCTGGGGCCTGTGCTGCCCCACCATGTTTTTTCCTCTATGGTAAAAATGTCTTTGAAACAAAACACCCCCAAAAAAAGTGAAAATAAGAGAAATATATCCAGCTACCAAGAGCCTGAGCTTGCTCTCTGTTCTTTCTTTTCAAGTGCCTTGCAGTGGTCATGGCCAAGCTGAGCTTGAGGGGTTGGAAGGGGTGGGTTCCTGCATGGCCATCCCATTTCCCTGCCTCTGGGGGGATGGAGTTGTTGCTGCTGGGGGAAGGGGGTGGATTTGGAGGGGGTAGGGTGGCATTTTTGGGGGGCAGTATTATTTTCAGGGGGCCACAGTGTTGTCAGGCCTTGGCCAGGATGATTTTTCCCCAGCTGCTTTGGAGAGGTGTTGCCCTGGTGCAGCTGCCTCTCAGCAGGTAGTTAGCAAAGCCCAGATGGTGGGCAGGTGGGGCTGGTGACACAAGCATTTGAATATTGGGACTTCTGAACCAGCTCCAGGGCAGTTATTTCTGCTGTGGTGTTCAATGGGAAAGGAAGAGGGGGGTAAAAAAGAAGAGGGGGGGGGGCTTAAAAAGGAGAGGAGAAGGGGGGTAGAGGAGAAGTGGGGTAGAAAAGGAGGGTAGAGAAGAAGGGAGTAAAAAGATAAGGGGGTAAAAAGAGAAGAAGGGGGTGAAGAAGGGGGTAAAAAGAGAAGAAGGGGGTGAAGAAGGGGGTAAAAAGAGAAGAAGGGGGTGAAGAAGGGGGTAAAAAGAGAAGGGGGTAAAAAGAGAAGAAGGGGGTAAAAAGAGAAGAGGGAGAAGAAGGAGATAGAAGGGGGTGAAGAAGAAGAAGGGGGTGAAGAAGAAGAAGGGGGTGAAGAAGAAGAGAAGAAGGGGGTGAAGAAGAAGAAGAGGGACAAAGAAGAAGAGGGAGTGAGAAGGGAAGAAGAGGGAGTAAAAAAAAGGTAAGTAAAAAAAAAAACCAACCCAACCCTGAAATCCTGCTCCAGTTCTGGAGTGCAACCTGAAGGTAAGGAAACCAGATAAAAAGGTGTAAACACCATGTTTAGACTCACCCAGCTGAACCATATCCTGATTGTGCCTTCAGGGCTGTGTGACAATCACTGAGAGGCTTTTGTGCTGATATTTAACCCTGGCTAGAAGTCTTCTTCATTCATTGGGAGCTAAAAACCACATGGACACAGGAAACTTTCTTTTCAATTTAAGAAAAAAAAAAGAGTCACTTATTGAAAATTATAAAATAATAATAAAAAAAACCACAACCCCAACAAGTACCATAAGGCTCTTCATATAACTTACATCTTTATTTTAAGAAAAATAAATAAATACTTCTATTTTCACATTAAATAACTCCCTGGAAACAGAAAGAACCCAAAGAAAACCAACCCCAACCACACGGCCTTTCTTCAATATGAAAAGATGGGCAAGTCTGTGCTCCTGCTGCCTGCTCAGGTAAGATAATTAGAAGAGTAACTAAATTTTAAGTCACCCTGAGGTGATCACAGTGTTGCTCCAATAGTGCCTTTCTCACAGCAGCTGCTGATGGATTATTTCCCATGCCATCCTGATGCGGAAGTACGGCATGTGGCTCTGGAGGGAAAGACCCAGGAGAGAGAAAGTCATGGCAGGAAGAGGCAGAAAAGATGCATCAGGTGGATTCTTTCAGGTGAAATGCCTTTGAAAAGCTGCCAGCACTTGCTGTTGGGGTACAGTGGGAGTTGCCCTCCTCAGAGGGTGGCCCAACCACCCGACACAACCAAGGCTGCTTGACTGCACAGCAGCTCACAAGCACTGGGTTGGGCAATAACCAGTGTCTTCACTGGCCAAAGGGGGAAAACCCCATTTCTCCAGATAGAATCATAGGATGTTGGGGTTGGAAGGGACCTTGAGATCATCTAGTCCAACCTCCCTGCCAAAGCAGGATCACCTGAGGCTGTTACAGAAACAAACAGCAGGACAGGCTGGGAGAGTTGGGGTGTTCAGCCTGGAGAAGAGAAGGCTCCAGGGAGACCTCAGAGCACCTTCCAGTGCCTGAAGGGGCTCCAGGAAAGCTGGGGAGGGGCTTGGGACAAGGGCAGGGAGGGAGAGGACAAGGGGGGATGGATGAAAACTGGAAGAGGGAGATTGAGGTGAGACATGAGGAGGGAATTCTGGAGTCTGAGGGTGGTGAGAGCCTGGCCCAGGTTGCCCAGGGAAGCTGTGGCTGCCCCATCCCTGGCAGTGTTGAAGGGCAGGTTGGATGGGGCTTGGAGCAGCCTGGGCTGGTGGGAGGTGTCCCTGCCCATGCAGGGGGTTGGATCTAGATGATCTTTAAGGTCCCTTCCAACCCAAACCAGTCTGGGATTCTGGCTGCAGTATCTTGCCCCAGTGGAATCTCACTGACCCAACTCAGGAGCAGACACCAGATCCAACCCTGCCCTGCTGAGCCCACTTTGAAGTTCCAACCCCAACAACCATGCACTAAAAAAATGGAGAGAGGTACAAACCTCGGCCCCTGCCCCAAACAAAATTGGCAGCTGCTGTGGAATTCCTGTACCTGTGTGAAACAGGTGTGTTAGCAACATCCACTCACCTGTGTAAAGTTGATCTGCTTGTCTCTGGAGATATAATCTGCATATTTGCACATAAACACTCCACAGTCACTTCCATTGTCTTGCTGAGGGATTTCCTAAGGAATGCAAAGAAGAGGGTGAATTTTCCTCTCTGAAAAGCAACCTGGCAGTAGCAGACAGGACCCACATCACCCTAAGCAGGCCCTCCTGAACCTGCTCCCATAGCACATTCACCCCTCCTGCTCACAGGGAACAGCCCCAACTCCCTGCACACCAGCCTGGGCTGTTACAAGCCCACCAGAAGGGATCTCAGCCTCCCTCCCTGCAGGGTGACCTGAGGTTTGCAGTGGCATTTCTTAAATCAGCTCTTCCAAGAATGCTTTTTACTGTTCACTTGTTAAAAAACATCAGCTCAACTGTTTGCTAGGGACTTGGGACAGGGGCTTGTAGAGAGGACAAGGGGGGATGGATGAAAACTGGGAGAGGGGAGATTGAGGTGAGACATGAGGAGGGAATTCTGGAGTGTGAGGGTGGTGAGAGCCTGGCCCAGGTTGCCCAGGGAAGCTGTGGCTGCCCCATCCCTGGCAGTGTTGAAGGGCAGGTTGGATGGGGCTTGGAGCAGCCTGGGCTGGTGGGAGGTGTCCCTGCCCATGCAGGGGGTTGGAGCTGGATGATCTTGAAGGTCCCCTCCAACCCAAACCATTCTGGGATTCTATGCTTCCATGCCAGGATTTGTGCTCCAAGCCAGATTATCCCAAATCCAAACCTGATTTTCAAAGCCTGTCTTTTTTTTTTTCCTTAACACTCACAGATCCTTCAATTTGACTTACAAAATGGGGGCAAAAGCTGATTCAACTTAGACTCAAACCCCAAAGTTTTCAGCCAGCAAGGAGAGGCCCTGCTTAAAGATTCCACCCCAGCATGGTTTCCTGCTCCTCCTGCAGCCTGAGGTGGTACCAGAAGAACACATGGTGCTTATGGATGTTCTCTAAAGGCTTTGGACTTATTAGGAAGTCTTAAGAGCTTTGTGACAAGGAATTAAGAGTTGACATTCCAGACCCCAGTGGTGCTCACATACATGTGGCTCCATGCTGTGAAGGGTCCACTCTGAACGAGTCAGCTCCAGATGTCTTCTCACCCAGCTTTCTTCTTGCAGGTACTGGCTGTTGAAAACAAAACAAAACCAGTTTTCATCTCCATGATCTTAGGGCAGCAACAACAACAAGAGGTGCTGTAGGATCACAGGAAGCTGAATGGCCAGAGTGTAAGAAGTCAGAGGATTCTCACAGCAGCTGATTTAAGGAATTTGGAGGAAGAATCCAAAGCTGAAATGTACAGAGTTGCTGCAAGCTACTGGTTAGGAAGGAGACCAACATTTCCAACATAAACTTCCACTAAAGCTTAAGGTCATTGCTTAGTAGAGGTAAAAAAAAACAAACAACAAAAAACCCAAACCAGACATTATCAGAGAAAAAACAAGCAAAGATCCATAAAACCATAATTTCCCAAAGTGCCTTAATCCCTCCTGGTGGCTGCACCTCCAGAGGAACAAATGCACAAGTTTTGGGGCCAATACCTCTGGCTGAGGAAGTTCCCAGAGCACCAGCTGCTGGAGGAATACTCTTGAGGAAGAAGCTATTCTATGTAAGCCTGTTCTTACAGCCCTCCCCAGGAGTCTGCTAACTGGTCAGGAGAGCAGTGGAGTGGTACACCACTTGGTTTGTCTCTCTGGGACTGCTCTCCTGCTCTTGGTCCTACTAAACTGTTGGATTAAGGGGTTTTATTGCTTCTGTGTCAGTCAAAGACACCTAAGGATGGTGGTTGGTACAAAGGGGAAGCCTGAAGCCCTGGCAGAGCTTGCTACAGGAGATCTGTCTTGAAGGAGAATGGCAGAAATAGAAATAACCCACAGTGAGGACAGGAAGGTGGGCAGCTGGAGGGAAAGAGGGTGGCTTGGTTTAAAACCCTGACCAGAAGAGGTACAGCCAAGCTGGGGAGCACATTGCACTGCTCACTGCAGCAGAAGTCCATGTACAAGTGGGAGTGCATGCAGAGCTGATCACAACCCCATGTCACCCAGCTCACAGCAAGTGAGTCAAACATTTGCTTACAATCTACAGGAAATGTGAAAACTGGCAGCTGTGTTGCAGGGCCAGACTCCAAAAACCTTCTCTTCATTCACAACATCAAAGCAGGTACTTACAACAAAGTGTCACAAATCTTGTCCCCACTTTGTCCCAGTGAGTCAAAGTATTTGATGTTCTTCTTTCTGACATCTATGACCTGGTATTAAAAGGTGACTGATAAGACAAAGCACAACCTTCTGCTGCAGACACAGCAAAATGACTTTACTTGCTAGGTTTTTTTTCTCCTCAGCCAAATAAAAGGCCAGTTGGACTTACCCCTAGTGCCCAGTGTGCTCTCAAGTGAATGGGTACAATGATGAGGTCCTGCTTGAAAAGATCCACTTTTCTGGTCCACCTCCCAACTGCTTTGTGCCCCCCAGAAAGCAGTTTGGGATAAAAGAAGGTACTAAACACATGGACTGATGGATATCCTTCTTTTCTGTTTCTTTCCATCAGGAGATTCATGTAGAAATTAATGACCTGCACCACAACAGGATAAATTTGAGGTGTAAATTAAGACACTACCAAGTGAAAGATTCAGCAACTGCTGCCCACCCTGGTGCACACAGGGAGAGAGCTCAGGCCTCAGCTGTCAGCTCTTCTTCTGAGACTTTTGGACTTGGTTACTCCTGCAGTTTAATAATAAAACACCTGCCACCCACTCCAGTCACCCACACCAACTCCTGGAAGCTGCATCAGCCAAGAAACAAAGACATGCCCAGAAATAACTAGACCCTTAAGTACTCCAAAGCAATTCTCTGCAGCTAATTCTAGGCTCTGCAGTGGATCTCATCAAAGAACTCTGACATGATTTCTGTACCCAGTGCAGGGGTGTTTTTAAAGCCATGCTGAATTAGAAGATCACTGGGTAGTTTTACCTCATCATTCAGCCAGCACAGGTTGCTCAGTGTCTGGAGGTCTTCACGAGTGACTTTCAGTCTGAAGGCACTGCTCAGGATCTCTTCTGGATCTCCTTGGCCTAATGCAGCACTGACCTCTCTCTTCATGGCCTGGAATGAAGAATTAAGTGGGGAAGGACTTGGGAGACAAGAGTGCTGAGCCTGCCCACCTCTCAGCTGAAACCAGGCCTAGAAATGAAGGTCAGGGGACAGAACAAGTGGCATTGCCAGTTTTTTGCTAAGTTGGCAATATCACCTTTCTTTTAAATTCCTTTGTTCCAACATCCTAACTTGGAACTTTAGAGCCCAGCTGGGCTTCCATTTGTTGTCACCAAGCAAGCTGATAGAAAACACGTGGACTAGCACACTGAAAGCAGCTGAAAAATGACCAGAAATGCAGCAAAACACCTTTCCCAGGGGATGCTGCAGCCCCCAGGACCCTGAGGTTTAAGCCAACCACAGCAGGGACTCCCTGTCCCCAGGCAGCTAAGTCAGGAGCCTGAAAGACTTGGAAGGTGGGAGACTTCAAAGGCAACTGAAGTAACAGCAAAGGGGGAAACTGAGGCAGCTACAGTGGGGTCAGGCAAGGAGGGGCCCAGGCTGTGCATGCAACTGGTTGTAATGTGGATGTTTCCATCTAAGGCTGCTTGAGGAATGCAAATAAGCCACTGTTAATATGAAACACTCTGATCTGCAGCAGCTTCTCCTTCTTGGTTGATTATGGGCTTGTAAAACAAGGCAGACATTGGGGTTTTTTGGTACTGAGCAGCACTCTGCAGGCTTTGTAGCCTCTGGATTTTCTAGCTCTTTCCCATCCTCAAGGGCCAAAAAAAGGAGGTGCTCAACTAGATCAGCACGAGTGCAACTCCAAAGAGTAAAAAGCAGCCAAAATTCAGACATGTAGGGGAACCTGGACTCCCATTCCCTGGTGAAGAGTGTAAGGAAGTTCAGCTGTGACCCTGTGACAGGACTGGAATCCTGAGGGTGCTCACAAGGTGCTCAGGTTCCCCACCAGCCACGTGGATCAGCAAAAGCTCATTTTTCAGGTTCTGTCCCCATGGTGGGACAGGTTAAGAGGCAGAGCCAAGAGATCTGTATGCATCAGATTAGCTCTGCTCTGGGAGGCTTCTCCTTAAACCTGGGCTGGTTTTTGTGCTGGCAGCAGGAGCCCCACAAACCATCAGGTTAGCACAGTGAAGAGTTGGCACATCCAGTCCTTACAACCAGCTTCACTGCTGGCCCTTCCACTGCAAAGCCACAGCTGCAGAGACTCACTGCCAGGTTAAATGCAAGTTCTTAAGATTTCAAAAAGCCTTCAGAACCACCTAGAACAAAAATAAAGCTCCTTCCAGCCCTCTGGTTTGCCCACCAGTCAGCTATGGTACCTCTGTGAGGGGAGGGAAGTTTTCTCCTGGTTTTTCTGAGCTCAGGCCTTTCTTTTCTTTCCCATCAAGGGCAGGTGGTTTTTTGGCCAGAAGAGGAACCAGATGCTGTAGTAATTCTTCTTTGGAGATTCTAGCTCCATGCTGTTTCTGTTAGACAAAAGGACATTTCAGCAAGCAAATATTTGTTTTCTAGGGGACAGGGCAGAAAATCTTCCTCAGCTCTAAAACTGGAAGGGTTTTAAGTCCACACATCCAACCTTGAAAAGTTTTTTACTGATGACTGCATTCCAACTGTGCACCCATGTAGGTCTGCCCTCAAAATTGACCTGGTAAGAGGCCAGACAGTTAACTTGGCTTGGACTAGCACTAAGAGACCCAGCAAAGTCTCCCAAGTTGAGACTGAGATGAGTATTTCTGGTTTCCACAATTCAAAGTTGACTTTGGATCAAAAAGATGTACTTCTTCTCCCACAAAACAAGACTGAAGACACAGCAGTTGAGCCTTGCAGGTCAACTGTGTGCACTGAAGATTTGGAAGCTCTGCCCAACACATTAAGTAAAACTAGTGCAGTGTTGTGTGTTCATGATAGTGCAGGAACCAAATGAATGGCAGTGGAAACAATCTGGGATAGCAGTGCTCATAATAATGCAATAATGATCTGGCTTTCCCTGGGAAAAACAACCAGGACAAAGACATTACTTACTCATCTGTCAGAGAATCACAGTGTCTTGGGTTGGAAGGGACCTCTGAAGGTCATCTAGTCCAACCTGAGACATCACACTAGATCAGGTTGCTCAGAGCCCCATCAAACCTGACCTGGAATGTCTCCAGGGATGGGGCCTCCACCACCTCTCTGGGCAGCCTGTGCCAGAGCTTCACCACCCTCAGTGTCAAGAGCTTTTCTCCTCATGTCCAACCTCAATCTGCCCTATATACAAGTGAACAGTGCAAAATTCTGATCACAAATAGCCACATTTTCCTAAAATGTGAAATAACAAATAGCACAACTTACTCCTGCAACTGCCTGTTTCACTGGTCTTCCCTGTTCTTGAGAGTTTGCTGCTGCTGTGTAGCACCTGTGAGGAGAGGGAGGGAGAGAGAAAAGTGAGATGAATGTTTGTAGTGTCCCTTGAAATTCTCAATCATTCACTTTCTGGGCAAGAAATGTTTTTCCAAGGCTGACTAGAGCCTCAGCTGCACACATGAACACATGACACTACCATCTCAGCTTCCAGCAGCAAGACTGGGACAGAATGAAGAGCTGGGAGCTTTGCAAACTTTTTCATCTACATGTTCAAGCCTCCTTTTGTTTCTCTTTCCCTGGAACACAGGGAAGCAACCAGCACTTCCTCTAGAAAGTGCTTTGTGATCTGCTGGTGATCAATACTGCACACTGGGTGTTGGACTGCAAGGTCTAATGTGAACATCTGCAACTATTCCTTGCATCCAAACATAATTAGCTTCCAGAAACTAAGACCAGCACATGAATTCAAGATGGGACAGCTACAGGATGTTTACTTGCCTTCTACAGGCCACTCCAGAGAGTGACTGTCCCCATTTGGAGAGGATTAGCATTAAAACCACACAGCCTCTGAAGAGCAAACAAACACACAGACATTAAGGTTGTCCATCTAAGATGCTCCTTCTTCAAAACCAAGAATGTGCATCCTCACAAAGACCCCCTTTTTCTCATGGTGTCCTACACTCAGGGTGCTTTCAAGGCTTTCAGCCCAGCATGGCAAGAGGAGGTTATCACAAACCTTGTCAAGTGACAACACTAGTAGCTAAATCTGAAAAAAAAAAATAGAGGCAAGAACATGTTCCTCTTACTTGAACCCATTCCCTTCTCTCAAGTTTAGGGGAACTAGTGACTAAGCACAGGAACTGGGCTGCAGAGCTAACTAGTGTTTAAAGCAGGGAGAAGAACAGGGATAGAATGAGCTAAACACCAGGACTGTCACAACTCTCTCCCTGCTCCCATCTACACTTTCTCCTCTCCCCTTGAAGGGCAGGTCCCTCCAGGTGTGCATCAGGCTGCCAGACAAATTCTCCCCCTTGCTGATGGTTCTTGTTCCCATAATTACTTGTGGAAATGGGATGGCACTGAATTCAAGCGACTTCCAGGGAATTTTTCCTTCACTGTTTCCAGGAGCTGTTGGTACTTCATCTTTTCTTCTCTCCAAACATCCTAGAAGAACAGAGGGGGGGGAAAAAAAACCAAACAACAAAAACCAACCCTAAGAGATTAGAACCACCAGGTATGAAGCAACTGTTTGCAATCTAGGTTTAGTGGGGGCTGTTCCCACTTGTTGTTCCAAGTTCCCTTTAGCAGGAACCTCCATTTTATGGCAGCCCTGCTCTAGGAACTTCTGTCCCACTATAAACCTCAGAATTCCTTCTGCAGCTGCCTCCTCCCATGGAGGCCTCTTCTCCTTGGCTGTGGGGCTGCAGCCCCTGCATCATAATTCATGCTAATTTGCATTCCTGTGCATAGACATGATGATTGGGTGCTGAGTCCCCAGGGTGTCTTCACCACACCCCCCAGTTTGTCATGTCCTGCTGCTCCAGCAGTTTTCTTCCCATGTCAGGTCGGTTTCTCAGGAATTTCCCAAGAATATTCCAAGGAGAGGGAAAGGCCCCTCAGGCAGTGCTGTAAGGAAGGATTATCAGCAACTGAGTGGGGTTTTTTTTTTGCCTACATTGTCCTTTGAAATTTGTAAAGATCCCAGTTGGAGCTTGGGAAAGCAGGAGTGAGCTCCAGTGACAAGAGAAACTGGCTGCAGGGTCCTTCCCCCAGGCCACCAGGGCCATGAAAATGGTTTCAAATTCAACATTTCCACCCAGCTTCATGAACTCTTGCTGAATTCTTGCCCTTCTCCCCCACCCAACCCACCTCTTCTGCAGTGCAGAAAAACCTCCCCGCTTTGCCAGCTTCTGAGGTGGAGGATGGTGCCTCAGAGGAGTCCTTGATGGGTGGCCTTGGTGTCAAGATGCTGTCTGGACCAGGTCTGATGTAGTGTTTACCACTCCTGCTTTTGCTAGAAACATCAAGGGCAAAAGAAATAGCATGAAAACCTTCCAATCTGCACCTCCTGGTTCAAGCTCCACCCCCAACTATTTTGTAAAGCACAGACACTGATGATGGTGGAGACAGAAAGATGTTCAGGACTTCCAGGTCCTGCTGTCTCCAACAGGCCCAAGCCCTGAGTCAACACAAGAGACTGAAAAAAACCCATCCAGGTGTGTTATTCCAGCTCTCCTAAAAGCTTGTGCCCTGGCACTAAAGTGTAGCTGCTGCTTTCCTCACAGAATCATTCCAGCAGAGAACCTCTGGAGACCATCTGGTCCAACCCTCCCTTCATACAGCAGCCTGGAGGAGTTCCAAAATACCTTGGGAAAATATTGATATGCAGACTCAAGAGACCAATGTTTGGCAACCCAGAGGAAGTTGTAAGAATGAGGGTGAAAGACAGCAAACCTTTCAGAGAAGAAGCCAAAGAAAACAGAAGGATTTTTACCTCAGACATGGAATTGTCTTGTGAGGAAGGGATAGTCTGTCCTTAGTCAAGCAAGTATTGGTTCCAAAAGGTGTATCTAGGAGAGAAGAGCATAAACCACCAGTTAACTACAAAAGGAAACTTGGGACAAGGGCAGGGAGGGAGAGGACAAGGGGGATGGATGAAAACAGGAAGATTGAGGTGAGACATGAGGAGGGAATTCTGGAGTGTGAGGGTGGTGAGAGCCTGGCCCAGGTTGCCCAGGGAAGCTGTGGCTGCCCCATCCCTGGCAGTGTTGAAGGGCAGGTTGGATGGGGCTTGGAGCAACCTGGGCTGGTGGGAGGTGTCCCTGCCCATGCAGGGGGTTGGATCTGGATGATCTTGAAGGTCCCTTCCAACCCAAACCTTTCCATGAAGCTCCCAGTGGACATACCAAATCTGAACTGCTGCATCCACAGCAGCTCTGGGACTGAGAGGACAAGACAAACACCTGGACCCAGCCCAGAAGCAAAGCAAGGATGCAGGGAAGAAACAGAGCTCCTCCTCAAGGACTCCTAAATGCCACCCAGACACTGGTGCCTGCAATAAACTGTCCCAAATCCTAGGGGCAGAGCTGCACAGCACACAAGGCAGGGAGAACAATAGAACTGATGGCAGCCTTACCAACTCGTAGCATTTCTGCTTCTAAGGCAGAACCTGTTGGTCTTCCAGGTGAAGGGTCAAAAGAAATGGGCTGAGTCTCAAAAAAGAGGAAAAAAAGGAGCAAAGTGAGCATCACCTGAATGTGAATCCAAGCAAGCATGAACTTCCTGACATTTAATCAGTTCTACTGTGACCATGATTTGCTGGCTCAGACTGCAGAACTTGACAGGATCTCTGAGCACATTCTGATTTTTGAAATTGGTGCTTTCAGGGATTAAACCAGCACAAAGTGTATCCCTGAGTTCTCAGTCAGCTCCTAAATATTCCCAAGTGTGACAGCTTAGCACTTGATATTTTGTACACATAAAAGTAACTGACTCTTTCAGGAATGAATAATTAGAGCATGACAGTTTCTTACACTTCTTTTATCCTCTGGGGCAGTAAGAAAAATAAAACCTTTGAAGCAAATGAGGGAGTCAGGCAGTTCCTGACTCAGGTTTACAGTCCTACAAGAATCCCTTCCTGGACTGGTGGATAATGAGCCCAGAAGAAAGAGGTTTATCCAGAGGAAGAACAGATTTGCTCTTGTAAGGTTATGTATTTTGTTTCCTTAACTACCAGCTTGAGAAGAGTAACAGTTTACAAACACCCTACAACTATCACCTTGAACAAGTGTCAAGTAGCTGGAAGACAAACATTTGGGCTCCTTCCTGAGGTGCAGGTGCTAGAGCAGAGGACACAAACTGCAGGAAGGCAACCCCAGCACCAAGAGCTGCTAGAAATGGACCAGATCCTCCTGCTGCTGGGGCTCCAAGCAAGCCTGACTTCAAGGAGCATGAGGGAGAGCCCCTTTTCTCCTTCATCTCACCCAGATTCTACCCAATTTCCAAATCCTCAACTAACCTCTTCTGCAGGGGTGGTGATTGGGGTGGCATTGCTGAGCTTCTGGATGTTTCCTGTTGCCTTGGCTGGCAACTTCACCCCAGCAGAAACTTCTTTAGCTTTCTTTTTACACCAGGATGAGGTGGACTCTGAAAAACAAAAGACAGGCCATTCAAAAAACCAAAAAGAGTTGGGATCTCTCCTCACACTAAAGCCCAGCTCCTTCATCCCACCTAGAGGAGGGTTATCTCATTTCAAGTGACATGTTCTTCCACCCAGAAGCCACCTCTTCCTTTCAGTGAGAAAGCAGCAGAGACAGGAGGCTCAAAGCCCAACCAGCAACAAGCCAGGGCTGCCTCATAAGGGCATGAAATCTTCTTAGACAGCAGCATTTTTGGGAAGAGAATGACATGTTAGCAGATGAGGCCACAGATGGTCCCACATCCTTAGCAGCAGACCTGGCTGACTTAGTAAGAGGTGGGAATTGTTCCCACCAAAAGGAGGACAGGGGAGCAAGAGGTCAATGGGACAGGTTTTCCATCCTTCCAGCTTCTGGGAAGCTCCACATCTCCCCACAGAACTGGTGCTAGGAAGTGGACAGAGCATCACTTCTGCCTCTTTAGTCGTGGTTGGTTGGTTGGCTGGTTGGTTTCTTTTTTAGGAGAGGTTCTGTCTGTCTTTGTAAAGCCAGAAAGGGGAAATGTCCCTCTCAAATCATGCCCAGTGCAGCTGGTACCCAGAGGGTGCAGCCTGAGACACCATTTTACCCTTCAACAATTACTGGAGGAGCCATCAGGGAAGTCTCACTGAAGTGAGCACTTCTCTGCCCCACTGCTGCATTTTTCCATCCTCCTCCACTCAGCCTTCCTCTCTCTTTTTTCATGTCAAAAGGCTCAGATTTAGACTCCTCTGTGTTCAGTTTAGCTTTCCCCCCCCAAACTCAGCAGCTCACACAAACACCATTTGTCTCTGCCTGCCACCAGTGGGGAAGTCTCACATCTCAGTGACTTCTCCTCAGACCCTGGGGGGTCAGGAACTGACAAGTGCATCACCAAGAGAGAATGGAAGGAACACTTTTGAGTTTCAAGACCCTTTCTGCTGACATGGCTGGGCTCCCAGCCAGAGAGACTTGGGCTGTGTCACCTGCTGGCAGGAAAAAAGTCCCCACAGTAAGATCACCAGGCCCTGTGACACCCACAAGAACAGGTGGAAAAGCCCCAGGTTTGGTAACTAAGACTCAAATACAAAAGCAGAGTTTTCTAAGGGGCAGGAAACCACAGGGAAAAAAAAAAACAACCCAAGCAGATGAAATATTTCTGTAAGGTGCAATACCTAATCTTTGCTTTTTGCATTTAGGCTCCTCAGGATCCTTCCTAGGTGATTGAACACTGAGGAAAGAACATACAGAGCAGTATTAATTTAATTCATGAAAAACATTAACAGAATAAGCAACAATCCAACCTCCTCCTGGCTCCCTTCTCACAATGATTGAGGTGACAGGAACTGGTTTGGAACAAAAGTGCCTCTTTCTCCCCCTTTAGCAGGGCACCCAACACCTTGTATTTGTCCTTTTTGGGGGGTTAGGATTAGTTTGATGGCAAGAAAAGATGAATTATCTCTTGGTAATTCCAAAAGAAAAGGGGAAGTGGTTGATGTTAGGAAGGAGGCATGGCCAGGGAGTGCAGAGGGGCCAGAGGAAAGGGAAAACAGGAATCTCTGCACAGCTACCTGTGTCTCCCATGGGAATACACAATCCCATGAGGTGAAACTCTGTCCCAAGGGACAGGGAGGAGCAGGGGGGAGTATCTGAAAAAATGGGCCAGAAAATAAAAGCCATTTGAGCCTGATCTCCAGGGAAAGCTGTGTCCAAATCCCTCTCCATGCTCTGGAGGAGACAGCACCCATTTATGCCCAATATTTTACTTGCCTCCTTAGCAGCAACAGGAAAACAAGGTCCTAGGAAAACTGAGTCACTCCCCCATGCACCCATCTACACTTGGGCCCTCTTCCAAACTCCCTCCCCAACCACTCCTGAGGGCATTTTGTTAGGATTCAGAATAGAAACTTGGGAAAAATGCAAGTCTTCACAAGTTGAACGTCCCCCACCCACCCCCCCCCCACCCCCAAAATCCCACGCTGGGTCAGTGGTACAAGAGCAGCTGCTGCTCCAGGGGACCTCCTGGGGGCTGCTGGCAGGGGGGGGTTCGGTGGGGGGTTCTGAGGGGACAGCAGGGGGGTTCTGGGTGGGCAGGGGGGGTTCTGAGGGGGATTCTGGGGGGATAGGGGGGTTTCTGGACTGGTGGGGAGGGGTTCCGGGGGGCAGGGGGAGCTTCAGGACAGGTGGGGGGGGTTCTGAGGGGGCAGGGCTGGTTCTGGGCGGGCAGGAGGGGGTTCTGAGGGGGGGGGGGGTGGTTCTGGGCGGGCAGGAGGGGGCTCTGAGGGGGTTCTGGGCGGGCAGGGGGGTCGAGCCCAGCCCAGGGGCGGGCAGCAGGAGCGTGGGGAACCCCGGAGACAAAGACACCACACTCCACCCGAGCTCACGATGCGACAGAGCGACTATCGCCGCTCCCTCCCGCGCCTCGAACGCCTCAGGCCGAGGCGGGGCGGCCGAGCAGGCCCTTGAGGGGGGAGAGGAGAGGGGGGGGGGGGGGGGTGGTCCCACAGGCCCCAGCCCCGCGAGGCAACGAGGGAGAGCGACGGGGCGAGGCGCTCGGGCGGCCGTGAGGCGGCGGGGCGGCTCGCTGACCTGGGGAACGGCCTCTTGCGGGACGGCGAGGCCGGGGGCGGCGCGGGGCGGCGGGCGGCGGCGAAGAGGGCGCCGAGGGCCCCCAGCAGCCATTTGTACATAGGCCCCGGCCGCCCCGCGGCGGAAGTGCGCCCGGCCCGCCCGGCGCTGGCTCCGCCCCCCCGCCCCACAAACCGCCCTCCCATTGGCTCCCGCCGGCTGAGCTGGGAGGTGGCGGGAAGGGAGAACCCGCTCCCCATTGGCTGTGGCTGCTGCCAATCTGGGAACAGCCCTCATAAGGGAGGGGGGGAGAGCGGAGAGGCGCGCCCGGAGCTTGTCTCCTATTGGCTGCCGCCGCTGTCAATCTGGGTGACTAACCCCACCCCCTTCTCTTTCCCCGCCGCTTATAAAAGCGGGGCCGCCATCTTCTCGTTACCTCAGAGCGGGATAACGGCTCGTGTGGTGCGTGGCCTCCCGCCTTTGGGCTGGCGGCTTTGTACCTCAGGGAGCCCCGCAGCCCCATGGGCTGGGAAACCTGTGCCTCAGGGAGCCCGCAGCCCCTGGGTTGGCCGCTTTACCGCCGCTAAGAGCCCCAGCGGGGCGCTCAGCGCCCTCCTGGCCGCTCCCTGCCTGTCGGCTGTGCTCCCTCCGGGCGGGCACAGCCCCGTCTCCCCTCGGGGAGCAGCCCTCCTCGCTCTACACCGGCCTTCAGAGAAGCCTTTCCGGCTGCCGAGAGGCTGCGGGGTCCCCCTCCAGGCTCCCCCCTCCCGGTGCTGCCACCCACCGCACGGCGCCGCTGGGCTCGGCCGCCGCCTCTGCCGCCATGGCCGGAGCGTGTCTGGGGAACGGGGCCGGTTCCGCGTTACCCTGGTGACCGGGTCTCTTTTTTTCTTTCCCCCCGTTCGGGGGGTCTCCCCTGGCAGCTGCGGGGGCTCGGTGGGACCTTGGGGCAAGCCCGCCCCGCTGTGATAAAAGCTTTTTTTTTTGGCAGAATCCCGTGGAGCAGCCGCCTGTCTCTGGGGGGGGGACACGCAGCAGCAGGGCAGGCTGCGGGTGTTGCTGCAGCCGCCGGCCTGGGGGGGGCTGGTGTTTTTCCTCGCAGGCTCAGGGGATGGTTGGGGTTGGAAGGGGAAAAGAAGGGATGATTGCAAGGGGCGGGCAGGGCCGGCAGCCCAGCAGAGGGCACGGCAGCCCCGCGCAGCCTCCTGCCCGGCGGCTGTTCAGCCGGAATCCCGCAGCCTGGGAGTGATGAGGGATGTTTGTTCCGCTTCCTGGGGGAGGATTTGCCGTTTCTCAATCTCTCTAATTTACGCAGCTGATGGTTGGCTTCATGACTTAACTCTTGACGATGCCTTTTCCAGCTTCTGGCTCGGTACCTGGGCACCCAACCATCTCCTCCAGGCAGGCTTTCCACAACCACACGGGCACTTCCAAGCGAGCCGAGCAGGCATCCCTGAGCGGGGTGGACACCCCTGAAATGCTCGTGGGTTGGTGCAGAGGGCAGGGAAGGCACCACCTGGCTGCACATCCAGGCAAGCTGTCCACAGCACCTCCTTCCAGCCACCATCCCAGCCCTCTCTGCTTAACTATCCCACCATCCCAACCCTCTCTGCTTAACTATCCCACCATCCCAGCCCCCTCTGCTTAGCTCTATCCCACCATCCCAACCCTCTCGGCTTAACTCCATCCTGATTGTCCCTTCAGGACTCTGTGACAATCACTGAGAGGCTTTTGTGCTAATCCTTAACTCTGGGAGCTAAAAACCACATGGACACAGGAAACTTTCTTTAAAAAAGTGTCACTCCATTGAAAAAATAACTTTAAAAAATAATTCAAAACAAACCAAACGAGTAAGGCTCTTAATATAACTTACATCTTTATTTTAATAACAAGAAAAAAAAAATGCTTCTCTTTTCACATGAGATAATGGAGACACGAAGAACCTGAAACAAACCAACCCCAACTACAGGGTCTTTGCTGTGGATTTGTTACAAAAGAAAAGATGGTAAAGGCTTGGCTTTCTGTGGTCACCACAGATCCAGTTTAAGGAGTCAAGCAGATCACACACATTCCAGAAACAGAATAAAAACTCTTTTTTTCTTTTTAAGGAAACAGTAGCACATTGTCCTGGGGAAGAGAAGTTCAGTTACACAGGTGTCACCACGGAGGAGAGTCCCATTTGTCCATAAGGTCACCAGGTGTGCTGCAAGGTGGGAACATCCCTCTGGATGAAGGTTCACAGCATTTGTTCTTCCTGGGGAGGTCCCAGAGATCTTTCTGGCTTGCACTTGAAGGGCAGTTGTTCATTTCAAGGAGAGTTACTCTCTCCAGAATCAGAGGGGAGGGAGGGAAACCAACTTCACTGCCACTTCCCGACCTGAAGAGAAAAAAAAAAATCTGTGTTCCCTGCTGCCTTCTCAAATCAGATTATCAGAAGAGGAACTAAATTAAGAGTTAAGTCGCTCTGAGGTGATCACAGTGTTGCTCCAATAGTTCCTTTCTCACAGCAGCTGCTGATGGATTATTTCCCATGCCATCCTGATGCGGAAGTACGGCATGTGGCTCTGGAGGGAAAGACCCAGGAGAGAGAAAGTCATGGCGGGAAGAGGCAGAAAAGATGCATCAGGTGGATTATTTCAGGTGAAATGCCTTTGAAAAGCTGCCAGCACTTGCTGTTGGGGTACAGTGGGAGTTGCCCTCCTCAGAGGGTGGCCCAACCACCCGACACAACCAGGGTTGCACAGCAGCTCACAAGCACTGGGTCCTGGGTAAGGTCCTAGGAAAACTCAGTAACTCCCCCGCACACCCACCTACACTTCCAAACTTCCTCCCCGACCGCTACTGAGGGCATTTTGTGAAGATTTAGAATATGCATTTGGGAACAATTCAAGTCTTCACAAGTGAACCCCCTCCTCCAAACCGCACACTGGGTCGGTGGGACAAGAGCAGCTGCTGCTTTGCCTGCTTTCTCCACCAGTCCCGTGACCCACAGCCAGCATTTTTCACCTTTCTGCCACGGGAAAAACCTCCGGTGGCAGAAAAGACCGACCACCTTGTGGCTTAACACGTTCTTCAAGAGGTTGGCACAGGGGAGCTGGGAACATCCGTGTCATTTCACAGCCCGTCTCGTCCAGCGCTTAATTTTGGAAGACTTATTTTCAGCAGGGACATCTTTTGGAGCCTCCTACCACAGTCTGGCTTGGAATTTCATCCCAATTATCTGCCGGTCCCAGGGACCTCTGGGCAAAACAGGGTCTCCTGGCTGTGACACCAGTGTCTACAAAGGCATGTTCTTCAGCCTGGGCTCGTCTCCACAGAAACTGAGACCAACAGCTTGTGCAACAAGTAGCTTTTCCTGGAACACCTTCCCGCTTTTTCCCAGTCTGGAACACAAGATACTAAGCAGAACCCCCCGGAGCAAGTTTATTCTAGAAGGACTGAAACGTGGCGTGTCACCCACGCCATTCCCTCTCCTCAGAGAGACATCAAACTACGGGGACGGCTCAGCCGTCTTGTCCCTGGGACCCCTGGGACACCAGGAACGGTTCATGCCTGGGAAGACCCCCTCGCTGTGCACGGGGCGAGCAGCCGAGGGGACGGGTTTGCGGGCGGGGGGTGCGGGGAGCCCGCCATCCCCTCAGCAGCGCGGGGCAGCGAGCGGCCGGCGGCGCCAAAACGCGCGCCTCCCATTGACTCCCGCCGCTGTCAATCTGGGGACGCCCCGCCCCTCCTCCCACCGCTGCCTATAAAAGCGGCGCCGCCGCCATCTTCTCTTTGCTTCAAGGAGGGGGGCGTTGATAGGGAGTTCGTTCTGAGCTTTGTGCTGCGTCCTCTGGGCTGGTGCCTCAGGGAGCCCGGCTGGCTCTGAGCCTTGTGCTGTGTCCTCTGGGCTGGGGGCTTTTGCCTCAGGGAGCCTGGTTGGGTCTGAGCCTTGTGCTGCGTCCTCGGGGCTGGGGGCTGGTGCCTCAGAGAGCCCGGCTGGGTCTGAGCTTTGTGCTGTGTCCTCTGGGCTGGGGGCTGGTGCCTCAGAGAGCCTGGTTGGGTCTGAGCCTTGTCTTGTGTCCTCTGGGCTGGGGGCTGGTGCCTCAGAGAGCCTGGCTGGCTCTGAGCCTTGTCCTGCGTCCTCTGGGCTGGTGCCTCAGAGAGCCCGGCTGGCTCTGAGCTTTGTGCTATGTCCTCTGAGCTGGTGCCTCAGGGAGCCTGGCTGGGTCTGAGCCTTGTGCTGTGTCCTCTGGGCTGGGGGCTTTTGCCTCAGGGAGCCTGGTTGGGTCTGAGCCTTGTGCTGTGCCCTCTGGGCTGGTGCCTCAGGGAGCCCGGCTGGCTCCGAGCCTTGTGCTGTGCCCTCTGGGCTGGTCCCTCAGGGAGCCCGGCTGGCTCTGAGCCTTGTGCTGCGTCCTCGGGGCTGGGGGCTGGTGCCTCAGAGAGCCTGGTTGGCTCTGAGCTTTGTGCTGTGCCCTCTGGGCTGGTGCCTCAGAGAGCCTGGTTGGCTCTGAGCTTTGTGCTGTGCCCTCTGGGCTGGTGCCTCAGAGAGCCTGGTTGGGTCTGAGCCTTGTCTTGTGTCCTCTGGGCTGGGGGCTGGTGCCTCAGAGAGCCTGGTTGGCTCTGAGCCTTGTCTTGTGTCCTCTGGGCTGGGGGCTGGTGCCTCAGGGAGCCTGGCTGGCTCTGAGCCTTGTCCTGCGTCCTCTGGGCTGGTGCCTCAGAGAGCCCGGCTGGCTCTGAGCTTTGTGCTGTGTCCTCTGAGCTGGTGCCTCAGGGAGCCTGGCTGGGTCTGAGCCTTGTGCTGTGTCCTCTGGGCTGGGGGCTTTTGCCTCAGGGAGCCTGGTTGGGTCTGAGCCTTGTGCTGTGCCCTCTGGGCTGGTGCCTCAGGGAGCCCGGCTGGCTCCGAGCCTTGTGCTGTGCCCTCTGGGCTGGTCCCTCAGGGAGCCCGGCTGGCTCTGAGCCTTGTGCTGCGTCCTCTGGGCTGGGGGCTGGTGCCTCAGAGCCCCCCCGGGCAGCTCCGCGCCCTCCTGGCCGCTCCCTCCCAGTGGCTGAGCCCGCTCTCCCCTCGGGGAGAAGCCCTTCGAGCGGATCCCCCTCCCGCCGTTCGGGGGGTCTCCCCTGGCAGCTGCGGGGGCTCGGTGGGACCTTGGGGCAAGCCCGCCCCGCTGTGATAAAAGCTTTTTTTTTGGCAGAATCCCGTGGAGCAGCCGCCTGTCTCTGGGGGGGGGGGACGCAGCAGCAGGGCAGGCTGCGGGTGTTGCTGCAGCCGCCGGCCTGGGGGGGGCTGGTGTTTTTCCTCGGAGGGGCGAACCTCGCAGGCTCAGGGGATGGTTGGGGTTGGAAGGGGAAAAGAAGGGATGATTGCAAGGGGCGGGCAGGGCCGGCAGCCCAGCAGAGGGCACGGCAGCCCCGCGCAGCCTCCTGCCCGGCGGCTGTTCAGCCGGAATCCCGCAGCCTGCGAGTGATGAGGGATGTTTGTTCCAGTTCCTGGAGTTGGGGGGGGTGGGGGGGAGGAAGACTGGAGTTTTCCTTGGTTTAGCTTCGTGAAGCCACGACACAACGCTGTGCCTAAATCTGTGGAGAGGAAAGCCAGAGCTCTGAGCCCAAGATGGGACAGTCGCTGGGCATCCTGTGGCTGGGTGGTGCTGAGCCTTCTCTCCTGCCCTGGGACCACCCCAAGCCTGGTTGCTGCAGGATTCTCCTGCCAGGCACCGGTTCCTCCACCCCGTGGTATGACCCACCACAAGGTTCAGGGGAGGAAAAAAAACCCACCACAAGGTTCAGGGGAGAAAAAAACAACCCACCACAACCCAGGGGAAATCGCAGGGGTTGCATCTTGCTGTTTTAAACAAGCTCCTCTGTGCCTCCTGGTAACACCACCTCCTCATCCTCACCAGGACGGTGATTGTAATGGTTGTGAAATGATGTTAAAACGTCTGTGTGAAGAGCTTTGTGTGTGCTGGGAAAATACCTGGCTGTGAGCACAGGGGCAGCGTGGCTGTGGGGCCCATCCAGCATCTGGTGCAGGAGGTTTTGTCCCTGGCATGAGAGGACGGTGAACTGTGGAGTTACAGGATCTAATCCTGTTTTGTGTTTTTGTTTTTTTTTTTGCATGGTGTTTGTTGTGGAGACTGTTGCAAAACATCAATAACCAAATACAGAGGTTAGAATTTCATTTACATTTGCACCACCCAGACCGAGAATCTTCCTTCTTGGAGCTGGGTATTTTCTTGCACCTTACACAAAAGGCTTTTCTCTTTTTTGATCTTTCCCATGTATCCAGAAATTCCCTTTGTTGTTTTTTTTTTTTTCCCAAAGGCAGCCATAACAATAGCTAGATGTGCAGGAGGCTGGATGTTGTAACTCCTGGCATGTCTTTACAGTGCAGTTTTCTGCTGGTGCCATTTCTCAATCCCTGTAATTGATGCAGCTGATGCTTCACTTCATGACTTAATTCTTTATGATGACTTAATTCTTTACGATGCCTTTGAGCTCCTTGCTCAGTGCATCGACGTGCAGTGACTCACAACAATGACATTTGGTGCATGTCAACCCAGAATCCTGTTACCAGCCATTTAAATACACGTGGGTTACCTGTGTCCCATCTGCAATCCGAGAGTGAATGCAGGTAATGACAGAATCTGGGCTCGTTAATTGTCCAGCACCCGAGGTCTCTACTTGCTGAGCAGCCTCAGTGTGAAAGTCATGCAGTTAATGTACCTGCATGACAAAGCAACGTGTTTCAAATCAGTAGGATAACTAATTCCACTCAGTACTTCATTTTGGAGCCAGAGGAATAATTGGGGATATTAGGTATCTACCTCGTTTGAAGTATAGAAAGCATCGTATTCTTTATCATTAAAATCTCTTCATTTCACATGTGTCTGGGATGATGGGCAGGCTGTACCACACAGCCTGTGGCTACGAGCCTCCTCGTTGCCCAGCTCTGGGTGCTGTGCCCTGCCAAAGCCACCACTGCTCCTGCTTTCTCCTGCTGCCAACCAACGGGTCCTGGCCTGTGGGTTTGGAGCTCAGGGCTCCCAGCCCAGAGCTGGGAGTCTCACGTTCCCCCCCTGCCCGGGGCTTTCATGGCACTTGCTGCCTGATCTGCAGGGCTCTTTGGCCTGGGCACTGTGTGGCTGGCACTGGGTGACAGGGGGTTTGGCTCAGCCCACGTGTGCAGTCACTTTCCTAGAATCCCAGACTGGTTTGGGTTGGAAGGGACCTTCAAGATCATCCAGATCCAACCCCCTGCATGGGCAGGGACACCTCCCACCAGCCCAGGCTGCTCCAAGCCCCATCCAACCTGCCCTTCAACACTGCCAGGGATGGGGCAGCCACAGCTTCCCTGGGCAACCTGGGCCAGGCTCTCACCACCCTCACACTCCAGAATTCCCTCCTCATGTCTCACCTCACTCTCCCCTCTTCCAGTTTTCATCCATCCCCCTTGTCCTCTCCCTCCCTGCCCTTGTCCCAAGCCCCTCCCCAGCTTTCCTGGAGCCCCTTCAGGCACTGGAAGGTGCTCTCAGGTCTCCCTGGAGCCTTCTCTTCTCCAGGCTGAACACCCCAACTCTCCCAGCCTGTCTCCCCAGCAGAGCTGCTCCAACCCTTGGATCATCTCTGTGGCCTCCTCTGGACTCCTCTCAATCAAGTGGGATCTGAAGTGGTTGGAAAATAGCTCCCATTTCCCTGGGGTAGCCGTGAGGCCGAGTCTCGCTCCTTCCCACTGCCCCAGTTCCGCGTTACAATCCAGCCCCTGTAGTTAAGGTGTGTTTATAAAACTGGTTCACATCGGCTGCATTTTTTGTTCCCTGTAATTTACATAGCTGAAGGTGAAGTTCACGGCTTCCCTGTGCGTTATCCCTTTGGGTTTCCTGCTGGGATGGCAAGAACTCCAAGCACACCCCTGTCCCACAGCCCCTTTCAGCCTGTGTCCGTGGTGCAGGGTATTTCACCCAAGTGCTCACCTGCCCACTGACACCTCCCAGACATTCCTCCTTCCCCACATTTGTTGTGGCATTTGTCACTCCACTCAGAAGGGACACCACCATCTCCACTACTTTGTGGACTGAGGAGGGGTCTTGAGTGCAGGGCAGTGGGGTCTCTTGCATGGAAGTGCCATGTCACCTCACCAATCCGTGTCTGATTGTGGCTCTTCGCTGCCCTCCTTGGCCACACAGCTCAAAGTGGTGCAGGAGGAACACTGGGAGATGCCACCCTCCTGCCCAAGCCCAGAGAGCCTCACCCCTGCCTGCAGCCCCCTGCCCACATTCCAAGAGGAGATCAGTCTGCTGCCCCAGCACCCACTCTGAACACAGATGGTGGTGGGGTGGCCACAGGACCTTCTAATCCCCATCCTACCATGTCTTCAGGGCAAGTGGTTCATGTTGCCAAAGGGAAGGGAAAGGAAAAAGGAAAGGGAAAGGGAAGGATGGGAAGGCAAATTAGTGAAGAAGGCACTTGAAGCACTCTGGCCAGGTCTCCCAACTCCATTTTGAGGTCAGAATGGGAAGTCCCACCTGCCCTAATAGTTTCCCACCTCCCACCCCCAGGAAACAGGCCCCAGGGGGCCAGCAGTGATGCTCAGGGTGGGTGTCCCAGCACTGGAGGCCTCTGCAAGAGCCCAGAGGTATCTCTTTGCTCCGAGCTGTGTTTGGAGAGGGGCTGCAAACCAGGACTTTGGGAAGTCTTGTTGAAGACGGCGTGTTTAGCCAAGACCTCCAGCCTGCCCACCGTCTGTGGTGTGTGACAGCAGGGTTCCTCCTGACACTGGGTTTTCCAACTGTGCCATTCCCAGGGCTTTATCCCTCACCCTCTCTGCTGCAAACAAGTGGTCATACTTCACCACTTGCTTCCTGGGTCATGTTTATCTTCATCACCTTTCTTCCAGTGGCTGCTGGATTCATGGACCCTCCGGTCCCTGCTCGACTGTGGCCCGAGCAGCATGTTCAGCAGACCCTTTCCCTTGGGATGGCTTGGATGCAGCTTTTATTTACCCTTTCCTAACAAGAAGAGCTGGGCCTGGTGGGCCAGGTGCTGCTGTCATGCTGAGTCATGTCATTGTTCTGTGGTCCAGGGCAAACAAATCCACCAAGGCCAGAGGACAGAGCTGGTGCTGGTGACTCATGGCTCTGTGATGCCACCTTTAACTTCCTGAGCACCACAGCTTTTTTTTTTTTTTCTTTTCCTTTTGCCAAGCAGATGCTGAACTTCCCAGATGCACGTTGCCAACCTAAAAGCCTCCCTGAAGCCTTGGAAAAGGAAGATGGTGGCAAGTTCTTGAGAAGGGACTGCATGCTCAGCGTGGCTGTGGCCACCTTAGGAGGATGCTGCCATGGAAGCTGCCAGCCAGAGGGCCACAGACACTGACACATGCAATCACAGAAGAAATGCAGAGCCAGTCCCATTTACTGGGACAAAACCAGTTTTGGAAGGATGAGTTCATCTCCCAGCTGTAAGCTCTAGCTGTGGACAAGTCTCCTGGACTCCTGCTGCCTTGGCTGGTGATGAGCAGGGAAGAGAGGGGGACCACAAGGAAACTTCTTGCCTTAAGGTGATGCACTGAGGTGCAAACTCTCCATAATTTGAGTCATGATCCCACATCTGGATCTGGTGGAGCATCCTCACAGCCACAGGGAGCTCAGGGAAAGCTTGGGCTGCAGGAGGAGAGCTGGGGTGAACTTTTGGGGCAGGCAGCCCCACTCATGGCTGAGCGTGGGCTGCAACGTGGCTCAGGGCCATCTGCATCTTCTTGGTGCATGCCAGGTGACTTGTGGAGAGTGTCAATGAGGATTTCACTCTAGGATGTTTACAGCACCCAGCTCTGGGGTCCCCAGCACCAGACAGACACGGGCCTGTTAGAGGGGGTCTAGAGGAGCCTATGACAATGATCCAAGGGCTGGAACACCTCTTCTGTGAAGAAAGGGTTGAGAAGTTTGGGCTTGTTCAGCCTGGAGAGGAGAAGGCTCCAGAGAGACCTTATTATGGCCTTTCAGTATATAAAGGGGCTTATAAAAAGGTGGAGAGAGACTTTTTACTGGGGTCTGGAGGGACAGGGCAAGGGGCAAGAGTTTTAGAGGGTAGGTTTAGATTAGATACAAGGAAGAAATTCTGGAGTGTGAGGGTGGTGAGAACCTGGCCCAGGTTGCCCAGGGAAGCTGTGGCTGCCCCATCCCTGGCAGTGTTGAAGGGCAGGTTGGATGGGGCTTGGAGCAACCTGGGCTGGTGGGAGGTGTCCCTGCCCATGCAGGGGGTTGGATCTGGATGATCTTGAAGGTCCCTTCCAACCCAAACCAGTCTGGGATTCAATGATCTCAAGCCCTTGCTTCCCTTTAACTCTCACTTTCAGCAGATTACTTACTTCCTTACCAGTCCCCTCCAATGCTCTTCCAGAAAACATCCATCTGGAAGTGGGAACCAGAGCTTCCTGCCAAGATAAGCCACTGGCAGCCAGAGTGGGAGCAGAACTGGACAAGCCATGTGTAGTTAGGGGAGGTCAAATTCCACTTTCTGCTGGGTGGCTTGCAGAAAGATGACAAAGGAGCCTTTGTGTGGCAACTGATCCTTTCAGAGGGGAGAATATTTACAAAAATTCCTGAGCCTTCTCACTTTCTTGTCCTGCAGTGCTTCTTCCTCTTCTTCACCTGGAGAGATTCAAACCCTGGTGTCGAGTCCAGATTATCCCACAACACACAGCTGGGACTAACCCCACGAGTGGGGCTTCTTTGTAGAGCCAACTGAATGACCAGGAGCAATTCTGGGAAGTGTGGCCAGAGAGTGAACTCCCTCAAAACCTGTTTCAAATGGGAAAAAAAGAAGAAGGAAGTTCAAAAGAGCATCACAGTGAGGGGAAATCCATCGTTTGGACTGATTTTTGTTTTAAAGAAACCCAAGTGCTGTTGCCCTCCTGCCTTTCTCATGGTCCCTTGTAAACCCAGAGATGAAAAATATCACTGCTGTGTGTCAGGGGTGGGCACTGGGTCAGCTCTAGCCCACCCATTTCTCTTCTCATTCAACCCTGACCATGCTGGAGGAGTGTTTGAGTGGAGGCAAGTAGTTGTGGGGGCTGCTGCATCTCCTGGGTTTTCCAGACCAGAGGGCTTTCCACTCCCCTTTGGAGGGTTTAGGGTAGGACAGGAGGTGATGGTGGGTATTGACCCAGCACAACGACCACTTTTCCCAGCCCAGGGCCCTCAGGAGCTAGAACAGGGTTCCCTCTTCTCCAACAGGCTGGGATTTGGCTTTGCACTGATTCAGAGTGACTGGCTAAGGGGAAGGGCTCAGCACTCCCAAAGGAAAAAACTCACATGAGACTGCCAGAAGTCTCTGGTGACCATATGGAGCTGGGAGAGGGGTGGGGGTGACCTTTATTGTATGAGGAGCATCCCTGCTGCCCCTCTCCCTGCCCCCCCAGGGTGGCTGCTCCCATGTGGCTCAGGTTGTTCCCCGCAGTGCTCGGGGCTCTCTGCTGAATCAAACAATCCTTGAGTCCAGGTTTTAGTGTTTCCATGTGCCTCCAAGTATCTTAATCTGGGCTGTTTGGGGAATTTTTATCCCTCTGGATCCCTTGGTATGCCTGGAATGTTTGCTTTTCCTACTGTGTGCGTGTGTTTGAGGCACTCCTGTGAAAACAAGAGCTTCCTGCCTGCCTTGTAAATCTTTCCTTGATTGGCAGAGTCGCCTTTGGTGATTAATCAAGGGGCGAAACCCAAGTTGACACCCTCTGGGAGCTCATTCCTTGAAAAGAAATGCCTGGCACACGGGGTGAGAGACCCGAGAGGGGGGACCAAGAGAGCTGGCTGGGCTCCAGAGCCCCCCGAGGAGACACAGAGGGTGACACGGGTTTTCAGTAAGAGCCTGGGAGAGGAAGAAATCAGCGGAAATTCCAGTGAGCTAAGGAAATGCTCCAGAGGGCCAGGACTTGAGAGGCATTTGCTATTGTGTCATCGAGTGCACAGCGAAAACATGCAGCTCTGCTGGAAGGTCTTTGCTCATGTTGGGCTGGGCTGGGGAAGAGGGAGGTTTGGCCAGCTCGTGGGTGAAGGTTTCTCCAGGAAACAGACCCAGGAAATGGCAAAAGGAGCAGGACCACCTTCTCACCAATGTCACCACGTGCAGCAGGAGAGGCTCAGAAACTCCTGCTGAGGGATCTTTCACGGCTGCTCTGTGTCCATACAGGGTTTGCCTGGAGCTGCATCTGAGTACTGAGCCCTCTGGTCATGCAGCTGCGTATTAGTGGTGACCAGCCTGGTGACACTCTCACTGTCGCCATTCCAGGGGATGGGTGTTAAGGTGTTACCTTCATCTTGTCCAGAGGAGGCCACGGAGATGATCCAAGGGCTGGAGCAGCTCTGCTCTGGAGACAGGCTGGGAGAGTTGGGGTGTTCAGCCTGGAGAAGAGAAGGCTCCAGGGAGACCTTAGAGCACCTTCCAGTGCCTGAAGGGGCTCCAGGAAAGCTGGGGAGGGGCTTGGGACAAGGGCAGGGAGGGAGAGGACAAGGAGGGATGGATGAAAACTGGCAGAGGGAGATTGAGGTGAGACATGAGGAGGGAATTCTGTGCTGTGAGGGTGGTGAGAGCCTGGCCCAGGTTGCCCAGGGAAGCTGTGGCTGCCCCATCCCTGGCAGTGTTGAAGGGCAGGTTGGATGGGGCTTGGAGCAACCTGGGCTGGTGGGAGGTGTCCCTGCCCATGCAGGGGGTTGGATCTGGATGATCTTGAAGGTCCCTTCCAACCCAAACCAGTCTGTGATTCTATGATACAATCCATATCTGGAACACTGCTGGTGTTTGCACTGCAGCTCCCAGGCTTGGCTCGGGGCTTTGGAGGCAGCTGGCACCAATCCCAGAGGTGACACAGAGCTCATCTGTCCCCTGCTGCATGGCCTTGGTGCCAGGGACATTCCTGGACACATCTCACTGGTTTTACACAGAGCAGCTGGGCAGCCCTTTGCACTGCTTCGAGACTGAGCAGGAGTGAGCAGAGCCCTCAGCCAGGGGAGCTCCTGCCAACCTCTGCCTCCTCCTTTCAGTTGAGGTGCTGTTTCTTACTGAGGCTTTTCCTGCCATTCTCCTGAAATCCTGCTGGATTTCAGCACTTCCAATCTTCTGGACAAACTCTACCCAGCATTTGTCAGGCTGGTGCTGGTCCTCTACATCTCCAAAAATATGTGGGCTGACTAGAGAAAGTCCAAAGATGGTAAAAAGGGCAGAAGAACTTGCCCTATTGGGAAAGCTTGAAGGAGTTGGGTTTCCCTGGAGAAGGCTCAGGAGGGACCCCATTACAGTATTCCAGTGCTTCAAGGGTGGCTACAGAGAGGATGGAGGCTCCTCTCTTCACAAGAAGCCACATGGAGAAGACAAGGGCCAATGGGTACAAGTGACCCATTGAGGAAGTTTCATCTCATCATCAGAAATCGTTGCTTTACAGCAAACCCAATCATTCACTGGAACAAGCTCTTGCAGGGATGTGGTGGAGTCCCCGTTGCTGGAGGTTCTCAAGATGTGACTGGGCAGGATGCTCAGTAATCTCAGCCAGGCTCCCGTGTTTCATGAAGTGTCATCATTCCAAAGAAATGTTTCCTGGATTGGATATGAGGAAGAGTTTCTTCCCCAAAAGGGCTGTCAGGCCCTGGCCCAGGCTGCCCAGGGCAGGGGTGGAGTCCCCATCCCTGGAGGGGTTTCCAAGCCCTGGAGATGGTGCTGAGGGACACGGGGCAGGGGTGGCCTGGGCAGGGCTGGAGTAACAGTTGGACCTGATGATCTTAAAAGTCTTTTCCAACCAAAACAACTCTGTGATTCCATCATCATTAGGCACAGGAGTGAACAGCCCTTTTCTCTCCCCACCACCCCAGCTTGGCTCGGCCAGGGCTGCTCTTCCAGGATGGACAGTTCTCACTCTATGTTTGGGAACACAACACCCTGGGCTTCACCTCATGGCTGGGAGGATGCGAAGCTTCCTGAGAGGTCCAGAGGTGTGTGCTTATTGTCATCACCAAAGAACAAGGAGTGGGGTGGCTGCTGGCCCTCTGCCCCTCTGGGTCCTACCTCCTTCCTCCTGCAGCCGGTGGCTCCAAATTAGGGTGCTGGTGGGGAGGGGGCACGGGGCAAGCAGGTGATGGAGAAATCCACATCAACGTAGAGGTGCTCTGGAGAAGGACGTGGCAGGGACAAGGGTGCAAATGTGGCTAGCCAGGAGACACTGCATGTGGCCACCCACCTGTGGCACTTCCTGGGTGGCACTTTGTCACCCCAGGTGCCAGGGCAGGGGGACAGGGAGATGCCAGAACCGTGGGGGGTGCCCTGCCAGCCCCTCCCCAGCAGGAAATGGCACCGGGGTGCTTCGCATTTCTCGAGAAAGAGTGAAGGTGCCTCAAACGGTCAGAAGGTGGCCAAGGGACGGCGAAGGGCTTTGCTATGGAAATGCTGAGCCGTGTCCCCCAGAGCATCTCCTCGGGACACGGCGGGTGGCCGGGTTCAACCTTTGTTCTCCCCGGCATCTCCTTGGAGGACGCCAGCAGCTGAGACCAAAGCCCCGGGTCCCACCACGCCGGCGCCGGCAGGTCAGGAACAAGGAGCCCCTTTTCAGGAAACGGGGCAAGAAAGGAAAGCAGAGCAGGACAATTTAACATCCAGGCGTGGAAATGACTCAGGGGGTTTAAAATGCGGAGGAGAGGAGGAGGAGGAGGAGGAGAAGGAGGAGGAGGAGGAGGAGGAGGAGGAGGAGGAGGAGGAGGAGGAGGAGAAGGGGTCCTGGCCCCTTTCTGATGGCCATGGGGCTTTGTCACAAGCTTGCACGTTGACCCTGGTGTTTCCTGCCTTGCTCCTTTCACCAGGATTTGGCCCCTGCTGCCTCTTTAGTGGCCCTGGAGGGCTCAGGGACATTCAAGTTCCCTGTCTCCGTGCTGGGCTCCTGGGGTGATGGCTGCCCAAAGGTTGGGCAAGGCTGGAGACTGTCCCTGTCACCAGGAATCAGCTTTGGTGCTTCAGACCAGCTGCTGGAGTTGGAGGCAGAGCCAGCCATCTGGACAGCTGGGAGGGTGGAGCTGCAGCACTGCACCCAGGGGCACGTCCCTGTCTGTGTCCTGCTCCAGAACCCATGTTATCCCAAGGATGAGCCGAAGCCAGGGGTTTCCAGGTGCACTTTTCCTCTCCCCACATTCCTGAGAAGGGGCTTTGTGAACGTGCCCATGGCACCACCTCCCTGGCTGTCGGATGGGTGGAGACCTGTGGCAGAAGTCCTTTTGTGGGGGAGTGGGAATGTCCCCTGGTTCTGGGAGATCCTAGCTGCAGGGCAGGCAGTCCTGCCCTGCCCCAAGAGAAGAGGAAAGCACCCAGGATGAGGGGTGGGGTGAGCAGGAGCCATTCCAACCTTGTGTGACGCTCACCTGGGACCAGACCCCACATACCCCTAAACAAGGAGGAGTCTCCATGCTCCAGGTCCAAGGTTTGGAGCCAGCCTGCTCCTTGCCAGAGTGATGGGGCAGGTCAGAGCGGAGCTGGAGAGGTGTCTTGGGGAACAGCTGTCCATGTGGAATGTCCCCATCAGCTTCTTTGCAGCAGTTCTGGCCCTGGTCCCCCTCAATGCTCCAGCTGAACCCCCACCAATGCTGTGTGGGCTTCCCTCTGGGCAGACAGGGATCTTTCCTCTCCTCCCTCCACGGAGAAAGAGCCACATCAGTCACCAGCTCACCAAGCAGCAAGAAAAGGGTGTGAGGGACCCAGGCAAAGGGCAGGAGGGGACCCCATTCCCACCCATGCCTCCCCCAGGCATTGGGGAATGTTCCTTGTCTGAGAAAAAGCCACGGGAACGTGGTTTGCACTTTGGTATCCTGGGGAAGGGGGGAGGACAAGGGGGGGGGTGTCACCGTGCACAGGTTCTGGAACCAGGAAGAAGCACAGGGAATGTCCTAGGTGGTTTGTGGAGCTCCAGCTGGTTGCACCAGGTGGGGAGGAGAGCTGGAGCTCAAGGAACTCCCTGGAGCCTTCCCTGGAGCTTGGGAGAGAAGCAGGTACCTCGGAGGGAGCTTGACGGGGCAAATGGCCGTGGAGATGTTTGGGGAATTCAGCAGCAGGGCTGGGAGACACTGGCTGTGGCCCCAGAAGATGCCCCGAGCCCAGCCCGGAGCTGCCTTGCAAACCTCCCCTTCTCCTCCATCGCAGGCGCTTTTTTCCACTGCCCGCAACGCCCCTGCGGGCTCGGCAGAGCCAAGACGTTTTTTGGGAGCCACGAAGACAAGCTTGAGGTGATCTCATCCCGAGAGTATTTTCTTGGCTCCCTCGCCCCGGTCCCAGCGCCTCCCCGAGCCGGCGGGGCGGTGAAGCTCCGGGGGAGGGGTTTGCGTTGCCGAGCCCTGTGTCACCCCGGGGAGCCCCAGCAGCGGCACCGCTGCCTCCCTGGATCCAAGAGGAGCCCAGAATTCCCGCCCCACAACACGGCCCCAGCTGGGATTTCCACCTGCACCTTCCCACCTGGACAGGGGGTCCAGGGGAGCAGCCCCAGCGTGCCCCCCCCAGCTCTGGCTGCCCATGGGTCCATCAGAGAATCATGGAAAGGTTTGGGTCGGAAGGGACCTTCAAGATCATCCAGATCCAACCCCCCTGCATGGGCAGGGACACCTCCCACCAGCCCAGGCTGCTCCAAGCCCCATCCAACCTGCCCTTCAACACTGCCAGGGATGGGGCAGCCACAGCTTCCCTGGGCAACCTGGGCCAGGCTCTCACCACCCTCACACTCCAGAATTTCCTCCTCATGTCTCACCTTCATCTCCCTCTTCCAGTTTTCATCCATCCCCCTTGTCCTCTCCCTCCCTGCCCTTGTCCCAAGCCCCTCCCCAGCTTTCCTGGAGCCCCTTCAGGCACTGGAAGGTGCTCTAAGGTCTCCCTGGAGCCTCTTCTTCTCCAGGCTGAACACCCCAACTCTCCCAGCCTGTCTTCAAAGAAGAGGTGCTCCAGCCCTCAGTTTCACCTTCTCCAGGGGAAAACTTAAAAACGGAGGCTTTTCTTACCTCTCCAGCATTAGAAAGAAGAGGAAACTCTTCAGATCACTTTCCAAAGAGGTGTTATCAGCCCAGGAGGGGTTTCCTGCTGCCAAAAATAGAGCGATGTTGAGATAGGAAGGGAAGTGGGATGACGCAGGCGTAGATAAGGTCGGCGGATGAGCCAGGAGAGGCAGCCCAGCTGCCAGGGGGAGATGGGCTGGCTCCCTTGGGATTTGGGGTGGATTGCCCCATGCTCTTGGGAAAGAGCAGAGCAGAGCCACAGCTGTCCACCCCTGGAGCTGCTGCTGCTGGCTTGGTATCTTCTGAGTGGTGTGTCTGTCCATCCATCCTTCCATCCATCCATCCATCCATCCATCCATCCATCCATCCATCCATCCAGTGTCAGGCCTGGGCTGGGGTTTCCAGGCTCAGCATGTTCTTGGGGACACAGGGCTGGGAGCCACGTCCTCCTCTCCTCCACGTGAAGGGGCAGACCCTCACTGGGGTTACAGGGTCTCCTCCTCACCCACAGGGCTGATTCCCACATCCGAAACTCCAGCCCGGCAGGTTTGACTTGTCACTCGTAAAAATGGACTGAAAAACTTGTTTCTTGAGCCCTGCTCCTGTCTGATGAGCTTTCGGGCACTAAGCACAGGCCCAGGACCTCCCTGGGTGGAGATGCTGCCAGGCTTTAATCCTCAATCCAGCCTGACCCCACCAGAGCAGCATCCTTCACCTCTGAGTGTGTAACACGGCGCTCCTCTTCCTCCGAGCACCAACTCCTTCCCCTGAGCACTTTCTCTGAGTGCTCCCCTGCCCTCAGGTCTCTTACTTGATCCATCGTGGGGGGTTTTCTATTTTATTCCCATTTTTTTGGAAGAAACCTCAGAGGGAGAGAGCTGTGCCTGCAGCCCCCTTCCTGCTATGGCATCCTGTGCCTTGTGGGATGCTTGGGATGGCCTGGGGGTGATTCCAGGCTGGGATGGGGTGGGTTTCATAGAATCATTGAATCATAGAATTGCTTTGGTTGGAAAAGGCCTTTAAGGTCCAACTTAACTTGACTGAGTCTGGTGTTAAACAGTGTCCCTCAGTGTCACATCTACCACAGCTTGGAAACCCCTCCAGGGATGGGGACTCCCCCCTGCCCTGGGCAGCCTGGGCCAGGGCCTGACAACCCTTTTGGGGAAGGAAATCTTCCTGATATCCCATCTAAACCTCCCCTGGCACAACTTGAGGCCGTTTCCTCTGGTTCTGTCCCTTGTTCCTGGGAGCAGAGCCCGACCCCCCTGGCTCCAACCTCCTCTCAGGCAGCTGCAGAGCCAGCAGGTCTCCCCTCCCCTCCTTGTCTCCAGGCTGGACACCCCCAGCTCCCTCAGCTGCTCCTCCTCAGACCTGTGCTCCAGCCCCTTCCCCAGCTTCTTAGCTCTTCTCTGGACACGCTCCAGCCCCTCCATGTCCTTCTTACCCTGAGGGGCCCAGAGCTGATCCCAGGAGGTGCAGCCTCACCAGCAGGAGCAGCAAAGCCAAGAGAGGAGGCTGGAGACCACTGCACCCCCCAGCCCCAGACCTGCCTCCCGGTCAGACAGATACTCAGCTCCCTTTCCCAAGAATGGGAGCTTAATGTTCCGTGGCTAATGAGCAATTTTCCCCTGCACCTGCCTCCCCTCCAACCATCTGCCACCTCCAGGGCCAGGCAGGCAGCTGCAGCTTCGGGCTGCACACCCAGAGCCCGGACAGGGCTGCTGGGTCTCTTCTTTGGGGGTTCTCTCCGTGTCCCCCCCAAAGGCAGCCTGGGGGGGGGGATATTTGGTGTTGAAAGGGGAAAAGGGGCTTGGTCCCTAGTGGCTCCTGCCGCCCCTTCTTGTCCCCAAGGGCCACCCTGCTGAGAGGGCCGTGCTGCAAACAGCACCTGCCAGGAGAGGGAAACTGAGGCTGGGGGGAAAGGCAGGGGATGCCCAAAGGTGCTGAACCCGCTGCCCCAACAGGCAGGAGGAGCTGGCAGGGACGTGCAGCCAGACAACACCCCCCCCCCCCCCAACCCCAGCCTGCGATGGGGGGCGGGGAGGGCAGAGCAGATGGGGCCGGCAGGTTTCTGTGGGGCTGGGCTGGTCCCGCAGACAATGCCGCGTCTCTCCGAGCTGCGCTCACAGAGGGAGATTGATGCTGCCGGACAGCTGGTGGGCAGAGCTCGCTGCTCCCCCCGGCCCGCCCCGGCAGCTGCCAGCTCCATTCGGTGGGCTCTGGGCCCCCTCTGCCCCCCCCCCGGGGACCCCCCGCATGCCCGTGGCACACGCGTGGCTCCTCACGCAGCCCGGGCACACACGCAGGCTGAGCCCAGGCCGGCTGAGCACGCTCGGGACACACTCCCCGCACGTTTTGCGGGGTCGGGAGCCACACCGACAAGGGCTGACGTTACCGGTGGGCTCCGGTAGGTGCGGGAAAAGCCTGGCCGAGTTTTTTTTTTTTGGGGGGGGGATTTTCAGGTGGCTGAGAGTGCGGGTCGGTGGTGCGCATCCCAGCCCGTCCTTTCCCTGGGGGTCTGAAGCTGCCAGCCCAGGGTAGCGTCGGTGTCGGTGTGTGTCATTGCCGGTGCCCGTGCCGGTGTCTGCCGGTGCCCGGTGCTTGTCCCGGTGCCTGTCCCGGTGCCTGTCCCGGTGCCCGGTGTCTGCCGGTGCCCGGTGTCTGCGGGTGCCCGGTGTCTGCGGGTGCCCGGTGTCTGCCAGTGCCCGTCCCGGTGCCCGTCCCGGTGCCCGGTGTCTGCCGGTGCCCGGTGCCCGGTGCCTGTCCCGGTGCCCGTGCCCGCGCTCCCCCTGCCGGCAGCGGCCCCGGCGGGGCGGGGCGGGCGGGCCCGGCCCCCACATTCCGGGCATAGCATCGCCCGGGCCGGCCCCCGCCGCCGCGGGACGCCCAGAGCCGCCGCCGCCGCCCTCCCCGCAGCTCCGCCGCCCGCTCCGCCATGTCCCGGTAAGTGCCGCCCGACGGGGGGGGGGGTCCCAACGGCTCCGGGACCCCCGTGGGGGCCGGCTTAGCTCGCCCCGGCTGCGGGGAGTGGGGGGAGAAGGAGGAAGAGGGGGTCCCGCCCGCCTCCCGGTGGCTCCGCACCCGCTTCGGCCCCTTGCGGGGACAACGGCGGCCGCCCCGGGAGGGGCAGGGTCCGTGAGGAGCCGGTACCGGGGCCGTCCCGGGCTCCGGAGGCAGCTCCGGCCGTGGGTGTGATGAGAGTGCCAGTGCTGAGCCCCCGCCCAGCCCGCACGTTCCGGCCGCCCTGCCAGGGGCGCTGAGCGGGATTCCCGGGATTCAAGCCCTGCTCCGTCTCGGCTCCCGACGGCCGCCGCTTTTCCCCTTGCGCAGGTGCCTCTGGCCGTGACCGGTCGCTGCTGAGCTCCCGCGGGGGATCGGGGCGGAGGAACGTGTGCCGTGTCCGAGGGCAGAGATGAGGACGGCGGAGGAGCCGAACGGGACCGTCCTGCACCGCCTGATCCAGGAGCAGCTGCGCTACGGGAACCTGACGGAGAACCGCACGCTCCTGGCCATCCAGCAGCAGGCCCTGCGCGGCGGCGGGGCCGGCAGCCCCCGCTCCTCCCTGGAAAGCCTGAGCCCGGAGGAGAGCCAAATGGTGCAGCAATCCACCCGGCAGGAGCCCCAGGGCCAGGAGCATCACTCCGACCACCTCTACTCGGAGAACAGCGTCTACCGGCTCTGCCCGCCCCAGCACAAGGGCGAGGAGCTCCCCACCTACGAGGAGGCCAGGGCTCATTCCCAGTACTTCGCCTCGCAGCGGGGTGGGCAGCAACCCGGAGGGCTCGACTTGGGGTTTCGGGGTGAGAGCCCTGCTCGTGGAGCCGAGAGCGGCGCCCGGAGGCCCGACGAGGGGCTGAAGGAGCTGAAGCACGGCCACGTGCGGTCGCTGAGCGAGCGGCTGATGCGGATGTCGCTGGAGAGGAACGGGGCCAAGGCACAGAGCCCCATCAGTGCTTCCCACAGCTACCCCCAGCTCTCCCGACACCACCAGCTCGCCGCCCTCCGAGGGCAGCACCCCGAAGGGCTGGAGCCACGGGGACCACCCCCGGAATATCCCTACGTCATCCCTTCCCAGGATACTTACCTGGCGGAACCTGGACCCTGCTCCCGGGAAGGTCCTGGGTTTCAGCATCCTGAAGTCAGGTAACTCGCTGCCCCGTTTTTTAGGGAGCCCACTGGGGTGCCTTCCAGCTGCGGTGCCCCAGGAGGAGCTGGGACGGATGTTGGGAAGGTGTGTGGGATGTGGAGAGCAGTGGGGGGACCAGGACAGCTTTGCCCAACCTCTCGTCCTCAGGTGGCAGGATCCAGCTCAGCCCACAGGGACCTGCAGGACTCCTCCAACCCTCTCCTCTCCCCGCTTTCCCCCCAGCACAAGTTGGATTTTTCCAACTGGCCACGAAAACTCCTGCTGCCTCCCCATGTGCTGGGAGGAATTTGGGGTTAATTTAGGAGCTGGAACCAGCTCAGGAAACAGCTAAATGTGGAACAGGCATGGGCTAGGGTGGAAGGCAAGCACGTTCCCCACTCCATGGAGACCCAGCCCGTGGTCCTCAGCCTGGGATGTCTGTGGAGCACCAGATTGCTGCCAGTGCTGCAGGGTTGTTGCTGAGCCCCAAGCCTGGGCTGCCGTGGGGCAGTTAGTGGAGGCCGTGAGCAGTGCCAGGCAGCTCTCCCCTTCCCTTTGGCAGCTCCAAAGCCCTAGGTCCAGGACCTGGAGGTCCAGGCATTTCCGGAATGGTGTTGGGAAGAAGGGAATTGGATACTCAACGGGAGGACACATGCTGCTCCCAACCCTGCTGACCTACCCTGGCAGAGAGCAGTAGCATCCCCAGCAGGAAAACCTTCCCCTTCCAGGGAACAAAGAGGGGAAGGGGAGCCGTGAGGAAGATGTATTTGTTCTTCCTCACCCCTGTATCATCCCGCAGGAATGCAGGCCCTTGGCGGGCAGCCCGCGGGGCCGGGCCGTGCAGGGCTGCCCTGCTGGGGGGACTGGGGATGGCTTTGGGATGTCGAGGAACTCTTGAGTGGCTGCCTGAGGGGCTGGCCTGGCTCCTCCGAGCACAGCGAGGATGTATTCGTAGTTTGGTGGTGAGGAGCTGTGCCAGGAGCCCTCACTTTGCCCAGCAAACAAGGGAAAAGGGGCAGTTCTGCCGGCTTCCAGTCCATCCTTCGCTGAGCTGCTCGTCTGCCTGCAGCACCCCCAGCCATGGGGTGAGGCTGGGGGGGGCTGGGAGCCCACCCCGACCCGCCAGCTGGCTTCTGGAGTTGTCAAGTCAAGGCGTCCCAGTGGGATGGGGTTTGTCTCCCGTTTGGGGGGCACCTTCAAGTAAGCGACCACCTCCCAGCGCTGAAAGGCAGGATAGGCACGTCCCGGCACCTCCCTTCTCCTTTTTGGGACCACCCGAAGGCACCGGCACCAGCTGGGGGTGAGGTGGGAGGATGGGGGAGGAACGCTGGAGATGCGGTCAGCTCTCCCACCCCGCTGAGCCCCGGGACGATTCCTCTCCTCTCCCCATGCAGGGTGCTGCCCAGCCCGGTCCCCACCGCTTTCCTGCCGCCGCCGGGTGCCCTGTACCCCGGTCCCTCCGGGGTGGAGGCGCTGGTGGGTGCCCAGGCGGTCTCTGCCGGCAGCCGCCTGGCCCGGGCAGAGCTGCTCCTGCGGGAGAACGAGCGGCTGCGGCGGGAGGGCGAGGAGCTGCGGAGGGAGCTGGAGAGCTGCTCCCAGAAAGCCGGCCGCATCCAGAAGGTGAGAGTGGGCGTGTGTGTGTGCCACGCGGTGTGTGTGTGTGTGCCACGCGGTGTGTGTGTGTGTGTGCCACGCGGTGTGTGTCCCTGCCACACTGTGTCTGAGTGTGCCACACTGTGTGTGTGTGTGTGTCACACTGTGTGTGTCCCTGCCACACTGTGTGTCCCTGCCACACTGTGTCTGAGTGTGCCACACTGTGTGTGTGTGTGTGTCACACTGTGTGTGTCCCTGCCACACTGTGTGTCCCTGCCACACTGTGTCTGAGTGTGTCACACTGTGTGTGTCCCTGCCACACTGTGTCTGTGTGTGCCACACTGTGTCTGAGTGTGTCACACTGTGTGTGTCCCTGCCACACTGTGTCTGTGTGTGCCACACTGTGTCTGAGTGTGTCACACGGTGTGTGTCCCTGCCACACTGTGTCTGTGTGTGCCACACTGTGTCTGAGTGTGTCACACTGTGTGTGTCCCTGCCATACTGTGTCTGTGTGTGCCACACTGTGTCTGAGTGTGTCACACTGTGTGTGTCCCTGCCACACTGTGTCTGTGTGTGCCACACTGTGTCTGAGTGTGTCACACTGTGTGTGTCCCTGCCACACTGTGTCTGTGTGTGCCACACTGTGTCTGTGTGTGTCACACTCTGTGTGTCCCTGCCACACTGAGTGTGTCTGTGTGTGCCATACTGTGTCTGTGTGTGCCACACTGTGTCTGAGTGTGTCACACTGTGTGTGTCCCTGCCACACTGTGTCTGAGTGTGTCATATTGTGTCTGTGTGTGCCATGCTGTCTGAGTGTGTCACATTGTGTGTGTCCCTGCCACACTGTGTCTGTGTGTGCCACACTGTGTCCCTGCCACAGTGTCTGAGTGTGCCACACTGTATGTGTCCCTGCCACATCATGTGTGTCCCTGCCACACTGTCTGAGTGTGTCACACTGTGTGTGCTTGTGTCACACTGTGTCTGTGTGTGTCACACTGTGTCCCTGCCACACTGTGTCTGAGTGTGTCTGTGTGTGCCACACTGTGTCTGAGTGTGTCACACTGTGTGTGTCCCTGCCACACTGTGTGTGTGTCACACTGTGCGTCCCTGCCACACTGTGCCTGTGTGTGCCACACTGTGTGTGTTTGTGTCCCACTGTGTCTGAGTGTGTCACACTGTATGTGTCCCTGCCACACTGTGTGTGTCCCCTCCCCACCCCACGCCCTGGAGGAGGAGCGGGGTGGGGGTGATGCTGGTGGGGGAGAAGAGGGGAGGGGGATGCTCAACCAGCTGCTGTGAAAATTCACACACACACACCCCCCCCCCCCCCTTTCTTGAGCGTTTTAATCCCTTCTCCCCCTCCTTTCCCCCTTCCCAGCAGCTGCGTTTTGGCGGCGCGGCAGCCGGGGTGGGGGGAGAAGGAGCCTGTTCTCTGGTGACCCCCTCCTTTCTGCCCGTCCCACCCCCTCCCCAAGCCCTGGCCACCACAGAAAGCTCTTTGTGCGGCTGCGTCCAAACAAGGGGCGGCTGTTCCCTGCCGGCCGGGCCGTGCTGGGGCCAAAAGCTGCACAAGTTTCCCTTCTGCAAGGAGAAAAGCAGGGGGAAAAAAAAAATCACTTGTTCCCCCCCCCCCCAAAAAAAAAAAACACGTCCACTGGGGGGTCGGGGAGTTGGGGGGGGGGTCCCATGGGTGTGCTTGGGCTGGGCTGAGCCGCCCAGGGGAGTTTTGGTGAACATCTCCCTCTGCTCTTCCTCCTTCCTGTGAGTATCTGACCCCGGCCTGTCCCCTTCCTCCACCCCAGCTGGAGAGTGAGATCCAGCGCCTCTCGGAGGAGTACGAGAACCTGGTCAAGGCGTCTTCCAAGCGGGAAGCCTTGGAGAAAGCCATGAGGAACAAGAGGGAGGGTGAGATGAGGCGGCTCCAGGATTTCAACCGGGATCTGAAAGGTGAGGGACCCTCCGTGTCCTCATCCCTATTCCCATTCCCTGCCTTTTCCCCCCCATGGACTCTCTCCATTCCCTGCCTTTTTCCCTCCCAAGGGTTCTCTCCATTCCCTGCCTTTTTCCCCCCCATGGGCTCTCTCCATTCCCTGCCTTTTTCCCCCCATGGACTCTCTCCATTCCCTGCCTTTTTCCCCCCATGGACTCTCTCCATTCCCTGCCTTTTCCCCCCCCATGGGCTCTCTCCATTCCCTGCCTTTTCCCCCCCCATGGACTCTCTCCATTCCCTGCCTTTTCCCCCCCATGGGCTCTCTCCATTCCCTGCCTTTTCCCCCCCCCATGGGCTCTCTCCATTCCCTGCCTTTCCCCCCCCCATGGGCTCTCTCCATTCCCTGCCTTTTCCCCCCCCCATGGGCTCTCTCCATTCCCTGCCTTCCCCCCACCCCTGCACCCGGGTGTTCCTGCCAGGAGCCAGGCTTCTCCTGCTTCCACCGGCCAAAAACCCTGCCTTGAAAACTTAATTGTCTCTAATTGCCTTTTTGGACCAGAACGGTTGGAATCTGCCAACAAGCAGCTGGCCAGCAAGACCCAGGAAAACCAGGAGAGCAACCAGGGCAGCGTGGCCAAACTCCTGGCACAGAGTAAGTCCCTGGGGGTGTCTGTCCTTACCCGGCTCCTGGGAGTGGGATGGTGGGGCTGGAGGAGGAGGAGGAGGAGGAGGAAGAGGAGGAGGAGGAGGAGGGTGGCAGCTCTCAGCCTTCCCCAGGGAGGATGGAGCAGCTCTTGGTGCTGGACTCGAGCCATTAATCCCTGCCGGCCGGCGGCGTGACCCGCATTCCCCACATTCCTGCCGCGGCTGCTGGCTCTTCCAGCACCCAGCCCTGAGCCCTCCTCCCCCCCTGCACCTTCGCAGCCCTCGGGCCCTTCGGGTTTGTGGTTGGGTTGGCTTATTTTGTTGTTGTTGGTTTTTTTTTTGGGGGGGTAAAATATACTTTAAACCCGTGATGTTAGCAGAGGGACGCGGTGTGTGTGTTAGGTGGGGAAAAATGGTGCTTCCCTTCCTTGAGGTGGTTGGATTCCGGGCAGATTTCACCCTCCCAAGCAGCCCCAAATTTGGGCAGGAACCTGGCAAAACGGTGGCTTTTGGCCACCTGCCTGTGCTCTGCCTCCTGCGCTGGGGGAGGGATGGCACGGGCAGGTTTTGGGTGGGTGGGTGGGGGGGGCAAAGGAACCTCCCCCAGCCCGGGGATTCAACCTTAAGGTCCTCAGCTGAGCCCTGGGGCTTCTCTCGCAGGCTACGAGCACCAGCAGGAGAAGGAGAAGCTGGAGCGGGAGGTTTCCCTGCTCCGCAGCGCCAACGAGGAGCAGCGCCGAAGGGCAGAGCTGCTGGAGCAGGCTCTGGGCAGCGCCCAGGCCCGGGCAGCCAAGGCTGAGGCGGAGCTGAGGAAGAAACGAGCCTACGTGGAGAAGGTGGAGAGGCTGCAGGCAGCGCTGGGCCAGCTCCAGGCAGCCTGCGAGAAGCGGGAGCAGCTGGAGCTGCGGCTCCGCACCCGGCTGGAGCAGGAGCTGAAGATGCTGCGGGCTCAGCAGGTGGGGGCTGGGAGGTGTGGTGGGGAGACCTGGTGGGGGTGAGGTGATGTGGTGGGTGCTGGTGAGATGTGGTGGTGGGTGGTGGTGAGACCTGGTGGGTGCTGGTGAGACCTTGTGGGTGCTGCGAGCTGTGGTGGGTGCTGGTGAGCTGTGGTGGTGGATGCTGGTGAGACCTGGTGGGTGCTGGTGAGACCTGGTGGGTGCTGGTGAGACCTTGTGGGTGCTGCGAGCTGTAGTGGTGGGTGCTGGTGAGACCTAGTGGGTGCTGTGAGCTGTAGTGGTGGGTGCTGGTGAGACCTGGTGGGTTCTGGTGAGACCTGGTGGGTGCTGCGAGCTGTGGTGGTGGGTGCTGGTGAGACCTGGTGGGTGCTGGTGAGACCTGGTGGGTGCTGTGAGCTGTGGTGGTGGGTGCTGGTGAGACCTGGTGGGTGCTGCTGAGACCTGGTCGGTGCTGTGAGCTGTGGTGGTGGGTGCTGCTGAGACCTGGTGGGTGCTGCGAGCTGTGGTGGTGGGTGCTAGTGAGACCTGGTGGGTGCTGGTGAGACCTGGTGGGTGCTGTGAGCTGTGCTGGTGAGACGTGGTGGGTGCTGGTGAGACCTTGTGAGTGCTGGTGAGACCTGGTGGTGGGTGCCACGTTCTCCCAGCATCTCCTCATCCATCCTCTCTCCTGGGGGGTGCTGTTGCTGCAGAGACAGGCGGGTGCCGCGGGCGGGGGGACGCCGGAGCTGAGCGCTCACACGCTCTCCGAGCAGCTGAGGGAGAAGGAGGAGAAGATCCTGGCCCTGGAGGCTGACATGACCAAGTGGGAGCAGAAGTACCTGGAGGAGTGCACCATGAGGCAGTTCGCCATGGACGCCGCAGCCACCGCAGCCGCCCAGAGGGACACCACCCTCATCAGCCATTCCCCCAGGCACTCCCCTAACAGCAGCTTCAACGAGGACCTCCTCCTGGCCACCCACAAGCACCAGGAGATGGAGAACAGGTGGGCCCACCTCCCTGACAAGCTCATCCCATCCTCTGGCTGGGCACTGCTCCCGTCCTCCTCCTCAACTCCAGCTCCTCTCCAACCTTCTGCCTCTTCTCCTCACCAGGTTAAAAGCCCTTCACGCCCAAATCCTGGAGAAGGATGCTGTCATCAAGGTCCTGCAGCAGCGCTCACGGAGGGACCCCAGCAAAGCCCTCCAGGGCTCCCTGAGACCAGCCAAGTCTGTGCCCTCCATCTTCTCTGCCTCTGCCACCCTGAGCTGGCCGGGGTCTGGGCAGAGCGAGCGACTGGCCGAGGGCAGCTCCCGGGGCAGCACAGGTAAACGGAGTCACCTGCACCCCCCCACCTCGTGGTTCTGGAAGCAGAGAGCAGGGATTTGCTAATGGTGTCTCCTCCAGCAGGCAAAGGCAGCAGTGAAGGAGCAGCAGTGCCCACCAACCTCCCCCTGCCCTCCCACTCCAAGCGCGGCAGCAGGGACGGCAGCACCCAGACCGACGGGGCGGCCGAGGGCGAGGGCCTGGAGCACCCACCTGGATTGCTGGGTGAGTCCCTGGGAATGGCAGGAGGAGAGTGGGAGGAAGGGACACCTCTGGGCCAGGACATCATCTCTCTGCTGGGACAGCTCTACGCCGGGACACCAACACAGCCCTGTGTCATCTGCTGATCCGTGGAGAGATGTCCCGGCGGGGAGTTGGCGGCGGAGGGTTGTCCTAGAGCTGGGGGTGGGGTTGGCATCTAGGAGATGGGCTTTGTCCAAGCACCTGTGGGTTTTTTTTAAAGGTCCCAGCTGCATCTGGTGGGTTTGAGTTCCTGCAATCCCTCCTTGCTTTTTTATTTTTGAGGTGTTGATATTTTGAGGTGTTTGTTTTTGAGAGTTGGTTTCTTGCACACCTCGGGGGGAGGCTGGGCCAGCAGCACGCTCACTGCCAGCCCTTCAGTGGGGTGGGCACCATGTCTGTGGTCTTCACCTCTCCTCCAGCTCTCACCTTCTCTTTCTGCAGAGAGCTCAGGCCCTGCCAGAGCCCCGGACCTGTCCGACATGGTGGAGATCCTGATTTAAGGCCACCCAAGGGGCTGCATGTCAGCCCCTCTGCCCTCCCTGCCTGCTGCACAGGCACAGCTGTCCTGCCTGCACCTGCTTGGGATGGAGGAGCCTGCAGGAAGGACCAAGCCTGGAGCTCAGCACTGTCCCTGTGACCAGTCTGAATGGGTGGCCTCATGCCTGGGAGAGCCACCACCCCCACTCAGCACCCACACGGGTTCCCAGCTGCGCGGGGCGCGCTGGAGCTCGGGGACCCCGCAGAGGGAAGGGGCTCCTGACCCCCCTCCAAATGCACCTGGGCTTCGTGTGACAGGAGCAGGAGTATTTATCCCTTCAGCCTCTTCTCCTTCCCAAGCTGGCGGAGGGGGTGGTTCATCCCATCTCCTCCCTTGTTGGCTCCATCTCCATCCCTGTCCCACATCTGGGCCTTGACCATCCGCATCCACCCGAGCGCTTGAGCTCCGACTGGAATTTCCCACTCTGCTCACCCAGACTGTACCTACAAGGTGATGTCTCCATGTGAGGGCAGAACCAGCAGGGATCCTCCCGTGGGTCCCACCAACCACCTGGATCCACGTGGCCAAGCCAAGTGCCAGGAGCCCCACACCTCCACCATCACCATCCTGCCTCTGGGATTTCAGCAGGTGAAAACAACAACTTGAGGGAACGTGAGGTGGAGGAGAAACCTGGAAATCAGAAGTGAAGCACTTGGAGTGATCCGAGGGTGGCTGATGGAGGTGGTGGGATGTTCCTCCCTTCTCCTGGCTTCATCCCACCACCACATCCCCAGCTATTGGCAGCTGGATTCTGCCTCTAGCCCAGTGCCCACCTCCTGAGCTCGGGCACTTCCCGTCCTTGCCCTTCGTGTGTGTGTGTGTGTATATATATATATATTATTTTTCCTTTCTTCTTTAAATGTGTGCATTTGCTGGACAACTGCATTTTTTATTTTTCTCTCCCAGACACGTAAAAAATGCATTCAGTTCTTGTGCATTGTTTACAAAGTGGAAAACAAACCAAAAAAAGATGAAAGAGGTAAAAAAACCCCAAACCCGACGAACCCCGAACGAAACACCCTCGACTTAATATATTTTATATTAATATTGGTATTTCTTTTGAAGTATATTTTTTTTTTCGTGCTGTGAACTTTTTTTTTGGGGGGGGAGGGTGTTTTTTTTTTTTCCTCTTCCCCTGCCAAAGAGGAGTTTTGTGCATTTTAAGTTATCTTTGAGTATTTAAATGTAAACCTGGCTGTTCCGTTCCGCCGCCCTATACCGAGATTGCTGTCGCATTCCACTTGGTATAACAATATTTTCATTAAAAAAAACCCACCCAAATGTTGACCCACAACTCCTTTTTTATCCCCTCTGGGATGGGATGAAAGGGAGGTGCTGCCAGGGGGGAAGGGTTTTTAGGGGCGGTGATCCCCTGAAATGCTGCTTTTCCCAGCTTCCCAAGCAATGATTCCGGGTGGAGAGGGGGGGGGGGGAAGATGCTCAAGAGCTTCTCTGTGTTCCCCAAAATCCTACTGGGATCCCATTTTCTCCACCTTGAGGAGGGAAAAGGATGGAGTTGGCTGGGAATGTTCGTGTGGTGTCCTCACTGTGTGTAGTGCTCCAGTAACTCCATCCTGATGAGATCCTCCTCTTCCTTGCAGGACCTATTCCTGCTCTCCTGAGTCCCCACCCTGGGGGCTCCTTGGTGGCCACGTCTTCAAGCAGCCCTGGATCTGGTCCCCAAGCTCTGCTCTGGCTTTGTCAGCCACCTCTTTAAGTCCTTCCAACCCTGCTTGGTTCCTTGGCCTTCTGGAAGGCCAGAAGTTCTGGTGTTTGAGCCAGGGCTGCCTTAGGACAGGCACAGGCACATCGTGCTGCTCCCCAGCCCTTCTCCTCTGAGCTGTTGGGTTGCTGCTGCCATTGGGCTTTTCTTAAGAGTTGTCACATGAATGTTTCCCAGGAGACATCCCTGGGGACTCAGCTCTGGCTGTTTTGGGTGCTGACAGCAGGGCTGGAGCCATCACCAGCTGGGTTGGGGCTTTCCCTTTTGTGCATCCCTCAGCATTTGTCTGGCAGCTCATTTTTTTTTTGGTCCCCCAGGAACCAGGAGAACTTGTGGAAGAGACCTAGCTCAGATGATGCAAAACGACGGGGTAAGAAACCAACTTTCCTGCCAACTCCTCCCTGGAAGGCAGCTTAGGATTGCTGAGGATCAACCAGGCTTGGTGGGACTGCCATCCTGAACATCAGCTCAGCTCTACCTTTCCCACCCTGGAACGTGGAAGGAGCGTGGCTGATAATTGGGGGCTTCCTGTGGCTGTGGGACAGGTCTCCATCCTTCTTAGAGAGGCTGGGATCCGTGGGAAGCTCAGAGCCAGGCTCCTTCTTCCACTCGTGGCTCCTCCTGAGCTTGGCAAGCAGGAAAACAAGCCCCATGCACGGGGCACGTCGGAAAGACCCCCTGGAAACGGGGCTGGAGCTGGGGGTGGGACTGGGTGGGAAGCTCCTGGAGAGCTTGGGAATGTGTTGGGGGGGTCCCAGCACCCCCTGGCCAGGGGCTGTACCTGCCCTGCCTGCTCCAGCTCCTGCTGCCCGGGAAGGCCTGCAGCATTCCTGGCATTCCTCAGCTCTCACGCCCCACAATCCGGATGTGAGCAGCAGGTCTGGCTCTTTGCAGGCAGCTTTCCCGGCCCAGGGATTCAAGGAACAGGGTCCTGTGGAGAGTTTTCCCCACTTCTTGGTCATTCTACCCTCCTGGAGCCCTTCACCCCGTGGACCCCAATCCTCTGGGAGCCAGAAAGTGTGTGTGTGTGGGGGCAGCAAAGTCCTGGATGAATGAGGTGACGAGAGAAGTGTGGAAAAATGGGGAGGGAAAGGAAAAATGCCCCAAGTCTGTGGCTAAAGGCAGGAGTTGGGCTGTGGGGAGAGGATGCCCAGAGCCTGGCAGGTTGGGGCAGGAGGTGAGAGATCTTGCTGCTCCCCTGAGGATGCAGCAGGAGGAACCCTGAGGTTTGTTTGTCTTGGGAGGGTTGCTTTTCAGCCAGGGCAAGATGGAGCTCCACGCCTTGGCTGCGTGGGGGTGTCAGCACCTGCTTCATTCCTCCCCACGGGCACTTCCCTCCGCCCTTCCCGCACCGTCCCGCTGGGCTTTCTGGAATTATAGAGTCCCAGAGGGGTTTGGGTTGGAAGGGACCTTCAAGATCATCCAGATCCAACCCCCTGCATGGGCAGGGACACCTCCCACCAGCCCAGGCTGCTCCAAGCCCCATCCAACCTGCCCTTCAACACTGCCAGGGATGGGGCAGCCACAGCTTCCCTGGGCAACCTGGGCCAGGCTCTCACCACCCTCACACTCCAGAATTCCCTCCTCATGTCTCACCTCAATCTCCCTCTTCCAGTTTTCATCCATCCCCCTTGTCCCATCCCTCCCTACCCTTGTCCCAAGCCCCTCCCCAGCTTTCCTGGAGCCCCTTCAGGCCCTGGAAGCTGCTCTCAGGTCTCCCTGGAGCCTTCTCTTCTCCAGGCTGAACACCCCAGCTCTCCCAGCCTGTCTCCAGAGCAGAGCTGCTCCAGCCCTCAAATCATCTCCGTGGCCTCCTCTGGACTCTCTCCAGGAGCTCCATGTCCTTCTGATGCTGGGGGCTCCAGACCTGGACACAATTCTCCAGGTGGGATCTCACAAGAGCCAAGTAAAGTGGGAGAATTCACCACCAGCATCCCCGGGACCCACTGCCCTTTATCCCACCTGGGTCCTCCTCAGGCCAGGACATGTCCCTGTCCCCGTGGCATGGCCAAAATGCCATGTGGGAGCCAAGCCTCCTGCTGCCATCCCTGTGTCTGTGACCTCTGTCCTCCTGATCCTTGTGTCTCCACATCCCTGGAGCCCTTGCATCCCTGTGTCCCCATGCCCAGAGAGGGGGTGGCTGGAGATGCCAGCCGAGCTGCCAGCTGGGGTGGCACCTGGATGTGACCCCTTCTGTGGGCTGCACAGCCCTGGAGAGATGGGAAAGGGCCAGTGAGCTCTGCCCTGAGTGCCACCCATGTCGCCCCAGTGGCTTTGACCCAGACCACCCTGTCCTGGGGCAGCAGCTCCTGGGGGTGGAACAGACACAGCTGGTCTGGCCCAGGGGCTGTCTGGGGAGGGACGGTCCCTCCCGTGGTCACAGAGGGTCAGGACAAGGCTGAGGATCTTGTTGGTTTCCCAGGGCTGTCCTCTTTGTCCCCTTGCCAGCCAGGAGCACCTTTCTCTCCTGGTGCCACGCCAGAGCAGCATCTCTGGGTTCCTGCTTTTCCTCACTTCTCCTTGGAGCCTGGAGGTTGGAGCTCGGTCCTCAGAGCATCCTTGGAGCTTGGCAGGTCCTTCCTTGGCTCTTGTCCTCTCCTTTACCACTCGCCGAGTGTTCGAGCTGGATGGAGAAAGACAAACCCATCCACAACCCCCTTCTGATGGAAAATGGCTCTTTGATAAAGCCAAAAAAAAATCCCCACCAGGCTTTGGGAGAAGGGGAATTTCACTCCCCTTCCAAAGAACGTGGGTTCCTGCAGGGGCAGGACAGCACTGAGGACCAGCCCCTCTGGCTTCCCAGCAAACCAGTCAGGCAAACACCTCAAGTCCCAGCTTGCTCCTGGCCCAGCTGGAATGAAGCTCTTCTCACTGGGCCTGCTGAGCCCTTCCCTCCCTGCTTCCTCCCTCCCTCACCCCGTCACCCTCCCCGGGGGTCCCTCAAGCCCCTCTCTGTGCCCAGGGCTTGTCATGGGGCCTTCGTAGGATCCCAGGCTGGTTTGGGTTGGAAGGGACCTTCAAGATCATCCAGATCCAACCCCCTGCATGGGCAGGGACACCTCCCACCAGCCCAGGCTGCTCCAAGCCCCATCCAACCTGCCCTTCAACACTGCCAGGGATGGGGCTTCCTTTGCTCCCTGGCTTCTTTCTGCTGGGAGGGACCAAATCCTTCCCCACCCCAAAGTCCTGATGCTGAGCTCTGTGACCCGTTGCAGTCAGGAGCCAGCCCCAGTGGGCAGGGGGTGCTGGAGCAGAGAGGGCACCCATGGGTGGGCTGGGTGCTGCTCTTCAGGGATGGGTGCAGGGCCCTGTGTGCCTGGGGCTGCTCTGGCTCTCTCCAGCCATGGAGTGTCCTCCAGCTCTGGAGCTGCTTCTCCATCCTCTCCAGGTCCATGTCCCTGCTGAGACCCTTCCTCTGGGCACTGAGGCAGTGATGGGTGCAGGCAGGGGTGTGTGCAGGCAGGATGGGTGCAGGCAGGATGGGTGTAGGCAGGATGGGTGCAGGCAGGGGTGGTGCAGGCAGGGGTGGTGCAGGCAGGGATGGTGCAGGCAGGGGTGGGTGCAGGCAGGGGATGGTGCAGGCAGGGATGGTGCAGGCAGGGATGGTGCAGGCAGGATGGGTGCAGGCAGGGGTGGTGCAGGCAGGGGTGGGTGCAGGCAGGGGTGGTGCAGGCAGGGATGGGTGCAGGCAGGGGTGGGTGCAGGCAGGATGGGTGCAGGCAGGATGGGTGCAGGCAGGGGTGGGTGCAGGCAGGATGGGTGCAGGCAGGGGTGGGTGCAGGCAGGGATGGTGCAGGCAGGGGTGGGTGCAGGCAGGGGTGGGTGCAGGCAGGGGTGGTGCAGGCAGGATGGGTGCAGGCAGGGGTGGTGCAGGCAGGGGTGGTGCAGGCAGGATGGTGCAGGCAGGGATGGGTGCAGGCAGGATGGGTGCAGGCAGGGGTGGGTGCAGGCAGGGGTGGGTGCAGGCAGGATGGGTGCAGGCAGGATGGGTGCAGGCAGGATGGTGCAGGCAGTGATGGGTGCAGGCAGGATGGTGCAGGCAGGATGGGTGCAGGCAGGATGGTGCAGGCAGGGGTGGGTGCAGGCAGGATGGGTGCAGGCAGGGGTGGGTGCAGGCAGGGGTGGGTGCAGGCAGGATGGGTGCAGGCAGGGGTGGGTGCAGGCAGGGGTGGGTGCAGGCAGGGATGGTGCAGGCAGGGATGGTCCAGGCAGGGGTGGGTGCAGGCAGGGGTGGTGCAGGCAGGCTGGGTGCAGGCAGGGGTGGGTGCAGGCAGCAGGTTCCTCCCCCCTCTCCCTGTGCTGAGCTGCCAGCTCTGCATGCAAAGAGCAAACAGGCTGTTATTATCCCGGATGCCTGGAATAACTGTGGCTATTTTTTTCTCTTCCCAGTATTCTAAGAAGGCAAAAAATTCCCTGTGGTTTCTGAGTCAACTTTTTTCCCCCCTTCTCTCTCTTTTCTTCCCTTCCCACCACCTCTGTGACCTTGGAAAACCAGGGGGACAAGCTGGCTGGCTCTGCCCTCGTGGCCCTGCTCCCCAACCTGCTCTGGCTGCCCCTCTCCCTACTGGAAGCACTGGTGGGCAGGGGTGGCCTGGTGGGCACCTTGCCCAGCACCTCCCCTGGCCCAGGGGGAGGCTTGAGGAGGCTGGAGATGCTGAAGGAAGCTGGGGAGTCTTGAGGAGGCTCCAGGAGGTTGGGGATGGTCGAGGATGCTGAGGATGCTCAAGGAGGCTCGAGGAGGTTGGGGCTGCTCAAGGAAGTTGGGGGGGCTTGAGGAGCAAGAAAAAATGGTGAGTGATGTAATTTTTTTTTAGCTAAGCAGGACTCCTGTCACCCCCACCAGTCTTTGAGTTGTCCTTGGCCCAAGATGCCTTTTATTTCTTCCTTTATTGTGACTAAAAATCCCAAGTCTAAGTGTTTCACTGTGACGTTTTGGAAGCCTGACTCTCATGAGGCCCCTGCTGGAGAGCTGGGTCCAGGTCTGGAGCCCCCAACATCAGAAAGACATGGAGCTGTTGGAGAGAGTCCAGAGGAGGCCACAGAGATGATCTGAGGGCTGGAGCAGCTCTGCTCTGGAGCCAGGCTGGGAGAGTTGGGGTGTTCAGCCTGGAGAAGAGAAGGCTCCAGGGAGACCTGAGAGCACCTTCCAGTGCCTGAAGGGGCTCCAGGAAAGCTGGGGAGGGACTTGGGACAAGGGCAGGGAGGGAGAGGACAAGGGGGGATGGATGAAAACTGGAAGAGGGAGAGTGAAGTGAGACATGAGGAGGGAATTCTGTGCTATGAGGGTGGTGAGAGCCTGGCCCAGGTTGCCCAGGGAAGCTGTGGCTGCCCCATCCCTGGCAGTGTTGAAGGGCAGGTTGGATGGGGCTTGGAGCAGCCTGGGCTGGTGGGAGGTGTCCCTGCCCATGCAGGGGGCTGGATCTGGATGATCTTGAAGCTCCCTTCCAACCCAAACCAGTCTGGGATCCCGTGGCAGGTCCTGGCACACTTCCCAGTGGGATCAGCACAAGCACAGGAGGTTGGATCTGGGGTTGGAGTAAAAGGAAAGTCCCTGGGGCTGCAGGGCCAAGTCCCACCTTGGGGCACTGCAAAAGGGCTCAGGGCCAAACATCCAAAGGGAGCCAAGGATTAATTAACTGGATGGAGAAGAACTGTGGTCATTAGAAGCTCGTTTGGAAGCTCATTGGGAAGGGGGATGAAGCTGGGCAGGATGAGGAATTACACCCAGCTGCAGGGGATGGAGGTGGTTGGTTGGAGCCATCTCTGAGGGCAGGGAAAGCCTTTAAAAACCACTGAGCATCATTTCCCAGGTCTTAAAACTAGGACTGAGTCACTGCCCAGTGACACCACGCAGGAAATCTCCAGTGCAACAGTTTCCCAGACTTGGGATTCTTTTTATTATTATTTAAATAATAATAATAGAAAACCTGTTTTTTTCTTTCCAGGAAAAATTGGACGCTTGGCTTTCCTGTTCAATAGAGGGAAAACAATTCCTTGTGATTTTGCTTCCCTCTCCACTTTAGAGGTAACAATCTTCTCAAAAACCCCAAGAATTGTAGGAGTTTGTGTTGGTTGGAGGTGCCTGTTTCTCACAGTTTGGGGAAAAACCAGAGAAATACCTGAATTTGGGGAAAGGAAGGGGTTCAGGCTGGAGGAAAGTCTGAACTGTGGTGCTTGAGATTCTACACGTGCAAGTTTTCCTGGAGGTTTTCCATGGAATGGGGGAGAATCATCTCCCTTGGATTCCCTGACTCTTTTGGGTTGAAGGAGCTGGAGCTTGTTTCATCTCAAGGTGACACTTGGAAGCTGAAGGTGATGCTGGGATCTTCCCCCTTCCCCTGGTGCTTTTTCTCCCCAGGTTTTCCCAGGCTCAAAACCCCTTGGGATGCAGCAGCCACCAGCAGAGGTGGGATGAGGACCCCCCCAGCAGGGTGAGGGGGTGACCCCCTTCCCTCCTTGCCTGCCCCACTCTCCTCCCTGCAGGTAAGAACATTGCAGACCCTGAAAGGCAAGAAAAACACCCCCCAAAACAGAGTTTCAGGGAGAAAAGCACCGACAGCAAGAAGCAAAATATGAATTTTGGCCTGGCTGGAAAATGACACAGGCTGGAAAATATTCCCACCCGCATTTTTAACAGCCTGAAAGTGTGGGATGCTTTTCCCCCCCCTCCCCCCCCCCCCTCCTTCTTCTTGCACAGGGTCCAGCATGAAGTCACCCCACACCAGCCTGGTGAGCCCACGGCAGGTCCTGGCCAGTTGGGAACAGAGCCAGGTTTGCAAAGGTTGGTACCCAGGGTAAATCAGGGCCAGGAGTGCCCAGACCCACTGGAAAGCAGTGCCTGCCTCTTTTGGGAAGCAAGGGAAAACCCCCCCACACCATGAATGGCTGTCCTGGAACTCTTGGCATGCCTTGGACCCACCAAAAGTTTAGGGCTGTTGTTGCCATGGTAACCAAAACATGTTGGGTTGTGGTTTTTTTTCCCCAGCTGTCCAAAAAGAAACGTGGGGGGAAAAAATAATATATATATATAAAATAGAAGAATGAAAACAAAACAAAAAAGCAAACCAAAACACAAAACAAACAAAAAATGCCCCAACCAAACCAAAACCCAAACCCAAAAGGAAAACAGAACCAAGGGAGGAGATTCTAAGCAAATGAAATCAGCTGGAGAACTGGCAGGTGGGTCCTGGTTCCCAGCCCTCCCTGAGGAACGTTGCCTGGAGATGGGCAGGGAAGATGCTTGAGGTCCTCTCCGTGCAGGAGGGCACACCAGGGCTGTGGGACAGCCAGGGCTGTTCCTGCTGTCCCGTGCTCCAGCCCAGGAGTGGCTCCAGCCCAGAATAGAGTCCTCCATGGAGATGTGACCCCACGGTGGCTATTTCGGGTTGTGCCCCTGCAGGGTTAAACGTGTTTCTGCAGCACCCGGGAGGCTCCTCCAAGGGGGGCTCAAACACAACCCTCTTCTGCCCCACAGCCCCTTGATTCCCCTTTTGGTCCTTGCTGGTCTCCCAGTGGTTTTTCTCCCTGTTTTGCCTGGATCCATGGCACACCAGCCTGAGCAGCAGAGTGGGTTTTGCCTTCTTCAGCGAGGCTGGGCAGCGTGTGAAGCTGCCCTGGCTTGGGGAGGAGGGTGGGCTGGCAGGGAGGAAGGCTCAGCATCACCCAGCACCCTGAGGTTGGACATGAGGAGGGAATTCTGGAGTGTGAGGGTGGGGAGAGCCTGGCCCAGGTTGCCCAGGGAAGCTGTGGCTGCCCCATCCCTGGCAGTGTTGAAGGGCAGGTTGGATGGGGCTTGGAGCAGCCTGGGCTGGTGGGAGGTGTCCCTGCCCATGCAGGGGGTTGGATCTGGATGATCTTGAAGGTCCCTTCCAACCCCAACCAGTCTGGGATTGCATGGTTCTATGCTTGGGGCTGTTCCCAGTGTCAGCCTAGAACAAACTCATTCCCTTCCTTTGCTGGCTGGAAGGGGCAACAGCCTCTGCCACGGGTTTGCTTTCTGGGCTTTTCTTTCCCTTGAGTGTGTCATTCTGGGGCCAGGGACATGGGTGAACCCCTGTGTTTGGACAGCAGGCTCTGACAACCAAAAACCACGGGCTTGATCCTGCTGCCCATGGCCACAGGAGCAGTTGGTCTTCCCTCCTGCCGGGTCACCCCGGCTGCTCCCCGAGCTTGGCTTGAAGGGCATGACTAGAAAGCGTTGCCTGGCTCCAACGTGCCGAGGCAAGAGCTGCCTCTTCCTTCAGGTTCTGCAACAAACTCCTGCTGCTCTGCTTTTGTGCAACACCTGGAGAAGTTCCAGGAGCTGGGGCAAGCAGGGGAGGTTTGGGAGCCAGCACCGCCGTGCCTGCCGGGAACACCGAGCTCCATCCCCAGCCCGGCAGCTCGGGGTGGTGTCACCACAAACTCCCCCCCCCCCCCCACAGAACCCAAGGTGGATTTTGTGGTGTCATCTTTCATTTTATCCACCTGGTCTCCAGCCAGGGGCTAGAAATCACCCTCCCCTCGTGTTGTAGCCTTGTGAAAAACAGGAGGATTCCACGAATCCTTTTCGCCGCTCCCCAACTTTCTCAGCCTCCCTGCAACCTCGGGATTCACCAGCTGTGAGACCTGGTGGAATGAGCAGCATTTTGCTGGTGTCATAAGGATGATGTAAGAGGGTGGTGAATCAGAAGGGACCTTTCTGCCCGAGCTCTTGTTGTTGCTGAAGTTTTGCCATTTTAAACCACAAAGCCCCGTGCGTTCCAGTCGAAGTAACTGGCGAGTTAACTGTCAAATATCCAGTTTCCAACCTATCAGCTGGTGAGAACTGTGCTCATGGAAAGCTATTCTGGTTCACGAGACCCTGCTCCAAACAAACTGGATGCCATGAGGTAATCTAAGCAGTGTGTAACTTTATGAGGGGTATAAATAGTCCTCGGTGGCCTTGCCTGGGTGTGTCGGAGGGGCAGGAGGGGGGACTGGGACATGGTGCTTGACTTAGGAAGGTGGGCTGGAAGCTGGCAGTGGGGTTAGGGCTTGGATTTGTGTTCAGCTCTGACATCTGCCACGACTGAGCAGCTCAGTTTTGCTTCTCAGCAACCCCATGAGGCCTTCAGTCTGCCTTTCCAGTAGCACCCATTGAGCTGGGGGGCTTGGTGGTCCCCTCTCGGCTGTCTGGGCTTCCCTGCTGCCAGGCTGCTGGGGAGGGGTAGGGGTTTGCCCCACACTCCTGTCACTTGCACTGGCACCCACCCCATCCAGCAGCCTCCCAGCACAGCTCCCAGCTCTCCCTGCTTTTCCAGGAACAGGCTGCTTGCAGAGCAGAGGCCACCAAAAGGAGGAGAAGCAAATTCCTCAGAGGACCTAGAGAAGTGTTCCTCATGGGGAGATCCTTGGAGTGCCTGGAGGTGATGGGGGAGGGCATGATCCCCTTCTGGGGTACAGCAGCCTTCTCACCCAAGGGCTGAGATCCCCTGGGATCCAAACATTCCCCTTCTCCCCGGGGGGTGAATCAACTCCAGCTCTGGAGTTTGGAGCGGACACTCTGTCCACATTCTTCAGCCTGGGGCTGGGAATGTCAGCTCCTGTCCCGAGGCCAAGGGCTTGCATTCCTTCTCCCTGCTGCTCCCAAAAGATGCCAGCCCAGAAAGGTGCCTGGGAAAGAAGGGTGTCACTCGGTGCAGGGGAATGGGAGGTGCCAGGGAAGAGAGGGGGGCATTTGGTGCAGGAGGATGGGAAAAGACCTGCTAAGCCCATGGAAAAGCCTTCAGAGGCAGAGCCCGAGGGGTTAGCATGTGTGTGCTGGTGTGTGTTTACTAAACACTGCTCCCGGCCAGAGGGAATGGCTGGAATTCACCCCCCTCCATCCCCACCAGAGCCCAAGGACAAGGAGGGCGGACCCGGGGAATTTGCTGTTGGCTCCTCCAGCCCGTTGCTGTGGCTGCAGGTTGGGGAGAGCTCGGCAGGGAAGAGGAGCAGGAGAAGGAAAAGGAAAAAGGAGAAGGGAAAAGGGGGAGAAGGGAAAAGGGGAAGAAGGGAAAAGGGGAAGAAGGGAAAAGGAGGAGAAGGAAAAAGGAGAAGGGAAAAGGAGGAGAAGGAGAAGGAAAAAGGAGAAGGGAAAAGGAGAAGGAAAAAGGAGGAGAAGGAGAAGGGAAAGGGAAAAGGAGAAGGAAAAAGGAGGAGAAGGAGAAGGGAAAGGGAAAAGGAGAAGGAAAAAGGAGGAGAAGGAGAAGGGAAAGGGAAAAGGAGAAGGAAAAAGGAGGAGAAGGGAAAAGGAGAAGGAAAAAGGAGGAGAAGGAGGAGGAGAAGGAGAAGGGAAAGGGAAAAGGAGGAGAAGGGAAAAGGAGAAGGAAAAAGGAGAAGGGAAAAGGAGGAGGAGAAGGGAAAGGGAAAAGGAGAAGGAAAAAGGAGGAGAAGGAAAAAGGAGAAGGAGAAGGGAAAAGGAGAAGGAAAAAGGAGAAGGAGAAGGGAAAGGGAAAAGGAGAAGGAAAAAGGAGGAGAAGGAAAAAGGAGAAGGAGAAGGGAAAAGGAGAAGGAAAAAGGAGAAGGAGAAGGGAAAAGGGGGAGAAGGAAAAAGGAGAAGGGAAAAGGAGGAGAAGGAGAAGGGAAAAGGAGGAGAAGGGAAAAGGAGAGAAGGAGAAGGGAAAAGGAGGAGAAGGGAAAAGGAGGAGAAGGAGAAGGGAAAAGGGAGGAGAAGGGAAAAGGAGGAGAAGGAGAAGGGAAAAGGAGAAGGGAAAAGGAGGAGAAGGAGAAGGGAAAAGGAGAAGGGAAAAGGAGGAGAAGGAGGAGGAGAAGGAGAAGGGAAAAGGAGAAGGAGAAGGGAGAAGGAGAAGGGAAAAGGAGAAGGAGAAGGGAAAAGGAGAAGGGAAAAGGAGAAAGGAGAAGGGAAAAGGAGAAGGAGAAGGAAAAGGAAAAAGGAGAAGGGAAAAGGGGGAGAAGGGAAAAGGAGAAGGAAAAGGAACTCAAAACATTTTATTGGGAGAAAAGAAAAATAGCAAGGGGAAAAATGCAGAAGAGTAATGAGAAGGGCTAATGAGTCCAAGAAATGCATGAGATCATCCCTAGAAACTGGTGTCCGAGGAGTTCTCCGTAGCTCAGGCTATTCTATTATTTATTGTGTGTTATTTGAACCGTGACTCCCAGCACCAGCTGGGGCTCCACAGCCCTGCCTGCTGCTCAGAGACATGGTTAGAAGCTGGTCCTGGGCTCCAGAACCACTGGAGAGGTGCTGGAAGAACCCCGTCCACGTTGGCTGTGGCAGGCAGTGTGTCTGCAGAGGAGCTGCTGGCAGGAGGGCAGCAGGGTGCACCTGGCAAGGGGAGCTGGTGCTGGCAGGCAGGGTAGTGTGGGACACAAACTGTGAGCAAGGTAAAACCCTTGGAGAGGCTCAGCAAGGCCAGGCTGGGGGCTGATTCCAGTGAGAACCAGGGCAGGGCTTGCTTGTAGGATGGAGAGAAGGTGAGGTGCAATCCTGCAGGTATCCCTGGTCCTCTGACCCTGAAGGGACTTGTTGATATCCCTGGGTATTTAATATCACTCCGTGGGCATTTTTATCAGCAGGTCAGGGCATGCTGGCTGGGAAGCACTGCTCTGCTTGCTTGGTGTCAAAGCAAAGCATCCCTTGCTCCTGCAGGGCCATGCAGGGCATCAGGAACCTGGGGCTCCCACTCAGGCCACGATGGTGCGAGTTTGGTTCATTTTCCCCTGTGGTACCAACTCAGGGAGCACCAGGCAGCCCCAAGCCAGCTGGATTTAAACCCCTGCCATGTTACAGCACCACTCGTGTAAGAGTCATGGGATCCCAGAGTGGTTTGGGTTGGAAGAGACCTTAGAGATCACCCAGATCCAACCCCCTGCATGGGCAGGGACACCTCCCACCAGCCCAGGCTGCTCCAAGCCCCATCCAACCTGCCCTTCAACACTGCCAGGGATGGGGCAGCCACAGCTTCCCTGGGCAACCTGGGCCAGGCTCTCACCACCCTCACACTCCAGAATTCCCTCCTCATGTCTCACCTTCATCTCCCTCTCCCAGTTTTCATCCATCCCCCTTGTCCTCTCCCTCCCTGCCCTTGTCCCAAGCCCCTCCCCAGCTTTCCTGGAGCCCCTTCAGGCACTGGAAGGTGCTCTCAGGTCTCCCTGGAGCCTTCTCTTCTCCAGGCTGAACACCCCAACTCTCCCAGCCTGTCTCCAGAGCAGAGCTGCTCCAGCCCTCCCATCATCTCCATGGCCTCCTCTGGACTTGCTCCAGCAGCTCCATGTCCTTCTTGTGTTGGGGGCTCCAGAACTGGATCCAGCAGTGCTGGGGGGACCTCATCAGAGCAGAGGGGCAGAATCCCCTCCCCTGTCCCTGCTGGCCACGCTGCTCTTGCTGCAGCCCAGGACACAGTTGGCTTCTGGGCTGCAAGGACACATTGCTCCTGTCGAGCTTCTCATCAACCATCACCCCCAAGCCCTTCTCCTCAGGGCTGCTCTCAACCCCTTCCCCGCCCAGCCCGTCTTGGTGCTTGGGATATCTCCTGGGAGGAACGCGGCTCTGCAGCGATGTTTTATTCTCTCCTGGGGTTCCTCATCCTTGGTGCCACAGACGAGCCGGAGGAGCAGCATCAGGCTGGCACAGCCCCTGCTCCGCAGGAGGCAGCAGCCTCCGGTGGCCATCCCGGGCAGGCAGTGACATCTAGTGTCACCCCTAGGTCGGTGCTTCTCCACCTTCCTGCTCACAGCCCCCAAACCTGCAAGCCTGCAGAAGACATCCCCCCCTCCCTCCAAGTCCTTTAAACCCACCCAGGAATGTCCCGCTCACCCCCTCCTCCTCCCTGCAAATATTCCTTAGGTGCCAGGAGGGCTCTTGAAGAACCGGGTTTACTCAGGGACTTCCCACTGAGGGCTTCTTCACATGACACCAGAAGGAGCATTTCTCCCTGGCTGGTTTCATTCCATGCACAGGAACAACCCCTCTCCTGTGTGGGGGAGACAATTTATCAGTTAGGGGCAGGGAACCTGTTGCCCTCCCCAGGAGGGGTTATTAACGTGAGCAGAGAGATGCCACTGGTATCAAAATAAAAGCAGCTTTGAAACTCAGCTGCACGGCTGGAAACTTTCTGCATGGCTGTCACCCCAGAAAGATGCCTGTAGATGGTGTTCCAAGGACAGTCTTCTGCTTCTAGTGGTGTCTGGGAGATGTTCAGCACCCCACCTGCAGCAGAAAGCTGGTTTCCACCAGACATAAACCTCACCCTGATCCTCAGAGGGAACTCAGGAGATGCCTCCAGTAGGAAATCCCAGGCTGGTTTGGGTTGGAAGGGACCTTCAAGATCATCCAGTCCCAACCCCCTGCATGGGCAGGGACACCTCCCACCAGCCCAGGCTGCTCCCAGCCCCATCCAACCTGCCCTTCAACACTGCCAGGGATGGGGCAGCCACAGCTTCCCTGGGCAACCTGGGCCAGGCTCTCACCACCCTCACACTCCAGAATTCCCTCCTCATGTCTCACCTCAATCTCCCCTCTCCCAGTTTTCATCCATCCCCCCTTGTCCTCTCCCTCCCTGCCCTTGTCCCAAGCCCCTCCCCAGCTTTCCTGGAGCCCCTTCAGGCACTGGAAGGTGCTCTCAGGTCTCCCTGGAGCCTTCTCTTCTCCAGGCTGAACACCCCAACTCTCCCAGCCTGGCTCCAGAGCAGAGCTTCTTGGATCATCTCCATGGCCTCCTCTGGACAACAGGAGATAGAATTAACCTGTGTGATGTGCCAGTGGGTGCTGTGCCCAGCCCTGTCATCCACAACTCAATGAAGAATCTGAATACATGGAAAAGGCTGACGTGAGACCTGTGGACCTTTTGCTTTACAGGGAAAGGCCAAGGAGATGGAGCTTATTCTGCTTTTTATAAGAGAAACAGTTGATCACAATGAGCACCAAGCAAGAAAGTTCTGGGTTGCCAGTGATTTTTAAAGACAAGGAAAGCTGGTGGCAGGGGAAACTGAGGCAAAACACATCAGGGTGAGTGGCTGCTCTGCTCTGCCTGGCCCAGCTGCCAGGACACTGTCCCCTTGCCTCTTTCTCCCATTCTTAATCAATACCCCTTGATTACCAAGGGTAAATGCTGGGCAAGGAGTGGGAATCACCTGTGAGCTGTGCAGCTGGGGAGGATTCTCACCTGGACTGGAATCCAGCCTGCAGGGCCAAGGGAGGAGTCCAGCAGGGGAAAACACTCCCTGCTTTTGCAGTCCATCAGGTTGGTGACTTGCTGCTGAATCATCTGGTCTAGGAAATGCCTGCCTGGGGATTCTTCTCACAATGGTGATGAAGTTTTAACCAGCAGAGGAACCAACTGGTGAAAATGTGAGGATCCTGCATCTCGTGTCCAAGACAAGGTGAGACCTGGCCTGAAATAGGTGCTGCTTACAGGCTCCTTCCTCACTGACTCTGGGGCCTTAAAAGGTTTTTCAGCACCAAAACCTATGTGGGAATACTGGATGTTTTAGGAAAAGCATTTTGTAAATGTTTTGGGTGGGTTTTTTTGTGTGTTGTTGAAGGAAGGGGGTTTTGATTGAATTTTGGGTACACGTGGCTTCACGTGGCACGAGCAGCTGGAGAATGAACAGCCCAGGGGGCACTTTGGAAACATGCAGGAACAGTTGGATGGGAGGAGGCCAGGTTGTCTTTCCAGCCTTTTCCCAGACCCTGACCTCATTTTCAAGATGAGGATCTATGAAAACACAGCAGCCCTGAAAGAACAGAGTCAAAAAGCACTAAGAAGTATTTTAACGAGGCAAAACGTCCTGGAAAGTCTTTTGGTTTATTAGTGTTGAGCACATTCCAAGCCCAGAGAAAAGGGCTCAGAACCTATTAAAATAGTTGGCTTATGGGATATGCAATGTAAGCATGATTAAAATGGACCTGGTTTTATCTATACGAGTATATATCAGGAACAGGAAATCTGTTTTTAAGAAGTAAAATGTATTTCTCTTCAGGAAAAGGTGTCCAGTTGAGCTTAGGGTGTGACAGAACTGCCCGGTGCTGGGAAGAGAAGCAGATACTTTAGATCATAAGGACTCTGATCCTGTTCTGGATGCCAGAACTTTCCTTCATCCCCATGGGAAGGTCCTGGTGGGTTTGAACACCCTCTGCTCTCGTTCAAAGGCCCAGAAACAGGGACACCAGCCTTCCCAGCTGGTGTCTCCTGTTTTGTGGCTGATGAGATGGCACAAAACGACTGTGTGTGTGTGTTGGGCACGGTTCTGTGTGTTTTCATCTTTGAAATTTCAGCTCTTCCCTAACCTTGAGGAGCCCACGGGTGGCTGCTGATCTAAGTGATCTATTTAGATGATTCAATACGTAGCCCGTTCCCACTTTCTCTGTTTGGGAAAAGAGATGGGACATATAGAAACGTGGGAGGAAAAAAAAAAAGCAGGAACTCTCCAGTCTGTTCCACCCTGATGGGAGAGGAGAGCTGGAAGCCCTGGGACACCTTGCTCCATGGAAGGCAGAAGTGGGACACTCCTCAGGTGAAGCAGAGCCAAGGAATGGGGTTTATCCCTACTCAGCAGTGTAGGCACGTGTCCTTGCCCAGGGAAAGGGATCCTTGTGGCTGCTGCAGAGCCCTTCAGAAGCTGCCTGAGAAGAGAAATACTAGCTTGGAAAGCCTGGTGCTTACCCAGGCTCAGCTGTGCTGTCTGTCCCCAGGTCTCCAAAAATCCCTCTTGCCCATTCCCAGCGACTGCCTGTGTGCAAAGGCCAAAGCTCCAGAGCCTGTCTGTGGAGAAGCTGGCAGAGGTCCTTGCACAGGCCCTGAGAGGAGGGTTCCCCGGGCTGTGTCACCACCGTGCTGGAAACCGCCCAGGCGCTCAGGTCGCCTGGTACTGGTGAAAAAAAGAGCAGCTGTTTGAGGGCAAAAATGCTCGGGTGACTGATGGGAAGAGGCAGAAGGGCTTCATTCTTGTGTCTACGTGAGGGGGCCAGCTCTCTACAGGGAACATTGCACAGTCGTTCACAGTCCTCAGGGGGAGGTGGGAAAAGCCACCCTTCGTGGCTGTGAGCCAGTCTGGACGCGGGGAGGTTGTTCCCAAAGCCCTGCCTCCCATCTCCCAGCGCCCACCTCCGTATCCCCACATCATCTGCCTTCCTCACCTACCAACTTCTCTTCCGTCCCATTAACTGCCAGCTATTTCCTTTTGCAGGTTTGGTTTCCATCCAGGAAGGAGGGCCAGCTCTTCCCTGCCTCTCGGGACGCGGCGGTGGGAAGCGCTGCTGAAGCAGGCTCAGGGCACGGGCAGGGAGGCAGCCCACTGCCCAGCCAAGCCAAACCTTGCCATCCCAGGGCAGTGAACTCCCAGCAGCTTTCCGTGGGGAGACTTGCTGTATCCTCCTGCAATATCATCTTACCCAGAGTGGGTTTGAAAGACCGTGAGCTCCATCCTGCCAAAAATAGCCTGTGCAGCCAAAGAAAATCAACAGAAGATCATTAGAGTTGGAGCTGGCCCCCGAGTTGCATTTTTCACCTTTTTTTTTTTTACAAATGACATGTTTCTTGACATCTCTGAAACCTTCATTTGGCTTCTAATACTCCTGATTACTCTTCTCAGTGTAGCAGACTGCATTTCAGCTCAGACTTCAGGGCTCAGCAAGCAACCAGCTTCACTGGCAGAACGGAACACACAGACCAGCAGTGACTTCAGCCCTGAAAGGGTCTGTGCCCAGGCTGGCAGATGCACCCTAAGAAAAGTGTTTGTTTGCCTTTGGTTTGTCTGGTTTTGGTGACCTTTTGCTCAAATCAGCCAGTGACTTCCAGGAGGCAAGTTCCATAATCACTAAACAGAAAGGCAGTAAAATCATCCCATGCGGGTCCTCCTGCTGAATGTTACGTTTCTGCTGAATGTCACAGCCCTCCATCCAAGGCAGGGATCACCAAGGTTAAGGTTAAAGTAACGCTGTGGGTGGACAGGATGGCTTCATGGCCCCCTTGTTCCTCAAGAAGAGTGGCAGCCCAGAAATGGGTGCTGGTGAAACCGGGCAACCATGCGGGGCTTCCTGTGGGTCCCATCACCATTATGGGCTGTTCCATGGCTGGGCAGTGCCTGCGTTGTGTTGTCTCTTCTGCCAAGCCTTCAACAAGCTGCTTCATCTCCTGCCTGGTGCCCACACCACGTTCCTTGGTCTGGCTGGGCTCGTCCTACCTCCTTGAGAGCAGCACCAACTTCTCGCCGTTCCCTCATGGCTCCAACAAGGGTGAAACAGGGAGCTCTGAGAGTGGCAAACCTGTGGCTTTGGCAGCATCCCAGCACGTCAGCTGCCTGCTAACTTCACCAGAGAAAGCTACCAGAATTCTGCTTGGCCTCCAGGCAAGACTCTCAGGGGGGAGGAATTGTTGAAACCCAGCTGAGAGTGGCTCTGCCCAAGAAACAGTCTAAGAGCCAGAGGTAGCACAGCTCTAGCTGTCTGTGAGCAGCACATGGGGATGTTCTCTCCTCTCACAGCTTGAAGTGTGGTTAGTTATTGCTCCTCTGAACAGATTCTTTAAGAGACCAAATGAGGTTTGTTGCTGAAACGGGGCTGGATTTGCATTCTCTGAGCCCGGAGGAAATTCACGCTCATTTAGTGCCCTGAAAAAGGCTTTTTGTGATGATCTTTATCTCGGCAGTTCAGGAATCCTAAGCCAAAGATGAGCCTCAGTTTTGGTTCAAACACAAGTTGCCTGTCTGCCCACAGAGTCCCTAAGTGAGGGGCACTAGAAAATACCCAGAGCCTGAAACAGAGACTGCATCTCGATGGCAAATAAACACAGACTGTGGGTTCAGAGGCTGGGGAAATGATCTGTGGAGAGCATGTGGCAGGAGGGCTCTCTCCCAGCACCCAGGCCTGCTCATGCTGGTCCACATCCACCCGGCTAAAGACTTCCACATAACTTGCAGCTCCATTTTCAGTTGGCCATTTTATTTTATTTTATTATTTTATTTTTTATGCCTCCTGTTGCTAAGTGAGTGATGTGTGTTGTGGGGAGGTGTGCGAGCCATTTCTCTTTCACCACAGTGATTAGAAGAGCAGAACTTGCCATAGTTTTCTCCTCTTCTAGTTGATTAAAAGCCTCCCGTGGCCAATTAGCCTGCAGTGTCCTCCTGTCACTGTGTCCCACGTAGGAATGAAATTCCTCCTGGGAGGTCAGGAGGGAAGAGTATAATTCAAAGCTATTAACTGATTCAAGGCTCAGAAATGAATATTGTGACAGGTCTGTTGAAAAGCTCGAGCGAGCAGGCAGCTACCAGGGATGGATTTGCTGAGGCTGAAGCTGTTGCTGCTCTTCAGGGAGCTGGAAAGCAGTCGGGTCTGAAGGCAGGTAGGAAGGTGACGATGGAGGTGGCTCTCCAGCCTGGAGGGGCAGGAGTCCAGGCACACTTAGGTCAGATGCCAGTTCAGAGCAACAAGATTCAGCCGCCGAGGAGATGGCAGCAAAGGTTTTGTGTTTCGGGGGAAAGACACCTTGAAACAGGGGGTTGTGCCAGGCTGCAACAGAGACGCTTGCTTCAGAAACTCTGCACAGATTGGGATTTCGGGAAAGGGTCAGGAAGGGGTGTGTAGGAGATCCAGTGTCTCACGCTGGAGTTTAGTGTCGTCACTGCTGCTGTTTCTTAGCTCCGAAAGGAGCGTTAAGCGCACGATCCACGTCAAGATCGGGACACAAAGGTTAAAGAAAAAAATACCAAAAAAGGAAAATTTACTTCAATTAAAGCTCTGGTGATCTTTCCAGTTGGGTAGCTTTCTGATCATTGTCATGTACTTCAAGGTATGGTTTGCTGGAATGTTTTGGCCAAGTATTCCTGGCCAGGTGACCAGGACAGCTCCCAGGAGATGATCAGGACGGCCTGTGGGGCTGGGAGGCTAGGGGATGGGGGGGATGATGGGGGGGGGTGATGGGGGGGGTGATGGGGGGGGTGATGGGGGAGATGATGGGGGGATGATGGGGGGATGATGGAGGGGATGATGGAGGAGATGATTGGGGGGAGATGATGGGGGAGATGGTTGGGGGGATGATGGGGGGGGATAATGGGGGGGGATAATGGGGGGGGATGATGGGGGGGATGATGGGGAGGTGATGGGGGGATGATGGAGGAGATGATTGGGGGGAGATGGTTGGGGGGATGATGGGGGGGTGATGGGGGAGATGATGAGATGATGGGGAGATGATGGGGGGGATGATGGGGGGATGATGGAGGAGATGATTGGGGGGAGATGGTTGGGGGGGAGATGGTTGGGGGGATGATGGGGGGGATGATGGGGGAGATGATGGGGAGATGATGGGGGGGATGATGATGGGGGAGATGATGGAGGGGATGATGGAGGAGATGATTGGGGGGAGATGGTTGGGGGAGATGATGGGGGGGGATAATGGGGGGGGGATGATGGGGGACATGATTGGGGGGATGATGGGGGAGATGATGGGGGGGATGATGGGGGGGTGATGGGGGGGATGATGGAGGAGATGATGGGGGAGATGGTTGGGGGGAGATGGTTGGGGGGATGATGGGGGGGATGATGGGGGAGATGGTTGGGGGGGATGATGGGGGGGGATGATGGGTGAGAAGATGGGGGAGATGGTTGGGGGGAGATGGTTGGGGGGGATGGTTGGGGGGATGATGGGGGAGAAGATTGGGGGGAGATGGTTGGGGGGGATGGTTGGGGGAGATGATGGAGGGGATGATGGAGGAGATGATGGGGAGATGATGGGGGGATGATGGGGGGGATGATGGAAGAGATGATGAAGGAGATGATGGGGGAGATGGTTGGGGGGAGATGGTTGGGGGGGATGACGGGAGGGATGATGGGGGGGATGATGGAAGGGATGACGGGGGAGAAGATGATGGGGGGGGATGACGACGATGGGGGGGGGGGACGACAGCCGTGTAGGCGCCCCAAGGCGTGATGAAACCCGGCGGGCAGGCTGGGCCGCGGTGCGGCGTTCACCCCCTCCCTCGGGCCGGGGCACGGAGACCCTCCCTCCTCCTCCCCCTCCTCCCCCTCCCGCTCCCGGGGGGGGGGGCGCTCCCGCGGCGGCCCGAACGGGGGCGCGTGCGCGGGGGGGCGGGGCGCGGGGGGGCGCGTGCGCGGGGCGGGGCGGGGCGGGGCGGGGCGCGGGGGCGTCGGAAGCGGCGGCGGCGTCGGGCGCGCGCGCGCGGCCATGAGCGGCGGGGCGGGGAGCGGCGGGCGCGGCGGCGTGTGAGGGGCTGGGTGGGGCGGGGGGGGGGCTCCCTTCCCTCTGCCTTCCCCCCCGAACCCCCCCCCCCCCCGCCTCCCCGGCCCTCCCAGCGATGGTGCCGGGGCGCCGGGGCCGCGGGCCCGGCGGGGGGCGGCGGCGGCGGCGGGACCAGCCCCTCCGGGCGGCGGGGGAGGCGGGCGCGGGGCAGCGGCGGCCCCCGTCGCGGTGCCGGGTGCGGGGAGCGCTCCGCCATCTCCTCCGCCTCCTCCTGGCGGTGCTGCTGCTCGTCCTGCCCGCCGGCGCCCACGGCCAGGCCGGCCCCAGCTCCGGCCCGCACGCCGCGGGGCCCCCGGACTGGCCCCCCGCCGGTCCCGGGCCCAGCCTCAGCCTCTACCTGAGCGAGGAGGAGGTGCGGCGGCTGATCGGTGAGTTACGGGGCCGGGGCTGGGGTGGGGGGGGGCCCGTGGGGCTGAGGTGATGGTGGGGGGGGCCCGTGGGGCTGAGGTGATGGGGGGGGGGGGCCCGTGGGGCTGAGGTGATGGGGGGGGGGGGGGGGCCCGTGGGGCTGAGGTGATGGGGGGGGGAGTCAGTGCGGGGGTTTGGGGGGGGGGGGGGAGTGAGGTGATGGGGGGGGGTGCCGTGGGGCTGAGGTGATAGTGGAGGGAGTGAGTGCGGGGGTTTGGGGGGGTCTGGAAGAGGATGGAGGAGCCTGTGGGTTGGGGGGGTGGGGAGGGTGAGTCTGGGGGCGGGGGAGCAGGGGGCAATGGGGGTGGCTGCGGGGCTGGTGAGAGGGGAGGCAGGTCTGGGGGTGCAGGGGTGGGCGGAGGGGGCTGTGAGTGGGAGGACAGGGCTTGGGGCTCAGGAGGGGGGCAGGGGCTCGTGGGGCTGGGGTGTGGGGTGAACCTGGGGTTCTCTGTGGGGTTTTTGTGTGGGATGAGTGTTGGGGGGGGGAAGCAGTTTGGGAAAGGAGGAGTCTGGCGGCCCTGGGGAAGAGTCTCTGTGCGGCCTCGTGTCTGCGTGGATGGGGTTTCAAGAGGAGGGTCTTGGGCTTTAGCCTGGTGGTGAGGGGTTTCTTGGGTTGAAGTGGCCGAGGGTGATGCCCCACGGGAGCAGGGCAAGCCCTGGAAGAGGTGAATTCAGCGCCGCGGTGTAATGAGCGAGGCGAGTGACATTCGGAGGGCAGAGACCTGGCAGTAACTGGGTGCGCGTGTGAAAGGAATCTCAGTTTCTAGGCAGGCTGACAATTGCTGTGCAAGTACTTGGAGACAGTTCATGAAGTCCCCCATCTGGCCTGCTGCAGAAGGCTTTTAGCAGTGGTTCTGTGCTCGGAGAGTCTCTTGATTTAAACAAAGATTTGTTTTCTGTAGGCTTTGGCTTGCTTAGGCTCTTGCTTAGAGTTGGTGGCTGGAGTCTCAAAACAAATATGTTGGTATTCCCAGTGATTTGTTTTTCAGTAAGTGCCCTGTGTCTCTCTTAAGCTGAAAAGCAAGCAGTGCCAAGGCTTCATTTGCATCAAATGGACAAAATCAAAAGTACCTCCAGTTAAACTGAACTCGGTAAGCACTTAGCTGGCCAAAGTGTGGGGGGTTTCTGGAGAGTGAAGAGCACTGTGAGTGTTTTTGCCCCTCATGGTTTGCTCTGGCAATTAGCATTTTGTTGCCCTCATTTTTGCCTTGTCTGTACTTGGCTGCCAGATGCTCTGTTACAGATAGAGGATAAAAATGTCAGGCTTGCTCTTCAGCTGAATTTCTAAACAACTGGTTCATCTGGGAAATACTGCCTGGTGAGGTTTGCACTGTCCTGAGTCTAGTGCCTGAAATGTGTCTTAGTTGGGTTTGCTCATGGGTTTGCTTCCATGGGCCATTATAATTATTCATCATTAAGCAGCAACTGAGGAGGGAAGAGCTGCTGTTGTTTTTAAAGTTAAATTGCAGCTGGTAACCTTCCTTATGGGTGTCTGTTGCCAAAGTCACTCATTACTGAAGCTCTCTGTAGCTGTTTTTTATCACTTTAACTCCCTGACATCTAATGATCTGTTCTGCTTCTGTGACCCCAAAGGCCTGGGCAAATTGGGGTCTAATTTGGAGATAAACTGGCACTTTTTTTCAGTTAGTGGGGTTCAGATCACTAGAAATCTGTTGTGAACTGAACTTTCAAGACCTACCTTATGCTGTTGGTGTGAGCAGATTTAATTTTAGGGGTATGCTGAAGGTATACTAGCTGTTGTAGGTAAGGTGTAGCCTAATGGTATGCTTAGGCACAGACAGTCAGACCTCTGGTAACTTGGTGTGCTCCTCTGGCAGGAGAAAGTCCAAGGAGTGACATGTTTGTTCCATTTCTTCACATTTCTGAAAACAAACCAAGCTGTTTTAAGCTGTTGAGTTTTGTAGGACCTGAAGTGTGTTTTCCTGCAGTCGAGCGATTGGTGTGTGTGAACTTTCAAAGAACTGTTGCAGCTTCTGTACCTTTTTTGAGGAAAGCCATGGTTCAGTGGGTGCTGGAATAGTCCTCTTCAGCAGACAGGAAAATGAAGCTGCCTGGGAAGGGAACTGTTGGGTTCAGTGAAGCTGCAAATATAAACACAGGAGCTGGTTTCTTTCACCTTTTGTTTCTAAACAAACTCCGTCTCTGCTACTGTCTTGCTGTGGTTTCACTGAAACTTCTTAGGCTTTCTGAATCCCTCACAAACCCAAGTGTTACTGTAGCTTGTGGTGTGGTTTTGTGCTTCTTAACATCACCCCCACACCTATATGGGATCACTGACTGGTCTGGGTTGGAAGGGAGCTCAAAAATAATCCATCTCCAACCCCCTGCATGGGCAGGGACACCTCCCACCAGCCCAGGCTGCTCCAAGCCCCATCGAACCTGCCCTTCAACACTGCCAGGGATGGGGCAGCCACAGCTTCCCTGGGCAACCTGGGCCAGGCTCTCACCACCCTCACACTCCAGAATTCCCTCCTCATGTCCAACCTCAATCTCCCCTCTACATTCTCTGTGCAAAGCTGGAGCGTCCACAAGATCTGGGCTAAGATCTTTGGGAATCATACCCCATGCCTGCTGTCTTCAGAAGTGAGGCTGTACCAGTTCAGTGGCACATAGCAGTGCTTCTGCTCTCCTCATAACAGGAGGTTGGTGTCTTACAGAGCCATGGCCTGTGTTTTTAATTAGATTGTGGCTCTTGTAAATGAAATAGTGACTTGCTTATTTGTGGCTGTTCTTTCTGTGGCGTGGAGGCAGGACAGATTACTATGATTTGTAGTGAAAACTGCCCACTACTTTCCTGTATGCTTATGCCAGATTTCCACCGTTAGGAGATGGGTTCTGACCACGTGTCTGCCTTAGGAGACATTGTTTTGAAATCTTGAGGACTTTACAGAGAAGAAAACTAGAGAAAACTGGCTCGTCTTGTTGTGTGAGAAGGATTTTTCTTTTGAAAAGCTGCAGACTTCTCATGGTCTGAATAGCAGGACTTGCTATATTGCAGGCGAGTGGTGTCGCCTTCAGAAGTACCTCGTGCTGTTCTCATGCAAAATGGTCACAGCCATCCAAAATATAAGCCTTTGGGGGAAAAAAAAAGTGGATTTCACATGCTTGAGTGTGTCAGATTCCACTCACGCCAGGCAGGATTCAGTGACAGATGAGAGAGAGGTAGAAAGAGTGAGAGAGGAGTTAGCCAAGGGCACTTGGTTGAGATTATTACAGTGATGGCAGCAGGAGCCAGAGGTTTTTTTGAGAGCAGGGGCAAGGATCCAGGGTGATGGAGGGTCAGGGAAGGGGAAGTGAAGTGCTGCTTGCTTGAGAGAGAGACCCAGAACACCCCAACCCTGTTTAGGGGTGTCTGTGAACTCCCTCAGCACCATGATCTGTAGCTTTTTGGAGCTGGCTTGTATGGACAATCTAGAGACTGCCCTGTGATGCTAAACACACATGGCAGATGGTGTTAAATTAGTGAGGACTTACTCAGTAGAAGGTCAGTACTTGATTCAGTGACTTTCATTCAGATTTTCCTGTGAAATCAGAATGTGGTGTTTGCTTAATATTCCAATGCTCTTTTGATCTGCTTTTCACAGGATCCTGTGATACAAAGACACGTATATCCCTGCTTTGCATGTCATGATCAAAGGTTTAGAGAATAAGGTAAAAAATATCTGCTAATTTTAGGTAGCTAGCTTTAATAATTAAGGATTTTATCTGGTCTGTGTAAAGTACACAGCATCATTTAGCACTTGCAGCGAGGACAATCCTTTCTGTTCCTGCAGGGAGTTTTGTTGTGGGCTACATACCTTTCAGCTGTGAGATTGGTTCTGTGGATAGTCCTCCTTATCACAGGGCTCTGGTTCTTTTTGGAGACAGGTCTAGCCTGAATGCTAAATGAGGCTTGAGTCCTGTGAGGGGAAAAATACCATGTTATCACATACCTGAGGGCTGTCATAATGCATACATACTGGGGAGCCTAGATTAGAATTGCAGGAGAGTCTGAAAGCCAGAAGTCCTAAAATGTTTGCATTGACTTTGCAAACTTAATATTCTTTGGCCTAGTTGCTTCTGAGTAATCATATTGAACATAATTTTCTGTTGGTCTTATATTTACACTTGTTTAATTACGGGGTTAAATTAATTTACCATTTATGTAACTCCTTCTTATGTGTCCTAGAATTTCATCTGAAGTTGTTTTGCGACTTACTAAAAACGAGTTGTCTGGTTGTAAGAGGCAAAACTGATGCAAAATCTATTATAGCAGAGGGTTGGTTGTTTCTTTTTTAAATCGTACTGCTGTCTCAGAGTGGTTGTGGTTGGCAGGGACATCATCTGGTCCAACATTCTGCCCAAGCAGATCTACCTCAAGCCAGTTTTCCAGCATTGTGTACAGAAGCTCTCGAATATCTCCAAGGATGGAGACTCCAGTATCTCTGTTGGCAACCTGTGGCAGTGTTGAGTCACCCTCACAGCAGAAGAGTTTTTCCTGATGTTTAACCAGACCCTTGCATGTTTCAGTTTGTGCCTGTTGCTTCTGGTCCTGTCACTGAGCACCACTGAGAAGAGCCTGGTCCTCCTCACACCCACCTTCAGAAATTTATGTACCTTGATGAGATCCCCTGAGCCTTCTCTTCTCCAGGCTGAAAACCTCCATCTCTCTCAGCTGCTCCTCAAAGGAGAGATGCTCCAGTCCCTTTAATCATCGTTGTGATCCTTTGCTGGACTTTCTCCATTAGCTCCATGTCTCTTGTGTTGGGGAGCCCAGCACTGAACCCCATACTCCAGGTGTGGCCTCACCAGGGCTGAGCAGAGTCCTGATGAATTATATGACAACTGCAGCTTTGTGAATGGGGCTGAGTATCTCCTACTCAATTCAACAGTTGATCAAGTGGTGTCTTAGCCTTATACTGTGGGACAGCTTTTTTAATGTCACTATTTTGGGGAGCTGGCAACAGCTCTGAGGAGCTCACCTGAAAAGTGTTTTATGGTGTTTACACTGTTTGTAGTGACTGAAAATCCTCTTGTCCTTAGTCACCTGGTTAGTTGTCCTATGAACAGGAGTTGCAGCTCAATGTGGTGGGGTGTGCTGGGATGAGCTGGATGTTCAATTTATTGACAGGTTAAGTATTTCTTCCGATTGCTCAAATGCTTCAGGGCCTTGTTAAAAACTGACCCATGCCTGTCTTGGACAGCATCCCTGCCTTGACCACCACCAGTCAGCTGGTGAGCTCTCTTGCTAGCATGAAGTTGAAGTTCCACGTGACATGGGTAACTTACACGGTGCCTCTTCAGGAGAGGAAAAAATACAGCAGAGAGCCTCTGTGTAGCTGCACAAGCATGATGTCTACTGAAGAGCAGATGTTGAAGAACCTCAAGGTCTTGAAGAAAGTGTCTGTGTAGCACGTGACCTACTGTTAAGAACATTGATACAACAGAACCAGATCCTGAAATGTTTTCTCACCATCAAGTGCTTGCCTCAGAAGAAGGGTAGCTCCTGGCATGCTGTATGCCAAAATAAGTATTGTCTTGCTGTGCTCTAGCTCTGCAGAAGTGCAGAAAGACCTGCGCTGGAGCAAAACTGAAGTGCTGATGGTGGCCTGAAAATATTCTGATATATCCCACTTCATTGGAAGTGCTGTTTTTTGTATAATTTCTTTATCACTTTGCCTTGCCAGGCCCTTTTATCTAATGGTAATCCTTGGTTGGTGCTTATTAGATGGGTTTTTTTGTATTGTGGGTGAATGTCACTTGAGCCTGCAGTGGAGAAAGAGGGGCTGGAGGCTGGCAGGGTGTCTGGAGGGGACATGCAGCCACATCTGGCAGCTTGCAGGCTGCAGCAGGTTGGGACAAGTTCCTTGCCTCACAGAGCTGAGCAATCTGGTTTCATTTTGGAGCCTTTCAGTGTGCTCGGATGCTTGTCCGGCTGATTTACCGAGTACCACAGTTCCTGTCAATATTGTTCTGAGGTTTATGAGAACAAGATGCATTTGGGGTTCCTCTGCCCTTTTCCAGTCTATTACCTCACTTTTAATTTGCCAAGTTCACATAGCGTGCAGAGAGCTGTTTCTTCAGAGATGTGTGTAGTCATGTAAACCCTCTGCAGTATTTCTAATGCTTGCACACTGGCAGAAGGATGTGCTTCTAGAAGTCTGAACTAGCCTGTGGAAGGCCACGGGGTGTGATGCCAGCAGGGGCAGCTTCTAGCCTGGGTTAGGATTGCTTTGAAATGATGTATTCTGTGTGGCTGCCACGAAGAGGTAAATCTGGGAAATAACTTCTTTTTTCCTTGTGTGTAGTGATCTACTCAGCTTTGCCAAGGCAGGTGGTTGATTTCTGCAGGCTGCTTTGTCACACCAGCTTGTGTGTTGGGACTTAAAACTGCTAGGGGCTCCATCTGAATCCTTTCCTGGTGAAAGCAATTTGCTTCTGCAGATTGGTGGTTCAGGAGGGACTGCATGGGCTTCCTCCTGTGGCCTCTGTCTGCGCTCAGCCCTGGGAGAGAGGAGCCTTTTCAGCTCCCGCGAGGCCAAGAGCTGTCTAGTGAGAAATGTTTGTGACTCTTGTAACATTCATGTGTCAGGGATTGGGAAGAAATCTGACTTCTCAGACTGAAGGTTAGCCTGATCATGAGGGGGAATAGTCCCAAAGCTGCATTCCTCACTATTCTGATTTTACACCTGTGCTCTTTTTGGCAGCATGGTATTTATAACTGTTGGTTGGCCTCTTTGAAAACATGTTCTGTTTCTCCCTTCAGTGAGTGGACAACATGGGAACAAGAGAGAAGAAATGGAGGCAGAGAGCTCCTTGCATGCTTGAGAAATGTCAGCAAGAAGGGCTTGTGGTTCTGGGAGGAAGGCAGGGACTGAGACTGCTTCTAAACACCACCTGGGCAGAGAGGAATACAAGAGAGAAGGATCATGCTCACAGGCATGAAAAATCCCAGGGTGGGAGCTGTGGAGGCAACCATACTGTGCTCACTGTCATGTGGGTACTTCAAAGGATAAAGTACCTAGGGAAGTCTTGTGTTTTTCTCCTCCTCTCCTGCTATTCATAGTTGTTTGGATACTGGAAGAACTGAATGAATTAGACAAATTGCAAATATAACTTGGTTCATAGTTGTTCTGAGCTCTAGTGGAACGAGGTCGCTTGATGACTCATTCCTCCCTCAAACTATCCGATCTGAAATATTACTGAAGCTCCTACTTTCCCTGCAGTGGAAGGGCCTTTAGAGGCTATTCCTGTAGTAACTTAGTGTGCAGTATTAAAATCAAACTGCAGATCTCAACTGTGAAAGCAGGGAGAGTGGAAAGGGTGCAGTGCATTTAATGAGTTGTGCCTGATGAATTGATTTCCCCCCCCCTCGTTTTTTTTTCCCCTCTGAATGGCAGCAGCACCAGCAGATCCTGTGAGAGAATGAATGCTAACACTCCCTGAAAATGCCTTGTGGCAGTACAAAGGGTGCAATAGTAGAGGCTTCAAACACATTATTTCTCTTCCATCTCTGCCTTTGTCCTTCTTTCAAGCGGATAACTCACATATTTGCGCTGGCTGCTTTGGAGATCTGGGAGCAGAAGCAACAGCATGAAACTAATGTGATGCTTTAGAATTTTGCTGCCACTTACTGGGTGTTGAATAGCTGTAATTAAATTAACCAGTATATTGATTTCACTGTGCTGCTTGGGAAAGATAAGAGCAGTAATGGAAGCGTTGGAGCTGCTGCTTGGAAAGCTGCAGCCGCTCAGAATGCACCACTGGTGAAGCTGAGCAGGTTGATAAACTGAAGAGGGTTATCCTCTCAAAACTGTTTAAGCCTTTATGATGGTCTTGTGGAGTAATTCCTAATGAAAAGAAAGCCATGAAGCTTAGCATTTTTTTTCTTGGCAGAGAGATTGCCACAGAAGCAAGTAGACCTGTTTTACTTTGTGTGGAGCTTGGTTTTTGCATGAAACAATCTGTGTCACTGGCATGGAAGCCTTCCAGAGTGCCTCAACAGATGTCAGGAGTGTGTTATTCCTTCAGCATCCCATCAGACACAGAACTAGAAGCACAAGTTGAGAGGCTGAGAGGCCTGGTGCCATCAAAAAAGGGGTGTGTGTGTGTGTGTTGGGTTTTGAATTTATTAATTTTTAACTCACTTGGGTGCTTGTTACTGAACTAGTCGTGGCTGACAGGGACACCATTCTGAAGGTGGCTTACACTGCTGTATTTTGTCTATCCTACTGGGGTAACTGAAGAATGAAGTCTTTTGTATTATAAGAACATGAAGCAAAGTTGAGTTGGCAGATTCCTCTTCTGTCACTGCCAACCCTGGTACTGCACTGTTCTTCTTCTCACCTGTCCCGTGTGCCCTTGTTCACTAGTCATGATACTAGTGAAGGTCCATGGCACTAATTTTCTCCTGCCTTCAAGCATCTGTGTCATGCATCTCATCTTTGGAGTCAGCCCTTTGGGGAACTCACGTGCACTTTTCTGGTTATTACTAGCAAAGTGACTGCTGGTCTTGGGAGTTTTACTAGGTTTTCTCTTTTTCTTTGGTGTTTCAGGTGGGCAATTTTCATTGAGAAGGTGATCTCAGGAGCAGACTTTACTTGTATTCTGCTCTGGGGTAAGAGATGTGGATTTTGGGTTTTGAAAAATTTATTTATTTCAATTTTTATCTCTTAAGGGGAATGTAATCTCCTAACCATTTTCTCAGCTGTCATATCCTGCATATCAGAAAAATGTAGATTTTTTCTGTAGGTGAAGGAGAGCAGAATAAGCAGGCTGCTGAAATGTAATTGTTGCCACTGCTCAGAGATAGACAAAAGGGTAAGCAGCCAGGTCCTAGCAACAATCTGTGTTTTCTTTTTAGTAGGGATTGAGATAAATATTGCCAAGTTCCTTATGCCTTCGCTTCAGCAATTGCTGTCTCCTGGGGGAAGCTTCTTCCTGCAGAAGGAAGAGGTCTGCTCTGACTTTCCAACAGGCCTTTCAGTGAGAAAATCCTGTTTGTCCGAGGTGTTGAACTTGCAAATTCTGTTCAACAGCATCAATAAAGTGAATTCTGGGTGATCTGTCAGAGAAAATTCACAAGGATTTACTGAGAGCTCTCACCTAAGAGTTTTTCCTCTTGTTTGCTGGATGGTGGGAAGTTTCCTAAGATTCCCTTGCTAGAGTGTCTTGGTTGGTTTTCAAGGATGTGATTGTTGCCTTGAAGTTGAGTGTTTCCTCCTTTTGAATGCCTCACATATTGTTTTCCATCTCCAGCTCATGAAAAGTTAACTCTGTGCAAATAACAAAGCCCTTTTTGGTAAATAACCACAGTTCTTAAGCTCTCTGCTACCTTTGGGCACGAGCTGGGGGAGCGTGGAAAGCCCCTGTGCTCTGTCTCTGGTGGGAGAGGTCTTGCCTGGAGGTGAGAATGGATTCAACTCTGGAGCCTCACAAATCAGTGTTATGTTAATGGGTGAATGTTAGAGCAATTCCGCAGAGAGTTGGCACCTTTCAGCATCCTTTGCTGATGTGTCAAGCTGTGATTTTATTTCTAGTCTGTTTTCCATGCACTCCATACTGTTTGCTTTTTTTCAAGATACTGGGTTGTAAGACATTCCTGTGTAGTAAAGCTTAGGCTGGTGTTCAGAAAGAAATCCTTGAAGAGCTCTTTTGTGAGGAATGTCTTGTAGGTGTAGGAAGTTGTCCCACATTCCTTTGTCCTGCTGGGCTTTTTTGAAGTGTCAGGTGGATGATGAGCAGAAGGGACTCTTCAGCAAGTCACAGGAAGAAACGTTTCCAAGCAAAAGGTAGGAAGTGTGTTAGTGAGTACTGATGGATTTGTGCCTGTTGATTTATCTCTGGAGCTTGTCACTGAACACTGAAATTCTCTGGCACCTGTGTTAGGAGAGTTGAAAAGCTTTTTTTGTTCATCATCTCCCTGTTACTGAAGGTTTAACTCTTTTTTTTCTTTTTCCTGTGATATTTTTCATCAATCATTTTTTCCAAAGACTCGTAGCATGCAGGATGTTTAAAAGCAAGTATTTCAGCCCAGATTCCAGACCAGCAGCTATAGCTGCCAGATTGTAGGGTTATGGAAAACCTGCTTCATTAGAGGAAAGTTCACATTCGTTATATATGGCAGATATGTACAAATAGGATGCAAGAAGGTTTTATTGTGCATATGTATTCAGATGGTTAGTATTACGTTTCCACTAGTTTGCTATTTTCTAAATGAAATTGATCCACGGGGATCAGTTTGCATTTGATTTCCTAATTTTTTTAACTCCTCCTTGTCCTTTCAACCCTGCCTAAGCTGATTGTTGAAGTGAACTAATTCCATGCATTCCATCTAAGAAGGCTTCCTCTGAGAAAGTGTTCTTTCTACACTGGAGAAAAAAAAAGCAGCTTTAGTAGTTAAGAGCTGATTTTTACTTCTTTAGCCATGTCTCCTGGTGCTTAGGATGGTATGAAAATAGAAATTTTGTAGTGCACATTTGCAGCAGCTGTTGCAAAAAAAGGAAGAGCTTAGGATTTAAAGTTAGTGCTTCAGACATCAGGTGCATTTTTAATGAAAGGAGGAGCTGGGGTGGGGGGGAGGGAAGATACCTCTCTTCAACAAGGTAAATTGCACAGGGCTAGGAGAGTTGTAGGTATTTCTGGAGTAGGTTGCACAGGCTTGGGAAGCAGATGGTGGTGAAGGGATGTTGGAGCTTGAGGATCATACTCTTTCCATGTGGATGTTCACCCTGGAGTGGAAGCTTCTGGTCTGACCAGAGAGATAACTCAGAGGAGCTGCTCAGGAGTGGAGGCATCATTCTCTGGAGCATGTAAACCTTTGAATAAATAGAATATTTATATAAGGATAATAACTTGTTTAACTGCTTAATTTATTAATTTATTTATTTTTGTTTCATTTATTTCAGTGGCTGTGAGTCAGGAGCAGCAGTTGGGTTGCTTTGTGAGGGCTGAGGTGGTTGGATGTCACACTGCAAAAATTTCTCAGCTGTTTATGAGGAAACACAAATTATGGCCTGGTGTGTTAAGAAAACAGGCACTAATTTCAGTCATTTCTGTACACAGGAATCTACCAGAGGGTTGAGTAGGCAGCTGGGAAACCCTATTATGTCAGCTATCAGATTGCTGTTAGTCTAGGGTTGATAATTGTACTGCAGCAAGCAGTGTTTCAGTGAGAACATTCTCATCTGACTCTTACATTGCACACTCTTGATTTTTTAGACATTATCTTCCAGAATTATGTTATGATGAGCTGAAGTCTGTGACCTGGGGTGACAGACACCTAAATACTGTTGTCATCCTCAAGAAGAATGAGTTACTAGTAGTGCATGGTATGAGATAGATGGCTTCATAAGTATATAATCTAATTTTTCCCATGCAAGTTTCTTTTGTACACTCTGCTTAAAAAGGGAAAAAAAAAAGTTGAAGCTAGACTGCATTTACACAAGGGCATTTAAAAAGAAGTGTTTTGTCAAGCTGCTAGACTGACATGATCCAATTTTGTCATGAACACAAGGGCTGCTCAGCATCTTTGAAATTTGAGAATGAAAACTGGCTTCTCCCTTTCTCAGCTGCTTCAGATGTTTTGTTATGCTAAACAGTGCAAAGAATGACAGACTTTCTCTATGGTGCTGCTTGAATTTACCTTTTGTTTGTGTTCAACTTCAGTTGATTCTTTCAAGTTTGTGCTCAAGGGTGGGAGGGACGAAGATGTGGAAATGAATGATGAGATTGTGGGGTTGCCTGGGTAAAAGGAGCAATTTTGCCTGGAAATTTAAGCACAGTATTGGTCTTACTGCTTTCACGTGGGTTGGTATAGGTTAGTCAAGTCCAAGTAATGAGAAACTAGGTCCTTGAGTGTCGTGCATTGTCTGCATATGGACTTGTTTAAGGAGGGTTGCCAAAGCAGAACTGAAGCTTGTGTTTTAAAACTGTTCATTGTTGATTGCCAATATACTGCTTAAATCAGTAGAAACAATTTCTGAAAAGCTTTTTCTCCTCTGCAGAAATACCAAGTTTTTTGTACTTCTTTGTAACCTTCTCCAGCCCTTTCTTTCTGTGACTGGTTTGCCTAGAAAGTCATCATTGATGAACTGCCCATTTTCTCTGGCTGTGGTAATGCCTCTGTTTTTCTACTAGATCCACCTGTTTTTCTCCTTTTATCATTCCCTATATGACACAGAACATTCCTTACCCATTTGGGTCTGTTCCAGGATGCTGGTGTATTTGTCCTACTTCAAGTGCAAGGTGGAGAGAGTGTGAAACACCTTTGGAGGAATCTGTCATCTTGCAGAATTCCCTTTTCCCTCCCTCCCCACCAGTCAGGAGGGTTTAGTGTAGTACTTTACCAAGTGTTCTTGAACCTGAAACAATTGGGAAAAGAAGCTTTGTTTCTAACTTTTTCTCAGCAACCTGTTCCCTAGGCTGATTGCATCTTATGCTGCTGCTTGTGTTTGACAGAGATGTACACATCTAAAAAACAAGTTAAAAATGGAGGTATCTGGTTTAGGCTGTGTAATGAGAGTGACCTGCTTAATTTGATACCATCTTTTGAAGGTACCTCTGCCCAAACCATGCTTTGGAAAAAAGCCTAGACTATCTGGATAAAGGTAACAGTTCTATTTTAGTATAAGCTCCACCTGAGTTAGTGCTGCTGAGGCCTTGCCCTCCACATCCTGAGCATCCTCACGGAATCAGGGAGTTACACTGACTGAGGAATATACCCCCACCTTTTTTTCTCCTCACCTAGTGCCAGCTTGACTCCTTGAGCTCAGCTTGCTGAAGGTTGAACTTGAGGAACAATTCGAGGCAGGTTTAAGTACGTGTGTCTAAAGGAAAAAGGGGAAGTAGAATTAAAACAATGGAGTTAGACTCAAACTATTGTGGTAATGGAGCCTAAAGGGTTTCCTGCAAACTCTTTAATTTGATGTCTACTCCAGGGAGAGTTAATAATAGCCCTTAATCAGTCTGGAAATCTGAGCAGTGAGGAGCCTGGTTCATTGTGTGTAAAAGAGGTATTTAGATAACAAGAAACAGTGTCTGATTGAATAGAGGTAGCTCACAGCCAATGCTGAGCAAGCATTTCTGAACCTGTTCCACATTTCACCAAGGCTGCTCATTGTCCTCTTGATCCAAGGCTGCTCCTTGTCCTCTTGATCCAAACTTGTGGGAAGAGGGGTGTCAGATGTGATCTGCCCGGCCTGTTTGCAGGGGTATCCCCATCCTCTGTCTTGAGCAGCACAGGGCTGTCAGAGTCTGGCAGGCTGTGCTGGTGTTTCTTTGGTGAGAGTTTAACCTGTGCAACACCATTTTGTGTGAAGCTGAAATATCCCAACTGCAGAGGGCTGGAGCCTGCCTGCTGTGGGGCTCTGGAGCGCACACGGTGCTGCAGCATCGCCCGGGTGATTCCTGTGGGTATGGGGGAAATTTCTCTCCCTCCTTGGGGAAGACAAGCAAACATGAGGAAGGCCAGGAAGGCAGTGAGGGAAGTGATGGCAGCCTGCATTAAGAATGCTCAGCTCGCACACCTGGGCAGTGAGGTACAGCTCTGGTTAAGGGAGAGGATTCTTCCCCTCTACTCTGCTAGATGAGATCCCACCTGGAGACCTGTGTCCAGCTCTGGAGCCCCCAGCATAAGAAGGACAGGGAGCTGTTGGAGGGAGTCCAGAGGAGGCCAGGGAGAGGATCCAAGGGCTGGAGCAGCTCTGCTCTGGAGCCAGGCTGGGAGAGCTGGGGTGTTCAGCCTGGAGAAGAGAAGGCTCCAGGGAGACCTTAGAGCACCTTCCAGTGCCTCAAGGGGCTCCAGGAAAGCTGGGGAGGGGCTTGGGACAAGGGCAGGGAGGGAGAGGACAAGGGGGAATGGATGAAAACTGGAAGAGGGGAGATTGAGGTGAGACATGAGGAGGGAATTCTGGAGTGTGAGGGTGGTGAGAGCCTGGCCCAGGTTGCCCAGGGAAGCTGTGGCTGCCCCATCCCTGGCAGTGTTGAAGGGCAGGTTGGATGGGGCTTGGAGCAGCCTGGGCTGGTGGGAGGTGTCCCTGCCCATGCAGGGGGGTTGGATCTGAATGATCTTCAAGGTCCCTTCCAACTCAAGTGAGTCTTGTGATTCTATGATCAGGCTACAGCATCTCTCTTAAATTGTTGCTTTATATGAATTTGAGGCATCCCTGTTATTGCTGACATGCATGAGTATTGATCTCCAAACCTGCAATAATTGAATTTATGTACTGGAGAAAGTATTTGCTGAAACATTCAAATATAAGCGGAGCAGTACTTGTTGTTTATACAAATACTGAGAGTTTCTTCTGGTGTGTTGCTGCTGGTCCTGTTCTTCACCCTCTTCCTCTCTCCTTTCTCATTACAGGTCTCGATGCAGAGTTGTCCTACGTGAGGAATGATGTGGTTAATCACTATGCATTGTCCTTCAATCTCTTAATACCCAGTGAGACCAACACTCTTCACTTCAGCTGGCATGCTAAATCCAAGGTAGGGCATGACTTCTGTGTTTGAATGCTGGATGCAGGATCTGTGTAGCTTACTGAATACCCACTCTCATAATTTAATGGCTTTTTCCTTTGCAAAAATTAGCATATGCCAAGTGCAGAAGAGTTATGTATATGATTGCAGGCAATAAGTGAAGAAGATATCCAGACTTTCTTATTTTAGAAAAGTTAAGCATCTTTTTTGATGTATTTCATGCTTGCTTTTAGCAAACTACACGTATGTACAAGCTACTGGCTGTGGGATCTTCTGGTGGTGCCTTGAACACACAGAAGGGGCAGCCATGAACTGAAGTCTCTGGAAATCAAATGTAAAGCAATTGTGTTATAGAGTTTTCTAGAAACGTGTTTGGAGACGAGAAGAGCCTATAAAAGTAGCATCTAGTATGTTATTACTGAGCCCTGATTAAATGGAAAGGGATTTTTATTTCAGTTAATCACCATGGCTGGATCATGCAGCAGCAGCTGTCATAAAGACTGCGTGTGCTCTTACATTTTGAAGGATTTCCAGTTACTTAACCATTTATTTTTGTGTACGAAACGATCTGTTTAGTCTCTGCCAGATGTTCACTCTTTTCTTTTTTAAACTTGAGCCGTGGTTTTTCTTAAGTAGGAAAGCCTGCAGTAGGAACAACTCCACCAGTGCCATTTCTGAAGATCCCTTCTGCCAGTGTTCTTTTTCTTGAGGTGTTGCTCTTTACAAGATGTGATTGTTGGTCTGCAACAGTATTAGGTACAGCACAAGCCAGCCCTCCTCAGCATCCTGTTCCACCTTCCCAGGCAGTTCAGTCTCTTGCCATTTGAACAGAACCTTTAAAGGAATTTCCTTGTTGTTACAACCTGTCCCTGCCCTGACTTTCCTTGGGCCTGTCTGGGAATTTTGAGTGGGAATTTTGAGTAGGAATTTTGGAGCCCTGCTTCCATGTCTGTGATTGCACCCCCTGACATCTTCTCTGCTGCCTTTGTGGGGTGGTGTAGTGCAGTAGGAGCTCAGAAACTGGGTTATGTTTCTACCCATGGCATCTTCACTGAAAAATATATTGATAACATAAATGCATCCTATTAAGTTTTAGAAAGAGGGAGGAAAATAATGGGTCCAAACGAAGTCAAACCAAATTAATTGTGTGGAGGGAAAGGACGAATTTCCAACAAGAACTTAGGACTCGGTGACTAGGTGACTAATTAACTTCAGTGGAAACAAAGTCTTGTCTATAGTTCAACAGTTGGTAAGCAATTTTGGCTGCTGAGTTTATAAAACTGACTAGAGCAGGGGAATCTTTTTAAAAATTCCTGTAGCTTTAAGAAATAGTTTTGAACAAGTAAATTTAAAAGTATCAGCAGGTGAGGTTTGTGGTGGCTTATTATTTTTTTTTTTTCACACTGCACTTTCAGTTCTGGCCCAAATTTTCAAGAATTATGTCAAGATTGGCTTCAGGTCTGGCCTTTTAAATTCAAACTGTCACAAAAGTGCCACCTTTAGGCTTCATGTAAGAAACTTTGGGAACCTTAAATCACCGATACGCTCTGAAAACAAGATAAATAAGAGACAGTTTAAGAACAATTATCGAAAGGGAAGTAGCTTTTCTTGGTTTTTTAATACTGTAGAAGTTTCTTAATGTCTTTTATCTCCCAACTGTTGTTACAGGTTGAGTATAAACTGGGATTTCAGGTGGATAATCCCATGGCTATGGCTATGCCCCAGGCCAACATTTCTCTTCAAGGAGATGTTCCTCGCACCCTTTCAGGTAAAAAAACCTCCCCACCCCTACACCTGAGTAGCTGATGCTGAGAGTGTTTACTTTGTTTTGTTCAAAACGTGGATACTCTTGGGTAATGGTGTAATTTTTCTTTATTAAGCATCATCTTTTATTATTGCTCTTGGGTCCTGAGGCTGTTTGTGAGGTGTTCAGGTGCAGGGGGCCCTGAGAGTCTTCTGGATATTGGGAGTGGGTGAGGCAAGGCCTCATTTTGGGCCATTTTGAGTCTTTTTGGGGGCATTTTGAAGCATTTTGGGGGGCTTTTGGATTTTTGGGAGGGTTATAGGGATATTTTTGGAGTTTCTGAGGAGGTTTTTTTTGAGGGGGGGAGGGTTGTGGCGTGCTTAGATCTGGGGGAGGTGATGGGGAGAGCCCTGGGGTCTCCTGGGCTTTGGAGGGAGGAGGATAGACCTCATGGGACCATTTTGAGCCATTTTTGGGGGCCATTTTGGGGGGCATTTTAGTGTTTTGAGGGTTCCAGAGAGATATGTGGGGTGTTTTGGCATGCTCAGATCTCGAGGGAAGTTGAGGGGACTTGTCTGTGGGGGTCTCCTGGATATTATGGGGAGGGCAAGGCCTCATTTTGGGCCGTTTTTAGCCATTTTGGAGGATTTTTGAGTGTTTTTTTTTTTTTTGGAAGTGCTGGGGGTTTTTTGAAAATTGCTTCTGTACTTACTGAGGCATAAGGCAGGATAGAGCAACAGTGCTGATGTTGTTCAAAAGGGAATTAAAGATTGGGACTACTAGTCTGAGAGTAATATATTTCCCCTTGTTTAGTGGAGGATTTTCCTAGAGAGGGAATGGTGACTTTTCTTTTAGATGTGTGCACACACACCAGGTTCCCTTTCAACAGTCATAATTAGCAATTGCTAATTTGAAAATCCATGCCTTTTAATTTTTCTGGCCTGTAGAAATGACATTTCAAGGTGTGTGGGAGTTGTTAATACATTAAAATGTTTGTGGCAAGTTTTAAAAGTGAGAAGACTTATTTTGAGTATGTATTAGCTCCTCCATAAGATGCCTACTGGGAAGAGTTATATTTGTTTCAGGAAATGTGACAATGATCATAATTCCTTGCTTGTCCAACTGTGGTTGAATGGATCAGTTTGTACCTTTGTGGAAGCAGACATTAGGATGTTAGGCTTGTTGTGTCAGCTCTGTTGGCATCAATAATACTGGAATATAAGCTAGAAAATAAACGTCATATTATTTTAAGCTTTGGTTCCAGTCAGATTTGCAGAGACCAAACTATTTCAACTTAAGAGTTGTGAAAAAAGCTGACCCCCCTGGCATTTGGAATAGGAATGAGGAGAACTAAATGTTCTGGGTTTCTGGGATAAGAGGTTTCTCTTGGGACAACAAGAGAAATTCCAAAGCTAGTCATTTCTCCAAAAATGCAATGTTAGTGATCTGTAAACTTTTAATATCCTTCATATAAAGCAATAGAAAGTCTAGTCCTTGTCTGAAATGACAAAGCATGAAGGCTAAAATAGCACTTCTTAAATACATTATAATCATTGAAAAGGACCCTTTTCACTTAAATAGTTTCCTCACAATGTCTGGAAAGTGGTTGAATGTGATTTTAATGCCTGTTTGTTTCTGTTTGCAGTGTTCCGTGTCGAACTCTCCTGCACTGGCAGACTTGACTCTGATGTCACAATACTCATGCAGCTCAACTTGACAATAAATTCCTCCAAAAACATCACAGTTTTAAATTTCAAACGAAGGAAAATGTGCTACAGAAGTAAGGGATTAAAAATATTTTCAAGGTTTTTTTTAGCTTTAAGAGTGTGATAGGAATAAGGAGCGGGAGGGTGTATGATCCAGGACACAATTAACAGGCCCCCAGAGTGAATGTTGGAGAGAATAGGAGGAAGCCAGGTCAAAAAAAATTGCCAATCAGGTGCAAGTGGGGATTTTTGCTAAAAGCAGAAGCTGATGGATGAGCAAATTCCCCAGGTTTCCTGCTGCACTGACTGACCTTTTTACTTACAGCGCACAAAGACTTTTCTCTGCTGTGCTCAGAGGGAAGAAACTAGTTTCCTCAAAACTGCAGCACTCTGAATATTCAAGTTGTTCTACAAATGAACAACTAAATCTACTTCTAGAATGAGAGAAAATTGGCTATTTAATTAGTCGAAGCAGGTGTTGGTTTTTCAGACTTAGTGCAGAATGATCTTGGTAGATAATGCAGACATCAGAAATCCCAGATGAACTCTTCTGCAGTTTCACTTGGGAATCTGAAAGCACAATTTATTCTTGTCTAGTAGGGACTGTTGCTGCTTCCTAGAAGTGTTTTCACAGGAATCAGAAGGAAGTTATTTTGGAGACTCCCAAGAACTGTACCCTCCTTAAAAATGGCTGTGGTGTTCTGTTCTCGGGCAGCGTTTGAGGATGGCCACCCTCTATTTACAAGCTCCTCCTGGCTCTGTTCTGTTTACTCAGAGCCTTTTAGACCAGTAGTTGGTTTTTCAGAGGGGAGTTGGTCATTTCCATTGAGCAGGAATGTCTTAAGGATGAACTCATGGAAGTGGGGATGATTGAAAGAGCCAGCAAGGCTTTTTACCACGTGGTGTTGTGATACTCATGGTCCTTGCATGGATGTTATGGGAAGATAATTCTTAATTTGAAGTGTTTCTAGTGAAAGTGGAGTTCTTGCTGATAATGTTCTGAAGGAAAGGCACGCTTACCTCCATTTCGTGTTCTCCTAGGTACTTTTCAAATGTTCTGAGTGCAGACATCAGCACTGCTTATACATTTGTAGCTGATTGAGCTGCTGAGTGTACAGAGGTTTCCATAGACACTGTGCAGTTATCTGGGTGTGAGAGATAATCACTCCTACATAGCTTAGGAAGTGACTCTCTTACAAAAATTGTCTTTCTGTGTGTTCATAAAAATGTCAGTGACTCTTTTTTGATGCATATTTATTTGATGGGTATAGAGCATCTGGGGATTTCTGATTTAATTTAGTGCCTAAGTTAAAATATGCAGGAGCAGTTTTGCTCTAGGCATTTGTAATACTTCTTCCTAAAGTTTAAATAAATAAATAAAATTGTCAGATTTTCCCTTCCCTGGGGGAGGGAAAAACTATTTTCACTAGTTCATCAGGCTTCACTGGCTTTTCATGGAGCTGGAAGGTGCTGTACTGGGCAGAAAGCAGCTCTTCACAGCTGGGAGCAGGGAGGGTGATGTGCAGGTGGGGCTGCACCTTTGCAGCCAAAGGAGCTCTTGTGTTGCCTCAACTGCCTGCAGGTCCTCAGGTCACCTCCACCACCTGCTTTCCTTTGAGTTGCACTGCTGGTCCTAGTGACCAGACTTGTAGAACATTTACTGAACATTTATCCCCTTTCTAAAGGATCACTGTGCCTTTTGTTCTGTTTTTATGAGTAAATAGGCATTACCTTTTTCATCCTTCTGTTTTAAAGCACTCATGACTTGTAGCATCAGCTGAGAAGGCACAGTGCCCCTGGCTGCATCTCTGACTTCTTCCTAGGAGGAGCAGAATTAGGATTTCTGCCAAATGCTCAGGGTAATATTGACTGAGCATTGAACAAATGATTTTCTCTCCTGTAGTAACGGATTCTGTGAGGTCTTTGTTGTTCAGTGTCTTAGCATCCACTCGTACTCTGTACCTCCTCTTTCTACCATCTGCTGCTTTGGACTTTGGTGGACAAGCCCCAGAGGGTTTTTTGAGGTAGGTAGATTCAGTGGGTTCCAGCATGGCCTCCATGGACGTATGTACTGGGGGTGAAATAAATCCTAAGACTTCTGTGTCATAAAGAAGTGTAATTTTTATAATACAGTGGTTAGGTATTTCAAGTGAAAATCTGGAGATAACTCTAATCCTTAAGTCAGCTCACCTGTTTAAAAAGAGAAGTGTTTTTCCCTAACTGAGGCAATTGACTTTTAATAAGTTTGTGCCAAGCTTAATCATTTTCTCTCATCTCTTTAGAGCTTGAACCAGAAGTAAAATCTCCAGCATCTGACAAAAACAGCAGCAAGGCTATCTGTAAGTAATTGAGTGTGCAACTTTGGGTGTGAGAATGAAAACCTTGTGATGTTCTGTTTCCATAGCATTCCCTAGACAGAATCCCCAGGTAGTCTGTACCATACCCAGCATTTTAGTGGGTTTTTTTGGCAGTTCATTATTTGAACTGGCAATATATACTAGTGAAGAGGAACAACACTATTGCAAGTCTCCTAACAATGGATTCTTTTACCATGTCTTGGGGGCTCTGGTTTCCTTACATGACTCTGATCATGATTTTCTTGACTTCAGGACCTCTCCTGTCTGATTTGCTGTTCTGACTTGCCAGTAGAGAATGAATTGGATGGGGTGGTTTCTTTTCCTCACTCCTCTTCTAGCTGGAAATACCATCAACTCACTGTGCTCAGTCTTTGTGGCACCCAAAGTGTAAATAGTTTTGCCAAAATGCTTTTTGAAAGCTAGCTTTTATCCTTCAGTGGGAACCCTCCTTTCATCCCAGTAAACAATCAAGGCCCTGCTTTGCTGCAGCAGGAGTTATGGTGCCCACTTCTCTGGGAGTTACCATGGCCTGTCCCTTCAGGCTGGCTCCATCTCCCTGCTCCTGGGTGGCAGGGCACTGGGGGTGAGCCTGGGGGCAGCAGCACTGCCCTCTTGCCATGTCAGCCTGCTGGGAACTAACAAAATGTTGTTTGTTGTGGGTTTTACTTGTGAGGGTTTTTTTTGTTTATTTCTTTTTAGGAAGGTTAAGTAACTTTTCACCTTTCTATTCCAGTTGATCCTGTAAATGCAGCTCCCACCACTTCCACCCGTGTGTTTTACATCAGTGTTGGTGTGTGCTGTGCTGTTATATTCCTGGTGGCAATAATATTGGCTGTCTTGCATCTCCACAGCATGAAAAGGATAGAGTTGGATGACAGGTATGTATTCCAGCTTTTCAAATGCATTTTAGGGATGCATTGACCCAGACTTGTGGGAGTTCTGGCCTCAAAATGAGCACTCTTTAGTAGCTTGTTGTTTCTGCTCTTGATGCCAAGCTGTAAGATTTTGTTACCTGTGCAGAGTAGTGAGAAGTTGTATTCCCCATCCCTGGCAGTGTTGAAGGGCAGGTTGGATGGGGCTTGGAGCAACCTGGGCTGATGGGAGGTGTCCCTGCCCATGCAGGGGGGTTGGAACTAGGTGGTCTTTAAGGTCCCTCCCAACCCAAACCAGTCTGTGATTCTGTGATGGTTCTATGAAGTGTTGTACTACAGAAAGGCAGCAGGTCTTCTGCTGTATATGGGGTGGGAGGGTTGTGGCTGTTTCCAGAATAGTTGTGGGGGGGGACACACAGTGGGGAAATCTGGACAGAATCAGACCTACAGGGATTTTCAGGATTGAAGGGAAATGTGATAAATACCTGGGCACGCTGAAAATACTTGTTTTTCCTGCCTTCTGCAGGAGGTTCAATTTCAGTTTTCTCTATTTTGATTGATTTACCACTATTCACTTTGGCCTTGGGGTGAAATCTGGGGCTTGCAACTGGTTGCTTATCAAGATGAAAATGGGCTCTCAAGTGTCTTTTCAATCCAGAAAAACAAAATTGGCACATCCATGCAAAAAAAAAAGCCTTGTAAGGTGAACCCAAGGTCAATATGGTCAGCTGAGTGGGGATTAAGCCCTGAGGCACAAGGGAGGCTGAAAAAGCAGGTGGGCTGAGGCTCTGCTGGGGCTGTGTGGATAAACTGCTTCAGATGCAACTGCTCAGAAGCAGGCAGTTGTGAAACTCAATACTGGGGGAAAACTGTCAGGCCTGTGGGTGGTCACCCCTGTTGAAAGGATGTCTTGAACAGTTTCTGTTCCTGCCTGCAGCCTCTCAGAGGAGCTCTATCTTGTCACCTTCCTCTCTAGCCATTCATCTGTTTCTTTGTGGTTTTGCTTTCTTCCATTTACTCCTGTGGTGTCCACAGACCACTTGGGTTTTTGAGGGGTGTTGGTGTAGTAAGTAGTAATGGTTTCTCAGAGCCTGATTATCCAACCAAAGGACTTGTTTGTTTTCCTCAATTCATTTGTGCCTAATGATCTCCTGAAGGTTTTTTTTAGTCAATAAAAGGTGTTAAAGGATGTGCAGCTTGAAAAAGGAAAAATCTTACATTTACAGAGTGTGGGAATAGTGGTATCTAGGAGTTTTTGAGAGACTGATTCAGCCTAGTGGTGTGATCAAATGTCCTTTCAACCACTCCTTTGTACTTGATTCCTGTGGAGATACAAGCTAGAAACTGACCTGATGTTAATACTCTGTGGTTTGCTGGTGTTGAAGCCAGTATATGGCCTTCTGATTTCTCTGAAGTTTGTGCAGGTAGTGGGATTTAGTTCTTGAGACTTCTTGAGCCCAAAAATGCCTGAACCTATCAAAAACTTGGGCTCTTGGCTGAGAGCTGGGGTCAGCTGGTGTCGTAGCAAAGCTGGGCCAGAGGCAAAATGTGCCTGAAAATCAGGATCTGTGGAGTTTTATTTTCAGAAGGGGCAGCATGGACAGGAGCCAGCAAAGAGGCTGAGGTGGTGTGTCAGTGCTTGGTTGAGAAGCTGGGTCAGTGTGATAATCTATCTCAGTGTTATGCACTGACGTTACATATGATCAGTGACTGCTTAATGCAGCAACTAGCCAGGGAAAGAAGAAAGAGAAGGTGAGAGAAGAAACAACTTCTGATTTGGTTTTCAATAACAAGCTCAAAATGTTGCTGTAAAAGGGTTCTGAATAAAAGATAACATCATTAGGGTTAATGACCTCCCAGGAGCAACAGAGGCTGAAAAACCCTCTTGCTGTTGCTCTTAGCTTCAAAAACCAGAAGGAAATAAAAACAAGGAAGGCTGTTAAATAGAAGCTAAAACCAGGCAGCTGAGTTTACAGGCAGCACATGGACCATTTAAGAACACTGTATTGAAAACTCAGAGCAAAGACTTGCATACCTCCTATCAAAGGCAGTTGAAAAAGTGCCAAAGAAAGTTGGCATGGCTGAGCAGCAGGATAATGGAGGTTATTAAAAGCCAGAAGGCTTTGGTCAAAAAGCTGACATAGTCTGCAAGTGAGAAAAACTAGGAAAACTCAAACATGAGCAGATCAAACCTAAAATAAAAAGAGAATGAAGCCAAGCAAAAAGGTAGTTTTTCAAACTTGCAACAGGCATGAAAAGAAGAATTCCTTTTTCAAACTTGCCTGCAGCAGGAAGCTAGCCAAAGAAATCTGTGGGGCTGGTAGGTGATCAAGTTACAAAAGGAGTTTCCAGCCATAGCAGGGAAATGAAATGCAAGTTCCTCATCAGTGTTTAATGCATGACCATGCCAGGACACTTCTTTCTGGAAGACTTTGCTGGAGAGTGGACAATATTGAAGCAGCTTGTAGATGTAATAGTGCCAGTGGTTAAAAGAAGCAGGAATAAGTTGCTAGCACCAGAGAATATTAATTCAAAAACTCTAAAGGAAGTTCAAGTCCAGTAGCCAGACCTCCTACAGTGGGTTTTAACCTCGTGCTAAAAACTGTGCTGGAATCCTGCACCTGGAGGACACTGAAGGTGGAAATAACTTCTAAAAAGTTTCCAAAAAGAGCTGTAAATCAGTAAATTCGGTGTATGTATTTTGAAAATTACTGACTTTGTTCTAAAGAAACAACTCGGTGAGTGCATCTGTGATGATGGTATGATGGGAAGAGCTGACTTGGCATTCTTTATATTTTTCTTTAAAGGAAGTCTTTGCTTAAAAAGTGACAGTGGTCCTTGAGAGCATCACCAAGCATGTCTAAAAATCCCCCAGGGATGGTTAGCACTGCTTGGTCAGTGCTTGACAGCAGCCTCAGAAGCAAACTTGAGTGTTGATTATTTGGCAAGGCAGAGAGGGTTATACCCCCAAACAATCTTTTCTTGGTTCTCCCAACGTCGTCGGGAGAAATGGAGAAGCTTTTAAGTTTCAAGAAATGAGGGGATGTTTGTGTGTGTTTGGGAAGGAGATCAAAAAAGCTTCTTCCAGCCCAGCTGCCTGACAGGTACTGCCTTTGCCTGCAACCTTTCTCACCTGTTCTTAGGCTGTTGCAGCTGCAACAACTCTTTTTTGTAGGATTTTGTCTATAAGGATAAAACAGAAAATGTTTTATCCTGTGGTTTTAAGCCGTGTCTCCTGAATACTACATGCAGCTGTGGTCCTTCTACCCAAAGAAAATATCTCAAAGCCACATTGTAGGTGGCTCTGGAAGGGGCAACAAGTGTCCAGGTGGGTCTGTGAAAGAGGGCTGAGATGGGTACAGTGGTGTAGGGCAAACAGGTGTTGGAAGGGGTTATCTAGGGAATGTAGTTTTGGTATTTGCTCCAGCCCAGAAACTAAAAGGCATTGGATAGAGCCCAGAGCAAGCAAGAAGAGATCACTCTGGCTGAAGATGCACCCCAAGCTGTGTTGGGTGGTAGGAGTACTTCTCCATGTGGCTCAGGCTGCTGCTTTCAAACTTCCATAGTTGTATGTGGTCCCCATTGGGATGTTGGTGCTATGAAATAAAGGTGTACAAGTCTGGGGCCTACAGGAGAGCTGGGGAGGGACTTTTACAAGGGCTTGTAGGGAGACAACAAGGAGGGATGGATGAAAAATGGAAGAGGGGACATGGAGGTGAGACATGAGGAGGAAATTCTTTGCTGTGAGGGTGGTGAGAGCCTGGCCCAGGTTGCCCAGGGAAGCTGTGGCTGCCCCATCCCTGGCAGTGTTGAAGGGCAGGTCGGATGGGGCTTGGAGCAGCCTGGGCTGGTGGGAGGTGTCCCTGCCCATGCAGGGGGTTGGAACTAGATGATCTTCTAGGTCCCTCCCAATCCAAACCAGTCTGTGACTAATTTTCTGGAATGTAGTTGTTTTGGTGTTTCTGGTAGGACAGGGTGGTTCTTGTGAGGAAAGTTTTGTCACCTTGATTTTTTTTCAGAAGTGAGGGGAAAAGCACTGGGAAAAAGGGCAAATTCTGCAAAACAAAGATCAGGAAGTTCTTCACTCTAAAAGGATAGAAGTGCTGAGATTCCTGAGTTACCAGAAATGTGTGAGAGACTTAAAAAAAATGCCATTTTTTCAAAGTCTAGCCTGGAAAATCTTAACTTTCGATCCGTTCCTTCTGAGTTTGTGAAAATGACAAGCTGTGGTGTTCATGTCCTGTTTTGTTTGTTTTGAAACAGCATGAGTGACAGCAGCAGCTCTCAAGGTTTATCCCAACCTTCCACACAGACCACGCAGTATCTGCGAGCTGACACCCCAAACAATGCAACTCCAGTAACCAGTAAGTGTTCATCTAATTACAGACCTTTGCAGCAGACCCTCTTGCACACAGAGTTATTGGATTGTAGGGGACTCACCAAGTAGTCTTTTTCTAGTTGCTACAACCTGCAAAGGGAATCAGTGAGGAAAAAGCTTTACAAGGGTGATACATTCATGATTTCTTTTTGTTTCCAGCTCTAGCACAGGGAACAGTGAAGATAGAAGGAGAAAAAACGTTGAATGCACAAAATAAACACGAGGAACGTTCTTAGTTCTTCCCTAGTCTTCTTAAAGTTGTTTTCAGTCATGTTTATGATCAAAGAGATTCTCAGGATTTTTTTTCAGTGATTCATGAACTTGTACAAAACTTATTCAGGCCTTTCTGACTGTATCTAGAAGTCTGCAAGTACCAGAAGAGGGCACTGGCACTTTGGGTTACGTTCTGCTGGAGTAAGGCATCTTTTCTCACTCCCAACAGGTCTTCTGGCAGTCTCTGACCATGATCTTTTATTTCCTTGTTGTCAGGGAAGTGCAATGCCATGTTAATCAGCTGCAGTACATAAGGAGGAGTTTTATTTACTTGGTGTTAATAATGAGACTTGATTACATGACACTGTGTAAAATTCTTGTGTGATTTCCCCTGCTCCGCGGATTATTATATTCACATGACTTGTGTTTGTTTTTTAATACTATAATCTTGTTAAGATTAAGACATAATCTGTGTAAGTACGTGCTGTTTGCATGTCTTTATACCTGTAGGTGGTGCTGAGGTGAAGCAGTGTGCTTGTGTTCTCATTGTAAGGGTATTTATATGGGTTGGTTTGGCTCTGCTGGCTCCTCAGGTTATCCTACGTTACGGATAGAGAAGAATGATCTGAAAAGTGTCACTCTGATGGAAGCAAAAGCTAAAGTGAAGGACATAGCCATCTCCAGGGAGAGGATAACTCTAAAAGATGTGCTCCAAGAAGGTATGTACAGGACTTGGACACCTGTTGGCTACGTCACGGTGTGTATGTGTGTGTATATATATATATACACACACATATATATGGAGTATTTTATAGCTAGATTTTTCAGAAATTAATCATAGGTGACATTTCTGATCTCTTGGAGGAGAAGAATGATGAATGATGTTTGCATTTGGGGTGTGGAAGAGGTGGGGAAAGCAGTTTCTAGAATTCATTAGACCACAGGAGCAATTGACCATGCTTGGTAAATCATCCAGCTTGTCTGTTTTAATAATCTGGTCCTTTAAATAAAGGTAAGAGTCAGATGGCTAAGAAATGAGGTAATCAGTTAGGGTTGGAAGTGGCAAACTAACTCACTTTTGTGACTTACTGCAGGAGATTTTCTCCAAACAAGCAAACACAAAAAAAACCAAAGCAGACAGTCCCAAAGCCTACAAAACCCTTGGTTGTCTAAACTCATTAACTCAATTTCATCACTTCTGATTTGGAAATCTAATCAGCAGATGCAACAGGTCTGATGTGAAAAATTCAGGGGTTACCTGCTTCTTTTATTTAGTGTTTACTTTGGAAGTGTGCATGCACAACATCCACTGGTTCTTATTGAATTTGGGAAACAGACCTAAATATGTAGAGGTTTTTGTCATTATTCTTTGTTGCTGCAACTTCATCTGTGTTCCCTGAGCCTGATGAGAAATGCAGCTTTCCAAAGTTAGAGGTCTGAGATACTCATTCTTTGGAGGTCACTCAGTGCTACAGCTCAGCTTCAGATGTTCAGCACCAAGTGACAGAGCTGCCCTAAGCCACCAAGATGCTGTTGAATCCAGTGTGGACCCAGTTAATAGTGGGATCTTGTTTCTTGGCCTCCAGCTGGCATTTTGGGTCTGTCAAAACCTTCAGAAGTTAGAGAAAGGACTAGAAGACAGATCCTGATAAGTCATCCATATTCAGGGTGGTGGCAGAGCTGTCAACTGAGAACCAAAGAGTCTCAGAAGGGAAGAGGTGAAGAACAGAAATGTTTGCATTAAAATTTCAAGAATTCCTAAGTGCTGCCAGTGGAACTTAAACATATTTTACATGTCTTGGCCAGAGATTCATTATAAACCTCAAGTAGTTTCCATAGCATGATCTACTTGAACATGTTAATCGTTCAGGAGAAGATGGTTCTGCTGTGGTATAACCAGTTGGAAGATGCAAATCACCAGGTCTGAGAGTGTGCAAAGGAAGAGGGATCTGTAGGGGCCCTTTGTGTGGCTGGGCTTGTGCAGCACCTGGATCTGAATCTGCATCAAGCTCCTGTTATAGTAGATGTAATAGTCTGAAGTTGTGCCAGGGGAGGCATAGATTGGATATGAGGAACAGTTTCTTCCCCAAAAGGTCTGTCAGGCCCTGGCCCAGGCTGCCCAGGGCAGGGGGGGAGTCCCCATCCCTGGAGGGGTTTCCAAGCCCTGGAGATGTGGTGCTGAGGGACATGGGGCAGTGGTGGCCTTGGCAGGGCTGGGTTAATGGTTGGACTTGATGGCCTTAGAGGTCTTTTTCAACCAAAATGATTCTGTTCTTTAAGTTTCTGCATCTTCAGGAGCCAAGATAGGGTTCAGTTGACTGTTTAATAACTTGCACTGTATATTCCAGGTTGCTTCTGGTCTCTAGTTAAATTGCTTCTCAAGGAGGTCCCAGTTTGAAGATCTTTTTGCCAGGTTTACTTAGAGTCTCAGGGTAGATGACAGAAGTGTTGCACTGTCCCTGTGAAGTATTTAGAAACCAAATGTGGCCCACACTTCATTCCAGAAGATGTACAACCAGGCTAAGACTCTCAGCCTAATCCAACAGGACAAATCAGTGAGAAAGGGATGCAAGATATGAGTAAACTGCAGGAAGATGATGCACACCTTGGTGCCACAGTAACAGGGTGGCAGAAAAGCATTGCCAGCCTGAGTTGTGTAAAAAGGTAATTCTTTGTGTGTTACCATGCTGCAGCTGTTCAGTTGAGCTCCTCTTCCTGCAACAGCATCCTTAACATTTTCTGAATGGAAAAATGTTGAAGAGACTGAAAATAAAACCAAATCCCAAACTGACCCAACACCTTCCAGCTGAGGTGAAACATTTCTCACGTTATTGAAATGTTTTTCAAACTGTTCCATGCATACTGTGTGGCTGAAACCAGTATTTCCCTGGGAACATTTCAAGAAACCTCATCTTCCTGAGAAATGTTTTGACTGGAGAATTCCAGATGAGATGAGAAGAGGACAGAGCTGGAGTTTTAGTGCAGGCAGCTGCCAAAAGACAGAAGTGCCACAAAGAAACCAATCATCAATATTGCCACTGATTTGAACTGGATCTTGCTGCTATTGTTAGTTGTCCCCTTAAGTTTTAGTTAGCTAAAACTTGAGTTACCTAAAACTTACCTAAAACTAAGTTTTAGTTACCCAAAACTTTCAGCGTTTGCTGCAGGTTGTTCTGAACCCACCTGGTGCTGGAGCAGGGTTTGGGTTTTAGATTGCTGACTCAATGGGCATTCAGCCCTTGTTCCTAAATTTCTGCTGTGGCTTCTTAGTTCTTAAAAGATATTACTGTTAATATTACTGTTATAAATGTGTTTTAACTACATGATACTCACTGTATTTTCACTTCATAGGTACTTTTGGGCGCATTTTCCATGGGATCCTAATAGAAGAAAAAGACCCCAGTAAAGAGAAACAAGTTTTTGTCAAAACTGTTAAAGGTATGTTTCCATAAAGGAAGGACTTTTGTCACCAGGTTTTTTTTTGGGTTGTGATGCAAGCTGAGTGTATCAATCTGTCCTTAAAAAACAAAATAGGCAAATGGCTGCTACTTAAAAAGCAAAAGCAATTTGGATGCTGCCTTCAGCCAGAGTGAACAGACATCTTATATGGAAGAAAAATGCATCTGTCCTCCACAAGTGCCTTCAGTCTTGAATACTTTTGCTTATTATTCTTCTAAGTAAAAAAATATATTTGGGTTTCCCCCCCCCCCTCCAGCATGTCATTGTTCTTTCCATCCACAACCTTTTCCCCTGCAAAATGGCTGAAAAAGGCACCTGCAATGCAGCTGAAAGTGTCTTAAGAACCTGTGTGGCTAATCAAAAGATGGGGTGAAGTTTCTGTGGGGCCAGGGACCAGCTGTGATTACTGAACACAGGCAGTGGGAGCTTAGCCTCCCTTCCTGCCTCTCAAATCCTTGCCTCCTTGGCAGCCTGACCTGCAAGGTCCCTCCACCTTGGTGGGGTGGGTGCCAACAGTGAAGCAGTGCTTGGTGTGCAGCAGGAGGGCAACCTCTGAGTAAATCTGGCTCAGCAAGGAACCAGCCAGCAGAGCTTGACCTGTGTTCTGGGACAACTGCCCTTGTTTCTGCTCATGGGATTAATGAAGGGCTGGACAGGGAGGATTTGCTGACCCTTTCCCATCTCTTTCCTCTTTGCCCATCCTCACGGGCACTTCTAGATTCGTGGTGACAGTTACTCTCCTTATGACAGGATCATTCCATTATTCCTTCAGGAGTGCCTTTGAGATGCTACATTTTCATTCTGTAGCCCTTTTCCTCCCTGTTGAGTCCAGAGGGGGCTTCTGAACAGTAGATAGGCTGCCCTTTTGGAAGGTGTTGGTAGCCACCTTTTAGCATGATGTTGGTAGCTAGACCTGTGTGGTCTGAAGTAGTCATAGCCCTAACAAAGGTGGTGGTCCTCTTTTATAAAGGCAAGCTTTTTTGGTAGTGACTTCTAGCAAGGAGCATCCTCAATTAGAAGAAAAAAGTATGCTTCTTTCCAGTATTTTGGGAATTCTGCTCTTTTCTGTTTGACCCTCCCTGCCAAACAGGTCTGACTTGTTTTGCTTTGGTTTGATACAGTTTCCAAAAGACTTCTCCCATATCACATAAGTGCTCCTCACAGAGTGGTTGGGGTTGGAAGGGACCTCTGGAGATCACCCAGTCCAACCCCCCTGCCAGAGCAGGATCCCCTAGAGCAGATCCCACAGGAACATTATGAAGCCATCTAACTTGGGGCATCATTCACCAGTCTTCCCTTAACCTGCAGTCCCCTTCCTTGTGTTACTTGGTGGGTCTGGGCCCTGATTCAGAATCAACAAATGCCACAGCTCCTGTGAACCCCCAAATTCCTGTGAGCTGGAGCAGTTTGACATCTGTACAGCACTGCCAACACATGGTTACTGTTTATAGCATCAGATTAAATGACAAGACACCATTTGAGAGAACAGATCTTAACTTAGCTGCCTCCCATCATCACTTACCTATTTGCTTTACCAAAATGGGCCTTGCAATCCACATTTGAAGCTGCATTTCTCCCTTGTATCCTGGTTTCAAAGCACATATCCTGGTTTCTCTTGCCCTTCCCTTTGCCATGAAAGATTTGTTGGCTACAGTGAACTGGAGCTCAGTCTTCAGGGACTAATGCTATTAACATAATTGTTGTCTGTAGAGAATTTCTCAGCTTGAAACAAGATCTATATGAACAAACAGTTTATAGTAGATTTTGCTGGTGCTTTTCTGTGAAATAATACTGCTTTGGGCATGAGGATGTTGCTAGGGAAATAACTATAAACATCCACACTTCTCTTTACAGCAGTTATTTGAAGGGATAATATTAAGCAGCTTTGTCTTTGTACCCTGGCTGTGATAGCTTGTGTGTGCAGCTGGGTTATGTAATAAGTTGGGAATTTAATTTACTTGGGGAAAAAAACCCTGCAAAAATACTCTTTCAACCAGACTTTTCTCCTTGATCTGGTTCTTTCTGTGACCACACACACACTGCTGCTTTGGCACAAACATGGGAGCAGGGCAGGACCACAAAAGTGAGATGAGAGTTATTAAACTGACTTAAGTATCTCTGTCAAAGCAAGAAAGGAGCCTGAGGGTCATGGAAAAGAAACAAGGAAAAAGGCTTTTGTCTGTGTTAGCTGGGTTATCCCCTCAAAAAGCACACGCTGCTCCAGGGCTGTCTTGTTTTACCCAGTGGTTCACTCTGAAATGGGTTTTAAAAAGAAGTCTGAATGACAGAAAAGAATGGGGAGGGGACCTTCTGAAAACTGGGAGCTGAAATTCCTTCAGCAGGTGCTGTGAGGAAGAATAGCCTTCATGAGGGCAAAACCACCTCTTCTCACCAGGATGAGAGCTTGAGAAACCTTAGACATTGCTTTGGCTGGACATTAGGGTAGTTGCTGTGGCCTTACATTTGGAATTGCCAATGAAATAAATCCTTTTGAAGCAGAACACTTGGACATGGCAAGATCAGTACACTCATGCCCAAAACTGAACTTCATGTTAGAATCACAGAATCATAATTGTTTGGGTTGGAAGGGACCTTTAAAGACCATCTAGTCCAACCCCCCTGCATGGGCAGGGACACCTCCCACCAGCCCAGGCTGCTCCAAGCCCCATCCAAGCTGCCCTTCAACACTGCCAGGGATGGGGCAGCCACAGCTTCCCTGGGCAACCTGGGCCAGGCTCTCACCACCAAAAATAAATTTGGACATAAGGAAGACTTTTTTTAATCTAAACTCGCCTTCTCTCAGTTTAAAACTGATGCCACTTGTCCTGTCACTACAGGCCATGATAAAAGCCTCCCTCCATCTTTTTTGAAATTTAATGCCATGCCACAAATAGGTCTCACTGGGGCATTTTCTTCTCCAGGCTGAACCACCTTGACTCTGTCTTTTTCAATACCAGAGTTGACCCTCAGATCATTTTTATGACCCTTCTCTGCACTTGCTCTAACAGGTCCATGTTTCTCTTGTCCTGGGGACCCCGGGCTGGAGAACTCCAGGTGGGCTTTCATGAGAGCAGAGTAGGGAGGGAGAATCATCTCCCTCAAGCTTAGAACTTTGTCTAGACATGACCTTAGTTGTGCAGTTGTCTGCTGTGTCACTGGATAGAAACCTGCACCCCTGCAGAACAACAGCAGAGTACTGAGATACATGTGGCTTTGTCACAGGGTCATTTGGCTTGGAAGAGACCTCTAAGATGATTGAGTCCAACCCTTAACCCAGCACTGCCAAGGCCACCACTAACCCACGTCCCTCAGCACCACATCTACACAGCTTGGAAATCCCTCCAGGGCTGGATGTTACCTTTGCAAACTGTATTGATCCCAGCAAGTTTGTGGTGCCACAGAGTGGTGAAGCCAGTGGAGTGAGTATCTGCTGGAAATGTCCAGGAAAGCCCAGCAAGTAGTATATGTGGCACTGGAAGGCTTCCTGTGCTAGGGACAGCTCCTGTGTGTTGGCTTTGAGGGGAAGACCCCTGCTTTACTAGAGAGGGTGTCAAAAAAAGGTGGTTGTGCCATTCAGGTAGTGATTTCTGGAGACCTGTCACTCAAACCTGTGAGGAAAGATGTGAGGGCAGGTGCCTGTTGCACTGGATCTCTTCTTTCTTGTGTTCCTCCTTCAGTTGTTAGGGGATTAGAAGATCCGTAACCTTTCAGGTTGGGTTCTTTCCTCATGGTGTGCACAGAGGAGAATGTGCTGTCAGTTGTCTCTTCTTGTGTCCTTGAGAAGATGAGTGTTGTGGCTGACAAGCTCCTCAGGCAACAGTTAGATCTGTAGCTTCCCACACGGAGAGGAGTGTGTTTATAGTCTTGTCAGTTTGCCTCTTCCCTGTTTTCCTGCCTCTCCCTGGGGTTCATCCTTTGGGGAAGGAGCTGTCTTCCCCAAAGATAGTTTTCTGGTTATGGCAGTAACTGCAGCAGCCATGGCTACTTTCCTGATGTATTGAGCATGACTATAAACCAGAACAGTGCTAACTGGAATCAAGAAGCCTTGGTTTTCCTAAACTTAATGCTTCTTCTCCTTCCTGAAGTGATCTGCTGTTGAAGGAACCAGTAGTCCACAAAAACTGAGAAAGTCTGGACCTGCCTTTGTGCTGAGAACCTCTGGAAGTGAAAGAGCCCATTCAGAGAGTGTGAGACCAGTTGCCAGGGATGGATTGTTGTCCCCATTTTCTCAAGCTGGGATCGACCTCTTAGGTCAGACTCTCAAAGGGCAAGTTTGATCCTAGTAAAGCAACATCAGTTGCAGGAGACAAATAGATTGGGGAGTGCTTGGTTAGCATTATTTAACCTGTTTCTGCTACACCACAGAGTCTGTCTGAGGTCTTTCATCTGAACCCTTCAGTCTTTGAAGTGCTTTTCAACTGATTTATCCATAGCTTGTAAGTTGATATGACTGAAAAGCTGGAGACACTTCTCTTGGTATCTTGATGCCACATCTTTTATGAAGATAGAGTCTGAAGGCAGAACCCATCCCCGAGTGCCAGATGTTCACTCCAGATCCCTTCAAAGAGGTTTTTCTTTCACCTAACTGCTGGAGCACAGTCCTGAGAAAAGTTGTAACATGCCCTGGGTAGTGACAAAACTTCTACCTGCATGTTCATGAAATGCATTTATTTAAAATGTGGGGTTTTTTTTTAATGCTGTATCACCTCACACTTTAGAGGGTGTCCAGATACCTGAATCTTCCATGATGTGCAGTGCTCTGTGCCAAGGAGGGAGCTTAAAAGAAAACATGGGGATCAGTTGGCAAGATTAGAGACAGCTTTCTGGAAGCTCTTAAATCGTTTGAGGAGTGCAAAGATCACAAGCCCTGGGCAAAAGGTGTCACTTGTTCATGCTTTCTGCAGACCCTTTGTGCTGGCCATGCACTTGTTGTTTTCTATTTGCAAGTCAGTGTCACTGTGTATTCATTTACTAGTAATTGTTGTAACAGCTTTAGCTTCTTTCACATTTAGACTTTTCTATGGATAATTCACCTCTGTTGTTCCTGAATGTTCACTCAAAGAAAGATTTCAATGAAGATGAAGGCTGTGTGTCTTGTTACCAGTAAGAACAGGAATATATGATGGTCTCCAGAGGTCCCTTCCAATCTCTAACATTCTGTGATACCATCTCTGCTCTATATATTGGAACCTGTGGATCAACACCACCTGAATAAGTTCTTTGTTAGAAAGATGAGTGACTTAGCTGGCATTTGCTTTCTTCATTGTCTCTCTTGCTCTGCAGTAGAATTGTTCTACTAGGTTGTAATGCTTCACTCTCCTTCCTGATAAGTTTCCAATCCCTCAGCTCTGGGAAGTGTCTGGGTTGGCATGTTTCTCAAAGCTGGCATTGCAGCTCTTGCCAGTGACTGACAGATCTCTTCTGCCTTTATATGGCATGAAATAGACTTTCTTGTGAATCTTCCAGATCATCTTACAGCAGAAGAGGAAGAAAACACAGGGTTTTCACCTTTGATTTAAAGAACACATTGTTTAATGGTTCTTTTCCTGTGAAGGAGAAAATTCTTTGCAGAACAAATGGAATTGTCTTATTCCAGGAACATACGCAGTGAGTTTGAGTTGTGTGGAGCCTTGACTCATTTAGTATGTTCTGGCCAAGGTACATTTTTGTTAAAAACAACCTGTGCTGTTCAAGATAACCTGACTGCTTCCATTTAATTTTCTAACCACTTAAAAAGAAAGGAGTGTTTGAAAACAAGCCACCCATGAAAAGCACTGGAAACAAAGTCATAGTGTGAGTGAAGATTAACCCTTAAGACTTCACCACTTTACCAGCTTGAACAAAATGACTTTTGTTCCTGTCATCATAGGTCACTAAAGGACTCTTTCAGCTTTCTTGGCTACTTCCAGTGTTATACTTTAAAAAATTATAATTGAGTCCAGCAGTAAACCCAGCCCTGCCAAGGCCACCACTGCCCCGTGTCCCTCAGCACCACATCTACAGGGCTTGGAAACCCCTCCAGGGATGGGGACTCTACCAGTGCCCTGGGCAGCCTGGGCCAGGGCCTGACAGCCCTTTTGGGGAAGTTTTCTCCTAATACTCCATCTAAACCTCCTCTGGCACAACTTGAGGCCGTTTCCACTTGTTCCCTGGGAGCAGAGCCTGACCCTCCCCTGGCTCCAACCTCCTCTCAGGCAGCTGCAGAGCCAGCAGGTCTCCCCTCACCTCCTTGTCTCCAGGCTGGACACCCCCAGCTCCCTCAGCTGCTCCTTCTCACACTTGTGCTCCAGCCCCTTTCCCAGCTCCATTGCCCTTCTCTGGACACACTCCAGCCCCTCCATGTCTGTCTTGTAGATCCACAGTGAGCTGCCACCTGGAGCATACACAGTTGATCCCAAGGTACCATTTTTAAATTGCATTTAATTTACTGTTTGGGGTAGTTCATTCTTAAAAGCATTGCCTTGTGAAAAATACTCATAAGGTCAAGTTCATGTCTTTAAAAGTATTTAACCTCCCAAAGTCAGAGTACAGGATCCCTTTTCTGTAGAAGAAATTTTACAGGATCCCTTTTTCTGCAGAAGGAATTTTATCACCAAAGAAATAAGAAGAAAAAAGCTGCTTCCAGTCTGAGCTAATTTCTTAAGCATCTTCATAAAGGAAGATACTTGAATTTAAAAAAAAACAGGGTAAAGTAGCAAATTTCTGAATGTCAGCTTAAAAATACACTACGTTTTGTCATTTAAGAAAATATCCTAGGAGACCTACAATAGTACAGTGTACATGAAAAAGAATGAAGTAGCAGCTCTCAGAGGTTGGTACTAATTAATGTCAAAATTTGTTATGCTGTATGTTTCTTCAGGGGGAAAACCCCAACATGATCTGCAGTGCACTTTCATTTACATACAGTTCAGGTCACTGCCTGTGTTTCAGTTGTGTTTGCTGCTGCCCTTCAGCAGTTGCTGGATTTTTGAAACATTCAATCAGGTCTCCCTTCCCCAGTTTCACTCCACTTCAGCTTCATTTGAAATGAAATGGGTTACTGGGCAAAGAGCATTTGACTTGTTGCTGTTTGCTGCTGCTCCTTGGATTCTAGTAGTATTGTTATGTAAGGAAGGAGCACTGTCCCCAAATCATGCTCCTCTCTGTCCTGTTTTGTGCTTTAAAATTGTGTGTGCATTTGTAATGTAGGAAAACCAGAACCACACTCCCCGTTCTAGCAGTGTTGTCATGTTGAATCACTTCCAAGAATTTGTTCAGATTGGGCTTGGATCTGAAGGTGTGAACTGCCTTGCTTTGGAAAATAAACTTGTGTGGTTGTGCTGTGGAAGCAAAGGCTTCAATAAAAATAGCCCTGATGATAAGATGGGAGGAGAAATCCTGCTCTATTGAAATTTTAGCAGGATGAAGCGTAAGTGCCCTGTGCTGTGACCTCCTGATGTTGGTCATTTCTGTAGGTATGTCTTAGCAGACTGGAGATCTGAGTTCTGTAGGGTGCCTTGTAAAGCAGATAGGTGTTGGTGCTTGGAAGTGTAGCCATTCCCATGGGTGTTGGTGCTTGGAAGTGTAGCAGATAGGTGTTGGTGCTTGGAAGTACACCCATTCCCATGGGTGTTGGTGATTGGAAGTGTAGCCATTCCCTCTGCACGTGCAGTGGAGCTGCCAAACAGGCTTCACTTCTGTGGTAGGCAGAAAGCCAGCAGATGTGCTATCAGCATCCCCAGGAACTTGTCACTGTCTGTTAGGGCCTCTTCAGGTTTTAAAGTGTAAATATTTTTGTGTATGTGCTTCCCTTTCTACCTCTGAAGAAGCAGACTGGATCATGGCTACTCATATTCCTTAAGCAGTTCATCCTTCTGCTGAAGGCAAGTTTGGGGGCATGAAAAATGTCTTGTACAACAGCCATGAACTCAAGATCATCTTGGAGGGCTGGGTTTCTTCCAAAGACGTGTGTGGAATGGTTAAAGCAGCACTCAGGCATGTGTTCTCTTTGAACTTGGGGTTGAATTCTGCCTTGGGAGAAATTTGACGTCAGGAATTGTTCTGTAGGAGCAGCAGTAATTAAAAAGGATGTGTTGCTACTAGGACCATTCCTTACCTGAAGCTGAACGCTGAGGGCAGTTCCAGAACCACCCTCCCCTTTCCTACAGACACAACCCATGGTCTGCCTGTATGTCTTGCACCCTTCAATAACTTGAGCCTTGTGGACTTTGTCGTGGTGTATTTGGCAAAGCCCACGAGTTTGAAAAGAAGGTTAAGACAAGCAAATGGTTTGTCTAAGTCTTCTGATGTTGGGGAGCATTAGCTTGCAATATGAGACAGAAGGAAGTTGGTGCAGGAGCACAACACATTACAAGTGGTCCAAGGGTGAGAAAAGCTTCAGGTAAAACATCTTTTTAAATGTGTTTATCCTTAGACTTCCCAGCTAGAGTGTTTGCAGAGCTGCTTCTGACAGGAGGGCTGAAAGAAGCTGCTGTGTGTTACTGCCACAGCAGGCTTTGAAACAAGCTTCTAAGACTGTGCTTTGTCTTCCATCTGAAGAGAAAGACCTCAGTAACCATTCTGCAGTTTGAAGTCTTGATGCTATAATGCTGTGCTTTGCTATTTTGGGCTTCTAGGAGGTCTGACTAAATGTTAATCTTGAAAGCTGTCCATCTAATCAGAGAACCCACTGCAATATCCAGGTAATTGCTGCTTTTCATCTCTGATAAGTACTTTGAGGTGTGGAGTGACTCTTTTTCTGATGTGCTACCACCTCTGCTGCTCTTATGAGTGTGCCTGGGCTTGGAGCAAGCAAATTGGGGACAATATTAGTGTCATCACCAGCTTCTCTAGATCTTCTCATGTGAGTGTTACAGTGACTCATGTGACTGATGATGAACAAAGCTTTTCCAAGGCACTTTTGCAGACGGACTTGAAGAAGTGGGTGAAACTCCAAGAAGTGCTCTTTCTCCCCATGAACCAGGAAGGGCCTCAGCACACATCACACTTGCCAGAATTGTGTGGGGAGATTAGCCTTTTCTATAAAAATAGTAGTGCCAAGAGCCCCATTGTACCTGACTATATACAAAGCACGTAATATAATGAGATAAATTTGCAGCCATATCAAAGCTTCTTGAAATCCTGGCTTGTTCTTCCTCTGTGCCTAAGGGTAGGCATTCACAGCCGGGTTCTTGGCACAGAAAGGGTCAAACTAGTGCTTTGAAAGCATCTTCCCAGTTCTGGAATTCATTTACATCTACCTCAAATAGTCTTGTTTTTCAGCATCTTCTGAATGTTGGACCTTTTTGGTCCTAATTGAACATCTAGAATTACTACTGGGTATTAAATGTTTCTCTTAAGTGATGTGACCTGCAGCCTTTGCTGTTCAGTCACTCAGCACTTGGTGTTCAAGACCCTGCTGAAAATAGGTGATGCTCTTTCAGGACTAGGAAGCACTGACCTGGCTACACCTCATGATCATCAGGCTGCATCTGCAAGAATTTCTGAGCACTGACATGTTCTTAATCACAGATAGTGTTGAAATCTCAGGGAAGTTTAGCTTTTTATAGGGTTTTGAAGCTGTGCAACAAGCCCCTCTTGCCCTGCCATGGAGTGTTCCACTTAAACTTGGGGGTGTTCCCTGAGGCACACACAATAATATATGAGAGACTATGGCCTCCTCTGTTATGGCTTTAAGTAGCTACTCTCGATTTAAGAGGTTTCTAGCTCTGGGGGAGGTTTTTCCCCCCCATTCCTCCCTCTTCAGCTGTGTGTGGGGCTGTGTTCATAGCAAATGACTTCATGGATCCGGTACAGAAAATGCCTGGGGGCATCCTGGTGTGTTGGACAGGATTGTGCCCCAGGTCTTGTTTTGTGTGGCTGCACAAACATTGCTGTAATGCAATTACATTACATGTAATGCTGAGATGTTTGGTAGGTGGGTTTGGTACAAGGTTACACTTTGGCTGAGGCAGGAAAACGAAATCCCTGGATTTCACCTTAGCATGTCCTCATAAAAACGTCTCACCGAGCTGGAATTGCCAGCTCATGACTGCCACTGGTTTTGCTCTGGGGCTCTTATCTCTCATGTCAAAGCCAGAAATGCTGTGGATTTTCTGGGTTTTCAGTGCAAGAGGGTCAGGTTCACCAGGTCCTTTACAACAAAATGTTTTATTAGCAAAATCACCTTCTTCAGAATCTATGAAGACCTATCTACTGGATGCTCAAAAGTGGTGATCATCTCCTAAATGGGATTGAGAGTTTGTTTACATGTATTTTTTGGTGTGTAGCCAAAAGAAAAAGTGGCCTTAAAAGGAAGCCTAATTGCAGTGGGGACTGTTAGTAGCACAATTTGATAATTTTTTTACTCCCTTTTGACTAGAATCACTCGAAGAAGTGGTGATTTATATTCTGTTTTGAATGACATCTGGTACAAAATGATGATAATCAAATGGTGTGTTTTTTCTAAATTGGCACGGGTCTAAGCTAGAGGAGCATTAGCCTTGTACTGCTATTGTTTGTTCTGAGTGTGTTGAATTTGTTGTGTTAGGTGTTTTATTTTTTCCATACAGACAGAAACCAAGGAAATAATATTGATAAGAAAACACAATACGGATGCTGGGACTGTTTCACAAGATAAGATGTAGATTTCCTTATATACTTGACTGGGAGTCAATCATCCTTTTGGGTGCTCAACAGCTCCAGCTTGGGGCCTCTGAGCTGAAACAATGAGGTATCACAGTGACCTGCAGGAAAGAACACCCAATGGGATGGAAAGGGAAAGGCATCAGCAGAAGTGTCATCTCCTACCGTGATAGCACGAAGGGATGTTCAAGTGTGTTGTCCCAACCAGATCAACTTGTTCTGTAGATTTTAAAGCGAGGTTGAAATCAGCTCTTGATTTAGAGCTTCGAATGATTGCACGGTGGAATAATTAAAGGCAGACCAGTTAAGCAAGCACAGGGCCAAAGAGCATATAAGCAAGCTAATCATCTCAAATGCACGCCTAGTCATTTCTTTCCTCCCTTTGTGATGTGCTGGGATGATGAGGTTGTGCTCTTGGTGTTCTAGTAGTTCATGCATTTAAACCTGGAGCTGTTTACTAGCAGCCTGCTGGCAGTTCCTCTGACTACTTTACAATATGCTTTTACACCTTGATTTTTAATGCTTCTTGCCCTTTTTAACAGTTGGGTGGTCATTTTAATGCGTGGCCTTGTTTTTTCTTGGCTGCTTATGAACCTGTGATGCTTGCCTCCTGCATATCAGATTTGTCATGGATTTGAGTGCTATTGCTACAGAGGAAATAGGACCTTTTCTTTCTCAAGCCTCTGTGTTGGGAGTTCGAACTAGAGACATTTAAGTAAGACTTCTCTAGAGCTCTGTGTTTGGGTTTTGGTGGTCTTGGTCCTTCCAGGTTGTACAGGGATGCTCCTGAAGGGTTTCCAAGCATGCTCAGGATTCAAAGCCTCTGGCTGGGACCTGTGTCTGCCTTGATAAACCTCCATTTCCTGAGCTTCTCAATTCTTAGTGCCTGTGTGCTTTTGGGAAGGCATGTCTCCTTTCTAATCTCTCAGGAGCTGAGGTGGTAAAGCAGCCTTTGAAGTAGTTTGCCTTGGGGTATCATTCCTTTCCCTGGCTTAGGAGAACTTTCTCAATCCAGCTGATGTTTTGTGCCTCACAGGTTCTGGAGTTGCAAGATTTCTCTTGTAATGAGCCCTCCTTAGGCAGGATCTGTGTCGTGCCTGAAGCTGTCTCCACTTCCAGCAAATCTGAAAAGCTAAATGCCAATTTGTGTTTGAATTAAAGCCTGTCTGTTAGCTTGCCATGTCTGTGAGGAGGAGGCCCTGCTCTCCCTCTGGGCTTTCTGCTTTCTTTTCCTGCCTTGTGCTCATTGCTCTAACTCAAGTCAAAAGTCATGGTCTCTTTTGCAGGGTTCAAGTGCAAGTAGGAAAGGGTGTCAGAGCTGCCATGGGGAGGAGGGCAAGATCATGAAGAAGGGAAAAAGAGCAAATGAGTTCTTCATTCCCTCTCCTTTTCTTCCTCCCAGGGCAGTAAAATGTTGGTTTGACTCATCAGTGATATGTAAATTCATTCTAATGAAGCAAGGAAGACTGGGCTCTCTCCTGTGCCAGCTTGCTGCCTAGACACACCAGGTCTAGTTTTGGCATGAAGGGGGGACAGAAAATGCCCCCAGGTATGAGTAGTGTGAGATTTTGAGAGCTGACTGGCATCATGTTTAGCTTCCCTGTTGCTTCTTGCCACCAGAGTTGGAGGGGGGATGCAACACAGAATTGTTTGTGGGGAAGGGAGTTCCAGCAACACTTGCTGCTTCTGCCTGGTTCTGATCACTGCTGTTTACTGGAATTATCACAGATGCTTGAATTTTAGCTGGCAGCAGTGGCTTTTGTTTTAAAGGTGAGAAGAGGACAGGAAGTATTTCTAGGGTTACCAAGAGTCAAGTGTTTCAAGTAGAGAGCAAGTGAGTAAGTAAATCTACAAGAAATGATTTCTCTCAGTGTGGCAGTGATCTGCAGCAGCCCACACTGGTGATCCAGCAGCAAACCAGAGGCTTCTGATCACATCCATGCTTCTGGGAAACTCAGGCATGCTCCTCTTCTCCCAGCACCACCAACCCCGTGTGCAGGATTGATCCATGCTGCCTAGTGCAGGCACTTCATGCCTGCCCAGAAGCTGTCAGGAAGTGGCAGAAGTACAGTCTGTCAGCACCTGGAGTGTGGTTTATTTCCTTTTTTGGCTTCACCCCATTTGTTGAAGCAGAAATGTGCCCTAGAACTTGGCTTGCTCACTGGGGGCTTTGAAATTCCATTTTTAAAAAGCTGGCAAGCAAGTTCTGTTTGTGTTCAAATGACCTCAGCTGACTTGCAGACCTGGACCAAATCTTAATTACATGTTGATTTGTTTCCAAAGTTATAGCTGTGGTTCCTTTATGTTGCATTTTCTTTTCTTTTTATTAGATCAAGCCTCAGAGGTGCAGGTGACAATGATGCTGACTGAAAGCTGTAAACTCAGAGGGCTTCATCACAGGTAAGCTAAGCAGGGTTGGTAAACAAAGCTGGATCTGTGTGAACTGAAAACTCTTGTGCTTAAAGCTCCCTAGGGGGAGGGAAAGGATTTTTTTCAGAACTCAGCAACATTTTCTGCACTGAAATTCTTTTACTCCATAAAGAGCTGCAGCTATTTTTGTGTCCCTCTAAAAAAGAAATTCTAGATATGCAAAGGGTGCTTAACAAGATTTTTCCAGCTGCACAGTCAGTAAAATCAAACAGCAGCAGTGTGTGGGAAGGTGGGGATAGTCTTTGCTTTGGTGTTCCAAGCCTTGCAGTGAAGTATGGGCAGATACTCTTTTTATACATTTATTTTTCAGTAATATTGATTATATTTACATATTGTATGTGCTGGTTTCTGCTGGCTTTTGCACAGGCAAGTTGATGAACGTGGTGGGATCTTAGTGATGATGAGAGTTAAGTATAAGTGCAGGTTGATTATCAGTTTAGCTAATTACTAGTCTGCTCCTTATCATTCATCATTTTCTACGTGGCACAGAAAAGTGCTGTGATGAGCTGCCCTGCCATGTGGAGATGAGGAAGTGTTTTTTTAACAGCCTTGCACACCTGTTGTCCTTCTGTGGCATCAGAACACCTCCAGTGGGATTTATCCCTGGAGAATTTCTGGTGTGATCTTCTGGAATGGTGGCTGAAGTTGTTAAATGATGTGCCCCAAACATTTGGAGTTGGTGGCAGTTTTGCAGCTCACATTAAAGGCTGATTTTGCCCTTAAAAGATCTTCAGTACTGGCCAGAGTTAAGTCCCTAGATTGGTAATTGATCATTTTCCTAGTAATGTGAAGGGAATGAGATTAGTTCAAGCAGAATGATTAGTTCTACATTGATTTTAAAAGCTGCTTTTCTAAGAATGACTCTACTTAAGACCTTGCTTAAAATACAGGATGATTAAGAGGAGCAGCAGGTTCTTGGAGAGACATACTTAAAATTGGAACAAAATGAAACAAAGCCCCTCTCCTCATTCAGAATCAGCTGTTACCCACCCTCTGACTAGTCAAACTCTTTAAATAATCAAAAAGCTTTCTTTCCATATAAAGCTGGGACCTTGATTTTGGTTGAAGGCAGAGCTACGTGGGTATGTAGAGCTCATGGCTGTGACATTTGACTCTCAGACTCTTTCAAAGTTCCTTGTAAAATTCAGTATAAACTCAATGGTGACATACTCAGCCATTTTCAATAGAAGGTACAACAGTTTAAAAAAAAAAGCTTTCATGGAAAATTGGAACTATATGCAGTTTTTTTCAAGTTTCTACAGATGTATTTGTTGAAAGATCATAGAATGGTTGAGACTGGAAGGGACTTTAAAGATGAGTAGAAACAGTGCAGGATGGGGCTTACTTGAGCCATCAGGGGGATTGGAAGGGTCCTTTAAAGTGGGTTAGTGGTGGACTTGGCAGGGTTAGGTTTACAGTTAGACTTGGTGACCTTAAAGGTCTTTTTCCAACCTCATTGATTGTAAAACATCTGTGATAAAGCTCCTGAGATCCTTCTGCATTTAGAGAGCAATTTAATGTTTAGCTGATTGGAAACTTAACATTTCCTGTTCTGTCATTCTGAAGTGGATTGAATGATGTTCTGCCTTTTTTAACCACTGAAGTAGAGCTGCATATTTTATATCTATAGTTGCAGTTAAAATGTTACATTTCCAAATTGAGGATGGTATCATTTCTTCAATGATAACCCATCTTCACAAAAATGTATTTCATCTCTCTTGGACCAATTGAAAACATTTTGAAGGTTCTTCCTATTGGGGAGGTACTCAAATATATATGTTTTTTGTTTTGTTTTGTTTTTCTTTAAAAATATATGTCTGGGGCTTCAGTTATTTGGAGACCTCGTGCTTTGCAATCCATAATGCAAGATGAAATGCTTTTCTTCAGTGTGGAGTTAGTTCCACTTACTGTGTTTAGGCATCAAGAAGGTTTTTACCCAATCCCAGTTTCATAAAATGAGGAATTTCTCTCCCTGTCTTCCAGGAATCTGCTGCCTATCACTCATGTCTGTATAGAGGAGGGAGAGAAACCAATGGTGCTGCTGCCATACATGAACTGGGGCAACCTCAAACTGTTCTTGAGACAGTGCAAGCTGGTAGAGGCCAACAATCCTCAGGTACACTCTGAAATCTATGGCTTCTTGCCCATTCAGCTCAGACTTGCTTTGTCATCTGTGTCATGTGCCTTAAAAGAAATCCTTGTGATACTCACCTGTTGTGTTGTGACAGTGAGAATTGGCAGGCAGGTTCCCTGGCAAGTGTTTGGCTTGATTCATGCAAGGAAAACATTCTTGGCTGTGTTATCACAGACATTCAGGGACCAAGAAACTGAGCTTTGAACTCTGATGAGGATGGTAGCTGGTGTATCCTTTCATCTTTTCAAAAAATAATTTAAAAAATGAGAAAAAATGCTGTGTGATTGTGGGTTTAAGTTAGAAGTTAAGAAGAACTCTAGATTTGCTGTTAAGTAACTGGATTTATTTAACTTTAGGTACTGAAGGAAGCAACAAGCTGCTATTTTTACTGCTGTGGGTGCTCTTTAGCATTCATAACCTTACTGTGTTTGATTGGAACCTGTCACATATTTCATGAGAAGTGAGAATATTCTTAGATGAGAACATCTCTTTTTGTATTTTTTGAAATCTGAGTGTTCAAAGGTGGGGTGTGTATCTGTATTAAAACTACCCCTCTTGTTAGGATTACCTTGTCAGCTTGGTTTGGCTTCTGTCTGCAGACTAAATCAAGCACACAATGAAACCTGTTTCCTGTTAATTTGCAACTTGTGATAAGCCACTGGGATCCTTCAACTTTGATTTGGCTTCTTTTGCTTCTTAATCTGAGTACTACAATGATGCAGCTAATTTCCTTTTGCAGAAATTATACTTGCAATCTGTATTATGTCAAACATCAGTTGTCTCTTAGCAACTAGATACTTAACTACCAAAAAATGGGACATTTGCTGTCCTAGATCCTGATTTTAAGATGGAACTTTTCTTCCAATACCTAAAGCAAACTCATTGAGTTTCCTGAAATAACACGTGGCTATTACTCTTAATAACAACCTATTAATGAAAAAGCCAGTTTATTATGGGTTTAATTCAGTATTTGTTTTGTTACAACCCCAATCTTCCAACTTCATTGTTGCACCTGTGCACTGAATTTTCTGAAACACTAGAAATAAAAGAAGGGGAACCCAAGGTAGAAATCTGGTGCCAGGCTTTAATTTATATAGGACTGTGAAGATGTAGAAGTAGATGAAACAACAGCTTTTGATACCAGTTTTCAACAACAGATACAAGCAAGAACTTGGACTGTTGTGTATGAAAATTAGTTGCTCTCCAAAGAAACCAAGTGAAAAAGTGTGGTAAGAAGGGTAAAACTGACCAGTTTTTTTGGCCTGTGTTCACCACTAATCAAAGACAAAGCTGTGCAGCAGTGAGGCAGTTGCAAACTGGAAACTTTTGCCCCTGGGATGTCATAAAAGAAAATAGTTAATTAAAAATTAACATCACGAGTCTGTGTAAGTCTTTCAACAGGAGGTGGTGTCTGCAATGTGCTACTAACAAGGATCAGCCACTAAAGGGGAAGGGTGGGGGCACTGGAATGCAACAGAACTCCTAACCTTCCAGGCATGGGGCTTGGAGTTTTGTAATTGCTGCTCCTCTGTGTTCTTGCAGGCAATTTCCCAGCAGGATCTTGTACATATGGCCATTCAGATTGCCTGTGGAATGAGTTATTTGGCCAGAAGGGAGGTCATTCACAAAGACCTGGCTGCTAGAAACTGTGTGTGAGTATCAGTGGGGTAGAGTCATAGAATCACAGCCTGGTTTGGGTTGGAAGGGAGCTTAATGATCACCCAGATCCAACCCCCTGCATGGGCAGGGACACCTCCCACCAGCCCAGGCTGCTCCAAGCCCCATCCAACCTGCCCTTCAACACTGCCAGGGATGGGGCAGCCACAGCTTCCCTGGGCAACCTGGGCCAGGCTCTCACCACCCTCACACTCCAGAATTCCCTCCTCATGTCTCACCTCAATCTCCCCTCTTCCAGTTTTCATCCATTCCCCCTTGTCCTCTCACTAATAAGGAAGAAATGGTACCACAGGAGCCAAAGATCACAAGATGGTGCTCCAGGAAAGTTACCTCGTGACAACCTCTCATTTCTGTGCAGTGAATTAATTACCTGGTGCCCTTGCTGTGCAAAGGGGCAATAAAAATCAATTCCTGGTGCACCTTGGCACTGTGAGGGATGCAGGCAGGAGCTGAGCATCTAGTGCTGCAGTACAAGAAATCCTGGGCTAACCTAGAGTCAAAAGAGGTGCCAGTATCCAGGATCCCATGAAGGACTTGGTTCATCTGCCACCTCTTTGTTCCCCAGGTCTGTTCCTGTGTGGTGAAAGGCTGGGAGGAGGTGCTAAGAAGTGTATGAGACTTCTCTGCCTACTTTTGGGAAGGGAGCCAGGATCACAGTGGTCTTGGCAGGCTTGTTCAGGGGGAGAAATACTTTTGGTCTCCATCTGACCCTGGCACAGTTGGATGCAGTTAGAGTGGACATAAGGATTATACAAGTCAGAGCTCTCTAGTCACTGGAAAATTAGCCTTTGTATTGTGTTTGTTTATAGACGGGGCTTCTAGGAATTTCCCTGAACTCCTAGGAGGGATTAGCTCTGGACATTTCTTGTCTGTGCATTTCAAGAGCAGTGAACTGACATGAAAGTGCATCCAAAGGGGACAGATAAGAAGGTGCTTGAGAGAGTGAAGCAGAAAACACAGAAACTGAGCATTTCTGTTCACTTTTTCATATCAAAATGAAGAAATAATTGATGAGATGAGACGACAGCAAAGACCATTTTATTAGAACCCCCCTCACCCAAAATTGTTTCTCTATTTTCACCACCCAAATCCAACATCTTACCCATATTCTGGTATCAGCTGTTCATGAGAACACTGAACTTCATGACACACTTTCTTTTAAGTTCAAAAGAATGTGAATTAACATGCCACACGGGGGGGGGGGGGGGGGGGGGGGGTTAAATCAGTAAGCTCCATGTGCTTTTTTGAGTCATTTTTTGTTGATGAAGTTTCCCTTAGCCAGTATCCTATTTCTGACAAAAATCAGAATTTAATCTCTCTTGATGAGGGGAATAAACATCTTAAAAGATTGCTTGATTAGAGAGAGGCAAGCTTTTAGGCCACAGATAATCATGGTTGCTTTAAAAAGGCATTACTAGATCTTCTTTTGCTTAAATCTTGCCCTCATTGTTGCTACAGAGGGTACTAAAAATGTATTTAATTGATCTGACAGCTGCTCTCCTAGGGAGCAGGGGTGATTTTCAGGGAGTTGTTTGCTTTCATTGTATTTTTTTTTTGCACTTGTACATGTTTGATTCTATTTAATCTAAGGCTGCTGAGTATTCTAGTGCTTATCTCTTCACACAGAATAAATAACATTCTTTGCCAATGCTTGCTAGTGACAGAATGAGCATGTCTTGCTCTAGAGGCATGCCAGCCCTTTGAAATGGTGATTGTGCAATTAGTGCTCCCCGATTAAATCCCCAGGCTAAAACGGAGGGCTGAGCATGAAGATTTTCACTCAAACAATAATGCCAAGTTTGCTAAATGCTTCTGTTCTTTTAAATCAGCATTGATGATGCACTTCAGGTTAAGATTACAGACAATGCCCTGTCCAGAGACCTATTCCCTATGGACTACCACTGCCTGGGAGACAATGAGAACAGACCAGTTCGATGGATGGCTCTTGAAAGCCTGGTTAACAATGAGTTTTCCAGTGCTAGTGATGTGGTAAGTTGGTTATTTCCCCCCTCCACCTCCCTTAACGTTTTGTAAATGTGTTTTGTTGACGTTTCCTCCCTTTTTCTCAGCCACAGGAGGCAGAGCAGCACCTCTCCACTTGCTTCCTGCACTTGCTGCTTGGGGCAGGTAGTTCAGAGGCCAAGCAGGCCCTTCTGGCAGGGCAGAAGTGTCCATTGCACACTTCTCCTTGGCAGCATTAGGAGAAAAAGCAGTGAGGCTCAGTGAGCAGTCTGTGTTGGGACTTGTCTGATGTGGCCCAGAGCCCCCAGCAGCCTTGCAGTCTCACAGGGAAAAGAGGGGAAGAATTGCTCCCCTTGGCCTGCTGGCTGCACTCATGCTGACTCAGCCCAGAAACCACCTGGCTTTTTAGCTTCAAGGGCATCTCTCTGACCTGTTCAAGGTGCTCCCCAGGACCCCCAGGTCCTTTTCTGCAAAGCCACTTTCCAGACAGCCAGTCTTGGAGTGTGGAGCTGTGCCCTTCCAGATGTGTGACTTTGCATTTGCTGGCAACTTTGAGGGTCCTGTCAGTCCATTTCTCCAGCTCGTTGAGGTCCTCCTGCAGAACCCTGTCCTCCAGCCTGTCAGCCTCTCTTCCCAGACTGATGTCATCCACAAACCTCCTGAGAGTGCAGCTTGTTACTCGAGATCACAGTCCTGGTTCCTGAGTGGTGCCACTGGTAACCAGCTGCTGGTTGAACTAATAATGCTAGTCACAGCAGTTGGAGTCTAGCACTTGAATGTCAACATCTTACTAATTTGGATGCCATAAAAGATGGTGTCAAAGGCCTCAAGGAAGTCAGGGTGAACACATGGCTCACCCTGTGTCCACTAGCACTGTCTTCTCAGCAAAGAACTGGCCACATTAGTCAGGCACAGTTTGTCCTCCACACATGCTGCTCCTTCCCAGACACCTCGATGCTTTGGATGCATGGAAGGGACTTGCAGGATCACCTGCTCCCCAGCATTAGTAGGAGCTGATTTTAAGACTACCTGGCCCATAGTTCCTTGGTTCTTCTCCAAGAGGGTGCCTTTATTCCAGTTGTCAGGAATCTCCCCCAGTTGCAGTGGCCTTTCAAAGATGATGAGAGCAGCTTTGACTTCAGCCTGCTGCCCGGGCACCCTCGGGTGCCTCCTTTCTGGTGCATGGTCTAGTGTGTACACACTTGGCTTCAGTGCAGCCTAAGTTTTCCTCTAGGGGCATTTTTTGGTTTTCCAAACTTTCCCCCCTTCCTGCATTCCCCCTGTATTCCTCAAGTAGCCTCCTCCTGCTTCCACCCTCTCTTGCCTTCCTTCATGTCTCAGCTTAGCCAGTGCATCCGTGGTGGCCTTCTACCAAGCTTGCTCAGCTTCCTGCACCCCTGAATGGACTGCTCTTGTGCCTACAGGGTCCTTGAAGATCAACCTGTGGTAATTAGAGTGCTAATTAATGGTAAACCACTTGCCCTTATGCTAAGGGGGTATTTCCTTTGGTAATGGTACTTTCCTTAACATGGCTCTAACCAGAGCTGGTAACCTGCATCTTCAAATGGGCTCATTTGAAGAACTTCTGAAAGGTTCTGGTTGGCTTTTGTTCCCCTCATTGCCATGCTTTGTACTCGTGCTCAAGCCACATTTAAAAAAAATATCCAGAGGGAAGGAGTCAGCTCTGATCCAAAAGTACTTCTGTCCTCACTGGAAAATGTGTGGGGTTTTATGTCCTACCAAACTTGGAAGACAGAACAGGAAATAGAAGTTGTCTGTAAAAGCACATTTTTATAATACTGAATGAGATCTATTTAAGGTTGATTCCTTTCTCTTCTAAAATCTGGAACATGAAAGCATTCACTGTTTGTGAAAGCTGGACTTGGGAATGAAACCATATGGATCAGTGGAAGGGAAATACAGGATGTTACTGGGATGAAGGCACCTGAGCACCACGACTAGTCCAGAAACCTCCAGTGTTCAATTTACTGTGTCACCCACACTGGGCACAACTCCTTTTTGCATTATGCAGGGATAAATGCAGCTCAGCTTCTCATACATAGTTCTCAACTTCTCATAATGTAGCTGAGTTCTGTGGTGGACAAAAATAGACATTGTTTTAGGGTGTAGAAAATACTACCTGCCCTACATATTCTCTTTAGATATACCTGGGCACTTTTGACAAAAAGGGTGTGATATGTTTTTCTCTGCTTGCTAGGACCAAATCCAGTTATCAATTGCATGTAACTTGTAATTAGTGATGAAAGCTGCTACAAACAATTTAGGTGGTGCCTGTTCAAGATGTGATTGGCATGTGTTCCAGGCTTGCATTTGGATGCATTTCCTCAAAATGGTTTTCCTGGCTTGAAACATTCCTAATGTGTTCTTCCTCTGCCAGCAGTTCTGTCAGTCAGCCAAAGCATAGCAAAACAAAACATGATTCCTGTTGAATTTTAATTCTTTGTGTTTTCCCTCTGCTGAACATGAAGTTCTGCATCACTTTATGCCATTTCTAGTGCAGGTACTTTATGGAATTAGGAATAGTGATATTCTCAAAGGGGTTTTGCTTCAGTCGTCCTTCATTCTCGTGTTCTAGGTGCACCACTTGTCCCCTGACATTTTTCTTAACTACAAATAAAAATAGAGAATTACAGAAGGGTTTCTGTTGGGAGGGACCTTCAAGATCATCCAGCTCCAACCCCCTGCATGGGCAGGGACACCTCCCACCAGCCCAGGCTGCTCCAAGCCCCATCCAACCTGCCCTTCAACACTGCCAGGGATGGGGCAGCCACAGATTCCCTGGGCAACCTGGGCCAGGCTCTCCCCACCCTCACACTCCAGAATTCCCTCCTCATGTCTCACCTCAATCTCCCTCTTCCAGTTTCCATGCATCCCCCCTTGTCCTCTCCCTCCCTGCCCTTGTCCCAAGCCCCTCCCCAGCTTTCCTGGAGCCCCTTCAGGCACTGGAAGGTGCTCTCAGGTCTCCCTGGAGCCTTCTCTTCTCCAGGCTGAACACCCCAACTCTCCCAGCCTGGCTCCAGAGCAGAGCTGCTCCAGCCCTTGGATCCTCTCCATGTCCTTCTTATGTTAGGGGCTCCAGAGCTGGACACAAGTCTCCAGGTAGGGTCTCAGCAGAGCAGAGCAGAGGGGACAATCCCCTCCCTGGCCCTGCTGGTCACGCTGCTGGTGACACAGCCCAGGGCAGGGTTTCTGGGCTGCAAGTTCACATTGCTGACCCATGTTGAAGATGCCCTTCCCCTGCCTTCCCACCCAGCTAATGGATGGACGTGCAGAGCAGGGCCCTATCCATGCCCCTGCCATTCTCCAGCCCTTCACTTCCCAAAAGTACCCACTACCAGCATCCCTTCCTTAAGGCTTTGCTCGAGGTTTCTTTTGATGAAAACCAAGGATTTTTGGAGCCTTGCAGAATTTTGCTCCTTTCATAGATCATGGTGTTTGCAGGATTTGTAGCTCCAGCAGTGAATCATCAGTATCAGCACCATCTGTGTTTGTCTCTTGGGCCTCCTGAACCAGCTTGTAAATCATTTCACTTGTGCTTGCACATGAGTTGATAGATTGGTATTTTTTTTTTTCATCACCTTAAGCTCCTTTTTGGCAATTACTGTTGGCTGGATGAGGTGTTGAATGCTGATCCAGCTGTCAGGTTTACTTACATGAAATCCTTTCTTTGTCTCCTGAGTCCTGCTTCTGAGTGTGTGTTCAAAATACACTTAGATTTAAAAAAAAAAAACCCAGTGGTTTCAGTCTGAACCTTTGCATTTCATTGATCTTTTTGTGAGGAATTCGGTGTCGAGTTTTGACGAGGTCAAATGTGATATAAAATGGTTGAGGTTTTTTGCAAGCCAGTGAGTTGAGTGTTCAGTGTTCCTTAGATTTGCTGAGTGGTTTGACATGTTGTGCTGCAAAAAAAAATGCAGTCAATCCCTAATTTTTAGCACTTCAGTGTTAAGGCATTCAAGGTTTTCATTGTAGTTCTTGACACGTGTTGTGTGATTCTTCGTTGTCTCTGCTCAAGGTGAAATGTTGTGTTGAACTTGGAGAGAGATAGAGAGAGAGAGAGAGAGAGAAAATGTATGTGGAGCTTTCTCTGTGTAGTCCAACTCATGGCTGATTTGGTGGAAGTTCTGGAGAAGCCCTCAAAATTCAGCATTGCTGTGTTAATGCTCTGCATGCTTTCCTTCCAGTGGGCCTTCGGAGTCACGCTGTGGGAGCTGATGACTTTGGGACAGACTCCATATGTGGACATTGACCCCTTTGAGATGGCTGCTTACCTGAAGGATGGCTATCGAATAGCTCAGCCCATCAACTGCCCTGATGAACTGTGAGTGTCTGGTGCTGGAGAGGGCCTCTGATGTCTGCTTTGTAGCCAGCCTCAGCAGGGGAAGAGCCACCCGAGGGTCATAGTCATGGAGTCATCAGGGTTAGAAGGGACCTCTGGAGATCACCCAGTCCAACCCCCCTGCCAGAGCAGGATCCCCTAGAGCAGATCCCACAGGAACACATCCAGGTGGGGTTGGAATGTCTCCAGGGATGGAGACTCCACAGCCTCCCTGGGCAGCCTGTCCCAGGGCTCTGTCACCCTCACAGTCAAGAAGCTTTTCCTCATGTTGAACTTGACCCTCCTGAGCTCCAGTTTGTGCCCATTGCCCCTTGTCCTGTCCCTGGGCACCCCTGAGCAGAGTCTGGCCCATCCTCCTGCCACCCCCTGTAGATATTGATCAGCACTGGTCAGATCCCCCCTCAGCCTCCTTTTCTCCAGCTGAGCAGCCCCAGCTCTCCCAGCCTTTCCTCACAGGCAGATGCTCTAGCCCCTTCAGCATCATCACACTCCAGAATTCCCTCCTCATGTCTCACCTCAATCTCCCTTTTCCAGTTTTCATCCATCCCCCCTTGTCCTCTCCCTCCCTGCCCTTGTCCCAAGTCCCTCCCCAGCTTTCCTGGAGCCCCTTCAGGCACTGGAAGGTGCTCTCAGGTCTCCCTGGAGCCTTCTCTCCTCCAGGCTGAAGAGGAGTATTTGTGGGGCTGCTGTGTAGGAAGCCACTAATTTTTTTAGGGAGGGGGAAGGTCTGTCCTCTCAGCAGGACTGTGGAGAAGTACCACGTGTGGTGGAGTTAAATGGCAGCTCTTGGGGTGTTTATTCATGTCCTCAGGGGACAGAAGAAGGCACAGGCACCACCTTCTGCCTCACAGGTTCTTCTGACTCTTCTTCCCGTAAACCTGCCCCAGGACTGTGCTTTTCTCATAATTGAGTAATTTCCAATGAACTACATATTGCTTCATCCTGGATTGCATCTGACTCGTATCCTAAATCAAACCAGAGCTTCCAGCCACAGAATATTTATTGATCATTCCAGGTGTCTTGTCTTCTGCTGGTGGTTGTTCAGCATCACGTGTCAGAATCATCAAATCACTTCGGTTGGAAAAGACCTTTAAGATCATCCAATCCAACTGTTAACCCAACTCTACCCCTGCTAAACCATGTCCCTTAGCACCACCTCTACACAACTTCTAAACACATCCAGGGATGGTGACTCCACCACTTCTCTGGGTAGCCTGTTCCAGTGCCTGACACACAGAAGATCCCAGGGTTCCTTTTCTCCCTCCGTTCAGGTTCTCCAGCGGCAAGTGCTGGTTTTCATTGGCAGGCAGGGGTGGTGATCACCTGGCTTCCATCCTCAACCCATCCATTTGTCTTTGTCCTGCAGGTTTGCTGTGATGGCCTGCTGTTGGGCCCTAGATCCTGAAGAAAGACCCAAGTTTCAGCAGCTGGTGCAATGTCTAACTGAATTCCATGCAGCTCTGGGAGCCTACGTCTGAAACTGCCGAGGAAGATTCGACTGACTGGGAGAAGACACATCATCCACCTGCAGCTCCATGCATCACTGGGGACTCACACACCTGATGTGTATAAAGCAACACCAAAGGGAGAAAGCACTTCTTCCAAAACACTGTGCCTTAGAATGCTTTAGTAGTCTGAAGTTGTTTTTTTTTTTGTAAGACCTCTTGATGTTGAATATTTTCTAGATATCACTTTTGCTAAGTTCAATCGAGACCTTTTTCTTTGCCATCAGGATTTTTTTTAAAGTGTAGTGCTAGTGAACTGAGAACACGAGTTTGGGATGGACTTTGCACTCTTACAACAAGACAAGTGGTTTGATTTTTATTTTTTTTTTTTTTTTGAAGGGTGTATGGAACTGGTAGAAAAGTGAGGACAGGGAAATGAAAGCAGAAGTCACACCGCAGGAAAAGTTTCTCTGCTGTTTAAAGATGTTGAAACTGAATCTTTCTGACCAGCTCTAGTGTTTGTACTTGTATGTATCTGGAATAGCTTTTTTTTAGTATCAACTTCTTCTATTTTGAGACAACAGCACGTTGTGGTTGGATCCACAAGCAGCATCTTCACCTTTTGTTTGTTTCTTTAACCCGTTCACAAACATTTGATTGGAAAAAGCTGGTCTTCAGGATGCAATCTCCCCTTTCTAAAGCAGCAAGTGATTGTGTGAAAGAGATTCCAGTTTACCTCATACAGAGAGGGGTAAAGGTGGGGTCAAAAATGCTGCCCCTCTTTGCAGATAAAATGCTGATGTGATTTTTTTTGTTTAAGGTGGTTTTAAGTGCTAAATAGAGGCCTTCAGAGAAGTGCCAAAGCAGCCCTTGTGTTGGGAGTCTTTCACCTCAGACTTCTGGATTGCAGTTTCTCTTGTTCCAAAAGGTACTGGTTGTTGTTTTTTTTTATGGGCTTTTATTGGCCTGAAATGGGCTTAAATATATAAATATATATTTGTAAAGACACTTGCAGAGTAAAGAATGTTTTTCTATTACATCTAACGTGAAAGCTTGTGTCCCTCACCTTGCCCTGTGTCTTGAACCTGCAGGTTGGTGGTGGTTGTTGGGATGGAGTTGGTACAGAGGGGGGGTTGCCTGCCTCCTGCCCTGCAGAACTAGTCCCTGAGACTGAATGTGCTGTCCTGCTTCCTTCTTTAACCCAAACACCCATTCCAACCCACATGATTTTGGGATGAGCATTGCTTGAGAGGACTGAACGAGGTATGTCAGGACAACGTGTGGTGATCCATTGATCCAGCCTCAGGAACTCCCATATTCTGTACATTAGAAAGCTACCTGTAGAATAATTCCCAGTTCTCCAGGTGCCCTTTGGTTGTATCCTCTGTGTGGTGGCACAGGAGGAGGGTTGCAGCACAGGGTGACACATGAAGAATTTTGTCTCACACCATCTGCAGAGTGAAGCACCCATAGCCTGGAGACCTTGTGCAACTGCCTGGTTGGGAGCATTGTCCTGACAGGCTCCCTAGGGATCCTAGCATTTGAGGAGCCTCTGCTCTGCAAGTAGGAGCAGCTGGCTTTGGCTGTGTCATGCAGACCTGCAGCTTTTTGTTCTTTCCAGAGTTCTGCACCTTGCTGAAGAAAATTAACCCTTTCCAATTAGTAGCATGTGAGGCAGAACATGGTTCAGTCTTGCATTGCTGACCTGAAGTGGAGTGTCCCTCAACATGCAGAAGCTTTTTCAGCTGTATTCTGGTGTTACTTACCTGTGGCTAGTGAACTCAGCCTCTCTTTATCCTAGAAGAAAATGTTCCTGCTGGCTTCAGTACAGGCCAAGTTTGGGCATGTTATGTTGTTTGAATGAGCTGGAACTGGTTTCGTTCAGTTGGAGTCATGGAGTTGGGGGTGGCAGAAGGGCTTTGGTTCTGTGGGCTGCTGTGGACTCTTCCTTTTCTGACCCAGAAAAGCCACACAGTGTCACTCCTTGTTTACAAGGACTGGGTTTCGAAAGCTACCAGGGGCAGTGTTACTGCTATCCACATCTGTGTTGTGGTGGCATCTACAGAGGTCACGGCTGTAAGATTGACTTAAGATTGGGAATCAGCCCAGGGTGAAAGTCATGAGATCACAGACTGGTTTGGGTTGGAAGGGAGCTTCAAGATCATCCAGATCCAACCCCCTGCATGGGCAGGGACACCTCCCAGCAGCCCAGGCTGCTCCAAGCCCCATCCAACCTGCCCTTCAACACTGCCAGGGATGGGGCAGCCACAGCTTTCCTGGGCAACCTGGGCCAGGCTCTCACCACCCTCACACTCCAGAATTTCCTCCTCATGTCTCACCTCAATCTCCCTCTCCCAGTTTTCCTCCATCCCCCCTTGTCCTCTCCCTCCCTGCCCTTGTCCCAAGCCCCTCCCCAGCTTTCCTGGAGCCCCTTCAGGCACTGGAAGGTGCTCTAAGGTCTCCCTGGAGCCTTCTCTTCTCCAGGCTGAACACCCCAGCTCTCCCAGCCTGGCTCCAGAGCAGAGCTGCTCCAGCCCTTGGATCATCTCTGTGGCTCCTCTGGTCTCTCTCCAGGAGCTTTATGTCCTCCTTCTTTTGGGGGCTCCAGAACTGACTCCAGCACTGCAGGTGGGTTCTCACCAGAGCAGATCAGAGGGGACAATCCCCTCCCTGGCCCTGCTGCCCACGCTGCTGGTGACACAGCCCAGGACAGGATTGGTTTCTGGGCACCACCAGGTGCCAAATCATGTTGAGCTTCTCATCAACCATCACCCCCAAGTCCTTGTCCTCAGGGCTGTTCTCAATCCATTCTCCACCCACCCAAAAGTGGTGCACTCGTGTGTGCTCCACAGGGTAGCAGATGCCTCTCTGTGTGCTGTAGCAGTCACGTGCAGACAAGATGTTTATCTTGCCAAAATCTGTTCCCATCTGAGAGGGAACTGAGCTGACACCTGACCACTAGAGTCCTGGGGTAGGGTAGAGATGTCCTCCACCTCCAGCAGTTGCCTTGCAGGAGTTCATGATAACAAAGCCTGCAAACACTTTTCATGCTGGCATTTTTCTTCCTTGCTGCATGTGAAATATCTTGGCTCCACAGCATTTTAGAGAAGCTCTTTGAGGAGCAGGTCACTCAAGGAGAAGAGTGAAGATACTTCCAGACTTCCCTCAAGGAGGATGTTCTCAGTGCTCTTCTAGTACACAGGAAAGTCTCCTTGTTGAAGTTTTGTATTGATCAAATACTTGTTACCTGAATGGAAATACACACCCTCTGCCCAAGGTCCCGTGTGCTGGCACCATGTTTCATGCTTGAGAGGCATCAAGAACATGTTGAGGATGGTCCTCAGGTTAAAAGCTCCTGCAGCAGACTAGGAAGGAGGCTTATTTTGTGTTGACAAGAAGAGGATGAAAAAAAGGGTGACTGTTTTGGCCACGCTGAACACATCAAATGGTCTTTCTTTAGTCTTCTTTCCACATGTTTTGAGTCAGACCCTGTCACCTCCTGCTCAGGCAGAGGTACAACCTGTGGACTTGACAGACATGACAGATGTTTTGTGTGTGGGAGAGCCAGGAGGTGGGAGCTAAAGGAGAAAGGAGCAGCTGAAAAAGAAGCTCTTATCAAATTTCTGGGGAAAATTTGGGTAGACAAGTCCTCTGTGTCCAACCCTCTCTGGAGCATGATGGCTCCTTGCTGTGGACTCTGTGTAAGCCAGACTTTGGCAAGAGGCATTTCAGTTGGAGCACATATTGAGGAGGTGGTTGAGCCACCATCCCTGGAGACATCTAAGAAGACAAATGTGGTGCCAGGGGGACAGGGCTTCGTGGTGGACACGGCAGAGTTGGGGTAGTGGTTGGACTCGATGATCTTGAAGGGCTTTTCCAACCAGAGCCTTTGTAGAACAGTAAAGGAAGCAGCATGAGAGTGACCCTTGGGAAAGCTTAGATGGAGCATGACAGGCAGATGAGCCAAGGAGGTGGCCACTCAGAAGCTGTGGTAGCAGGAAAGGGAGGAAACGGGGAGGATTGTGGCTTCCAGGGGGGTGATGTTGGGAGAAAAAGGCTGGAAGAGGTGACAGGTAAGAGATGTTGAGCATTGTTGAGTGCAAGGTGTGATGAGGCTCCATGGAACCAGAGGCTGGGGTTGGCTGGGAGGACTTCTCGAGGAGTAGGGCTTCAGAGTGAAGGAAGGGATCAAATCATGGAGGGAAAACAAATGGTGAGAGAGGAGAAGGTTGAGAGCAAGAGAATTCATCCACAGTGACGAGTGGGGAGCCGTGGAGGGGCTAGGTAAGGGATGGGAAGGGCCTCTGGAAAGCAATGCTGAGAGAATGGCTGCTCCATGGAACTCCAGAGATGCCTTGGAGGATCAGAGCACTCTTCTTGGCTGTCCTGGCCAGCCTTGATGCTCAGGTTGTCCTCTGCTTCCCGTTGCCACTGCCTCCAGGTTTCCAGCAAAGGGTGAAGCTGCCATGGCAGCAGGAGGTGCCTGTGGAGATGGTGTCGTTGGGCTCTGCTAGAGGTGACCTTCTTTTATTGAAATGGTTTCATTATTATTTATTTTTTCTTGCTTGCGTTTGGCACCTGAAGCCAAAGCTTGTGTCTGACAGCCTCGATTCTAGGATTTCTGAGAAGGGTTTTCAACTGTTTGCTCTGGAAGGACACGGGTGGTGGGCTCTGAAAACTACGTGCATGGCAAGGGCTCAAGTCTTTCAGAAGGAAGAGGCAATATTGCTGAGGCTGTGAGATTTGTGGAGGGCTGTTGAGCTTTGAGCGTTTTTGTGGTGGCTGATGGTTATGAATCAGTGAGAAGAAAAGGAGGATTAAGGAAAAAAAACCAAAAACCACCAAGTGAAAAGATTGGTGAAGTGCATCAGCCTGGTGTTGCTTCAGGGCATTCCTCACAGGTAACTCTGTGTCCTTGGGGCCAGGGGTGGACTCAGCCACCTTCTGCAGTGGAGTCCCAAAGTCCTCTGGTGCCAGCTCTGAGTTTCTTACCTCTGGAAGTCCCCAAAACCAGACACAAAACCTTGAGCTATTCCTCAAAACCTGACATGAATGAAGGTGAGTGTCCATGGAGGCTGCTTGTGCAAGGCCCACGCTGCTGTTCTGGGAAGCAGCCCCTTGGGGTGTTTTCTAGCTTCACACGTGGTGTATTTTTGCAGTGTGACTTGTAGGACAAATCACCTGTGACCTAAGGCTGGTGTGTGGTCAATGTTTGTGTGATCTCAGCTGAAGGAATCTGCGTGTCAAGTGATCTCCTCTTGGTGTTGGCCGAGTGGTGGTGCCAGGTGGGTCCTGGCTGATCTCAGCACAGGGATTTTCCTGAGGAGCCATTAAAAAGAAAGAAAAGCATCTGATTAAAATAAGAAAAAGAACAGGCTGCCTCCTGAGGCTGGGAACCTGCTGAGAACTGCTGGGAGGTGTGATCTAGGGAGCTTCCAGAGTGCCCACCCAGGAGCCAGGAGGCTCCCTCCTGCTGGGGGAGGGAGGCTTTGACACCCTTGCACACCCAGGTGCTTACAAGCAGGTAAGGCCGTGGCTGCAGCCACTCGTGGTGATGCTCTTGGTGATTGCAGCTGCCTCCCTGGTGAGGGGGTGGAGAAGGTGTCTTCTCTTTGGGGTGCTGCCCAGCAAAGAGCAGATTGAAATGGCATTGCAGGGAGGGAGTGTTTGGGGTGGAGGGAACATCCTTTGAGTCATTGAAGGGACTCAGTGCAGCTTCTCCTCGGTCATTGCGGGTCTGGCCACGTTCCTCAACAAGTTCCTGGAGAAGCAGTATGGTGTCTCCTCCTCCTGTGCCAACTTCCTCATAGGTGAGCACAGCCAGGCAGCAGAGGGTGGGAAATATCCATCAGCAGGGAGACACCTGCCCGGGTGCCCCAGGCTTTTTAATCCCTTTAGAGGAAGTAATTGGACACTCATTTTCAAATGAGACCTAGAGATGACCTCAGGATGACTCGGAATGGTTTGGGTTGGAAGGGACCTTCAAGATCATCCAGCTCCAACCCCCTGCATGGGCAGGGACACCTCCCACCAGCCCAGGCTGCTCCAAGCCCCATCCAACCTGCCCTTCAACACTGCCAGGGATGGGGCAGCCACAGCTTCCCTGGGCAACCTGGGCCAGGCTCTCACCACCCTCACACTCCAGAATTCCCTCCTCATGTCTCACCTCAATCTCCCCTCCTCCAGTTTTCATCATTCTCCCCTTGTCCTCTCATGGCTCATCACATTAAAGGAGTGAACCTTGCCTATCCTGACCTCTAACTGTGTCTTGCCTTGGACCACAACGTCCAGTGTTGATAAACATCTCCTCAGTGTTGCCTGTTTGATGAAAAGAAGAGGCTTTGTGTCACCATGCAGCAGAAGCTGAGGTGTGGTTGTAAGATTCAGTGGGTTTGGGGGTCAGTTATTGGCCTGGTTTGGGCTCAGAATTCTAGACTTGGGACTCAGGAAAGCTTGGTCTGTGTTCTTGTGTGCTGGCTTCTAGTGGTGTCCTACAGCCCCACCAGAACCACACCAGCTAAATGCTCCTTGATGGCCCTGGCTGGTGTTGGAGCCACCTGCTGCCATACTTCCCTAGGCTGGAGAAGACAAGATCTGTCACCTTCCTTTCATGGCACAGAAACTATCCCCAGTCATGGAAACAAACGAGTGCAGCTCATTAACTCCAGGACCAGCTCTTGCTCCAAACCTGCTGCTCCAGGACAGCAGGTTCCCTTCCCAGGGCTGCACAGCAGCTGCAGCAGGGCAGACATGGCAGCTCTACAAAAGCTTCACATCAAAACATTTTTCCTCTAAGAAACTCAAGGAATATGCCAAGTTCAACAAAAATAACTGCCCCGAGTGTGTTTCTGGTTGAGCTGTTGGCTTCTGTGCATTCCTGGGGTGGGAGAGGCTGGATCCATCAAATAACCCCATTTCCTCTCTCCCTCCCTCCCACCTCCCAGCCTCTTCTGTAGCCTCAGCTTCTACCTTCTCTCCTGCTTGAACAAGATGCATCTCATTTCAGCTTGTTCTTGCTCTTTTTTGCTTAGTAAGTTGAAGATCAGCTGCTTCTGCTGTCACCTGGTGTGTTACCTGGAGCTTTTGACCTGACAAGCTGGGTGATCTCTGGCAGGAAAACCCTGAGGATCCACTAAGGTTTCCTGAGCTTTGCATCCATCTGGAGCCAAAACACTTGGCGAGCAACCAGGAGCCCTGGTGCTGCCTGCAAGCAGAGCCCCCAGTCTGAGGGCTTGGGCTCATGAGTGAGACTCAGGATTCAACTCGTTGAAAATAGTTGGTGAGAGAAGGACCCGTGGGGTGCAGGTCACTTCATCCTGGAGGTGACAATGAAAAAGGCTTGGAGCTCTACCCTGCTGTGTTTGTGCAGCTATGGCCAGAGCATGGCCAGCAGGTCAAGGGAGGGGATCCTTCCCCTCTGCTTGGTCCTCCTGCAGGGCTGGGTCCACTTCTGGAGCCCCCAACACGAGAAGGAGATGGAGCTGTTGGAGAGAGTCCAGAGGAGGCCACGGAGATGATCCAAGGGCTGGAGCAGCTCTGCTCTGGAGACAGGCTGGGAGAGTTGGGGTGTCCAGCCTGGAGAAGAGAAGGCTCCAGGGAGACCTTAGAGCACCTTCCAGTGCCTGAAGGGGCTCCAGGAAAGCTGGGGAGGGGCTTGGGACAAGGGCAGGGAGGGAGAGGACAAGGGGGATGGATGAAAACTGGGAGAGGGAGATTGAGGGGAGACATGAGGAGGGAATTCTGGAGTGTGAGGGTGAGGAGAGCCTGGCCCAGATTGCCCAGGGAAGCTGTGGAAGCCTTGCTTGATGGAAGTCACTTGGTCTGCATCCATGTGCCTTTTATCCCATCCTGTTCTCAGGCAGGAGAGCTTGCTCCTGATGGACCACTCCTCACTCCTTGCTTGCAGGCACACGAGTGGCTCCTCTTCTCCTCAGACATGCTCTTCAGACTCCAGCAAAAGCCTCCTTGCACTTTTGTGGCCCCTGGCCACACAGGTCAGGGATTCCCTCTGACCCAGCAGGCTGAGAGCTGCAGAAGCCTGCTGCTGTGCAGCTTTGACCTGCAGCAGAGTCCTGGTCTCAGGGATCATCTCTTGGAGCTGCCTTAACTCCTTCAGAAGAAGCATTTGCAGTATTTGATTGGATTTTCTGTGGGTTTTTAAGCCAAGTGCTGTGCAGGTCCCAGACTTGCCCAGCAAATGCTGGTCACTCTGAGGGTGAGGGCTGGAGATGAAGGTTAGGGGAGGTGGTTCCAGTATGTTTGTGGTGCCTTTGGCCTCTGGAGCAGACCCTGAGAAAGCTGGAAGCTGAAGCCCTGGATGCTGAGTGCATTTCTGCTGAGCAGCTCGGGTGAGGAATCTCTTCTGGATGTCCTTGAGATGCTACACCTGGTGCAGGATGCAAATCAAGTGCTGTAACTAACATGTAAAAGCTGTCTCCAGGCTTTGAGGTCCTAGAAGTCTTGCTTAGGGCTTCCCAGACCTCCTGTGTCCCCCATCTCTGTCCAAGCTGCCTCTGTCTAACCCTGCTGAGAACACTTCTGGCTTCTCCTGGGAACACTCCTGGCTTCTCCAAGCCTCTTGTCCCTTCCCCTCCACCAGGATGGAGCTGAGCTGGTGAGGCTTTAGATCAAACTGTCCTCCAGGCTTTGTTTTTTTTGAGCTAGGAGAAACCCATGGACAGGGCAAGTGCTGCTCTGGGGATGAGTCATGGAGGGAAAATAAACAAATTGTCAGGGATAGAAACGGGACAGACACTGGGAACTTCTTCCCTGGAAATGCTGAAGAATAGACTGAATAATTGTGTTTGATGGGAACAGGGCTTGGAGGGATGAGGAAGTGGGTGACTAAACTTGTCTCTGCAGCAATGTCAGAGGTCTTGGGAGTAACCCTGGAGGTGGGGAGACAGCAAGAGGGAGAACATTGGGCATGAGAGCAGGAGGATGTGAGCAATGAGATGGTTAAATATCAAGGTGAGGTCAGGTAGCCTGGCAGGAGGCTTCACTCTTTTGTGAGGGGTAAATGTTGTGCTTGGAGCTTGACTTCTTGATGCACGAGCAGCTGGACAGGACCCCCCCCAGCAAGCAACCAGCTGAGCTGAGTGCAGAGCTGTAAAATGACTGGGAGAGCTGCTCTGTACCAGTGAGCAAAGCCTGCTGAGATCTGCAAGTCCTCACTGGGGCAGGAAGGGCAAGGGAGCAAAGGGAGGAAACAAAAAGAACCCACCAAAAAATGCCACAACCGAAAGAACCTGAAGTCAGCCAGGATTTAAGGTTGAAAAAGGGGAACTGGGAGAGAACAGCTGAAGGCAAAAAGCCAAAGGGCACCCAAAGGGTAACACGCTCTGAGGTTCTGCCTGCAGGACTTCATTCCTGGACTGAATGCTGGCCAGAGGGTTAAAATCCAAGCTGTAAGTGCCCTCTTTCAGCTGGCAGGTCTTACCTGTCACCAGCTGAAAGCACCCAGGAGATACTCCTGAAGCTTAGGGGCAGGTCCGTGGGGATGTTGCTGCTGGAGGAGCCTGGGGTGCTGGGATGTTCAGGCTGTGGCAGCACCAGGGAGGGAAGAGCCAGGGCACTGGGAAGCAGCAGCTGGGCCAGGAGCTGGGAAGCACAGGGTGCAGCACAGCTCTGGTGAGCAGCACCCCTCTTTTTCCCCCCCCATAAAGCTCATTTTGGGTGCCTCGCTCTGCTCAGCTGGGTGACCTCTGCTTTGTGAAAGCCAAAGGGAGGGTTCCGGGCAGAGGAGATTGTGTGAGTTTCACTTTAAAACTCCAGTTTTCTTCAAAGAGGGAGGTTTTGAGAGGGCCCAAAGTGCTGGCAGCTGATGGACAAGCTGTTCCCTCTGTTGCAATGTTCAGGTTCCCAAGAAGCAGCACTCGGGGAGGGGGAGCAGGAGAAACCTCCCATGTCTGGTGGGAGCAAAAGGGCAGAGGGGGGGAAAAATGAGCTAATCTGGGGCTTCATGTAGCTGCCCTGCTCCTCTCTTCTCCTGCCACATGAATCAGCTCCTTCAAACTCTTCAGCCTTTGGATTCCCCCTCAAAAAGTGCTGGCCTGGGTGCAGAGGAAAAACAGAAGAGAACTGGGAGTTGTTCCCAGCTTTGTAATCGGGCTGAGTTGTCAGTTCATTGGTTGTAGCAGAGTGGAAATCAAGCATGTGAAGAGGGAATTGCTGACAGCTCCTCTGGGTCTGTTGGGAAGGGGGGTGGGGGGGAAAAAACCTGCATTGCATCTCCGAGTGGCCCTTCCATGGGGTGGCATCAGGAACTGACTGCCACATTTGGCCTCCGAAACAAAAAGGGTGGGTTATGAAATGGGCTGAGGAGACAGAGACCATTGACCTAAACCAGCACCCTGGGGTGGTTAAAACCTGTTGAGAATTCTGCTGGTAAAACTGTTTTCGTGCTTGTTCCTCCTCTCTCCAGGCAGGATGGTGCTGGGAGCTGAGTTATGGGGGCAGGTGGTCCCAGAAAATGCCATTGGGAGGTTGGTTGGTGGCAGCAACTTGGCTGTGGATCCAGGTCACCTCCGTCAAAAAAGGTGTCAGTTTGTCCAGCAGAAACCCCAGCTGCTTGTAGCTGTTGTTCATAGGATCACAGCCTGGTTTGGGTTGGAAGGGACCTTCAAGATCATCCAGATCCAACCCCCTGCATGGGCAGGGACACCTCCCACCAGCCCAGGTTGCTCCAAGCCCCATCCAACCTGCCCTTCAACACTGCCAGGGATGGGGCAGCCACAGCTTCCCTGGGCAACCTGGGCCAGGCTCTCACCACCCTCACACTCCAGAATTCCCTCCTTGTTCTTGAGGGACCAGTGAAACTTCAGGCCCCTTCAGGCCAGCCCCCTTTCCTTCTCCAATGTTTGTTTCAGACCAGATATCTCGGTCCCATCTGAGGAGGCTGTTCCTGGCTTTGTTTTGGCAGTGCTGGGCTACAACAAAGCCTGGGGGTTCTGGGAAGAGCTGTGCCTTTTAGCCCTGCTCAGCACTTGGGAAAAACAACCTTGTTGTACGTCAGAGCCAATTTTGGGTTTCTCCAGGGAGTTCTTGTGCCTCAGGGCATCTTGTGGTGATGTGTGCTTGACTCCTCTGTACCAGTGCAGCTCCGGATGGTGTTGGCTTCTCCCCAGCTTCTCTCCCTCCCATTCTCCTCTCTCCTCGTGCCAACTTTGTGCACGCAGCTTGAGCCTTGGCTTTTCAGTCCTGATCTCCAAAGACTCTCTTAGCCAGAGAAGGGAGCTCTTGGGAGCCATGTCAGCGCTTCTTCCTAGAACCTGGGCTTCCCTGGGGGAGAACCAACTGCCCTCATGTCATGTTCACACCACAGAGCTGAAGATGTGCTCTCCCTGAGGCCAGGGCCATCTCTGCAGCTGGCTTCTCCTTCCATGGTGCCAGTGCCCCCCCTGATTCAGAATGTTTCTGCATTCCTTTGGGCTTTCATTCAGAAACGGGGCTGCTGGGGCTCCATCTTCCCCACCCTCCCAGTGAGGGCTCTGCCTGCTCACTTTTTCAGGTGCTTTTCCCTGGAACACCATCCTTTTCTGCTTTGGCTTCAGTGAGCAAATGTTTATCAACCCTACCAGGATATACAAGGAGTCTTGGCAAAGGGATTATTTTGGGAGAGTTCAACCATCAACATTCACCTCTCCAGCCTGACCCCATTACAGGTTTGATCCTTCTCTTGGCTGACTGTTGAAGCTCAGCCTGTTGTTCTGCTCCTGGGGTTACTCTGACATACCAAATACAACCCCCCCCCCATCCCTCCCTTGTAGATTAAAAATTACTGCTCAAGTTCAAGGGGTTGGAGCAGCCGTGCTGGGCAAGATCAAAGGTCCTGATTTTCTCCCAGGTCCTGGTCCAAGCAGATGCATGGGGAGGAGGAAGAGCAGGACAGGCTTGTGCAATGCAGAAATTGGAGTCCTCCTGCATCCTCCAGCTCTTTCCAGCTTGGATGGTTTTCCAAGCCAAATGATGCTGCTGCCTACTAGGAGATGAATTTCTCTTGGCCAGTCCTCCCTTGAAACCCTGGGGGTGTTCAACACCCCCAGCATCCTGCAGCAAGGAGCTCTGCAGCTCAGCTCTTGGGTGAGGAACCATCTCTTTCTTTGCTTCTTTTGCTCTTTCTTGCTCCAAACCTGCCTTCTCATCTGCTGGGGCAGCTGTACTGCAGGAGGCTGTGAGCACAGTCTCCTCTCTGGTGTGCAGAGCTCTGGGTGTCTCCTGTAAGCCACCTGTTTTACAAGGACCAGGAGGCCAGAGGTGCACACACAATTCCTGGGATTTCCCTAGCAGTGAAATTAAATGTGTCTGTGCTTTTTCCTCCTCTGATCCTTTCTGCAGAACACCTCAGCCTCAGTTGCACAGAATCATAGCAACATAGAATGGTTTGGGTTGGAAGGGACCTTCAAGATCATTCAGATCCAACCCCCTGCATGGGCAGGGACACCTCCCACCAGCCCAGGCTGCTCCAAGCCCCATCCAACCTGCCCTTCAACACTGCCAGGGATGGGGCAGCCACAGCTTCCCTGGGCAACCTGGGCCAGGCTCTCCCCACCCTCACACTCAAGAATTTCCTCCTCATGTCTCACCTCAATCTCCCCTCTGCCAGTTTTCATCCATCCCCCCTTGTCCTCTCCCTCCCTGCCCTTGTCTCAAGTCCCTCCCCAGCTTCCCTGGAGCCCCTTCAGGCACTGGAAGGTGCTCTCAGGTCTCCCTGGAGCCTTCTCTTCTCCAGGCTGAACACCCCAACTCTCCCAGCCTGGCTCCAGAGCAGAGCTGCTCCAGCCCTCCCATCATCTCTGTGGCCTCCTCTGGACTCTCCAACAGCTCCATCTCCTTCTTGTGTTGGGGGCTCCAGAACTGGAGGGTACACTAGGTCTTCAGGGATACATGAAGAAGCTGTTCCTAACACCTGGTTGCAAACCTGCAGCAGGGTTGCCCTTTTTCCCCATGAAGCTCTCACCAGATGAGGAGTCCCTCTCATCTCCAACAACTATCTCTGCTGCAGAGCTGCAGCACGACTCCCAGACAAGTTAAAAAGCAAACAACAAACCCCAACCACCTCGAACAAAAACAATAAACAACTTCATGACCTTGGTTGCACATGCAGAGCTCGAAGTGGTGCTGCAAGAAGGGACTTGTGGATATTGTCTCAGTCTAGAGGAACCCAGAACTCTTTCAAAGCTCCTTTGTTCCTTGGGGTGGCAGGAGCCATCCTGGGCGTGTTTCTCTAATCTTGACATCTGGGAGCTTTAAGGGGAAAAAAAAAAATGAGGTTAATTAAAATCATTTCGATGTTCTTTTGTAGTGTTCTGAGAGTGGGACCAGCCTGCATGGCTGGCTGCACAACTCCTGGTTTCTGTCCCTCTGTAGCAACCCCTGAAGGAGCAGAGACCTCGTTGCCTTTGTCTCCTCCCTGGAATCCTGATTTCTGGGGCAGAGCATTTTATGCAACTCCCCTGTTTGGCTTTCAGTGGATTCACGTCCCGTTTCTCAGGGTGTCTGCTCGGTAGCAGCTGAATCCCAGAGGGGCAATTTGGAGCCATAGGAAGGAGAAGGTGGGTGGGAGGAGTGGATGGAGCTGCTGTCCCTCCCATGGACATGTTTCCTCTTGGCAAGGGGTTGATGAGACGCGGCAGAGCCACAGGAAGCTCGAGTGCTGCCACTTCTTTTCTAGCCTGTTCCTGTGTCCTGGCAGAGTTCATCTGACACAAATTGGTGTCAGGCTTGTGTTTTCCTCCAGCTCCCTGGAGCAGAAGCTGTTCCTTCCCTTGCTCTGCTGGCGTCGATGAAAATGGGTCTCCAGCTGAGCGGGGTGTTAAGAGGAGCTTTGGTGGTTGGACCCTGGTAGCTCAGCAAGGGTGTGGAGCAGCTTGTCCTGTGCCTGGTGCAGACCCCAGACTCTCCAGCTGTGCTGGCCACAAGTCCATGGCTGGATCGTGCCCAAAGCTGGTACATTCACACCACCTCTTTTGTGTCCATCCTGGCTGGGCTGGCCTGGACACAAACCCACCGCTTGTTCCTCAGCCAGGAGCAGCATCTCTGTTGACCACTTCAAAAGTCACTTTGGACTCGCAGGGGGGTTAGAACTAGATGGTCTTTAAGGTCCCTTCCAACCCATGCCAGGATTCTATGATTCTTTCATCAGACACGGGTGCCTGGCAGGTCTCTGGGGCTCAGAGACCTGAGGCTTTCCTGGCTCTGCTGACCTTGTGTGCTCAGGTTGCTCCAGGGACAGAGCCCAGAGTTGGTGAACTGGTGTTAGTGCCCGTGACAGCCCACCATGGCACAGCTCTGCAAAGAGCAGAAGGGAAGATACCAAGCAGAAAACTGCCAAATTATTCTCTCTTTCTCTCTTTTTTTTTTTTTTTTTTTAGCATTTCTTCAAATCCACTTCCTTAAACATCCCGAGGTCTGGAGTCTTCTCCTTACCTGAACATCTCATCAAGGTTCTCCAGCAAGTTTCTAGCCATGAAGAACCCAAATCCAGAAAGCCAAGGGTCTCTTATTAGGGGAGATGTCTTAGTTTCACCCTGCCATGAAAAGCCTTGTGTTAGTTTTCGTTTGTCCATGTTGGAGGGAAAGGGATTCCAGGCACATGTGGAGCAGATGCTGGGAATGCTCCAATCCTTCAGCATGGTCCTGGTGGCTTGGGCAGCACCAGCACAGGAAATCAGGACGTTGTTGCTGCAAAAAAAACCCCCCAAAAAACACTGTGATCTTTTGGTACCACTTGGTGGAGGAAGTGGCTTTTAAGTGTTGGTTAATTATGGGGAGTTACTTATTTTGGCTCTTGAGCATTTTGATTTCCCAGCCTCAAGTTTTCCTTCTCTCCCCCTATGAGATGCTTGCTCAGGTCACCCACTTTGCTCAGCACTTTGTGTCCCTGGGTCCCTGCAAACCTCCATGGCCATCCCAGGAGCTCTAAGGTGCAACTGGGAAGCCTCAGAAGTGTCTTGTCTCTCCTTGCCTGCAGGAGATGCTGCTTGTCCTTGGGGGCTGCTCATCCTGGGGCTCTCCCCTTGGTGTGTTTCTGCTGTCAGGACAAGCTTGGAGCTCCTTTCTGAGCTGCTCCCTTGGGAAATCCACCTCTAGGAGGCTCCGAGTGGTGGCTGAAGGTAAATGATGGGGGGAGAGGGCTGGAGGGGGGGGTCTCCTTTCCCCCACCCCACTGTGAAAGCAGCAAGGGGCACAAGGCTGGCAGGTGGTGCAAAGCAATTTGATATCAGGAGGAAATTCTTCCCTGTGAGGGTGGGGAGAGCCTGGCCCAGGTTGCCCAGGGAAGCTGTGGCTGCCCCATCCCTGGCAGTGTTGAAGGGCAGGTTGGATGGGGCTTGGAGCAACCTGGGCTGGTGGGAGGTGTCCCTGCCCATGCAGGGGGTTGGATCTGAATGATCTTGAAGGACCCTTCCAAGCCAAACCATTCCATGATTCTTCTCCCTGCCCCTGGGAATCCTCTGCAGGGCTTGGCTGGGGACACCCCACCCACCCTGGGATTTGCTTCATCAGGCATCTTCAGGGTAAGTGGTTTTGCAACTGAGCCATGCAAACGAGCCAGATGAGTTGTAAACACTTTCTGCTCTTGTGGGCCCCTGGTTCCTCCCCGTGGTGGTTGGTTTGGTTCTGGTGTGGTTTTGGTAGAGGTGAAGGGGCCCCCAGGGGTGGCTCCTGCAAGAAGCTGCCAAAAAGCTCCTCCAGCTCCAAAAAAAAATGCAGCCACACCTCTGGCCAAGGCTGGACATTCAGAGCCAATATTCTGTTCCATCTCCCCCACACCCCAAAGGTGATCCAGAATTTCTCCAGCCCTGTGGCTGCCCTTTGGGGAAGGCAGGAGCAGGACATTCCCAGGTCCTGGTGTGCTGTGCTCCCCTGGGGCCACACAGGGCTCTCCTGAGCCGCTGAGGGTTTTCATGCCACCTCAGCTTGTTTGATGTCTTCCAAACTTGCTACCCCTTTGTATTTTCTGCCAGGGAACTGTCCCCTTAGGGTGGCACGTGCCAGCCCAGGAGGCTCCAGCCCTGCCAACCCTGTCCCTGGCTTGTTCAAACAAAGGCAGGTGGCTGGTGCGGCCGCTGAAGGAAGAGCTGGTGATGCTCAGAGGTCAACCTAAAGAAAACAAAGGGGTGGGAGCTGCAGCCCATGTGGTAAGGCCTCCAGAAACAAACCAGCTCCCTGAAACCTGGGCAGGTCCTGGGGGAGAGGCTGGAGCAGCTGGTGCACCTCCAGCCACCCACGGGGCAGTTCCACCGCGCCCCCCAGGCCGGTGCCACGTGCCCTGGCCAAACAAAGCACCACCTTGGTGACAGCACCTGAGGTAACAGCCAGCACGAGGGCCAGCTGGGGACAAGAGGGCTTGAGCACAACCTGGGAAACCCCCCCCCTTGGGAAAGGAGGGGATGGTTGGGACAGTGTGCAGGGAGGCAGCACGGAAAGCCCTGCTCCACAAGCAGCAGGGAAGTGCTGCGTCTCTCCAAGCTCTTCCCTGGGCTCACCCACCAAGCAGAGAGGTCATGGAAGCATGGAATGGTTTGGGTTGGAAGGGACCTTCAAGATCATCCAGCTCCAACCCCCTGCATGGGCAGGGACACCTCCCACCAGCCCAGGCTGCTCCAAGCCCCATCCAACCTGCCCTTCAACACTGCCAGGGATGGGGCAGCCACAGCTTCCCTGGGCAACTGGTCCAGCTTTCCCTCTGGCAGAGGGATGGTCCCACCTGGCAGCCTGGGGGACAGCTCTGGGCTAGGAAGAGCTGCCCAACTCCAGCCACACCGTGTCCCTGTGAAGGTGGGTGGCACATGAAGCCACACTCCTGGTGCCCGTGCCAAGGAGAAGGGGCTGGCCTTGGGAGGATGGTCTCACTCCGTGCCCAAGGGGGAGGCAGAGCTGCAGAACATCCTCCCCGGGAAGTTGTTTGGTGGTGACTCTTCCTTCTGTTTGCTGATGAAGATAAGCCTGGCATGAGCTCAGCAGCGTGGAGAGGTTGCTGGGCACGTGGGGCTTTTACAGCTGCAGGGAGGACGTGGGGCCTCTTGCACAACGTCTGGGTGGAAGAAAACAAGCTGGGTTCCTTCCTCTTCCCTTCAGCCCCATCCCTGCCATTTAGTGGGAACCAGGAGTGTGTTTTTGGGGTTGTTTTGTCAGGGTCGTTTGGGTTTGTTTAGTGGTTTTTTTTTGCTGCCAAAGCCAGTGTTGCCTCAGACTTTTGGTTGAGCCCTTTCCTGGAAAGCTGAGCCCTTGGGAAGGGAGAACCCAGTGACATGCTCTGCACGGTTGCTTCAGAGGAGGAGCAGTGGTGTGTCCTGAGCAGGGCTGAAAGAGGTTCAGGGGTGATTAAACACTGGCACGGGCTGCCCAGGGAGCTGGTTGTGTCTCCATCCCTGGAGGTGTTGGAGATGTGTAGATGTGGTGCTGAGGGACATGCTTTAAGGGCTGGGCTTGGTCGAGTTGGGTTGGTGGTTGGTCGAGTTGGGTTATGGGTTGGATTCGATGATCTTCAAGGCCTTTTCCAACCAGAATGAGTCTGTGGTTTGGTTTGAGGCCAGCAGGAAAAACTCTGGAGCAGGAGATGGGGGGGGAAAAAAAAAAATGGGATGAGCAGAAAACATCTGTTGAGGAAAAGTGCAGAGTGGGAGCTGGGGGGAGGTTCAGGTAGCGAGGAGGAGATGCGAGGAGGGCTGGGGAGCAGCAAGGGTCTGACCTGGGTGTCCTGGCCCCAGGGCCTGGGTGGCTGCCTGCCAGCTGTCTGCACCCCGCCAGGATGGAGCCTGCTGTTTGCTGAAGGGCTGTGCCAGGATGGGGCAGCAGGTCCCTCCCGGCACCGCCTTCCGACCGGGAGGCATCTCCATCCAGGGAGCTGTGTGGGCAGCAGGAGCCCCGTTTGGCTGAGCAGTGGTGGAAGGTTGGTCTTCTGGGGTGCTGAGGAGCTTGGCTGTGACCCCAAGCCCAACCAGGAGGGCAGGGCTGGGCTCTGTGTGGTGACACAGTGGGTCTCACAGCTCTGCCCTGGGGATAGGTTGGCACTTTTCTTTGACCAGTCCCACCACAGGCTTGTGGTGGCTGCTGCTTCTTTCCTTGCCTGGACTTCTCATGGTCTGCAGGCCACAGGCATTTTTGTGCTGCTACAGATCTGTTCTTGGGGCCCTTGCTTCTGGCTCTGCTGAGTCGTCCCACTTGTGGCCCATGTGGCTGCTGCACATCTTGCCATGCTGCTGGTGGAGGTGTCCTCCTTGTACATCTCGTTGAGGGTCCCATCCTACTGGTGAGCCCCTACCCCAAAAGGTGCATGGTGGTCCTTTGCACTGCTGCTGTGGCTGGAGGAGGAGCTGGCAGGTGTAGCTGTGTTAGCAGCTCTGCTCCTCTGCTGTTGTCTTCTCCTTCCCACTGGCTTAGGTGGTTGCTGGCAGCCCTGTGGGCACTCTGGCATGAAGGTTTCTCATCAAGCACGGGCAGATACTCCAGGCAGGTGGTCAAGACGTTGTCATGGTTGCCTGGACTTTGGGTTGCTGGTTTCATTTGAGCCTCTCTGGTCAGACCTTTACTCCTCAAGTGGTTGCCTCCAGCACAACCCCTCCTGACCTGAGTGGTGCTGGATGTCCTTGCTTGAAGAAAATAGAACAATGACCTCCAGGATTTTCCTTTGAGAGTGTCTTGAGGGAGAACAAATGGGAACGACCTGAATGAGCCATCTGCTCTCCTCCCATCCAGCCATGTGAAAAGGTTGGTTGAAAGGCAAAGCGTGCCAGGAGGTTTGGCTTGAAGGGCATGAGAAGGTGCAGCATCCAGGGTAGGGGCCTCCTGAACCCCACCAGACCCAGGGACTGGTCTTGAGGAGCAGAGATCCATGGAGCCCATGAGAAACTGCTGTCCATCCTAGCCAGCTGCCCCCAGAGCAGCTCCTGCCAGGGGCAACCTCTGCCTTCTGCTCTGGGTGCATCTTCTGAAGCCCACCTGGGCTGCAGGGCAGAGACCTCAGGAAATGTGGCCAGTTTGGGTCGGGCCTGATCTCTCCGTACCTGTCCTGGCCCTGGAGCTGGGGAAGGCCAGCCTGGGAGGGGGCTGCACCCCTGAGACCCACGGATCAGCTGAGCCAACTCACGGAGAGCAGGGACCCCACCAACTGCTGGCTCCTCCAAGCTCTGGGCTGCTTCTTGTAGGGCACATCTTCCTTCCTAAGAGCTTGGGGTCTTCATGGCAGGATGCTGAGGTCCAGCTGAGCTGCTCTGGACTCTGCCCCGCTGCCCTTCCTCCTCCTCCTCCTCCTCGAGGAAGCGCGGGCCCAGCCTGCGTCACTCCGAGATGTCACTGCCATTAGTGGCAGGGCCTCGTCAGAGGGTGTTCCCGTGGGTAGAGTGAGTTACAGGAGCCCTGCCCAGCACCAGGAGACAACACTTCCTGGCTCTCCTGCTGCTCCCCCAGGGCTGGGGCTCCTCGGCACGAAGCAGAGGAGCTGCAGGCTCCTGTCCCCGGGCAGCGGGGTGTCCCTCACCGCGGGGAGCCAGGTCCTCTCCTCGTGCACCTGCTGCCACACGGCTCCTCACTGGGTTCCTGCTGCTGGAGCAGGGGCACCTTCCCCGTGCTGCAGACACGCTGAGCTGGGAGATCTTCCCGGCGAGCAGGGCACCAGCCCAGCAGGGTTGCTAGAACCATCGAACCCGTGTGCGTGGTCACCTCGGCGCCTTGCAGATCGTGCTTCTCGAACCCCAGGTGCCCTCCTGGGCTTGCTTGCTTGGCCAGAAGTTGAGGCTGGGGGGCCAAGGCTGGTGCTGTGCTCTCTGGTTTGGCTTCACCTCTGGTGACAAGGATGGTTCTGCCTGTCCTCTGCCCTCCTGGGGGCTGAGGGCTCCCAGCCCCAGGTCAAGGCCAAGCTGGGAGGTGAGGAAAGCGGTTCCTGCAGGCAGCGCTGGGTGGTCTCTGTGCTTGCAGTGCTCCCACCTTGGTTTCTGCGGAAGGCAGAGCCCAGCAGGGCTGGGAAGCTGAGGGAGCAACGCCAGGACCACAGGATGGTCAAGCATGACGACCAGGAGCAACTCCTGTCCCCTTCTCAAGGCTCCAGGTGCACCCCAAAGGCAGAGCCAGCCCCGCAGCCCCCTGTGCCCTCCCTGCTGCCCAGGTTCTTGCTGCAGGTTGGGGCTGCATGTCCTGTAGACCTTCCTCTGCCCTGGAGAAAACCCCAGTCCAGCCCCTCAGGGCTGAACCTTTTGAGGTCTGGGTGGGACGAGGACTTGGCTTTGGCCGAGCTGCACCTCTGCAAGAGGCAACGTGTCACGGTCCCCGTGCCGGGAGGGCAGGGAGGGCTGGTTCCCGGGGACCTGCTCCCAGCAGGGCAGAGCTCTCAGCGTGTGGGGTGAGCAGGGAGCCCAGCCCCAGCAGCCCGGGGAGCCCAGCCCCAGCAGCCCGGGGAGCCCAGCCCCAGCAGCCCCGGGCTCTGCCCCTTCCCCAGCGCTGCCGGGGGACCTGGTCCCGCTGGGCACCCTTGGTGGGACCACCCATCCCCACGGGCTGCCCGGGCATGACCCGGAGCCCCCCAGGGAAACTCAGGTGAGGTGTCCAGGTGCAAGCAGGAGGGTTGGTGCCACCTGCCTGGTCCTGCTCGGTGGGGAACGTTCCTCACCTGCCCCGGCGAGGTTCCCACCTGGCAGGGCTTGCCGTGGCCTGGAGCTCTGCTGACGTCAATGCTCGGGGGGCCTGCTGAGGAGGGCACGTCTCCCCACACCAGCTGCTTTGGGTTGGTTTGGGGTTTTTTTTTGGCAGGAGAAAAAAAAAAACAACCCACAACAAACCACAGAGAAGGAGGAGAGAGGGGGACGCGGCTCCTCCGCGGGGCGGCCCAGCTCACCCCAGCTCCACCTGGTCGGGCAGCACCCCTGATGGGGTAGGGGGGGGGGGGCAAAAAAAAGGCCACCTTCTGTGTCCAGCTTGCTGGGAAGTGCTGCTTGGTTCTCCTCCCTGCCTGCCCTGCAAGCAGCTTGCCTGCCTTTCTGACCCCTCTTCTGCCTGCTGAGGTGGGCAGCTGGATGGTGTCCCTCCTGCTGGGTGCTGCCTGCTCCCCTCTCATCCCCATCTCCAGGGCTAGGGCAGAGGTGGGATTTTCATCCCTTGTGTATCATGAAAGGAGCTCCCCAGCTCTGCCTGGGTCGCATCCCTGACCTGCCTCAAGGGATCATTCCAGGATGCTCCCCGGGAGCCGTGCCCGGGATATTCTTGGCGTTAGCTGATCTGTGCTCCTTTCTGCTGCTGGTGCCCCAGAGCCAAGAGAGTCACCCCCCCCCCGGCTCTGCCTGGGCTGCACCACCCTCAGAAGATGGAAAGGTGACCTGCCCTGCACTCCCTGCTCCGGGGAGGGATGAGCATCCCTTGTTGCTGCCTGCAGGAACGGGCCGGTGCCGGGCAGAGCTGGGAATTCTGTACCCATGGAGCTGTCTTGCAAAGCCTCCCTGAGCTCTTGGAGCCCAGCAAAGGCTCACTGGGGAATCTTGGCATAGAGACCACAGCTTCCAGGCTGAGCTGCTTTCACTGGTGACCTTAGCAACACATCCTGGTGGCAATTGTTCTCCAAGCTGGAAATCCTGTCCCCTCTGCTGCAGGATCTGTGCTCCCAAGCAGCTCGAGGTCTTCGGGCAATGCAGTCAACCCTTCCTGCAAGGGAAATGACTCCTGCCCTGCTGCTCTGTGGCAGTCACCTCTCCTGCTCCACTCCCTGGGCTTGGCCACTCAGCAGGACTTGCTTTAATGGCCCTAAACCTTTTTCATCCTAAAGAAAAGCCAACTGGGGAGTGAGGAGACACAAGAGGAGGAAGCCAGGAGTTACCAGAAGAAGCTTTGAAAGGACTTTTTTTGTTGTTTCTTTCCTGCCTTCCAAAGCAACTTGGTGGGAACTGTCTTGAAGCTCAACCTGGGTCACACCTGGGAACTGAGAACCCTGGAAGCTACTTCAGCTTCATGCATGGAGCTGAAAGCCCATGGCCAGGAGGGTCAAAGGACTCTGTCAACAGGCTGCTTTGGCTTCTCAAACTACGTTGTTTACTTTTCCCCCCCCATCCTTGGAGAGTGCAAAAGCACGTGAGGAGCCAAGGGAGCAAATGACTTCATATCTTGACTTAGGTTGCCTTCTTGGTCCTGTTTGCACCACTGGCATTGGTCTCTGTTGCTTCTCTGATGACGTATTTTTAAGGCCTTGGAAACCGAAAGCTGGATGATATCCACCAGGCAAGAGTTTCTGGCAAAGCATGTTGACTTTTCAGATCTCCAAGGAAATGTATTGGCCATTTCTTGGTCTGGAGGAGGGGAAATAACAGAGGTTGTGGCACGGTGAGTATTTCTGGAGAAAGCTGGATTCCTCGGTGTGCTTAGTCAAAGGCTGTGATTCAGCCCACCCCCAAGAAATGAGGCATCCAGAAGTATGCAGGGAGCTTCTCCTCCTTGAAATTGTGGTCCAGAGGGTGGATTTGAGAGCTGGGAGAGTTGGGGGTGTTCAGCCTGGAGAAGAGAAGGCTCCAGGGAGACCTTAGAGCACCTTCCAGTGCCTGAAGGGGCTCCAGGAAAGCTGGGGAGGGGCTTGGGACAAGGGCAGGGAGGGAGAGGACAAGGGGGATGGATGAAAACTGGGAGAGGGAGATTGAGGTGAGACATGAGGAGGGAATTCTGGAGTGTGAGGGTGGTGAGAGCCTGGCCCAGGTTGCCCAGGGAAGCTGTGGCTGCCCCATCCCTGGCAGTGTTGAAGGGCTTGTTGATGGGGCTTGGAGCAGCCTGGGCTGGTGGGAGGTGTCCCTGCCCATGCAGGGGGTTGGAGCTGGGTGATCTTGAAGCTCCCTCCCAACCCAAACATTTCTGTGGTATGATTCTCTGATTTGGGGTGTATAACTCCAGTTTTTCTTAGTAGACCTGAACCCCCCACTTTGTCCCACAAAAAATCCTCTCCTTTGATCCCTTTTCTTAGGACAGGAATAATGACATGTGAGGTTATAGCCCTGAGGGACACAGCACAACCCCACAACATCCTCTCCTGTCCAGCATTGTCTTCTTGCCCAACCCCTCAGCATCATCTGGTTTCAGTGACAAAAACAACATGTTCTAGCTAATATTTAACTGGATTTTTGGGTTTTTAGTCATTTTTCTGAGGCTGTTTTTTCCTGCCCCCAGACAAGCAGTGGGGTGATGGTTCCTGGCACACTCTTGTTGTTGGGTACACAAGGTGGGACAGCTCAGTCCTGGAGATGCTGTGGGATGAAGAATGGACATTCCCAGAGGACCCATTTCCAAACTGGCCTGGACATCACACTCCCACCCAGGCTGGAGCCAGAGGGATGAATGCTGCTGTGCAGGACATGCTCCAGCTGCCCAGCCTTGGCCTTGGAGACCCGTGGCCATTCAGAAAGCAGTTTGATGAGCATCTCTCCACATAATTAGCAAACTGGAAGAAATCACCACGCCAGGAGCTTCTCACAGGCACTAAACTGGGAAGAGTTGTGGGAAGTTATGTACACACCTCTGGCAAGACAAGGCTGGAGAGGAGAGGTGATGTTCAGAAGTATGAATCAAAAGGTGTTGCTGTCTTCTGCAGCCCTGACCTCACTGCTCTGCTGACACCAGTGCTGGGAAGTGCTGAGCTTTTTTATCCATGACTTGTAGCATTTGCACTGACCTGAAGCACCAGGGAAGAGGAGATGGGGCAATAATGAGTTCCAAAGATGCTGGAAACCTCCTGGCACAGGAGTGAAAGGTGAGAAGGGGGATCAGCTGAGTGGTTGGAACTGGATCATCTTTAAGGTCCCATCCAACTCAAACCATTGGATGATTCTGTGAAAGACACCCAAGTGAGTGATCAGTTGGCCTGGCTGGGGTTCTTTTTACATCTTTTCCCCTTCGTTTCAGGCCAAGCTTGTGGCATTTGCATGCTTGGTCCTGGCATGGCAGTGCCAGCAGCTCCTCCTTTCCTAGCTGAAACCTCATCAGGCCATCATGCTACCCATGGGGGAACCTGCCAAAGCTCAGCTCAGGTCCTCCTGCCTGTCCCACCTTGTCCCATGCTCCTTTCCAAGGTGCTCCTCTTCTCAGACAACCAGGGACCTCGGTGCTCTTCCTCAGCTCTAACACTGCTGTGGTTGCCTCTTGTTCTGTGAACTTGTGTGGTCTTCTCTTGGATCCCCCTGAGCTTTGTTGTCCATGATGGGATCTGTACTTTGGGTTTTCTTCTTGGCTCCTCTCCTGAAACTCCCATGAAGGTTGCAGAGGTTAAGTTGCTGCTGGTGCTTCCAGCTTTGCAAAAGCTTGAGGAGATCCTGGACCATTCCCTCTCCAAAAGACCTCCCAGCCTAGGTTTGGGCTGAGCCTGCACCTTCCCCAGGAGGGCTGCTGGTCCTGGCTTGATGATTTCATGGGGGGAAGGATTTGCTCTCCTCTTGCCAGTTCCAATGGTTCATCACTTCTGCTGTTGGAGTCTCAGCAGCACTTGGCTTTCTCTACAAGCCACAGTGGGAGATGCCACCATCCTGGTGGTCCTGAACCCCTCTTTGAAGCACTGCTTGCCCAAAAGCTCACCAAGAGGCCTTCAGCTCTGCTCACAAAGGATCTCCCATGGCTTTGCTGGCCCCAGGAGCCAGGGAGTGTCTGGCTGAGAGTGGGTGGGTGGCTGGGGTTCAGGGCAGCAGCAGGGAGGGTGCTTGCTAGGGCAGGCAAGCTGCTGGGCCCCACAGGACCTGGTGTCTGGCCAAGCCCCACCTGCCTTGGAAGAAGCCTCCTTGGTGTGTGTGCAGCTGGTGCAGCTGATGTAGGACCCACAGGTAGGACCTGGTTCAGGTGGCTTGGGAGAAATGCTGGGCTGGGCAGGTGGGGAGGAGCTGGGTGCCTGTGTGTAAATCCAGTCCTGTGGAGGGGAGCTTGTTCCTACCAGCTGAGGTGCAGGAGAATGATGTTCTGCTTTGCTGGCTCCTAAAATCATGCCTGGTTGGCCATGGGGGGCCAGGACATTCAGATTTACCAGGTGTCTTGGGGCAGACCTCAGTGACACCGGTGGCAAGATGGAATTGAGTTTGCTGATGGCACCAAGCTGTCTGGTGTGGTCACCAGGCTGGAGGGAAGGTCCTGCAGCTGGGGCAGGGCAGCCCCAAGCACAAAGGCTGGGTGGAGAATGGATTGAGAGCAGCCCTGAGGAGAAGGCATGGAGCTCCAGGAGAGAGTCCAGAGGAGGGCATGGAGATGATCCGACGGCTGGAGCAGCTCTGCTCTGGAGACAGGCTGGGAGAGTTGGGGTGTTCAGCCTGGAGAAGAGAAGGCTCCAGGGAGACCTTAGAGCAGCTTCCAGTGCCTGAAGGGGCTCCAGGAAAGCTGGGGAGGGGCTTGGGACAAGGGCAGGGAGGGAGAGGACAAGGGGGGATGGATGAAAACTGGCAGAGGGAGATTGAGGTGAGACATGAGGAGGGAATTCTGGAGTGTGAGGGTGGTGAGAGCCTGGCCCAGGTTGCCCAGGGAAGCTGTGGCTGCCCCATCCCTGGCAGTGTTGAAGGGCAGGTTGGATGGGGCTTGGAGCAGCCTGGGCTGGTGGGAGGTGTCCCTGCCCATGCTGGGGGTTGGGTCTGGATGATCTTGAAGGACCCTTCCAACCCAAACCAGCCTGTGTTTCTATGATCTCCACTGGGACACCAGTCCTTGAGGGCTGCCTTGAGCCCAGCACTGAGCAGAGCTGATGGGCAGACCCAGGAAGAGTTTTGACTCTGAGAGGAGGGCAGAGAAGTGTGTAAACACAGAGTCCCTCCAAGCCAGGCCTCTCAACCTTCCTAATAAGTAATTGCTGAGCTCGGGGCTCATCCATTTCTCCAAGGCAGGGGCTGACAGCTCCTTGGCCTTCTCCTTCTGAGAAGTGGCCTCCCCTGTAAACTGAGATCATCTGATAGAACTGACTGATTTGGTCAAAATGACTCAGTTGTGGTTTGTTGTTTGCATGCCTGAGTGGCTTGGGAGCTGTTCTAGCAGAGAATGAGGTTTGGGAGGAACTCCCTGACTTTACAAACCCTCCCGTCCACCCCCAGATCCAGCAAAAAAAACCAAACCACCCAAACAAACCAACAAACCAACAAAAAAAAAGGCCCAAATCCTTCTCTTTTCTGACAAGGGAGAAACAAAAGGTGGGGGTGAAGCTGCACCCCTTGCTCTACCCACCCCTTTCCATGCTTCCCAGGACCAAGAAACTGTGGGAAAGGGGGTTCCCTGCCCCCCAGAATTCAAGGATCTGGGTGGGTTGTGCAGACTCGTTGCCAACCTGGTGTCTGTAGGTGCCTGAAAAGCCTTGGTGAGAAGCTCTGGCCACCAAAGAAACCAACGTGGAGACCTGCTCCTGGGAAAAAGGGCTTCCTTCCTGCCTTTCCACAGCCAACTGCAGGGTGTTCCTGGTGGAGCACAAGTGTTTTTTTTGACAGGATGAAGGATTATGTTTAATTAGTTGTCATTAAGGTGATGCCAATCCAGCCCTCTGCTTGGAAACTCTCCTCTGAAGTGGCTTGAGAACAATGAAGCAGGGAAAAGATCCTGCCCTCACCTCCCTCATTTCCACCCATCATGGGAAAAAAAAGGGACCACCAGACTCTCTGGGCTCTGCAGAGACTTTCCAGACTTGGCAAGAGAGGCTGGAGGGAGTTTAAAATAGCCCAACTCCATGATATGTTTGCATTTTCCCTCCCAAAGCAGAAAAATAATGCTGGGGTGGCTTCCAGGCCCTTGCTTCCCAGAGGTGGGAACATCCCAGCCCCTGCTCCTTCAGGGCTGTCTTGCCCTGGGCCAGATTCCTGCTGTGGTCTGTGGCCATGGAGGCCACCACTGGTGGCAGAGGAGAGGCCAGAGAAGCAGCAGGGCTTGAGTGCTGGAGCCTCCTGGCATGTAGGGATGGAAGGTGGTGGAGCAGCTCTGCTCTGGAGCCAGGCTGGGAGAGTTGGGGTGTTCAGCTTGGAGAAGAGAAGGCTCCAGGGAGACCTGAGAGCACCTTCCAGGGCCTGAAGGGGCTCCAGGAAAGCTGGGGAGGGACTTGGGACAAGGGCAGGGAGGGAGAGGACAAGGGGGGATGGATGAAAACTGGGAGAGGGAGATTGAGGTGAGACATGAGGAGGGAATTCTGGAGTGTGAGGGTGGTGAGAGCCTGGCCCAGGTTGCCCAGGGAAGCTGTGGCTGCCCCATCCCTGGCAGTGTTGAAGGGCAGGTTGGATGGGGCTTGGAGCAACCTGGGCTGGTGGGAGGTGTCCCTGCCCATGCAGGGGGTTGGATCTGGATGGTCTTTAAGGTCCCTGATTCTGCCCTCCAGACCACAGGCACCATGAGGGCCACAACCCACTGCTCTCCACGAGAGACTTGGGTGCTGAAGATGAGGTTCCCATGGCTGGTGCCTCCAGGAGAGGTGTTGACTGTTGCTCTCTGAGTGGCTTGGCTTCCTACCTCTGGGGAGAACTTTGCAGAGCAGGGATGATGGTTGGACTGGGTGACCCCAAGGGGCTTTTCCAACCTGAATAGTTCTATGATTCCGTGATTGCAGCTGGGCCTGCAAGCAGCAGGCTGCTCAGGGGAGGAGTTCTCCAGTTTTGGTGTTGCTGGGCTCCCTTGTGAAACCTCCATGGCTGGTACCAGGAGGGCTGGCTGCAGGGCTGCAGGCAGGAGGGGGCAGGGGAAGGCTGTGGGCTCCTTGCTGGGGGAGCAGAGTCCTCTGCAAGATGGAGAAGGCAGCCTGAAGCCCTGCCCTTGCAGCAGGAGGAGGATGCCTGGTTTCTTACACTGGGGATGCAGAATCCTAGAATGGTTTTGGTTGGAAAAGACCTTTAGGATCACCCAGTCCCACCATTCCCCCAGCCCTGCCCAGGCCACTACTTCCCCATGTCCCTCAGCACCATCTCCAGGGCTTGGAAATCCCTCCAGGGATGGGGACTCCACCCTGGGCAGCCTGGGCCAGGGCCTGACAGCCCTTTTGGGGAAGAAGTTTCTCCTCATATCCCACCTAAACCTCCCCTGGCACAACTTGAGGCTGTTTCCTCTGGTTCTCTTTCAGCAGGGAGGTGAATCTGAGCGTGTGCTCCCCACAGGCAGCCTCTGCAGGAGGTAATATTTCTTAATTTGGTGAAGAACATGCTTCCCACTGCTTGGATGGACCAAGTGAGATGTGTCCTGCTGCTGGGGGAAGCAGGGGGGACTGGCTTAGTCTCCATTCCTCTTGGCATCTTCCCCTCCCACCACTTTGCTCGCGCCCAGGCTGAGTTTGAGACAACATTGTTCACCCAAGAGCAAATCTCCTGGTGGGACTGGAAAAGGAGCTGGGTCTCCTGGTGCCTTTGGCCTTCTGTTGGCATCTGGAGCTGCCAAAGAGAGCAGCTTGGGTCTCTGGAAGACCCCAACTGCAAGGGTCTCTGGGGATGGGAGGAGGTAGCTTGAGTCACGCAAGAGAGGAACTGTTGCTGGGCTCCTCCTCCTCCAGCTGTGTCCCAACCCCAGCCTCACTTGGTCTAGCTGAAGCCCAGAGATGCTGTCTAGAAACAATGAGTCAGTCATTGTCCAGAGAGTCTCCACGGGACAGACAGCATCCCATCATCTGGACTTGGCTGTCTTCTCAGCAGCCGCATCCTACAGCTGGCCTGGCTTCTCCTGCCTTCTTGGCTTCCTCCCAGCCCTGGAAGGGGAAGTGTCAGAGGTGCCTCCCGGGCTCCTCGACCTAAATTTAAACCCCTATTTTTGTCTCGTTGTCTCCTGGGTTAAATTAGGGATCAAAAGCCACGGGAGAGAAGCTGTTGTCCCAGGTTTGGTGCCGCGGTGAGACCAGCCACGTGGTGAAGACCTCGTGCCAGAACAGGCTCCTTCCACCTTGCTCATCCCCTCCGTGAGGGCTTGGTTTCCTACAGTGGTTCCTCAATGGAGAAGGACCAAGATGGGATGATCCATTTCTCTTCCCCAGTTTCCAGTCCAGAGGCCCCTTCAGAAGCCTGAGGAGGAGGCACAGGGAGCAGAGATGGACACGTCTCAGGAAGCAGGTCCAAGAGCTGCCTGGATGTTTCTCACTGGTGTGACCTGGACCAACGGCTGCCCTTGCAAAAGAAAACAAAGCAAGCCCAGAGGTCAAACAACAGGAACAGGCCCTGAGGTAACAACCCCTGCCTGGAATTCCATGAGCTCCCAAGGATAACAAGCTGCTCGCGGCGAAGCCAGAGCTTTTCCTCTGGTGGTGCTGAGGGGAGCAGGGGGCTGGGGGGGTCTCTGGTGTCTCTTGGGCCTCGTGGAGGAGGGGGTCTGGGCCAAATGGGATGAGGACTTTGGTGGTTCCTCCCTGAAAGAGGGACAGCACTTCCTTGGCTTGACAACCCTAGTGACACGGTCCCAAAGGCTGCTTGTGGTGGGCTCCATGGTTGGCCCCAGAACACAGGCTGGGTGGGTCTGGGCAGGTTCCCACCACTCCCAGCAGGCACTGGCCAAGCCTGCCAGATGAAGCTCCTCTTCCTGAACCCTGGAAACCTGAACAAAGAAGGGAACTGCAGAAGGACTGTGCAATCCTTCGTGCCCCCTTGTGCAGCTCTTGGCCTCTGCCATCCCACCTCTGTGGGGGTGGTGGGTGGTCATCCCTTCCAGGTGAGGAGCTCCAGGCAGTTTCTTCTCTGAAGAACAACATCTCCTGTACCTCTCCTTTTGCTCAGGGTGCAGGGAAACTATTGAAAATGCCTCTTCCAATTGAAAGCAGGTAGTTTGCTCCCTGGGCTCTCAGCTCACTCCTGGAAACAACTGGCTTTGGGGGATCTTCAGTGAACCACCACTGATTTGGGTGAGATATGAGGAAGAAATTCTTCACCATAAGGGTGGGGAGGAACTGGGATGGGTTGCCCAGGGAGGTGGTTGATGCCCCAGCCCTGGAGGTTTATAAGGCCAGGTTGGAGGAGGTTTTCTGCAGCCTGGTCTAGTGGGAGGTGTCCCTGCTCATGGCAGGGGGCTTGGAACTAGATGGTCTTTAAGGTCCCTTCCAACCTTAATGATTCTATGACCACATCCTTCTTACCCTGAGACACACCTCCCCTCACCCTTGCTCAAGGTCTCAGCTCTGTGTTGGGATGTCAAGAGAGCTGGAGCAGGTTCTCTGTGCAGCCAACCCGTGTGGCTTCTCTCAGTGGGATCTCAACCCCAAGGACAGGTCCTTTACCTGATGTTCAACCACAGCTGCCAGACCCAGAGGAGGAAGACACAGCGTTCCTGGCTGCAAACACTGAGTTTGTCAGGTGAGAAAAATTCAGCTCTGTCCAGAACACAGGATCTGTCTTGGTCCCTGGAGTTATTTTAGGTAGCAGTTGGTCCATCATGGCTCTCAGAGCAGTGCACTAATTTCCCTGTTCAAAAAACAGACTCACAGAACAGGAGGGGTTGGAAGGGACCTCTGAAGATCATCCAGTCCAACCCCCCTGCCAGAGCAGGATCCAAACCAGGGCAGGTCACTCAGAAAGGCATCCAGACAGGTCTGGAAAGTCTCCAGAGAAGGAGACTCCACAGCCTTTCTGGGCAGCCTGTCCCAGGGCTCTGTCACCCTCACAGCAAAGAAGTTCTTCCTCATGTTGAGGTGGAACTTCCTGGGCTCCAGTTTGAATCCATTGCCCCTCGTCCTGTCCCAGGGCACAAGTGACAAGAGCTTGTCCTGCCTTCTTGCTGCCCTCATGTATTGATAGACATTCATTAGATCCCCCCTCAGGCTTCTCCTGTCCAGACTGAACAGCCCCAGGTCTCTCAGCCTTTCCTCATCAGGCAGGTGTTCCAGTCCCTCCATCATCCTCACAGCCTCCCTTGGACTCTCCCCAGTAGATCCCTGTCCCTCTGGAACTGGGGAGCCCAGAGCTGGACACAGCACTCCAGGTGGGGTCTCACCAGGGCTGAGAACCTCCCTGACCTGCTGGACACTCTCCTCCTGATGCACCCCAAGATACCATTGGCCTTCTTGGCCACAGGGGCACGTTGTTGTCCCATGGAGAACTTGTTGTCTGCCAGGACTCCAAGGTCCTTCTCCACAGAGCTGCTCTCTAGCAGATCACCTCCCAACCTGCACATATTTATCTCCTTTTTTAGGGGGAGGTGAAGCAGCCATGGCAGTGGCATAGCTTGGCTGAGAAGTCAATCCCCCAGCTGCTGGGATGGCTCTGGACCAAGCTCCAGTGAAGTGTGCAGGCTGTGAGCTCATCAGAACTGGCAGCTCTTCTCCACTTGTGTTTATTTCCCTGATGCTTCTGCTTCCTCCTCCGTGTGTCAGTCAGAGATCATGACTCTTCTGAGAGCAGCTCTAAATAGTCAGGTTTCTCCACTGACCTTCAGTCTGTGCTTGCCTGGTAGGGCTGAAACCCACGGGGCAGAGGACTCTGTTGGCTGGGCTTGGTCCAAGGATGGGGTGGGTCAGTCACTCCCTCCACCGGCCCCACCGTGGCAGAGATGTTGGTCCAAGGGGCATGAGATGGTCCAGGAGCAAAAGCATCTCCTCCACCAGGCTGGTTTTGCAGAGTATGGCTGCACTCACCACTGCTGAAGGGGTTTTTCAGGGAAGACTTGGGGCACCTTCCTCTTGGAGGTACTGAGAACTTCGGATGGTGGCCAAAACCATGGTCACCCGGTTGGAGAAGGGAAACAAAAGTGGGAGAAGAAACTCTGCTGTGTCTTGAATCTCTGGTTCTTGAATCTCTGGTTCTTGAATCCCTGGGGTTTTTTTTTTTTGCTGGGGACAGCAGTAGGCCAAGGCTTGAGGCCACCACTCTTGCAAACCCCAGCTCTGGTCCTCTTTCCACAGGGGGACACTGTGCCTCGTGAGTTGGATCCTACCGTTGGTGTACACTGGGAGCACCTGAATCAAGAGGAGTGGTCTCTGAAGGGAGAAAAGTGCCAGCTGTGTGGACAGGCTGGTTTGGAACCTGGAGCAATAGACCCCAAGCATCTCCCTGGCTTGGAAACCCCTTGGTTTGTCCTCACAAAATAAAGGAGAAGAGTTAAGAAAGGTTCCTCTTTCCAACCTGTTCGACCATGAAAGCTGCTTTTCCTTTTGTATGAAAAAAAAAGGCACATTTTATTTGAGACTCAAAACTGGCAGAGGGGAGATTGAGGTGAGACATGAGGAGGGAATTCTGGAGTGTGAGGGTGGTGAGAGCCTGGCCCAGGTTGCCCAGGGAAGCTGTGGCTGCCCCATCCCTGGCAGTGTTGAAGGGCAGGTTGGATGGGGCTTGGAGCAGCCTGGGCTGGTGGGAGGTGTCCCTGCCCATGCAGGGGGGTTGGATCTGGATGATCTTTGAGGTCCCTTCCAACCCAAGCCAGGATTCTGTGCTAATTTAGAATGTGGAAACAAAAGAATGAAGTTTCAGACTCATCAGCTCATTTAGGAGAGGAAACGGGGGCAGGTTGGTTTGCTCTGCAATGATTGCTCAGGAAGGTGAGCTAATCCCACCCTCCTAAAGAAACCACGATCCAAAGGAAATGTTTTGAAGTGGTCAATGGAAAACACTGGAGTTAACCTGAGCCTGCAACTTGCTTCTGTTGATGGAGCTTTTCAAGAGTAGGGCCTGTTGGTCTGGATGTGGGATGGGAGGGGATGGAGGTTTCTTGAGGTCTCCAGGTACAAGAAAACTGAGGCTACAACAGAGACTGCTCAATTATTATCATTTACTTATATTCTTTATGGGAAATCTGGTAGGATTTTTGACTTCTTGCCACTCCTCCTCCTGTTTACCAGGATCTCCTCACCTCTAGCAGCCTTACACCAGGACACAGCTCCTCTCGGGACTTCTTCTCACCTGGCCTCCTGCACAGCCCATGGGGGAGATGCAAAGTGTCCTCCAGGCAGGTAGAAATCAAGAGTTTTAGAAGCTCTTCCCTGCTTTTCACTCCTTTTATGAGTTGAGAGGTCCTGTTGCATTTCAGTCCCTAGTTTTTTCTTCCTGGCAGCCCATTTAGACTTTTGGGGGGTTACAGATTTGTTTCCCATCCCTCGGGGTCTTCTGGCTCCTCTGGTAATTTGCTCTTGCAGCTTAAACCAGACCTCACTGGGAGTCTTGCCCCTCCATTTTCCCCTTTTAAAAGGTTGTTCTCATGAGCTGTACCCCTGGTGACTGCTTGTGTTGCTCCCTGTCACCCTGGCTGTGATGGTTGGGTGGCTCTTGGTCCGTGCTACATGTGTTTGGTGTCTCCTTGGGTCCATCCCACTGAAGTGGGAGCAGCTAGAGGAGGATGGAAGGTGTGGTGGGATGAGCTCCCTGTGCATCAGCAGAAGCAAAATGTCATTTCCATTGGAAAATATTTCAAGGTGTTTCAGCCTCTCAAGATGGAACAAAATCTTTCCTTGCAAAGTGTCAGTTCCAGCCATTGTTCCAGTTTGACTTCCCTGTTCCAAGGAAAACAAATCTATTTTGACTTGAAAGGGGCTAATGCTGATAGCAGCTCAAACTCAGCCCTTCCCTACTGCACATTCAGAGGTGGGAGAGGATCTTGTTGTGATCCAAAAACCTTCTCGCTGTTTTTGTTCCAGCTTCTCCAAACAGAAAGTTCCCAGCACTTTATGTATTATGGACATCACAGCTTTCCATCCTGGCCTGGGGGACTGCCAGGTCCTCTTAGAATCCCAGACTGGTTTGGGTTGGAAGGGACCTTCAAGATCACCCAGATCCAACCCCCTGCATGGGCAGGGACACCTCCCACCAGCCCAGGCTGCTCCAAGCCCCATCCAACCTGCCCTTCAACACTGCCAGGGATGGGGCAGCCACAGCTTCCCTGGGCAACCTGGGCCAGGCTCTCACCACCCTCACACTCCAGAATTCCCTCCTCATGTCTCACCTCAATCTCCCCTCTCCCAGTTTTCATCTGTTCCCCCTTGTCCTCTCCCTCCCTGCCCTTGTCCCAAGCCCCTCCCCAGCTTTCCTGGAGCCCCTTCAGGCACTGGAAGGTGCTCTCAGGTCTCCCTGGAGCCTTCTCTTCTCCAGGCTGAACACCCCCAGCTCACCTGAGAGGGAGCCAGCAGCAAGGTATGGCCAAGCCTTCACTTTATCTGGGGCTTCCACTTGCTAAATAGCAACCCCATGGGAAGGGGCATCCTCCAAAAGGATTTTGCACGGGAACATAAAGAGCACGAGGCAGCATCTCTGCTGGGAAAGCCCCTCTGGAGGAGGAGAGAAATGAGGAGGCTTTGGCAGGGAGAAATGGTCCAAGCCCATGTCCAGCAGAGCTCCACCAAACATGTGTCAGCAGAGCCTGGTGGCTGCCAGAACTCAGCATCTTACTCACAGCTGCCTCTGCCTTCCAGCCCGCGTGAGGAGAGCAGGTCTGGGGGCTTGGGTTGGGTTTGGTGCTGCTTGAGATCCAGGTGGTTTTATTGAGGGCTTGAGCCTCACACTGGGGCAGCCAAACCACACACACACACAAACACACAGACACAAACACAATCACAAACACACACACAGACTCATGAACACACATGAACACAAACACACACACAATAACAATCACACACAAACACACACAAACACAAATACACTCACAGAAACACAATCACACACAAACACACACAGACTCACAGACACACACAAACATAAATACACTCACAGAAACACACAATCACAAACACACACAGACTCACAAACACATGAACACAAATACACAATCAGAAACACACTCACAAATACACTCAGATACACACAAACACACACAAACACACACAAACACATACAAATACACACACACTCACAATCTAACACAAACACACAATAACAATCACACACAGACTCACAAACACACACAAACACAATCACAAACACACTCACAGAAACACAATCACACACTCACACACCAACACACACTCACAGAAACACACTCACAATCACACACAAACACACACACACACAAACAAAAACACAATCACAAACACACACACAGACTCACAATCACAAACACACAATCACAAACACACTCACAAATACACTCACAAACACACACAACTACACACAAACACACAAACAGGCTCACAAACACATACAAATACACACAAACACACAATAACAATCACACACACACACAGACTCACAAATACACACAAACACACACAATCTAACACAAACACACTCACAATAACAATCACACACAAACACACACACACAGACTCACAAATACACACACACACAATCTAACAGAAACACACACAATAACAATCACACACAGACTCACAAACACACACAATCTAACACAAACACACACAATAACAATCACACACAAACACATGATCACACACACACAGACTCACAAACACACTCACAGAAACACACTCACACACCAACACACACTCACACACCAACACAAACACACTCACAGAAACACACTCACAATCACACACAAACACACACACACACACAAACAAAAACACAATCACAAACACACCCACCCAGACTCACAATCACACAAACACACCCAAACACAAACACACCCCCTCACCCCCAAACACACGCTCACAGCCTCAGGGAAATTTGGACGATTTCAGCCCAAACAAGGAGTTGTTTTCAGTTTGGAAACAGCCAAGCAGTTGGGGGAAACCCGGCCAGGAGCTGCCTGTGCAGCCTGGGCCCTGCTGCTGCCATCCTTCTGAGTCAATATCCAGTCTAAGAACAACCTTCCCCTGCCTGTTCCTGGAGAAGGAGCCACTTCCATTGCAAGCACACAATTCCCAGTCCGTGTTTCGTGGTGCCCAGAGCTCCAGGACTGGCAGGGGTGTGAGCACAGCCTTGTGGAATGGGACCTGCTGGATTCGCTCTCTTTGAGCCTCTTTTTACCCGACTGAACCTTTATTTTTTGCATTATTTCTCATTATGATCCGTATTTGTTTTCCAGAGTGGAAGTGGGGAAGCACCCAAACCTTGTGGCTTCACTGTCCTTGCCACCACTGGAGGAGGGACCCACGATTGCTGCTCAACCTTGGGACCAGCTCCTTTCACACCACGGGGTGATGTCCATGCAAGCTTTTGCCTGCTTCATTTGTGAGCCAATGAATGACAGAGGCATAAAAACTGACCGGATGAGAGAGATTTCATGTTTCTTGTTTATGTATCTCTATAATCTACTTCATTTTGTTGAATGAGCAGCCTGGGCTGGTGGGAGGTGTCCCTGCCCGTGCAGGGGGTTGGAGCTGGATGATCTTGAAGGTCCTTTCCAACCCAAACCAGGCTGGGATTCTGTGATTCTATGATTCTATGACCCAGTGGGCAGCTCAGCACCAGCATCCTGGGTACCTGGATGAAAACTGGGAGAGGGGAGATGGAGGTTGGACACGAGGAGGGAATTCTGGAGTGTGAGGGTGGGGAGAGCCTGGCCCAGGTTGCCCAGGGAAGCTGTGGCTGCCCCATCCCTGGCAGTGTTGAAGGGCAGGTTGGATGGGGCTTGGAGCAGCCTGGGCTGGTGGGAGGTGTCCCTGCCCATGCGGGGGGTGGGACTGGATGGTCTTTAATGTCCCTTCCAAACCAAACCAGGCTGGGATTCTGTGGTTATTTTCTATTCTTTCTGTTCAGATGGGGCTGTCAGGGCACTCTGAGGTGCTCCAGAGGTGGCAGAGCAGCCAAAAAAAAGCACTTTGAGGGTAAGAAGTCAAGGTATCCCCCAGCATCAGCATTCTGAGGAGGTGACGACCAACAGTGGGATGTGGGCACGTGGGTCTCCCTGCCTTCAAAGCCACAACGACCATCTCAGCCCTTCTGCCTCTTCCTGCAGCTCCTGTGGGGTCTCTGCAACCCCCTGGACCCCTTGTTTGCCAGAGAGTGGAGACAACTCATCAGCAGGAGTGAGTAAGAGGAGCGGGTGCCGCGTGTCTCCTGGTGGTGCATCTCACCCATCACCTGCCAGACCTTCCCAGCAGGAGGAAGAGGAGGAAGAGGCTGCAGTGGGAGCTGCCAGCTCTTGTCCTGGAGAGGTCACTGCTTCTGGATTGCACCCACCAGAGAGCAGCTGTGATGCTGAGATGTCACCTCCTCCCACCCTGGGCTGGGACGTGCCACCTGCATCAGCCAGGGCATGGGACATCTTTCTGCAGCTGCTCAAGGTCTGGTTGTCACGCATCTTCCCCTCACCCCTTAGAATCACAGAGCCATTTAGGTTGGAAAAGACCTTTCAGATCATCAAGCCCAACCATTAACCCAACTCTACCACGTCCCACAAACCGTGTCCCTCAGCACCACGTCCACGTGAGTTTTTAACACCCCCAGGGATGGTGACATCCCTGATACCATCTCTCTAGAGCTGCTGCCAGGGGGTTGGCAGTGTCCCTGTGAGCAGCAGCAGGTCCTGGATGCACTCTTTTGTGGTGGGAAATGAGAGAATTGCCCTGCAACCCATTTGAAAGCACAGGAGAACCTGGAATAGCTTGTCTCTCCGGAGTGTGGAGGTCCACTAGGGTTAAGGAATTCTACACAACCATTTGATCCTCTGCTTTTCCAGGCTGCAGAAGACTTGCTTAGGGCCACACTTCCTGAAGTATTGCCTGACTGGAGAGTTTCTTGGCAGAGTTAAATCAGAGTGCCCCATGGTGATCACTTGAAGCAGTTTGAAGGAAAGGCAACCCGGCTTTGAACAGTCAGATCCTCCTCCAGTGGCTCTCCCTGCAGGATCCTGATGCTCCACATCTTCCCAGGCAAGGACTGTCCCTCTGTTCTGACTTTGCAGGACACAGTAAAGGTCAGGGCCCTGACCTGACTACGAGCATTGGCTTGTATGTTGTGCTCAGGGAGTGCCAGGAGGACTTTGTGGTGGTGGCTGGAGGCTGGGAAGGTCAGGAGGTCCTCACTGGGTGCTGACCCCTGGTTTTCACAGCACCCACGTAGCTCTGTCTGAGTGAACCACATCACCTTCCAGCCCTGTGAAGCCCAAACCCTTGTTGATGCTGAGGCAGCACTTATTGAGCAAGTGGAAGTAGAAGAAATCATCTCAAATCTCTCACCTCTTCCTACCCACCAGGGTTTCATCTCTGGAATGTGCTCACCAGAAGGCCCCAGGTATGACCCTGAGGACCTCTTCTGCCTTCTCCTTCCTCTGTAACAGCTTTTGGGGATGCAGGTCCAGCAGGGACCCCCCAGAATAACCCACACAGGTGGTCATCTCCTGTTTTAAGTGATGCACCTGCAGTGTATCATGAGAGGGATTCAGCTGATGGAGAAGCTCCAAGGGGCCAATTCTAAACGAGGGTGACTTCCAACTGAAAAGGCAAAGGAAGAGAAACCTCTGAGAGCTGTGACAGAAAGCCCCACCTGGGCTCACTGAAGGGCATCTCCTCCACTCCCCTCTTCACCTACAGCACTTCTCAAAGTGGAGAAGCCCCCTGCTTCCCTCTCTGCTCTTCCTCAAGACTCAGCCTGCCAAGCTCCCAGCCACCAGGCTCTGTGCTCACCCTCAGGGTGTCCTTGTTCCCCTGCAGCTCCTGCTTCCACCCTTCCAGAAGGCACCTTTCTCCTGCCACGACCCCACGAGAGGCTGGAATGACAGGGTTTGCAGCTGGGCTGGAGAGTGCAGACTTCACCCAAGGAGTCCACCAGCGTGGCTTCACCCAGGACTTACTCACCAGTGCAGACAAACCTCCCCTGCTGCAGGTGAGCTGGCTGGGGGGGGCAGCCAACAGTGGGAGGGGTGGCTTTGGGGCTGAGAAGCAGCTCTGCCCTCATCCTCGGGGTTAATTACCTGCTCCCCCATCCCTCCTGGACCTCACTCCTAAGCCCTGGGCATGGCTGGCTGCCCTGCAGGGCTGCTGGTGGCCTGGGCTGGAAGGGAAGCAGTGTCACCTCCTGCTCTGGGGCTTGGCTGCTGCTTGTCCCAACAGCTCCTCATCACCACCGTGTCCCCTTCCCCGAGGGCTGGGCCACCTCTCAGGCACTTCTAAACCTCCTTCCCCTTCACTCTCCAGCCCCAGGAGCTGGTTGGGCTGTCAGCCAGCTGAGCCTGTTCTTCAGGTAGGGCTGTGTACCTCCCTCTGACCAGTATTTCTGCTCCAGATCAAACACACCTCGCTGGCAAATGAAACCCAACCTGTCACGGGCTGTGATTTCCATTTGCAACCACAGGTGCTGGCAGGAGCTGCTGGTGCAGGTTGCCCCCCTCCAGTCAGTCCTTCTCCCCCACTCTGCCACCCCACCAGCCCTGAAGAATGGGTGGTGTTGCCAGGGGGTGGGTTTGGTGGGCTGGTCTGCAGCCCCGGGGGCTGGCTCTGGTCACAGAGGGTCACACAGACCTTCACCTTGCAAGTCTGAAGCTCTCCAGGGGCCTGGGGGCTGCTGCTCCCACAGAGGCACCTGCTGTCCCCATCCTGGTGTCCATGGGGGGGTTGTTGTGGGGCTCCAGGAAGCTGGGGGTTAAGCTGTGTGAGGAAATACAGGGATCACCTTTTCCTCCCTTCCTAACCCTGCCTGTGACACCCCTGTCCCCAAAGCAGGAGCCCCAGGACACCTTGGGCAGTGACCTCCAGGGCTGCTTCTTGGATGAGCTGTGGGGGGGGGAGCTCTGACCCAGCTCTTGTTCCTACCCCCTCTCCTTGTGGAGCCCCTGAGGTCTTCTCAACACTACATGTGTCCCTAAGTGTCTGTCCTTCCTTGTATCTCCTCCAACGGCTGATGTGGGTGGCAGGATCTTCATCCCTGCTCTGTCTGAAAACACCAGAATCTTGCTTGGGCCACTTCTTGCTCCTTCTTCTGCTGAGCCAGAGGGTCCCAAGGTCCAGCCCTTTCTCCAGCTTTTAGTTTTGTCCAACAAAGGAGGAGGTCAGGAGGGATGTGGCTCTGAGCAGCCTGGGCTGGTGGGAGGTGTCCCTGCCCATGCAGGGGGTTGGATCTGGATGATCTTGAAGGTCCCTTCCAACCCATCCTATGAGCCTGGGGTTTGCATATGGACTTCCCTGTTGTTGCTGGATCACATGAAGCTGTCCAAAAGTTTGGAAGGCATCTGAGTCCTCTGGATCCACCCCTTTGCATCTGGGGAAAGAACTTATGAGTTAGGAGGAACCGGGTTCCTCGAGGTGTCTGACCATGTAGGTGGCATTTTACCAGCTCCAAGATGGGACAACGAGTTCCTATCATTCCCTTGGGGCCTGGGCTGTCTGGTTCCACACCAGGGATGATGCTTCAGGCAGGTCTGTGTGAAATGAAACACTGGCTGGAACAGCCCAAGTCTCTGTCCTAGGACACTGGCAGGGAGGCTACTTGGACAGAAGCACCTGACTTGAAGAAGGATCAGCTGGTTCAGCTTCAAATACAGCAGGAACTCCACAGTCCAGTGGGAAATCATCTTCCATGCTGGGATGGAGACAGACTTCCTTTAGTAACCAGTCTTCCCAGGGGTCAGGAAGATCTTCCCAGTTGATTTCAGTGTTGGTGGCTACACACCACCTTCCAAAGCCCAGTGGGCAAATGATGGTTGAGGATGATAGGACACTGTGGACCAAAACTGAGATGTGGACTTCAATCCCTGCCTGCCTGGATCCAGGTGGAAAAGCAGAGCTAGTCTGACCTCATCCCATTAAAGCTGGGTGGAAAGAAGTCAGGAGGATGATGTGGGGAAAGAGAAGAGCCATGGTTGTGTTGAAAGAGCTTGAGCCAGTCTCCTTTCCAGGAGAAGGAAAGTGGCTTTTGAGGGCCCCGATGTTCTGCAAACAAGGTGAGCATCCCCAGGCAGCAAAGAGGGACCTGCCCCTGCTTCTGCACAGAGGTAGGTTTGGTCTGCCTGTGGGAAACACACCTGGTGGGCACGTTGCAGTGGGCAGCTCGCTCTGGGTGAGAGGAGAGGGCAGGGCAGAGGAGGAACTGGGGGTCTGGGTGGGGAGCTCTGGGCCTGATGTGGCTTTGTGGGTTGAATTAGCTGGTCCCTGCCCAGTTAGCAGCAGAGAGGTCTTCTCTTTCTAGCCCGTATCTTGGCCAGGGGAACGTGACTGCTCAAGAAGGAACTCGTTTCAAAGGCTGAGGAAGAAATGAGGCCCCAGGAGACGTGGGAAGCAAAACAAGCCCTGTCGATGTGTGAGCTTTCTTGCCAGGCTCTTACTATCCACCGTAGTGCCCTAAAAAAAGCCTGAGGAGAAGAATTTGAAACCCAAGTCCCCTCCCCTTGTCAGCACCTCTGTAAATCACTCCCTTCCCATGAACTTGTCTGCGGGCCCAACTGTTCCTGGCCAGGGCTGGGAGGGAAATGCAGAGGAGAATCCTCAAGAAGAGGCAAGAGTCCTGCTTCCTCACGTGCGCCTCATGCTGCTCCTCCTGTTGCACCATCCGTTGTCAAAGTCATTCCAGAACCTGTTGTTGCTTCAATCATCTGTTGTCAGGCATTTCAAAGCCATGGCAGGGGCAGACACCTGTAGCTTGTGTCTACAGGAGCTGAATTGGTGTCCCAGGGCTGGAAGTTCTCCTCCAGCAGGATAAAACCTTGGGAGGTGGCACGAGTGCTCTCTGGTGGTCCCATCTAGGTGGACAGAGTGCACTTCAGAAAGCCCTTTGCTCTCACTGCAGGACAAAACTCCTGCCATGGAGAACCTGGTGGAGCTGCAGCAGCACATGAAGTTCTGGATGCATCCTGAGCTGGTGCCTGCCTTTAATAACTCAAACCACCATGACTGGGCTTTTACGTTCAGATTTGTCAGCTTTTATTGTGTTATTTGCTCCACCTAGATGAGCTGCCAAGGCTTGGGTGATGCTTTGGAAAATGTTTGTTAGAAACCTACTCATGGGAGAGCAGAGCAAGCACTGCAGGGTGTGGGTAAGTGAGGTGTGAAGCCCTGCAGGGATGTCCCCAGCCTGGTGGGTGGCTCACAGCTGGCTGTGGAGCAGGGGTTTTCTTGCACTACCAATTGCAAGAGCTGCTGGTTGAGAAATAGGAGAGCAGCATGGGTTGCCAGCATGATGTCCTCCTGCCTACCAGCAAATCAGTCCTGCTGGGGCATTCCTCCTCGTGCCAGATCTAGCAGGGGTTAAGAATCCTAGAGTCGTTTTGGTTGGAAAAGACCTTTAGGATCATCCAGGCCACCCCTGCCCCGTGTCCCTCAGCACCATCTCCAGGGCTTGGAAACCCCTCCAGGGATGGGGACTCCCCCCTGCCCTGGGCAGCCTGGGCCAGGGCCTGACAACCCTTTTGGGGAAGAAATTCTCCCTGATATCCCATCTAAACCTCCCCTGGCACAATTGAGGCCATTTCCTCTGGTCCTGTCCCTTGTTCCTGGGGAGCAGAGCCCGACCCCCCTGGCTCCAACCTCCTCCCAGGCAGCTGCAGAGCCAGCAGGTCTCCCCTCCCTCCTTGTCTCCAGGCTGGACACCCCCAGCTCCCTCAGCTGCTCCTCCTCACCCCTGTGCTCCAGCCCCTTCCCCAGCTCCCTTGCCCTTCCCTGGACACACTCCAGCCCCTCCATGTCCTTCTTGTAGTGGGGGGACCCACTCAATGTCTTTCTTGCTGTGGGGTGGTGGGACCTGGGGTGCTGCCTGGAGCCCCAGGACATGCTTGGAGCGTGTCAGAGGTTCCCCCATCCTCTGTCCCTTCTTTAACCAGCCAGAACGTGTGGTCAGCTCCCACCAAGGACCCACACCCCCCATGGGGCAGTGACTCCCAGCCCACAGGGGTGTTTCCCAGAAACCCTGCCTCCCTTTTGACTCACCCCTGCCTCTTGCTTCCTCTTGTTAACCCCACCAGTGCAGGTTTGCCTGCTCCCTCCATGGGATGCAGCAGCAGGTGAGGCCCTTTCTGCCCCATCCTGCCTTCTGCCAGGGGGTATCACTCCTCCTCCCCGGGGGTTGTTTCACTGCATGGAGCCAAATTTATACAGAGAAGCTGAATGAGTGGCTGGGACACCTGCTGGGTGGTGCTGGGGGTTATAAGGAAGGGAGCGTCGCCGGCCTCGCAGAATAAACTGCCCAGGCAGAGCAGGCAGGTCAGGCACTGCCTGAAAAATGAGCCCAGCAGCACCTCGGGCTCCAGGGAGGATGGAGGGGGGTGAGCCAGAGGAGCTGTCTCCTTGCTTGAGCTTTTCTGGGGGTGAGATGGGGTGGAGGAAAGAGCTGGGCCAACATGGGTCACCCCCAGCTCCCTGCCCGGGGGGGGACAGGGGGACTCTCCACGTCCCATCCTGACTCCAGATCTAGCAGTTTTAGGGATGGGAGTGGGAGCAGAGACGTGGGGAACCAGGGTGCTGGGGTTTTGGCCACCCACAGGCAGGTGATGCCAGCCTGTCCCCTGCCAGCTGTGCTCCTGGGGCGGGGTGAAGACGCCGGGGAGCTGTTGGGGAAAAACGAGCTCTTTTTGGTCTCGGCACTGCAGATTTTCACCCTGCCTTCAAGCCCAGGGGTCCCTCGAGCGAGGCAGGAGGACAGGAGCACCTGGGTAGCCTCTCCCATGGGTGCCAGGCACCCTCTCGTGGCCAGCAGCCCCGCCGGGTGCCCACGGGGCAGGGCTCCTTGGCATCACACTGGGATGTACACAGGGATCTGCCAGCCTTCCCACGGGAAAACCCTTCAGGGAGCTGGGGTTGGGGTTCTCCAGGCTCAGCTCAGGCTCCACCGTTTTCCACGGGGTCCCCTTGCCTCCTCTCTCCCCTGATTTATGCTGGGAGAAGCAAGAATGTGGACAAAACACCCGAAGCTGCCTTCCCCTCAGCTGGGATCAACCTGCCCCTTTCCCCTCCAACACTTCTCCTCCCTGTGAGGAGCCTGCAAAACAAATCACTGCTTGGCATAAACAAAGCCTGGAGAGGTATTAGCCAAAAAAACACCCAACAACCCTGTGCTCAGGAGCTTCACAAAATGGTTTGTTTTGTTTTTCCATGGGAGAAAAGCAGGAGAAGTGGGGTGGGTGTTTTTTTTTACCCCCCCCCCTCACCCCGGGGAGGGGTTTCTCCCCCTGCCCACCCAGTTCTCCCTCCCTCCGAGCACCTGGGAGCCAAAGCTCAGTCTGCTGAAAGGTGCCTCCCCTTCCTCTCACCCCTCAAAAGTGGTGATGATGGTGTGGTTGGGGGGGGGGGGAAATGATTGGAAGGGAAAAACCCTTGTGGCTTTCCCTGCAGGAATGTTGCTCTGCCGGAGCCCCAGCCGTGAGGGGAGCAGTGGGGTTGGGGTGCTGGGTGTTCCCCCCCCCCCCTCACCTTGGCTGGCTCAGCATTGTCACACCTGGTTCCCTGTCCCCAAACCGACCGGGTTGGGGGGTGTGTGGGTGTGAGGGGGGAGTCCCTGCTTCCCACCTGCTCCCGGTCTCTCGGTTTCCTGCGGCTTTAAAGTTCCCTCGGCTCCCAGAAGCGACAAAAAAAGAGGGAGGAGAAAGGGTTGGTTTCATCATCGCTTCCCCAGAGCAGACACATAAAAACTTGGAGCTCCCGCTGCCTGCCTCACTGCCGGGCTTGGAGGGGGTTCGGTGAGGATCTTGGGGGCTGCCAGCAGTGGGACAGGAGCCAAGCAGCTTCATTTGTTTCGGGGGGCTCCCTCAGGAAGCCCCCCCACCTCCTACCACCACCACCACCATGGGACTTCACCCCGAAACCGGCAAATCCCCGCTCAACGCGCCCAAAAGTTCTGGCACCTGCTCCAGGAGGATCTTCTGCAACATCAAGGTAAAGGAGCAGTGCCTGGCAGGGATGGGGTGCTTCCCAGGCAGGGAGGGAAGCGGGGTTCCTTGTGCACCCCCAGCCCACCCCCAAGGGTCCCTCACAGCCCCACCGCAACCTGCCCACCCCAGGTTTTGTTAAGATGCAGAACCCCAAACTCTGCTCCCCTGTCCTGGGTGATGTTGCTGAGGCCTGGGAAGCCCTGGAGGACACACTGCTGAGCTGTGTGCCCACCCAGTGCCCGGGGAAGAGCTCGAGAGGGTTCTGGAGTGGTGCTTTACCCAGCCCCTGGGTGTCAGTCCCTGTGGGAGTGGGCAGCTCTCCGTGGGCTGCCCAGCTCGCCCGCGCTGCTGCCCGGGGCGTGATTCACCACATCCTGGTGCAAAGAGAAAACACTGCCCCATCGTGATGCCAGCTTGCCTTCAGAAAACCTTGCTGAGCTGGGCGTTTGGAGGGACAAGAGGCAAAAAAAAATAATAATCTCTTGAAGTGGGTTTTCTGAGGGTGGCTGCCCTGGTTACTCACCTGGCCTGGTTAGCCAGGTGAGAGCTGTCAGCTTCCAGCCAGTCCCTGCCCTGAGCTTCAGGCTCTTCAGCTCACAGCCTGCAGGAGAAAACGCCAGCCAGCCTGGCCACCACTTGCCTCCTGAACCCTGCCAACCATCAGGCTTCTTCACCTGCCCCAGCTTTTTTCCCCTGTGCAGTTTGGCCCCTTTTTTTTTTGGGGGGGGGGTTAGGCAGGGAGGCTGCTGCATGTGCTGGTTCCTGTCCCCATCTGCCTGCTTTCTCTAGGACTTCCCTGGGTGGGAGGGATTCTTGTGCCTTGCCTGGCAGCACCTCCACGTGTTGGCATCTGGAGCAGCCAGGTGTAGGGGGTTTTTTTGGGGGGGAGTGATGGTTCCCAGCAATGCCTGCCCAAGGGCAGAGCAGCTTTGGTTGCATGAGAAGGGAGGGGGCAGCTGGTAGCACCCCTCGTGCTGCTGCTGCTTCCCGGGGTGCAGCTTGAAGGACTTGATGATCTTCATGGTCCCTTTCAAGCAGGGTGATTCTATGATTCCCAGTAATGTCATTAAATCATGTGTGGTTTTTTTTGGGGGGGCTGGTAAGAGCACTGCAAGGAAGGCTTTGTCAGCCCTTCCCAGCCCGGCGGGTTTTCGGGAGCGTGCAGCCATGGGTTGGGCATTGTGGTCTGGGATGGCTTTGGGTGTTATTTGCCACCCGTTGTTCCTCACCTTGCCTGGAGAATGGCACTGCCCCCTCTTCCCCCCCCTCCTCTTTGGGCTGTGCTTGCTGGGGGGTTGGTGTCTGGGCAGCAAAAGCGTCACCCCCCGGTGTCACTGTCGGGGTGCCCTGGGGCTGTTCCCAACAGGCTGCTCACTCTGAGCAGCACAGTGGGGCCAGCAGCAAAGCTCTGGTGATGGGCTGGGGACTCCCAGGGCTGGGGAACATCACCTCAGTTGGTTTCTTCCAGTCCTACATCCCTGAAGGTTCCCACTGGCTATTCCGGCAGGTGACCAGCCTTTCCTGGCTGCCAGAGCTCCAGGAGGGGAGAGCTCAAGAGATCCTTGGGTGATTTCAGGGCTGTTTCTGTGTTACTCTTGAGGTGCCTCTGGAGGGAACTGGTGACCTGCCCCCTCCTCTGCCAGAGGTGTGAAATGTGGCCCCAACCTCCTCCAGGCTGCTCCAGGGATCACCCCAAACCAGAGCCCTTCTTGTAGCTGATGCTCTTTCCTGGAAACCCCCAGTTCCCTTCAGCTGGGGGCACACCAAAATACCCAGGAATGGGGGAGGGGGAGGGAAAAACACAACCCCTTCCCAAACTCGATGCCTTCTTCAGGGTCTTCAACTTTAGGGTTTAAAAAAAAAAACAAACACCCCAACAAACCACCAGCCCCAACAAGTGATATTTCTACACCCCACAGGTACCCGGGGGGGTTGGGCTGGGTGCTCAGCACCAGGGAACTTGGGCAGGGGCTACATCCAGGAGCTCCTAGGGACATTTGGTCGTGGGCAGGTGACACAGGGGGTGTCACTCTGGTTCTTTAAAGAGTCTGTGGGGTTTTGATCCATGGAAGGGAACAGCCCAGCACTGGCCCTGTGCAGGGTAACAAGCTCTTTGGGCTCTACCAACATGGGCTTGTTGGCATCACAGGGGTGACATGGACCACTGGGGATGGTGAGGAGTCAGGCCACCCATCCTCTGGAGAAAAGTTCTTGCTTTTAAGAGCAGATGTGTATAAATGGAGAGGCTGGGGACATCCCCCCACCCTTTCCTGACCTGTTCACTCTTCCTGTGCTGTGTTATTTGTTGCTAATAATACTTATACATGAAAAAAAAAAAAAGCACCCAAACCTGCTGCAGGAAAGCAGCAGCCTGTGCACAGCTGTGAAGCCTCTCAGCCCCTTCCAAAACTGGTAGAAAGTCCAAGTGTCACAAATGAGTTCCCAGTTTGGGAAGCGGGTGGTCGGAGCGTGCAGGAGGCACCTCAGCTCACTGGGTTTGGTGGCTCTTGTTTGCAGGAGGGACCCTGGGTGCTGGGAGCAACATGTTCTGTAAGGTTTGCATCCAGCACCTAATTGTGTGGGGAGCTGCTGGGGCCCTGCCCCACAGAGGCAGGTCCTCTAGAGGGATGTCAATCAAACATGAGCAGTTTCTGGCAAGGACAATCTTTCCAAAGCAACAAAATCCCCTCCTTGGAGCAGGTAACCATGACATTGATGTTTGTTCCCTAAGGGTCACAGGCCAGGATCATTTTCAGAGTGACCTTTGCAGGGCTGGGGGTGAAAAGACATTCTTTGTCAGTGCAAACCATCTTTCTCCTCCATGTTCTGTGTAACTTGGAATGCCACCTCTCCTCACCAGTTCCCATCTCTCTCGGGGTGGCTTCTGTCCCTGGCCTCATTCCTGCTGAGATATATAGATATATAACTGATGGTATCTCTATGTGTTGCTGTAATGAAGTTATCACAGAATCCCAGCCTGGTTTGGGTTGGAAGGGACCTTCAAGATCATCCAGATCCAACCCCCTGCATGGGCAGGGACACCTCCCACCAGCCCAGGCTGCTCCAAGCCCCATCCAACCTGCCCTTCAACACTGCCAGGGATGGGGCAGCCACAGCTTCCCTGGGCAGCCTGGGCCAGGCTCTCACCACCCTCACACTCCAGAATTCCCTCCTCATGTCTCACCTCAATCTCCCCTCTCCCAGTTTTCATCCATCCCCCCTTGTCCTCTCCCTCCCTGCCCTTGTCCCAAGCCCCTCCCCAGCTTTCCTGGAGCCCCTTCAGGCACTGGAAGGTGCTCTAAGGTCTCCCTGGACCCTCTTCTTCTCCAGGCTGAACACCCCAACTCTCCCAGCCTGGCTCCAGAGCAGAGATGCTCCAGCCCTTGGATCATCTTTATGTCCCTTCTCTGGATTCACTCCAAGAGCTCCATGTCCTTCTCTTATATATATATATAACTGATGCTTGGAGATGGAAAGCATGGTGGTGCTGGGACTGGGAATCAGAGGAGGAAAGATCCTGGTGGCAAGCAATAGTGTCAGTGGTCTCACAGGGATCTGGAGGGTGGGATGGGGATGGATGGTGTGGAGGAACTGCTGGGGAGGCAGGAGGGCAGTGCAGGAGCTCAGGGAGGCAGTGCCCGTGGATGTGGCAGCTCCAACCCCTGCTCTGACACAGCAGAGTTTACAGCTGATCTCTGTACCCTCCGGGAAGGTGGTTGGTGACAGTTCCTTGTTGCTTCTGTGGAAGTGACTCCTGCTTTTATGTGGGAATCAGTGACTGTGGCCAATATTGTAATGACAGCAAACAGCAGGAGGGCTCTCCTAAGCTGGTATTTCAGGGCACCACCTGGCTCAGGCAGCAGTGTCTTTGCTGTCTGCACTCTGCCTCGGAGCTGGACTCAACCTGATGGTTTTGAGAGCCCTCTCAGATGTGGCAGGGCTGTTTTGTCTTGGATCACTTTGGAGAGAGAGGACGGCATGTAAAAGGCTTGAGTCTTTGGGGCTGGGAGGTCACTGCTGAGCACTGTCCCCTTGAGGAGCCTGGAGCATCTCAGTGGTGGAGATGGGTGGTGATGAGCAAGGACAGGCTCTGCTTTCAAGTCCACCAGAGCTTGCAGGGTTGTGCTGAGTGGCACTGGGATTTTCTGGGGGGGGTGCAGCAGTGTGACTTGGCAAATGTGGGGTGAAGCCAACCTTCAGGTGCTGGTGGCAACACTGAGGACTTCATGCCTAAGCAGAATGAGCAGAAGTGGATGGTTGGTCTTTTTCATACCCAAGCATGGCCAAGGACACCACTGATGTCCCCCCAGTCCAGAGTCCTAACCGGTGTCTCCAGTTACCCCATCCATGGCCACCTTGTCCTTCCAGGAAAACAAAGGATCATTTCAAAGGTGTTATCTCTTTGTGGTGTCTCAGATGTTGTAGCTTCTTCACCTTTATTGTTCCTTTGGGGGTTTTGTGCTGTTTTATTTGTCAGCTGATTGCTCGTGTGGGCTCCTCAGAAAAAGAACAGGGAGAAGAGCTTTGTAAATGTCTTGTTTCTTAGCTGAACTGGACTGGTGTTAGCTGGGTAGCCTGGGGAGCAGCATGAAATTGTTGGGAGTGTAGGCAGGAGGAGGCTTCCATGCCTGGTGTGGAAGAGGAGCGTGGAGCAAGAGGACAACAGGGATCAGTCTCACTTGGGCACCAGCTGGAGAGCATCTGGGGCAGGTGTCAAACCCTTAGGGGTAGATTTAAACCAGGGGTTGTACTGGGACAGGGAGGGGGGTGGTGTGGAAGAGTGTAGGGGAGGGGACAGCAGGAGACTGTGGGCTCTTGGAGTGTGATGAGGCCTTTAGGCATCCCAGAATGAAGATGCTGGTCGTGCGGGGCGCAGTGGGCAGGAGTGGGGAGCTCTCCCCTCCCTGGGGAGGCTGGAGGAGAAACAGCAGCCTGGCCTTGGGGTTCTGAGGTCCCAAGAGAATCAGGGCAAGGGCTGGGTGGTTTTTTTTTTTTTGTCTCTTCCTGTAAAGGGACTAAAGGAATTTGCTGAGGGAAGTGTATTTCAGAAGCCTGGAGATGTAAGAGTTGTGCTCTCGTGTCCTGTCGGAAAAGGTTATTAATTGTCTTACTTGGCTGTTGGCAAGAGAAGGAGATTCATGAAGTCATGGGTCTGAAGACATGAGTTTTGAACATTCATTTTAACATTAAGTGTTGAGTAGGGCCACTGGTTGAAGTGTGGAAATCAAGGGACATTCTGATACCGGGCACTGTGGAAGGAGAAGGTGTGGTTGAGTGTTCGTAGCGAAGAAGCAAGCAGGGAGCTTAGGACAAGTGGGGTGGCATGGGGAGAAGGACCTGCTGTGAGTGGGGTCTTCCAGCCTCCGTGGTGATGGTGCTGACAGCAAAGCGTGGGTTCGGATGGACCCACCACTGCGTGGCTGGGTTTGGTTGGGTCCAGGTTTGGTTGGGTCCAGGTTTGAGAAGGGAAGAGCCGCCCGACCTTCACCAGCCCCGCCAGGAGAAGGGGAAAGATGGGGAAGAGCCAGACGGAAAAACAGGCTGGAAAGTTTAATGGGAGCAAGGTCTAGGAGACACGAAACAAGATAATTTTATGAGGGGCGAGGTGGTTCAGCGCCCAAACACAACCAAGGAGTGGTCAGGGTAGATAAGATTATCAGAAGCCAAATGGGAGCGGAGCGTGGCTGATAGGGAGCGCGGCACGGCCGGGCGTGCAGGGGGAGTGTTTACACATGCTTTTGTGGGTCAGGGAAAACAAAGCCAAGCTGATTTCCTACCTCCTTTTTTTCCCCCCCACCCTGGTTTCCTTGGAGGTAGGAAATCAGATCCCAGAAAAAGGGACCTCCGAGGGGAAGCAAAGGAGAGAAGCAAGACCCAAGCGCGGCAGCTGCAGGAGGAGAGGAGGCTGAGTATTCCTGGCAGGAAACCCTCATCCCTCACACTCTGAGGGTCTGCTCCCAGCAATTCTCCACAGCCAAAAAAACCTTTCCCCCTGCTGTCTGCAGTGCACACCCGGACATCGAGGCAGGGAGGTGGTTTTCTGCCCCCTTGGAGCCCTCCTTCTGCAGCAGGTGAGCAGAGCTGGGCTCGCGCGGAGCTTGTGAGGGCACCTGGAGACAGGGCAGGGAAATCCCGTGTGTACAGTGGTTGCAGAAAGAGCAAACATTGTCATTGCACTTGATAATTAGGGGTTGTAAAGCCTGGATTACTTGGCAGGAGGCAGTCCTCATTCCAAGCAGCAATCTGGGCAGCAGAATGCTGGGGATGTTCCCTCACCCTTTTCATGCTTCGATTCGTTTATTTTCTGTGGTAGAAGGAAGATTGGGGAGCCAAGTTCTGGCACTGGAGGCTCCAGGCTCAGGGGTTGTTTGTGTGCTGTGTGGCAGGGTGTTTGGTTCCTTCTGGGACAACTGTACTTTATTTTTTAATTCTTTCATGGTGCTTTTTGACCTATAAATCAAGGCAGCTGCATGTAGGAAAGAGATGCCAAGGGGGGGTGTATTTCCTCACACGTGTCCGTGTGCTTTTCATTTCCAATTGATGTGTTTCTTTTGGACTGAGGACAAGAAAGCTGGGGAGGGGCTTGGGACAAGGGCAGGGAGGGAGAGGACAAGGGGGGATGGATGAAAACTGGGAGAGGGGAGATTGAGGTGAGACATGAGGAGGGAATTCTGGAGTGTGAGGGTGGTGAGAGCCTGGCCCAGGTTGCCCAGGGAAGCTGTGGCTGCCCCATCCCTGGCAGTGTTGAAGGGCAGGTTGGATGGGGCTTGGAGCAGCCTGGGCTGGTGGGAGGTGTCCCTGCCCATGCAGGGGGTTGGGACTGGATGGTCTTGAAGGTCCCTTCCAACCCAAACCAGTCTGGGATTCTATTACTCTACCATCTCAAGAGATCCTCCCGTAGGAGGATCTCTAAGAGCAGTGACTGTTGTTCATATATAAGCTCTGAAATAAACAGCCTCTCTTCCCCTGATTAGTATAATTTGGGGAATATTTATATAACTTCCTAAAGTTCCATCCCTCTCCTTTTTCTTTTTTTTTCCCCCCTCTTGGAAGTTGAGGAGAGTGAAGTGAGAGAAGAGGAAGTGAGAGAAGCCCCCAGGGGTGGGCAGGTTGGGGTCCCCTGCACTGGGCCATGACTAAGGCCAATCAGTTTTGCTTTGGCCAAGGCTGCAACTCTAAGGCTTGTGTGCTGAGCAACAAGAGCTACCAGAGCATCCTTACTCCTAGTCCCTTCCAAAAAGCCCATTTACTCCATTTTGTGCCTTCTTGCAACGACTGCTCTTGGCCACATCCCTCCGTGGTGTCACTGCTTCCTCCTGGAAGTAGCATGGTAGGTCCTGTGAGGTTCTCCACTCCACAGCTCCCCCAGCAGCTCTTGCATCCATCTGATGCATTAAACCCTGCCTCTTTCTGCCCTTCCTGCCCTGGGAAGTCTCTTGGGGATGAAGGTAGCACCAGGGTGTGCACAAGAGAGCTGGAGCCAGCAGCTCTGTCCTCACTGGGTGAGCTGCACCCTGGACATTTCCACCTTCTCTATCTCCAGGCAGAGCTGCCAAGGTGAAGGCATGGGAAAAGGAGGTGAGGGATGACTTTGGAGATGGTGGTAGTGGTGGTTGAGTCTCCATCCCTGGAGGTGTTTAGGAGGACTATCAATGTGGTGCTTGGGAGCATGGTTTAAGCACTGGACTTGGTCGAGTGAGGTTAATGGTTGGTAGATTTAGGATAAAGTTTCCAGGGATGGTGCATCTACCACCTCCCTGGATACCTGGGCCAGTGTTTCACCACCCTCTTTGTGAAAAATGTCTTCCTTACATCGTGTCTACACCTCCCCTCTCTCAGCTTAAAACCATCACCCCTTGTCCTGTTGCTCCAGGCCCTGCTGAAAAGTCTGTCCCCATCTTTCTTATAGGCCCCTTTTTAAGAACTGAAAGGCCCCAATTGGGTCTCCTTGGAGCCTTCTGCTCTCCAGGAGAGCACCAGCCATGCCTGGCACCCCACGGGAAGTGTTTCTCCAGACCATGGAGGGACCAGTCCCCTCTCTTCTCTGCAGCAGGGTGGGTTTCTCTGCCCTACAAAAAAACACCCCGTTGCCCTGAGATGAGCTGGTTCCCACCAACAGGGGTGAGGGGAGCAACGTGTCCACGAGGGATCTTTCCCCAGGGCCTTTGCTTTTCAATGAAATCCATCTTGGAAAGGAGTCAAGTGTCTTGGATAACCAGCCTGGAGCCAGGAGCACTCAGACGCCCTGGAGGAAATGTGGGGGTGATTAAGAGGGGATTTTGCCTGTGTGGGTTCAGGCCTTTGGCCCCTCTGTGCTGCTCCCTGCCTGCCCGTGCCTGCTCCTTGCCTCCAGCTCCAAAACCACTCCAGGCTCTGATGCCAACCCTGCATGTTCACAGGAGTGTCCCTGACTCTTTACCCTCCCCTTGTGCCTTCGCCTTCGGTGCTGTCAGCAAAACCTGCCTTCCAATGGGTTTGGCCCTTCTTTGGAACCTCCTTCTTGGCTAAGTGCTGTGGAAGGTGTGGATGAGGTTGCTTGGTGGGTGCCTGGGGCCAGCACAGCACAGCTGGTGCTCTCTGCAGCTGGAAGGGACAGGGTCAGCTCTGGTTTCCGTGGACCAGCAGGTTGTGGTCGGTCAGCATGAACATCTGTGGGATGAGGATGCGTGGGGAGAAGGGCAAGGACTGGAGAGACACATGAGAACCTGCAAGGGGATATGGGAGAGTGGTGCCCTTCATCTCCTCCTGCCTTGGAGGTCTGTTCCTCCCAGCTGGAGCATCTTTCCTGGTGCCAGGGTCAGGTGGTGCACAGGTTCCTTTTGGGAAGCCCTCAGAGTGAGCCCCTCTCCCACCTGTTTGCACTCAAGAGCCTCCAAGGTTTGGGCCCTCAATATTTGAATCAGAATAGAATCTTCTGAACGCACGGGAAGCCTTAAATGGGACCCATCTCTCACCTCCAGACCAGCAAAGTGCATCTGGAAAAGCTGAGCTCCACAAGTCCTGGAGCAAAGGCTGGTTGGTTTTGCTCCCACTGTTCTGGGTGGCAGCTTCTTCCCCCCTGCACCCCTGCAAACAATTATCTCCTCTGCCCTTTCCCTCCCATCCTCTGGGCTCCCTGCACCCCAGGGCTGAGGCTGCTGTGTGGGATCAGGTCCCCTGAACATCCCTCCTGCCCTTCCTGCCAACCCTTCTCACAGGAGCAGGATTAGAAGGGCCCCAGAGTCTTCCTCTCCCTTCTCACTGCTCTCCATCTGGGTTTCTCCCACTTTGCCTCCCCTCCTGGCAGGCAGCCCCAGCATCTCAGGGTCCACAGCCCCATTTTGTCCACCCTCAGGTTATCACCAGTGCATAAAATCCCACCTCAGGCCACCTCCTGCCAGCTCTGCCTTCCCCTGCCTGTCCTTCCCAACCATGGCTGGTCCCTCTCACCTCCCACCCTCTCACCAAGCACAGCCCGTGCTGGTTCCCCATGGTTCCTTCCTTGCCTTTTCCTTCTCCCCTTCCCCTGCCAACCCCACAACTTCAGAGAGCCTCTCCTCCTCCCCTTCCCTCCCCACCAGCATCCTCTCTCTCCCCACCTGCCCTGGGATCAGCCTGACATTTGCTGCACTAACTTCAGCCTTGGTGATCCACCCCCTTTCCTCCCTGTTGGTCAACATCTTGGCTTCTCCAGCCTTGCTCCTTGGCTCTCCAGAGCCTTGCTCTGGGACAGCTCTCCCTCCAGCTGCTCAGTGTCCCAGGCTGTCCCAGCCCTTGGCTGTTTAGCCAACGCTTCCTTACTCAAATGACTTCAGTAGGGTCTGGCTGGAGCCCCAGGAACAGAAATGAATGTTCTCTGGCAACAAGACCTCCTCGCCAGTGCTCGTCACAAGGAGTCACCTCTCTGCTCCAGACAAGCCTGGCTGGACTCGTTCCAGGGTGATCCCAGGTCAGGCTTGGGGAAGGTGAAGGATCCAGCTCTCGCCCACAGGACCATGTGCTGGGTCTGTGAGTGTAGGAGTTTGAGATCTGGGGGTGGGCAGAGGTCACTCTGCTCCAAGAGTTCACTTTCAGATGTTTCACTTCCACTTTGTCCCCGTCTGGGAGGGTTTCCCACGTTACACCTCATGTCCTTGCTCTGCAGTTGTTTTTTTTTTGCTCCAGGCAAAAGTCCCAGCCTGGGGCTTTGTCCCCTCCTGCCCCACGCTGGCCCCCCTGCTGCCACCCCTCCCAGGTGTGCCTGGGGAGCTCCTCCTGGCAGCCTGTCCCTGGGACCCTTCTGCCCTCTTTTGTGTCTTTCTCCTGCTTTTCTGTGGTCTTCAGGTTGTCCCCTGACACTGCCAGGGCTCCATGTTCTCCATCCCCTTCACCTCCATCCTCTTCTCTCCCCCTCTCTCTCAGCATCCCTCCCACCTCCCGGCTCTTCAAGATCCTCAGCTGTGTCTCCTGCCTGCTGCTATCCTGCCATCCAGGAGAAGCTTCCCAAGAAGCCATCCCCTTGCCCACCTTCTCCAACCCAAATTCTTTTGCAGTTGCTGGCTCTGTGTCCTTCCCTGCTCCCCAAAAAGCCACTCCACCCACCTATGGCATTTCCATCCCCCGTGTCAGGAGGACAAATCTCATTCTTCTTCTCCTTGCTGGGTTGGTTTTTTTTGTTCCACCAACTGGGTCAGGGCTCCTGGGCACTGCTGCCATTTCAAATACTGACCACTATTGCTCCTCTCCTGGCCAAGGACCTCAGGAATTTGTCAGCCCTGCATTATTTTTGATCCCCCATCCATCATCTCATGCTTCCCACCCTTATCTTTGCAGGACACGCTTCCGGTATCCAGCCATTTAAATAAAAAGACTTCTTCCTTTTTTTTTTTCCACAGCCCCCCCTCCAATTATTTGAAAATACTCTTGGCACCGTGTGGACACATCCCATTCCAAGAAAAATAGAGGAAGACTGCTCTGACTAAATATAGATCAAAAGACACTTGGAAGCTGCCTCTTTGAGAGTGCTTCCTTCTCCCAGGCCACCCAGGTTCTTCCCACCACGCTCTTGCCCTGCCCCATAAACTCCCTGTGTGTCCCCCCCTCTGCTCCAGGATAGTTTTTCCTCCCTTCACTTCAGGTTCTGGCTCTGCTCGAGGGCAAGATGCTGTTTTTAGACTTCTCCAGAAGTTCTCCAGGAGTGGAACTCCATGGTGCAGGTTCTGTCCGTTCCCTCCGGGGCTTTTCAAGTCCTTTTATTTCGACTTTTTCTTGCAACACCCCTTGGAGCAGGTTCTGTTCATTGGCTTCTGAGGGGATTCAAGAGGCCAGCTGGAAATACTGGATCTCGGGTTACCCAGAGGAGCACAACTCCCTTTCAGCTGCCACACTCTGCAGCTCCAGAGTCCACCCAACGAGTCCGTGCAAAGTCAAGCCTGTCCCACTGGTTCATCCTTGTACAACAGGTCACAGAATCCCAGCCTGGTTTGGGTTGGAAGGGACCTTCAAGATCATCTAGATCCAACCCCCCTGCATGGGCAGGGACACCTCCCACCAGCCCAGGTTGCTCCAAGCCCCATCCAACCTGCCCTTCAACACTGCCAGGGATGGGGCAGCCACAGCTTCCCTGGGCAACCTGTTCCCAGGTCCTCCTAGGGCTGGGGACTTGCTCTTGGGGGTTGCACAAGGGCTGCTGCAGTGCAAATAATCACCAATAACAGTGAAGCAGAGGTCCTTGTCCTCTTTTCTCCATGCTACATCTATCATTTTCCCACGGGATCCAGGACCAAGCCCTCCAGCCATGCCAGAGGTGCAGTTGTGTTGGCCAACTTGAGGCCAACGGCTGCTTGGCTCTCAGATCCCTGGGCACATCAGTAGGGCACTAACTGGGATGACACCTTGTTTTGTGTTGGTTGCCTGCAGGTGTTTGTGCTGTGCCATGGGCTTCTCCAGCTGTCCCAGCTCCTCTACAGTGCCAACTTCAAGAGCAGCCTCACCACCATTGAGAAGCGCTTCGGGCTCTCCAGTCTCTCTTCAGGCTTCATCTCCAGCTTACACGAGGTAACTGGGTGAGACACGTCTGAGGGGTGGCCAGAAGACAGGGAGGACCTTCCCAGAATAGGGTCTCAGGGTTGTTCACACTCAGCACTTCCTTGGCTGTGCCTCCACGTGCTGGGTGAAGCACCTGTGGCTGGACGCTTGGACACCTCTTCACTCTTCACTTCTGTACCATGTGCTGGGAGGTTGAATGTAGGGTCATAACATGGTGAGGACGTGGCTTTGGAGAGGGCAGTAGACAACAGGTTGCTTCAGAGGAGACCACTCCACACCTGGGATGTCAAACACATCTTCTTCAGCAGAGGCAGGGAAGCCACAGTGTGGTTCTTCTCGCAGTTCTCACAGCTTCCGTGGAGAAGAGCGTTTTATGAGGAATGTTCCCCACAAACTGCAGCTCTGTGAGCAAGTTCCAGTACCAGTATTTGTTGTCACAGGTTTCTCATTGGCTTTAGGAATGACCTTGGCCTGAGGCATGCCAAGCTTTCTCTAAAAGGAGACCTTGGCCAGCAGCCTCTCCCAAGATCTAGCCCTGGTGCTCCAAGCTCCTGAAGGCCCTGTGGCAGAGGGGTGACTTTCACTGGTGTCACATTGCTGACCTGGCCCAGGACTTTTCTCATCAACACTTTCCAATCCCTTCCTCTCTGACCTGAGTTTTCTAGTTCCCACTGTCGTGAGTTGTGTCCTTCCTGATAAGCTCTTCAGGGCCAACCAAGAAAAGACCTCCTGGCACAGACTTCCTTTTGATGGCAGAGGCAGAGAAATGCCTGGGGACAGCCCACCTGGCACAGAGTTGGTCTTCTTGTGTGGGATCATCCTCCAAGAAGCTGGGCCCTGGGAATCTTCTTCTCTTTGATGAGAGATGTTTCTGTGCTTTGCTGGAGCTCTGAGTGAGCTCCCCTGCCTGCCCAGGTCTGCAGTCTTTTCTGCTTGATGGTTGCACCAATTCCAAGAGCAAAAGCCACAGAGACAAACTGGGGAGCCCATGTAAACATTAATAAAAAGGATTCTTCAGCAGACATGCTGAGGTTAAAGTGATGTTTAGGTTGTCCCAAGCTGACCAAACCCGCCTAATGGTACCTTTATGATGTTCATAGAATCATTGAATGGGCTGGGTTGGAAAGGACCTTCAAGATCATCCAGATCCAACCCCCTGCATGGGCAGGGACACCTCCCACCAGCCCAGGCTGCTCCAAGCCCCATCCAACCTGCCCTTCAACACTGCCAGGGATGGGGCAGCCACAGCTTCCCTGGGCAACCTGGGCCAGGCTCTCACCACCCTCACACTCCAGAATTCCCTCCTCATGTTTCACCTCAATCTCCCTCTTCCAGTTTTCATCCATCCCCCCTTGTCCTCTCCCTCCCTGCCCTTGTCCCAAGCCCCTCCCCAGCTTTCTTGGAGCCCCTTCAGGCACTGGAAGGTGCTCTAAGGTCTCCCTGGAGCCTTCTCTTCTCCAGGCTGAACACCCCAGCTCTCCCAGCCTGGCTCCAGAGCAGAGCTGCTCATCCCCTAACCTGAGCACGCTGCGTTTTCCCAGATCTCTTGACCCACCCGTACCTACCCTTGCAGCCACCCAGAGTCACCCACGTTCCCAGGGAGCTGCCCTGAGCAACACCTCTCTCTCCTCCCCAGATCGGCAACGTGGTGCTCATTGTCTTCGTCAGCTACTTCGGGAGCCGCGTTCACCGCCCGCGGGTCATCGGGGCAGGGGGGCTGCTCCTGGCCCTGGGGGCCTTCCTGGTCACCCTGCCCCACTTTCTGTCGGGCCCCTATGAGTACACCTCGCTGAGCACTGGTAAGTGCCTCTCACCTCAGCTCCAGGAGCTCCTGGTCCTGGTTTGTGAGCAGTAACGCTCCCGACGGCCGGGAAGGAGCCGCGGGAGGAGGAGCGGTGGATGGTCTGGTGCTCGTGTTGAGTGGTAGGAGGAACTGGAAGGAGGAGAAGGTGGATGTTAGACTGTGGTACCTTGTGAGCTGGTGGCTTGCAAGGTCTCTGGGGAGACCTGAGAGCACCTTCCAGGGCCTGAAGGGGCTCCAGGAAAGCTGGGGAGGGGCTTGGGACAAGGGCAGGGAGGGAGAGGACAAGGGGGAATGGATGAAAACTGGGAGAGGGAGATTGAGGTGAGACATGAGGAGGAAATTCTGGAGTGTGAGGGTGGTGAAGCACTGGAACAGGTTGCCCAGGGAAGCTGTGGGCCTTCAAGATCATCCAGATCCAACCCCCTGCATGGGCAGGGACACCTCCCACCAGCCCAGGCTGCTCCAAGCCCCATCCAACCTGCCCTTCAACACTGCCAGGGATGGGGCAGCCACAGCTTCCCTGGGCAACCTGGGCCAGGCTCTCACCACCCTCACACTCCAGAATTCCCTCCTCGTGTCTAAGGGAAAGGGAGGGGAAAGAGGGGCAAGGAAGGTGATGGGAGGGCAAGGAGGGGAAACGAATAGGCTCAATTACACCCGTTTCACAGGTGCAGAAGCAAAGATGACTGAAGGGACCTGAGCAGTGCCACCAAGTGCTCGAGAAGTTAATAGCTGTAGCACTGCAGGTCAGTGCCACCAGCTCTGGGAGCAAAGCCGTTCATCTGGCTGATAAGAAGGCTTGGGAGCACAGGCTGGGTCTGTGTGTGCACCTTGTTGGACCTTCTAGGCTTTGGCCTTCTTCTCCTTTCTCCTGGCTTTGGTGGTTTTGCCTTGCTGAGAGCCCAGGCTGGGCAGCTGGTGGTTCCTCTGGAGCCCGAAGCAGTTTGGGCAGCAGAGTGACATTGTCTTCAGTAGAGCCAGGGAGGTCTTGCAGCAGGAGAAGTGAGGTGGACAGAGTTCCCTGTCCCCAGGGCTGCTCTGGCCAGTAAGCCTCACTGTCTGTATTAAGGGGAGCTACTGGTTGAACTGGGCAGGTTTGGTGAGTGCAACAGCTCCAGGCTCTCCTGCAGTACCCAGAGAGCCTGCTCGGTGTGTCACCAGGCTGGTTTTGCTCTTCCCAAAAGTGACTTCAGCCCTAGATCCTCCAGGTGCTAATGAGCCTCAGCCTCCCTGGGGACTGTCACCTCTGAGAGCTCCATGTCACCTCAGCTCCACGCCACGTTGTGGGTCCCCCCCCCCCGAGGCAGGTGCCCCCATGGCAGCAGTGCCCACCCTTGCACCTCTAGTGGGCAGATGTCTTCTTCTGGAAAGGCTCTGAGCCCTCTGCAGGGTGTGTTGTCCCAGTCCTCTGGGCTCAGGGGGCCTGGGCTGTACTGGGCAGCTGCTGGGTGGCCTTAAGTAAACTGCTGCCTTCAGTTAGGAGCTGCAGGACAACGAGGTGTCCACCCCAGCTGGGGAGCAAAGCACCAGCAAGAGCTGCTCACGGGTGCCTGACTGCCCACCAAAGGGTTAGAGATCTTCTGGCTTTGCTCTCCTACGTGATCTCTGAAAATTCTGGCACCTCAGTGGACCTGCAACCCCAGATCCCATGGACCAGTTATGAAGCACGATGGCTCGGTGCTCCCAGGGGGATGTGGTGCTCCAGGGCTCCCACAGGAATATGGAGGCCAGCTCTCTGCTGGCTCCCTGCTCCTCAGCCTGGAATGACTCTGTGGTTCTTGAGGCAGATGGTTTGGGGATTGGATCAGGCATCAGATGCCAAGTTCTCCAGCAGCTTAAATTCATGCTGCAGACTATGGGCTGGTCAGGATCTGGGATGGGGGCTGCTCTTCCTGCAAAGGGAAGAAGTCAAAGGAGCAGGTATCATCCTGCTCCTCTGCCCAGAGCCATGTGGGTCCAGGCATTTCCAGCCCATGAAGGTGCTCCAGTCCTGGTTGGAGTTTGCATGGCACTCTGGAGCAGGCTGAAGACCTCCCCATGTCCCCATCCCTGGAAGAGTTCACGGATAGGTTGGACTGGACTTGGAGCAACCTGGTCCAGTGGGAGTTGTCCCTGCCCATGGCAGGGGGTTGGGCCTGGGTGATCTTTAAGATCCTTTCCAACCCGAACCAGTCTGGAATTCTATGTCCAGATGGTATGAAGAAGTAAGGCCCTTGCTTTGGAAGGAGGTGGGTAGTTCCTGAGTGATGAGGGCAACAGAGATTCAGGGACAGGGCAGCCAGCTGGACCCAGGGAGCATCAAGCTCTCTGCTCCTGCCTGGGCACTACCAGGGAGCCAAGATGGTAGTGCCCCAAAGAAAACCCCTCAGCACCCAACAAATACTTGGCTTTGTTTGGTGTCTGGTGGCTCAGAAGTGTAGCAAATCCTCAGTCAGGAGGTTAACAAGGAAGACGTGGTGGGAATTGTTGGACCAATTGCAAATAATATCAAAAGGAAAAAAAGAAAAGCCAGTGTGGGAAGAGTTAGGATCTAAAGACCAGGGCTTACTCTGGTTGCTCAAACCAGGACAGTAACTCCTTCATTTCCCATGAAAACCAGGTTTTCCCATCCATAATTATCAAGGCTTATCCACTGGTTTTGACACTGTGTCTCTGAAGATTTTTGTTGGTTGGCTGGGTCCAGCCTTGCTGCAGCTCCTGATCCTCTGCTGGCAGCTTGAAGGCAGCTGATCCTTCCCAGGAGGAATTCCTTCATTTCCTTCTTCTCTGACCAGCCTGGCCTTAAAAGTTTGATCAAAATCACAGCCCGGCTCTTTGTTACACTGACCTCAGGGGGATTCCCCAGAGGGAAAGACTCTGAGAACTGCAAAATAAAATGAGAAATCCATCTGAAATCAACCATAGAATCCCAGCCTGGTTTGGGTTGGAAGGGACCTTCAAGATCACCCAGATCCAACCCCCTGCATGGGCAGGGACACCTCCCACCAGCCCAGGCTGCTCCAAGCCCCATCCAACCTGCCCTTCAACACTGCCAGGGATGGAGCTTCCACCTCTTCCAGCTGTGTGTCCCTACTTCAGAAAATTGGGCACTTCTCAGTATTTTGGCATTTACTGTGGGAGGAGGTTCTGGAAAAGGTCTCTGCTTCACCAAGCAGCCTCTCTGAGGCAGGTACCTGGTATATTTATGATTTATCCTCTTCAGCAGAAAAAAAAATAACCATCTGCACATTAGAAGCAAAACCTGGAGATTTCTGTATTTACCTTGATCTCTCTTTTCCTTTTCATGCTTTGATTTCTTCCCTCCTTTGCTTCCAACACTTGCTCCTCCACTTCTCAGTCTGCCCAGGGAGGCCTTTGAATCCCCATCCCTGGACCTGTTTTAAAGCTGTGGAGATGTGGTGCTGAGGGACGTGGTTTAAGCACTGGACTTGGTAGAGCTGGGTTAAAGGCTGGTAGAGTTGGGTTAAAGGCTGGTAGAGTTGGGTTAAGGGCTGGTAGAGTTGGGTTAAAGGCTGGTAGAGTTGGGTTACAGGCTGGTAGAGTTGGATTAAGGGCTGGTAGAGTTGGGTTAAAGGCTGGTAGAGTTGGGTTACAGGTTGGTAGAGTTGGGTTAAGGGCTGGTAGAGTTGGGTTACAGGTTGGTAGAGTTGGGTTAAAGGCTGGTAGAGTTGGGTTATGGTTGGACTGGATGATCTTCAAGGTCTTTTCCAACCAGAAGGACGCTGTGAAGCTGTGACATGCCCAGCATTATAACACTTGTTCTTCTCCCTTTCAGGTAACAAGAGCCAAGTCCAGGCTGAACTCTGCTATGCAGAGAACAAGTTCATGTGCCCAAACACCACCCAGGACCCCCAGAGGGAGGCCAGCAGCATCTGGGCCATGATGGTCATTGCCCAGCTACTGGCTGGCATCGGGACCGTTCCCATCCAGCCCTTTGGCATATCCTATGTGGATGACTTTGCAGAAGCAAACAATTCCCCGCTGTACGTTGGTGAGTGGGACCATTGGTGGGTGTTGTGTTGGTGCCTTCAGACCTTCGAGGTGAGATGAAGAGGTGCTGATCTGGAAATTAACTGGCGGGCACGGGTTGAGCAGCCGGTGGGACTCAGATGAGCTCCTCCCACACTAAAAGGCTGGGTTGTCTCTCCCCTTGATGCTCTGTAGGGTTACACCTGTGGGGTGGATGTTAGGAAGAAACTGGGGCTCCTCCCTTGGCTCGAGCAGATGTTATGCCACCCTCGGGAGGAAGGCATTGTCAGGAAACCTCAGGTGCCACCTCCTCCTTTTACTGAGCATCAGTTGATCGTGGTTTAACCAGATGGAGCAGCCTGCAGGAGCCAGCTAGCCCAGGTTTTGCAGCAGGGGTTCAGAACTGACTTCTTTTTGTCATGGAATTGGTCATTGATCCCTGCCTGGTGGGGGCTCTCAGGCTGAGGAGGACTTCTGGTTCCAAAGAGATAGGTGCTGGCTTCCATTTTTGTTCCCTGTGAGTGGCAAACCCCAGCAGGTGCTGGTGTGCCTACCTGAGCTTGGAGCTCAGCCCATAAGTTCTTTAAAACCCCAATTCTTCCTGTTTTGAGAGCAGCCAAAGGCTCCAGAACAATTTAGGAGTCAAGAGCAGGTGTTCCAAAATCAGAGTGAGCACTAAAGGAGAAGGGAAAGCCTTTGGGACTAGGCTCCCAAGGACAGGCTTTGGATAAGCACTGAAGTGCTTGGCAGGGTCTCCAGCTCCACCCAGGTGTGCTCTGCTCCTGGCTTCTTGCTGGAAAGGGCTGCCCCACCACCTGGGAGCTCTGCAGAAAGTGGTGGTGCTGGCTCCTCTGAGCTCACACCAGGGGGACAGAGCATCCTTGTCTTCCCCCTGTGACAAGGGGTCACTGGACCTCTCAGTGCCCTTTGGAGTCCCAAACCTGCAGGTCCTGAGGATGAAGGAAAACAGGGATGGCTTGTTCTTCATAACACAGGTGGCCACTTTAGGGAATGTCTATGCCCACTGTGGGTCTGGGTTGCCCCAGTACAGTGTAAATACCTTGGAGTCTGGTTCTGGTTTAGGTCTCAGCATCTCCCTGTGGAGGGGAGCACCACTGCCTATGTATGAGGTTAAATGCTCCTCTAAAAGGTCCTTCAGCACTTGGGTTTGTGGTGTAAAAACAAAAGTGCTGCCTTGTCTAATTGGGGGGGTAAAGAAGCTTTCAAGTAGGTGCAGAGTGAGTCAGAGCAGCAGGATCAGGCAGTTTTGTACCCACCAGGGCAGCAAAATGCCCAGAAATGGTGAATGTTGTTTGAGCAAACTGGCTCCTTTTGAACGTTTGGAGAAGGTTGTCAAGAGTTTCTTTCAGGAAGGCAACTAGCATTCCAGAGGAGCTAAAGTGAAACATGTTGACCTTGAGGGGTTAGCTCTGAGTTATCTGCTCTTTGAACAGAATAGTTCAGCTGACCTGAGGGTGATCTGCTGGATTTTTTTGCTCTCAGCATCTTTCACCTCCCCTGAAGTTCAGGCCAAATGTTGTTGCTTGGCTCTAAGGTCTGTGATGGCTTTGTTTCCTTGGTCTCCTGTAGGAGGAGGTCTCCATCACCTGGGGGAGCCCGGGATGCCACCATCCTGCTGCTCTCTCTGGATTCACCCCCTTTGTCATAGCAATTCACCCATGGAGCTGAGAACTTCCAGTGCCTTGATGGCAGCAGAGCAGAGGGACCTTTCCTGCAGGCAGCTGCTTGCCCTCCTCCTAGTCCTGTGGGACAAACCCCACCTTCAGTGTCCCAGCAATGGGGACCTTCTCCTCAACTGCTACTTGGTGAAAGATGTTTTCCCTCTGCACGTTGGAACAGCACCCTTGGCTCAAGTGGGGGGACAAAGGTGAAGCATCCGTGGTGGAGCTGGTGTTCCCTGCTCATGGTAGCTCCCTCTGCTTCTTCTTTTTTCCCCAGCCATCCTCTTTGCTATCGCTGTGTTTGGTCCTGCTTTTGGGTACCTGCTGGGATCCGTGGTGCTGAGGCTCTTCGTGGATATTGGAAGAGTTGACCTCGGTGAGTATTTCTCAAGGAGGGATGGTCCTCCTATAAAAACCCTTCTGCGAATCAGAAGGTCACTCTGAGATGACTCGGGGGGGAGAAGCCACCCATCCCATGACCCACAGAACCCACTGGCCTGGAAAGATGTGAGCTGGGACAGAAGTGCACTTCTCCACTCCATCTCCCCATGAGGAGGGCTAGGGAAGGTCTTGAAGCCACCACTGAAGCAGAGCCCTGGGGATGTTCCAAGTCTCCTGCTCATTGTGCTGCCCTGGTGGTCATTGCTGGGGTCTGGCCACTGTCACCAGTGGATGGAGAGGACAACAACAGCTCAACCATTGCCCTCCGGGTGCTTGGGTCTGCTCATCCTCCTCCCCACCATCTTCCACCAGCATCTGCAGGGAGAGGGAGGAAGCCACCACCACCACAGGGCTGATTACCTTTATCTGCACCGTGTGCTTATTATTCCTGGTAACTTAATCACTAAAGAATTCTCCCCAGCTCCATCACTAATGTGGCTTTTCCTGTGTTTCCTCCGAGAGATCCGAGCTCTCCTGACATTTTTGTCCGGTGCCTGATAAGAATAATAAATGAACCTGGGGCAGGAAATGGCAAAAAGCCTTGGCTGGCTCCCTGTGGCGGCAGACGGATTTAGCAGCCTCTGCCTGGTGGTTCCAAGATGATGTCCAAGCTCTGGAGTGGAGTGGATTCAGTTTGGGGAAGCAGGGATGTCGTTTGGGTGGGGTGTGGGCTCCTCTCCTGCCGCACCCTCTGGCGCAGGGATCCCACCCTCTGGTGCTTTTCCCAGCAGCAACGTCCCAGCTGGGGGGAGATGGGGATCCCACAAGGGCCAGGAGATCTGTCAGCCTCCCGAGAGGGTGGCTTGGCCCAGCAGAAGGATGTCTGTGCTGGAGACAGAGTGACTCTCACCTTCTCCTCCTTTTTCCGGAGAAGGCGCCCGGAGTTTCATCCACTCGGAAACTGGGCTCGTTAAGATCTCTTTTCTGCCTCCACAAGTCCTGCCCTTGGGCTCTGCAAGCAGAGAGTGACCAAGTCTGGAACAATGGGAGAGGATTTAATTCCAGGAAAGTGGCTGTGACCATTCCCAGTCCCTGTCCCTGGCAGGCAGCCTGGGCCAAACCCAGCGAGCCCCAGGCAGAGGAGGATGGAGTCAAGCCCATGGAATTGTCACCTCGCTGGCTGGCTTGGGGGGGAAGAAGAGTTGAACCAGTGCCACCAGCATTCCAGGATGACCACATCCATCCCACAGCCACCTGGGAGGCACAGCACAGTGTGGATGGGGAGCAGCAGTGCAGGATCCTGGCTAGGATCAAACACGACCAGGGTTGGTCTTGCTACCCAAGCTGGCGGGAGGTCCCACCCCCATCCAATTGCTCTTCCAAAGCAGCAGAGAAACCCTTGGACTGTGCCCACATGGACCCTTTGTGCTCCATCAGTCTGTCTTTGCATGGACATTGGGTGTTGAGACATTGGGACTTGGGACAAGGGCAGGGAGGGAGAGGACAAGGGGGATGGATGAAAACTGGAAGAGGGGAGATTGAGGTGAGACATGAGGAAGGAATTCTGGAGTGTGAGAGTGGTGAGAGCCTGGCCCAGGTTGCCCAGGGAAGCTGTGGCTGCCCCATCCCTGGCAGTGTTGAAGGGCAGGTTGGATGGGGCTTGGAGCAGCCTGGGCTGGTGGGAGGTGTCCCTGCCCATGCAGGGGGGTTGGAGCTGGATGATCTTGAAGGTCCCTCCCAACTCCAAACAAGTCTGGGATCCTATGATCTTGAAGGTTCCTTCCAACCCAACCCAGTCAGTGCTTTTACCCTCACCTGTGCAGGAGCAGAGCTCTTAGGGTGGGTTTTTGTGTCTTGCAGCTGCAGTGGCCCTGACACCGCGGGACCAGCGGTGGATCGGCGCCTGGTGGCTGGGGCTGCTGATCTCCTCGGGCTGCTTGGTGCTCACCTCCATTCCTTACTTCTTTTTCCCTCGCTACATGATGAAAGGAGAGGTGAGGCCACATCTCTGGAGGACCAGATCCCCAAGAACAGACAGGTTTCCCATGAGAAAGGACTTTAAAAGATGCAAAAAATTATCAGCAGGTTTGATTTCGGTGCTTTTCAAAGCCAAGTCCTGCTGCTCTCCTTTCAAAAGGACTTTTGTTTCCAAATGGTCTGATCGTTGATTCTTTAAGGGTAAAAGTCAAACCCAAGATATTTCATTATTATGGTTAGAAGACGAGCCCAGGGAGGTGGTGGAGTCACCATCCCTGGGTGTGTTGGAGGGTGGTTTGGATGTGGTGTTGGTGGAGCTGGTTTAGGGGAGAAGTTTGTAGAGCAGGGATGAGGGTTGGACTGGGTGATCCCACGGGGCTTTTCCAACCCGAATGGTTCCATGATTCTATGACTCCTCAGGCTTGAGCTGAGTGTCCCACTTTCATTTTCAGTCTCTTCTCAGAATTGAAGATGGAGGTATCTTCTCAGGGTTCAGGAGAGGAAAGCTTTCCAAGCTCTTACACCCTCTCCAAGCAGGACAAGCTTTTGTCCTGGGCTGCTGGGACTTTGGAGACAATTCACAGGCAGGAATTGTCTGGGAGGGGGGTCAAAGGCATCGGGGACAGAGAGATCCTGCTCCTCCCAAGCCTCAGTGGGTGCTGGGATGGTGGCAACCACCCACAGGTGCTTGGCTCTTCCCTCAGGCTGCTCTTCTCTCCCTCCCCAGGACCCGAACACGGAGGCTGGCATGCTCAGCAAGATGGAGAAGGGGGTGGCTGAAGAAACCTCCCTGCTGGAGTTTATAAAAAGTAAAGGACATTTAAAGGCGAGGGTGAATGGGGACCATGCTGGGTGGGTGGGGAACACCCTGCTGGTGTCCTCCAGGGTGCTTGTTGGGAGCTTTTGAGTCTCTCCACCACGTTGCCAGGGCCTGCTCAGGCACCTCCAGGCTTGTAGCTTCCCTGAGGACCATGAGAAGATGGACACAGCCTCCCTCTTGCTGTGGTGCTGAGGTCTGTGGGGGCCTCAGTTGTTTCTGAAAGTGTTCAAGTGGCATGAGCACGCTGGGAAAAAAGCTAGCTGGGTGGCTTCACCCCTGGCTCCAGGAGCAGACCCGGGGCTGCTGGCTCCACCAGAGAAGGTCACTGCCCTGCAGCTCTCCCTGCTTTGTTTATTCACAGCTGAAACAGGCTGGAGAGGGGATGTCGCTGATGAGGGAGCAGATTCATGACTTTTTTTAGCTCCATGATGACATCTTTCCAGCTAAAGCCTCTCTCCTCCTTCCCTCTCCATTCACCACAGTCATATCCTGGAGCTGCCAGATCCCACTTCTCCATCTCACAGAGCTTTGATGACAAGAGGCCGGGTCTCCACGGCACTCTCTGCTGGGAGGGGAGAGCTAAACAGAGATCCACTAAACAGAGCTGCTCCTGAGGAGCCTGGAGTCAGGCTCCTTTGCCAAAAGGGCAGGGAGACACCATGTCCCACCAGGACATGTCCCCCCATGTTCATCAGGGGCAGGAACCAGACCCAGGGGGGCTCTGCCAAAACCCCCCATGCCTTGGTCTGCACCTCCCACGGGCTCCAGAACAGCAAAGGCACAGGGGGTTGTGAGCCTGGAAAGCACAGGGAGCCTCCACCTTGTTTTTCAGGGCACTTTGGCCATGGTCCTGAGAGCTGCCTGGCCAAGTCAGGGTGTCTCCCCTTCCATCTTCCCATGGCCTTGGACATGGCCTGTGTTAACTCACTGGGAAGAGTCTCAGGGTGGGGTGTTTGTTTGGTTTTTTTCCACAGTAGGAGTTGCTGACATGAGGATCACGTGGCTGAAATAACATTTTTCCTCCTGATTCCCTGTAGGATTCCCAAAGATCTTCCTCAGGCTGCTCTTCAACCCCCTCTTCATCCTCCTGGTGCTGGCTCAGTGCAGCTTCTCCTCGGTCATTGCGGGTCTGGCCACGTTCCTCAACAAGTTCCTGGAGAAGCAGTATGGTGTCTCCTCCTCCTATGCCAACTTCCTCATAGGTGAGCACAGCCAGGCAGCAGAGGGTGGGAAATATCCATCAGCAGGAAGACACCTGCCCGGGTGCCCCAGGCTTTTTAATCCCTTTAGAGGAAGTAATTGGACACTCATTTTCAAATGAGACCTAGAGATGACCTCAAGATGACTCGGAATGGTTTGGGTTGGAAGGGACCTTCAAGATCATCCAGTCCCAACCCCCTGCATGGGCAGGGACACCTCCCACCAGCCCAGGCTGCTCCAAGCCCCATCCAACCTGCCCTTCAACACTGCCAGGGATGGGGCAGCCACAGCTTCCCTGGGCAACCTGGGCCAGGCTCTCACCACCCTCACACTCCAGAATTCCCTCCTCATGTCTCACCTCAATCTCCCTCTCCCAGTTTTCATCCATCCCCCCTTGTCCTCTCCCTCCCTGCCCTTGTCCCAAGCCCCTCCCCAGCTTTCCTGGAGCCCCTTCAGGCACTGGAAGGTGCTCTAAGGTCTCCCTGGAGCCTTCTCTTCTCCAGGCTGAACACCCCACCTCTCTCAGCATGGATGGTTGATGTTTTTGTCAATCTGAGAAGGCTGCAGGCCAGGCTCGTTTGCATTTGCTCACTCGCTCCTCCAGGCCAGCAACCACTCCCAGTGCAAAGGTGCAGCCCCAGCACGTGGGGGGAAGCAGGTCTGGCTCATTCTGATGCTCAAAGTAGGGACAAGGGCAAGTGATGACACCCCCAGCTTGATCTTGCATCTCTCAGGTAGACTCTAGAGGCTGAGGTTTCTCATAGGTACCACCTGCCTTTGGGTTTAGGGTTTCTCGGGTACCAGCCTGGGGTTCTGGAGGTTCTCCCAACCACCATGAGATCCACAGAGCTTGGTGAGCAGGACCCTAACTAACGCCTTCCATCCTCTGCAGGAGCTGTGAACCTGCCAGCAGCAGCTCTGGGGATGCTCTTGGGAGGAATCATCATGAAACGCTTTGCCTTCTCCCTCCGGGCCATCCCTCGCTTTGCTGTGGTGGTGCTTGTCTTCTCCATCCTCATCTGCCTGCCCATTTTCTTCATGGGCTGCTCCACAGGGAGGATCCATGGGATCTACCCCCCCAGGTAATGCAGGCCCAGGGGTTGTTTCTAGGTCCTCCAGCTCTTGGGGGTGGGAAATGTGCAGGAGGGAGGGGAAGCTGTAGTAGATCCCACCGCTCTGCTGCTTGCTCCTTGATCCCTTGATCTAAGGACTATCTGGCACAGAAACCTTGGGAGGATGTTTACTCCTGATTTTCCAAAGGAAACCAGCAGGATGGATTTTTTAATTTATTTTTTTTTTCACTCTGGATTTCTAGGGGGGGTGGAAAATTAGTAGTATTAGTACCTGTGTCTGCATCTGACGTGGACACCTCACCCCCATGTCACCTCACGCTCACCTTCTGCCATCACCTTTCTCCTCACCTGGGTAGAAACTTTGGGCTCTTCCCCTGTCTTTTTAAGATGAAAAAAAACCACATTTAGACTCTACCCCAGACCTGCTGTCAAGCCCTGGTGCTCATTCCCCAGAGCCCTGCCAGCCAGCAGCTTCTGCACAGATGCCTCCTTTCCCAGGCCACCAGCCTCCAGCCCCACGGATCTGGGGAAGGGCTGAGGAACACCTCTCCCCCATGCACCAGCAGCAGTGGGGACCCCCCCCTTGTTCCCCAGCTAGCTGTGGGCTACACAGCTGGGTGACCACGAGCTCTGCCCCCATCCCACCATGCCCAAGGGGAGGTCCCTGCTCCTCCAGCAGATGAAGTCCCTTAGGTAGCAAGACAAGACAGGACAGATCATTCCATCTGGCCTCTTGACTTCCACGCTGTCGTCAAGCTTGTTTGGAAACCAGCCCGCTTCCAGTTTTCTGTCTGAATGGGATTTCCAGCTGGGGAAAATGTTCACACATCTGTTTGTGCACTTCTGGATGGAGCCCAGCTACGGTTCTCCAGGCATTTATTTGGCTGATTAGTTTTCAGCTGGAGTTTGGGGGGGGAGGGAAGAGGATGGGGGGGGATGGAGAGTGGTGGAAAGAATGTGTGAGGACTTGTTTGCAGACATAACAGAAGGACTGGAGATCACTGAGCACTTGCAGAGGTACCTGCAGGGGATCAGGGCCTGGCAGAAGGCCAACCAGCTGCTGGCAGTGTCCCAGTCCAAACACAAATGGGGAAACTGGTTCAAGAGAAAGAGGGATTATTATTTTTATATATTTTTTCCCCCTCCTTCCTGACCTATTTCTTCATTTTTTTAACTTCCCTCTCCCCTTGTGTGTTTTTTTTTTCCTGGCAGTACACTGAGTTCCCAGCAGCAGGTGAAGATGCCGGGTGGGTGCCACTGCTCTGAGAACATCTTCCACCCAGTGTGTGGGGAAAACAACGTGGAGTACATCTCCCCCTGCTTCGCTGGCTGCACAAACAGCAGCCTGAATTCTTCCACCCCCAAGCAAGTGGTGAGTAGGAGGAGTGGGCTGCAAAGCAGAGGGCGCCTTAGGTACTCCCTGGTGATGGTGGGAGCTGGAGGAGATGCTGGAGGAACCCTGACACATGATGTGGTTGAGCCTTTTTCTTTTTGAGGTGGGGAGGGAAGCCTACCAGAGGAGCTTCCTGGAGGTGTTCAAGGAAAGGCTGGAGGTGGCACTTAGTGCCATGGTCTGGCTGATGTGGTGGTGGTGTTGGTCATAGGCTGGACTTGATGATCTTAAAAGGTCTTTTCCAGCCTTGGTGATTCTGGGTTCTTCTGTGATGTGAGCCCTGAGAAGGTGCAGTGAAGATTTGCTGTCATGCCCAGGGAGTCTGGTGGAGGAGCAGGGAGGGCAGCACGTCCCATTGCAGGACACCATGGTTGGGCCTTACAATTAGAGCTGGAAAAATCTCATCTGTCTTCTACAAAGTGGTGTGGTCTGTGCTGCTAAAAAACCCTCCTCTTGGCTTCAGGAGTTTTAGGTTGGTTTTCTTCCAAATCCTTCCCAACAGATCTACAAGAACTGTTCCCTGATCCCTGCTGGGAACGGGCTGTCCTCTGCCAAGACAGGCTCCTGTCCCCTCAGCTGCTCCCACATGCTCCTTCCTGCCATATTCCTCATCTCCTTTGCTGCCCTGGTAGCCTGCCTGTCCCACAACCCCCTCTACATGATGGTTCTACGGTGAGCAAGGGGGAGGGCAGGTTGCAAGCCTGGCATGGTGGGTTCCCCAGGCTGGGATCAGCTTGGACCTCTTCCACGTGCGAGCAGGCCAAGATACATGACCTCCCGTGGCTTCTCCCCTGCAGGGTGGTGAACCAGGATGAGAAGTCATTTGCCATCGGAGTCCAGTTCTTACTAATGAGGCTGCTGGGTGAGTGTCCCACCTCCTGCTGAGGGATGGGGGAAGGCAGTGGGGGTGCTCGACAGGGGTAGGACCTCCTCGGGGGACGAAGCTTGCAGGCTGGGCAGGGCAGGCAGCCTGACTCCCATCCTGTCTTCTCCACAGCCTGGCTGCCAGCTCCAGCCATGTTTGGTGCCCTCATTGACTCCTCCTGCATCCACTGGCAGAAGCAGTGCAGCCAGCGCCGCTTCTGCGCCTACTACAACAACGACTTCCTCCGCAACAGGTACCCCTGCCCTCGTGTCCCACCCCCCCTTCCCCTCCCCTGGGAATGACCACGGGGTTCCCCACGGGGGTGCCAGCTGGAGCTGCCACCTCCAGCCACGGCCTCTCTCCCTGCTCCATCTCCTGACAGATACCTAGGGCTGCAGGTGGGATACAAAGTGGTGGGCACCATCCTCCTGGCCCTCATCAGCTGGAAGGTGAAGAGGAGCAAGGAGTACAACGTGCAGGAGAAGGCAGCAGGGCTGGTGTAGCCCACCCAAGGACTGACTCCACACACCCCCTTAACCCACTGCCAGTACTTTTGTGTCCTTTCTTTTTGGAGTTTGCTTTTCCTCCTGAGGGAGCGACTTCACCTCAGCAGCTCCCAGCTCCTCTCTTGCAGCCCATGGCATGAGGGATGCTCCTGAGGGATGCTCCCGAGGGATGCTCCGTGCCAGCCCCATCCTGGGACTGGCTCCTCCCAGGCTCTCCAGCTGCATCCTGCCCCTCTCTTTGGGGAGGGGGCAGCCCCCACCAGCTGGAGCAGGAGGCAGGCAGGGGCTGGAGCCACGCACCTAGAGAAGTACCTGCTGTGAGCAGTGGTCCCTGCTCTGATGTGACATTTCCAGCTGGGTGAGGCCCTCCTAGCTGGGACAGGAGCAGGGGAGATGGCTGCCAGCTTGGGGGTGCGGGGGGGTTGCCCTGTGTCCCCCCTCCCCTGCACCCCTCACAGAGGTCAGCGTGGACGCCGCACCCGTCTGGAGTGATGAGTTGTCACTTAGGGGTTCAGTGCAGAACATTTTGGGGAGGTTTGTTGCTCTTTTTTTAAAAAAAAAAAAGCCACAAAATAAAGGTCACTTTTTCCAACTCTGGTGCTTTGTTGCTCTCCCCCAAGCTGCTCCCACCAGCAGGTTGCATCCTGCAGATGCTGAGTGCATCGCTGGATGGAAAAGGAGAAGGAACCTTCCCTGTGACACCAAATGGGGCAGGAGTGTTGGTCTGCCCAAGGTGAGGAATGTCACACAGAGGGAGACCTGGACAGGCTGGATCAACGAGCCAAGGCCAACTGGAGGAGGTTCAACAAGGCCAAAGTGCCAGGTCCTGCACTTGGGTCACAATGGAACACAACAGGCTTGGGGAGGACTGGCTGCAAATTCTCCTGTGGAAAAAGACCTGAGGGGTGTTGGTTGGCAACAGCTGAATAGAACAGTGTGCCCAGGAGGACAAGAAGGCCAACAGTCTCCTGGCCTGGATCAGGAATAGTGTGACCAGTAGGAGTAGGGCAGGAATGGTCCCCCCCACCTTGAATCCTGGGGTCAGGTCTGGGCCCCTCACTACAGAAAGGACACGGAGGGGCTGGAGTGTGTCCAGGGAAGGGCAACGGAGCTGGGGAAGGGGCTGGAGCACAAGTCTGAGCAGGAGCAGCTGAGGGTTTTGGTTTTTTGCTACAGGGTTATCAAGTCTCTACCATTTCAGACGACAGAGTAAAAATGAAGCCCAAAAAAAGCCCCATGTGCAATGACTGTTTGGTTTTTTTTACAAGACCTGGAGCACCAAGCAGGAAGGTTGATCTCCAAGGTCGTGTTGAGCAGAAGCAGCAAAGCCCCAGGCCACGTGGATTAGACACCACTGAGCAGAGTCAAGGCAAACAGGAACAAGCAAGACTTGAGAATCAACATTTAAGCATAAAAAAATGTATTTAAGGAATACTTCTAGTCACTTAAACTAACCCTGGCCTCACACTACTTCCCCCATCAGCCAGCAGAGGCTGGTGCTTGGCCCCTGCTTTCCAAGAGCAAGCAGAATAACCACCCAAAGCAAGAGCAATATCCCCAGCATGAGGGATTCAAAGCAGGCAGCCTAGGAAGGAGCTCCAGCTGAAGGAGTTCAAGGCCTGACAAACATGTGCCAACTGCAGGAAAGGTAAGAACATAACATACTTTGTAAATATAACCCTTGCCACCTTGTGCATGGACAGCAGAAGAGCCACTGGGTTCCTAAGACTAGAAATGCAAGGCCCAGCTTCATTATATGAGCCTTTGTTGAGGACTGTTCCTGGTCTTCCCAGCATTCCTAACGCTTGGCAATGCTACAAGGGAGGCAGAGGATGCCCCAGACAGGCAGGAAAAGAAAACAGATCAGCTGAGGAAACATCAAACCAGAGAGGAGAGGAGTCAGCAAAGGACAAAAAAAGGTCTAGCAGGAGCCAGCTGCTCCCTCCTACCCTGAAACAAAAGGGGAAGCAACAAAACAGGTTCCAATGCCACAGAACCTCACCATGTGCAGCATGGAGAGCAACCATCCTCTCCCAGGTGCTGCACAGCAACAGGTCCCCATGGAGCACAAAGCCATGGGAAGCTGCTGGGCAGGGCAGTTCTGAGCCTGAAACTGCTGCTGTGCTTCAAGGCTGGGCAGAATGGGAAGCTGAACATCCAGCTCAGCACCAGGGGCTTGGCTCCCATCTGCCCAACACCAATGCTGCTGGATCATCTCCCTGATGCTCCTGGCCTGAGCATGGGAAGGAGGAGAGCAGATGTCCCCTGGAAAGCTCAGGAGGATGCTGGATCAGAGGCCTCCAACACTCCAAAGCCTGCTGAGTCCACTGCCACAGCTAGTGACAGCCATTCCCTGAGCCCTCCCTGCAAGATCCAACAGCAGAAGCTTTGGCTTTGAACACCACAAACCAGACCAACCAATCTTCAGTCTCCTTCCCCTCTTCGTGGAACATCTTCCTCAGGAGGAACCCCACTCACATGCCAACAGCTCCTTGACTTTCCCTCTCACTTTGCCACAACTGCTGACACAACACACATCAAACACCTTCCTGAAGGAGCCAGGCAGGGGACTGCTCAGCAGATGCCTCTCATGCCAGATCTCACCCACCATGTAGGTATGGACCTACAAACATGCCCACCTCAGAGCTTCAAGCTAAGACCTTCCTGTAAGACCCAACTCTGCCACTTGGAGAGTGTTCCTGAACATCTGTGGGGGGGACACAGCCCTTAGTTAAAGAAAAACTCTCAAGAATTATCCAGCAGTGGAAACCATGGACACCACAGCAAGACACTGGCAGGGCAGTGAGCCTGGGTTTGGCATGGAACAGACCAGTCCAGATCCACAGAGATGGGACTGGCACCACTTTGGAAGAACAGGAAGGGAGGAGACAGAGGTCAACAGCTTCTTACACTCTCCTCAATGATTGTCCAACAGAGCCTGGAGACCAGGCTGGGACAGCAAAGATGATGTGCAGAGTGATCCTAGGCAGCAAGAGGCTAAGGAAAAGAAGTGGATCAGGAGGGGACTGCAGCTCCAAGGGGTCACAGGGTTGCAAGGTTCAACCAAGGCAGAAGACAAACTCAGCTGGCAGTGCACTCCTTCCTCATTTGCCTAGCAACTACAAAAAGAAAAGCCTAAAGATTAAGGAAATGCAGAAGCCCAAAGGGTCAGCATCCCAGGGGAAGACAAAGGCAGAGGGGGGAGGAAAAACCTGTTGCAGTGTGACAGAGACAGAGGAAAGGGGCACCAGCAGTCGTGTCACGTTGCTCCCAAGCCCACAAGCAGCAGAGGAAGACACATTGCTTTCCAGCTTAAGCTTCTTCTTTCTACAGCAAGATGAGATCTGAGAGCTTCAAACCACCTTGTTCTTTTCAGTCCCCAAGTGTCCTGTCCCCCAGCCTCCCCAGGGCCCTCCCTCCAGCCCTGCCCTTCTCCCTTCAGGCAACCTTGGCCAGCCACTTCTCCAGGCCCTCGAAGTCAGCATCTCCCTCCTCTCCCTTGCTGCCCCGTGCGCTGCACTCCACGAATTCCACCTTCATGGGCAACTGGGAGAAGTCAAAGTCTTTGCCCTTCTTTCCCAGCTGGGCAGGGACCCCAGTGGCTGAGCCATCCAGACTGGTGGGGGCTGCAGAGCGGGTCACTCGTAAGGTGTTGCTGCGGACAGAGAAGGGAAAGGGTCAGGAACTGTGAGCCAGGGGAACATCACCTGCACCAGAGCTGCTGAGATGTGTTGGATCCAGCTCCATCAGCAGGACACACCAAGGTCCCACAGCTCTACACAGGCAAAGCTACTTTGCCTGCTTCTCTTGAACACCCACAGGAAGGCACAAGTGCAGAGAGGCTCAAGGGAGCATGGCAGACAGGAGGAGAGGGTGGTTGAACAGCTTTTCTGTGATCAACAACAGCAAGAGTCAGAAGATGATGTCCTCATCTGAATTTCTCCAATATCCCCACCATGGGCACCAGTCCCCAGAAATTGCAGTTTATCCCACAGAGATCAGGATCTGTACTAGTTTAAGGGGTTAACTGGGAAGAGAGCACCATGATAGCAGGGATCATGCAGGGGTTCATCCTACTGGCACAGGAGTGTGACAAATCCCTGTGGAGACTGGGAGGGGGATGGAGTCTCCCCACTGCTCCAGTGGTCAATGCCTGCCCAAGGGCCAGGCTGCAGTGTCACTCCTGCTACACCCTTCATCTTGCTGCAGCACCTCAACTCCCTGCCACACGTGGGGAGGAAGGATGGACCTGCTTGTCCACACTCCTCAGGCCTCCAAGGCACAGGCAGCAGAGGGAGATGGAGAAGTCCAACAGATGAAGGAGGCACTGACTGCCTCAGAGGTCCCAAAAAGCAAAGAGGGGGAAGCCCAGGGGTTGCTCCAGGCACAGAAACAAACAGCAGTCTCCCCCCAGGTCTCTGCCTCACAGCTGGACTGCTGCATTTTCCAGAGACAGAGGAGCCTGGCAGGACCTGCTCTCAGTCAGCTCCAGCTACTCCTTCTTCACAGGAGGGAACTAAAGGAATGGGGCACAGGAAAAGGAACAACACTGCCCAGAAGTGGGAGTTAAGGAATAAGAGAGCAGACACTTCCTAGGGTTCTCCACACAAGGACATCCAAGCACAGGGAGAGGATGGCAGCAACCTGCCAACCTGCAGGAATAACACTGCCCAACAGGGCAGGTAGAACCTACCCAGAAACCCAACTCCTGAACCAGGGAATGCCTGTTTTCCTAGAAAGCTTGACTATCTGGCAGACTGCCTAGAGACCCATGGAAACAGGTAGGTTGGAGAAGGTCATTCAGACCATCAAGTCCAACCATGAACCTCCTACTGCCAAGTGCAACACTTGGCAACAAAATGGCCACATGCCATGTCTGGAGAGCAAAGAGCTCCACTCCCCCTGCCACCCACAGGAGCACCCTGCCCCAGGTCACCAACTGCAACCCAGCAAAGGGGACCCACAGGAGGCAAAACATCCAGCCCAGTGAGTGCGGGGAAGCAAAACGGTGGAGAAGGCCACCACAGCACAAGAGCTGCACAGATGTCTCCTCCCAGGGCAGATTTGATTCAACTGCAACTATTCCCACAGGCAGAACGTTCATGGACAAAGACTAAATATAGCTTAAAATATAATCTTCTGCCTGTCCCCTCCCATTGAGCTGCAGCTCATACATAGGACTGGTTTGGGTTGGAAGAGACCTTCAAGATCATCCAGATCCTGCCCCCTGCATGGGCAGGGACACCTCCCAGCAGCCCAGGCTGCTCCAAGCCCCATCCAACCTGCCCTTCAACACTGCCAGGGATGGGGCAGCCACAGCTTCCCTGGGCAACCTGGGCCAGGCTCTCACCACCCTCACACTCCAGAACTTCCTCCTCATGTCTCACCTCAATCTCATCCATCCCCCCTTGTCCTCTCCCTCCCTGCCCTTGTCCCAAGTCCCTCCCCAGCTTTCCTGGAGCCCCTTCAGGCACTGGAAGGTGCTCTAAGGTCTCCCCAGAGACCTTGCAAAGCTGCCACCTCACAAGGGAGCACAGTCTGACAGCCATATTCTCCTCCTTCCACTTCCTCCTACAACTTAACATGATCATCCATCATTTGTCTTCCCAGGTGAATGTCCTTCCTTGCTGAGCAAGAACCTGTTAGCAAACCATGACTTGCTCTCCCCAGCTCTCCAGCTTTGCAAACCAGACCAGGACAACCCAGCAGAGCTAATCTGCTCTTTACACCACTCACAGAAAGTCTGACATCTGGAAGCCAACCCTGCCTGTACCTGAGGGAGGACAGGGCCCTGGAGGTATCACCTAGCCTAGGGATGGCAGCTCTTAGGAAAGGATTGGAAAGCAATCTTCTCTCATCCTGATCACACCTACACAGACAAAACAGACTGATCTTTTCCTTCAGTCAACTTAGATGTGGCTCAAGGAAGCTGACTGAGCCCTGAGGCAAGAGACAGAAAGGAGAACAGAGAAGGTCAGGGGGGTTTCAGATCCAGTTTCATACTTACAGCTCTTTCTCCAGCTGCTGTTGAATAAGTTTTGCTGATTTTGCCATGGTGACATCTAGAGAGAGAAAATATAAAGAAATCAGCTCTCTGGTTTTATGTCAGAATTCAGAACTAAGCAAGCCAACCTGATACTGGCCAAAAGCTTCAGGTTGTTCTTCAAGGTGACGATGCAGGGATCTGAAAACTTAGCCCTTTTTCCAGTCACTGAATGTTCCTGCTAGTCCAATCAAGAGAGAACACACAGTTCTAGCAGCTAAACCACACACTGAAGCTACCAAGTGCACGGAGAGGGTTCATCACAGTCAAGTCAATCCCATCTTCTGCCCCCTACAGCCTGAGGATGAAGGTTCTGCACAAGCAGAAAGCCACCTGTCTTACTGAAGCCCATATAAAAAGCTGTAGCTCTCCCAAGTGGTGTTTCTCTGCACAGCTACCAGACATACCTGACCTAAGAATTCTTCCAGTGGCTACTAGAAATGCTTCTGCTCAGTACTCCATTTTACAACTGATTTCCCACTTAAATTTTGCTGAAGTCCCAACTCCTAAGAAATTCAGCATCCATAACATGAACACCCAGCACTCAAGGACTGAAGCCAATGCCCCTCACAGGGCAGCACGTGATACCTGCACCCCAGAAACCACCCACATCCTGGGCTGGTCAAAGCAGCATGGAGAGCAGGGACAGGGAGGGGATTCTCCCCCTCTACTCTATTATGGTGAGATCCCCCCTGCAGGGCTGGGTCCAGTTCTGGAGCCCCCAAAAGAAGAAGGACATGGAGCTGTTGGAGAGAGTTCAGAGGAGGCCACAGAAATACTCAGAAGGCTGGAGCAGCTCTGCTCTGGAGCCAGGCTGGGAGAGTTGGGGTGTTGAGCCTGGAGAAGAGAAGGTTCCAGGGAGACCTTAGAGCACCTTCCAGTGCCTGAAGGGGCTCCAGGAAAGCTGGGGAGGGGCTTGGGACAAGGGCAGGGAAGGAGAGGACAAGGGGGGATGGATGAAAACTGGGAGAGGGGAGATTTAGAACCTGCTCTAGTGGGAGATGCAGGGGGGAGATGCCCATGCAGGGGGTTGGATCTAGATGATGTTGAAGGTCCCTTCCAACCCAGCCCATCCCAGGACCCCACGTTACCCTGCTTGTTGCAGGCGATCAGCAGCGCGGGAGCGTTTTTGAGGACGGTGCCATCCACCAGGACCTGGTACAGGAACTCTGCCACATCCTTCACCTCCCTCTGGAAGGCCACACTGTCCACCACAAACACGATGGCTCTAGAAGAAAGAGAAAAGAACATGTGGCAGGCCTGGAGCTCTGCAACCATTTGCCCCTGCAGTACAACAGAAGAACGAGCCCCTGCTGTTCCCGCTGAGCTCTGGACCCTCAGGGCACCATCACACAAGAGGGATCCCAGCCCAGCTCACAGCATCTCCAGCACCACAGATGAATTTTATCCCTGTCCCAAGTGTCCCCTGTCCCCCTTCCTCCCCTGCCAACCCCCTCCAAGTTACCTGGCTGCAGCCTTGAACCTCTCCAGGAACTGAAGCCGCAGACTCTCATGGCCTGGAAGGTCGATTAAGGTCACGTTAGTGCTCTGGGAACAGAACAAGAAGGAATTAGCAACACCTCAGCAAGGGGTACCTGTCACCAGGGAAAACCAGTGGGATCCAGTCAGCCCAGTGTTGGTAATGTCAGTTATCCACTGAAATAAGTAACATTTGGGGAGAGAGGGAAAATCCCATAGAAGATGAGGGACACGCAGAATAAAAACCAGGGCCTGGAGAGCAGTGAAACAGGAAGGACTGGACAAAAAACAGATTCCAGCTGGGGAAAAACAGCCTGGCCTTGAGACAGGACACCTGCAGGACAGGTGGAAGGGGTGGACACAGGAGCTCTGCCCACAGCTTGTCTTGGGGACAGCCTGCAGCACTGGGGAAAAACACACAGAGTCATTGAAACCATCGTATTAATCTATTAATGAGTCGTTGTAATCACCATATTAATATATTAATGAGCCATGAGCAGAATAAAAGACACACCCCCAGGCCAGAGGGACCCCTACTAACAAGAAGCCCCCCCACCCTTGGAGCAGGTGTGGTGACATTCTTGTCATTCTCACTTGAAATGGAAGGGAGGGATGAGTTGACCAGTCGTGTGTGAATGATAGAATAAGGTTCAAGTTCTTTCCCACCTTTTTTGCTCATAAAAGTGGCACCTTTGGGTGTTTTGGGAAGCTGAGCTTGCTTTCTGGAACACCCCCCTGCTCCCTTTTCTGTGCTGAACTGGGTACTAAAGCAAGGAGCTTGTCTATGTGTGGGTTGGCTTCTCGCAGACCAGGTGACAGACCCTGCTCTGGGGACAACACTGGGGCAGCAGAGGGCAAGGGAATCTCCACACCAGGCATGGAACTCCCCCACAAGGTGCTGTGTCTCCAACCAGCCCAAAGGATTCAGAGGAGGAATGCTGAGAACATTCATCACTAGGACTTGGGCAGGACAGCACCAGCAAAGGGCCACCAGAGCTGAGAGGACAGAGCAGGTCCAATCCATTTCTCATCCCCAGGACTGCAACATCCAAACTGGGATTAACACAAAAATGCCCTGGCAAGAGACCTTTCCAAGCAAAATCCACAACTGTTTCCTTTCCCTAAGGCTGCCAGCCACAGCACTGCCCCTGAGGAGAACAAACCCTCCCAGGTGCTTCTGAGATATGACCAGGAAGGGCCACGTCACCACTCTCCAGATAACCTTGTTGTTCTCCAGAGGGGAGGGAACCCTGCCAAAGCCCCCACCTACCCACTGTTCTTGGGTTTTCATGGAAGCCTGGTCTACAACTTAACAAAAGGAAAGCAGCAGCTGGGCACTGCAGCATTCCAGGACCTCTCCCCTTCCAAACGCCTCCTGTCTGCTCAATCTCAGAGGCACAAATATAAAAAGAACCTCTGCATTTCCCTTCAGGGACACCTCCCACCAGCCCAGGCTGCTCCAAGCCCCATCCAACCTGCCCTTCAACACTGCCAGGGATGGGGCAGCCACAGCTTCCCTGGGCAACCTGGGCCAGGCTCTCACCACCCTCACACTCCAGAATTCCCTCCTCATGTCTCACCTCAATCTCCCTCTCCCAGTTTTCATCCATCCCCCCTTGTCCTCTCCCTCCCTGCCCTTGTCCCAAGCCCCTCCCCAGCTTTCCTGGAGCCCCTTCAGGCCCTGGAAGGTGCTCTAAGGTCTCCCTGGAGCCTTCTCTTCTCCAGGCTGAACACCCCAACTCTCCCAGCCTGTCTCCAGAGCAGAGCTGCTCCAGCCCTTGGATCATCTCTGTGACCTCCTCTGGCCTCTCTCCAGCACCTCCATGTCCTTCTTGTGTTGGGGGCTCCAGAACTGGACACAATTCTCCAGTTGGGGTCTCACCAGAGCAGAGCAGAGGGGACAATCCCCTCCCTGGCCCTGCTGCCCACGCTGCTGGTGACACAGCCCAGGACAGGGTTGGTTTCTGGGCTCCAGCACATGGTGCTCGTTTTGAGCTTCTCATCCACCACCCCCCTCAAGGTCCTTCTCCCCTAGGCTGCTCACGATCACAACACACAGATGTGACATTCAGGCTGCACAATTTGACAAGCAAAGACAAAACCCAAGCACCAGCAGACATGAGGAGTCCCTCAGAGCCTCCCTACTTTCTCTGCACCCACTGCCTAGAAAAATCCAGTCCTGCACTTGGACCAAACCAGGAAATGATTCCAAGCTGGGAAGACTGAGCAACACAAAGAACACCCAGCAGGCTGAGCACAGGAAACCAAAGGCAGCAGAGGGCTGTAGGATACAGAGACAAGAGACAGGCAGACCCCCCTCTCACCTTGTCACTGCTGACCCTGTACACAGCTGAGCTGTCGGTTATCGAGGTCTGGGTGTCACGATATTTGCCTGTCAGGAGCTGGGGGAAAAGGAGGCATTTTCAGACAAAGGAGGCATTTTCAGACAAAGGAGGCATTTTCAGACAAAGGAGGCTGGAGGAACACTGGCATCACATTTCACCCACTCAAGACACCCAAGTCATCTGTCAGAAGTAACTGAGCTGACACCTCTGGTCTCAGCCTGTGTGTGTGAAACGATTCTGGGTTTGTTGGTTTGTTTTTTTTTTCCCCCCAAAGATTATAAAAAAACCACTTCTTAAGAAAAAAACCTTCACTGTTTATCACAGAATCACTCTGGTTGGAAAAGACATTTATGGTCACCAAGTCCAATTGTTCCCCCAGCCCTGCCCAGGCCACCCCTGCCCCATGTCCCTCAGCACCATCTCCAGGGCTTGGAAACCCCTCCAGGGATGGGGACTCCCCCCCTGCCCTGGGCAGCCTGGGCCAGGGCCTGACAGCCCTTTTGGGGAAGAAGTTTCTCCTGATATCCCATCTAAACCTCCCCTGGCACAACGTGAGGCTGTTTCCTCTGGTTCTGTCACTTGTTCCTGGGGAGCAGAGCCCGACCCCCCTGGCTCCAACCTCCTCTCAGGCAGCTGCAGAGCCAGCAGGTCTCCCCTCCCTCCTGGTCTCCAGGCTGGACACCCCCAGCTCCCTCAGCTGCTCCTCCTCAGACCTGTGCTCCAGCCCCTTATCTGCTGGATCCCCACGTGGCTCAAACAAGAAGAACGCCCAGGCTGCCCTCAAACCCTCCGGAGCCCCTTTCCCCTGGGCAGGAGGGCAGCCCAGCCGGTGGGAGCCGGGCAGTCCCCCCGGGCTTCCCCCGCTCACCCGGGCGAAAAGCAGCGTCTTCCCCGCGTCGCAGAGGCCCAGCAGCAGCACCGCCCTCCGGCTGCTCCTCCTGCCCTGCACCGCCCTCCAGATCACTGCGGGAGAGCGGGGAGCGCCTCAGCCCCCCGCACCGGCCCCTCAGCCCCTCACCAGCCCCTCAGCCCACCCCTCACCAGCCCCTCACCGGCCCCTCAGCCCCTCAGCAGCCCCTCAGCCCACCCCTCACCGGCCCCTCAGCCCCTCAACCTACCCCTCACCAGCCCCTCAACCCACCCCTCACCATCCCCTAAACCCACCCCTCACCATCCCCTCAGCCCACCCCTCACCATCCCCTCAGCCCCTCCGCTCCTCAACAGCCCCTCAGCCCCTCACCAACCCCTCAGCTCCCCCACCCCTCAGCCCCTCACCGGCCCCTCAGCCCCTCACCGGCCCCTCAGCCCACCCATCCCAGCCCCTCAGCCCACCCCTCGCCAGCCCCTCAGCCCACCTCTCAGCCCCCCCACCCCTCAGCCCACCCCTCAGCCCCTCAGCCCACCCCTCGCCAGCCCCTCAGCCCCTCAACCCACCCCTCACCAGCCCCTCAACCCACCCCTCACCAGCCCCTCAACCCACCCCTCACTAGCCCCTCAACCCACCCCTCACCGGCCCCTCAGCCCCTCAACCCACCCCTCACCAGCCCCTCAACCCACCCCTCACTAGCCCCTCAACCCACCCCTCACCGGCCCCTCAGCCCCTCACCGGCCCCTCAGCCCCTCAACCCACCCCTCACCAACCCCTCAGCCCCTCACCAGCCCCTCAGCCCCCCCACCCCTCAGCCCCTCACCGGCCCCTCAGCCCCCACATCCCTCAGCCCACCCCTCAGCCCCCCCGCCCCGGCCCCGCCGAGCCCCGGACCGGCAGGTTCCCCCCCGCCCCCGCCCCGCGGGGCCGCCACTCACGGATGGTGACGGCGACGACGAGCAGCGCCAGCAGCACGGAGAGCACGGCGGGGCCGGGCAGCTCCCGCCGCAGGGCCTGCAGGTGCGGCTCCAGCCGGCCCGCCATGCCCGCCATGCCCGCCGTGCGCACAACCAGGCGGCCGGGGAAACAGGCGGCCGGGAACCAGGGTTCCGGGGAACCAGGGTTCCGGGGGTCTCGGGGTCCGGGGGTCTCGGGGTCCGGGGGTCTCGGGGTCCGGGCCCTGAGGGTCTCGGGGGTCTGGGGGTCTCGGGGGTCTGGGGGTCTCGGGGTCCGGGCCCTGGGGGTCTCGGGGGTCTGGGGGTCTCGAGGGTCTGGGGGTCTCGGGGTCCGGGGTCTCGGGTTCCGGGGGTCTCGGGGTCTCGGGGGTCTCGGGGTCTATGGGGTTCCGGTGACCGGGGGTCTCGGGGTCCGGGCCCTGAGGGTCCTGGGGGTCTCGGGGTCCGGGGGTCGCAGGTCCTGGGGCTTGAGGGTCTCGGGGGTCGCGGGGTCTGGGGGTCGCGGGTCCCGGGGGTCTCGGGGGTCTCGGGGTCTGTGGGGTCCCGGTGACCGGGGGTCTCGGGGTCCGGGCCCTGAGGGTCCTGGGAGTCTCGGGGATCTCGGGGTCCGGGGGTCGCAGGTTCTGGGGCTTGAGCGTCTCCGGGTCTCGGGGTCTATGGGGTCCCGGTGACCCGGGGTCTCGGGGTCCGGGCCCTGAGGGTCCTGGGGGTCTCGGGGGTCTCGGGGTCCAGGGGTCGCAGGTTCTGGGGCTTGAGGGTCTCGCGGGTCCGGGGGTCTCGGGGTCCAGGGGTCCCGGGGGTCGTGGGTCCCAGGGATCTGGGGGTCCGGGGGTCGCGGGGCCCTGAGGGTCTCGGGGTCTGGGGGTTGGGGGTTCTGGGGCTTGAGGGTCCCGGGGGTCTTGGGGTCTGGGGTCCCAGCCCTGGGGGTCTCTGAGTCTGGGGGTCGCAGGTTCTGGGGCTTGAGGGTCTCGGGGGTCTGGGGGTCACGGGTCCCTGAGGGTGTTGGGGTCCGGGGGTCGGGGGTTCTGGGTCTTGAGGGTCCCGGGGGTCTCGGGGTCTGGGGATCGGGGGTTCTGGGCCCTGAGGGTCCCGGGGTGGGGGGTCAGTCAAGCTACCCCGGTTTCACAGCATCACTCGGGTTGGAAAAGCCCTTCAAGACCATCTGGTCCAACCCCCCCGGCTCCGCCGCGCCCAGCCCTGCCCCCAGCCCCAGGTGTGTTCGTGCAGGTGTCCCCAGGGACCCCCAGCCCCATCCCAGCCCCAGCCCCAGGTGTCCCCAGGGACCCCCTGTTCCATCCCATCCCCAGCCCCAGGTGTCCCCAGGGACCCCCTGGCCCAGCCCGTCCCCAGCCCCAGGTGTGTTTGTGCAGGTGTCCCCAGAGACCCCCTGGCCCAGCCCATCCCCAGCCCCAGGTGTCCCCAGGGACCCCCTGTTCCATCCCATCCCCAGCCCCAGGTGTCCCCAGGGACCCCCAGCCCCATCCCATCCCCAGCCCCAGGTGTGTTTGTGCAGGTGTCCCCAGAGACCCCCAGCCCCATCCCCAGCCCCAGGTGTGTTTGTGCAGGTGTCCCCAGAGACCCCCTGGCCCAGCCCAGCCCCAGGTGTCCCCAGGGACCCCCTGTTCCATCCCATCCCCAGCTCCAGGTGTCCCCAGGGACCCCCTGGCCCAGCCCCAGCCCCAGGTGTCCCCAGGAACCCCCAGCCCCAGCCCATCCCCAGCCCCAGGTGTCCCCAGGGACCCCCTGTTTCATCCCATCCCCAGCCCCAGGTGTCCCCAGGGATCCTAAAGCGAGGAGCTTGTCTGTGTGTGGGTTGGCTGCTTGCACAGCAGCTGAGAGACCCTGCTCTGGGGGACAACACCACTGGATTGGTTTGGTTGGGTGGGTTGTTTTGTTTCCCTTCTCCACCCTTCAGCTTCCCTGACACCAACGCTGCTCCTCCTGTGCCCCAGCCACACTGGGCACCTGTCATCTGCTGGGGAGACAGCGGGATCGCCTGGGTGACCCCACAGCCAGAGCTGCTGAGGGAGGAAGGGGCTGGAGGACCCCTCCGAAAAATCACAGGACACCCCCCTTTAAGGTCTGAGCTTTTATTTCTTGCTGTGGTGGCAGCAGAGAGCGGCAGAGTCTCCAGACTTGCAGAGTGCTGAGGAAGGGCAGAGGGAGCAGGGCAGGCAGAGCCCTCCCTGGGCGGGTGAGGGCAGGAGAAGAGGCATAGCTTGAAGGTTCCTCCCCCCTCCAGCAAGGCTGCTTCCCGTCTCGCTACTTGTCCTCAAGGAAGGTGCACACCTGGAGGAGATCTGGAAAAGGGAAAAGACAGGGAGAAGTTGGGATCCTCCTGCCTTTTCACACCCCCAGCCCAGCAGCACAAACCCAGCCACGCCGACACCCCCACGGCACGGAAACGACCCCAGAAATGTGTGTTAAAGCTGGACACACATGACACCCCTCCTCGTTTTGCTTCCAGAATTTAACTGGGCAGCTACAGAAGAAACTGCCTGTCCCTGTGAGGCCAAGAGCTGCCCTCCAGGGACCTCTCCCTGGGGCTGGGCCAGGTACCTGATGGATTGCAGGTGTTGAGGCTGGCCACGGAAGCGTAGTATTGATCTCCCAGGAATTCCTTGTACTTTATTCCATCACGGAGTTTGACCAGACACTTGGTCTTGTCCTTAAACAGGAGGTCCTTGGTTTGAGACTCAAACATCTTGAACCTGTCTGCCTCACTTCCTTTTGCCCCAAACAGGTTCTGAAAGAAAGGCAAGAAGAGGTTAAGTGTGTCAGACCCAGCTCGGACAAGCTCTTCGTCTTTGATCTTCAGCATCATCCTGGGGAGCTGAGAAAGGTAGGATTGATTCTTCTGACAGGGTGCTTAGATGGCTGCCTCAACTTCTTTGTTTTCTCTCATTTTAATGTGCCACCAGGTTGGAAAGCAACTTAGAAACGTGGACTGCTGTGGCTGCTCTGTGCAAGGGGCACTTTGTAGATAGAGGAGTTAAAATTGCAGTCAGAGAGGCAACACAATTGGTACCACAGCCAGTGGTACAATAACCCTGCAAGAACCAGGCCCTGAAAAGAGCAATTTTAAGGGTTTCTCATCTAAATCAACAACCAGGCGGAGAAGACTTGAGGCCTCTGGGGATAATTGGACCCAAAGGATGCAGGAGGTGATAAAGAAGAACCAAAATCAAGGCTGCTGAACCAGTTGTGGGCAGCTGGAGTGACAGAACATGCAATATTGTGGCCTTCAGGTGAGCTTAGCTCATTATGATGTCATTGTAATACTAAAAATCACACCCCCAGGTCAAAAAGACCCCTGCCCAGGTGAAGACCCTTCAGGTGTGATACTAGAAATAGTGATGTAACCATATTATGACTATTTGTAAATCACCAACCAATCACTGTAAGAAGGATGGGCTTAGAAGCTTGACAGCTTTATAGTTTGGAGTATAAACATGTCATGGGAAGTCTGGTTTGGTGTGCTTGGTTTGTGGGGAGGCACCAAGCACCCAGCTTGGTACAAACCTGCAATACATGACAATATCTCCTTCCCAGACACAGTTTCTTTGTGTTTTGGGAGCTGTCTTGAAAGGGTGACAAGCACACGCAGAGCTGAGCAGCAGGTGCTTCCAGCAGGTCCTGGGCCTGAGCCCTGGGGTGAAAGCAAAAGGAACTGCCTTCCCAGGTGCCCCCTCAGCAGACCCTGAGGTTGGAGCCAATCTGAACGTTTTCAGTAAGTCCAACAGGGCTGGTTTAACCTGGCTACACCCAGAGCTGTACTGGTGTGACTGGTGTGTGCAAGGAGGCTGCTGTCCCCTTGGCTGTCCTCCCCCTCTGCTCTGCCCTGGAGAGAACACAACTGGGGGCAGTTCTGGGCTCCCCAGTTTCAGAAGGACAAGGAGCTACTGGAGAGAGTCCAGCCCAGGGCACTGAGATGCTGAAGGGGCTGGAGCACCTGCCTGTGAGGAAAGGCTGGGAGAGCTGGGGCTGCTCAGCTGGAGAAAAGGAGGCTGAGGGGGGATCTGAGCAGTGCTGAGCAATATCTCCAGGGGGTGTCAGGAGGATGGGCCAGACTCTGCTCAGGGGTGTCCAGGGACAGGACAAGGGGCAATGGGCACAAACTGGAGCTCAGGAGGGTCAAGTTCAACATGAGGAAAAGCTTCTTGCCTGTGAGGGTGACAGAGCCCTGGGACAGGCTGCCCAGGGAGGCTGTGGAGTCTCCATCCCTGCAGACATTCCAGCCCCAGCTGGATGTGTTCCTGTGGGATCTGCTCTAGGGGATCCTGCTCTGGCAGGGGGGTTGGACTGGGTGATCTCCAGAGGTCCCTTCCAACCCCAACCACTCTGTGACCTCATGTCACACAAGTAGAGAGTGACAACAGCAACCACACCAACCCAGCTGTTACCTAGGGGTGTGTTTGCTGAGGTGGCAGAAGAGAAGGAGCAGTTTGGAAGGGATGGAGGAAGAAGGAGGCTCAGGAAAAGGCTCTCACTCCATATCCCCGACTAAAAATCCTCCACGTTCTGCTGACCTGGGGGGAGCTCAAGGCACTGTGGCTCCAAAAAACCAATCAAACCACCACCAACCTCTTGTCTCTGCAGCAGCTCACTGACTTTCCTTGCTTTCTCTGGGCGTGTGACCACAGCATGGGTGGGCACTTTGGCCAGGTGGCAGTTCCTGTAGCCCATGACGTTCTCCCGTCGCCCGTCGGTGCACAGCAGCTCAAAATCACCCATTTTCAGATCTTTGGCCCACTCTTCTTCATTTTTGCCTTGGAAAAGAGCAGGTTGGGAGTCTCAGGGATCCTGTGTAGCAGATGAGCCCCGACCTCCCAGCACCCAAGCACGTGTTCCTGCCTGCACGTGCACCAGACCCTGGAGACTTGGCATCTACAGGGGATGGAAGTGAAACTCAGAAGCCCATGGGATGAGACAGACACTCAGAAATTGAGTTACATCTCCTTCCTTGATTATTTTTTTTCCTCCAAAGTCCTCAGAAAACTGCTGCTTCCAGACATGTGAACCAAACTTACTTTTTCAGGCAGGAATAGCCACCTACCATCAGTGTTTTCCTCCACGACTGAGTGCTTGATAAAGGCAACGTCCCCCTCCTCGACCAGGCACCTGGGAAGGACAAATGAAAGCAAGTGATGGGGGTGCTTGAATCCTGGGCCCCTTCCCCCACAGATTTCACTCTGATCTAGGTCTTATTTTGTTAAATCAGCCTCCCAGGTCTGTGGGCCCTGCTATGAACATTTCAAGGATATCTGAGACAGTCATTTCACACCTTCTGGAGGAAAAAAAAACCCAACAACAAACCCCATGCATCCTTCTCACATGATAAGGAGATGATTCAATAAATATTAATGATTTGTACTGTGGTTTTTTGGTGTCAGAAAGAAGCAGTTTGGGCAGGTTCAGCATTTGCTTTGCTTTCTGTGTGAAGCAGCTTTGTAAAAACACTGACTGGCACCAAAAGGGCTGCAGACCTTGAGGCAGGGCCTCTCTGGTAGCTGGAAATGCAACAAGACTCATTCCCCTCTTTAAATTCATGCCCAACAGGAGTGACTTGGTACTGAGCAGGTAGGGAGGAGGTGGCCCTGGTGCTGACCTCTGGTCTCTGCACTTTTTGGAGGACAGTTCATTTGCACTAAGACAAGAAGGGTTTTGCACCCGGGGGGTGTCCAGTGGCAGCATCATTTGTGGGTCCCCATCACTTAACCCCTTATTTGTGCTGGCAACTGAGCACTGCTGCCATTGCAGGGGGTTTGGCCAAAACCCTTGTGGCTCTCCAGGTTTGCCAGGAGGCACCAGGACATTCATTTTACAGAAGAGGGACATTTTGCATCGCTTTGCTGGAAGCTACATCAAGAAAATTGTACAGAATATGTGTAATATTTGCAGCGTGTTTATAGCTCTGGGAGACCTGAGAGCACCTTCCAGTGCCTGAAGGGGCTCCAGGAAAGCTGGGGAGGGGCTTGGGACAAGGGCAGGGAGGGAGAGGACAAGGGGGGATGGATGAAAACTGGAAGAGGGGAGATTGAGGTGAGACATGAGGAGGGAATTCTGGAGTGTGAGGGTGGTGAGAGCCTGGCCCAGGTTGCCCAGGGAAGCTGTGGCTGCCCCATCCCTGGCAGTGTTGAAGGGCAGGTTGGATGGGGCTTGGAGCAGCCTGGGCTGGTGGGAGGTGTCCCTGCCCATGCAGGGGGTTGGGTCTGGATGATCTTGAAGGTCCCTTCCAACCCACACCAGTCTGGGATTCTCTGATACCATCCTATCATCTTACAGACATCTACACTCTGGGCAGTGTCGTGGAGAAGAAGAGGTCAGCAAGTGAGCAGAAACATGAAGCTCTACTCCAGGTGGCATCTCCCCCTAGCCTCTGGGACAACCCCCAGGGCATGGTTTCCACCACCTACCGCAAGGCTCCAGTGTATCCATAGTACTTCTCATGGCTGCTGGCAACACACTTCTCTGGTGGGATCCCCCCGGAGCCCTTGCAGAGCTGGCAGAGGCGGGAGCTGGGAGGAGAGCCAGGAGCACAGCCTGCACTGAAGTATTCATCTGGGGGGCAGGAAAAGGACAAAAAAAGGCATCTTTCCTGTGCTGAAAAGTTAGGGTTTTCTTTCAAGAATTACTTTTCATAAATTAAACCATTTCAAAATGTCCTTTGAATAACAATGATGTGTGCTGAATTGGTATGAGCTGTCACTGGGAGCTGGAAGGAGAATCATGGAATGGTTGGGTTGGGAGGGACCTTGAAGATCATCCAGCTCCAACCCCCTGCATGGGCAGGGACACCTCCCACCAGCCCAGGCTGCTCCAAGCCCCATCCAACCTGCCCTTCAACACTGCCAGGGATGGGGCAGCCACAGCTTCCCTGGGCAACCTGGGCCAGGGTCTCACCACCCTCACACTCCAGAATTCCCTCCTCATGTCTCACCTCAATCTCCCTCTTCCAGTTTTCATCCATCCCCCCTTGTCCTCTCCCTCCCTGCCCTTGTCCCAAGTCCCTCCCCAGCTTTCCTGGAGCCCCTTCAGGCACTGGAAGGTGCTCTCAGGTCTCCCTGGAGCCTTCTCTTCTCCAGGCTGAACACCCCAGCTCTCCCAGCCTGTCTTCATTTCCAGATTATTTTTGTTGGGCCATAATTCTTACCAGTTGAAAGCTGGACATAAAGATGGATCTTCTGAACAAGCACTAAAGGCCCAGAGCCAGCTCAGACTTTTACCCTCCTTATTCTCCCCAGGGAAGTGGTGGATTCCCCTCCATTGGAGAGTTTTAAGTCTCAGCCTGACAGGGTGCTGGGCCACCTCATTTCAACGTTATTATTACCTAGAAAGGTTGGACCAGATGATCCTTGAGGTCCCTTCCAACCTGGCATTCTAGGATTATCAGACAGTCAGACCATTCCCTTCAAGCTTCTTGAACAAAGATCAACCTCTGTCCCGTTCTCAGCCCTTCCTCTTCCTTCTGGGATTCATAAACCCACTCCAGACCTTGCACAAGCACCAGGCCTCCTTTTTGGGCTTCCCATTTTGGGAATACCTTTTGGGCTGCCCCAAAGGGAAGGGGAGAGATGTGATAAGAAAGCAAAGCCCCCAGAGCAGCTGATGTGCTGTGTCTTACTGTGAAGCAGCCACCAACAGCCTAAACCTGTGCTCAGCAACACCTGAAACAACCCTTCTCCCTTCCCCACCTCCAGCTGGGAACCCTTCAGGCACAAGAGACTGGGGAAAAATCAGCTGGAGGATGGGAAAACATTTTTGCAAGGGGCTTCCCAGCTCCAAGAAATGGCTTGCAAAGCTCAACTCACCGAAATTGCAGTTCCCTGTCTTGTTGTGAATCAAGCCCATGGGGATGTTCCAGCCAGCAGTTCTCCCCACAGCCGTGTGGCAGGACCTCTTGCCCTGCAGGGTGTTCCACGTGATGTCCTTGTTGGATTTCTTCACAACAGCCACAGCAAAGTAAGAGGCTTTTGGAAGATAAAACAGAGGAGCGTGAAGGGTCTGACCTGAGGATCCCACCCTGTGCTCCCTTGGGAGAGGAACAGTGTAACAGGAATCCTTGGCACTTGGGTGGCAGCAACTGGGCACAAATCTCTGCCCTGGCCTGGGTATCTGCTTTTCCATCTGACTGTTAAATTGACCTCCCCAGTTTTTAACACCCACATTGGACACCTTGGCTCTCTGTGTGGAGACTTGGCCATTTATTCTCCACCCATCTCTGCAGGTGCCTTTGTCTACTTCTGTCCATCAGGACTGTTTTCTGTCCCTCCTGTTGGCCGTAATTACCTGGTTCTCCTTCTGCTTTGCTGCATTGACTCTCATCTGAGGGAGGGAAAGAAAAAAAAAGGAGGTATTAGATAAAAAATATGGCAAATCCCCACCCCAGCCCCCCAAAAAAAAAGGGAGAGAGCTCCCAGCTTTCTGGAGAAACTTCATCCTGTGAGTGACTCTTTCAGGTAGCACCCTGGGCATGGGCAGCACCAAGCCCGGGCTCCATCTGCTGCTCTGAGCTAAAACAACTGGTTGTACTGGGGCTGGGGCTAAAGGACAAGGACACCAGGATCAAAACAAAGAGAGGAGATGGTCGTTGAGTTCCTGACTGCCCATGCCCACTCGCCCAGAGCTGTTCCACCTCCGTGGAAAGGTGAGGTTGTGCAGTGATGAGCCCCGGGTGATTCCTGCAGGGTGCAGCCCTGAGGTTGCTTCCTGGATTTCAGCCTCACCCCGGTGCTTTTTCAGCCTGTTCCCCAGCACCCAGCCCCAGAGGAGCAGCCCTAGGCTGTGTCTTACCCTCGTAGCTTTCTCCCATCACTGGCACCAAGCCACACACACCAGCAGTGTAGACAAACCCTCCGTCTAAGCTGATGGCATCTGCTTCACCTTTCTGCAATGACAACGATACAGAGATGAAATGACACTGCCTGTCCCCAGGCTGGAGGTTTTCAGACATCTGGGAGGGTTGGTGACCATCCAGAGGGCTCTGCTGCCACCCAGTGTGACCTGGACAGGCTGGAGAGCTGGGCAAAGAGGAACCTCATGAGGTTCATTCAACAAGGGCAAGTGTAGGGTCCTGCACCTGAGGAGGAAGCCTGGTCTACAACTTAACAAAAGGAAAGCAGCAGCTGGGCACTGCTGCATTCCAGGACCTCTCCCCTTCCAAACACCTCCTGTCTGCTCAATCTCAGAGGCACAAATATAAAAAGAACCTCTGCATTTCCCTTCAGGGACACCTCCCACCAGCCCAGGCTGCTCCAAGCCCCATCCAACCTGCCCTTCAACACTGCCAGGGATGGGGCAGCCACAGCTTCCCTGGGCAACCTGGGCCAGGCTCTCACCACCCTCACACTCCAGAATTCCCTCCTCATGTCTCACCTCAATCTCCCTCTCCCAGTTTTCATCCATCCCCCCTTGTCTCTCTCCAAGCCCCCTCCCCTCCACCCCATCTGTTCCTCAGCTGACAGAAGCGATGCTCCTCTCCATCTGAGAGGTTCCCAGGGAGAATAAAAGGGAAGAAGAAAAACCCCACCATACCATGATCTTGACGATGCAGTCCTTGGTGTTGTCTGCCACGGTGCACTCCACCTCCCCATTGCTCACCACACTCCAGAGGTCACACTTGCTCTTCTCGTTCTTGCCCACCGCGCACCAGCGCGTCTTGTTCTCTCTGCGTTTGGGGCTCACCTGGTCTGTAAAACCAGCAGGGGACAGAAAGGAGGGAATCACCCACTGCTTTGGGTTGGAAGGGACCTTCAAGACCACCTAGATCCAACCCCCTGCATGGGCAGGGACACCTCCCACCAGCCCAGGCTGCTCCAAGCCCCATCCAACCTGCCCTTCAACACTGCCAGGGATGGGGCAGCCACAGCTTCCCTGGGCAACCTGGGCCAGGCTCTCACCACCCTCACACTCCAGAATTCCCTCCTCATGTCCCACCTATTTGCTGATCCCATCTCTCCAGTGCAGCTCAAGCTGACAAGACATGAGTGTTCCATGTCCTTCCTACCTTCCTGGAGGCTCTGGATGGCACTGTAATACTGAAAGCCCAGGTAGAGCTGGGCATCCATCAGTGATGGGACACGCTTCAGCAGGATAGCAGAGTCTTTGAAAAGCAAGTCTTTGTGGCTTGGGTCCTTCTTGCCAGGTGGCCCAAAGAGCTGGAAGGTGCTAGATGTGCCCACGCCAAATCTTTCCTGCCGTGAGGGGGAAAAAAACAAAGAGCAAATGACTCTCTCAAAGTGCTTGGCAACTGGAGAGAGCCAGCAAAGCCAGGGGATGGAAGGGGGGAGGCTTGGGAAAGGAAAGAAGAGCTGGGTGATACCTGTGCCTTGGAGAGGAAGCTCCAGATGTCATCAACCTTGCTGTCATCTCGAGCCACAACGGCGTGAGCAGGCACCCTGGCCCAGTGACAGTCTTTGTAGTTGTCCACGGGCTGACGGGTGCCATCCAGGCACAGCAGCTCGTACTCATCCTTCTCCCCCGGGGCATTTTCTGGAGGAAAAGAGGAACCACGAGTTGCCTCCTCAGGGAAACGGGACCCCAAAAGAGGCGCTGAGGAACCGCAGGAGGGATTGTCAGCGAGAGGTTGGACTGGAAAGGAGAGAAAGAGGAAAGCTGGCAGGCCTACCCTGAACAGTTGTGTGCTTCACAAAAGCCACGTCTCCTTTTCCATCCTTCAGACACCTGCAGGTGGGAGGAATGAAGAGATGTTACCAGAAGCAGAGACACTGCAGCTCCTCGGCTCCGGCGAATGACTCGGGCACAAACTGCAACCAGAGGCTGGGAATCTTCCCAGAAAAGGGAGAAGAAAATGCAAGGGCAGAGAGGCAAGGCTCAGGGAGCCCGGTCAGGCTTGGCACCACGCTGATGGGCTGTGTTCCTCAGGCTGTGCAGCCCCAGACAAACCCACCAGCCTCCCTCACCTCCCCCTGCCAGGTGATCCGAACTGGATCTTCCATCACCAGTGCTCCCTGATGGTCTCCAAAGTGCCACAGCCCTCCCTGCCACGAGGGAAACTTGCACGTGGGAAGGCTTGGGTATTCCCCCCCGAAAAGGGCACGTGACTTTCACTCACTGGAAAGCTCCAGAATATCCAGAATAAGGTGCTGTGCGGGAGCATTTGGTTTTGGGGTCCCCCTTGCACTGGCGGCAGAGCTTTTGCTCCGTGGTGGCACCAGGCACGCAGCTGGCAGAGAAGAAGTTGGCCACAGCTGTGGAGGAGGAAGAAGAAAGGATAGTTTGGGCTGGAATTCACTGGCACGAGAGGCAGGGAAGGAGTGAGCTGGCTGCTCTGAGAGCCACCCCTGCACCTCCACGGGAGGTCAGGCACCATCGCTGCCACCCCAGCACCTTCTTCTCACCACTTCCCACCTCACCTTGCTCGATGGAGCCCGAGTCTTTGCCTTCCCACTTGATGTCTCCCCTGCTAAGGAGTATCCCAATGGGGATGTTCCAGCCAGCAGACCTGCCCAGGCCTGTGTGGCAGGAGGTCTTGCCCTGCAAGTCATTGATGGTGAAGCCTGTTCCTTTCTTCACGACGGCCACGGCGTAGTAGCTGGTGGTGGAGCCTGCAGGGCAGGAAAAAGCAGGAAAAGCCTTGAAGAAGCTGGATTTAGGAATGTTTCCATTCCTGCCAAACCCTCCATTTCCAAGGAGAGAGTGCTGCTCTTATGAGGAAAGGCTGGGAGAGCTGGGGCTGCTCAGCTGGAGAAAAGGAGGCTGAGGGGGGATCTGATCAGTGCTGATCAATATCTGCAGGGGGTGGCAGGAGGATGGGCCAGACTCTGCTCAGGGGTGTCCAGGGACAGGACAAGGGGCAATGGGCACAAACTGGAGCTCAGGAGGGTCAAGTTCAACATGAGGAAAAGCTTCTTGCCTGTGAGGGTGACAGAGCCCTGGGACAGGCTGCCCAGGGAGGCTGTGGAGTCTCCATCCCTGCAGACATTCCAGCCCCAGCTGGATGTGTTCCTGTGGGATCTGCTCTAGGGGACCCTGCTCTGGCAGGGGGGTTGCACTGGGTGATCTCCAGAGGTCCCTCCCAACCCCAACCACTCTGTGATTTTATGACTCTTCCAGATAATCAGCAACTTTGCTTGAACACTTGTGGTCATTTTCTTATGGATGAGCCAGACTGCCAACAATATTGAAAAACTACAACTTGTCATGGTGAGTGACCTGAACACACAACCACCCACAGAACACTTTGCCACTGGACAGACATGCCCATAGTTTTGTAAGGATCCTTCAACAAATCTTTTGGGCAATTCTTCCTTGGCAAGCCTTTCCTGAAATTTGCCCACAGAAGCAGATATAAACCTTGTGAGAAGCACCTTGTGAGAAGGAAATGCCACATTTTGCCATTGAAATTAGACCTAGTCCATCCCATGCTGCATATGGATAAAGTGACTTCATTTTAGGAGTGGGAGAAACCACAGCTTTCCATGAAATGCCTGTATTTTCTTAGCTATCTTGTTGGGAATGTCATGCTTTGATCCTGAATATCGTGTATGAACAGGCTGAACTCCAGGTAGGAGGTCAGAAGAGATCTGAGAATCACAGACTGGTTGGGGTTGGAAGGGACCTTCAAGATCATCCAGATCCAACCCCCTGCATGGGCAGGGACACCTCCCACCAGCCCAGGCTGCTCCAAGCCCCATCCAACCTGCCCTTCAACACTGCCAGGGATGGGGCAGCCACAGCTTCCCTGGACAACCTGGGCCAGGCTCTCCCCACCCTCACAGCCCAGAATTCCCTCCTCATGTCTCATCTCACTCTCCCTCTTGCAGTTTTCATCCATCCCCCCTTGTCCTCTCCCTCCCTGCCCTTGTCCCAAGCCCCTCCCCAGCTTTCCTGGAGCCCCTTCAGGCACTGGAAGGTGCTCTCAGGTCTCCCTGGAGCCTTCTCTTCTCCAGGCTGAACACCCCAACTCTCCCAGCCTGGCTCCAGAGCAGAGCTGCTCCAGCCCTCTGAGCATCTTCATGACCCTCCCGTGGACCCGCTCCAAGAGCTCCATGTCCTCCTGAGGTTCTTTATGTGGGAGCTCTGCATGGAAAGGGTGGCTCTTGTGCCACCAGTTTGTTAGCACCACTTGACAACCTTGCATGAGACTGTACCTCCACTGTGCTCGTAGACCTCAGCAACCACGGGCTTCAGCTTGTAGGGGGCAAGACCAGCCTCAAAAATGTGACCACCATCCAAGCTGATGGCATCTGCTTCATTATTCTAAACAACACAAATACCAAATGAATGACCTCAAGGAGCAAAGGGCAGGGACGCGGGAGGGAGAAAACAGCTCCCCAGGGTCCTCCCTGGATCCTTGTGGGTGAGTCCTTCTCTACAGGGACCCCACAGGGAGTTTCTCCAGGGGAAACCCAACCTTCTCCAGGCTGCTGAAGCAACCTCAGTGCCCAGCTGAGGAATTTGCTGCCCACTCACCGCGATGGCTTTTATGCAGTCCAGGTAGGTGGCTTTCTGGACACAATTCAGTGCCACACTCTCCTGTTGCATGAGGTCCCTTAGGCTGTGGCATTTGCTCTCTTCTGCTGCTGATATGGTGCACCATCTGATGTTTGTCTTGGGGGGAGCAGCGAGACACAGAGCTGTAGAAAGAAGGAGAAATAGACTCAGGGGGGTAGGAAGGCACCAGGTGGAGGGGGAAAAGCACCTCTGTGAATACACAACCTCTGCAGTCCTGGCTGGGTGCAGGATCTCCCTTGCTCATCTCCTAAGGCATGTAGGAAAGCTCTTTCTTTCTTGCCTGACCTGTGCACCTCCATGAACACCTGGAAGAATCAGCCCTGACCCCTGGGCACTGGATGTCCTGCACAGCATCATGATCCAAGCAGCTCGAGCTCACAGCAACATCCGCAGGGCCAGGAAAACCAAACTCACCCTCTTCAACAGAAACCCAAAGGAGGACTTTGCAAAACCAGGGAGGGAGGGCAGCCCACTGAAGCAGTGGCTGCAAATAACCCCAGAGTGAGGGCAGCTCTGACCTGGCCAGACTGTGCCCAGGATGTTGCCACCCACGACCTCCTTGGCAGCCAGAAACTGAACTGTGGTTTTATATCCCACCCCACCACGGAGAGGCCACACCAACCACAGACCTCTCTTCCAAGAGTCCTCTCACCAGTGAACACACCTGGCTGGCTGCTCTGAGAGCGTGGAGGAAAGCAAAGACCTCAGCTGGACACAGACTCAAGCCTCCTTCAGCAACCTAAACACCCTTGAAGCTTCAGTTGAGCTCTGTGGCCACTGCCCCTTCACTGCCCCTTCCTGGCAGGACTGGGCAGCCCAAGAGGCTGGACACACAGCTTGCTTGCTCCCTCCAAGCCCTGGATGGCAAGTTGCATGCCAACATCTCCAAACTAACCCGGGCCATGCCCATTTTCTCTTTCACCTCTGACATATTCTCTCGTGCTTGATTTTTGAGCAATAACCCTGCTGGCAGGCACCTCCCTCCTCCCAGTGCTCCCACTTTTCATTCCTACTGCCATCACCCATGTTTTTTCCAAGCCTTGGCTGCACAAAGCTATGGTCACCTTAATTTAGAGCTGGTCACCATCCTGTCCTGGACCAGGACCTCCTGAGAGAGTCATCCCAGCTGCTCTGGGAAGGCAGCAGGAGCCCAAGTGCTGCAGAAGCTTGTGGGCAACCTCAGGGGATGAGGAGGGATTTGTCACTCTTAATAATAGATCATAGTGTCCTGATACTCAGCAAAGGTGCTCAAGGACTTTCTGAGGCCAGAGGCACTTCCCATGAGAGGATATTAATCACCCTCACAATTTATGGGGGTAGGTGGATCAGAAGAGACCTGCTGCCTGATCCCAGAAGGGAGCCCCTCTTTCCCTTCCCAGGCAGCAGTGCCCAGCTCAGGTGCAAAACCCTTGCCACGGCTGCCTGCCCCCTGCCTGCAGAAACTCAGAGCAGAGCCAAACCACATCTCCAAGCAGAGCCAGCCCTGCAGCAGCACAATTTAAGCCTAAAAAAATCCCCAGGAGCCCCAGCACGTGGGCGGTGGGAGCAGCAGGACAGAGCAGCTCAGGGTGCCTCTCCTTATTTAAGCTCTGTTTTCTCGTTCCCAGGTCGAACCCAACACACTCCAGGCTTGGCAGGCAGGTCTAGTTGTAGCTTCCACCCCATCTTGCTGCCCCCCCCCGCAATCCTGTGACCCAGCAACAGCTTTTTTTTTCCCCTCTGCCCTGCAAGCCTCTCCTTGCTGAGCATCCCTCCTCCTCGCTGAGCATCCCTCCTCCTTGCTGAGCATCCCTCCTCCTCGCTGAGCATCCCTCCTCCTTGCTGAGCATCCCTCCTCCTTGCCGAGCATCCCTCCTCCTTGCCGAGCATCCCTCCTCCTTGCCGACCATCCCTCCTCCTTGCTGAGCATCCCTCCTCCTCGCTGAGCATCCCTCCTCCTTGCTGAGCATCCCTCCTCCTTGCTGAGCATCCCTCCTCCTTGCTGAGCATCCCTCCTCCTTGCTGAGCATCCCTCCTCCTCGCTGAGCATCCCTCCTCCTTGCTGAGCATCCCTCCTCCTTGCTGAGCATCCCTCCTCCTTGCTGAGCATCCCTCCTCCTTGCTGAGCATCCCTCCTCCTCGCTGAGCATCCCTCCTCCTCGCTGAGCATCCCTCCTCCTGGCCAACCTGCTGCGGGGGCAGCTGCAGCCTCCAGGGGCTGACCCGAGGGAAACAACCGCTGTCATGAACGCCCCTAAAACAACCCCCCGTGTGGACAGAGACCCACAGCTGCCAAAGCAAGCACCTGGCAGCAGCTCCTCAGCTTTGAAGTCCTGGCTTTCATCGCCGGGCTCTGGCACAGGCTGCGGTTTCCAAGCAGCCCCAGCGAAGAGGGGAAAGCTTGGGGTGCTGGGGGGGGTTCTATTCTTCCTTCCCCCCCTTCAAGCTGCTCCCAGCAGCCACTCACCCACGATCCCGAAGGGCAGCACAGCAGGGAGCAGGGCTTTCATGCCGGAGCAGGGTTGCCGAGGCGCGGGGGGAAGCAGCAGCCTTGGGTCACAGACCGGCCCCTCCGAGCCCGCCGTGGCTCTGGAACCGCTTCCCGTCCCTTTTTATAGAGGAGCAGCCCTGGCTGTGTTTGCAGAAGCGATGACCTAAGGCTGTTTGTCCTTCCTGGTTTCTCAATAGCTCCTAAATCGCCCCCCCCCCCCCCCCCTCTCCTCCCTCCCCTCCCCGCATCAGGACGCGTTTCCCCCTCGGCACCGCAGGCAGGAGCCAGGGCAGGACGAGGAGCTTTGCATGTTGCCAAGGTTGGGGGGAGGGGGGGGGCTTCAAGATGGAAAATTCCCCAAGTTCTGCCATCCCCCCTGCGGGCTGCAACACGGCGGGAGGGGCTGTTTGTGCTGCCTCCTCCAGCCTCGCCTCTGAAAGCCCCTGCTGGACCCAGCCCCAGAGCTGGGCACCTTTGCCAGGAGCTGCTGCTGGCCCTGCCCTGAGAGCCCTTGGCTCTCAGCACCCCCGGGACCTCCCTTTGGGCCCCCCCTGGCCACGGCCACGGGGTTGGTGTCCTGCTTTGAGCAGGAAAATGCTCTTTTTCCTGCCCGAGCTCCTGGCACGGGCAGAGCTGGTGGGTGGTGGCAGCGTCAGAGAGAGCCCTGCAGGGAACCTTGGGCTGCACCTTTCTGAAGGTTCTTGGGGTGAACCTGGGAGTCCAGGCTGAGGCCAGCAGGCAGCCTCCTCCCCCTTTCCTCTGCAAAACCTCTCCCTCCGATGAAACCCCCCCTGATTTGTCTCCCTGCAGCCAGGAGCAGTGGGGGATGGCTTGGTCTCCAAAGGTCTGGCTTCACGCTGCTGTCCCAAGCTCCGTGTCCCCATCTTTGCTGCAGGACCAGCTCCAGGTCACAGGTGCACACCTGGAATCCCTGGAGAACCTCTAGAGAATCCCTGGAGCACACCAGCTAGCCCACAAGGTCCAACCCAGCAGCTGCTAGGGCTGTTCCACCCACCATGTCTACCTGAGAGAAGCTGCAAGAGAGCTGCAGGCAGCCCAGTGGTGAGGTCCAGCTCACAGGCTTGCCCTCAGGACCTCCTTTGTGGTCTGAAGCTGTGGCTGCCCCATCCCTGGCAGTGTTGAAGGGCAGGTTGGATGGGGCTTGGAGCAACCTGGGCTGGTGGGAGGTGTCCCTGCCCATGCAGGGGGTTGGATCTAGATGATCTTGAAGGTCCCTTCCAACCCAAGCCAGTCTGGGATTCTGGATCCCCTGCACAGGTCCCTCCTCTCCCACAGGCTGCAGCCTCCAGGCAGCAGTGCCAATGCCCACAGAGGTCTCCTTGCTGAGGCTGGCTGGAAACACCCTGGGCTGGCTCTTCTCCCTCCTGCAGGCTCAGAGCACGGCGACCTGCAGGTGGGTGGTGCTGGCCAGGTGGCTTCAGTGCTGGTGGGAGCCCAGCCTCAGGTCAAGGACGCAGCTCCACAGAGTGCCCCAGGGAAAGAGGCTGCTGGAGACCTCCAGGTCCACCTCCACCCTGGCACCATGAGCCTGTGTGGCTGCTGGAGGTCCTTACAGGCTGAGTGAGGGGCATTCATGGCCACGCTGGTTATTTCAGCATCACCTTTACCAGTTCCTTCACCATGGCTAGGTCCTGTTTCTCATCCCTTCATCCCCTGCTTTCCCAGAAGAGCAGCACTCCTTGTGTCCAGAGCATCTCCAAACAGACTCCACACAGCTCAGGGGGGAAAGACTGACTTGCCTCCACCACCAGCCTTCCTTCCCTTTTAGAAGACCTCCCATCCAGATTCACTCCAGCAAGCTGTGGCCCTCCAAGGCCTTCCTTGCCATGTAGATGCCACTGAAACCCATCCCCAGCTCCCCGTGGGTCTCACCAACCCTTGCTCCACTCAGGGTGGCCTTAGCAATGTCCCCATCCATGGAAGGGAGAGTCACAAAAGCTCACAGGAGGTCACACCTGGTTCTTCCATAGTTTTTTGTTCCAAGATGCCTCTTCTAACAGATGCCCCAAGAGCCCAGAAGTGGCAGTGTCACTGAAAAACCAGAGAGATCTGTGATATTTGTCACATGATGGTGGCAACATCTGGACACCTTAACTCCACAAACTAAGTAGCTACAAACACCATCCAGGGCAGATGGATTTTTTGCCCCAAGACAGATACAGAAGAAAGTTTGGAAAACAGGAAGGAGGAAAAGCAGAGCAGTTGCTGGAGGAGCCCGTTGCCTTCTCCACCTGCTTCCCAGCCTTTTCCAGCTGGACCTTCTGCTGTTCCTCTCTTCCCATCTCAAACCTGCTTCCCCACTGCACCCTCTATCTGCCAAGGGGGTGGCTGGGATGTGAAGGGTGGTCTCCACTCCACACCTTTCCCTTGCCCTCCCAGATGGCTTCAGGGCAAACCCAGGGGTGAAGCAAGAGGCTTGGATTGCAATAGATGTCACTGCTTCCCTGTTGTCCTCCAGCTTTTACCAGTGACCTCCTGGATTTCCAGATGTTCAGCCACTAGACATCTGGAAAGTCCCCAGCCACACACAGAACAGCTCCTCTGCCTCCTTTTGATGCTACCAAACCCCACTTGCCTCCACAGTGGGTTGCCATTCACCTCCTGGTGTGTGCCCATCTTGTGGCTGCTCCTTCAGCAGCTTTGCCAAGGTCCACTGCTCCAGCCTGCTGCAGAAGAAACTCCTCCAGCACACGACTTGCCTTGGAGGTACCCAGTGGCAGAAGCACATTGGTGCTGTGTCTTCTCTCCCACCTGGGCCTGAAGCCTCAGACCTTGATCTCCAAAGCACCCAGGAGGCCTCCAAGATGCTCCTTTCACAGGAGAACCTACCACCAAGGGAAACCTTGGATGGAAAAGGCAAAATATTCTGGGGTGACCTGCGAGTCCAGGAGGGACAAACATCTTGGTGCAACCAACACCTGGCCCTGCATGCCTGTTCCAATTCTGGGGGTCAGAAAACGTACAGTTTCTCACTAAACACACACACAGGTGCTCCTGCAAGTTCTGCTTAGGTCCATGCCAAAAACCAGCCTGGTTTTTGGGCAAAAAAGAGATCTCCTCCTGGGGCCACCTGAACGTATCTGCCCGACTTAAGCTGGAATTCAACCTCAAGGGCCGACTCTTCCCGGCGATGGGAGTTCTTGTTGATTTTCCAAGTAAGAGGTCAATGCTCTGGCTCGTGAAGGCAGGAGCAGCTCTACCAGGAAGGCCAGTGCCTCTCAGCCTTTTGTCCTCACCATCCAGAAGTCACCAAGCCTCCTCCATGAAACGCATGCTTGGCACACGTTCCCTCCTTCCGTCGCGTTGCGACACGGCGGGTCCCAGCTGCTCTGGTTTCAGAAAGAGGATGCTGCTAAAAATGACACAAAGGGTGAAGAAACACAAATGAACACACACCCTCCGACCAACCACGGGTCACTGGCCGAGCATAAACACTTCCCAACCCCACGGGGGGAAACAAAACAAACCCAGCAAACCCCCGGCTTGGCCGCGGGCGAAGGAAAATGGAAGGTAAAATGATAGCCCTGCTTTCTGCCTCTCCAAAATTACTGCAGACCACATGGTGGTTTATGGCTGAGATGGGGCTGGGCTGGAGTGTTAGTTGTGTCCTAAATAAAGGACCTTTGTTGTAGTTGGACTGGGAGACAGCTAAAGCTGGCAGGATCAGCTGGGAGAGGGCTTGGCTTTGTCCTGGGGTTGGCTGCTCCCCAAGGCAGAGCTCATCCCAGAGCCAAGGGTGCTGAGAAGAGGCTGGAGCTGAGCTCTGGTGGTCTTGGGAGGGCTGTGAGAAGATCAGCTGGGGAAGCTGCAGTTGAGGCATCTCACCAACACAGGCACCTCAGCCCACTTCTTTGGAGCAGTCGCTTCTGGAGAGGTGCTCCTATCCAGCGGTGACACTGCTGTCCCCAGGGGCCACCAGGCTGGCAGCTGTGTGGTGGAGACCCAGCTGACCTGGAGATACTAAGGAGAGAAAACATTGAAAATAGAAGACACACACACACACACACACAAAAGGAATCAATCCAACCTGTGGGTGGGGTGGGATGGGCTGAAGGCAGAGGGCAATATCCACCCACCAGGACTTCGGGCTTGTCTGGAGGGTTGGTTTGTTTGCCTCTAGAAGTCATAGAAGCCTAGAATGGCTGGGGTTGGAAGGGACCTCAAAGATCCTCTAGATCCCACAGCAGCTCTGCTCTGGAGCCAGGCTGGGAGAGTTGGGGTGTTCAGCCTGGAGAAGAGAAGGCTCCAGGGAGACCTTAGAGCACCTTCCAGTGCCTGAAGGGGCTCCAGGAAAGCTGGGGAGGGGCTGGGGACAAGGGCAGGGAGGGAGAGGACAAGGGGGAAGGGATGAAAACTGGAAGAGGGAGAGTGAGGTGAGACATGAGGAGGGAATTCTGGAGTGTGAGGGTGGTGAGAGCCTGGCCCAGGTTGCCCAGGGAAGCTGTGGCTGCCCCATCCCTGGCAGTGTTGAAGGGCAGGTTGGATGGGGCTTGGAGCAGCCTGGGCTGGTGGGAGGTGTCCCTGCCCATGCAGGGGGTTGGATCTGGGTGATCTTGAAGCTCCCTTCGAACCCAAACCAGTCTGGGATCCCATGGTTAGGTACCCAGGAGGGGCAGGGAGAAGCTGCTGCAGGGATATCTTTCCTGGTCAGTGTAAACACTGAGGGGAAATCCCAGCCCTCCTGCCTGGTGCCAGTGCTCCTGAAGAGGGACTCACTCCTCCCCTGGAGCCTGGGCTGGCCTGGGGCTTTGCAGAAGCTGGAAGCCACACCATGGAGTGCCAGCTTGGCCAGCATGTCCTTGGCCAGTGGTGGCCTGGGACCAGCTGGGCATTCCCCTTGGCTCCCAAGGCCTGAGAGTGACCTGGAGAACTGGGGCAGCCTTTCCAGAAACACACTTTTATCCCGCCTGGCCCCACAGGTCAGTTCTGGGGCTGAGCTCCAACTCCAGAGTCACTGCAGTCAGTTTGTTTTTCAGGAAATACCACAAACCAGTTTCCCTGCTGGGCAGGAGAAACACTGGCTGTCAGATTTGGACTGTGTTGCAACATGCTGTTTTCTACCTGGGATGAGCTGAGCTCCATCTCCCACTGCAGAGTGGGACCTGATGTTTGTCTGAACCAATATTTGCTCCTGAGCCTTGCTTTGAGGTATTGCTTCACTTCTCCCAAACTGCACACAAAGAGCTCTCTGTCCATTTTAAGCAGCTCTTCCCAGCTGGGAACCCTGAGCCCAGCTGCAGACCTGTAGCCTGCAAGTCCCAAACCATTCCAGGTTTGCATTTTTAGCTTGGAAACTGGTGGCAACTGGACAGCCAACTCCCACAGGTTGGCCTCCTCCTGCCTCGCAGGGCAGCTCTGCAGGACAGTCCCACTGCCCTGCACCCCTTCTGTGCTCATCCCCACCTCCAGCAACCACCAACTGGTCCAGAATCCATGAGGAAACAGGTTTTCTTGCCCTCCTCTCCCAACCAAGCCACCACCAACCCCCCCCACCCCCCTTGCTGAAGTCAGCAGTGGTTTCTGCTCCACCAGCCAGAGGTCCACGTGAAGCTCACCCTCTCGGACCTGCAATTAGTGCCACTTCTCCTAATGAAGGCTTCCAGTTTGTTGAATTAACCCGAAGGTTAACAGGATTACCAGCAACTCTCTGCAGCCTTGGGAGCTGTGATGTTCTTGAAGGGTTTTTGGAAGGGAAGGCACCAAAAGGTGGTGGGTTAATCATTCCTGCTGAAGAGGAAGAAGAGCGGCTGGAGCCTGGTCACATTCAACCCCCCTTCCCAGCTGCTTCCCAACCATCTGTGGGAACAAACTGGTAAATATTGATAGCCAGGAAAGTAAGGGCAGTGGTGCCAGCTGCCCTGCATGGTCACAGCAGCCGTGGCTCCTCTCCCACCCAGGTCCCACGCCAGGCCAGGGAGTTGCACAACTTGTCTGTCCACAGGATCATGGAACTGTCATGGTTGGAAAAGACCTCTGAGCTCACCTAGTCCAGCCATCCACCCGGGAAGGGGCGTGTGGGGGGAAACACAACCCACCCAAAGAAAAAGCTACAACAGCATAAAACGACAACACAACCACACACCCCACAGAAGCAACTCCACACAAGCCACAACAAACCCCCCGTGCCCACCGGAACGTGCCCTCAAGGGCCACATCCACATGATTCTTGAGTCCCTCCAGGGATGGTGACTCCACCACCTCCCTGGGCAGCCTGCCCCAGTGCCTGACCACTCTTCCAGTAAAGAAACTCTTCCTCATCTCCGGTCTGACTCTCCCCAGGTGCAGCTTCAGGCCATTTCCTCTGGTCCTGTTACTCACTTGGGAGAAGAGGCCAAAGCCCCCTCACCACACCCTCCTTTCAGGGAGCTGTGGAGAGCAAGGAGGTCTGTCCTCAGCCTCCTTCAAACTACACAATCCCAAGCCCCTCAGCCTCTTCTTACAGGACTTGTTCTCTAGACCCTTCACCAGTTTGGTTGCTCTTCTCCAGTGTTTGTGCCCAGCTCCGTGGGACATGCCAGGCAGTCCCCATGGGGGCATGTACCCATGAGACCACCCCAGGGATGTGACTGGACCAGGGTGGGAGCAGAGGTAAGACAGTGGTGCAGTTCATCAAGAAGAGCCACAGAGCCACAGTCATCCCATCAGGACTCCAGCTGGGTCCTACTACCTGCCAAAGGAGCAGGGTGGCATCACTGGGGCAAGGGCAGGAGGAAGCTGCTGGCAGACACAGCCAGCCTTGCTCAGGGAGCAGCCCTGTGCTCTCTGCTGGGAGACACTGGTGATCCAGGGGGACCAAGAGTTTGCTTCTTGGAGTGAGTCCAGAGGAGGCCACAGAGATGATCCAAGGGTTGGAGCAGCTCTGCTCTGGAGACAGGCTGGGAGAGTTGGGGTGTTCAGCCTGGAGAAGAGAAGGCTCCAGGGAGACCTGAGAGCACCTTCCAGTGCCTGAAGGGGCTCCAGGAAAGCTGGGGAGGGGCTTGGGACAAGGGCAGGGAGGGAGAGGACAAGGGGGAATGGATGAAAACTGGCAGAGGGGAGATTGAGGTGAGACATGAGGAGGGAATTCTGGAGTGTGAGGGTGGTGAGAGCCTGGCCCAGGTTGCCCAGGGAAGCTGTGGCTGCCCCATCCCTGGCAGTGTTGAAGGGCAGGTTGGATGGGGCTTGGAGCAGCCTGGGCTGGTGGGAGGTGTCCCTGCCCGTGCAGGGGGTTGGATCTGGGTGATCTTGAAGGTCCCTTCCCACCCAAATCAGTCTGGGATTCTATGACTTTGCAGGAGCTGTGGGCACAGAGCTGCTGGTGGGAGCAGGCAGCAGAGGCCAGCAGCCAGAATGACACAACAGGAGTCACCAAGTTGAGACACCAAGAAGAAGCAGCTCATGAACCAGCTTCCCAGAGCAGCACTGGCAGCCCCGGGGCTGGCAGCACTGACCAGCTGCTGGGTCCAACCCAAAAAACATGGACTGAACCTCCACTTGTCCTCCACAGCCTCCAGGCAGCCCAGCTGGGCTGGCAGGGCCACCTCACCCAAGCCTTGTGTCCAAGCTGCCCGCTGGCCACCCGGGCCAGAGCTGAGATTTGGGCACAAAATGAATGAGAAAAGGGTCAGCTCGTCGGTGGGTCAAGCTGAACTCAACCACTTGCTGTTCAACCCCTTTTCCAGTGAGTTGGTTCCTGGTAATCATTAATACCAAGCCCCTGGCTGGAAGGGGAGCCTCACAATAGCTAATTTTTAAGCTGTCACTGAGGCTACAGGCTGTGACTTGTGCCCTGGTTGAAGCCACCTGCCCGTTCAAACACTCCTCCAGCCAATACCTTTCCCCACTGATTAATGGTGGTTGTTTTGAAACCACTTGGAACAAAAAAAAAAAAACCTCTTGGCCAGCATTCCCTTCCACTTGGTCATTTTCAAGCAGCATTAAAGGGAATTACTGGAGATCAGGCCTGAGAAGAACAGCGAGGCTTAGGCTTGATTGGAGACCCTTTGAACTCCAGTTAAATTAATTTTCCTGCTGCTCTGGAGATTTTCAAACACGGCTCTGGCAGTTCTGCTGGCACAAGCCAGGGAAGCATAGCATCCCAGGCTGGTTTGGGTTGGAAAGGGCCTTAAACTCATCCAGATCCAACCCCCTGCATGGGCAGGGACACCTCCCACCAGCCCAGGCTGCTCCAAGCCCCATCCAACCTGCCCTTCAACACTGCCAGGGATGGGGCAGCCACAGCTTCCCTGGGCAACCTGGGCCAGGCTCTCACCACCCTCACACTCCAGAATTCCCTCCTCATGTCTCACCTCACTCTCCCTCTTCCAGTTTTCATCCATCCCCCCTTGTCCTCTCCCTCCCTGCCCTTGTCCCAAGCCCCTCCCCAGCTTTCCTGGAGCCCCTTCAGGCACTGGAAGCTGCTCTAAGGTCTCCCTGGAGCCTTCTCATTTCCTCCTCATGTCTCACCTCAATCTCCCTCTCCCAGTTTTCATCCATCCTCCCTTGTCCTCTCCCTCCCTGCCCTTGTCCCAAGCCCCTCCCCAGCTTTCCTGGAGCCCTTTCAGGTACTTTTTGAGGTCAATAGTGAAGTATAACACCAAAGCCTGGACCCAGGATCTGGGAGAACATCTCTGCCCTGCCAGTGTTTGTCACCACCACACCAGAAGTGGAGAACCTCCTCTGTCCATAGCAGCTCTGAAGAACAGGCTTGACCTTTTAGTTCCTCATCTCCCTCCCAAACAGCAGAGGAATTTGTTTCCTGGTCGTTGGTCAAGATGTTCTCATCAAGATGAAATCTGAGGGGAAGGGCTCCTCCCATCCTCACTGCTCCTCTCCCTGCTCACCCAGGGCTGGCACAGGGATCCTGGCTCTCAGACCACTTTGTCCTTTCCAGTAATTACTGTTTTGCAACGTGGAAAATAATAAAAGACTTGGGACTATTAAGAGCTCTGGAAGGAACAGAGCAAGGGAAGCAAGAGGCCAAGCTGTGCGGATTTCAGACCCCCTCCTGAGGGCTTTTTGGAATCCCATGGCATTTTAATTCTCTCAGCATTTCCAGCTGAAGGGATAAAGGAGCAGAAATCCCAGGCAGAGGTGTGGGGTCTTCTGGGCACTTGAAGGTCCCTTCCAACACAAGCCATTCTGTGATTCTAGGACACCCCAGCCAGCCTGCAGCAGGATGACATTCCGAGGGCAGGAAGAGAGGACAAGCCTTGGAGAAACACTGCTCAGCTCTGCAGGAGACATCCCTTGCCAACAGGCATCACCACCTCTTCCAACCCCATCCTCCCACATTTGTAGCCCCACCAAGGGCCTCCAGGAGCCCATTCCTGCTCAGCCCACCAGTCCCTGCCTGAGCAATGCTGCAGGAGCACTGGTTCCCAGCTCCACCACAGCTCTGCCCCTGACCTGAGCCCAACCTCACGCCTGCCTCGTCATCTCCAGCTTCCCAGGGGATCTGGGCTCTGGGCTGACCCCAGTTCCAGGGCCCGTCCTGCTCACTTTGTGTGGAGACAGTGATGGACAAGTCCCCTGTGGCTGAACAATCATCTGGGCTCTCCAACCCTTTGGGAGCACTTGATACCCTGGCATGTAGGAGACAATTACAGAGCTACCTCCTGGTTAGACCAGGGAATGAAAAGCAAGACCCTGACTCTCCTGTAGGGCTTTGATCCCCCAACTTCCATCCATTTATAGCTGCCTTTGTCCCAGGCAATTCTTTTTTGGAGGCATCAGGAAAGCTTTTTTTTCCCAGGGAATCCAAGGTTTCTCCTGAGTGCTGGGTCCCAGAGAAGTCCCACAGCCCCAGGCTGACATCAGCACTGCCTTCTATAAAAATGCCATGGAGAAATATCATGAGCAAACACCAAGAAAGGCTCTGAGAACATCCAAAGGCAAACAACAGATTTGTTCCTCTCACACATTCCTCCTGAGGTGGGAAATCCCCCTGAAAAGACCAGGTTGGCCTTTAGTCAAGGACACCAGGCTTGTGCAACCATGGTCAAGCTCCAGAGGAGCTGGAACTATAAACCTGTGTCTCCTTCCTTGTCTACCACGAGGGATGCTAGCCCAGATATTAAGCAGCAACCAGCAGCTGGGGGGAGTGTTTTACACCAGCAGAGCAATCAGCTTTTGGTTCAATAGTGTCATATTGCATAGCACCACGGGCTGGTTTGGGTTGGGAGGGACCTTCAAGATCACCTAGATCCAACCTCCTGCATGGGCAGGGACACCTCCCACCAGCCCAGGCTGCTCCAAGCCCCATCCAACCTGCCCTTCAACACTGCCAGGGATGGGGCAGCCACAGCTTCCCTGGGCACCCTGGGCCAGTGCTTCTAATTTCTACCAGTAACACCTGCAGGCTCAGCCTGTGACAAGGGGCTTAACCAATTGGAGAAGCCAAAAGATGGGACCATCTTGCTCCATTTTTAGCCCTCTCAAAGCTAAATCTGGGCTGTCCCTTCTCATCCCAAGGGGGTAGAGCTCTTCAGAGGACAGTTCCCCCCACTGGAGCAGAGGCAGCACAAAGTATGGACATGGCAGAGGGCAGAGATGGTGGCTCAGAGAGGGTCCCCCCCTTTGCCTGGTGGCCAGGAGAAATCGTCCCCACCTTCAGCAGCCAAAGCTGAAGGAAAGGATGAACTGGTCACCAGTCAAACTGTCCTGGTTTTGAGGAGACCTGGAGCAGCTCAGGGTTCAACCTACTCACCCATGCCAAGGTACAGGCTGCTGGTTTCTCCACCAGTTCCTGCTGGTTACAGGTGATTGCTTTGAAAGAAAAGAGGTGGGGGAAGAAAAGGAAGGGAGGGACACACAGAGGACAATGTCATGTCCGTACCACACTAGCAGGGACCTTCCCCATGGCTGGGCCACCTTGGAGCTGTGGCCAGTGGCTGTCCCAGCTCATGGACTCCTTGCATACAGGGTCTTGGCTGGAGGGGACAAGCCAGGGTGCAGCATCCCAACCTACCCCTTGGACATCATCACCTCCTGAAGGTTTTCAGGGGGGTGCTGAGCCTGCTGAACTCACCCACCTGCATCTGCAGGGAGCTGAGCCAGGCTCCTCCTGGGGTGTGGGGTCTCACCAGATGTTTGCAGCAGCTGGAGCAGCTCTGCTCTGGAGCCAGGCTGGGAGAGTTGGGGTGTTCAGCCTGGAAAAGAGAAGGCTCCAGGGAGACCTGAGAGCACCTTCCAGTGCCTGAAGGGGCTCCAGGAAAGCTGGGGAGGGGCTTGGGACAAGGGCAGGGAGGGAGAGGACAAGGGGGGATGGATGAAAACTGGAAGAGGGAGAGTGAGGTGAGACATGAGGAGGGAATTCTGGAGTGTGAGGGTGGTGAGAGCCTGGCCCAGGTTGCCCAGGGAAGCTGTGGCTGCCCCATCCCTGGCAGTGTTGAAGGGCAGGTTGGATGGGGCTTGGAGCAGCCTGGGCTGGTGGGAGGTGTCCCTGCCCATGCAGGGGGTTGGGACTGGATGATCTTGAAGGTCCCTTCTGTCCCAAACCTGTCATTCCATGCATGTGGGGCAGCAGAGCTCTGCAAGGTAAGGCTTGCTGAAATACCCTGGTGTGGAAGATCATTGGTGGCAGCTGATGGGTCAGGGTTTGCGGGAGGACAGGGCAGGTGGCAGCTCGGTGGGGTCTGCTCTGCCGATCCCACGGGGCCCTCTATGGGCAGAGAGGAGCAGCTCCCTGGCTCGGGCCCTGGTCCTCGGGGGGGGGTTTCAACCACCCCGACATCTGCAGGAGGGACCGAGGCCCCAGCAGCCCAAGAAGCTCCTGCAATGCACTGGTGACAATTGCCCTCTCCAAGGGGTGGAGGAACCGAGCAGCAGAGGTGCTGTGCTGGACCTCCCCAAGGGTGGGCTGGTGGGCAAGGTGATGCTTCAGGGCAGCCTTGGCTGCAGGCACCATGAAAGGTTGGAATCCAGAATCCTCAGGGCAACAAGGAGGGTACAAATCAAGCTGGACTTCAGGAGAGCAGAGTTTGAGCTCTTCAGGGATCTGTTTGGTGGGGTAGCACGGGGCAGAGTCCAGGAGGGGAGAAGAGCCCAAGAAAGCTGGTCAGTATTCAAGGGTCACCTCCTCCAAGCCCAGGAGCAAAGCATCCCAACACAGAGGAAGGCAGACAAGAGTGCCAGGAGGCCTGTGTGAATGGACAAGGAGCTCCTGGACACACTTAGGTGGAAAAAGAAAGTCTACAGAGGGTGGAGGCAAGGACAGGCAGCATGGGAGGAGTAACAGAGAAGCTCTCCAAGCAGCCTAGGATCAGGTTAGGAAAGCTAAAGCCCAGATGGAATCTCATCAGAGGTGTCCCTCCTCATGGCAGGAGTGTTGGAACTAGAGGATCTTTAAGGTCCCTTCCAACCCAAACCATTCCATGCTTCTGTGACAGGTCTGATGGAGCTTGGAGCAACCTGATCTAGTGGGAGATGTCCCTGCCCGTGGCAGGAGGGTGGGACTAGGTGGTCTTTGAGGTCCCTTCCAACGCAAACCAGCCTGTGATTCTATGATTCTACTCCCTTCTTCCCTGCTTCCCAGCTGGTTGACCTGCTGAGCCTCACTGGGCCAGGCTCTCCCTTCAACATAGACCTTCTCTCCAACAGGGAAAAGATGTCCAGAGCCCACCCTGCAGCACGACCAGCACCAGCAGTGGTCCCAGGTGCCCCTGTGCCTGCACACTCCTCGCTTCTCTCAAGACTGCAATGGCCCCTCCACCATCCCCAGCCTCGTTTTGCAGGGAATTCCTTCTTTTCCTACCCACCAGCATCCCAGGGAAAGGCACCAAAGAACACATCCACTCCATCCACCTCCACCACTGGTGGGACAGGAGCCCCTCCAGGGTGTCCCTGCCAGCTGCCCTGGGCAGAGTGTTGCAGAAGATCCAGAGGATAAGCATGAGGAAGGGCCAGAAAGCAACAAGGACAGACACAAAGGGCCCAGGAGAAGGTGGTTCCCTGGGCAGAGAAGGACCCAAAGCCAAGGCAGAGGAGCTGAGGGCAGCACAAGTTGTGCTCCATGATCCCTGGAACAAAGTTCAACCCGAGTGTAGCCTGATGCATCCCCTCTGTGCAAACAGCTGCTGCTTGCTCAGCAAACACAGCCACCCCAGCCGGGGCTTTTGGGAGGAGGGGACGTCCCAACATCTGCAGAGGGGTGGGATTTGGCCCACTTGTGCAAGCCAGGCCCCCTCGTGGAACCAGCAGGCTTCAGAGGTGCTGCCAGGTGCAGGGGAGTCCAGCAGTGGGTCTTGGTAAAGCACCCGTGCTCAAAGCCCACAGCAGAGGAGGGACTCCATCCCCACCTCCTGCAGCTCCTTGGCTTTTTTGGGTTTGAAGGACACTTGGTCCATCTGGGGCAAATGTGTTCTCAGGGCCCACAGGAGAAGAGAGAGCTCTCGAGGCCCAGGAGGAAGATGAGAAAGGGCATTAGGGACATCAGGGCAGGAGGGAGGTGGTCCAAGGTGCTCCTCTCCCTCACCACATCCCCAGGGCTGCTGCAGCCCCCTCAACCTTCTCCCCCCTGCCCCACAGGGCTCCACAGAGCACCCACTCTTGATGCCACAGTGCTCCCAGCCCCTCTGGTGAATCACAGTTCTCCTCACACGTAGACTCTGGACCCAAACCTGTTCTCCTGACCCTCCAAACCTGCTGCAGCCACCGAGACACGGGGAGGGCAGCCTGGGCCCAGCCTGGGCTCAAACATGGCCAGAGCTGGGCTGCAGAGGCACAGGTCCCACCAGCCAGGCAGTCACCTCCTTCCCACCCTCAGCAGGGTGCCAGTGCCCACCCTGGGTCCCCAGCTCTGCTGCAGGAGCTTGCAGGCAGGTGCCCAGGGCTCCCTGGCAGAGGATGGAGGTTCACACCCCTCCTTGTGACTCACCTCCCCTCTCCTCTGCCAACCCCACAGTGTCTCAGAGGGCTCTGACATCTGAACCAGGTTGGTTATTGTGGTGGTACCAAGCCCAAACCTCAGGCAGCATGGTGCTTGTCTTGGAGAAGACAACAGTGACCTGAGCAATGCTTTTACACCCTGGATGCCTTCTGTGTCAGTGCTGTCCTGCAGGTGAGAAGTGGTGGGAAGCTGGAGCAAGCCCAGCATCCTGCTAACCCAGCCACAGGAATGTGGGACATGAGTCCTCTAACATGGAGGGAGTTGGGGTCCCTCAGCCTGCAGAAGACAAGACTCCAGGGGGACCTTGTAGGCACCTTCCAAGAGCTGAAAGGGGCCTCCAAGAAGGCTGGGGAAGAGCTCTTCACAAGGGCAGGGAATGATGGGACAAGTCATGGTTTCAAGCTAGACAAGGGTAGATTGAGGTTGGACATGAGGAAGAAGCTCTTGACATTGAGGGTGGTGGGTCACTGGAACAGGCTGCCCAGAGAGGTGGTGGAGGCCCCATCCCTGGTGACATTCCAGGTCAGGCTTGATGGGGCTCTGAGCAACCTGACCTAGTGTGAGATGTCCCTGCTTATTGTAGGGGGGGTCGGACTAAAGGACCTTGAGAGGTCCCTTCCAACCCAAGACGTTGTGATCCTATGATTATCTACAGCCTCAGGCAGAGCCCAGTGGAGAGCTTGGAAGCCCCAGCAGGAACCTCACGTACAGCTGGTGCTCTAAGCAAACATTCCCCATGCCCACCTGGAGCCACGAGCCCCCTGAAGCAGCAACCACTGCACACAGAAGCAGCAGATACAGGAATAAGTAAAGAGACCCATCAGCAGGCAACTGGGTCTCCAGAAGGAGAAAAAAACACCCCCAGCCCTTGTAGGAAAGCTTCAAGTCCAGAGTCCTACCTTACTGGAGCAGTGGAGCAGGCTGTGGAGCAGCTTCCCACGGGAAGTCTGACACCCTGGCTGGTGGAAGCTCCAGGGAGCAAACCAAGAAGCTGGTGGGACCAGCACAACTCAGCCCCCAACGCCTTTCTGTGGAGATTTGACTTCAAACATCCTTCCTTCTTGGGCTGAAGAAGTGGGTACCAAAGGAGCCAGGCCAGAGCAGACAAGCAGGTGCTGGTGGGAACACAGAAGGGCCAAGTGAGGCTTCCTCTGAACTTCCTCAGCTCCTTTGCAGGCTTCCAAGGCCTGCAAATTCTTCTTCTTGCCCCGAAAACCTTTTGGATTTCTCAACAGATTCCTCCATCCCAGCCAGGCATAGACAATCCAGACCTCAGGGGCTTTTTTTTCCCTACAAAAAGAAGCTCAGGAGGTACTTCCTGGTGCTTGTTCTCTGGGCAGCTCCCTAGGATTTTCCACGCTGTTTTGATGACCCCTGCAGGGAGAAGCAGCAAAACGTCCTGAGTTTTTCAGCCTTCCCTAGAAGAGCTGTGGTGTGGACCTGGGCACTGCAGGTTCCTAAGGGACAGTGATCCAGGCCACCCAGTTTCTAAGCCCTGGGAGAAGGGAAGTTTGAAGACATCTCAGGAAGCTCCCAGAGCCTGGGGTCCCTGTGTGGGGATCCCTGCCCTCAGCTGGGCTTGGGTGTGGGTGGAGGAAACAGAAACTGCATGGAAAACTGCTGCAGGAGAGCCAAAAATCCAAGTCCATGCACCTTGCACGGAGTGGTGCTGGCCATGACAAGGCCATCTCCTGATGTTTTCCATCTTTCTCTCACCTTTGACATATACAGAGGGTCTCCATCCCACCCAAAACTCCCCCCATCATTGTGTCCATGCTCATCATTCTACACAGCCCCAGCTTTACCCCTTTCCCTGCTGGGCACTCTTTCTTCTCCAAGTCCTATCAGGACACCAGCACTAGTCCTCTTGTTCTCCTTGCTGAGGGACACCATGACCCAGTTCCCAACAGGAGGTGACACAGCCACACACAAGGACTGCTGCTCTCAGCAGATGAGGAGGGGGCAGCTCTGCTGGCATCACCTACAGGAAAACACAACTAGAAACCCAGGACTTCAGCATCCTTCCTCTGATGAGCTGAGGCTCGTTCTTGTTAGTGGATAACGGGTTAAAACTGGGAGAGGGGAGATTGAGGTGAGACATGAGGAGGGAATTCTGGAGTGTGAGGGTGGTGAGAGCCTGGCCCAGGTTGCCCAGGGAAGCTGTGGCTGCCCCATCCCTGGCAGTGTTGAAGGGCAGGTTGGATGGGGCTTGGAGCAGCCTGGGCTGCTGGGAGGTGTCCCTGCCCATGCAAGGGTTGGATCTAGATGGTCTTGAAGGTCCCTTCCAACCCAAACCAGTCCATGATACACGAATACCACACACCCTTCTGTGATCTCCTCCTCACAGGAACACTCTGCAGAACCTCTTCACGCACCCTCCAGCACTGCCAAGGTTTTCCTTCTTCTGCTGGTGGTGTCAGAGGCAGAATGCAGGACACTTGTTGTGGCACAACCCTGCAGAGATACCTCAGCCAGCAGGGCAGCTCTCCAAGGGATGCCCCACTTAGAGCCCCAGCAAAACAGCCCATCTTGGCCACCCTCTTGAGGTGCTGACCCTCAGCTTCCCTCCATAACCTCAGGAAGACCCCTCAGTGAGAGCTGAGACCAGGTTAACCTGCCCATCTCCACCTTGGGGGCAACTGTTGAGCCTTCCCCTGTCAACGCTGCAGCTTTCCTAGAAACCATCACATTTCTCCTAGATTTCACTCCATCTTGTTGTGGGGTTGGTTCTTTCCCCCACCAGGTGAGGCACCGACGTCTATCTGGGCGCCCTATCAAGCTTTCCATGAATAGGAGGTGGCATCAGACCATGAAGTCCCCACCCTGTTTGCCTGCTGATTTGTTTCAAAGGGCATTTGTTCTGCAACTGCCCGAGCCACCTGGTTGTCCTCAGGCAACGTGGCTTTCCCAGCCAGGCTTCATCAGCAAACCATCTCCACCAAACCATTGTAGGCACCAGGTGCTGGCCAAGGCAGAACCAGGGCTGGACCCAGCACTTACCCACTCCTCCAGCTCAGCTGCAGTTGCACAGGACTCACTCTGGCCCTGGAGAGACCTGAAAGTGCCTCCACAAGTTGTCAGGAACTGGAACGGGCTGCCCAGGGCAGTGGTGGAGTCACCATCCCTGGAGGTGGTCGAAAAGCCTGTAGATGTGGTGCTGAGGGACCTGGTAGAGTTGGGTTAACGGTTGGATTGGATGATCTTAAAAGTCTTTTCCAGCCTAAATGATTCCATGATTCTATCCCCGGGTCACAAGCAGCTTCCTGAGCTCCAGCAGCCTCCTCCACCACTCTGCTCAGGACTGGTGGGTCCAGCTCTGCACTCCCCAGCTCAAGAGAGATGCACTTACTGGACCCAGTCCAAGGCAAGGCCATGAGAGCAACACAGGGTCTGAAGCATCCTCCCTAGGAGGGGAGGCTGAGAGAGCTGGAGCTGCTGGGTCTGGAGAAGAGTGGTCTCAGGGGGACCTCAGAGATGTGAACAACCCCCTGAGGGGAGGGAATGAAGAGGAAGCCAGGCCCTGCTCAGTGGTGCCCACAGGACAAGAGGCCATGGAAACAAACTCAAACGTGTGCACTTCACTCACAGGATCTGCCTCTCTCCACCTCTGCTGAGGAGAACTTGTAGCACCTCATGGTTGGGTTGTCCTCTCTCTTTTCTCCTTCTAGACACCTACAGACAGGTCCTCCCACTGACACATAACCTGGTGGCTTGGTCTGGAGAAGACCACATGGACAGCCATCAGGGATTGTTCAGAAGATCCTGGATCCTACGAGGCCCTCAGGGATCAAGTTTAATGTCAAAGCCACCCTAAGATGCACAGGTCCTTCAGCACCCAAGTGCTGCTGGCACTTCAGAGGCTCCCAGACAAAGCCCAGGTTGGTGAGGGATCATTCTAATCTCTCTGAGGTCTCTGGCAAGGAAACCAAAACAAAAAAAACCACAACCCAACAACCAAAAAGAAATGGCAGAGCCTGTATTTCCAAGGTGAGTGGAGATACGTGTGTGGTTGTTCAAAGGCTTCTGATAAGGTGACCAAGATTGAAGAACAAACAACTGCAGGGTGAGGGCCAAAGTCCTGGCACAGACCACAAAGCACAGAGCCAGGAGAAACCATGTGCTCCTCACCTCAACCTGAGCACGTCCAGCTTCTCTTCAGCCTTCAGGACAGCTCTGTGTGGTGCTGGGACAAGCCCTGCCTCATCACCTCCAGGACAAGGGATCCCATCCAGCCCAGCACTCCAGCACCAGCCAAGGACTTTCCCAAGCTCCACTCCCAACTTCTCCACCAGACACCTTGGCTCCTGTTGGCCCAGAACATCCTTTCTCCAAGGATCCTTTCCAAGGGACCTGGTGTGGATGGGCAGGTTGGGTCAAGTGGGCCAGGAGAGCTGTTGGGGTGAACAACCCACCAGCTCAACGTGCCCAGCAAAGTGTAGGATCAACTAAAACACCATTTCAGGTGGGCACTAACGGATGGGCAAGTGTCCAGCCACGGAAGGAGAGGCCCCAAGTGGGTGACAGATCTCCAAACAACTGGGAAAGCAAACTTGCAGCTTGCTGATAACACAGGGAGCTGGATGCCCTGGAGAAAGGGATCTGGGTCGTTCCGTGAGCAGGTCTGTCTGGAAACTGGTCTGAAAGCAAACAGAAAAGCTGCACCAAGAGTTTGCTGGGGCACGGGGGACAGGCCAGTGCTTGCTCAAGCTTCTCTCCAGCAGGGGCTTTGCAGGAAGGACTGCAGACCTCGGGGATCAGGAGGTCCCAGACCTGGAGTTCCCCACCTCGCCTGGGGCTGACGTGCTGCTGGGAAGACAAACACAAACCTCTTGGCTTTTCACACCATGGAGATCCAGCAACATCCAGGGTACAAATCATAGAATCTGGTTGGAAAAGACCTTTAGGATCATTCAGTCCCACCATTCCCCCAGCCCTGCCCAGGCCACCACTGCCCCGTGTCCCTCAGCACCATCTCCAGGGCTTGGAAACCCCTCCAGGGATGGGGACTCCCCCCTGCCCTGGGCAGCCTGGGCCAGGGCCTGACAGCCCTTTTGGGGAAGAAGTTTCTCCTCATATCCCATCTAAACCTCCCCTGGCACAACTTGGGGCCATTTCCTCTTGTCCCATCCCTTGTTCCCTGGGAGCAGAGCCCGACCCCCCTGGCTCCAACCTCCCCTCAGGCAGCTGCAGAGCCAGCAGGTCTCCCCTCACCTCCTGGTCTCCAGGCTGGACACCCCCAGCTCCCTCAGCTGCAAGGACATCAGTCTCCTCCTCACTAGCCCAGGAAAACCCTTTCTCCTGCACCTTGCTCTTGCTGCCCTGTCTTGGCATCCCAGCCCACAGCAGAACCAGGCTTTGCTGCTCCTGCTCGGAAGGCCCATGCTGGCTTGTCACCTTGGCAAGGAGAAGGAGGCAAGCTGAAGTCTCCTTGTTCACTGTCTTAAGCATGGGTAGGAGCACAGGGACCTGGGATTGGAAGAGATGAGGCTTCTGCTATGAGCTGCCTCTGGGGCTCCTCATCTCCTCTCTGCTGAGACCAGCCCGTCCTCAGGTAGAGAATGAGCACCCACCTACAAGGCTGCAGATCCCCTCCTAGGATGACTTGTGAGGGTCACCTGGGGCAGTTCTGCACCACCAGGACAGTCCTCACATGTCCACAAAGGTTATGAGCTCATTAGGTCACCCCAGCAGGGCCTGACTGCCCGACCAGCAGAGACAGAGTCCTCCCAGCAGGGCACCTGTCCCTTCTCAAGAGGTGGGCTGCAAGAGATGTGTTTGCCTGCCCCTACCCTGACCCCTGCTCCAGCACCTCTGGAGGAGAAGAGAGCACCAGAGGACTGCCACCTCCACAAGTGGAGCCTCATCCAGCTCATGCTCCAAAACAGCCTCCCTGGGATGCAGTGGCAGCAGGACAGAAGCAGCCCAGGAGAGCTGCTGAGGTCCTGCAGATGTGGCCTCTGACACAAGCAGGCAGGGAGCATCTGCTGTGCTTCATGGCACCAGATCCCAGCAGGAGCAGACAGCTTTGCCTTTGGAGTTTCCTCTTCCACAGATGGGTCATGTCATGCCCAAGAATCATAAAATGGTTTGGGTTGGAAGGACCTTCAAGATCATCCAGATCCAACCCCCTGCATGGGCAGGGACACCTCCCACCAGCCCAGGTTGCTCCAAGCCCCATCCAACCTGCCCTTCAACACTGCCAGGGAGCAAGCAGGAATAAGGAAATCTTCACCAGGCTCATGTACCAAAACTGAACCTCCCATGAGGTCCCCATGGACAAACAGCCTTCTCCTTAGGGAAACAAGTGAGCAGAGCAGCAGCAAATCCCACAAGTGACAACTGAGGAGGAGGAAGCAACCAAAGAGCAGTGAGATGAAGTCTGTCTGGGCACACTCCCATTGATGAGCCTCTGGATGCCCCATGCCCTACAGCAACAGGTTGTCCCCTTGAGCTCCTGCCCAGGGGATGTTCACAGACCCCTCAGCCACCTTCTCCAGGTCACCATGACCCTCCAAGCACCTCCTTACCCATCCCACGGGCACGGCTGTGAGGAGGGCGAAAGAGGGAAGAACACCAACCCCAACAGCAGAAAGGGGGGGGTTGATCCCTGCAGCTGACAAGCTCACCCATGGCCCTCATCCAGCCCCAGGCTCCCAGATAAGCCACCAGCCTGGGCAGATACAGCAGGAGTGCAGGATGGGTGGAGAACCCAGCAGCTCCACAGTAAACTTGTGGTTTCGATGAGGTGGCCGGGGAGAGGCAGTGCCTGCCCGTGCCAGGGGAGCAGCTGGGGGAGGGAGGAAGCTGGGACCTTTTGTCCCTCCAGAAAACCACGGGTCTGGGCTGGAAGTGACTGACCTGCCTGGTGTGCATTTACCTGAGCCCCACGGGCATGGGTGAAGGTAAAGCACCACCACCAGGGTCCTCTCCACCGGTACCAGGAGGCAGGTTCAGAGCCTGGCGTTGCCCAGCCCCAGCCACTGGTCCTCGTGGCACACATCACAGCCACACAACCTCCATCTCCACCACCCCGGGTGCCTGCTGCCCAGGTACAAGGAGCTCCTGCTACCAGGGTCCCTGGTCATGAAGGGCCATGGCTGTGTCCTGCTGCTGGTGTGCAGGATGCCTCCAAGGGGAGGACAAGCTGACAAGACCACGAGCAAATGGCCAGCTGTGGACCTCCACCATGGAGGGCAACCTCCTAGTCCCTCTTTGGGTTGTCTGACACCAGCAAGGAGCAGACTCAGTGACCATTATTCTGCTGGTGCTGGGAGCTGACTTTCTAACAGGGCTCTGCTGTGGCTGGTCATCCTGGCACAGCACAGTCCCAGCACGGGGTGTTGTGGACGTTGCTGGCTTGGGGGGAACAGCCTGGAGATGGGGGCTGGAGGACATCAGCAGCCTGTCCAGCAGTGCCTGGATCTGCAGGTGGCTGAAGGCTGCTCCTGGAGCAGCAAGCGTGGCAAGGGGAGGCAAAGGAGGGAGGCAGGGATTGCTGCAACCCCAGCCCAGGGTGGTGGTGGTGGTGGAGAGGATGATGAGCTCCAGGGCCTGCAGCTATGACCCAACCCACATGGGGTCTCAGCAACACAGCCCCAAAGAGAGATTAGCAAGAGTTAACCAACCACCCATGACCAAACCATCTCTGTCCTCAGCTCCAAAAGTAAGAGAAGGGCCCAAGAAGAGAAAGGAGAGGACAAAGAGCAGAGCAAGGTGGACACGAGGGGTCAAAGCAGGACATCGAGAGCAATGGGTGAAACCAAGGAGCAAAGCAGGGATGCAAAGAGTCCACAAGCACCCGGCCAGCCTGCCCACCTCTCCACAAGCTGTGCCCACCTAAACATGCCAGGCAGTGGAGGGGGAGGCTGGTGGCTGCCTGGGGCAGGCACTGGGGAGCAGGGCAGGAGTGGGAAGGTCCACGGGCTGCTCTCCATCCCAGGCGCACCCCCAGGGAGGAGCCACCAGCTGCAGGAACACAAGCCAGGCTGAGGGTGTTTGCTTTCCATCCTACCAGCCTGACGATAACCACCCGCTCCCCGGCCAAGCTCCAGCTCACCATGCTGAGATTCAGGAGGTATTTGATCACGTAAGTGGAGTTTATTGGTTTCTCCTTATTTTTTGGGGGGGGGAGCTCACCTGTTCAGTAGAAATCTTAGTCCCACCTTACCCAGAGGTGATGTCCCTGTAGGGCCCTCGGTGCTGAGAACCAGTTGGAGGTGGAAGTGGTGGTTGGACCAGGCAGAGAAGCATTTCTTTGCTTAGGGGTGGGGAGGTCTGGGTGGATGGGACTCAGCCTCTCTCCTAGTGAAGCACCAAGGGCAGCACTTCTCCTCTAGGCAGGAAAACAGCATCTCCTGTAAGGTCCAAGACTGTAAAGGAAGAAGAGCAGCAAAGACATTGGTGAGGCCAAGGAGGGTGCTGGTCCCTCCCTGCTGCAGCCCAGGTGAGGGCTCCTTGCTCTTGGCTCTGCACCCTCACCTGTGGAGCAGACTCCTGGCTGTGGGCAAGTCTTTCACCTGGCAAACCCAGTGATGGGGCTCTTCCTCAGCTCTCTTCTGGAAAGGATGGATGAGGAGCAGAGAAGGGCTCGACTTTGTGGCAGATCCTTATTTCTGGGGAGAACGTTCCAGGGCAGGACAGCCTTTCCCCACATGCCTGCAGCATCCAGGGCATTGCACACCCAGCTGTGGTGTGGGGGGACTTGGGAGGGTCTCCTAACCCAGCTGTTTGATGGGTAGGCTGGGCACCAACACCAGCTGGCAGTGCCATCATGCCCTTGCTGCCCCTTGTCTTCTCCCGAGCAGCCCGTGGGCTGTCATCTCTGTTTCTGATGGTGGTGTGAGTGAAGAAAAGGGCTCTGAGGGTTGCTCAGAGGCTGCCCAGCCTCTGGACACTGCTCCCTGTGCAGGGCCACTGGCTGCCAGGACCACATCTGGCCACAGCAAACGGATGAAGTCATTTTCTGTCACCCATCTGCCTGCTGACCTCAGCCCGGGCCACCCCCGCAGCACCCGGCCCTGAGCCACGACCTGCAGAGCTCAACAAGCTCCAACCCACCCCAACCTGCTCCTGGATTTGGGTGTTGGACAGGGAAGGGGCACAGGTCAGAGGTCAGCAGGTTGTCCTCTGGGCTCCAAGCAGAAGAGGGGGGGAAACTGGAGAGGAAATCCGCACGAGCTCTGCAACCAAGCAGCACCCCAGGAGCTGGGAACACCATCCCTTCCAAAGAGATGACCCTCCCGTTGGGTTGGGATGAAATCCACTGAGCTTAGGCAAGGAGACACAGCTGGGAACACCATTCCTTCCAAAGAGATGACCCTCCCATTGGGTTTGGACTAAAAGCCACCGAGCTTAAGGCAGGAGGATTCAGCTGCTGTGGCTCTGCTGCTGAGCCAGAGGCACCACTGGGGTCCTGCATCCATGGTTGCATCCTGCTTTTCCATGTTTGGAGGTGGCAGGGCTCTGACCCCCCTGGGGGGTCTCCAGCTGTAGCCTGCCCCACAGCCAGAGGCATTTCCAGGGATGCTGCAGGATGCAGCACTGGCTCCCGGCAGCTCCCAGTGCATCTTGGACATCTTCCTGGTGTTGGATCTCAAGTATTTCACTCCGTCCCGAGACACCCATGGTCTCATCCTGGCACCTTCAACCATGAGAGGGTTTGTGAGGGAGTTACCCACAGAAAGCAGCTGAGCCTCTGGAAGGCTTGTTGCCCAACCACAAACCGTCCAGCTGCTCCAGCCTCCAAGACAAAGGCTCTTTGTGCCATTTTATGCCTGTTTTGCTGCCTTCAGTGCCACCACTTCTTGGCATCCTCAGAGCTGCCACAGCTCTCCCTTCCTCAGCACACTCTCCTCCATGCCTATGAGTCCCAGCAGAGCCAGCCTGGAGGAAAACCAGCTCCTGGTCAGAACCACACGTGTTGCATGTTTGCAGCTGGTCCTTCAACCAACGCAACAGACATCTCCAAAGGGGCAGCAGGCTGGTAGCAAGGAGACCTGGACCTTTCACAGATTCTCCACAGGTTGAAAGTTTAGTACCGACCAGGGACCTCTGTGGAAGCAAGTTCAGAGTTCTATCTGCCCAAAATACAGCTACCAGAGTAGGAAAAGGTGCCACCTGCCTCGGTGCTGCTGGCCAGGGAAGGCTTGCATTACTCTGCCTCCCCAGAGTGTGAATGTGTTGGTAGATACCACAGTCAGTTGGCTCTTCATCCCCTTCTTGCCACTTCTCTCAGCCTGGCCAGGCAGCCAGACTCATCATCAGCTGCACATCGAGTGATGGGAGAGTCAGATCAAGTTTCCAACAGCATCACTTCATCCTGGAGCAACTCCCTCACTGCCTTGTCCCACTTTGGGCTCTCTGGCCATCAATGATCTTCCACACCAGGGTATTTCAGCAAGCCTTACCTTGCAGAGCTCTGCTGCCCCACATGCATGGAATGACAGGTTTGGGACAGAAGGGACCTAAAAGATCATCCAGATCCAACCCCCTGCATGGGCAGGGACACCTCCCACCAGCCCAGGCTGCTCCAAGCCCCATCCAACCTGCCCTTCAGCACTGCCAGGGATGGGGCAGCCACAGCTTCCCTGGGCAACCTGGGCCAGGCTCTCACCACCCTCACACTCCAGAATTCCCTCCTCGTGTCTCACCTCAATCTCCCTCTCCCAGTTTTCATCCATCCCCCCTTGTCCTCTCCCTCCCTGCCCTTGTCCCAAGCCCCTCCCCAGCTTTCCTGGAGCCCCTTCAGGCACTGGAAGGTGCTCTCAGGTCTCCCTGGAGCCTTCTCTTCTCCAGGCTGAACACCCCAACTCTCCCAGCCTGGCTCCTATTTCTAGGCTGGGCAGGAGGTGCCTGTTGCTGCTGCTGGAGCAGGAGCTGGGCTGTTCCTCAGCACCCAGGGCACCCCACAGGTATCACTGTTTACCTTTCAGGGTGATATCTGTGTCCCAGCTGGAAATTTCCACTGCTGGAGCACAACCCCTGAGGCTCCGTGGTTATCGCTGCCTCTGCACCTCTTCACCCATGGAAACGTGACCTGACTTCCAAAAAAAAAAACCCAACAAATTTATTTTTAAAAAGTCTCCAGGCCTCCTCCCCTCACACACACACGTTTCTTCTACCTACCAATGGCCTGAAACCTCTGCTTCCTTCTAGGAAGTTGAATGCAATCTACAGGTGCCAGCCAGGTCGGCTCTGGGTCTTCTTCAGCCTCCTCATCCTCCTCCTGGTCACCCTGCAAGTTGTGGAGAAGCTGCAGCCTCCCAGGTAGGTCCCAAGCAGGACTGCAAACCTGCACCTGATCCCTCCAGCCTTTTGCTGACCCCTGAGGTGGCTTGAAAAACCATCCTCCTGGAAACCACCCAGCAGGATCTTCTTTAGACAGGGGGGAGAATCCTGGTGGGACAGGACCCCTCTGGGGCTCTCACGTCCAGAGCCTAGACCCATGCCAGAGCTGAGACCACCCTGGATCCAGTTCAGGCTGCTCTGGGCTTTGTCCTGGCTGGTCTCTAAACTCCACAGCTCCTGGGCATCCTCCCTGTCCTCACAATCTGGGCTGACCTGCAGAAACTCTCCTACAGCTTCTCCAGGCCACCTGCTCTTCCCTCCCCTTGCCTTTTCTTGCTTTGCCCCTGCCCACCAGCCCCGGGAGCTCCAGGGGGGGGGACAGGACATCAGCACATCCTTGCTGACCCGTCCTTCTCCTCTGGCACCCACCCCAGCCCCCCAGGGGAGGGGTCAAATCCTCCACCTCCCAACGTGCCACCCCAAGAAAGACGGGAGGATGGGCTCTGGGGAGAGTTGGTTGAGCTGCAGAGGACCTGCCCTCCTTGCAGGCTCCTTCCATCCTCAGTTTCTGCTGAGCCTGGTGTCCTCCCTGTCACAGGAGCTGCCGCTGTGAGCTGGAGCAGAGTGCCCACCACAGCCAGAAGAGGTTCAGCTCTGCCCTCCAGAGCCCTGACCTGCTGTGGGAGGATGACCCCCCAGAGTGGCAGAGGAAAGCCAGGCCCCAGCTGGCTGCGACCGAGGACATTTTTCAGGTGGATCTCTACTTCAGTCAGGAGACCCCGCTGGGAAGGAGCCCAGGCAGCCAAGAGGAGCACCGGACGTGGCAGCCCGTGGAGAGCAGCAGGGAGGTGAACACCCATCCTTCATCCACCAGGATGAAGTCCCACCTTCCTGGCCTGAGCAAAGCGACCAGAAAAGGTCCTTCTCCCAGTCTCCCCGGGAGGATCTCCAGAGTTTGGGGAGATGTTGAAGCTGTCCCAGACAAGTTCATGATCTTTGCAAAGAGGAAGAGTGCAGAGGAGCAGGGAAGGACAGCCCCACCAGGCACCAGGCAGGTGTTGGTGCTGAGCCAGTCTCAGCCTCCAGCCACAGGTTCCCCCCACCACCAGTGGCTCAAACACTCCTTGCCAAACGCAGCCCAACCTCCACCAGCAGAGGACTTGGATAAGACAGACCTGGAGAGAGGGTTTTTCCCACGCCAGACAGAAGTCTCTGAGGGTGGTGAGTTGACTCTTGGAGGAGGCCATCAGGCCAGAGGGGTCTTCTCTCCAGGGGAGATGTGTGAGCCCAAGACTGACATCGTTTTCCTCAAAGTCCACAAGAGCGCCAGCAGCACCGTCATGAACATCCTCTTCCGCTTTGGGGAGACACACAACCTCACCTTTGCCTTCCCCTCGGGGGGGGGCAACCAGCTCTTCTACCCCAACCACTTCTTGGCCAAGTTCGTGCAGGGCTTCTCTCCCCAGAGCCCTCAGAGGTTCAACATCCTCTGCCACCACATGCGGTTCCTGCAGCCGGAGGTAGGGGCAGAGCCTTGGTGGAAGGGGAAGGAGGAGAGGGGCTGGTGGGGAGGGAGGTGGGACACCCACGGGGCAGGTCAACCCTTCAGGGACGGAGCTAAAGGGGGAACAGGGTTGCCCCCAGGTACCTTGAGCCTTATGGGCATCTCTGGAGAGCTTCCGTTAACAGGGTTGACGGATCGTTGTGCTGTGACTCGAGACAAGCCAGGGGACAGCACGTGGAGCTGTCATCTTGTTCTTGTCTGGTGGGCCCTTGGAGAGGTCTTGGCTCCCCGGCCAGACCCAGAGGGTACCAGCTGCAAGAGAAGAATGCCTTAAGCACATCTGCCCGGGTCGGCTGTGCCCGGCACCCACCCTCCTGCCTGCCACTTGCGGACATGCAGACCTGGGGAGCATCAAGGAGATAAGGACGTTTATCCAGCCCAGACAGGTCACCCGGCAGTGGCAGCACATAAGGGGGAAGCTTTGGTCACCGCTCTCCCCATGTGCCTCTCCTGGGGATCCCTGCAGCTGACAGGACCTCTCCTTCGATGCCCCTTCCTCCTCGCCCCGCCTTCAAAGCCTCCCTTTCCTCCTCCGCAGGTTGAAAAAGTGGTCTCCAGGTCGGCCGTCTACTTCTCCATCCTGAGGAACCCCGTGCAGCTCATGGAGTCCTCCTTCGCCTACTACCGGGGCGCCTCGGCTTTCTCCCGCGCCCGCAGCCTGGAGGAGTTCCTCAGCCAGCCCCGCCGCTTCTACGACCCGCGCAGCAGCGACCGGCACTACGCCAGGAACCTCATGGCCTTCGACTTCGGCTTCAACCCGGACGGGGAGGCCTCGGCGGCGCGGGTGCGGCACATGCTGCAGGCCATCGAGGCCTCCTTCGACCTGCTCCTCATCTCCGAGTACTTCGACGAGTCCATGGTGCTGCTGAAGGAGACGCTCTGCTGGGACCTGGACAGCGTCGTCTCCTTCCCCCTCAACACCAGGGACAGCAGGGCCAAATCCCAGCTCTCCGGGGCGGCGGTGGAGAAGCTCAAAGCCTGGAACCGGCTGGACTGGGAGATCTACACCCACTTCAACAGGACCTTCTGGGCCAGGATCCAGCGGGACGTGGGCAGGGAGCGGATGGGGAGGGAGGTGCGGGCTCTGCGGGAGAGGAGGGCAGAGCTGGCCGGGACCTGCCTGCAAGGGACGGGCAGCGTGGCCCCCCAGGACATCAAGGACTCCTCCCTGCGCCCGCTCCAGCACGGCAGCGCCAGGATCTTGGGCTACAACCTGAAGCCAGGCTTGGACCAGGAGACCGAGCTGCGCTGCCGGCGGCTGGTCACCCCCGAGCTGCAGTACAGCAGCGCTCTCTACAAGAGGCAGTTCCCTCAGCAGGACACCCCCGAGACCCCCCGGCCCCCCGGGAGGGACGGGGCCCCGCGCCGCGGGTCGGAGGACGCCCAGAACTGAGCATCCTCCTAAGCCTCCAAAGCGTCCTTCTTCCCAGGACACCCGGGTCCACCACCTTGGGCTGGGAGGCTGCATCTGCTCCCCCAAGGACTTTTTTTTTTGGGGGGGTGGTCGGGCAGGGGATGCTGACACCCCTCTGTCTGTGCCCCCCCCCCCACACACACACATGCTGAAGGACAGCGGGGCAGGGTGGGCTGTGAGGGGTGGCCTGGGGGGCTCCTCATGGCCTGGGGGGGTCCTCATGGCCTGGGGGTTCCTCCTCACAACCTGATCCCCCCCCCAAAAAAAAAAGGGAGCACCAAGCCCCCCGAGGGGCAGCCGGAGCCAAAGAGGGGGGGTCAGCTGAGGCTCAGCCAGAGGAGCAAGAGGGTGAGACCCCAGCATCCCCCCCATCCCACAGGATGCCACAGGGATGGGATTCCAGGTGGGAAGCGCGAGGGGTCCCAGGAGCTCGGGTTCTGCTCCCTCCACAGGTGGAGAAGCAGCTTCTTGATTAAACAACAGCAGTTAAGAGTCATCTAGAACGTGCCCCTCCATTCCAGCAGGAGACCAGCTTCCCCCCCCTCCCTGCAGGCCAAACCTCAAACATCTGAAAATCACCCCAGGGGGGGGCGTGTTGAAGGGGGGGAAAAAACAAAACCCCAAGTAATAAAAAAATCAGCGTTTTTCTGTTGGTTGTTCTCCTCAGGAACTGGCTGGTTTGGGCAAGGGGGTCTCCAGGTGGCAGCTCAGCCTCCAGGAATCCTGCACCTGGGGTTGTCCCAGCCCCCTTGGAGACACCCCCATGGGGACCCCCAGCATTGCTTGGTTGAGCCCCCATTGCATCTCCACCCCAGGAACCTCCCCCCCACCCCATTCCAGACACAAGGAGCTGGGGGAGGTTGGACACCTCCATGGCTTTTCCCATTCTCAGGGACCAGACGGGCTGATGTCCCCCCTCAGGCAGCTCCCAGAAGGTGACATGTCTCACCTTAACGCTAATCACAGCCTTTATTGTTCTCGTGATTGCCACAAAGTGCCGTTTTATCTCCGGAAAACTTCAGGCAGACACCGAGAGAGGAGCCCTGGGGTGCACTTGCTCACCCCCACCAGCTTCTTGGGACTCACTGGTTTTTTTTTAAACCACAGACGCTTTTTGCACCACTTCTTGACGCTTTGCAGACTCAGGTGAAGCACCAAGATCCTGGATTTGCAGGGTCTCCTGTGACCACTGAACTCCTTTGCCCTGGAGCATTTTTAATTCTTCTCCAAGAGCCACCAAAGCTCAGCCTTTGCAATTCAAGGGTCTCAGCTGAACCCACCAATTTTTGACTCGTATCCATTTAAGTAACTTGAAAGAGCAAAACCTGCTTCCTCCTTCTCCCACCTTTCCGAGGCAGTTACTGGTTTATGGTTTGTTTTTATGGCCCAAGAGGCCCAGTCAGATTATTTCAAGTGTTGCCTGATGCAATAACCCAAGACTTGCTCAAGCCAACCCATGTCATGGCCCTGACTTGCTGCAAGTTTCCTGCCAATAAAAGACAACCAGCAATTTATGCAAAAAGTGTTAGTTCCCCCTTTCCCCCCCCCCCCCCCCCACGCCCTAGAGATGTGGGGTTTCAAACATCTCAGGCTCTCCAGGGAGAATTTCAAAGCTATTCCCAAAGGAGCTCAGGGATTCAGGGATCCTGCAAGGCCAGCTTGGCTGATAAATAGAAACATGGAAAGGTTTGGGTTGGGAGGGAGCTTAAAGATCATCCAGACCCAACCCCCTGCATGGGCAGGGACACCTCCCACCAGCCCAGGCTGCTCCAAGCCCCATCCAACCTGCCCTTCAACACTGCCAGGGATGGGGCAGCCACAGCTTCCCTGGGCAACCTGGGCCAGGCTCTCACCACCCTCACCTTTGCAGTGGTTTAATTAAATCTCACCCCGTGGCAGGGACTGAATGGCCAGGGCAGATCCTGGATGGGAAGAGCAGCAAAACCCTCCATGCTGGGAAACCTGCCCCCAGAAGAAGGGCTGCAGGGACCTCCTTGGCCCTTGGTCCACAGCTCAGGCACGAGGCTCAGAGCTGCTCTTCTCCCCTTTCCTCTTGTGCTGTGGTTCATCCCCCTCCACAGGGGCTGCCACCCTGGCCTTGGGTATCTTGTACTTGCTCTTCTGGCTGTACAGGAGGTTTTTCTGGAAGAGCCGTGGGATGTTGCCCTGGTAGAGCAGGAGGGCAACCAGCATCCCTGAAAGGAGAGCACAGAGCCCTTCTGTGTGCTGGGCAAGTTGGTTTCCAGGCCCTTGCCACAACCTTCAGCAGGTTGCTCAGCACCACTGAAGTCCCCACTGACAGTACCTGGAAGACCCTTGGCACGTTACTTGATGAAGAATTTAACCCTTGTGTCCTTAACACAACAGCAAGGCTTGTTTTGAGCCAAAATGGCCACAAACCACCAGAGTCTCCTTCCTCCACTTCTAGGCAGCAATTATCTAACTCCCCATGGTCACCCTGAAGCTGTGGACAGCTTCAACAGCATAGCTCAAGCTGTGGTTACCCTAAAACATCTTTCATCTCCCCCAAACTTCAGCCTCAGGGAGATTTTTCTCCTCTGTGTCCCATGTAGGAATTGGATTAAAGGAATGTAGAGCAGAGGGATGACTAGAGTGAGGGAGGAAGGGGGACAGAAGAGGACACTGGCAGGGTCCAGGTTCAGCTCCTCCCCAGGAGCAGTTGGTGTTACAGGCAGCATTTCTGCCTTGCCCACTGCCCCCCACCCTAACCCCTGTCCCCCCAGTAGAGCTCACCTGCAATGGGACCCAACCAGTAAACCTGGATGTAGTCCCAAAAGCTGTTTCCTGAGCAGTGGAAGGTGGTGGCCGTGGCCAGGGCAGGGTTGAAGAAGGCTCCTGTGAATGGTCCAGCTGTGTTGGAAGTGAAGCAAGGTCATTAGTCTCATTTGCATCCTTTGAAAGGGCTGTGAGGAGGATGAGGGGCTGGAGCATCTTTTAGGAGGAAGGGCTGGGAGAGCTGGGGCTGTTCAGCCTGGGGAAGAGGAGACTGAGAGGGGATCATAAATATCTCCAGGGGGTGTCAGGAGGATGGGCCAGACTCTGCTCAGGGGTGTCCAGGGACAGGACAAGGGGCAATGGGCACAAACTGGAGCTCAGGAGGGTCAAGTTCAACATGAGCAAAAGCTTCTTGACTGTGAGGGTGGCAGAGCCCTGGGACAGGCTGCCCAGGGAGGCTGTGGAGTCTCCATCCCTGGAGACATTCCAGCCCCACCTGGATGTGTTCCTGTGGGATCTGCTCTAGGGGATCCTGCTTTGCAGGGGGGTTGGACTGGATGATCACCACAAGCCCCTTCCAACCCCCAGCATTCTGTGATTTGATGAAAGACCAACAACCAGCTGGGGCAGGTGACCCACCAGCCCTCCTTGCCTGACAGGAGCATCTCTGGTGCCCAGCTCCAGCAGCTGCATGCAAACAGCACCCAGGGAAACCCCACCCTGGTGGCCCTGAGCTCTGTGGGAAGCAGAAGAGCTCAGCACAGTTGCATTAGGGGGTTGTTCAAGGAAAGTGCTCCCAGTCCTGGGGGCAATCTGTGGCTTCTCATCTGCCAACATCGCACCCTCTGCAGTCTTCACCCCAAACACATATTCCCCAAAATGAGTAGAAAACAAACATCTTAGTAACTCTTACCTCTCAAGTCCTGGAAGATGAAAAAGGGGCTGTTCCTCCCCCACAAATCAGGGATTTTTTTTCTATATTGCTTGGGGAAAAAAAGAAAGGCAGGAGCTGCTCACCTGTGTAGGTCAGGAAGGTGACAGTCCCTGCCAGGGCAGGGACACGGTAGATGGGCTGACTCTGGCGCAACTTGAGGAGGAGAAGGTGGAGGAGGAAAGAGCAGGTGCCTTCCAGGAAGGCCGCGTGGTGCAGGGAGGTGTGGATGGAGGAGCTGCACTCCGAGGCGATCAGGTTCTGGATGAAGTGGAAATCTGTCAGCTCCCAGGACCAGTAGAGCTTGGTGACAGCCCAACCCGTGCCCGCGCCCGCAGCCTGGGCCAGCAGCTTGGCAGCAGTCGTGGAGAGGTTGGACTCCAGGAGCAGGAACTCCTGGAGAGAGACGGTGGGGTTGGCGGATGCTCCGTCGAACGAGGCGGCATGAAGGGCGAAGAGGAGGAAGAGCAGAGTCATGACCACATCTGGGCCAAAGCCACCACCCCACGGGCCTATCTCCATCAACATTCTCAGCTCCAGGCAGCTGGTGCAGAGCTGTACTGAGCCAGCAAGTTCCCTGGCAAGGCATTCATACGCTCCAGGAGACAGGAACCTCTTGGAAAGCCTCCTGAGCACCTGGCACGTCCCCACCACCAGGAAAAAGAACACGATGGAGACATTCAGGCCAGCCATGGAGAAGGTGGTGCTGAGGGAAAGGCTGATCCAAAGCCTGGGAAGGAGCAGGGAAAGCTGCTGCACCTCCTCTTTGCAGAGCCACGTGTAAGCAAACGTGGCGCAGTCCCACAGGCTTGGGAAAGGCCACACGTGCTGCCCTCTCCTCTGTGGGGCAATCCCTGCTGCCGTGGGGAGCTGCTGGGCCAGTCCACAGGTGGTTTGTCCCAGAAAGCAGGTCCTGGTGTTATCTCCACCACACGGTCACTCCGATTCCAATCCCAAGCACTCCTATCTGAAAGCCAGCAGGAGCTCCCCAGAGCTGCTCAGACCTTCCAGGAGCAAAAAAATCTTTCCTTTGATTCTCCTGGGCACCATAAATCATACCTTGCTCCCTCAGCCCCAAAGCCTGGGACACAAGGGGATCCTTAGGAAGCCAGGAACTCCTACAAGGAGTTCACATTTCTCCAGGGCAGAGCCACTCTAAGCCACAGCCAAGTCCACCTCGGGCCAGCTGGAAAGCTCAGCTTGCTTCCTGGTTCCTAACATGAAGACCACCTCGTTAGTTGGTGGCACTAATTGCCTGTGCCATCCATCTGCAGGTGGCATTTTAGCCACAGTGACATTTCAACTCCTTCTGCTGGTGGGACAGGATCTTTCCCAGCTCCCAGAGTGTCATTCTTACCTAATTATGGCATTAAACAACAGCAGCGACAGATCCACCAGTGGCTCGTTTCCCACCTCTCCCAGCACCTCCTCAAGGCCACCCAAATCCACACAGCTTCCCACAGCTGCTCCTTCAGAAACCAAAACTGCCTAAAAATTCTAATTCTCACACCAAAACCCACTTCTCTATGGCTGGAACATCAGTGTCTGAACCAAATGTGCTTGCAGGGCTGCCAGGAACAGCTTAAAATGCAGGTAATTTAAATAGGTTGGGGTGGGTTTTGTTGCCACAGGGTAGGGACAAGTTGGCATTTCCACAGTTAAATGAAATCAACTCACTCCAAAAACCACTAAAGGGTAAGGAAAGCTGAACAAAACCACCACCACATGTTGATCCTTGAGGTCCCTTCCAACCCAACCTTCTGTGATTTGATGCTTTTCAGCCCCGAAGGGGTAATAGTTAAAGCTGAATATGGTTGTGAGGTTATTTAAGGTGAGTTTTCCTGGGCAGGGAAGTGGGTAAGAGGTTCCCAAGAGTAGGTACCTGTTATCAGCTGCTGCCACAGGGCAGCAGAAACCCAGCAGCAGGTTTCCTCCCACAGGCAGCCAGAGGAAAAGGGCTCAAGGACTTAACTGGGCTTTGTGAAACGACCTGAATCCTTAGAACAAGGATTCCCTGGGAGGAAAAACATGAGAGAGATGGATCATTCTTAGCTCTAGAGACCTTGAATTCAAAGGGGACTGTTCCAGTCTCATCCTCCTCTCTATGGACTCAATAAACCTGCTCCAAGAAACAGCTCTGGTGGCCTTTTGGTGTCCTACAGAGAATGAGGAAACTTGAAATTCCTCAGGAGTAAATCCCACTAAAAACCATTAAAAATCCTCAGCCCCTAAAGGTTGTTCCAATCATCAGGTCAATAGATCAATGGGATTTGAAGCCAAGTTGGGATGTGCTGGAAGATATTCCTCCTGCAGGCAGGAAAAAGCAGTTATCACCAAGAAGACATGACAGGAAGAAATTCACTGTTCTCACTGGTTGGTGTTTTCCCTCTCCAGGAAAAAAAATAATGAGAACTCTTTTTTTTTTTTGAGGCTGGAGTTCAACGGAGGGAAAAGAGCTTTTGGGGAAACCTGCTTCCTCCACACATCTGGAGAGCAACAGCAAGAACTGAGCTCAGCACACTTCCCTGGACCTTTCTCCCATGACCAAGGATGACTGCTTTTCTTAAACCCAGTCTTTTATTAAAAACAACCTTTTCAGAGCAAACTACAAGTTAGAAAAGCAGGGGGGGGGGGGAAAAAAGAAGATCCCCCATTTCCAGCCATCCTGTTCTAACCCTGGTGCAGAGCAAGTCCTTGTGCTCAGCTTTGGGGTAAACTCAGTGGAACCAACAGCAGCTCTGAAAGGGAGAAATCATTGCCCCCAGGTCTTGAAGAACAGTGTTTTAAATACCCAGTCTTGAATCAATGGGCCTAAAAAGATGGGGCTGCTCTTCTAGGCCAAGTATGTGCAAGGGACGATCAAGCTGCTACAAATTTTAACAGGATTTGTCAAAGCAAGGACTAGAAACTTCCACCTTGTGCAAACCACATCCAGCCAAAACCCCCTGCTCTCCAAGCACCAACACCCCACAGCATTTCTGCAGTTTCAGTGAAAAAAACCCACAAGTGAGTCCCCACAGCCTCCACCAAAAGGCACCAAGATCTGCCCCCCAAGTCCTAGATGAGCTGTTGACACCCAGAGTCCTCACCCTGGTTGGCTCTGCTGGTCACACACTGCTCCAAGAGCTGTGTCTCCCCAGCAGGAACCAGGACAGCTCATTCCTTCTACTCCTTGCACCATCATGTTTATAAATGCAGGACGTGGGATGATGTTCACAGTGCAATCAAGCAGTCCTGTCTGGAATAGCGACTGGAACATCAGCATCTTGCCATGGACATGGTTGACTGGCCCATCAGGCACTACCCAAGCCCACCTTAGGGTGAGGGGATGGTGGAAGGTGTGACAAAGGTGTGACAAACCAGGCTGGGCTTTGCTCCCTTCCAGGAAGAGCAAGAGGTCTCTCCTTCCACTGGGGGTGACAAGGGTGTTTCTGAGCTGCTCTCCTTCCATCCGTGATCCAGAGCATTCTGAGGGAGGTGGAACCACCTGCCAGGCAAGCCAGGCAAGCCTGCAGTGACCACCAAGCTGGCACAGACACTGATGAGGAATCAAAATTTGAAGAGAAACAGGACAGACCAGCATAGCATAAAATCATATCCATCCTCATTAAAGCACAAGGACCTTAATTACAAACAAACACATTCTGTTAATCTCATGAAGACATCTGAACATGGGGTCTTTGGGGCTACTCTTGTCTTATAAAAGTCATAAAACTCAAATGTTTTGGTTTTTTTTAAAAGTTTATTTCTAGCCCTGAAAGAACAGTTATTAAACAAAGTCAACAAATACAGTAGTTAATATTGCAGTAACAATTAAATAACATAATGGGATTAAATTACACAAAAGGCAACATTAAAATCTGAAGACAGTTAAAAAAATAAACCAGAAAGCTTGCACCTACTTCCTTTTCCATTGACAGCATGAGGGACAGAGGGAAAACAGACCAGAGACATTTATTTCTTCACCTCCAGCTGGAGAGACCCTTAACAACCTCCCTGCTCCCCCCAAAGCCCACCCATCATCCCCTCTGAACAAAGGGATCCTCTCCCACCTCCTCGAGCTACCCCCTTTTGCACCTCAGAGCTGGGGGGAAAGCCCCTAATTAGCCACATTAACACCTAAGGCAAAGTGCACGTTCCCAGAGCCATGGTGGCTTTTCATGAGAAGTCTGGGTTGATCCTGTGAGAAGAAGGAAATCCCAGGAGTCACACATCTCCTGCACACCTGAAGTCTTATCAGGAGAGGCTGAGGGAGCTCAGCAACCTCCTCCTGGCTCTCCTCTGCTGGCAGTTCCATCTCTGGCCTCATTTCTGGCAGTGGAAGGGGGGGGAGAAACAATAAAACTGCTGCCTGGGGAAGGGGAGAGGTGGACACTTGGGACTTCAGAGCTAAACACCATTCCAGGTCCCACAGCAAGCACCAAGACATGTTCTGGTAACTTCTGTGGGAAATCATTTCCCAACTAGACCTAAACTGGGCAAATTTTGTAAGACATGTTTGAAACCATTCTCATTCATCCGTAGAAGTGAAAAGAATAAGTTAAAATTACTTCTGATTTCTTGGGTTTCTACTTTTAAAAAAAACAACTCAATTTGTCCCGAGTTCTCTGACTCTCTAGATGGGTGTCATCAAAAAAAAAAAACCAACACCAACCCAACAAAACAAGGAAAAGAAAAAAAGGCAGAAAAGCTCCAAGTTAAACTCTGGCACAAGGAGTTTCACAAAGTCCATTGCCAGCAATGGACAAAGAGGGAACGACAGGATTTTGGGATTTCTCAGCCAAACCTGCTTCATTTGCCCAGGGAACCTGAGGCACTCAAGCTGGGGACACCTCCCTTACAATGGGGTTCCAGAATCCATGGCTCATCATCCATCTTGGCTGGGAAATGCATCTAGATTCACTTGCCTGGAATGAGACGCTTCCTTGGATTTAGAACCGTGACTGCTCTGACACTTGCACCTAAGGAGGATTTCTTCCTGTGACAGAGCAGTTAGCATCATTTACCTGACAGAAATGACTGCCACTCCAGAGCAGAAGCCAAGCTGAGCTGCAACACTGCAAGGCCCTGCACCACAGACCCCTTGGTGGTACCACAGCACGTCCTAGAAGCTCTGAGAGGCAGCAGAGGCTGCAAGGCCCCAGCCTTGCTTCTCCTCCACCAGCAACACAAATAACCTCCTCTATTTCTGGAAGCTGGTTCCCTCCTACCTTGGCCACCAGTCCCCAAAGCACAGTTAGCTCTCTTGCTACACCAACACTCTTATCTTCTGCCAGCAATCTTTGCCAAAGTGTGCAAAAAGTTTTGATTCAGGGTCCTCCGTCCACACCTGGCCATAACCCACTCTCTGTCCCAGCTCCTGCCTCACTGGGAATGCAATAAAATCCCACCAAAGTAACAGTTAATTCTTTCACAGAATCATTTTGGCACATTGTAAATCCAGCTGGCTCTTGGTTAAGCTGTTGGGGAAGTGGAAATGCACAGACTGCAGTGCCAGAAGCAGCCGGGGCACAGGCTCTTCTGCACTTGCCCCTGGTAACACCCCAAGAACTCAACTGCTCAAGTTGCTCACTGTCTTGCAGAGGGAGGCACTTTTTCTTGCATTGAATGGTTGACCTAAGCCATTTCAGCTGGTCCAATGTCTTTAAGTGAGAAAGGATCAGTGTGACAACACATCCCATCTCCTCAGCCTGGCACCAGTCAGTCAAATAAGCCCCACGAGTGTCTGATGACACTGTTCTCCTCTCTCAGCCTTCATCTTCTCAGAACAGCACTTGGGCATTTCCAGGTGTTCATCATCTTCTGTGTGAGTCAGTATTTTTAAAATCCTGTATCTTCAGTGTCCTCAGATCTGACCATTTGTTCTTCTGATGGCATTAGTACAAATGGAGCACAGACTAAACTGGAAAAGAGTAGCTCTGACACTTAAAATCCTGACAACTCCATAGGCTGATGCATTATTTGCTTGGGGGGGGGGGGGGGAGGGGAGGAAATTACAACATATACAAAAATGTATTTGATACAAAGAAGGAAAATGTAACATAAAAAAGTCAAAGGCACCAGCATAACTTCCAAAGCCCCAGATACATGTTTTTGAACCACCCACCACATCAAGCACATTATCCCTTAAGCTTCTGGCCAGCAAGTCTAATTGGGGGGGGGGAAAAAAAAAGGAGCAGACAGGAAGACAGCTGGAATTTTTTTCTTGCCCTGACTCTAGCTGATCATTTGATCATAAATAAAGTATCTGACCCCTACCTACACACATCCATACACTGAGATCCAAAGACTTGACCAATCAGGAAGTTTCTACAAAGAGGCCACATCTTTGATTAAAAAGTCCACAGAGCACATATATGAGAAACAGCTGAATACTTCTCTTCCCCTTCCCTCCAGATTCATCTTGAAAAAGCAAAGAACAGCTCAAGAACATGACAATTTCTTATGTAGCCAAGTTGTCAATTCTACAGTACAGCAACAGCTAATCCACTAAAGAGGGGCAAGATGTACCTTCACATTTGTCACACTTGCCATGAATCTAGTCAAATGGGAGCTTCCAAGAGTGATTTTTAAAGTAACCAGGTAGACGGGAGGAAGAAGAGAGTGAAAGAAGAGATCAGCAGGTAAAATTAGTACTGCTCTCTGAAAGCTTGAATCTGTCATTCAAGTACTGGAAGTACCCAGAGAGGTACAGTGAATGGGAGCTGTTACAGCAAAGTTGTTAAAAACCCTTCAAACCCTGGGCACAATAAGTGGCATTTCTGGGCTGTCTGCAAAAGAAAACAACATGATTTTTTGTTTTAAAAAGGAAAAAAAAAAAAGGCCAGTAATTCAGTCCTCAATTCCTTCTGGACCCCAGACAGGAATCACTTGAGTCACCACCATTTATTTGGGGTGTCTTCTGGATGAGAGTTTCTTCCCTTTTGCAGACTTTTCCCCCCTCCCCATGAAACCCCTTCCCACCCCCCAGAAGTGTAACAATTCCATATATTATAAAGATTTGTAAAATAGAAACAAACAAACAAACAAAGGATGAAGGCTGTGGCAGTGATGTTAGCGGTTACTCTTCATTGCTTCTTTGGCTGCCAAGATCAGGGGTGTCAAGCTGGACAGAGGTTTGGCCAGTTTCAAGAAGGGATGCTGCCAAGAAGAGAGAGAAAAGTCAAGTTTAGGGCAAGACATGGTTTAAAAAGCTACTAAAAGCCATAATCTCCACAGCCCTTTTCATTCTGAGATCTGAAAAGCAATGGGAATGCTATCAATGCTCCAGCTCCTGAAGGGGACGGATCCAGAGCACCTCAAGCCTGACAATCATTCTTCCTCCTCCTCACCAGGCCTTTTGTTTTCCCACTCCAAAGAGGCTCCCTGCTCCAACATTTTCTCTCAGGCCCATTCTGCTCACTTCAACGGCTCTGCTAGAGGAAGTCTGTCATTTGATGGAGGCTTTAGCAGTGGCAGAATGGACAGATGGGAAGACTTGAGAGGATCTCTGACGACTTTAGTTCCTACCAACTGCAAGAGCTCTCAGAAGAAAACACAAAAAGCAGGTACCAGCCTCCAGTGGTTTCTCACAGGTTGACCTTACTCATGGCTCCTGTACCTGTGAGAAGCAGCTGGCACTCACCTGTAGCAATTCTTTGGCTGATCCTCTTTTCTCTACATCCATTTCCAAACATCGGTTCAAGAAATCCCGGAATATTGGGGACAGCTTCTCAGGGTTCTGCAGCTCTGGTGTGCCATTAGTTGCTATCAAATACAATGCCTGTAAATGAGGAATATTGTTGTAGCATCAAGCCAGATCTTTAAAAGAAGATGCCAAACTGACCTGCCCAGTGGCAACCTCTCAGCCTAGGTGAGAAAAGGCTCTGCAGCCTAATTCTTCTCTCCCTGAGGAGATGAAAAACTGTTAAAATGCCACAATTACAGGCAGTCATGACCTGTTTCTACCAGTATCAAAGTGACACTCCAAATCTTTTGGGCACAGATACTCACCTTGGCAGAAAAAGATCAGATTCTGACACACGCAGCATTTTTGATAACCTAGTGGATCTAATTTGCCTAAACTTTTAGGAGGAAATTCCTCACTGTGAGGGTGGTGAGAGCCTGGCCCAGGTTGCCCAGGGAAGCTGTGGCTGCCCCATCCCTGGCAGTGTTGAAGGGCAGGTTGGATGGGGCTTGGAGCAACCTGGGCTGGTGGGAGGTGTCCCTGCCCATGCAGGGGTTGGAACTAGATGATCTTGAAGGTCCCTTCCAACCCAAACCAGTCTGGGATTCTAAACTATCACAGAAGGTTGAGTTCAAAGTTCTGTGTCTTGGTTACAAGCAGGTACTGATCTTCTAAACAGAAAAATTCAGGGTAGAGCTGACTGCAAACTCAAGACAGCTGTCTTCTTTCTGGAGCAATTTTCTTGGCTCCTTAGCCCTCCCATTTCATTTCCTTTAGACTGCAGATACTAGGAATGAACGATTCCCCACAACATTCCCACAGCAAACACCCACCAGCAGGCCTGACCAACATCACGGGCTTCTTACCCTCAGGGGATTTTCATTGAGGTACGGAGGTTCTCCTTCCACCATCTCAATTGCCATGATGCCCAGAGACCAGATGTCCACTTTAGGGCCATATGCTTTCCGTGTGACCACTTCAGGAGCCATCCAGTAAGGAGTCCCAACCATGGTGCTGCGCTTGCTCTGCTCGGGGGTGATCTGAGCACAGAAACCAAAGTCGGCTGCAGGACAACAGAATTGGACACAGTTAAATTCCTGCACCCCAGGGAAGTGCCCTTCCTAGAAGACTCTCTTATGACATCTATTTTATTCCTCTGCATTTGAGAGGGATTTGAGGGGGGTGTCTTTTTCCCTCCCCCCTACCCCCCCCTCCTACATTCTCAAAATCCAACGTGCAAGAGAAAGATACAAAACCTGGAAGTGTTTGAGCAGGGCAGACTTCTGTGGAATGAAGATAAGGCTTTTTTGTCCTCTGGACAAGGGACATTCAAGTATCACCCTGTAGAAGAATGGTGTTTTGCCCAGTCCTTCCTTCAGGAATCCTAGACTGGTATCAGCCAAAAGAAGCCTCATCAAGCAGCACACAGAAGGCAAGTGTTCTGTGCATGGTGAATTACACAGGCTGAACTAGAAAAACATCAGTCCACAAACCATGGCTTCTGCCCTGCCAAACAGGTTTGGTTTGAGTGGCTACTGAGGTCAACATCTCACAGCAACGTGGCCACCAAATACAGGTACTACAGCTGACAGAGACACGGAAACAAGGCTTCAGGTAAGTGAAGTGCTACTCAGCAGAAGGAGCCTGGACAAACAAACCTTTCCACAAGGTAACTACTGAAGAGAACAACCACACTCAAGAAAACAAGAAAAGTCACCTATTCCTATAGCCTTCAGGTGCAGCAGCAATGCATGTTCCATCATGTTACTTTATCCAGCTGCAGCACTCCCACTTCCCAGGCATGTAAAGCATCAATAAGAACACAGTTAAGGCAGGAGACAGATATTACCTTATCATTGACACTAAGCTTGAGAGAGAAAGAGAGAGAGAAAGAGAGAATATAAAATTGCAAGTTGATTTTGAAAGTGTTACGCCACGCAGTGCTGACAAGAGTCATGGAAGTGCTCAGATGTACTAAGAGGACAATTTAACAGTGCTACCCCCACCCTGATTGTCAAAATGCTGCCTTCAAAAGATAAAAAAACCCAGCAATCCAACCTAAGGGAGTCAATTAGTTCCTCACCAGCACTTCTTGGCCTTTATCAAAGTGCCAGGCTCAACCCAAAGCACAGCTGATCTCAGTGAGGACACCAGAGGAGCAGCAGTTGTGTCTCTCTCCTGACCTACCAGCGAGGCCTCCAGCACCATGCCACCACCAGGAGAGGAGACAGGCAAGATGCAGGATGCAATTTCACCAGCCAGCAGTGTCTGTAGGCCTGTGGTGGTGACAGGCAGCCTGGGAGCTCGTCCGTCTCCTGTCACCAGGTCCCAGAGCCAGAGCCCCTCAGAGAAGGGCAACAGCTTGAGAAAGAAGGTGCAACTTCTTCCGCCCTGTGCCCTCAACAACTGCTAGAAACTTGACAAGCACACAGCCAAAGAGGAGCTAGTCTCAGCACTGATCACAGTACCTCCCCTTCATAGAAGACATCTTTCCAGCTGACTCGTTTTCTCCTGCCTTCTCATGCTTCCCCAAAGACCTCCTGGGGCTGATGCCTCCTTCCACAGGCTGCCAACCCTTTTGCCATTCTGCTTTGCTTTGACAGCTCTTACACTTTTGAGCCTTCTTCAGCTAACTCTTCTCAGCCACATCCTGTGCTGTAACTATTTCACTTGTCTTCAGCCTCTGAGTCCACCCAGGTGGTGCACAAACACATCACATCCTTAAAAAAAAATCCCCAAACCTCTCCTACGTGAGCAAGTGGTGCATCCAATAACGCTGAGGAGCAAATCAAGTTCCTTCTCATCTTCCTTCACACTCCATCTCATCCACGATATGCAACTGCAAACCATCTACACTAAGGAATATGGCCAAGATACATTTTCGTGGCATTTCCAATCCCTACCCAACTGTAAAAATCACCACCCCTTGAACTCTTTGGTCACTTTATGCTTTGCACATTCCTACATACCATGAAATCAGATAATGCACCTCTCTCTCTCTCTCCCTCTCTCAACAATCCTGGCAGCTTCTTCAAGTGGTTTCACATTTTTTTCCTGCCAAACACATTTACACAGACCAGAAACTGACTTGCTGCATGCAAGCCCATGCATGCATAAAAATTACCTGAAAAGCAAGTAGTTTCTTTTGTCATTTCATGATTATATTAATGAAAGCATGATTCACTTTCAGTCCAAGAAAAGAAGACCCAGTACAGATGCAGCACAAGGCTAGGCTGCAACATAAATAGTTAATAATGTACAATTTTCTTCTTAATGACCTTCTAATGAAAAGGGCAAAACATCAGAAGCCAATCAGCACAATTTGAAGAGACTTAAAATAGCAACTGCAGTTACAGCTGCAACATTCTCTTGCCATCAGTGATGTCTTTGCTTCACTGGATGGTGCCAGTTACTTCACATTTACCAACATCTTCCTGTGGCAACAGGTTTGTTTCAACATCCTGCCTGTTCACAGTCCCGGGGCCCTCAGAATTTCAGTACCTGTTACCCATGACTTTGACATTTTATAACCCAGAATGAATTTCTATTACTCAGTTGATAAAAATTCACCTCAAAATCTCCTTGCCAGCTCTTCTCATTCAACTGATTTTCACTCAACAAGTCATACTGGGCAAGGGAAAAGAGAATATTGAAACAACTGGCTGGTACTCACTTAGTTTAACTGATCCATCCATTCCTAACAGCACATTGTCACTCTTAATGTCTCTGTGGATGACCTGGTTGGCATGTAGGAATTCAAGTGCTTGCAAGCACTGCATGGGAGAAAGAAAAAAAAAAAAGGTCAGCATATGGAAACACAATGTCTGTATCTGAACACAAATTCAAAAGCAACACACACCCTCAGCTAGTGCTGAGGGGAAAAATACAAGTATTATTTAAAATAACCAGCAGAGGAAGCTCTTGTGCTAAAAAAAAAAAAACTCCCCCAGATCTCATGAGGTCAAAAATCATCTAACCATGGGAGTTTCTCTGTTCACAAACCCATAAATTAAACTCCACATCACCCAAGGTGCTCTCAGAAGTCCCAGATGTTAATGATGAAACATTCCAGATTCTCCAGAGGAACCATAAAGGATTAAGTGAGAGCTTTTTAGCCTGGAGTCTCACCAAGAGAAATTGGTGACACTTCATTCCCAACACACATGCAGCTTCTCCTACAGTGAAGGCTGCAAAACACCTTCATGATGGAAGTCACTAGTACTAGTTTTAGATTAAAAGCTTTCACCCTAAGTTTCTGCCTAAAAACATCAGGAAATTTACTTTTGCTATTTGAGAGTAACAGGCAGAAAAACCCAAGATTTGTTTCTCTTTTAGTAGAAGCAGAACATTTGTCACTTGCAACTTGGACGTGGCCCCCAGTGAGTTTGTGTGTCTTGGGTTTGCTTTAGCAAGGATTTGCAGCACAAAGCTTATCTAACCTACTGGGAGCAGAGATTTGATGAGGCACAACAGTTCACTATTAGATTTTTCCCTCAGGAAGGTTAATTCCTGTTACAATGCATAGTTACTTTCAGCTCTCTGCTTCCAGCACTGGTTTCTCTGGAAACCATTACCTGTCCAGACATGTTAACAGGTTTGCTTTCCATCCCCTCTCCCCTCCCTTCGGGTGAGTCACCAAAAGCAGATGTCATCTTGATGGAGTCAAATAGGGTTTGAAAAAGCCTAAGTTTCTCCTGCACAGCAGATAATACAATTACTTCTCCCCCTGCCATCATAAATCAAGCCTGAGCTGGATGCCAACACTCTGACTCGAGGCAGAAACCACCGGGAAGTTGCCTTGTCAGCAATTTTTAACTTTTCCAACTTGAAATCTTACTGGAATCTTTCAATTATTCCAACTACAAACTTCTGGAGAATTATTTGTTCTGAGAAAGCCATAAAGAAAGCTTAGCTGGCACAGAGCTATAGATTTCACCCACTAACAAGAGGAGAAAGAGATAGCCTGCTTCAAGTGCACCTTTATTTTAGTACATGTTTCTTAAGAGTATTCCTGTTTCATCAGACCCACTTTCACACTGTCAGCAAACACAGCTCCCCTTCTTTCTTCTGGGAAACACTCCAAAGCTTTCAGGCTTTTTTCCTTTTCCTTATTTTTAAAATATATTCCCACCTCTACTGTCTAGCTTACCTATATATGAACATTCAGTTTTCTTCTTGGTGCCTTTGAATATTCTTTGTTAGTCTTATTTAAAAGACATTCCCTTCCAGCACCTAAGTTATGTTACAAATTGCAAATCCCTCATTCTCTGAGTTAAACTAATTTTGCTGGTTTATGTAATTTTAAGATTGGGTTCTGCTCTCAGTGTCATTCATTCTTCTTAACTCAATGGCTCCACCAGCAGTGGCTGCAATTAGTCCTAACCTAAGGAGAGCATAAAACCTAGGGGAACAAAATGCACCTTCATTCCTCTCTCCATCACCTCCTACTCACCTCTCTGCAAACAGCAGCAATCTGTGCTTCATCCATACATGTTTCTGTGACCACATCTGTTAGTGAGCCTCCAGCTAGATACTCCATCACCACAAACAACTCATCTCCTACGAGGTAACTACAAACAGAAAGCACAAAGCAGGCCCGTTGGCCATCAAGAGACTGAGAACTGGAAAATGTCTGGTAAGAGCTGGTCAAGGAAATGGTTCAGAAGCACTTTAAGACAAACAGTAAAGAGAGTTTGTATCACACAGCACTGCCTTCATGACAGAAGTAGCCTTCTTACTGAACCCTCAAGACCATCCCCTGTAACAGATGACTTTATAATATAATAAATACAGTCTCATTTGCTTGCAAGACCCTTAGGCAGATGAAGCCCTGGTCTGTGTAAATATATCAAGTTGTAACCTCTTGAAACCCTTGGGGTAAAGGAATTAGTTCTCTGCATTTACCTGTCCAGGAAGTTGACTATGTTGGGGTTCTTTAGCTCCTTCATGACCAAGATCTCATTAATTATCAACTCCTTCTTGGGCTGTTTCTGAAGGTTTATTTGTTTAATAGCAACCTGCACAGGACAAAATAGAACAGCAATCACTCAAACCTCAGGATCAAAACCTATTGTTCATTCTTCAGACAGTGAAAAGTGAACCCTCTACTGAGACAGGACTAGAGAACAAGTGTGCAAAGACACAATTATTGAAAGATAAACTGTTTCCAAACCCCTTTTCTGGAACACTTCACTCTCTCTGCTTTTCACTGGAAAGACACAACTCTATTTGCAGCTTTCATCATCTGATTATTACAGAACAAGGCACAGACTGTTACAATTACTATGACAAACATACTTCTGAGAGGTGATATCCCAGATAGGAACCACAGAAAGAAATCCAGTTCGTTCATTCTTCCCAGACAGAGAAAAATATTGATACAGAAAAAGCAATGAACACAGAAATCTTACCTCCTGCCCCGTTGCCACATCAATAGCTGTGAAAACTGTACCTGAAGCCCTGTGAAGAAAAATGTAGTCAGTTGCATCTCCTCTGTGTAACAAACATGCAGCTGAAGAGACAAATCACAAACACAGAATCATGGCAGCTTTCCATGTTGCAAGAGCTTCAGCAAAAAGAAGGCTATTCAAAGTAAGTGGCATCACACAGATGCTAGTCAGTTCCCACCAAGCAAACTTCTCATGCTCTCATCTGACAACAGCAGTGCCTCCTGAACTCAATCCAGGTTGCCTGAGCCCAAGGGATAACTTAGTCAAGGCAGCATTGTTAGGCTGGGACACAGAAAGCCCTCTGAAGTGCCCTCATACTATTCAACAGCCACATTACAACACAGGTGAATGCATCTTACTGGGCAGGAGAGGACTAGAAACACCCAGAGAGAAGTTACAGAGCTCCACTTTTGCATTAAAAGACATAATGCAAGATTTCCACCACTCTGTACAGTTTTCACTATCTATTTACCCAACATTTCTGCCTGCTTCAGCTGGCAGCAGCTACACAACAGCACCAGAGACCAGACCACTGCTCTGAACACTGAGAGTAAAGGTGGGGGTCAACACTTACCCTTGCCCAATTTTTTCATATCTGGTATATTTTTTCTTGGGATCTCCTATGCTCACAATAGTGCCTGGGAAAAACAAACCAAAACAACAAAGTCAATCCCTCTGTGTAGTAGATACCTTCAAGAGTAGGTCAACTCAAGTAGGAAAGGCTGATGCACAAACAAAGCTTCCAGAGTGAGTTCCAGTTGCAAGTGGCCCAATTTCAGCCAACCATTAAGTTCTTCTAATGAGCCAGACTGTCTTATTTCCCCTAGTATCTCAATTTACTGATACTCCTCTGTGTACCAAAACCCAGTATGAAGTTATGACAAAGCCATTAACTTAGCCTAATCCAGAAACTAGTCAGTTCTCTACTTAAGCACAGGAACATTAATATGCTGAAAAATGAGCTTCAAGATGATTATAGAACAAGTAACCATTTTTTGTTATTATGGTTGCATTATACATGCAGATCAGGTTATCACAACTGAAATTCAATTTAAAAAAAAAGTTTTACTTTCATTTTTTTTACCCAATTGGGTTCTGAAGCATGAGAATAGGCAAAACTTGATAATGCAGCTCTCTCAGCTACTGTCTGACACATCACCAACCAAGACAGACTATGAAGACAGGCTGAGAGTTGGGGTGTTCAGCCTGGAGAAGGCTCCAGGGAGACCTCAGAGCACTTTCCAGTGCCTGAAGGGGCTCCAGGAAAGCTGGGGAGGGACTTGGGACAAGGGCAGGGAGGGAGAGGACAAGGGGGGATGGATGAAAACTGGAAGAGGGAGATTGAGGTGAGATGAGAAGGAAATTCTTTGGTGTGAGGGTGGTGAGACCCTGGCCCAGGTTGCCCAGGGAAGCTGTGGCTGCCCCATCCCTGGCAGTGTTGAAGGGCAGGTTGGATGGGGCTTGGAGCAGCCTGGGCTGGTGGGAGGTGTCCCTGCCCATGCAGGGGGTTGGGACTGGATGGTCTTGAAGGTCCCTTCCAACCCAAACCACTCTATGATAAGCACAACCTTCACACAACCCTTCCACAAAAACGAGGATGAGGGCAAAAGCTTCATATTCCTCCCCCCAGTCCTAAAGCCTTTGTTTCCCTGAAATAGAAACCACCTACGTAGTTTATCCATGATCTCTTCATCTGACATTTTGGTCTTCTTCTTCTGCTTGTCACCTGATTTTGCCGCGCTGTCAACGGAAGTGTCACCAGCTGATGCAGGGATGGGGTCGATCACAGACCGTGTGTAAATCTGTTAGGAGAGACCATCCACCTTGGCAGTCATTGACCTTCAGTTGAAAACAAATCACTTCTTCCAAGATCCCTAAGCACTGATCTGCCTGACAGGCTGGAGGCAGAAATTAGAGCTGAGAAACAGCCAAGTCCAGCAAGGCAAGCTGTCAACCTCACTGACCTCTGAAACAACGACCCAGGCACCTCCTGAGCAGAGATGCTAGGAAACCAACTCTTAATTTCCCCACTTTTTGGGGGTTTTCTACCTGCTTCATCTTTCTAATTAGCAGGAGGGGCCCTTGTATCTGTTTACTCCATTTCTGCCATTTCCAGGTTGCACAGAACAGGAATTGCTCTTCAATAGTGAGATCAACTAAGATCAGAAGGGGAGAAAAGATTCCTGCTTCACCATGAGACTCTTGGAATTTCCCAGCCACCTCCAATTTTGGGGATTTTTCTCTGAGCTTTATTTAATTTCCTCCTTAAAAATTCATGTGGATGTTCAGAGACATCCACAGCTACCCTAGAAATATCCCACTGTAGACCTGTCACTTTTGACATGTTTAGTGGGCAATGATACAGCAGCATCAGCTAAAAAAAAGAGACACAATTCACATTTGTGCTTCTGAGGCAAGAGGAAATGGGCAGAGCTGCAAAATGGACAAATAACAGGGTCAAAAGAAGGAGCTGGAGACATTATTGACAAGGTGTGTAGTTCTGGACCACTACAATAAACTTAAACATCAACTTCTTCAGCATTTAACTTCTCATTAAATGCTTATGAGTTTGTGAGTTAAATAAGCTTCCAAATTTTAAATGAATAGTTTTGGGTCGAAGGGAATGTCTTTGGTTAGACTATCAGTCCACCACCAAATAAAGAAAATCAAATGCCCTACACTGGTGTGGAAAGGTACAGGAAACAGCTGTATTTTTTTAGGACTAACAAGCCTCCCCCTCCAGGTTGGGGTTGAAGGATAAGCATAGCTGGGTGTCTTTAACACAAGCCAACAAACAAATGAGCATCAACTTCAGGATTTCTGATTCAACTGGTATCCAGAAACTAGGCTTTTTCTTAGCAAACTCAAAAAAAAAAACAACCCTAACAACCCAGCTCATGTCACAAACCAAACTATCTGCTAGAAAGCAGAAGGAGAACAAGTGGAATGCAGGCCTGCTCTGCACATTTTCCAGCTGCTCACCGATTTGGTGTGATCTGGTCGTGGAGCAATGACAGGAGGAGGAGTTTCTTCATCATCCTCATCATCATCTGCCACAGCTGTGGATGGCTCTGAGCCTTTGGCATTGCTCTACATTTTTGACCAAAGGGAAAAGAATAATAGTAAACAAAATTGTCTCCCCTACAATGTTAAAAAGACTTGCCTTTCCCCCCCCCCCATGAAGATACAGATTCTTAGTGATGTTGAAAACAAAGGATACACTGAGTGGCTTAAGAGCCCTCTTACATTTTATTACAAGACTAATATATTACTGCTCCATTGAAATATGCCCTGTTGTCCCCTCAGTTTATGTTTTTATCCCACAAAAAACATCCTCTGTTTTATACTACAAGATTCAGTGTATAATAAATACAGAACAACTGAATATACAAGAATATACAAAGAACAGTAAAACCCACTCACCGTTGGTGTTCCTGAAGGGAATCCATCTTTTTCTAAATAGGACAAACAGCAGAAGACATAAAATCATCAGAAAAATAATAAAAAGTGAACTTTGCAGAGAACACAGATGACTTTGGAGATTTTTTTCATCTCTCAGAAAGCCAAACTTCACAGTCAAAACTGAGAGGAGCCAGTATTTTGCTGTAAGATCATGCAGAAGGAACCTAAGTTTTTAAAATCCTCTCCTAAGGGCAGGCAAACCCTCTGCTTCTCAACTTGCTCTTCACCTCCTTTGAGTATCCAAAGTCTGCCAAATGGAGCACTGCTCATCACCCTTGTGCTCTGTCTTACTGGGATGTGAAATCAGGACTAAATGGTATTTCTGTTCCCTTCGTGGTGCCTTGAATCAAGGAGGACATTATTACCAAGTCTTACTGCTATTACTAATTGCTATTTTCAGCAATAATTTGGAAGAAAACTAGGTAAAACTGCATGTCTGTAGGGCAACCATCCTCTCAGCCTCCCAACAAAGCTCCCAACCCAGGAGCCACAACTTATTTTGCATCTTTGATGTCACCACATGGTGACATCAAGTTCACAGGTAGCTGTTTTGGCCACAGGCAGAACCAAGGACTCCAGCACAAAACCAATGAATCAGTCTCAGAGCTTGGTAAACACAGCTTGTTGAAGTTCATTTTGGCTGCTCTTCTGAATTACCCTTTCCCCTCTCCACTTAAAACAGGAAATCAATGGTGCAACACCAGTTCCTAGTAAGTTTTAAACCCATCTTTGAATATCTGTCCCTGACTGAAAAGCAAAACTTGCTCTTCCAGCATTTGAATGTGATTTACTATTCTGAAAAAGAGAAAGACTGCCTTCCAAATACCCAGCTCCCCTTCAACATCCCCTTGCACACACTTGGATCTCACCTGGAGCAGAAAAACTCAGATACTTCTGTTTGGCTGTGTCTTTGGAGTCATAGAATTTCAGCACATCTAGTACCGCCTGGGGGTTCTTCTTCTGTTCTAGCTTTGTGATATTTGAGGTCTGCAGCAACCGAGCCCATTGCTCTGGCATTCCCTGAAACAACAGGCTATTTTAAGCACCTTTCTAGGATTTGAAAGATTGGCAAAAAGCAGAGCAAACTTCTTTATCAAAAGCATTGCAGCCTTAAACACATAAAGAGGTGATGTGGGGTTTTAACAAGGAGCTGTATGTCCTGAGAACAGAACACACATCAAGCCACAGCTGAAATCCCTCCTGGCTGCTCGATATCCCAAGCACTCAGGGGCTCCAGCTCTTTGTGCCCACACCTCACCCAACTCTTCCAGGTGTATTAAGTCAGAGGTAAGGAACAGGAACACAAAAGCACTCAACTGAACCAGTGTTAGCCACTAATGAAAGAGGGTTTCTCCAGGAAGGCCCTCCCAGGTGACACAAAGCAGCAGATCTGACAGGCACGCTGCAGAAGCACTAAGAGGTCCCAGTCTCATCACTCCACAGGCTGTACAAATACACACTCAAATTGCTTCTTTGAGGAAAACGGACAGACTAGCTCACACTTCCCCCTAAAACACCCCAACAGCTTCACTGCAGCAAGGCCCCACCAGGCAGGTGTACTTACAGTGAACTCTCCAGTCACAGCATCGAAGCCAACATGGATGGTATGCTCAAAATCTGATGGGGGGGAGATTTCTGGCCTTTCCTTTTCCTTCTTCTTGCTTCCTGAAAAAGAGATTAAAATACATACTGAGCAGAGATTTGAAGTCCCATTGTCTCTGTTGAATCAATCCAAACATTCCAACAGTCAGGATGAATGCAACCATTACTGGATGGAGGTGTTTGCATATGCAGAACAGTGATTTGATATTTTCAAGCTGGCATAGACTTCATGTAAGAGTCCACAACTTGCTCCATTCAAACAGTTTCTACTACAGTAGGAAGCAAATAATAGAATAAGAGCCTCAGAGTGCAAGGAGCATATGAAATCTAAACGTATGGAGAGTATACAGTGCAAAAAAAAGACATTTTAATATGGATTAAGAAAAACACCAAAGACAAGTTCAGTTCAACCTCAAGTTCACCCTAAAGACAGTGAAAACTCAGTTGCCTCACTGCTTCAATTCAAGGTAATTAATGCAAACTAAGACTTCCTGTGATGAAGATAAGAGCATATAGCCTCAGAGCAATTACCTAATTTAAATTAAAAGGGGAAAAAAAAGTCTAGAATAATAAGTACCAGAAGCAGGAATAGATAATGAAAAGGACCATGTGTACAATCCAACCTAGATCCAATTAAATTTATATTTAACAATGCCTAGGGCTTGGGGTTTTTTGTTTTTTGATTTTTTCTGACAAAGAGAAAATGGAAGACAATTTGTAGTTGAGTAGAAAACCCACCATTCTTGTCCCCTTTACTCAGAAAAAGGTTTGGAGTTCAGCTGAAAGGTTTCAGGAACTCTCTTGGTCTTGCAAAAAAGCCCAAGCCCTGCTTGCTCTCCCTGCCAGAGCAGAGGAGTTTGCTCTCCAGGTAGAAAGATGATGCTCCAGGCCCCATCTCACAGCCTGGCAGCAAGCTGCAGAGCATATCTAACCTGATACCAAGAAAGCTGCATGTGTGACCCCGGGAATGGCTGTGGGCTCAGAGAGGATAGATCTGAATCAGCTGCATTGATTCTACTCTGGAGGAGGCCAGCAGGGATACCCCAGTGCTCCCACCCACCAAGGAAAGCAGCCCAGCTTTCTGCAACCCAACTTCATCACCATTTTATTGTCCAAAGGAAAAGCTGGTTTGCTTTGGTTTTAAATTCAGCTTAAAAATAAAAGCCACGTCGTTTCAGTCCAGAGAGAAAAAAAACAAAAGAGCAGTTAAACCAGCACCATCTTTGTGACTACATGGTAAAAAGTTACTGACCGTGGGGCAAATATAGATCACGCTGCTCGGAGCCAGAGGATCCGTCTGAAATCCCCTCATGCTGGCAGGAGAGGAAGGACAGGGAGTTGAGGACAATACCTCCAAATGAAAAGCCATGTGGGCTGCCTCCAGCTGAACAATGCAGTGGAAAGACAGGGCTATTATAAACAGGATATCTTTAATATGGCTGCACAGGTCAGAGCCAAAAAGCACACAGCCTGTCACATGTTCTCACTAATAGCGTCCAGTCACAGGACAGGAGAAACTTGCTTATGTGAAAACCCTTCAGGAAAGTGCTGCTTCTTTCCAATCTCTTGCAGTTGTTTGGGTGAAAGCAAGTGGGGAAAAAAATTAAAAGTTCTATTCCTCAGGAAGGCTCCTGTTCAGGAGCACTTGACATGTAGGGAACAGGAGCTGGTGCTCAAACCCTCCGGCATGTGCTGCACAAATAAACCCACTCCTTCCAAAAATACACACATCTTAGGCAAAAAAAGGCTAAAAATCCCTCTTCTGCCCACAAGAGCAGCAGATCAGAGCAGCACTTCAAACAAACACACACAGAGTCAGTCAAGAGGCAGGTCTGTGAGTCATGTGTTGGCAGGACATGCTGGAGGCTCTGCAAACAAGGCCACTGTGGGACCAAGTTGCCTTTCAAGCCCTGAGGATTTTTGCAACATCATTCTGTATTTAAATGGGAATCCCCTTCATAAAGGGCAACACTCAACTCAACCAGCAAGTGAATCCAAGTTGTGGTATCTTGGTCCACACCAGCATAAAGTCCTCCTGAGAACAGGAGGAAGGTCCTTCAGGACTTCACAAATTGGAGAATTGTCTGATTAAGAGAGTGCCTCAATTACAACTGGACTTTTCTCTCCCCCACATGAAGCCTCAGGCACTCAGCAAGGTGGCACCCACACATCCTCCTGCATGGCAACCCCAGCCTCCAGCACTCCTTGCTCTGCACCAGCCAACACAAAGCAAGAAACACAGATGTTCCTCAACAGTCTGGTCATAGCAGGTAGATCGTAGAATGGTTTTGGTTGGAAAGGACCTTAAAGATCATCCAGTTCCAACTCCCTGCATGGGCAGGGACACCTCCCACCAGCCCAGGCTGCTCCAAGCCCCATCCAACCTGCCCTTCAACACTGCCAGGGATGGGGCAGCCACAGCTTCCCTGGGCAACCTGGGCCAGGCTCTCACCATCCTTGTAGTGAAAAATTAATTAAGTCCCAAGTCCCCTATTCCAAGAGCTGGTTCACACCTCCCCTGTCCTCTGTGAGCACTGATGACTGCAGATGATACACCTGGAGCTACTGAGCCTCAGCTGAAACCACACTGAAACCAACCCAGGGACCCAGTGGTCAGTTGCATGACCCCAGGTCCTGGGAGATGATGCCCCACAGCATCTCCTGCAACAATTCTGCTTGAAGACAAACGTTTCTTCTTTTAGGGGACTATTCTAAAGCTTTCCAAAAAAACACACTGAGGTTCATTTGACTTCAGAAGTCTAGCCAAGGAAATTCATGGCAATTAAGTACTCTAGTAAAAAGATTACCATCACTTCATTTATCCTTAACAATGGAACTAGGGGAAAAAAAAACCAAGGTCAGATTATTTTGGATGGAATCTCAATTTTTAAAATCAAACCAGGAAGTTAGTATTTCTGTTAAGTTTCCCAGCAGCAGAATTTTTTTGAAAATGCATTTAAATGGTCATTTCTGGTGGGGGTGCACCTCAGCCATGCTGAGGATCGAAACAACTAACACCTAACTACTGTTTTAGTGCCAGAAAGTCACTATGTCCATTTATATTCTGCTTACATTTGACAGCCAGTTTTGCTCTCTTGAGGGCCAGAAGGTTTCTTTGGATGTTTACATTGTCCCTGCTGAAGGTCAACCAATTGATGAGGTGGGTTTTTTTTTTTTTTCAATTCTGAAAAGACAACTTGTAGGTGGCTTCTTTAAGCCATATCATTCAGTTAGCATTTTTCCTGACCACGTTACCTTGCCATGCAGTAAAACCTCCTGCATGGTAAAACCTTTCAGGACATGAAATCTTCAAACATTTTTTAACATCTAGAGAAGATAAACTGACCCTATTTTCTCTTGAATGTACTTTTCTTAGATGAAATTATCATGGTATCTAAGAATTATTTGGGTTGGAATGGACCTTAAAGATCATCTAGATCCAACCCCCTGCATGGGCAGGGACACCTCCCACCAGCCCAGGCTGCTCCAAGCCCCATCCAACCTGCCCTTCAACACTGCCAGGGATGGGGCAGCCACAGCTTCCCTGGGCAACCTGGGCCAGGCTCTCACCATCCTCACAGTGAGGAATTTATTCCTAATATTATTCCTAAATTGTTTCTCCCATTTTTAGTTTGCATCACCAATAATCAGTAGGTATCCAGACAGTTGCTAAACAAGTATGCAGATTAATTCCCATAAATTTTACACACATCAGTATTTACAGAGTGGTCTGAATAAGCTTAAGCAATGAGACTCCAAACTCCAAAGCCATTTCAGATGAGCCATTACAATTTTAGACTTCAACTAACTCCCCAGTCATTTCAGCAACGAGCAAACCCACCATCAAGATGGAAAGAAGACATTTCCCAGGAGAAGTAAAGGTGCTGTAAAATGTCACTAAGCTCTCCAGCTGCACTGCACCCACCTGCATTCATAATTCATGTCACAACACAAGCCTTACACAGTGTTACTGATTCAGAGCAAGGAAAATCTTCCTTCATGTGGGGTTTATGTTCGACTTTCCTATGCTGGGGAAGGGTCTGGAGCACAAGTGTGAGGAGGAGCAGCTGAGGGAGCTGGAGGTGTCCAGCCTGGAGACAAGGAGGGAGGGGAGACCTGCTGGCTCTGCAGCTGCCTGAGAGGAGGTTGGAGCCAGGGGGGTCGGGCTCTGCTCCCAGGGAACAAGTGACAGAACCAGAGGAAATGGCCTCAATTGTGCCAGGGGAGATTTAGATGGGATATCAGGAAGATTTTCTTCCCCAAAAGGGTTGTCAAGCCCTGGCCCAGGCTGCCCAGGGCAGAGGGGGAGTCGCCATCCCTGGAGGGGTTTCCAAGCCCTGGAGATGGTGCTGAGGGACACGGGGCAGTGGTGGCCTTGGCAGGGCTGGGTTAATGGTTGGGCTTGGTGACCTTAAAGGTCTTTTCCAACAAAAATGATTTAATGATTCGTTATATCCCTGTCCAAGAAAAGGGCCACAAATGCTCTGCTGAACACCAATACAGCAGCACAATTCACAAGTGCCATCTCAGCTCCTAGACCATTCCTCCAGTCTGAAGATGGACAGATTTGATCCTCCCACCAGATTTTCATTCCACCACTCACCACTACAATTTCTAGGCATTTTCTCCCATGACCAAAGACACAATTGTAAGACACCAGTTTCTGCAGCATTGAAGGACTAAGCTAGAACCTGCTCCAGAGACGTGGCATTAAGCAGCACCCAGATGCACCAAATCACCAACCTCAGAGGCCTGAGGTCCCATTCTTGGGGAGCTGTGACCAACCTGTACAGACTTAGGACTTTTAAGACATATCAGTAAAAAAGCCCACCACTCCTACTGCTGTAATTCAGCCCCGGATAGTTATTTCACAATAACTGACCTTGTGAAATAACTATTCTGCTTCCAAAAGCTACACTGGCCAAATCTTTCCATCCTCCAAAAATGGAAAACACACCCTCCCTTCAGAGCCGAAATTGTGCCAGATCATGAAAAGCCAGATCTTCCAAAGCCAGGGAAGCCTGCCTCTAGTGTTTGTCTCCAGGGTGAGGCATGACTGTAGAGGGACAGCTGAGCAAAAGTAAAAATAAGCCCAGGGGAAAATACTCAGCCAGGTGAATAAATAACTACAGGAGCAAAGTCTCTGGAAACAGGCAAACCTGTGTTGGCAAAACTGAATCAGTCCTGACCAGCACATCAACAACAAGGCACGGGAAGCCATGAGCAGAACTAGAAGATATAACAGAGTCACAGAAAAGCAAGGGTTGGAAGGGACCTCTGGAGATCACCCAGTCCAACCCCCCTGCCAGAGCAGGATCCCCTAGAGCAGATCCCACAGGAACACATCCAGGTGGGGCTGGAATGTCTGCAGGGATGGAGACTCCACAGCCTCCCTGGGCAGCCTGTCCCAGGGCTCTGTCACCCTCAGAGTCAAGAAGCTTTTCCTCATGTTGAACTTGACCCTCCTGAGCTCCAGTTTGTGCCCATTGCCCCTTGTCCTGTCCCTGGACACCCCTGAGCAGAGTCTGGCCCATCCTCCTGCCACCCCCTGCAGATATTGCTCAGCACTGATCAGATCCCCCCTCAGCCTCCTTTTCTCCAGCTGAGCAGCCCCAGCTCTCCCAGCCTTTCCTCACAGGCAGATGCTCCAGCCCCTTCAGCATCTCAGTGCCCTGGGCTGGACTCTCTCCAGTAGCTCCTTGTCCTTCTGGAACTGGGGAACCCAGAACTGCCCCCAGTGCTCCAGGTGCCAGAGTTGAGGCCTGCACCTGCTGGACACTCTCTTAATGCACCCCAGGATGCCACTGACCTTCTTGGCCATGAGGGCACATTGTTGGCTCATTAAGAGCAGCAGGGTCTTCCCCATGTGCACCTTAAGATCAATCACAAACCTGTTAACTGGTAGAGATCAATAAAATGGACAGCAGTGTCAGGTCAGGCTTCTAAGTGCCTGAGTAGTTTTACAGCAACATTATAAGATATTTCTATCTCTGTTTTGTTGTCTATGGATACAGACATCCTGGACAACCAGGTTTTCTTCTCCTGAAGGTACCACACAAGTGTTCATCAACACGAAGTACCTTCAGAAACAGCTGGATGCCCTGTTTAAACTAAAAACCTGCATTTAGTGTAGGGAAATAGTAGGTAACATGATACCCAAGATTCACATTCATTAGGGTTGTTTGGAAATGCATTACTTCCAACTGGGCTGAGAAGCAATAGGTGGTGGTTTTCCTCAGTGAGCTATTTAATTTTGTGTTACTCAGCATCTCATCTTCAAACACCCCAGTGCAAACAGGAAGAACATCTCACCTCACTGCTCACACTTACCCAACTTCCAACACTGGCTCCCACCCCCCTACACTTGGACAGCCTGGACTCAAATGTTTAAAGAGCTACCAAAACCTACAAGGAGAGTAAAGGAATAAAAGCAGTAACCTTGGAAAAGAGAGGCATCTTACCTTTTTCAGTGCCAACGAATATGGAGATGATTTTATTCCTAGGTTTTCTCTCTTCTGGTACAGAGGGCAGGGGTTTCAAGCTGTGGTTGGCATACAACTGGTCTTTGCCCCCTAAACTGAAGATAACACTGTTCATCCGGACAGGAGGAGCTGGTGGCTTGTCTTCCAGTTCTCCGTTGTCAGACATGGTTCTCAATAGCTAGTGAAAGCACTGAAATAGAAATATTTACTTTAACTTAGGAAGAAAGCATAGAATACACAAATGTAGCATTTCTTCTGTTGGCCAGGAGGGAAAGGAGCTCAGCAAGCACTGCACTGGCAGGCATCAGTGGCTCCACCAAAGGAAGTGGATCTCTTCCTCATTCCTGCATCCATTTGTGCCAGCAGCAGCATTTGTGGGATGGAGTAACAAAGTTTTCCAGTGATAAAACTAACACAGTCCAAAAGAACAGTCAACTCTAATGTGGACCAGTTCCCAGATCTGGTTCACTACCTGTTCACACAGGGGTTGTGTCAGTGAAAAGGACGTAAGTACAACTTACTTTAGGGGTAGCTCTAGCCCAAAGATTCTAGAGTCAAACACCTTTAAAAGCCTTAGATGCTTTCCTTATTGTCATTTATCACAGAAGATCTTGGGGAGAAAATAATAGCTTATGTTTGTAAGTCAGAATTCAGCACAATGTCCACATTAAGTCGTATGAAGAAACACTCTATCCAAATTCTACAGCCCATTTTAGAGAGCATGGGACTAAGATCCCTTGGATGCATTCCACTTCTGAACCAGGACTTGCACTGCTCCCCCACTTTGTGCCACACCTCTTCCACTTGTGGAAAGGATATATACTATCACCCCAATCCTCTGAGTCCTTAACAGAAACATCAGCAAGATCATGAAACAAAGTGCTGCCAAAGCCAAAACCACAGCACAATAAAGCATCAACATGACACTTCCCACATTCAAGAAAGTCTGCCCTGGCCTTTCCTCCTTCCCTGTAATATCCTGGAGATGTGTCTCTGATCACCAAGACACAGGCAGTCTCTGTCCCAGAGCAAAGAGCACAAAGAAAGATTTACAGAAATTACCTCACAATGACAGCTGAGTAACAAATACATCCCTCACTGCTCCACATGTTCAAATGATGAGGTACCTCTTTGGAACAGGAGCCAACACATCTCTGTGTTGACCTCCTTCTCCTCTCACAACAGTCTGGGAAATGAAAAGCCTACTGGTGTCCACCAGCTGCCCATCATAGTCCCAAAGCATGACTCAGTCCCAGCCATACCACTGGAACAATCATAGAATCATAGAACTATTCAGGTTGGAAAAGCCCCTTGGGATCACCCAGTCCAACCATCATCCCTGCTCTACAAACTTCTCCCCTAAACCACATCCACCACATACAATTCACCCTCCAAGACACCCAGGGATGGTGACTCCACCACCTCCCTGGGCAGCCTGTTCCAGTATCTGATCACTCTTCCTGGGAAAAAAATTCTCCTAATGTCCAGTCTAATCATCACCAGTGTCATTCCAAACAGTCAGAATAAGACAGTGCAATCCACTCCCAATTATTATACCTCTCTTCCAAAGTATAAATCCTGTGCTATACAACATCTCAGCACAACACCTGCATCTGGCACAACGTGCCAGAAGAAGAAGTAAGGCCAGGTGGACTACCATGCCCTGTCACTACACTGGGGAAATACTGCCAGATCCCAATGGATCAAAACAAAGCAGGCCAGCAGCCTGAATTCATGCAGCACAAGAGCAATGCTTTCTGTCATGAAGCTCCAGAGAGATTAAAGGTTCCAGGGAGACCTGAGAGCACCTTCCAGGGCCTGAAGGGGCTCCAGGAAAGCTGAGGAGGGACTTGGGACAAGGGCAGGGAGGGAGAGGACAAGGGGGATGGATGAAAACTGGAAGGGGGGAGATTGAGGTGATACATGAGGAGTAAATTCTTTGTTGTGAGGGTGGTGAGAGCCTGGCCCAGGTTGCCCAGGGAAGCTGTGGCTGCCCCATCCCTGGCACTGTTGAAGGGCAGGTTGGATGGGGCTTGGAGCAGCCTGGGCTGGTGGGAGGTGTCCCTGCCCATGCAGGGGGTTGGATATGGATGATCTTGAAGGTCCCTTCCAACCCAAACCAGTCTGTGTTTCTATGAATTATCCCCATGAAAGCACACCACTTCTGTACAAATACCTTCAGAGGCACAGGCAGCACTAAGCAAGTTCTGGCAGTACAAGTAAAAACTGGATTTAATTCCAAATGCTTCCCTAACAATATACATTGCTTGCACAAAGTGTTTGCCACCCATTTGAGATGTACAATTTTCTGGACTGAACCACCAAATCAGATTTATGATATTTAAGACTCCTATTGAATTTTGGCTTCAAGTTAATAGCAGATCATAATCCTTTGATTAGCATAATCCTCATGCTAACCAAGTATCAGAAAAGAAAAGGAGATAGGTTCCTTAGTCATCCAAATGAGAACACATGTTTAAAAGAAATACTCCTCCTTTTGGACAAGGAAATACAATCAAATGGCTAAATAAATCATAGTAGATAGAGAAGCATATCACAAAACTAACACCAAAATAATACACGATGTGAAGAAAGCCCTGTGCATTTTTCTAGAGGGAACCTTATGATTTCCTCCATCTGGGCACTGCTTTGAGCTGCCTGATACTAGCAAGAGCAAGATGTAAGGATAAACAACTAACCTGCATCTGAAACTGGACAAGAACAGACCTGGCCCTCCAAGCCCCAAACTAATTCCCTGCACATTCCCTTGGAGAATGCAGCCACCAAATGTGGTATTCAGGTTGCAAATTTTAAAAATGCATAATAATTCTGAAATTAATTATTCCTGAGTGCCTGGTGTGCTCGAGAGATGAAACTGTTAAGCAACAAGTTGGAAGCAAGTTAGGGAAATCCAAAACTCATCTACTCCACAAGAAAATCAGGTGCTTCAAGACACTAGCATAATAGTATCCGGGCAGAAACCCTGAGGTTTGCAGCTCTGATCATTGCTTCATGTTCAAGGTGTTCAGAAACATCCTTGACCTTGCTCAAAGGAGAGCTCAGGAGGAAGACAAGCTGTGGGGCTGACAGAGCAGTTGGGAAGGAGGGGGCAGAAAGAACCCAGGCACTGTCTTCCCACCAGAGGACCTGGGTCTGTCATTTGCAGGTAAACAAAACCCTTCCAGCTCATGAAATCTGTTGTAGTAGAACTTCAGCTTTTAGGAAAAAATTCATTGATTTGATTTATGTAATAACACCAAGTAGTATAATTTCTGGGTGGTTGTTTCAAAGACTGCTGTCAGAATAAACTGCTAAATGCAAAACTGTTTTGCACAAAGGACCACTTCAATGTACAGAAGCTTTGGATTCATAATTTGAAGAAATCACAACAGCTCCACTCACAACAGATGGCTTCAGGAAACAGAAGCCTGAATCTTCAGTCCTCACAGGAAGGTAAAAATCCATCATTTTGTTCAGGTTCAAATCCAAACAGCTAGTCTCTTTCCGACAGCTGAGTGCAGAAGAAAAGAGCAGTTCTCCTCTCCTTTATCCTTACCCTGTCTTCATTATGCAGAGAAAGTTTCCCCAGTACCAGGAAGTACTTTTGAAATTGCTGTAGAGGGTTTGGCATGATGGGCCGTGGCTGGAGAAAGGATTTTTTTTAAAAAAAAAAAAAAAAGGCCAAACAGTTCAAAGACACCCTGAAGCTCTTTTTCTGCTCTCACTCCTCCAAGGAGGAAAAGGAGCCTGTTTGTTTCACATCACTCTTGCACCATCACCCACGTGGCTGCCTTGCTGAATCATGGCTTGTGCAGAGAGTTGCAAGGACCAGGGGAACTTTCATTCTTTCCAGTCTGTGTACTGGGCAAAGGAGATGTCAGGTTCATATTTCTCTGACAGAATCAGACACTGCAGTTAATTGTGGGTTTGTTTTTTCTTTTAGCTGGGTCGAAAGACATTTCTGAAAATGGTTAACCTAAGTTTGAGTGACCTCATCAAGTCTGGAGGAAGGATGACAGAAGAAGCAATGGCAATATATGGAAGAGGATGTAATCAGGGGAAAGGGATTCACTTTCATCTTTCCTGATGAAGATAATACCAGTAATAATTACGTATTTGGGCACGTTGATAGCTCCTCCACAATCACTAGTCACAGCAGCTTTAATCACAAGAACTAGAAAGCAATGGAAGGAACCACAGAGACAAGCTGTGAAGCTGCAAACAATACTTAAGTACAGACTTCAGGCAGATTCATTCCCACCGCAGGACAGTCCTGCAACCCATTACACTCACACCAAAAAAAAAAAAAGAGCAAAAAAGAGCTAAAGGCTTTTCTTCCAAGAGCTCTTCTGCTTACTCCGGAAAACATACACAGACCAGCACTGGTGACCCCAAGGCACCGATTCTCAGTCCTTATCTCCAGTTTGTGATACTGGGGCAAACATGGAAGTATGCTTGCCATCCTTGGCAGCCTTAGACACCACTGCAATGTGAACTGCAGCACCTGAGGAGCAAATGTGCTCTCTCTCCTCTGCTGCTGAGCCTGCAGCAAGTGGCCAGCCAGGATCTCTGCCATCCTAAATCACTCGCCACCAGCAGTGGGAGACCTGAAGCCAGGCTCCTCAGAAGTGCAACTCTTCTCTTTCCACCTCCACCCAGCGAGGCTGAGGCAAGACAAGCACAGGGAATCTCCTTGTGTGGCTTAATCCACCCTCTTCCTCCCAGCCCCTGAAGAGACCTGCAGTGACCCATTTGCACGTGTGTTCTGAGTTTCATTTTTACAGCCATGTTCCAGGAGTCAGTTCTGCTGTTCAGAAGCTTTCTTCCTTTTGGGGCAGAAAAGGGCCTGATAACCTATAGCACACACAGGTCACAGAAGAGAGACAGCAGTTCCCGTCACTGGTGGGAAAACACCAGAAAACATAACCCTGACAGCGAGTGAAAGATGGAACATAAAGTGAGAATCAGGCAGTGTTTTCAGAAAGCTGATGAACACACCCTGCTGCAGCATGTTAGTCTGAATGCTCTGGCTTCGACTTGTTTTTTTGTTGGTTTCCCCCCCTCTCAGGTCCCCTCTGCGTGAACATAAAGCAGGGCTGCTTCCTGAAGAACTTCCTAAGCACAGCTCTTGTGCTGGTCCTGGCTCCCTGGGCCTCCCTCGTGATCCAGGCTGACACACACTCTGGCCTGACTGCAGCCCTGTGCTTACACCCCAAAGCAACCCCACTACTCACTCCTTCAGGCACTCAGCCATGTGCTTGTGTCTTTTTAAGATGTCCAAATCATGTATTTGAGAAGCCTAGGCTGCATCTGTATCTCACTGCCCAGGATATCATGCAAAAGTAAATTGGACTGCTTCTTGGAAATTAAAAAAAAAAAAAGCCCCACAGATGAAGCTCAGAGCTTGTTTGAGAACATGTACCCGTCCTGGCACACACTGTCCTGGCTTGGCACTGCCACTCCAGCAACTAAAGGAGCCAGAAGTAAATCAGTGAAATAAATCCCATCCTCTGTACGCACAGACCCTGACAGGAGGCTCACAGAGCTGCAGACTGAACTCAGCTCTGTTTATTGCAAGGAAAAGCTACTCATTTATTATCAGCAAAGTAACACAGAAGGAGCAACACAAACCTCACATTTTAATCTATTTTGCAGGGCAGACCAAAAACAGAAGTAATGGATTTCAGGCTTAGAGAGTTGGGATTGTTCAGCCTGGAGTAAAGAAGGCTCTGGGGAGAGTTCATAGCACCTTCCTGTGCCTGAAGGGGCTACAGGAAAGGTGGGGAGGGACTTCTGACAAGGGCATGGAGTGCTGGGACAAGGGGAAATGGTCTTAAACTGGCAGAGGGAAGATTTGGGTTAGACATCACGCTAACAATGCCTTAAGAAATATAACCACTTTGCTTTTGAAATCATAATCCTCCATGTGCCACTACGGCCATGGGTCTTTACTGGGAGACCACCTGAGCCAAGAACAGAACATTTGGGCCCCAGTCACAGCCAGCAGGCACAGTGCTTGAAAGCACCACAGCAAAACTGGTTGTGGTCAGCAAAAAGGAATGGAAGAATAGGATAGATCAACAAAAAAAGCCCTGACTGAGGGTAAGTGCATTTCCTTGTCCCTGCTCTAGCAGAAGGCAAGAGAACTGAGAAAATAAAGTTATCCTGAGAGCCATCTGCATGGTGGGGGCTGTCACTTGTTGTCTTCCTGTAGAGCCATATAAGGTGCTACTGGCAACTGTCTGTCACGCACAGAGCTGCATCCGGGACAGCCAGGTCCAGAGCAGAGGGAAAGAGCAAGAGAGAGAGATGCTGCACTAACAAACATCCTTGGCAGAAGATTACCAGTGAAAAAAGCACAGAGTAATTAAAAATTATATCCTCAAAAAGCTACCAAGGGATGCTTCAGGAAGAGACCAGGTAAGGAGACAGGCTGAAGATTGTCATGTCCCACTCATCATTTAATCACTAAAATGTTAAAAGTCTCTAGAGACTCATTCCTGGTACATTGACCCCAGATCTCCAGTAATTCTGTAGCTAGCTTATCCTCAGCCTCCTCACTCCACCACCTGAAAAAAAACACCTTACTGGAGATGAGACTTGATGCTTCATTATTCTGGAAAAGAGGGCAAAGACATACAGATATTGTGCAATTCACAGGGCTACTCATTTCATCAGACATCCCATTATCTTGGTAGTCCAGAAGAAGAGTGAAATGTCTGCATGGGTATTTTCCTTTCCCCTTTTCTCCACCCCCCTCCCCACCCCACCCTTTTTTGTTTAAAGGCTCCAGTTGAGCAATAGATTTCCTGTGATTAGCTCACATAGTACTGATTATAGCTCACTTCCTCCCAGGGATTAGCTGAAAGCAGCTTTCTGACAAGTTTTTATTCAGATGGTGCTACCTAGCCACAGCTCACTTCCTGCCCCAGCTCTAACAGCAAGTTACTTCAGCAGCTCATCAATTTGAAATGATTCCCCCACTGCAGAAAAATCCACAGAACAGGCACAAATCTCAGACTGTCTTCTCCACAAACAGCAAAACACGTGTTTTGGGGGCGTTTTGCTTTCCAACTTGAAGCATTTGGATCCGTGAGATTTATGTTTTCAGATCCAAAAGGGAGTTTTCTGGAACAACACGAGACAACTTTCAGAGACTGAAAATACTTGTCTCTTCATTTCAACTCAGAAACGTTGAGCAAAAAACCCAGCAGTGGCAGACAAAGAATTACTTTCTCGCAGACCTGGCAAATGCAGTCCCAGATCTTCTGCCTGCCAAGAGAGGACTTTTGCAGAAGCAAGAACAATAGTAACCTTCATAATGGCCTGTAAGAGCCAGCAGGATAATCTGTTCCACCTACAGTTATTAAAAACACGTGCAGATAGTCTAATACAACCCGCAGCTCTCAAAAGTCTTCCAACCTCCAGAAAGGAAAGCACCAATCTCCACCAGGCTTGCTGAAACATCACCTTCCAGCTCTAGGGGGTCTCAGATTTGGTTCATGCTAAATCACATGGCTGTGGTTTCCATAGCCCAGAAACCAGCTGTGTCCTGGGCTGCAGCAAAAGCAGTGTGGCCTGCAGGGACAGGGAGGGGATTCTGCCCCTCTGCTCTGGTGACACCCCACCTGGAGACCTGTCTCCTGTCTGGAGCCCCCAACACAAGAAGGACAAGGAGCTGTTGGAGAGAGGCCAGAGGAGGCCACAGAGATGATCAGGGGGCTGGAGCAGCTCTGCTCTGCAGACAAGCTGTGAGAGTTGGGGTGTTCAGCCTGGAGAAGAGAAGGCTCCAGGGAGACCTGAGAGCACCTTCCAGTGCCTGAAGGGGCTGCAGGAAAGCTGGGGAGGGGCTTGGGACAAGGGCAGGGAGGGAGAGGACAAGGGGGAATGGATGAAAACTGGAAGAGGGAGATTGAGGTGAGACATGAGGAGGAAATTCTGGAGTGTGAGGGTGGTGAGACCCTGGCCCAGGTTGCCCAGGGAAGCTGTGGCTGCCCCATCCCTGGCAGTGTTGAAGGGCAGGTTGGATGGGGCTTGGAGCAGCCTGGGCTGGTGGGAGGTGTCCCTGCCCATGCAGGGGGGTTGGATCTGGATGATCTTGAACGTCCCTTCCAATCCAACCATTCCATGATTCTACAAAAACTAAGTTAATTTAGGGAACTAGACTAACATAAAATACTCCACACCACCACAGATATTCCTGATTTACAAGCACAGACATGCAAGATACACCTTCCAAATGTGGAGAAAGCAGCTAAAAAAACATAAAACATCTAAGCCTATCAAAGAAATAATTTATACAAGGACACACATTAATCACACTGACAGTTTAGCAAAGACAACCCACTAACAGAGACAATAAATTGCCAGCCTCTTTTTTTGCAAAATTAGCACCATTTGCCTCCTTCAACCAGCAAGGCCACAACCACCAAGTTTATAAACAGGACCTTTCTTGCTGTCTTCCCTTTACTGTTTCATGTGACAGAGGCAACACATAATATTCCCACTCTAAAATAATATAGGAGAACCTCACTCTTTTGCATAATCAGACTGGATGACATATACTTACCCAGCCAAATGCTTTCCAATTTGTCTTTCTCTGACCATTCAATTTCCTTATCATTTGTGCTGAGTGACATCAGTAGAAGGGAAAATGTAGCACAGAGAAAAGCAACTGCCATTTAATTGCCAAGTCAAAAAAGAGATGGGGAAAAAGAGAGTTGGGGAAAAAAAGAAGGGGGAAAAGGATGGTCAGACAGAAGAAACACAAACAAGCAGAAAGAAGTAGTAAGAGTCTCTCCAAAACTATACCAAGATGTGCTTACCATGAAGCAAGTTGCAGAAGACAAATATCCTATTCATGGGGTCTTTGTGAATCAATGAATATATGAAAGGGTTACTAAGACTTCCTAAAGAAAAATATTCTTCAAAACCATTGCCAAAGTACATTGCAACCCAAAGCAATTCAACTATTCTCTCCTTAAGGCACTTAGCAGATGTGCAAAAGCCTTGCAGTGAAAATGAGCAACCAGCCTGCAAAAAAAAACTGTTTTGGAAATAAAAATAGAGCCCAGACTTCTAAGAAGCAACCAGTGGTAGACATCACCTTCTCGTGCCCTAACCAGCTGACACAAACAAGCATATTTCAGCAAGGACTTCCTCACCACTCAAAACTTATGGCTAAAACCCTCGGTGCAGGCACAATCAAGTACAACTTTCATATGATCATTAATAAAGATAAGTGAAGCACATCACACTTCTAAGATCCTGGCAAACTTCCAAACTGGCAGACCAGATTCACAAAGTCAGTAGAGATAGCAAAAAAAAACCAACCCCAAACAAACCCAAAATGAAAGAGCAACAGCAGAAACCTCTCTAAGGACAAATTTGTCTGTCTTTTACTTTTTGAATTTGGGTGGTGGGATAGCTGTATAATTTCTTAATTATGAGCTGTGGTTTGTGATTGTAAAAGACAGCAACAATGTGTAAAATTTAAGCAGATTAATGATACTTGACTTCACTGTGCACTGCAGTCTTGTGATACATCCCCACTTTTTCCCTTCACTCCACACACAGCCACCAACTCCCAGCTGAATCACCATTCCTGCTTCATAAAAATAGCTTTGGCACTCTGGAGCTGTGGTGGCATATCTTAGCACCAGTGAACAAGAAGCTCCATCACTTCTGAAACAGCTCAAACACCACAGGCAACCAGATGGGCCTTGAAGTGACTTCCCAACTGCCTTTATTTCCCATTTCCGAGTTTGGCAGGAAAATCGTGACGTGGTTGTTGGCAGCTGATGACAGCAGGGCACAAGAATGAGGTGACAGCCACAGATGCCTATTCCCACCTTGCTCCAAGAGGCACACCTTGCTGGTCTGTGGAGCTCCATGGAAGAGGAATTAAATCGAGAGGGATCCACTTCCACCCTCTGCTGCCAGGCTGGGTAGTTCCCACCCACCAGCTGAATTCAGGCCACATTTCATTTTACACAGCCCACAGCCACAGTTTTCCTTCAAGGAACCATTGTGCAATGCTGCATAATGATAATATGTCCTCAGAGGTGTTTGAAAAAGCCAATTCAGCCCTCAACAAGGAAATTACTTACTCCTGCTCTACCTACTTAAAAACCTGAGTCAACTAAAGACTGAGAAGACAGCCTGGAGCGTGCACAGCACATGCAAATCCATGGTTCAAGGTGTTTGTGCTTACTCATATTTCAGTAACCAGAAGAGACTTTTCAGCTTTTATTTTCATGAGCTGAGGTTTTCTAAAGATCAAAGGAGAATGGGGAAAAGGGCAAGTAGGGAAAGTTTACAAGAAGAAAAAATAATGAAGCCTGTGTCTCATCACTGAGATTCTCTCTTAATTAAACCTGGCATTTACAGGCAGGGAGGGATTACACATTCCAGAGCAAAAGTTATTTGAATAAAGGGTATAATGTATGAGGCTTGGTGCACTCCTGTATTTCTAACAGCATTCACAGCTGTTTAGCTTAGACAATCCCCACTCAGGGCAATGATAGTGCTTTTAAAATGTCAGGCTACTGGTGTTGTGTGGAAAGATCACCAGTAGCTCTACCAGAAGCAAAAGCTTGTCTTCACTTCTGGGAATATAATTGGGAAATGGTAAGACATGGCCATGGTTTATCCATCCAGATTACAGGCTAACTGGAAAGAGGAGAGGAAAACAGTGTGTACCAGGATGGCCAAAAAGAAAGAATCCAAGATTATGTTATCCACCACTCCCTCATCACACTGGCTGAGCTGTCAGATGCTCTGGAAAAAAGGAATAAGAAAAGACAAAGGGAAAAGAAGAGAGAAATAGCTTCCTGCAGAAAAGCTGTATTTCTCAGAGGCACTCAGGATAGCGCTCTTTGTTTCTCCCTAGTGGCTGGCCAAGGCTTGCTTCAGCTGCACTTACTGTGAGCAGAGAGTGGGAACTTCAGATGAGCCCAACAGCCTCGGGGCCAAACCCTCGGCTCTTCTTGCAGCACTGTCAAACGGTGCCAGCCTGGCACAAAATGCCACAGTGGGAACTTCTGCCTCTTCTGAATCCGTTTTCCCAGCCTCAGTGTGCACCAGAGGACCTACCACCCAGACCATCACAACCACTTGGAGCGATTCATCTGCTCACCAAAACCCCTATGTAAACAGACCCAAATTCAAGATCCTTACTTCTTCATACACACACTGAGCATATGTTCAGGCAGGAAGAGCAAAGTCTACGTAAAATCAAATGCCAGGATTTATAAATACAAAAAGCACCTGAGCACAGCAATTGATCTTTAAAAAATGAACAAAACACACAACAAAAAACAAAGCCAGAGATGGTCTGGGTGGACATAACTCATTTCCTAAGCATATTCTAGAACCACCATAGAGAAAAGCAGAGATGATTTCTCCTGGGAGAATTATATTCATAGAATCATAGAATCACAGACTGGTTTAGGTTGGGAGGGACCTTCAAGATCATCCAGATCCAACCCCCTGCATGGGCAGGGACACCTCCCACCAGCCCAGGCTGCTCCAAGCCCCATCCAACCTGCCCTTCAACACTGCCAGGGATGGGGCAGCCACAGCTTCCCTGGGCAACCTGGGCCAGGCTCTCACCACCCTCACACTCCAGAATTTCCTCCTCATGTCTCACCTCAATCTCCCCTCTTCCAGTTTTCATCCACCTCCCCTTGTCCTCTCCCTCCCTGCCCTTGTCCCAAGTCCCTCCCCAGCTTTCCTGTAGCTCCTTCAGGTACTGGATTCCATTTGTGCCATGAGAGACAAGTACCATTCCTTCTTTAAACACTCCAACTCCTGCATGAAGAAAGCAACCTGCTTCTGCACCAGCCAAGTTCACTTGCCACTAGCTGGGAAAGCTATTTTTGGCTAATATGCACAAACTGTCCCAGCTTTAAGCCCTCTTAGAAACACACATAGCTTCCAGACTCCACTGTGGCCAGAATAACCTACAAACATAACTCAGTGCAGTCGAGTCCAAGCCTGCAGACAGCACTGCTGCCATGAACAGAGCTGCCAAGGTCTGGCCCTCTGCCCTTCACCAGGGTCCTGCCCACAGCCACAAAACTGGTAATCCCCCACCAGAGCCAGGTGACAGGAAGAGTGCAAAGCAGTGATCGTTGCTGCAGTTACTTGGAGGAAAACTAGGAAGTGGACAGCAGCTAACTAGTTTCCCTGCAAACAGTTAGCAATAGTTACCGTGCATCTGGACAGGGAAGCAGGGCAGCCTGCGAGTTCAGAAGTGAGGTTGGCAGTTTGTTAACAAACCCAAAATGAATGAGGAAGCAACACTCAGGAAGAGTTGTATTTCTCTGTTCCAAATATTTCTCTCCCAGCAGCAGCCTGGGACTGTAGGATGGCATCAGATCTTACCATAAATCACAGACTGGTTTGGGTTGGAAGGGACCTTCAAGATCATCCAGATCCAACCCCCTGCATGGGCAGGGACACCTCCCACCAGCCCAGGCTGCTCCAAGCCCCATCCAACCTGCCCTTCAACACTGCCAGGGATGGGGCAGCCACAGCTTCCCTGGGCAACCTGGGCCAATGTCTCACCATCTCAGTAAAATACTCCCCAGAGCTCATCAACCAAATCTTACTCACAATACTTCTGCCCACAGCCAGCTCATATGAGTGTTTCAAGACTGTCATGTTCAGAGGGAACCTCATTAAACAGCTGAATTTAAAAGTTTTTAGCCAAAGAGACAAATGTTTAGCAGTGAACTTATTTTCTCCTAGCATATTTACCTCTGTTAGCAGAAGTAAAGATACCTAGATGAGGCATACAAGCAAATTCTGCAGTCTTTGCACAACACCACAGCCCATCCTTCCTCAGCAATAACTTGTACAGAAGGCACAAACTGGAGCTGTCACAACTCAAATCAAGATGAATTTCTAAGACCTCTGTGCTCATGCTTTTTTTTTTTTTACATGAAGACCTTTCTTGACCAACAGAAAAAACAGTGAACTGCAACACCTAAAACACCCACAGGAAAAGGTGAGCAAGGCAAACTGGCTCTGTCAGTTCAGACACTTTTTTGTGACACTGCCTTGCTTTGCCTGGCCTAGTTTATAGGTTTTCTACTTGAAAATTACTTGCACACATAACACATCATGTAGGGTTTAAAGAAGCAAATCCCTGAAGTTTGGGCAGATGTTCTTCTATGTCTTTCTAGGAGTCCAAGCACTCATTAAAAGCCTGGGAAGAACAACTTACATTCAAAACACTGGATGAGAGAATGAGGTTTTTTTAACTCTTTTTTCTTCTTCAAGTCATTCCTAGTAAAACCACTTCTCTCCCTCTCCTTACTCACAAACAGGCTTTTATTTAAAATGCTGATGAAATGAATCCAAACAACTAGAACTGGGTGCACAAGCTCAAATTAAAAAATATATTTAAAAAAAAAAATCAGCCAAAGAAGCTTAACATTTTATCATCATTCAAAACCAACACATCTTTATTCCTCATATGGAAACTAGTTTTTGCCACTCCTACAAGGCAACTATAGGAGCCAATAAGGAAGGGAGAAAAATACAACCCAACCTCTTCTGTGTATTATTCCTACTACCTTTGCTTCTTACAGGTCACCAAGCATGATGAAAACATGCTAAACATGTAAGTGTAAATAAATATGCAATTGTTTAAGCCCCAATTATGGGTGGTCAAACAAATTTATCAAATTTTCAAACTTTCAAATCCTACCATTTTGTTAGCACACTTCACAGAAGTTACTATTTTATCCCTACTTTCCTGGTGGAAAACTAGACACAAATTATCTTTAGGCTTCTACAACTGTTTATACAGGATGCTGCAGCACCAGGGCCACAGAAATGCATTTTACAGCTCAAGAACATTTAAAATAATACAAATAAAAAATTAAGAAAACAGCTGCCAACTGAATAGACAAAAGGACTGTGAAAATTACAGCAATACAGGATCCCCAGCACTCTGTGAGGCAGAAGAGCTTCCAAATGAAGCTGTCAAGTTAAAATAATATTGAAACAGTTGACAAAACATACTATTGAACTTAGAAAGCTGCAAAAGTCTCAAAGCCTACATATAATGTTGTACAAATTTTGACAGGAGTTTAACACAGAAGCATGTAAGAGAGCAAACATGATGTAAAAGGTCTCTAGGACTTGTGGCAGATGCTGAGCAATTTTAAATGTGATCCTACTGAACTATTCCAAGTGCTTCCTTAGGGTGGTTTATATTATTAGTATTTCAGCCATCACAGCTAAGCTGTAAGAGTTGGGCTGTCCAGGCAAGGATGCTGCAGTCCTGCAGAACTTGGAGAGGTTTAAACCTAAGTAGCCCTTCCAGTTCTACATATTACACCTATGGACCTGTACAATGAAGAAGGAGTGCAATTCTTATGGACACCTTGATAAGGTTCCAATCAAATATTACAGAGCAAGAGTAAAGGTTCAGAAATTACATTTTTGTGAGGCTTAGGCATTTCCAAACAAAAAAGATACAGTTCTCAAACCTAGCTCTGCCTCAGCCTCTTGGCTCCAATAAGTTGTGCAACCACAAAGCAGCTGAAGATGCCTGTGAGGATGAGACTCAACTGGCCTAAAACAGACCTCCAAGGCTCCAAGGTCTCCCATTCACAAAACACAGCAACTCACCCATGAAATGGAGGTTTCTGTCCACAAGGTCCTCACATACATGCAAATCACTCCAATAAAAAAACTAAAGCTACTTCCTCTAACAGCACAAGAGATACCCCACTTATCTGAGGGGCTCTAATTCCATTGCAAGGGATGCATCATGATAATCTATGAAACAAAAAAAACCTAAACCAGAAGAAGAAAGACAATGATGCTCATGCTGTGCCATCGACACGACAACTGAAGGCTTGGGTTACAGCAGTACCTCAATCTTCAGCACTAGCTGAGCCCTAAATCACAGGAAGGTGAAGGATACATCAAGAAGGGCATCACTCTGGGACTGTCTACTCTCTTTATCTGGAGGGACTGCAAAACCAGAGGACTACAGAAACAGCTGAAGCAGCTCCTAGGCCACATCCCAGCTCCAAAGAGGCTTTTAAGAGAGTCCTTACACTGAAGTTGATATCCATCAAGAAGAGACTGCAGTCAGTACAAGGCTGCAAGACACACAGCCTGACCCAGCACAACATTTTTATGCCTCCCAAGTCTTCCTCTTTTTAATTTACAATACTGTTAGCTGCTACCAGTCAGTCTGAACACAACAACGCAGGCATAAAATATTTTTGTGGCAACAAACGAGCGTGTAAGACTAACAAGTTCTGAAATCATGAGATTCAAACACACATTCTTTAAAATAAATAAATAAAGGAACCCACACACAAAAAAAAAAGGGTTCTCCTCTCATAAAAACTACTCTAACTAGGGAAAAGTTAACCCTGATATAATACCTTTAGAAGTGGTCAACTTTCCAAGAGCTTGTCATCTAAGGGAAATTTTTCTCAGGTCCTTTCAAGTCTGTTAAGAAAACAGGAAGGGAATTTCAGTAAGCCATTCCAATGCAGTAAAACAGAGATAAAGATCTCTATTAAACCTGGCAACAAAGAGAAAGCCCACAAAATAACAGGGAGAGCAGCCACTTGCCACCAGTCTCTCACCACACTGCTCACTGGAAAATGGCCTATCCATGACTGGGTACACACAGGTAGTATATGTGAAGCCAAAAGGAAAGCATTGATGATACCAATACCTCATTGAAGGAAATTAAAAACATAAACAAGAGGAAGGGACAATTAAGACCCCAAGTGTTGAGGATTGCTGACAAGTTATTTGAGAAAGTGACAAAACTATTATGGGTAAGGGAGAGAACGTTGTTTCAGCAGCGGAGGAAATACGATCACTCCTTTTAATCAAGAGTCACATGGAACATGAGTTACATGTATTTTCAGTCTTGACCAAGATCCTTGAAACAGAAAAATTTCTGCAGTTAAGATCCAGTTTTAAATTTAGAAAGCTGGCATCTCCCTTTGGCCTATGGGCTTTGGAAGGGCACAGGAAGTAAAGTACAACCCTCACCTGTCACTTAGCTGTGTAAGACCTGGAAGAAAAGAGCTGTCAAAGATTAACTTCCAAAGATTTTCAAAACCAGGTTAAGGAGGGTCCCCAACAAATCATGCTTCAACTCAGTGCCAACAAGATGCCTGACAAGTACCTCTTGGTAGCAGTGAGGGAATGGAAAAAAATAATTTAAATCCTTTTAGTGATAATACAATTTAATTTTTGTGCTGGAGTAAAAAAAATCCCATAATTACCTAATTTCAGCTTGGTATGTTCACTTATCCTTTATTCTTTTTATTTAGTCCCCAAGTCTTCTTTCTAATTTATATTTTAAGATAGTGAACCTTTATTAGGTGCTCCAAGCTCTAGTAATATTGCTGGGTGTGCTAGGAGACGGGATTACTTATGTCTTACTTGTATCTTATGTCTTCCATGAATAACTCTCAATCCAGTTTTACCAAGCAAGAGTAGATTTGCTTGTGCCACAAAAAGACTGTAAGACTTCTCAGTGTACACCCAGCAAGCCAAGGAGAATGAGAATTATGCCTCTCAGAAGTTAAATATTTTACAATGGAATAATTATTAATGAGGAAGAAAATAAGAGACTACAGCCACACACAGCCCTGCTTGTGAAGAAAGCATCCAAACCAACTGCACTGAACTGTTCTGAATTTTTACTTTGCATTTTCAACAGTTACCTAGAAAAAATTTTCTATTTAAAAATCTCAACAGCAAATCTCTCTAAAAAAAAACTCCTACTATACCACATATATGAAATTCCCTGCAAATATGTCCAGAAGAGCTGGAAAGCAGCATTCAGAGAAGCAATGAGTCACCAGAACAGCCAACACATACTTTGGTTACTGCAAAATAGTGCTCATCCCACTGCTCTGTCATATACTTTGCAACATGCCAGAAACAAAAATCAGGAGGTATCTGCATGAATTTCCTGACTGCAGCACTCAAGGCCCTCTTTACCACAAAGAATTACTTTGTAAGACTGGACATCAGTATCAAAGGGCCTTGTGAGCACCAGATTAAAATTAACTGTTCTTGTTGCTAAACATCTTCAGAAATCCTGAACTTCACTTGCACCCTTGAGTGGAAAAAGCAAGGAGACAAGCAGGAAAGATTTTACTAAGTGTTTCACACTTGGTGATAATATTCCAACTCTGAAAATCAAGCTTTTTGCATAATTCATTTTTGTAACAGTGCCAGCTAACTTTTCACACATTGAAAACAAACAAAAAGTCTCTTTCAAGGTAATAAATCATTTAACACCATTAGAAACCTGTTGTTTATGCCATGAAAAATGATGCTAGTATTTTGTGAGATCTACAAATAAACACCCCCCCAAAAAAAAAAAACAACAGACAAAACATGCAAAAAAGGCAGAAAGAGCAGAAAGTCAGACATACAACTCTCCATCTGTTACAAACTGGGCCATTAGTGTCAGACCACGGAGCAAAATTTTCAAGTGAATTTGAACATCAGTGATTCCACCAGTTGAGTTCCCTGATGCAGATCATGGCAGACTCAGGGATGTCAGAGCATCAGCTCACTGAAGTGAGTAGAAAAAATTGGTTTGAGGCCAGGGGAGAGCAAGATCTTCTCCTTGACCCTCCAACCCAAAGAGCTGGCTCCCATATTGACCTGGGTGTAAAATCAAAAAGCACCCTTGCAGCCTAAATGAATTGCAGCAGGTGGACTTCACGTCCTGGTAAAAATCTCAAGCACTCAGCTTATTTAACACTGGGGTAAAACATCAATGATTTCATGAACTGCAATCAACCTGTTGGCCCACAGGAAGCCAACATGGGAACAGCCATCCCAGACCATGTAGGAAGTCAGCCAGGTTCAGAAGACTCAGCTAAGATCTAAATGCTTGTTAGCTGACCACTAACCCCACTGCTAAGTTCTGTATTCCCAAGCTAGATGGGCTGCAAAACTACAATCCCATCTTTCTATGCCACCAAGTAGCTGCTGTTGAACTAGGGAGCACCTTCTCTGCAGGCTCACAGCACCCCAAGGCAGTGGCAGGAAAACTGCCTCAGCAGTTGTTTAGAGCAACATTTCCATGTCAATCAGCCAAAAAAGAACTTATGGACACTTAGCTGGGACTGAATATGGATGACTCCTCTCACCCTTTGGTCCCTTCTCCTCCAGCACCTTCAGGGAGTGTTTGCTGCTGGCTCTGTAGGACTGATGTGTCCTGCCTGGAGCAGGAGAGGGAGCTCCTTTCCGTGACCTCCTCAATTCCAGAAAGGTCCTTTTTAGCAGCACCTGGAATCAGGCCAGAAATTGTTTTGCCTCGATTCTGATATCCTGAATCCTGGCAAAAAGGTCAAACATACTTCGTTTCTTGGCCTTTCAATTTCTGATTGTTCAAATAGTTTAAACAGAAGGAAAAGCTGAAAGACTCCCTAGGTGTCTTCTCCTTTTCCCTTCTCAGTAATGTTTTGGAATTTTAAAAGTTGGTCACTTTAAAACATTAACTAAACTTAGAAAACAATTTTTTTATTTTTTTTTTTACACTCTGAAGCAGATAATAGACAAGCTGAAGTGTACTTTCAATTCATCTCCTCCCAATGAGCTATTTCCACAAGAAACTGCTCAGCTACCTTCTGCCTGACCTCTGGGTAAGACAAGCCCAAATTCCCAGAAGACCCCCTTAAATGAGGGTGGCCTTGGGCAGCAGACAGGCTTAAGGGAAAGGTATTTTCCTTTTCATTCCTCCAAGTTCTCATTTAGAGACCTTTTCAAAAAGAAAGGGCTTAAATATTCTAAGGTGATTTTAAAACATCTTCCAGAAACAGCCTTTTTTCTTTCTTCTCCAAGAGATAATTCTGTTAAAGTAGTTCTAGAATGACTGTAAATTAAGAACAAACACAACTTAGAGAGTATTAAAATGTTTCCAAAATAAATCCCACAATTCTGGACAAAATTCTAATTTCACTTATTAAAGAAGCTATGGGAAAGCCCAGGTATACTGACAGTTACAAACTTCTGTGGGTACACATTGAGTCAAATATCCAGCACCTAAACAGGAAGTAAAAAACTTCAGGGGAAAAAAATAATAATTGGAGTTGAATTGGAAAATATTTTTCAGCATATTTCCATCCCTTAATACACCTGGCAGCTGCCCTCATTCTGGTTCACATAATGTTAAATGGCCTTTTAAACAAGATACACCACTTTGAAATCACACTCACTGCTGCCCTAACATGTTGGTTCCTTCCTACATCTGCTTTTCTTTGAAATGAAACTACAGAATTAGAAAGCATTAAATCTGTCTTATCAACATAATGATAGGAAATAATTTTTGCTAACAGCCCTGACCAAGGATTCAAATGTAGTACAACAGGTAACCACATATTTTCCAGGACAACAATCGGTACCTCAGTAACAAATTCATGCTGTTTAATATTCCACTTAGAGCAAACTTGTAACATCACCAACAACATTTTGGGAAACAATGAGCTGTTACACAAAGCACCCAAAACTTTCAAGGAGTCTTAAAAATACTGTATTTCCCTTGTAAGGTGTGTTCATTGAAACAGTTCTAAGCATCAGTCCATCATTAGCAGCTGAAGCGAAGATTTTTTTTTAAAGCATTTTGACATTTATGGACAGATACATCAGTTTGAGAATTTCCAAAGCCACTTGTCTTGCCTGAAGACAAAAAAAAAAAGAAGCCTCACCAATTTCTGAAGCATTTCAATATAACTCAGCCTTTCAAAAGCATGAGGAATTCCTGGTGTGAATTCACAGGTAGTGTTTCCAACCACTCAATATTTAACTAAACAGCAAAAATTAAACTCCTGTCAATTTTAAAGCATGTTCCTAACACTTACATCTCTGCCTGTCTGCCAGGTGAAACATTTTCAAAGCCAGATTAGTCCCTGTTCCCAGATAGGAAAAAACAGAAAGAAGCTGAGGAAACAAAGAATTATGGACTGAAAAAACTGGCAATTCAGACACAGAATTTGGTCCCAAGCCAGTGTTGCCAGCTCTCAGTGACATCCACTGTCCACTACATCAGTCAAAATACAAGCACTCAAGTGTGTACTTACCAATTAGAATAAGGAACAAGGTTAGGTGAAATCGTGCTGTGAGATCTCACAAACCTTGAGCAGTGAAGTAAAGCATGAATACAACTGGTGAGCTCAACCTACACCTTGCAATTTGGGGCCCAGTTAGCCAGGTCACTAGGAGATGACTTATTCTCACCTGAAAACATCTACTGCCTCCTACCACCTGCATTTAATTGCAATTAAGAGCTTTCTAAAAATCTTACACCACAGTAACCTCAAAACACACTCACTCCAAACAGCAAAGCACAGGAAGATTTTTGTCTCATGTAAAGTCCTGCAGATACTGGTAGCTCACAGTCTCCTCCGTGGTGCTTCCCCGGGTCAAACTGACCTTGTTGAGATGTAAATCAACACAGCCCAGAGCTGCTTTCAGAGGGCTGCATAGCCTGGTAGCTCAGCCTGGCACTCAAGCACTTGGAGTGATTAGTTCCCTCCAGCAGCGCTGAACTTCACAGGGCAAGCAGTAACCTCAGCCTTTGTAATGTTAAGCTTCACTGAGAACATACATCAGTTGCTGTTCCTACCACAGCAGGTACAGAAAGCTCTCCAAGAGGAGACACTGTGTGGTTACTAAGCACTCTCCAAGTTTCGAGCCAGACATTTGATTTAGATTTAGGAAGGAGATAGCTCCTTGGAAAACTAAAAATTGAGCTTGCTGCAGCCTTTCTGAATCTCTCTCCTGGTCCAAGAGGGAGCCTCTGCTTTGACAGAACTGATCACAGCAACTACTCTGAGTACTGTGTGTCCAGTTCTGGAGCCCCCAAAACAAGAAGGACATGGAGCTGCTGGAGCAAGTCCAGAGGAGGCCACAGAGATGATCCTTGGGCTGGAGCAGCTCTGCTCTGGAGACAGGCTGGGAGAGTTGGGGTGTTCAGCCTGGAGAAGAGAAGGCTCCAGGGAGACCTTAGAGCACCTTCCAGTGCCTGAAGGGGCTCCAGGAAAGCTGGGGAGGGGCTTGGGACAAGGGCAGGGAGGGAGAGGACAAGGGGGGATGGATGAAAACTGGAAGAGGGGAGATTGGGGTGAGACATGAGGAGGGAATTCTGGAGTGTGAGGGTGGTGAGAGCCTGGCCCAGGTTGCCCAGGGAAGCTGTGGCTGCCCCATCCCTGGCAGTGTTGAAGGGCAGGTTGGATGGGGCTTGGAGCAGCCTGGGCTGGTGGGAGGTGTCCCTGCCCATGCAGGGGGTTGGAGCTGGATGATCTTTAAGGTCCCTTCCAACCCAAACCAGTCTGTGATTCTATGAATTATGCTTCTAGAAAAAAGAAGGGAAAACTCCTCAACCGCCTTCTTTTGGGCAACTCAGTTGCACCTTTTCCCAACTGCCAGCAGAAATACAATGAATTGGGATGCATCCTGATACTTGGTGCCCGGCAGCCAAAGACCTCTCCTTATCCTTGCTCTCCCCATACCTTGCTTCCACTACCTTCTCCTGGATGCTCTGGTGAACCAGCTCACTTCCAAAGCCTTCTGCCTGCATCCCAGTTTCTGACCCCAGGACTTGCATCTCTGCTGGGGTTTATCACTGGGCCCGGCTATCAAGAACAGTGTCTCTGTAAGTCAGGGTTGTTTTCAGAACAAACAGCTGCTTCTTTGTTGTGGCTGCCACACAGACATGTTAATAAATGTGCGTGTTTTAAGAAACAGGAATATACTGGCACAGAACTCCAAGGGAAGCTCTCACTGCCTCAGAAACTTCCTAATGCAGAAAACGGATTAAAGGAATTAAAAAAAAAAAAAAGGCAAAACCAAACAACTCCCAAAGACTGACAAAAGAAATCGGAAGCACAAGTAGCTCTTATTAGTGAAGCAAACAGACGTAGATTTGGATCCCTGTGGCTTTTCATTCTATCAGAAGAACAAAATTTGCAGCATCAACACCCCTAAAGCTAATCCTAAAGTTATTTGGAAACCAAAGGTGCTTGAATAATTTTCTCTTTTAAATATAACCAAAAGGTCAACTTAAGCAAGGCAAGCAGGCCTGAGTTTTTAAAGGGATATATTTTTAAATTAGCAGGAGATTGGACCTGCCATACATGGTCAAAGCATTCACCCATCCACTCCAGCATCCATCCCTGAGAGGGAACACCAGCAGGTGCCTCCAGAAAGAAACTCCCCCAGTTGGCCAAGTGTCCAAGTTGTCACTTGGTACCAGTGTCACAGCCCAGCAAACCAGCCTGTGACAAACTTGCTGCAGAGCAGCTCAGGGAGCACACGCCTTGGGTGCACCAAAACACAGTGCACTGTGTCAAAAAGTGCCAGATATACAGCCAAGAGGCATCATTCCCCAACATTTTTGTTTCAACAACTGTGTCTGCACAAAGCCAAGTCAAATTCCACACGTGAGGTAGAGTAACTCAGCTGTCCTGTGTTGTCTTCTGGCCTGAAGAACCAAAATATCCAACCCGTGATCTACAGAATGAGGCTTTTCCTTCCTCTGAAACATCATTCAGTGACTTTTTTTTAAAAGTGCCCCTATTATCTCCCAAGATTCTACTCAAAAACTCGTCACACAAAGGCTTGGCATCTTCACATTTCTAGTCTGTGATCATGAAATGACTACTTTGCCAGTTCTCTGGTAACACAAACCTGGAGCAGCTCCTTTGGTTACACACGGGTATTTCTCAAACTGCCTCCACAAAACCTCTGTGAGTTAAATTCCCTCTATCTCCTACATGAAGAAATGGAATCATGAAGTAGCTCATCCCTGTTTTTTTGGGGGAGGCACCACTCCAGAGCTCACACTGTGAGAACACTCCACCCTGCAAAGTGGATCCTACACTTTTTTCAAATATCAGGCAAAACCCAAAGAAAGACAGAAACAAGATTAAAAAAAAAACCCACCGTACACCACGTTTTAATTGCACCTTAGCACTGCTATGACTGCAGGACCTCCAAAATAATGGTGATTAAAATGCTGCAGTATCTGGGCTGTCTTCACTCGCCCTAAGGCAGCAACGGGAACCGGTTTATTTTGGCTACAGGCAAAGCGAAACATCGCTCCTGGAAAGCCAGCTGATGAACTCCCGGCTCCCAAACAAACCTTCGGGCCAGCTGCTCAAGAGGTAGAATGCTGAAACCCACCTTCCTCCTCCCTGCTTCACCCTTCAAGTCGACCCTGCTGGGTGGGTGGGCTTGACAACAAAAACCAAGCAGAAAATGGAGGAGGAATAAAAAAAAAAAACACACCAAACAAAAAAAAAAAAACACCACACGCCAACAAACAAACAGAACGAGGGGGTGAGGTGGACAAAGAGCACCAGGTTTTAGCAGGTACCAGAGAGACAACCGAGGGGTGGGACAACCTGCGGCGGGACCTGCACGGGGGGGGGTGGGGGGGGGGGGGTGTTATTCCCACCGTTTTTTCCCCCCCCCGCCCCCTCACGATGTACGAGGGCAACACCCAGAGATGCAGAGACGCAGGAGGTTTCACCCCGTTCCCGAATGTGCCCCCTCAGCAAGCGGGGGCTCCCGGGGAAGGCGGGGAAGGGGGGGGGGGGGAAGGCCGAGGCGGGGCCCAGGCAGGAAAGCCGGGCCGCCTTCCTGCCCCCGCGCCGCCACCGGAGCCAGCCAGGCCGGCCTGGGCCCCGCGCTGCCGGGAACCTCCTGAGGGGGCTGAGCCGCCGCTGCCCGAGCTCCCCGCGGGGCCCGGCTCTGAGGGGTGGGTGGGCTGGGGTGGGGGGGGGTGCGTGGGACGGACCCCTCCACAAAGAACGATCGAGGGTAAAGCGGTTGGGCGGGTAAAGACTCACCGAGCGGGGGGTGGGGGGGCCGCCACGGGGCGGTGATGGCGGCGGGACCCACCGGGGCGATGGCGGCGGCAGCGGGACCCACCGGGGCGGCGGCGGCGGCAGGAGCCGGAGGGGGAAGCGGAACCGCCGCGCGTGGCCACAGCCCGCCGGGGCGGGGCCCCCCCGCGCGACTACAGCTCCCGGCGGGCCCCGCGCGGGGCGGGCGCTCGGGGGGCTGAGGGGGGAGATCGGGGGGAGAGGCTGGGGGGGCTGAGGGGGGAGGTCGGGGTGGCTGAGGGGGGAGATCGGGGGGGAAAGGCTGGGGGGCTGAGGGGGGAGATCGGGGGGGCTGAGGGGGGAGATCGGGGGGGAGAGATCGGGGGGGCTGAGGGGGGAGGTGGGGGGCTGAGGGGAGGGATCGGGGGGGAGAGTTGAGAGATCGGGGGGAGATCGGGGGGCTGAGGGGAGAGATCGGGGGGGCTGAGGGGAGAGATCGGGGGGCTGAGGGGAGAGATTGGGGGGGCTGAGGAGAGAGATCGGGGGGCTGAGGGAAGAGATCAGGGGGCTGAGGGGAGAGGCTGAGGGAAGAGATGGGGGGCTGAGGGGGGAGATCAGGGGGCTGAGGGGGGAGATTGGGGGGGCTGAGGGGAGAGGCTGGGGGGGCTGAGGGGAGAGATGGGGGGCTGAGGGGAGAGGCTGGGGGGGCTGAGGAGAGAGATCGGGGGGCTGAGGGGGGAGATGGGGGGCTGAGGGGAGAGATCAGGGGGCTGAGGGGAGAGGCTCGGGGGGGCTGAGGGGGGAGATTGGGGGGCTGAGGGGGGAGATCGGGGGGCTAAGGGAGGAGATCGGGGGGCTGAGGGGAGAGGCTCGGGGGGCTGAGGGGGGAGATCAGGGGGGAGAGGCTGGGGGGGCTGAGGGAAGAGATGGGGGGCTGAGGGGGGAGATCAGGGGGCTGAGGGGAGAGGCTGGGGGGGCTGAGGAGAGAGATCGGGAGGCTGAGGGGAGAGATCGGGGGGCTGAGGGGGGAGGCTCAGGGGGCTGAGGGGGGAGGCTCAGCGGGGCTCCCCTCCTCCTCTGCGGGTCGTGGGATGAGCTGGGGTTGGAAAAAAGAGCTTCCAGAAGATCCTGTACAACCCTTAGCCTAACCACAGCTCAACCGTGTCCCCAAGTACTGCTCCAGGGATGTGGGCTGCAGCTAGGCAGGCAGCTCCAACACCTGGCAAGCCAAGTGCCTTTTTTTTTTTTGTGAAGAAATTCAGCCTAGTATCCCATCTCAACCTCCCCTGGCACGACTTGAGGCCATTTCCTCTCATCCTATCACTTGTTCCTGGGGAGCAGAGCCTGACCCCCCTGGCTCCAACCTCCAGAGCCAGCAGGTCTCCCCTCGCCTCCTTGTCTCCAGGCTGGACACCCCCAGCTCCCTCAGCTGCTCCTCACAAGTTCTCCAGACCCTTCTCCTTCTGCTCCAGCCCCTTCCCCAGCTCCCTTGCCGTTCCCTGGACAAGCCCTGACGGCTCAATCTCCTTTCTGAAGCGAGGGGCCCAGAACTGAAGACAACACTTGAGGCGCAGCCACGTACAGGGCTAAGATCAGCTCCCCAGCCCTGCCGGCAGATCACCTCCAAACTGCCTCTTCACCCCTCGCTTCCATCATTTGAGGCAGCTCCCTCAATGCTTCATGTTGTGAGGAAAACCAGTTTTGGCACAGCTCAGGGGCTTTGTGCTGTGGGTGCCAGGGTCTTCTCGAGGTCTGCGTGGCAGCCAGCCCGCGCCGAGACCAGCAGGTTGGGAAGGACGTGTGAGAGCGCTAAGGGGGCAGAGCTTCATGACCCTCCTCTGTGCCCTACCAGCTCTTCCTTTGGTGCTGGAAGGGGCAGCAAATTAACCCTTCTCCCATCAGCTCCTCAGGTTCAGAAGGCCACAGGGCTCAGGTGCAGCGTTACCTGTGAAAGCAGCATGTGTCGGCTACAGAGCAGCTTGCCGTGTTGCCACTTCTACCATCAGCAACCTAAGCTGCCCACATGCCAAGAGAGGCAGTAGTTACACAGCTGAGAAAGCAGCATACACGCCCTCAAGGCTTCTCCCCCCAGATTCCTGTGATACATTTAATCTTCCAGCTGACTTGCCCAAAAATCTACCTGCCCTGCAGCTTGGATCTTGCCTCCTCTGTCAGTCCAGGCTTGAAGCAGCATCTGATTTTTCCTTCAGAAGAAGGAGGACATATTATCAGGCAGCTCCTCTTCATAAAGGCCTCGGGGAGAAGCAGCAGGCTTCCACAAAGGCCTGAAACCTCCATGCAGGTCCAGGCACAAAGAGTGTGGATCAGACGTTCCACCTTCTGTTGCCTTCAGCCAATGCTTGCTGGCTATCTTCTCTCTTCCTCTTCACTGAATTACTGCAGAGCCAATGGTCACAGAAAACCTGCCCCAACAGATCTGCCTTTTTTCAGCCCTGCTCTTCCAGGAACAGTACTCCAAAATGACCCTGTGGCTGCTGGGGAGTGCTCTGGTCTACTTCCTACTACAGGCAAGGCCATCTCCTCACTTCTCTTTGCATATTGCTTTGTTACTTTCCTACTCTGACTCAACTCCGTATTCATCCTAGGACCAAGATGTTGCTAATTCATCTCTGCATGTACATCTCAAGAAACCACTGCAGATTTCTGAGCTTCTCACTTCCCTCAACTCTACTTTCCGTCCCTCTAAGGTGACCTTGCTGCTTCAGCCTTGTACCCCTAAACCCACTGGGCTCCTGCTCCAAACCATTTTCAGAATCCTTCCCCCCCTGCCTGTTCTCCAGCCTCCCTCTCCATCTTTTTAAAGAAACAAGGACCCTTTTTTCCTTTGTGGATTTTTTTTTTGTTATACCCATTCATTTGTGATTCAGAAAGTCTTAACCCCTACTGTGGCTTTTAACATCCCCATCCTCCCCCTTTTCCTTTCACTGCTCTAATTCCATCCTTATACACGTGTCCACCCATTGTATCTCTGTTCTCCTGCCAAGAACTCAGCCACCTCATTCCTGTCTCCCAAGCTGCCAGAAATTTTCCACAAGGGAGCCTTACAACTCATATCTCCATATCCCTGTGGGGCTGGCACCTGCATCCCCCAGTGTCTGGCACACCTTCAGGATGCTAAACACAGTCCTTGCTTAACAACAGTAGTTTCTGATAAAAGTTTAACTGGCAAATTCCTTCACTCTTAGCACTACAATAATTAGTAGACTCATTAACAGCTTTGAAAGAAAAACTTGTCTCTTTAGAATACAAATGGATTTTAAACCAGCAAATACTTGCTGTTTGCCGTAGCAAAAAGACACCCCCTGAGAAGTTCAGTGATTTCTCTCACATTTTACCTGGCTCAGAATCAGCATTACTCAAGTGCAGCTGAAAAGCCTGTTGGTGGGATCCTGATGAGTTTTAGATGTGCTGAGTGAGCCACGTGCCAGCCAGACCAATTAGTGCACATTGCAACAGGCAGCTTGGTCGGTGCTCAACCCCCTGTAATTCAAGCCCCTCCTGCTGGTTTCTCCTACAGCTTCTTACCACTAATGCTGGTTTCCATTCCCACATCCTCACTTGGCACAGATCTCCAAACCATCCACTCGTGTTTTTGCCACTCCTAGGTCTGAATGACCATTTCCTTTCACTAGACTCTTTTTTTCACTCAGCTTGTTTTAGCTGAGGGATTCAACCTGTGGTTTTCAATTGCTATTATCTGATGTTACAAAACCTGGGGAGCTTTTAGGCTATGACAAGGACCTTCCAGAACTGGGCAGTCTGGGATGTTGGATTCCAAGGGTCAGACTGCAACACAGAATTACCTGTGAGCACAAGGACAAACTCAACTCTGGGGATTAAGAATCCCTGCTCAGAGACAAGCGTTGCTGGTGGTCCCCAGCTCTGCTGGGCTGATGCAGTCAAACAGCACCAGATCCCTCTGGGATTGTTCTCTGGAATTCCTCCCTTCCCCCAGGCAGATGCAGCGTGTGACCCTCTGAGGTAGCAGCACTGGCACAGCCATCATCATCCAGCCCAGGGAGAACAAGAGCCCAGTGTCACAGCACTTGCCAACCTGTCGTGGGCGAAGTCACAAGACGAGAGCTCTCTATTCAATTCCAGCAGAAGCAGAAAGATGCCCAAGGGATCCTGGAGCTACAGCTGGACAGCCATGAAAGGCTGATTCTGCTGAGGAGCAGCCTCAGCTGCACAGAGCCCTTCAAAGCAGGGGCAGAATTTGAAAACCAGGATTTTCATTCACACGCCACCAACCCCCCCCCCCCCCACTCCCCAAAATCACCTGCTTTTCCTAACTTACTCTCAACTTACAGGGAAGAAAACGCGTTTTCTCCACCACCAACCCCCAGCAGTTACCACAAGCTCACAATGCCACCTACTGACAACCAGGAGCAGCAGCCAAGCTCTTCTGTCCAGCCAGAGCAACTCAGGTTTTCCATTAAGCAATTTCCTCTCCGTTTCCTTCGGTTTACCAACTGTTCTGATGGCTCAGTGCAAGTCTTCTAAAGGTTTGCTTCTTTTCACCAGCTTTTACCTTACAAGGGTCATTCCTTCAGCTTATGGTGTAGGGAGAAATTTCTTTCCCATTTTCCTAAACTCTCTCAACTCTGGCCAATTGGACGATTAATCCAATGGCTCCCAACTATTAGAATGGGAGAGATTATTTAAGCCTTCTCCTGTCCCAGGTAAGCACAGAACATCTCCTCCAAAATTCACACACAACCCATCTGGACAACAAGCTTAAAATTCAGAAACTTTAATGACTAAATAATGTTTTTTCATACCCTTAGTAACCAATCCTTGTGTCCACTAGTTTTAATTCCAGAAACACAAATACCTGTATGAGGAAGCACTAGTCAGAGCGAGCTCTAGGCCAGGGGAAGGGAATCAGAACCAAGACTGGGACAGTCCTTCCAGCTTTTTGCACTGCTGCTCCTACCCTCCATCTGCTTGGACTGTTGACAACACACCAAAACAGTCCTCTGGTGTGTGCAAGGTGTTTGTGAGAGTTAGGACAAGGAATTATTATTTCATAGGATTATAGAATAATAGAATGGTTTGGGTTGGAAGGCACCTTCAAGATGATCCATATCCAACCCCCTGCATGGGCAGGGACACCTCCCACCAGCCCAGGTTGCTCCAAGCCCCATCCAACCTGCCCTTCAACACTGCCAGGGATGGGGCAGCCACAGCTTCCCTGGGCAACCTGGGCCAGGCTCTCACCACCCTCACACTCCAGAATTCCCTCCTCATGTCTCACCTCAGTCTCCCCTTTCCCAGTTTTTATCCATCCCCCCTTGTCCTCTCCCTCCCTGCCCTTGTCCCAAGTCCCTCCCCACCTTTCCTGGAGCCCCTTCAGGCACTGGAAGGTGCTCTCAGGTCTCCCTGGAGCCTTCTCTCCTCCAGGCTGAACACCCCAACTCTCCCAGCCTGTCTCCAGAGCAGAGCTGCTCCAGCCCAAGGATCATCTCTGTGGCCTCCTCTGGACTTGCTCCAGCAGCTCCATGTCCTTCTTGTTTTGGGGGCTCCAGAACTGGATCCAGCAGTGCTGGGGGGACCTCACCAGAGCAGAGGGGCAGAATCCCCTCCCCTGTCCCTGCTGCCCACGCTGCTCTTGCTGCAGCCCAGGACACAGTTGGCTTCTGGGCTGCAAGCACACATTGCTCCTGTCGAGCTTCTCATCAACCATCACCCCCAAGCCCTTCTCCTCAGGGCTGCTCTCAACCCACTCTCTGTCCAGCCTGTCTTGGTGCTTGGGATTGCCCTGGCTCAGGTGCAAGACCTTGAATTTCGAGAAGCTGCTGTAATATTCAGTGAGCTTTGCTGGCCAGAGGTCAGTCATTCAGCCTTTATTCAGAGCAGATCACTGGGGAGGAGAAGTGTCCATATTTGCACACAGCTGCAAGGATCAGGCTGGAACAGAGCACCGTGGCAAGGAGAGTCAGGACACACACTAGGGAGCTGTGTTGCTTGAGTCCCACTGGGACCTGCAGAATCGTTTCCTTGGATGCCTACAAAGAAAAAAAAAACCACATGGATGACATGGCTTGAACACGCTGCAACTTAGAGGATTAGTAACCAGAGCACTGTTTAACTAACCCCTTGCCAAGGCTTCTTCTGGGATTTGAGATCAAAACTGAGACTGGACATCACCTTTCCACCTACAGCACATGGAGAGGCAGCTGCAAAGCTCAATAAATTAGTCTGCTACCATTTGAAGTGACAGCCACTTAGATCCTCTGCATCTTTGTTCCTACAGGAGGCTTGCCATGGAGGGTATGTCCATAACACAGCATGGAAGAGAGAAACTCTGGGAATGAGCCTTTCACAGCTCATTTTTCTCCAAGGTGAACAACTGTTTGGTTTCTCTGTGATGGAGAAAGCTCCAAAACATTTTTGGACAAGAGCTGGAGCTACCCCAGAGGTCTGCAGGTATCTTAAATATAGGAAAGCATCCGTGTTACAAAACCAACAGGTTTTTTATGAGACAAATTGATCTGAGTCCTGAACCTCTACAGCACTGCAACCCTTTCAAGTATCAAAGGCAGTTGTTGACCACATTAAAGATCCAACTTTCCTTGGTCTTGGAACAGGGAATGAAGAAACTTCACCTTTTCCTAGATACTTGGCCAATCAGATAACAACCAAACAGAAGTGACCTCTTTTTTAAAGATGTTATCCCTTCAATCTCTGGGGTTTTACTCCTCCTTTAGTTAGACCATAAAGTAGTTTTTCATTTTGCTTCTCCTCTGAAGCACCTATTTTGTGAAGCCTTTTTTTAATTTGACCACTGGCCAATTCTATCCTAGAATTCCAAGTAAACTATCCACAAAAGGTAAGGAGAGCAGTCCCATAAAGGATGAGAAGAGCACAGAGTGACTAGAAACATGTCAGAAGGGCAAGAGGACACCATTAAAAGCTGGTCAGAAAGGGAGAAGGGAGCATCCCAAAGAGGGAATGACACAACTCTTGTTTTCCTCATGAATCCTTGTGCTGTGGAAATTGTTCATCACAGAAAAAAAAAGGCAGCAATTGTTAGATGAGAACCAAGAATTCCCACCAGAAATCAGAACTCACAGGTTTGTGCCTGGCACTGTACCACTGGCAAGGGCTGAGGGCTTGGCCTGGACAGGGACCTTCCACCTCAGCAGGCTCCCAACACTCCATCAACAGGTGACCTAGGGTAGATGTTCATGCATCAGCAGGATCCCATAGAATAGAATAATGGAATGGTCAGGGTTGGAAGGGAGCTCTGGAGATCAGCCAGTCCAACCCCCTGCTTGAGCAGGATGCCCTGGAGCAGATCCCACAGGAACACATCCAGGTGGGGTTGGAATGTCTGCAGGGATGGAGACTCCACAGCCTCCCTGGGCAGCCTGTCCTGGGGCTCTGTTACCCTTGTAATAAATTGTTCCCTCATGTTGAGGTGGAACTTCCTGTGTTCCAGTTTGTGTCTATTGCCCCTTGTCCTATCACAGGGCACCACAGAAAAGAGACTGGACTTCTCCTTGACCCCACCCCTTCAAATATCTGTGAACATTAATAAGATCCCCTCTCAGTCTTCTCTTCTCCAGACTGAGCAGCTCCAGCTCTCTCAGCCTTTCAGATGTCCCTGTCCCTTTATCATCTCAGTGGCCTCTACTGGACTCTCTCCAGTAGCAACTTGTCCTTCTTGAACTGGGCAGCCCAGAACTGGACACAACACTCCAGGTGAGGCCTCTCCAGGGCAGAGGAGAGGGGGAGGAGAACCTCCCTCCACCTGCTGGACACCCTCTTCTTAATGCCCCCCAGGATGGCACTGGCCCTCTTGGCCACAAGGCTGTCCCATGGATAACTTATCCCATCCTTCAATGCAGCCTGCAGGACTTCTCCAAACAAGGTGTCTTTCCTCCACAACAGCCAGAATCTACTACTCCCTCAAGACCAAGAGGTGAAACAGCTCCAAACAGCTAACCTGGATGGTCACAGCAGTGCTGGGAAGTCCTTTTCCTGAACTTTGCAGCTCTTCCCTTCCTGATGCAGCAGGTACCCAAGGAAGACTCTTCCCCCTTGTGTTATCTTGGCCCTTCTCTCCTTAACAGGGCAAAGGATTCATCATTGGCCTGGAGACCCCTCAACATTCAGTTATCATTTCTCTTCCCCCAGACCACAGAATTCCAGTCTCCCTGTTGCCCCCCTGCTGGCACAGGCAGGAACTCCCCTCCAAACGTTCAGATGTTTTCCTCTTAATAATTAGGATCTTTTCCTGCTCAGAAGTAATAAATGTGGCAGAAAAATGTGAAGATTTCACAGCCCTTTGCTAAGTGACCAGGCAGTTTCCTTACCTCTAAGTTTATCCCAGAAAATCACTGCCCAAATAACGTGCAAACAAAGATAAAGGAGCTGAGAATCATGAGCACATTGGGCTTGACAACCAGCAAGAATGATTTTCTGAAAGGAACTACAATTTGTACCAAAAATGGAGGATTTCAGTGTCACTGGATATCAGGTTCTCATTTCACAGGAGTCTGTGAAATTCCAACCTCCAGGCAGCTTTCTGCATCCCACCCTTGTTTATGGGAATGCAAGAAGAAAGTGGTAGGAACCACCAGAAGGCTTTGATCACCCTCCATACCTGATGGTGAAGATGGTGAAGGTGAAATTTGCCACAAATGGCTTCAGCTGCCCAGAGAAACACGGTGAAGAGGTGGCCTGGGACCTGCAGGGGCTGTGACAAACAGGCCAACTGCCAATTCTTGCCCTACAAGGTACAACACCCAGGGGTCTCTTGACAGTTCATCTGCCTTCAGCTTAATGCAGCAGCATTCAAAGAGGAAGACAACATGGTCCTCACCAGGGCCACCATCTTCCCCTGATGTTCACGTGACAACCGAGAGCTCCAACAAACACAGAGCCAGGTTCCAAGCTCCGGATTGCCCATGGATTCCCCTCTCCCCAAAAGGACACACAAATGAGAGAGAATCTCACTGTCACAGCAGCAGACCAGAACTTCTGGGCTCTTCAGAACCACCCAGGCTTCCTCAGGGCCTTCTCCTGCTGGCCGGTGGTAGCGCCCGTGCACGGGTAGGACAGCCCTGAAGCAACCAGAGCACCACGGGTCGGGTTCCAGGTACAGCACAACGAGGAGATCTGGGGCTAAATACTCAGGAGCTTCCACATCAACAACCTCAGGGATTAATGCTGCCTGTGAGGGGAGAAAGATCCAGATGTGGCTGCAACCAGAACTGACCCACGGGAGGGATGCAGGGGGCGGGGGGGGAAAACCCAACAGACAAGAGTTTTGGTGCATGATTCTGGGGTTTAAGAGGCTGCTGGGGTCACCTGCAGCCTCAGGAGGGAACCCTGTGGGGTTGGAAGGGACCTTTAAAGGTCATCTAGTCCAGCCCACCCTGCAGTGCACAGGGGGCATTTTAACCAGATCAGGTTGCTCAGAGCCTCCTCAAGCCTGACCTGGAATGTCTCCAGGGATGGGGCCTCCACCACCTCTCTGGGCAGCCTGTGCCAGAGCTTCACCACCCTCAGTGTCAAGAGCTTCTTCCTGATACTCAGCCTGAATCTGCCCTGCTCTAGTTTAGGGCCAGTGTCCCTCATCCTGTCACTTCACACCCCTGTAAACAGTCCCTCCCCAGCTTTCCTGGAGCCCCTTCATTCTCTTGCTGCAGCTGTGAAGCTCTTCAGCCTCAATACACAGGATGCTACTGTGTATTGACCCCCCACACCTCTTTTTTTTGGGGTGTTAACCTTCCATCTTCTCAACCTGAATAGCTTTTACCACAGCTGCTCCTCATGGCTAAGCAGAGTAGGGGTGGCTCCCCAGTTACACATGTCTGTGTGTGGAAATGAGAATGGTCAGGAGCTGGAACAGGCTGCCCAGGGCACTGGTGGAGTCACCATCCCTGGAAGTGTTCAAAAACCATTTAGATGTGGGACTCTGGGACATGGTTTAGCTGGCATTGTGGTGTTGGGCTGATGGTTGGACTTGGATGATCTTAGAGGCCTTTTCCCACCTTCATGATTCTATGAAACAGCAGCAGCACATGACACCAAACACCCTGCACCACCACCCCCTGCACCACCACCCCCTGCACCACCACTCCTTGCACCACCACCCCTTGCACCACCACCCCCTGCACCATCACCCCTTGCACCACCACCCCCTGCACCATCACCCCCTGCACCACCACCCCCTGCACCATCACCCCTGCACCATCACCCCCTGCACCATCACCCCTGCACCACCACCCCCTGCACCATCACCCCTGCACCATCACCCCTGCACCACCACCCCCTGCACCACCACCCCCTGCACCATCACCCCTGCACCATCACCCCCTGCACCATCACCCCCTGCACCACCACCCCCTGAGCTCTGGGGCTGGTACCTTGGTCAGATTGTGTCCCTGCAGTGACTCCAGCTCGTAGGGATCCACGTAGATTCCTGGTGGGAGACGAGTCCTGGCTGCCACTGCACACCCTCCTGCATCCTCCCCCGTGACACCAAGTTCCACCTTCACCAGCAGGTCCCTTCAAACGAGCAACAGAAGCCAAACCTTCACACCCACCCTTCAAGAGGTGGCCCACCCCCCCGAGATGGGCTCTGAAATGAGAGGAGACACAGCTCTGGGGTGCCTGGGGGGACAGATCGAGAAGCTCCCTGTTGGGCCCTGGTGTCTTTCTCTGCTTGGGGTGAGGTACTTCACTCCACATCCACAGAATCTTAGAATAGAATCATTTTGGTTGGAAAAGACCTTTAGGATCATCCAGTCCCACCGTTCCCCCAGCCCTGCCAAGGCCACCCCTGCCCCACATCCCTCAGCACCATCTCCAGGGCTAGGAAACCCCTCCAGGGGTGGGGACTCCCCCCCTGCCCTGGGCAGGGGCCTGACAACCCTTTTGGGGAAGAAGTTTCTCCTGAAATCCCACCTAAACCTCCGCTGGCACAATTGAGGCCATTTCCTCTGGTTCTGTCACTTGTTCCTGGGGAGCAGAGCCCGACCCCCCTGGCTCCAACCTCCAGAGCCAGCAGGTCTCCCCTCCCCTCCTTGTCTCCAGGCTGGACACCTCCAGCTCCCTCAGCTGCTCCTCCTCAGACAGGTGCTCTACCCCCTTCCCCAGCACAGGAAATTAGAACATAAACCCCACATGAAGGAAGATTTTCCTTGCTCTGAATCACTAACTCCAACCCAAACCTATTCCATGCTTCTTCAATTCTGTGAAGGAAAAGCTTCTTCACAGATACAAGTCCCCGTTGTGCCACAGCAGCAGGGGACAGCTCACCTGTGAAATCCCTCCTTCAGCAGCTCCTGCCTGACGCTGGCAGCCCGGCAAGCAGCCTCAGCACCTGACACAGCACAGGCCAGCCCAGGGAATGAGCACATGGGCAGAAACATCAGCCAGGGAAGTCAGGTCATCTGCAAAGCCCTCTGCAAACCCCTCAGGGCAGGAGAGAGACAGCGCTGCATAGAATCCCAGACTGGGTTGGGTTGGGAGGGACCTTCAAGATCATCCAGTCCCAACCCCCTGCATGGGCAGGGACACCTCCCACCAGCCCAGGCTGCTCCAAGCCCCATCCAACCTGCCCTTCAACACTGCCAGGGATGGGGCAGCCACAGCTTCCCTGGGCAGCCTGGGCCAGGCTCTCACCACCCTCACACTCCAGAATTCCCTCCTCATGTCTCACCTCAATCTCCCTCTTCCAGTTTTCATCCATCCCCCTTGTCCTCTCCCTCCCTGCCCTTGTCCCAAGCCCCTCCCCAGCTTTCCTGGAGCCCCTTCAGGCACTGGAAGGTGCTCTCAGGTCTCCCTGGAGCCTTCTCTTCTCCAGGCTGAACACCCCAACTCTCCCTCCCCCCGCCCGGAACCTGGGCTCCGCCGTGCTCGGAGCAAGGGGAAAGACTCCACACGGTCCCGGGGCCACGCTCCGGGCTCCCCGCGCCGGGAGCTGCTTACGGAGGGCTCCGAGGAGCGCGGCCAGCCCGGCGCAGAGCAGCGCCCGCCACCCGCCCGCCATGACAGTCCCGCTCCGCGCCGCCCCGCCGGGGCGCCCGCCGCACTCGCCTGACCAGCCGCGCCGGCAGGGACCGGCCGGAAGGCGCCGCGTGCCGCAGGCAGCGCTGCGGGCAGCCCGATGGAGGGGGGGGCCCTGATGCGGGAGGGCCCGGCGGCGCGGCCGTAGCCATGGCAACCAGGCCTGCGCCGCCGGGCCCGGGAGGCGCGTCCCTGCCCCCCCCGTCCCGCCGGCCTCCGGGGAGAGGGCGAGGAGGGCGGGCCCGCTCCTCCCTCCTCCCTCCTCCCTCTCTCAGCCTTCAGGCCTCAGCCCGGCGCGGCCCCCGAGGGGTTTGTGAGCGGAGGAACCCGCGGCAGGAGGCCGCTGTGTGGTCCCCGGGGACGCGCAGGGCTTCCCACCCGTGGAGCGTCAGGCAGGACGAGGTGAAGAGCCTGGGAGCTGGGGCAGAAGAGGCTGTGGCAGGTAAACCGTTCCTGGCTTTCCAGAGCCACGGACCCAGCAGGCAACAAGTCTGGGTGGGGAAGAAAACTCCTCGTGCCTCGATTGGCTGTTTAGTGGCACTTTGCGCTGTGACAACAAATGAGCACAGACAGGCCCTGCAGCGCCTTCCTCAGCGGGCAGAGCAGCACACGAGCTGCTGTGGGGCACGAAAGCCCAACACCAAGCCCCAAAGCTTTAAGGCAGGAGCTGGGGGGCACCCCACCCCCTGGCACCCGGCTGACAGGGCACCTGCGGGTTCCCCTGCCACCTGGGAGACTTCACACCCTGGCTGGGTGAGCTCAGGTCGCTCTAACCCCGACCAAAAGGACAGTGCTGAGAGACCCTCAGGCTTCTTTTCCCTTTCTCCTGGTTTTTCAGGGAGCTGAGGACACCTGGCAGAGCTGCCCACAAGAGCTGCCATGTCCTACCTTGCCAAGAAGTGTGGTGTTCGTTTCCAGCCCCCCTCCATCATCCTGGTCTACACAGAAGAGGGCAAGGAGAAGACTCGCCTGCACGTCATGCCTGTCAGGAATTTCTCCCAGTTCTCAGGTGTGGGATCTTCCCTGGAGCTCTTCTTGGGGATATTAAGAAGAGTGTGTCTAGCAGATGGAGGGGGGTTCTTCTCCCCCTCTGCTCTGCCCTGGTGAGGCCACATCTGGAATATTGTGTCCAGTTCTGGGCTCCCCAGTTCCAGAAGGACAAGGAGCTACTGGAGAGAGTCCAGCCCAGGGCACTGAGATGCTGAGGGGGCTGGAGCACCTGCCTGTGAGGAAAGGCTGGGAGAGCTGGGGCTGCTCAGCTGGAGAAAAGGAGGCTGAGGGGGGATCTGATCAGTGCTGAGCAATATCTGCAGGGGGTGGCAGGAGGATGGGCCAGACTCTGCTCAGGGGTGTCCAGGGACAGGACAAGGGGCAATGGGCACAAACTGGAGCTCAGGAGGGTCAAGTTCAATATGAGGAAAAGCTTCTTGACTGTGAGGGTGACAGAGCCCTGGGACAGGCTGCCCAGGGAGGCTGTGGAGTCTCCATCCCTGGAGACATTCCAGCCCCACCTGGATGTGTTCCTGTGGGATCTGCTCTAGGGGACCCTGCTCTGGCAGGGGGGTTGGACTGGGTGATCTCCAGAGCTCCCTTCCAACCCCAGCCACTCTGTGACTCCAACATGCAGGGAGGGGCAAAGAGGGGCTGTTTCCCAGACAACACTGTCTCCCCTGAGGAGCCCAGGGCTACGTTTATACCCTGAGCAGTGGCTCTGCTAAGTCTGCAGGTCTTGCTTGCAAGGGTTTGGGAGAAGAGGATCAGTTTATGGGAGGAGATTTGCCTGTGGCTGTAATTGTTCACAGGGACCTTCTCTTCAGACTGCAGCCTGGCAGCTGAGCAGCTGAAGAACAACCCACGACACCAGGCTTACCTGGCAGGAACCTCCCTGCACCAGCTGCAGAAGATGTACTACCTGCTGAGGGGACATCTGCGAGGAGAGAGCCTGGCTGAGAGCTTGGAAAAGTTCCAGCAGGAAGAGACCATCGACCCAGAAGAAGATCTGAACAAATTAGATGACAAAGAACTTGCCAAAAGGAAGAGCATCATGGACGAGCTCTTTGAAAAGAACAGGAAGAAGAAGGACGACCCGGATTTCATCTATGACATCGAGGTGGAGTTTCCACAGGAGGAGCAGCTGGAGTCCTGTGGCTGGGATGGGGACTCAGATGAAGACATCTGATTCCAGCCAAAGATGTCTTGGATGGGCAGCTCAGAGACAGCCCTCACAGGGATGAGCATCCACATCATTGTCAGCTCGTGCCACCGAGGCCTGTTGGACTGACTCTGGACACCCTGAGGTGCCACAGCAACCACCTTGAGCTGAGCTCAGTGACATGGAAACTGGATGTATTGGGTGGTTTTAGTCTCCTTTTCCTGTGCCTGAGTGCTACAAGAATTTTCAACTCTTTACTCTTTCAGTCAGACTTAGCTGAAGACCTGACCAGCTTCTCCCCTGCTGGGATTTCTGTTTGGCTTCATCTGAAAATGAAATAGGAAAGATTTCTGTCTTGAAAGCAACTTTGGAGCTTTATTGGAACTTACTTGAATGTTTCATTTGTACTAGTCATTCTGGAGAAAGCAACGTGGCATCTCATGTTTCCTGAGTCATGGATTCACAGGCTGGTTTGGGTTGGGAGGGACCTTCAAGATCACCCAGTCCCAACCCCCTGCATGGGCAGGGACACCTCCCACCAGCCCAGGCTGCTCCAAGCCCCATCCAACCTGCCCTTCAACACTGCCAGGGATGGGGCAGCCACAGCTTCCCTGGGCAACCTGGGCCAGGCTCTCACCACCCTCACAGTGAAGATGGTGCTTAATCCTCCAGCTCCCACTGACTCCAATGTAAATCTTGGCATTTAAGAGATGGAGCATCTAGAAATAAGTTGGACTTGAAGGTACTTTTGAAAATACCATGATCTCAAGCTGATGAAGTGAGGTGTTTGGCTTCCTTGTTCTCCTGGGTGATGGTCTCCCAGGAAGTGCTCAGCTCTGGGAAGATGTAGTATCCAAAAAAAAAACAACCCCAAAACGCAATAAAATAGTGTGGCAGAAGGTCCCCAAGGCTGAGGTGGGTTCAGAGTCACACAAACCCTTCACCCCTGCTCCCCTCCCTCATCACACCACAGCTCCCTGCTGATTTTTACAGACCTGGTTGTCCACCTGCCCAGCCAGAGCGTGACATCCTCACTTGGGTGCAAGAACCCTGTGGGACACGGTGTTGGAAGCCCTGCTGGAGGGGAGGGAATGGCCCCCCCTGCCCTCCCCTTGCCTACAAGCCCCCTGCTGCACTGGGAGAGGCACCACCTCCCCCTGCTTCATCCATGCTGACCACTCCCAGACACCCTCCTCTAGACCTGTGCTCCAAGCAAGCACACTCCCTGGGTTTCCCACCAGGAGGGTGACTGTCCTGTTGCTCCCCAGGATGTCCCTTTGGCTCTTACAGAAGATGGGGGTGACATTTGCCTTTCTGCAGTCACTGAGGGGCCTCCCTGATCTCCATGCCCTTGCAAAGATGATGACCAGCAGCTTTGTAAGGACACCAACCACTCTTAAAAGCCTGGAAGCTCATCGTGTTGCCCTGACATCCCTGGCAGGTCCCAGCCTCAACTTTCCCAGCACCATGTCCCCGTGCCTGGGGCCAACCTGCCAACACCTCCCATGGTGGAGGAGCCTTGAGTATTCCCCCCCCCCCCCCCAACACGGGCTCAACACCACCCACAAACAACTTCTCCATGCCCTGGGTTCCTACAGACGTGCCTTCCCCACAGCTGTGCCTCACACCCCCCTGCCAAAAGCAGAAGCAGCCACCGTGGTGGAGGAAGCACCCAGATCCACCCTCCAAGGGCAGGCCCAGCACCCACAGCAGGGGGAAAGGGCCCCAGGCTGCTCACAGGGGCACCCTGCCCACCCTGCCAGCTGGGAGACCCACCAGGGGAGGTGGCAGGGATGTATTCACAGGTCACTGCTGTCCCTTGGGCCTGTGGTTTATGGGCAGAAGAAGAGCTGAAATGAGCTTTGGGACTCCCCAGCTGAGGCCTGATGTGGTTCTGGCAGTTTTGGTCTCCAATTGGGCCAAGAAAGCAGCTGTTTTCTGAGATGGATCTGGCAGCTGGGTTTCCAGAGCCTTGCCAGTGCTCAGCCCCAGTTGGTCCAGTATGGATCTTCCAGCCTGGGGTCAGCAACCAGCCAGAGAATCACTGAATCATGGAATCATCCTGGTTGGAAGGGACCTTGAAGATCAAGTCCAACCATAACCTACATCCCCCCTTCCAGAACCTGATTCATCTGTTCAATGCTTCCTAAGCCCTGTATCTACATTTCTTCTAACCACTTCCAGGGATGGTGACTCCACCACCTCCCTGGGCAGCCTGTTCTACTGTCCCAACACTCTTGGGGTAAATACATCCCTTCTCATCTCCAGCCTGACCCTCCCCTGGTGCAGCTTCAGGCCATTTCCTCTGGTCCTGTTACTCACTTGGGAGAAGAGGCCAAAGCCCCCTCACCACACCCTCCTTTCAGGGAGCTCTGGAAGCAATGAGCTCTCCCCTCAGCCTCCTTCCAACTACACGATCCCAGGTCCCTCAGCCTCTCCTCATCTCCTCTCCATGCCAGGCTCACCAGTCACCCTGATCCCTGTGCCTGCTGGATGCTGCCCTGATGCTGCCAGCACCTGCCTGGGCCCCCCCAGCACCACCCCCAGCCCCACATCAGCCTCAGGTATCTCCACCACCTCCCAGAACAACCCCAGTGTAAGGCAGAGTCACAGAGTGGTCAGGGTGGGAAGGGTCATCCAGTCCAACCCCCTGCCAGTGCAGGATCACCTACAGTAGATCCCACAGAAACAGATCCAGACAGGTTGGAAATGTCTCCAGACAAGGAGACTCCACCACCTTGTGCCCCCAGCACACCCCACCAAGCTCATCTGAGTCCAGATGAGGACAAGCCCCCATGGTGTTCCCCCACACCACTCATTTCCCACACCCTGTGTTCTCCTTCAAGAATCATGGAATGGGTTGGGTTGGAAGGGACCTCACAGATCACCTAGTAAACTCAAGACACGTTTCGCTGGAGACATCCCATGGAATAAAGCTGCTCTGGTTCCCAGCAGGGCTTTTGAGGTAGCACAAACCACCATCCCCTCTCCCTTCCACCCATGGTGACCCTCTGAGGAGCAGTGCCACCTCCCCTGGGAGCACAGGAGAGCTGGGAGGTGCTGCCACCAGGGCTGGGGGCAGGAAACCCACCCGTGCTGCTGGAGCCCGTGGCCTGCTGCAACAGAGAAGAAGGCCCACTCCTATTTCATCTCCTTCACACCTCTTTAATCCAGCAGCTGCTGGAGGGAAAGGACTTGATGAGCAAACACGACCTCCAAGATAACTGATCCTCCTGTCTTGAGTCAGTATTTGACACCGTTGCAACTTGGGTCCTTTTGAATGGGTTCTTCTAGCCAGGAGCATGACTCCACCAAGCAACTTCACCCCAGGATGTGTTTCCCAGCCCTGCTGACAGTGCCTGTCTTCTCAGCAGCAGACCCAGGGCTGCCTGCCAGTTTGCTGATGCTGGCCAGAGCAGCCCAGGAAGCTGCAGCCATGGAGACCTTCTCCACAGTGCCCAGGCAGTGCCTGCTCCAGCCCAGCCCATGGAGGCTGCTTGCAGAGCTGGAGGATGTTTTGCAGCAGAGAATTGGGGTGAATAAATAAAAGGAACTGCCTGAATGGGGGCAAAAAAACCACCCAGCACTGGGGGGCAACTGTTCATGTCCCTTTGGCCCAGAGGTTGTTCAGCGTCACGTCCTTCCTCGACATCAGCTGAAGGTTTCTGCTCAAGATGTGTCCCTTAGGGATGGCCAGCACGGCTCCAGGCTCCATCCCCAGCCACTGCACCCCTGGGGCACCCTCAGGGCGTCGGTGGCAGGAAGAGCAGCTCTCCCAGCCCAGCAAACCACCAGCTCACCCACCTCAGGGGGATCATCACCTGCGCTCCCGACAACCGGTGGCATTCACCCTTCCTCTTGTCCCTCAGCGAGGGCTGGACACCCCACACCTGCTTTTCACCATCTTCAGCAGCTTCTCCTTCAGCATGAGGAAGACCACGACGAAGGCCACCAGGAGGGTGAGGCAGGTGGGCAGGGCCAGCACCAGGTAGAGGAGGGCCAGGTCGGCCGTGCGCCAGCGGCAGCTCCGCAGGACGGCGCCGGGCAGCGCCCGGGGACTGAGCGTGCGTGAGGAGAAGCTGCAGGTCACCTCCTGCCCGTCGGGGACACGCAGCCCCTCCACCTCCTGCAGGGCATCCCACCAGCCCAGAGTGCAGCAGTTGTAGGGGTTTTGGCTGAGGTAGACCTGCTGCAGGCTCCTTGCCAGCAGCGTCCTTGCCACGTCCGGTGGCAGAGCCGGGAGGAGGTTGTCCCGCAGGTCCAGGCTGTGCAGCTTCAGGATGCTGAGGGAGGTGGGGAAGATGGTCAAGGAGTTGCCCGAGAGGTCCAGGTGCACTAGGCTGTTAAAGGCAGAGAAGTCCACGGGGGTGGAGGAGAGGCTGGTGTTCCTCAGGGACAACACCTGCAGTGTCAAAGCGAGGTCCTGCAGCCACTCCAGGTCTCCAGACAGCGCGTGGTGGTTGTGGGAGAGGTCCAAATGCGTCAGGGATGTCCCCTGGAAGGGGTGGCCACCCAGTCCCTGCAGACCACAGCCTGCCAGGGAGAGGTGAGTCAAGGTCTGGACACCCCTGATGTCCACACAGAGAGGACTCTCCACCTCACCTGTGACAGCTGGCTGGGGACAGAGGTCAACCCGGTTGTGGCTGAGGTCCACAGTAGTGATCTTCCTGGTGTAGGTGAAAACCCCAGGAGGAAGCACCTGCAGCCTGTTGGTGCTGAGGTTGAAGAGCTGCAGGTTGGGCAGGATGTCCCTGGTACCCACCTCTGCCCCCAGCTCTGCCAGCTGGTTCTGGCTGAGGTCCAGCTCCATCAGCATGGCCAAGGGGTCTTCCTCTGACAGGTGGAACGTCTCCAGGCAGTTCTGGTTGAGCTTCAAGTGGGTCAGGGAAGGCATCCGGGCCAGGAAACCCTCTGGCAGGTACCAGACCTGGTTCTGGCTCATGTCCAGGAGGCGCAGGGAGGAGAGGTTGCTGTGGCAGATCTCATCCCAGAGACTGACTGTGGTGATGTTGGTGGAGTTGCCATCAACCAGCAGGAACTGCACCGTGACGTCGGCCAGGGAGGTGCCGTTGGGCAGGCGCTGGTAGAAGCTCACCTGGTTGTCCTGCAGCAGCAAGGAGCGCAGCCTGCTCTGCCGGGGCAACACGGGGAAGAAGAGGAGGTGGTTGTGGGACAGGTCCAACACCTCCAACTCAAAGAGGTCATCGATTTCCAGGGCCAGAAACCACTCGATGACATTGTGGCTGAGGTTGAGCACCCGGAGCTGGGTCAGGCCAAACTCCACCACGCACGGGAGGTAGTTGTAAGCGACATTGAGCCTCTGCAGCTTCTGCAGCCCTTCAAAAGCTTGGTCAATCTCAAAGATGTAGTTCTTTTCCAGGTTCAGCTCCAACAGCTGTGTCAGGTTAATGAAGATGGAGGAGTCCAGCCTCATGATGATGTTCCTGGCCACTGACAGGGACTCCAAGGAAGACAGGTTTTGGACCAAAACTGACACCATATCCTCAGTGAGGCGGTTTCCAGCTAGATCCAGCATCCTCAAGGCTGGCAGAGCAGAAAGAGCAGCTGCTGTCAGCGAGTAGTTGGTGAAGAGGAGGTTGTCTGCCAAGGAGAGGACGTGGAGGCCTTGGCTGCTGAGGAAGGCTCCGGGCTCAATGAGCTCCAGCCGGTTCTTGGTCAAGCTGAGGTGTCGCAGCTGGTGATGTGAGAGCAGAGAAGCATTGCCCAGAACCTGGATAGTGTTGTCATCAAGCAACAGCTCCTCAGCATCACCTCGAAGGTCTCCTGGGACACAGCTCAGCCACCTGCCACTGCAGTCCACCGTGCTCTGCATCTAAAAAGCAGGACATGGACACTTAACGCTGCTCCGAGAGGTGGGAGATGGGGGGAGAGGACAAGGGAGAAGTTTGGGGAGCAAAGTGAGGATAGAGGAGGTGGCTCGATGGTTAGAACCTTGGCACCCCAGTCCACTCCTTAGCTAAGCCAGTAGCTGGGAAGGTGGGGAGATGCTGAGGCACCCGGGCTTTGCAGGGCAGGACCAAGCAGTCAGAAGGGGGAGGGTTTGCAGGAGAGGACTTACGAGCTTGCAGCCACCAGGAGACGTTGCCCAGGCTGCACCCGCCCCGTGTCCCCACCCTGCTGCCAGGAGGATCAGAAGCAGGGAGAGACCAGGGAGCAGGGCCTCCATCTCAGCAGCAGCACTCCTGCAGGGATGGAGACAGGCGAGAAGGTCAAAAGCTGCAGACCTCTTACACCAAATGGCCCAGCTGGACCTCCTGCAGGATCCTCCTGCCCACAGGCAGGTGTGCAGCTCCTGTCATTGCTCCTGGGCTCCCAACGTGCCCCAGCGATGGGCAGGGAGGTGTCCTTGCCCACACAGGGGGGTTGGAACTAAATGATCTTTAAAGGTCCCTTCCAACTCAAACCATCCTACGATTCTACAACCACCATGCCCCAGAAGACCTGAGCCACCACAAGCTGCCCATGGAGAAGCAGTGAAAAGCCCCAGCACCGAGCACACCCGCCCCCAGCAAGAGTCCTCATGGGGGTCCACCAAGGAGAACCTGGGGGCCAGGAGAAGAGAAGGGACAGGGAGGTGGCAGCCTGCTCCCCACACGGGGCAGCACGGACGGGAAAGGCCCCGATGTGGCCCCACAGCTGCTGGCAAACACCACTGAACTGTAACCCCCCAGCAGCGGCTTCTCCCCACCCAGGGCTCACATCCCCTCTCCCCAGCACCAACCAGCTCCCCCCGTGGACACCAACCCAACCACCCCCGAGTCTCCTCCAACACCCAGCCCTGCCAGAGGTCCACCCAGGGGCTGTCCAGCACCAGGTGCCCCCTTGACTCACTTGCTGGAACCGGAGCAGACGGCATTTGCATCTGGGGGAAAAGCTGAACCTCAGGCAAATGAGGCGTGAGGTCTCGGTGGGGCTGGGCAAGAGGCCTTCTCACAACTGCCACGGCTTGAAGGAGAAAAGAGGGGGTTATTTTTGGCAGCCCGGGTAGCCCCAGCCTCACAGGACAGAGGAAGCAGGGGACGTGTCCTGGGTTGTCTCCCAGCCAAGAGTGTGGAGGTGACGTCTTCTCAAAGCGGTGTTCTGTTCATCCGGAGGGGCTGGGGAGGAAGCCCCCCCTTCCCAGAATCACAGGATCCCAGGGGTTGGAAGGGACCTGGAAAGATCACCCAGTCCAAGCCCCCTGCCAGAGCAGGGGCACCCAGAGCACATCACACAGGAACGTGTCCAGGGGGGTTTGAATGTCTCCAGAGAAGGAGACTCCACAGCCTCTCTGGGCAGCCTGTCCCAGGGCTCTGTCACCCTCACAGGAAAGAAGTTCTTCCTGATGTTCACATGGAACCTCCTGTGCTCCAGTTTGCACCCATTGCCCCTTGTCCTATCACTGGACATCACTGAACAAAGCCTGGCTCCTTCCTCCTGACACTGCCCTGAACATATTTGTAAACATTGATGAGGTTACTCCTCAGTCTCCTCCAAGCTCAAGAGACCCAGCTCCCTCAGCCTTTCCTCATCAGGGAGATGTTCTACTCCCTTCATCATCTCTGTGGCTCTGCCCTGGACTCTTTCAATCAGTTCTCTGTCCTTCCTGAGAACTGGACACAATATTCCAGATGTGACCCCCCCCCAGGCTGGAGCCCTCCCAAGCCCTCTGTCCCCAGCAGCACCTCATGCCCAGGCATGATGGCAGCAGAAGGACCCCACTGTGTCCTCCTGGCACCCAACCTTGGCCTCCCCCAACACCAGAAGATCCTCCAAGGCTCCCCAACTCCTCCCTGGGGCTGTGGAGGTGGCACCTGCCCGGCCAAGCAGCACCAGGCAGGAAACCCCTGCCCGCAGCCCTGCCGAGAACCCCACGTGCCAGAGGTTGGGGAGCACCCAGGCTGCTCCCACACAGCCACAGCTCTCCCCAGCGTGGGCACCAGCCCTGCAGGGCCCCACAGATCTTTGAGCTGGCAAGAGGGGGGGACACACACACTCCCCCAAAAAGTCCCAAGGGGGTTTTCCACCCCCTCAACCCCAAGCCAAAGGTGTTGGGGAGCAGCTACTCACCGCGCGGCGCGGCCGGCGGGCTTTGCCGCAAGCCATCCTGCAGCCCCCTGGGGTTGTGCTCCCTGGAGGGGGGGAGCAGGGGAGGGGGTGACCCGGGACGGGACGGGGGGGTCCCCTCTGCCACCCGCCCTCTGGTTTAGCAGTAATTGAAGCCTTTGCGGAAGGAGGTAACGGAAACTGCAGTCACATGGAGCTGAGAGCCTGGCCGGGCTCCCCGAGCTCGGCGCTCCCAGCCGGGTCGGGCTCTCACACACAGCTCCTGGGGAGGAGGAGGAAGATGGGGGGGCCAGGCAGACACGGGAGGGGGTTCCCAGGGGGAACCAGCCCCTGCCACGGGTCACACAGCTCCCTGCTCTTCTGCTGCTCCCCAGGAACCAGGCAGCCCTTGCAGCCTGGCTTGCGCAGGAAAAGCCCTGCGAGGGGTTTGGGTAGCAGAGGTGGTGGCTTTTGGGGGGGGGAGTTTGGCTGCTGAGAGCCATGTTGCCCACCCTGCTGGAGCTGGAGAAGAGGAACTGTCTGGGCAGCACCCCGTGCAGGGCATCTCAGAGAGAGGACAAGGGGGGATGGATGAAAACTGGCAGAGGGGAGATTGAGGTGAGACATGAGGAGGGAATTCTGGAGTGTGAGGGTGGTGAGAGCCTGGCCCAGGTTGCCCAGGGAAGCTGTGGCTGCCCCATCCCTGGCAGTGTTGAAGGGCAGGTTGGATGGGGCTTGGAGCAGCCTGGGCTGCTGGGAGGTGTCCCTTCCCATGCAGGGGGTTGGATCTGGATGATCTTTAAGGTCCCTTCCGACCCAAACCATTCCATGATTCTATGATATTCCCAGTGTGACCCCCTAGTTCCCTGCTTGCCCCCAGAGCCCAGCACAGGAGCTTTGACAGGAGCCAAGGGATGAGCTTCCCACAGGGGAAGAAGAAGGTGCTGTTATTTCCCTTTGCATCCCAAGCTGAGCTTGAACATGTCCCCAGGTGTGGAGTCCCCACTGTCAGACACCAGCACCCAGCCCCTTAGGTTGTTTAGGTGAGACTCAGGACGCTCAGACCCCACAGAGCTTGGGGTCTCCTGGGGCTGCTCGGGATTTCAGCAAACCCAGCACCCAGGGTACAAATCAGAGCCTTCTGGACAGAGGGACCTCCCAACTACCAATCCCAGTGTGAAAGTCAGCATAAATGGCTTTTCCCACAAATGCCAAGGCAAAGAGAGAGGGAAAAAAAAAAACAACCCATTTCCACAGCAACAGGAACAGGGAAGCCCCCTTCCTCCTCACCCCCATCTACCCCTGCTCTCCCTCTCCCTTCCCACCCCATGTCTCCCCACTCCCAGGGTCCTCATGCAGCCCCAAAACCCCAGCAAATCCAGCCACTGAAGGAGACAAGAGTTTGCCTGGATTTACCCAGCTGGGAAAGGCTTCAAAACTCTGGAGAAAGGTTTCAGCCCTGCCATGGGACCCTGTGTGGTGGGATCAGCAGGTCCCTCAACGTCCATGTCCCATGTCCAGGCACCAGCACCATCAGGACTTTCTGCAGCAGTTTGGAGATTAACTGTGCTACTACAGCCCACCAAGGGACATCACAGCCTGGGGCACCCCCACTTGCCAGACCAAGTGGTCCTCAAACTCCTGCAGCCAGCACAAACACCTGGGGAGATACTTTTTTCTGCCTTCACTCTGAATTTCATTTCTTCTCTGGAAGAAGTTTGAGCTTCTTCCATCTCAGTCAGTCACAAAAGAAAAAAAAAAAAGCCCTTTGGTTTCATTTCCTCCATTTTCAAGGAAGTTTGAAGTGTAAAAATCAAGAAGGAAAAGAGAGAACCACTCCTCATGCAAGTGAAATGGAGCAGATGGCAGAAGCTCTGCAGCAGGGCAAAATTCCCATGGTGTTGCTTGAGGTGACATGCAGGGTGAGAGCAGACCACCATCCCAAACCCCCTCCTCATCCTCAAAACCCTGCCACAAGCCCAACAGCACCAAGGCCACTCACCTGATGTTGGGAGAGCCAGGAACACGCAGAGATTTACTCCAGGGCAGGGAAGTCCCGAAACCATAAACCTCAAGTTTCCTCACTGGTGTCAAAACTCCCCTCTTTGGTGATCTGGAGACTCCTGGGGGACCTTCTGATCCTTTCTGTGGTGCCACCAAATAAGGTGATGACCCAAGGGTCAAACCAGCTTCCTCCTTGCAGCCCAGCAGGAGCTGGGAGAGCAAATATGCTTCATCTCCTGCTCAGAAGAAAGGCAGAAATAGGTCTTAGTAGGAAGCAAAACCACGTTTCCGAGAGCACAGACCCATGTGGGAAGGGAAGAGGGGAGCTGATCAGCAGCTCAGCCACAGCAGCTTCCCAGGCCCTGGCACCAGGGATGGAGGCTGTGCCCCAGGTCCCCTCCTGCAGGCAGGGCCAGCCAGGCAGCTCTGTCCCTGCAATCCCCACACATTGAATCACAGAATCATCACAGAGTGGTTTGGGTTGGAAGGGACCTTCGAGATGATCCAGATCCAACCCCCTGCATGGGCAGGGACACCTCCCACCAGCCCAGGCTGCTCCAAGCCCCATCCAACCTGCCCTTCAACACTGCCAGGGATGGGGCAGCCACAGCTTCCCTGGGCAACCTGGGCCAGGCTCTCACCACCCTCACACTCCAGAATTCCCTCCTCATGTCTCACCTCAATCTCCCCTCTCCCAGTTTTCATCCATTCCCCCTTGTCCTCTCCCTCCCTGCCCTTGTCCCAAGCCCCTCCCCAGCTTTCCTAGAGCCCCTTCAGGCACTGGAAGCTGCTCTAAGCTCTCCCTGGAGCCTTCCCATTTCCTCCACATGTCCAACCTCAATCTCCCCTCTTCCACTTCTAACCCATTCCCCCTTGTCCTCTGGCTACAAACCCTTGTCCAAAGCCCTCCTTCCTCTCCCCTGTCCCCATCTGACAGGGTGTGAGATGTCAATGAGGAGGAAGCGGCAGCGTGGGAGCCGCAGAGCTGAGCTCACTTCCCCTGCGCTCGCCCGCACAGGAGGCCAAGCCCACCCTGTGGCCACATCCCACCACCCCACCGAGCCTCCACCCACCCACGCTGCCCAGGCCTGGGGTTTGAGGTCTGCACGAGGGATCCACCACCATGCTGCAGCAAACCTCCTCCTCGGAGAGTGGCAGAGCATCCAGGTGAGAAGGGATGGAGCAGGACAGGCAGCGGGACATGCCCAGGGTTGGAGCAGCAGAGCCTTGAGTTTCTGTAGCAACTGGAAGCCAAGTGCATCCACTCCCTGAAGACTCAAGATCCAAGACACTGAGGAAAGTCCAGATGCTCCAGAGAACTGCTTGCAATGCATCTGCAGGAGAAGCAAGTGCTCAGAGCCAGAGAAGACAATGGGGAATAGATGGAAACTGGAAGAGGGGAGATTGAGGTGAGACATGAGGAGGGAATTCTGGAGTGTGAGGGTGGTGAGACCCTGGCCCAGGCTGCCCAGGGAAGCTGTGGCTGCCCCATCCCTGGCAGTGTTGAAGGGCAGGTTGGATGGGGCTTGGAGCAGCCTGGGCTGGTGGGAGGTGTCCCTGCCCGTGCAGGGGGTTGGATCTAGATGATCATTAACATCCCTTCCAACCCGAACCATTCCATGATTCTATGATGACCTTTTCCTCCCACATCTCTTCAAGAGCTGGAAAGCATCAAGAGCAGGTTGCTTTCACCTACAGTTTGGTCTTGGCTTGCACCTAGACCTGAAAGCTTTTCCCAAGTATATCCCAGGGGCTTGTCAGATGTGGAGAAGTCGATCTCAGTTTTGTGCTATACAATAAAATCAACTACTAAAAGCAAGAAAAACCCCCAACCCATCTGCTCCAGCATATCTCCCCAAGTTTTTAGCACAGAACTGCCAGGACTGGAGGCTCTAGGTCAGCAGGAGGACAAGGAATGGACAAGTCCCTGCTGTGCCACCACTCAGCAATGCAAATTGTGGCAAGAACTACTCCCATCTGTCATCACACGTTCTCCTTTCCTGCTGCCATCCCGATTAAGAGAAGTGAGTAATAGTGTCATTAACGTGAAGGGAAGTGAAACTATCTCAGCTCCTTAGAGAGCTGAGAGTGTCCCACCCAGCTTTACCCTCTGCCAGGAGAGCCAACATCCCTGTTACGTGGTGTTATCTCACCTGGAACTCTTCTCAAGGTGGACTGCAGAGCTGGAAGCAAGTTAGAGGGTTCACACACCAAAATCTTCCTGTCCCTGGTCTTCAGCCTTGGTGCTCAGCATCACGCAAGCACAGAATCACAGACTGGTTGGGGTTGGAAGGGACCTCTGAAGATCATCTAGTCCAACCTCCCCTGCCAGAGCAGGATTCCCTAGAGCAGATCCCACAGGAACATGTCCAGGAGGGTTTGGAATGTCTCCAGGGATGGAGACTCCACAGCTGGGGCTGCTCAGCTGAGAGACAAGGAGGCTGAGGGGGAATCTGATCAGTGCTGAGCAATATCTGCAGGGGGTGGCAGGAGGATGGGCCAGACTCTGCTCAGGGGTGTCCAGGGACAGGACAAGGGGCAATGGGCACAAACTGGAGCTCAGGAGGGTCAAGTTCAACATGAGGAAAAGCTTCTTGCCTGTGAGGGTGACAGAGCCCTGGGACAGGCTGCCCAGGGAGGCTGTGGAGTCTCCATCCCTGGAGACATTCCAGCCCCACCTGGATGTGTTCCTGTGGGATCTGCTCTAGGGGATCCTGCTCTGGCAGGGGGGTTGGACTGGGTGATCTCCAGAGGTCTCTTCCAACCCCAGCCACTCTGGGATTCTGTGAAAGGATGTGTGCCTTGCTGCAGGCACCTCACTGAGTAGGAATGCTGGAAAGAGAATGGCATTTTGCAGCTGAAGCAGAGACACTGCTGGAAACCAGCTGTGCTCACATCTGGCTCTGGCTTTGGAGCTTTCCCCCAAGGACAGGCAGACTGTGCTGTGCTAACGGGAGCAAGTTCACAGCCTGGAGCCAGAAGTTCAAGAGAAGACAAGAAAATAACATTTCAAAATCACTGTGCAATACATACAGTAAAATATTTGGGGGCATGGAGCCCACCCCAAGCAGCACAACCCTGCAGGTAACATGAAGGTGGTGTGTCCCAAGATGGTCACTCAACAACTGCCAAAGGTGTCACCTGCATAAAGTGGAAGCTCAACAAGACCAGAAACTACACAAAGCACAAGAACAGGCACAGTTGCTGTATCTTCACACTTTTCCCCATTCAAACACTGCCTGCAGGCAAATCTATAGCTTTTAACACAGGCAGAACAATATGGATTTCAAAGACAAAATAAATGAAGGAAACATGGAACAACTCCAGGTAGCTCACAACACCTCTGCAAGTGCAGGCACAAAAGGAAAAAGACACTCTTGATTATGGAGCTGGCTAAACTGCAGAAGAATAAACAACACTTGTAATCAAAGAGTTCTATTTTTAAATCCCTTTTCAATTATTTGGGTTTTTTTTTTTATCAACTGCAGTGGATATATTCACTATATATAGTGAAAATATCACTATATCCCAATCACAAATGCCCAAGGAGGAAGAGAAGCAAGTCTGGGAAGAAGTAGGCTGGACTACAGACCTGTCCTCCCACTCAAAGGCAATGGTGACATTTATGTTTGAGCCTCTCCAATCCCTTTCTGTCTTTTAAGGTGATCCCAGAGCTCCAGCTCAGATTTCTGGCACTGCAAATAACTGCAAACTGCAAAGGTTTGCTCCGTGTAATTCCGGGACCCAGAGTTCAAATCAGGTTTCCTTCATTTCAAATGAAAGCTTAAAAAAGATTTCTACGTCCATTATCCACTTCTCACCGGTCACCTGCTTTGTTGAGGGTTTTTGGTTTGGGTTGGTTGGTTGTTGTTTTGGTTTTTTAAGAGGCCAGGAAGCAAATGCTCATGGAGAAGATTCCACAGGAAACGCTTCTTCAGCACCAGGCTGAGGAAACCGGTGGAAGCTGCTGACTGCGCTCTCTGCTGGGGAGGGCTGGGAAGTCACTGGGAAGTCACTGGGAAGTCACTGGGAAGTCACACAGCGTGCACAGCATCCCACAGCAGCACGGGGAAAAGCAGCTTCAAGCATCAATTAGCAGGTTCCCTGCAGGAAAAGCTTCCTTTACCACTTCATTGGCCTTCCAACCAGACTAGCTGCATGCTAAGAGGGCCGGATTGTCACTCAACAGAAAATCAAACATGTCACATTCCTCCCCATTTCAAAACCTGGTGTGTAAATGTAGAAAGGATCCCAGAGCAGATTTTTGTGAGCTCTGGCTACAGATCTCACTGAATTATCTGTACTGTGCAAGAACCAGGGCTGTTCTGGAGAAGAGCAGCACATGCAGCACTCATAGCTGCCTTCCTGCCAGTATCCAGAGCTATTTATACCATGTAAAGATGTAGCTAGAACCAAAATATCAGTATTGAAATACCAAGGTTCAGGAATCACTGAGGGCTGGTTACCTCTCAAATATTTAGAGAAAACTGAGTTTTGTGTGATCAAATTCGTATCTGGCTGAGCAACATTTCATCAGTGCTGGAGATAAAACAGAGGCAACTCTCTGGAAAACACACCCGTGCACTGAGGAAATTTTAAAATGCACAGATCATTGGTAAGTGAAGAGAAAAGCTCCCATGTTCCAGCTTGCTCTTGGATTCAGGAGCAGGCACAGAAGGATCCAGACACATTGAAGGCAGCAGCAGTTCAGCCCCCAGGATGAAGCCATCTGCTCCTGGCTTGTTTTGTCACCCGAAACGTGGCCAGAAGTAACCAAACCAAGTGGCATTTGCTAGTGGAAAGCACATGCAGGAATCCCAGAAATCCACACTCAGGACTGCATCTTAAGTGGGGGAAAAAAAACCAAAACATTTTTAACCCTCTCTGTCCTCTGAGGGCAAAAGAAGTCATGGAACTGACTTCAGGCCAACACTCCAAGCCACCACCAAAGCCAGGAAGAGACTCTGCCCCGAAACAAAGTTCCACATCAAGCTCTTCCCTTCCTCTGTGAGATGAGGAGACAAACTGTAAAGCTCCAACAGATTTCACAGCACACTTGAAACCACATGAAATTCCCAGTTTTATTCAAACAATGGACAAAACACTTATAAAAAAAACCTCAACAATGGTTTAACCTACAGGATTCTGAAGCCAAGACCTGTGAATCTGATTTCTGGTCACAGGAGCTATGAAGAGTTGATGTTCCTCCTGACCAAAGCAGTTAAGTCACTAGTTGGGGTAGGGAAAATACTTCCAGCAGCTCTTTAGCTGACTCTGAAGTACCTCAGGCTACTAGAAAAAGTGAGTCTGTAATTTCTGGCAACCCAGCATCCAAACCTCTGTGCTGCTTGAAGAAGCTCACAGGGGTGTCAGCCTGAAGCTCACCACTTAAAAGCCAATTCTTGATGCAGAGTTTGGAAAGTGCCTCGGAGCTGACAAGCACCACAGTCTCCTACTTCCTCCTAAAAGCACTGTGAAATATTGAACTTTGATACAGAAAGTTAAAGAAACAAGAGACCAGCCAAGAAACTGAGCAGGGGAGGAGGCACTTGGGTACAGCAGCAGGGCAGCCACCACCTCCATTCCAACCAGGAGACCTCCAGTGGTCAGTCAGGAAGCCTTTTCACACCCCATGGGATGTATCCCTCTTTCCAAGGATGCAGTTTCCCAAACACAGCTATTAGACCACTGAGTTTTCCACTCCTCATTAACCACAGGTCAGATTCTCAAGCAGCCACACAGCAAATGGCACAGCCTGAACACCTCTTGGTGCACCCAACTACCCCTCCATTTTTCCTGGATTCCCATTTTTCATCCACACCACGGATGTCATTCCAATAATCCACACCAATATATCCTTCTGAATTACAGCAGAGTTTATTTTAATATTTTGTACAGCCAGCATTGGTCTCCAGGAATAAGTTATAATCTTACATAAGTGAGTCACCCCCCCCAAACCCACCTTTAAGGAATGTTCAACTTTCAGCATTTCTAATTTAGAGGGAAATGATTTATAGGGTAAGATGCAGTCCAAAGAATAGAAATCAACCTTAATTTGTGAATAAAACTCCTTGGAAGTCCTCAGGGTTTACTGGTATCTAAATGGATTCATGAACAAGCACAGAGGTCACACCTTTCAGGACTGCACTGAGAATACATTCAACGTGGGGACAAGTTTATCTTCTGAAATTGGGCTGGGTTTTCTCTCCTTGTTTCCCCACTTCATGCCCCACAGTTAATACTTTACAGTCTAGTACAATCAATGCTTGTAACAGATTCTTCCAAGAGGTAACTCCTATGCCCATCCAACACTTTATTCAGCTGTTCTCAGCACCACTTAAAAACACCTTCATTTCTCACTGAGTATTTTGTTTCTTTAATGCAGCCGAGAGGAACAGGACCTCAACATTGCCTTTGAGCAACAAACAACACACAAAACAAATAAATACTTTAAAATCCCTTTAAATGGTCATGACATATACTCTGTTCCAGTGCAGAACTTGGTTAACTACTAGGTAAAAAGCACTCCAAAGCTCCTCAGCAACAGACTTAGGAGCCACACTCACCTGCTTGCACCACTCTCCTCAAATTACTTGAGTAATGGGGGGAGGGAAATGAGCAACAGCCTCAGAGGAATTCCTGTCCTGTGCTCAGGGAACTGCCAGTGTCCAGATATTAAGCGATTCACATTCTCTAGCACAAGGAAAACAACAAGAGTTTGTATCAACATTTCCTTCTCCCTCTCTAAAAAACATGCCCAGCTTCTGGAACGGTTCAGATAACTCTGGGAAATGCCAACCAACAAGAAGTGAGAGTCAAGAGCAAGATGCATGGCTCACAGATTAAACAGGAGGCCTTTTGGGGCTCCCTACAGACCTCAGAGGAAAGTGGTTTCATCAGGAAGTCCCTCTTTCCTACACCACTCAGCTTCAGAGTGAGCACACCCAGGGAGGGGTTGTACATGGTTTTTAGAAAACCAGAGCAAGAGCAAAGTCCCAACATTGAACCTGATCCAGAATCCCCATCAAAGGGTTGGGGAGAGTTTTACTCCTCCTGCCTGAATGAAAACAGGGAGGTGAACACTTGGTTACTGGGGGGTTTTATGACATGAAAGAAAGGTTCAGCCAAGTCTTACTTACAAAGCCTTTTAAGCTGGAAGCAAGGTCTGGATTCAGAAACTGAATGCTCCTTCCTCATGATCTCAGAACAACTTAGCAACAGTGATTAGACAGTGTAAGAATGTTTTACGAGTCAGTACTTTTGGTGTGGAAAGGAAGACCAGCTCACTGCTCTCTTGCTTCTTCCCTTCCAAGAGGGGGCTGCAAATTTTGGCCAAAGGAAAACGTTTTGCATTTCCTACAGGGAACAAAACTGCAGCTAAAAGCTATGGAAACTGTGTCAGAAAATGACCCAATGGAGCACCCCACTCCACAAGAGCATCCCAAAATGCTTTACACTACAGAAGTACACTTAGATGAATGTTATATACCTCCCTGAGGTATATTTTCTGATGCCACAGAGTGGGGAGGGGGGAGGATTTTCCCTTCAAGAAATGAGATCCCAGTTAGAATAAAGCAAACCCTTTCTTTTCACTGCTCCTTTCAACGTGTCCTAAATATATATACAACCCTTAAAATACACTTAAAAATAGCTGCACACATTTTGTATCGTTGTACTAGAGAAGGGCAGTCCAGACAGACCCTGCTTCTCAGTATGTTAAAAATAGTAAATAAAACCCAACCAGACTGCCTCTCCTCTGGTACCCAGGCTGGTCCAAAGGAGGGAAGGGAAGGAACAAGCAGTTTTAAAATGGGAGTCTTTCACAAAACACGCTACTTACAAATCTCAGGTTCATTTCCTCAAGCAGTTTTCTAGCAAATCCTTTCTTAAATATCTGAGGTCACACACTGCCATCTCAGCAATGAAATCTGTTGCAACACGCACGTGTCAAGCTTCCCACTCCACCAACTGCAACCCTGAGGATTTTTCTGGCCTGGTAGAAAGAGGAAATGTAACAGAATTCCTGAAGTATGGCTGGTGCTCTGTTCCAAAACTCCGTGTGATTCCCTCGATGGCTCTTGGACACACACCCACACTTGTTTGCTGTTCCTGTAATACAGGTTTCCCTCTAACCAACATGCAGATTTCTCCTCCCAATCGTCCACGTCTCGATGACCCAAGGAAAGGATCCATGTCATCCATCCAGAGGTTTTCCCAGGTAGACCAAAGTCACTTCTGTGTTACCATACACAGCAGACACTGCTGGATACAGGCAAACTTTTGGCAGTCCTCTGAAGGCAACTCCCAAGAACTCATAGCCCCTCTCAAATGCTAATGTTTTGTCTTCCATGTCCAGGATAACTCGAATCCTTTCACCTATCTGGAAACAGAGACAGGAGGGGGGAATAAAAAAAAACAAACAAAGCAGAGAGAAAGGGTCAGCATTTTCCAAGAGACAAAAATAGAGCACAGGACACAGCAAATGATCTTAAAACAAGGCTTCCTTGAGAGGGATTTCTCAGTTTCACGTTAATGCAGTAGGATCCCAAGCACCTGTTTCCAGTGGGAAGCCTGTACCACACCTCCTACACAGGAATAAACCTCACCCTTCTCATATGAACCCTGAGAGAGCACCAGGGGTAAACACAAAACATGCCACAAGCCTCAGGACACTGCAGAGTGCTGGAAACTCTGTAATGGCCTCCAAGTTACCTGAGTTACCTGTATTTAGCTCTTGCTACTGCTGAGCAGTAATTGCTCTGAAAAGAGCAACTGCAGAAACAATGAACTTGTTTTAGAAAGGTTAAGTGCCACACACAAAACATACCAAAATATACTACTACACAGGTGCTGTCACTGTCACCAAGGCAGAAGAAAATTCCACTGCAAAGCTCAGGCAAAGTAAGTGTTAAAAACTTTTTATACACACATTTATACCTAAACCCAAGAGTGAAAACAAGCCTGAACACAGGAAGAGACTTGGATACAGGTCTGGGCATGCACTGTGCTCCTTACATTTACCAAGTACACCTTATTTTAGTCCAAAATACAATAGGCAATACACCTCATTTTAGACAAAAATACAATCCCACTCAGCAACAAGCCCAGCAGGATGCCACACAAACTCCTAATGTCTCACCAACCAGTCCCAATGCTGGGGATTTCTTCCAGACAACACATTTTCCTTCTAACCAACACGTGTGTTTCCTTGAAGTATATTTTCTCTGAGCAGCTCATTCTATAGGCCTAACTAACCACAAAATGCTCCAAAGGGTCAGAGATTTGAGCTCTCAATAGGTTTTTTACAGAGGAAGGAGCAATTGTGTTCACTTCTGAGACCTCCACGTGAGCTGGGCATTCTCAGCTTCCAAACTCTTCCTCACCCTGTTGCTGCACAAAGGCCTAGACAAGGAGAGCAGAAAGTGACCACAAAGAGTTGGGCCTGGAAAGTGCCAAGCCAGGGAACATTCAAATGGGAAGAGACCTAAATCTTTTAAACTACATTAATTTTAGGTATTATTTGCAAAAAAAAAAAACAACTGCAGGCATCACTTTCAGGCAGAATTAAGTGCTTGGTGGAGAACTTTTACATGAAATGTAGGAGTATCAGATACAAATCTAAAACACACACAACTGAAACAGAAGGCAGCACTCATGCAAAGGATTATGAAGTGGAAATTATAATGTATACAGCTCAGGTTGTAATGCAAGGAAATCCAGCAAAGTATGAGCAGGCAGAAGAACAAAGATCAACACTTATACAAAAAGTTGGAATGGCACTAGCTCTTTAATAACCTGAAATTATCTGAAGATCCCAGCCAAGGGATATCACCCATGGGAAGGCTGCCAGGGAGCCAACAAGCAGCACTCAGCACTGCTGCAGGTTTTTGCAAGAAGGCTCTTACCTAAGCACTAACCTCAGCTCACCCTGCCATGCAACACAAGGGTAAAACACCACAGTCATCCACACTGCTGTGGGGCCAGTCGTTCCTTCAGAAGGCTCCAAGAGCCTTTTCAGCTTGTATTTCAAGCAGCAACATGGTGTCTAAACACACACAGTGTGCCCATGGAACACACTTGGCACTCAGTAGCTGAGATGAAAGTCTGGATCCTGATCTGAGGGTCCAAGTGCCTCTAACACCACACACCTGTGTAGCCTGAGAAAGCAGTATCACAGAATCCCAGACTGGCCTGGGTTGGAAGGGACCTTCCAAGATCATCCAGACCCAACCCCCTGCATGGGCAGGGACACCTCCCACCAGCCCAGGCTGCTCCAAGCCCCATCCAACCTGCCCTTCAACACTGCCAGGGATGGGGCAGCCACAGCTTCCCTGGGCAACCTGGGCCAGGCTCTCACCACCCTCACAGCAAAGCATTTCCTCCTCATGTCTCACCTCAGTCTCCCTTCTTGCAATTTTCATCCATTCCCCCTTGTCCTTCCACTCCAAGCCCTTGTCCCAAGTCCCTCCCCAGCTTTCCTGTGTTCCCCTTTCAGGCACTGTAAGGCCACTATGAGGTCTCCCCAGAGCCTTCTCTTCTCCAGTAAATGAAGTGCGAAGGGCCTCACAAAGCAGAATTATTTGCCTTATCATAGAATGGTTTGGGTTGGAAGGGACCTTCAAGATCATCCAGCTCCAACCCCCCTGCATGGGCAGGGACACCTCCCACCAGCCCAGGCTGCTCCAAGCCCCATCCAACCTGCCCTTCAACACTGCCAGGGCTGGGGCAGCCACAGCTTCCCTGGGCAACCTGGGCCAGGCTCTCACCACTTTTCTCAGCAAAAAAAAGAGACCCAGAAGTGGGCATTTAGGCCCAACCCAGCAGCGAGCCAGACCCACGAGGAAAGAGTTTCTTGCCAACCAGACCCACTGGAGCTTCCAACCCACACCAAACACACACACACACACCCCCCACCTCAGAGCTCACCTGATACTTCGGGGCGTTATTGCACTGGGGGAAGCTGCCGTTCACCTCCCCGTTGTGCAGCAAGTTATTGTCCACCAGGTTCCAGCCCCAGCTCTGGTCGTCGCTGCCCAGCAGGGCCACGTAGCCCTGGCACTGCATGGCTGCCCGTTTGGTGGCGATGCCGATGACGGCCACGGTGCCCAGCGGGCCCTCCCACCACACCTCCCAGGCGTGCCGGCCCTCGCTGAACCCGATCTTGGTGCGGGCCCCGTCCGTGCTCTGCGCGATGGGGTTGCGGTGCAGGGTGAAGCCGTTCTTCTTGATGTAGACGTTCCGCGAGCAGTCGTTGGTGCTGAAGGCGTGGTGGAAGGCACGGACCTGCGGGGGGGAGAAAACAAGGAGGGGGGGAGGTAAAATCCTGTCATCCTGTCATGTTTTTTTTCAGCCTTCTTTCCCATGGGGGGGGGGGTGTTTAAGGGGTTGCTGAGCGGCTCAAGGGGGGGTTTGCTGAGGGTGTGGAGGGGGGTCTGTCCCCTCCTCGTGGGGGGGAGGAAAGGGGGGGGTGGGCTCACCTTGCCCTTGTAGGTGGGCACGTTGCAGAGGATGTCGGTGCGCAGGGCCTCCTCGGCCAGGCAGCGGGCCGCCAGGCTGCGCCACACCTCGCTGTTCTCGTCGCCGTGCAGGACGCGGTGCCACAGCTTGCACACCAGCGCGCAGCTCCGCAGCTCCCGCAGCTCCAGGTAAGAAAACACCAGCTCCAACACCCGCCCGGGCAGCCGCCAGCCCGGCCCTCCCGCCGCCGCCGCTATCCCCCCCCCTCCTCCTCCTCCTCCCGCACCGCCACCACCCGCACCGCCCGCACCGCCGCCGCCACCGGGGCCGGGCCCGGGGCCTGCCGCCATGGCCTCCCTCCCCTTCCCCGCTGCCCTTCCCCGAGCAGGCGACGGCGGGCGGCGCTGCCGGCGGCCCCGGGCCCCACCGGCCTCACGGGGAGGGGGCTCCCGCGCCCGCCATCCCCGGGCCCGCCCCGCCGCGCATGCGCGGACCGCCCGCCCTGCCCCCCCGGTTCTGCCCCCCCGGTTCTGCCCCCCCCGCCCCGGTTCTGCCCCCCCGGGCCGGGCCGGCTGCTGCCAGGAGCTGGGCCCCGGTGTCTCGGCGAGCCGGCCCCGGGCCTGGCGGGGCGGCGGGAACGGATCCCGGGTCCCTTCCGGTGCCCAGGAGCGACCGGCCCGGCTGCCCGGTAAGGTGTGCGGCGGGGTTTCGGCTTGTCTCACAGGCGAGACTGACTGCTTTGCTTTTCTTTCCCTTCCCTTTCCCTTTCCCTTTCCCTTTCCCTTTCCCTTCCCTTTCCCTTTTCCTTTCTTTTCCCTCTCCCTCTCCCTTTCCCTTTCCCTTCCCTTTCCCTTTCCCTTCCCTTTCCCTTTCCCTGCCCTTTCCCTTCCCCTTTCCTTCCCCTTTCCTTCCCCTTTCCTTCCCCTTCCCTTCCCCTTCCCTTCCCCTTCCCTTCCCCTTCCCTTCCCCTTCCCTTCCCCTTCCCTTTCCCTTCCCTTTCCCTTTCCTTTCCCTTTCCCTTTCCCTTTCCCTTTCCCTTTCCCTTTCCCTTTCCCTTCCCTTTCCCTTTTCCTTTCCTTTCCCTTTCCTTTCCCCTTCCCTTTCCTTTCTCTCCTTTCCTTTCCTTTCCTTTCCTTTCCTTTCCTTTCCTTTCCTTTCCTTTCCTTTCCTTTCTTTTCCTTTCCTTTCCTTTCCTTTTCCCGGTGGGTTGAAGGAATTTCTAGCTGCTCTCTAGCACCAGTGCTCGACAAAAATCCACATCCGTGGTAAAAAAATAAATAACAATAAAAACATCTCTCCAGAATTAGCCCTTCCTTGCGTAATCATGGAGGAAACCAGGACACGAGGCCGAAGCTGCAGCCGGGACAGCCCTGGCTCTGTCCCAGCTCTGCCTTTCCCCCCAGGCCTGCTGCTGGGCTCCCCAAAACTCGAGCTGCTTTCGTGTCTCTTTGTCCCCCCACCTCATTTTCTGCCCCCCCCCCGACCAGCCCTTGTCACACCCAGGGCACAGTGAGCTGGGTGGGCCAGCTCGTGAGGCCCTGGGGAAATGTGTTGCAAGCCTGCCTTGCCCTGGGAATGCTGCTTCTAAAAACGTGGTGATGCTTTAAGGTGTTTACCAGCCACCAGAAAATTGCCTTTTTCCTGTGGGAACACGAAAGCTCACAAGCACAATAGTTTCAAGACATATGGGCTGATACAGGAATGAAGGTGATGGCTTTCAGCATTCATCAGTTTAACCCACTCTCAGCAGCACGAGTTTGTTGCTGCAGGTTTTCCAAGACTGCTTCACAAACTGGTTTCAGGTGCTGCCGGACAAAAGAAAGATGTCCACGTGTGATCTCACCCCGACTGGAATAATGTGACTTCTCTGGAGACAGGCTCTACCAGTTTGCCATCTTCCCCTTGCTCTTTTCCAGTAACACCTCTTAGGAGCCACGCTTTGTCAGGCATTTGGTGTCTGATGTGCTGAGGCAGCAGCTCTCCCCCTGGCAGCTGTGTCAGAGCAGATCTGCTCAGGTACACGTGCCAGTTCCTCTCTATCCTGTCTGGGGCTCATCCTGTCTGAGCCAAATCTTCCTTTGGGTCCTGACTGTAGAGGTTCCTGTTCCAGCTGGACACTAGAGTTTGGAGTCGTTTCCATTCCAGTCAATGGGATGGTCTTGGTGAATGGTTTTCACCAGGAGAACGTTGGAATAATCTCCCTAAGGGTGGATTCCCGTACATTGGGCAGTTTAAAGTCTCAGCTTGACAGGGTGCTGAGCCATCTCATTTCAGCTGTAGTATTACCTTGAAAGGTTGGACCAGATGATCCTTGAGGTCCCTTCCAACCTGGCATTCTAAGATCTCGTTGCTTCAGTAAGCCTTCTGCTGTAATGTGACCAACACCAGCTTCACTCAGGGGTTGTTTTTGTTTCTTTTTGGTTTGTTTCAGAGGCATCCTTGAAACATGGCAGTCAAATGGACTGGTGGGCACTCATCCTCTATCTTGTGCCTGAGCACAAACACCGAAGGGCTGGTGGCTTCAGGTGCAGAGAGGGGTGAGCTCACCCTGTGGCATGGAGGAGGAGGAGGCACTCCAGCAGGACAGCTGCAGCTCCCAAAGGAGGATGATGTCACCTCCCTGGTGTTCTCTCCACGCTGTCCCACCAGGCTGTACACCTCCCATGGAGAAGCCATCAGCCTGTTGGACGTCCGCTCCCTCAAGGAGCCCCTGGAACGTTTCCAGGTGAACCAGGAGGAGATCAACTGCCTCTCAGTGAATGAGACAGACCAGTTCCTGGCTGCAGCAGATGACTCGGGGGTGATAAAGGTTATAGACTTGGACAACAAGAAAGTCACCCGGTCCTTGAGACACTCAAACATCTGCTCCTCTGTTGGTTTTCGGCCCCAAAGGCCTCAAAGCCTTGTTTCCTGTGGACTGGACATGCAGGTGATTTGCATTCAAGTAGACAGTAATTAGAGAAGCAGTAACTACCCACCTGTGTCCTGAGGCACCAACAGACTTTCACTAAGGGTGCACAGCCTAGAGAAAGCTCTTAAAGTAGTTCTGGCAGAGGAACCAAGTGTCTTGTGACATTTTCTACTCAGCAGTTTCTCTCCCTGTTTTTATTTGCCTTCATATTCGCCATATAAAAGGGGGGGAGGGCAATCAGAACATGGTGCCAAGCACACTCTTTAGGTGAGCTCCCTCTTGGTCCCAAAACCAGAAGCTGTCCCTACTGATCAGCTGTGGCTGCAGATAAAATGCAGGTTGTAGTTAAGGAGAAGTTGAAGCAAACAGGATGCCAGCAAGAGTGTTTTACTACAGGTAGATAAATATCTTTCCAAGTAGTATGTACCACTGCAAGGACAAGTGGTTTTTCTAAGTTATCCATTGCCCTGATTAATCTGTTAATTAACAGTTATTTGCCTTTTACACTTCTCTCCCCTCCTCAGGAGGGAGCTTTGTCCTTTGCACACCACTTGTGGAAGCATTCTGAGGAAAACCAGGCTAGGAGTTGATGGAGTCTTGGCCAACTGTGACAACCCAACCCATCTCGAACAGATGCTTTTCAGTCACTTCTTTCCAGTGGTTGAGATCTGACCACCTTCCTGGTTTAGCCTGAGGGTTAAAACTATCACTTCAACAAAGGTTTCTGTGGTTCTAGTGGTATTAGGGTGAAGTTTAACAGCATGGAGCAGTTTCACCCTGTATTCTTAAAACTGAAGTGAATCTAACACCCCTTAGAACAAATCCATGCTGGTATTTAGTATAAGTGGCATTTTTCCATATTAAAGCCACGGATCATAGAAATTGAGTATATGTATCCAAACAGGGGCTGATTGGTGAAAATCTAGGTGTAAACTTTGCTGAATTCTTAGACATTTTCCAAATTATTTTTTTTTTGGATGAGGGATGCAGGATTTTAAGTGAAGGACTGTGAGAAACTTCTTGTCAGAGGTATCAAAGTGTCAGAGAGGAGTAAATAAATGCTTGGCACCTTAAGAGAGCTGCCTTCATTCAGGCCCTTCAAAGGCAGATTCACAAGCCTGTGGCTGGAGACTTTGTTAGCACAAGTGTGAGCTTTTTTTTTTATATAGCACTTTTGTGCAAGTGAGCTGGTTATTGTTGTGACTTTTTAGCTTTGGTGTGGTTTACTGTAGCTTGGCAAGTTGGTTTTTCAGGTGAAAGTACCCCAAAAGAGTTGAAGTTTGTGTGTTTTTGTGCAATGAGAAGAGGGTGAGGTTGGACTCGATGATCTTCAGAGATCCCTTCCAACCCCTATGATTCTGTGATTCTAAGAGGCTGGCTTGAAGACCCAGCATTTCACAAAGAGAAGCTGAGCTGCAGGGCTCTATCAAGCTGTGCTGCAGCAAGGACGAGTTCTGTGAGCACCAAAACATGTTCTGGGCTTGTGTGTCAAATCCTCAGTGAGGCCACAGCTGATGAGAACTGAAATTGGGGTTGCTGGGGTTTTTGCAGAAGTGCTGTTTAAGGGAAAAAGCCATGAGGACTGTCCTGGTGTGACAAGGACAGAAAATACTTTGTTTGCAGAAGACTTGATAGCACTTGAGGAATCCATAAAGCCATTTCAGTGCTGTCTTGGATGAAAATGGGAGTGTTTGCCTTAAGCAGGAGGACCCAGCCTCTCTGATTTACTCTGCTCTGCACAGTTGGCTTGGGAAGTTTTCCCATTCATCAGCAGCAAAGTAGTTTTAGAGTAACAGCAACAATTAAACCAGAAAAGTGACAAGGAACAACGTATTTTGGGTGTCTTAGTGTGATGTGGGTTCCAGAAACACGGGAGCCAGTGTGACAGTTCTTTTGTGGCCCAACTTTGAAGACTCCTGTGCTTTCACCTGGAGATGACTGGTGGTGGAATAGCTTTATTAATAACAAATGAAAGCAAAGAGAGCTTGCAAATGCTTATCATCAACTCAGGTTCTACAAAAGTATTGAGACAATTTATTTTAACTTCTGCAGTACAGGTCTCTAGTGCTTGAACTGCTGAGTGGGAGACTCAGGATGAAGTGATTTCTTCCTGAGGGGCCTGGAGGTGGGGTGGCAAGTCTAAAAGCACAACCTCCTCATCATCTCATCAGGAGAAGAGCACTGCCATCTGGTCATAGCACAAACCAGATCTGCTCATTGGATATAAAATATATATATATATATCTCTGTTGAAAAACGAGGGCCTGAAGTACTGTTTGCCCTGTGCTGTTCCATTTTCAAACAGGTTCATGGAAGTGATTATTTTGGGACAAGCAGGTAGCAGAGACAGAACTGAAATGCAGGATGGCAATGATCTCTGCTAGCATTTCTGTCAGTCTCTTAGATATGCAGTCCATCCTGATGAGTGCTGCTGAGATGAAAAGTATTTGGAGCAGCTTTTTCATCCGTGTTGTGGTCTAAAGGCCTGAGTCATTGGCTCTGCTGAGGCAGTGTGAGGGTTTGGAAAGAATGCTGTCCAGATTTGTTGTGTTTTTCAGGTGAAATTCAACCCCTCCTCACACCCTGCATCCCTTGCACTCCTGCACAGCTTTTGCTCTGCTACAATGAGTGTGGTTGGTTTTTGGTGTCAGTGAAATATTCGATTTTACATAAAAAGCTGGGGAGGGACTTTGGACAAGAGCTTGTAGTGAGACAACAAGGGGGAATGGATGAAAACTGGCAGAGGGGAGATTGAGGTTGGACATGAGGAGGAAATTCTGGAGTGTGAGGGTGGTGAGAGCCTGGCCCAGGTTGTCCAGGGAAGCTGTGGCTGCCCCATCCCTGGCAGTGTTGAAGGGCAGGTTGGATGGGGCTTGGAGCAGCCTGGGCTGGTGGGAGGTGTCCCTGCCCATGCAGGGGGTGGATCTGGATGATCTTGAAGGTCCCTTCCAGCCTTCATCATTCGATGATTCTGTAAAATGTAAAAAATATTGATCCCTACTTGTTTTTTTCAAGGTTATGCTGTGGAACCTGCAGAAGGCTCGCCCCTTGTGGACCACAAACCTGCAGGAGTGTGGAAGTAAGGAGGACAGCCCCCAGCCAGCTGGGCAGTTCTTCAACCCACCTCTTGCACATTCCTTGTCTGTCGCATCGTGCGGCAACATCTTTGCCTGTGGAGCTCAAGATGGTAAAGTCAGAATATTCAGAGTCACTGGTGTCAAGTTTGAACAGGAGCTGGAGTTTCAAGGGCACAGTTTGGGAGTTTCGCAGGTTCTGTTCATGCCTGAGGGGTACTGCTTGTTGACTGGAGGAAATGATGGGAAAATCTTGCTCTGGGATGTCAGCAGTGATGTTGGGAAGCAGCAGAAAAGTCCAGCAAAAACTCTGCAGAGAAGGAAGGCCCAAGCACCTGCTTCCACCAGGAAAGGTGGGAAGCTCAACCAAGTGGCTTCCAATGAACATGCTGGAGTCTTACCAAAGCTGACCATTGAGCATGGAGAGAAGGTGAACTGGATCTCCTGCCTGGAGATCAAAGGCTCCAAAAGAGTCTTAGTTGCTGATCAGAGTAGTTCTGTGTCTGTGTACCCACTGCCAGAACTTTAGACACTGAGATGTTGAAAGAAATGGGTGGGGGTAAAACCACTTCTCAGAGTGCTTGAAAGGAGTCCAGTTCCATCCTGAGAGTGAGCTGAGCAGGGAAACCTGCTGTGTCCTCTGAAGGGGAAGAGATTTGCTGTGGACTCTGGCAAGTCCTCACGAAGTGGCCTCACATTAGAGGTTTCTGTGGCTGTTGCTCTTCACTGCAGCTGTTTCTTGTGGGGCTGGCAGTTTGCTTCTTGAATTTAGGTGACACGGGGTCCAGATTATTTAGGGGTGAGGTTAGTTCATGGCTAAGCTGACAGAATAAAGGCTGGAGGAAGAAACTCCAAGTGGAAATCTATTTTTCCTTAGTTTCTCAGCAGCTGTGTATAAGACTGGAGAAGCATCAATTAACTAATGAGTAACCAAATGACTTAAACTGTCCTTGCCCAGTGGACTTCATCACACTGCAGTAAGTGAAGGGGCAGGGGAAATTCTTACATCTGTTTCATGGCTCAGCTCTCTTCTGCATTTATTTGTTTATCCCAGGGAAAAATAACTACTACACGTGTCTTAATAAATCCTTTCTCTTTCACTGCTCCCTTGTGCTCACTCTAATATTGCCACACTTACACAGAGTTGTGTCCAGGTGTGTGTTATATCCCTCGTCACAGCAGGAATATAAAAGGCAGGAGACTTTGGACCAGGGCAGCAGCTGATGGGCATGACAGCAACAAGAAGCCAAAACACAGAAAAAAAAAAAAAGAGTAGTGTCAGTAGCCCCTATGTGCCACCTCTGAATTAATGTTGACAGAATCCCAGAGTGGTTTGGGTTGGAAGGGACCTTCAAGATCATCCAGCTCCAACCCCCTGCATGGGCAGGGACACCTCCCACCAGCCCAGGCTGCTCCAAGCCCCATCCAACCTGCCCTTCAACACTGCCAGGGATGGGGCAGCCACAGCTTCCCTGGGCAACCTGGGCCAGGCTCTCACCACCCTCACACTCCAGAATTCCCTCCTCATGTCTCACCTCAATCTCCCCTCTTCCAGTTTTCATCCATCCCCCCTTGTCCTCTCCCTGCCTGCCCTTGTCCCAAGCCCCTCCCCAGCTTTCCTGGAGCCCCTTCAGGCACTGGAAGGTGCTCTAAGGTCTCCCTGGAGCCTTCTCTTCTCCAGGCTGAACACCCCAACTCTCCCAGCCTGGCTCCAGAGCAGAGCTGCTCCAGCCCTTGGATCATCTCCATGGCCCTTCCTTGGACTCTCCAGGAGCTCCATGTCCTTCACATTATGTGTGGAGACAGATGGGGGGGCCCAAGGAAGCAGTCCAGGTACACACTTCCCTAAGTGACGTTCCAGAGCACATGTCTGTAGCTCCCACCTATATTTGGACACACAGTCTATAAAAAGCCTCAGCACAAACAGCCTCCAGCAGGGGTGGGATCCCCTGTCTCTGGTGTTGCTGCCTGCTTCAGGAGGGAGGATCAGGCCCACTCTGGTGTTGATCTCTGTTCTCCAAGAAGATGGCCAAGGGCGGCATCTCCCTGCGCTCCCTGGACAAGGCACTGAACAGGTCACTGAAGGGTTGTGCTGGCAGGGAGGGACAAGGGACATAGGGGCTGGGGCAGGGGAGGGGAAACAAGACTGTCAGCACCAGGAACCTGTGCTTCCTTGGAAATATTCACAGGTAACAGGATGTAAACCCACATTGTGTGGGAAGGGGGTGGTTGCTGAGCAACCTTCTGTTCCTTCTTCACTCCCTGGGGAGGGAAGGGGCCCAGAGGCAGAAGCTGCACTGTTTGGTGAGGTTGTTTTGGCCAGCCTGCTCCTCCTGGATGCAGGATCTGAGCAATTGCCCCATCAAGTGTTGAAGTGTTGCCCAGAGATCATGGGTAACAGGAGATTAGGGTTCACACTCTGCTGTAAGTGGGAGATTTGGAATGAACTAAATTTGGGAAAACGCCTCAGAGCCTGGTGGGGTCAAAGATAGGAAGGAAGTGGTTATCATTAACAAAAAGAACCCCCTGAGAAGGGACCTTTCCTTTAGGGAAAGAAAGTCAGTCGCTGAGGAACTGGGACATAAGTGACACTGACCCACCTTCCATTTTTCAAGCCTGAATTGGGAAGAGGAAGGCTTGACTGACAGGTCCCCTGGCTTTGTGTAAAACAATCCGGGCTGAGCTGCCCCTGCTGGCACCAGTCCCTGTGTTCAGCTGCACTGGGACAGCACAGGGGCTGCTGGATATGGTCTCTTAAGAAGTCGTGCCATCAAATGTGAGCCAGAAGCATGGCTCTTCAGGAAAAAGAGCTGGAAAAGGGGCTGAAATTGTCCACAGCTAGAGAAAGGTGGGACAGTGTTCCTTCTCAGTGAATATTGGCAGAAGGATTTTCATATACTACCTTAGAGGTGCTGTGCAAATGGTAACAAGGCAGAAATTTTTAAGCCAACTGAGGTATCATACGTGGTACTTCAGTTTACCTGTAGGAAAAATGATCACTGTCCATTGAGAGTATCACAGAATCCCAGACTGGTTTGGGTTGGAAGGGACCTTCAAGATCATCCAGATCCAACCCCCTGCATGGGCAGGGACACCTCCCACCAGCCCAGGCTGCTCCAAGCCCCATCCAACCTGCCCTTCAACACTGCCAGGGATGGGGCAGCCACAGCTTCCCTGGGCAACCTGGGCCAGGCTCTCACCATCCTCACACTCCAGAATTCCCTCCTCATGTCTCACCTCAATCTCCCTCTTCCAGTTTTAATTTGCTCAGCCTTGTCCTCTCCCTCCCTGCCCTTGTCAAAAGTCCCTCCCCAGCTTTCCCCAGCTTTGTATCTAAATACAAATCTTGCATCTGTATAAGCTGTAAGACCTCTGCACCAAAAATATGTGGGCCTCATAAAAAAACCCAACCCTTCATTTCTAGTGGTGTGTGTTCTGACACAGCCTGGGAGGAGCCTTGGAATGGGCTCTGGAGCGGTTCCCAGTGCAACCTGTCACCCACTGCCCCAGGTCTTGGTGCCCAGGCAGCTTGGTGCCCAGGTCTTTATGAAATGCTCTTGTTTCCCACCCCTCAGAGTAGAAACCAGGCTGCAAACCGTGGAGGCTCGGTTCACAGAGCTGGACTCAAGTTTGCAGAATCTAGCCCAGAAGTTTGAGCTGCAGGCTGAGACACTGGAGAAGATGAGCCAGGACACCGTGTGGACGTGGGTGCCCGGGGAGAGGTGAGCACAGGGAGGGATGGGTCAGCTGTCCTGCATGCACAGGTGGCACTGGTGTGGCTGTGGGTGCACTCCAACACCAGGCTGCACCTGCATCCCAGTTGGGATTTCCATTTACTGCAGAAATGGGCCATCAGGAAAAAAGCCCAGTTCCTCTGCTAGCTGGTTCTTCAAGAAACAAAACCACACTCTTGAAATAATCTACCTGGCTTGGTGCAAAGCATTTGATACTGTCCCACATGACATCCTGGTCTCCAAACTGACAGATGGACCCCTCGGTGGATCAGTAATTGGCTGGATGGCCCCACCCAGGGAGTTGAGGTTAATGGTTCAGTGTCCAAGTGGAAGCAAGTGCCAAGTGGTGTCCCTTGGGGGTCAGTATTGGGACCACTGCTGTTCAACATATTTGCTGGAGACATGGACAGTGGGATTGAGTGTCTCCTCAGCATGTCTGCTGATGATACCAAGGTGTGTGGAGCAGCTGACACCCTAAGAGGGAAGGGATGCCATCCAGAGGGACCTTGACAGGCTGGAGAGGTGGCCCCATCCCAACCTCATGAAGTTCAACAAGGCCAAATGCAAGGTCCTGCAATCCCAAGCACAAATACAGGCTGTGGGGAGAATGGCTGGAGAGCAGTCCTGAAGAGAAGGACTCGGGGGTGGTAGCAGATGAGAAGCTGGACATGAGCCACCAGTGTGTGCTGGAGCCCAGAGAGACAGTTGTGTCTTGGGCTGCATCAACAGAAGTGTGGCCAGCAGGGCCAGGGAGGGGATTCTGCCCCTCTGCTCTGGTCAGACTGCCCATGTCCAGCTCTGGAGCCCTCAGCACAGGAGAGACATGGAGCTGTTGGAGGGAGTCCAGAGGAGGCCATGGAGGTGCTCAGAGGGCTGGGGCAGCTCTGCTCTGGAGACAGGCTGGGAGAGTTGGGGTGTTCAGCCTGGAGAAGAGAAGGCTCCAGGGAGACCTTAGAGCACCTTCCAGTGCCTGAAGGGGCTCCAGGAAAGCTGGGGAGGGGCTTGGGACAAGGGCAGGGAGGGAGAGGACAAGGGGGGATGGATGAAAACTGGCAGAGGGGAGATTGAGGTGAGACATGAGGAGGGAATTCTGGAGTGTGAGGGTGGTGAGAGCCTGGCCCAGGTTGCCCAGGGAAGCTGTGGCTGCCCCATCCCTGGCAGTGTTGAAGGGCAGGTTGGATGGGGCTTGGAGCAGCCTGGGCTGGTGGGAGGTGTCCCTGCCCATGCAGGGGGTTGGATCTGGATCATCTTGAAGGTCCCTTCCAACCCAAACCATTCTGTGAAATTTTTATGTGGATTTAAAACAGCCTTGCCCCTTCTAAGGCAGCAGGGACATCAAGTCCATCTGCATTAACTCCACCTCACGGTAAACGAAGGGAAAAAATAACCCCAGCACCTCATTAAGACTATGACAACCTCCTCTGATCACATCACGCCAGAAGATTCGCACTTGTAGCACTCGGGCTAAGCTTCCTTCACACACACTTTTATGGCCTTTCCACCTTCCAGCCGAGAGTTTCTGGAGCAGCTCCCCCTTTTCCTGTGAGGAAACGGGCTCCAGCCCGGGCTCCCCGCAGCAAGAACCGGGGCAGCTGGGGCGACTGCAGTTGTTGGGGCAAGGAACCCGCCGCCCCAGGGAGAAGGGGTGAGGGGCGAGTGGTTTAGGGCCCGGGTCTGTGAGAAACGTCAACGAACAGGCCCACACGGATCCTGCAGCCAAGCACAGGTTACTGACATAAATAAGAACGGGTGACCTAAACAAGCAGGCACACCCATAGGAAGGTGAAGAGCGGTTTATGTTCCCTATTCCCTCACAAAGTTCCCTCCCAAAGTTCCTTCCCCTGTTCCCCCCCTGGCTGGGCACTCCAGGGTTTTACAGCCCATCCCACACTTCTAATGATCCCAGAAGTTTCCCGCCCCTGTTGACACGTCCCATTCTAGCAGGTCACTTTTCACCTCTGAAGGTTTAATTCTGACCTTTCCTTGGCTGCCTTCCCAATCACCACAATGACCTGTACCTCCTGGTGCCATCCTGCCCTGAGGAGCAAGCTGGAAGTGGCTTCGTTGGGTCTGATCTTGGCCATCAATCCTGCTCCGTGCTGGGATCCCCCAGAGGGAGCCCAATTCACTCCCTCAGTTTCCTGGACCTTAAACCACTCCTGGAGCCATAGGAACGTGCAGAGATCTCCCTTCCCTCTCCAACTATATATTCCTAACACTAGGGTGTGTAAATATATATACATGAACCAAACGCGACACTACGTTTTTAACACTAGGATGCAAAATTAATACGACATTTCATTTCTAACAAGATCCCGGCTGGGAACGAGTCATTTACCTAACAGGTCGGGCTGAGGAGAGGGAGGAGCAGGCCTGAGGAGGAGGAGGAGGCCTGAGGAGGAGGAGGCCCGAGGCGAGGAAGGAGCAGGCCCGGGGCTTTTCCCCGCCGGCTCCTGAGGGCCCGCTCTCCGTGTCCCGGCAGGCTGGGCCGGGAGGAGGAGCGAGCAGCCGAGCGGCGGGAGGAGCAGCCGGTCAGCGCGGGCCGGGGCGGAGCGAGCGGCGGGCGGGCAGGCGCGGCGGGGCGGCCATGGCGGGAGGCCGCGGCCTTGCGCAGCGCCGGGCCCCGGCCCGCGGAGCCGCAGCTCGGTGGGTGCTGAGGCGGGGGGAAGCGGGGCTGGGCCGGGGGGAGAGGGGGGAGAATCCTGCTGCGTGTGCCCGGGTGTTTGTTTGTGTGGGGGGAGGCCCGCGGTAACCGTCGCTGGGAGTCGGTCCGACGCGGGGAGATGAGGCCTTGCTGGTTGGGTGCCCGCCCGCCGGCAAACCCGCGTGTTTTCCGACTTCAAAACAAAACAAACCAAAAAAAATCGACTTGTTTTTGTCAACGGAGGGAGAGCAGGAACAATAAAACCCGTCTGAAACGCTGACTTGTCTCCATGTTGTGACTGAAGCTGCAAGGGCCTGCCTGTCGGGAAGCTGGTCAGAACTTTTTAGAAGTTCCTGTGACTTAAAAGTCAGTATTTTTTATCCTTTTTTTTTTTGCTGTATGTGTCTCTTTTTTTATTCTCTGTCCCACAGTATTTCTGGGCTACGTGGAAAAGCTCTGTGAGGAGCCCTGGTGATAGAAGGGGTGGATGATCCTGACCATTTTCAGCTGTGCAAGAAGGTGCTGAAGTGTTTGAACTCCTTGGTTAGTTCTTTGCTCTTCCTAATGTAAAGTGTTTTTTTATTTTTAATCCCAGCTGAAGCAAAAGGACAAATGAGGTATTTCACCTTCAGAACATGCTGGAACCAAATCTGCAGCAGAAGCAGCTTTTGGAGCATACACATAGGCTGGAAAATTGACTGAAAGGAAAGTTGTAAAGTAACTGTGATAACAAATCCACCAAATGTGAGGAGAGCTTAAAACTTCTAAGAGAGTAAAGGCTGGAAGAGCTCTCATTTCTTTCCCCCTCGGTCTTTACCACCTTCTTTCTGTCCCCAAAGCAACTGCTACAACTTGGAGGAAATCATGGTAGGAAAACCTGCTACGCTTTCTCCAAGGGTTCTGGAAAGACTTTGTGTCTTCCTCTGAATGCCCAGAATCTTGCTTTGTGAGCAAAAGTGACCAGGCTTCTTAAATCCACGAGCGTTCTCATAAAAGTAGCTCTAAAACTGAAGAGTTCCCTGTTTATTTCTTCTGTTTATATGTATTAATGGTGGGAAATACCTGCTCCTTTCTGCTCTCAGGTACTGATGTTGCACTAGCCTTGCTCCTCGACCTCGAGTCAGCATGTCGAAGAGATCGGAGGCTCCTCTTTCCCTGTCTGACTGCCTGTGCCAGATTTGCATGGAGATCTTTGTGGAGCCTGTGACCCTGCCATGCAACCATACCCTCTGCAATTCCTGTTTCCAGCTGACTGTTGAAAAGGCCAGTCTTTGCTGCCCTTTTTGTCGCCGCCGGGTCTCTTCTTGGGCACGCTACAACGCCCGCAGAAATACTCTCATCAACTGGGAGCTCTGGGAAAAGATTCAGAAGAGTTACCCAGAGGAGTGTGAACGTCGGATTAACGGGCAGGATCTGGAAGAGGAAAGTAAGTGAAATGTCACTCATCCTGGGGTGTCTTTGCTTGACCAAAGTAATGACTGTTGGTGGACTTTAGGTGTTGTGAAATAAGAAGCTGTGCGCATGGCCAGGCTAGGAAATGCAGTGTCAGAGCTCAGCTGTGAGAGGCTTGCAAGGCAGAGAAAGGGTCTTTGCCTTTTTTATTTGTAGTACAGAGGGTACTCTCTGATCATCTCATCATTAAGTGGATATTTTTTTGTAAAATCTGGGAAGTGTGTGTGTTCTGTGTCTGTGTGTTTATCACTGTCAAGTAAGTAAAGCGGTTAAAGTTTTTTCAACTCGTAGAGTTTGGTTCAAAGTTCCAGGGCTTCTGGCTATTCAGGAGTCTCTGAGCAAGCCAAAAATTGTGGTGTCAGAGAAGAGGAAGTGAGATCTGATTCATTCTTTGGAAAAGGATTTTGGGGCTTATTACACTGCGAGCTCTGTTGGGGGAGGTTACTTGGTGGGCTGGCTCCATGACACCTTCTTCCACTTGCAGTATTATCAAGTCTTTTTGATCACAGAAGGCAAAAGTTGCATTGATTTGATTTTTCCACAGCTCTTAAGTGAAACCATTGCTGGGACAGAGCACAGAAGTGATCATTTCTTAGAACCTTTCATGGGTGACTGTCATGATCTTGCTTTGTTGCTCATGTCTCTTTTTTACCTTCTTCTTGTTCAGTCTGTGTCCCCCATCCTCAACACCAGCTGAGCAAGCCTGGGGAACTGAGGCAGGAGTATGAAGCAGAGATTAGCAAGGTAAGTCTAAAAACTTAGTAAAAAGTTTAAATTCTTTGTCTAGTTATGTTACTTATTCCCAGAAACAGGTGTTATTTTACTGAATGCAGAAGAAAGATATTGCTGCTGCAGGAACACACTGGCCATTCCCAAAGCGTGAGTTAAATTTTGATCCTTTCTGGAAGAGGAGACACCTTCTGGTGTTGGACACAGTGTGACATTTGTCAAGTGCTTACCTTTTATTTCCCAAAAGTCTGCAGAAGAGAGTTATTGTAGGGCTTGGGTGTCATCTTTCCCTGCCCACATTGACTGAAACACCTTTTACAGGTCCTCGGGTGGACATCAAGTATTTGAGACCAGCAAAAATTTCAAACTGTTTTGGATTTGGTCTCATACTTGTCTTCATCCTCCCTAAGTAGCAGACCACAGTTAGATGAGCTTCAGTAATGAACACAGAGCATTTTCTTTCCTGCTTGCTCACTCCCTGTGTTCATTTGAAAATCAGAAAAATGCTTTTAAGAAATCTTAATTCTTGCCTAAGGATCTAAAGGATCCTGCTTCCTCCAAATCAGACATAGCAGTAATAAGAATTATATTTGGAAGTAGTACTGGAATGCTCCTTTCCCCCACAGCTCTGTTGCTGTTGGGGGAATACGTGAAGCAGAGGACTTTGGGATTCTCCTTTATGGCAGTTAGGGAGTAAGATTGGTTGGCAGAAGATTGATGGTTAATGGAGGTGGTGCTCAGAAGCAGTGAAATAAATAATGGTGTCTGGTGCCAGTGGAAAGACATCAATACATGATGTGAAACAGGACCACGTGGCTCTTGAAGTACTTTGCTGTCCTTGTGGAGCTGTTGGTAATGACTGAGAGTGGATGTCTGCTCTAGAGGAGACAGATTTAAAACTCTTGGTCTGCTGCTTTGGGTTTTGCATGTTTCAAGGGAGGAGAAGGACTCTTCTAGAAGAGAGATTTCCCATCTTTTAGGTACCTCGTGCTAATTACGTAAGCAGGTTAAGCAAACAGTGTGGCCTAGCTGGCATCCAGCCTTGGAAAGAATCTTGTTTCTCTGTGATCCACATATTTGGAGATCTTAGGTTTTGCTCCTAACGTTTTCAAAGGTGAGTAAATGGATTTTAACCTTGCCTGCTGGCAGAGTTGATGGTGTAGTCTGACAGAAACCCAAAGGTAGGTCACTGGTAGCAAAGTGGGGGCTGCACACATCTCTGGGGAGCTGTGCAGCTCAGTTCTGGCTGTGAAGTGTGCGGAGCATCCTTGTGAAGGGTGGATTGTTCACACTGAAGGTGTGTGTCAGCTGAGAGGTTCTAGTGTAAAGTGTGGTCCTACACCTGTAACCTTTTAAAAAAACACTTTCTTAGGTGGAAGCAGAAAGACGAGCACATGAACAAGAGGAGAACAAGGCCAGTGAGGAATACATCCAGAGGCTCCTAGCAGAGGAGGAGGAGGAACAACACAGGCTGGCAGAGGAGAGACGGCGGGAGATGGAGGAACAGCTGAAGCAGGATGAAGAGCTGGCCTGGCAGCTGAGTAACAGCCTGGTGAGTTAGGATCCAAGGGGACAGGAGAAAACGTTGACCTACTGCAAGTAACTGAGACTTTTCAGAGCAAAAGTTAGGATTCTGAGCAACTTCAATGTATTTTAGTTGTAGTTGAAAGCTGTTGTCAGCCCCTGTTGTCAGATCCTTGATTGGTTTTTGAAGAACCAGCAGGGAGGGTGAAACACCCCAAATATTTTTAGCTGTGTCATATGCTCTTGAAATGTGTGCTGGATGTTTTTGTGGTGCAACCTGTTAAAACACTGGTTTTCTTCTGCACATTTCCTTTTTGCTGTGATTTAAAAAAATACTTGGGAAGAAATTGGTATCTGGAGCCTGTCATGAAAAACACCCAGTGAAAGTTTACCTTATATTTTGGGGTTCGTTTGGGTGGTTTGTTTTTTTAATTTGTTTTGGGGTTTTGGTTGGTTGTTTTTTGGTAATAGTTCTGATGATGAGACCTGTGTAGTTATTTGAACAAAACCTCTTGTCCCTTAATGACAAGTTACAGGAAAGTGGACAGAACATGTAACATATTTCTTATTCCATAACTAACCATTACTTGCAGTTCTGGAATGCTTTGGGCAAAACCAACCTATTCTGCAGCAGAAACAAAGTAGTTCTCTGGGTTTTACCCAGTTTGTGTGGTGTTTTGTTTGCTCTAATGCCATTTTTCCTTGATATTGAAGAATGAGAGTTCCCAAGGACACGTGCTCAGGAGTCCATCCCCAGCAGGCAGGCTCTCATCTGAAACATCCCCAGCTAATTCATGCAAGATGAAGAACAAACCAAACAACCCAGGAGACATTCAGAAGTAAGGAAGTCATGTTTCTCCTTAATTATTGGTCTGTTCCTTGGTATAGTGTCCCCTCTGCTCCATTTGCTTTCTTGGAATCTTGTAGTCTGCCTTCCATGGAAATGTAAACTGCTAAACATCTCATAGGATAGTATGGAGAAGGGAAAAACCCTTTTCTTTTTGTTTTTGGTTGTCAGAATAAACTTGAAGATCTTGATGAATGCAATTGACTGACAATTCAAGGAAAAAAAGGTTTTAAAATGGACATTTATTTATTTATTTCTTCCCCCTTTAAGGTATCTGTCTCCAAAGCTTCATCATACATTGGGATCAGCATCATTTTCTAGAACAACAGAAAGAGGCAGGAGGGACTCTGGCTCTGTGGTAACTAGAATCATTTTGTTTTAAATCTCAGTGTCAGTAATAATGAGTTATTTTTCTCTTGCCTTGCAAAGCATGGAATGGTGAAGAGTCCTTGACTTCTTAGCAACAATTAAAACCATCTGTGTATTACCAACATTCTTCCTACACCAGATCCCATAGAAAATGCAAAAACCAGTGCTATTCTGGCTTCTCTATCCCAGCTGAAACCAGGACAGATTGCCAATCCCATCTTCCTCTTGCACATCAGCACCGGGCAGTTTATCTTCCCCTTTTTGAAATCCCTTCAGTATTCCTAATTCTCCAAAATGGAAAGACTGTGCTGGACAGTCTGTACATCTGCGCCTTACTTCATTAGTTACCTTCTGGGACCTTATGTGAACATCTTCAGTGAGCTTTGGGTTGCACCCCATGCTCTATAGAACTGAAATTATGGTTCTGGAGCTCAGTGGAGGAGATTGCCCTCGGATTTTCATCATTCCCTATGTTTGTCTGCCTGCCTGATCTTTCCTGTTAGGCTCCTGAAGAAGATGAGCGGGATAATACCTTGGACACTTGGTTTGAGTCCTTGCAAGAGAATTGCAGTTGTGCTTTCAGTCCTTTAACTAGGCTTTTTCAGGTTGTTTTAAATATTTTCATTGTCATGCTGTATTTTTTTAAAAGAGAAGAATCCTAGTTAATGTCTCAGAGTAGTTACGTGCAGTGCAGCTATGAGAGGTGAGATTTGCATTTTATTCATACCCTTTGGCTTTGATAAATTGACTTTATTTGTGGTCTCTCCCTTTTCTGCAGGAGACCAGTAGCAAAGAAGGCAACAGTTCTGCATGGCAAGATGAGCAAGAGGAGATGCCAACACTGTCTCCACAGCAGACTGGTGTGATTAAAGATTCCAGTGCTAAGGATTCATTTTTGGAATCATGCATGAACTATTTAAGTGCTTCAGCTTCAGGGGAAACTGTTGCTGTCATGCAGGAAAACACACCAGGACCAGATGGTCTAGGAGATGATGAAGTTCCAGATGCACTTCATGGAATTGCAAAAGGGTCTAGAACAGTTCTTCTTAGGTCCAAAGGAGAAGATGATGGAACTGAGACAGACAGTGCCAATTCAACACACGTAGAAAGCATAAAGCTTGAAAACTCTGCTGAAACCTGTACCCATGTTCAGTCAGCAACAAATGCTGTGGTGCCTGACAGGGCAAGTGTGGTGTGTGATCTCAGGAGGGTGGCAGGGCATTCGGATGGACAGGCACCAGAGGAACCCCAGAACTCTAAGGAGACTCCAAAAAGAAAGTTGCTGGAGCCACCAGCTGAAGCAGTGGTTGACTTGTGCGTGCTTGATAAGAGGAGAAGAACTTTTCCAGAAAGTGTAGAGGACCAAGGGGAGCAGCTAAATGATTTTGACTTGCAAATGCACAAAGCCCTTGAGCAGGAGTTCTACAAAAGGCGTATGCAAGAGGAGCAGGACAGGCTTCTGGCTCTGCAGCTGCAAAAACAGATCAACAAGGAGGAGAGGACACTGAATCGACAGAAGGGCTCCCCAGACGAGTACCTTCTGCGCACCAAGCCACCCCAGTTTGGGAAAGACTCTCCTGCTAGGAAGGGAAACTCTAAGATGGCAAAAGAATCCAAAGCACCAAAAAACCAGGCTGAAACAAATCACCGCAAGACTCGGAGAGGCTCTTGCAATGAAAACTGGCAGTCCCCTACCAGGGTCAGGATGAAATCCCCCAGCATCAAAGGAGGAAAAGTTTTGAATTGTGTGGTTAATACCAGTGACTCAAATGACCTTTGCTCATTACCTAAGAACAAGCAAAAGACAATCCTTCAAATGTTTAAAAGCTCTGTTGCAGAGTAGATCAACAGGCACGTGTTGGAAGGAGAATTAAAACCATGGTGATGCTTGCTCCTGTGTTTGGCAAAGCTTCCTGTCAACTCTTTTCAAGTTGTTGGTTTTGAGGGGGGTTGCTTTGGGTCCCAAAGTGTTGTGTATTCTGAGGAGTTTTAATAATATATGTCCCCAGACTAAAACATTTTCTTCAGTACAGCTTATTTTCCAGCACCTGCATTTACAGCAGTTTGGACGTGAATACCGTCAGTGTTTAAAAACAAAATAACTGATGGTTTTAGCTTGGAATGAGAATTTAGAGCCTTTTATGGAAAGGATGCACATTGCATGGGGGGAGGAAATAAGCCCAAAAAATTTAAGGAAGGTCTGTATTTCCAGTTGTCTGCCAACTGTAAGGCTGAGGCTTCACTTGGCACAACTCTGTTACACTGAAAGATGTTACTGGGATGTCAGCTGTTTGTTGACTGGCATCACAGTTAACCAGTATAACTGGACAGGAGTCTTGCAGATTCACTCTCTCCCTCCCTCTCTCAGATACTAAGCCCTTTCTTAGACAGACAAGAGGGGAAAAACCAGGTTGTCCCACTGCCAAAGCCAAGGATCTTTTGCCAGGAGTGTCAGTGGTTGTGGGTTTGTGTTCACTGAGGTCACTCTGCAGATCTGAGACTCCCTGTCCTTAAGAAAAAGATACTTTTGTTTTCCTCTTGCTGGTGTTCTGCAACTTTATTCTTGTATGGTAATACCTCTTATATTTAGGGCTGTTTAATTTTTATACTCAAAAAGTATAAATCTGTTTGAGTCTGTTTAAAAACAATAATATGAAAAAAAAAAAAAAGGCTAGTCCAGAAGACAGTTATGGTAAAGTTAAACCAGAAGGGGGGGAAAGCAGCTGAAAACTGGATTTTTCAGTAATAACTATAATTAAAGATTCATGTAGCTACCATCTCTGGCTGTAACTGTGCCCCCTCCCCTCCATTTTTTAGAGGGACTACCAGATACTGTCTTCCAGTTGAGTTTAAAACTGACATAGTTCAAAATATTACAATTTAGATGAAAGGAAGCTGAGGCCTGGAGGAAGCTGAGGCTGAAGAGCTGACCAGCTGCTCCCCAGCAGAGGAAGTATTCATGCTAGATGGTTCATCTGTTAACAATTCGAAACCCACTTTTTGGCCTTTTTTTCGTTATGAGATACTTTTCCATTGTAGGTTTTTGAAAGAGAGCAAAGCAACCATCCACCAAAGTTTGCAAATGTTTGAAAAGTGTCCTTTTGGGTTTTTTTTAAACATCATTGATGTTGATGAGCTATAGAGTTTCACTTGGTTCTGGGAAATTTGGAACAAAATACTTCAAAGCAGTATCTTCTAATACTGAAAGGATTTAAAACAAAGAAACAACAACCTGAAATTGTATTGCAAGCATGAACAGCACACTGAGCCCAAACTGGAACTGTTTTTTTCCTTTGCCTGCATGTCTCTGTTAATGGTGGGTTTCTCATAAATAAATGATCTATTCTAAGATGCTTTTTGAGAAAGTTACAAGTGCCCAGCTGCAAATCATTCCTTTTTCCTCTTGCTGCCTCAACCATTGTCCCAGCAGCCTTCCTTCAATATAGAGCTGTTTCTGTTTAATCCTCACCTTTGTTCAAGCTGTTTTCTGTTTAATCCTTACCTTTGTTCATGTTGTTTTCTGTCTTACTGGTGTTTTCATACTGGTGACACTTGGCCTTTCCAGTCATGATAAGCACATAAGAAGTAAACTCCTATTTTTCACAACAGATGAGGAGAAAGAGTTTATTTTTTAAGTCCATTCAGCCTGGTTTTACCAGCAGTTTCTGAAGCCTGGTGTCTGTTTTTAAACTTGCTGAGAAGCTGATCCCTGCTGTGCCATGGACCTCTTCTCCTTCCCAGATCACATCTCCCAGCCACTGCTGCCTGTTCTCAGGTGTGTCTGAGCAGAGGCACCACCTGCTCCTCTGATCTGTTGCCACTTTGCCCTGCCCTTTCAGAATTTTCAGGTTTGAGGGTGAAATCTGGGCACTGCTGAGTGCATTGTTGTTGCAGCAGCACCCTCTTGCCTTTGCTTTGAAGCAGGTGAAGTCAGCTTTGACTGATGTAACGATGTTGGTGAAGCAAGAGTCTGTACTCTGGTCATCTGAGCTGGTGTAATGGTTCTCTGCTGCTCGAAAGGGTGAGATCACCTCCTGCCTTCACTTAGCTCTAGCCGTTTATTCGTCCCCTTTGAGAACAAGTTCAGCTCATCCAACTGACAGCAAAAAAAAAAGCAAGTGCCAAAAAACCCGGAGTTTGACAGGCTTGGTCACTTCCCTGAGAGGCAGGGCTGGTGTGGGGGGGTTGGGAGAGGGGTGAGAGAGGGAACAGAACGACCTGTTTTGATGACATCGTGTTTTAAAACGCTCTTAGGAAGAAAGCTGGGCTTCCTGTGGTAGGTACTCACTTTGTGACCCTCGTTCGTGAGACGGCGGCCTGCAGCCCCCCAGCCTGCTGGCAGCAATGCTGTAAAACAACGGGGAGTAGCAAAACGTCCCTTTTCCACGGGTGCCACTTCCACAGGCAGCACGGGCACCGCGAACCCCCTCGCTGTCCTTGTGTTCCAGCCCGTCTCTCTTCCGACTTCAGAGAGCGAAAGCATCCCGGCGGCAAGGGCTGCCCGCTGACGGAACACGACCGCAGGACCTGCTCGGCGGGAGCAGCCGCCCCGCTCCTCGGCCCCCTCAGCGCCCGCCTCCTCCCTGGCAGCACCTGTGGCCCCCGCGCCGGGGCAGGGGGCCCGCCGGACACCTCTGACGAGGTGAAGCGCCGTGGAAGCTCCGTCCTGACGCCGTGAGCGTTTCAGCACCGCCGTTGAGGCCTTCTCCTCCTTTCAGACCCGCGAGTCAAGGCGAGGGGAGGAGCGGGAGGCCGGGGAAGGCCGGGCCGGGCCTCGGTTGCCATGGCAACTCCCTCCACCCCGGCGGGAGGGGCCCCGGTTACCGTGGCAACTCCCTCCTCCCCGGCGGGCGGGGCGCTCGGTTGCCGTGGCAACTCCCTCCTCCCCGGCGGGCGGGGCCGGCGCGCGCCTGCGCAGAGCGCGCGGCCCGGCGGGTGCGCGGCGGCGGCAAGATGGCGGCCCCCGGGGGCTCGGCCGCCTCCTCGGCGCTGAAGGGGTTAATCCAGCAGTTCACCGCCATCACGGGTGAGGCGCAGGGAAACCCGGGGTGGGGGGGTTCACCGGGACACCCCCCTCCCCCCCCCCAGCTTCCGTTTGGTTCCCCCCCCCCGTCACCGCGTTCCGGGGGCAACCGGCGGGCGGGAAGAACGGGCCGCGGGGCGAGGCGAGGCGAGGCGGAGCGGCGGGGAGGCCCCGGGCACGCTGCCTCCGGTTCCCTGGCGGGGTTCTGTCGCTGCTCCCCTTCAGGCGAGAGGCAGCGGTGGTGCCCGGGCCTGTCAGCGGGGCCCGCCGGGGCGGGAGGTGCCCGAGGCCCGGCCCGGACACCCGCCGTGCCTCACCCTTCGAGCGGCGGGGTGAAGGGGCTTCTCGGTTGTCTCGCTCGGCGGAGCCTGTCGGTGGTGCCGGTGCGTTTCCCCCTTCCTGCCCCTTCCCGGGAGGCGCGGGCCGGGCGGGGGGCTGGAGCCCAGCCCTGTGTGTGCTCCCAGGAGAACAACACAAACGAGTCTTCAAAGTGCAGGCGACTTCTGGGCGTTTAGTTTGGCTGACGAGCCCAGCAAGCCGCTCGGAGGTGGAAGTTTGCGGCAGGTGTGATGAGTTCTGCCCGAGCTGGTGTGCCTGGAACGCTTGAGCCACTTCATAGAATCGTGGAATGGTTAAGGTTGGAAGGGACCTGGGTTTCTGTGTCTTCAGCTTCACGGTGGTTCCCCCTGGCTTACGGTGTTAGGTGTCAAAGGCTGAGGGAGCGTTTCATGAAACGTGTTGAGCTTTGTTAGTTGTTACAAGTAGAAGCTGCTTTTTAACTCGGTGACTCTGACCAGCTCGCTGTCCGTGTGCTTGGGCTTGGATGCACTCAGGTCCTGAGCAGGGATCTCCGGGGGGTTTGGTCTTGCCAAGTGTGATTTGACAGGTGTCAGAAGCACACACCCACAGTGTGTAGCAGCTCGGAGTTGAAAGGGTACAGAGTCACCCCTGAGCTGGAAATGCCAGAGAGCACTTTCTTTGAAGAGCATGGACTTGAGTCTCTCACATAGATTTATATTTTTTTGAGCTGTCACTAGTTTTTATTTTGCACCTTCTCCACCTTGATCAAGGTCTGAAAGCTCAGCTGACTGCCACCCAAGGGTGCTTGTCATAGCAGGCTGGTTTATTTTGGGAAAACCAGCTCCCTTGATCAGTTGGCCTTTGTGATTTCATACAACAGCACAGATCATTTGGGTCTGATTTATCTCGACAGCTTCAAAGCATATTCTCTCTTATTAGTCTGTTCAAACTAGAGCTTCTTGAGTCTCTCCCAGAAAATCTAAGAAACACCCAAATGCATTTTGCCCAAACTGGTGTTATCTGTGATAACATCACATCTGTGATAACATGTGATCGTGTGTTATCTGATGCAGGGGAAAGTGTGGTCTTCATCTTGGTGATCTGCAGTCACTACAGATCCAGAAGCTACTCCCAAACAGGTTGAGCTGCATTTTGCCACTCTTCTTCTCTACCAAGCTTCCCCTAGGAAAATGAACTCTTTGGCAGCCCACCACCTACAGAGACAGATCCTGTGGACATTTCAAGGCTTGGGTGCAGGAGAGTTTCCACTGCTGAGGGTGCTTCTGTGGATGGGTTTTGAGCAGAAGTTTCCTCACCCCCTGAGGAAAGAGTTACAGATGATGCTGAGAACTAGTGTTTCATCCTGGGGCAGCAAGAATAAGACTGGATTTAGTTGAGCTTGGGAGAGATGTCAGTAAATGTTAGTCATTATGCAGATAACTGTGTAAACCAGTACCACTTTCTCCCTCTTGCCTTTCTTCCCCTCCTGTGTGAACTGAGCTTATGCTGGTTTAGTTTGGTCTTTCAGCACAGTTAGTAAAACAAAATATCTTTTCTTTCATCTCTAAAGATCTGTTGTAAGTGGGTAGAAAAAAAACCTAGCAGCTTACTTATCATATTCCCTGTTCAAATGTGAAGGCAGCTTTTCATGTTTTCTTGGTGTATGCCTCCTGGTGTTTGGAAAAGGGTACCAGGAAAAGGTCTGACCTCTGGAAGAAAATAAAAATCATGCCAAAACCCCTCAGGTTGGTTCCACTAAGTTTGCTGTTGATGGAAGGAAGTAGTGTGGCTGTCCTGTATGTGGGCATTCCCCTGCCCTGTGAGAGATACGTGATTGTCTCATTTCACAGTTGTACTTTGTGGCAACTGACGAGCTGTTCTTTCTAATTGCTACTGTTTACCCAGAGAAACCTTTCCAGTTCCTAGAGCTTCCAATCCAAATGCTTTCTGGAGAATGCTTGAACTTTTCTTTTGCATGGCAGGTGCCAGTGAAAGCGTGGCAAAGCACATGCTTGAAGCATGCAACAATAATCTGGAGATGGCTGTGACCATGTTTCTGGATGGTGGAGGCATAGCTGAGGAGCCCAGCACCAGTTCTGCAGGGGTGTCTGCTGTTCGACCACACACTGAGTAGGTACCCCACGAGCACCTTTGTGTCATGAGCAGCCTGTCTTTAAGAATTTCACAGTGTGAAGCAGAACAAACACAACAATTGTCACTTGTCATCTGCTGTCAACCCACTGTAATGTGTGCTTCTTTGATGACCTTGTTGAGTTGATTGCTCCAATTTTGTTCTGGGTGGGTAAGTTCTTACTAGGTAAGTTGAGGTGTAGACCAACAAAGTTGAAACACCCTTGCATGTAGTTCAGAAGTTTTCTGTAGCTTACACATGCTGGTTTTTGCAATCAGAGCTCAAGACATTAAAGTGGAGATCCAGTAGTAAGAGATGCTTACTTTTAAATTGCTCCAGCAGTCTTGCTGTATGTTAATTTAGGAGTTAGAGAGCTGTCTTGTTCTGGTTTTTATAAATGTAGTCACCTTAGTCCCATTTGTAAGGGTTTTCTTATGTTAAGTGCAACCAGATTGGGCACTGGGAAGGCTGGGTTGTGTACACTAGTATGCAGAGGAACTGCAAAGTCTGCATCTCTGTAGTAACCAGGGGAGGAGAATGGCAAGCAGATTAATTAGCAGCCTTTGCTAAGTTTAAAGAGACTTATCCAAGTTTAAAGACTTGTTAACTAATAACTAATATCCAAATTATTAAGGAAGTAAAAAACATTTGAATAGTAGATTGACAAAACCTGGGATGTAGTCACCCAGGGATCTGTGTAATCTTCTGTCAAGACTTAAAAAGCTCATCCCTGCCAGACCTGCATGTGGAGTGTACCAAGTCCTGCCTCAGTACCAGGACTGGGAATGGATGGTCTCTTGTTGAATCCAAATTCCTAGATTTGATGCAACAACACAAGAGTGTCCTCAGCTGGTTCAAGTTGCAGAGCCCTTTGGAGCACAATGGGATGTGGTTTATATAGTACTTGGAATATAGTGGTCTCTCTGATGATTTTTTTTTTTTCTTTCCTCCTTGGTAGGGATGAAGTTCGAGCTCCAATTCCTCAAAAACAGGAAATTTTAGTGGAGCCTGAGCCCTTGTTTGGAGGTAGGTTTGTGTTCTAGTTTTTGGTGGTGGTTCTTTTTTTGTTTTCTTTACCTTGAGACGAGCTGAGAGACAGAAGAAAAGTAGGACTTGCTAAATATGAAGACATTTTTTTCTTGGTTGGCTTTTGTTCCTGCTGCAACTCAGCAGCCTTGTAACACAAATGCCTACTGGGAAATAACACTGGTGTTACTGGAAACCTCACACATTAGAGGTGCTGCATTCCCAGTGGGACTAATTTGCTGGCTCCTGTTTCATGAGACACTGTGAAGCAACAGGAAATGAGCTGTGATCAGTGTACATCTGGGGTTCAGAACTGTGCCACCTGCTGTGGAAGTGTTCAAGGAGGTGGGATAAAACCTTGAGCTTTGCCTGGTGAGTGCAAATGAAGAGGACAAACATGCATGGAGCAGCCTGGCAACCTGGAACTGGAGAGATACTTGGGCTTTTCAGCTCTATAACCTCAAAGAAGGAGACGTGTTGGTTTCTGTCCTAAAATGTCATATAGAGATGGTCCTATGAGCTTAGGTTTTCTTCTAGCTCAAGAATGACCTTGTCTATTTGTGCTCTGCCAGATACATGGATCCCATCTTGCTCTACAAAGGTGATCAGGAAAGCATCTACCTTGGACTGCTGTGAACACTTTTCCCAGCACTGCCAGACTGTAGCTGAGCCTGGCAAGGGAAATGCTGCTTTTCCTGACCTTGTCCTTCAGTTGTTGTTCTCAGCTGTAGTTTAAGTTGCTCTGAGGTTGGCTGTAATGGGTTGTGCTTGTGCCCAAGCATTTAGAGGTGCAAAAGATGCTACCTGCTGCAGCTAGAGAGGCATTATTCACAGAAATGTTTCTCATTCAGGCTTTCTTTTTCCATTACATTCTGTGTGGGACACACTGATTCTTTTTGCTCCATCCTCTGTATGAGAAGAATGCAAGGAACAAGAACTGTATTTACATTACTCTGTTTAATTTATTATTTATCATATTATTATAACAATTAGGCTTTGAAAGTTCTATCTGAAAATTGTTCTGCTTTCAGTGAACAGTAATGCAGAGAAATAGTTGGAATAAGTCTTGGCAGGTAATTTTAGTTTGCACCCCAAGTACAGGGGTTGTGCTGCACTGCAGGATTTCAGGGGCACTTCTAGGTGCTATTCCAGTGATCTGCCTGGGCAGCTATCTCTGGCAGCTGCAGGTAACTTATTCCCAAGATGTTCTTGCAGGTAACTTATTCCCAAGGTGTTCTTGCAGGTAACTTATTCCCAAGGTGTTCTTGCAGGTAACTTATTCCCAAGGTGTTCTTGCAGGTAACTTATTCCCAAGGTGTTCTTGCAGGTAATCTATTCCCAAGGTGTTCTTGCAGACAGGGATACTGGATCCAACAGAAGAGTGTGACTGTTGCCAGTCCAATTAAGAAGTTTGTACAGGATTTGGAGAAGAGATTAGTGAAGAACAGAAATTAGTTGTGAAAGAAGCAAATGTGTTTCTGAATAAGCAAAATATCCCTCCGTGGGGTTTCCTCCTTGGAGGTTTTCCATCGACTTGAAGGCCTTTTACAAAAGTCCTGACTGGAGTTGTGACTCCACACTGCTGCACTGCAGCTATGTGCTGATGGGCCTTGGTGAGCCCACCAGAAAGGCCTAACTTGAAGCTGTTGTGTTTTGTTGATCCATATTTTGTTCCTGGGGTGAAGTTTGCTGGAAGGAGGATGTGTCAGGAAATGGATCTTGCAGACAACCTCTTCCTTTCCTCCCGTCCAACCCATCCTAATGACCTCCCTCCCACATCATTCATACTTTGGTTTCCTATACTGTTTTCCCACCAAGGTGGGGAAAGTGTGATGTAAAGTACTAATATGTGACTGTGTTCCTAGCATACTTCTGAAATAATTCTTGTCTTTTCCTTCATTCCAAGCTCCTAAAAGACGCAGACCCGCACGCTCCATATTTGATGGCTTTCGGGATTTCCAGACAGAAACCAGTAAGTGTCTACAGATCAGTAAGACAGAGGTTCTGGTTGTTGTTTTTTTTTAATACAAGTAAGATTGAAAAATAGTTCCAATTGTAGCAATGAAAGGGGAATGTATTGGGTCAGAATTACTTTCTCTCCCCTGACACGTTTAGTCAGGGTTTTCCAGTAAACACCGGGAACTGTAAATGAAAGTACAAGACCCATCATACCCTTCATTTTTTTCTCCTCATCTTCACTTTGTTATGAGCCATTTAATGATGCACAATGTAGGAAACCACTGTGAGCATTTATGGTGAAACTTCAGCATGGATTTTGGTAAAACATCAGGGATGAATGTCACTGCCTGGCTAGCTCTGGCCATGAAAGTCAGAATTGTTCCCTGGCTCCTAGACCTGCTACACAGGGATGGTTTTTTTCCTGTGGGGATCCAATGTCTGCCTGAAAATGCTTTGCACACTGTGGCCCATTGACAGCTCCTTTCACTACTGGCAAGTTTTTGGAATAGTTCTTGCCCATTTCAGCTGACTGGGTTTTGTAAAATATATTGTATCACTGCATTTTGGGGGGAGCATTTGCTGTGATTTGTCTTTAGTGTATAGGATCATGTTCATGTAGGAAGTATGTTCTGTATTATTTTGAATGGAATTGATACCACTAAAAGAAACCTGCTCCAACTGTGGGCAAACTAGTCTGAAAACTCATCCACCTGAAAAAGACAGAGAAATACCTTTGGATAGCACTATGTAAACTAAATCTGTTTGGGTTTATTTTCTTTCCTTACAGTCAAGAAATAGAAACAGTGGAATAGAAATAATTCAAGTAGAAGTTAGGATGCTACAATCTAGCTCATTTGCCCTTTTAAAAGCATCACTGGGGACAAGTCATGGCTGGGTTTTTTTTACTCATTTGGTTTTAAACACTGGCACATGACCCCCTCTGCTGATACATGAATTCAAATGGTATTTAAACATCTTATGATGTTATAAATCTTATAAATAAATGCCCGATGCTTGGGAAGGCTGAGGCAAGCAGGGTTTTTCCCTTACATAGCAACTCATCTTGTTCACTGTGGTCTAACCTTGTGGCTCTTGTGCAGAAGTTTTATGTGTGAGCATCTTGCCAATAATAAACCCACCTTGTGAGTCTTGTGTCTAATTCAGTTTCCTTTCCTCTTGGGGCTGTGCAGTTCGACAGGAACAGGAGCTACGGAATGGAGGGGCAGTAGATAAGAAACTCACAACTCTAGCAGACCTCTTCAGGCCTCCCATTGATCTGATGCACAAAGGCAGCTTTGAAACAGTAAGTTTTGACATTTGGGTGCCAATTCTTACCTGGTGACTGTGTGCAGCCTTGTGTTAGGCTGCTGGCATGTGTGGGTCAGGTTCTTGGGTGATGAGAAGGTTACAAAGGGCCATATAGTGATAAATATTTTATGGACTGCTTATTGAAAGGTTGATGATTTAGTGAAGGATTTAACTACTGATGATGGCCCACATTGTTTGTGTTTCATTGTCAGGGTGGCAAATCACACTTGTTGGAAGGCTGTAGTGCCCAGAGGAGGCTGGTCAGAACAGAAACAGTAGTGGTGGTGCAGGATGACTTTGTCATGAAGGCACATTATCATCTTCAGCAGAGCTCTTGTATAAAATCACAGCCTGTTGTCTTTTGCATCTGATAGTGGGAGAAGTATCCAAGGGATTGTCTGCTTGGGAAGAGGCCCATTAGAGTAATGGAATTACAGAATTCCAGACTGGTTTGGGTTGGAAGGGACCTCAAAGATCATCCAGATCCAACCCCTGCATGGGCAGGGACACCTCCCACCAGCCCAGGTTGCTCCAAGCCCCATCCAACCTGCCCTTCAACACTGCCAGGGATGGGGCAGCCACAGCTTCCCTGGGCAACCTGGGGGCAGGGTCTCACCACCCTCACACTCCAGAATTCCCTCCTCATGTCTCACCTTGGTCTCCCATCTTCCAGAAATAATTTCAAGTGTCACCTTTCCTGTCTGTGCAGCCGCGTGTGGGTCTAGTCATAAGTTGTTATAATATAGATCAATGATTTAACTAATGATTAGAAAATATGCACATTGGTATATATTTTTATTTCATGAGTCCATCCTTTCCAAATACTCTTCAGAAGTTACAGTTACTACTGGGTTTCCATCTGGTCATCTTTAAGTAGCTGAGGTTATTATTACAGGATGATTTAATGAGAATACTAACTACTGATCAGCTGGTGTGATACAGATGCTGCAAATAGTGCTGGAGATCTGACTCCAGGAGCTGAACAGAAGTATTGTTTACATTCTTGTCACATTTCTCTGTCCTGCCATGCAGAAATACTTGAGCACTACTGGAGAATCTTTGGAGAAATGCTGTGTGCCTTTATGGAGTCTCCAGTTCTCATCCTGTTGGCCTCATCTCTCTTGTGGTGCTTCCCAAATCACCAGGGATCAGTTGGCTTGTCACCAATTCCCCTGTTTTGACAGTGCCCTCCATATGCTTAATCCTGTAACAAAATTCCAGGTTTGAAAGGAAGAATAGCTGTGTCTGCCTCAGCAAGTGATTTGGAGCAGTGGAAGCAGATGAGGAGACTGAAGAGTTTGGTGCTGAGGCATCTATGCCTTGGGATATGTGGTTCAGGGGGTACTTCAAACAAGGTTGTGTCAGGTCCTCCAGCTGATGATACTGGGCCTCTGGTTCAGTGGTGGTTGTGAACCCAGTGAATGTGTGGTGAAAGGGAAAGGGAATTCCCATGGAATCAGCCAGTGCTGCTTCAGACTGGAGCAGGGAGAGTCAGGGAGTGCCTTCTGACCTCTGCTGGAGAGCTTGAGATGAGGGCTGGTCTTTCCTCCTGTCTTGCAGAAAGGATATCCAGACTTCAGCAGTGCTGGCTGGGGCATCAGCCACAGCCTGAAGTGGTTTCAGAGGATGAAATAAATGATTGATAGATCCGATTGTCCTAAGGGCTCTGCATTCTTAGTCACTCTTGTGAATTAAAAAGTATGGGGGTGTTATATCTGCACACCTCGTCCTTTCAGCTGCAGTAATTCAAATTAAGAGTTAATTTGATTAAGTTAAAGATTGTACCCTTTCTGGGACTGGTTTTCACCTCTTTGTGTTCTTGCACAGTTCCTTGTCTCATGGCATACCCTTCATTTTAAACTATTGCTCCTCAACCCCATTGCAGTAAAAATCTTCAGCTTCTCAAATTGCTGGCCATGACCCCTTCCATTTTACCTTTTGTGATGGGAAACTGTTGTACTGCTTCAGGCTAAGACAACATTGGGCTTCCTGTGAACCCAGGGACCTGAGTCTCTCAGATTTCATCTCTTAACAAGCTGCTTCCTCCATCTCTGTACACCTAGATAAACACATGTGAACTATATAATAAATCAGATATGTTTATCACATTCCAAAGCACCAAGGACTAATAAACACTGTAATTTTGATGCCCTCATAGTTAATCTAAGTGGGGTTTTCTTATTATTATTGGTGTGGGGTATATTCTAACCTTTGGAGGGGCAAGAACATCCTGCCAGTTTTGTGCCACCTACATTTATCATAGAATCATTAATGATTTATGACTTTATTCAAACCTAGCAAGAGCAGTGGCAACTGGTCTTCCTAAAGATTTCATGTAGCTTTGCTGCTTATCTTTTATTGCTCATCTTTGGGTACTCTAAGGTTGATTTTGATAGTAAGTAAATTTAGTAGCCTTTGGTTTTCCCCAGGAAACCTTAATTTTCTTCAATTACCAAGAAAGTTTGGTGCAAAAAGCTGACATTTCATTCTAACTCAGTAAAGCTTTTAAGAGTAGGTGAGAATGACATTTCATTGAGGAGACATTATCAAGTGTTGAATGACTTCTTTGAGCTTGCTATCTGTGAAAAAAGCAGTGTGCTTCACATACAGAGCAACTCATGATCACTGTACTTGTGAAGTTGTGTGATTAACTTAATTACACCATGAAAATGTGGTAAGAAAGATTTGATACAGAAAATCTGTAAAATACCCTCTTTTGATCCTGCAGGCTTTTTGAATGTGATGACTGAGCCACTAGATGTTAGTTACTTAGTGGCTGGTGGAATGGGACAGAGGCAAACAGCTACTTGGGCCAGCAAGATGTTAATCTGAGCTGCCTTTTTTTTCTTACTAGAAAATTTCAGATAAACTTTCAGAGCTTAAATACACAGTGTCACTAAAACATCTGTGTTTGAGGAGTGTTGTGTGGTTAAGAGCCCATTAAAGTTGCTCAAGGGATTTTTAACTGTCATTTCCTGACTTTTAATATTGAGCTTTCATGTGTATTAAGCTCCAGTGTTATCTCCTGAATAGTTATCTCTGTAGAATCTGCTAGGAATAAATCACTAGACTATAATAATTAAGTTGAACACCAAACATACTTCATAAAGAACAGCATGGTTTTTTTCTAATCTCAAAGGCTGCTTTCCAGAATTGCAGGTGTTCATCTCCTCATGCATATGATGTGATTTAGAATCATAGAGTCCCAGACTGGTTTGGTTTGGAAGGGACCCTCAAGATCATCTAGATCCAACCCCCTGCATGGGCAGGGACACCTCCCACCAGCCCAGGCTGCTCCAAGCCCCATCCAACCTGCCCTTCAACACTGCCAGGGATGGGGCAGCCACAGCTTCCCTGGGCAACCTGGGCCAGGCTCTCACCACCCTCACACTAAAGAATTCCCTTCTCATGTCTCCCCTCAATCTCCCCTAAATAAATCTCTCCCTAAATTTGGGGGGGTGTGCACCAAATGGACTTGAATGGACTTGGTTTATATTTTTTGTTTGAGGAAGAGATAGTTCTCATTAGCACTCATTAGGATTTCAGTGCTTCTGTCAAGTGACTGCAGGTAATATTGCAGATCTTCAAGCCTGTATGAAGTTTCCTCATTTTACAAGTTAAACCTTTTCTAACTGTTCTCTGCTTTACAGCTGATACTGATTTTCTTTTTTGTTTATGCTATGTGTAGCAAGCAGCAGTAATTGGGAAGCTAATCCAGTCGTTGTACTCAAATGTTGTGATGATCTTTGCATAAGGTTCTTCTAGACTGCACTTTTGGCACAGGGATGGTTGGTTGGTGAAAAGATGAGTGCCCTGGCCCAGGCAAGAAATGTTAGTGTAGCACAGACAGGATATTTCTTGTTAGATAATCTCATGCTCTGACTTTCTGTCACCTGTTTTCTTCCAAGCTGAATCATGCTTGATTAGCAGATGTCCAGAAGGTCACAAGATGCTGGCTCCACTTCCTTGCTTCTCTCTGCTGACTTAAAGAAGCAGTGCATTAAGGAAGAACCACCTCGTTTATAAGCCACACGTGGTTCAGAAAAGTCAAGTGAGAGGGAAAACATGTTACTTTTAGTAGTGCAAGAGCTAGAGGATATCCAGTGAGATCCAGGGCAAAACAAGACTGCTTTCACATATTGTCCAACCAAGTTGCTGTTTTGTTGCTTTAAGTTGTGATGAAAAATGTGAATGGGTAGAAAGGGTAAACTTAGGACAGATTGGTTTTGGATTTTTTGCATCTGGCCCCTTGTATGTGAGAATCTTTACCTGTCTTTGAAAGTTCCTCCTCTGCTGATTGCTGAAAGCTGGACCAGAGGTGCTTGCAGAGTGGTTGTCCTGTCCTTACCTGTGCCTTCCCTGACTCTGGCCTTTATCACTCAAAAGCAGAGGCATGGAGTGCAGTTAGGTTGGAAACAGTGGATCTAAAGCCCACAGACACAGCTCCCAGGACATGCAAGCCAGCTCTTGAGCCTTCCCATGTTCTTTTTGTCACTTTCCCACCTATATGACCTCCAAACCCATAGCGTTTCTTCCCTCCACACTCTTCTCCTTCCACCCACCTCTACCCCCTCAGACAAACCCTGGTAGCTGTGCAAGAGCAGAGTTGTTGGTGTGTGAGATGGTAGCAATGTGACTGTCCTTTTAAATGTTAAATGTGAAGCCTTTTGTTTTTAGAGGGAAGTGAAAAGTAGTTTCAAAAGCTACACCTGCTCTACCAGTGAAAACCCAGCTTCACAGATGTTCTGTGTGGAATTTCCTGCTTACACCTTTTTGGGGACTTTAGCTGGACTGAGGAGAGGTAGAGCCAGGTTTTCACTAACATTGGCAAATAGTCAAATTGTAGATGCACTTCCCAGCTTTCTAGTTACATAAATTCTTATAATTCATTATGGATTACATTAAAACACAGGGCCAAGGCAATCCCGTTGACTCAGATAACAAGGATTTTTGTTCCCTTTAAGCTTGGGCAGTGCCTCTAGGCCTTATCTTAAACTGTTTTCCCTGAATTAGTTCTCAAAATCCCCAGTTAACTCAAAAAGAAGCCTTTTAAATAAAAGTTTAATGACTATATTTAAGACCTTTAGCAGTTCCTTAGGTGTCACCTGCCCCACTTTTCTCACCTGGTGACCAAATACTGGATTCTGATGCTGTAATGTTAGTGGTCAGCAGTGAGCCTGAGGTCCCTTGTGAGAACAGGAGAACTATTCCATGCTTCTCCATTCATTTTTTTTTTCCTTTGAGTAAAATAAAAATTGGCTCTGCAAGTCACTTGGCCATGCAGATCAATTTTGTAGACTGAGATTCCTCACTTAGTGAAGCTAAGTGTGTGCAGCTCCCATGTCTGTCTGTCTGTCACACGTTGGATAGGCTGACTATTCAAAAGCACACTGGCTAAAATTCATTTTTAAAATCAAATCTTTGGTTTGGAGAACAAAATATTGCCCAAACAGCAAAATCTTGCCTAACATCCTCATTCCTTGAGTTTGCTGTTAAGTGCATTAGCAGCAGGATGGTGAACGCACTTAGACATCAATATTTTTTTTCCAATTTTTTAGAAGGAAAGGGAGTTCATGTGCTAGTTCCAATTTTTCCAGGTGGTAAGAGCATTCCTACTGTTGATATAGCCCTCTTTTTTTCAACAGGTTTGACAGTTCACCGATCAGAATTACATTCTTGCTCAAACTCCTACCATTAACTTGCAACCAAGCAATCAGACAATGCCAGCTTTGTGACTCAAACCAGTAAGATTTCTTCCTGCACCTTCCTGTCTTCCTCCCCACTTGCAGTCTGGATAAGAAGCATCAAAAAAGGATGCACAGTCATAGAGTTAACTCAAAACTGAAGAGCAAAAAAAAAAAAACATGCAGAGAGGGGGTGCTGTTGAATTAGCAAGTCCTCTGTCACTTAGGCAGCCTTCTCCAACAGCAGATGATCCACAGATTTCTCTTGAAAGTGAGCAGGTCTTTCCTCTGTTGTCAGCTCAGTGTGGTTAACTACACTCCTTCCCCAACAAATACTTTATTCAGCATCCCTGTGTGTGTGTTCCCCCCTCCCCCAGTTGCTTTTCCCACTCTGTGCTTGGCTTGTTGAAATCCAGCAGCTCTGGTCATTGATGTGACACTGTAGTACAACCAGTCTCATTGAAAGCAGGTCTTCCAGCCCTACTCTTTGTGGCAGCCTTTTCACTAGTCTTTCTCACTCTGAAGGGGTTTTGGTGAAAAATCTGGCTGTGTTAGAAGACATCACTGAGCATTGCTAGCACTTGATTATGTCAGGCCCTTTGCTTAGATCTTAATGGAGCTTTTCTCTGTGCTTGCAGGCCAAGGAGTGTGGTCAGATGCAGAACAAATGGCTCATGATCAACATTCAGAACGTGCAAGATTTTGCCTGTCAGTGTCTGAACCGTGATGTCTGGAGCAATGAGGCTGTGAAGAACATCATCCGGGAGCACTTCATCTTCTGGCAGGTGAGAGGGATTGATGGGGCCCTGGGGGTAACTTAATGCCTTGGTAGATGGGGCAGTGAAAAGGAGAGACTCTTCAAATCAAGGGGCAGTTCTCTTGGGAAACTTGCAGAAAAGATGCAGTGGTTCATGGGTGGAGAGGTAGTTCATGGGTGGAGAGGTAGTTCAGGGACATGCACTTGAATGCAAGCTGCCTTTCAGTTCTGCCTTCAAGATGTTACCAGGTAGCTTCTCATACATGGAGTGTTGCAGGTGTATTTGCACCTTGTCAGAGTTACTGAGAACTCTGCTTAACATTTGTGGCATGAACTGTACAACAGAGAGAAGCTCTGTACGTTTTGACGATACAGTTTGTTTTGGGTTCCTTCTCCACCCAGTAATTTGCTTCCAACGTGGTCTTTTGTAGGTATACCATGACAGTGAGGAAGGACAGAGGTATATACAGTTTTATAAATTAGCAGACTTCCCTTACGTCTCCATCCTGGATCCCAGAACAGGTAAGAGAAGTGACAGCTGGTTACTGTATATCCCATGAGAAGGCCTGGCAGCTGTAGCCTAGAATATCATCTTTCACAGCACCTGAAGAATCCCACTTAGGTTGTTTTGCTCTCTGAGAGACCTTGTTGTCTCTGAAGAAGTGAAGTGATGACGTTCTGGATGAACTAAGAGGATAATACTCCCCAGTCTTGCTGAAGTGTTGTGTGTTTGGTTATTGCACTTGGTGCAGCTTAGCGAGTCCTTGTTCGACAGCGAAGGTGGCGCCACCTGGTGGTGAAACTGTGGAATTAATTCTCTTCTAAGTGTCCTCTCAGAAGCTCCTTCAAGTCACGGGCTGAATAAACTACGATATTTGTAAGAATTACACGAATCTGCTCCCTGCTCCTTGCACAGCAGTTTTGTGAAGCTCAGAGATGACTTATTAAATTGCATCTTAATTTTGAAAGACCATTTAGACATTGGGTTTGTTTGCTTTGGGTTTGTTGTTTTTTTTTTAATTGAAGAATCAGAATTCTACCAGCACTTCTTTTGATATAGTTAATTTTTCTTTTGTATCCCAAAACCCTTTCTTCTTTTATCATCATATATTAATTGTCTGGTCTCCTGCTTCTCAGGACTGAAGTAATAGTGTCTGTGATCAGAGCTGAGATTTCTTGTTATTTGATTTAAACAACCTAAACCTTTAATTTTTTTTTAAAGGTTGGAACTGAAGTTAGGACACTCCTAGCATTTTACTTATAGAAAGAAATGTTATTTTTGAAAAGCTGTAGAATCCAAGCAGGCAAGAATGTAGAAATACTTCTTCATAAACTTAGTGATTTGGCTTTTTTAATTTTGAAGCCTAATTCACCATTCTGGGCACATGTTACCATAGATAAAAAGAATAGAAATAAACAAGGTCTGTATTTATGTCTGTCCATGATTGAAACCTTTTCAAGGGGGTGGAAGGAGGAACCCTGGAGGATGTTGTGGTTTCACAAGTAACACACACACACAGCAGTGAATTATTTGTGTGTTGGACTGCAAATGTGCAGTCTTGTGCTGAAATTATGTTTCATGACATCTTTTGTTCCCTAGGCCAGAAACTAGTGGAGTGGCACCAGCTAGATGTGACTTCTTTCTTGGACCAAGTGACTGGGTTCCTGAGTGAGCATGGACAGCTGGATGGCCATTCTACCAGCCCTCCCCAGAAATGTTCTCGTTCAGTAAGTATCATAGAATCCCAGACTGGTTGGGGTTGGAAGGGACCTTCAAGATCATCCAGCTCCAACCCCCTGTCCTTGTCCCAAGCTCCTCCCCAGCTTTCCTGGAGACCTTTCCTGAGTCCTTCTAGGAGGGCTGGAAAAACCTAAAAGAAGATGCTAGGCTGTCTTTATCCAGCTGTCCTGACTGAACATTCAGTAGAATCAAGAGACCTAATGAGTTAATGCAAGAGGATGCAAAAATACAGTGCTCCAGGGAGCACCTTCTTCCACCAGAACTATTTCTGTCCTGCAGTTTGTGCTTTCAGTGTTTGTTTTGGATTTAGCAGTCACAGAATCATGCATGTGAGGAAGGAAGATTTATCACTTCATTAAGTTACCACAGCATGAGGAGCTTTCTGTGCTGTTTGTTCCTGGCAATTTGAGTAGCTTCTCTTTGGAAGACTGATCTCCTCTTGGTTTTGTACCTGCCTAAAAACCATTTCTCTGTATTTGTGTCACGTCTGTTTTGAACAGGAGAGTCTCATTGATGCCAGTGAGGACAGCCAGCTGGAAGCTGCTATCAAAGCCTCATTGCAGGAGACACATTTTGATTCCTCACAGGCCAGGCAGGAGAGTCGGTCGGATGAGGAGTCAGAGTCAGAGATTTTTTCTGGAAGTGAAGAGTTCATTTCAGTTTGTGGCTCTGAGGAGGAGGAGGAATCGGAGACTCCCGCCAAGTTGAGGAAGTCTCCACACAAGGACTTGGGGTATAAAAAGGAGGAGAGCCGGAGGCCTCAGCCTGAGCCCCCTGCAAGGACTGAGCCTGGGACAACATCCAACCACAGAGTAGTGCCCTGTGTTGATGCAGGGATATTGGAGGAGCCAACTGACAAGCCTGAAAGCACCTTTCGGGGCCTAGATGTGAATGGTAAGTTCCCACATTGTGGTTGTTGTCTTTATAGTGACCTGTGTTCTGGGTTTTGTTGGGGTTTTTTTCCCTGAAAATCTTTACGTGCTGACAAGCGTGGTTTGATCCCTTGTTCTGAAAACCTAAAACTTCTGTTTTACTCCCTCCCTGACACCAGACATTGGAGTGATTCACCTTGGCAGCAGCACCACTTTGGCAATAGTGCTGCCACCAGAAACTGCAGAGCTGCTTTGGTCACCAAGCTCAGATTTCTTTTGTAGACCTTGCCCATGAATAAAGTGTGCACTGGTGTAATGCAGGTGCACACGACAGGCTTCTGGCAGGATGGTAGAGAGAGAAGGAAAATCAAATCAGCCCCACCTTGGGCTCAGTTAGCTTGGCTGCTTTGATGATCTGGCCTAAGTTTTACTGATGCTGCGTCCATAAATGGGTCCCCAGAGTCTCTGTTCCTCGCTGTGGTGTCTGAGCTGGGATGCAGCAGAGGAGGGTGGTCTCAAAGGCACTGTACTTTTCTCTGGGAGCACTGACTGGTTCCAGTCACTATTATTAACTCTTGAATGAGTCCTGAGTTTGATGTGTATATTTTAAACACTAGGTAGAAGTATATCTTGATAGCCTGGAACCTTGTCTCAGTCCCTAGCCCTGCTCTGCTGTGCAGTAGAGCCTGCCACCTAAAATCCACCCAAGAGCTCCTTGCTGTTTGTTAACTTGTAGTAACTTCCTTTATGCCAGGACCAAAGGCACAGTTGATGCTAAGGTATCCAGATGGGAAGAGGGAACAAGTTTCACTGCCTGAACAAGCTAAACTGCTGGTGAGTGGAGTTAATCAGAATCCTTCTTTGAGTACAGGAGAGCTGAAAGTGGAGAATGTCTTTTCCTGTGGTGGCATTATTGAATGGGATGCAAAGTGGTACATCCAAGAACTGCTTGCCCTGTCATTCTGTTGTGTTTCTCCTTTGTCATTCCTCTCTTCCCATCAACAGACTCTGGCTTTGTATGTTTCCCTTGCTGCTTGGGTTGCACGTACACTCCAGTGTCTTCCTTAGTCCCAGAATTGATGGTTTCTTTGCTAAAATAACTCTATGGGGTTTTTGCATTCATCATTAAATGACCATAAAATCATATAATAGAATCATAGAGTGGTTTGAATTGGAAGGGACCTTGTTCCTGCCATGGGCAGGGACACCTCCCACCAGCCCAGGTTGCTCCAAGCCCCATCCAACCTGCCCTTCAACACTGCCAGGGATGGGGCAGCCACAGCTTCCCTGGGCAACCTGGGCCAGGCTCTCACCACCCTCACACTCCAGAATTTTCTCCTCATGTCTCACCTCAATCTCCCCTCTTCCAGTTTTAATCCATTCCCCCTTGTCCTCTCACTACAAGCCCTTGTCCCAAGTCCCTCCCCAGCTCTTCTGGAGCACTGGGAGGCAAATACTCTGAGCTCACTCATTTGTGGTCTGTGGGATTTCTCTAAATGGAAAAATTCAGTCATTGCTCATGGTCAGACAGCTGTAAAATCAAAGGCAAAACTCTTTGCTCTTGTTTTCCATCTCCTTCATTGTTCTTCCACACTCCCTCTGGATGTGGACAGTAGAGCAGTCTTTGGAGGAAGAACTTTTGAAGGAACAAATTTGTTACAGTATTCTTTAATGACTGTGTTTCAGGTGTGTGTCTTTACTGTGCTTTGGGCTTGTTTACCTTGGAAAAGTTGATAGGGATGGTGTGTCCACCAAACATTTGGCAGGTGTTTATCTGCAAGCAGTGTGTAAAGAGGTCTCTTTGTTCCTGTTAGCTGTGAGTATTCATGACACAACAGCCAGTTAAGCTCATTTTCATGTGCTCAACCTAAAAGCTCTGTTTTGAAGTCTTAGGGAAGGCAAAAGCAGACCTCTTCAGGTGGATCTCCTGCAGATTTAGAAGAAAAGTGTTACATCTCTCACAGAAAATGAGGCTATAACCAAGTCTGCAGCACTCTGGAAATGTTCAGTGTCTCAAGGTGATAGTCTCATCTTTAACTCTTTGGCCTGAAAATAAAAGGGGAAAAAAAGAAGATACCTTTGTTACACCATCATCTCTCAAAACCCAGCATAAGCTTAGGTCTGCAGACTGCCTGCAGGGCTACACATGGAGTCCTGGGGCTGAAATACAAAGGGAGAACACTTGCAGAGCATTTCTCTTCCTGTAGGAACCAGCTTTACTTCCACACCTTCATTCTTGCATTCATCAGTGTATAATCTTTTGCCAAGTGCTCTTTGCTATCTTAACTGCTTTTTGAAAGCAGTCTGTTAAATCAAATTGCATGTATTGTTAAACATGTAGCACCTTCCAACCCAAACCATTCTGTGCCTTTGGAATACTTGATTTATGTAGGTGCTACATAGGTGTAAAATGGATATATTCCTGATAATCTTGACCTCTGTTTTGACTCCTTTTATGGACTGTGGTAATTTAAGGAAGTTAATCTTGCCATGTGATTTCCATTGCTGCTGCCTGCTCTGCAGTCAGCAGAGGAATTTAGGTGAGTCAAGGTCTGTGAGTAAAGAGATCTGTGGATTGCAGAGCTGAACAGGCAGCTTTTGTGCTCATGCCATGTGATCTTTTAAAGCCCTTTCAGTCAGAAGAAGATTGAGTCTGGGATGTTTCTTTGTGAGCATCATTTCCATGCTGATTCTTTTCAGCCCTTCCTTGTTTCCATTTTTCAAGCTGTAAAAAGAAAGTGGTCAAGGAGACAGATGCACTTTAGAAGTTTAATTGATGAGAGGATCTTGGCTCTCCCACCAGTAGTGGCTGCTTTGAAAACATTTCTTTTAATCTGTGGCTTTGTTATCAGTCAAGAGTGGCTTCTTTACACACTCTTATCTCCAGGATGTGCATCTGCTTCCAATATTACCCTATCCCTTTCTTTTCACCCCAGGGAAGAAGAAAAAAGGCAGAAGTGCCTTTTCACAGAAACATTGCTCATTGTGTGCAGTGAAGTAGATGGCTGGATTGCCTGGATAACTTGTAGTCTACCAAGTGTTTGTAAGGTGTGCAGGAAAGGCTGGCTTTGAAACTGAGCAGGGGGGAGATGTGGGCAGTAAACTCAACTGACTTTTTAAATCGAGTGGTTTGTAATGGAATTTAGATCATCCTTGTTGCCTGGAAAAGAAGTGACCCCCACTTGAATTCCTCCTCAGACACAGGTGTTGTGGTCTGCAAAGCCTGTTGGAGAGCAGTGCAGGTAAAAGAGGAAGCTGAGGCAAAACTCTCCTTGTTCCAAGGGTTTGTGTGTGGGTTTTTATGAAATGCCTCCATGCAGCTACTTTCCTGGCTGTGATGGAGTCTTCAAATCTTGGGAAAGTCCAGGTTGAAAGGATCCCTGGAGATCCTGGAGGTCCAAGCCTCTGTTGAAAGCAGGGCTGTAGGTGAGGTTTATCCAGGGCCCTTTTAAGCTGATTTTAGAATCTTTTCAGAGAGGGACATTCCACCACTTCTCTGGGCAACTTCCTCCAAAGTTTAATTTCTCACACAGTGAAGAATTCCTTCCTTAAATCCAAATGGAATTTCTCCTGGAGCAACTCGTGTGTGTTGTCTCTTGTCACTGTGCATCTTTGTGAAAGAAATGCCTTTATCTTCTCCAGATTGGAACACTGAGATCATATTCCCACCAAGCTTTTTCCTTTCTAGGCTGAACAAATCCAAGTCCTTCAGCTTTCCTTCATGTACCAAGGTGTCTCCTATACTCTAGGCATTTTGATGGCCCTCCACTGGATCTTCTTCAGCCATGTCCCTCTGGCATCCTGGATCTTGGCTCTAGGCAAGCAGCAGGAGTTAGGTCAGCTGGGTGTCTTGGTCCCCTGCAGAAGGAGTTCCCTCCACCAGCAGGCATTGCTGCTTCTCCCTGCTAGTTTTGACCTGTTGAGTAGGACCAGTGGGTCCAGTTGTGTCTTCAGTGGAGCTTGTTTGGCCTCCCCGTTCATTGCCAAGACTTTTTCAACATTTTTCTTCTTTTTTTAAAATTTCTACTAATGGGGAGAGAGCTGCTGCTTTGCTACCACAGGTTGTGAGTCTCCAGAGTGCCTTGTCCTGCAATTTGCTGTCCTCCCTGTTTTTGGGTCTTACTTCTGGTCATCTTGTTGTTTCTGTCCCTCAAGGCCTCAATTCTTGCCTTTGTAGTGTTGCTGCCAGCATCCTACTGCTTTCCTGCTCATCTTCCCTGCTGCAGCAGAACATCCTGACCTCTTCCTGCAGCTCCTTGACCTTGTGCTCCATCTCCATCCATGCCCCTGAAACATTAAGAGGAGTATGTGGCCAAGAGGGCCAGTGGTCTCCTGGGGTGCATTAAGAAGAGTGTATCCAGCAGGTGGAGGGAGGTTCTCTTCCTCCTCTACTCTGCCTTGGTGAGGCCACATTTGGAGCACTATGTGGAGTTCTGGGCTCCCCAGTTCAAGATGGACAGGGATTTACTGGAGAGAGTCCAGCAGAGGCAACAAGGATGATGAAGGGGCTGGAACATCTGTCTGATGAGGAGAGGCTGGGAGACCTGGGGCTGGAGAAGAGAAGACTGAGGGAGGATCTTGATAATGTTCACAAATATCTGAAGGGAGGTGTCAGGAAGAAAGGGCCAGTCTCTTTTCAGTGGTGCCCTGTGATAGGACAAGGGGCAATAGACACAAACTGGAACACAGGAAGTTCCACCTCAACACGAGGAAGAACTTCTTTCCTGTGAGGGTGACAGAGCCCTGGGACAGGCTGCCCAGAGAGGCTGTGGAGTCTCCTCTGGAGACTTTCAAGACCTGTCTAGATGTGTTCCTGTGTGACCTGCCCCAGGTGACCCTTCTCTGGCAGGGGGTTGGACTCTGTGAACCTCCAGAACTCCCTTCCAACCCCAACCATTCCAAGATTCTGCTGTGGGCTGTTGTGGGGGACCAGTCCTGTGTCATGTCAGTGCTGCCTTCCTACCAGAACACAAACACCACCAGCAGCCACCCAAGTCCTCTCCTGAGCCCCTTGCCTGTGAGGAGCAGCAGTAACTGCCACGTGCTTGTTGGCAACCACTTGTTGCTGGGTCACTCTGGTCCTGCAGGGGCAGCTAATTAATGAGGGGCAACTAGTTGAATAATTAGTACTAGCAGAAGCTTAACACTCCTGGCTTACCTTCATGCACTTAATATACTGGCACAAGTTGCCCACCAAAAGTATTTGGGACCCCCTTATTTCTTCATGCTTCCTGCTTTATTACATATGAATTGTCTTTTTTCCCCCCCCCTCTTAAAAAAGCTTTTCCTTCTGCCCAAGTCTTGCTCTGTTGCTGCAGCCCCTGCTGTTCTGCCCATCTCCATTTCTCTCTCCTTCTGTTTCGGGGCATTTAAGGATGATCTATTTTGGCAAATCTTCCTTTCCTGTGATGTGAATGTGGGGTGTGGGATTCAGCTGGCTGGAGTTCATGTGCCATTGTGTGTGTCTTTTTTTTTTTTGTTTAAAGAATCAGGTTTTCCTGGTTGTTATTCATCCCACGTGTGGGCCAAGTGAGGTGTGGAAGTAAGAGAGGGCCTGTGCTATATGCAAAATATATCCAGAATGGCCTTTGTGATTGCAAACTTCCTTTTTTCAAAGGAAAATGGGATCTTTTTTGACCTCCTTTTGTGTTGTTTTTGCATGGTGTGACACTCCTTTGCCTTCCTTTCTCTCCAGGCCCTTGTGAAACACGTCCAGGCTAAAGGATACCCCAATGAACGCTTTGAACTTCTCACCAACTTCCCTCGAAGGAAACTCTCCCACCTGGACTATGAGATCACGTTGCAGGAGGCAGGCCTGTGTCCTCAAGAGACTGTCTTTGTGCAGGAAAGGAATTAGCACTGTGGCCTGAGTTCTCCCAGCCTTCCTCCCCTCTCCTCTTTGCCTGGGACACCAACTCATGACATATGCAGCTGAGGGTCATAGGGTTGCAGTGCTGAAATCAGGCAGGCAGCTGGTTGACCCTTCTCTCTCTTTGCTTCTCCTGCTCTAGTGACCAAATGAGAACATTCAGAGTTTTTATTTTCCTCCTCAGCCTGACCCCTGCATTGGAAAGAACATCTTTCCTTTGTTTTCATGGAATACAGGAAAATGATCTGCACACCCTTCTCGCTGCTATTCTAAAACTGTTTTGTTTAATTTATTTTTGAAAATAGTATGTGATAAGGCACTGAGTCATCTCTCTCTGTAAGGAGAGGGTGTAAATCTTCAGCACAGTCTTTGTTGTCATTCTCCACAGGAAAGGTCTCCATTAACCTTACAGCCTTCTGGTCTAGTGCTCTGCAAAAACTTGGGGTTTGGGAAGGGGCTGGGTTGAGCTGTGGTGAGATACTTTTGCTCCCATCTGATGTAAAGGTTTCTAGGCTGCATGTATGTTTTCCTCCTGCTTTAAATTCTGGAGGCAAAAAAAAATACCCCAACCAACCAAAAAAAACCCAACAACAAACCAAACCCAACTCTACTGTAAATGGGATTGACTGCTTGGCTCAGAGGGAAAGCTGCTGGAGCAGAACAGACTCATTGGTAGAAGCAGGTCAGGTTTCCATTTGTTCTCTCCCCAGTATCCCTTAAGTGTTTCCTTTTTACTTGCTCTCAGGATTTTACAAGTGGTGATGGAAGGTGGCAGGGTGCTGTAAAGTTTGGTCTTGGACTCTCTGGAAAACACATGTCATAAAAAACATCACGGTTGGTTGTTTTTTGTTTTCTTGGCATGGTGTTTTGTTTTCTGCAGGAGCTTTGCAGGGATTTTGCAGCACTGACTGGAACTGAGCAGGACAAGAAGTCCTAAGCAGGATTTTTGTTGGATTTTTTTTTTCCATGAAATATAAACCTACTCAGCCTTAGCAAACTGGAATGACTGGTGACTTCAAGGTGGATGCCAACCTTGTGCATTTACAACTAGAGAGCTCAGTTTGGTGTGTTCCTCATTAGTGTGGAATAAGGGATATGAGACTTGCCATAACTGCTGTCTCTTTCTGCAACTGCCAGATGGTTTTATAGATGGTAAAGAAAAATATTTCAGTGGTCAGAAATCTACCACAGACTAAAACTTATTCTTAAGATATCTTGCCTTTAATTTCCTCCTAGCCTGTGTACTTTGGAGTCTCTATAGGTAGGAAATCACAGAAAATGTCTTGGATTCCCCATCATATTTGCTCATAACTGTCTTCTGCTCAGAACTGAGGTTTAGATGTATTCATGCAATTGTGTAAATGGATTTACCTTCTGCCCAAAATTTCTTTTGCATTCTGCTGCAAGGTGCAGAATGAGGAAGGCAAAATCTGATTGCAGATTCCTGAGTAACAGTTGACGTGACAGCAGGTGACATTTTTGGGTTGGCAAGAGACCCTGTCATGGAGGCTGCTTCCCAGCATTGGGAAGTGAGCTGCAAGGCCAGCAGGGGAGGAGGGGATGTTGGTGTTTGGCCTGTGAAGCAGCACTGGCACCTCTGGATTGAAGGTTCCTCTGTATTTCTAGGATATACTATCTATATATATAGATAAATCCTTGGATGTATGAGAGAACAAGACAGAAGGAAACCCTTCTGGGGTTTGATGCTTCCCCAAGTAGCTTCAGCTGACTGGTTCACTCTGACATTTGTACCTAACAGGTGCAGGTCCTTTTGTGTCCCTCAGGCAGCTGGGATGAGAGCACGTTGACCTGTCCTGCTCTGCTGCCTGTCCCTGCCAGTGCAGGGCCAGGAGCCTCAGTGGTGCCACCAGTTCCTGTCTTCAGTTGTTGCTGGTTGGCTGTGTTTGCTGGTGGGGAGGTCAGCTCCTTTTGGACAGGCTTTGGGCAACATTGTTCCACACTGATTTTCCAGCAGTCGAGTTAAACATACTAAAGCCAAATCTGCTTTTTCACTACTTGGTCTGCTGTACTCCTTCCCCCCTGCCCCTCCCCAGCTGGGCTGCTGTATGTGGGGCTGGGCTGGCACCAGGTGAAGGAAGGTGACATCCAAGAACAAACATCTGTATCAGCAGTGGGGAGGAGGGGGAAACAGAACATCTTCCATCCCCTCTGCTGCTGGAGGGATTGTCCCCTGTGTGTGTCCCAGCCCCACACTGTGAACCTTCCCTTCTTACCCACCTTTGAGCTAAGCCAGGCAGCTGTGACAGCTCTTTCCTTTCTTCTCTGCTCAGCTGTAAGGAAAGGAGTAACTACACTCATCATCTTGCTGTCAAAACCAAAGCTGGGAGCCCTGGCTTCTCTTGTAATTGCTTTTGTGGTGGCCAGAGCAGCTCAGTCACCTCTCAGAAAGAAGCAAATGTTACACTTGGCTGCTTCAAAGTTCCTTTCTAAACCATCAAGAAACATGTCCCTTGAACACAGGAAATCACTTTCCCTGCTGGTGGTGGGACCAGGTGTCTTTATGCTCTGACTTCATTTTTTTCTTCCTTGAGGTTTTATTTAGAGAAAAATGCAGTGCTTATAACACAGCAGGGACAGAAGAGTATGAAATTGAAGATTTGCATTGAAAATGTTTTTTTTTCTTCTGTCTTGCTTTGGTCTGTGAGCAGAAGGCAGTGAAATACACATCCCTGCATATTCCCAACCCAAATAAAATGGCTTTCCCTGCCAGCTGCTGGTGACATCTTCACTGTTGGCTTCCCACTTAGGATCCTTCAGAGGCCCAGAGAAGGGTTTCAGGTCTTCCAGGTCATACCTGCTGACTGACCAGCTTCAACATCACAGCATTCCTTACTGACTGAAAAAGGGCAGATAAAGGCTGTGCCAAACACTTCTGGCTGTACTCGTGGAACTTCCAGTAGGTTTTGAATTAAGATCTGCAATTTTTAAAATTTCTGACACAGACTCAAGTATGTTGCCCTTCCTGAGGAATCAGATAGCTTGACAGTGTCACTCTTAGAAGAATGTGCACCTGTGTGTGTAATAGCCTTGTGAAATAGGACACCTTTGGGTGCCTTTTTCTAAGTAGATGTGAACAGAAATGATGCCTCAGCCTGATTTCCAGAGCTCACCAGCTGTCCTGCCTTGCTGTTACAGGAGAGTTAACCCCTCTTGTCTGTGAAGCAACTTGTGTTTCACTTGGCCTCCTAGTTTCCTAGCTGCATTTCTTTTTTGTTTTTGACAGACCACTGAATTGATACACCAGCTTCATTAAGTGTACTGGAGTTCTTAAAGGCCAAGGGGAAAAGTTTCTTCAAAGAACCAGAAAGAAAAGCTGGTATCCTCCAAAATTAAGTGTCCTGCCTGTGTGCAGGTGTTTGGACACAGCTGGTCTGGGAGGAGCTGGGGTGTTGAATCGTGGCTCTTTGTCTCTTGCTCTTGTCAGAGCAACAGAAGCTAAACTAAAAGCAGTTTTAGTCTGGGGCCAGGGCATCACTTGAGCTGTGTTTCATCAGGTAGCAAACACTGCAGAGATGCATAAAATGTGAGGTTTTTGGGGTTGTTTTTCTGACCTGTTTCAAGAAGCTGGTAACCCAGAGACCTGTGTGGGAATGGAAAGACTCATTTCAGGGACTTACTTAATTTTTGTGACTTCTTCAGTCACTACTATCTTCTTGTCTAACCCCTTTTTTAGTCAAGTTAGTCCAAAAAAATCAGCCAGTCCTGTATTCCAAGAGGAGGAGGGGTAGTAGAGATGTGCTTTAGATGGGTGAAGTGCAAAGTCTCAGCCCGATAAAGACTGAGTGTGCCTTGTTTTCTTAACCCTTCCTTTTGAATTATTTCCACAGAAATTCTTTTCTATACATGGAACAGCTTTTTTGTTCTAAAGGCAAAAAGCTCATGTTTTGAATCCTGCCTGAAACCGTCTACATTATTGGGAAGTGCTCCCAGTGACTTGTTTGGAGTTGATCTGTGTTGGTTGACAAAGACAAGTCTGGCTGAGGTTTTGTCTGGCTGAGGTTTTCCTTGTCCCAAGCCCAAGGTCTCACCACAGTTTGGTTACACTTTTGCTGGTGGCTCCTGAACCAGCAAGGTTAGTGGGGGCCCTTTCATGTCCACCATGACTTTTACTCCAGTCTCCTCTAGTCTGTGAGATCCTTAGTGTCTGTCCACCCCCAATAAATATAGCCATATGTATATATATATATATATATACACACAGGTGTTTTAATCAGAGAATGCAGCACTTAACATCAGTGCCTCGGGTTTATCTGCTGTTGTTTGGGTGTGTTGAGTGATGGGAGGTCAGGCTTTGGTTCACTGCCTTTCATTCCTGGGTGTCTGCAGTGCAGAGAAAAGTCATTTGGTGACTTGTTCAACGGTGCTGAGACAAATGCAGGAGGACAGAGAGTGAAACGGAGCAGCAGGGTGAGGTGCTATTTTACAGAGCAGATTTCTGTGAAGCTCAGCAGGGGGGAAGGTGGTGCCTCATGGCAGACACCACCAGGCTGGTGGGGAGATGGTTTTTCTTAAAAAATGAAGCCATTTCCTCTAACTGGTGAACTTACAGTTTCCAAATGATGGCTTTGCCTGTCGGGTTTTTACAGTCGTCGCTTTCTTCTTCACTGCTGGTGACTTTGTGGGGGAGAAGGAGGAGGATTAATTTGGAATATTTCAGCTCACTGTGCTGGGAGGGACCAAACTCAAGGAAACCTCTGATCTATATACACAACTGCTGCATTTTTTTTTATAAATATCTGTAAATGTCCTCTTGTAATATTTGATCCTGGAAATAAAACAGACTGTTTTCACTAGCTTTCTTCTTCATCTCTTGGGTTTTGAGTTTGGCTGGGGGTTGGTTTTTTATCTCTTGTTTTAGTGAAAGTCTGTCCCTGCATTATATGGAGAGTTTCCAAGTTAGGGTAGAAAGAAAGGAAATCAAGCCCAGCTCTCTGTGTGTGTTTATCTGAGGTGACAAAATCTTGAAGTGAGACAACCTTTTGGTACCTTGGTAGGAAAAATACCCTTAGGAAAATGAATAAAAAGAGGCAGAGATGGGATTTCCTGTCCTTCCCAATGGAAGAGGAGAGAAAGTGTGGCTTTCTGTTCTGAACCATCAGTGTCCCTCTGGTGTAGGTGTTGTCGAGATGGAGCCACTGAGTTCTGCAGTTGTCTTCTGGGCTCCTTGGGATGTTCCTGGAATGGCCTCCAATGAAATGCTGATGAGCAGAGTCCCATTTAGATAGCAGGTACAGTGGGGACACAAAAGCTTAAGGGACTGGTGTGGGGTTGTCCTGATGTTTGCTGGCTGGAGGTAGAGGGCTCCACTGAAAGCCCCAGGCTTGCCCAGTTTGAACTCTTCAGGAAGTGAAGGAACAGGACGACTTGGCTGTGCCAGGTCATGCTAAAACCTTCAGCCAGTGTTGGTTGTGGCTCGTTTCCTGCATCTCTTGGAGAGCAGGGGGAATGTCCTTGGCTGGGCTTATCCAAACCCAAAGCTTTCTCAAGGGAGGTTTGTCCCAGTTCTGTGGTTAACACCCTTGGGGCAGGTACTGACCTCCAGAGGAGCCCAGGAGAAGGATGTTGATCTGGCTGCCTTTCCAGCTGGATCTTGGTTGTTCACTTTGTTCCTAGTATTTGGCTTGTGCCCCTGTCCTCACTGTGTTACCTGGACAATTCCAGTTTCTGTGATGAAGTCTTGCTGCTGCCCCTCTCACAGCTGGAAAACAACCTGATCTCTTCCTGCAGCTTAGGAAACTATTTCCCATCCCAACTGAGTGGGGAAATATTTTTCATCACAGTCTGCAGGTCAAGGGACTGAAGATACCCCTTGTTTCTAATTGATTTTCCCCTCCTGCAGACTCTCTAGCTTGGAACTGGGTTAGTTTATCTCACCTGAAGTTCAGGTGAAATTCCTATGGAAGCTGAAGAGAATGCCCAGCAGTGCAGCAGCTTCGTGTTGGTATTTGGCCTGAGTTCCAGGCACGAGTTGGGTGCAGGGCTTGTCTGAGGGGATCACCACTGAACAAGCCCACAGCTGAGTTTGGAGAAGAGGCCAAAACAGAGAGGAGTGGGAGAGACCACTGAATGGTGCTCAGCATCCTCAGGACCAGCGTGGAGGTTGGTTTGGCACAGAATGGTTCCACCTCACGGATCCCAGCTCAACTCAGCCCCCCGGATTCTCCTGGAAACCAAACCACTCTTGAAACCCAACCCGCCCTGCAACTTCCACAGCCCCAGAGGAGTCGTGGGAAGCAAGGACCGAGGCAAGGCGGTTGAGAGAGGAGGCTCAGAGAAGAAGGTAGCAGAACTTTGCTGAGCCAGGAGAGCTTTGCATGGCACCACGTTTGGCAGCACCGTGGCTGGCTGAGTTGGCCGCCGTCCTGACACTTTCCACATGAAGTTCTCACGCAAGAGAGGGCGACATGCAGCCCCTCACGGAGTCTGGGAAGCTGCGCAGGGCTAAAATTAGCCTGGTTTTACTATTATTGCTCTTACAGGCTTGGGCTGGAGTGGGTGGAAGGGGGAAGGATCAGTGATCCTGGGGAGAAGATTCACCCTGACGCTTCCCGCCGACGGGGTGGGGTTTTCTGAGGGGGCTGGGTGACCAGACCATGCGTGTGACAAGGCAGGAAGCCCAGACTGCCCTGACGTCGAGAAGGGCACAAGATGAGGTTGCAACACATTGCTCTTCCAGAGGAGTGAAGCTTCCCCCCTCCTTCTAAGTACAAAGAAAAAGAGAGGAAGAAGAAACTGCCTTGCTCTCAGCAGCCTGATGTCCCACGTGTGTCACCTCTGCTGTCCCCTGCTTTTTGGAGAGCAGTTCATCTTGCTTCAAAATAAAACGGGGATTTACGTGCTGGTGCAAACTCTGATTTTCCTTCCAGAGCAACCAGCATTATTCAGATAATCTGCTCCTCTCAGCTTATTTTTCCTTAAAATTTAAAAAAAAAAAAAAAAAAAGGGGAATTGGCTGATGGAACCCAGCCTCAACCACTCAGCTTTTCCATGTGGGACTCAAGGGCTCCAGCTCCATCTTCTACTTGTCCCAGCAAAGAGTGGCAGGCTGGACCTAGAGCAGGTTGGATGTTCTCCACAGTCAGAGAATCCTAGACTGGTTTGAGTTGGAAGGGACCTTCAAGATCATCTAGATCCCCGTGCTCCTTGATTTGAAAGAAGGAAAAGCCACTTGGAGACGTGCTGGAGACGTTCTTGGTGGATCAAGTCGGGTTATGAACCAAAAGGCACCACTCTTGGTGCTGTTTTTATTGACTGTATTGGAGCAAGATGCTGGAAGATACCTGCACTTTGTCTCCTGTTGCAGGCAGGGAAGCCCACATCCCAAGCAGCTGATGTCCCTCAGGTCCTCGTGATGAAAACATGAGGGATATGAACCTTCTCGAAACTCCTCCTGGAGAAGAAGGTTCTTCCTTTTGCCTGCACAGCCCGTGAGAACATTTTCCTCTTTTTTTTGAACTGCCTTCAACTCCTCTGCTGGAAAAATTGCCCCATTTTGGAGCTGCTGCTGTTGGACCTTCAGGGACAGAAGAGGAGCTTTCCCGTGCCAGCTGGGGGCACCCCAGGTAGGACTTTGCAATGCTGGTGTCTGGTGACTTGCAATAATTAAGATAGTCCCAAATCACCTTCTTCTCTCCATGTTACCACCAAGATGTGAGGTCATGGGGGGGGTATGCTCAACAGCTGGAGGAAAAAATGGGCCATCTGCATGGAAGGAAAGGGCAGGAGACAGTAACCAGCTGAGACATGAGGAGGTTTAGTTGGAAGCTGCTATGAAGATCTTAGTGTGCTCCCTCCTGTGGGTGGAAATGAAACCTGAACTGGTCAGCATTCCCACACAAAGCTCTTGCACAGTGAGGGAACTGAAGTGCAGTGTGATGGAAGAAGCCCTTTGTGGAGGATGTGGACTCATGGTGACAGAGCAATGGCTTTTGGAGTCTAGAGGAGAAAGGAAAATGTCCACCCTGCTTAGTCATTGTTCCAGGAGAACCAGAATTTCCTGCCTGGGCAACAGTCAAGGTATTTAGAGCAGATGTGGTAGAAGCCTTCAGACCTGAAGCTGTGCAAGTTTTGGTGGGCTTGTGGCTTCTGCCAGGGCAAGGGGGTAGACCAGATCTGCTGCCTGGGTCAGGGAGGACACTCCTTCTTCCTTCTGGTGGTGTGGGAGAGGGAAGTGTCGTGACTGATGCGGTGGGTGGACCTCGGGGCGGAGGAGGGAGATGTGGAGCACATGCTGGGACATCATAAATAGTCACCCCTGGGTGATGCCTCCAGGACAGGGTTCATCGAGGGCTGGAGGCTGCTGGCTCCCTGTGGTGTGGCTCCCAGGTAAGCCAGGGAGGTGGGAGGACCTGTTCCCTGGTGGGCTTTGCTTCAGTTCCCCTGCTCTTGGCCATGGAGACACGCCAGGTCTTTCTGTCAAGGGTCCTGACAGAGGCTGGTGCAGCTGCACCTTCACTTTTCCTCCCCCTGACAGGGGGTTTGGTTGGTCTGGCTTGGCTGAGGCAGAAGAAAGCAGCAAAAGCAAACTTGCTTCTTGCTCAAGTGGAGTGATGGGGGGACAGCAAGGCAGGGAGGGCTCCCTAGGGTGAGGAGACATCTCCCCTTCCCCAGGGAGAGAGCAATGGTGGGGGGGAAGGAGGAGGGTGAGAGGAGACCTGCAGAAGACCACAGAAGCCTCTGGCTGGGGAGAGCAGCTCCTGCTGGGAGCTCCAGGGGAGCAAAAGCTGTTCAGGAAGCTCCCTCAAAGCGGGGAGGTGGGACTCAGCACTGGGTGCTCATGGCTCTGGGAGGACAACCAGGCACAATCCCTGGACTGCTGGTGGGACCTCAGTGAGGGCAAGAGGCCCTAAATTCCTTCTAACCAAGGCAGGGAGGATAGAAACCAAAGGGAAGGTGAAGCTGCAGGATGTGTGGAGCTGGTGGTCCACCGTGGGCTTATTAGCTTGTGTCTTCTCCACACAGGGTAGGGCTTTGCAGCCCTGTTCCTCCACCCTCCCTGGCCCCAGCAGCATGCCAGGAGGCTGGTGTGGCTGGTCTCCAGCAGCTCCCAGGGATGTGAAGCCCCATTGGGCTGGTGGCCCTTGGCTCGTGGGGCTGTGCAGGGGCTGGATGTGCAGCCTGAGCTGCTCCTCCCCTGGCTGGTGTGGTGGTGGGAGGCAGCTCAGTTCAGGGGGCTTGTGCAGAATGACTTGGAAGCCACCAGGAAAGGGGGAGATGCATAAAAAAACCCACCCTGGAGCAAAGATGAAGGCAGGGTGGAGGAACCTGGGACAACAGCAGACCAAGTTGGTTTTGGCAGGCCCAGATGGCTGTCACCCCATCTTGCAGGTACAGGAGAGGGAAAGGTCATTTTGGACCAGGTGTCACCTGTAGATGGGCTGATGAACTGGTAACTTCATCAAATACCAGCAGAGCTGGCTGGCTTGCCCACAGCTGGGTGGTAACCTTCTCTTAATTAGCTTTAATTGGTTTCAGCAGATTCAGCCCCATGGTGGGACATCCCCATGTGGTGGGGATGGAGCTGCTGTTGGGGGTGGTTGGAGATCCATGTGCTTTCCCAAGTCCAAGGACTTCACCCCTTCTCTGGCTCCCTCCTGCTCATTGTAAGCCCTGAAAGTCCAACCAAGCTGTGGTGCTTGGTCTTCCCTCAGTAAGGTTTTGGAGGAGCTGGCCCCCTGGGGTGCACAGGTTTCAAGGCTGGCTTGATGTGGGACCTGCCAACATCTCCAGCTGTCCTGCCCACTTGGCAAAGAAGTATCAGCAGGTCTGAAGTGGGGCTGCTCCTGTGGTAGAGCAGCTCAACCTCCAGGAGGAGATCAGGAAGGATTTCTTCACCAGAAGATGAGGCAGGCACTGGGAGAGGCTGCCCAGGGAGGTGGTGGAGTCACCATCCCTGGAGGGGTTAGTGAAACGAGTAGATGTGGCACCTCTGGTGGGCACGGAGGGGTTGGTTGTGACTTGTGGGTTGTTGTTGGTTTTGTGGGGTCGTGGGGGTTTTTGCTGTTGCTTCTTTGGGTGGGTTGGGTTGTTTCCCACCCCTTCCCAGGTGGATGGCTGGCCCAGGTGATCTCGGAGGGCTTTTCCAACCATGCCAATTCCATCCTTCCGTGCAAGTGGATTGATTTGTTGGCACTTAGTTAATGAGATGGCGTGGGAAAAACAGGCTTTCCATCGGAAGCTGCTCCCTGGCAAGGACAGTGCTGGTGGGGCAGGTTGGGGACCCAAAGCATGGACCAGCAAGACCCCTGCCCACCCTGGCCATGAGATGGGCTGCGGGGGGGGCAGGGGCAATCCGTGGGGCTGAAGGCAGCCCCTTCCTCTCCTCCTCCTCTTCCTCCCCAGCCCTGAGCAGGGTGGCCATGTGCGTGGGGAGGTGCAGCAGGATCGTGGGGCCCTGCCTGCTGGTGCTGGGCACGTTCTCCATGGCAGCCAACGTCCTCCTGCTCTTCCCTGGTGGGACAGCCAAGTACCTGCTGGAAGGGCACATCAGCAAGCAGGCCAAGGCGGTGCCGGGCGTCTGGGGAGGAGGTCTCTTGGTGAGTAGCACAGCCTGAAGCACCTCCTGCCTGGCCTGTCTCTGGATGGGGTGGAGGAGGTGGCTCCTCTTTGTCCTCCGTCCAGGTGCTGCTGGCAGCCACCTACACGGCGGCGGTGGGATGGAGATGTCCTGGCTGCTCCGGCTGCGGCACCCGCAGCAACGTAAGGGCCTCCAGGAACCCCTGCCCAAGGGGGACCTGGTGGGGGGGATCTGGTGGGTGGTCCCAGGGTGGGACGGGGCAGGGTGACACCTCTCCCGTGGCCCTGTGGTGGTGGGACACGATCCTCTTCTCCCGTGGCGGGATGTGGTGGGTGGCTCCAAGGTGGGGACACGGTGTGGATCCTCTTGTCCCGTGGTGGGATGTGGGGGGTGGCTCCAGGGTGGGGACACAGTGTGGATCCTCTTCTCCCGTGGTGGGATGTGGTGGGTGGGCCCCTCTCCCGGGGTGGGTTGTGGCAGTTGGCAGCCTTCCTCACAGCCCCGTGGTGGGACGTGGCACACATGGGACAGAGCTCCCCCCTCTCTGCCGGTCCAGGGGTGGGGTCCCTGCTCTCTCCTGCTGGGTGGTGGCAGGGATGGCTCAGTGGTGGGACATGGCATGGATCTTCCCGGCCCATCACCGTCCCGTGGTGGGATGTGGGGGGGTGCCCTGCTGCGGGGTGCTGCGTGGTGCCACCTCCCCTGGGGACAAGGCTTCCCCTGCTTGTTGGCACGGGCTCTGCTCCACCGGGCTCTGCTCCTGGCCTGTCCCCCTTCCCTGCCCACCTCAAAACAACCCCGTGGTGGCTCCAGCCTCAGCTTCGGCTCCACAGGGCTGGAGGCTCTTGGGATGTCCTCCCCACCCACCATCTGCCCACAGGCTTTCATCTCTGCCGTGCTCTCCAAGCTGGCTCTCCTGGGTGCTGCTGCCTGCTTTGTCCTCTCTGGCGTGGGCTTGACCAATGGACCCCTCTGCTTCTACAATGCCTCTGAGTATGGACAAGGTCTCCTCTGGGGCTACCCCTTCCTGGATGTGGGTGGCCAGGAGCCTGATGCCAGGTGAGACAACGGGCTGGAGTTGCTGGTGCTGCTTCTTCCTAATGAAGTCCATGTTATTTATTTCTGGTGGGCTGGCTGGTGGTGATGCAAGTTCCTGGTAGCTTCTCACCTCCTCACCTTCCGTGGCTTCTTGGGTGGTGTTTCCCAAGCCACTGGTGACCCTACACATCCTCTGGATGAAGGATGGAGGCGTCTGGGGCACATCTGGAACAGGCTGCCCAGGGAGGTGGTGGAGTCACCATCCCTGGAGGGATCTGAGGATGATGTAGATGTGGCCCTTCAGGGCAAGCTCCAGTGGGCATGAGGGCTGTTTTCAGAGTGGTGTGTTCGTTTTGTGGGGCTGGTTGTGGTTTTGTGGCTTGTTTTTGTTTTTTTGGGGGTTGTTTGGTATTTCCATCCAGTGGATGGTTGGACTTGGTGCTCTTAGAAGTCTTTTCCAACCCTGACACTTCTGTGGCTCTGACATCTCCGCGGTGGAAAGCAAAGCAATTCCTGGCCCAGAGCAGGACAGCGACCTGCATCTCCTCCTCTCCCTGTCACCCAGGGCAGGGAACTACCTGCACGACCGTAGCACCTGGAGCATCTGCCTGGAGCCGGCGGGGGTGGTGGCTTGGAACGTCGTCCTCTTCTCCCTCCTGCTGCTCCTCAGCGCCGCCGAGATGGTGCTGGCCTCCCTGCAGGTGCTCAACGGCTGCCTCGGCTGCCTCTGCGGCTTTTGTGAGGGCAAATAGGGACCTTCTAGGCTGCCCTTGCGGGAGGCAGGGTCCCCACCCGTCCCTCAAGCAGGTGCCACGGCCCGAGCTCTGAGCCCCGCGCGGTGCCAGAGCCCAGCACGGGACAGATGGACCCACCCTGGGGGGACAGACCTGAAGAGAGGTTGTGTGCGGTCAGTGTCCAGAGGGCTGGCGGGGTGTGGAGCCCTCCAGCCCACCCTGCTCCTGCCCTCGGGGCTGGCAACCACCTGGAGGAGGAAGAGCAACCATCTGGCTCAAGGAGCGAGAGAGGTTTGTGGAGACCTGGCTCCTGGGAGCCCAGCAGCTTCCCACCCTTCAACAACCACCTCAGTGCACAGTGGGAGTTGCAGGGAGAAGAGCTGGAAGGCTAATTGGCTTGTGTTAATCAATCTGGGTTATGGGGGGGGTGGGGAGGTGACACTTGTGTTGGTGTTTGTCTCCTCCACGGGGACAGGAGGGTGGAAGGACAAGGGAAGAGCTGAGCTGGGCTCTGGCTGGGGGGGCTTGGCTGGAGTCGTGCTGAAGGAGGTAGGGCTGGACATGAGGTGTTCCCCCCCCCCCCCCCCCCTCAAAACCCCATCATGAAGACGTGCAGCTGTGCTGACACTGCAGCTGCTCTTCCCCACCAGCCCAGGACCCCCGTGGCACCGCCTGCTGCCTCAGGAGGTGGCACCCGCTGCTGCCTGTCCCCTTGTCCCCTCTAAGCCTCTGCCACTAAAAAACAAGGCAGGGACCAAGCTTGGGAGCAGACCTGGACCCGGGTCACGTGCCTCCAAGCTGGAAAAGGTCAGAGGAAAGCACATCTCCAGTAGCTTAAAGAAAAGAAGCAATAAACCAGATTAACCAGTAACTGGGTCATTTCAGAGGGAGCGCTGAGGAGGAATTGGCTTGGACAGGGTCGTGGAAGAGGAGCAATTAAAAAAAAGGAACATAAATATTTATGCTCATGGGAGGAAAACCCTTGGAGCAGGGTGGCAGGGCCATGTGCCACCATGTGTCCCCCCCTCCCATCGACCTGGCACGTGCAGGTGAGCTGGGGTGTCCCGTTCCTGTGTCCCCCATGCCACGTATTTCCCAGAGGGGCTCATGCTCAGGAAGCAGCCCAGGGCCAGGCTGGTGGCACCAGCCTCTGTGTCCAACCACCTCTAAAGTTAAAAAAAAAAATAGCAATAAAAAATGAGATACAACCCAGTTTGGGTTGGGCAGCAAATGCCTTCTGTGGCCACACTGGTGGCCCAAGGTGCTGGGCTCAGGCTTGGTGGGGTAATGGGGGGGGGTCTGTGAGAACCTGACCTGGTTGGGGTGGCATTAGGAGATGAGACAAGCCCTTCGTCCCTTCTTCCTGTGGCACAGGGGGCCAGCAGCCCCCCGGGGAGCCGTGGCTGTCAGGGGGATGTTCTGGAGAACGTCGTAGAGCGTGAACATGCTGAAGGAGATCTGCTCGTAGGGCGAGCGCGTCCCGTTCTCGTAGAGGCAGGCGAAGGCCACGGCTGGGCCCCCGGAGATGGCGGCCTCGTCGTAGGGCAGCTGGATGTAAGCCAGGTCTGAGTAAGCACTTGGGCCCTCGTAGATGACCCAGGGCTCGGTCCAGCTCTCCGCATCCCTGGGGAAGGTGCTGAGGTGAACCCCCATGTTGACCCGGGACATGGAGCTGGTGGGGTGGGAGTAGAGGATCCAGGTCGGTGCTTGGAAGAAGGGAGCGGGGTCTGGGGGGCTCGTGGCGGCCCCTTGGACCGAAGTGGCAGCGTTGGCAGGGCTGAGATGCCCTGGGCTAAGAGAGGCCTCCTTGGGCTTGGCTGGCTTGTGGCTGCTGGTGGCCACAGCCAGCAGCTCATCACCCCCTGCCTGCTGGGTGGGCAGGGAGCGACCCCTCGGCAGCACCCCCGGGAGCAGCTGGTGGGCCGAGCCCCGGAGGGACACCACAGGGTCTCGGGGGGCAGCGGGGAGGTACACGAAAGGCGCAGGGAACCCAACCACGCTGCCGTGACAGCCGTGGGGGGGTTCCACCAGCCGCTGGACCAGCTGCCCCCCGTGGAAAACCGCCCCGTCGTCCGTGCTGAGTGCCTGCACCCTGAAGCCCAAGGGGCTGCGGGCGTTGCAGTAGAGGACGTTGGCCCCATCCTCTTCGTCCACCGAGACCAGCTGGCACTCTCCCGTCTGCAGGTTGGGGATGAACTCCCCGAAGCGCCAGGCCCGGCCGTGGTCGTCGCTGTAGAAGGCGAAGGAGTGGGGGGTGGTCTTGCAGAGCTGCCCGAAGCACTCCTTGCAGTCGATGTGGTAGCTGTAGGCAGGCACCAGCAGCCGCCCCGAGCGCAGCTGGATCCCGTGCCCGGGGCCCAGAGCGAAGGTTGCCCACTCTGGGGAGCAGAGGTGGGAGGGTTTGGGGATAGGGAAGGAGGAAGGGGCTTCATGGTGCCCCTGCCAGGGGCTCCAGGGTGTTCCCCCAGCCCGGGCGGTGCAGGGGGAGGGCAGCAGGGCCCAGCGCTGCCTGGTTGTCCTCAGGGATGGTCACAGAAGCACAGAGCTGAAGAGACCACTAGACACCATCCAGTCCCACCCCCCTGCCAGAGCAGGATCCCCTAGAGCAGATCCCACAGGAACACATCCAGCTGGGGCTGGAATGTCTGCAGGGATGGAGACTCCACAGCCTCCCTGGGCAGCCTGTCCCAGGGCTCTGTCACCCTCACAGGCAAGAAGTTTCTCCCCATATTTCAATGTCACTTCCCACGTTCCAGCCTGTGCCCGTTGCCCCTCGTCCTGTCCCTGGGCACTGCTGAGCAGGGTCTGGCTCCATCCTCCTGCACCCACCCTGAGACACCTACAGGCATGAACAAGGTCTCCCCTCAGCCTCCTCCTCTCCAGGCTGAACAGCCCCAGCTCTCCCAGCCTTTCCTCACAAGGGAGATGCTCCAACCCGCCCCTTCACTCCTACCCCCGGCTAGAGGACCTGTCCATCTCCTCTTCCCTCCATGCAAGTGGCACAGATATCCTCTCCACCCTCTCTCTCCTCTGCTTGGAGGCTCCTCTCCCACCCCACGTCTCCAACACTTACAGGCTTCCTACTCCAAGGCCACCTCCAGCCAAAGCACAGGAGGCCCAGCCCAGGTGCACCCTCCCGTCGGCTGTGCCCCCCCCAGCCCCTTTGCCACCCTCCAGTGGTCCTACCTTTGATGGTCCCACCAATGACCTGCTGTGTCAGGTCTGTGGCCGTGCTCCAGCTCAGGCCCTGGTCGGTGCTGGTGACACAGCAGAGGCGGGTGACGTTTTGGCCGGTGACGATCTGGTAGGCTTCAGGTGTCCTGCCCAGCACCGTGATGAAGAAAAGGAAGAGGGTGCCGGTGAACTCGTCGTAGAGCGGGCAGGGGTTCATGGAGCGGTGGTGCTGCAGCACGGCTGTCTGCAGCACACGCATGGCTTCCCACTGCCCGGGGGGAGGAGAGCAGGGACAGGGGTGAGGACCACCCCACCGCACCCCCATCCCTTCCCCTCCGCCATGGGGGGGCCTCCAGGATCTCAGCTGTGCCATGCACGAGCGCTGGAGGAGGACCAGCCCTGGCAGAGGAGAACCACCCACCCCTGGCAGAGAAGAACCAACCAAGCACCCCTGGCAGAGCAGAACCAAGCACCCCTGGCAGAGGAGAACCAACCACCCCTGGCAGAGCAGAACCAACCAACCACCCTTGGCAGAGCAGAACCAACCACCCACCCCTGGCAGAGGAGAACCAACCAACCACCCCTGGCAGAGGAGAACCAACCAAGCACCCCTGGCAGAGGAGAACCAACCACCCACCCCTGGCAGAGGAGAACCAACCAACCACCCTTGGCAGAGCAGAACCAACCAAGCACCCCTGGCAGAGCAGATCCAACCAAGCACCCCTGGCAGAGCAGATCCAACCAAGCACCCCTGGCAGAGCAGATCCAACCACCCACCCCTGGCAGAGCAGAACCACCCACCCCTGGCAGAGCAGAACCAACCAACCACCCCTGGCAGAGCAGAACCAACCACGCACCCCTGGCAGAGCAGAACCACCCACCCCTGGCAGAGCAGAACCAACCAACCACCCCTGGCAGAGGAGAACCAACCAAGCACCCCTGGCAGAGCAGAACCAACCACCCCTGGCAGAGCAGAACCAACCACCCACCCCTGGCAGAGGAGAACCAACCACCCCTGGCAGAGCAGAACCAACCAACCACCCCTGGCAGAGCAGAACCAACCAAGCACCCCTGGCAGAGCAGAACCACGCACCCCTGGCAGAGGAGAACCCCCCACTGCCTCCACACGCCCCAGGTCCCACCTCCACGTAGGAGCCGTAGAGGCTGCCGCGGCGCAGCACCAGCAGGTTGGCGTGGGCGTCGTCGGCGCTGAGGCGCTCCTCGGCGAAGGCCAGCAGCTTGGCCACGCAGGGCAGGTAGAGCAGGGCGGGCACTCGGTAGGTGACCCCGTTGGACTCCTTCTCAAACAGCACCGTGCGGGCCGGGAAGTGCCGGGAACCCATGGAGGCTGAGGCAGAAGGATGCGATCCCACCCTGGGGGGCTTGAGGAGGTGGTGGGGGTGGGGGGGGACTGGCTGCTGGGCTTGGCCTGGGAGCTGGGTGGTCATCATAGAATCATGGAATGGGTTGGAAGGGACTTTAAAGATCACCCAGATCCAACCCCCTGCATGGGCAGGGACACCTCCCACCAGCCCAGGCTGCTCCAAGCCCCATCCAACCTGCCCTTCAACACTGCCAGGGATGGGGCAGCCACAGCTTCCCTGGGCAACCTGGGCCAGGCTCTCACCACCCTCACACTCCAGAATTCCCTCCTCATGTCTCACCTCAATCTCCCTCTCCCAGTTTTCATCCATCCCCCCTTGTCCTCTCCCTCCCTGCCCTTGTCCCAAGCCCCTCCCCAGCTTTCCTGGAGCCCCTTCAGGCACTGGAAGGTGCTCTCAGGTCTCCCTGGAGCCTTCTCTTCTCCAGGCTGAACACCCCAACTCTCCCAGCCTGGCTCCAGAGCAGAGCTGCTCCAGCCCCCTTGTCCTGAAGGGGTTTGACCCGGTGGGTTTGGGAAACCTTCCCCCCCTCGCCAGGAGCAGGTTCTGAAGGGCAGGTCTCTATGGGCAGGGCTGCAGAGGAGCAGGTGCTGCCAAGGCAAGCCACCACCACTCCCAGGGGGGAGACAGGACAGGATTTCGGGTCGACACGGAAGAGGCTGACCCTGGGGTCCCCCCAGCTCAACTAAAACGACCCCCGAAAGACTCTCCCAAAGGCCTTTCTGGCAAACTAAGGGCAATCAGCAAAGGGTCTCCCCACTCCCCCCACCAAGCAGGCGCCGGGAGCTGGGGTGGTGGGACAGAACCCACCTCTGCTCAGCCAAGACCCCAGGACCAGCCCTGGGTGCTCCCGAGGGTGCCAAGGAGGGAAGGGAAGACCCGGGGGGGGGGATGCACAACACGGGCCGTGCAGGACCAGCTGTCCCGGGGCTCCACGTCCCTCTGCCACCCCCACCTGCCCCGGGAGCGGTCCCTGCTCTCCCAGCCATCCCACCCCCCCCCTCAGAAGCCACTCACCGAGCCGGCTGGTCCCTTCCGTCCCCTCGGGGTGACACGGCAGGCTCCGGGCTGTCCTGCCAGCCCCCGGCAGGGTCCCCCTCCGTGTGTCACGGGGCCGGGGACACAAAAGCCCTGAGTCAGCAGCAGCGGCACAAAGAGCCCGTTCTCAGCCCCGGGGCCCCACCAAGGCTGCCACCTTCCCCGGACCCCCCCCCCCAGGAGGGGATGCAAAAGAGGGGGGGGCGGGAATGGGGGTGTTTGCAGCTCCTGCCTCAGTTTCCCTCCAGACCCTCCCTGCCCAGATGCCACCACCACCATTCACCCCGGTCTGGAGGGTCCCAGCCCCTGAGCACAGCTCAGCTGTCCCCAAACCAGCTTTGAATGCTTCTTTTGCCCTGCACCAGCTTTAGCTCAAGGGGTTTGACCCAAGTCATACGGTCAGAAGGTCCAAGGCCAGACCCTGGGGGCAGGACTGGCCAGGAGAGGCCCCTCCAGGGGATCTCCCCAGCTGAGGACACACGGCTGCCACCCTCTCCACCCCAGCTCCTTGCAAATGCCTCCTAAGCCTGTTTAATTTTAGCTGAGGTTGCTGGAGCAGCAAACCCTGAAGGGCTGCTAATCTCCAGCCCTGCTTCCCGAAGGAGCAGGAGGTGAACCCTGGCTTCAGCTGCTTTCCCTGCCCCAGCCAAGGAAAATCCCAGCCCTGCTCCCTGCCAGCAGCATCCCTCCTCCTTCCCAGGAGATGCCACCAGGCTGCTTCACAAGGTGAAGTTCCAAGCCAGGAGATCTGGGATCCACCGTCCCAGTCATGCCAGTCCAGCCCCCGAGCACTGGGAGCTGGGAGACCCTGGCTAAGCCTTGGAACAGCTCATCCTCAGGGATGGGGCCATGTCAGAACCCAGCAAACATCCGGGTGGTGACACCAAAGCACCTGGGCTTGGCCCCGAGTCCTTCTGAGGAACCCTCCCAGCACCAGCAGGGAGCTGGCTAATGAGCACAGGCCTCCTGGGCAGGTTTAATTACTTCCTTCCCTAATGAAGTCATGCCCTCCACCCACAGCAGCTGTGGCTCCCTCCACCCCTCCCCTCTCGGGGAGTTTGGCCCAACCAAGCCTTTGCTGATAAAGGGCTCCAGGGACCCTCCACCCTCAGGGACCACCCCACGCCCAGGGACCCTCACCCAAGACAGAGGGCTGAAACCACCCAACGGGCCCCCCCCCAGGGGAGCACCAAGAGGTTCCAAGTGGTGCAGAGGGACCCCCCCTCCACCTCATGATGTGCAGGAGAGGGATGTCTCCTGTGCTGGTGGGGAAAAGCTGCCCAACATCTCCTGTCCCCTCGTGGTGCTCTCCTCCTCCTTTCCCTCCCCATTCCCTTTTTTTTTTCTTTCCTTTCCATCCTAAGGCTGAAAAATCAGGACTTGCTCTAGTGAGCTGTGACCAGGCTGGACCACGATGATGGCTGTTAAATCAAGTCAACTGCAAACATAATGATTAAGCCCATGATTAATGATTAATTGGCAGTAAAACATAACCCAGCTGGAAAGTCCATCCAGTGCTCAGGAGCAGCAGGTTGTCCCCCTCAGCCAAGGTGGGATCACACAGGATCCATCCACCACAGAGTCTTTGTCCCAAAGGTCCCCAAAAAGGGACCCACCACCAGCTGGGTGGCCCAGAACGAAGCCCCCCACCCGTCTCCCCCTTATGCACAAGGGTCCTGTGGGTGAGCCCCACAAGTTACAAAGTGGTGGGAAGTCTCAGTGGGGTGGGAAGTCTCTCCCCTAGTTGGGAGTCGGGAGCTGCAGCTTCTCCTGGGAACTGGTCCATAGCAAGGGCAAGCCCAGCTGCTTCCTCTTCTTGTGTGGGTGCTGAACAGCATAAAGGTAGGACGTGTACTGCAGCTCTGGCAGGACCATTCTCTGGCAGGTTCTGAGTGTCCTGTTGTCTATGTCTTCTTTGAGGTTGTACCCGAGGATATTTGCAGCCCCTGACTGGAAAGGCAGGAGAGCTTTGTTCTCGATGTGATCCTTCCCCACTGCCTCCTGGCCCAAAAGACAGGTCTCCATGAGCTCCCTCTGTCTGGTCCGTAGGTGATTCACCTCCTTCTCCAGCTCCTCGTGCCCTATGGTGTCCTCAATTCTCCTCCAGAAGCTCTGGTTGAAGTGCAGGTAGAGCTTCCAGTCAAGCGAGCACCACGCTTTTATCTGCTCCTTGCTTTCCGGAGTCAAGGTCTGGACAGTGTCCTGGCTTCTGGAATTGAGCTTAAAGTAAATCACATCATCCAGATCCCAGCACAAAGTGTGCTTCAAGAGGACCATGGACTCATCAAAGTAGTCTGCTATCAAGATCAAGTGGAAGTTCTCCTCGATCTCCCTCAAGACTGCCTGGATGTACCTCTCGTTGGCCTCCGCGTTGTTGTCGTAGCCAAAATCAAACCACATGATATTCCGGGCGTAGATGTTCTGCCTGGAATCTTCTGGGTGGTAATACTTGGTGGGGGAGGCCAGGTAGTCGTTCACATCCTTGGAGGTCCTGAAGGCAGGGACATTGCCCTTGTAGTAGACGTAGGAAGACTCCAGCAAAGGAATGGGGTTCCTCAGGATGGAGAAGTAGAAGGTGTTGGCGGCCATCACCCTTTGCACCTGTTTATGGGGAGGAAGAAGAGAAGCTGTTAGTCCAGAGGCCCTGACCAGGCTTCTCCCTGGGTATTGTGGCTCCTTCTTACCTCCGAGGGGTTGAACCGCAGGTGGTTGCACATGATGTTGTAGTTTTGTCCTATGGCTTCAAATTCCTCCACAAAGTCGGCCAGGAAGGTCTTGGGGTAGCCCAGGTGGAGGAGCTGGTCAGCTGGGAGGGCCACGGTGAGGTTGTACCTCTCTGCAAACCTGAACATGATGTTGAGGACGGTGCTGCTGGCCGTCTTGTGGGTCTTGAGGAACATGACGTTAGTCTTGGCATGGCAAGGCCTGGATGTCAGCAGCAGCTCCTTGTCGCTCTTGGAGACTCTGCAGGAATGCAAGAGATGGGGAAACCAGCCTCTCCAGTGCCAAACCCCAGCTCTGAGACCTGGAAAAGCCAAATGGCAGCAGGTTCTCCTTCTGCTACCATGCCTGCAGCTGGTGCAAGGCACCCACCCAACCAAGCCCCATCCCTCAGCTGTAGAAGCCAGACAGCTTTCTGCTCCTCCAGGTCTTCATCACCCAAAGGCTTCAGTTTGATCCCCTTCTCTTTTACAGGCTGGGAGAGCTGGGGTGTTCAGCCTGGAGAAGAGAAGGCTCCAGGGAGACCTTAGAGCACCTTCCAGTGCCTGAAGGGGCTCCAGGAAAGCTGGGGAGGGGCTTGGGACAAGGGCAGGGAGGGAGAGGACAAGGGGGGATGGATGAAAACTGGGAGAGGGGAGATTGAGGTGAGACATGAGGAGGGAATTCTGGAGTGTGAGGGTGGTGAGAGCCATCTTGAAGGTCCCTCCTAACCCAAACCATTCTATGATTCTTTCTTCCATCCAGCTTTGCCCCAAAGAGCTAATTCCATCCCTTCCCTGCCCAGAGGTGGATGCAGGACCTAACTCTGGGCTGCTGCCTTTCCAGAATTAGCCTCAAGCCCATCCATCCAGTGTCCCAGGTCAGATCCTTGCTGCCCCGGGCAGACCAGGGGACCTTGCTGCTGCTCCACTTACATGGAATCTTTAGTCTTCATATGGAAGAATCCCGACAGGAAGGTAAGTCCCAGGCAAAGGTTGAAAACGAGGAGACATCTGACATGCCTGGAAAGAAAGGAGACTTCCAGTGGATTTTCCCCTGACACTGCTTCCCACCAAACTTTGCATTTTGCCCTTGGGCATTTTGACCCACTGGGAGCTCTGTGTCCCTGTGGTGCCAGCCACCTTCAGCTCCCTGGCTTTGTCCCCACGTTTGTCCCAGTTTTGGCCTTTGGCAAGACACGACCTGCTCCAGGCAGAGCCTGCTCAGCTTTTCCAGGAGCTTCCTGCTCTGCTGCCTTCTCTTTCAGTTTCCTGGGGCTTGAGAGCTTGTTCACAATTCAAACTTCTCCTTTATTCACTAGAAACATGAAACCTTTTTTCTTGGGTCAGAAATCTGAGCAGCTCCTGTAGACCCATCACTCCAGAAGGTGAGATAGAAACACTCGAGTGCTGATTTTTCAGTAGAACTGATTCATCAGCACAGAAAACCAATGAATAACCCAACAGCAGCTGGGACAGGCTCACGATGTCCTGCTTTCAAACAAGAGGACCAAGTCCTCGCTGCCACAGCTCCTCCCAGCCCAGCTCTTCTGCTCAGCCTCACCCAGGTCTCCCTTTTAATCAGATCTTCTCACCTTGGCCAGAATTTCAGCTGCCTGAGCCCAGAGGCAACCCTCTGGGTGACACACTTCACCTACCCATGCTTCAGGGGTGAGACTTTTCCAGCACTAATTAGGCAACCACTATTTCTCATCAGCAGTGCATTCCAGCTGGGACATGCACGGGATCTTTTGAAGGTTTGATGCCCACCAGCAAAGAACTTTTCATCACCAAGCTTGGTCTGACTTCTCTGATCTTAAAGGCTTTTTTTAACTCAGTGTGAATCACAGAATCACCAAGGCTGGAAAAGACCTCGAAGACCATCCAGCCCAGCCTATGACCTAACACCACCACATGGTGTTATTCCATCTTTTTCAAGCCACCATTTCCAAAATGAAGCAGATCTGACTTGGGCTTCAAGTTGTTTTGAGAAGATTGGGTTCCATTTGCAGCATGGAATGGTCACACTCATGGTTCTCACCCTGGAAAGAGGGCCAGGAAGGCTCCAAGCCCACCCAGTCTGAGGGTCAGTGGGGGCACCTGGCTTGCTGCAGGCTGGACCTGGTGGTTCTTTCTACTGTCCTTCTAGCCAAAGGGTCCTCAAACATGGTCCTGCTGCACAGGGTGGTGGTGGCTTTCACAGCTTGTGCCATGTGAAAGACACTGAATTGCTCTTGTCAAAAGCCCCTCCCCAGCTTTCCTGGAGCCCCTTCAGGCACTGGAAGGTGCTCTAAGGTCTCCCTGGAGCCTTCTCTTCTCCAGGCTGAACACCCCAACTCTCCCAGCCTCTTCCCTTGGTGTCACACACACACCCCCCCCTCCCCTTTCCCACAAGACTGCAAGTCTCTGACCAAGCCACCTCTACATCTCCCAGTATTGGACCAATGGACAACTTGGGCTAAAACATCTCCCATGCTTCAATCCCTTCAAGAAAGACAAGTCCCGCTTCTCTGAGAGCTGTTTTGCCATTGACTCTCACCTGCCCAGGCTGAAGGTGAATGGAGGGAGCACCTGACTTTCCAGAAAAGACCTGATCATTTACACAAACAGTTGGAGCCACAAGCAGAGGGATTTCGTAACCACCCCGTGTAGAAGGGGAGAGTGGAGGGACACACCTCAGGGGAAGGAGGAAGCCTTTCCCCTGGAATGCATCAAGCCCAAGGGAGCTGAGACCCCCCAGGGGCTGCTCAGAGCCACCATCTACTTTCCACCCCCTTAACAGAGCCTTTTGCAAAGCAAAGTTCAAGAAAGCCACGACTGGAACATCCCTGGGAGGACGTTACCCGAGCTCGCCAGAGGGGTGAGCAGCCCCAGACACCTCTGAGGGGGCTGATTGCCAAGACACAACGTCCCACCAAGAAGCCAAACAACTGCCTGACACTGAGCTTTGCCTCCCCTTCCCCACCTGCTCCAACACCAGCTCCCAGCTGGGGAGCAAACATGGCAAAACCACCTCTGGGGTAACGCTCTGCTAGGGATGCTTTAAGGCTGGGGACGACCTTCAGGTTCCATTTCCAGCTGCCAACACCAGGACCTCTGGGTCAACCTACCAAGGTGCTTTCAAATTAAAAGACCTGGAACACAGGCAAGAACCATTCCCTGTGGAATGAATCCCTTCCCCTGCAGCCACCTGTAGCTAACTCTCCAGGTCATGGACAACTCCCAGGGATTACCTGAACCAGCCCCCTTACACCAAACGGTGTTTGAATTCTTCACCCACGGCTTCCACCTCCCTCTCTCTCCCCTTACCTTGAAGTGCACCCAGGGCTTTTCATGCTGCCAGCCAGCAAATATCTCCTTTGCAAATCGACTCCTGTTCTTCTCCTCTGGCTCTGACTGTGCAGGGCTCTATTTCTAGCATCCCATGGCTGCTATAAATGGCTGGGAGAGGTGAGGACAAAGGGAGTGGCTAGGTGCTCCCAGGGGTGGGTGGAAGTCAATGAATAAGCCATGGGAAGCATTAACCTCCCACAGGTACAAGGAGCTGCCTCAGGAGGTGGCATCTGCAAGGGTTCTGCAGGGAGGTAAAGGGTGGAGCAGGGACCCCTTAGTGGGGACCCTGGTCTCTGCTGGGCCTGAGGGGGCTCAGGGCAGGGTGTTGGTGGTGGGGGGGGCTGGAGAAAGGCATCAGCACCCCCTGCACACCCTCACAGGGCTTGCTCAGTGTCCACCCCCACCACCCCAGCTGGTCCCACATCACTGCCTGCCTTCAAGTCTTGCCCGGTGGTTTGGGACTGTGATTCCATGCCAGACACACGGGGACAACAGCAAAATTCCACTTCAAAACGTTGAGACTTTGAGCTCTTTCCCAGTAGAAATGCCTTTAGTGTCGCTGGAGGTGAAGAGCTTCCAGATGTTGCTGTGGCCAGGGCTTGGGGGACAGAGCTCCTGCCCCTCAGTGGACCTTGTCTTACGGGTTGTCCACAAGAGGAGTTTCCAGGGTTATTAACGAGCACCACAACTTGCACTACCCGGGAGTCTGAGATCCCACCAAGCCTCCTGTACACCAGCAGTACCCAAACTGGGATGGATGGTTGCAAACTGCCCTGGCAGGGCAGGGATTGTCCTGCAGGTCTGGAGGTGGGGGGGGGATCTCCCTGCCCCTCAGTCCAGGGATGAAGATGATGCTCTCCTCATCCAGGCATCAAAAAAAGATGACCAGTATCTCCCAGCCTAGAGCAGGGGATGAAGCTGGTTTTACCTTTCACAGCCACGACACTTCCCATGCACATCCCTCCCCACCCATGGTGTCACCTGGTGTTCTAGTGGCCCAGCCTGCCCCACCAAGAGCCAACTTCTCAGCACCCTGGCAGCCTTCACTGCTACCTCTTTCAGGCTGCCCAAATACCCACCAGTTCTTCTGAAAGCCCAGCTTCCTCAAGCCAGCCCTGGTGCTCACCAAGGTGCAGAGATGAGCAAGGGATGGGGTTGCTTCCCTCCAGTTTCTTGCTGGAACACGAGCCAACCTGAGCTGTTTTATGAAGAAACTGTTACTCTTGGCACAGCTGCTGCTGGCAAGGGAGGGGTCATGTGCAACAGGATTCTTTCTCCTGTTACATTACCCACGTCAGCTGTGGGGTGACTTGCTCAGAAGCTGGCAGGCCCCACGAGTCACAAAAGATAATTTCTTAGCCTTTTACAATGGATTCATTGCTTTGCATCTGAATTGCCAGGTTGGGTTACGCAGGGAAAACACAGCAGGAACACCTGGCTGCAGGTGGGGCTGGGCTGCTCTGAGCCTGGCAGCAGCCAAGGGCAGCCAGGGGAGGCAGAATTAAGTCTGGTGGGGTGGGATGCCGAGTTGGCAGCTCAGGGTGCTGAGCTCAAAGCTCCACAGGTCGGCTCAGGGCAGCCCCGAGGGCAGCTCAGCCCCTCACACATGGGGAGGAGAAGCAGAAGAAGTGCACAAGCTCACAGTTCAGGCCTGGTGGCAGGTAAAAGCAGAAGCTGAGCATGCAAGCCAAGAGAACACAACTCCTTCCCTGCTCCCCGGGGCAGGCAGGGGTTCAGGCAGCCCCAGCAGAGCAGGGCTCCATCACGCCTGGCAAGACAGATGCCCTAACTCTGAACACCCCTCTCTCTTCCCCCCAGATTTCTTGCATCATATGACGTGGGACATCCCTCTGGGCAGCTGGGGGCAGTTGTCCCAGCTGTGTCCCCTCCCAGCTCCTTGGGTAGGGTAAGAACCAGAGAAGCTCGTGACGCTGCTCAACACCAGCCACAACACCCTGTGCTCCCAGCACTGGTCACAGCTCCAGCTTCCCAGCTACTGGGAAGAAAATGAACTCTTATCCCAGCCAAAACCCAGAGAGAGAGTCAAATGCTTCCTCACTACACCAGAAGCCCAGAATGGTTTGGGTTGGAAGGGACCTTAAAGACCACCTAGATCCAACTCAAAGTGCCGAGCATCCCCCCTTGGTCTCACAGCCAAGTCTGCCCCAGAAAAAGTAATGAGAATTTTGGATGAGAAATTCCTAACACAGTAAATCTTTATCAAAATACCCCCCCCACACACACACAGACAAATAAATCTCCCTCCTACACCCAACAGTGAACCAGTATTTGAAAGCAACACTGAGAAGGTGGGAAAGAAGAAATAATCTTGGTGTTAAAGGTCTAGGAAAGGTGCTATGAAACAACCCAGCAGTAGCTCAGGGTCATTGCTGTAGGTTTTTTTTCAGTTGAAACAGTCAACTTACATTGAGCTTTAGGATCTTCACATGTAAAGAAGGTGGTTAAATGGAGCTGGGCAAGAATTTCCCTGGTCACAGCACCAGGTTGTCTGGCCCTGATTCCCCCCCCCCAGCACCCTCTTCATATGTAGCTGGGAAAAGAAAAAAATAAAAAGCAGCAGTATGGAAAGTTCTGCTTCCCAAAAAGACCCATTCACATGTAAAGCCTGTATTTTCAACAATTATGGTCAGTGGTTTGGGGGCCAAAAAAGAGAAAGAATGGTGTAGGGGGGAAAGGCAGAGAATAGAAACAGCCTGATCCGGAAAGAACGAGCTGCATCAGCCCTAACTTGGCAAAAAAAAGCCAGTCCTGTGAATTTCTTCTCTTAACAACATCGTGGACTTTCCCTGTTTTTGCAGCACCTGATCCACAGGCAGCTGGGCTGACTGCATTCCAGACTCTGCCTGCTCTCTGCTAAGGGTGGCCTCTGTCACCCTGCTTCACCCCAGGAGATCAGCAGCTCCTCTCCCAGTGGTCCTGAGGAGTAAAAGGAGAGGGGAGGAAGGCCCTGGTGGCAGAGAAAGAAAGAAAGGAGCTGAGGAGCCCAGAGGGCAAGGCTGGATGTCAGCCCTGCAGGTCACCTCACCCAGGGAGGTGTTTCTGCTCCGAGCGCCTGAGGGGCCAAGCTGAGAGAGCTGTGACCTTGGGCTCGTGTCACCAAGGGTGTTACAGCACAGGGCTGAGCTAAGCCACCAGCCTTAATGCAGGTCAGCAGCTTACAGCCTTGGAGAGAGGGTGTTCTGGTTAAAAACCAAGAAGTCCCTGGAGGATGATCTTCTTCCAAGGAAAAGCCTGGGGATGGAGCATCTGTTTCACCATGCTGTGGAAGAGCAGAAAAGCAGGGAATGGAGAAGACTGGGTAACACAACCACCTTTCCCAGCCCCACAGAGCCCAGGGAGGCCTCCCAACCCAGCAGAGTTGAATCAACACCATTGATCACCACCCTCTGAGGTGGCTTGTGAGCCAGTTTCCTACCCATCCAGTGCTGTGCCAGCTGCTCCCCAGGGCTGTGGGAACCCTGGGAGCTCTGCAAACAACACCCACTGCCCTCCACATGGCCACAGGAAACGCCACTTTGTTGGGAGAAGGTGGTCAGGTCAGTGCCACAATCTACCTTGGGGCTTTTTTCCAATCACCTACTTGACTTAGACCCAACAGAGCCTGGGTAAAAAGAGTGACATGTCTTGGTAAACACAGATGTGACTGGCAAACACTGAGCAAGGTGACTCACCAGCACATGCCTTGGCCTGTCCTCTGGTAACAGATGGGTGACAATGTGGCTTTGAACACCAAACTGTACATGAAAACCCCTCCTGCCATCTCAAAGTAAGACTGGAGCAAGAAAAAAAACCCCAAAGCAACAACTCCCCCCTCATCTCTAGAGTAGAATAATCCAGTTGGAAGGGACCTAGAATGATCACTGATGACCCGTCCACTTCAAGGCTGACCCAACAGTTACAGCACTTTATTAAGGACATTGCCCAAATGTCTCTTAAAACACTGCCAGGCTTGGGGCTTCAACCACCTCTCCAGGAAGCCTGTTCCAGTGTTTGACCACTCTCTTGAAATGTCCACTCTAATCCTCCCCTGGCACAGCCTTGAACCATTCTCACGTGTCCTGTCCCTCCCTCTCCACATCCCCTCCTCAGGAAGCTGTAGAGAGCAATGGGATCACCCCTCAGTCTCCTTTTCTCCCAGCTGGACAACCCCAGAGTCCTCAGCCTCTCCTCACAGGACATTCCCTCCAGCCCTTCCAGCTTTGTTGCCCTCCTCTGGACCTGACTACCCACCCTCCTTAGATGGTGGGCCCAGAACTGCCCAGGGTGCTCCAGGAGGGGGCTGCACCAACCCTGAACCCAGCAGGAGAATCCCCTCTCCTGACTGGCTGGTTTGGCTATGTTGGATGCCTCCCAGGAGGGGGTTGGCTCCTCCTGAGCCTGCTGCCCCCCAGCACCCCCAGACCCCTCTCTGCAGGGCTGCTCTCCAGCCACTCCCCTCCCAGATCACCCTTGTGCCCCGGGTTACTGTGTCCCAGGTGCAGAATCCAGCACTTGGGCTGGTTACATTTCATGCCATTGATGATTGCCTGGTGCTCCAATCCATCCAGATCCCTCTGCAAGGCCTCTTAGGATGATGGAGTAATTTTGGTTCCAAAGGACCTTTAAGATCATGAAGTCCAACCATTAACCTAAGTCTCCTGAGTCTAGTGCTAAACCCTGTCCCCCAGAACCACATCTACAGGTCTCCTGAAGAACTCCAGGGATGGTGGTTCAACCACCTCCCTAAGGAGCCTGGGCCTGACAACCTTTTCAGGGTAGAAGTTTCTCCTCCTATCCCATCTAAAACTCCCCTGGCACAACTTGAGGCTGTTTCCTCTGGTTCTGTCACTCGTTCCTGGGGAGCAGAGCCCAACCCCCCTGGCTCCAACCTCCTCTCAGGCAGCTGCAGAGCCAGCAGGTCTCCCCTCACCTCCTGGTCTCCAGGCTGGACACCCCCAGCTCCCTCAGCTGCTCCTCCTCAGAATTGTGCTCCAGACCTCTCTCAAGAGTTAACAGCACCTCCTGGTTTGATACCATCAGCAAACTTGCTAATGGAACGTTCACTGAGATCACTGATAAAAATATTGAATAGCAGTGGCCCTGAGGAACCCCTCGAGCTCTGCCCTTCAGCCTGATCTTCACCCAGAGCCACACCAACCCACTCATCTCACGGTTGGACAACTTCCCCAGCTGAGCTGCTGGTGTAAATTCCAGGCGATTTTAACATCTGTGTCATCATCCCCACCCAGCCTGACCTAGTTTGCTAGATTCTGGCAGATTTGGGGTATCCCTGTAACTCCTTAGGATCATGGCTCCCACCCTCTACCAGGGCACATCACAACTGGCTGAGAAGGTGAGACTGGGAGGATGAAGCCCAGGATCAGAAGTCCTGGGACCCCTCCCACAGCTGCTGGTGTTTCCCCTCCAAGTGATGTTACCCAGAAGTTTGGTCTCTGGGTACCTTCTCTGGCCACTCCTTCCAGGACTGCACTGGTCAAGGGACAACCCTGGTGCCTACCAGGGACAGCCCACAGGTAGCATCACTTAAGAGGCCACGACCTGATGCTGTTGTGGGCTTCTGGGCAAGCATGTTAGATCAAAACAAGTGAGGAGGAGCAACATTTTCACTCGGAGCTGGGGGTTCAGCACCCACAGGTTCTTCTCCTGTGCCTCTGATGCTTCACTTGCACACCCCAAGTGAGCAAAGGCCTCCTCTGGCTGGTGTCACTTCACTAATAAATCAGAGCAAACTAAGGGGACAGAGAGCTGGGACATTCAGACACAACATCTGCCCCTTTGGTTTCAGTGTGCAGACTGACTAGGAAACCCACAAGGTCAGAGCCAGTTGTGTGTTCTTCTTCAGAAAGAGCAGGCACCCCTGGAAAGGAAGAACCACATCCCTTTACTTGTCCCATCAGACTAAGGAAATCAAGCCAGGAGCATTCCAGGTCTGCTTGATCCAGCAGTTTGTTCATGGCTAAAGTGCAGGCAGGAGATGCCACCAGTGTGTGCTGGCACCCTCTCAGGAGCTGGAGGGCAACATCTTGTAGGGGTTGAGGATCCCTTTGGGGTCTAACATGGCTTTGAAACGCTGCATCAGCAGGATGGCCTCCTGGGTTTTGCTGTACTGGATGAACTGCTTCTTCTTGAAGCCCAGGCCATGCTCTGCACTGATGCTGCCACTGTATCTTGCAGTCCACTCATAGACAAATGGCTCGATGGCATCCAGCAGGGAATGGCTGTAGGAGTCTGCTGTGATGTTCAAGTGCAGGTTTCCATCTCCTGCAAGAAAACATGGCAGAAGTGGGGCTGTAAGAGAAACTTCATGGCCCTGCAGTGGGGACTCATTAGTTTCCTCCACAGTACTCAAACAACAGTGCCTTTGTTAGTCTCCAGACTGTGAACAAGGACAAGTTCACTGCCCCTCTACAAACACCAGTCTCTCCATGCATAAATAATTCAAAGAGGAGCTTTGTTTTTCCATCCTTTCACTACAATATTTGAAGGAGGCTTCTGAGTGAAGCTCCTTTCCAATCCTCACTCCTGTGGTTTTAAAATGCAAACACCTCTGCTCCATTCATCATTGTCTCACTGCTGAGGTGGCCTGCCAAAGGCTTTTCCAGTGGTTTTCCATGATCCCTGGGTTTTAACATGGCCCTTTGTCACCTTCTCTCTTCCTAGTCTGTTTCTGCCATGTTCTAAGAGCCCTCTGGCACCGTGTCAACTGAAACAAAGCAGGCAGAACATCTCCCTCTGCCACTGGTGTGTGCTGGTTATTTGGTTGAGTTGCTGGGTGCTCAGGAGGCAGAACACACAAAAGATAAACACAGCTTATTCATTCTCACTCTGGAATCTCTTCCTGCATCTCAGCAAACCCTCAGAGTGAGCACAAAGCCTTTGTTATGCAGACTTGTCTTCACAGGTCTTTCAAAACATCTCAAATCAAGCCCAGTGAAGAGGGTCCCCTTCTGTTTGGTTTGGTTGTTTCTGCTAAGCTACCAATCCACCTGTAGGTAAAACCAAATTCATTTCCAAGCACTCTGAAAAATGTACCACCTTTTTTTTGTGTGTGTGCCTTACTTCTGTCACTCTCTTCTGGAGGGTTAATGGCTCAAAAATAACTGGTTCCCAATAAAACTCATCACTTTGGACAAGAAAGTGTTTTAGCTACCAAATGTGTCTTAAGTGCATTCATCAAACTGATGGGCCAATTAAACAAGCTAGATACTTAAATGGGAAGCACAGAGCAAGAAGATACAAGTCACCAGTCCAGGGGTTGTCTGGTTAGCAGTCTTCTTGCAATATAAGGAACACAGCCTGAAAGCAATTCAACTCAGACCCAAAGCTCCCTTTCTGACAGCTCTCAGCTATTAAGTCTATGCCTCTCACTAACCTAAAAGGAACCATTCAAAGGACTAGTCAGTGGCACAGCCAAACCTGGAGCACAGAAGAGCAATCAGGCCCTTTCCCAGCCCCCAGACTCACCCAGGTGGCCATAGCCCACCACGTTTTTGGCACTGGGGCCCAGTCGAGCCCTCATGTCCGTCACCAGGTCGTAGAGCTTCCCCACAGGGAGAGAGATGTCATATTTGTAGACACAGCCATCGTGGGTCAGGGCCTCTGTGATCCTCTCCCGCAGGCTCCACAGCTCCTGAGGGGGAACCAAAGGTCAGAGGAATCCAAATCAACCAAAGTACCTCTTGGGTTCCAGGCTTTGTGGCGTGGAGGGGAAAAGAGGCTCAAGACTCTGCGTATAACATCAGCTGCTGCTTTCCTGCAAGATCCTCTGCCCTTTGGAAGGTAGTCAATAAGGACATGGAGCTCCTGGAGAGAGTCCAGAGGAAGCCATGGAGATGATCCTTGGGCTGGAGCAGCTCTGCTCTGGAGACAGGCTGGGAGAGTTGGGGTGTTCAGCCTGGAGAAGAGAAGGCTCCAGGGAGACCTTAGAGCACCTTCCAGGGCCTGAAGGGGCTCCAGGAAAGCTGGGGAGGGGCTTGGGACAAGGGCAGGGAGGGAGAGGACAAGGGGGGATGGATGAAAACTGGGAGAGGGGAGATTGAGGTGAGACATGAGGAGGGAATTCTGGAGTGTGAGGGTGGTGAGAGCCTGGCCCAGGTTGCCCAGGGAAGCTGTGGCTGCCCCATCCCTGGCAGTGTTGAAGGGCAGGTTGGATGGGGCTTAGAGCAGCCTGGGCTGGTGGGAGGTGTCCCTGCCCATGCAGGGGGTTGGATCTGGGTGATCTTGAAGGTCCCTTCCAACCCAAACCAGTGGTCTGTGGTTCTAGACGAAGGGTCTCTTGGAAGCCTCATACAGCAAAGGGATACACCAACTCTTCAAGCCTGACAGGACCCCAACCAGGGCACAGGCTTGGGCATTCCTTCCAAACCTGTCCTGAGTTTCCCAAGTAATGAGGATGTGCCTCCTCTACTGAGCTGCAAGGCTTGGTTTGGGAAGAGGGGCTGGAAGAAACATGGGTCATTGCAAAAGCCTCATATTCACTGGGCAGACACAAATCACTCTCCTCCTCCCTAAGACACTACGTGTCCATCTTTTCCCCCAGGACATCAGTCCTGGCTCTAACATATGGTCACAGTGCTCTACAGAACCTTGCTCCCTCCTGGCCCCACTGACAACTCAGCTTCTGCTTTTGATGGTTTTCAGGCAGTTTGGGTCCTGCCCCAGCAGCTACTGAAAGATGCAATTCATTCTTCTCATCTTTTTCCAAGGGGAAACCCCAAATACTCAGCCCTTCCTGGAAGGGTCAGCAGTGGGAAGTCCTGTCTCCTTCGTGTTCTTCCTCAATATCCCAAATATGCTACCAGATCACTCAGGCATGTTGATACCAAAAGTCAGTCTGAACATTTCCCTATTAAAAATAAAAATCCAAGCAGAGAAGAATCATGTCAAAGAGATTTGTGCAAGAGGAAACGAGGACTTGCCTTGATTTTCTTATCATCTGTTGCCACAGTCCCATCAGAGACCAAACCAGAAGTCATGGCCTGTTCCAGGAAGCTGTTCAGTTTCTCTTCATCATGGGTCGAGTTGGAGCCTGAAGTTTCAATTAAAACATAAAAAGGGCTGCCTGGAAGTGAGGGAGAACAAGAATAAGCAGATGCTCTGGGGTAAAGGCAGGAGAATTTAGTGCAGGTTCTGGAGCTTTTCCCAGGCCTGGCACATTTCACAAGGTCACTCTACTGCCCAGATTCCCTGGTGCCAGGTGGAAGGGCAGCCCAGGTGACAATCTGCAGGGCACTTCACCTCCATGCTCTGCCCTTTTACCTAGTCACTGCTTTTCAGGAAACCAGCAGCTTTGTGGGAACAAGTAGAAGGAAAAAGTCCTTCTCTTTCAAGGCTTCCACCAATTGGAATTGGATACAAACGTGCTGAGGGATGTCCACACTCTCATTCACACACAAATCTATCTATAAAACTAAGGTAAAAATCCTCAAGCAGTACAAAGCCTCCTTCTGCAGCACAAATGACACTGGTACCTGTCACTGGGTTGGACAACTTGAGATGTTTCTCAACCAGTTCCATGCACTTCTCATCCATGAACTCATAGGCAGACAGGATCTCTCCCAGCATGGCTCTGCAGGTTGTAAATGTTTCCAGAACCTTAGCAAAACTCTGACACCCTTCAGAAAGGATACAGAGAGGAATCAGGAACAACAACAACAACAAAACAGCCCCCAAAACCGTTGTAAACAGTTTTGAAAAAGGTATATGAGATTTCAAAGTCATCTTTCTCATCTCCAGCAAATGGGAACTACTGCCCTGTGTGGGTTTAGATCAGCAGTTCCTGTAATGGTTTGAGCTGGGGAAGGTTTCAGAACAAGGAGAGCAGAAGGATCTAGCAATGAGTCTTCAAGACCTCTTGAACACTCCAAGACAGTTCACACTAAGTCACCCCCACCCTCAGCTCTCAGCACAGGCAAGAAGGCAACCTAAGAGAAATGTAAAGGCCACTGGGAGAGTTGAGGTAAATTCTGGGGTCCACTCCATGTATTTCACAGTTCTGTCAGCACTTGGAGTCTCCTCATGCCCTCCCAGGAGGAGCTCTCTGCTCTCAAGGCCACACTGGGTACAAATAAGCTCCTTTGAGAAGTCCCTACTGCCTTTGAAGGTTTCTGAGAAAAAAACCAGCCTTGGTGAAGGCTCCTCACAAACACCTCTGCTAAAAAGTAGGCTCAGAAACAGCTTCTAAGCAGTTGTGCCTGACCATGTACCCTGCTGATCCAGACCCTGGCCTGCAGGTTTGACTTCCCAGCCTTGCCTTGTCCCTGCAGACTCACCTGGTGACCCCTGGACCGTGGCCACCTCTGCCTGCTGCTGCCAGACTTGCCCTGCTCAGCTCCCCTGGGCAGTGTCAGCCCCAGCCCCTGCCAGTGAGGGCACTGTCCTGCCTGCTTCTGCATCCCCCTCAGCTCCTGACTCCCCTTCCTTTGCAGAGCAACCTGCCCTTGCAGGCATTTTACACATTTACACCAGGGATACAAAATACCTGGCCAGAGATTTTAACATACAGCATCTCCCTGGCAGCCTAGCTCAGCAGGTTGACCAGTCCTTCCTCCTTTCCATCCCAATTCCTTCCCCAGGCTCTTCATTCAGGTGTGAAATCATGAACAGCAGCTCCTTACCTAGAAATGCCAGATTCACAGCCTTAGGTTTCTGGGGACAGAGGATGGAGACAGCAGTGATGACTCCCAAGGTTCCCTCAGACCCAATGAAGAGCTGCTTCAGGTCATAGCCAGTGTTATCTTTGCGCAGAGACGCCAAACAGTCCAGAGCTGAACCATCAGCCAGCACCTGTGGGAACAGGGAGACCCAGTCAAACCTCTCTGTGGACACCTCCTGTCCTGAGCCTGTCCATGCCAAGGACCAAAACCTGCCACTGAGCACTGGACATGAGCTGCAGCCCATTCCCACACTCTTGTCACTGTTGCTCCCTCCCTTCCCAGCTCTTCCTCCCCTCTATATCCAACCCAAGTCTTCCCCCAAACTCTCCTGCTGCTTTTTTTCCACATGTTCCAGCAGGTCAAGAAATAACAGAAGCCTGAGTTTGCTCTGCTTTATTTGTTTTTTTTTTACTAGTGGTGGAAAAGGCTGGAGACCCTTCACAGCTCTAGCTCCCACCAGTGAACTGGAACTATTTGAAACAGTGAACAAACTTCCCCAGAATGAAGTGACCCTCCAGCATTTGAGCCTTAAATCAAGGATTGATGTCTCTAAGATATATCATCAAAGGCTGTTTTGACACTAGAGGGGCCACCCTGAGAGACAAAAGCTCTCCCATCTGGGCCTTCACAATAAACCCTAACAACAGGCTTTTGTTACCTACCCAATTTCTGCCCTTAGTTAGTCTCTGCTTCCAAGCCCTGAAATCTTTAAGGAAAATCTTTCAGAATCCCAGCCTTTCCACACAGACACACAGGCCTGTAGGGCAGGAGCAGGTTGAGGAGCAACAAAGACTAGGAGATAGCCAGCAGCCAAACAAACCCAAAGCTCTGTTAAAACCCAAGTGAGCAGCCAGGAAAAGAGGATGAATTTAGCAGAGAGTTCAGAGACCCACTGCTCCACCAAAGGAACTATCGCATGCAGGTAACGTGGGAACACCAAATCTCTCCCTGCCTTCTTTTCACTTCTCTGGATTAGAAAACCACCTAACACCACTTCTACCAGGGAGAGAAGAGGTGGAAACAAAACCAGATGCTACATGCATGAAGATACTTGGGCTTGTAGTGAAAGGACAAGAGGGGGTGGATGAAAACTGGGAGAGGGGAGATTGAGGTGAGACATGAGGAGGAAATTCTGGAGTGTGAGGGTGGTGAGAGCCTGGCCCAGGTTGCCCAGGGAAGCTGTGGCTGCCCCATCCCTGGCAGTGTTGAAGGGCAGGTTGGATGGGGCTTGGAGCAGCCTGGGCTGGTGGGAGGTGTCCCTGCCCATGCAGGGGGGTGGATCTAGATGATCACTGAGGTCCCTTCCAACCGAAAGCAGACTGGGATTGACCTGCCACAAAACAGCCATGCAAGGAAAAGAAGGGAAGCCTGGGGAGGAACTTGGTTGCATCACGGATTGCCAGGGGCTACAACTGCAGGAGGCAGGGAAAGAAGCAGAGGTTCCCAGCCAGAGGAACTGCCAGGTACTGGCCTTACCACTTCCAGCCCCAGCACTGTCCCCCGCAGGGAGCCGTACCTCAGCAGCCGCAGCCCTCCCGCGTTCGTGGCCACGTTCCCTCCGATGTGACAACTACCTTTTGCCCCCAGGTCCAGTGGCATGACAAACCCCTGCTCCTCCAGGTACTCCATGAGTTTCTCCAAGACGCAGCCAGCCTGGCACACAAGGATTCCTGAAACAGAAAGGTCCTGCTACAAGCCGATGCCCACAGAGAAGGCGCCTCCTCAAGGAGCAAGGTAAGTACAAGCAGGTGGAAGCACCTCTTCCTCCAGAACCTTCTGGGGTTGAATGAAAACACACAAGCAGTCTGTGCATGCTACAAGGCACTGTCCTACCCGTCCTCAAGCCAAGGGCAGCTTTGCCATTGCCTTAACATCTGGTCATTCCCCAAGTCTGAACTGGTAAGACACAGAAACATGCAGTATCTCTCTGCCTGTCGTTCTCCCTCTCTAAGAACTGCCAGCCTGGCTCTGAACTCTCCAAATCCAAATGACCTCTAGGTTTTCCCCATCCCTCCCTTCCCTCTGCTAGTGTAGTTCTCAGATGCCTTCTCCCACGCTGTCACTCTGCTCCACATGCTGGGTTTCTCATTTAATTTATGAACAGATAATGGGATGTTCATGTTTCTCTTATCTCTTTCTTCCTCCTTCCGCCACCAGACGTATTTTTACACACACTGCTGTTACAGCTTAAGGGTTACACCAGCAGTGAGAGCCTGGGTGAAACAAACCTCTGACACCCCTTCTGATGCTACTGGGCTGAACCTTGGTGATCCTGCAGTAACCAGCTCCCAGGAAAAGGGCTGGTTGAGGGCAAGGGGCTTTCAGGTCCCTATGCTATTTACCAGACACCTTGTCGAAGCTGATGATCCGGTTCATGAGAGCAGTGGAGAGAATGATCTCATCAAAGACAGGCACACTGCCCCCAACAAGGCCTGTGTTACCCCCCTGGGGGTTCACTGCCAGGTTCCTCTCAGAGCAGTACCTGGAAGGAAAAGGGATTCTGAAGCCTTACACATCAACCAGGAGAGCTGCACCTCCACACCCACGCCTACTGTCGGTGACCGCGCTCAAAGCTCCTTAAAATTAACACCTTAAAGTGAAGCAGCATTTAGCCTAAGGATTAAACTGACACAAAGGGACAGCTTCACTGCAAAAGTGACAAAGCAGGACTCCTCACTGAACCCACCCAGCACCCTGCAAAGGAACGAGCACCTGGGGTTACTCCTACAGACCTGCCACCCTGCAACACCTGCCTGCAAAGCGCAGCTCACCCTGTTCACAATTCAGCTGTTTGTGTATCTGTGAAAAAGCCCCTCAGTGGGCTCTGACTGACCATCTTCAGCAGTGGTTTAAGACCTTCCCGCCCTCCTCCTCCCCTCAGGAAATCAATGCCCTGAAGGTAAGGAACCATGTGCATCCAGGCCTCAGCTGCTCCACCCTCCAGCCTGCCCATCCCTGGGGAGCACCACCCATCACATCCTCCCCAAGCTGACAGAAGCTCTTGCACAACAGATGGCACCGAGCCTCCCTGCTGCAGCCAGTTCAGAAGCCCTGACTTGACTGTCCTCTCTAGGCACCTGTTTCCACAGAGCCAGGAGCAGCAGCTTTTGGCTGCTGAGCCAAATGGCAACCCTGCTTACACCCCTGAACCAGGGGAAGGTTCTTCCTGACTTAACGGACAAAACGGCTCCTCAAATCACCTCACTCTGGTCTAAACTTCTTTACCTTGGCAGATGGACCCTCCTGAATCCTTCCACACAACTGCTCCTCTGGAGCACGAGTGCAGTGTCTGATTTTGACAATTTGGTAGAGCAGAAAAGCCATCAATATTGAAGTCACTTGCTTGTTTCTGCCCCCAGTTCTCTCCTCCACACCTGATGCCCTCTTGAGATCCTTCCCATCAAAGCCACCAACTCTGATCTGGGGAGTCTGCTGCTGCCCACTTAGAATTCATCTTTCCTGGCCAGATGCCCTTGCAAAGGCTATTTTGTAAAACAAATACAAGTCTGGCCTTTGTTTCTGCCTGATATTGACACAACACCATGACCCCAGAAAAGCCAGAGGTCAAGGAGAGCCCTGGGACCCTGAAGCACAAGGCACAAGTGTCAGTGCCTTTCCTGCCTTGGAAAAAAACCTCAGCTCCCCGTGTGAAAACCTTCCCAATTAGGAACTTGGAGGCTTTTTCAGACAAGCAACACTTCCCACCCATCAGTGTTGCCTGCCCCCCAGCCTAGAAAACAGCAGGCAGCAGGAGGAGCTGGAAGAGAAGGTGCTTCAGGAAACACGAGCAGCTCTGGGGACATAAAGAGCAGAAGGGAGAGCTGAAGTCACCAGAGCTCAGCCACCAGACAGGCAGCCTAGAAGAAAACATCTCCAGCAATTCAAACTGCTTAAGCAATCAGTGCCTGAACAACTAAAAGTTCCCCCTTTCACCTGCTGGGCCCTCCCAGGATAAGCCTGAGTTTCCTCACCGCGGAGCCCAGCAGAAAAGCTGGGCCTTACCTGAGCACTTCAGACACCTCTGCCGTGGTCTGAGGCTTCAACATCAGCTTGCTACAGCCTGCAAGGAAAGCAAGGGACTCTCAAGGCAAGCCGTGGGCTCTACCGCGGTCAGAAAGAAAAAACAGGAGGTAAAGCACAACGCCTGAAGCAACAACACTCCCTCGGCTGTGGGGCAGAGGCGTTGGGAGCGCTTTTAAAACCGCTTAAACCCGTTTTCCACAGCGGGTTTTCCCTTAGAAAAGCCCAAGCTTTGCATACACAGACCTGGCGGCCGGGGGGGGAGTGGGGGGGGGGCGATGGGAAATGCTTCATATTCTCATTAAACCCCTGACAAAAGTTAACCAGGCCACCCACAACAGCTGCGGCCAAAACGCCGGGAGCTGCCGAACGACGTCACGACCACAAGGAACCGTTTTCGTGAGGAAAACTCCCGTAAAAACCGGGTGGGCGATAGAACCGAGGGGGGGGGGGTTGTTGGGGTTGTTTTTTTGGGGGTTTTCTGTGGCAGCCTTTGAATTCAGGCGCCTGAAAGCCGCAGGAAAACCAAAAAAACGACCCCCCCAAAGGCAACCCCCCCCCTCCCAAGGCCGAGGAGCTCGCCGTACCTCGGACGGATCGCAGCCAGTCCACGTTGCAGGCCTCCAGCTCCTGCGGGTCCGTCACCACCCGGCCCGGCATCAGGCCCTGGAAGAAGGCCAGGTCGCCGCCGGCCAGGCGGGAGAAGGGCAGCCGCCTCACCCGGTACCGCTGGCTGGTCAGAACCACCCGCTGGAGGCGGGAGGAGGAGGAGGAGGCAGCGCGGAGGGCTCTGCCGCCGCGGGGCCCCGGGGCCGGGCCCGCCTGGGCCGCCAGCCCGTTCCGCAGGCCCCGCAGGCCCCGCAGGCCGGCCCAGGCGGCAGCGCGCCGCGGGAAGGCGCAGGGGAACCCCATGGGGAGCGGAGGGGCCTGGCCCTGCGGCCCCAGGGGATCCCTCGCCCCGGCGGGGAGGGCGCTGAGGGGGATCTCGGAGCTGCCGGGGGCAGCGGAACCGAACCGGGCCGGGCCGGGGGCGGCGCAGGCGCTCAGCGGGCGGGGCGCAGCGCCGTCTGGCGGCGGGAGGGCGCACAGCACCCCCGGCGGGCGCCCGGCACCGGTACCCCCGGTACCGCCCCCATCACCAGCCCCCGACCCCCGGTACCGCCCCCGACCCCCGGTACCGTCCCCCACCCCCGGTACCGCCCCCCCCCCATCAGCCCCCCACCCCCGGTACCGCCCCCGAGCCCCGGTGCCGCCCCCATCATCAGCCCCCGACCCCCGGCACCGCCCCCGACCCCCGGCACCGCCCCCATCATCAGCCCCCGACCCCCGGTACCGCCCCCCAATCAGCCCCCGACCCCCAGTACCACCCCCATCATCAGCCCCCGACCCCCGGTACCGCCCCCGAGCCCCGGTACCGCCCCCATCATCAGCCCCCGACCCCCGGTACCGCCCCCGACCCCCAGTACCACCCCCATCATCAGCCCCCGACCCCCGGTACCGCCCCCGAGCCCCAGTACCACCCCCATCATCAGCCCCCGACCCCCGGTACCGCCCCCGAGCCCCGGTACCGCCCCCATCATCAGCCCCCGACCCCCGGTACCGCCCCCGACCCCCAGTACCACCCCCATCATCAGCCCCCGACCCCCGGCACCGCCCCCGACCCCCGGTACCGCCCCCATCATCAGCCCCCGACCCCCGGTACCGCCCCCGAGCCCCAGTACCGCCCCCCCCCATCAGCCCCCGACCCCCGGTATCGCCCCCGACCCCCAGTTCCATCACCACTCCCAGTACAACCCCCATCCCCTGGTACAACCCCCCCTCATCCTCCCCCCCGGTACCACCCCTGTACCCCCACAACACTCTCGCACACCTCTGCTCCCAAAAATACTTTTATTTATAACAATATATCCATTATCTATAACACGATCCAAAAATACAGATATGTACATTTTTCTTTTTTTTAACTTTACATTCCTTTTTTGGTTTGCTTTGTGGGTTTTTTTTTTCACCATTCATAAAAAGATTTCTGTTCTGTTCCTGGTTACAAAGGGAACACAAGGTCTAATGGATTCCTTTTAATAAAAAAAACCAGAACAATGGTGTTTAAAAAGTCTTTTCCCCCTCCAGGTGGGATGACCCCGTGGGGTTGGGTGGTTGACAAGCTTTAGTGGAACATTTCCTCTGAAGTGTTGTCCCAATCCTGGTCACCCTTCTCCAGGAAAGGACATTCAACCACATACATTCAAAATTCAGAATTAAAAGAATTAGAAAAGAAAAAAAAAAATGAAGGCTACTGGTATTTCTGTCTATAAGGAGTAATTAAAGATCTCTAGAGCCAGGTCTAAGTGGCCGAGAGATGCTCCAGAGCCCTGGTGCTGGTGTGTTCCCAGTGGGACAGGTTATTTATTGCTGGTATCAGACATTGTCCTGACACGTGAGAGGTGTTGACAGCACCAAAAGGGACACGTTTTACCTCAGGAGATTCACAATCCCTAGGGAACTATCCCCTTCCACCAGGGCATGGATTTCTATCCAGCAAAACCTTCCCGAAAGGTGAGGTGGGGATTGTGGTTTCAAAACAAGTGTTTCATCTATGGTGCTACCACTACTGCTGAAGCCTGAGGAGATAAAAAAAAAAAAAATAGGGAAAAGGACAAAAAAAAAGGGGAAAAAATAGCACTGGAGGGTGAAATAAAACCTGCAGTGGCATCAGGACTTGGTCTGCAGGCCACGTAAGGCTCCTACATTACTCCAGTGTAGCAGGTCACTGAGGTCCAGGGCTCACTCCCTGGCTACAGGCTGGCTCATGAGGTATCAGGAGGAAACTCCTCTCAAAAAAGAGGCAGAAAGAGGCCTGACTGTGTCTGTAAAAGCTGGGGAGGGGGGTTGTGTGATTGTGCTTTTCTTCCCCCTTCCCTCCAGCTTGCCACCTGTGTGCTTTCTGGGTGGGAGCAGAACGTGCATCACCTGGGAACTTCCAGTGCCACCCTGCAGAGCGACGTGAGGTGACAACAGACACAGGCAGCATCACACTTGGAAATGAGAGGAGCCCTGGAGACAGGCTTTTTTTTTTTCTTTTGATCTCCCCCCCCCCCCCCAGCAGATGCAATAAATCACAGAAAAGCTGCCTCAGTATCAAGAGGTTTCACCCAGTGTGGACAGACCTGCAGCACCTGCAAAGCCCAAGGGAGCAAAGAGGGGAAGGGAAAGTGGCAAGAGCTCTGTGTTCTACTTCCCTTTCAGTGCAAAACCTGAGAGGGTCAGTGTCACTGGGGGAGGGGGAGGGAACCAAACCCCAAACCACCACTTTTTTCTTTTGGGAACAGGTGCCAAAATCTGACTAGAAGTGGTTTTGCCTCCTATACTGTTTATTCGGGTTGTTTTTACAGCTGAACAAAAGCTGATCTGGAAGTTTCTTCTGCCTTCCCAACGGCCTCTACCCAAGAGCTCCTGCACAATGACATGCAAAGCAGCACACAGCCCTGCCCAGAGCAGCCACCAACACCCACCAGGGACCACAACCAGCACAGTTCATTAACCCTGATCCCTGCAGCTGCAGGGAAAATTGGTTGGGGGCTTTTTTTATTTTCCCCTCTCCTCCAGCAGAGCCACCTTCCCCAAAACACCTTGAACTGTAGGCAGGTTAAACCCATCACACAGGAGACACGTATGAAGACAGAGAGTTCTATGCTTTTCCCTCAACTTCTGCATCCACTGCTAACTCAGAGGAAGGAAAAACAACCACCAGGAGTTTTGTTTTCCTCCTCCTGATTGCCTTCTCTTCCTTCTGCTGCAGCAACTGACACTGGGAGGGCAGCAAGGATTCACATTCATAACGGAAAGACAGCTTCAAGAAACCAAGAACATGCAAATCTGCCCCCACTCAAGTAGGCAAGAAGTAACTCTAGAACATTCCTGCTGAACAGCCACCTCCAACAGCACCACTTCACAGCAATCATTGTTCCAACTCCCCTTCCAGGTCCCCCCCGTGGCCACTCTGCAGTTTTGCCTCACCATCCTGAGAAACCCTTCATCCTTCCTGAGCATCCCCATCGAGCTCCTCTTCCTCTCCCAGGTGCCACCAGGCAAAACACCAGCAACACAAATCACCTTAATTTTATGAATCGATCTGACCTTCTAACTCTGTAACAACACTGAAGGTTTCATTTTCACAGTAATGCACTTCAAGAGAAATGGAACAGCCAGGAGAGGTCACACTCTCTCAGTATTCATGTCACCAAAAAAAACCACTGTGGGACAATTTCTTTGCTATTTAAAGGTTTTCTCCCAAAAGAGACAAACCTTTCCTTAGGAGGAGGTGAAAAACCAAAAAGGTTTGCTTCTGTTAAGGTTCATATGAATGGGGGCAAGATCAGGTGAAATAAAAGGCAGTGCAAAGATAAGACAGAAAAAAATTCCCCAGAAGAGAAGATTTGATCTTACCTCTCTCCCATTCCTGCCCTGTCAAAACGAAGCACTTGGCTCTGAGGGAACACACTGGGAAGGGTGAGGCAGCTTCCCTGCTCCTTCCTGCACTACAGAACTGCACAAGAAATGGGCTTCACACCTGGGCAAGGAGAAAACTCCTTCCCTACCATCCTAAGCTCCAGGCACAAGCTACTTGGATGATGCAGCAGGCTGAAGATAACAGCTATTTCCTTCTCCTTAGGTGGTTTCACAGACTCCTACAAACTCACAGAGACTACAGGTACTGGCTGCCCTAGCACTTCATCATCACACCAATTTATGTGCTGTGCAAGTGTAACATAAATAAACTCCCTGTGGCAAATTCCCTCCCTCTCTCCCAGCCTCATTTTCCTGTGAAAGAACAGGAATTACAACTGGCCACTGGACAATTAAATATTGTATCAGAAAAAGGAGGGTAGCTAAAAAATAAGAATAAATCAAAGGTAATATTGCAACGTGAAGGAAGGAATATATTAAATTCTTCTTGCCTCACAGGATGTATTCTCCTCTATTCCTTACTTTTTTTTCTTTCTTTCCTGAACACAACGTGGACAAAACCTATAGGGAAAAAGAGGCAGTAAATAGTTCCTCGAGTTTACAACACATAGACCAAGAGATCTCTTTATTATCTGGACTCAAGTGGGCAGGAGGATGATTTTAAAGCAGCTAATCCATAGCTAAGACTCCCATGGAAGTAGCCTATAGGAAGAAGGTGCCACTTGTAGCTCCTACCATCAGGCAAGCACAATCCCAAAGTACAGAGGATGCAAAGAATCACAGAATGGTGGAGGTTGGGAGGAACTTCATCACCCAGTCCAACCTCCCTGCCAGAGCAGGATCCCCTAGAGCAGATCCCACAGGAACACATCCAGCTGGGGCTGGAATGTCTCCAGGGATGGAGACTCCACAGCCTCCCTGGGCAGCCTGTCCCAGGGCTCTGTCACCCTCACAGGCAAGAAGCTTTTCCTCATGTTGAACTTGACCCTCCTGAGCTCCAAGTTTGTGCCCATTGCCCCTTGTCCTGTCCCTGGGCACCCCTGAGCAGAGTCTGGCCCATCCTCCTGACATCCCCTGGAGATACTGATCAGCACTGATCAGATCCCCCCTCAGCCTCCTTTTCTCCAGCTGAGCAGCCCCAGCTCTCCCAGCCTTTCCTCACAGGCAGATGTGAGGAAAGCATCTCAGTGCCCTGTGCTGGACTCTCTCCAGTAGTTCTTGTCCTTCTGGAACTGGGGAGCCCAGAAGTGCACCCAGTGCTCTGGGTGAGGCCTCTCCAGGGCACAGCAGAGCAGGAGGAGAACCTCTCTTGAGCTGCAAACCCTCTGAATGACAATGCCAAGCTCCTGTGTCAGGAAGGGTCACAAGAGGGTTCTAATTCTTGCTGAGATTCATGTTGAGACAAATTGCAACCTGCTAAAACCCCACAAGCTGGAGGCTGTCACACTTACCACTTCCCTTTTGGTTTGGTGGTGAGGTCCACACAAGCAAAGTGGAACCACTCAATTGGGCACTGCAAAAGAGAAAGGAAAAATCCTCGTGTCTCACAAGTGTTACCTTCATTTGGTATGATCCAGCTGAGGAAGCACCCCCCTGGATCTCACACATCTGAGAAGAAATCATCTGGCATGCTTACATCTGGGTTGTCACAGCCAATCATCTCTCCATAGGACACCTGGTGGCACAAGCAGTAGGTGGGTTCGTTGGGGTCCACTGGCATGTCCAGGACATCTGAGGGATGCACTGACAAGATGGTGTCAGCAAACTCTGAGCTGTGGACAAGGACAGATTGAGGACAAAACACTTAGTTGCAGGGCAACACCATGTTTCCAAGATCTAAATCCCACTTGGAAAAATTCAGTTTGTAACAGTCTCTTCCCTAAAACACACTGAGCCTCCTCTAGATGATCACATATTATCCAACAATTAAGATCAGAAGGTTGGTTTGATCAAACACAAACCATCAGTTTAACTACAGAGGATGAAGACACTGATTTGTAGCTGCCATGACAGTAACAAAACCATCCAGATCACTCCTGTCTGCAGACAGAAGAATCTGGGTTTTTTTTTCTCCTCCAATCATTTTTGATCCATCTATTTTCTTCTCCTTGTCAGGTATGAGAGAACCTCCTTCCTCTGACAGGAATGAACTAAGTTTCCATGTCAGTAACACTCAGTGGAAACTACTTCTTTCTTTTCTGCCGCTCCCTTTCACCAACTGAAAACTCAGAGCCCCTCTACCAAAAATCCTATGACAAGAGGACACACTTTCTTCCTTGCTTCACCAAACCAAACTGGATATTCCAAGATTATTTCAGATATGATTGTTTGAAAACAACCCCCACGATTCTCCCAAGATTTCCAGAACAACAACACAACAGCAGGTTTTGTTCTGATGGCCAAGTGTTTCTTTTCACCACCAAGACCAGAAGCAGCTGTCAAAAATAGCAACGTGACAAAAATCAAAGCTATTTTCCCCCAACTTGCCAACAGCAACAGAGATGCTGATCCTGCCCTTCCAGCCAAGAGAAGAAGGGCATCAAGAAGTCATCCCAAGCATGATGAGATTCCACATGCCAACCAAGGAGTTAATTAGCAAAGCTGACTGGCCCTAAACAGGACACTAATGAAATGGAGGAAGATCAGGACACTCTAACAATGCTTGCCATCCAGACAGGAGCCATAAATAGGGTAACATGAGCTTGTGGAAAATTCATGGAGTGTCAAGCCAAAGTCAGGAGAGCCCTGCCTGGCTCTGCCTTACCCTCCTTTGAGCTTCTTTTTCTTTGGTGTATCTTCTTCAGATGTTCTCCTGCCTCGACCACGAGAGCCTCTTTTGTCTTTCTGACTTCGTCCCTCTGGAAAGGAAAAAAACCCACCCTTAATTTCCATTAATTTGCATATCAGAAACATCCCTGGGTGTTTTTCTTTTCATGCATTTATTGATTTGAAATCATTTTTATGTCACAAAGGTGCCCAGCTGGCAAGTAGTGTGACTGAGCACCAAACCCTTAGATCCCTGCAGAGCATGAAATAAAAACAGCACCATGTTTGATTAGACATGTTTTTTCTTAAATCTCAGCATTTTTTTTAACATTAGCCAGTTAATGACTCAATAACTAAAGTAACTTTTATCTCCACAACCCTGATCTTACCCCTTAGTTCAAAGGTGTAAAGCTGTGCTGCTGTTAATTATGATAAAAAATCAATGTAATTACAGAATCCCAGACTGGTTTGGGTTGGAAGGGACCTTCAAGATCATCCAGTCCCACCCCCTGCATGGGCAGGGACACCTCCCACCAGCCCAGGCTGCTCCAAGCCCCATCCAACCTGCCCTTCAACACTGCCAGGGATGGGGCAGCCACAGCTTCCCTGGGCAACCTGGGCCAGGCTCTCACCACCCTCACACTCCAGAATTCCCTCCTCATGTCTCACTTCAATCTACACCACAGAAAACTGGCTGATTTTTCCTGCAGTTCTCAGCTTGCTTAGCATTCAAATGCTGGCAAAAGGAGGAAAACTGGCAAATATCTCCTCCAAAAGATCTCAGAACTTAGTAAACAGATCAAGCCTGAAACTGAGACTGTTAAAACTCAAGAGCTGCAAGAACATCAGCTCAGTTTTTTGCATGGTCAGTGCACCCTGGACCAACCATGGGCCACCTCAGGCAACTGAAAGGTTAGATCCCAGATTTTTCTTCCCTTGTTCAGTGACCACCAAAACACCCTAAATATTTGACATGAATATTGGAATTTCCTTCCCCCCCACACACACACAAAAAAATAACAGCCAACTTGGTATTTCAGCCTTTCTGGTTTAGATACCCTCCCCAGCTGGAAAAGGCTGTCAAATAAAATGTACCCACTTTTCAGGCTCCGGGGTCCAGGGCTTTCAAAGTCACTGCCTTCCAGTTTATCTTTCAGGTCTGCTTCAAACCTGGCCAGGTCTGCATCCAGCCTGCGGATGTGCTTGTCCACCTGCACACCAGAGGAAACCCCAGACTGAACTTCAAAGAAGAAACAAACCCCAAGGTAACACCCAAAAGAGGGAGGTCTAATCACTTGGCCCTCATTGGCGTGAACGGGAAGATCCCGCTGCAGGGCAAGGCACGGGAGTGGGAGCAAAGGGGAAAAGGGGAAGTGACCCACAGGAAAGGAGCTAAGGCAGAGGGAAGAAGGAAAAAGCCAACAGGGAAAAAGAAGAGGATCCAACCCCCCTGCATGGGCAGGGACACCTCCCACCAGCCCAGGCTGCTCCAAGCCCCATCCAACCTGCCCTTCAACACTGCCAGGGATGGGGCAGCCACAGCTTCCCTGGGCAACCTGGGCCAGGCTCTCACCACCCTCACACTCCAGAATTCCCTCCTCATGTCTCACCTCAATCTCCCTCTACCAGTTTTCATCCATCCCCCCTTGTCCTCTCCCTCCCTGCCCTTGTCCCAAGTCCCTCCCCAGCTTTCCTGGAGCCCCTTCAGGCACTGGAAGGTGCTCTCAGGTCTCCCTGGAGCCTTCTCTTCTCCAGGCTGAACACCCCAGCTCTCCCAGCCTGGCTCCAGAGCAGAGCTGCTCCAGCCCTTTGATCATCTTTGTGGCCTCCTCTGGCCTCTCTCCAACAGCTCCCTGTCCTTCTTATGCTGGGGGCTCCAGAGCTGGACACAGGTCTCCAGGTGGAGACTCAGGAGAGCTGAGCAGAGGGGACAATCCCCTCCATGGCCCTGCTGCCCACGCTGCTGGTGACACAGCCCAGGCCATGGTTGGTTTCTGGGCTCTAGCACACAGTGCCAGCTCATGTTGGGCTTCTCATCCACCACCACACCCATATCCTTCTCCCCTGGGCTGTTTTTGATCCATTCTCCAGCAAACCTGTATTTGTACATGGGACTGCCCCACTCAAGGAGCAGGCTACAACCACTGCTACCAAAAGATCTCCCTGGCTGTGATCCTCACCATCTCATAGGTCTGCATGGCCAGCTGCACCTTATCATCACTGTACTCTTTACACTTGCTGTAGGCACTCTGGATCTTCTTCAGGTGTTCCACTCTCTCCTCAGGTAACATGTTCTTCACTGAGTCAATGTATTCTGCTGCAAGACTGTCAATTTCTGCTTTCTTATCTGAAAAGCAAAGTCCAAACTGGTGAGAGAGCTGCCTGCCAAAGCAAGGATTTTTTTCTCTTCTGCCTCATGATGGTATTTAGCAGATCCCTCCTGACAGGTTTTGGATTTCCCCGAATTCGTGAATGTATTTAGCTTTTAAAAGAAGTTAAAGGCATTCACACTTTAACACTTGTGGTGTGATTTTTGATTTCTGAAGTGGTTTAGAGTTAATTCAAAAGGAGGGGCTTGCTGTTGGGATCAGAAACTGAGCTCATGGCTTGACAAACTTCAGCCTCTCTTCCCACCCAAAGAACATTGTGCACAGCCACACTTCAAACTGAAAACCATCCACACGCTACCAGACACCAAGACAAACAAGTGGTCTTCCAAGACCAATTAAAGATGATCCAGATCCAACCCCCTGCATGGGCAGGGACACCTCCCACCAGCCCAGGCTGCTCCAAGCCCCATCCAACCTGCCCTTCAACACTGCCAGGGATGGGGCAGCCACAGCTTCCCTGGGCAACCTGGGCCAGGCTCTCACCACCCTCACACTCCAGAATTCCCTCCTCATGTCTCACCTCAATCTCCCTCTGCCAGTTTCCATCCATCCCCCTTGTCCTCACCCTACAAGCCCCCGACAAGGACCCCCCCAGGGTCTCCCTCTCAGCCCACCCTCCCCGCACACACACCTTCCGTCCGCTGGTCCAGCTCCCGCATCAGCTGGAAGTTCCTCTGCAGCTCGCAGGGCAGGTTCTCGATACCTGCCAGACCAAGGCCATGAAGCGCTGCAGCCCCTTCCTCCTCCTCCTCCTCACCGGGGGGCGACACTGGCAGCCCCTCCCCCGAGGCAACCACCCCCTCCCCCGAGGCAACCACCCCCTCCCCCGAGGCGACCACCCCCTCCCCTGAGGCGACCAACCCCTTCCCCTGAGGCGACCACCCCCTCCCCTGAGGCGACCACCCCCTCCCCTGAGGCGACCACCCCTTCCCCTGAAGCGACCACCCCCTCCCCTGAGGCGACCACCCCTTCCCCTGAGGCGACCACCCCCTCCCCTGAGGTGACCTCCCCCTTCCCTGAGGCGACCACCCCCTCCCCTCAGCCTGTCACCTCACAACCAGGGCTCCCCGCCGCCGCTTTCCCGGCCCCGGCGCGCACTGATGACACATCCCGGCGGGATCCCGCCCCCCCCGGGGCAGCCGGTGGCGCAGCTCTACCCCCCGCCCCGCCGCCCGGCCCCCCCGGCCCCCGCCATCCCCCCCCCTGTCCGTCCCCGCTCTCACTGTCCAGGTAGTGCTCCAGGTACATGGCGGTCGCCATCTTGAGGCGCGCGCCGCCGCTTCCCGCCGCCAGCCCGCCCCGCCGCCTCATCGCATATTCATCACCCCGCCCCGCGCCGATTGGCCGCCGGGGACGCTCTCGTTGCATATTCATGAAGGGGGGGCGGGGCTTCCTTTTCCCGCCTCACCTCCTCCGCGGGAGGACCGGCGCCTCTCTTCGGGTCTTGACGTCGGCTAGAGCGGCCCGAAGGCGGGATTGGCTGAGGCGGGGTGGGGCTGGGCGGGGATTGGCTGAGCGGCGGCGGAAGAGGCGGGGCGGGGCGGGGGCGCGCGCGCCATGGCGGGCCGGCGCGGGGCGCTGATCGTGCTGGAAGGGGTGGACCGGGCCGGGAAGAGCACCCAGGGCCGGCGGCTGGTGGAGGCTCTGCGGGCCGCCGGGCACCCGGCAGACCTCCTGCGCTTCCCGGGTGCGGGGTTGGGGGGGTGGGGCGGGAGAGAGTCCCGTTAGAGCTGCCCCGGGGACGGGTGGGAGGGGGGCCCGGCCTCACCGGGACTGACTGACCGACCCACCCACCTCCTCCCGCCCTAGCGGCCCCTCAGACCCCCCCAAATTCCAGCTCCTCCCCCCCCCTGACCCGCTGCCAGACCCCCACCCCCCCCGGGACAGACCGACACCCCTCTTGGCGCCAGGCTGAGGTCGGGGTCTGCTCCTTCTCCCCCCCCCCCCCCCCCCCCTCTTCCCTGCAGAGAGATCCACGGAGATTGGGCGGCTGATCAGCTCCTACCTGGGGAAGGAGAAGAACCTGGAGGACCACACCGTTCACCTGCTCTTCTCTGCCAACCGCTGGGAACACGTGTAAATTCAGCCTCCTTAAGTTGTAGAGCCAAGAGGTCAGGTCAGGTGTTGAGTCCTCCCTGGGGTGTGAGCTTGCAGGGGGTAGGGTAGGTACAGGAGCAGGATCCTGTTGCTGGAAGCAACGTGGCAAGGAGAGCAGCTCTGGGGAGGAAGGACCTCGGGGTCCTGGTGGACAACAGGCTGAGCATGAGCCAACGGTCTGTCCTCGTGGCCAAGAAGGCCAGTGGCATCCTGGGGGGCTTTAAGAGGATGTCCAGCAGGTGGAGGGAGGCTCTTCTTCCCTAGTGAGGCCTCACCTGGAGCACTGGGTGCAGTTCTGGGCTCCCCAGTTCCAGAAGGAGCTACTGGGGAGAGTCCAGCACAGGGCACTGAGATGCTGAAGGGGCTGGAGCATCTGCCTGTGAGGAAAGGCTGGGAGACTCCCTATGTACAAGGAGTAAAGACAAGGGGTAATGGGTGCAAGTGGCTCCTGGGAAGATCCCAGGTGGACTCCAGAAGAAAATGTTTCCCCCTGAGAACAGCTGGACTTTGGAATAATCTCCCCAGGGAAGTGGTGGGTTCCCCAACACTTTCAAGGCTCAGCTTGACAAGGTGCTGGGCCATCTCCCCTAAACTGTGTTCCTACCTGGAAAGGTTGAACCAGATGATCCTAGAGGTCCCTTCCAACCTGGCATTCTGGGATTCCATGATTCCTTGCATGTAACTATTTTTTCTGCCTCCCACATGGTCTTTTTTTTTCAGCCCGTTGATGAAAGAGAAGCTGCACCAAGGGGTCACACTGGTGGTTGACAGATATGCCTTTTCTGGAGTGGCTTTCACAAGTGCCAAGGAGGTGAGTGAACCCCAGAGCAGCCCCTTGTCCCCTCCCTGGCTCTGGGGAGAACATCTCCAGTGAGAGCTCTGGTCCAGAATCCATGACCCAGGCTTCTCCCCTGGGGAGATGTGGGTTGAAATGGAGGGATGAAAGTTCCAGCTCAGGTGTTGACATGGGCTGTTTGCTCAGATCTCCCCTGGAAAAGAGCAGAGAAGCTACATTTGGTTACTTGGTGTGAATCTGGACCCAGGAAGACCCACCCTGGATCTGTGGGGTGTTTTGGAGACACCTTCCTTTGGCACTGAGACCTGCTGGGTGGAGAGAAGAGTTGCTCAAATCATTGAGCCCTGACTTCCAGTGCACAGCCCCTAACAAAACCCTCCCCCCCAAAAAAGAAAAACAACCCCACAACCAAACAACCCCCCAGCAAACTCCCAGGGCTGAATTCCCACAGGAGAAGCTGGGATATCACCTTCTCAGTTGGCAGCCTGGGGTTAGTGCTTTGGGCTGCTTCCTGCTCCTCCAGCTAACCTGCTGCTTTCCCTCCTTCACGTTCCTTTTTTTCCCCACCTGAAACTTGGTTCTCTTTTTTGTTTGCTTGCTTGGGGGGGCCAGAACTTCTGCCTGGAGTGGTGCAAACAGCCTGACATTGGTCTCCCAAAGCCAGACCTGATCCTGTTCCTTCAGCTGAGCCCAGAGAAAGCAGCAGAACGAGGGAACTTTGGAAAGGAACGTTATGAGAACAGCACCTTCCAGGAGAAGGTCCTGCAGTCCTTCTATCACCTGATGAAGGATGAGACATTAAACTGGAAGGTGAGGAGATCATCCTGATGGGCCTGTCACAAACCAGGGGTGGGGGTGTCTCATGGTGGCTCCCAAATTGTGCCCATCCCATTCGAGTTGATGATTCTATGAGGTACAGCCTGGGAAGTGATTTTCCCAGGGGTTTCAGCAGTGGAACACGTGTTGCCTGTCTTCTGTGACTTCTTTTGGTTTCTGTCCACTGCTTGAAAAGAGTTGTCACTTAAAGCAGCTGTTTAAAGCACTTAAAGGGGCCCTTAAAGCAGCTGTTTAAAATTTAAATGCAGAACTATCAAGTCATGGAATGGTTTGGTTTGGGAGGGACCTTCAAGATCACCCAGATCCAACCCCCTGCATGGGCAGGGACACCTCCCACCAGCCCAGGCTGCTCCAAGCCCCATCCAACCTGCCCTTCAACACTGCCAGGGATGGGGCAGCCACAGCTTCCCTGGGCAACCTGGGCCAGGCTCTCACCACCCTCACACTCCAGAATTCCCTCCTCATGTCTCACCTCAATCTCCCTCTGCCAGTTTTCATCCATCCCCCCTTGTCCCATCCCTCCCTGCCCTTGTCCCAAGTCCCTCCCCAGCTTTCCTGGAGCCCCTTCAGGCACTGGAAGCTGCTCTAAGGTCTCCCTGGAGCCTTCTCTTCTCCAGGCTGAACACCCCAACTCTCCCAGCCTATCTCCAGAGCTGCTCCAGCCCTTTGTGGTCTGCTCTGGACTCTCTCCAGAAGCTCCATGTCCTTGTGTTGGGGGCTCCAGAGGGGACAATCCCCTCCCTGGCCCTGCTGGCCACTCTGCTGGGGATGCAGCCCAGGACAGAGTTGCCTTCAGAACAGATGAGGAAGAGGTTCCCTGAAATGAGCACAACAATCCAGTGTCATTAAAAGTACCTGCCCCAAAGTCTGTCAGCAACAACATGCAGCAGCTTCTTCTGTTTCCCTTGATCCAGCCCCACATCTACTTCTGAAATGCCAATTCCTGAACAGATTTTTCTTTTTCCCAATTCCACTGCTTCAATAATGCACAGGAGATGGAATTAGGTCCTTTCACTGCTTATGAAAAGGAAGAATATTGAGGACTGGGGGGGGAGCAGATATCCCAGCAAGGTGAGTTCTTCTGTGGTGTCAATTGAGGAACATGTTTCTCTTGTTTTTCTTTTTGGAAACAGACAATAGATGCTTCCAAGAGCATAGAAGACTTGCACAGAGAAATCAAGTCCATTGCAGAGGAAACCATGAAAGAGGCTCAGAACAAACCTCTGGGACAACTTTGGATATAAAACTTCATCTAGATTTTAGACCTGAGGGAAACCTCACCTCTTGGCTCTTAGTGGGGTGACTCTCCTCCATCACCTTCCAGCAGCTACAGCTTAGATCCTGTGTTATTCCTTTGGATCCACCACAATCCTTGTGATTTCTCTGCTCCTCCTCTCCAGCCTGCACAGTCCCTGCTGGGTTTGAGAAACTGAGATGCAGTGAGAGTGTGACAAATCCCTTGGGAAACCTCTCTGCCTCAGGTAGGACCCTCTGGTTCTAGCTCCAAGTCCTGTGGGTGCAGAGCCCAGGGCTGCCCAGCAGCACCAGGCAGGAAACATGGAATGACCATGGTTCCTTGATTCTTCTGCCTCTCCAGTAAATCCATCCCCTCTGCTGAAACCAGTTTGGAGAGGACTTTTTAATAAATATTCTTTCCAACGTGGGGCATTTGAATTTCTTTTGCCAGTGCCACCATTTTATCTTCTAGAAGGATAAATGGGAGGGTGAAGGTGTCATGGTTCAGGCACTAAATCCAGGGAGAGAAGGAAGGGAGAGATGAATTCAGATCTGTTCCCCAGCTGCTCAGTGGGAACAAAACACAAACTGAACTGCCCTGAGCAAGGAAGTGTCTGAACTAGATGGATTCTGAGCTCATAGCAGGGCCAGGTTGAAGAGGGAGTGGCACAAATTACTTCAGGCTGGTCAGGTTACTCCTGTGGCCAAGATCAGACTCTGACCCAGAGCTCAGTGCAACTCAAACAGCCCAGCACAGGCTGGCAAACCAGCTTAGCAAACCAGCCTGGCTGGGAATTGACCCAAGGCACCAGTAATGACCAGCAAGCTGGAATCTTAAATCACTGGCAAGGTGCACTGAGGTATGGGGATGGGCAGGAGAGTGAGGTCTGGCTGCTGGGCAGTTAAACTCACCTTCTGGCAGTGTGGGCTGGACTGACCTCCAGGCTGGCCCATCCAGGGACCCAATCTTGCTCCAGCTCTTGGCAAGAGAAGGGGATTGAACTGATCCACTAGCAGGGAGAGGAGGGTTAATGTTTCCAACAAAATTGCTACATCAGCCCAAATGGAAAAGTCTGCTGCCCTCCCTGCACTGGGTGGCAGAAACATTCCTGAGGGAGTGAGCACCTGGAACACTGACCCAGGCCCTGCCAGCAACACTGGAAGTAGAAAACACACAGAGAAGTCATGTCATTCAGATGAGCTTTAGGCTCCTGCCTTTAAAAGCCAGAAATACCTGTTAAAGAGCCAAGAAAGCTGAGCTCAGCTCTGTTCTTGGGGTTACCATTCAGGTACAGTCTTGTCTGGCTGAGCTGTTCTTTACCCTAGAAGTGTGACTATAAGTGGTACCTCTTTCTTCTTGGGTACAATGTGTCCTGAGTCACCAGCCCTCAACAAAAAGGAGAAACAGCAACAAAACAGGAAAAAAATGGTTGTTGAATGGACCACACATCCTTCTGTACCATTGGCTACTGCAGAGCTGGGGTTTAAAAGCCCCCCTGGCAGCTGGAAAGCTGCAAGTTCAAGAGCTAAATGGTGGGGATACAACCCATCAAGGAAACCAGTTTCTCCTTCCCACCTAGTTTTGAGCCTTGGCTCCTTCTCTACACCTCAAGAGCACGCGGAGCAGAGACCACAACAGCATCTCCTGCTGTTGTAGAACATCTTCCAGTGCTGCAGAAGCAGAGAGGTGCTGTGCCACTCAGCAGGGACAGCCTCCAAGGGTGGTTTCACCCAGCTTAAAACTCAAGGAGCACTGTGGAAGTGGGGTTTTTTTTCCTCACCCTCTGGGGCAGGAACGACCTGGCAGTCTCTGGTGTATCCACCAAGAGGAAGAGAAAAGTCACAGTTGCACATGGCTCAAACTTTTAAGCTCCCAGCTGCCACCTTTGCCCAAAAAGGGTAAGAAGTGCAGCCATTTCAACAGCATTCCCAACCTGCTGGTAACCAGCAGTTACCAGCTACCACCCACCACCACCACCACCTCCAGTTTCTGTGCAAGAACGTTAGGACAGGCCAAGATTTTAGGTCTGTTTATTCAGATACAAACTGAAAGCAGATGAATGGAGCACAGCCCCATTTCCTCTGCTGCCTCTTCCCCTAACTACAAGAGAGAAGAGGAGAAGCAGGCAGAAAGCAGCAAATAATTTAGTGACAGAAGCATTGTGGTTCCCAGTCCAAACCTCTGCTTTTGGAGACAGCACAGGGAGAGTTAAGAGCATCAGTAGGTCAGTCATGGGGGGAAATGGGTCATTTCTAGCCACCCCTGGGCATGAAAGCATCAACTGACAGGTTCCAATCCTAAATGGACAAAACAAAAAGCCCTGTGAACAGGTCTGCAGCATGCACTAAGGAAACTACTTCAGCAAATCCTGTTGCAGTCTGCCTTTAGAACAGTTCTCCTTGACCCTTCTCTGAACTCGTGTTGGAGAAAGGCTCCAGGCAGAGCTGGATCATCCTAAAGGAGCTAAATTTTCCAGTATAATTGGACCTTCTCAAGGCATTCTGTCTTTGCTGCCCTCTCTGGGATGATGAGATGGGTTTCTCCAGGTGAGCTCCTACAGTACCTTTGGGCATGCTCTGCAGGGAGGGGGAACTGGCAAAAGACCAAAGGTACCAAGGTAGGTGGGAAGTCTACTCCATCTTCAGACACCTCTTCTGATTTGGAAATGTCTCACAGGAGTAGTTGGAAGAACTACTGAACAAGCCACCAAGGACACCTTGAGGAGTTTCATGGCTCCCAGTTTTGGTACCAACAGGATCAATTCCCAGCCACCACTGAACACACTGGGGTGCAGGCACAAGCAGGCACCTGACTGGCAGATCTCAGCTGTCCTGCTTCACCTCTCCCAGCTGTGGACTTTTTTTTCCCCAAGGCTGTGGAACCCACAGTTCTCTGCTCAAAGCAGCTTCCCTGAAGATACTGTAGGAGCACAAGGCTTTGTCGACTGAAGAACCTCCACATTTTCTAGTCTCCTTTCCTCATTTCTGCTGTTACTTACACTGAGATTGAGATGGTTCCTCCCCAGCCTTCCACTTATGGAATTACCAGTCACTTTGAAGTTCCCTCAACTTCCTGGTGAGCAGGAGAAGGGTACTACACCTGCGAGGAAGTGCTGTGCACTGCAAAGCACCAACAGGAGTGGTACTGGAGGAAGCCTGGACTCCAGGGGCTTCACAGCTGCCTTGGTGGGACATGTCTGCTGTTCATTTGCATCCTGAGCTGCAGTCCAAGTTGTCCAGGGAGAAGCTGCTAAAGGAATTAACTGTACATTCTATCTGCTAAATGAGGGGTGGTTCTACTGAAGCTTCAGAGGGGAGTCCCTGGGAAAGGATTTAGCACTCTGAACCATTTCCACGCCTCCCCCAGAAGGCCAGCTGACCTGCTGATGTCACAGATAGGCTCTGAACTCCTAAGCACCACTGCATCCACTTCCAGCAACTGTTTTCTGCTAAGAAATTCCAACTCCAGCCAGTAAGGCTACAACACCCACTTGGTTCCTCATCCCAAGGCAGACAAGGCGCGCTCCGCTCGGAGGCTGCACGGAAGGCCAGGATGGACAAGAGGTGGGGATGGCAGCAAGTGCCTATGAAACCCAGCAGCCCCAGGCTCTCAAAGGAGCTTCCCTCCCCCCCCTTCTCCCCCACACGAAACACAGATTTGCAGAGTCAGTTTCCTATTTTGTTTTCAAAGGGATAGGATTTCAAAGTCTTCATCTTCGGAGTCGAAAAACCTTTCCAATCTGTCGGCGTCGGAGGAGTCTGCAAGAGAAGAAGTGTCACCATCAGCAAGGGCAGCAGCTGGAGGGCACCAGAACTGGAGTGTCCGTGGCCTGCAAGCTCCAAGAGACTCTGACACACCTGAAGGAGGGCTCTGAAGAGGGATGACAACATGTCAGCAGCACGGAAACAGAGAGAATGATACGGTGGGCAGGAGGTGCACCACGCTTGCCAGACCCTTGGTGCAGGGTAACTCTGTGCTCTGACTGTATTAGGAGGCACAAAATCAGAGAACTGACCCAGGTCTGCTCTAATATCCATGAAAATTCCTGGCCCAATGAAGCGATATGAGAACATTTTTTTTGTATCAGAGCCTTGTTTTCTGCTATAGTTGCCTTTGATCCAACTGCTGGGCAATGCAGTTGCACACCATGCACTCCCCCAGCAGCAGTTAGCAGTGCCTTTTGTAGGGAATCTACTTGATGTCTCTCCTGTCCATCCTTCCAACTCTGTGGCAAGGAGGGAGCATCACACCTGAAGGGGAAGCAGCTTTAGCATGGGGGGCAAAATTCAGGTGAGAACCTATGAGCAAACTGGGGAAGTAAAGGAGAAACCTCCATTAAGAACAGGTTGCCCAGGGAAGCTGTGGCTGCCCCATCCCTGGCAGTGTTGAAGGGCAGGTTGGATGGGGCTTGGAGCAACCTGGGCTGGTGGGAGGTGTCCCTGCCCATGCAGGGGGTTGGGACTAGATGAACTTTAAGGTCCCTTCCAACCCAAACCATTCCACGATTCTATGATCATTCCATGATTAACCTCAAGGATCATCTGGTTCAACCTTTCTAGGTGGTAATATAGCTGAGATGAGATGGCCCAGCACCCTGTCAGGCTGAGACTTAAAACTGTCCAGTGCAGGGGAATCCACCACTTCCCTTAGGAGATTATTCCAATATCTGACAACCTGTACCCATCACCCCTTGTCTTTTCCATGGGACTCCTTGTAAAAAAGGGAGTCTCCATCTTCCTGGGAGCCACCCTTGATGTACGGGAACATGGAGATGAAGTCTCCTCTCAGCCTTCTCTTCTCCAGGCTGAACAAACCCAGTTCTCTCAGCCTTCTGCTGTGCAATTCCCCACAATTCCCAGCAAACCAGAGACCAGCCCACCCTCAGCTCTCCCTCCCTGCACGGCCTCACCTGGTGTGAGATTCAGGACATCAGGGCTGGAGAAGTGGGAGGGCTGGCGCTCAACCAGTTCAAACATGGGCAGAGCTCCCCTGACCAGGGACAGCTGTGGAGCAAGAGCAGAGCCATGAGAACCCAAAATCCCTCTAGTCACTGTCCTCTAGATCACTCAGGGGAAATAACCATCTGTTGGGACTTCACTGCAGCTGACAAGAACATCTCTCCAACCCGTTCTGCACTGTCAGCAGAGCTGCTGAGCTGTGCTCTTTTTGGTGGTTTAATTAACTATCTTCATGTGCTTTCAAATGAGAAGATGCTGCAGAGAACATGGTCTCTGTGCACTGGTTTGGAAACAAGACAAAGCCCTCTATTCCTTCCCAGTGATAGAAACACAAACCTTTTTGATTTGCTGGCACCAGTCATTAAAATCTTCCTCTGTGTTGCAGAAAAAGCCCTGGGGTGGGGGGGAATAGAAATAAAACAGTTATCTTTGTATATTGTAGGTTGATCATTTCAGTCTTAAGGCCTTGTATTGATGGTAGCCAGGACTGGGAGTAGTTACACCACCCACTGCCCTGCTGAACTGAACACTCCCCATGATGTGACCAGACTATCCACGTGCTGGAAGCATCCATGGAATGCTCTGCTCTCCTGCAGCAGGGAAAACTGGGCAGAAACAACCCCAAAGGCACCTCAGGTTCAGCAGAAAACAAGCCACCCTGAATCATAAGATGGATTCAGGAATGGATTCACATCTGCCATCAAAAGGCAGGAACCAAAGCTCAAACCAAACCTGAGAGCAGGCTCCAAGCCCCGTGAGGAGCAGCATTGAATTGCCATGCAAGGGGGACTTCTCTGTATCAAACTGCTTCCTGCAACAGAAGCTTCTTCCCCCAACTGAACCCCAGGGCAGCCCAGAATGCCCTTCTAACGCCCAGTTCCCAGGGGAAAGGGACAGGTGTGGGGCAGAGGGACCACAACTCTGCCCCTTCAGGTGGCAGGAGGGCAGCAGCAGGAACGCACCACGGCGATGGAGGGGTCGAGCTCAGCGATGCTCATCCTGCAGGGAGGGTGCTGGCAGTGGAAGCTTTCATCGGGCAGGCAGCTGCTGTCAGTGGGCTCCACTGCAGGCTGGGTGGTGTGGGGATCCAGGTAGATGAGCTCCTCACCTGGACAGACAGGCAAGGAGAGATGAAGAGGAAGAACCAGGCCAGAAGCTGGTCGTTTTGAGAAGCAAGCAGTGAGATACGAAGAGGAGGAAGGGTGATGAGAGAGCCAGGTCTCAAAACCCCACGAAGGAACCCACACTCTAGAGGAGCAACTTGCTTCCACTTTCCCAAATGCTGCTCATCCAGGCAAAGAGCCACAAGAACCAGGGTGCCCACACTCCACAGTGACAGCCTGGGCTCAAGGCACAGGTGCTACGTGGATCCTGTCCCTGCACATGCCCTCTAGGGTCCTGTGTTAAGCTCAAATCAGCCCCAGAAATCCAAAGCACAACCAGGCTGAGGTCTCAGGCAGAGAGAGAAAAATCAGAGGGAAGGAGGAGAATAGAAGGACAACAGTTTGTAGGGCTTCAGGAAGGGGACAACTAAAGGACAGTTACATCTAGCCAAGCCCCTAAAAGGAGCTCAGCTCTGGCTGCAGGAAGAAGTCTCAGTGGACACCTCTTTACAGACAAGATTTAGCATCCCCCAGTGAAATGTAGGGCCTGTGTGACACCACTCGCGTCCTCACAAAGAGGTTCAGTCCACAGCAGCTTTCCAGGCTCCCAGCAAGGAAGAAGAACCCTGCAGCATGCACCACAGGCCTAGCAGGAGAGCTGTAGTGCTCTACAAGTACTTTTCAGCTGGTGGGGGGGGGAAGATGGCTGGGAAGTCTTTGGAGTAGTCTGGGCACTCACCTACGTAGCCAATGAAGTAGTGAGCACTGTTTGGTTTCCCTCCAATCACTCCCAGGGACTGGGGCATCATGAAGCAGTGCTGGAAAAGCAATCCAGAAAACATCCAGCTGACAAGACAGTGAGACAAGCAGGTGGTGACAAAGGCAACCATCCCAAAAAAATGCAGCAGGAAAGACACAAAATAAGCAGGAACAGCTTTTTCTGGAGATCATCTCCAGCAGGAAGGCTGAAGGTCACAGCGTGGGGCCTTCAACCAACAGAGAAGCAGCTCAAAAGCTTGAACTGCTGACAGGAACAGAGAAGTGGACCAAATGGAAGCAGCAGCACTACTCCAGGACCCAGCCTAGGTGAGTCCTGGGTCTGCTGCAGTCAAGAGGCAAGATATTCTGGACTTGTCATCAGGTTGCAACAGTTGCTCTCAGGAGGAAATGATCATTCAGGGAACAGTGTAAGTTCCTTATCCAGATCCAACATCTACTTAGTTAAGGGCAAGTCACTCTGCATGAGTTTGGAGCTCTTACCTCTGCAGCTCAGAGCTTGCTAGCTTTAGTACAGCAAGACAAGGTGCACCCTGTCTTGTGCATGGACTCTGCACACCCTGAATTCAGCCTCCTGATGCTCCACACTGCAGCCATCAGCCAAATTGCAGCCTCAGTCTGCAGTGCAAGCTCCAGCAAACAGAGAGCTGCTGCACGAGGGAGTGTGCAACACTACATTCCTTAATGCTTGGGCTGCCAACCAAGCAGAGTGCAGGTGTGCTGAAAAAATAAATGCTCCAGCAGGTTGGTACCATCTAAACACAGAGGGACTGAGACTCAGTCGTGAAGTAACGTCCTCAAAAACAAACCCCAAGCACCAAAAACCACAGCCCCACCCATTTTCCTGATTAAAGCCTGCCAGAATCCATACCCTGACCTCTGACAAAGATTGTGTCTAGGCACAGTTTTCTTTTGAAAACAGGACATTTCTGAGGATCTTTGCTCCAAAACCCAACTCACAACAGGGCCCTTCAGCATCCGAACACCGAGAATTCAGCTCCAGGTCCCCCACCTTTAGTGTTTCAATGTAGGCTTCATTGATCTCTGTGAGCCCAAGGCGGAGAGGTATCAGCAGCACCAGGGGTTTCCACTGGGAGAGCCTATCCCTAAGCTCTGCTTCCTCTGGGAAGCCATTGCAGAGCAGGTCTGACTCCACAGCAGGACACGCTGCAGCTCCAGCACACGGCGAGTGGGACCGGCACAGCCGCCCTACAGGAAGGGAACATGAGCAGAAAGCATCAGGAACAACCTCTGTTTCCAGACCTTGAGTCACTCTATCCCAGCTCTGAGAAGTCTCCAGCACTTCAGGAAGAGGAAAAAACCACTCCAGTGCTGGGATCCAGTGATGGATATCCTCCCTTCTAAACCTACACCAAGATGGCAGCAGAGCTGTAGTCACAGTCACCATCTGTATTTTTCCAGCAGGTGAGCAGCAACCTGTGCCAACAAGGCTGAAGGAGTTGATTAGGAGGCCAGGCAAGAGTCCTGAATCAAGAGAACGTGTAGGCAGGAAGAGAAACATCTGGAGCATTCAACTCCAGAGGAGCTCATGGAGGGTATGAGGACAATCGAATGGAATGAGGAAAAAAGAGTTAGGGCTCAACAGAGGGAATCCTCACCTGTCACTAGTGCTGTAAAAAGATACAAACAAGGTGTCTGTCTACAGGAATTTTACTGAAGTTCACTAAAGCCTTCACAAGTTTTTATCAGGGATCATTCAGAAGCTACTTTGGAGACCTAAAGCAGGATGAACTCTGTAATTACAGCATGAGCTTTGTCTGCGGGATGTGGGGCAGTAAAACTCCTCAGGGCAGATGCATAAGTGCTGTGCATCCTCATTGTACAGGCTTGACAAACACACAGCCAGGCTGTAATTCCACCAGATGATGTACATTCTGGGACAGAAACATCTCCAAGCCTACCTGTCTCACTGACCAACTTCATTACTTGCTGGGTGTGTGAAGAAAAAAACAACCTAAACCCCAAAGAAACCCACAGCACTTTAATCAGGAAGCCAAGGCAATTAACCAAAATGCCAGGGGCTCAATTAATTTATTCCTGACCTAAGCAGAATGCCACAACACTCTAGCAGGTAGGACACAATGTAAACAAACACCTTCAGCACCAGCCCCTTCAGCAGGGTGTTTGCTCACTGAGAGCTTCAAACTCAGCTGAACAAGGAGAAGGTTACACCCAAGGTGAGAAGAAATAGGAGTTGGATCTAAAGCCTCAGTGTGAGGGACAACCTGTGCTGAAAAGTCAAGTTGCTCCTTATACTGTCCCCTCAGGGAGGGAGAAGGTGTCAAAGACATATTCCAGGTATCTGAGAAGAAGCAGAGAGGCATTATTCATGTTTGTTTTAACAGCATCAAGAACAGTCAAGATCACTTTTGGCTGCTGTTGCAGTAGCCTGCCTGTTCTGGTCTGAAACCAGGTGCCAGGGCTGTGGCTGCAGAGGGTGTCACTGCAGGTTGTCACCTCAGGCCAACACCTGGCCATCCTGCACTGTGCTGTGACTGTCCCTCCCCCGAGCTGAAGCAGCAGGTTGCTCAGCACAGACCACACTCCCCTTGCCTCTTTGGCAGGCTTTGGAGCCACAGCACAATGGAACCTGCCTAGAGCTTCCCAGCTGGATGCAAAACCATCTGCTGCAAACATATTCCAAAGGCTTTGTCACAACATCTCTCCTGCTGCAGCTGCTGCTGTCAGGTGCTGGCTTTGCTGCTGCCTTGGTTTCTACCCACTTCTCTGATGCACAGGATCCTCCAACACCCAACTCAGCCCCTTCCTGACACCACAGCCTGACTGAGGAGGGATGAAGGTGGATGGCTCTTCCCTGCTGCAGGAAAAACCAGTTCATTCCTATGAACCTCAGGCTGAACTGCTCCAGTGACCCAATTTCACAGATGAAACATGAAACAGCATTGACTACTGAATGCCTCACTCCTGAGAGATGTTTGGGGCACACCTACACCTACAGGCAGGTAAGACATCACACCCACTCGTGCAGTGACTTTCAGGCCCTGCACGTTCTGCTGATTCACACCTGAGGAACAGAAATACCCCCTGCACACTACAAGCTGCATGGAGACACTCGTGGAACAGCCAGTGCCACCCAAACAAGAGCCTGCAGCCCACCCAAGCCTCCAGCCAGCAAGCTGGGGATCTACAGGCAAGGTTTTCAGACCCAGGATGAAAAGCAGATCCCATTTCTGGCTGCACACTGGCCCTTGTTTAAGCCAAGCACAGACCTTCACGTGCCTAAGGTTAATCAGGCACTTCTCTGTCAGATTCTTGGCCTAATTGAGACAACCAGGTAGGAGATGTGACTTTCTAAAGGGGCTGTCCTGCACTCTAGGGACAAACTGCCAGTTAATTGACTCTGGCTCAGTGGCAGCAGAAGCCAGCCTAGCTGATGCCTGTCACAACCTCCTCTGTAACCTTGCAGCAGCCCCAGTGCTCACTGGACTGTTCCATGGACCACTGCAGAGCACAGGGCATGGCTTTGTGCTGGGGACTCACCAGTCAAGTCTCAAGCCAAGCAGGGGAAGGCCTGTGTGGCCAGGACTATGCAGGATTGCAGCTCCCATTTCCTGCTTGCTCCCTGTGGCCAGAAGCAAGTTGGACACTGCCTTCCAAGCAGCTCCCACCCACTCTCTGAAAGCCACCAGACCTTCTCTCCAGATCCAGAGCCCACAGTGCCAAGTCAGAGGCTTTATCAGCTGAAGCTGAAGTCAAACAAGGAGCTTCCCTGCCCTAGGACAGCAACTCTCATCTGGTTTTAGCAGCTTGGCCACAACTTTAGGACAAAACATTGTGCTACAAGATCTCCAGTTTTCTTTTCTTCTGGCTTCTTGCTGCCAGAGGATGCACCACATGCTATCTCCATGTGATACTTACTGATTTCTTCCATCACTACTGTGTTGTCCATGGCTATATGTACTGCCAGGGAACTCCATGTATCAAAAGTTGCAAGTTTTCTACAGGAAAGGAAAAAAAAAAAAAATGAAGTAAGCAAGAATTAGTTACAACTACAGGATAAAGAGAGGAGAAACTGGATTAGTGTTTGGATCAGAAGACACAAAGGAAAAAAAAACAGCACTTACTTGAGCACTTGAGCAACTGTGTTTGGTCCATACCACTGACCTATGGATTTTCCCTCTCCAACTCCCATCTGGGCTGCATCATAAGAAAAACAAGCAAACCACAAAATAACTGAGCACATTTCACCTAGACTTGCAGCCTAATGGGTTTGAACAGGGAAGAAATCTCACTTGGGAACATCTTTGAGTTAGGAGAATCTGCCCCTTCCTGAGGTATCTTAGTGTAGGTGGGAGAGGAAAGCACATCCTGAAGGGCTGTCAAGCAAATACTGTCTCCAAAATGCAATAACCCAGAAATTCAAAATTACCTCAGAAGAAATTTTAAGAGTGTTTAGTTGCCAGGATGACCCCTGTAACATGAGCTTCTGTTCCCTGAAGTTATAGGTGCCTCAACACCCGACAGGAAAAACAAACAGGCTGCTCCTCTTTTCTTTTAAGGTAGGATTATAGTTTATATCAAAGCATGACCCTTCTTTGGTCCATTTGCTACTCCTGAAAATGTCTTTGCCTGGAAATCTTCTCCCAGGACAAGGCTCCAGTGAGAACAGCATCCTCAGGGGTTCTTCCCACCTTAGCTAGGGTATGGGAAGTGATGCTGAGTATAATTTAAAGCAGGAGGCAAACCTGAAGGTTTTAGTGGAGTCAACAGGAAAAATCCATCCTAATCCATAATAAAGCATGGCAGTTTGACATCAGGTCAGGAAATAAGCAGCATGGTTTCATGTTCTAGCTGACCTGCTTGGGTTTTTGGGGGGAATTATGTTCTACACTCGTGGGGAACCCACTCCTCAACACCCAGCACTTACCTATCTGGTGAATGGAGTAGTAGCTGTCTTTTTTGTCAATGAAGGCATTAAGAACATTGAAGTAATTATCCATCTGCTTCTTCCCTTTGATCCACCTCCAGTCTGTGACAGACAGAGGGACAGATGAAACAAAACATGGTCTTTATTAGCAAGCTACAAACTCTCTTCCTTCTGCATCCAACTGACTGGATTTTCATGTTGCTATCTCATTACTGAGGCACCTGAGGCATTCCTAACACTAAATAAAAAATCTAAATGAATCCTTTAAAGTAAACATTTTCCCAGCTAAGACAAAGGAATTCCATCCAGAGAAATACCAAAAACCCAACCCACAAATGGTACCTCAATCCCACAGATGAGGGAAAGGGGATTACAGTTTCTCCCAGGCAGGTGAGAGCTACAGATTCTGGGAACAAAACAGGTGACCTCACTACAAAAATCATCCCCTACAAATTCAAAGGACAACAACAATGGCCAAAAAATGCCCATCTGGCAGAGCTGCTCACACACCAAGCATGGGTCAAGCACAAGGATTCAGGGAGAGGAGACTACTCTCAGTAAGTGAGGGCTGGGTGACAAAACTGAACTACACACAAGAATGGGTCACTGAGTTGTTTTCAACTACAACTTTCACCTATAACTTTCAACTTCAACTATCAACAAAACCAACCCTTCAAGAAAAATCCAGGGCTTGCTTGGCTTGAGTGGGTTTAGGTAGCAATGCTCCAGGGCCCTGCTTTGTTTTAAGGCTTGGACAACTCCATCTATCCATGCTGCTACCTTGCAGCCAGCAGGGAAAAGGACTTGCCTCTCCACAGCCCTGAATTTGAAACTAAAGAAAAACAGAGCCTTGAGGAACTGACAGCTGTCCCTTTGTTATCTGGTCTCCTCACAGATCTTGGCCCTGGAGGTCAGCATGGGCTGGGTGCTGCTTTACCTCTTCCCAAATGCCTGCAGACCAAGGCCTGAGCAAAGATCATCTGGCCACACCGTAACATGCAGCCCCAGCCAGTGTCAGATGTGGGACCAGTTCCTCCTGGAAATGAGGAGAGAAAAGAAATAAGGAATTCATAGTGAAATAGGGCCAAGAGGGAGAAGAAATAAGTCTGCAGGGGTAGCAGGTTCATCCAAGAAATCAGGCAGGGAATAGGGACTGCCTTAGCTCACACACCCCAGGCTGAGAAACAAAAATAAAGTCATCAGTGAGTAACTTCATGTCACGCATTAAAAACAAACCAACCAAACCCTCTAACAATTCAACTAGAAAGAGAGATGAACTTCTCAGGAGCACAACAGCCCTTGAGCCTAATTGGAGACTCCCAGTCCAGTTCAGAGCCACATTTCTACACAGAGGTGCTTGTTACAGGCACAGGTCATCAGGAAGAACAAACCAGCAACCAAGGAACTCCCACATCACAAGCAGCTCTGACTGCCTGAGATTCCCAAGTGAACACCACAAAGCCAAAAAAAAAACCCCAAAACATCCCACCAGCCAAAAAAAAAAACCAACCCACCCCAGCAACAAAAAATAACCCCCACATCCTATATCATGCTGGGGAATAAACTGGGTATTAGCTTTTGCTGGGAAGTCTGAGACAAAAGGGCCTCCAGGCTGGAAGCATTTCCCTGTCAGAGCTTCAAAAGTAAACTGTTCCTCCTCCACTTACTACAAGTTTCATAGATTAAAATGTTCAGTGTGACCACAGGGAGTGTACAAGCATTCAGCTGCACCTCAGCACAGCTGCTGGAAGTAGTTTCCTTGGGATTCTGCTTCTCTTTTTTTCTTCCCTTCCAATACCATGCAATGAGAAGCAGGGGGTGAAAAATCACCCAAGACAACTCCTGGATGGGCAGCATCTACCTCCTGTCATTTGGCCAACAACTTACAACATCTGCAACATCCAAAAGGGATAATGCTTCCCCAAATTAGCATAAGACACTGCCCATAACCTCTGGAGAGCTCCCAGTGTTTACACACAGAGGGAAGTGCCCACAATAAAAGGGATGACTGGGAGAAGACAGACTGGAAAAGGTTTGCTGTAGACATGCAACCTGTATCTACAGTGTACATGGAAAGTGACTCAGGAAATGGGATTTCTTCCCACCCCCTGCCCTTTAATAACCCACAGAAACCTCAATCATGTTTGTCAGCCACAGTTAAACACATGCTAACCCTTCCATTTCAAATGCATCTTGAACTATGGCTCACAAACATGAATTTAAAGGGATTAAACTGCATCAAAGATGTCTCATGCCTTCTGAGGCAAAGAACAGAACAAGCCAGAAAGACCAGCTGCCAAGAAGTCTCTTTTCCCCAAAGCTGAGACATTTTCCCACCAACTGCTGAGGCTGATGTTGACAGTGGGGCTTGGAATCCATCTCTTCTGATGTGCCTTCCACCCAGAACATGAAACCAAACCATGCAGGATATCTTAAGGAACCAGCATGTTCTCCTTTGTGCTCACTGGGAAAAGTTCCCCATATAAACTACAGTTCCCTTGTTTAGCAGCTACTGCAGGAATTAAAAACCACCAAAGCCACACAAACAAAAATATATCCCATACAGTCCAGAGTAGATGCACAAAGGCAGTGATTTCTGTATCATCTCTCATCTCTTTAATCCATTTCTAACCCAAGACCATGATTAAATAATATTTCACATTAGATAAATCCAGTGCCTGAAGGGGCTCCAGGAAAGCTGGGGAGGGACTTGGGGCAGGGAGGGAGAGGACAAGGGGGGATGGATGAAAACTGGAAGAGGGAGATTGAGGTTGGACATGAGGAGGAAATTCTGGAGTGCGAGGGTGGTGAGAGCCTGGCCCAGGTTGCCCAGGGAAGCTGTGGCTGCCCCATCCCTGGCAGTGTTGAAGGGCAGGTTGGATGGGGCTTGGAGCAGCCTGGGCTGGTGGGAGGTGTCCCTGCCCATGCAGAGGGGTGGACCTAGATGATCTTGAAGGTCCCTTCCAACCCAAACCAGTCTGGGATTCTATTATGATTCCATGATTTATGTAGGACTTAGTGAACTGGAAGCAGAAAAGTCTTTCCATGTTGCTCAAAGGAAGGATGTTTCCAGGTAAGCATCCCAAACTCATTCTTGTGTCCTTTTTAAAAATCACTGTTACCCCTCAAACCCCAGGGAATTCTCATGATCAGACCAACAAAACCCTCGCAAGGAAATGAAGTGCATTTCAGGTGCATGTCATTGGAACTGCTTCATGTTTTGCTTGTCAGGACTGTGTTATTAGGTGGAGATACCTGGGTTATCATCATTTCTAGGGTCCCTTTGGACCTGCCCCAGCACGTACCGATGGCAGGGAAGTTCTTTCTGTAGGTGAACCAAAGCCGAGAGGTCACATCCAACAGGATCTCTTCTTTCTCTGGAAAATGGTCAGCATTGAGAGGCACAGGCATGAGGGTGGCACCAAAAGATGCCCCAAATCCATCTCCCACCCATCCTCCCCCCTGGCAACAGTGCTCTGCTCCTCAACTCAGCCTGTGTGCCCTGAATCTGGCTGAGCAACAGGACGGTGCTGCTGCCTGGATGAAACTTCATTTTCCCCCTGAAATAGCAGCCATCAACCCAAAGATGCCATAGACATGGGCAAATTATCAATCAGAAAACCATTTTCTTGCCTTTTCCTTTGCCTCAGCCATTTTGGCCTCACGACAGAAGGCCAAATAACCACCAAACAGTGACTTTCTGCAGAAAAACAAGCCAGAGCCCACGGAGATGCATGATGGTTTTGGTCTGTGTGCTCTGCCAAGCAAACAGGCAGACTCTGCAGTGTGCTTATAAGGTGTGCAATCACCCTGCTGCTCAGAAAGCAAAGCCCAACACCAACAAAATCCTCTGGAGCACTAGAGCATGTTGCATCATGCACATAAAATACCTGTAAAAACACTGTATTTCCGGCCCAGGATCCAAACGGGTTCTTTGGTCTCAGGGAAGTCTTCGTATTCAAACCTGAGAGTGTCATAGGTAAGAGTAGCTAGAAAGAGAAAAGAAGAAATTCCATCACTTTCTTAGTTTTCCTTCGTGGTTTAAACATCAGACAAAAGAAATCAGAGCTGCTGTGGAGCAGCATCTTACAGATGCACCCAACGAGAAGTGGAACGGCTCCCCCTGCCACCACCAGCTCCTGGCTGCTCCCCCAGCAAAAGAGCAGAGGGGTTTCCAGGTGAGGTCAGCTCCCAGTTCTGCCCAGTGCAGAAAATGATCAAGAAAACATCAAGGACTTCAGCCAGCAGCTGCACCCTTGCTCCCCAGAACAGGCACCATCGTGCACGTCATCAGCAACAACACTGAGGTTCTGTTCACAGGTGAACAAAGGGATCAAAATCCTTCTCCCAGGGAATGTCACTTTTGATGGCAGAACACAAAAAGCACAGATCACATTCAGATGGGAACTCAACCCGTGCTCTGCAAGTCAGTCCCTCCTCAAGAGGCAATGAGCCCAGCAGAAGTCAGCACTCTGAGGAGCAGCACTGGCTTTACAGATGCCACAGGAAAAGCCAAGGAATGCTGAGATGTCCTAGGTCACAGGTGGCAGACAAGCTTTGTGTCTCTTTTAGTGGCTCCCACCACAGTGTGGCATCCATCAGTGCCTGGAGAGCCACCTTCTCTGACCACCACCACAGAACAACTCAGGAACACGGGCTGGCTTTGGATTGGGGCAGCTTGAGCTTCTGTGCAAAAGGCACAGGTGATGGAGGGGGAAAAAAAGGGGACCAACCCTGCTTCACTTGGTCTGTATTTAGAAATAAGGTACTTTAAAATGGTCTGGAAAGCCTGGAAATGAACTATCTAATTCTTTAGGTGCCAGGGGTACAAAGTGTCACAGCTTGCACAGAAGCCTTTCTCTCTGCCCCTTAAATTTAGAGGTGAAGGGCCTGAAAATAAATAAACCTGGAAATTCCCCAAGTGGAAATCCTATTTGGAGATGCTCCTTTCAGGCCTACAGCAGCCAGGTGAGATCAGCACATTTCTCAGGCAGCACTCTCAAGCTTCACCTTCAAGAAGCCCTCCATCTAATTTTAAATACTGACCTCTGAGAGTCCAGGACAGCAGAGCAAAACCCTCTGCAGAATATCTGAGCCCACATCAAGTAGGATAGTTCAACTCCCTTCCACGCACGGTGGATTTATAGCTAAGAAGGCAAGAGTTTCAGCCCTGCAAAGCACAACTCAGAAAGGCAGCCTTGCTTTCCAGGAGCCTCAGACATGCTGGGAATGGTGCAAGGTTGCCTGGATCTCAGTCCCACGGGCACAGCTGCCACAGGGTCTGCTGTCATGTCCCAAAACCAACACCTCATCCACACCCTTCCCTAGAAAGCCCCAACAGAAAAGGCAAAGCTTTGTACATGCCACTACAGAAACACTGATAGGAAACCACCCAGATAAAGACATTCAACCTAAAACCACAGTAAATACCAGCATGAAGCCTGAATGTTTTGAGTTCTCTTCTGTCCCCATGGTTGGATGTACTCAGCTCTAAGATAACTGGCCCCATCACAAAAGCTGGCCTTGCATGAAGGGTGAGGGACCTTGACACACCCAGCACACAGCTGCAGTATCAGCCCCTTCCAGTATCAGCTCCCTAAACAGGAGCAAGGGAGCTGAGAGGCTGCACAGCAGCACCTTGACACAGACCAAGAAAAACTGTGTCAGTAGAGAGAATTAAGCATGGTCAGAGGGTCAAGGGAGGGAATTCTTCCCCCTCTACTCTGCTCTCCTGAGACTCCACCTGGACTGTGTTCAGTTCTGGAACCCTCAACATCAGTACATGGAGCTCCAGAGGCCAGAGGAGAACACGGAGAAGATCCGAGGGCTGGAGCAGCTCTGCTCTGGAGCCAGGCTGGGAGAGCTGGGGTGTTCAGCCTGGAAAAGAGAAGGCTCCAGGGAGACCTTAGAGCACCTTCCAGTGCCTGAAGGGGCTCCAGGAAAGCTGGGGAGGGGCTTGGGACAAGGGCAGGGAGGGAGAGGACAAGGGGGGATGGATGAAAACTGGGAGAGGGAGATTGAGGTGAGACATGAGGAGGGAATTCTGGAGTGTGAGGGTGGTGAGAGCCTGGCCCAGGTTGCCCAGGGAAGCTGTGGAAGCCCCATTCTTAGCTGTATACTGAAAAAGTCAAGTTTAAAATGTCACCCCAACTTGTAACAAGCTCCCACATAAACAAACACAGAAGCACAGCCAGGCAGACCCTGCCTGGTGATGTCAGTTTGCAAAGGTGCTGAAGGCAACACATGAGCTTACAGCCAGCATCAAGCCCTTGACAGCCACCAACTCGACCAAAACCAAAGCTGTCCAGTTTTCCTATCACCTTTGGCTGTAACAAATAAGTCAAAACTTTGATGACCCCCCAAGAGAATGATGGCATGTGATTTTTCCCTGTGGTTTGCACAGCAAGAGAGCTTGATGTTCACTCCAGCCCCAACCACCTGGGTTACAGTTTGCACAGCTTAGATGTTTTGTTAAAAACAAAACAAAACAACTTGTTATGCAAAATATGGAAGCAGAGATTTGGAGCATCACACTGAAGGAAAAGAAGGCTTTGTAATATTTGCCAAATACTTCCCAAAGTGCTGCTGGGGCTTCCCCAAAACTCTGGAGAAGCCTCTCTCTCCAGCACAGGAAAGCTCCTTTAGCCTCCAATGAACTGCACCACCAAAGAATCAGAAATGGGTGTGGGGGGGATGATTATCACCCCCAGCTGATAAAAGGTACATCACCCAAGTCAGAGCAGAGAAGAGGAAAGCAACTGGATCTATGATGTTTCAAAAGACAGTCAAGGAGAGAAGATAAATGTATTGGGTTAGTACAGCTCGTTGCAGAGAAACACCCAGAAAACAGATAACCAAAGAACAGCCTAAACCCTTTATTTCTGGCCTTTGGAGAAGAAAGCTTAAGTCTTTTTTTCCACCCCCCCCCCCCCCACTAAGCTCTTTCAAACAAGACAAAGCCTGATTACCTAAGCCACAACAAGGGGCTGAGACAGACAAGGAGGAGAGGCAGCCAACTGGAGAGTGGTGCTTTCTTGGAGGCCCAGAGCAAACAGTTCAAAGTCTGCCCATCAGGTCCCTGATCATCTCAGGAACAGGGCTGGAAATGCAAGGACTTGAGCTGTCATTGCTTCAAAGCCCAGAGACCCACCTCATCTTTGCTCAGAGGAGATCCAGCCCTACTGTCTATCACAGTGAGGTTTTGCTTCTCTCCATAAGCCTTATAATGCTTACAGGAAGGGAAAGCAAACATCTCCCCCAGCTCAGGCTGAGGAATTCCACTTCACAGCATCATACAACGGTTTGGGTTGGAGGGACCTTAAAGACCACCCAGATCCAACCCCCTGCATGGGCAGGGACACCTCCCACCAGCCCAGGCTGCTCCAAGCCCCATCCAACCTGCCCTTCAACACTGCCAGGGATGGGGCAGCCACAGCTTCCCTGGGCAACCTGGGCCAGGCTCTCACCACCCTCACACTCCAGAATTCCCTCCTCATGTCTCACCTCACTCTCCCCTCTCCCAGTTTTCATCCATCCCCCCTTGTCCTCTCCCTCCCTGCCCTTGTCCCAAGCCCCTCCCCAGCTTTCCTGGAGCCCCTTCAGGCACTGGAAGGTGCTCTAAGGTCTCCCTGGAGCCTTCTCTTCTCCAGGCTGAACACCCCAACTCTCCCAGCCTGTCTCCAGAGCAGAGCTGCTCCAGCCCTTGGATCATCTCCGTGGCCTCCTCTGGCTTCCAACAGCTCCACCTCCATCCCGTGCTGGGGGCTCCAGAGCTGGAAACGTGCAGGCACACATTTTGTTGCCAGGTGTGAGCGACTGAGCGACACCCAAGGCCACCGCAGGCAGGTGCTGGGGCACTACCCACCCGCGGACAACACAGCAACGCCCGCACCGAGGCCAAAACGCAGCCCAGACACCCGCCTGGAGGGGCGAGATCCGCTCTTCCCTGCACACACACACAGACGCACACACACAGACAAACACTTGCCCAAGGCAGAGGAGCAGCCCACACATGCAGGATGCAGGAACCACGCTGATCCCCGGGATGAAAGCTGTTACTCCAGCAGGGCTGCAAGGCGCACAGTCCCGACACGCTGCCCCCCCACCCCCCCGGATCAAAACAAAGCCCGTGCCGCGGGCAGCCCTGCCGAGGGGCTGCCCCGGAGCCACCGCCTTCCCCCCCCAGGCCTCTCAGAGCCGGGGGCAGCGCTGCCACCACCGCGGAGAGCGGTGACTTCTCCCGCCACCGGGGACCCCGCTTCACGACACCGGAGCGGGGCGGGAGGTGGGGGGGGGGGAGGCCGCGCCGCGCCGTGCGGGGTCTGGGCCGTGCCGGGCAAGCACAGGGTTCAAGCAGCCTGTGGGCTGAGCCGGCCCGCGAGCTGCTGAGGGGGAATGCGGCCGCGCTGCCCGGGCCGCGGCGCGGGAAGGGCCCGGCCCCGCCACCCACCTGCGTCCATGGCGGCGGCCCCGCCACCGCCGGCCCCGCCGACACACACGGCCCTGCGCCGCGGATGGAGCCGGCGCGGCAGCCGACCAATGGGAGCGGCGCTCCCCCGCCGGCCTGGCCAGCGATTGGCTGTCGGTAGGGTCTCGTCACGGCTCGTCTGAGCCGCCCGGCTTCCTCCGCGCAGAAGGGGGGCTGACATTTTGCCGTACGGAGGGTTGGCGCGGGGATGGCGAGAGGCAGAGGGGCTGGGTGGTGGGGTGGGCGGCAAGGTGGGGCCTGAAGGGGTCCGCTCGTCCCGCACGGCATCGGCAGGAGAGGCCCGTGACGCGGCCGCCCGGGGAGGTTCCTATAGATGGGCGCGGCCATCATGCTGTACGGAGCCGGCCCGGCCCGGCCCCGCCCCTCATGCCCCGGGTGGGTTAATCCTCCCGTGCCCGCCCCTCTCGGAGACGCCTTTGACAGCTGGGCAGCCGCCGCCCACCGAGCCGCTTCGTCGGGTAGGCGGACCCCTTGCAAGGCCCAGGAGGCAAGCGAACGGCGCCGGGAGCCACCCCCCCTCCCCCCAACCTCTCACCCCCCCCAATTCTGTCCCCGCCCCACCAGCCCTGTACGGCGGAACCTCGTCCAAAATGGCGGCGGCCTTGCCGGCGGCCGCCATCTTGGCTGACGGCAGTTCCGTACAGAAACCCCTTCCCCAGCAGCGGAGGGGCGGCCGGGGTGACCTGGCTCCGCCATCTTGCCGTACGGCTGGCGGCGGCCCGGGCCGGCGGGCGGGCGGGGGCCGGGGCGGGCCCGGCCGGCGGGCGGGCGGCCGGAGATGGTGATCTGCTGCGCCGCCGCCAACTGCTCCAACCGGCAGGGGAAGGCGGACCAGGGCGCCGTCTCCTTCCACAGGTAAGGGCGGGCGGCCGCCCGGCCCTTTGGCAGCCCCGCCGCCCCCGGCCCCTCCTGCCCAGCGCTCCCCTCCGGCCTAGCCGGGCCCGCAGGCGCTGCCCCTGCCGGGCTGCCCGGCTCCTCCGGCCCCGCCAGGGCAGCGCCCGGCCTTTTGTTTCCCCTCGGCGCCGGGGGAACCGGCTTTTTAGGCTCCTGAACGCCTCCAGCCAGCGGCCCGGCAGCTCCTCCCGGCCGCCGCGGGGCCCGCGCTCCGGCCTGTCTCCCCGTCTCTGCCCTCAGCAGAGGCCTCGCCGGGGATGCTGCCCTGGGTGAGTCCCCGGGGAGGCTCTGGAGCTCAGGGTGAGCCCGGCTTGGGGAAAAGGCGCCTGGTTCGACTGCTTGGAGTTTTACACCTCGTTGAGGATACCGGCAGCCGGTGGGCAGGGCTGAGAGGGAGCCGGGGGGGCGTGGGGGGGTGGGTGGTCGTTGCATCCTTGCTGCTCGCGGGCAGGTTGTTGTGTTCCTCCCGGGGGTAGGTGGGGAGCTGAATCATCGTCAGTCGGTGGCTGATGAAAAGGGGAAGCGACGCTGTAGGTTCGGTGCTGGTTTGTGGAGCTGTGATCAGCGGGAACCACTGCGGAGTGTTCTGGCCCAAGGTGAAGCAATCCTCAAACGAGCTTGACCTGCTAAAATTCACAAGGTTACCAAAACCTAAGAGTCACCGACCCTTCTGATTTCTTATTTTTTCATGGTGTTTTTTTTTTGTCTGTTTGCCTGTTTTTTTTTTTTCAGGTTCCCTCTGAAGGATTCGAAGCGTCTGATTCAGTGGCTGAAAGCTGTTCAGAGAGACAACTGGACTCCCACCAAGTACTCCTTTCTTTGCAGTGAGCATTTCACCAAAGACAGCTTCTCCAAGCGCCTGGAAGACCAGCACAGGTTGCTGAAACCCACGGCTGTCCCCACCATCTTCCAGCTCGCTGAGACAAAACACGACAACCTGGATTATGTCAGAAGCAGGAGAAAAATAGCCAGCCAGGTGCCTCTGCAGGATGGAGAAGACCCGAGGGAAGGAGGCTGTGAGGTAGTTCAGAGGACCCCTTCTCCTGGCCAGGACTTCATGGTGATGCAAAGGAAGGAAGAGATGGAGGAGGCGACTTTGCAGGAGGAGATGGGATCGACGTCTGAGGAGGAGGGAGAGAACCTCCACAGCCAGCTGGACAGCCCTCGGAGAAGGACGTTAGGTGATAACTTGGTTGCAAAGCCTGGACTTCAGAAAAAGCCTGAGAGGTCTTCTGTGGAGGACTGTCCCAAAGCCAGCTGGATGGGGAGCTGGGTGGCAGACAGAAGCGGCGTGTCCGTCGACGACTTCACGCCTCCTGCCTCTGGTGCTTGCAAGTTCATTGGCTCCCTTCACTCCTACAGCTTTTCCTCCAAGCATGCCAGAGAGAGGCCGTCTTTCCCAAAAGAGCAGCTAGAAAGGAAAAGGCCAAAGAGAGACGTGGAACCAAGCTGCAGCAGCCACCTTCTGGGCCACGAGAAGGTGGTCGCCGAGGCCTCCCCGACTTCCTCCCTCACCGCCACCCCTCAGAAACCTTCCCAGGGCTTGTCAGCTTCCCCAGCAGACCTCACCCCTCAGCCTGCTGCCGAGGCTGTGGTGGGGCAGAAGGGTGACACGGATGCCAACCCCATGTCCATCAACGAGGTCATCATGTCAGCCTCAGGAGCTTGCAAGCTGATCGACTCCCTCCACTCGTACTGTTTCTCCTCCCGGCAGAGCAAAAGCCAAGTGTGCTGCTTGAGGGAGCAGGTGGAGAAGAAGAATGGAGAGCTGAAACTTCTGAGGCAGAGGATCAGCCGCTCTGACAGCCAAGTCAGGAAGCTGAAGGAGAAGCTAGATGAGCTGAAGAGGATCAGTTTCCCTTACTTGAACAGCCTGCTGTCCCAGGACTGTGGTCAGTATTCCCAGGGGCTTTGCCTTGAGATGGAGTTGGCTGTTTCCTTAGCACTGAGAGGGTGTTGGAGTTAGGGATCAGAAAGATATGGTGGGTAAAAGAGATGAGAAAGGTCCTTTTTTTTTGAAGGAGAAGGGATTAGATTGAGAGGACAAGGGGGACTGGATTAAAACTGAAAGAGGGGAGATTTTGCTTGGACATGAGGAGGAAATTCCTCACTGTGAGGGTGGTGAGACCCTGGCCCAGGTTGCCCAGGGAAGCTGTGGAATTTTGTGTTAGACCAACAGGCAGAGGGGAAATAATTAGGTTTTGGGGCACATCAGCTGTTTTTTATAACCCAGAAGTTTCCAAGGTGATTCCTGGTGTGGACTGGGACATTACATCATGGTGGTACAGGCAGCTCTCTTGAGGTTGTTTATATTTTTTCCCCCCTTCCTGCATTATTTTAACTTGTTTGTGACCCTGTTAGGATTTGCCTTTGGAGTGTGCATGTGAATTTTTGCTGTGTGTCCATGTGCTGTGATGGGCAGCAGGTATCTGGGAAAGCTGTTAAAGTCTCCAGTGATGGAAGAAGTACTTCTGGTCTTAGCTTTCATATACTCAGTACTTGGAATATATTAGATCTAAGTGAAGTGGTAGGTGTAAAATATGACAATGTCATGATACACAGTGAGGTTGCATTTTGTGACTGAACTCCTGTGTTTGGTTTGATCATTCCCTCCTCTGGAAGGCAGAAGAAGGCAGGGAACAGATCATAAAGTGGGAACAGATGAGGAATGATTTCTCTATCAATTAAGGAAAACAATCAAGACATCAGAAGATGGAGGGGAACTCAGTGAGGGACAAGGTCAGGTCAAAAGGTGGTCGAATAGGGCTCTAAATCTTTTTCTTGCAAGAAAAGTTTAATATAGAGCTGCTAAAACTTGTGCACAATGTATCTAGTTGCAAGATACAATTCAGGGGAAGAGTTGAGGAGCATCTAAGGGTGTTTGATGTTGGTGTGGCTGCTGAGAAAATGTTGAGTTACCTTGTGAAGGATGCATGACTTGGGGCTTTCTTGAAGAAGTTGCCTGCGGAGGGTTGAGTGTCTTCTGATAGTAATTCTCACATCTCTTCTCCATGTAGCATTAGACATGGTCAGAAAGCCTTTTGACAAGGGATTAGATTGAGAGGGCAAGGGGGAGTGGATTAAAACTGGCAGAGGGGAGATTTAGGTTGTACATGAGGAGGAAATTCTGGAGTGTGAGGGTGGTGAGAGCCTGGCCCAGGTTGCCCAGGGAAGCTGTGGCTGCCCCATCCCTGGCAGTGTTGAAGGGCAGGTTGGATGGGGCTTGGAGCAGCCTGGGCTGGTGGGAGGTGTCCCTGCCCATGCAGGGGGTTGGAACTGGATGATCTTTAAGGTCTCTTCCAACCCAACCCATTCCATGATGCTGTGAAGCATGGCAGAACAGACATGTTCTCCAGACTATCCCAGCATGACCAGCTTCCTCACTCAAATCAAGAAAATCAACCCCAACAAAATCCTTGAAGTTTCATGTCCAACCCTACCTTCCCCAGCTGTTCTTCATATTCCAAAGTATGGGAAAACTCACACTTTGATTTGGGTAGAGGGACAAAAAAGAATGGTCTTTTTCCCCCTATGGGAAATCAACCTAGTCTTACTTGTAACTTCTGGTCTGTATCTTTCTATTGTTTTGGTGTCAAGCTAAAGAGAAAAACTAAATACAATATTAGGGTTCTGTAATTGCTATTCATATAAGAACTATGATTACTTTTTTCTCTCCTGAGATGGAGATGTTCTTATCCATATGTCTTTGAGAGCCTCAGAGTATACAGAGCCATGCTGTGACATTAGGAATACCTTCTATAAGAACATAAATATTGTATATTCTGTTTTCTAAGGGAAAATGTACATTTTTAAATGAATTGACCAACCTGTTTCTTACCAACAGAACTGGAGATCAAGATGTGAAAACAAACCATTTCAGGGATTGTAGTTTGCTGTGGTGGGAAGTTCTTATGGCACCTTTTGGCTGGTGACCTTTTACAAGATTTTCTTGGTGGCTGGCTGGTTGTTTTGTTGTTTATTGTTGGGTTTTTTCCCCTTTTTTAGCTGAATTTTGCACCTCCTCTGCCTTGTGTGCTCACAGCAATAGTTTATGGCAGCCAAAATACCTGATCCGGTGCAGCTGGTTGCTGCTGGGCAGGGTCTGGTTTATGCCTAGACACTAAATCTTACTGTCATGCAAAGTTGAGTTGAAAAAAGGGCTTTTTGGTGTTCTACAGTCAGGTAACTTATTAGGTTAATAATAACAGTAGTTTGTGTTGGTAGCTGCAATTCAGTTCTCCTCCTCATCTGGTGTGCAGCGGAGGTGATGCTACTAGCTCTGAACCTGAGCCTGCATTTTTTTCTCTTCCAGAGGCTGTGCCTTGGGGATGGGGAGTGTAAGTAAAACAGCTGACTGGACAGACTTGTGCAGGTTGTTTCATGTCTGTATATTCCATATGGAGTGGGACTGGGGGATTTGGGAGGGGTCCCACAATCTGTGGGATCTCTCTTTGCTGCTGCGTGATGATGTCCAGCTGCTCCCCCAAAACCCCAAGCAGAAAACTGAGCTTGAGACCCACACCCACTGAGCAGATCTTGGTAGTAGTTCTCAACTGATATTTTTCTCCAGTGTGACAGATTTCTATACTGGCTGTACCCAAACTCCCAACTGGCTGGAAAGAGCAAGTTCCTGAGGACTTGAGCTGACTCAGTCTGGGCGAGTTTGGCTCTCAGGGAGCTCAGTCTGTCACCCTGTACTCAAGTGGTGTTTCCCAACCTGTCTTAACAGGAGGATCGACCAGCTGGTTTCTAGAAGAAGCCCTGGGCTGTTCCCTGCACAGCTGCCACAGTGACCTTTTCCATCTACACTTTGAATTTGCTTGCTTGGTTGGTAGGAAAATGTTTCCTTCTGTTTCTGAGGTCCGTGGAGCAAAGGCTGAGGAGCAGCAGAGGACTGTGGTTAGGCATGATGCACCAGGCAGAACAAGGTTAGATGCATCTTCTGGAGAATGGCAGGATGCAATGGGAGAAGTTAGGGAGAAATTAGATGCATCCAGTGTGCTGGGAAATGGGAGACTGTTCCCACAGCCCTGTCCTCTGATACACAACGACTATCTAATCATCTTGTCCTGCTTGGAGGTTTCACAGCTCTGCTGCATCATCCTCCCCCAGTATTAGGACACACAGGAGCTGCTCCTTGCACAAGGCCACCTCGTCTTAACAGGCTCAAGTTTGGTCCTTTTGTCAAACTACATCTCCCAGCAGGCACTGGGATGGATGTCCTACCTACTCATGAGATCACTTCCCTCATGGCCATCTTCTCAGCCCTGTGCTGAACACTTTCTGGAGAGCCAGGGTGGTTAGAGAGCTCATCCAAGGCAGAGAGGCATAACTCTGCAGACTATGGCTGACAGTGGAGCAAACACAGGTATGATTCCTTGGGATTGAAGTCTCTATGTTGATCAGGGAGGTAAAAATCCAGCTGCTTGAGCATACGTGGAGCCTCTTCCAAACTCCACGTCTGCTCCCATCAAGGTCATATTAAAGGCAGGAGAGTTTGCAAAATGGATCCATAAGGAACATGATTAGAATTTTGCTAAGGATCTGTAGAAAATCATCTTTTCTTCCAGCTTAAGCTTGTTTTTCAGTTTTTGTATAAAGCCAGCTTAGAGGTGCCATTGTTTATAATACTCCTTCCATGGGAATGAAGCGTAGTTGGTGAACTCTGGGGACAAAGAGGAGGAGTTGAACATCTTAAATGTCTGGGTTTGTGCTGGGATGGAGTCATGGTGTCTGGCCTGAGGTGCTTTTTCCCTTTGAGGTGGCAAAATGGGTTTTTGTTCCAGCTGCAGGAAACAAACAGAAAATCAGGTTCCTCAGTGAGGAGTGAGGTTGTGTCCTTCCACGTGTCTGACCAGGACTTGAACAGCAACGGGTCCCTGTCTGGTTTAGCTTGAAGATGAAAGACTTCTCATGGATTGCAGAGATGGGTTGTCAGAAAAATTGCTTCTACCAGGGCAGTCACTGCTAACCTGGGAACTGCATGTTAACTTGGGAGCTAGATTTTGGAAGAAACGTGCTCTTATTTTGAGGTGGCAGGTGCTGCTTTTGATTTCTTGTCCTCCCAGGGGTGGGAAGCCTGGGTCGGTGGAGGAAGTGGTTGTCACAAAGATCAAGTGGGCTATAAAAGCAAGCTAAGAGTGAGATAAGGGGAGGGAATATGTGTGCATAGGTTAGGAGCAGGGCTGAATCTGTGGCAAAAGGCATCACAACAGGGCTTAGGTGGGACATCACAGCACCCATGGCCTGAGCACATGCTGCCTCGTGCTCCCCATGGAAGCAACCAGCATGGTTGATCAGGGAGGTGGCTCTTTCACCACCCTCTGGGAGAGAAAGGCAGTTGGAAGGGGGGAACCAAAACTTTTTGCTCCACTTTTTCTTGCTTATTTTTCCCCACAGTGGAATAGTGGTTTTTTCTAGGTTTTTTTCCCCAGTAGCCTACACAGCTTGTGCATTAAGCATTTAATTCTGCAGGGAGTTGGCAATGACTCACAACAGGGAAAAAAAAAACCCAGCTTGCAACTAGAGAGCAATGAAAATGCTAACTCAGGGAAACCTGAGAGAAAGTAAAACCCAGTGAGGTAAGCTCAGGTAGGAGATGTGGGTTTCTCATAATAGTGTAGAATTTAAAACATGTTTTCTCTGTGTTTTGTGGTCCAGGAGAAAGCTGACAGTGACTGCAGGCACTGAAGCATTTTGCCACAGAGGTTAGAAACAGAAGCAAAACCACCTTGGGCATGAAATGAATTACTAAGATAGGCTGTCAGATGAAAAGTGGTGAATATAACCCCTTACCCAGCTTGTAGAGCAGAGATGGAGCTAGAGCATGTCAGTACTGGGAGTGGTTTCCTGGGCGCAGCACCAGCAAAGTGCAGCACTTGGGGAAGGGCAGCAGAGTGCAAAGCCACTTTCTGTACTTAAATATGGAAAAAATATGCTGAAAAAGGCTGCTGCTTAATTACCAGAACCTGGATGATGATGGTTTAAATCCAAAGTGACTCAGCTGAAGAAAGGGCCTGGGAGGGTTGTAGACCCTGCCCTTTGGAGATGGAGCAGGTGCTGCGTGAGTTGGTTTAGTTTTTGTTTGGGGTGGGCTTTTTTTGTTTTTGTTTTGGTATTTTTCCTTAAGTTTCCTGCAGCAAGTATTGCCCAGCTTAGGACAGACAGGTTAGCTGCCTTGTTAGCCACCAGCTGGCTGCTCAGGCTGCAGTTCTGCTGATAAAGCTGAGTAGGAATTTGTGCCAGCTTCGCTTTCCGTGCCAGGGATTCCACTTGAGAGCCAGGCTGGCTGAAGCCTGTGTAGACGTGGCCCCAGGGGCTTGTCCAGCTGCTTTGTCTGGTTTGTCTCATGGCAGGGAGAGCTGCAGAGCATGGACAGGGAGGGATTTGACCTGTAAACCCTCCATGAATGGGAAAGAGGCAGAAAGAGCCCAGCCCACCTGCGAGTTGGGAGGGATGAAGTGGGGTCAGAGGGTGAAATGGAGCTGACTTGTGTCAGAAATGGAGCAGGACCCAGGCCTGGCAGTTTTGGCCTGAGTGGCTTCCTGAAGACAAAAGATCTCAGTGATCAGGTTGCTTATGTGCCTGTGGTTTTTCTGTCTCCCAGGGTGTTGCAGCTTGTGAGTGTGGTGGCTCATGTCAGTCTGGTTAAGGACTTGGTGGGTCCTTAACAGCTTCAAGGAGGTGTATCATCTGGTAGAGGAAAGTGACTCCAGGAATGTCCTTGTTGAGAAATAGGCTGTAGTGTAGTGTGAGCTTCCCTGCTGTTAGATAAAAGAGCAACTCTGCAAGGGGATGCAAGAGAACCAACATTAAGAGGACCCCTTCTGAGGCTGGAGCTTTAGACATGGCAGCTCAGCCCTACACGGCCACTTGCTCCCTCCCCCTGGTGGGATGGGGAGAGGAAGGGAAGGGTCAAAGTGAGAAGACTCCTGGGTTGACATCAAGAAAGTTTAATAGGTAAAGCAGAAGCTGCACATGCAAGCAAAACTGGTTCCCAGTGCAGATGTGTATTGGACCATCTCCAGGAGAGCAGGGCTCCATCACACCCAGCAGTTCCTTGGGAAGAGATAACTGCTTAAAACTGGCAGAGGGGAGATTGAGGTGAGACATGAGGAGGAAATTCTTTAGTGTGAGGGTGGTGAGAGCCTGGCCCGGGTTGATGGACTCAACCAGCCTCTCTCCTGACTGCCTCTCAGCTCAGCTCTCTGGCACAGAAGGCTGCCAAGGAGAGAAAAGGGGCTTAGTCCACTAGTCAGAGCCCAAAACCAGAGGTAAGAAGGGCACTGCATAGGGGTGTGATCAGGATGTGTCTGCTCTGCTGCACTTCACTGAGGCTCTGGGCCTTGTTCCACCAGCACTTCTGTTCCTCTCAGCTTTTCCAAAAGCTCCTGTTGGCTTTGCTGCCACCCAGGTGGTTTGGAAAAGTGATAATGGTTGCTTGAGCATGTTGTTTGTCCAAATGGCATAGACTTCAGGATATCCAGTTACATCTTCACTGTTCAGCTGGCTGGAAGTCCAGCTCTTTGGAAGTGAGACTGGCTTGCCTGGTCAGTCACCTGAATCATTGTGGTTGGAAGGGACCTGCACCCACAGCAAGGCAGTGGGGTGAAGTTCTGGGTGCTGTGAGCCATCAGTTGCCTCCTCTTGGTTTATAACCAGGTCTAAAGAGTGGAAATGGCTCAAGCAATTTCTTCTATCTCTCGTTTTTATACTTCTCCCTGAAAGGCTGTCAGGTTGGCAAGCAGAAGAGGGTGAAAGTGCCTGTTAGGAGCACTCAGTTGACAGAAAGCATCTAGCTCCTGGGCTTGTTGCCTCCTCCTGACCCAGGAGAGGGCAGCAGCAGCCCAGGCTATGATCTCTTCTAGGTTTTCCAACGCTCTGCTCTTCCCTTCCACGGTGGGAGGGAGTTCGAGCCTGCAAAATGCTTGGAAAGAAACTCAGTGTGTGCAGCAGCAACTGGAAGGCAAATACCAGTTTGGACGTGGCAGCAATACTGTCCTTCTGCACCAAAGTGCACGTTCTCAGCATGAAAATAGGAAGGGAAACTGATTCTTAAGAAGTATGGGGGTTCTTGTAGCAGTAATTCGGGGCTTCTCTTACCAGTTTTGAGCTCTTTGCTGCACCAGGAAATAATGTTCTGTTGCTTTGGTTGCTCACAGCAGGGGTGGAAGGTAAGTACAAGGGAATACTCTCTGGTACCCTGACACTGCTGTGTGGATCTTAGGAGCCCCTTCTCAGCACCCTGGGCAAGCTGGTGGGGAACGCCCAGGCTGCCAGGATGGGCTTGGCAAAGGCTGGCTCTGATGCAGAGAGTTTTGTCACCTGTTTCATAGTGAGCTCTCCTGTTTTCTCATGTTGCTTCACTTGAAAAATACTTCAGGATAAAGAAGAGTAATTAGTATCTTGTTGACATGCTGGCTGGCTTTCTAGAAGAAAGAGAATGAATAACAGAAGTGAGATTTCTCTTCTACCCAGGAAAATGCATCTTCCCCCTCCTTTGATACTCCAGGTGTGGACTCTCTGTTCTTCCTCCTCACTCAGTCTCTTTAGCCTGACTTTTGGGGTTAAACAAAGTGAAACTCAGACTGGTGGAGCAAATTTTTTTTCCAGAGCATCACCTTTTTAAGGTCATTATTTCTCCCTGCAGCTGAGTCCATGCCTTTTAGACCAGCTGGACAGGTAACTTGTCCTTGCATTAGATGATTCGATGTTGAAAACAACCCTCCTCAGCCACCACCCTCAGCCTGCCAGAGTCATTTATCACCTGAGTGGGAGGATTTCATGCTTTAAGGAGACTTCAGCCATACTTGTCTGCATAACACAGAGCAGTGGGCACCTCACTTCTGTTGGGATTGCTCTTCCCTGAGGTCCCAGGGGTGCTGAATTCCTTTCGCTGCTTCCATCTTGGGAATGGCTCTGCTTTCCCCTTCATGTGGCTTTAGATGGGTTGTCTCCATTTCTCTGGTTGATATTTTTCCCAGGTCACACCCCCTGAAATCACAGCAGAAAGCAAAACCTGTTTATCAAAGCTTTTCTAAAAAGATTCATTAGAGAAGATTTTCTTGCCTTTGTGAAGCAGACCTTGGTTGCCTCCATAAATGCAGCAACAAAGGGGAGTAGCTTTCTCTTCCATTTACACTTTTAACATGCAGACACCCTCATCTTTTTAAAGCATTTCACTTGCCCTCAGTCCAGAGCCTCACCAGAACAACTTCTGAACCATCTCTGTCTCTCTTTGTACAAGTACAGGTCATTGTTAACCTCTCAAACCCAACACCTTACAGCCCCATTTTCATCTTGAATATGAATAGAATATGAATATTCTTTTTCCTCTGAAGTGGGGACTCATTTCCTTGGTCTCTGGAACAAACAGGAGCAGTCCATGCCCAGTGCTTGGGAAAATCATGCCAAGGATTTAATTGAATTTAAAGAGTTCATTATCATTGAGTGAGAATTCCTTATACTGAGGTTTCAGTCTCCTTCCCTGCGTGTAGATTGGAGGGAGGTTTCTCTTCAGGTCCAGCTACAGAGAGGAGTCAGAAATGGACCACTTGGAATAGTTCTCTGTGTCAGGCCAAGGGCAAATTTGAAACCAGAGCTGCTTTCCATGACTGTTCCCTGGTCCCTATCTCCTCGGAGCTGACCCTGCTCCAGAGAAGAGCTGCACTGGACCATTTTTGAGGTGGTTTGTGCTCATCTCCACCCAGCTCACAGCAAGCTGCAGAGCACAGATCCCTGAATTTACTTCCCTTCTCCTTCCTCCAGAAACTCCCCAGCTGAATCCTGTGATGGAGCCCCTGTCCTGGATGCTGGGCACCTGGCTCTCAGACCCACCAGGAGATGGCACCTTCCCTACCATGAAGCCTTTCCAGTACCTGGAAGAAGTGCACATCTCTCACGTGGGGCAGCCCATGCTGAACTTCTCGTAAGTCTGGGGGTTTGGCTGCAACTTCTGGATCAGGTTGTGTTTCTTTCCCAGTCGCAGGGTAAACAAGTTTTCACCTACCAGCTGAGACGTTGCAATGATAGTGTAACTGCATGGGGTGACTTTAGTTTTCCTTGAAAACTTGTCATTAAGTGGCAGCCAGAGTCACTGCAGATGCACTAGCCCAAGGGTACAGGGCACTTCTGCAGGGCTTCTGGCAAGTGGAGAACTTTCTTCAACCTGGAGAAGAGAAGGCTCTGGGGAGACCTCATAGCTGCCGTCCAGTGCCTGAAGGGGCTCCAGGAAAGCTGGGGAGGGACTTGGGACAAGGGCAGGGAGGGAGAGGGCAAGGGGGGATGGATGAAAACTATGAGAGGGAGATTGAGGTGAGACATGAGGAGGGAATTCTGGAGTGTGAGGGTGGTGAGAGCCTGGCCCAGGTTGCCCAGGGAAGCTGTGGCTGCCCCATCCCTGGCAGTGTTGAAGGGCAGGTTGGCTGGGGCTTGGAGCAGCCTGGGCTGGTGGGAGGTGTCCCTGCCCATGGCAGGGGGGTTGGGAATAGATGATCTTGAAGGTCCTTCCAACCCAAACCGCTCTGATTCTACGAAGTGAGCACCTCTGAGCTCGTGCAGAGCCCACACTGCAGGATCAGACCCTGTGGCCTGCCAGCCTGGAGGGTTACACAGGGAGATAATACTGCAGGCAATGGTGGTTAAATAAGTTTCCTCCGAGATGAAACCAGGTCAAACACTGGTTTGAGTGCAACAAACAGCAGCTTTGGTGTTCTGATTCCCCCTCAGGTTCAACGCCTTCCATCCCGACACCAGGAAGCCCATGCACCGAGAGTGTGGCTTCATCCGCCTCAAACCTGACACTAACAAGGTGGCCTTCATCAGTGCCCAGAACACAGGTACACACCCCATGGTCCCTGCTGAGGAAAAGAGGAGGTCCTGACCTTGCTGTGCCATTCCATCACTTTCCCAGGAAATGATTGCACCTCTCACCATTTTGTTTCATCCGGTTTTATTTGTTTTCCGCTGGGGATTCAGGGCCAAAAAGCAGTGATGCTGCCAACACAGGGGGAAAGTAAAATCAAGACATGAGTTTGTGTCCAAAGCACTGAGTTTCTAGGACTGGCTAGGTGGCCTTGCCAGGACAGTGTGGCTTTCTGGGACAGGAGAGGACTGCAAGTAGAATTACTGCTCCTGTAGGGGACTCGAGGGGTGTCCTTTCCTCAGCTGGTGTTTGCAGACACTTTGTAAACCAAAAGAACAAATGCTTCTGGGAAAGAGTTGCCATCTCAGCCTTAATGATGGCAGGTGGTGAGTGGCCAGTGACATTCCTGCTGCCTTCCTGGCCTCCTGGTCTTTTTTTGTGGAGGAACATGTACAGATAAGATGCATGTACAGATAAGATGCCTCGTTCATGCTGCTCGTGTGAGTTGGCCACAGTGCTAGAAACAGAGAGGTGTGTGTCATGGTTCATGAGCTCCTGGGTCTGGAGTCCTCCTCTAGTGTCATATTTGGCCAGCTGCTCCTTCTAAGGAGGGCCAGATTTAACATCCCACTTAAACTCTTATTCCTGATGTCAACTCTTGCTGTATTTGGTTCTGTGGTCTAAGGTGGCCCTGGCCAGGTGTGGCTGTGGTGGGGTTTAAACCCCCCTTTGCTACCTCTTCACCAGGGCATGTTTGGTGTGACCCATCTAGGAGGTTCCCTGTCAGAGACCCTGCCTGGGCTGTGGCACCATGAAGAGCCTCTGCAGCTCCAACAGGAGGAGGGGACCTTCTCTCCTCCTGTGCCCTCAACAACCCCAAAGAGCAATCTCAGTGCAGCCTTTCATAGCTTCTAAACCAAGAGCATCTCTCACTGTCTGGCTGTGGTGCCTTGGTTCTTGTTACACACCTTACAGGGATGGAAAGAGAGGGAACTGCATCAAAATTCTTGCAAGGGAAAGGGAGTGAAAACCCATTTGATGCTTAAATTTGCATCTAAAACTTGTGGGCAGTTGCTGAGGGGAAAACTACCCGTTGGAAGGCCATACTTATTGTGACCTGGTTAATGAACCTTTATAGCCTAATTATGTTTATGACCTTGCTTCTTGCTAGGTCTGGTGGAGGTGGAGGAAGGAGAGGTGAATGGACAAGAGCTGTCTATAGCTTCTCACTCCATAGCCAGGATCTCCTTTGCCAAGAAGCCCCACGTAGAGCAGGTGAGTGAATGGCTCACAGCACGTGCACCTAGTATTGCTAGCCCTAGAAGGTGGCTCATTGAGAAGACAGGTTGATTAGCCTGCTTTCATGATAGATGGCCATCAGGAGTTCTTGGAAATACTTGTTTATTTTCTACATCCTTGTTTATCCTCTCTGTAACAGCCTTCAGGAGATATTTCATACATTCTAAGGCACAGGGGGATTGTTAAGATAACTGCTGTGCTGAATCAGACCAGCCAACCCAGAATCCTGTCTCCAGCAGTGGCCAATAGCAGGTCCTTAGGGAAGAGAGTGGGAAAGTCTTGTCTAAGTAGCCTTGTACAGCAGTTACTTCTTAGTGCTGAGCTGCTGGATTCATTCCAGTGTGAGAGTATGTCCAGTAAGGGATGTCCAGGATGGGGCCTCCTCAGGATATTTCAGGAATGCCTGCCTTTCACTGGAGCTCCACCTTGTCTTTGCACATCTTGCTTGCTTCTCAGGGCATTCACAAGTTTCTCTGGGCTCTTTCCCCATCTCTGGCTATTTGGCAGGGCTGGCACTTGCTGTGGGAGGTGTCCCTGCCCATCTTTAAGGTCCCTTCCAACCCAAACCCTTTTGTGACGCCACCAGTTGAGCCCTCTTGATGGAGCCACTCTGGCTGTGTGTTGTGACCTGCAGAGAGCCCCAGTGGTTTTGAAGTCTCCCTGAGGGACATCATCTAGCATTTCCCTGGGCCACCAGCCAGGAGCCACTCTTCTGGTGAAGGGATGTTGGCCCTGCTGAGGTGATGGCAGCAGAAGCACCAGGATGCTGCGTTGCTCCACGGATAATGGTCTTGGAGCTGGTATTTTGGAAAGGGCTGCCTTCTCTAGGAGAGGACTTCTCACTGGCTTGTGGGGCTGCAGGGAGCATATCCTTCCTTCTGTGGTGAGCCTGTCCTTCCATCCATGGTGTGCTGACAGCAAGCACAAGGATGGCAAAGGGAAGGCAGGAAGCTCAGGTGAGGAACTGAGCCTGTGGATGCTGTTTGCTTGATTATTTTTTCTTATGTCACTTCTTTTCTCACCCCCCTCTGTTTAGATCACCAGAAAATTCAGGCTTAATTCCGATGGGAAACTTGAACAAACTGTCTCCATGGCAACCACTACACAGCCCATGACCCAGCACCTCCACATCACCTACAAGAAGGTGACTCCCTGACCCCAGGAGGGCTGGGTGTCCCTGCTGAGGGTCAGGAGCAGCTGGGGAACACAGCAGGGCAGCCCCTGGAACTGGCTGCCTGTGCTGGGCCGTGGGGCTGCCCGTCCTGTTGAGAATGTTACTCAGATGTTTATGTAATGGTATATTAAAAAAAAAAGAAAAAGAAAAAAAAGAAAAAAAGAAAAAAGAAATAAAAAGCTTTTATTTTTAAGGCTGTGTTCTTTGGGCATGTCTGTGTGTCCTGCGTGTCCCTCTGGCCTGGCAGTGGGTACAGAGGGGCTTTTTTGGCTTCCTTACCCACCCTCCTGGACCCTTCTCTGCATCCTGAAGAGCACACAGAAGCAGCAGGATCAGGAATGGATTTGCTGTGCAGGGACAGCCCCCCAGAACTCCAGCTCCTGCCTAAAGGAGCTTGGTTTAAATATTTGGAGGGAGCACCTGCCTCTTGCTGTGGGAGCAAGACCTGCTGTGGGACCTGATCCTGAAGGTGCTGTCCAGCTGACTTGAGAGGACTGGGATCAGGATCAGACCTTATCTAGCTCCAGTGCAGAGTGTCACAAGAATGTGGGTGACAATTGTGAGCCAACAGACCTTAGGGAAGGTCTGAAGAGTGGGATGGATCTTGGGCAGTCCTTTGTTCTGACACGGGAGTCGTGATGCAGCTTCTGACCATCGTGATGTCTCATCCAGTCCCTCAGCAAGGAGGGAGGCAAAGGTCCAGCACTGCTTCTGGTCTATAGCACAGGTAAGAGATGGCTGTGGCTCTGTTTCTCCACTGATTGGTTCCAGAGGCTTTCTGTGGTGGGTGTGTGGCTCTAGAGAAGGCCCTGGTGCTGACATTTCTTGCTCACAAGCTCTCTCTGCCAACCACTGTGCAGAACCTCTACACGAGGCCACAAGGGGTCTGATTTCCACCTGTTACTTCCTCCAGAACCGAAGACCTTTGGTCAAAGGGATTGAAAACCTCTGTGGTTCTGGAAAAACCTGCTCTGGCAGCAGCTCTGAGCTTCATGCTGGTATCCTCAGTGTATTTCCAGGGAGCATAAAATGTCCTGGGCCAGCTTCCTTCATGCTCTCACCTTATTCCTCCTGCTGCCACAAATGGATTGTAACTTGCCAGGCTTTTCTTTCAGGATCCAGCTGGGCTTTTAGGAGGAACATGGGGAACTGCCCCAGCAGGCTGGCTCCACATGGTCCCATCAGGCCACCGTGGTTTTGGCATATGCAGAAGTGAAATAAAAGCAGAGTCTCCAGAGATCCAGCCAGTTGAGAGGGGATGAACATTCCCATTAATGTGTAATTAATGTGCAGCTCTGGCTGCAGTTCTTTTGGCAGTGCAGAGTTAATTACAACTCGAGTGTAAAGCCTTGCACATGGATTTTATTTACTGCCTTATTGGTAGCATCTGTTCTCCCAGTGCAAGGGCTCAGCTGTTTGCTCTTCTTCAAGGAAAGCAGAAACAAGTCATTGCCTAGATGGCCTGTGCTGACTTAGATGCTTTAGCTGGAAAGATCTTGGGCTGCATCAGAAGCAGCGTGGCCAGCAGGGCTAAGGAGGGGATTCTCCCCCTCTACTCTGCTCTTGTGAGACCCCCCTTTGCAGTGCTGGGTTCAGTTCTGGAGCCCCCAACACAGGAAGGATGTGGAGCTGTTGCAGTGAGTCCAGAGGAGGCCACGGAGATGATCTGAGGGAGCAGGTCGGCTCTGGAGACAGGCTGGGAGAGTTGGGGTGTTCAGCCTGGAGAAGAGAAGGCTCCAGGGAGACCTGAGAGCACCTTCCAGTGCCTGAAGGGGCTCCAGGAAAGCTGGGGAGGTGCTTGGGACAAGGGCAGGGAGGGAGAGGACAAGGGCGGATGGATGAAAACTGGGAGAGGGGAGATTGAGGTGAGACATGAGGAGGGAATTCTGGAGTGTGAGGGTGGTGAGAGCCTGGCCCAGGTTGCCCAGGGAAGCTGTGGCTGCCCCATCCCTGGCAGTGTTGAAGGGCAGGTTGGATGGGGCTTGGAGCAACCTGGGCTGGTGGGAGGTGCAGGGGGTTGGATCTGGATGATCTGGAAGGTCCCTTCCAACCCAAACCAGTCTGGGATTCAATGATGATTTTACCCCTGTGTTTTCCTTTTGACCCAGATTGTTTCCTTCATGCCTTGCCCGGGCACCTGAGCCCATCCCAACACGGATGGGGGCACAGGGCTTCAGCCCCACACCCAAAAGGTCTCCCTGTTTTTTACAGTCTTCTCCAGCAAGAGCCACGGGGCATGGCCAGGGCCTGGCACTGCAGGTCGAATTGCTCACTGCAGCCACTTCCTTGGCTGCCTTCCTGGCCTGGCTTTGCTGCCCAGGGCATTTCCTGAGGAAGATGAAATGCTGGATTTGTTAAGTGGATTTTGTGGCAAATGCAAGTGAAGTGGCTGCAAATACAAGGGGGAGAGGCCCCTTCACGGAGGGCACAAGGGGAGGAGGGAAACGTCTGAAGTGGGGAGGGGTGATGCACCCCCTGAAAAGTGTGTGGTGCCTGTGGTGTGACAGGGAGGTTCCTCACCCCCAGCTCGTGGTAGGAAAATTCCAAACTGGCCCATTCCAACTGAAGGAAGAGGCTGGGATGCCGGGCATGGAATTCCAAAGGTCAATATTTACTCATGGCCATGAGGTGTCCCAGCCAAACCAGGGCACCTTGAGTGTGGTTTCACACAGGGTTCTTATTCCCTTCCAGTCTTCAGGTCCAACACCATCAGGTTGGTCACTGACAGCCTGGCTACCAATGGCTGATCCCAGCAGAACTCTGCAAAGCCTCTTTCTGCAGCGTTTCCTGCTGCTTGTCTGTGCAGCCAGGAGTCCCTGGAGTCCCTGGGGCACAAGTCCCCGACCTGTGACACCAGAGAGTGCTGGGAGGGTTCAAAGAGGCTTCAGAGGGGCTGGGATGCTGCTTCTCATGGGTGTCCTGGGCTGTTCTTTATCCTTCAGGGGCAGGTCTGAGCTTCCAGCAGGCAAAGTCCTTCTTTCCAGGACAGGGCTGCCCTTTCCTTTGGTTTACTTAAGCGTGAACATCAAATACCAGAGTCTCCAATAAAATCCCACTGCCCTATCACATTACAACACATAAGTAATACATTATATATGTGTGGGTAGGTAGATAGATAGATAGATAGATAGATAGATAGATAGATAGATAGATAGATAGATAGATAGATAGTGACAGGACAAAGGGCAATGGGTGCAAACTGGAGCACAGGAGGTTCCATGTGAACATCAGGAGGAACTTCTTTCCTCTGAGAGTGACAGAGCCCTGGGACAGGCTGCCCAGGGAGGCTGTGGAGTCTCCTTCTCTGGAGACATTTGAACCCCCCTGGATGTGTTCCTGTGGGATCTGCTCTAGGTGACCCTGCTCTGGCAGGGGGGTTGGGCTAGGTGATCTCTCCAGGTCCCTTCCAACCCCCGAGGATCCTGTGATTCTGTGAAGCTGCCAGGGAAGGCATTTCTCCCGACGCTCTCCAGCCTGCATCAGACCCTCTCCTCCCCAGCACCAGCGGTGTGCCAGGGTCCCACCGTCCCCGGAGCAGCCCCTGCTCCTGCCCCCTGCCCCGGGGGGCTCAGGGGGGGCTGTTCCCGGAGGCTGGGGGTGGGCACGGCCGCTGCGGGCAGTGACTCAGCCGCTCCAGCACCCGCGGGGCTTGCCTGGGTGCTGCTGCAGCTCCTCTGCAGCCTGATTTGCTGGGAGCCTGCCAGCCGCCCTGCCACCCTCCTCCTCCTCCTCCTCCTCTCTGCAGGCAGCTCTGCCCTATTCTCTGCTCCTCCTCTGTGTCTCCAGTGACAAAATGACCTGCTGGAGGAGGAGAGGGATGACGGGCTGAATCCCGGTGCCGGGCGCGGGGCTGGTGATGCTGCCGGAGGATGCTGAGGGGCAGGTAGGGGCAGCAGGAGGGGACACGGGGGGGGGGGGGTGGGCATGTCGTGGGCAACGTCAGGGCTCTGTATCCCCCTCCCGGTGGGTGCTGAGACCACCGGAAGGTGACCTGACCCCCGGGGTGAGGAGCCCTTGTGCTGCCTGCTCCCTGTGCAACCCCCCCACACACACACCCGTGGTGCTGGGTAAACTGGGAGGACAGGCTCTGCCCTTGGCCCCGCAGCCCCTCAAGGACAGGTTTTCTGGGTGTTTTCTCGGCACAACTGGACACCCCCGAGGTGTCCGAGGGGGGAGAGCCCTTCCTGCTGGTGGCCAGAGCAGCCTGCCAGCCCTGGGAGGGCCAGGAACAAGAGTTTAGGGGGTGTCTTTGACCTTCTTCACACAGCTTTTTGTCGGGCAAACGGCTCTGCCCGTGGGTTGGGCTGGTGCAGAAAGCCAGGCTGTCAAAACCCTGGCTCCTCTGGCCAGGTCAGCAGGGTGCATCCTTCCCAGAGAGTCTGGGAAGGGTGATCTTGAAGGACTTTTTTCAACCCAGCTAATTCAAAGAGGCTAACACAAGGCTTTTCCTTGCTGCTCCCTGCCTGCAGCAGCCTGGGAACAGCAGAGAGGAGGCCAAGGAGAAGAGAAGGCTCCAGGGAGACCTGAGAGCACCTTCCAGTGCCTGAAGGGGCTCCAGGAAAGCTGGGGAGGGGCTTGGGACAAGGGCAGGGAGGGAGAGGACAAGGGGGGATGGATGAAAACTGTGAGAGGGAGAGTGAGGTGAGACATGAGGAGGGAATTCTGGAGTGTGAGGGTGGTGAGAGCCTGGCCCAGGTTGCCCAGGGAAGCTGTGGCTGCCCCATCCCTGGCAGTGTTGAAGGGCAGGTTGGATGGGGCTTGGAGCAGCCTGGGCTGGTGGGAGGTGTCCCTGCCCATGGCAGGGGGGTTGGGAATAGATGATCTTGAAGGTCCCTTCCAACCCAAACCAGCAGCCTGTGTTTCTGTGACTCCCTGGGGACACAGCAGCCATGGCTGCACGAGGCCGGCGCACCAAGGTGCTCCCCTCCGAGCTGAACAAGGTGTGCCCTGAGAAGGGAGACGACTCTGCCACGCACCCCAAGAAGATGAGTGACTTCGAGGTGGTCCCCAACCTCCAGCAGAGCAGCAGCAGTGTCTCGAGGAGCAGGAGGAAGGCGCATTTCCCCACCGGCAGCAAAGAAAAGGCAAGTTGAGGAGGTGCTGGAAGAGCGGGTGGTTGGCTGGCCGTGACAGAAGAGCATTCATGAGTTTTCTGGTCACTTATCAATGGGAACATTAATAACAGATCACTTGAGTTTTAGGGACAGACAGAAAAGCCCCAGACATCCAAGGGGCATGTCCAGCATTCATAACTCCTCTCCTTGGAGTACACCTGGCTTGGTCCTTGCCAGGAGTGATGGAGCTTTGTTCCTTCACATCACAAGCAGCACCCAGATATGCTCCTAGCACCAGGGTGCCTGGTCCCTGGTGTCACTTCTGGCCCTTTGCAGAAACCTTGACCCCTTGCTGCCTTTCCTGCTCCCTCAGGAAAACCTCATCTCGTGGATTCCTGAAAACATCCGGAAGAAGGAGTGCACCTACTTTGTTGAAAGCTCCCAGACCTCAGATTCTGGGTGAGTCAGTCAGTCCCTCCTTCCCCTCCCCTGCCAGGAAAGCAGAAGGGGTGTGTGGTGGCAAAGCTTCAGCACCACCAAATCCCACCTTTTTGTCCAGGGAGCTGGTGTCAAGGGCATTCACAGTCTCCTTTTTGACTGGTCCTTCACCCTGCTGGGTGTCACCATAGCCCTTGTTCCAGTCAGGAACTTTTCCAGTGCTTCCACATGGAGTCATTTCCATCCAGGCTTCATCCAGAGCAACCTGAGTATTTCTGTCCCAAACTTCTGCAGGTGGAAACACCATTTTTTTTGCTAAATTTCCCTCCCCCAAAAAAGAACCAAACCCAATGCCTTTGTTTCTGCACAAGTTCTGAGCTGGAGGATGAGCTGGGTGGGAGATGCTGGTGCTTGTGGTGTTTGTCATGGGAAGGTCAACACCTGGGCCTGGCCTTTTTGGGGGGAAGTTGTGGTCAGCAAGGTCGGTGGTGTGTGTTTCAGGAGGGTCGTGTGCGAGTGTGGCTATCTCAGGGAACAGCACCTGGAAGATGCTGCCAAACCTCCCATCTTCCTGGGAAAGGAATGGGATCCCAGCAGGCACATCCAGGAAATGCCAACAGATGCCTTCGGTGACATCCACTTCACAGGCCTGGGACAGAAGATGGGGAAGGTGAACTGGTTTTCCCACTTGGGAAGTACTGGGGAGCCAGTGTTCATGGCAGATGAAATGCCAAGATTCCCCTCCTGGATGAGAGGAGATTGAGAAAGTGTGGGAATGCCCCGGAGGCAACGCTGAGCCAAGGAGAGGAAGAGGGGGTGGGACAGGATTCCTCCTCTCTCCCAGCTCTGCACCTAGTCCCTTTCTGACCCCACAAGCCTGGTCTTCATGCTGTGAGGTCTGTGTTTCAAGGACTGGCCGTTCCCTCTCCTTGCCCTTCAGTCTGTCCTGGGAATGCTCTCTCCCAGGGAAGTGGATGGGAACAGGGTCCTGCACAAAGACCTGGGGCAGCAGCCACAAGACTCTGCTGGGAGATGGTGCAGGAACCCTCTGCTGCTTTGCTGGGACAGGAGAGTGGGTGGTGGAGGTGCCCTGTTCCCCTGACCCTGTTGCTTCTACCCCAAACGTGTGAATGCTCCTCTTTGTTTGGGTTTTTTTTTTTGCAGTATGTGCGTGTCTCCTCGGATACCCCCCCACGGGTCATCTACCACCTCATGACACAGCACTGGGGCCTTGATGCCCCCAACCTGCTCATCTCGGTCACTGGGGGAGCCAAAAACTTCACCATGAAGCCAAGGCTGAAGAACATCTTCCGGCAAGGGCTGGTCAAAGTGGCCCAGACCACTGGTAAGAGATGCAGAGGGTCTCCCTGTGGTGGCAGCAGGAGAGGGACCTCTCGTCTGGCCATGCCAGGTTCAGTCAGCTGGGCTGTTGTGGGGATGCTGAGCTGGCCCAGGAGACCTGTAGGTCCTTGTCTGGACTGCCCCACCAGGGATGGACTGTTCTCAATCCCTGCAAACATGCTCCTAGGGAGCTGGACTGAGAGATGCAACTCTGTGCTGAAGAAGGCATCTCCTGTGCTTGATGCAGCAGGGAGGGAAAACATCATCTGGGGGGAGGAGAGAGCATCTCCAAGGACCAGGTGTTCCTGCAGCCATCTAGGGGGACGTTAGCAGGTGGCTGTGAGCAGAGCCTCTCCCTTCCTAAGCCCCTCTCTGACCCCCAGGGGCCTGGATCATCACGGGGGGGTCCCACACCGGTGTGATGAAGCAGGTGGGAGAGGCGGTGCGAGACTTCCTGCTGAGCTGCAGCCACAAGGAGGGCGAGATCGTCACCATCGGCATCGCCACCTGGGGGACCGTCTACAACCGGGAGAGCCTGGTCTGCCCCCTGGTGAGCCAGGCCGGGCTGAGGATGCCTTTGCTGTGCCTGGACTGCTGGGGAAGTCCTGCCAAGGGCTGTGGTGGGAACGGGTGCTTCAACAGCCCTGGTGAAACCCACCTGCACCAGGAGGAGTGGTGGTCCTGGGCTGGAGGGTGCTGAGAAGCCCCTCTGCCCTTCTCTTGTGGAGGTGCTGTGCTGGGAGGGCTTCTTGAGGGTGTGGGGGCAGGTGGAGCAAAGACAGAGGAGCATGGGGCAAGGCTGATGTGAGGGTGGCTGTTTGGCCAGACTGTCCCTGCCTGCTGGTCTGTTCCTGTCCCACCTGCTGGTTGCTTTGGGCACCTGGTGCTCCTCTGCAGCCCTGCCAGGCTTTTTGCAGCTTCTCCTGCACCTTACAGGGTGGCTTTCCAGCTGAGTACATACTGGATGAGGAGAACCAAGGCAGCCTGTCGTGCCTGGACAGCAACCACTCTCACTTCATCCTGGTGGATGATGGGACCCACGGGAGGTATGGGGTGGAAATCCCCCTGAGGACCAGACTGGAGAAGTTCATTTCTGAGCAGACCAAGGTGAAAGGAGGTAATGACAAGACAGTCAGGCCTGAGGCAGGGGAGGGCACCAGATGGGATGGTCCATCCTGGCCTCTGGTGAGATGGGAGGCTGTGGCTCCTCTGGGGGTTCCCAGGCAACGGGGTTGAGAGGATTGCCATGATAAATGTGAAGCCTGGTTCCTTGGTGACACAAGGAGCCTTTCTCTGCCAGCTGCTTGACTTCTGGGGTCACCAAAGGGGTTCCCCAAGCCTTGTGGTCCTGAGCTGCTCAGGGAGAGTAATTTCTCCCACAAGATGAGGCCTCCAAGGGGGCCCCTGGGTGGTACCTTCTTGTGGTACAAATCACCTGATATTCTACCACCCACCCTCAAGCACCCCAGCAGTGTGACTGCCAGGAGGTCATCTCCCCTCTCTCCTGGAGCCTGGCAGGAGGCAGGCAGGGCTCCCACCTTGCCTGTCCCACCCCACTGCTTGGAGGTGACCACGTCCAGCTGCAGGAGAGGGGGCTGTCCCCCCAGGGAGGTGACCCTGGGCTCTGCTTCCCTGCAGGCGTGGCCATCAAGATCCCCATCGTGTGCGTGGTGCTGGAAGGAGGCCCTGGGACACTTGATGTGAGGAGCTGCTCCTGAGAGGGACTGGTGGGAGGGGGCAGCTCCTTGCCTAGGCTGCTGTGTTGGTGCCACAGCAGCTGAAGTGGTGCTGGGGAGCAGCGTTGGGGATCTCAGGCTGGGAGAGGGTTTACTGGCCTCTGGGTGGGATTGTGAGGGGCTTCCCTGCTCTCTTGCAGACCATCTACAATGCCATCACCAACGGGACCCCCTGTGTGATTGTGGAAGGCTCTGGGCGTGTGGCTGATGTCATTGCTCAGGTGGCCAGCCTGCCTGTGCCCAAGATAACTGTTGCCTTGATCCAGAAGAAGCTGAGCATGTTCTTCCACGACGCCTACGATCTCTTCACCGAGGCCAAGCTGGTGGAGTGGACCAAGAAGGTGAGCATCTTGCAGGCAGGCAGCTCCTCTTGCTGAGAGATAAAGAAGTCACTAAAGGTCCCAGCAAGGCTCCCAGGCATTGAAGTTGATTGTTTATCTTCTACCAAGCATCCATCTCCCCCCAGCCAGGCTCTTGCGTTGTCCTGGTGGGGCACCCCAAGGGCTCGAGCTCTGCTCCTCTCTTTGGACAGAGAGGTACCATGTGGGACCAGCCCTAGGTGGGCTGGGAGACACAGCACAGAGGGTCTGAAGGCAACCCCAGGGTAGCAAGGACTTGCCCGATGCAGGACCAGGGGCTGTGGGAAGTGACAGAGAAAAGGTGCTGCTGCTGATTTCTTGCCCACTGCTCTCCTCGTAGATCCAAGACATCGTGAGGAGCCAGGAGCTCCTGACCATTTTCAGAGAGGGCAAATATGGCCAGCAGGACGTGGACGTGGCCATTCTCCAGGCTCTGTTCAAAGGTGAGGGATGGGGAGCTGCTTGGGAGGCGTGAGGAGAGATGAACGGGATCGGAATCACCTTCTGCAGCTGCTTGATTTATGGGGTCACCCAAGGGGTCCCCAAACTTCGTGAAGCTGAGCTGATTGGGCAGAGATGCTTCTCCCAAAGGGCCAGGCCTTTCAGGTGGAATCCAGGTGGTATCTTCTCACTGTGGAAATGATCCTCTGTTCTAACGCGTGCCCTTTGCACGCAGCATCCCGAAACCAGGACCATTTTGGCCGTGAGAACTGGGACCACCAGCTGAAGTTAGCTGTGGCCTGGAACAGGGTGGACATTGCTCGGAGTGAGATCTTCACTGATGACCACGAGTGGAAGGTAAGGCAAGTGCCTGGGCTTCAGTGTCAGAGGAGAGGACCTACTAACCCAGAACTGTGCTCTGGGGGGGGGTGTCCCACAAGTTCCAGTACCTCCCAGCTCCTTTTTAACACCCAGAAATTCCTTCTGTGCTCAGGGATAAAACCTTCTCCCCCCCGTTAGAATGAGGAGCGTGATGGGACCCTGCTCTGGGACCATGGAGATCCTTACCTCTACTTCTGGCCTCCCAGCCCACAGATCTCCACCCTGTGATGGCAGCTGCCCTGATCTCCAACAAGCCAGAGTTTGTGAAGCTGTTCCTGGAGCAGGGAGTGCGTCTCAAGGAGTTTGTCACCTGGGACACCCTGGTGTACCTCTACGACAACGTGGCGCCGTCCTGCCTGTTCCACAGCAAGCTCCAGAAGGTCCTGCTGGAGGAGAGAGAGCGCACAGGTGGCTCCAAAATGCCCAGGATCCAGCTGCACCACGTCTCCCAGGTGCTGCGGGAGCTGCTGGGCCCCTCCACACAGCCTCTCTACCCCAAGCCCAAGCACACGGAACGGCCCCGACTCTCCATCCCCATCCCACACATCAAGCTGAACGTAAGCATCTCCAGGCTGGGTGGTGCTGGTGGTGGCTGGGTTGCATCAGGGAGGGGGAGACCAGCTCAGGAAACCCTCCTGGAGGTTGCAGCTGAGCTTCTGAGGACTTACCTGCTCAAGAATCACACTTTGAGTCCCTCAAAGCCCTGCCCAGCTCATCTGCCCCACGTTCGAGGCGTGACTGCCACCTTGCTAGACCCGCAGCTCCTGCGTGGCTGCGTGACCCTGGTGGGCAGGACCCAGTGGGCAGCGTGGTGGGCAGGACCCAGCAGTGGGGTGGGTGCACGTGGCAGGCTGGGCACCTCCCCACATCCATCCTGGCCCTCGAAAAAGTGGCGTTTCCAGGATGAAGTCTGGTCTTGGCCACCGCCTGCAGCAAAGACCCTTCCACGGGTGATGGCAGCAGGTCCCCCCCCCCCAGGCTCGGGGGGGTGGCTTTGTGCTGAGGGCCTGTCTGCTGTCTTCAGGCAGGTGAGGAGGTCTGACCATCTCACCCCTTGCAGGTTCAGGGGTCAAGTCTTCGCTCCCTCTACAAGCGCTCTGCGGGCCGGGTCACCTTCACCACCGACCCAATCCGGGACCTCCTCATCTGGGCTGTGGTCCAGAACCGCAAGGAGCTGGCAGAGATCATCTGGGCCCAGGTATGGCAGCCCAGAGCTGCCAGTCCCAGCTGCGAGGTTCAGATGGAGCCAAACCTCCTCCCAAGAGCCCCAAGAGGAATGGGTTGGCAGTTGGGGACAGCAGGCGAGGTGGTCCATGGCGGTGCCCAAGCCTGGCCCTCAGCTGGATGGAGGCAGCTTGTGAGCCTGCAGAGCTGATGCTCCTCCCCAGTCCGCCACACCAGGATGCCAAAGCCCTCTCTTCCCAAAAGATGGAGGCAGCTTGTGAGCCTGCAGAGCTGATGCTCCTCCCCAGTCCGCCACACCACGATGCCAAAGCCCTCTCTTCCCAAAAGACACCCTGTGGTGTGAGAGAGGGCTCAGCACAGAGCAGGCAGGACACAGGACTGCTGGGGTGGAGAAGGCTTCCGTCCATCCACCGTGTCCCCAGGGCAAGAGGCAGCTTGGCTGGTGGCAGGGTGGCCATCCTGTCACCTGAGGCTTCCCACGAGGAGAGCAGGGGTGTCCCCAGACTGCCTGTGGAAGTGGGTTGCCTACTGTCCCCCACAGCCAGGGGAGAGCATAACTCAGTCCTTGTCACCCACCAAGCTGTCCATGACACCCTCCTTTCCCCTGGTGGGAGCTGCAGGGGCTGGCAGGACCCCTGGGATTGCAGGGTAGGGGCAGAGCCCCACATTTTCTCTGGCTTCTCCTGCTCCAGAGCCAGGACTGCATGGCAGCTGCCCTGGCCTGCAGCAAGATCCTGAAGGAGCTGGCCAAGGAGGAGGAGGACACGGACACCAAGGATGACATGCTGGCCTTGGCTGAGCAGTATGAGCACAAGGCCATGGGTGAGTGGGAGGGGACAGGGGACCCACAACTGCTCCCAGGTCCTGTGGGGATGGCTGGCTTCCCCCAGGAGGTGTGTGGGGGTGATGGGTGGGGTGGGTGGTACTAAACGGGGGGTCCCCTCATCACGGCTGGGGTCGTGGTGCTGTGAGGGCTGTGCCTGGGTGGTGGTGGAAGCCCAGAGGGTGCCACTGCCTGGCGTGATGGACAGACCCTGCTGCACAGGGGGGTTCTGTGGGTGCCTTGCTGAGCCCTGGGTTGGCCCTCGAGCTCAGCCCTGTCTCCCTGGTCCCTGCCCGGCCAGGAGTGTTCACAGATTGCTACCGCAAGGATGAGGAGAGAGCACAGAAGCTCCTCACCCGCGTTTCTGAGGCCTGGGGGAAGACAACCTGTCTACAGTTGGCACTGGAGGCCAAGAACATGAAATTTGTGTCCCACGGGGGTGTCCAGGTGGGTTCCCAGCAGTGGTGCTCGGAGGGGAAGTGCCCGAGTGTCCCTGCCCCAGATCCAGGATTCCCTGTCTGCAGTGGTGGGGCTCGGTGGTAGCTTCTAGTAACTAGTCCTCCTCTTCCTCCCTCCTCACAGGCCTTCCTGACCAAAGTCTGGTGGGGGAAGATGTGCGTGGACAACGGGCTCTGGCGGGTGATCGCGTGCATGCTGTGCTTCCCACTTCTCTACACCAGCCTCATCGCCTTCAGGTACTCCTTGCAGCAAGGGCACGGGTGCAGCAAGGCTGGCTGGGAGAAGCTGGGGTGGCTCTCTCCCTGGGCAGCCAAGTCCCTCTTCCACCCGTGCTCCCTGCAGGGAGAAGAGGCTGCAGCCCTTGGGCTGCCTGACGCGCCTCCGAGCCTTCTTCACCGCCCCCGTCGTCATCTTCCACATGAACATCCTCTCTTACTTCACCTTCCTCCTCCTCTTCGCCTACGTCCTGATGGTTGACTTCCAGCCATTGCCATCCTGGAGGGAATATCTCCTCTACTTCTGGCTCGTCTCCCTGGTGTGTGAGGAGATCCGCCAGGTACGGGGCAGGCAGAGCAGGGGCTGGGAGGAGGTGGGGACACCCCTCTGGGTGCTCCTCTGAGGTCCTGCCTACCTCACTTTCCTCTGCTGCTTCCCACCTCGCCATCCATTCCAAGAGGTCCCAGCACAAGGGACTGCTGGATTCCCCTGTCCCTGAGGCTGGAGGATCTCCTTGGCTGCATCTGGGGACATGCAGAAAGGCTTGCTGCTTTGAGCTGAAAAATGTCAGGAGATGGAGGGACTGCCTCCTTCCTTGGGCATTTCTTCCCAGAAGCATTTCCAGGCTTTGCCTGCCATTGGATCATTTTCAGCTTTTGCTCCAACATCTCAGTGCCTTTCTTCACCAGCCCCATGTCTCAGGTATCTCACCCCATGCTCCTCCCATGCCCCCGTGGAAAAACCAGTAGGCTCAGGTTAACTTGGGGCAAGCCAGAGGGTCCAGTGATGGCCAGCAGGTCTGTAAGGTCCCTCTCCAAGGCACGTGAGTACCTTAGAAGGCTTTCACCACAACCCCAACCCCTCTTCTCCTCCCAACAGCTGTTGTATGATCCAGATGGGTTTGGGATGGTGAAAATGGCTTCCCTGTACTTCAAGGACTTCTGGAACAAGCTGGATATCTGTGCTATCCTGGTCTTTATCACAGGGTTGACTTGCAGGTGAGCTGCAGAGCCACTTGGCCTGGCAGTGTGCAGGCCCAAGCCACAGCTGTGGGCTACAGAACCCCTCTGAGAACTGTGCAGGTCTTTTAATTGCAGTTTCTTCTTCCAAAGTCCAATGAAGAGTTGATGGTCGTGGGATTAATCCCGATCAATCCGCCTCTGCTTTCAGCTCCTTTTAGGAGAGATGTTCTTCATGCCACAACCCCCCCACACCCCCAAGCACTCTGGGGAAGCTCAGTGATAGTGCAGAAATGGAGTGAGATCAGGAAAAAAACCCCACGTTGGTGCCACTGAGGTGTTTCTTTTCCTCTCTCTGTGCCCAGGCTGATGCCATCAACCCTCTATCCCGGGCGCATCATTTTGTCCCTGGCTTTTATCATCTTCTGCCTGCGCCTGATGCACATCTTCACAGTCAGCAAGACCTTGGGGCCCAAGATCATCATTGTGAAGCGCATGGTGAGAGCTCTGACCTGCCAGTCTGACCAGCCAGAGCAGCTGGGGATGGATGTGTGGGCTGGATGTACCACCCGTCTTATCCCATCCTGGCCTGGCGTTTGCTCCACGGCACAATTTTCCTTCCCCTCTGTCTTTGCAGATGAAGGATGTTTTCTTCTTCCTCTTCCTGCTGGCAGTGTGGGTGGTGTCCTTTGGGGTTGCCAAGCAGGCCATCCTGATCCACAACGAGGAACGTGTGGAGTGGCTTTTCCGTGGTGTGGTCTACCACTCCTACCTGACCATCTTTGGGCAGATTCCCTCCTACATCGACGGTAAGGGACACCAGCCTGTGACAGCAGGTGGCACCAGCAGGGTGGCTGCGACAAGGCTGAGGTGGACCAAGCTCGAGACACAGTCTGCTTGGCTCTTGACCTGTTGGCCCGTGGAAGTCCTGCACAGGGCTCCTTCCCAAGCACAGCATAAGGCTGGGGGGCAGCAACGACGTAGGGATGGAGCCTGCACCAGCACCTTGGGAGTGTTGCCACCGTTGCAAAGCTGGTGGCAGCAGAGCAGAGCACGTGGGATGATGTAGATCGAGGACAAATCCCTGCCTGGTGCTAAGCTCTCTTGGCTCTGGCTGCTTTCAGACAGCACCACGTGCTCCCTGGGACACTGCCTGGCTGGGCTGCAGTGGACCCGTGCCATGATCTCTCACAGGGGTCAACTTCAACATCGACCAGTGTAGCCCCAATGGGACCGACCCCTACAAGCCCAAATGCCCAGAGACAAATGAGGACAGCAAGAAACCCATCTTCCCGGAGTGGCTGACGGTCATCTTACTGTGCCTGTACCTGCTCTTCACCAACATCCTCCTCCTCAACCTCCTCATCGCCATGTTCAAGTGAGTTTGACCTGGCCACGTGGTCCTGACAGCGACTTGTGCTGGCTTCACTCGCGGGCTTGGCCACAGCCAGAGCACCACACGCTGAGAACCTGCAAGGAGAGCCCTGAGCCGCGTGCCGACCAGAGCACAGGGGCCCTTTGCGGGGGGTGGAGGTCGTAGGGGTGCGGGGAGACCAGTAGGAGCTGGGGCACCAGACAGGCACGACGTGTCCCCCTCACCCCCGCGGCACGGCTGACGCCTGGGCTGTGCCCCAGCTACACCTTTCAGCAGGTCCAGGAGCACACGGACCAGATCTGGAAGTTCCAGCGGCACGACCTGATCGAGGAGTACCACGGCCGCCCGCCCGCCCCGCCGCCCTTCATCCTCCTCAACCACCTGCAGCTCCTGCTCCAGAGGGGCCTGCTCCGCAGACCCCCCGCCCGCCGCAAACAGCTGAGTGAGGACCCACATCTCCCCTCCTGCCCTCTCCTCCCTCCCAGGGACACAGCAGCCTGAGCCCGAGGCCTGGAACCTGGGCTGTGGTGGCAGGGTTTGGGATGCCCGGGGTGTCCTGAGAGCGCTGCTGTCTTCCCTTCCTCTGGCAGAAGAGAAGCTGGAGAAGAATGAAGAAGCTGCCCTCCTCTCCTGGGAGATGTACCTGAAGGAGAGCTACCTGCAGCACCAGCAGTGCCAGGAGAAGCAGAACACGGAGCAGAAGATCCGAGAGATTGCGCAGAGGTACCAGCCGCTCCTGAGAAAGGGACGTCCCTCTGGCCTGGGCAGGGGGGAGCTGGGAGGAGTGCAGGGGTGGCTGCTGAGGGGGTTCCTTTCTGCCCTGTCCCTCCAGGGTTGACGCGCTGGCAGAGCTGCTGGACTTCGACCGGGTGAAGAAGACGGGGCTGCTGGAGCAGAGACTGGTCTCTCTTGAAGACCAGGTGAGGCAAAAGCTGAACCACTGCCTAGGAAAGGTGGGGTTTTCCAGGCAACTGAACCAGAGCAAGCCTCCCCGGGTCAACCCCTGTCCAACAGCTGGAGTTCCCTTGCCAAAACAATTGCATCTGAGAGGAAAAGGTTTGTGGGGAATGCTCTGTGAACAGGACGAAGGTGGGAAGTGGTGGGATGGAGCCCTTGCCTCCATTGGTCACCCAAGCAGTTAGACCTGACCCAGCTCTTCTCCTTGGCCCAAGAGGACCCTCCAGACCTTCTGGAGATGGGGTGTGAGAGGGCTGACCCTCTCCTGTCCCGCACAGGTGCACCAGAGCACCCAGGCTCTCAGGTGGATAATGCAGGCGCTGCAGGGCAGTGGCTTTGGCTCAGGAGAGGACATGCCACCCCTGGGTAAGTGGAGCCCATCTCCACACCAGCAGCACTGGGGGGACCTGGAGCATGGGCCGCAGCGCCTGGCTGCTGGTGTCTGCCTTGCAGGCTCCAGTAAAGCCTCGGAGACAAAGGAGGTGGACCTGGAGGGGAAACCTGAGGAGAGCCAGCCCTCCTACCACGTGCTCGCCCGAACCCTCCTCTACCCAGGGTCTCGCACTCTCCGCTTCCCTGTGCCAGACGAGAAGGTGCCCTGGGAGGTAGGAGCTGTGACTCCGGGCAGTGGGGCTGGGAGGGGAGCCATGGAGCAGATCCAATGGCAGTGGGAAGAGGAACAGACCCACTGGAGTCCCTGGTGTGCCCTGGGGAATGATGCTGCTGCAAGCTGGGCAGAGGAAGGGACTGGGGCAGCTAGTGTCCCTGGGGGTCCCAGTGCCTGCCTGCCACCAGAGCAGGGATGCAAGGGGACCCTGATGTGACCATGTACTCTGCAGGTGGACTTCCCTCTCTACGACCCTCCCACCTACTCAGCTGACCACAAGGACATGGCTGTGCAGGACCCGTTCAGCCCGTGAGTGTCCCCCCGTGGCTCCCCACTCCTCTGCCCCCTCCTCTGGGTGGCACAGCCAACCCTCCTGCCCCCCCAGCTCCTTGGAGTCCCTCCTGAAGATCAACTACAACACCATGGATGGGCCGATTGACCGGCAGAGCTTCCATGGCCTCTACACCGTGCAGGATGGGCTGCCACTGTGAGTGCACCCCGAGTGGGGAGAGGTGGGATCAGTGGGACCTGGGGTGCCTGGCTGTAGGCAAAGCACCAGGGAGATGGAGAAGCCAGGGGGAGCTGGGTGCATCCATCCCCTTCCTGCTTCCCTACAGCTAACGGTGGGGCAGGGATCATGGCACACGCTCCCAGAAGGAGTGAGGTGCAGTGGTGGGGAATCTGGGGAAGCTTTGGTCAGGGTGTGCAGAGGGATCCTGGTGCCATCCCAGCCTGCTCCCTTTCTCCCTGCCAGGAACCCCATGGGCAGGACAGGGCTGAGAGGCCGGGGGAGACTTCACTGCTTTGGGCCCAACCATGCCCTGCACCCTGTTGTGACCCGGTGAGTGCCTGGGGACAGAGAGGTGGCCTTGCTGTGGGACAGGACTGGGGAGGTGGAATGGAAAAGGTGACACACACAGCCACCCCAGAGAGCCTGGGAGCTGGTGGTGCTGAGTCCGGCTGCAGCGTAACGGGGGCTTCTCTCACAGCTGGAGGAGGAATTTGGATGGGTCCATCATCAGGAAGAGCCTGAAGAAGATGCTGGAAGTCCTAGTGGCCCAGTACCCGCTGTCGGATGTCTGGGCTCTGCCTGGGGTAAGAGCTGGTGGAGCCAGCTGGCCCAGAAGGGTCTGGGCAGGTAGGGCTGGCCCAGTCCCCATGGCTGGATGCCCTGCAGAAAAGGGAGGACACAGATGGGTACCACCTTGTCCTAGGAGGTACCTCTGCCCCTCTGCAGAGCATCTGAGTGTGGGGTTGTGCTGACAAGAGTGCTGGTGGCAAGGTTACCTATCCCCACCCACCCTGACCCCCTGTCTCCTGCTTCTCCCTCCCTCCACTTCCTCCACACCTTCAGTTCTCACGTGCCCTTCATGACATAAGCCATTGGCATAGCCTCCTTTGGCAGTGAGGTCCAGAAGTTGAATCAGACTGACCCAGATAAGTGCTGGGCACAGCTGAGGACTTCTGGCAAGAGTGGGTGGGAGGCACCACCACTGTTTGCTCCCCCCCCACACCTCCACCACAGCTTGTGGCATCTTCTGCAGTGGTGACAACCACCCAGTGGCCAAGCTGGTGGCAGTGAGGGAGGCTTGGCTGATGGTGGCAGGTCCCAGGGCTGACATCTGCTTTGGCACAGGGGTCACTGGAGCCAGGGGAGACGCTGCCACTGAAGCTGAAGTGGATCCTGCGCCGGGAGTTCTGGCCCCAGTTCCAGAACTTGCTGAAACAAGGCACTGAGGTGGGGGACAAGCAGGTGTTTCAGTGACACGGGGGCACGTGGGTGTCATGGTGGGTACAGGCCCATGGGGCATCACCACGGTATGGGGAGATGTGGGTGTTGTGGTGGCACGGGGGCACCTGGGTGTCCCCAGGGTACAGGGGCAGGGTGCCTCACCCCTTGGACACTGCTCCCCCTGGGGAGGACAGGCTGGGGGAGGTGGAGACCCACCATAATGACCTTGCACTGGGCAGGGGGCTGCCCAGGGCCCCTGGGGTGGGCTGCAGGCAGCCGGGTCTGTGCTTGCTGCCGTGGCTCTCCATGGCTCTGGGTGCAGTGGGAACAGGGTGCTGGTCTCCAGCAGGGCAGAGGAGATGTGGGGCAATGCCCCACCACCCCCCAGGGCCTCTCGTTGCCCGTAGAGAGGTGGGGAGAACTCTGCTGATGGGCCTCTCCTTCCCCATGCACAGATACACAAGGGGTACCTGGACGACCCCCGCAACACGGACAATGCCTGGGTGGAGACAGTGGCCATCAACGTGCACTTTGACCACCAGAACGATGTGGAAATGAAGAGACTGAATTCGGTAGGGGCCCCTGGCTCCACAGCTCCCTGACCTGGCTCTCAGCAGGCACAGGGCAGGGGAGCCAGGTCTCCAGAGCCAGATCTCTCCCTCCTCAGGAATGGGCTTCTCCAGCTGCTTGCGTGCACTGGAGGAAGGACACGGGGGTGAACGTGGGGTGGGATGGCAGTGGTGGCCCCAAAAAGAAAGGGCAGGAGGCTAAGGACTGGAGGTGCTGTGAGCACAGCTGGCACAGCCTCTCACCAGCAGCATGGACATGATGTCTCTGGTCTCCTTCCAGTTCCTCCAGGGCTGTGACCCAGAGCTGTGCATCCGCTGGCAGGTGCTGGACAAGAGGATCCCCCTGCACACCAACCACAAGAAACTCCTGCAGAAGGTCTCAACCATTCTTGGCACCTACTACTGAGTCCTCAAGCACAGACCCAAGGCTCCTGCTGCCACAGTTGAGGTTCTAGGGGCTTGGGGGGGATGGGACCTGCAGCTCTACCACAGCTCACCTGTCAGATCATGGGCAACTACTGGAGACTAGGTACTTGAGCTGCCTCTCTGAACGTACACTGCAGGTGTCTGGGAGGAAAACTGTCCCCTTCCCAGCAGCAGGGGTCAGGGGCTGCCTGGGCAGTGCCCACACACTTGTCCTGGTCACCTGAGCCACCAAGCTCAGCCCCAGCTTGTCTCTCAGTGCTTCCACAGCACTAACCCAGGGCTTGGGCCAAGAAGAGCCATGGGTCTGTTGCTGCAAGGTATCCCTTCTCCCAGCTCCCACCTCCTCTTTGCTCTGGTGTGGGCACTGGAGACCCCCCCTCAGTCCCAGCTGGCCGCCCACCCAGGCTTTCCATTGGGCCCTCCTGCTCCCCTGCTCCTGCTCTGAGCCCGGGCAGCCCTGCTGCCACAGCTCCCCAAAGACTGATCTGGAGAAGGTTTGGGGATCTTCTGCACCTACAGCTCCCAGCTGCTCCTGTGGCAGCTGTCCCTGTATCTCCAGCTGCCTCAGACCCAACAACATGGTCCTGAGCTCTTCTGAAGGTGTGAGCAGCTCTTGGCTTATATACCTGTGGTTCCTTTACTCTGCACAGGTCCACCCCCCCCTGTCCCCTTCTGTTACGTGACCCTGTGTGTCTGCTGAGCACCATCTCACAGCTGAACTCCTTCCCTCTGTCTGAACCAAGGCAGCAGCCACGTCACCTGCCTGCCCCATCCCCTCGTGCACGTGGGTGGAAAGGGGCAGCTTGCTGGGACCCAGGAGATCCGTGCTCTGTGGTCCCTTGGGCAGGCAGGGACAGGACAGAGGACATCAGCGTGTCCATCCCAGACATCTCTGCTCTTAAGGGGTCCTTCACTCCTCTTTTCTGTTGTCTGACATGGGGAGAACAAGGCACAACGGAGACACTTCTTGATAGCCCAGACATCCCCATGGGGGCACATGATGCCTAGGGCTGCTCAGGGAGCAGGATTTCATTTCCCCAGCCTCTCCCAATGGATCAGACACTGGCCAGCCACTGACACTGGTGGCCACCACAGCACAACTACAGTTCCAACAGCGATGTGCATTGGGGCTTGGCAAGGGGGGTGGTGGTGTCAGACTGGCAATTTAATCAACCTAGCTCAATAAACCATATATTAAATAACTAACAGCTGATGGTCTGCTGGGGAGGTTTCACCTGGGTCCATTCCTGGTGGGCAGGCTGGGGGACACACTTTCAGGACAAGCCCAGCCCAATCTTGTTGCACAAAGTCATGACTCACCCTTCAATGCTGGTTTCAGAGATGACTTGGTTGCTTTGGGGTCAATGTGAGAAGCTGCTGGAAAGCCAGCTGTGTGCCATGGGGATGGCACAGGACCTTCTTCTCCTTCAAGATCATCTAGATCCAACCCCCTGCCTGGGCAGGGACACCTCCCACCAGCCCAGGTTGGTGAAAAGCTCCCTGGACCTGCCAGGCTCCCACTCCCCTGTTTTCCCCTCCATGGGGATCTCTTCCCCCCAGCTTGGCCAAGGCAGAAGATGTGTGAGTAGCATATATATATAACACTTGGGGTTGGGGAGCTAGGACTTCACTGCTGCAGTTCCCAGCAGCAAGGCACCACATCCCAGATGGAAAGGGGCAGCAGGCTGGGGCAGAGGCTCCTGATCCATGCCCATCTTGTCACCCCCATCCTGCCACACCTTTGCCTGCCTGGCTAGTCTGGGCTGAGATGGAGGTGAGGGGAGGGTTTTTAAATCTCTGCAGCTCTACGTCCAGGTATTAATGAATATTAAGCCAAGTGAAGCTTTCCTGGAAAAGATGGGAGCCAGTATCCTACAGCCTTGTTTTCCTGAGCCCAGCCCCTCACTGCTTTGCCAGGGCACGTGACATAAGTGGTGCTCCAGGAAATAATGCCCTGTCATCTCCCCTCCAGCCACCGCTTTCCTCCAGCCAAGGGAGAGGCTTTGCAGGGAGGCAGAGGAGCCACCCTGCTGCCCAGGAGCTGCTGCAGCCTCCGGGGAACCACGCAGAGCTGACCAGCTGCAAGATGCCCCTCCCGACCACCTCGGCAGCCACAGCTGCCCAGGTTTTCTTCTGCCTCCTGCTCTGCACCCCCTGGGGCAGCTCCTGCCCCCAAAGCTGCCAGCGCACAGGGCAGGCTGGGGCCAGGGGGTCCTCTGCAGCTCCTGGGACATCCCCCGGGACGCCGCGTCCCTCAAGCTCGACGCCAACGGCATCACCGGGATCCCCAGCAACGCCTGCAGGCAGCTCTCCCGCCCGGAGGAGCTGGATCTCTCCAGGAACGCCATCGAGAAGGTCGGCAGGGCAGCTTTCCGAGGGGTGGCTGCAGCCTGCCTTCCCTCCAGCATCCGCAGCATCCCCGGGGAGGCCTCGCTGCTGCTGGAGGCCAAGCCCCACCCGGCCAACGAGCCCTGGCACGGCCAGGGTGCCTTGCAGGAGGGGCTGTGTGAAGCACAGCCGGGCCCTGACACCGTCCAGGACGTCTCCTGCCGCTCAGCCCCGCGCCGGGAGCACCCGGGCAAGCCGCTGCTCCGGGTCCCGGGCACCGGGGACAACTTCTGCAGCGTGTCCCCGAGGACCACGGACGTGGCCCCGCTCGTCACCACGCTCGGCTGGTTTGCCAGGGCCCGTCGTCTACGCGATTTGCTCCGTCCGGCACAAGCGAGAGGACGCCTGGCAGCACGGGGACCACCTGAGGTCACTGCCAAGCCCCCGGGGACACGCAGGGGCCACCAGCACCGCCCCGTAGCGCGGGGGCCGGGGGCTCTGTTCCCTTTTGCAGGGAGCCAGCAGCAACCTGGTGGGCTTCAGGTCTTCTCCGTGGGATTTTCCCGGTGCTTGCTCGAGTCCTGCCACCGGTTTCGCCCCTCCCCAGCCGTGCTGATGGGGACACCCCACGCAGAGCTGCCCGTGGTGCCCAGGCTCTCAGGGAGGATCCCTGCCACACAGATCCCTTCTCTCCTGCCAGAACTGGGCTGGCAGGGAAAGCCACGTGCTGCGGGTCCACGGGGCTTGGAGAGAACAAGGCCCTGTGGGGGCAGGTGAGGGTGGGGGCTTTTGTAGGACCAAGAGGTCCCTGGAGCATAGGATGCAGAGGGGCTCCGTGCAGTGGGGTCACCATGCCCTGGCTCCAGTGAGGGGCCAGCCTTGTAGAGAGCAGGACATCAGCCCCAGCCCCTCATGGCCTCTCAACAGCCTCTGCCTTCTGGGGATGATCTCCCCAAACCTTTGATATCTCAATAAAGCCCCAGATGGAGGAAAAGCCCCAGGGTCTGCACTGCTTTGGGAACGGGGGAGGGCCGTGCTGCTCGGGGGGGTCGTGCTTGTCCTAATTCAACCTCTCCCCAAGCAGACAAGCCTAAATTCAATGTACAAGATCAACTCTCAGTTAGGTTACATCCTCCCCCACCCTCTCCCCAGCCTGCCTGGAGCAGGGGCCAGCTGGTCAAACGGTGCCTCTACCTGGTCTGGTACATCTCACCTTATCTTGCCCCTTTCTCGAGGCCAAATGAAAGACCCTGCTTGTGGCTCAGTGTGATGGAAACAAACTGAATTCTGCCTCGTTTCATGAAGCAAGAAATGAACCTTCCTGGCAGAGCCAACTGCAGCCACAGCTGGGCTGGGAGAGGAGGAAGATCTACAGGGGCTGCCCAAGGTGGCTCTCCCCAGCCCAGACCTTCAAGTGACCCCAACCATGCTCCCCCAGCCCCTTCTTAAGGGGCTGGCATCTCCTGTGGGAGAGGAAACCCAGATGGAAGCCCAGGGCTGGTGAAGGCTGAACAATGCTCTGGGTCAGTCAGAAGAGACAGAAGGTCCTGAGCAGGGTGAGACAGAGGGAGACCTTCACCCCAGCAGCTTGCTCAGGGGTTACTGGGTGGAGGGAAACCTCAGCCACAGGCAGAGCAGCTCAGGTACCTGCAGCTTGGGCATGGGACAAAGGCTGGGTGCACAGAGTTTATTAGAGCTCTGGTTAAGCAAAAGAGTCCCCCAGACAAAGGCAAGGAAAAGAAAAGAGGCCACAGTGTCACACCTGGAGCAGTTTGGGGTCTGTCCCAGGCCCACAGGAGCTGGACTGGTCCCAGTGCCCAGCAGGTCTGCTGGGGAGTCACCAGCCTCATTTGCACAAGATACATGTTACTCAGCAAGGGGGAACCAAAACTGGCCACAGAGGAGTGGGAGAGCAGGTGGCAGCAGGAGGGGGTGGTGAGGCCACCCAAGGTGGACCTGAAGCATGGTGTGGAATGTCAAACCAGAGGGGTCCTGGGCAGCCAGAGCCAAGGCTGAACCCACATTTTCCCCCCCTCTTTCTCACATGCCATTTTGTCCCCACTGCCACACACCCACCCTGGCAGCACACGTGCTGCTCAGTCTCTTTCTTCCCTGGCTTGGCAGGAGCTCTGGATGCATCCAACAGTACCTCTGGGTCCCTCCTGGCTGCAGACTGCCAAGAGCCAGGGTCCCAGGGAAGTGCCTGGGCTCCAGGCACCCAGGGTAGGACAGGGCTCTGGAGCCTGGCAGGAGAGCTTGCCCAGGAGAAACAGCACAGAAGTAGGGTCCCATCCCCTTTGCCAACCCCCTGGACAAGGCTGCAGGGAGCCATGAAGCTCCTCTCCTCCTCCCCATCCCCTGGAGAACACAACCAGCCAGCCCCAGGGCTGGTGCTGCAGCTGTCCCTGGGCTCCATGGTCCATCTCCACCTCCATGCCCAGCTCACCCCCAGCTTGGCAGGGAGCAGAACATGTCTCAGCCACCTCAGGTAGTTTTCAGCTTGAGCACCTTGGAAAGAGGCTCCTTGGCACTGGAGTAGAGGAGGTAGGAGCCCTCGGCCGTGTGAAACGCCTCCCAGTCTCTGCAGCCCAGGGTGGGGAGGTGATGAGCTGCCACGAAGCCTTCATAGCCTTGCCACCTGTAGGGGAGGGTGGTTAGGTCTGGGGGCAAGAGCTGGGTGTCTGCAAGGGGGCAGAAAAGCTGAGCCCTAGGGATGGCATCTCCCAGCTTCCCACCATGGGTTGGGGGTTTGGACCTCGCTGGGGCTCCTGAGAGTCCAGAGGGGGACACAAAGATGATCCTTGGGCTGGAGCAGCTCTGCTCTGGAGCCAGGCTGGGAGAGTTGGGGTGTTCAGCCTGGAGAAGAGAAGGCTCCAGGGAGACCTTAGAGCACCTTCCAGTGCCTGAAGGGGCTCCAGGAAAGCTGGGGAGGGGCTTGGGACAAGGGCAGGGAGGGAGAGGACAAGGGGGGGTGGATGAAAACTGGAAGAGGGAGATTGAGGTGAGACATGAGGAGGGAATTCTGGAGTGTGAGGGTGGTGAGAGCCTGGCCCAGGTTGCCCAGGGAAGCTGTGGCTGCCCCATCCCTGGCAGTGTTGAAGGGCAGGTTGGATGGGGCTTGGAGCAACCTGGGCTGGTGGGAGGTGTCCCTGCCCATGGCAGGGGGGTTGGATCTGGATGATCTTGAAGGTCCCTTCCAACACAAACCATGCTGTGATTCTATGATGCTACAATTCCTGCCTGGAAACCTCTCCAGAAACAGGGAGCAGTCCTGTCAGTCTTTCCTGGGCAGTTGCACCAGCAGCCACAGAGGTTGCCTCCATCCTGGGCTCCTCCTCCCCTGCAGGAACAGCCACCCAACCACCCAGCCCTGCCCTCCTCCCTCAGCAGTACCTGTAGATAATACTGTTAATGGAGAAGGTGAAGCCATCAAAGGAGTTTGCTACCACCAGGAAAGAATCATCTCCCACTGAGAAGAACTCCCAGTCCAGGGCACTGGGGGATGAAGGAAGCAGAGATGCAAGTGAGGTGGCCCCTCTGTGGCCAGCCAAGGAAGGGGCTGCTTGCCCATGGGGCTGAGCCCACCCCAATCTCTGCCACCCTGTGACACACAGAAAACTTGCTCTTCCCAGGCTGTTCACGGGAAGAAATTCCACAGGGGAAATCCCCCCCTTGCTCATCAATCCAGGGTCCCCTCATAACTCCCCCCTGGGGTTTGCTACCAAGGACCTATCACCCATCACCCTTCCCCACCAGTCTCTGTCCCTGGGGTGGGGATCAACCCTCCAGGAGACCTTCGGGTTGCTGAGGGGAAGGAGCTGGACTGAGGAACGTTTGCACAGGTACCTGTAGGTGAGGAGGTCCTGGAATTTGACAAACATCTGGGCAGTGATGTTGAGCTCGTAGATGGAGGAGTTGATGGCGTAGAAGTTGGAGGGTGCTGGCATCCCACTGTCATAGCTGTGGCTGTTGGCAACAGCCAGGAAGACTCTGTCCCCGATATGAAAGACCTCCCAGTCAGCAGCACCAAAAGTCTGTGGGGAAGGAAGCCACAAGCTGGACATGGACAAGCCTTTGCAAGCCAAGGATGTTGTGTTGGGGGGGGGGGGGGAACCTGCTGGAGGTGCAGCAGGGGAGTCACCCACTCCTAAAACCCTCCAAGGAAAAAATACCATTGGTCAATCCCTAGGGAACAACCAGTGGGAAACCAGCCCTGACCTTCTAGAGGACTGGAAGAGCAGTTGTCTCTGTAATGGTTTCCTAGTTTCTCTAAACCCAGAGGGGACACCAAGGGGTGTGACCAAGTGGCCAAACCTTACCAGGATCGACTGGAAGAGCTGGAAGGAGCCACTGAGCCAGATGTAGATGTGTGAGTAGATCTTGGTGGACGTGCCATTGAAGGTGTTAGCCACAGCCAGGAAGGAATATGGCCCGATGGTGAAAAATTCCCAGTCATAGGCTCCAGAGGTAGGGATGGTCTGGTTGGTTTCAAACAAGCCTGTCCTGGGATTCCACTTGTATATCACACTGTCTATGTTGTGGTTGTTCCCTGGGGAAGACAGACAGACAGACAAAGGTGCACTGTGAGGAAGAGGAATACCTGGCTCACCTAAGAATCGTGACCCAGAAACAGGTTAAGCTCCGCAAGGACTTGCCAGCAGGTTGTGAGGCTGGTTCCCTCCCAGGAAGCAGCTGAAGAGTCACTAGAGCATCCATCCCTACCTAGAGCCTCCAGCCCCACCCAGAGACCTGGCAGCCTGCTCCCAAGCCCCTGGTGGTGGCTCCACAGCAGCAGAAAGACAGGAGGGTGCAGCACACGGGAGGCACCGTGCCAGGGTCCTGAGGTGGCCAAGCCCTGCTCAACTGAGCCCCAGCTCACCTGGGACAGTCCCAGCCAAGTCCCTAAGACACCAACACCACAAGTTGCCATCACCCTTTGCACAGAAGCTCACACATCTGGGTGGGAGCCACAGCTGGAGCAGCACCCTCTCCCTGTGTCCTTCAGTGCTCCCTTGCTCAGTCACTGTGCTTGGCTCCTGGGTGCTGGAGCTGGCCAGAAACCTCCACCTGCTGATCCCTGCTGGTGGCACCACCTGTCCCGTGGTGGTTGAGCCCACCAGCACCAAAGCATGTGCTCCATCCAGCTCCTGGGCTCTAGCCAAGGATCTCAACCTCGTGTCCAGGTGGGAACCCAGCTGGCTTTAAAGCTAAAAAAACTTCCCTGCACCTCCAGCCTGGCACAACCCCTCCAGCCACAGCTCTGCTTTCTGGCTTCCTCAGGATGAGGGGAGCACCACCAGCCCCTTTCCACCTTACACTCAGCCCTGGTTAGTTTCTGGTGTCAGTGGGTTTACAGGCAAACCTCACTGCAACAGCACAGGCTTTGGCAAGAGGGGCTGCAGGGAGACTGGAAGGTGTGGGGGAACAGCCCTATGGAGAAGTGTCCTCTCCCCAGGGCCTGACCTTCCACCATTTCCTAAGGGGAACATCCCTGCTTTGGCTTGGCCATGATGGTGTTCATCCCCACGTGACATGCACAGCCCCTGGAACACCTTTATGCTTCTACTGCCATAGGAACAGGTCCTCCAAACCCATCACAGTGGGACCCAACAGGTGACACAGGGAGTTTCTAGCTCAGTTCATGGGCAGTTGGTGCCCAAGGAACCTGGCAAAGCCACCAGCCCCACTCCTGTCTTTGCCCCCCACCATCAGAAACCCAGAGGGGAACCACATCAGTCTCTTCCCCAAGTGCTTCTCTCTCCTAAAATGAGAGGCACAGGTTGCCCAGGGAGGTTGTGAGACATGAGGAGGGAATTCTGGAGTGTGAGGGTGGTGAGAGCCTGGCCCAGGTTGCCCAGGGAAGCTGTGGCTGCCCCATCCCTGGCAGTGTTGAAGGGCAGGTTGGATGGGGCTTGGAGCAGCCTGGGCTGGTGGGAGGTGTCCCTGCCCATGCAGGGGGTGGGACTGGATGATCTTGAAGGTCCCTTCCAACCCAAACCTTTCCCTGCTTCTCTGAGGACCCCAGAGCCTCCCAGGTTGCCCGTCTCAGCGAGACGCGGCGTTGCCGCAGCAACGGGAGGATGCTCCTGAGCAGGGTGCCAGTGGCAGGGCACTCTGGTCCCCAGTGTCACCACCCCAGGGCTGCCTGCCCCAGCTGAGCTGGGCTGGTAGGGAATGCAAGGGCTGGGTACCTTCTCTGTGGTTGACCACGGCGAGGAAAGCCTCTCCCTCAATGACAAAGGCCTCCCAGTCCCTAGCGCTGTGCGTGGTGATCCTCTGGTAGGGGATGAATTTCTCTTTCCTGTGGCTCCACTTGTATATTACAGAGAACTCCTGACCCCTGTCATTCTGCTCAAAATTAGCCACTGCTAGGAAGATCTGAAAAATAACAAGCCAGGACATCTTGGTTTTCTCCTCCTCCGAAAAGGGGAGGAGGACGAGCACAGGCAGGGTGAGGATGGGATGGGTGCAGGCAGGCACCCAGGTGGGCAGTGTGGGGTAAGATGGTCCTGGCTGGCAGGGACCCCTGAGCAGCCCCCCAAGCTGTGCACCCAAAGGGGGGACAGGGACCCAGGGGGTTCTGAGAGGCAGGGCAGGGACAAGACTTGAAACAACAGCCCCAGAGCTGAGCAGAGGGAGAGCCGTGTTGTGGCCAGTCCCAACTAGAAGACCTAGCCCAAGCTGGGCAGAAGAGGGGACATCCTGCCTGGCAAGTCTGGGTGAGTTTTTCCTCAGTGAAAACCTGAAGGCAAACCACGTGAGCCTTGGTGAGCACCAGCACGGGTGCTTCAGTGTGCAGGAACCACAGGGAACTGGAACCCCCCCCCATCCTGGTGACCTTCAACACCTTTGCTGCAAGGGGTGTTGTGGGTGCACTGGGAGTCCCAGGGTGGTTCCCATCTGGGGATGAACCCAGCCAGCAACGTTCTCACCTTCTGCCCACCAGGCTGCAGCCAGAGCTCTGCAGAGCAGCTGCCAGGCTGGGGATGGCAGGTGAGTTTCCAGCCCAAGCCCAGCTTTGCAACGCAGCTGCACGTTCAGGGCTTGACCAGGTCTTCTGCAGGACCCCACCATCAGGCAGGTAATGGGGGATGTGGCCCATTTGTGTGCCACCAAGCCTGGAGGCAGGACTTCTGGCCATTCCTCCAGAGCATGTGGCTCAGGATGGGGGAGCCCTGCAGGAGCGTGGGGACAAAGTCAGAAGAGAGGTCCTGGCAGAGGGGGAAGGAGCAGAACCTCCCCCTGGGAGCTCTGCAGGGAGCTGGCTCTCGGCAGATGGTTGCTTGGCTGGGTTGGGGCTCCTTGCAAAGTGACAAGTAGTTCCCCAGGGAGAGGGAACAGGCAGATACCCTGCAGCAGCCCCATGGCACCTTGCCCGGGAAGGGCTCCAAGGTCCTGGATTGATCTCAAAGCTAGAGGGATTAAAAATGCAGAAGGTTGGATTCAGTGGGTCTCCAAGAGGGAGCTGCAGCCTCTGGTGGCTCTGTAAGACCACAGGTAGGTCTGTGGGACCAGGGTGGACCTTAGGCACAGCAGAACATCCAGACCCCAGGGAGGGCTCTGCTCCCTGTGCTCCACATGTCCCCAGAGTGATGCCAGGACCATTGCTTGGGTGACTCCTGCCTCACTTCACAGTGCCTGCTGGGAACTCCAGCAGCTCCTGCTTCCCAGGAGGTCCCCAGCCCTTGGTGCCAGGGTGGAGGCTGCACTCTGAGCTCACCCAGGCCCAGCTGGACCACAGCTCTGCAGGATGCAGGGCATTTTGACACTGGCACTCACTACGGCCGAGTCAGAAGTCAGAAGAGCCTGCTAGAAATGAGCTCCAACACCCAGAGGGACCTAGGTCCAGCTGCTGGCTTTGGGGGCTGACCTTACAGACATCCTGATGATTCCCAGGAAAAGAAACTCGAGCACTCCAGACACACAGTTCACCTGTGCTGCCAGCACTAGTTGCTGAAAACGGCCTGGGGGGATCTTGTTTCTCAGCAAAACCAGTAGACCACAGAAGGCAGCCCCCAGACCCACCAGCAGCCCCCAGGACAGACCCAGCAAAGGCAGAAGGGAGCAGGGCTCACCCCCTAAATCATGTCAGAGCCTCAGGGCTTCAGAGGAGAAGCCCACGTTGGGCACTTGCAGTTCAATATACGGAAACAGGAAAGCACTGAGGTGACCTTCCAGGCAGACTCACCTTCTTGCCTATGGTGAAATACTTCCAGGACTGAGCTTGGTAGGTGGGGATGTTCTGGTAGGGCACAAACTTCCCATCAGTCCACTTATAGATGGCTGATCCTGGAGGGCTGTACCGGTTGGCAGTGGCTGCAAACAGCCCCACTTTTGGGATGGTGAAGACCTCAACACCCATGGTTTCAGAGTTGGTCACCAGGTTCTGGTACTCCTCCACGTAGTCCAGCCTCTGTTTGACTGGGAGACCACAAAAGAAAGAAAAAGAAAAAGAGAGGGGTGAGGTTAAAGACCAGGTGACCCTGCCTGAAGAGGTCCCCCAGCTGGCCTGGCATGGTTTGCTGCTCCGTGCAGCTTTCTGGGGGGAGAGGAAGGTGGTGGTGAAGGACCAAGAGCTGAGAGGGTGCTGGAAAGCCTGACTCCATCTCTTTGGGCAGCACCTTCAGCCCCATCCACCCCTGCCTGCTCTCCAGTGGAGGACAGGGCTGCAAAACTGGCAGTCTCCTGGGCCGTGGGTTTGGATTGCTGCTCAAGAAGTGGGTTGAGACATTTTCCCTAAGAAGAATAAGGAGGAAAATAGGAGATCTACAGGAAAAAGTAAGCTTGGGCTGCTGAGACCAGCCGGGTCAACCCGTACCCACCTGCAGCAGCCCTGCACCAGATGTTTTCTCTGGCTGGAGTCAGCATGAGCTCTGGAAGAAGTTAGAGAAGACTTAGACAGAATTAATATCAGAAATTAGAGGCTAAGGGTGGTCCTAGTGGCAGATGAGTGGGCACTGGGAGAGACAAATGGCAGGAGAAGGGCCAGGAGAATGGCCAGTGTTGGTGGCACCAAGGAGCACAGGGCAGCAAGATCCCAGCAGGAGGTCTCCTTGGGAAAACAAGGACACAGTGCCAATCCTGATGACTTCCAGAGGTGGGGAAGGATGAGGAGTCCAGCCACTGCTGGCTCCTGTGGGGAGCAAACAGTTCATCCTAACCCACCAAGTGGGCACCAGCACAAGGAAAACCCCAGGAGATGGGGAAGGACAGCTTGGCTGCAGGCAACCAAGAGGCAGGAGGACATCACAGCCCCCTCGTTCTGATGCTGCCTGACTTAATTCCTGCCCTTAACTGCTGTCAAGGGCAAACCCCTGCTCCTCCTCTGCTGCAAGAGCCTCCCCCCCAGCCCCAGGAGCACGTGGCACACCAGTACCTTCCAGCATGGAGATCCAGGCACTGCCATTGCAGAGGTACAACCCTCTCCAGGAGGCATTGAACCAGAACTGTGCCTTCTCCTGCTTGGTGCAGGGTGGACGGGTCCCCAGGGTCACCTTCGTGCCAGTCTCTGGGCATGGAGAAGAGCAAGGCAAGTGTCTCTGAGTGCACGTGGCAGAGGAGAAGCAAGGCTCCTTCCCAAGCACACAAGAAGGGCTGGTTGTCTCAGGCCCATCCCAATGACAGGCACTAGGGAACAGTGGAATGGCATCCTGGCCCTGAGCTGGGCAGCCACCAGCTGAAAAAACCCTGGCAGCTGGCATCCATGGGGCTACTTCCATGGGAGCCAGGCAGGGGAACCCCAACTCTCCAGGGGGGGGTTGGACAGGGGTCCCACCCCACATACGTGTTGAGAAACAGAGGGTGCTGGGGACAACCCTGTTGGTCCTGCTCTGTTCCCAGCCCCACACAAAGAACCTTCCTCCACAAAAGCAGGAGGTGGCCAACCAAGCCCACACCCTGGGCAGTTACTGACCGTAGGGGTATTTCAGCACCTCGTTGCTCCCTGGCCTGGTAGGTTGATCCTGGAGGACAGCGGGGACGGAGAGCGTGGCTGCTTTCAAGTTGATGGTGCTGCATACCTGAGGGGTGGCATCAGCTCCTGGCAGCAGGACAAGCTGTCTCAGCAAACCCTGGGAAAGCAGGAGCAGCAGGATGGAGAGGAAGTCCAGCAGTTCCAAGAATGGGACACTGCAGGTGATCCACACACTGGCTTTCTCTCCCAGCTCATTGCCCTCCTTCCCGGGCCATGGAAGCCTCCATGGGATTCCTCCATGGGATTGTCAGCTCCTCATGACCTGCCCAGCCTGCCAAAATCTCCATCCTGGGCAATTCAAGAGCTGGGGCAAGGGGAGCATTGGTGAGGGGCTCCTTAGCTGCAGGTGGCTTTCACCACCCGTCAGGGTCAGGCCCTACCTTACCTCGAGACCCAACCACCACCAGCCTTTCTCCCACCTCACCCCACAATGTCCTCTCAAGAGCACACCTGTCCCACAAAGTGCCAGTGGCCAGCACTGCCCCTTGCACTCCCAGAGCCAGAGAGGGACCGAGCCCAGCAGCGGGACCCCATGGCCACCTTCGTTACCCCTGGCCCTGCCAACAGAGAGGGCTGGGAGGGGCTGCACCCACCAGGGTGCCAGGGCAGCCCCACACCACGGGGCACCTACCGTGAACACCCCTTTCCTCCTCCTCCTGTTGCCCAGGTAGAAGCTGGCTCTCTTCACCGACAGAGAAGCTGGAAACGGTGTCTCCACCACCCTGGAGGTGGGCAGAGAAGAGGCAGGGGACAATTTCAGGCCACCTGCTGGTGGCTGGAGGCAGGCTGGCTGGAGGAACACCCCCCTGCCAGCCCTCCAGAGACCCCCCCCCCCCCTCCACCACCACCTCCAAGGTGCTTCCCCAACCTACAGGTCCTTGGGGACGCTGCAATCCACCGTCAGGGAGAAGGACTGGCCGGAGACGGCCAGGACGAGCGTGTGCCAGCGGTTGTCAGCCAGGGTGACGTTGGGGAAGGTGACCCGGCTCTGCCACCCCCCGAGCCGCTCCTGGCTCCAGAAGAGGAAGTGGAGCTTGCCGGGGCCGTAGCGCAGCCCCAGCAGCAGGCGGGGGGTCTCCTCTGCCAGCAGCGTGAAGATGTACTCGTTTCTCTGCGGGAGGGCAGAGGGCTCAGGGCCGGGGAGCGGGAGCTGCGGGAGCTGCGGGAGCTGCGGGAGCTGCGGGAGCTGCGGGAGCTGCGGGAGCTGCGGGAGCTGCGGGAGCTGCGGGAGCTGCGGGAGCTGCGGGAGCTGCGGGAGCTGCGGGAGCTGCGGGAGCTGCGGGAGCTGCGGGAGCTGCGGGAGCTGCGGGAGCTGCGGGAGCTGCGGGAGCTGCGGGAGCTGCGGGAGCTGCGGGAGCTGCGGGAGCTGCGGGAGCTGCGGGAGCTGCGGGAGCTGCGGGAGCTGCGGGAGCTGCGGGAGCTGCGGGAGCTGCGGGAGCGGTTCCCTGCCCGGCCGGCGGGGCTTTACCTGGGCGGGGACACCGAGGAGCCTGAGGGTGACGATGATGGAGAATTCCTCGGGGAAGAGGTGGCAGTGGAGGAAGAGGCGGGAGGCGGGGAAGGCCAGGGAGCGGGGCTGGGAGGCTGCCAGCTGGAAACCGCGCAGCCCCTGCGCTTGCAGCACCCTGATGCCACGGGCCGGCCCGCCCGAGGGGACCAGCTCTGCCAGGATGTCCAGCGGGCGCAGGTCTGTGCCGAGAGACAGCAGGGCGGGTCAGGGGGTGGCAGCTGTCCCTCCCTGCCCCGCCTGGCTGCAGGGATGCTCTGCTCTCCGGGCAGCCAGCCCATCTCCAGCGCTGGCTGGAGGTCTCCACGTAGCACCATGGGGGGCTGGCATGCCCCCCCCGTGGCCTGGTGTCCCCTGCCAGGCTCTGGGCTGAGCTGGTGTGGGAGAAGTCAGCTTTCCAGGAGCTGGGGTTGACCTCTCCACCCCCACAGCAGGGTGCCAAGAGCCAAGGGTGCAGCTCACCCCGTGGGAACCATCCCATGGATGCAGCTCCAAGTGCTGACCCTGGGGGCAGGACCCACCCGTCAGAACCCCCCGAGCTGCCACAGCTTCCTCAGGATCCACAACCAGGAAAGCAGGAGGGGATCTGGTGCCCACAGGGTCACTTGCAGTGCAGCCCCCTCCCCATGCCCAGGATGGCAGGGCACGGGTCTCCCCTCTCCATTCCCAGTCCAGGCTTTCCCAGCCCAGCCCTAATTTCACAGACACACACACACACACACACTCCCCTGGCAGGCACCAAAACCACTCATTAAATAATCACCCTCTCCCCAGAGGAGCAAACAAACAAGCCCAGCCCCAGGGCATGGCACGGGTGAGGAGCAGCACTGGCACTGCAAAGCCAGGGTGGCCACAGGTCCAGTATCTGAGCAAGCCCCATACTGGTGGCCACAGAAGGGGCTGCCCCCACAGCAGGTGCCTCTCCCACCCTCCTCACCTTGGCAGCCTTTATTTCTGCGACCTTCTTTAGCAGGATTGCAGCACCCATAGCAGAGTTTGACAGTGACATCCAGAGGAAAAGGCACTACTTAACCAACCAAAAACATTGCTAACTCCAGCCCACCTCCCCCCATGAGCACTGGGCTTTTATCTCCTAATTGTACTAATTAATCTCAGCTGCTGGGGCACAGCAGGAGACCCAGGAGGGAGGGGGCTGGGAGAGGCCGGGCTGGTGTCTCAATCCAAAGCAGCTGGAGAAGGGAAGTGTTTCCCTCCAGGCATCCCCAACCAGCCCCAGTCCAGACACCCAGAGCAGGGAGACCCGTGGGGTCCTTCCCACCCTGCCAGCTCCACATCTCCCTGCTTGCTGCTCCTCTGGATGAAGCTGCTCCTAAAGCAAAGGCTGAACTGAAACAGCTTCTTGCAGAAACCCACAACTCGGGCAATGACCAGTTCCCAGATTTGCTCAGCTAAAAAAAAAAAAAAAAGTACAAAGCTGAATGCAGGTTGGGATTTGCAGAGGGGTTCAGGAGATCCCAAAGACTCTGGAGGTGGCTGAGATGAGCCAGGGCCAGAGGCTGTACTGGTGGCTGTGGGCTGGGAGGGGACCAAGTCCTAAAACCAAATCCCTACAACCAAAGATGCACTTTCCAACCTGCCTCCCACATCAGTCACTGCCAGAGCCAGTGGGTAAGGGCTGGGGGAGCAGCCGGGGTGTTTCAGCTGCTTGGGGACAACAGGGATGTCCCCAGAGAGACCAGAGCATCTGGGGGAGCATGTAGAAAATCCCAGATCTCTCCCAGCTTTCCTTCTCACCACTGGCTGGGCTGGAATAAAAGGTAAAGATAGATGACATCAAAGCAAGATATTCACAAGCATGGGGAGGGGAAGGCAGAGCTGGGGGACGGGGACCCTCTTTAACTCAGGCAACTCTTGGCACTTCCTTGTGGAAAATAACATGGGAGCTGCCAGCAGCAAAACCTCCCGGGAAGTTCCTGTCCTGCCTCCTCCAGCCGAGGAGCTGGAGTCCAGGGCGGGAGGGACATTCCAGAGGGGACTTCATGGCACCCCTCTACCTTCCACTCCCCACAGGTCAGTCCCCAGAGCCAGCAGAGCTTTGAGGAAGGCTTGTGCAATTGGGAAGGGCTGGTTGCCACGCTGGGGGGGCTGCAGGCACAGGGACGACCCCCCCCAGTACCCGTCATGTGCGGGTGCTGGCAGCTGCAGCACCCGAGGGGCATCGTGCTGCACTGTCACCCTGAAACCCGGTCTGCTGGCACCCAAACCCCAGGGCTGGGCTGCCAGGGACAGGACGACCCACCCAGCAGCAAGACGTGTCCCCCCTCCCACCCCCCAAAACGGGGCAGGCTCTCGGGGTCTGCCCTGGCAGCAACGGGGACCGTCCCGTCGGTGGGAGCAGATGGGTCCCAGCGTGTTTCCTGGCCCGGCCAACGCCTGCCTTGATGCCTCCCAACCCCCCCCACCCCTCAAAACCCTGGTGCAGCCCCCCTCGCTCCTACCTGTACAGTGCTGCCAGCTCCTGCCCCCGTGGACGAAGCCCCTGCCGGTGACCCAGCGGAGCAGGACGACCCAGAGCAGCAGCAGAGCCGACATCGGGGGGCTGGTTCAGGGCATCCATCCACGGCGGAACCCCCCCCCCTCCCTTTCCCACCCTCTACTCCGCCCTGCCCAGCCAGAGGAGTCTCCTCTGCTCAGCCACCCCAGGGCGGGGGGGGGGCTCTCACATCATCTTCAGGTGGGACCACCCGGAGCACCTCACCGGGGCTCGGTCCACACTGGGCTGGTTCTGGGGTGCTAAGGCCCCTCGCTGCCCTCCCCTGGCGTGGGCATGGCCCCTGGGGGGTGGGCAGGGGGCCGGGGGGGCTCCCCGGGGGTGGCCGCTCAGGCTCTGCCGCTGCAGCCTCTGCGCAGACATTTAAATGAGAAGTCGGTGGTGGGAGAGGAGGAGTCCCGGCTCCTTGGAGAGCTTTTATCTTTTGCCCAACCCTCTGGAAGGCAGCTCTGGGGAGGGATTTTTTAAAATATGATTATTTTTTTTTGGTAATTTATTTTTTTTAATGATTTCTCTTCGCTTTCTTTTCATTTCTGCTGATTCCTTTTTCCTGGGTGACGTTGGGGAGCAGGTAAGAGATTCACCCCTGACCAAGGTGGGAATCTTGCTGGCCCTAAAACACCTTGGGGCTTTTGGCAGCACAATCCCAGTCTGTACTGGGTGTGGGGGGGGAGATCCTCTGTCCCTTCCCAGTCCACTCCACCCTGCCCAAAAGAGAACCAGACCCCACAAGGTACGTATTTCTCCCCCCCAAAAAATGGGCTGAGGCAAGTGATGCTCAGGCAGGGCCTCAGGCAAAGCTCCAGCCCTGAAGCAAGGATGGTGGCACCACACCAAACATCAGCCCAGACACCCTGGAGGTTACAGGAGAGACAGCAGTGGCAAAAAAAAAAAACCAACCCACCCTGCACACGAGTTCTGCTGGGTTTCTGCAGCTGCAGCACCAGTTACTTCCATTACCCGAACAATTGAAATGAGCTCCCACCCTCCCTGACCCCAAAGCCTTCCTGCCAGGCAAACTCCAGAACAGAAAGTCAATGGCTGGGATGAAATGCCAGAAAATTGTGTTGCAAAGCAGGGGTTTTGTCAGCAAGGAGCAGGCAGAGCCACGGATGTGCCTTCCTGCCTGCCTGGCCACAGCCCCTGCCACCCCCAAACCCGCCGTGCTGGCAGCAGGAGGGTGCAGCCTATGGGGTGCAGGCACGTGGAGGAGCAGAGCATCCTGCACCTGGATCCCAGATCCCGAAGGAGCTGCAAGCAGAGCCTGTGGACACCCAGATGCTGTGGGTGCCTCTGTCTCAAAGGGCCAGGAGGGTGGCTGCACAGATGTACTGGGGGTGCTCTGCCCTGAGGAGGGGCTGCGTGGAGCTCCCCCTCCCCCTCTCTTTGGGCATCCCCCAAATGAGGGCCCTACTGGGATGCTTAAGAAGGGCTGAATCAGAGCTTAACCCCTCTGCAGGGGGAGCTGCAGAGGTGAGGCCCCACAGGCTCTCCATCCTCCCCATCCCTGCCCTGAGGACAGCACAGCCACTGCCCAAACCCAGGGATCCCAAACGCCAGCAAACAGTGGCTCAGGATGTGGCAGGTGCCAACCACCCCATCTCCCTGGCCAGGCTCAGCCCCCCCCCTCCCACCTTGCTCCCTGTGGCCGTGGGGGACTCACACAAGCAGCTGGATTTTGGGAAGTCTTCCCCCTAACACCAGCTCCAGCTCTGGGAAGGTCTGGGCAGCCCTTGTGACTCCTCCTGGGGAGGAAGGAGAAGTCCTGCCAGGGACCCCAGGGTGGCTGTTCGTTGGGGTTTTTTTTAAGAGGATGCAGCCACCTTTGAGAGCTTCCTCAGCCCAAAAGTTGGTTGCTGGGGACATCTCCAGACCTAAGGACACTGTTGCAGGTGTCCCCTCTGGAAGCAGGGGGACCTGGACACTTCCAGGAGGGAGGTTGAGGGAAGCCCCATGGATAAGCGTGGAGGACAAACCAGGCAGTGCTCAGCACCATGGGCTCAGGATGGTGAGGGATCCTCAGGGATGGCCCCGAAGCTGCTCTCCTGGTGAGGACAGGGATGTTGAGAGTCCTCAAGGACTTTCTCCATCCTTGGGCATGGCAGAAGATGGTGGAGAAGCTCAGGCAGTGACCGCAGCTAGGAGGATCTACCTGGGGGACTGAGCTGTGGAATAAGGACAAGGGGGCCCATCACTGCCCACTGTCACTTCGGGTCCAGGACCTTCTCTGCATCCCAACAGCAGTAGGAAGTGGTCTGCAAAATTGTTCCTAAACACACCCACCCGCACATTCCTACGAGCTCAAGCAAGAGGATGAAATAAAAGAGCCAAAGAGCGAGACGGTCGCTTCGTTCACATGGGCCGTAAATAAAACCATGTGGCAGCTCCGAACAAAACCATCCTTGGGTTTCCACCAAGAAGGTCTGTCCATCCCTGGGTTACAAAAGGTTGAGAAACCCATCTGTAGGCAAAACATTTCAAGCAGAGCTTCCACGCAGGGGCCAGTGCAAGGAGGGCATCTCATCAACACCAGGGACAGGCTGGACCCTGCACACACGTTCATGTTCCTGCTCTTCCAAAACTGTAACTCATGCCTTATTATTTGCAGACACAAAGTCATGTTTCAAGGCTTGTTATGTCCTATTCATTTAAGTCTTTATTCCTGACATCTGCAAGAGTTTTCTTCTCTAAAATGCAGAGATCCTGTGCATAATGTAGAGACAAACACAGCGCTGCCCATCTCGTGGGTGTCCCCAGCCTGGGCTCCAGCAGGCAAGCACCATGGCCATCCCAGCAGGGCCAAGGGAGCTGGCCCAGCCCTGATGGTCACTGCACAGGTGTGGCCACACACCCGTCCCCAGGGATGGAGCTGGAGGTGGACAATGAGCACATGGAGCCAGGCTTGGCTGCGTGAGCAGCAGGGTCAGGATCAGGTCAGGGTCAGTCGTGAAGGGGATGGGGTTGTTCTCAGAGCAACACCCCAGATGGCAGATGGACAGGTGAGGTTGGGCACCCTGGGGTGGTGGGATGGAGAGGGATGGGTTCTCCACCCCAAGGTTCCTCCCTTATCTGCCCTTTCTTTAGGCTGAAACTCTTCCCTGTGTTTCCTGGAGCTACTTTGGCTCTTTGAGCCCAACCCACCAGCACAAACTGGAATTCCCACATAAAACCTCCATGCCAAGAAACCTGTCAGTGTTGTACAAGAAGTGTGAATGTCTTTAATCCCATTGCCTTTAAAAAAAAAAAAAAAAAAAATTCCCAGAAGTTTTGGAATGGTTCTGCCTGGAAAAGTCGAAGGGCTGGGAGGATTGCAAAAGTCCCTGTTTTTAGGAAAGCCACCAAAAAAATGCACAAAGCAGCCCCAGCAACTGCAAGTCCTCCTGCCAGCTTTCCAGGCATGGAGCTGCCTTCAGGAGCAATCCCTGGCAGGGGGTGAGGAGCCACCAGCATCGCTCACATCCCAGAGCCCTCCATGTCCACACACCCACACGTGTCCCAGTGCTGTCCCAGTCCCCGTGGCCCCAGAGAATGAAGGAGGCAGGAGCTGCCATCCTGGCTGGGCTCCCCCAGCTTTAGCCAGCAGGGCTGGTGATCAGCAGGGCTAGTGATCTGCAGCCCAGCATCCTTCCCAGGCAGCTGGGAGTGAGAGAGCCAAGCATCCTGCCCCACATTTGGGGGACACATGGCAGCTGAGCTGGCAGGCTCTGAAAGGGCTCCAGTCACTTAACTTTTGCCAGTAGAAGCAAAAAGGCAGGCTTGAGCACCAGAGCTGGGCAGGATGGGGCCAGGCAGCACTCAGCAGCCACAGCCACAGAGTCACAGAGTCACAGAATGGTTGGGGCTGGAAGAAAGGGAAGGGTGTTGCCAGTGTCCAAGGCTTCCTCCATCAGGAGCAGTGGTTCACCAGGCTGGATGTGCAAACCCCAGGGCTCTGCCTGGGGAACTTGTCAGCGGGAGGGTTTGGCTGAGCAAACCCTGTGCCAAGGCTGCCTGGCTCAGCAGCTGCCTTGGGGGAAGCCCTGAGCTCTGGGGCTGCCTCTGGGATGGCAAAAGCTGCTCCCCATGCAGAGAGGAACCTCCCTTGGCAGCCCTGCGGGGAACCCTCTGCCTTTGCCTGCTAGCCTTTTGGTCTGGGCAGGAGATGCTCCAGGTCACAGCAGGCGAGGTGGTGAAGGGCAGAAGGAGCCATGGTGGGGAAGCCTGGGAACTCTCCTCCACATGCCTGGGCCTGTCAAGGGCTGTCAGGGATAGCAAAGGGCCTGCAGGATGTTGCTCACACCAGAAACGGCCAGCTTCCCAGTTAGGACCTGGCCAGCACCTGCTCTCCCAGCTGAAGCCCACCTTGGGCTGGTAGAAAAAGGTGTGGGCATCACAAGCCCCTCTGCCAGCCTGAGCTCCTCCCGTGCAGACAGCAAACCCCGGCCTGCCCTCTGGGCTGGGGCTGGAGCTGGGGCTGGGGCTGGAGCTGGGGCTGGGGCTGGGGCTGGAGCTGGAGCTGGGGCCGGGGCTGGAGCTGGGGCTGGAGCTGGGGCTGGGGCTGGAGCTGGGGCTGGAGCTGGGGCTGGAGCTGGGGCTGGAGCTGGGGCTGGGGCTGGAGCTGGGGCTGGGGCTGGGGCTGGAGCTGGGGCTGGGGCTGGGGCTGGAGCTGGGGCTGGAGCTGGAGCTGGGGCTGGGGCTGGGGCCGGGGCTGGAGCTGGGGCTGGGGCCGGGGCTGGAGCTGGGGCTGGAGCTGGGGCCGGGGCTGGAGCTGCCGCCTGGGGCACGGGCAGGCTGGTGCCCCCCAGCAAAGGAAAGCAGCTTTGGGAAACCTCTTGCCCCGCCACAAAGGGAATGAGGGCCCAGTTTTCCTGCTATCCCGGGTGCCGGCGTAGAGCTTGAATTACTCAGGATGAGAATATCGGGGGGGCAGGCTCGGGAGGAGCTGCGGGGGGAGTCACACAGCCCGGGGGGCTCCCCGGGTGCCAAGGCAGCCACGCTCGCTCTGCCCACCCGCCGGCAGCGAGTGCGGCTCCGTTTCCTCTGACATCCGGCAAGGGAAGGGAACAAAGGCAGAGAACAATTGCTATTGTTTCCCAAGCCTTTCTTGGGGCCGGTTTCTCCAGCGTGCTGCTGCCGCGGCTCGGCCGCCCCGTCGAGCTCGGGGCTCTGCGGACGCCGCTGGGGACACGGTCCCGATCCCGGGCGCCTGCAACCCTCCCACCCACCCACCCACCCTCCCGCCAGTGCCTGCTCCCCGCTAGCACGGAGAGAGGTGCTGCTGCTACCCTCCAGGCTGCCATCCCACCCACCCAGCTCCGGTCCTGCTCCCCAGCCCCGAGGTGCCCAGGGAAAGGGACATCCAGCCAAGGGCTGCCCCTGTGCTTGAGGAATTAACCCCCCCAGGGGTTACCCCTGAGGGACAGAACACCCTGAGGTGTTATCTACCCCCTGAGGGACAGAACCCCCCGAGGTGTTACCCCCTGAGGGACAGAACCCCCCGAGGTGTTACCCCCCGAGGGACAGAACCCCCTGAGATGTTATCTACCCCCCGAGGGACAGAACCCCCCGAGGTGTTACCCCCCGAGGGACAGAACCCCCTGAGATGTTATCTACCCCCCGAGGGACAGAACCCCCCGAGGTGTTACCCCCCGAGGGACAGAACCCCCTGAGATGTTATCTACCCCCCGAGGGACAGAACCCCCCGAGGTGTTACCCCCCGAGGGACAGAACCCCCCGAGATGTTATCTACCCCCCGAGGGACAGAACCCCCCGAGGTGTTACCCCCCGAGGGACAGAACCCCCCGAGGTGCCACCCGCACGGTGGGGATGGGGCAACCCCAACCCACGGCTCAAAGTGATGGGGAAGGAGAAGAAGGGAGCAAGGCTGTCCTGGGAAACCTGGCTCACACAGTCTCCCACGCAGCCGGGAGAGCAGGCTTTGGTGGCAGGGGGACCCACACCGGGGGGCAGGAGGTCACGCAGCGGGACCATGCACCGGCGGGAGGAGCATCCTCTTGATTGCCCTCGGAGCAGGACTCTGATGTTAGACAGCCTGTCCTCTCTCAGCCCCTGCAGCCCAGGCTTTCACCACGAGGCTGCTCCTGATGGCACTTTGCCGGAGAGGGGAGGGATTAGAGGCAGGAGGGGACAGGCGAGGGTGCCAGCACGGGCTGCTGCAGGGGGGTGAGGTCCTGCCACCTGGGTGCTCAGCACCTGGCATCACCTCGGGCTGATCAGCCCCACCCTGGGCTGAGCAGAGGGGTGTCTGCAGAGGGAGAAAGTGTCTAATGCACGAGGAGGAACTCAACCTTCTTTGTTTTCCCTTTGACAGGGGCTGCAATTACTTGGTAAAATAAATCAGATGCCCCCTGGTTATTGACGGGGTGTTAAAAGCAGGGATGCTGAAGAGCATCAAATGCTAAAAGGGAGGCTGCATGGGGACAGTTTGGACAAGTGGCTTCAGCAACAATACTGATATTTTCATAAAACCAAGTTTTAGAGCCCCAAGACCTTACTGAGGCCCTCAAACACAGGCCCTCCCACTGAGGCCATGTCCAGGCTCCAGGGCAGAAGGCCATGAGTCAAAGCAGGATCTGGCCAAGGACAAAACTCAACCTCTAACCGCTGCTCCAGCCAAAGTGGATTTGAAAACACCTGCTCTTGAGCCTGACCTTCTGGCATCCCTCCTCCATGGCAAGGACGACTGCTGTGAGCCAAGCTTGGAGGGATGGACACGTTGCCCAGGCCAGCAGAAGAAGACCAAGATCCTGAGGAAGCAGCCCAGTGGAAGAAGAGCCCACACAAACCTGTCGTGGGCAGACTCAGCAAAGAAGCCTCCATTCACCTACCATCATCACACCAGCCCCAACTTGGGTTCCATTTGCCAAACTGTTTTGGCGTGGGGAAAAAAAAAACCACAACCAACCTGTTTAGGGGCAAAACTCCCAACCTGGCCCGTGGGCAACGAGCCTCCCTGAGCTGGGCCCAGCACATGGGTGCTCCTGCCCCTGGGCGTGTTGCATCCTGCAACCTCTGCTGCTTTGAACCCACCTCCCTCTCCACCCCGCAGCTCCCAGAGGAGCAGGAGCCTTCACACGGGCTCTGCAGCCCCTCCAGCCCTGCCCCAGAACACCCACCATCCTGCTCAGGCCAGGGTGACCTGGGTCCCCTCAGAGCTGTCACAGCCTCTCCCTCTGCCACACACACCTGGCTCCTGCCTCCATCCCCCTCCCTGAACATGGCAAAGTGTCCCCAGAGGGGGCTGCCCTGGGGAGCTGGGGGTGGCTGTTGCCCCAGGCATCCCCCACGCACAGAGGGAGGGGACTCAGCCCAGGACTTGGCTCATCTACCTCCCCCCCCCCCATGCCCTTCAGGAACAACATGACCAGACTTGCTCCCCAAAATTGCTCCCCGTGAGCTCACACACAGGCTGCTCACACTGGCAGCTCCCCTGTAATAACCCACCCTCTGTGTCATGACCATTAATTATAGATGAACATACCCCATCATCTTCACTGCTGCTAAGTCACATCTTGGAGGGTTTGAGCTGCTTTCAAAAGCCACCTGGCTGCTTCTCCTTTGGCTTGGACACCTCCTGCCCCTGGGAGAGGGGCTGGTGGCTGAGGTAGGATAAGGATCTGGCAGGTGGCTGCAAAGACAGGGAACAGGCTGCCCAGGGCAGGGGTAGAGTCTGGAGGGGTTTCCAAGCCCTGTAGATGTGGTGCTGAGGGACATGGTTGAGTGGTGGCCTTGGCAGGGCTGGGGGAACAGTTGGACTTGGTGACCTTAAAGGTCTTTTCCAACCAAAGCAATTCTGTTCTATGATCAGGGCTGGGGTGGGCAGGAAGATGACCAGGGCTAGAGTCCTGGGGAAGGCACTGATCTTCCAGGGGACCATGAGAAGGCCAAGCAGATTGTGCAGGACCACCAAGCACTGAGTGGCTTCAGCAATTCCCTCCCCAGCACTGGGTTTCATCCCCGCAGCACCAGGGACCCTGTAGCTGCCTGTGTGACCCTGAGGGTGCTCCTGGTGGATGGGACAGCAGGTAAGACCTGGCTGCACGAGAGGTGACACCAGGAGCCCTCGCTGGGGCTGGCACAAGGGTTGGGCACCTCACTGTTCAGGCAGCACACGGAGAGGGCAGCTCATCCCAACCAGACCCAGAGGAACTCTCCAGATTCCTGCACCTTCCCATTTCCTGTGCCACCCCTGAGCACCCCACCAGCTGGCAGCAGGACCCTCAGCATCCCTTACCCCACACTCCTCCCAGAACTTGCTTTTCTCCTTCCACCGAGTTAGGGGAAGGTCACCAGTGCTGCTCCTCACCCAGGCAGCACAGGTACCTCCCATGCTCCATGCCCAGGAAGAGACAACTCTGCCAGGACATCTCTGCACTGGCTCACCAGCCCTGTGTCATCTGCTGATCCATGAAGAGCTGTTCCTGGTGTAGAGATGCCCGGGCAGAAAGATATCCCAGACCCTCCCTGCCCTGCACACAGCCCTTGCCCCACACCACAGGGCAGGTGAGGCTGCTGCTTCAAGCCCCATTTTTTAGCTCCCTCCTAAAAGCCACACTGATACCACATCCCAGACAATCCCAGGATGAGCAGCATGGAAACACTGGGAACAAAGGCTCCAGCTCTGTGCTGACACAGTGGGTGTTTCTCATTTCAATTCTCACAGGGGCAAAACATCCATAGCATCCTCACCACGATACAACTCCAGGAGGAAAGCAGGAGCTTTCTCCATTTTCCAGAGAAGCTGTGGCTGCCCCATCCCTGGCAGTGTTGAAGGGCAGGTTGGATGGGGCTTGGAGCAACCTGGGCTGGTGGGAGGTGTCCCTGCCCATGCAGGGGGGTTGGATCTAGAAGATCTTTCAGGTCCAACCCAAACCATGCCATGATTCTATGATCTCCAAGGCAGCACACCACCTGCAATCCAAGATCCAGCTCCAGCCAGGAAGAACAACCAAGCAGCTGGAAAGCAGCCCAGGGCTGGTCCTGCCCCCAGGCTGCAGCGTTTCATGTGGCTCCAACACCTCTGCTGGGCAGCTCCCACTTTCAAAGCAGCCCTTCCATGCACACAAGCACCAAAACACAATTAAGGAATGTCTTGTGTCCCACTGTGTGTGTTCTGACACAGCCTGTTTGCCAGGGAAAAAAAACCACCCCGTGTGTGTGTGTGTGTGTGTGTATGTACATACAAAGGCTTTAAAGAGGATGTAGCTGCATTTTTACAGCTTTGTTGAAGGACTCTGTTTTAGGCTTTTTTTCTTTTTTAGAAACAAAAGCCAAAAGCAAATATAAGGCAGAGAAAGGAATTTTAAATATATATATATATATATATATATATCTCAATCTTTCATACCTTCCCTGCATGTGTAACACCTGTAGAGCTCCCACACTCCCCAAGGAACATGTTTCACAGGAAATATTTCAGGCTGAGAAAAACATTGCCACTGGCTGGTATGACACACAGTGCCAAGGTGAGAATTCCTTCCCAAAGGAAGAAGATGAAGCCTTTCAGGGAATTCTATCACAGGACAGACACAGGATCTCTCCAAGCTTCAATTCTCAGGTGTTCCACAGCTGTAAGAAGCTGCCTGGGCAGTAAAACCCTCTCAGGGCAGGTCCACCCACCTCCCTCTGGTCAGTGTGAGGATGAAGTTTATTGCAGAATAATGATGATGAAGTTTTATTTCTCTCCTGTGAGTAGAACAGGGAAGCTCCCCAGCAAACCCTGGTGCCACGTTGGAGCACTGTGTTCATGGAAAGGCTCACTGCTGGTTTCAGCCCAGCAAAGAGCCAGATCTCAGGACAGGTCTCACCTCAACAAGGCAAGTTTTAGTCCTCCTTCCATCCTGTCATCTCCAAGACTGCCTGGTCTGTACCTTCCCTGGCTGCAGACACCTGAGTTAGCAAGGTCAGTCACTTCAAAGGAAATTGTTTTCTAAGCAACAGAGCCTGGGGGGACTGTGGAAATTTCCAGCAGGAATTGGACATCTAACAGTCCTCCTCAAACCCAAGAGCTGATACCAGCAGATTTGGAATGCTGTATTCAAGCTCATCATTAACCTGGTGCCATAGCAAGACCTCCCTTGCTTGTTGGCTCACCACAAGACCTCTGCAAGCAGCAAAGTGCATCACCTCTGCTGGCTGTCAGGTTTTGAGAGTTTTCTTTGAATTATTGAGTCATCACCACCGTTAGAGACAAGACACCTGCCTGGAATCCTCCAGCAACTGTGTCAACTCTTGCACTCCTCTAGAGCATCTAACTGGGTTAAAACAAACAATTCCATTCCTTAGGACCAAGTCAGGATTGGACCCTCTGGACCAGTTGCTTACCCACAGAAAACACCCACTGCCACACATTTCCATAGGTCAGTGGAAGGAAAAAATAGAACCACTTTATTTTCAGTATACAGACTAAATCCCACCATCAAACAATGAGTGAGCACACAGGAATAAAATACTCCACACTTGAAAAACAACAAAGCCCACTTTTTGTTGTGTCTGCTGAGTCCATCATTTCCTGAGGGGTCCTCACAGCTCTCCAGGGTTGTGTCCAGAAGAAGCTGCAGGACTCCTTGGAGCAGCACTCCATCTACCACACTTCAAAAAACACTCCTAGTTTGTATATAAGTGCTACATTTTCCTGTATGCTTTGAAATACTAGTTAGGTCCAACACTGTCCCTGCTCCCACGTCAGGTCCTCCTCCCACCAACACAAGACGAGTTACTTCTAGGAGGAGGTAAAAATCAGCAAGTTGTAGCAAGACAAACTCTTCAGAGGTGCAGAATGATGGCACACTGAGGTCTGCAGCACGTGGAGATGCAGCACAGGCAGCAAGACATCAATACTGACAAGTTGTAGGCACGTGCATGCACTGTCACCTCCACAAAACCTTCTCCATGTCACGACTCCTTCCACGTCACACGCTTCTTACAGGGGAAAAGAAATAAAAGAGCCCTTCTCAAAGGTAGCCCCCTTGAAAGCTGTAAACACATTTTGATTCCATGTGCTGTCCGTGGGCATGTTATTGCTTGTGGTAAATTGGAGAAGATTTGGACCTACACAAGAGATCTGTCACAAAGGTCACCAGTGGCCCCTGAGCAGTTTTCACAACCTGACGGCTGCAGCTGCTGTGTCCTGCACCCTCCACACCAGCAGTTGGCCACAATACTCTGAACACATCTCATACCCTCCTCTAGAAAACAGTCAAGTGTCTTCTCTAAATTCATATTTACATATTTAAAAGAGTGGTCAGCATCAAGAAATGTTGATTGACAAACTTCAGCTCGTTCACCTGAGAAACAGGTGAGCTGGGCTGCAGTGGCAAGGCCAGCAGTGCCTGATCCCCTCAACACTCAAATGCAGACAAGGAGCTGACATTACTGCACAGATATTTTACATGCCCAGCAGAGCAGACACATTCTCTCCAGGTTTTCAGGCTGCCTTTGACCCACCTCACCCATGGTGAGCCTAACCAAGGTGTTTAAGAATCCAGTCTTTCCATCTTGCACGTCTCATTGAATGCAAAAGTTTACAATTGAGTGTCTTCAAGGAGAAATAAAGCAGCTCTTGGGATTTCTTTCAAGCAAGCACTGACTCCAAGGCTCAATATACACTCCCATTGTTACACGGGGACACCAGCCCATCCTAACCCCCCAGCCTGGTAACAACCCCCAAGTTCTCTTAAAAGTTTCATGCTGCACAATCACCTTCTTTGCTAACAGATCCTGACTATAATCTTGTTTTACAGCTTCTCTAAGTACACTGCAAATGCTGTCCTAGATTATTTCCTGCCTACTGGTGCTCCAGAAGCAATGCTACCTAGAAAAACCAACCATACAACTAATTCTTCCAGCAGGTAATCCAAACCAGCTCTGTTCTCATCCAGCAGATTGGCCAAGTTGGGCTGCAGATTGTACAGTCTCCAAGCTTTCCATACCCTGAAGTGAGGTAGCAACAAGCAGCCTCTGAAACAACACTGCCTCTGTGTTTTTCCCTAGTATTAAATCCCTTTTCCACACAATTTAGTAAGTGAATTAGAGGCTTCTCTGGAGCAGTGGAAGAAGAAAAGAGATGGTAAATAAATAACGAATGATAAGAAGAACTAGGCCAATAGTTTTGCAAAGTTTTCCTTTTTGGTACCAGCACTGAGCACTGCTCGTTTCCAGGTGGAGAAAAATACAAAACACTTCAGTCTCTTTGTGAGCTTAAAGTCCAAGTGACTTCTGCACAATCTGCTTGGCAATTCTGTTAAACTGTTCTCTGTCTTCCCGCCACATCTTGGAGGCATCGACATTGGCTCCACTTTCATCATTGGGCTCTGAAATGAGAAAAACTGAGAGATAGGTGGGCAGGCAGGCAAGGGAGCAAGACCTGCTCTCTTTTTCCAGAATGCCTCAGTACTGCCACTTCCCTGTGGCTCTGGTACACTTCTCCTGCTTGGGACTACAGGAAGAACACCAAAGAAAATCAGCAACAGCCGCTGGATGGGCAGACGGTTCTGATTGGATTGATCCCAGCAGGATATCACAGCAAGGTCAAGATGAGCTAAGGAACAAGTGGCAGAGGGGCAAGACTTGGTTTTGGTTGTGCTCTCAGCAGTTGAGCTCCAAACCACAGGCAGAACACAACGTGGCCCCACCAGTGCCACCACGGGTTTATTTAAATGCAAACTGTTCCCTGCAAAATGGGGTTTGTTCTGGTTCTGCAGCTCCACAGACAGAAAGCTCTCTCAACCAGGCCACCTTAACAGGCTCTGTCACTCTTTGGGATGGCCTGTTCTACTAAAAAAACCCAACAAAACCAACCAAGAAAACCCATAAATGCTTTCACTTCTGCACTGTCTTTCCTCTGAGGATTTTGGAGGGCTTTACAGAGCAGATTCAAGCCCTGAGAGTCCAACGCTTCATTTTGTAGAGAGGTACCTGAAACATGGGACTCACCTGGCTCCCCAGATCATGAAGGACAAGGAGCTACTGGAGAGAGTCCAGCACAGGGCACTGAGATGCTGAGGGGACTGGAGCATCTGCCTGTGAGGAAAGGCTGGGAGAGCTGGGGCTGTTCAGCTGGAGAAAAGGAGGCTGAGGGGGGATCTGATCAGTGCTGAGCAATATCTGCAGGGGGTGGCAGGAGGATGGGCCAGACTCTGCTCAGGGGTGTCCAGGGACAGGACAAGGGGCAATGGGCACAAACTGGAGCTCAGGAGGGTCAAGTTCAACATGAGGAAAAGCTTCTTGACTGTGAGAGTGACAGAGCCCTGGGACAGGCTGCCCAGGGAGGCTGTGGAGTCTCCATCCCTGGAGACATTCCAGCCCCACCTGGATGTGTTCCTGTGGGATCTGCTCTAGGGGATCCTGCTCTGGCAGGGGGGTTGGACTGGATGGTCTCCAGAGGTCCTTTCCCACCCTGGACAGACACTCTGTGACTTTATCAGATCAGTGGTCAGCACACAGCAGGACAAGTGTCACAGGGTTACACAAGTCACTAGGACACAATGTCCTCCACCCATGCTCCTTCACACTCCAGTCCATGGCAGAATGGATCCATTCCCAGCTGACAAATTATAAACAAATCCAGAGGGTACTGGCTTGTCCGTGGACTCCAGTTTGCCATAGTGGTTAGATCTGACTGCTAACCCTTCAGCTGCTCAAGCCAGATCAAATACTGGCTGTAATCAAGAGCTTTAAGACCTGCAAGAGCTGAACAGACATCCTAGCACAGAAAAGATGGAGCACAGGATTTGTACAGGAGCAGGGGAACCAGCTGAGCCTCAGCACCCACTTGAGCACCACGATCTGCTTGGCTGCTGCTGACCTGGCAGGAAAGCAGAGCAGTTGCTCACACAGCTGGAAACACCAGTTTATTAATTCAGACTGGCTTTTGTCAATTCTTTTCAGAGAACGTGTTTATTGATAAATAAACACTAGGGCTTTAAGAAGGGTGGTTGCTGCTGAGCAGCTTTAAATGTCCTTTGCTTACCTAAACAGCAAGGAACAGCTCTAAGTAACTCAGTAACTGCTGTCTGAGCTGTTAAACCAGCAGCCCTTACCTGCCAGCATGCTGACCACTGACAAGAGGATCTTCTCCACACTCTGCACAGGACTCCACCTCTCAGCACTGCTCTCATATCCCATGGGATCATCCCCAGGAGCGTGAAGAATGGAGATGCAAACTCTTCCATCTGGGTAAACTACACAAGAAGAACAGGGGATTGATTGTTACTCAGTGAAAGCACTTGGATTCTCCAGATCTTTAGAACAAATGAGTATTTGGACTTGGTCTTCACAGGACTGACACTAAACTCAGTTGTAAGTTTCCTCTCCCAAAGACAAGAGGACATAAACTTTGAAAGACAAAAATCTAGCAACTATTTCCTTTAAGGAAGTCTAACTTGGGATTATCCTCCCCCAACAGAAGCCTGCTGGGGACACTTGTGTCATTAAACAACCAGTGACATAAGGCTCCATGGAAAAAGAGATGCAGCCTGATGGAACAAGGGCGAGTATTTACACACAGACACAGCTTCCAGTGGGTAACCAGTACTAGTTAAATTGCAGAGTAGGAGTCACACAGCACAGAATGCAGACTGGAATCTTCCATTGGACTGTGACCATAAAAAAGAATGAAGCAAACTTGCTCTGCTGCAGCAAGGAGGGAAAAGTGGTATGTTGATATAGTTGATCTTATTTTGAATGTGACTGAGCTGCAACCAGAAGAGACCACGTGCTGAGCAGCCCCAGCTCTCTCTGCCTGGCACCCACCTTTAGCCTAAGCAAAGCACCTGCAACAAAAGCACAAGTCACCTTCACAGACACTGGACTCCAGAGCCTTGGTAATAAGGCCAAAGAAAGGTTAAAGAAGGCAATGCAAAGAGAAAGGAACTCAAAACACTGCTTTAGCACCACAGCCCAACTCTGCAGCCTCCCAGGGAACGACAACTTTGTCAACAAGCTCAGCACTTTCAGTGCTTCTGCTCCTTAGCTGACCATTGCCAGGAAAACAAGATGAAACAGAAAGAGGAAATCACTGCTGGAAGCAACTGTGCTCATTTCCAGTTCCTTCCAGTCACCCAGCTAATGTCTGCACAGGCCTGCAACATGTAAGGGCTTTGGAAGGCTTATTTTCATCCTCTCCTGCAGCCCCAGGCTGGGGACTGGAGCTGCTCTAGCTGTGGCTGGAAGAGATGAAAACAGCAATTGCTGAAGCAGCACTTCTCCTTGCTCAGTTAGGAACAGACTGGCAAGAAGGGATTTCACTTGTAAGCTACTCTCATGTTTTTATGTTTATTTTCATTTAAACCAGCTGGATCACAGCAGCACAGTCAAGACAAAAAATGCATGATCCCAGGAAGATGTAAACATCTTCCCACTTGGTCACAAAGTGCTAATGCAAGACTTGCCATTAATTGCTACTCTGAAGTGACCCTGACAGAGCTCCCATGAACACCATTTGATTTTAAGAGAAGGTTGCTCAGTGGTGTCACAGTTCCCCCTGTACACAACACTGACTGTAAAGACCAGCTGAAGAAAGGTCCCAATGTGACCACCCTGCTTCTAGGTGCTAAACTCTGCACTGCTGCAGCCATCAGAGGTAAAGAATTTCTTCCCAAAGAAAAAAGAAGTTATGGAAGTGCAGGAACATCAGCTGGGAAGGAAGCACAAAGCAGGAGGGCAGCATCTTCAGATCCAGCCCATCAAATCTCTGTGATGATCAACAATCTCTACACAACCCAGGTTGGTTTAGCAGATTTTAAAAAGGATGCCAAAACTGACTCCAGAAAGCTCAAGGCTGTGAAAAGGGGCACAGTCAGTGCTCAAACTCATCAGCTGTATTTGTTCCCTCAATTACTTCCACTGAAAAGTTTTAAGAGAACATTGTCACCATCAGAATTGCAGGGAAAAGGTCAGCAAAGTCCTAATGTTAAACATCTCTAAATGTATCAGGTGCTTGGGCAGAGAGCTCTGTATTTCAGAAAGATCACATCAGAAATGTTACTAAACCCAGGACTTGACATGGAAAAAGCCTGATAAAGCTGCATCCACACGTTGCTGAACATGAAACACATTTTCACTTGCTTAAAATAGCACCAAGCTCCTTAAATACAAGCCACACAGCTGGAAAGAGTCTGTATCAATTGACTAAATCATGTACAGAAGATTTATCTTTAGACTATTCATGCAATAGTTACAAGTATTCCTGGAATGACCTTCAAGTGGAATTGCTGGAACTGTTGATGGTCAAAGGGAATATGAGGAACAATGTGATAAAGTGACCCTAAGAGCAGAACTGCTGGGCAGCTGAACACTCCAACTGCATCCTCAAGGCTGGAAAGGCAGAGAACCACCCTTGGCAAGGATGCCAGGCTCTCCTGCTGCAAAAGGTTCTTTTTGAGGTGCACAATCAACCCACTGCCCTGTACATCAGACTCACTGTTGGGATGGAACATCTCACACGTGAACCTCATCTTCGGAGGACTTAAGGGGTAGTCAAGTGGGAAGCTCAGGATGGCAGGGAAAACCCCATACTCAAAGCAGGTGTCTTCAGGACCCCTAGAAAAAAGGAAAAGAAGGAAAAAAAAAAAAAGGTATTCACCAGAGTTGGAAGCAGTTCTTTCACCCAAATTCTTGTCTGATGAGACACTTGAGATGTGGGTTGTATCCCCTTCTCCAGAAAGCAAAGAGTTAATGCACTCTCACCCCACACCTCTTAAACTGAAATCCAAATAGGGGGTTTGGGAGGGAAGGGGGATATCAAAGCTTGCACACTAAATTACTAGGAAGGTCACAACACTGCTTAATTAGCAGGGTGTGTCTGGATATAATTGGAGTATCTGGCTCCAAGGCATGTTCCAGGATTTGAGTGTCTGCACGTCAGGAGAAGGCAGAGGCAGGTGTGGGACTCCTGGTGCCTTTGAAGATGCTGTTCTGCTGCACAAGTCAGAGATGTCAAACACTCTAGCTCCAAAATAACGCAGCAAACCCACAAGAGATCCAAACTGCCAGTATCGAGCAGAACCACACACAAACATTTCTCACTATCTGATGCAGAAGACACAGCAAGGCTTTGTAAAAAAGGAAAACAACAGCTCAGGGACCACAACTGCCAGGTGCAGGATGCCAGGCTGTCTTTGCAGGCTGAAGGTATTGAAGTTTGCACTCCCACAAGTGCAGGCAGAGAACAAATGGCTTCACCAAGATTCTCTCAGGAACATTTCCTCATGGTGTTCACCATCCAGTTCAAAGTGCAAGCGAGTTGAGAACATAAAGGCAACTATTTTACCCTCCCTCCATAAAGCATTGGTGGAAGGTGAGCAAAAAAAAAGTTTCTCAGACGTGACTTGATGAACCACCTGGAAGTTCAAACACAAACAGGAGCTCCCTTGATGGGAAAGATCATGAAACAAGCTTCATCACTGAAAACCTTAGCCAAGGAAACCTCATGTATTTAGTAAAAAGCTCTTCCAACAAGGGTTTCTCTGGGAAAGAAGGTTTAGGAACATGGTTTAGGAGCATCTCAATCCACATTCTCCACACCAGAAAGAACATGAAAGGTCAAGGACTGCCAACAGTTCAGACCTGCAACTGGCAACCTACAGAAAGAGAAAATGGAGCCCAGCAAAACCTAAAGCCCTGGGAGGCTCACTCTCCTACACTTTAGGACTCAAAAGCCTTGCCTGGCAGATAAAACACCAGAGCTACATGATCTCACCCTGAATATTGACACTAGAGAAACGCACCAACATCCTGCAAGAATGAAAGCTAAACCATGCCAATGATTTTGTTCCCTTTGTGGCCTTTGCCCTAAATTTAGGCAGGATTCAATTCACATCTGAAAGGCAACTGAGTGCATTATTTGTTGTTTTTTCCCCATGAACATTTTCATTCCAGCTGCATTTTAAAGGCTTATTGTTGGACTTCTAAGAGTATGTACATAAATGCATTGAAAAGCTGGTGGGTGTCTTGTGTTTTGAGAGCAAACACACAGCCTTAAGGGCTCTTCTGTCAAATATGTTAACCCAACATACTCCATTTTAGGCCTTGTATTATGTGAGCAAAATCCTTTTGTTTTAGCCATTCACTGCTGCCAGGATCAACTTCAAAAGAAATCATTCCAGTTAATCCAAGACAGGGTTTGCAACCACGTAGCACTCAGGAGGCTGCAACATTGAAACGTGACAGCATCACTGTCAGTTCAAAAAGGACATCAGCAGGGCCAGAGAGGAACAAAAACCAACACAGCACCTTTTGAAATCTTTGCAGGTGGTGCAAGGGCAAAGTGCAGCACATGGAAAGCCTCTGTTCCTCACAGAATCATGGAAAGGCTTGGGTTGGAAGGGACTTCAAAGATCATCCAGATCCAACCCCCCTGCATGGGCAGGGACACCTCCCACCAGCCCAGGCTACACAAGCCCCATCCAACCTGCCCTTGGACACTTTCAAGGAGGGGGCACCCACAACCTTCCTGGCAACCTGTTCCAGTGCCTTCCTACTCTCATGGTGAAGAATTTATTCCTAATATCTAACTTAAATCTCCCCTCTTCCAGTTTTCATCCATCTCCCCTTGTCCTCTCCCTCCCTGCCCTTGTCCCAAGCCCCTCCCCAGCTTTCCTGGAGCCCCTTCAGGCACAGGAAGGTGCTCTCAGGTCTACCTGGAGCCTTCTCTTCTCCAGGCTGAACACCCCAGCTCTCCCAGCCTGTCTCCAGAGCAGAGCTGCTCATCATCTTCATGGTCTCCTCTGGACCCTTTCCCATGTGCTGAGGGCTCCAGAGCTGTACACAGTATTCCAGCTCCAGGCTCATCAGAGCAGAGGGGCAGAACTCCCTCCCTTGACCTGCTGGCCACACTTTTTCTCCTATGATCTTGTCTGAGCTGCTATGGTAGGTGGAGTCCAGACTACCCAGTCCTTGATTAGGGATTAATCACAACTCTGGTGACACGAAGACACAGCATGAAAATAAGCATCTCTGAACTCCATGAGCTCCTTCGGCAAGGGGAAGAAAAGGATGGTGGGTATCTGCCAAAATAGGAGGGAAAAGTGCATTGACACTGTAACCAGAGCTTTATGCACATTTGCAAATGTTTTATTTGTAAAAGGAGGCTGGAAAAAAAAAAAAAAAGGCCAAAACCCACAGTCATCAGATGCCAAAAAGGGGAATTCCACACTAAGCAGAAGTTGTGAGTCTAATTATAGATCTAATTACCCTTGTAGACAGGTTTTTGGTAAGTTGGCTTCATTGACACTGCTGAGTTTGCAGACAATCTTCAGGCTAATAAAGTTATTAACATCATGATGTGTTTGTCTTTGGGGATAAAGCTTTCAGAGCAACACACTCAGGCATGCCAACCAAAGAGGGCAAAACTTGGGTCTTGAAATGCTCAATTCACAAACTTGGGCAACACAAGGCAGCCTGTCAGACCCCACACAGAGCTGAGGAATTGAAGGGCATTACACTAAACTCTCTCAACACACTGGGGCTATTTATCCTCCTGAATAAGTTACCTTGCTGCAAAGATTTGGCTTTCATGAATACTCTTAATTCAGCCACTGTTTGATGTCTTATCAAAAGGGTGCATTTTATGCCAGGCTCCAAAGCTCCACTGCTCAGAAAGATTACCACCTTGCATTTCCAGTTCTGGATCTGTGGCACTCACTTTGGGAGAGCAAGAACTGTTCTCTCTTTCAAACATGTCAACACAGCCTTAACATTTATATGTTTAACATTCATCCAGCACTGCTGCTGCAGGCAACAACACCAGGAATACAAATTATTACCACCATTATTTTTAAAGGCACTATTTTATCTCTGAGCCAAGCTCTTACATCAATTTGTGTAACATTACCCAGCCCACTTCTGAACTGATAAATGGGCAAGGTCTTTTCTCTCTTTTTTTAAAAATTTATTTGCTATTACATGTGCTCTAGCTTTGTATAAACTAGGTGAAGAAGCAAAAAAATTCTGCTCTCTTCAGTATCATGGGACTTACCTATCTTCTGCACTTCATCTGTCTCAAAATTTGAGGCCACCTTGAATCTCCTCATCTGCACTTCTCCCATGCTCAGAATCTCACACAGCACATTTTGAGATTACAAAACATTGGAGAAGATGATCACAGACAAATGTAAACAAGTCATGGAGCTTGCTTCCCAAACGTATGCAAACCCTTCTACTAACAGAGTTTTTGTCAAGAGATGAAAGCAACCCAAGGTTTTTAGGGTAAACATGTTTCTATTGTACCACAGCTTCAGAACGGAGCAGATCTTAAAATATATTTTTATTGTGACACACACACAATGCAGAACCCCAAACTAAAGCACCTTCACCTCTCATTTTGTGCTGACAAAAAGACCTGAAGCTCCACGCTCAGCACTTTAAAGGGCTTTCAAGTCTGCAGCTCCTCTGTTGTTTAAGAATCTGTCATAGGAAACACCAGAAAAGGTCTTTTCTAGGTAATGAATCAAATCCAGAAGCACTTCTGTGTGACCCCCATGACAGCTCTACTCACCCACACATTCTTTGCTAAGAGAGAGTTGCAACAGGCAGGAATTCCCTTCCATATTCCAAGAATCATTCCCTGCCTGCATCAGAAAAGAAGTTCCCAGCCAAAGGCAGACTAAGGTCCATATTATGATAGTGATACTAGTTTTTCATGCTCTTGTTCTCCCAGAAGCTCATCACAACATGCAGGTGCTGATTTCAGACACAAACCAGTATTAACTCACATAATCAGGGCTTCCCATTCAAAGAAGTTCTCTTCATTCATGGGACCTATTAAAAAAAGAAGATACCAAGGCTGAGTCCTACCTGAGCACAAGGCTACAACTTCACAGTGCACAAATCCTGCTCAGCTCCTCACCTGCTACTATTCCTTCTGGGGGGTTCAGGGTCAGCTCTGGAAAAACAAAAACACAAGACCAGTTAGTTAAGGTTAACAAGCTTGGCCATTTCAGCCTGTGTTTGGATGGCCACAACTTAGCCCAGACCAGCAAAAACCCTTGGAGAAAGGCTTGGAGGACATCACGAGAAGAATCTTTCATTCACACTTCACTGGGCAAAACTCCACATCCAGAAGGCTCCATATCTCACTGCTGACAACTTTTACTTCTTCATCCAAGACAGTTTTCTAGACAAAAAATATCAGAGAATCGTTCTGGTTGGAAAAGACCTTTAAGATCATCAAGTCCAACCATTAACCTAAATCTGCAAGGTCCAGTGCTTAAACCATGTCCCACCATGCAGCACATCTGCACGTCTTCTAAGCACCTCAAGGGATGGTGAATCAACTGCCTCCCTGTGCAGCTTATTCCAGTGTTTAATTACCCTTTCAGTGAAGAAGTTTCTTCAAATATCCACTCTGAACCTCCCCTAGCACAACATGGGACTATTTCCTCTTGTCCTGTTGCTTGTTACCAGGACTAGGAGATCAACACCCACCTCAAATACCAATTCCTTTCAGGTAATTGTAGACAGTGGTAACATCTCCCCTCAGCCTCCTTTTCTCCAGACTAAACACCCTCAGCTCCCTCAGCTTCTCTTCTTAAGACTTGTTCTCCAGGCCTTTTACCAGCTCCATTGCACTCCTCTGGATGTGCTCCAGCCCCTCAATGTCCTTCTTAAAAGTGAGGGGCCCAGAACTGACCCCAGGATTCAAGGAGCAGCCTCATTAGTGCTGAGGACAGGGGGATGATCACTGCCCTGCTCCTGCTGCTCACACAACTGCTGATAAAAGCCAGGATGCTGGTGGCCTTGGCCACCTGGGCACACTGCTGGCTCATGTTCAGCCACTGTCAACCAACACCCTCAGGTCCTTTTCCTCTGGGCAGCTCTCCAGCCACTCCTTCCCAAGCCTGGAGCATTTCCTGGGGTCATTGTTGACTAAAATGCAGGACCTTGTTGAACCTCACACAATTGGCCTCAGCTCCAGCCTGTCCAGGTCCCTCTGCAGAGCCTTCCTACCCTCAGGCAGATCAACATGCCCACCCACCTTGGTGTCACCTGCAAACTGACCGAGAGGGGACTCAATCCCCTCACCCAGATCACTGACAAAGACACTAAACAGAAGTGGCACCACCACTGAGCCCTGGGGAACAGCACCTGTGACTGACTGCTCACAGCTGGACTGAACTCCACTCACCACAACCCTCTGGGCCCAGCCATCCAGCCAGTTTTTTTACTCATTGTTTTTTACTTTCCCTGGTGAGTACACCAGTCTAGGCCACACGTAGTCAGTTTCTCCAGGAGACTGCTGCAGGAAACAGTGTCAAAGGCTTTGCTGAGGTCCAGCTGAACAGCCACAGCCTTTCCCTCATGCACTAGGTGGGTCACCTCGTCACAGATCAGGTTGGTCAAGCAGGACCTGCCTTTCATGAACCCAGGCTGGGGCTGATCTCCTGGCTGTCCTGCACGTGCTGCATAACAGCACCAAAGATGATCTGCTTTGTAACCTCTCCCAGCACCAAGGTCAGGCTGACAGGCCTGCAGGTCCCTGGATCCTCCTTTTGCCTCTTCTTGTACATGGGGGTCACATCTGCCAGTCCCTCAGACCAGTGAAAGCAACTAGGCCAACTCAAGTAAGGACTGTGAGCTGCTTGTCATAAAATGATCCTTGAGTGGTTTGGGTTGGAGGGACCTTCCAGATCACCCAGATCCAACCCCCTGCATGGGCAGGGACACCTCCCACCAGCCCAGGTTGCTCCAAGCCCCATCCAACCTGCCCTTCAACACTGCCAGGGATGGGGCAGCCACAGCTTCCCTGGGCAACCTGGGCCAGGCTCTCACCACCCTCACACTCCAGAATTCCCTCCTCATGTCTCACCTCAATCTCCCCTCTCCCGGTTTTCATCCATTCCCCCTTGTCCTCTCCTTTCCTGCCCTTGTCCAAAGTCCCTCCCCAGCTTTCCCCTCCTGTCCTGGAGGTTATCCTAACCAGCTGCCTCTAACCAGTGCCCTGTGGACTCCTAGTGGCCCCCAACACACAGAACACAGCAAGATGAAATTCCACCTGCATTCTTCCCCAGAAAACAAGTCCAAGTGCAGACCTGGGAAAGATGGGAAGTCACAAAACAACAAACAAGATGCTTGAGCTCATTTCTTTCAAGCTACACGTGAAGGTTGAGGGGAGCACTCCACAAAGCAGCACATGAGTTTTTGTCTGAAAACAGCTCAGCTACTGTTGGGTACACAAAGAGGGAAGACAGCAGAGCTCTTCAGCTCTCAGATTGCCATCAGCTTTGGCACAGGCCCCTCCAACTGAAGTTCAAAAGCACAGCAGCAGATTGAAACTCAGAGCTATGGTTTCCCTGATGTGAAGGAGCAGGTTTTTCCAGCTTGGTTGTGAGTCTCCCAACAGCTTTTCTGGATTGTTTTAGACAGCAGGAGGGAGATGTCAAAGCCAGGAGCTCCTGGAATCATTTTACTCCATCTTGTGGCTCTCTCTAGGAAGAAAATCCCTCTGATAGTTCCCTTGAAAAGCCTGCCTGGTGGCAGGCTCTTTGTGTCCCCTGCAGAGCTGTGCCACACCAAAGGGAAACTGGGGCAGTGGGAAGCAAGAGCCAAAGGCTGTTGAGTGAAGGGTCTTCAGCAGGATGGAGGTTCAGCTCTTCACCTTGCTCAGCTCTCTCCTTGGAGACATACAAAAGAGGTTTCCATCCCTTAGGATCAGGCAAAGCAGGAACTGGGCAGGGAAGGGGAATGTGAGCTTGGATTTTTTGAGTAGCTGCTACCACAACCTGGTCACTGAGGAAGGGAAAAAAGCCTTTTCCACATGAATGGTCACATCCCACCCTGTGATTTCTCTAGAGCCATTCAAAGGGAAATTGGGAGCTACACACAATGGACTGCCAGGAGCTGACACAGCATCAGAGCTGACCAGAGCCTGCAAAACAGGGGCACTCTAATAGAGTGTTGAGGGGGGAGGGGGTGTATTTTGTCTCCAATTTTGAAGCAAGCAGCACAAAAGCAGGTGATCAGAGCATCAGTTTTAACATTTGACTGCAGAATGACTTTGACAAGTCAGCTAGGCCAGAGATTCCTCCTCACTCCCCTCTGTCACCCTGTCCCTCTGCAGCTGTGTGTCCCCCCCCATGCAGGTGGCAGGGGACAACAGGAGCACAGCAGCAGATGAAACAGCCCACCCTGCAAGCTCTCCCACTCTGTCCTCTCACCTGCCCACCCATGACAGCAGTGCCAGGGCACACCCACACCCCAGCCACTCTCACCTGGTGGCCTCACTGGTGTGCTGCTTCTGCCCCCACCTGCTCTCTTTCCCAGTAAGAGCAAGGAGCTGTTACCCTCTGTCCCTGCCAAGAGTTCACAGCCTCCAACACAAGCCACTGATGGAAGGAAATGTGGGTCCTACAGCTCCAGCAGCCACTTGAGGGGGGCAGCTTGCACAAACCCAAGGCCACCTTCCTCAATCCCTCCTCTACAACTGCCCAGTCCTTTGTGGAACACTCTGGGAAGGTTATCATTCAGGCTTAACTCTGGGTTGGGGAGCAAAGTTTGAGGAGAGCACCCACTAAAGGGAAGTGCCAACCCTGGAAATGCAGCCACAGCACAAACCAGGGGCCCCCAAAGTTTGGCTTCTGTAACTCAGGGTTCCCCAGAAGTCACAACACTTAAGACACTGCAGATTACTTTTTTTTTTTTTTTTTTTTACAATATTATGTTTAATTAGAGTCAGGGAAGTATTTCTAAAGGCAGATCAGAAGATGTGATCTCAGTTCATTGTGTCACTCTGGGAAACCTGAGGAGAAGGTTCATATCATGATGCTGCCCTCAGCATGAAGCCAAATCATCTCTAAATACTCTTAATTTTATACAGGCTGGAGTCTCCCACTACAAGATGGCAAAGTGAGAAACAACTCCTCATCCCTGGAGCAGCCTCAGGAGCTCTGGAAACGACCTTCCCTGGAGCAGGAGTCCTACAGCCTAACCCCAATCCTTCCCCTACCCAACACTGATGTTTTTTTTTTTCCTCTCCACAATATCTCCTTGCCTCAAATCAAAGCCAGACCATCGGAGGCCGAAACAAACCAACGCATCGCCAAAAAAAAAGGCAGCTGTGGGCACATCACAAGCTCACCAGAGAGGGGAGCAGATCCCCCACCCCAGGAGAAACACATCCCGGAGGGACCCAGACCCTCTTCCCTCTGACCCTCACGGCTCCCCCATCCCCTCCAAGCCACAGATTTTTTTTTTTAAACAAACCAACCAATCCACCTATAAATTGGGGTCTAAACGCTGTTACCAACCGCCACGCCTCGCCCACCGCATCTCTTGGCCTCTCACGTAACAAAAGCCCCGCGCCAGGGGAAAATTTCACCGGGCACTATCAAAAAAAAAGCACCAGCCGCTCGGGCCGGATCCCCAGAGCTGCCAGCCGGTGCGATTCGCTCACAGAGCGGCTCCCGGTGCCCGGGGGAGCGGGAGGGTGTCCCCGCAGCACCGGGGGGGGTGGGGGGGGTGGTGCTCCTGCCGCAGCCCCGCTGCCAAACCCCCCTGGGTGCCTCTCTAGGGAGGCAGGGAGAGCTCGGCAGGCCCAACGGGGCCGAGGAGCCGGCGGGGGAGGGAAGAAGCGGGCTCAGGGAGGTGCCCGGGAGGGCGGGCGGCCCGCGGCCTGCCGCGCCTCCGCCCCCGCCCCGGCCCGCGGCGCGGCTGCCGGCCCTCCCGGGCAGTGAGGAAGGCTCCTGACAGGAAGGGGCAGCGCGGGGGAAGCCCAAGGAACGCCCGGCCCCGCCGCTTCACCCCCCGCCCCACACACACACACTCACGCTTGTACTCGGCCATCAGCCGCTTCAGCGCCGTCCCCGCCATGGCGCGGCCCCGCCGCCGCTTCCGGCCGGCAGGCTAGAGAGGCCCCCGGCGGGCGGCCGCTCTGCCTTCCTTCGCCTCTATGGTTGCCCTCCCGGGGAGGGGGGGGGAAAGGGCCCGCCCAGCGCTGCGCATGCGCAGAGCGGAGCCCGCCCTACTCGGCGCCGAGCGCTCCACGAGGGCAGAAACGAGTGAAAAGAAAAAAGAGCAGAAACACCCGGCGAGGGCAGAAACTATCGGGACGAGCGGCTCGTCGGGGCTGCAGGGGCACTGGGAAGCGCCCTGTGAGGGTCAGGGTGCTGCAGGAACTAGGGGGAAGAACACAGAGCTGCTCGGAGAGGGAGAGAGGTGGGGGGGGGGTGGTAAGAACCCCCCCAGGGATGCCAAAAAGAGGGGGTGCAGCACCTACCCCAGGGATCTGTAGCTGGCCAGGAACAGCTGCCACCTCCCAGGTTCCCAGGGTGGGGGCCTGAAGCTGCCACAGACCGCCAGGGGAGCACAGCCAGAGCCAACGCCAGGGCAGGAGAGACCGAGTACCCAGCTAGATTTGTGTCAGACAAGAGTAAAGGACAACAAACCCACCTACAAACCCGAGGAGAAACCAACGAGGTCGACGGGGGATGCCCCCACCCCCAGCTCCTAGACCAGAGAATGGGAAAAATCAGGGCTTTTCCCAGCCAGGGTTCCTGACAAGCAGGAAGGGACCGACCCCCCCAGCCAAAGGGGTGGATACAAAAAGGCAGACAACAACCCCAGGGAGCTGCAGCAGGTAAATCCATCCAGGGACAACAGCAGGGCTTCTGTAAAAAGAAAAAAATTCATCTGGAACAGGCTCTACACTGTGTGTGGAGCTCAAAGCCATCACAGAAATGCATTTAAAACTCAGTAGGTTTGGGCAGGCAGTAGAGCAGATGATTCTTTTTCCTGAACACTCAAATCTTGTCTCTTCCCTGGCTCACCAGGTTCTCCACAGCTCTTGTGCACAGACAGCTCGGTGACTTAAAAGGCTTTCCCCCCCCCCCCCCTCCCATTGTTTTTAGACCAAGTTTATCTACCAAAAATAAGTATTTAAAAGAAACCTGAGGCTGCACACTTCTAGTACCCACTGAGAAGTAAAGGGACCCAAGAAAGGGAGCATGAGGAAGGTGACAGGTCATGCCCAGCACTTGGCAACCAGTGGAAGCTGAAGTGACAGATTTCTTTTTTAGAAGCTGAAGTGACAGATTTCTTTTTTAGAAGCTGAAGTGACAGATTTCTCTTTTTTAGAAGCTTGCACAACAGGAAAAAAAACCCCACACACTGCCACCCCATCACCACCACTGCTTTTTTTTTTGGAACAGCTGCTCTGCTAACTCTCTTTCTGACAAGAACTCAGGACAAATCTCACTTCTGCGTTAAAAAAGTATATTTCAGACAACTTTATCATAGGATGACAAAGCACATGTCAATCTGCAATAGCTGAAACTCCCAACTCTATACTAAGCATTGTGTCTGCATGTACCAGCCTTGTGAAGTAGGCTCAACACTCCTGTAATAACTGTGTTTGCAACACATGCTAAAAAAAAACCACCTTAAAATCAGCATCTTTTCTCCTTCCCATAGGCACACCTTAAAAGGAAACTTTTATGCTCACAACTGGCATGAAAATATACTGAATTATTTACAGGGTTAGAATTAAACAAGAGGGGTGAGACCGACGAGAGCCAGGAATGAACACTCCATGTCCTAACACATGGATGGATATTTAGGCCACAGGTTTAAAGGAAAAAACAAAACAAAACAAACCAACAAACAGACAAGGAAAAAAAGGTAACAGCAGAGAGACAACCCATATTACTTAATCTGAACTTAAATCAACTTGGCCCAATTTAAGATATAGATTAATCCCTGCAGATACTGTTTTGACTTGCACACACAGTACGTCAAAGACAACAAGCAATTTTGGTAAATGTCCTCTAAAGTTTAGAAGAATCCCATGTGATTGGCATGTTCATTTGTTTACTATTTAATAGCAAATCCAAGGACAGATGAGAGAGTGAGGTGTGATGAGGATCCTTGAACTCCTCAAAAGGACAGCATGGCTTAACACGCTCCACCCGTCTGCTGCTGGAACACGTCGATAGTGTCTTCGTCTTCCATCTCCAGCTGTTGGAGCAAGAGAGAAAACACAAGGCTTGAAACACACGTGGCTACCAGGTCACTCTGCTCTCCAAGAATTAATAGAGCACTTCAAGTGGAATTGTAGTTAATTAGCCCATTAAACACTTCCTATCAGTCCAGAGATGTCTCCCCACCAGAGAATCACCAGCTCAGAGGTGGGGCTCAGAGGCACGCCCACCTGTCCCACCAAACTCAGCACTTACCTCCTCAACCAACCCCCCAGCCAAGCAGCTCCTCCACTCCTTGTCCTGGGCCTTGCCAGCCAAGAAATTCCCCCCTGTTCTCTCCAAAGCCTGATGCCAGAAGCAGGACAGAGCCAAAAATGCCAGCACCTGTCCTTTCCACACCAGCACTGGCTTGCTCAGCACTGATGCTCTTCCAGCCTTTTCCTCCCCACAGCAGAAAAAACATTCAAGGGGAAAAAAAACAAACACCAAATCCCTCTCCCTCCAAACTATTTGGAACCCACTAATCTCACAGCAGCTATTCCAGAATCAGTTGGATTTCAAACCCCTTTGATCTTCATGGAGACATCAAAATACCTCTAGAGCAATCAGCAGAAAAGTGGTTTTCATACCTGTGCAGGTGTGTCTCCTTCGTTAATTGGTTGTCCATCAAATCTGAACCTAATCTGCCTCATCGACAAGCCCTGCAAGTTTAAAGCCATTAAAGATGAGAAACCAGGTGGTTTTGTTTCTGAATCTAAACAAAACATTTACGGATTTGCTGGCAGAACAAATCTTCACAAAATTAAGACTTGAAAGGCTCGAGGAAAGAGGAACTTGACTACACAGGTGGAAGAAACTGTTTGGGCAACATCCCTGTCACTGCAAGGACACACAGGTGTGGGTCTGGCACCTGGTTCTGATCCTGCCCTGCAAGCCTCAAAAGTCCAAAGTTCATTTGCAAAGGTAATTAAAGGAGATCAATCAATACACCATCCTCTGAAGCACGTGTCAGGAAGGAGCAGCAATTGTTTCTCACGCAGCCAAAGAAATAACAGTAGATTAAGTTGACTCAAAGGAAAACTTCATGGAACCACGAAGGACAACTGAGGAAAAAAGAACTTGCAGGACTTGATGCAGATCTTTCCTTGCAAGCTTTGTTGGAAAAATGCTAGGGTCTAAGATTAGGAATTACCCCTTCCCTCAAAACCTGAGTTGAATTCACAACTGAATCCTGTTTGGGCAGCCTTTAATCACAGTCTTTATTCTCTGCCTCGGGGATCTTTGCTTCACCCTCCAAAATCCTTTGAGGCCCCCATGCAATCCACACTTCCAGAACCACACGGATGCAAAAACACACCTCTATAAAGGTCCTTCACATTCCCTTCTCATTCCCAACCTGAGAGGTGTTATCCTCAGGAACGTGACAGGGCAGAGCATAAGGTTCACGTAAGGAAAGAAAGGATCCTGCAAGTAACAGATGAGGGGAAAATGCTGCCAGACAAAAGGCACCCTGGGCTCCAGGGTCAGGAACTGGGCTGCGGGGATCAATCCCACTCCCACTGAGCTCAGGGTGGCACCCAGGAAGGTTCTCCAACACCAAGCAGGAGATGGCAGCCCACACTGCACAGCGGGACAGGGAGGCACACGTAAAGGCAGGAGAGGGGGAAAAAAAAAGCCCCCAGCAGACGTCATGGCACAGGGGAATTGGTTTTGTGCCGTTTTCCCCAGCAGAAAACCCGCCCTGTATAAAAGCTGAGCGCATGGGTCTCAGAGCCAGGAGCAGAACTCGAGGAGCTGGGGCATTTTCGGAGCTCTGGGAGTAGCGGGGGAGGAAGAGGCAGCTTTCCTCAACTGAAGAGGAAACCCCTGATGCTCCAGAACCGCCAGCACCCCGAGCCCTCCCCCTCCCGGCCACATCCCCGGGCTTGCGGTGGCAGATCCAGCGGGCAGGGCAGCGGCCCAGCGAGCTCTCCCGAGCCCGGGGGAGGGGGTCGAGCAGCCGGGGGTGCCGCCAGCCCTTACCTGCCGCTCGCAATAAGCCTTCATCAGCTTGCTGAGCGGGGTGTGCCGCTTGATCTTGAACTGCACCACGGAGCCATCCTGCCCCGCCACTTTCAGGTTGATGTGGTCGTTCTCCGTTTTCACGCTTTCCTGCCGGAGGAGGAAGAGGAAAGAGGAGCCGGTTCACAGCCCCGCCGTGCCCCGGGGGGGGGTGGGGAAGCCTCACCGCCACGTGGGTGAGCCCGCCAGCCCCGCTCCCGAGGCTGGAGCCCCTCCCGGGGCCGGACACCGCCCGCTGCGGCCTGCGGGGCCACCTCCTCCTCCTCCTCCTCCTCGTCCCCTCGCCGCGCCCCAAGCCCACCCCGCCATCTTGGCGGCCGCACGCCGGCGGGGCGGGGCCTGCACCGGCAGCCGGGCCCGGGGCACGGCGGGCAGGCCTCAGGCCCTCCCTCCCTCCCTCCCTCCCTCCAACCCCCCGCCAGGCCCGAGGGGCCGCCCCGCGCCCTGCATCACGCACCTTCGGCTTCTCCTCCGACATGGCGGCGGGAAAGGGGGGGGGGGGGGGGAAGGGGGGGTGCGGGGGAAGGGAGCGGGAGGCCGCGCGCGCTGAGGGAGCGGCCCGCGCGCTCAGCTCCCGCCGACCCGCGAGAGCGCGCGCCTGGGACCCGCCCCCCGCGGGGGCGCCGAGCGCGCCCATTGGCTGACCGGGGCCGATCACGTGATGGGGAGGGCGGGGAAAAAACCAGCCCCCCCCCCCCCCGTGCACGCACCTCCCTGAGCGGCCGAGGGGGGGCGGGGCCTAACCTGAGGGGGGCGGGGCCTCGATGGGTGGGGGGGCGGGGTTTAACCCATTGGGAAGGGGCAGGATCCAGAAGGGGGCGTGACCGAAACCAGAAGGGGCGGGGCCGAGCGGAGAGGGGGCGTGGCCAAGGCTCTCCGCCGAGCCGCTAGGGGTCGCTCTGTGCCGCCCGCGGGGCCACAGCCCCCCCCCCATTCCCGGGACCCCCCGATCCCGGGACCCCCCGATCCCGGGACCCCCCGATCCCAGCGCCGGGAGCGGGTGGGACCCCGGGGAGGAGGAGCCGCAGAATCCCGGGGCATCCCGGCCCCGCCTAGCGCCCAGCGCCGCCGGGTGAGCGCTGCTGGAGAGGAGCGGGGCTCCCGCTTCCCCCTCCCGTGGCACATCCCGGCTGGAAACGCCGCTTCCCCGGACGGAGCTGCCGGGAGAGCGGCCCCCCAGGGAACCGAGACCCCCGCCGCAGGGCCGGGAGGGGAGGGTCTCCCCCCAAACCTCCACGCCGGCCTCTTCCCTGGGAGAGCTCTCCGCGGGGAAGGGTCCCAGGAGCTCCCGCATCCCAGCCTGGCAGCCCCACCCTCCTCTTCCAGCCCTCCTCCCAGCCCTCCGGCTTAGTTCCCACCCCCAGGAGCCCGGGTTAAGGACCAGGCGCTTGCTCAGCATCACTTTGTCCCCGCCACCTGAAGCAGAGCCTCTTCTGGCAGCACCCAGCCCGCAGAGATGAAGTGTCACCTGCAATTCCGGCACCTCTGCCCGTCCTGGCACGAGCCAGGCAGATGCTGGCAGCTTCCCAGGTGCTTGTGCTTCAGGAGCTGAGCTGGAGCCGTTTGGGTCCGAGGGCCGTGGAGGGGTTGATAGAAAGCAGACAGAAATCCCAGCCTCTGGAGCAAGTCACACCACCGGGCAGAAGGCAACAGTCAGCTCTCCTTGGCACCATCCAGAGGGATGTGTGGCTTTAACAGCAGGCTCCTTCCCATTGCAAGGCCAATTCTGGTCAAGTGTAGGGCCACAGAAGAGCAAGCCTGCTCCCTTCCTCCTTTCACCACTCGCAGGTCCCTTCACACAGCACAGGGCTTGGCCTGTGCCCAGTGTTGCCCCAGGTCACCCCACTTAGGCAAAGGTGCTCAGACACGCCAGGGGACACAGGCAAAGCTCTTGCAGAAAGACCCAGCTCCTTTAGGAGAGAGCAGCATTACTCCCAACACCTCGACATCTCTATGAACAGACTCCTTTCAAGCCCAGCAAGACCTCAAGGCAGCCTTGCTTCTGCCTCCCTCCAGCACCAGCACCTGATGATGGCTCCACCAGCCATCACTGTCCACCTGCACCCGGTCTGGAAGCAGAATTGGATTCTTTCAGACCAGGATAGTAATCAAATCAGTTTAATATATAGTCAACACATTGTAAATGCATCTGACTCCTACAGTATTGCTATCAGCCGTGGCCACCAAGCCCAGGAGACCACCTTTCTAGAAAGGCACAGAGAGGTAGGAGAGTGGGGGGGGGCATTTCCCCAGATTAGTTGCAAGTGAGAACGTGCACGTGGGACCTTCCTTCTGGAAGCCCGAGACAACCAGGAACTTGTGCTTTTTGAAAGGAATGCTAATGTGCTGGGACAAGAACAGGCACCTGGAGTAACAGCCAAGGCCAACACGTCAAGAAACTCTTGCTGGCTTTTGCTTAGATTAAAAGGAAGGAAAAAAAAAAAAAACAACAAAAGGAGATAGAAGAGCTTGTCTGTGTGTGTGTGTGTGAAAGGCATTTGGTGGGGCAGGAGCAAGAAAGGTGCACAGGTTGCTTTTACCCTTGGCCAGAGACAAGGAATGTTACTTGCATTGCTTTGGACTCTTGTTACCACCCCAGGAGTGAGTGAGAAGTGTCATCCTCTAGGAGTGCCACCACATTTTCCTGCACCAGCAGAGCAAGAGGAAAGCTCTGGAGCCAAGTGAGCATCTGGAGTGGGGACAACGGTGTCATCAAGCATTTGTCTCGTCTCCTCTGGCAGCTGAAGGGGGAAGTGGCACCACAGGGGTCTCTTCGTGGAGTCCTGTGGCTCTGCAGGGAGGCACTGGGTGGGCAGGTCTGGAGGTGCTAATTCTCAAATTTGGCATAAGGGTTCTCCTCCTTGAACAGGCCTGGGAGAGGAGAGAGACGGGTTCAGTCACAGCCAGCAAGAAGCAGAGGTCTTGGTAACAACTCTCATCCAGCCTCCTGTCCTGGAGCCCTTCTGGAAGACCTGCTCTCACTCAAGCTGTGCACACAGTCAGGACTATTTCACTCTCCTCCTCTGCACCCAAGGGGAGATCCATGAAGAAGCTTGACCTGATGGCAAACTCCTCTTGCAGGAACTCCACATAAAGCCCAGGTAAAGCAGCATGACCCACCTTCCAGAGCACCCCTTCTGCATGCTCCTTCTGTTGGACTGGACTCAAAAGCAGAGAGCCCCAAATTAAACCCAAGCCCTTCTCAGACCTGCTTCTACATCCACAGACTGAGCAGAGCAAGAATACAGGGCTGACTTCTGGGCCAGTGACAAGTCCCCATGTCACTCTGTTAGCTGCTTTGCCAGCCCCCAGCTCAACACTTTTGAGGAGGAACAGTCAGAATGGACAAGATTGCAGACTCTGCAGTCTGGCTGCAGCAAGACCAAGTCCTGGCATGGAAGGACAGTCCTTGGAGCACAGGTCTCTCACTGCCACAAGGTGCTTCCTCTACCAAGTGTCCTTCAGGCACAAGCTCTGCCTGCTCTTCCTACCCCAGCAGAGCCAGCCCAGCCAGAGACCCCCAGATCTCCTGTCTGACCTGGACCTGCAGCAGCTGCACACAGAGGGAAGCTCTCCATCTTTCCCTGCAGCTCCCACTAAAGCCACAGACCAGACTGCCATGCTTGGTGTGCCCAACTGCCCCATGGCCACCCTGGGAGAGCCCCTGGCAGCCCCGATGGCCAGGCAGGACAGACTCCTCCACCAGCTCCAGGCAACTGGCTGCTCCCATCTTCTTTCCAAGCTGCTGCCCCCCTCAGTGAGGTCCCCACCTGCCCTAGGACCATGGGACTCACCCAAAGGACAGTCCAGCCCCAGGAGGGAGGTCATGCACTCCCAGGGGACTGAGCCACTTCTCTGGGAACTGCTGCTGGCACAGAGAACCAGCTCCACAGTCAGGCTGCCATCTGCTCTGCTAGAGGGCCATGCCTGAAGGGCAGCAGCAACACAGCTGCTGCTGTGTCAACCAGCTTCTGCTTCTCTCCTCTAGTCAAGCCCCAGCAGCTTCTCCCACATGAGAATTTTGGAGGACACAGGTCCCAGGGATTGTTTAACACTCTTCCCTGCCCAAGAGGAGCAGCACTCGTGTGGGGTCACACCACCTCTACCATCTCATGACCATCTCTACACTGGCTCCCAGAGAGCAATTCACTGGAACAGGGGAAGTGGAGACCATGTTTTCCCTGCTGGCAGCTGTGACCAGAGAAAGGAACAGGCTGAGGCTGCTTGATCTAAAGCTCAGTGGGAATCCCTCGTACCGTATTTCCTTCGGATTTCATCGTGTCGTGATTTCATCTCTGCTCTCCTGCAAAAAGCCAAACACAAAAACCACAGGTTGGTGACTGGCAATAAAAACAAGCAAGCAAGAGATTACAGCTCCTTGCTTCTTCCTGACCCAGGTTGCTCCTAGGCTGCCAGGTTTGCTCAACCCACCTCCCCACCTTCTGGAGGCACAGGAGACCAGCAGAGTCACACGCACACAACTTTGTTGGGATGCTGCATCCACAAAGTCCTCACAGAAAGATGATGCTTGTGAGGTTTACATAGAGCTCTTGGAGCGAGCCCAGAGGAGGCCACAAAGATGCTCAGAGGGCTGGAGCACCACTCCTATGGAGACAGGCTGGGAGAGTTGGGGTGTTCATCCTGGAGAAGAGAAGGCTCCAGGGAGACCTTAGAGCAGCTTCCAGTGCCTGAAGGGGCTCCAGGAAAGCTGGGGAGGGGCTTGGGACAAGGGCAGGGAGGGAGAGGACAAGGGGGGATGGATGAAAACTGGGAGAGGGGAGATGGAGGTGAGACATGAGGATGGAATTCTGGAGTGTGAGGGTGGTGAGAGCCTGGCCCAGGTTGCCCAGGGAAGCTGTGGCTGCCCCATCCCTGGCAGTGTTGAAGGGCAGGTTGGATGGGGCTTGGAGCAGCCTGGGCTGGTGGGAGGTGTCCCTGCCCATGCAGGGGGTTGGATCTGGATGGTCTTGAAGGTCCCTTCCAACCCATTCCATGATTATATGTGAGCTCAAGTTGAAGCTAGGGTCAAGCCCCACGTGCCTCCTGGCCAGCAGGACCAAGGGTCCTGCAGCCTGTCCTGCAGGTGTGACACCATCTCACCTCTCCTCCTGCCGCACCCGCCTCCGCTCCCGCTCCCTGGCCGCTCTCTCGTCGTCCTTGTCTGGCCTGACAGACAGAAGAACCCGTTTAGTGCTCAGCACTCAGCACCTGCTTGCATCTGAGCTACTCCACGAGAACAGGGAACCCCTCCGATACTTGCTTTTTGCTCTTTTTCTTACAACAGCAGCAGCAGCAGCAGACCCCCAGCATGATCAGGATTGTTCCTCCCACCACAGACATCGCAATGATCAGGGCTTCAAAGTTCACTGAAGAACGTGACAAAACACATTTAGCACAGGAATACGTGGCCGCCTGGGGGTACAATATTGACAAGCTTAGGGGCCACTGTCACCAGCTGGGCTGGAGACACACATAACAGCCTGGGGAAGCAAGATGGACATTGTTATCCACAGGTATCCAAGTGTTGGCACCAGCAGCTGCACACCAACTGAGCAGCTGGAGCTGCTAATTATAGTGCTCAGCTTCTGGCTGTGAAGAAAGGCAAGAACAAATGCACACAGGTCAAACTCCTCTGGCAGGAGCAGGAGCAAAGCTGCCTTAATCACTAACCCAGGTGAACAGTAACCCAGCAAGGGGTAAAGAAAAAAACAACAGACCCTGGAGGCTTCAGGGCTGAGGAGCAACCTCCAACAGAGAGGTCACAGCTGGCACTGGAGTTACTGCCCGAAGAAGGCAGCCTCAGAAGTCATCTGAGATGAGATGGGAGTGGGCTGGGGGCACTGGGGGCTGGCTGGAGTCCTTGGGCAAGAGACAAAGTGAGACGAGACCTGTTGGGGTTTATCAGCTTGGGGCCAGCAGTGCTGCTGAAGCAGCTGAAGGCAGAAGGCTGCTTTGTGCACCCCTCCATCACATCTTCCCAGGCCTTGGGGGATCTGCTTGCCCATACACCACGTGAAGCCCACTGGGATGTGGTGGTGAAGCATCATCCTTTTTGCCCTGGCCCCAGGGAGGCACTGGCCCTTCTCAGCTCCAGCAGTAATCTCAGTAGAGACATCAGCCAGAACACCTAGACATCACCTGGAACCCTTTGCAACAAAGAGGGTTTCTCCCACATATGATGCAGGCTGTTCAGAGACTGGGGCCTGTGGAAATAGTTGTTTAGGAGCCACTTCACAGGAGCCACCTAAGTCACAGAAATCCCAGTGCACCTGGGCCTGTTCAGGCACCTTCTGATCCCCTCTTCTCTGTGCAGCTCAGATGGCCAGCCCAGGGGGAAAGCCTGAGCAGCACATGGGGTGCATTGCAGGGCAGTTTGGAAGATCTTTGCCTGTCTCCTTGATGCAGGAACTCAGCAGCAGCAGGCTTAATTGGGGTCCTCTAGGCTGGGCTGACCCCACCACCGACCTTGCTTTCAAAGCCTCCAGCTCCTGCTTCCACTGGAAGCTCCATTGCTGCCAACAACTGTGCCATCTGACTCCCAGATCTTTACTGCATCCACACCCAGGCCACCGTGCAAGGAACGTGCTTTCAGATACCAACCACAGAGCCTGGCCCAGCAGGTCACCAGTGAGACCAGAAGTCAGAAGCCACCAGCTTGCAGACACTTCTTTGTCCCCCCAGGTGGGCTCGGGCAGCCTTTCCAGCTGTCACCCAGCAGCAGGGAGGTCTGTAGGTCCACGTCCCAGGGAGGCTTTATGAAAGGTGGCATTGGAGACCTGCCTCTCCATGGCACTGTCTTGCCTTGGAACAGTGTGAGGCTTTGGTGGCTGCCCTGTGACAGGCCCATGGAGTCATGTGGATCAGAAGTCAGCCCAGTGAGGGTGAGACAAACCCAAACAGCTCAAAAGGGAGTTTCTCCACCAGGCCCGTGTTTGTTTGGAAGCTTCTGAAAAGTTCAGATCACCCCTTCCTGTAGGGAATGGTCCATGGAAGAGCACCAGGCACTCACCCCAAGATACAGGCTTAAGTCCCACACACACCCCAAAAATGCAGACTCATTTAGGAGCTAATCTCCCCAGGACTAATCTCCTCTAAAGCCAGTTTTACAAGGGAAGGAATGTGTTCTTCTATAATGAAACCTTTTGTGAAGCTACTCACATCCAAACTAGTATTTCAAGGTCAAGTTCCAGAAAAGCACACTGGGTAGTGCTCACAAAGAGGAGATTCTTCCTCCACGAGGCATGGGAGTGGTTTTAACTCTTGTGGGTAGAGAGCCCAGCCTCAGGCACCAGTCAGGCCACCACAACACAACCCCAAGTTCCCCATCAAGGGGACATGTGAGAGAACTCAAGGCTCAGTTTGCTTCTTAACTGCCCCAGCCCCCCCCAAAACTGGGTCCTGTCTGAGCACCAAGGCATTAATTTCTCCAGAAAGCCACCAGGAAACAGGGCATCAAGGAGGAAAGGCAGCCAGAAAAAGGATCTCTCAGGGGTGATCTGGCTGCAGGAGCCAGCTGCAGCACAGCTTATGCAGGAGTGGTTTTGGAAGAGGGTATTTTCTCAGGTGGGTAAGGGCTGAGCAGGACCACAGCACGCTCAGCACTACAAGCCCCTGCAGGCCTCCAGAGAAGCCACCTCACTTCTGATTCCAAGAGTCCCTGTGAATTTTAAGAGCCTTCCCGGGACACCAGCCACACTGCTAAGTGTGAAGAGCCAAAAGCAGTGCAAGGAATGATGCAGGGGTGCAGAGGAGAGAGCTGCTGGAGAATCAGCCACTGCTGAGCACACCTGGAGCACCTTCAACTCTGGTTCCTAGGCATGAGCCATGTTTGGAAGCCTCTGTCAGGTGAAAGCAAGAACAAGGGACAATGGGAACAAACTGGAGCACAGGAGGTTTAACCTAAGACAATACTTCTTGACTGTGAGGGTGGCAGAGCCCTGGGACAGGCTGCCCAGGGAGGCTGTGGAGTCTCCATCCCTGGACACATTCCAGCCCCAGCTGGATGTGTTCCTGTGGGATCTGCTCTAGGGGATCCTGCTCTGGCAGGGGGGTGGGACTGGATGGTCTCCAGAGGTCCCTTCCAACCCCAATCATTCTGTGGTTCTGGGGAAGCACGAGGAACCTACTTAGAGCAGGTAAAGCCCCACGGGTCCCTCCCTGCCAGAGGGAACCGATCTCACTCCGCTTTCACACCCACGCTCCAGGAAGTTTGCAGAACCCTGACTGACTTCAGCCTGTCGTTGCCACACCAGCAGCAGGAAGGGAACCTCCTGTTCCCTCTCGGGCAGTGCCATCGAGCAGCAAGGGCAGCTGTCACCTCAGCAGCACCCACTTACCCCAGCAGACTCCCCAGCGCGCGGAGCGGAGCTCACAGAGGTCGGCGGGGGGGAGGACTCTCCGGACGGGGTACTCCACACACCTCCCACTGCTGGCACACCACAGGCACTGGGACACAGGAACCGGGTAGCACAGTGTTACTGGTTACTGCCTGTTAGCCACAGGGCCACCACTGCCTGCTCCCAGGGACCAGGTAGCACCCAGCAGCCACAGGATGCTTGGGAGTAACAGTTGCGTGTGGTCAGCGCCAGGAGAGGCAGGTGAGGGGAATGCAGGTTTCTAGAGCAAATAAAGATGCTGAGAACCCTCCTCCTGGCTTGCCTGGTGGTAGTGATCACCAAATCCTTCATGTTTATTCCAAGTGGCATTTTTTTTGGGACAAGAAGGACACTCTTCTTTCCCAGTCAATCTACCTGCAGAAGTTTTGCGCCCTCGTCTTCCTGGTGGCTCCAACCCCCAGTTGGTTGGGTTTGGTCAAACTGGTTCTGGCTAAGTCAGCTGTAACATCTGACTCAAGTTGAAGTTTGCTGATATCTGAGATAAGGCAGTGGAGGCTGGCAGGACACACACAGACATCCTGTATCCACCCACAGCCCAATGGAGGGGCAACTTGACCAGCCAGTCCAGCCCTCTGGGCTCCTTCCCTGTGCACATCCCCCCGACAGGGTGTCCCACCTGTGAGGAGGAGCTCAGCAACTCCATTACTCCACTCAAAAAGCATACAACAAAACCCAAGCAGTTCCAAGCAATCTCTTCCCAGAGCACTGAGAGGGAAAATGCCCTCTCATCATCATCATGGGTGGGTGGCATTGCAGCATGCTCAGGACAAGGGCAGGGAAGCAGCCCCAACCTTCCAGGAAGCCAACAGCCCCACAAAGCCCCACACTACATTTTCAGACACTATGAGATGTTGGGAGTTTTACTGCTGCTACTTACAGTGACATTTTTCAGGCACTCCTCACAGCTCCTGTTTGTGTACTGCTGACAGTCTACAGGAAGGGGAAAAAAAAAAAGACACCTCAGTACTTGGAAGAGCTTCTCAGTGGTTTAAAACTCCAGACTCCTCAGAGCCTGCTCCCACCTGCTCCAGGAGGCCCTCACTGCCATCAGAGCAGTGGCAATGCTAGATTCAAGACACACTCTGTGTCGTGGTGGGAGACCCAAAGGAAAATGGAAGTTCTCTGCCTTGCCCCTGCTGACCCAAAGCCCTGAGCTGCCAGTTCCTCTCCCTGGGTCTTATTTCCCTGAAAGCCTGAGCACATGGTGTGGCTGGCAGGGAGTGGGACAGCTGGGTGACACAGCTGGGGTCAATCCAGAGGGAGCCCGTGAGGGTGAGGACAAGCACTGGGCATGTGATAGAGGCCTATATCCCCAGATGATGGAGTAGGTCAAGCAAACGAGCCTTAGACAAGGAAATGACCACCAGGAAAAGCAGAAGGAGGGACACAGCCCATACCCTCCCACTGCCCATGAGGGCTGTACCTTGCCCCAGCCAATTCATCCAAACCTTCCTTTAGCAGGAAAGGCTCCAGGTGATGGGAGCAGCACCACAGCCAAAAATCTGTGCTCATGTTCAGACCATGTTTCCACCCCCAATTGGCAGAGGAAGACCCCTGCTCTGTAGACACAGGCAGCTCTCAGCACCAGTGCCACAGGGGACGATGCCATCCCAAGGGGATACAGGTCAGCTGGGCAGGGGGAACAAATCAAGTCTGAACACAGGACAAGGCAGCCCAAACCAGAAAGGCTTCCTACAGGACACTTGCCTGCCATTTCACTGGTGTGCTCCCCCAGATCCTCAGGAAGGATGAAGTTTGCCAGCCCTTAAGGAGCAGACACTTAAGCCTCACCCCTGCCTCCAGGGTGTAAGCATCAGCCTGTTTGCTTGTGGTTTACCAAACAAAAAACAAACAACCCCACAAACCAATTTGCCCGACTACTCAGTAACTGCTGGAAGAAGAATCACTGCTTCACAGCACCTGAATCAGGAAAAAAACCCACCACCCCAAACAACAGTCCCAGAGGTGCTTGTTTTCCACTCTCCCAAGCAGCAAAGATGCATCTTCTCACTCCAGCTGGCAGGAGCCCCGGGCTGTGACCCACTGTCACCAGTCACATGCTCTGTGCAGCCCTCCAAACAACTGGGCAATTTATCAACACAGCTCAGATAAGGGTTGTTTACACTCTGCCTGGAGAGGCCGAGATTGCAGAGTTGAAACACTGGAGGAAGCTGCGTCCTCCTCCCAGCGTTTCTCCAGCTGAGGCCGGAAAAGCATCACTGCCTCCAGGCTGTTTGCCCACAAGGAGTCACAGACAAGCCCTCTGGCACCACAGGAGGCCATCAGCAGGCCGAGGAGGGGCTTGTGGCTTTCACCAGGCTTCCTACCAACGCTCTGCTTTTCACTGAGGAGTCCCCTTCTCCTGGCAACCCCAGCTCACAGCTCAGTCAAAGCCACCTTCCTCCAGATAGATGGGAACGGGCTGTTCCCAGGACCTCACAGCCCTTCAGGATTGGGGTTTGGCCCAAGCAACCAATCTCAGGGGACCAGCCCGGGCAGCACTTTGGGCACAGGGGTGGGAGAGAAAGTCTTGCTGTGCTAGAAGCCCCCTGGACAATGCTTTTGCCACTTGGCTACCAAAAAAGCGAATGGCTGGAGGTGGAAGGAAGACAGCAAAACACATGCTGGTCCTCACTCAGCTCCTGAGCAGAGCCACCATGCAGCTGTCAGAAGGCTGGTCATCTTCTGGAGAGCAGTTCCTTGCTCAGAAGAGTGGGCAGACTTCTTGGGACACCCTTGGAGGGGGCTGCCCCAACCTTTTGCTAGAGCTTCTCCTCTGCCTGGCACCTCACCCAGAGGGCTCTGGAGAAGCAGTTAGTCACCACCTGCTCCTCACCCAGATCTGAGGGCAGCCATCCCCTTCCTGGGCTGAAGAAGGACAGGCTCCCCCAGGATCTCCTCCAAAGGGCCCAGCAGTGGGGCTGGGCTGTCTCAGAAGCTCACCCTGCCCAGCGCTGGTACCCAACTCCTACCCAAGGAGTTCAGATCACCAAACACACAGTTGGCAGCTGGAAAAGCAGCAGATAAAGCCTCTCCTCCTACGCCCCGTCTTCCAGACGTCAGAGGGACCCCGAGGTGCCCCGGGACACCCTGCGGAGCTCCCAGGTGCCCTCCCAGCTCCCCCTGCCCGTCCCCCAGTCGCCACAGGGCCCTGCCCAGTAGCCACCAACCGAGCCGGGCCGCATCCCCCGACGGCCACCCCGCGAAAGCTCCAAGTTACCTGCACAGCCGGAAGATTTGGGGTGCTCTGCCAAGGAGCCTCCACCTCCCTTACAGGGCCGAGACTCGCCCGAAGCAAAAGGCTCAGAACCGGTCCCGGTGAGGAAGGAGCTCCCGGGGCGGGAGCGGGAGCAGCTTACCTGCCGGCAGGTGCTGCGGGGCGGCGGGGAGCAGCGCCAGGGCCAGCGCGGAGCAGAACCGGAGCGCCCAGGCCATGGCGGAGCGGGAGCGGGGCCGGGAGGGGGAGAAGAAGGGGCCGGGAAAGGGAGAAGGGGCCGGGAAAAGGAGAAGGGGCGGGCTGTTCCGATTCCCTAGAGCCCAACCTGGGGCCGGGCCGGGGGCGGGACCCGCGGGGTCGAGGCGCTCGGAGCCGGGGGCTGCCGAGGGGGGGATTGGAGGAGGAGGAGGAGAAGGAGGAGGAGGAAGGACGGACGGACGGACGGACGGACGGACGGATGGACGGGTCAGAGGCGGTGCGGGGGGTGGAGGAGTTAGCGGAGCCGCCTCCCCCCCCGCCCCCCCATCCCCAAGCGGGGAGAGCAGCCCCGGTGCGTGCAGGAATCCTCTTTCCCAAGGGATGCGGGGTGCCGGCAGGCTCCGGAGCAGCCCCGCCGAGGCAGCAGCAGCAGCAGCAGCACAGCCAGAGCTGCGAACCCGCTGCTTTCGGGACTCCGCGTGGCTTGGGCGTCAAGCAAGAGGTGCGGAGCTCTTCGGCTCAGCTGTGTTCTTCGCCTCCAGCGTGTGAAAATCCCCTTTCCCATCATCTCTCGACGCATATAGCGACGGGAAGGAGCCCCCCGTCCCCGCGCAGCCCCGGGCCCGGCCGCAGGAGGGGGCCAGACCCCTGCGGGAGGAGCTGCGGGCACTGCCCTCCCGCCGCCTCCCGCATCACCTCCTCCCTGCCCGAACCCGAGAGCCTGCCGTGCCCGAACCCACCCTAAAGGGTCCCCAGATCCCTCCCCTGGCTGGTCCATCAGTCCTCAAAGCGGGGAAGTGCGTTAACTTTGTTAATGTCTGTTAATTGACGGGGCAGTGGGATTTGAGCGGAGACTCTGGTGTTTAATGTTCACGCTTAAGTAAACCAAACGAAAGGGCAGCCCTGTCCTGGAAAGAAGGACTTTGCCTGCTGGAAGCTCAGACCTGCCCCTGAAGGATAAAGGACAGCCCAGGACACCCATGAGAAGCAGCATCCCAGCCCCTCTGAAGCCTCTTTGAACCCTCCCAGCACTCTCTGGTGTCACAGGTCGGGGACTTGTGCCCCAGGGACTCCAGGGACTCCTGGCTGCACAGACAAGCAGCAGGAAACGCTGCAGAAAGAGGCTTTGCAGAGTTCTGCTGGGATCAGCCATTGGTAGCCAGGCTGTCAGTGACCAGCCTGATGGTGTTGGACCTGAAGACTGGAAGGGAATAAGAACCCTGTGTGAAACCACACTCAAGGTGCCCTGGTTTGGCTGGGACACCTCATGGCCACGAGTAAATATTGACCTTTGGAATTCCATGCCCGGCATCCCAGCCTCTTGCCTAGGTTGGTATAGGCCAGCTGGAAATAAATGTCTGTGCCACCCAGGGCTTTGGGGTCCCTCTCCTGGACAAAGCAAGAAGTCCACTGGCCTCCAGCCTACATTCAGCATTCAAGAAGTGAGAAGGGGCGTTGATAGATGATGGGAAAGGGGATTTTCACGTGCTGTAGGTCAAGAACACAGCCGAGTGCTTTCCTGTGATGGAGCCAAAGAGCTCTGCACCTCTTGATTTATGCCCAGCCATGCAGAGTCCAAAAGAAATGGGTTTCTAACTGGCACTGTGAGGAGGGGCTGTGATGCTGCTCTGGGGGCTGGTTTTACCCCAGATCCCTTGGGAAAGGGGTAAGAATATTCCTACATGCACGTGGGCTTCTTGGCAGCACTTTCAGTATCTGAAGGGCCGACAGAAAAGTTGGGGAGAGACTTGGGACAAGGGCTTGTAGTGAGAGGACAAAGGAGTGATGGGTTAAAACTGGAAGAGGGGAGATTGAGGTGAGACATGAGGAGGGAATTCTGGAGTGTGAGGGTGGTGAGAGCCTGGCCCAGGTTGCCCAGGGAAGCTGTAGCTGCCCCATCCCTGGCAGTGTTGAAGGGCAGGTTGGATGGGGCTTGGAGCAGCCTGGGCTGGTGGGAGGTGTCCCTGCCCATGCAGGGGGTTGGAGCTGGATGATCTTGAAGGTCCCTTCCAACCCAAACCACTCTGTGATGAAATGTATTTTGGATTGCCCTAAACTAAAAGAGGACTAATATTTTCCAGCAAAATGGAGAACCAAACCTGAAGCAAGGAATCCTGTAGCCTGAGCAGGCAGCACTGCTGGCTGCCCCTGCCGCTGCCAGCTTCATCCTGGAGCCCATCCTCCACCTGCTCTGAAGTCTTTGTTCTCCTTGCCACGTTCTTGGTGTCCTTGAGAGCCAGATGAGCTGCCTGCTGGTGGCAGAGCTCCTGCAGGCTGGGAGAGTCCATGGCTGGTAGCATGAGGCTGACCCAACCCTGGGCTGTTGGACCTGAACCTTGTGGCATGGGTGATGCCACCTCTTGCAGGTGGCTCTGATTTTGGCAGCTCCTTGTGAGTAACACAGAACTCTTTGCACACACTGGAGACTGCCATCAAGACACAGGACCTGTGTGTTTGTTCCTCCAAAAGCAGCTTGTGCTTGAGCCTGGACAGACACTGACATCACTCTGGCATTAGTTTGCCCAGGAAGCTCTCCCTGAAGGTGCCACCTGGGCTGGAGCAAAGCCCTGACAGCAGAACCACTGTCAGCCAGCTTAGGTGGCAGGAGAAAAAGTTCACTCCACCATTTCTGCTCTCAAAGTGCCTGCTGGTTGGTCCTGAGTTCCTTTGTGAAGCAGCACTCGCGCTCTGGAGCAGAGCAAGTTCCCTCCAGCAGGCACCTGGGCAGGGAGAGAGGGCAAGGTGCCCACAGGCAAGCGGGGGAGACCCGAGTGCAGCTCTAATCCCACTGGCCTTCCCTCTCCTTCTCCATATTTGTCTCTGAAGGGTATTTTCAAACCCTTCAAGATGGCCTCAAGCCGTTTCCAAGGCGACGGTGCTAAAGTCATCACTGCCATGGAAACCCACTCTTTGGCATCATATAAATATTTCCCTTGAAGGAGACGGGGTGAGTGGGCGATGTGCTGTTTTCTAGCACTCTCTGGCCTCACCAGGATCACCTCCAGGAGCTGAAGAAAGGGGGGAAAGGGGGGGGGGGGGCAGGGAGGATAAAATTAGCTCGTGGTGCCGGCCGGCGCGGGAAAGGGGCGACTGCCAACACTGGAGTGCAAAACCTTTGTGGCAGCAGGGTCCACATGAAAAAGATTTGCTCTGTAGGAAGGAAAAGGAAAAAAAAAAAAAAAATTAAAAATGGAAGATTGAAAACAGCCTCGTTCCTCTTCAAAGTTTTCCCTTTAGTCCCAAACCTGCTTTTGCTCTGGTCAGTGAAGGCAGACAGGGCTCCTGCGGCCGCTTGGTGCTGGGCCTGAGCCAGCGTGTGTGTGTGGGGCTGAGTTGGCTTTTAATTGCTTCCTTTCTGTCTCATCCACCATCCAGCCCCTTCCCTTCAGCCCCGGGGGGGAAGAGGTGCCTGCTTGCAGCCCCGAGCATCAGCAGAGGAGCAGGAACCCCCAAAACACCCTCCGTGCTGTGGCATTCCCCAGATCCGAGGGCTGCCTGCAAGGGCCCTGCCTCTTCCCTGCCCCTCCAGCCCCCTGCCTGCCCATCCAGCCCCCTGCCTGCCCCTCCAGCCCCCTGCCTGCCCCTCCAGACCCGTCTGCCCTTCCAGCCCCCTGCCTGCCCCTCCAGACCCCCTGCCTGCCCCTCCAGACCCCCTGCCTGCCCCTCCAGCCCCGTCTGCCCTTCCAGCCCCCTGCCTGCCCCTCCAGACCCCTGCCTGCCCCTCCATCCCCCCTGCCTGCCCCTCCAGCCCCCCTGCCTGCCCCTCCAGCCCCCCTGCCTGCCCCTCCAGCCCCCCTGCCTGCCCAAGGCTTCCCCAGCCCCCCGTGCCCAGCACTGGGCTACATCTCCAGAGAAGAGCCAGCTCACCAGCTTCCCAGCACGGCAGGGACACACACCAGTGCACCCTGTCCCCCAGCACTTGGCTGGCCCTGCTGCCACCCTGGCTCTTGTCAGCCACCAGCCTGGGAGGGGGGGGGGGAAGGAATCTCCCGAGTGGCTGCGGGAGATCCCAGCCCTGCAGAGCGGGTGTTTCCCTAAACAGAGAGGGCTGCCTTCATCACCCGGAGCTGGGGGCGAAGCGTCACAGAGCCCGGCTCTGCCCGGGAGGCAGAAAACACTTGCCTGTCCCCTGAGCAGATGGCTCCTCTCACATCCACGCTCCAGGCAGATACCAAGGGCTTTCCTAACAGCTAAAACCCCCGCTGAAGGCAGGCATGTTCCCTGGAGCTGTGCTTCTCGCTTCCCTGGAAGAAGGGGGATGCTCTTGCTTCCCTGGACTGCCCAGGCTATTTTTAAAAAGCCACAGGGTGGGGAGACACAACGTGGTGAAATCCCCCCCGCCCCTGTGCTCCTGCCTGCTGAGCTCTGCCCTTTGACAGGGGCTGGGGAAAGAGTGTGGGGGTCCCCTGGCGTGTACAGATCCCCCCAGCCAGCTAGACAAACAAGGCTTGTCCTGTGAACCCCCCAACGCCACCCCAGAAAGTCTCCCAGGAGGGCAGAGAGCTGCCCCAAGAGGCCTATTGGCCCTCCCTGCCCTGGGAGGTGCTGCTGAGAGCATGGAGAAGCTGGCAGAGCCAGACACCAGCACCTGCTTGTTTTTTTCTCCCTTTGGAAAAAAAAACACAACACCCCACCAAACCCAAAGTGAACAATTAAAAGGTTCCAGCTGTTGGCTCAGAGCAGCCATCCCAGATAAAACCCCAAGGATCTGCCAGCTAAATATAGCCTGAGCCCCATAAATTAAACAAAAAACTTTTCACTGGGCTCTCAGAAAGCTGGTTCCAGCACCAGTTTTATCTATGTAAGGTATAACAGCTCCAGTGGTATTTGTTATGATGATCTGCACCTCCCTCATGTCACAGACCTCCCCAATGCTGTTGTTTAGGAACATGAATTTTGCAGAGCCAGGCTTCTCCTTCCCAGCAGCTCCTCTGCTGCAGAGGGATCACTCCTCAGGCTGCTTTCCTGCCTTTTTTTATCAACATTTACAGGATCAGGTGTTTTCTCTTTCGGAAAACTGATTATTCAATACTTGCCCATCTCAGGTGTTTGTATTTTCTGCCCTCATTTAAGGCCCATCCCAGGCAGCTGCTTAGTCTAAATTCCTCTCAGCTGTCCCAGGAGCTTAAATGAAGTACTGCCCACAATGCAAAGGTGCTGGAGAACTCTTGAGGATACTGCACAAGCCAAGCCCCATGCAGGTACCTTGTCATCTCCTTTTTATCACTGAGTTTATTCACAGTATTGGATGATTTTATATATGTTGTGTTCCATATGTATGGTGTTACATAGCTAGTGATTTACTGCTTTCTGGGAGTTTTCTCCCCTGACCCTGGAAAACAGTTCCAGACTCCTGCTGCCCTGCATGCAGGTGGCCAGCAGGAGAAGTGCTGGTTGTGTTGCCAAGGATGAGTTTGCTCCCCTTGCTCCCCAATACTGCCCCCCAGCATGTTGTGCTTAGAGTGAGGGCAACATCCAACACCTCCTTTCCCATCCCAGACATTGAGGAGCTGTTGCTTTTCCTGTGGGCTCTTGCAAAAGTATTTCAGTTCTCACAACCAGAGCTGCTCCATCCCAAAGCTGAGGGCTGGCTGGGCCTGTGTGCAGCAGCCCTGAAACCCTGGCTTCTTGTTCCAGCCCTAGTGCTGGGCTTTGGTTTTATTTCTGCTTTTGTTGCTGGGTCTATGGCTGAGTAATCCAGCCCACATCTCAGCAAGGTGTGAGCTGGGCTGGCAGCCCAGAAAATCCAAATGGCATTTTCCAAGTGAAAACACTGACTCCTCATCCAGCTTTTCTCTGCCTCCCATCCCTCCTGACTCCCAGCAGCATGACTGGCTCTGCTCACACCACCCAGCAAAGATGCTTCTTGCTGAGCTCTGTGAGCTTCTAGCTCCTGTAGGCACCAGCCTTTCTGCTTGTCCATGTCCTCGTGAGTTCCCCAAGCTATTTTGGTTCCTCCAATGTTTTTTAGGCAGATAGCCCTTTCCTGGGCAGGGTGGAAGGAATCATAGAATCACAGAGTGGTTTGGATTGGAAGGGACCTTCAAAATCATTCAGATCCAACCCCCTGCATGGGCAAGGACACCTCCCACCAGCCCAGGCTGCTCCAAGCCCCATCCAACCTGCCCTTCAACACTGCCAGGGATGGGGCAGCCACAGCTTCCCTGGGCAACCTGGGCCAGGCTCTCACCACCCTCACACTCCAGAATTCCCTCCTCATGTCTCACCTCCATCTCCCTCTTCCAGTTTTCATCCATCCCCCCTTGTCTTCTCCCTCCCTGCCCTTGTCCCAAGCCCCTCCCCAGCTTTCCTGGAGCCCCTTCAGGCCCTGGATGGTGCTCTAAGGTCTCCCTGGAGCCTTCTCCAGGCTGAACAGAGGAGGCTAGAGCTGCCTCTTCTGGTTCCTCCTCTTCAGTGGCTGGAGGCAGCCCAAGGACTCTGCACCCACATCTCCTCCATCCCTTGGGAGCATTCCAGGGTGGGCAGGAGAAAGGGTGAGGTTTCCTCTCCTACCATCTCCTTGGGTTTGTGCCTCTGTTTGTAAACATGCCTCTCCCTGCCCCCTTTGCCAGCAGGGCACCAAAAAAAACCCCAAAACAACAAAAAACCCCCCCCACAACCAAACCCACTGGGGCTGTTTTTTATAACTCGGGGAAAAAAAAGAAGTCAACTCGGAGGCTGTCATGGCTATATTTAGTTGGAACTTTTCTGTCCAGGATTCAGACTCTATTTGGAAGCCCTGTGCCTTGGCGTGCAGCCAAGCCTCTTGGTTTTCTCCAGTAATCCCTCAGCATATGGCAAATGTTTCTCATCTCCTGGTGGCTGCAGCACTGGCCCCTGGCAGCCCAGCTCTGGAGGGTTTTAAGCTGAAACTGAGACAAGCTGGCTGGCTGTGGTCGTGGATTCACATCTTAGACCCAGAAGATCTTTTAATAGAAACGTCTTCTTGACGTAGTTTTGTTAAAAAAAAAAAAAAATCAACAACAAACCAAACCCAGAAGTGTTGGAGCTGCCCCTGTCCCCCCCTGCCAGGACTTGGTAGGTTTTTTTAGGGTGCAGGCCAGCCTGGTTCAGCTGTCAAGGTGGGAAGCAGCTTCTGGCTTCCTTTGCCTTTCTTTCCACTGGAAATGTCACCAAAAAATTCCAATATCCCAGGCCAGGAGTTGTGGGGCTGACACAGTGATTGCTCAGAGTGTGGCATCCTCCCCAGGAACGTGACAGCATTTCAGTGCCAAGAGTTTTGTCCTGATAGTCCATGAGTGTCTGAGTGATGCTCAGGGAAGCAGCATCCCCACGTGCCCTGGGCTCCTCTCCCCTCTCTGCATTTTGGATGAGCCAAGGCTTGGAACAGCATCTCTTTCAGAAACACAGAAGTAGCTGAAAGTAAAAGCACAGGCTCCTGAGCACCAGGTTTGTTTCCCTGCTCTGGGGCAGCTGGGAGATGGAGGGAAGCAGGAGCCAGCTGAGGGATGGTGATCAAATGGCTGTTTACACAGCCCTTCCAGATATTTCAGACTCATGACACGCTTGATGATGTATAACAAAAGTATCTGCTTCAAAACCTTCCAAGTGAAATCCCACATCCTTATTTTAATCCAGGAGTTCAAGGGATTTAAGGAAGTGTATATATATACTTGGAGTGGGTCTTATTGCTCCCAGAGAGGAGCTCTCCAGCCAGACCTCGGGGACAGTGGGGCAGGCTCTGGGAGGGACCTACAACCCAGCACCATGGCCCTGAGGAAGAGCAGCCCCAGAGGGGACTGGCTGCAGGAATAAGGTGGAGGGAATCTGCAGGGGCAGGCAGGATCAGTGCCTTGGAGGTGGTTTGATTTTTGGGACACCTCCCTCTCCCTTATCCCCCCTGGTGGCCCCACAAAGCCTGTCACGGGATAACTTGGTGTCTCCTGCAGCCTGGTGCTCCAGACTGCCCAGCCTGCTGGGGTTTCTAATTAGGCTGATTTAATCCTGCTTGACTTAAGAGAGGCCAAAAGGCTCAGAGCTCTGCAGGGCCCAGGGCCTGGGGTGGCTGAGCCTCCAGCTGGGTGTGGGCAAGAGCAGAGGGATGCCTGGGGGGGTGCTGGGGTGCTTTGGGGGTGCTGGGGTGCTTTGGGGGTGCTGGGGTCTCCCCCCACCCTGCTCCTCTCCTTCCTCACGCTGTCAGGAGGAGGCTGCAGGTCTGACGGGCACCTTCAGGAGCACAACGATAGCAGCAAACAAAGACCCCCCCCCCGGCTCCTCCCGACCCGCGGTGCTTCCCCGCTGGCTCTGCAGCCCCTGGGACCGGGCTGTCCCGGTCCAGCTCCAGCCCTGGGGCTGCAGCCTGAGCCTCCAGCCCCTTCCCCTGCCTGGGGGGCAGGAGGCTGCAGGGTCCCCCGTGGGCACTGCAGGGTTCCTTTCCCCTCTCTGCCCCGTAGCGTGGGCAGCAGAGCCCGTTCCTGCGGTGCCCGAACACCTGCCCGAGCCGAGCCAGCCTTTACAGGGAGCTGAAACGCCCACCCGTGTGTTCCCGAAAGCCCCGTGATTCACCCACCAGCCTCTCCCTTCAGCTCTCCCCTTTCATCCTTCCTGCCTGTGGCATTTCCCCGAGCCGCCCGGGCTTTTTCAGGCGCTGTGACACACCGGGGAGCCCAGCTGCTTGAGAAGTGCCCTCTGCCTGGGTGCCTTGCGCTGCCTTTCGGTGAGACAGAGGTTGGTGGCAGCAGGTTTGGTCCCTGCAGTGTCCCCACCATCGCTCTGCCCACGGGGGGAGGGTTTCCACGCTCTGTAGTCGTTGCCCACCCGGCCACTCCGGTCCCTTCTGGTGGCCACGCTGCAGGATGAAAAGGATGGAGATGAGAATCAAGTTCTGGTGGGTCTTTGAAGCTGAAAAGGCTGGTGGAGAACCTGGGCAGCCCTTTGGTTAAGGATGCAGGATCTTTCCATGCTCTCCCAAGGAGATGGGGTGTCCATGGGAACCCACTACCCCACCAGAAGTGACCCCCAGCCAGGTGGGTGTTTGCAGCCTGTGCAGGGTCTACAGATCCCAAAAGGTGGGATGAGTTGCCCTCGAGCTCTGCTGTGCAGTGTGGATTTTTTGCTGCAATCCTGTCTTTTATTTTTTTTGTCTCAGCCTGGGGTGTTTCAGCTGGTGGTGCCAAGTGCTGCCCCAGCCTGTTTATTAATGCTGATTGTAAAACCTTGGCAAAAGCTTTTGCCATAAGGTCTGCAGAATTCCTGCCAGATCCGGTGCCTTCCAACCAGATGGGCCTTATTAAGAGATGTCACCCTGCTAACAACACCTGACAGCTCTCTGACTCCCTTCCCTGCTCTGCTCCGTGTGCTCCAAGGACGGCAGCAACCTGAGCTTGGGGGCCAAGGGGAGGCAGAAGCCTGCTTGCCTGCCCCAAGGGGAGGAACCCTGAGGGCACAGAACCAAAGCTCTGCCTCCGCTTGGACTCCTGCCCCTCAGGTTTGCTTTGTGCTCCTCATCTGTCCTCCTCCTACCTCCATTGTCCTGCTGGAGGCACCCAGGTGTGTGGAATGAGCTGCCACCCACAGCACCGGCCACCTGAGGCTGCAGATGGTCCATTGGTATCTCTGTTGAAGAAGGTTTTTCCAGACATTTGTGCATGTGATTTTTTTTTTTTCCCCATTGTGCTTATTTACTCGAGGTACAATAAGCAGGGGGAGCACAGGCAGGGCAGCCTGCAGCACACTTTTCTACATGTTTTAAGAGCACAACATCACAGCAAGCTGAGCAGGCACAGGCAGAAAACCTCCTGCACGGGGCTGCTGCAGCAACCCTCCTGTCTTTGCATTTACACTGCCAAGAAGTAATTTTGGGGAGCAACGTGGCTGGGGGATGGATGGGAAGGTGTGACTCTGCAGCCACCCCTGGTGCTCTCTGCTGGCAGCTCCTGGTGCCCTGGGGCTGTGCTGCTTTCCCTGTCTGAGCCCTTGCATTGTCACCGCCTTCTGCAGACTCGAGGCCACCGAAGGGGCAGCAGAGCAGAGCTGCCTCAGCCCATAGCACTGTTCTTGGTCACTCAGCTCCTTTCCAGTTTCCCCAGCCCGTGCTGAACTCCTGGGCTCAGAGGGATGATGGTTCCCAGGTTCCATGCTGCTAGTTGCTGTCTTGGTGTGGGTTCCTCTTCCAGCCTCTGCACCCAAATCCTTGCCTCGCCTGCACCATCTTTCCCTGACTCCATGCAGGAGCCAAGCTTAGGAAAGACTGCCCAGCCCTGGGGAGCTGCTGCTGGCACTGCTGCTTGTGTTCCCTCCCACTGCAGCTCCTGCTTGCTGCCCCCCTGTGTGATACACCAGCCCCAGAGACTACGAAACCAGAAACGTTTCACCCTCCAGAATGTCAGTTGTGTTGCAGCTCTGGGGACCTCAGCAAGGGAAAGACATGGAGCTGTTGGAGAGGGTCCAGAGAAGGGACATAAAGATGATCCAAGGGCTGGAGCAGCTCTGCTCTGGAGACAGGCTGGGAGAGTTGGGGTGTTCAGCCTGGAGAAGAGAAGGCTCCAGGGAGACCTTAGAGCACCTTCCAGTGCCTGAAGGGGCTCCAGGAAAGCTGGGGAGGGGCTTGGGACAAGGGCAGGGAGGGAGAGGACAAGGGGGAACAGATGAAAACTGGCAGAGGGGAGATTTAAGTTAGATATTAGAAATAAATTCTTCACCATGAGGGTACTAAGGTGCTGGAATAGGTTGCCTAGGGAGACTGTGGATTCCCCCTCCCTGGAGCTGTTTAAGGCCAGGTTGGATGAGATTTGTGCAACCTGCTTTGGTGGGAGGTATCCCTGCTCATAGGAGAGAGGTTGGAACCCGATGATCTTTAAGGTCCCTTTCCAACCTTAGCTGTTCTATGATTTGACAATCTGGCCTAAAAGTCCTGCCCAGGGGGACAGCCAGCCAGGTGGACCTCCAGGCACAGCAGGCAGGGATGGAGTCAGCAGGCAGCCAGCAGTGGAGATGCTGCTGTTCTGCCCCCACCCTGGCCTTCCTGCACCCCGGGCAGGAGGCTGGAAAAAGCCCTCTGGGGTTGGCACCAAGTTATTTGGGAAAATCATGGTGCTGAAAGCAGCCAAGTGGTCCTGCCCTACCATGGGCTTGGCTTGCTGGGTGCAGGAGCCCCAGCACGAGGTCCTGGGGCACCTTGCATCCTCATGACTGGCAGCTGGGAAGGAGCTGGTTTGGCCACACTGATGTCTCCCAGCTCTGCAGCCAAGTCCCTATTGGGGGACATCCCATTCCTGCCATGTTTTCTAATTTCCAGCCTAATCTGCTGCTCTCCAGGCTCACAGTGACTTAATATGAGACTGGCAACCACCTGCAGGCAGGAGAGAGAGCCTGTCCTTCTCCTGCCTGTCCCCGGGGCATAACTGCTGAGCAGAATGAACATTTATCTAGGTTTTTTCGTTTGTTTGGGGTTTTTTGGGGTGTTGGGGTTTTTTTTTTTTCCTTTGAAATTTGTCATCTTTCATCTGGTCATTGAGAAACAAACGGGTGGCTGAAAGGTGAGGGAATTGCTCACAGTGCAGCCTCCTTGTCTTCAGAGCAAGAGCTGGGGCTGGGGGGAGCCTGAGCTGATTTTAATTGCATCTTGTCTGCAGTGCTCATTACTCAGAGCCCCAGCAGGCTCTGTGGTCCCTTTTGCAATCACAGGTTCAGGGAAATCATGGAGTTCTAATTGCAAGGGTTTCCTTCTCCCCTACGTCACAGAGCCCAGGCAAGGGGAGGTGGCACCACAGCTGAGTTAGCAGCAAACCTTGGAGTTGCCTTGTGTCCACACTTCCAAAGGAAACTCACCAGAATTAAAGCAAAAAGAGAGCTGATAAAAATCCCCTCCATCTGCCCGGATGATGAAAAGACCACTTTTTTTGCTTGTAGTGCTGAGAAAAGCCTCCTCTTCCCATTGAGTGGCCTCAAAATAAGGCTTGGCCTGATGCTGTGGAGCAGCAGGGGCTGCACTTCAGTGCCCACCATGAAGGGTGATGGTTTTGCAGAGGAACCATCTCCTTGGGATCCATCCTTTTGCCTGCTGATCCCTGCTGGGCTTTGGACCCTGCCAGGAGAAACCAAAGAAAAATGAAGAAGTTTCTGAGCATCAGGAGAAGGAATTGTAAGTGACTCAGGTTTAAGAAGGACAATTTTTTGCCAGGCAAAATGTGATGGCTTTTTTGGACAGGACTAGAAAATGGAGCTGCAGCTCTCAGCACATCTTTTTTTGTTTTGCATTCATCTGGAGAGTGTGGCCTTGAGGCACAGAGCTTGGCAGGGGAGCTTTGCTGAGGGGGCAGGGACATCTGTGGGTGCTGGGGCTCTGGTGGGTTATCACTGCTCCATGGCAGGGAGAGCACTGCTAAATAGATGGGGAGCAGGGAGAAATGATGAACCCCCAGGTGGACAGATTAGGAAACAGGGCAGAGTTCCCATGCCAACACCATTTTCTTCCCTCTTCTCCAGACCCAGATTTTTCACCTCCAGTGTGTGTGTGGAAGCAGCAGGAGGCTTTGCAGACCCCCAGATCACAGCTGCTGCTGCCTCACTGAAAGGAGCCTCCTCCTCCTCGAGGTGCAGAGCATGGTCAGGGCTTTGGGGCCCAGGGATCTCTGTTTTCAGGCACTGGGATGTAGCTCTCACCCTCACAAACCTCAAGTCTTTCCCACTAAGGGACTTGGTGCAGCAGGTGAACCCGCTGCCTGCAGCACTTTGAGGGAGGGGGGAACATGCTGGGACACAACATGCAGATCTGCAAGAGAGAGAGAGAGAGAGTCACCAGGGCTTGTGCCTGATGGTTTTGTCTTTCTACCATTTTAATTTGCTAATTAATCCCTGGAAGGAATATCTACTTGGATGTGGGGAAAGAATGGAAGTCTTTCATCTGAGTGTGCTGGGAGTGTTTTCACCTGGGCAGAGCATCAGCAAACCCAGGCTGGAGTGAGGGAGCTGGACTCCCTGCCTGGAAAAAAATCAATATTCATGCACCACTCGTGCAGGGCCATTTTCAACAGCTGGGAAAAGCTGTGGGAGCTCCCAGCCATCAGCAGAGACCTTGGGAGATGCTGCTGCTGGCCAGGGAGTGTTGCTGGAGGGAACTGCACATCCCAGGTGCATCACTCCTCAAAAGCTGGGGGGTCAGTGCTGAGCTGGGCAAGGTTTCCTTCTGGGAAAACTACTCTCTGTCTGCCAGCTGAGCCTTTGCAGAGGTCTTTCACCAGCTCTGGTCAGGTCTCTGGCTGCCCAGCCTGGAGCCAGTGTGTCCTGGTACTCCGGGTAAAGGTGTCCAGCCAGGAGCCTTCCCCATTCTCTTCCTCCTCCTCTCACCCCCGTGTTTGGTAAACCACTGCCTCCCTGTGGAGAGGCACCCCAGGATGGAGGAGAAGTGACCCGGGACACTGCACAGGACAAAGACAGGACTGGGATGCTCAGCACAGGGGAGAAGTCACTTGCTTTGGCTGGGTGTTGACACAGGTTACAGCTCCTGAGGGAGCTGGTGGGGAGCAGGGGAGCTCAGGGCCCTCTTCCCACTGTTCCACAAGGTGAGACTGCTCTGTGCTTCCCCACAGCCCATCACCAGGGTGCTTTGAGGGGTTGCTCCTCTTGCCCAGGCACAGATGACACCAGTGCCACCACCTCCCCTAAAACTTGGCGTGGCTCTGGGAGCTCTGTCATCTGCAGCATCCCAGGCAGGAGCCCTGATCTCTCTGGGGTCCCCAGTAGGAAAGGGGGATGGAAATTAAGGCTGAGACTGGAGAGATCCCAGGCATGGAGCAGGAATGTCATACAGGACCAAGGTGCAGAGTACAGCTAGAGCAGTGTGTTCTGCTCCTCTCTCTCTGTTTCTCCCGAGAAAGTTCAGCCTCCAGCTTGCTTTTTTTTTTTTTTTTTTTTTGAAGTTGGAGAGCTACGTACATGGAGGGAGTCTCTAATTAATATAAATACAGCGAAACATAAATAATAGACATGCCTGAAATAGTGTCACCCCTGAGCAGGCAGGCACACGCGTCATGGAAAGAAAAGAAAAATGCTTTTTATCTGGTTTGGGGGGGTTTTTTTTGGCTGTTTGTTTGTTTGTTTGTTTTCAGTCATTTGTTCCGTTCCTTAGGAAAGAGCAACATGTGCCGTGGGTGAAACGGCTGGAAAGGAGGGGAGAAAGGAGATGGGAGAGGGGGAGAAAGGAGTTGGGAGAGGGGGAGAAAGCCCCAGGGAAAAGAGTGGGCTAGGGATGGGGAGCAACTGGGCTGCGGGGCGGGGAGAGAGGGGGAGATGGGAAAGTTCTGCCGCCGCGGGACGAGGGGAAATTCATCCTAAAGGAGTTTTCCGGTGGAGCCGCGGCTCCCGGCCCTCCTGCCGCTCCCGGCTCGGCCGCCCCCGGCGCTGCCCCGGGCACGGGGAGGAGCGGGGGCGCGGTCGGGGCCGTCGGGTTCTTCCCTCCCAACTCCTCCATCCATCCATCCATCCATCCATCCATCCATCCATCCATCCATCCATCCATCCATCCATTCCCCCCACACACACACCCACCCACCCCCGGCTGCCGGTGCCGGCGGGCGGAGCGGAGCGGCGGGTGCGGGCTGGGCCCGTTCGCATCCCCTCCCGCATCCTTCCCGCCCGGCTCCGCCTCACCGAGGGAGCGGGGAGCTGCCCAGAAGGACCGGGAACCGGCAGTACCGGAGCCAGCCGGCCGGCACCGCGCTGCCAGCTCCAAGTAAGGGGACAGCGGCGGGGGGACGCGGCGAAGGGGGGGGGACCGGGGATCCCTCGCGGGCTCGACCCTCTCCAGCCGTGGGAAACCCGCCGACCCGTGCGGGACCAGCTCTCTCTACCCCTCCCAACCCCCCCACCCCGCATGCTGACACCCCCCCCCCCCCCCCCCCCAGGCCGGTCCCGACGCCGGGTTTGAAGCGGTTCGGGGAGCGTGTGCGCAAGGACACGGGCTGGGGTGCGGGAGTTGGGGTGCCCGGCTGGGAGGCTCAGCCCCTGGGAAAAGCTGCCCGAAGGGTCGGGAAGGACAGAGCAGCCATCCCCGTGTCCCCCCCCGGGGAGGAGAAGATGGCTGCCACCCAGCCTGTCGTGCAGCCTGGGGAGGCTGCATGGTCTTCACTGGTGTCTCAGCGTGTGTCGGGTCTCAGCTTTGCTCGAAAACCACACGCCCTTTTGAAGAGCAGAGAAACAGCCCGAGTCAGCTGTTCCCCTGCGTTGCCAGGCCGGAAAAGCTCGTTAGTGTCTTTCTTGTTAAGTAAAAAAATATATATATAAAAAAATTGCTGGAGCCGTTGGCTTTGGTGGGTAGGAGGACCCAGGAGGGGCTCAGCATTCCTGGGCTGTGGCAAGAGGCTGCCTGCAACTTGTTCTTCAGGTTGTTTCAGAGGATGAAAGGGGATAAGAACGCGTTTCCAAGCTGCTGGAAAGCAGGGTCATCCCACACAAGGTGTGGTTAACCCGTGGGACTCCCTGCCACGGGATTCCCGTGGGGAGGGAGCCAGGGTTTCCCTGCGCTGGCAGCAGGAGGCTCTGGGTTTGTAGGTGTGAGGTGGTGAAACTGGCAGCCTAGGGAAGATCCCAGGGAAGATCTCAGCCCCCGGGGCTGTGAGAGCAGCTGCTGCTTCCCGGGCTGGGGGGGTTGGGGGGGGCAGGGGGAAAAGGAGGTTTTCCATGAGATGACCTCTGGTCTGGCTGGGACCTTCTGGGGAGGTGGCAAGGGGATGGGTATCGTATCAAAAGTGTCTGTAGCTTGGACCCAGTCTGCTGTGAACTCGGCAGGAGAATTATTCTCCAAAAAGGCAATAGCAGTAAGTTGGGAAGTCATTGGTGTCCCTAAGGTGTGAGCTGAGCTCTCCTGGCCCTGGCAGGCTGGTGGGGGGGCTGTGAGCTCTATAGGGGGGGGCGCTCTAGGTCCCCACTGTCCCCATGTGGCTGAGCTGAGCTTTCCCAGCTGGTGTGTCCACAGCCCAGGCTGTGGCTGTGGCTGCCTGGTTGTGTGGCAGAGAGCACCCACCACGTGAGAGCTGGTCTTGGTGGTAGCAGATGCCTTGCCTGGATTTACCAGCCCTCTTAACCCCAGAGTAGGGGAGAAGGGAGCATCTGGTTGTGAGACACTGCTCTTCAAGTTTCTTACATTTCTGACAAGTTGCCAGGGAAGGCTGCCCCGCAACCAGGAGTGGGTGCAGGAGCCCAGCAAGGTGCTCCTGGCAACATGGGCATGGGGTTTTGGGATTCCTGCCTCTGTCTGCTGGACCACTGCTGGAGGCAGGGGAGTGGGCAGCTTGCAGGAGGCACCAAAAAGCAGCTACTCCAGTTGGGAGGGACCACCTCTCCTCCCACCAGAGGTGCTTGGGGCCAGTGGGTGTGGGCTCACGGGCAGCTGCCTGCCCAGGTGCCCTGGGCACCCCTGCACCCAACACGTTTTCTTGCTTCAGTGCCACAAGGGTGCTTGGCACCCAAAGCAAATTTGGTGCAGGGTACCCAGGGAGCTTGCCTGGATGTGCATGGGTGGGCAGGCAAAGGGCTGAGGGAATGTGTAGAGAGCAACAGGCAGGGAGAATGGAAAAAGCAGATCCCCAGTGTCCTCTTGGGCTGGCAAAATGCAGGAAAATGCCTTCTCCTGTCACTGCAGAAAATAGTTTGAGCGTGACTCCGGTTGGGGTTTGTTTGCTGCAGTGGGACAGGAGGGGTTTACACTCCACCCACCACCTCAGGGGCCTCTCTCCCCAGTCCCACTCAAAAATAGGTTGATCTTTTCAAGGGATGGGGCTGGAAAATGCCATTCCTGCAGGGACCCACCGTGCTTCTGCCCAGGGAGAAGGTGTTGGTAGGGACTGTGGCTTTCAGTGGGTTCATACCCTCTGGCCATGGTTCATACCCTCTGGCTGTCTGGGAGCTACAGCCTCTGCAAGTGTGCCTGGGCACAGCAGGAGCTTTCCCTCCTCACACCATCTCCTGAAGCTCGAGGAGCTGATGTTTTCTTTCCCAAAGGGCATCTGAAGCAGAAATCTCCTGTGGGCAGAGCATGCGCTGGCATCTCCATCTGCACATCCCTGTGGAGCTGGTTAAAGGCTGGAGACTGTGAGAGCAACTGCTCTCCTCCTGGCACCTGAAGGCTGCCATCCTACCACCAGTGGTTGCCCTGCCCCAGCTTGGGCAGAATTAGGTCTCCATCACTAGCTCCAGCCCTGGAGAGGGCAGGGGGGTGCTGGTGGAACAAGCCCACCCCCATGGCACTGTGCCACATGCCAGGGGAGCAGCCCAGCAGCTGGGTCCTCTGTCCTCAGCAGCACAAGGTGGCCAGGGGATGGCTGGGGAGGTTTGTGGGAAGGGGTGGCTGGTTGGAAAACCAGCTCCTCTGCCCTCCCATCACTGCTGCCAGAAACCTCCCAGCTCTGGACACTCTGGGTGCCCGTGGGCAGCCCCTTCTCACCGATACTGAAACGTGCCCACTGCCCATGGCTTGGCCCTATGGCTGCCTGTCCGGGCCCTGCTTGCCAGCAGGGACTGGCCCGTTGCCATCTCCAGCCTGGCATCTCCCTTGTTGATGTGAGTGTTTCAGGCCCTACATGGCCGGGTCCTGGCTCTCAGGGAGCTGTGCCTCTGCCTGCACCCTGCCACGCTCCCCGGCCCACCTCCTTCATCACCCCATTGCTCAACCTTCAGCTCCCTTGCCGGGCCCTCCCCGGGGTTGGCAGTTTGTGCAGGGCTTTCCCGAGGGCTCCAGCACCAGCCTAATCCCCCGGGAGTGTTTGGGAGGCACTCAGAAGCCCTACCAGCTCCCTCCTCTCCATCCTCCCCCGGGCACTTCGGCTGCCCTGAGTCACGCTGCACCGCCGGGTGCAGGCAGAACAGCCAAGCCCACACACGCTGCTGGTGGGCACAGGCTGAGGAGGAGAGAAGGGGCCACCTTCCCCGTCAGAGCCTTCAGGCAGGGCAATCTGGCGTTATTTGTAACACTAGTAGGGGAGCTATTTTTAGAGAGAGGCAAATTCGATTTAATAGAACATAATTTGCCACTGACAATTCAGAGGGCGGCCAAATGAGCAGCAGCTGGATTCCTAAGGAGGCTTTTTCCTGCCCTTCGTGAAATCCAAGGCTGACGTGCCAGAAGTGGCATTTGTTATTCCAGCAATTGCTGGGGGAAAGCCCCTTGGGATGGCCAGATTAGCTCTGCTTTGCCTTCCTTCTCTTGCTTGGTGCTGTCCCGTCTCCCGCTGCTCAAAGAAGCCGGGGATATTTTTGCAGCCGTCGGTTGCAGGAGGGCTCAGGGCACCCCAACTCCTTCAGGCAGCTGGAGCCAAGCCATGTTCCCCCCTCCTCCTTCACCTTCTCGTCTGCAGGCTGAGCTAGCTCTGCTTTCTCTACCACTCCTTGTAGACATTTAGGATTAAAAAAAAAAATAGGTTCTGGTCCTACCAAAAACCAAACAGCTCCGTTGGCAGGAGACAGAAAGTCTGTGTGCACCTCTGGAGGGTTCCTTACAGTCTGAGCTCTTCTGGACCAGCCTCAGAGGTACCTTGTGGACAAACCCTTCACACTGGAAAGCTGCAAACACCATATTCCTGCTTATCCTTTCCCCGAGATGGAAAGTCCCCAGAAAACTGATGCCAGTGTGTGAAGACACTGGGTGTTTGGTTTTTTTTTCCCCAGCCCTAGAACTGTCGTGTTCTTCCTGTCCCCAGTTGGTGGCTCGGGGATGAAGTGCTGCCAGCATGAGCTGGGACAGCCACAGGCTGGGGATGAGTTGCCATGGGGCTGTCAGGGCTCTGGCAAGGGTGGGGAGGTGACATTTCCTGTGGGGTTGTGTGTTGTCCCCAGAGCAGTGCAGGCAGGTGACAACACCACCCTCAGCCTTGAGGCAGTTGTCCCCCTGCCACCCTGGGTAGGAGCAGAAAGCAGCATCTCGGGTGGTGGTGGGGGTTCCATAAGCCCCTGCCAGCTCAGGTCCCAGCAGCCTTGGAGTCATGATGAGCTGCAGCCAAGAAGTCCCAGGCCACAGGACAGGATGGCCAAGGACAAGAGCCCCAGCAGCTGTGCTCCCTGGGGCAGAGGGAAGGGAGAGCCACGGGGGAAAGGGGCAGGAGCTATTTTGGACAAGCAGCCCTAAGTAGAGCATCCCCGGGCAGCAGCATCCCCAGCAGGACATGGCTTCACAGCTGGCAAGATTTGCAATTCCCCCCCTGGCTGCAGGGGCTGGAGGAGCTTCCCAGCTGTGAAACGGGGCGTGCAGCTCCAGGAGGATCCAGCTGAGCAGGATTAATTAAGCACAGCCCTGGCTTTTAACTCCAGCAAAGGTGCCTCCCCCGGGGGCTTTCGGTGAACTTCTCTCCAGATGTGCCGTCGCTCCCTGCAGCTGGAAAAGCCCTTGGCTGCCACCTGGCAGCGCCGGTGGGTGCTCAGCCCTGTGCTGCTTGCTCAGGGGACACCATCCTGCGTGCAGCCCCGAGGAGGGGGTGGCACTGCCCCCTGCCCCAGCACAGGGCTTGGCCCTGGCACATTGACACTGGCTGGAGTTAGAGCCCAAATGATCCTGGTTGGTAAGGGAAGCTGGTTTTGCTGGGGACTGAGCAGCAATGCTCCCCTGGTTGTACCCCAGAAGCCCTCGGAGGGGCTCACCTCACATCTCCTTGCCAGCACTGGGACTGCTGTAGGTGGCTGGGGTGAAGGAGAAGGTCTATCCCAGAGATGGCTGTGTAGGGAAATCCTGAGGATGAGGAGTTAGGTGCCTGGCCCTGCTGCACCCTGTGTGCAGCTGTGCCTGAGGAGCACTGGTCGGGGTGCTGGGAGAGGTGGGACCTGGCAGCTCCCCCCAAAAAATGACTGGCTCTCCTTAATTAAACACCTTTTCCCGTGAATGCAAAGGCACCGTGGGCAGCCCAGCCAGCCATCAGGGGTGGGGGTGTTCCCTGGGCATCACCCCAGGTCACACAACCCTTCCCATCTCACCAAGGGCTCTGCTTGCTCCAGCCCTTCAGCTCTGGCTGGTGGGAACAGGGAGCCAAGGTTTAGCAGGGAGACAGATGGTGCTAAAATTGAGATCAAATTGTTCTCACCTGCTCTTTGATGAACACTCCCCTCCTCGGGGTGCTGCACTTCCCTCCCCCCCCATGACTGATCCTGTTAAGAAGCTCATCGAATTTGAAGCCTTGCAAATGGAAGGGCTGGAGAGGTTTGCTTGATTGGAGGAGACCTTCTGACATTTCCTCTGTGGTGCAGGCTTTCCCAGCCCCAGCAGGTTTCCTCTCACCCCATTCTGAACGTAGATTTTAATTTACAATAATTCTCAGCATCAGGGTCAGCTGAAGGTCACCACCAGCTTCAGAGATAAAGGAGCAAGCTGGGAGTTTCCACTCGTTCAGAACCTTTGGCTTCCAGGCACTGTCTTCTTTAATTAATTGTGTCCTTCCTTCTGCTCCTGTCATGCTGGGTTCCCCTGGAAAATGCTGGGGGGTAAATAGGGTGAGAAGCTCCCTTCCCTGCTCCTGGCATTTCCTTGTCTCTGTTGAGCTGCATCCTCCAGCTGCTGGTCCTTGTGGTGGCACTGCACCAGCTCCAGGGTGAGGGCTCCCCAGGGGACACTGATCCCCAGGGATGGTGACACGGTGAAGTGTTCTGGGCTTCTCCTTCCACTTTACCCTCTTTCTGCTGGCACACTCCTCTCCATTCCCACGGGATGCCTGGAGTAGGGGTCCCCCTCAGCAGCAGCTGGGGCCCTCCCTGGCTAGGAAAGCACCCTTGCACCCTCTTTCCAAGCTCCAGCACCCCCTGTGCCAGCCTTAGGGACCAACCACTGCCACAGGCAACTCTCCTGAGGTCCACAGCCGGGCAGCCTGTGCAGAAAGGAGCCAGCCTGTGTGGGTAGGCCAGCCCTGACCTCCTCCTGTCTTTCTCTCCCAGGAAGGTGCTGCCCGGGTGCTCTGAAGCTCTGGGGTTTGCTGCCCAGGATGGTGCCAGCAGGCCAAGAGCCTCCCGTGCCCCTCGTGGTGCCGATGTGACCAAGTGACCAGCCGGGAGCTGCAGCGCCGAGCCCGGCACGGCCAGCCCGGGAGCTCCTGGTGGCCCCTGCTTTGGGGCCCACCACCTGAAGATGAGTGATGGAGGCTGGATCTCGCTCAGCCCCACCGAGTTTGCCCAGCTCCAGCAGTACACCGACTGTGAGTACCCTGCACCCCCCGTGTGCCCCTCCGGGACAGGGAGATCTGTGCCACACCTGCACGTCCTTGGTGTCCTCCTGGAGAGCTAGATGACTTCTTAGGCTTGGGGTGGGGAGGCTGGGAAGGTCCCCGACCCCCAGCACTGGTGTCCTGGTTTGAGCCAGGATGATGCCAGTTTTAATTTCGCTGATCAGCAAAAGAAAAACTGGCTTCATCCTGGCTCAAAGCAGGACAACTGGCTGCTGGGGCTTGGCCAAGGAGTCCTTGTGCCCCTGGAGGATCTAGCAGGAGCTCCTCGTTGCTCTGGGGGCTGCACAGGGGAGCACGGCTCAGTCCCTCCGGGAGTGGTCAGTTCCCACGTTGGCAAGGGAAGCAAAACGGTGGCAAGGAGAGCAGGCTGGCTCCTCCCGAGCTGCTCCACAGCTCCCCTGGAGCTGCCAGCCCTGCCGCTCTAACTGTACCCAGTGCTTTTTGCACAGCGACCTTCCCCTGCAGCTTCTGCCGAGGTGAGGAGGTTGGAGACAGGGCAGGCAGGTCCTGGGGCTGCCAAGTGGCTGGGGAGGGAGCTGGGACACAGCCCAGGGCTCTGCAACCAGGTCCTGGAGGTCCTGCCTGCAGGTTGCCCACTGCAGCGGGCAAGGAAGAGGTGGTGCAGCCCAGAGAGGTGCTGAGAGCAGGGCAGGGGGGGGCAGGAAAGGCCAGGGAGGACCACAGGGCAAAGGGAGAAAGGGGTTTAAAATCTCAGGGACGTCATTTTGCAGGGGCAGCACAGGCTGGGGGTGAGCAGGCTCCTGCGGCTGCCTGGGAGAGGACTGGAAGGCAAAGGGCACCCCATGAGTGCCCCCGGGGCTGTCCTTGGGGCTGCTGCAGGGTGTAAGGGCAAGGTGAAGCAGGTCAGGGCTGGCAGTGAAGGGGGGGCACCATCTCCCCAGCCAAACAGCCCAGTGCCAGCTTCCCCCAGCCCCCTGCCTGCCTGCCAGACAGCCCAGGAGGGGCAGGCAGGGTGTGGGCAGGGGGGTGTGTGCAGCATCCCTGCCTGCATCTCGTCCTGCCTCTCTGGAGAACGGGCTCTGCTTTCTCAAATCACAGACCATGAAACACCATCTGCAAGGCTGAGCTCAGAACACTCACAGTCTCTTCATTTCCTTGCCGAAAGTGTGGGGAGCAAGGCTGCAGTGTGGGCAGCTGCCTCCTCCCCAGGAGGGTGGCCTGGAACTGGGCTGGGGAGCAGGGCTGGGGGGGCCCTCCCATGAGTCCTCCCAAGCCCTGGGGCCAGGAGCCCCCTCCTCAAGCACACACACTGGCCCCCAGTTGTGCTCTGCAACCCCCAGCCCTGCCCCAGGCATCCTGGACATCTGCTCCTGAGCTCCATCCCCAGCAGAGGGCTGAGGGGAGCAGGAGCCAGCACAACCCTCAGCTTGGAGGGAGGATTCCACAGCAGTTTTACAGGGCTGGTGTGTCTGAGAGTCTTTTAAATGGACGTGCTCAGAGATCTGCATCTGAACATGAAGCATTAATGTTCCTTCCCCTTGATAGTATTTTTTTCCCAGGATTCTTTTAGTTGTCAATTTTTGAAGGACTGATGTCCCTCCAACCCTGAGGATGCCCAGCCAGGAGAGCAGGGCAGGGGTGATCCCAGGCATGGAGGGCACCAGAAACTGGGTATCTAGCAGATAAACTCATCTCCAGTACCCTGCTGGTGGTCTAACAGCAAAGGGTTCTGTACTCAGTCTGATGCTTTTGTCTCCTCAGACTCCACCAAGAAGCTCAAGGATGTCCTGGAGGAGTTCCATGGGGATGGTGTCCTCTCCAAGTACAACCCCGAGCAGGTATGGCCCTGTCCCCTCCAGCCTCCCAGGCCCCCTGCTGGCTCCCCCAGCCCAGCTCCCACAGCTAAAAGCAGCCAGGAGAAAGCATCTCTGTCTGTCTGTCCATCCCTTGCCTCTCCCCATGTCTGCATTCCCAGGGCTGGGAAAGATGCTTCCACAGATGGGAAGCATCTTTTCTCAGCCCCAGGCCATCCCAGGGACCAGACCTTACTGTGTGGCCATCCCACCAGTGCTGCTGGGACCCCACAGCTGTGTCCTGCCCCACTGAGAGCACATTCAGGGATCTCCTTGCCAGGCAGAAGCCAGGAAGGATTTACTCTCTCTTCCCAAAGCAAATGATTTTGTTGTTGCCAGCGTGGGGCAGGGGAAGGTCCTGTCCCTTCTCCATCTTGCCTGGGGAAGGTTGGGGTTATTTTTTCCAAGTGGTGCTTTCAAGAGGGACCTGTTAGTGTGCCAGCAGGACACAGCCTTTCCTGGGGGCCATAATCACTAGAAACCAGGTGAAATGCAGAAGTCAGTGGGCTGAATGTGGTGAGGAGGGGCAGCAAAACTACCCTGCTATTCAAGGGCACCACAGGACCCTTGCTCCAGCTGGCACCACAAAAACCCTCAGGAAGGCAACATCCTGATGCAATGCCCAGTGGGGAAGGAGGAGGCAGGAGACCTCAAGAGGAAGGTAGTCCCCAGGGCCTGTGGGTGGGCTGGAGGGTTCTGCTGCTCCATGCCCTACCCTGGAGGGGAAGTGGGAGGCTTTCAGAGCACTGCTCATCACACCCCTCTGCCTCCAACACCCCCTGCCTCCTTTGGCCGTGCCAGAACGTCTGCATTTGGGGAGTTTTGAGGAGGGCTCTGCAGCTGACGTGGCCGGTGAGGGGGTCCCAAGGCACAGAGCCCTCCCTGCTGGCAGCTCTGCATCCTCCCAGTGTGCCTGGGCACCTCCAGCAGCCTCCTCTGTCCCCCTCCCCAGCCCATTGACTACGAGGGCTTTCGTCTCTTCATGAAGACCTACCTGGAGGCAGATGTGCCCGAGGAGCTTTGCCAACACCTCTTCACCTCCTTCAAGCGTAAGATTTGCCAGGCCTCCCCGGAGACCCAGCACCAGAGCCACGGCATCTCTCAGCTCAGCACCCTTGGTGAGCCAGCCCTGCCCCTGCTGCCCGGCTTGGTGGCACCTGGGCTTGCTCCAGCACTGCACCACGGGGGACAAAGGCTGTGGGGTGGCGCTGGGACCAGGACACAGCTCAGCTCTGTCCCATCCCACAGGCAGGCTCCCAAGGACCCTGTGGTGCTGCAGGGAGGAGAGGGATTTACCTGGTTGCACTGATTCCTGCCTTTCCTCTGTCTGCTTAGGGCCCAAGTCACTCGGTGCTGGCATCTCCACCCAGACTGAGGTGGCCTGTTGCCCCTGTCATGGGTACCAGTGTGGGTGGCCACCGAGTGCATGGCTGCGTTCAGAACAGGGGATGTGTGCCAGGCACCCAGTATCTGCCTCCCCCAGCCCCTGCCCGGGTGGATCTGAAGTGCTTGGCAACTTCTGCTGAAAGAACCCTGAGCTGCAGAGGATCAGGGAGAACCCTTCCTGGGCACTCGGCTGCTGTGGTGGGACTCGAGAGCAGCTCTGCTTGGTGGCAGGGGGACCATGTCCTCCCTGAGCACCATGGTGGCCAGTATCCAGGGATGGGAGCACTGCTGGGAGCCTCTGGGCCAGGCAGGAGGGTGAGGGGCTTTCCATGATGCCCCTCGGAGAGCCCTGGGACTGAGAGACCCGCCTGCTTTCGGGCCAGCAAAGCGTGAGCAGCCAGCTCCCTGGCAGGGTTCATGGAGGAAGGGGTTTGCTGGGCCCAGGCACCCCCGGGGTCACCACCAGCATCTGTCTGCTTTGCAGGGATCAATGGGAAAATGCTCCGGAGTGCCCTGGGAAGACACACTTCTGAGGCCAAGAGCTGCCCCAGCAACGCTGCTGAGCCACCCCGGGCGTCCCTCACCCCGGCCTCCGCCTCGGCCCCCAACCCCTCTCCCAGCTGGTCCAGGTCATCCTCCCAGAAGTCCACCACTGGCACCCCTTCAGCTCACAACTCCTCGGGCTCTTCCAAGATCTCCTCCGGGTCCCTGCTCAGCCCTCAGTCACCAGGTGAGCTTGGCCGAGGCTCCCTGGGAGTGGTGGACAAGGACACAAGGACACAAGGACACTGTCACAAGGACAGTGACGATCCCTCCCAGCTTTCCCAAACAAGGGAGCAGCTCCTGGCCCTGGCAGTGCTGCTGCTCAGGTCCCCAGGGCAGCGTGGGTGACCTTCCAAACCCCGGGGTAACCGGCGTCTTGACACCTTGACTGTGCAAACTGGAGCTGCTGATCCCGTCCCGCATCCATCCCCCCTGCCGGGCAAGGTCTTCATTCCCCGGCAGCAGGTCCCGGCAAGGAGGGATGGGAGGGCTGAGGCAGGGCTGCTCCAGCCCAGCTCCTGCCAGCCGGGCTGAGGGGAGCGCTGGGAAAGGGTCCTTCTTGCCAGGAGCAGCCATCTGCCCAAGTCTGCCCCGGCGGGGGCTGTCCCGGCGCCCTGCCATGGCTCCCAGCCCCAGGTCCCCTCTGTGTGCCCAGCCCTGCCATGGCTCCCAGCCCCAGGTCCCCTTTGTGTGCCCAGCCCTGCCATGGCTCCCAGCCCCAGGTCCCCTCTGTGTGCCCAGCCCTGCCATGGCTCCCAGCCCCAGGTCCCCTTTGTGTGCCCAGCCCTGCCATGGCTCCCAGCCCCAGGTCCCCTTTGTGTGCCCAGCCCTGCCATGGCTCCCAGCCCCGTGTCCCCTCTGTGTGCCCAGCCCTGCCATGGCTCCCAGCCCCAGGTCCCCTTTGTGTGCCCAGCCCTGCCATGGCTCCCAGCCCCAGGTCCCCTCTGTGTGCCCAGCCCTGCCATGGCTCCCAGCCCCGTGTCCTCTTTGTGTGCCCAGCCCTGCCATGGCTCCCAGCCCCGTGTCCTCTTTGTGTGCCCAGCCCTGCCATGGCTCCCAGCCCCAGGTCCCCTTTGTATGCCCGCCCTGCTCCTGCAGTGGCACCCAGCCTCACATCTTCCAGGCCTTGCCCACCCTGAATGGGTCCCTGCCCCACAGTTCACATCCTGCCAGCCCCATGTCCCAGCTGGGATAGCTTCTGGCCCAACTGGCCAGCTCTGTGCCTGTGGCCCTTATCCCCCCTGTCCCTGCTTGCAGGCACGAGGAGTGTGGAGAAGAGGTTGCCCTTCAGCCTGAGGAAGAGTTCCCAGAAGGCTGCCCCACCACTGCCCCCTGCCCCCTTGGCTCAGGTGGTCCACCTGAAGGACATTGTCTGCTACCTGTCCCTGCTGGAGAGGGGACGGGCAGAGGACAAGCTGGAGTGTAAGTGGGATCCTGGGGCCATGGGCTACCGGGCACACTGCACAGAGGTGGGACTGGTGGTGGGAGGCACTGCCTGAGGGGTGCTGGGGGTGTCACCCAATCTGGGATTCAAAGCTGGGCACTCCTGATCACTTTTTAATGCTGAAACACTGGGGAAACTGCTCAGCATTGCTCCTCTGCTCCTGCCTGCTGGCACCCACGTCCAGCAGAGGGGCAGCTGGGGGGGGACTGTGGCTTGGCACTGACACCCCACAGCCCAGGTCCAGGCCAAGCTGGTGCAGCACTGCTCCCATCCTGGAGCTCCAGCAGCCTGGCACTGGGCACCAGCTGCCCACCGTGCCCCAGGGCTGGGCTGTTACTGGTTTCTCTTCCCCCTCCAGTTATGTTTCGCCTCTACGACACCGATGGGAACGGCCTCCTGGACAGCTCGGTAAGCGTTCCCTTGGGAGAGGAACCCAGGGCCATTTGGGGGACTGGAGATACACAGGGCTGTACTGGGATGTCTGCTCTCCCCCCCAGAGAGGTGGGGGAGGGCAAGGCAGCAGCATTTGCTGTGGGGACGGACTGAGGGGCTGGGGGATGCACCCAGCAGCAGCTCCAGGAAATCCACCCACCAGAAGCTGTAGCTCTGCATGGGGTATCATTCCAGAAAAGGGAAAATGGTGCACAACCACCCCATCCCCAGGGATGTTCTCGCTGTGTCCTTTTGTGTACCTCCTTTGAAAGCTGTTGTAAATAATAATAAAAAAAAAACCCTAAATATTTGATCAGAGTAGGTCTTCCAAGGGAAAAACCCAGTGCTGATTTTCTGGCAGATTTTCAGAGGAGAAAGCAGCACCCACTGAGGAGTGGGGTGTCCCTGGCCCCCTGTGTGGGTGGGGACCTGCAGCAGCCTTGGGAATATTGGGATGTAGGCTTAGTACATCCCTGGCTGGGGGGCTGGACACGCTGCTGGTGCCTGGACCTCTCCCTAAGCTCTGGGCACCTTTTTGTGCCCAGGAGCTGGATCGTATCATCAACCAGATGGTGCACGTGGCTGAGTACCTGGAGTGGGACTCCACCGAGCTGAAACCCGTGAGTGTCGGGGCTGGGGGGAGGTCCTGGGGGGACACCCCAGGGGCCCTTGGATGTTGCTGGCAGCTGGGGTGCCCGGGCAGCATCGCCGTGTCCCTGTGCCTCCCTCCCTCCTCCAGATCCTGAAGGCGATGATGGAGGAGATCGACTACGACCACGATGGGACCGTGACCCTGGAGGAGTGGATCCGGGGTGGCATGACCACTATCCCCTTGCTGGTGCTGCTGGGGATGGAGACGGTGAGTGCCCACCTCGGGACCTGCTTCTGCTGCTTCCAGCTTCCCTGCCTCTTCCCACAGGAAAGCCCGGAGAGGAGAGGTGGGATGGAGGGTGAGCAGGGACCACGGGAGGGCACCCTAACCCCCCGGGCAAGGTGCTGTGCTCCCCTCTGGCTCTGCACAGCCCCCCACTCCGGCCCCTGCAGCCCCCCACCCTGCTTTGCTGACCAGCCTTCACCTCCCAGATCTTTTCAGGCTCAGTTTGGAGCTGCCACCATTGCCAGCTGCTGTGCCCGAGCAGGCTGGGCTGGCTCCTTGGGAGAGCAGGGTGCTCTGGTGCCATTAGTATTTAATCAAAACATTAAATAAGCACCTAAAATGCCAGCACTTCTCCTGGGGTGAGCTTCAAAGAGTAGAGGTGGGGTGGTTGGGACCCCCTCTTCGTGCTGTTTTTTCATCTTTCCGGCTTCATTTCATCGAGGAGCATCCCTGGTCATCAGCTCTGGAGAGAAAAATCTGGGTTTTTTGCTCCCTGGTGCCCATTCTGGTGTTTGCATCCCAGGCAGGGAGGGAGGGCAGGTGCTCTGGCAGGAAGATTGAGGAAAATGGGGAAATTGAAGCTGCCCTTCCAAAGCACTCGTGCCTGGATCCAGATGTAAGAGGCTTGCTTTGGTCACCCTGTGGTGGTGGTGGCCTCAGGTGTGGAGTCACCTCAGCCACCAGCAGAGCAGCCCCGTGGCCAGGCTGTGCTCAGGGGCTGTAAGGAGCCAGAGCTTCGTGTCAGAAGTGCCAGGAGCTGGATGTCCCTGGGGACTGGGGGGGTGTGCAGTGGCAGGGATGCTTTAGGGACACTGGGGAGAAGAGGGGCAGGGGGAGCCCGTGATCCTGCTGGGATCAAACTGCCGCAGACATGCTGAGGGTTTTGGAGGGATGAAAAGCTGGTGGAAAGGGTGGGCTGAGTGGACTGGGGGGGGAATCACCCCCCCCCCCGACCATCCTGCCCTGCAGAACGTGAAGGATGACGGGCAACATGCCTGGAGGCTGAAGCACTTCAAGAAACCTGCCTACTGCAACTTCTGCCGCACCATGCTGCTGGGCGTCCGCAAGCAGGGCCTCTGCTGCTCCTGTGAGTTGGGGGCCCTTCCCTGCCAGACTCTCACACCCCCAAACCCGTGGCTCCCACCCCTCGGTTGAGGGAACCCTGCCCCTCTCTTGGTGCTGAGCCCTGTGGGTGCTGCAGGGTGAGCAGGGAAGGGGCAGCACCCATGGCTAGGGGTGCTACTCACCACCTTCTCCTCTCCCGCCAGTCTGCAAGTACACGGTCCATGAGAGGTGTGTGTCCAAGGACATTGCCTCCTGCATCAGCACCTACGTGAAATCCAAGAGAAACGCCAGTGTGAGTAGGCAGCCCGTGTGTTTCTGAGCTGCTGCATCTCCCACGGAGCCCTCCTGGAGGCAGCACCGTCGGCAGCAGCTGGTCCCTCCATCTCCTGCCCTGGTCCACCGGGGCTTTTTTCCAGTGGGATTTGCCCGGGCAGCAGCTCGCAGGCTTTTCCCAGCACCCAGAGCCTGGCAGGCTTGGGAGAGTTAAGCTCAAATGTGGAGTTTCACCAAACTCTTGGAAAGACTTCTGTGTGCTCTGAGGAATGTCACCAGGAACCAGCCCCTGCTCCTGGGAATTAACTCAGGGGTGGCTTGGAAGGGGCTAAGGGTGACTCTAGGAAGAGACAGGGAGGGAAGAGGGGGCTTCTGGCATCCCTAGGGTGCACCCACTGGGCGGGGTCACTGCAGCAGCTTCATGGCAGCCAAGGCATTTCCCTCTGGCTGAGCTGGAAATGCCCCAGGAATCCCTTGCTCTGGGTGGGTTGGAGGCTGTGGCTGCACTGAGGAGCCCAGTGACAGCTCCTCTGCTCCTCTGACCTTCCCTCCCTGCCCTTCCTTGACCCCACTGCCAGCCCCTGGGCACCCCCACAGGACCCCCACCCACCCCAAGGTTTGCCATTGCTCTGGGTGGGGACCTCAGTGTCTCCAGGGTGCTGCATGGAGCAGCAGGGAGGGAAGGTGGCCCCGCAAGGGGCTGGTTTGGATCACTCAGCATCCTGACAGACCACCCTCTGAAATCACAGCAGCAGCCCTTAGTGGGGAAGGGACGTGGGTGGGTCTGTGGGTGCTGTGCCTGCAATGCCCCCCCCTTCCCTCCTGTGCCATCCAGGTGATGCAGCACACCTGGATCGAGGGCAACTCCCCCATCAAGTGTGACAGATGCCACAAGAGCATCAAGTGCTACCAGGGCATCACTGGCCTGCACTGTGTCTGGTGCCAAGTCACCGTGAGTACCGGGGCTCTGGGGGAGCAGAGGCTCACAAACAGCTGATGGCTCCGTGTCCCCTGCCTGACGTCCCTTTCTTCCCATCCCCTCCAGCTCCACAACAAATGTGCCTCCCACGTGAAGCCGGAGTGCGACGGGGGCCCGTTGCGGGACCACATCCTGCTGCCTTCCTACATCTGCCCCGTTGTCCTGGTAAGTTCTCCCCCCTCCCCGTTGCCAGGGGGCAGGGACCCTGCCAGGCAGCACCGTGCACCCCCACGCCTCTGTTCCCAAAGGACAGGCAGTCCCACTGCCGCAGATCAGAGAGTGACTCCCCTGCCAGCACCAGCCCCAGCCCTGAGGACAACCAGGCTTTCAAATTCAACTCCACCACGGTGGATGGGCAATGCCTGCAGGTAGGGTCCTGACCTGGGCTGCTGGTGGGCTCCGTCACAGGTGCACAGCAGCCAGGCACTCACAGCTGCACTTTCTGCTCTCCAGATCAGCCCCAGGCCCGGGACTCACCCCCTCCTGGTGCTTGTGAACCCCAAGAGTGGAGGAAGGCAAGGGGAGAGGTAGGTGGGGTTCTGCCCGGGGGCAGCATTCTCCTGGGCCCAGGGGCTGCTGGTCCCTCTGGCTGCATCAGCACCTCTCCTGGAGGGAAAATCTCCCCTCCAGTGCCCCCTCACTCCTCCCTTTCCCCAGGGTCCTCCGGAAATTCCACTACCTGCTCAACCCACGCCAAGTCTACAACCTGGATCGTGGTGGGCCTGCCCCAGGGTAGGGAGATGCTGCAGCTGATCCTCTGCCCTTTCCCTCCAGCCCCCTCCTCCCCCCCCCCCAACACCCCTTGATCTCTCTTGGCTTTCTCCAGGCTGAGCTTCTTTCGGGACACTCCGGATTTCCGTGTCCTGGCCTGTGGAGGGGATGGCACAGTGGGCTGGATCCTGGACTGCATAGGTGAGCAGCTGTGCTCCTTGCAGAGCATCCTTGGCAAGCCTTGACCCACCTCCCTGGCAATCTGCTCTGGGGCCCCAAAATTCCCCTGGCAAGAGGAAGGGGAATCACCACGGGGGTCCTGCCCAACAGCACAGCCCCAGGGCCAAGCAGGGCCACAGAGAGGAGCAGGGAAGAAGCCCTCTCAGCCCCCAAAATGTCTCTTCTCCCCCCCCTCCCCACATTACAGACAAGGCAAACCTGGTGAAGCACCCGCCCGTGGCCGTCCTGCCCCTGGGAACTGGCAATGACCTGGCCCGCTGCCTGCGCTGGGGAGGAGGTGAGGCTGGGCAAGCATTGCCTGGGGGGGTTAGCCAGCCCTCAGGGACCAGCTGCTACAGCTGGCTGGGTGCCATTCTGGAGGAGGGTGGGCTCTTGGGACAAGGCTCAGGGCTGCATCTCAGCCCTGGTGCCTCCTGATGGTGGCTCTAACCCCTTCCAAGGAAAACAGCCCCTGCTTTCCAAACCCCCCCTCAGCTGGGTCCTGCCCAACAGGCCTTTTTATCTGGGAGAGACATGTCATTAGCTGGAATCTCTGGCTGGGCATCCCACTTGTGCCCCAGCAGCAGCCCCAGGCTCCCCTGGGGGTCAGCACTCGACTACCTCTTGCCCCACACAACGTGTCTGTGCTCCCCTTTGGCATCATTCATTCTCCTCCGACGCTCACAAGGGGCAATGGATGAAAACTGGAGCCCAGGAAGTTCCAGCTCAACGTGAGGAAAAAACTTCTTTCCTGTGAGGCTGACGGAGCCCTGGGACAGGCTGCCCAGAGAGGCTGTGGAGTCTCCTTCTCTGGAGACTTTCCAGACCTGCCTGGATGCCTTTCTGAGCGACCTGCCCTGGGGATCCTGCTTTAGCAGGGGGGGGGTTGGACTCTCTGATCTCCAGGGGTCCCTTCTGACCCCAACCATTCTGTGTTTCTGTGATTTTGGTTGGAAAAGACCTTGAAGATCATCAAGTCTAACCTTCTTTCCCTTGCAGGCTACGAAGGAGGCAACCTGATGAAAGTCCTGAAGGACATTGAGCACAGCACGGAGGTGATGCTGGACCGCTGGCAGATCGACGTCATTCCCAGCGACAGGGAGACCAACGGAGACCCTGTTCCATCTACCATCATCAATAACTACTTCTCCATCGGGGTGGTGAGTGCCCCAAGGCAGGGGTGGGTCTTGAGGGCAGCCCAGAGCACCCTCCACATGGGTTTGAGCCCGAGAGAGCAGCCCACTGCAGGGCTGATCGTTGCCACCCAGCCTGGGCCGTGCCCACCAGAGCCACCCAGCCACAGCAAAGTGGAGAGAAGAGCTCCAGAGGAGCAGGGGAGCTCTCACTGGGGTCCCCAGCACGGCCACAACCCACCCAGAGCAAGGGATTCCTGGGGCATTTCCAGCTCAGCCAGAGGGAAATGCCTTGGCTGCCATGAAGCTGCTGCAGTGATCCAGCCCAGTGGGTGCACCCTAGGGATGCCAGCAGCCCCCTCTTCCCTCCCTGTCTCTTCCTGGAGTCACCCTTGGCCCCTTCCAAGCCATCCCCGAGTTTATTCCTGGGAGCAGGGGCTGGTTCCTGGTGATGTTCCTCAGAGCACACAAAAGTCTTTCCAAGAGTTTGGTGAAACTCCACATTTGAGCTTAACTCTCCCAAGCCAGGGAATCTCTCCCGTTGCTCTTCCTTGCTCACGTTCCTAACCTCCCTGCATCTCCTGCTGTTGTTTCTTCTGGTTTTATTGTCATTTGTTGTGGCAGCACTTACATATATAAACAGGCATGGAATCCCTCTGCTCCCAGCTGGGAATGTTGCGAGTGTGCGAGGAGCTTCAACAGGGTTCAGGGAAGCTTGGGGTAACAGGAACAGGTCAAGATCTGCTGGACACCCCACCTGAAGCCTTTGCTGAGGTGGTGCCCATCAGCACATCCCTGCTTTGGTGCTCAGACCTGCCTTCCCCACGTTTTCCTAACCCAAGGAGGTTAGGGAGCCCGGGCAGGGTGGTAGCCCTGTGCCACAGGGGCTTTCCCCAGTGCCAGAGGTCAATCCCAGGAGCAGCAGGGCTTTGGGGATACAGCAAAATGGGAAGCACTTCTCTTCCTGGGGGGCCTGCAGCATTTTTATCCCTGGCCATGGGTGCCCGGGCGGCACCACCACAGCATGGGTCAGCCACCCAGAAGCTGCAGGATGCTCCTAATCTCACATCAGTTCCTGCTAGTGCCAAGGGAAGCCACTGCAGGTGGCATTTGGTGACAGCTTCTGAGTTGGGCTTAAACACTCCCCACCCCACGTAGCAGAGGCTGCAATGAGTTTCAGGAGAGCTGCCACCCTGCCAGGGAAACTCGTGGGGTGCAGGGTCCTGGGGTGTCCCCAGAGCCCCACCAGCAGCTCTTCCTCCTCCCCTTGGCACCAGCTCCACGCAGAGCCCCTGTGATGAGGGAAGGAGGCCAAGCAGACTAATTATGTCTTGCTTAATGAGCCTGTTCAAGGCTTTGGGAGCAGCCTGGCTGAGGGTGCCTCCAGTGCCTCAGCAGGGCCTCCTGAGCCATGGGGGGGGTCAGGGGTGAGGGGGAAGAGCTGAGCCCCCATATCCTGGCATGTGCCCGGGGCGGGGGGGGCACAGAGTGGGGTTTCCATGTCCCTGCTGCCCCACTGAGCTCTCTCTGCTCCTCCTCCCTGCAGGATGCCTCCATCGCCCACCGCTTCCACGTCATGAGAGAGAAGCACCCTGAGAAGTTCAACAGCAGGTAAGGGCTGGGTGTGGGTGGGCAGTGAGGGCAGGGCAGGGAGCAGGTCACAGCTCACTCCTCCTCCTGGGCTCCGGGTGCAGGGAAATGGCTTTGACAGCAGCAGGAGCCGTGGCCTGCACCCCCAGTCCCCATGTGGAGAAGTACCTGCTAGAAAAACCCCAAACGGACCAAAACAACCACCTCTGCTCTGAGATTTCAGCTCCCCCTTGAAGCCCAGCATGATGCCAGGGAGGAGCCAGGGATGTCAGTGGCTGCCTGGCAGGGTGCAGGGAGGGCACTCAGGGTGCTGAGGTGAGGCACATCTCCATGGGGTGCTTCATCCCTGGCAGCCCTGGCAAGAGATGACAGCCCACCCTCAGCCCAGCTGAGAGCCAGTGGAGGCACCCTGTCCCATGCCAAGAGAGCACCCAGCACCCTGCTCCTCCCCTGTTGTGGGGTGTCAGAGCCAGGTCCACCTGAGCCACCCCCTGTCCCACAGCCTGGCTCCCTGGGGCTGCCAGTCCCTCCCTGTGATGGCTTCTGTCCCCATCAGTGGCTCATGTCCCATCACAACGGCTCCAGAAAGGCTCTGGTAGCCCATCCTGCTGGTGACTGGGGCTAGACACTGCTTCTGAGTCCCCTCTGTGCCCCAGGATGAAGAACAAGCTCTGGTACTTTGAATTTGGGACATCAGAGACCTTTGCAGCCACCTGCAAGAAGCTGCACGACTACGTCGAGGTGGAGGTGAGTTTCCCTGGGATGCTCCCTGACTTCCACCATGGCACAAAGGCTTTTGGGGAGATGTCACCCGTGGGTCCCTCGGGCAGGGCTTTGGCTGTTCGGGGAGAAGGGGCTGCAGCAGCTTTGACCCCTCAGAGCAGCAGGAGGATGCGGTGGCTGGCAGGACCCCCTCTTCCACTGCTGCAAAGCCAGCCAGCTGTGGGCTGAAGAATAGCCCTGTATTTTCCCCTCCTTTCCAGCTGTATTCCAGAGCGTGCCTGGAATATTCTCTCTGTAAACTCTGTGTCTGCTCCCAACCCTGGTTGGGTGACATGGAAACAGCCTTTAATTGGGGCAGGGAGGGGGGCCCGTGGTTGCTAAGAGTGCTGTCCTTCCTCCCCTTGTGCCGGGGGGTTCGGGCCGTGCTTTGCTGGAAACTTCCTCCTCTCATTTCTGGTTTAAATGACCCTTTTATTAGTCAGGCTTGAGGGTGAGGGGAGAAAAATGGTCACTGGTGCAGGTCTGAGCAGGCTGGGGGACACTGGGCTGCTGGTGGTGGGCAGGCAAAGAGCAGGCAGAGGCCAGGGAGTTGGCGGCAGGCTCCACAGCTTGTTTCTAGGCAGGGAGTTTCAGCCCTTCCCGAAGTCCAAAGCCGTGTCCTCAGGAGCAGGTGGGAAGGAGCAGGAGGCATCTCCACCCCTCGTCCCACAGCACACCAACATCCCAGGTGCAGTGCTGCGGGAGGTGGGCACAAGGTGCCCTCCCCTTCTCCCGCGGCGCCAGGAAGGCGTTAATCCCACGGGATCTGGAGTTGAAAGCGGCAGCCTGTCCTCCCTCCAGCTCCCAGGCAACTGTCAGCCTTGCAGAGAAATGGCAGTTTTGTTTTGGAAGTTGGCACTCGTTCCCTTCCAGCTCCTGGAAATGAATTTGCTGCTTTTTTTTGGTTTTTTTTCCCCCAGCTGCAAATTTCTACTTCCAGCGTCGCTGCCAACGCGGCGTCAGCTGCCCCGGCTCAAAGAGCCCTTTGTAGCTGCCTGGCACTCTCACAGGGGTGGGCTGTGCAGGGAGAAAAGGCTCCCTGCGTGGATCTATGTGGGCAGGCGTGGGTGGGTGCCTGTGGTCCTGCCCCTCCTGCCCACCCCTGGACAGGAATTGGGCTCCCATGGCATCCCCAGGAATCGCACCGCCCAGACTTGCTGCCCTCCCACCACGGCTGGGTTGGTACCCACCATCTCCCAGGCAGGAAAGGTGCCCGTGGTCCAGGGCAATGCTGGGCTTGGCTGGAGGTGTGGGGATGTGGAATCAGAGCCCTCAGGATGAGCTCCTCAGAGCATTAGGGGTCTGGTCTCTTCCTGCAAATCATTAAGATGGATTGAGAATGAAAGAGTTTACATCCTTTTACAAGGCGCAGAGAGACAGCTCTTCACTCCCAAACCAGAAGATTCCTGCCTAAACCAGGCTAAAAATAAGAACTTGGAGCATCAGTGGAGGCAGGGCAGATCTGAACATAGGGAGATTTTCTTGTGTGTGTCCCCAGCTGCACATACCTGCAGGCAGTGTCCTCAGCACTTACCCACAGCCTATTGAAAATAAGCTTGAGACCTCCAGGTCTTTGGAGGAGGAGAACAACAGGAGCCAAAGTGGGCCCTTCACATTCCTCTCTGCAAAGGTAGAGAGGACAGGAATGTCGTGGCATCACCAAAAGACAAGGAAAAACATGTGCCAGTATTGGCTGAAGTGCAGCCCAGCAGGTAGAGAGCAGAGGTGTAAAGGAAGATCCAGCTTGGATGGGGAAGCAGCTGCTTCCTCCAGGGGTCCAGAAAGGGGATCCAGCATCATCTGGGCAGTGTGAGACTGAGAAGACCTAAAGTTAAGAAATGCATTTCCATGTCTGATGCTTCCAGACCTGAGGAAAAGCTGCAGGCAACAGATATTTTACCTTTTACAGGGAATTTTCAGCTGGGGCAGTCCTGCTGTGTGACAGCAAAGCCCAAGATACCACTTCTGTGTTGCTGACTTGTGTTTTTTTCTCCAAAAGTGACCTTTTTTCCTCTGACTCTTTTCCTACCACTTCCTTACAGCCTCATTTCTAGTTTCTAAATTGCACTTGCAGAAAAACTGGTTTTGAGTTAGTTTCTGGGCAGCCATATCTTCTGATTCTTTGGGGTCAGTTTGAATATGGGGAGGTGGGGAAGCATGTCTTGGAGATGCTTGGATGGAGGTTGCTACAGGAATGAGGTGGTGCTGCATCCTATTTTGGGTTGCAATACCCAGCCAGGCTGAGGTTTTATACCTTCTTGTGAGATCTTCACTTTTTGAAACTGCTGTAGAATGACAGACTGGTTTGGGTGTGAAGGGACCTTCAAGATCATCCAGTCCCAACCCCCTGCAGGGGCAGGGACACCTCCCACCAGCCCAGGTTGCTCCAAGCCCCATCCAACCTGCCCTTCAGCACTGCCAGGGATGGGGCAGCCACAGCTTCCCTGGGCAACCTGGGCCAGTTGAAAGAGAAAAGAATTTATTCCTAATGCCTGGTCTAAATTTACCCCCTGTGCAGCTTAAAACTGTCCCCCCTCCTTGTCCTTTTGTCAAAAGTCCCTCTCCAGCTTCCCTGAAGGCCCTTCAGGCACTGGAAGGCTGCATCTTGGATGTGCAGTAAAATTCATCTAGAAATGGAGGGGAGAGCAGCACGAGGAAGGGGAGGTGATGGAAAAGCAAAGCCAGGGGTGTTTGCACCTCCAGCCCCCCTGGGGCTACCCACACCACCCTGGGGACCACCTGGCAGCACCCCGTGCTCAGGGCACCCTGCTCCTTCGGTGGCAGGCGGGGGGAAAGGCCGGGCTCTGCGGGTGCCAGGGCCCCATCTGCCCCCACCCTGACTCTGCCCGTGTGCCCACCAGTGTGATGGGACCCTGCTGGACCTGAGCAACACCTCCCTGGAGGGCATTGCTGTCCTCAACATCCCCAGCATGTACGGTGGCTCCAACCTCTGGGGCGAGACCAAGAAGCAGCGCGGTTACAACCGGCTGGGCAAGAAAGTCCCCGAGAAGATGCCCACCACCGTGGTCACTGATGCCAAGGAGCTCAAGTTCTGTGTGCAGGGTGAGCAGCAGGGCCCTGGGGTGTTGGGGTTTTTCTGGGGGGGGTTGCCTGGTGCCAGTGGGGTTGGCACAGGGGGGGAGCCAGGTAGCCCTGGTTCTGGCCACAGCTCCGTGCACGGGGTGCTGTAGCAGCAGCTCCGGGGGGGGTTGATGTTGGCTCGTTGTCTTTTGGGGTGGGAGCTGTCTGTCTGAGGTGGTGATGGAGGGTGGTTCTGCCCACCTGGGTACAGCCCAGCACCACGTTTCTCAGGGCTGGTGCCCACGGTGGCCAGAGAGGATGTGGCTCCCGTACCCTGCCCCTCCACGCACCCTCCAGGGTCATGGCTCAGGGGAGCCCAGGTGGGACCTGTCACCTTCAGGCAAGAGGCTGGGGGGCTCTTAGCACCCCACGGGGCTGGCAGGCAGCCACTGAAGGGCTGGGCACCCACTGCTGCAGAGGAGGAGCCAGGAGCAGATCTGCAGAGCTGGCACTGCTGGCATTTGTAAGCAGCCTCCCTCCACAGAGTGGCAGCCTGGCTGCAGGGTTTCGGGAACAGCGGGGTACCCACCCTGCCTGGCACCTCACCCCTGCTGCTGCTGCAGCCTCTGGAGCCATCCCTGTGGGCACAGGCAGCCCAAGGTGCTGGCAGGGTTCCCCAGCAGAGCGGGGTGGATTAGAAAGCAGGAAAGTGCTTGTGTTTTCCACCTCCTGCAGCCCAGTACGGGGGTGAAAAACAGCCACGGTGTCACCAGCCACCCCAGGCTGTCCCTGGCAGCCCCTTTGCCAGGTGAGCCCCTGGGAACAGGCAGCAGGGAGAAGGGCAGAGCAAAGGCCCATTCCAAAGGGTGGTGGAGGCCGTGAGGTTGGTCTGCTGGGTTGGCCTCCCCACTTGCAGGGCTTCTCCTTGGGGGGGGTTCCCACCAAGGTGAAAGAGAACCCTGAAGGGAATGAGAGGCGGGGTGAGTGTTGGTCACCTTTGCTGGCAGAGCAGGAGGAGCTGGGAAAAGGGGCAATGCCCTTGGGGTTTGAGCAGATCCTTCCTGGGGAGGGTTCCACTGGGCATCCTGGCTCCTGGGGTGCTGCAGTGCCCCAGGGCACCCAGGGGAGGTGGGGTGTCTGCCCCCGTTTCACACAACACTGCAAACAGGCAGTGGAAGCACCGGTGGGGACCTGGGCTGCCACTTTGCAGCCCCGCACGACTGGGAACTCTTTCAGACCAGGAGTATTTTTGCTCCAGAGGTTTTGGACAGCAGTGTTGCTCAATGCTGCAAACGCCCAGCATGGTGGTCTCTGGGGACATGGGGACACATGCCCACAGTGCCACCAGCCCCAGTGCCCTCTAGAATGGCCAGCAGCCCCCATGTGCTGGCCCCAGCATTTCAGGTGACAGTGGAAGGTAGGGGATCCCTGGGGATGGGGGGGACCAACTCAGACCCCTCTCTCTTGCAGACCTCAGCGACCACCTCCTGGAGGTGGTGGGGCTGGAGGGTGCAATGGAGATGGGGCAGATCTACACGGGGCTAAAGAGTGCTGGGAAGAGACTGGCCCAGTGTTCGTCCGTCACCATCAGGTATTTGTCACCCCCTCCCCAGCTGAGGAGCCCAAGGGCTGGCACCTGTGTCACCCTTGTGCTGTCCCTTTGTGCCCTGCAGGACATCCAAGCTGCTGCCCATGCAGGTGGATGGGGAGCCCTGGATGCAGCCATCCTGCACCGTGAGTCCTGGGAATGGGGCAGGCAGGGGCTGGCAGCACAGCGGGGAGCCTTGGCTCCCCGTGCAGCGTGGCAAAGGCACTGGAGTTGGAAGGAAGCTGGTGGGTGGTCACAGAGCCTAGCCACCCGTGACTTCTGTCCATGCCCACGCCAGCCCTGCATTCGTGGCACACCAAGGTGGGAGCCATGGGGACAGGGACAATCCCCTCCCTTGCTGGGTGTGTGGGAGCAGCAACATCCCTTCCTGGGAAGGTTGAGGTGGGGGTCCCCCCACCATCTGACCAGCAGCTTGCCAGCAGGAGAAGTCCTCTCCCTGTCCCAGCCCAGCCTGGATGTTATTCCAGAGCTGTTTCTCCAGTGCAGCAAAGCATTAAAAAAACCCATCTCGGGGAGCAGTGGCTCCTTGCCCCAGGGCTGGGTGCTGAGCTGCTCCCAGCTTGCACAGATCACTCCTGGAGGTTCCCAGCTTCAGGGCTGCCTGGGGGGGGTGTGTGCTCAGAGCCCAGGACCTCCTACTGATCTGGCTTCTTCACTTCTTTTTAGGTCAAAATTACACACAAAAGCCAAGTGCCAATGCTGCTGGGGCCCCCCCAGAAGAGCAGCTTCTTTTTCCTGAAGAGGAGAAACCGAACTCGAGACTAAGCAAGGAGGCACCTGGTGTCCTGGACACCCACCTGCTGGAGGGGAGAGGGGTGTCCCCAAATCCCTACTCTGCAGTGGGGAGAGAAACCTCCCCCCCCCCCCCCCCCCGCCTCCACGAAGCCCAGCAGGGATGATTTGCCCTGGGAAGGTCTTGGAGGCTCCTTCCCAACCACCACAAGCATCTTCTCCAGCTGGGATGGAAGCGGTGGAGGAAGGCAGGTGGTGGCAAGGGGAGCACGTTCACCAGAGCAGTGCTGGGACTGGGGTTGTTTGGTTTCCTGTCCCTTTATTTAAATCACCCTCCCCCCACCCTCCTCAGCAGAACTGCAGATGAACAGACTCCCAAGAAAACGCTCAGCTTCACTTATTTATTTTTAATCCTCTTGAAGGACACTCAGTGTTTTGCTGCACTGGCTTTCTTGGTCCACCAACTCTTGCACGTTGGAGAAGTTATGAATTTTCTTAGCCTAGAGGAAACCATCTTGGCCCAGCCATCACCTTGAGCTTCTGGGGTGGGTTTTAGGCAGCTGCAAAAGTCACCTTTGCTGCTGGCCCCAGGAGCTGAGAAGTGTGAGACAGGCTGGGGACAGATGGTGCCTGGGCCGTGGGGACAAGCGTGGGGTGGACAGAAGAAGAGACTGTGTTTTGACATGGAAATGGCAAAGAAGGGATTTTTTGGGGGGAGCTGCCAAGCCTGGGAGCTCCCCCGTGCCCCAGCTCTGGGCTTTGTGTTCATATTTATGTATTTATTTACCAACTTTGGGGGGATGTTGGGGGTCACCTTCTTTTGTTTAGCCCAGGTCGGACATGACTGCCACGTCCCCCTCTGCTGGTTGTCCCCTACAGCACCTCCTTCCACGTGGACTTTTCTCTCTCCTAAAGCCTGCCAGACCATGTCAGGGGCTGGGGACCCTGCAGACAGACATCCAGAAGATCTTCTCACCTGGAAGTGTGTGTCTCCCCCTGCCATTTTACACATCTCCTCACATGCTTTGCCAGGCCAACGCCCTCCTGGCAGTGCCGTGTGTCCCCAGCCTGATGTGGGGATGGACCATGGGATGCAGCTACTCCCCAGGATGCAGCAGGGACCAGAAACCAGATGAACACCTGGAGGAGGCAGTGGTTGGATGTCTGCTCCATGGTGCTCCCAGGAGCCAAGAGTTGGCAGGACCGGCTGCAGGCACCTGCTGCCTCCTGTGGTGGCCCAGCCTTTGGGGATGGATGCCTGATTCTCAAATCAGCCCCTGCTCCCACACAGCTCTGGTGGAGGCCCCTGTGTCCCCGGGAGTGAGAGGGAGACCTTGATCTTTTGAGCAACCTGTGCCCTGTGGATATTGCTGCGGGCAGGATAAACCACTGCTTGGCCCTGCTGTGCCCCTGCCACGGGGCAGGGAGCCCCAGCTGAGACCAGCCCCCCCTGTACTCCCTGGTGAGCCAGCACCCGGTCTCCTGGTGCTGCAGATTCCACAGCATCCCACTGGCACTGCAGGAGGTGCTGCAGTCATTACGTTTCAGAGTGAACAGTGAGCTGAAAGGGAGCTGCCACCCTCCCCAGGCAAGGACACTGCTGTTGTGCAGCCATGCAAGCTGGAGCTCAGAGCTGCTTCTGGAAGCCTCCAACCCACAGGTGCCCTTCAGCCAGGGTGCAGGAGGAGGCTTTGGGGGCAGAGTCGGGGCGGGGGGGGGGGGACACACACCGGACCCACTGCCAAGGCTCCTTCCCCCGCTGCTGGCGCAGCACTGGGCAGGGCTGGGATGGTGCTCGCTGCGGTGCGCTGCCCGTGGCTACGCTCCCCGGGAAGCCGTGAGGAGGAGCCCTGAGCCGTGGAGCGAGCAGGTACCGCGGCTGCTGGGCACGGAGGGGGCAGCACGGGGCTGCAGCCGTGACCCGCCCCCACGGGCGCTCTACCCCTCCCCGGGCAGCAGGGAACGAGGAGCCCGGTGAAGGCACCCGGGAGCCTTGGCAGGGAGAGGTCGGGTCCCCTGGGCCAGCGGCTTCTTCTGCCCCAGCCCCTGCCTGCCCAGCCGAGCCCCCGCAGCCCCCGGGGCTGTTGTCGAACGAAAGAAAAACCACCTGGACCGTTTCCAGAGCTCTGCCGGCAGGAGGGGCGCTGCCTTGGGGGGCACCACGTGAAGCCACGGCTGCCTCGATAGCAGCGGGTTTGTGTTCCGTTCCCCTGCCTGCTCGGCCCTGATCCCGTGGCCTGGCCCGTGGCTCTGGTCAGAAAGTGCCCGCCTGGAACCAGGTTTTCCCCGCAGAGCTGCTCCTTGCACGGGTCACGATTGGCTGGGCTCTGGGCAAAGAGCAGTGCTCAGGTGTCTTGGCTGGGGAAGGCAGCAGGCACCTGGTGCCCATGCCCACCGCACCAGCAGGACCAGCAGCGCCACACTGGAGCTGACAGCTGGGCAAGGTCTGGGAGGGACACTCAGACACCTGGTCCTGCAAGGCACAGGGACCCCAGGGCCACCACCCTGGGCCAGCAGGACAGTGACACCCCAGCACCAGCCTGCAGAGAGCGATGAGCTCCAACGGGAGACAGCCCTTTCTGATGGTCAGTGAGACAGTCCCTGCCACCTCCCTTGGGGGAATGCAGCTTTGATTTGCCCCTCCTCCCCCCCCCCCCCCCGTGCCAAAGCCATGGTTCAATGGGTCTGTCAGCCAACGACCTCCTTAGTCCAATGGTGCAAAGGTCTCTGGTGCAAAGGTCTCTAGCCCAGGAAGGCACCCCCAGGGGCTGAGACACCCACCCTGTGCTCCTTGGCTCCGAGGAGACACCTCAGGCCACCCAGCCCAGGGGCATGCAAGGCTCTAACCCCCCCTCATCCCCCTCAGTGTCTCCCAGCTCAGCCCCACTCCTCCCCCAAATGCCTCAGGATGGAGCAGGAGCCTCCCCCGCTCCCAGACACACCCAAACCAGTGCCATTGTGTGAGTGGCCTGCCAAGCCAGCACCATGCTGGGGGACCCCTGAGCTGGGGAACCCCACTCCTGCAGGAGCCCCAGCCCCATCCTCCTGCTGCCTGTGTCGCCGTGGTTCCCGTGGCGTGTGTTGCTGTGTACACCTGGGCTGCTCTGGCCTTGCCTCAAATAAAGATGGTGATGAAATGCTCACTTGGTCCTGGGGTGCTCCCAAGGTTCCCCAATTCCCGGAAAGGAACGCAGTCTCCACCTTTAGGGACTCCAATGGAATGTTCCCTGTTTGGGGAGCGCAGCAGCAGGGCGTTGGAGTTGCTGCTCAGCAGAAGCTGCAACAGGCTAAATTTGGAGCCTGCCTTTTTGTTTGTTTCTTGTTTGGTTTTTGGGTTTTGTTTGGTTTTGTTTGGTTTTCCTGAGCGGACTCTAAATTTAGCAGGCACAGGTCACCAACCCCCTCCCCCCTGCCCCTCCTCCCAGCCTCCAGTCTCCGGGGGCTTTGGCTCTTCCCAAGGCACCTCTGCAGCCTCTCACCCACCTGCCTCGTGGCCACATTTGGGCCCCATCCCCTCTCCCTCTGCAAGAGCCCCAGGAGTGCTGAGCAGCCCCTGCTGCTGCCAGGCTGGGGCTGCCTCAGCTTGGGCTCAGCTCTGGGATGACCCACTCATCCCCAGCAGCCCACTTTGTTCCCCAGCCCAGGTTTTGCCACCCACCTGCCTCTATGTCATCTGCTAATTTTACCAGTGGTGATTTAATCCCAGTTGCTTGTGTGCAGAGGGGAAGTGAGAGTGCCAGCAACCTGCAGAGCCCCCTGGGACTGTTCCCTGGGAGGCAAGGACACCACATGCCCTCTGCCACATGCTTCAACCCCCGCAGAACACAGGTACTCGATGGGCAGTGTATCCTGGCATGATCCCTGGGGGATGGTGATGGCCCTGGAAGCTCATCAGTGCCCCAATATCAACAGAAAAATTCCCACCTGCAGCCCAGAGACATGCTGGGTGGCTCTCCCAGGACACCAGCAAGCCCATGACCTGAGGCTGAAGATTTCAAACGGGTGAGGACAACCCCATCCCAACAAGCTTCCTAACCCCTGCACATCTTCCCAAGGTCCGAGCAGAAGGCTCCTCTCCTTCCCAAACTGAGCAATCTCCCTTGGCTTTCCCTTCTCCAGCAATAATTTCCCACTCTCATTCTGCAACAACCTGAGTCTCCACACAGTTCATTTAGTCTGTGCCATGGGCTGAGTCCTCCATGAGTGGTCACTGGCAGGTCTCCATGGCAGCTCTCACCCCCTTTAGTTACAGTTGGGGAAACTGAGGCATTTGGCAGAGCACTGCCAGGGCAGAGGGCCTGACAAGCCCTCAGCAGTGTGGCTTTGTCCTAAACTCATCCCCAAGCCTCTGAGCCATTTGCAGGCCTTCAAGTGCTTCTGTCCATGAACTCACTCTGGGGGATCCGTGGCCAGGGTAGCCCTGGAAATTGTTTTTCCCTATGGCCTCCTCCAAAGTGCCCTTCTCAAAGGAAAAACCCACCTCCGGGGTGCCTGCTGGGGACAGGCCGCCAGAACTAGGTGTAGGACAGCCCCGAGAGAGAGAGTGACCCGTGTAACAACTCCCTGCTGGTTGGAAACCACCTCCGAAGAAAGCAAAGGGGCCCCACGGCCCGCGCAGAGGGGACCCACGGCCTGCGAGGCTGGTTCCACCTGCTGGGCTCGCTGGGTGCTGGGGCACGGCGTGGCCGCCTTTCCCCGTCCCGGATCCGGACCCCTGAGCTGCCCCACCAACCCCCCTCAAGGCCTCCTGCTCGTCCTCCCAGCCCCCCTTCTATAAATGGCCGCGGCCCCTTTAAATCCCGCGCTGCCCCCGCCCCACCCGCAGCATCCTTCGCCTTCTATTTTTTTATGAATGAAAAACGTCCTCGGCAGGGCCATGCAAATTACGCCGCTCCCATTGGCTGCCGCCGGCCCCGCCCACCTCAGCCGGCCTCAATGGTGCTCGGCGGAGGGGCGGGCGGGCGGAGGCGGAGCGGCACCTCAGCCAATCAGACGGCTCGGCCGGCCGAGCGGCGGCTCCTCATTGGTCAGCGCGGAGGGTAAACAAGCGCTGGGGGCGGGGCTGGGGGGGGTGTTGGCGCGGGGCTGCGCAGAGCGCGGAGCGGTGCGGGGAGCGGCGCGGGGAGCGGAGCCTGCACCGGGACCGGCCCCGGCACCCACCGCCGGCCCCGGCCCGCCTCCTCCCGTCTGCACCGGAGCCTGAAGCCCGAGCCCGCCGCGCCCCGGCCGGGTACGAGGGGCCTGGTTGTGTGGCGCGGGGCAGCCCGGGGGTGGGGGCGGTGTTTATGAATGGCGCGGGCCGCGCGGTGTGAATGGCGGGGGGGGGAGGAGGGGGGGGTGGGTGGAAGGAGGGAGGGGCGCGCGAGCGAGCGAGAGCGCGCGCGGGCGGGGGAGGGAGGGAGGGATGGAGGAGGGGTGGGGGGGGGTGGAGTTTATGAATGGGGAGCGCGGGGCGGCGTGGGAACGGGCCTGGCTGCGGCACCGAGCGCCCCGCGGCACCGAGCGCCCCGCAGCACCGGGCCCCGGCGGGGGGACGCGGCCGCCGGACCCCGGGAAGAGAAGCGAAGCAAAGAGTGCGCAGTGCTGGCCCGGCCCGGCCCGGCCCGGCTCAGCCTCCCTTCTGCCACCACGACGCGTGATGTCACGGCCGTTTCTATAGAAATCGGGTGACATCACGAGCCAGGGAACTCCGATCGGCCACGGCAGGAGCGGGCTGGGACCCCGCACCGAGCTGGCCCCGGGCTCGGCACAAGCCGGGGCCTGACCCTGAGCCCTCCTTCCCTCCAGCCACGCACCTGCCGCAGCCCAACCGGGACCCCGCTTCCCGGGCCGGCGTCGATGCTGAGCGGGCTGGGGGCACTGCCTGCCTCCCCCGCGCCATGGATGGCTTCTACGACCAGCAGGTTCCCTTCATGGGCCCCGGGGTAAGTTTGCCCCCTTCCCAGCTCCCCGTTGGGCACCCCCCGTCCTTGGGCACCCCCCGTCCTTGGGGGGCTGCCACCCTCCCCAACCTTGCCTTGATCCTTGCAGAAGTCCTGTGCAGAGGAGGGCCGAGGCCGGCCGGGGGCTGATAGAAAAAGGAAATTTTTGGAGACTGATCTGGCCCACGACTCAGAAGGTAGGCAGGGCTGGCCCTGGGGCAGCTGTGACCTCCCAGCAGCCCCCCCCAGCCCCCCTCTGCTCGTGTGCGTTGGTTTAGAAATAATCCTGTGAATAATGGCAGTTTTATTTGTTCTTCTGTGGAGTGCATAAGTCTTTCACTCTGTTCCAGAGCTCTTCCAGGATCTTAGCCAGCTCCAAGAGGCCTGGCTAGCTGAAGGCAAGTCTTCACCTCTTATTTTTGCCGTGTAAAATTTCTCTGTGAGCTGTTTTTTGAGAACCAAAACCACTTTTTTCTCGTTGTTTTCTTTTTTTTTTTTTTTTTTAGCTCAGGTCCCCGACGATGAACAATTTGTCCCAGATTTCCAGTCTGACAACTGTAAGTGATCGTTCTGGTTTTTGTTCTCTGGGGAGAGGGAAACGTTTGGGTGCCCGTGCAAAACCTCGCGCTGGGTTTGGAGCCTCTTCCTTGGGAAAGTGGTTGTGGCTGGGGCTGAGACTGTGGAACCGTGAAGTTCTGGGGAGAAAACACGTGTGTTTTGGGTTCATCGAGTTGAAACTTGCAACGTCTTGTCCTTTGCAAAGGGGGAAAATTGTAGCCAGGCGCGTGGAGAGATCTCTGACTGATCTCTGGGCTCCTCTGAGACTCGCTGCTTGTTGGTAGTAATGTTGATTTGCTTATAAACACTCCTTTTCAAGTGGATGCAAGAGCCTGTGCTGGGCTCCTTGGTTAGCCACAATCTCTGCAGTTTCTGGAGCTTTTTACAGTCCCAGCCCAGCACTGTTGGCAAGAGCAGACCTGAGCCGTGAAACTTGAGCCGCTCTAAGCAGCATTAATCACTGGCAAGCAAGCGTGTTTAAAAGGAGGCCAGTGAAAATGCAGTCCCTCTTGAATTGCATAAGAGCAAGAGTTGGTTTGGAGCTGTGTTTCACTGCTGGAACGGGTCAGCAGGGAGGGCAGGGGCTGGTTCATGGCATGTGGTGCTTGCAGGGCTCTGGCTCTGCTGGTGTTGGAGCCGTGGCTGGAGAGGAAGGGGGGTCAGGGCAGGGGGGGGCAGGATGTTTTGAGTCGTTACCTGGCAAAGAGAAGGAGTAGCTTGGTGTTGGTGGCTGGGTTTTGCTGCTGAGCCAGACAACTACAGAACTTAAAGGAAATCAAATTTAGCCTGCAGTCGAACAGATTTTTTCATTCCAGCTTTGTCACAGCATGCAGCGGGGTATCTTCTCCGACAGTAAACGCATGTTAATTATTGCTCTTTGATTACTTCTGAGTGGGAAGTTTGCCATTAAACTGTTCCAGACAGCCCAAGTTTTAGATGCACTGCCCACCCCCCCCTCCCCTCCTCTCCCCTGAGATAAAAGGCAAGCCCAGAGTCAGGAACTCAACTGGCTGTTGACATCCTAGCACAGCCCAGCAGCTCTTGCTCGGAGCGGTACAAACTGCAGCGTGCGTGGGAGGGTGGCTCCTAGTGCTGAAGCTGTTTCCAGTGCCTTTTGGCAGTCTCTTGTTTCCTTGTAACCTGAAGAGCTTAGAGAGAAGAGACAAACTTTTCATGGGGGGGGGGGAGAAGAGAGAGAGAAGGGCTTTCGGCTGAGACTCTTCAATGTTATCCTGACCTGCTTGGCCTCTGCAGTGCAGGCGTTGAACGTTGAAACGACTTTGTCACTTGAAAGGAAATCTCCCTGCGTGACTCCCCCACTGTATTAACCTTCCTTAACTCCTGGGGAGAGAAGGCAGAGGTTTCCCTCACTGTCAGGCAGAGGGCTGTGTTAGCTAGAGGGGAGCTCAGATTGGGGTGGAGGGGACTGGGAAGCCTGGTGCTTTGGTACCAGCACTGGAGGGTTCAAAGAGGAGAGAGTCTCCAGTTTACAGCTTCCTGGCCTCATCTCTCATTTCACTCCAGTTTTGAGCCAGAATGTGGGGTGTAGGGAGAAAGAGAGGAAAGAATCTGGTGCAGCTTGCCCCCTGCACCCTGGTTTTGATAGTGGGGATGTTCTCCTTTCCCAGGCTGGGGGTCACGTTGGGGTTCAGTGCCTATTTAGCTCCCAAGGGAAGATAAATCCTTCCCTAGTCTATACATGTCTGCTGGCATGTGTTGGACTCGGTTCTTGCAGTGATGTAGTTCCATGCCTTTTCTCTGAGGAAGCTGCTGCTCTCTTATCCAGAGCAAACCAGCTCCTGCTCTGTAGCCCTGGCATTCCAGGCTCAGTTTCATCCCCATTGCCATGGGGAACAATGCCATATGTGCCGTGTTGAGTCTCGGGGATGATGCTCCAAGCTACAGCGTGGTTCTCACCTTGCTAAAAAAAAAAAAACCCTCTTTGCTTAGCAGCTGCCTGCAGCTCAGCTGCTGCCTGCTCACTGCTCCTGACTCTGGAGCTGAGGTCCCTGGCAGACGTGGGCTTGAAGTTGGGCTTTGGCAGCAAAGTGCCAGAAGGTGCCGGGGGGGCGGCCGGTCGCTGCACTGGGGAGGAAATCCCACGGTGGGGATGGGGAAAGCAGGGCTCCTCTGAATAAGGCACGCCTTGTTCTCAGCCTCCTGGACCGAGCAGCAAGAGCAATTTGGTGATTTTTAAGCTAACTGGAGAAGTGGCAGATCTTCCAGGGAAGGCAAGGAGGCCGTGGGTGGCTCCTGCAGAGCGTGTCGTGCTGGCCCTCGCTGGGCTGAGGTTTGGGTTTGCTGGTGGAACAGTCCTGTTGGTTTATGGATATGCTTTATGGATAATATTGTATCTCTGTTGCTTGTTGGTTTTGTTTTTTTTTAAATAACTGGCGAGTGATGGTGGTGTGCTGGGCAAATCAAGCACCTCAAGGGGCTTTGCCTTTTGTAGGGGTTTATTCCCAGGAAACTTGTGGCCCCCTGTACAGGCAGCACGTGGCTGAAGCCACTGGCAGGGTGCAGAGTGGGTGTCTTACACACCAGCATGAAAGCAGAAGGTTTTCTTTCCGAGGAAGGATTGTTTAAACAAAGGAAAGCAGGAGCCTGGCTTCTATTTCTGGCTCCTCTCCTGGTGTGACCTTGGGTGCGTCCTGTAGCGCCGAGGATGGAGGGGCAGGCAGAGAGTGTGGCTCCCAGGTGCCGGCTGGAGCGGGTGCCAAAGTGCCCAGCTGGTGTCCAGGCTGGGGACAGTGGTTTGGTCACCTTCCCCCTGGCTCAGGGTGCTGCTGGCAAAGCCAATCTCCACCAGGCTTGGCCTCTTAGAAGTTCTGTCACGCTGGTGCTTGAGAACAACCTGCCTGGTCCCCCACTAGGGGATTCAGTGGTGATTCAAGGCCCCAAACAGCTTTGGGGGGTGATGTTTCCCATGGGAGACCTCTTGGCTGAAGCCAGCTTGGCTGGCAGTGTGGCACTGGGGGGAAGTACTGCTGAGCCCCCCATCTTTTCCCCCGTGGTTGTGCTGCTTTCCCAGCTGGGCACAGCAGCAGCATCCGTGGCAGGTCCCTGTGCTGCCCTCCCTGGTCTCTCTCCATCCCCAGGGGCTACAGCAGCCCAGTGAGGGGCCATCAAGCACCCACGAGTGCTCTTGCCATGGCTCAGTCCCAGCGTGGGTGTGCCCATGGCATATTCCCTTGCCCTTTCTATAGTTAAGTTGTTCCCTCTGCCTATTTTTGTATTTTTTTAGCTTTTAATTACAGTGCAAAGCACAGGACCGGAAAGGTTACAAACGCTTGCGCACCCAAACGTGCCTTTGAAGTTTTAGGCAATGGGGCAAAGCATCCCTTTTCCCTGGGAGCCCTCCTGCCACTTTACCTGGCACCCAAAAAAGCAGCTCCATCCCCCAGCAACCAGGTGCTCCAGCCTCCCTGCCCTGCCTGGGAATGAATTTGGCAGCCAGACCATGTCCTGCCGAGCAGCGCCGGCCCGGCCCCACGCTGTTTGTGTAAGGAATCCAAACGTTGCACAAAGTCCAGGCTTGGCCAGCTGGTCTCTGTTAGGATCTTAAAGCTCGTTTCCCTTTTCTTGAATGGCAGCTCTAAGCTCTGGGGAAATTTTTCTTCTGGTTGTTGTGTTTTTTTTTTTTTTATTTCCCCTTCTTTCCCTCCCCAGGCCGCATGAATGGAGCGCTCCAAAACTGTTTGTGAATGGAGGGTGGTGCCTGCTCGGAGACTTGTTGGTTGGGTTGTTGGGTTGGTTTTGGTTGTGTTTTTTTTTTTTTTTTCCTCCCTTTTCTTCAATGAATAACCAGACCCCATTGTACGCCTGGCAGAAAAACAACCCCGCTCCAACAACACGGAGCCTGTTAGGGAGGAACATGCCTGCAAGAGGCAGCTGGAACCCTTCCAAAGCCAGTTCCCCTTTGCTTTTCCCCGTGGCTCAGAGGGTGCCCGGGCTTTGCCGCCGCTGTGCTGGCCCCCCCGGGAAGGCTGGAAATGCTGAGAGTGGCAAAACCTCCCTTTGGGGGGGGAAGGAAAGGAGGAGGAGGGGGATAAATCTGGCTTGGGGGGGGGGGGCTGTGCTGGCTCAGCGCTGGGCTTCGTGTTTCAAATCCTCCTGGGGGGGGGTTAGGGGGACGGGTTATGCCCTTGGTACCAGCTGTGCTGGGCCGTCGTGGGGGAAGCAGAGCGGGGGGGAGTCAGCAGCTCTTTAAAGGTTTTGACAAATTAGGGGAGCAGCTAATTACCTGGCAAGCTGTGAACAGTTGTCTCGGAGCTATTTGCTCCTCTCTGGTGTAGCTGGGCTGTGTTTAGACTTTGCATGAAGCTAATACTCCACTTCCGATTAGTCTTGGCTCTCCCCTGCAGGCACTATTTAGGTAAAGATCTCCGAGGTGCTTTCCCTTTCCTAGAGCGCCCGCTTTTAGAAATTAATTAGGTTAAGCGTTTATTACTCGGTTTAAAATGTATTTATAGTGAGTGGGCTTGGGGGACATGGGAGGATTTGGGTTTAGTGGGACGTTTGCCACTTGAACTCGTATCACTGGGGGGGACCCCAGGACTGGGTCACCTTGGAGGGCCTTGGCTGAGGGAAGGTGGGTCCTATTGAGCCACTTATCGACTCTCTGGCTGGCTAGCTGGGAACTAGGGTGAGCAGGTTGCTGTGTCCTGCTTACAGGCTTTTGGAGCTCCAGGCTGTCAAGCCCCCTTGTTTCTTGCCCCACAGCTCAGGAAGGCAACTGCTGCCTGCAGTGCCCAGGCTCATCTCCCCTTGCTGAGGGCCTTTTGGCCCAGCCTAGGCACCCTGGCTGTTTTTGAGCTGCCTGTTCCTCTCTCACAGCCCTTGCTCTGACCCCCTCAAGGTCTGTGCTGTTCCCTGCCGATCCCTCTTGGATCCCAGTAGGGAGTGATTCCCCCTTCATAAGCAATGTCATGGGCTGGAGGGAGTGTCCAAGCTATGGGAGCCCTGCAGAAGTCAGGCCTGCCACCCTGGCTCGGTCCACCAGCACATCAGGTTCTGCTGGGGCATCATCCCAGCATGGTTTTGTTGCCTCGGGTTATTCAGCACCTAGTTCCTGAGCAAAGAGCACCCGGGGGGATGCTCCACGGGTGACATCCCCTGTCAGGTGAGCCTGTATCTCCTCTCTCATTGCAGTGGTCCTGCATGCCCCACCTCCAGCAAAAATCAAGCGGGAGCTGCACAGCCCTTCCTCGGAGCTGTCATCCTGCAGCCACGAGCAGGCTCTCTGTGCCAGCTACGGGGACAAGTGCCTCTACAACTGCTGGTAGGTAGTGGGGACACAGGTGGAGCCCTGGGGTGGCAGCACGGGGACTCATCTGGCTCCTCAGCCTGGTGTCTACCCACTGTGGCTATCACCCCTCTCCCCTCCACAGTGCCTATGACAGGAAGCCCCCCGCTGGGTTCAAGCCATTAACACCACCTGCCACGCCGGTGTCCCCTGCCCAGCAGGGCTCAGCTCTGCCGCTGCCACCTCCAGCAGCCACCCATGGGGCAGCCCCAGCCCCACACCCACTGCAGGAGCAGAGGCTGCAGGAGCAGAGGCTGCAGGAGCAGAGGCTGCAGGAGCAGAGGCAGCAGACCTTCGCCGTGCCGCGGCCACCTCACCCGCCCGTGCACATGCCAAAGATGATGTCTGAAAACCAGTACCCTGCAGAGCACAGGTGAGGCTCCCCTGCCTGAGCGAGTGCTGGCATCTTGCGGGGCTTCCTTGTAGACTTTTGCCACCTTGGGATGGGTTGGTGGCCTCGAGCTGTGGGGAGGGAGGTGGGAGTGTCCATCTGCCCATCCCCTTGCTGCAGCTGTGGAGCACGGCTTGGACCTTGCTTCCTCAGCGCCCGTGGGAACCAGTGTGGCAAAAACCTGCTACTTCCCACTGGGGTCTCGTGGCTCCTTCTCCCCATGAGGCAGCTGCTTTCTTGCAAGGACCAGTCCCAGAGACAGCAGGCAGATCCCTCACCTCCCCCCCCCCAGAAAGGTGAGGGTGGCAGAAGCTGCCACCTGGCATCTGTCCCCGCAGTGCCGGGCAGTGGTGCTGAGTCAGGGCTCCCGATGGCCTCTCCCACCTCCTGCAGCTTTCCAAGCTGAGCCCTGCCAGTCTGGGGAGCTGCAGCATCCCTGTCCTGCCCCCCAGCACCCCTGGGTGGAGGGTCAGTCCTTAGCTTCCCTGTGCATTGCGTGGCATCCCTTGGGGTTTGTGGGGCTGTGGAGGGAGAAGCCCTGCTACCCACTTCCTCTCCAAGCTGTGGTTTTGCTCCCAGAGGCTCTGCCCGTCCCCTCCCTTGCCTCTGGTGACACGGCCCAGGCCACAGGTGACCTCTGGCTTTGCTTGGAGCTTCCTGGATGCCCTTTGCTGGGATGATGGCTGCTGTCCCAGCGGTGGTGGGATGTCCCCTTTGGGCACGGGGCTGGAGGTGGCAGCCTAGGAGAGGCCAGGCAGTGAGGCCACTTGGGACGCACTCGGCGGCGGCCGCCGAGCATCCCTCCCTGGCGAAGCAGAGTCCGGGCAACCTTCAAACTATGCAGGGGGCTGGCCACGACCCCTCGGGAAGTGCCGTGACAGCGCAGGGCTTGGGTTTCACTCAGGAAGGGCAGAGGGACACAGCTCGGAAATGGAGTAATCCCAGCCCGGCAGCTGGGAGGGCTCCGGTTACAAAGCCAAATGGCGCAGGGCCGGCCCAGAGGAGCCGCAGAGATCGCCTTTCAAGGTGCCGGAGGGCGAGGGGATGTGGCAGCACCCCCTCGAGATGCTCCCTTATCCACACATCCACACTCCCCCCCCCCCCCGCCCCGGCAGAGACGGGGGCTCAAGCCAGCGGGGGCAGCACCCGGGAGCTGAAAATAGTGTTCCCCGCTGCCGGGGACCCGCTCTAATCCCAGCCGTGCAGGATTAGCGACCGGCTGGGGCTGCCCGCTGGATTTGGCTTTGCATAAGCACCCCAACATCCCCCCCGCCCAGGCCCTGCTGCTCTGCCCTCCCACCCTGGGGCTGGATTTTGCTGGTTTACAGAGATTTTTTTTTTTTTTTTTTTAAACTGGTGTGAAGTAGGTTTTTTTGGTCTCCCGTTTTCTGCCCTTTTTACGCAGGCGTCCCCGCTGCAGCCTGGGGTCATCCCAGGTGCTCCGCAGGGATGGCCCACAGGCTGTCCTGGTGTTCCCCCGGCTTGGAGGGGGGACAGGACCCCCCCACACCCCCCCTCCCCAGCATTGCATCCTCACAGGATGAATCCTCACGGTGGCTGTGTTCCTAAGGAACTGTCCCAGCCTGCTGTGGGTGGGATGTGACACCACCCATGACACCACCCCGGGAGCTGAGGGCATTATGGGGTCCCATATGGAGTGGGAACTACTGGTGACATACTAGCAGGGCTGACCCCCCCACCACCACCACCACCTTGTCCCTCTCCCCTCCAGGTTTCAGAGGCAGCTGTCAGAGCCCTGCCACCCCTTCCCGCCGCAGCCCGGGGTGCCAGGGGACAGTCGCCCCGTCTACCACCGGCAGCTGTCGGAGCCCCTGGGCCCCGCAGCCCCCCGGCCCCCTCAGGGATTCAAGCAGGAGTACCACGACCCTCTCTACGAGCACGGAGACCCTGGCCTGCCTGGTCCACCTGGCCATGGCTTCCAGCCCCCCATGGGCATCAAGCAGGAGCCCCGGGACTACTGCATCGACTCGGGTGGGTGCAAGTTGGGGGGACATCTGGGTGCTGGGCGGGGGGGTCTGTGGGTTTACCCCTGCAGTGCCCAGGGGAGCGGGGCCATCTCTGCCCTCTGTGGCTCATGGGCAGCTGCACAGAATCACTAAGGCTGGAAAAGACCTTTAAGATCATCAAGTCCAGCCTATGACCAACACCACCACATCAGCCAGACCATGGCACCAAGTGCCACCTCCAGCCTTTCCTTGGACACCTCCAGGGATGGTGCCTCCACCACTTCCCTGGGCAGGCCATCCCAATGTCTGATCACCCTCTTACTGAGGAAGTGCTTCCTGATATCCAACCTAAACCTCCCCTGGAGCAGCTTGAGGCCAGGCCCTCTTGTCTTGCTGCTCATTGCCTGGAAAAAGAGCCCAGCCCCACCTGACTCCAACCTCCCTTCAGGTAGTTGAAGAGAGTGAGAAGGTCCCCCCTGAGGCTCCCCTTCTCCAGGCTAAACAATCCCAGCTCCCTCAGCCTCTCCCTATAAGACTTTCCCTCTAGTCCTTTCACCAGCCTGGTTGCTCTCTCTGGATCAGGGTTGAGCCTCAGGCTGTGGGTGCCTGGAGCTGCCTGGCACTGGCTGCTGCTTCTCCTGCAGTGGCAGATGATATCTTCCTTTTCTGTATTTTTCCCCACCCCAGCTTTTTTTTCCTCCCTCTTTTCCAAAGCAGTGGGGCTAGAGAGGCATTCACCTGATGCTGTGCAACATGGTCAGTGCCATAGCCGTGGGCTGAGGTGCTTCACAGCACCCAGCAGGTCCCCCCCTCTGCCCTGGCCTGGGGCCAGCTGTGATTTCTGGCTGCTCGACCCCACCAGCATCACGGAAAAATCCTCTAATCGCCTTAGGACCTAAAAATACCCCGACCTCGGGGTGGAGGGTGGCACTGCCGAGCAGATGGCAATGCCTCCCTTCCCATGATGCCTGAATAACGGAGTGAAAACCCAAGCTGACCTAGACCTTACTCCCACCGCTCATTCCAGTGACATCCCCCCCCACCCCCCTCCAAATCCTACTCTTTTATGCCCAAAGTTGGGTGGGGGTGCAGCAGTCCAGGGTGTGCTGGTGGGGGCAGATATCTCGGGGTGGGGGGGGGTGGGGCGAAAGATGCTGCTAAGTGCTTGGTGGGACCCACAGGACACGTGTCCTTCACTCTGCCTTTGTCTCCCTCACAGAAGTGCCTAACTGCCAGTCCTCATACCTGCGGGGGAACGTCTTCCCCAGCAGCCATGATGGTGAGTGAGCCACCCCTTTCCTCCCACGGGCATCCCCAGTATGTCCTGGGCCCACCCTGGGGCAGACAGACACCCCTTACCTCTTGCAGAGCTGCTGGGCACCTTGAAAAAGTGCCTGCAGGAGCCTGCCTATGAGCAGCACCAGCACTGTGGGGTTGTTTTTTTTCTGGGGGGGTCCAGCCAGGGTGGTGGATGGGCCCTGTGCTCACTGGGCGGGTCTCTATCCCCTAGGATTTTCATATGAAAAGGACACACGATTGTATTTTGATGACACCTGCGTGGTACCAGAGCGGCTGGAGGGTAAGGACCTGGCCTCAAAGGAGGGCTGAGGGGTGACCAGGGCTCATGGCGGGGAAATTTGGGGCCAAACCCCATGGTGGCTGGGATTTTACAGCCCAGCTGTGCCACTGCGGTCCCTGGTGGCTGCTTGGCATCACCACTGTGCCCTGTCCCCATGCTTCTCACCTGCCCCACATCTCCCCCAGCACCTGTCCCGTCTCTGCCCTGGTGGCCTGATCCTTCACAGGGGGTCCTGGCACAGGAGCCATCCTGATGTCACTCTGCACGTCCCCTAGCTGGATAGTGCTACCAGGGAGGGGTGGGGGTGCTGAAGCAGCCATCTCTTGGGCAGGTAAAGTGAAGCAGGAGCCCACCCTGTACCGCGAGGGCCCTCCCTATCAGCGCCGCGGGTCCCTGCAGCTCTGGCAGTTCCTGGTCACCCTCCTGGACGACCCTGCCAATGCCCACTTCATCGCCTGGACCGGCCGGGGCATGGAGTTCAAACTGATTGAGCCCGAGGAGGTACGGGGTGGGGAACTGGCCCAGTGCCTGGTGTGCTGGTGTTGGGGGCTGCAGCCCGGGAGCGACCGTGGGGTGAGCCTGGGGGAGGCTGGAGCCTTGGATCCTACCCATGCTGTGGAGCAGTTCATGCACAAGTGAGACGTGTCTACACTCCAAGCAGCTTTTGAGGGTGAGGGGGGAAAAGCCAGCCCCGTGTCTGTGCTAAGCAGTCCTAGAAATTTGCCTTCCATCTCTTCTGCTGCCTGCCCACCATGGCACATGCTCTGCTCCTGGAGCCACTGGCCATCACCTGCTGTGGTGGCATCACCTCTGTGCCCTGCTGAGACCTGCCACTGGTCTGTGGCTCCTTCCCTTCCAACTGCTGTGATCCATGGCTCCTTCCCTCCCAACTGCTCCAATCCATGGCCCCCTCCCTCCCAACTGGTCCAATCCATGGCCCCCTCCCTCCCAACTGGTCCGATCCATGGCCCCCTCCCTCCCAACTGATCCAGTCCATGGCCCCCTCCCTCCCAACTGCTCTGATCCTTCCCTGGGCTCCCAGCAGCAGCTCAGGGTGCTGGGCCAAAGCTGTGCAGCTCTTCAGGAGGGGGACACAGAGGAAGAAGGTGTTTGGGGAGTAATTGAAAGCAGCTGCAGCACCAAACTCTGAATTGTGGGTAATTACCCATAATAACTCATACACTGTGCATGGAAATTGTGGGTTTTTTGAAGCAGCTTTTTTGGCAGGCTCCCTTAATCAAATGTCTTTTGATTCAGCCCCTGCTTTGGCAGCGGTGCTGTTGTGGCAGCCGGTGCTTGGAGCTGGAGCGTTTATTGCAGCAGGCAGGGAGCTGCTCTGGGGGGACAGCAGGGCTGCTTTCACCCCGGCTGGTCCAGCCCCCAGAAATGAGCCCCGACCCCCCCCCACGTTGTGGCTGTGGTTGTGGCCAAGCTCTGGCTGGAACCTTCAGCTTTCTCCCCCCAGGTAGCGCGGCGCTGGGGCATCCAGAAGAACCGGCCAGCCATGAACTATGACAAGCTCAGCCGCTCCCTGCGCTACTACTACGAGAAGGGCATCATGCAGAAGGTGAGTGACCCCACTGCCCTGGGGAGAGGGGGGTGGGACTGTCACCCCAGCATCCTGGTGGTCATAGAATCAGAGAATCACAGACTGGTTGGGGTGTTAAAGGACCTTAAAGTTCATCTAGATCCAACCCCCTGCATGGGCTGGGACACCTCAGGTTGCTCCAAGCCCCATCCAACCTACCCTTGAACGCTTCCAGGGATGGGGCTTCCAGAGCTTCCCTGGGCAGCCTGGGCCAGGGTCTCACCACCCTCTAAGAGTAAAGAATTCCCTCCTGCTCCCCCTGTGGGGTGCTGGTGCAGGGCCCCCCTCTCACTCCTGCTCCTGCTCAGGTGGCCGGCGAGCGGTACGTCTACAAGTTCGTCTGCGATCCCGACGCCCTCTTCTCCATGGCCTACCCTGACAACCAGCGGCCCTTCCTGAAGACAGAGCCCGACTGCCCGGTGCCCGAGGAGGAGACAGTGCCCCTGACACACTTCGAGGACAGCCCTGCCTACCTCCTGGAGATGGATCCCTGTGGCAGCCTTCCCTACGCCGAGGGCTTCGCCTACTGACCCGGCCGGCCCGCAGAGCCACCAGCACTCGCGCAGCCGCTTGGGGCACAGACGGTTTTGTAAAGCATATCTTCTTGGGTGAGGAGACAAAAAAAAAAAAAAACACACCACAAACGACAACAAAAAAACCACACACACAAATTGGAGTAATTCTAAAACACTCGGTGTGTGTCACCATGGAATTCCCACCCTTACTGTCCAAGGGCTAGTGCACAGGACTGCCCGTGGCCGGCGCCTCCTGCCAGGCTTTGGTGGGATGGGTTTTGGGGTCTTTTTTTGGGCCAATGGGAGCTCAAAGACACAGTGTCTGCCCCTTTTTTCCCCCCCCCTGCCCCCCCCCCAGGCCCCCCGTTCCTCGCCAGCAAGCCTAGGGGTGGGGCTGACACCTCCAGGACTGGGCTGAGCTGGCGTGGCCACCTGGCAAATTGTCACGACAATCTGCTTTGCATCCAGCACGACCCACGTAGCTGCCTTGTCTGGTGGAAAGGGCTTTGATTTGCACAGAGGAGGGATGTGGGGGGGGCAGGAGGGGGGGGCTGCCTGGGCCAGCACCCCCTCTGGAGGCTGACGTGTGCTGCATCCTACCCCCCAACCCTCCAGGAGCCTTCTGCCTTCTTCCCAAACTTACCCCTTCCTTGCCCCAGCCTTGTGATAGAACCTGATACAACAGTTTCCCAGCCTCCCTTCCCACCATCCCCAGGTCCTTTCTGTGCCCCTCACTCCTCCTCCCCAGCTCTGGCTGTGGACCTTGGGTTGCATTTTGGGGGGAGGAGACCCTGACACTATCTCCCTCCCTCCCTTTTTTTTTTTTGTTGGTTTTAGGGAAGAAAAAAAAAAAAAAGGAGAAAAAAAAAAAGCTTTCTAAACTAATTTTTGTAGATTTTTTTGTATTTTAAGGCAAAGCTATTTTTTGCAGCCCGGCTGCTGTTGCTGGGGACCCCCCACACACACACACCCCCTTCCCTTGGCTTTCCCAGGGACCTGCTTGCAGGGGGAGCCCCTGGTGCCCGTGGCTTGCCAGGACACCTGCTGAAGTATCTGGTCCACTCCATTTCACCACTCAGATCCTCTTCCCTGGGGGAGCCAGGGCAGAACCACAGGGCTGGCTCAGCTGCTTTCCCTCCCCTCCCCTGCTCAGCATGGCCTCAGAGCTGGGCTGTAAAGCCACCGTGGGCAGGGACAGGGGGGTCCCCTTGCCCCCCTTCCCTCCAGCTCCCCCCTCCCTGCTGCACCTCCTGACACTCCTTCACCACTCATATATTCACACCTGCCTACCCACCCCCACCAGCTACATGTTTTTGTTGTAAATGCTGTATAGGAATTTTTTTTTTCTCTTCGTTAGCTTTGGTTGGATTTTTTTTTTTTTTTTGACTGATTCATTTATTTTTTTGGGGAAGTATGAAGATTAACTCTGGGTAGACTGGGTTGCTCTCCTTGCAAGGGCCTGCCCTGGGCCAGGGGAGGGGTGTTTGGTTGCAGAAACCCCCCCAAGCTTAGGGACAAGGTTTTTCAGGGGGTCTGCAGTGCAGAAGGGGTTAATCTGAGAACTGATTTGAAATCTTTACTGGAGCAGGGCTGTGTATCTCCTGCAAAGCTGCATTACATTCTGTACTGTGTACAATAAAGGATCTTGCTTTCTGTTCATCCCTGCCCTCCTGGCTGCCTCCTTTGCCTGTGCTGGGAAGAAGCTTCTGGATGTGCTTTTGGGAGGACAGAAATGTTCCAGGACTGAGCCCGTTCCTTGCAGTGTGAGGGGCTCTGTGTCCTTTGTAGGAGCTGGGACCAGGTGGGTGGCCAGGGCTGCCTCCTCCCAGGGCAGCTCCCACAGCTTTCAGAAAGCCCACGTCCAATGAGACAATCCTCTTCTCCCCAGCAAGGTGCAATTTAATATTGCTTCTTCCCCAAGGTTTCTCAGCAAATGTGTCCAGCTGCCTCCCTGTCCCTCTCCCTTGGAAACTTAAGCCCCCATCAACAAGCTGCTGGGGGAACACAGCACTTGCAGTCAGAGAGGAAAGCCTCTCCAGGAGCTCCTGGCACTGATTCCCTCAGCACTTCCTGGCCCTATTTCTAGGCTGGGGAAAAAAAAAAACAAACCCAGCAGAGAAGCAGGGTCTGCAAAAGGCTGAAGAAGATGGGTGGAGGGCAAGGGCTGCTCCACGGGGACTTGACTCCAGGGAAGGGTCTGTGTTTACCCTGGCCAGGCTGGAGAAAAGCTCAAACCCCCTGGAACTGCCTGGTCACTTTGACCTCTACTTCAGTTGGTCAAAGCAGGCTGAGCTGGGGTGTCCACCAGCCCTGTCCCCTTGCAGGGCAGTGGGGCATTGTTACCTGAGGTGCCACTGGCTCTTCTCTTGCAGGCTGCTGTCACAGCCCAGCCCAGCTCCTTCCCAAAACAAGGCAGGGGAGAGAGTGGAGGTCCTTACTTGCTGTGATGCTCTGCAGCACTGCACTTACCTCAGTCCATGCCTGGCTGCCAGCTGTGCTGCCAGTAGATCCTTGAGCCTCTCTTCTTCCAGCATGCCTGAAGTATGAGGCTGACCAGAGGAGCATGGCTGTCTCCTAGGGCAAAACAGCAAAGCCAATTCACCCTCTGAAGCCTTCCAGAAGTTGCATCAGCTGCTCAGCCCTGGAAAGCCTCTCCTCACATTCTCTAGGGAGCTCCATGGCACCCAGCCTTGATGTTTGGACAAGCAAACCTCCAACTGCTGTGCAGGTAGGCTCTCCTGTGTGGGCAACCTATGGCCACCTGGCAGCAGAGCAACATTCCAGAGGGAAGGAGCTGCAGGTGAGTCTTCCTCATCATGCCAGGGCCTGCAGCAGGACCAGTGGGTGCCCACATCCTGCACCCACACGGGGGGGGGGGCTCTCAGTCTGGTGAACCCCTTGCCACATTTTCTACAAAGCTTCGTCCTCTGCCTAAGGCCACGAAACCCAGGTCAAACAAGAGGGGAAGGCAAAAAAGAAAAAAAAAAAACCACAACAACAAACAAACCACCACCTTGCTGGTGAGCTGAACTCCAGCTGATGCCCAGTAATCCCATCCTGCTGGGGATTGGAGCAGCCTCAGGATGGAGCAGAGGGGGACCTGGGGGCACCGGCAGTGCTGCCGGCGGGCAGGTGGCCCAGGGTGGGGGGATCTCAGCCTGGTGGCCTGGCCAGGGGCTGGGACCAGTGAGGGGAGGAGGCAAGGCTGAGCAGATAAGGCAAAGCTTTCCCAAGCCTTCCTCAAGCAGCTTGTCAAGCCACAACCCAAGCAGTCCTACAAATCCTGCAAGGCCAGGGCTGGGGGCCCCAGGGCCAGCCCAGGCCCTGCTCTTGCAAAGAGGCAAGGACATGAAAAAAGGCTTTTTCCTACATCAGCCCCCTCAGTGTGGGACAAAAAGCTTCAGACCCCAGAGGGATTGATGCCACACTGGCCTTGGAGGACTCAGGGCTTCACAAATGTGCTGCTCCTCTGATCCTGCTGCACGTTGCACCTCTCCCTGCTGCACACCAGAGGTTTTTTCGCCCTGCTGAGGGAATGGAGCTGATTGGGGTGCACAGTCCCACTCACCCCTTCCCCAGGGGACAAGCCACAGCTGCCCAAGGGGCAGGGACAACACCATGCCATCCCCAGGACCACCTGCCTTGGTCCCCTCCTGGCACACTGCAGCACTATCTGCTTCCTGACTTCCTCCCACTCACCCCCAGCTGCTGGGGAGGATGAAAAGGAGTGAGCAGAGAGGATGGGAAGGATGAAGCAACATTTTGGAGAGGATTCAGCCACCCAAGCTGGGCAAAACCCTAGTGCTGGTGTTGGCCTCTCCGACCCTCCATCTCCCTACTCAGATCCTAGGGTAACAAGACCATCAGTAATTCAGGATGCACAACAATTTGTGATACTGTGTGAAGAGAAAATAAAATGGCAGCTGTTATTGAAAGGGGATAAATATGTTTCTCCTCTTTTCTTCTCTTCACAGTCTAACACTGTGCACCAGACTATTCCCTCCCTGGACTTAAGGGCTCAGTCTTACCCCATAATAAGAAAACTGTTCAGATGAGAGGCACATGGTAAAAATTATTTGGCAAAGAGGAGCCCATAAAAAGGAGAATATCATTACAACCCTCTACACATCCATAATTCACTGAGTGCATTTCTGCTTTCCCCATCTCAGAAGGATATGAGTGGCCTGGGAAATGTTCAAGAAGCAATAGAGATAGCCAGAGGTCTGCAGCAGCTCTTACACAGGAGCATATAAATAGCCTAGAAATTCCATCTGGGGCAGGATTTGTTGCTCAGGGGCTTCATATTTAATAGGCCATGATGGAGTTTTCCATCCTTGACTGCAAGAGTGTTAATGGGAAGCATTATTTGCCCACGCAGCTTGTTCCTACAGCAGTCAGCAGGCCCAGCCAGCCTGGCCAGCTACCAGGAGCAGAGGTGGGCATGGTGGGCAGCAGCAGCAATACACAGCCCCCCACCCTGGACAATGTCCCTTTGCCCCTCATGGTCACCTCATACCTGGGCTTTGCAGCTTGTGTACGTGGCTGCTGGTGGCTCTGGCTGAGGGGGACAGGTCACATCACAGCAAGTCCTCTCCTTCCCTGGCTGCACGTGTGAAGCCAACTTCAATATGGGTGAGCTACAGCAAAAGACAGACAGACAGACAGACAGACAGATAGATAGATAGATTTGGGGGTGGTGAGTAATTAAAAGGTGAGGACCATCCATCCACCAGGCCTGTGCTCTCACCCAGGGGTGTGCAGGGCAGCTCCACCTCATGGGGATCCATCCTGTGCTCCTGGCCATCCATATGGGGTTTGGGCCCTGCAGCACAGCATGGTAGCACAGCTGGAAGCATCTTTGGCTTCCAAAACATGGTGGCATTTATATCCAGGGGGTATAAATGTGGCAGGGAGGACTCCAGCCACAGCCTGTGTCCCTGGGCTTTATTCTGCTTTAGGCTACAGGCAGGCTGACTGTCATGGGAGACATGGGGCCTGAGCACCAGCTCCAAGTCTCCCATTCCTGGGTAGGCTGTAGGTAGAGGGAGACCCCTGAAACCACCTCCTCCTGTGCTCCCAATTGAAGCAGGGGCTGCACAAATACCTTGGCAGGTCTGAGCCCTCCAGCGTTGAGTTTCCAGCCTCACAACTGGCAACAAAACCTTCACAAGCCACTTAAGTAGCTTTTGAAACCATTAGCCAACTGCTGCATTCAATGCTCTCCCTGCCTCAAGGGAGGCTTTGTCATTCCTTGCCCCTTTTTGGAGAGGCAGCCACAAGAAGCTTCCCGGAGGCTACAGGGGGAGGGGGTGGGGATGGATTGGGAGGGGTTTAACCCACCTCCTCACGGCAGGAACCAGGGGGAGATCCCTCCTGCACCTGGAGCAGGAGGTGTCCATCAGCTCACCTGGCTGGATCCTGGGTGGGGACCCCACAAGGTGGCTGAGCCAGAGCAAAAGGTGCAAGGAAGAGGTTTTATTTGAGCTGGTAACAGAGGGAACAGAGGAGGGAGCTGGTGACTTGTCTAGTGCACAAGCTGTGTCATCTTTCTTTGAAGGTTTTTTTAGTTTAATAGAAATGAAAACATCCTGAGGAGAACATGTAGTGACTGAGACCTGAAAGCACGAGCTCCCACACTAATGAGCTGGCAGAGCTGCTGCCCTTGCAAGTGCAGCCAAGCTGATCATCCCTGTCCCTGCTATGGACTTTGCCAAGGGTCATGGGGGTTCCAGGGAAGAAAAGGTCCTCAAATGGAGCAGCCAGACCAACCAAGGTACCAGCCTGGGCAGTACTCCTTGGCCTGGCACCCTCAGAGGGCAGTTCCCTGCTGCTGCCCCAACATTTCTCCCTGCAAGGCTGCAAGAGGAGGTACCAAGGGTGACCTGCACTCAGGCTGGCAGGAATCTCTTTTAAAATCAGCTCTTACCTTTTTGGCTGTCTCAGACCCAGGAGAGGGCAGCAGCAGCCCAGGCTGCAGCCCCAGCTTCCCTTCCTGAAGCTCCTCTTCCTCTCCTAGAGTACTGAGAGAAGGCTGAGCAAGAAAAGTGATTTATACAGGGAGCAAACAGAAAGCAAAACCACAGCAGGCAGGCCAGTGGTACACTCCTGGGCCACAAAATCGTTTCCTGCCAAGGTGGAAGTGGAAAGAAACTGCTTTGAAAATAAACAGGAATTATCAGGGCTTCCCATGGCAGCCTTTTGTTCTTTTGATGTCCCTGATCACTGTCTGGGTGCTTTTTACAGCACCAGAAAGTCAGGTGGGGATGCTGGGGATGTTCCCAAGAGAGGTGGCAGGTAAACACAGGCAATGACACACACTTCATGCTGCTGCAGAGATGCTGAAGACCCATGAGATCATCCTGCTCTTCCCTCCCTGAGCTGTCCCTGAATGGGAAGGCAGGACACAAGGGAAGCTCCTACCTCTTCACTTTGGCACCCCGTACATGGGCTCTAAGGTTCCCAACTGAACACCCTGAAACTCATCCTGCACGTTTGCACTCCCAGCATCACCTTTTTAGGGCAGCACCACCCTGTGCAGCTGTGGCCCTGCTTTTCCAGCCAGCCAGCCTGGCAGCATCCTCCTGGATTGACTGAATGAGCTCACCAGGGTGAGTCACGGGTGACTGGGAGGAGGACATCCTCACAGCTCACTCCTTGCCACCACTGTGATAACACCATCCAGAGCCAACCTGGCTTTTGCTGCAGGTGCTGTCATTTGCAGCCTAGAAAGCCAACAGGGTCCTGGCCTGCACCAAAATATGGCCAACAGGTCAAGGGAGGGGATTCTCCCCCTCTACTCGGCTCTCCTGAGACCCCACCTGCAGGGCTGGGTCCAGTTCTGGAGCTCCCAACACAAGAAGGACATGGAGCTCCTGGAGAGTCCAGAGGAGGCCACAGAGATGCTCAGAGGGCTGGAGCAGCTCTGCTCTAGAGACAGGCTGGGAGAGTTGAGGTGTTCAGCCTGGAGAAGAGAAGGCTCCAGGGAGACCTTAGAGCACCTTCCAGTGCCTGAAGCCCCATCCCTGGCAGTGTTGAAGGGCAGGTTGGATGGGGCTTGGAGCAACCTGGGCTGGTGGGAGGTGTCCCTGCCCAAACCATTCTATGATTCTATGATTTCTGCAAGTGTTGTTGGGTGGCAGAGTGTCCCTCTCCTGGCTGGCAGCACAAGGCTGAGCCCACAGCCACGTGGCCTCTGTTCTCAGTCAGGCTCAACTGATCTTTTAACTTTTTAAAAAAAATTTTTTTTTTTTTTTTTTTTTAGTTCACACCCTCTGAAATCACAGCAAAGTGCAAAATTGTTGCTTACCAAAGCTGTTCTCCTGAAATGAGTCATAAAAGGAGCTGGAGCCTTGTCACTGTGCCAGACACAGCCTGGTTGCTTCTCTAAATGTAACCACACAGCAGAGAGGAGCTTCATCCTACATGTCCTGCAGCCTCCACCCAGAGCCTGGACAGAGTCACTCCTGCATTATTCCCACCTGTTTCATGACCAGCCCTTTTCACCCCATTTTTGGGTGAAGGCCCCACATACCTGTAAGCTGGCTCAGATTCTGTTCCTTTAACTTTGTGCACAACCAGGAGCTCTTGTTTCTCTGCCTGGATTGAAGCCCAAAAGGTGTTGACCAGGGGGATCTGCTGAGGAGATCCATAGGTCCCATTGCACGTGCTGGAAAAGCCTCTGTGAGCTGTTGAACTTGAAGCTGTTGGGTTGATGAGTGCAATGGTCTTCAACATTTTTAAATGCAGTAGTAATTTGGTGATGCCATGATTTGTACCAGGCCAGCAGCTTGTCTGAGAAGCTGCCACTGTCTCCAGCACTCCTACAAAATAGATATATATTTATTTTTAATTCTTCTACTCAGTAAACCATTCAGCCAAACTCAGTGTTGCTTCTTCCATCCATTACTCCCTCCCTGGTGGCACCAGGGCAAAGGAGAGGCTTTGGAAGGAAGGACCAGCAACAATTATCTTCACATCTGATACTGGCTCCACAGCAGCTATTGGTGAGGCATAGAAAAATCATAGCCCAACTTTTGAACCTATGAGGGCCACCAGGTTGATGTACAGCATAGAGCCCACATTTGTTCTTCCTCTGAGATGATGTCTCCTCATGTCCTAAGTAGGCAAAGCCAATGGGATTGATGTCTCCTTGCTGCTTGAGAAAAGCCAACCCACAATATTTGACCTCTTACTGTCATCTGGAGTTCAGTTCCTTACCTTTAGGTTTTGGACTTCTGGTTTTGGCAGGGGGTTAGAACTGGATGATCATTACGGTCCCTTCCAACCAAGTGTGTGATTCAATGATTTCATCCGCCAGGTGAGAGGATTTGACAAGATCTGGTCTGATAATTTCATTTTTCTTTCCAAGTGCTGCTTGTTTGCAGCACTGTTGAAACACGTCCGAGGCTGCACTCCCTCAGGCAGCCCCAAAGCTTGCCCATGTGTGTCAGCATTTAAAAATGAATTCATACCTTTGTCATGGAGGAGACATAAATGGACAGGATCAGCCAGGTGATCATAATCTGGAGCCTGAGGTGATATATGATGAAAAGTACTATGGGTTAAGCAAATGAGGTGTTGGAAGGGAGCTGAGAAGTGGAGCTCTGTGGCACCAGAGAGGCACAGAGTCATCAGGGGTGGAAGGGACCTCTGGAGATCATCCAGTCCAACCCCCTGCCAGAGCAGGATCACCTAGAGCAGATCCCACAGGAACACATCCAACAGGTTTGGAATGTCTCCAGAGAAGGAGACTCCAACACCTCTCTGGGCAGTTTGTCCCAATGCTCTGTTACTCTCACAGTAAAGAAGTTTTTCCTTACCTTTAGCTTGAACCTCCTGTGCTCCAGCTTGTACTATGTTCCAGCAGCCCCAAAGCTCCAAGAATGTCATCACCACCAAGAACTGCCATCAGGAGTGGTATTACCTGGACTTCCTTTGTGCAGAAATTAGGAGCCAAGAAGCAGAGCATGCCCTTGGCCACTGCTTGAGTAAATAGACTCAGAAACAGTCTTTGAAAGGTTCTCCTGCTGCAATCTGGTGTGCACTGCTCCATGGAGCAGCCAAAGGGCAGCCTGCAGAGGAGATGCCCTGCATTCCCACTTCAAACAACTTTTTGGTGTTATTGTTGGGGTTTTTAGATAAATTATGTCCCTGGAAAAATGAAAACAGCAAAATTCCCTGCAGACTGCTTTCCTGTAGGACACAGGGGAGCCACACAGGTCCAAGACCAAGCTCTGACTCCTGGCCTGATCTCATAGCTATAGGAATGCAGTCACACTTTTATGGGCATGTATTTTATTTTTTATTACTTGGTATGAACTTTTAATTTGGTTGAGCTTTTTACTGGACTTTGGATCTGGCCTTCAAAGGCAATCACAGCCACTCCTGGAAAACTATGGCAGACCTTGAAAAAATTCCTTCCCAAAGCTCAGAGAACCTCAAGCTTTTCTTGCAGTTTCCCCGTGACTGATCAGTGGGATTATTTTGTGCTCCCCTCCTGATCTCTCCCCTCACACAGAGATCCATGAGCCTTTGAAAGCTCTGGCAGCTGGTTGACTTACCAGGGCATTCACATGTTGCTCCTGGCCCTCGTCCCACCAGTGGTGGCTGGTCCAGGCTGGCAGCTGTGATCTTCTTGCCAGCTGGGCTCCGTGCTGACTGGCTCTGTACCGCTTCTTATGCAAAAAGCAGCTGGGGGTGACAGAGCAAAGCCAGTTTTGGGGCACTGCAGACACTCCTTTGCCTCAAATCATCTGTTTGTCTGAAGAAAGGTCTGGTGAAGAAGGGATGGCAGAGCCAGCCTGGTAAGATCAGTAGCTCCTTGAGGCTGAAAAAGCTCTGCTTGCTTCCAGTTGAGGGTCCTAAATTCCCTTTGCATCATCTGGATTGAGGAATGTTTTAGGCACTAGGTTCACCTTCTTCCAGGCAACTAGAGAAGCTGAAGTGATCTCAGTCTTGCAGCAGATGTCACTTGTGTTTCTGCCCTGCTTTTTCTCCTGAGAATGAAAAGAAAACAACCTGTGAAGGCCTTAATTTATCAGGCTTGCATCTGCATTAGATACTGAAGCACGGAACAATAGTGTCAGGGAGTGACATGCAGCTTCCCTGGAAAACTGCAAGACCAAACTTCCTCCTTTTCAAACCTGGGGTTTGGCTTTGTGGTTTTTCAGACCCCAAGAAAAAGGCTCACCCTGTTATCTTTATATACTCTTCTTTCAGTGCTCACAGTCTGCAAGGGGTTCTTTTTGTGCACAATTCAACTGAACCTGAAGCAGGTTTCAAGTCCCTCAGACACCTTCCTGAAAAGACCAGGCCCCTCAGGCATTCCAGTGGCTTTGCCAACAGGTCTCCTGATGTGCTTCTCATCAATCTGTGGCTCCTTCCCTTTCTTTACTGTTGTTGTTTGGTTTGGGGGTTTTTGGATGTCTAGAATTTATCATGTTCATGGGCATCAATTTACCACTGATTCGTTATCCTCTCAGGGCAACACCAAACCAATGCAAGCTACTAAATTAAAGTCAAGAAAATAGTCATTTAATGGACTGCTAGCAGAGCCTTTGCATTTCTTCTGTGCAAGTGGTTTGACAGATGGAGTTTGAATCCTCCCTCAGAAAAACCTTTAACCTCTTTAACTCTAAACAATTCGACCCACTGGGATTTTGAGCCCCCAGCACTGCCAAGGAGAGTGTCTTTTGCTTGAACTTTACGCTGTCACCCAGGACCTGGAAGTGCACTGAGTGTTCAAGCAGAGTCTGTGGGAAATGGAGTGCTCCTGGTCACTCACATGACATGCAGCCCATGTCCAGGCAAGGTCAAATGAAATTTAAAAAAACAACGAAAAGCAGCTTCCTCTCTCACAGGAAAGAAAAAAAAAAAAAGTGTTGGGAAGGGAATTTCCAGCTTCATTACAAGCATATTTCAGAGCTTTAGCTCAGAAGACACTTCATCTCTTCTCTCAGTCCATAGACCAGCAGACAGCACTAGAGTTTGTCTCCATCACTGCAGGAAGACTTGAAGATACATCTCTACTTATGTTAAATACTGAATTAGGAAGCTAAGCTCAGAAGCAAAGCACTGAAGACCTCAGTCCCATGTTTAAAATTTCCACTGCTGGTCCTGTTTCATGACCTTCACTCACACTTCTGTCAAGCTTTAAGGGGGTACAGAGAAGGGCAACAGAACTGGTGAAGGGTCTTGAGGGTAAGTCTTGCAAGGAGCAGCTGAGGGGGCTGGGGCTCTTTAGTCTGGAGAAAAAGAGGGTGAGAAGAGACCTTATTGCTCTCTGCAACTCCCTGAAAGCAGGTTGTAGTGAGGGGGGGTTGGCCTCTTCTTGCGAGTAATAAGGGATAGGATGAGAGGAAGAGGCCTCCAGTTGTACCAGGGGAGGTTTACATTGGATATTAGGAAAAATTTCTTCAGAGAAAGGGTTGTCAGGCCCTGGCACAGGCTCCCTAGGGAAGTGGTGGAGTCACCATCCCTGGATGTGTCTAACAGTCATGTAGATGTGGTGCTGACGGACTCAGGTTAGCAGTGGACTTGGCAGAGTTGGGTTAATGCTTGGACTTGATGATCTTAAAGGCCTTTTCCAATCTGAACGGCACTTCAAAAGAAAAAATAAATCACTGGTGAGCTGCTTAAACATACTTTGCTCCCATTTCCTCAGCCAGGAGATGGCCAATCTCAACACTTGAAGTGTAGGTTTGCTGCCAGAGTTTCTGGGGAAAGGTGGGGGAACCCCCATGACTAATCTGACCCAGCAGTTTGTTTTCTCTCCCAGGAGAAACCAGCCCTTTTGAAAACATCTGCTGCCACTCAAGAGCTGAGTGCTGTCCTGCCAGCATCATCCCAGCTGCTGTGGCCCCCTTGCCTGGCACAGTTTCCCTTTTATTAGGGCTGACAAGCATGCATTTATGCAGAGTGGAAAAGGAGAAAGCATGACTGGCATTTGAAAGGGAGCAAACAACCCCAGAAGTCTTGTGTTCAAAGCCTCTCCTGCCTGCTGAAAGGCTGGTGCCACCAGGCTTTGGGTACACCATGTAGGTCCTCACCAGGGTGATGCTCTGAGCCTGGGAAGTGTGGCAAATTGTAGATTAGCTGAAGCCAGGAAAAGATGTCTTGAATATCTGTGTCCTTTTTTGTTGCTTTCCTGGAGAGGTAGAACAGCATTACTGAAAACACTGACACATTTCATGTAACGTTTTGTCTTTGAGGGAGAGGAATGTATTCATAAAGTGGAGCTAAAGCTGTATGTTATTGGAAGTAATAACCTACTGGAGTCTGGAACTACTCTGATCTAAATTATGAGACCACCACTGCTACGACTAGTACTGTTACTAGTGCTACAGCTACTAGTGCTACTGCTACTAGTTCTACTGCTACCACTGCTAACGCCGTGGGTCGAATTGTCTAGAGTTAAAGAGGTTAAAGGCTTTTCTGAGGGAGTATTTAAACTCCATCTGTCAAACCACTTGCACAGAAGAAATGCAAAGGCTCTCCTAGCAGTGCATTAAATTACTGTTTTCTTGACTTTAATTTAGTAGCTTGCATTGGTTTGGTGTTGTCCTGAGAGGATAATGAATCGGTGGTAAATTGATGCCCATGAACATGATAAATTCTAGACATCCAAAAACCCCCAAACCAAACAACAACAGTAAAGAAAGGGAAGGAGCCACAGATTGATGAGAAGCACATCAGGAGACCTGTTGGCAAAGCCACTGGAATGCCTGAGGGGCCTGGTCTTTTCAGGAAGGTGTCTGAGGGACTTGAAACCTGCTTCAGGTTCAGTTGAATTGTGCACAAAAAGAACCCCTTGCAGACTGTGAGCACTGAAAGAAGAGTGTATAAAGATAACAGGGTGAGCCTTTTTCTTGGGGTCTGAAAAACCACAAAGCCAAACCCCAGGTTTGAAAAGGAGGAAGTTTGGTCTTGCAGTTTTCCAGGGAAGCTGCATGTCACTCCCTGACACTATTGTTCCGTGCTTCAGTATCTAATGCAGATGCAAGTCTGATAAATTAAGGCCTCCACAGGTTGTTTTCTTTTCATTCTCAGGAGAAAAAGCAGGGCAGAAACACAAGTGACATCTGCTGCAAGACTGAGATCACTTCAGCTTCTCTAGTTGCCTGGAAGAAGGTGAACCTACTGCCAGGGTTTGAGAAGGGAGAGGTACAAGTGAGGCTGTGGTTGAAGCAAGGTCAGGTCTAGGTCACGATAAGCATTGCTCAAATGCTTGTCATGGAAATCCTCAAGCCAACACAGTTTTTCTGCTCCTTACCCTTTTAGATAAAAGCAAGTCTTTCCATTGACTGAATGCAGACCTGTTATACAGAAATGGAGGATGAAGGCAGCACTGGGAGGGAAGAGGATAATCCTTCCTGGAGGGAGTTCTGTGAGCCAAGGAGTGCTGAAGCTCATGTTCTTCCAGGCTCCACTCTCTGACCTTGCCATTCCCTGCTGGAACAACACACAGGCCACTCTCATCTTCAAAATACTCCACTAAAATACTTCAGATGCCATTTCCTCATCTCTAACCCTTTCTCCCTCCTCCTGCTACTCCCTGGGCATGTCCCATCCCTCCACCCTTCCACAGCAACAGTCTCCCCTTCCCCGGTGCCCCCCAGACTGTTCTGGTGGGACAGCAAGGCAGGGGGCAGCAAAAGCTTGGCTGCTTGGCTGGATTTCACACGTGCCAAGGGACTGCTCATTAATGGGGTGAAAAGCAGCTACTTTTCCCGGTGCTAAAAGAAGCTCTGGCCCCAGTCCCGGCTGTCCTTTAGCAAAAGGGGATGAAACTGGACAGTGGACTGAAAAGCGACCAAAGTCAAGAAGCCAAACCCTCCAATACAGCTCGTGTGCATCAGTAAATCTTCCTTAGAACAGATGATGGGAGCAAAACAGCTTCAAAAAATTAAGGACTTTCACTACAAGCAATTTTCTCAGGCAGGTAACTGGAAATACGGGAGAGGGGATGGGGGGGAAAGGTGAGATGGCTAATTTGGGGGTTTCCTGTTTTGATGCTGGAAGAGGAACACCAGCCAGGTTTTCAGTATGGAGTGTAACAGTATTAGCCTTGGTATTTACATTCTTGGTGTTCTAAATAAATGAGAGATGCTGCCTAGACCTGCACCAATCATAAAAAAGGGAAATGTTTATTGGGCTGATAAACAATCAACCCTGATGTCTCCTATCACATCAGAGCAGCCAAAAGAGAAGAGGGGAAAAGAAAAATCAGAGTCACAGATCTGTTGAGACTGTAGAGGAGCTCTGGAAGTACTCTGAAATGCCTAAACATTGCAACTAAAACTGGACACAACAGAAATACTTGGCTGAATCAGGCCTCCCTGTTGCTTCCCAAACATACAGCAGTGTGCACAGTTCTGTTTGCTGTTTATTTTGGTAGCCTGGCTGGTGCCAATGTGGTTATTACAGGAGGGAGAAGGGTGCAAGCATCACCCTGGTGTAACACCAAGTGCAAGGAGAGCAGCACTGTTTAGCTCTGGTTGCAGGGACCAGGGAATGCAAGAGGAAAGACAAAAGCCAGAGAAGTCTGAAACCTATTTGTGGGTTCTTCTTTATCAGCAGTTTCCAGACTGAGTCTGGTCTGCCTCTGTAACCCCCTCCCACCCACACACATTCCTTTCCAGCAATGCTGCTTTATTTGGCTTATCATTATCTTTTTCTTAAACCTACTTAATTGGGTGTATTTAACTCTTCATATTCCTTAATAGGTTCTCTGCTACCACTTGTTTACTGAAAAAAACCAACCCAGTCATAGCATTAATTGTGACATTTCAAAACAGCATCTAAATTGAGAAAGCTCTTGACAGTCCCAGTGTCCCCCTGTGCCAGCTCCATTAACTCACATACACTTCATAAAACACTAGGCATAAGACAAGCTGGACTTTATGAGCTGCAAAACTGTCCAAGTCAAAGTCTACTCACAACCAGGGTATTTCCAGAAATCCAAAGCCTACTTTTTCCTTGAAGACAACAAAGCTTCACCTCCCTGCAATGAGCTAAACTGCTTTTACAGCATCAACTGCAGATCAGAGAGGATCCTCTCTGTGCTCCTCAGAGTGAGAGCAGTGTAGAGTTTGTCATGTACACTGTACCTGGTCTACATTTCCACAGCCAGATCCATCAGGAATCCAAGGAAGAAAACTCCAAATGAGAGAGGTGCCAGCAAAACCCTGAAGGATGATATAATTATGTCAGGAAGAAAAGCAAAAAACAACACCAAAACCCTCAGCAATTTGGTTTTATCTGGGGAACTGCTGCAAGTTTTATTCACACAAAAATGCACCAACCTCAGGGCACCATCAGCTGCACCCACACTGGGAATTTTGTCAGTATAACACACACAAACCCCCTCCCCTCCCCAGCTCTTCATAGTGTAGCCAAAGTCTGCCTAGACACTGCCAAAGGCAGCACAGGAAGGGGAGAATGGGAGCACAGCCCTCCTAACTGCTAGCAGAAACCTGCCATACAGCTACAACTGAAAAGCAAAGGCTTTGCTTTACTCTCAAACCCTTCTGTAACTTCTGAACACAAACAATAAAGTCTCTCTCAACACAGGGTGTGGGAGGGAAATCAGGAAAAAAAAGAAAACCAAAACAAACAAACAAACCAGCGAAAAAAGTCACATAATGCCACATGTTCTTAATCCAGAGCAAGGCACCACTAAGCAGGGTGTATCCCATGAATATTTGGCAGAGAAGAGGCTCCATGGCCTTCCCCTGCCAACAGCAGCAAGGCCCCACTTCTGTCAGGGAAACCAGCACATTTCTGACATGGTAACAACATGGGTTAACCCCCAGCATGAGCCTCACGAGTTGTAGTTTTAACACATTAACATGTTCTACCAGGGGAAAAGCTGAAGTATTTTTAGCATGGCCCGAGTGTCTCTGCACTGTTCTGGCCTTTTTTGGAATTTTTAACTCTGGAAACAAATACAATACCCTTTGCAACAGTGAAACACCACCTATTTTCTTTTATTGTTTGCCACAAAGATGACCGTGAGTTGTACTTCCAAAGACATTAAAGGAGAAACATAAATCAGCAACTTTTGATACAGATTTCCCCAGTCACACCACCAGACAGTTCACTTACTGTTTCTCTAATTCCTGCCTGTGCCCCCAAGCCTTTCCTACTTACATGCTTAGCTCTGATGGAATCTCAGAGGAGAAAACATTTTTCTTCATTATGAAATTCAATCCTGAGCTGTTGCTAGAAGGTGTGAGGGGATAACCACACACATATACAAACTGCATCCCATGCCACTGCCTTCTGCTCCTGACTCACACACAGCCACTCAGTCTGACTTCCAAGGTATGTCAAGGAGAAGCATCTGACAGCAGTAAGTTGGTTTTTATCCCAAGAAAACCCCACAGCTGCATCATCCCCTCCACCATGCTGTGGGCAGCCCAGCAAGCCAGAGCTAAGTGTAAAGGAGGAGATGGAGTTGAAGCACAAATGTAACAAGGAACAATGCAAGGCAGGTCTGAGGATCAGAAGCAGAATCATATGGAGAGAAGAAGGGACTCTTCCCTCTCCTGCTTTTTATCCCATTTCCAAGAAGGTCCCCTTTCTCATCCCCTCTGCCTGGCACTAGCACAAGCATGCAACACAGCTGTAAGGAGCAGTCCCTGCCAGTCCAGGCTGCACACAGCAGCAATCAGCAAGCCCATGGACTGGCCACGTCCAGGCCACACACACAGGTCACCCAGGGAAACAAGACTCTTGAAAGGATTTAGTGGTGAGAGAAGCTCCTGTGGCTGCAAAGAGGAGACTGTAGTTGTTCATCTTGACCCAGCTGAAGGGAGAGGAGAACAAGCCTTTTGTCCTGGTTCTTCTCTTCCTCCTCTTCCAAGACTGCCATTCCCACTGCTTCTGGAGCCAGGGAGGAGCTGGGGCAGGGGAGCTGCACTTGGCCACTTGGATTCATCTCTCGGGCAGCAGGACAAAGAAGATGGCCTTGAGGAAGTGACCAAAGCTGCAGACAGCAGCCACCAGCCAGTGGGAGCGAAGGCTGGGGTCAGTGTTCACCACACATTTTGTGATGTCTGCCTAAAGAGGAGGGAACAGAAACCATCAGGGAGGTGCCTGGAACCACATCCCCCACTGCTGCAGACCCTCCCAGCCCCACAGCACCCTGCCCCATGTTGGAAAATAACTCAGACATTTAGAATGATGTGATTATTTTGGGCAAGGTGTACTCTATCTATACGAGTTAAAACTGTAGTCAGAGAGGCACACACTGAGTACCACAGCCAGCACCAAGCAGGGACACCCTGCAATAACCAGGCCCTGAAGAGGGCAATTATCAACAGGCTTTAAGGGTGTCTCATGTAAATCACTGATCTGGCAGAGAAAACTTGAGGTCTGTGTGGATAATTGGACCTAAGGAATGTAGGAGGTGATAAAGAACCACCAAAATCAAGATGACTGACTGCTGAACCAGTCATGGGCAGTTGGAGCCATAGAACTTGTGATATTGTGTCCTTCAGGTGAACTTAGCTCATTATGATGTCATTATAATAGTAAGGTCAAAAAGACCCCTGCCCAGATGAAGACCCTTCTCCTGAGCAGGTGTGATACTAGAAATAGTGATGTAACCATATTATGACTATTTGTAAATCACCAACCAATCACTGTAAGAAGGATGGACTTAGAAGCTTGACAACTTTATAGCTTGGAGTATAAACATGGTTTGGTGTGCTTGATTTGTGGGAAGGCACCAAGCACCCAGCTTGGTACAAACCTGCAATACATAACAATGCCTCCTTCCTAAACACAGTCTCTTTGTGTTTTGAGAACTGTCTTAAAACAGAAACACCCCTCTGCCACACTGGCAACAGCCCCAAACTTGCTCTGACACTGCCACACTGGGAGTTAGCAATCAGGCCCAGGAGCTCTATGAAATACACTTTCTCCACTCTGCATCAAAGTATCTCCCTTTTCACCCACCCCTGGGGAAAGTAGTGCTACAGGAAGATTGTCAACCATTTTCCATTTTGATTAGCTCAGTAAAAGGAGCTTTCCCATTTTTCAAAAGAGCTAGGAAGCCTTGGCAATATCAGCAATCTCATCCTTCTCTGTAAAGCAAGATGCTTCCCAGAGGTTGTCCTGTTTAATATCAGCTCAAGCTGCTTGCACTTTCTTTCCCTCTTGCCTTAATGTTTTGTTTGGAACTCAGCCAAGCCAGCCAACCCCCAATTTAAATCTGCAGCAAGGCAAGCTTTGTTTGTGGAATTATGTGTGCTGGCAGAGATGCCTCCCAGACGCGTGGGCCAGATTTAAAGATGTCTTGGGCAGCTGGTTTTCAAGTAATAGCAAGACTAGAAGCTGGTCTGCAATGGACAACACCACCACAGCAACACCACAGCAAATTCTTGGAGACAGGAGCTCAGCCAGCATTGGAAGAAGGTGGGAAATATCTGGAGAGTAAAGCAAACAAGACAGTGGAGGATAGAAAACTGTATCTTCTGGTAGGGGAAACAAACTACAAGTTCTGCCAGCAATGTAATTGAGTTTGTGTTTCAACTTCAGCCCAGCCACCAGGAGATATGCACATCAATTCAATGTGGTTTTCCAGTGGCAAATGTAAACAAGAATCAGGTCACAAGGAGGACAAATATTCATCAGCCCCAAAAGCTTCTTCTTTACTGCTTAGCTCAGCAGTCTTCCAAGTTCACCTTTTGACACAAGACTCTCTCTGAGCAAGCAGAGCCAGACTCCCAGCTCTGAGATGCTCCTCCCATAAAACAAGACACAAGAGCTGCTGGATACTCCAGTGATCTTTTTCAGTCCTCAAGACATGATGAGTCTCACCTGGCTGACCTAGGTAACAATTAGAACACAAGGGGGACTGAAGGGACAAATCCCTTTGTCTGATGAGGGACTACAGCCATGCTAACCAGCTCCACTGTCAGCTACAGACCAAAGGTCTGTCAGCAGCAGCCACAACAGCCTCCCATGCTGTTCCTCCCTCCCAAGGAAGTCTGAAAGGCTAGCATGGTGAATCTCCCCACACCAGGAGCTTTAGGAGACACTGAGCCCATGAAGATCTGACAAGTAGAGACTGAAGGAATTCACACAGGCACTCCAGGACAGGAAGAATCAGGATGACAGGAGGAAGATGAACCAGCACGTGGGGTGCTCCTGAGGCTGAACACCAAGGTGTGGAAATGCTGCTGCCTACAGCTACAGATGCACAAGCAAACACAACAAGCAGCCAAGACAGCACCTCACAGAAGATGCTGCAGTGTAGTACCAGTGGTTGTAGGCTTCATTTGTATTGTGGAACAAAGTAAAATGTGTCTGCAGAAATGCTTTCAGTGATGGCTTTGCAAACTCCCCGTGTTTGGATTTGAAAACAGGCTGAACTGATTCAGCCTGTCCAATTTTAGGGACCAGCACATCCCTAAAAGACAGTTGTGTCAAGCTGCCTTTTTAGTCAAGAGAAGTCATGACATGTAAGTACCTGTCATGACTGTGTGAACATGTATGCAGATGTTAGGGCAGCTGATCAAGAAGAAATCTGAGCTCTGAAGGGCTTTAAGTGCCTCATGTGAACCAGTACAAGGCCCAAATATGCAGACCAGGTTGATGAGAGCTGCAGAGGGTTAACTTCCTGGTGAGACTGTGAGGCCCTTCAAGCTGTGCTGTGACCTACCAAAGGCAACAAGCTCCCTGTGGCTGATCAAGAGGAGCTGCAGTCAGAAGAACTTCTACTTTTATGTGGTGTTTGCTTAGATAAGCAAAATTGCTGAGCTGTTTAACAATTGCCTTAGCTATTGTTATCCAAATAAAGCACACCTGATAAGGCACTGGAATCGAAAATTTAAAAGCTACTTAATACAACAGGCCTTTGAGGCTGGTGAGACACTGATAAACTGTTGCAATGGCAGCTTGATATTTGCCTGTTAGTTATTCAAACAAGTTCAAGTCCTTCCATTCTACTGTAAAGCCACGAATTAGGCTGCAAACTCTCCCCAGTGAGAGATGATGACTCAAAGTGTTAAACATTTTTTGTTTCTCCAGAAAGGTTCATTTTGGAGTGGGCTTTGGGGAGTAGGGGCTTTCTGCACCCTATGGAAGCAGGATTGGAGACCTCTGATTGCATTTCCTAGGGTTACATGATGGTTTTTCTGAAAGAGCTCGGAGCAAGGTGGTTCCTCTAGGCAGTAAGAGTCCACAGGAGAAACAAGGACTCCATGCCAAGACAAACTAACAACCAGCTGGGTCAGGCAGCAGATGAAAGGGTCCTCCACTCCACAGCTGTTTAGTCTGGCCCATGTGTGAACAAGGCTGGGAAGCTTCAGGCTGTAGAGCCTCCCTCAAGAGGCAGAACATTCAGGCAATGTTTGACTTAGGCAGGCTGGAGGGTTGGACAGGGAGAAATTTAATGAAATACAACAAGTGATGTGTAGAGTCTTGCATCTGGGAATGAACAATCCCATGTAGCAGTACAGGTTGGGGGCTGACCTGCTGGAGAGCAGGGTAGGAGAAAGGGACCTGGGGGTCCTGGTGGGCAGGAGGATGACCATGAGCCAGCAATGTGCCCTGGTGGCCAAGAAGGCCAATGGCATCCTGGGGTGGATTAGAAAGGGTGTGGTTATTGGTCAAGGGAGGTTCTTCCTCTCTGTTCTGCCTTGGTGAGGCCACATCTGGAATATTGTGTCCAGTTCTGGGCCCCTCAGTCCAAGAAGGACAGGGAGCTGCTTGAAAGAGTCCAGGGCAGAGCCACAAAGATGATGAAGGAAGTGGATCATCTCTCTGATGAGGAAAGGCTGAGGGAGCTGGGTCTCTTGAGCTTGGAGGAGACTGAGGAGTAACCTCATCAATGTTTACAGGTATGTTAAGGGTGAGTGTCAGGAGGACAGAGCCAGGCTCTTCTCAGTGATAGGACAAGGGGCAATGGGTGCAAGCCGGAGCACAGGAGGTTCCAAGTAAACATGAGGAAAAACTTTTTCACTGTGAGGGTGACAGAGCACTGGGACAGGCTGCCCAGAGAGGTTGTGGAGTCTCCTGAAGATATTCAAAACCCACCTGGATGTGTTCCTGTGTAACCTACTCTAGGGGATCCTGCTCTGGCAGGGGGGTTGGACTAGATGTTCTTTCAAGGTCCCTTCCAACCCCTGACATTGTGATTCTGTAGAAGAACAGCACAAAGTAGCAAGAGGATTAACAGCCTTTCCCCAGGGTGAAGGAGGAACAACTCATTTCTAGAGGGAAAATATCTCCTTGTTGCAGCCCAAAGTTGCTGATAAAGGCACTGGAGACAGGCTGTAACCAGCACAACCCAGCAGCTTTGTTTGAGTGAGGTTGGCTTCCCTTTCTTAGGGCCAGATCCCAAGAGCAGGCAGCATAGATTCAGCAACTCCAACAGCAGTGTGCTGGCCATCCAAAGAGGGGTGATCAGCAGAAGGAGCTAGCAGTAAACAGGACTTAACCTCCTCAGCTGCAAAGAACCACTTCTGGTCTGGGAGTGGGTTTTGCAGCTTGTTTGCTAGGCAACAAACTTTCCAAAAATCCCATTTGGAACTAGCAAAACACCCTGGTTTGAACTCTAATAACGCGATACAAAAGTTAAAACAAGGTACTAACTTCTCAGGACATGCACGTCTTCCCAAGAGAAAAAAAATCCCACAAACTAGTTGGAGACTAACGATTCTATGGGATATTTTCTGGCCTGCATGTGTGGAAGCAAAGTCTTACCCAGCCTCCTCTTCTTTTCAGCCACGTCACCAAGGTCTTGCGGACAAACTCTCCCAGGCAGTCGACGATGGTGTGGACCATGGCTGGCTGTGCGTGCCTCACGCAGTCCACTGCCAGCCCAGCTGCCACAGCATAGAGAGACACCACCTTGCCCCAAGTTATGCCTAGGAGAGGAAGAAAAGTCCTTCAGATTTACACAGGCACACTCAGCTCAGTCTGGAATCATCCAGGGTGACTGCTCTTCCTTCGTGAGCTCTGGGCTCAGGTGCAGCCGCAGTTTGGCATGGTGGGAAAGAAACACCAGGGGAGCAGGACTGGGGGGAAGTTTTCCACCTGGAGAAGCAGAATTACATGATCTGATCTGGGCATGCTTTGACCCCCCCTGTCTCAGCACTGTTAATAGCTTTGGAGAATGCAGCCCAAAGGCATCATCCAAATGGGAAGATGTGCACCACCATGGTTTATAGTGCCTTAGCTCTCAGCTCAGCACACGCTGTGCAGGAGGAGATGGAATTCAAAGAGTATGAGCAAGCTGGGGTGTGGTCATCAACACAACTCTTTAAGACAAGGGGCCCTGCAAGAAAGCTGGGGAGGGACCTTTTAGAAGGGCTTGTAGTGAGAGGACAAGGGAGAATGACTCAAAACTGGAAGAGGGGAGATTGAGGTGAGACATGGGGAGGAAATTCTGGAGTGTGAGGGTGGTGAGAGCCTGGCCCAGGTTGCCCAGGGAAGCTGTGGCTGCCCCATCCCTGGCAGTGTTGAAGGGCAGGTTGGATGGGGCTTGGAGCAGCCTGGGCTGGTGGGAGGTGTCCCTGCCCATGCAGGGGGGTTGGGACTAGATGATCTTGAAGGTCCCTTCCAACCCAAACCAGTCTGTGATTCTATGATTCCTGGTTTTTTTCTGGATCAGAGGAGACTGTTCCAACGTGACACGCAAAGCACCAAAGAGAAGCATCTTCAGTCAGTTCTACCATGACACAAGAGCAAAAATAAATAAATAAATGGAGGCAAAGCTACAGGGCCCAGAGGTTTGGCAGTTCTTCTTGCTGTAAAAAAAGTACACCTCAGTCTCCACTTGAAAACAAGGCAGCTTCAAGAATTTTGCCACTCTGCCTTCAACACTTAACACTGCATATCTCATCCCAGTGAAGGCAGTGCAGGGACAGAATGTTAGTCAGCTACCTAATCTCCCAGAAAACAGCTTTTCTGACCTGTGAGCACTGACTGTTCCATGGAAGTTGTCCCTGCAGCAGTCATCTTCCTGTTAGTGCCGGCAATAAGCACTTAAGCCCAGCTTTGGGGACCAGCCAACCTCCCTGGGTCTCCCCCACACTCTGCAAATACCACTGGGCATAAATCTTCCCTGCTTAAACATTGCAGCCAGCAGCACCTCATCAGGCTTTTATCAGGATCAGTGACCTGGAAATGCAACCCTTCTGCATCCATGCAGAAGAACTACCACAGCACAAAGGCACACGGATTTCTTTTGGATCTGCTAGGAAGTTAAATCCTCCCCCTTGCTTTTATTATCTGAAATAGTATTTGACAAGAACACTGTGAAGTATTTTACAGTGTTAGGTCTCTATGGAATCTGTCTGAGGCCCCTCTCATATGTAGCCAGAAGCCAGGTGAAGTTTTAGTATTTAAAAGCCACACAAAACCATCCTTGCTGGGTTGCAACAAGAAAGAAAACTGAAGAGAGGAAGGAAAGATTAGTTCAGTCACTAGATCTAAGGACCAGAAGGGGTCAAACACAATCAGAAAACTGGATGTGCTCAGAAATCTACCAGCTCAGACAGCAAACCCTTAAATGCAATTCAAATGAAATGAAGTCTTTCTCATTTCTTCATCATACTCCCAGAGCCCCAGGTACCCCTGCCCATCTCTTCAGGATGGAGCTCCAGACTCTCAAACGTGTTCACAACGTAGCAGAGCTCCCCATGTTCCTTTACAGTATGTGCAGGTTCCACAGTCCTTCCCCTTAGTGCCTCAACAAGGACACTCACACTAACACTTTAGGGAATTGCCTTTTTTTTTTTTTTTAATAAATGCTTTTTTTTTTTTAATTAAAAAAACCACTAAACTTTGGAGAAACTGTTCAAAGCTCAGTCACAGGAATGGCTTGTTGGGCTGAAGAAAATCCATTCAGTCTCCCAAAAGAGCCATTTTTCACTCATGATCGATGTAAGATCAAGATCTACAGATGAACCTTCTGGGAGGCTCTGTAGCAACAGTACCAGCAGTAGCTCTGAGTCTCCTGTGGTATTCTGTCCTTCATCAGAACTATCTCCAAGATCAGAGGAAGTTATTAGTACAGCTAAATTGGCCATTATTCCAATTTTATTCTCTGAGTAGGTCCAGCAGTGTCCCCTCCCCAGAGCTGTCACTCAGGAAGTTCACTGCCTGTGTGATACTCACACCATTTATCTGTCTTCCTCACAGTGTGTCACCATGACAGCCAGCAGAACGAGCCAGGAAGAAGCTATGAAACCACTTGAGAACACACTTGATAGAGGGTTTCTCCTGGCAAGAAAGAGGCTGTCATCTTGCAGGTCAATACCTCTCCACCCCATGAAGGAGGCTTTAAGGTGTTACCTCTTGCTTGCCACAGCCTCCTGGCCGAGCCTCAATGAGCTTATTCTCAGCTTTAGTGTCAGTCAGTTTTTACACTTCTCCCTCTCTGCAGAAATGTGGCTTCTTTCATATTGAGTTCCATGAAACCAAGTTACCCAAAATTCCAGGGAAAAGTTCCCTGGCTTGTTCCCAAGCTTTTACTGACAGTGCTCTTCCTTAAGTATCTGAAGCAAGTCCATTAGCTTTGAGATATTTACATGGCAGTAACTAAGACTGACAGGGGGCCGAGGCTACCCTGGTAGAGAAAGACAGCTGCTGTCTTGATTAACTTAGTTTTAAACCCAAGTTTCTTTTTCCAGCAGAAGAAAAGTGGCTCCTCAACCTATGATGAAGGCTCAATAGACCCATGGTTTTCCTACCACACAGGGAAGCAGTTTGCTCTACAGAAATGTCAGGCCAGGGGTCTCCTCCCAGGGAAGATGGAGTGAAAACCCACCTGCTCCAGCTTCCCTGCCTAGGTTGCTATGTAGTGGTGCTGGCTGCAGGGCTTGCAGGGGGTGAAGGCTTCCCCAGCACATGGCCAGAGCCCCTCTCCCTTTCACAAGGGCAGCAGAAAAGGTGGAAGCTGTTCATCATGGTGATGGATGTGAAGGGCTCAGCAGTCACTTCCCATTATCCTGCTCTATATGGAGCATGGCTGTAAGGGTCAAACCAATCTCACAGTCTGCTTTTCCTCTTCCTGGCAAGAGCTGGGCTGGGGGCTGGGAGAGGAGGAAATCCCCTCCTGATTTCTCTGCATGGAAACTCCCCTTGCACTGCTGGAGGCAGAAGATGGGAGAGAGCTGGCTGGGCTCCTCACCTGAGACAGCAGGGAACAGCTTATGCTTATGCTCTTGTTTGCCAAAGGTGTTGGAGGGGAGCCCTGAGCAAGGGAAGAGCAGACACCTTTTAACAGCTGCTCTGGACCAAAGCTGTGCCATGCCTGGGGCTGGTCCTTCTGAGGGCTCCAGCAGCTGCCCAGCCCAAGGCAGGGCAGGGGAACAGGCCACAGCAGCCCCCATCTGCACTTTTTCAGGACACTAGTTCCATTAACATCTCTCTCTATGAAGGATTCCCTTGGCAGCAGTAGAGGAGCACAATCTACTGAGCAGGCAGTGCCTCTGCCCCCTGGGATGTCCAGGCCAGTGTTAGGGTGACACAAGCTTGGTTCATCCGTCAGCACAAGCTGAAATTGCATCCAGACAGTGCACATGAGCAAGAGAAGACACACTGTCCTGCTCCAGATTCCTCAAAAGGCCTGGCTGCCATCCATACTGAGTGAAATGGGCACTCAACACCAAGCCAATCTATTCACGGCTTCCCACTGTGTGGACCAGCATGCACAGGAGCTGGTGACAAGAGGGAATGAAAAACAGGTCCTGAAAGGAGCAATCAAAACAGAGAAAGCTCTGAAACTTCTGCTCACAGAGATGGAATAAAAGGGGACACACACACAAAATAAAAAATAAAATAAGATAAAAAAGTAAGAAGCTGTTTAGAAGGCGTTTTTAAAAATAAGAAATACAAGTTGCAGACTCAAGGCCAGTCATGGAGCTGAAGGTATGTAAACACTGGAAAACAAATCAGCAGGAGAGGACTCCTCTTGAAAGTGTTCTGACTGCATACCAGCCTGCCTGCCCCAGGGAGTTGCTCAGGAAGCCACAAGACATGACTGTGCAGCATCTCAGAGCTCCACACCATCCAGAGTTATTCAAAACAACTTCCCTCTGCTCCACTGAACACCTAACTTGCAAATCAGACCCAGGAGAAACATGATCAGGGGCTACATTTCAGCAGCTGGGAAGATACTGCCAGACAAAGATACATTTTCCTCTGGTGGAGAGAATGAAATCAAGAAGGATGTGCCTAGGTCAGGAAGCTCAACTGATAAGGGGTAAGCGATGAGGAAGCCGTGGGAGGCATTTCTAACAGCATCTGCTCCTGCAGGGGAAAATATTTTACTGCTGAGAGACCATTACCAATGCAACTCTGTTGTAAAGGGTTAACTTCAGCCCAAGCACTCTTGATTAAAAACTGCAGAGCACCTAAAACAACACAGAAACAGGATGAAAGCTTTGAGAGAGCCCTCATGCCTAGCAGCTCCTACTGACTGGGGGAAACTGTTTCCTTTAGGAAATGAAAATGCACCTCCCTTTTCTTCTTCTGTTTTTTCCACCAAGTGACCCTTTCCTTCTGGGATTTATTTAAACAGCTAATGTAAATGCCAGCTCAGCCAGGCCCCAATCCAAAGCCTGTTAAAGTCAGTAGAAAGTCTCCTGCTGGCTGCAGAAGAGCTTTGGACTACACACCAGAACCAGTGGTCTTGTCACAGAGGTGATGCTGCTGCAGATCCCTCAACACCTCCAAGCAGGCCAGGGCTCTGCAGTGCCAGTCTCCACACAGATAGGCTCTCCTCACCCAGAATAGTTAACAGGTTGCATGGAAATGGAAGCCAAACACAGCTTGAGCCTTGCTATGCCCTGTGACCTGCTCACTTTCTGCCTACATTCTCAGCTGTTAATCTTGCTGTAATGGGGATTCAAGCTGTCCTTGCTACATCAGAGAAAAGCCAAACCTGAGATAACTGGAATAGAGAATGCTGTGAAGTCAAATATGGCACAATGTACCCATGAAGTGGGACCAAGAGGGATGTCAGACATCCTCAGTCTTGCCTTCTTGTGCTCACTCAAGACTTGTAGATAGTGTGGACAGAAGTGAGCACAGCCAGAGCTCCAGTGTGAAGGCTCAAAACCAGACCAGAGTGTGGAAGAAGGCCATGTAAAAGATGAAAGAGAAAAACCTCTCCAGTAAGACAGGGTCAAAATCCCCCACTCCCTTGCTGGAAAGGCATTGTGAGTGACTAATGGGGCAGCCCAGACTGTCTAGGCACTGCAGTGTCAGAATGTAGCTGTCTTCTTCATAAACTGGACAGTGAAAAACAGGCTGAGATGCTTGGTAATTGGCATGAAAGCTCAGGCTGCACTTGAGTCTCTGGTTTGCTCTGCTCAATAAGAGCCTCTTTCCTGTGAGCTATGAAAATATTAGGAATTAATATCTGGCTGCCACAATCAACTCTCATTTACTGGATTTAGCATTAAATACTGAGTCTTAAGACTGCAGTTGGGATCCAGGAATGTTAAAAATCAGCAAACTCCTCCTTCTGCCACTCAGCAGCCTTCTAGCAAGAGAAATTACCATAGTGAATTGATGAAAGCATTTGAACATACAACCCCAGCTTCAGGTTATCCTATTAGCTGGTTTGAGGAAGGGATGAGAAAGAAGAAAAAACAGAGCATGCAGAACACTGGGAAGGTTTGAATCTACACCCTGCCAGCCATTCCTGCAGTACCATGTCCCCAGATGAGGGACATTGGCAAGAGAGTTGAGCCTGGGCTTCTACCACATTCCCAAAGTTTCCAGCATTATCCGCCTTGAAGGGCTGAGTCCAGATCCCATTCTTACTACCCTGAAAACCCCAAGTTTAGAACCAAGAGTTAAAATTTCTAACTTTACTTTCAACAAAAAGTTTAAACCATCCACACTTTTCACTTGACTTGAGAAGCTGAAGAACATCCAAAATATGCAGCTCTCCAGGAATCTGTCAACATACACTGGTGAGAGCAGGACTCCCAGAAACCAGCAGGGCTTTCTCCCCAGCATCTTCATGCAGCTTAGTAGCACACACAGTCTGCTCCACCTACAGCCAACCACCCTTCTGGTTTAATTCCCTGTGTCACTTCAGCTTTGGAGGTGGGCCAGTTCTCATGTACTCAGCTCTAGTCAACTAAGAAGATAACCTACATATTGCAACACAAATACCTGAGCCTGCAAACTTGACCTTCATTCTGTAAGCCTTGAACAAGGTAAAGCTCAGCTCTAAGTGACAGGACAGGGCATCTACACTTTAAACACATTCCCACCATACTTGCCCAGCTCTTGCTTTCTGAGCCCACTTGACCTCCCAAGCCAGCCCAGTGCAAAGGCAACTTGCATTCCAGGCATGCTCTGAAAGGATGCTGAGGGCTGCAGTCTAATCTAAGAATGGTTTGGGTTGGAAGGAACCTTAAATATCACCCAATTCCAACCCCCTGCATGGGCAGGGACACCTCCCACCAGCCCAGGTTGCTCAAAGCCCCACCTAAGATGGCTTTGGTGAGATGGACAGATGATGAGAATTTATTCAACTTTTTTCTTATACTTTTGACCTTGCTAGGATTTCTGTGAAGCACATGGATCCCATGCTCCTCAGTAAGTAAGATGCCATCCCTAAATAATCAGGGGGCTCAGCACCTCCAATCCTCCCTCATTTTTCCACAAGGAACAACTGAAGCACAGAACATGCTTAACTTGACCCTGCCTGATGCTGAGCATTTCTAACTCCAGAATAAGCACAAAATTCCACTCTCAGTCCTTTCACAAGTAATGGGGCTGGGAGATGGTGTGATCTCCTCAGGTCCACATCTGCCTTAGCCCACAGCCCTGCAGCTTTCCTCCAAAGGAAAAATAAAAAAAACAAGACCTCATACAGGCAGTCTGTATTTGTACTTGCTACAGAACCCAATCCCATCCATTTCCTATGGACGGCACAGCTTCAGTTTCCCTGATCCAGGGAGGAAATCTGCCCTTTCCAATCTGCCAGGAGCCATGCTTGAGGAGTGCCTCTCAGAGCTTTGGTCATCTGTTGAGATTCTGGAGAGGATCTGTGCTCTCCACCACAAGACACTTCAAATCTGAAGTCCAGGAAGGCAGCACAGGACTTCTCTGGGGAGTCAGTGGTTCCCATGCAGTTCATACACAAAGTCATGTGGCTGATTGTGAAGACAAAAAGGTTTTGAGAGAGGAAGCTTATTTGACAATACAAAAGAAACCTGGAATTCTATGCTGCACCAGCTACTCCCAAAGTTATCAGAATCACATGCCTCCCATGCAGAGGTCATTGGATCCAGTGTTTTCACACTACTGTGCTGTTAGCAAGTAGCTGTCTTTGGGTTTGGGTGCATTTTTTTGTGTGTTTTTTTGTTTATTTGCAGTCCCTAACATCTACTGTCCCTTTCATGGACAACACAAGACACTACAGAAAACCTACAAACACATCAGGACTTGCCTGATAGAAATCTCTATGTAAACATTTCCATTTCTCTTCCCTTGATTCTCCCAGCCAGACTGCATTTCCAATAGCAGGCAGGGGCTGTTTTCAGGGAGACTGAGGTTCCTTCACAGGAACACAGTAGAGTGTGTACTTTGGCTTTTGACAATCATCTCCAGGATCAGTCAAAAAGACACAGAAACACATTCACATCTAAGCAGTAAGAAAATTCAAAGCACTTGCTTGTCTGGAACAGTTAGCCTTGAGGGTTCCTGGCTCTGAGTATGAGAATGGAGAAGCAGCAACTGGAAGCAGCAGGCCCCATTGCAGTCCTGGCTATTGCTGGGGAAAAGGAAGCCAGAAAGAGAGGAACTCCCTTGTGATGAGTTGGTTCTGGCTCCCAGCATCAGCAGCGTGAGCTGGAACAAGGGAGACTCCCATGTAATGAATCTTCTCCAGTTGCCAATAGTGAGCAAAGGAGCTTGGAATGAATGACCTCCCTATGCAATGAGGTAACACCACCTCCTAAAGAGGAAGGGCAGGAGATGCCTTCTAGAATGGGCGAGAACCTGCCAGAAGGATATAATAAACCATGGCACTTCCCTGCCAGAACAACAGAGCACAGAGGAGCTCTCATTAAATCATTAAAACGGGGCACGTTGCCAAACCACCCACAGCCCTTTCAGAAACCATGCCCCACCTTGCAGGCCATCCCAGAAACATGCTTTCTCTGAGAGAAGGTGGCTCCATCTCATTCCTTTCTGCCCAGCCCTGTCTGCATATCTGTCAGGGCACAGTACCTGCAGTGAAGATCTGGGCAGCCACTGCCAAGAAGGCATCTGTCACCACGGTCTCAGAATGCAGGGAGATGTTCAGCTGGCGGGCGATATTCCGGTAGACATTGGGGCGAATGTATTCCAGCTCATCCCCTGGAAACAGAGAGGAGTCAGCACGTGGAACACCAAGACCTACTCTCACCATGGAGGAATTACAGCTGGGGCCACCCCCACATATCCCTCCGGCCAGAGAATTAAGCCCAGATCCACCTTGTTTGAAAGAGGCAGCTTTATTTCCCCCCTGCCACCTGCACCCGGCTTTCCTGGTATCTCCTTTGCTTGGGACAGAAAAGGGAATGGGGACAGGCTGCAGTAACTCCAGATATAAATCAGGTTCCCAGGTCAGATGCTCACCTTTCCTCCAACCCAGCAGCCAGGCCTCAGCTAAGCAAAGCCATCTCCTGTTTCTTCAGCAGTGAAAATGTCCACCCCTGTGAGCTTTTGAGGGATACGCCCTTTCTCAACACCCCATCAGACTTAGACAAAAAAAAAGCCTCAAGATGAGACTGACTCAAGAATGCTGGAGGCTGCTGAAAGCTCAGGATCCACCCAGAGCTGCACAACATTCACAGAGCAAAGAGATTATCAGTTCAGCTCTCACTCTCACACAGGCACAGTGTGACAACCTGGAGCTCTTTCTCTCTCCCAAATGGTTGAAGAGATGTTCATTTGCTTGGCTGACTCCTCAGCAACAAGATTCCTGACATGCAGGCACACAGATATGTGCTTTCACCTCCAGGCTGTTTTCTCCCCAGCTGGGAACAGTTGGAGGTGTCAGGCTAGCTTGAAGACCAAGGCAGAAATACCAAAGACAAGCACAGAACCTTCTTGCACATGTTTGAGCTATGGATCTTGGGCAACAGCAGTAAAGCTTTTCCTCTCTAGCAAAACAAAATATTTTTGAGCAGTAGAACTAGTAAATGCCAATTTCCAATGGATTTCTCTCTCTATAGGGGTTCATAGAGGGTTGCACAGCTGCTGTAGGAGCATTATACAATGCAAACATTGCATGGGACCAAGACCCTTTGTACACAAGAGTCCTATTTGGTTTAGATTTAAAAGGACACTGCATCCTTCTCCTGCACAAGGGTGCTCTGGAGCACCCAGGGGAAGAGGAGAGCTGTCCCAACAGCTTTACCTCCTCCTGCAAGACCCAGACAACCTGCCCTAGTCAGAGGGCAACTGATCCTACTGAAAATTTGTTCAGATAGGGACTGAAAAGGAAGATGCCACCCCAGTCAGGAGCTCGTTAGGAGTCATTAGCTACTGGATTGTAACTCATCCAACTGGTCTCTGGCACTCAACACAACACAGGCAAAGCCCAGCTCTACAGAATTCCAGACATGAGCTCTCCAGGACATTTGTGTGTGTGGGATTGTCCCACACAATCTGATGGCAAGAGGAAACCCTGCCAACTCATGGTCAGGCCTGATAAGGGGAAACATTGTTTGTGCTACTCACCAGCTGTTTTCTCCTTGCAGGGAGCACGAAGGCTTCCCTGAAAATGTGAGGAAATGGGAATAGCCCTGCCTGTGGTTAGCCAAGAGGGAGGCATGGGAGGCTGGGATCAAGCACTTGGTAGCCTGCCACTGCTAAAGCTCTTAACAAGCAGTGCCTGAAGGCCCCAGAGGAGATCAGGTTTGGGTTGGAGGCAGACGTGCAGCTAAGGCAGGCCCAGCACACAGGGCAGACAAGAGCAGGCAAGGGAGGAAAAGCACAGGAAAACATTTCCAGGCTCATGGAGACTCTCTGCTCTGGTAGCTGTAGGACCACTCCAGCAGCTCATTACATTGGTGCCAGTTCACTGCCTGTGTTCAGATGTCCAGCTGTGCACTTTGCAACATTTAGAACAATTTCTGTGCTTCTCCTCCTTCTTCCAGTAACCGCAAAGGAACAAGCAGGGCAGTGGTGACTGTTCCCATGTGCAGAAGCTCAGAGCTGCTGTGAAAGGGGCACTTGCCTGCCCCTTGGCCACAAGTTCACATAAACCAAACCACTGACACATGGCATGTTGGTCTGGGGTGTCCCATTTGGCCACACCATTAGGTTTTACTACCTCTGCCTCACTCATTGCACTAATTGTAGAAGGAATCATAGAACGGTTTAAGTTGGAAGGGACCTTCAAGATCATCCAGATCCAACCCCCTGAATGGGCAGGGACACCTCCCACCAGCCCAGGCTGCTCCAAGCCCCATCCAACCTGCCCTTCAACACTGCCAGGGATGGGGCAGCCACAGCTTCCCTGGTTCCAGTGTCTCATCTCCCTTACAAGAAGGAATTTCTTCCTAATGTCTCACCTAAATCTCCCCTCTTTCAGTTTGAAACTGTTCCCCATCATCATGTCGCTACAAGCCCTTGTCCCAAGTCCCTCCCCAGGTTTCCTGAAGCCCCTTCAGGCACTGGAAGGTGCCTGGAACCTTCTCTTCTCCAGGCTGAACACCCCAACTCTCCCAGCTTGTCTCCAGAGCAGAGCTGCTCCAGCCCTCAGATCATCTTTGTAACCTCCTCTGGACTCACTTCAACAGTCCTTCCTGTGCTGGGGGCTCCAGAGCTGGACCCAGCACTGCAAGGGGGGGTCTCACAAGAGCTGAGTAGAAGGGGAGAATCCCCTCCCTTGACCTGCTGACCACACTGCTTTTGATGGAGGCCAGGACCCCGTTGGCTTTCTGGGCTGTAAGTGCACATTGCCAGCTTCATTTTGAGCATCCCCAAGTCCTTCCTCACTGAGCTGACAGGCTCTCTCTCCCCAAGACTTTGCAACTGCATTGCCTGTGCCAGCACCTTTCCTGGCCCACCAGCCAGTCCATCAAACCCCTTTACTGCCTTGGCAAGTGAAAGAGAGCTAAGAAATACTGACTTCTCAACTCCACAGGCTTCTCAGCACAATCACAGAGGAGAAAAAAAAACTGGTCAGGCTTGTTACACTGCTTAGTAAGCAGCTAAGGACTACTGCTCCTGGCAGGTGGCTGGACACCACTCAGCCTTGCACTGGTTATAACTCCAAATGGGAAAAGTGTCCCTGCCCACAGCAGAGGGTTGGATCTAGATGATCTTTAAGGTTTCTTCTGACCCAAACCATTCTGTGATTCTATGAGGCAGGCAGCATTTCTGAACAAATGGTTTGGAAACAACTCTTCATCCTACTAAAGATGACTGCTCACCCTTCCTGTTGCATGGGTACCACATGGTGCTCTCCAAGCAGATATGCTCAGAGAGGGAGCCAAGTTCCTGCAGCTATCAGCCAAAATTTTCCATCTGGACATGAATAAGCAACAAGAGAGTCACCCAGGAGATGCCTGCAGTTCCAGTCTGCCACCTGCTTGCCCTTTAACATGCTCCTGGCCACCCACTGAAGATCTGCTTGAAAGCAAACAAATCTCAGCCCCAACCCAGGCAGAGAAGAAATAAAGGACAAAGACGCAGTAAGATTGACAGAAAAACAAACTAAAACCCCAAAGTCCAAATAATCACTGGAAAAAAAAATAAAAGTCAGCATAGGAGAGAAAAGTGAGAGAGAAAGAATGTATGTGAAAAGATCATTCAGTTAATAGAAAAACATCTCTGCCTTAAAATTGGGATAATTTCAAACATAAGTAGAAAGAAAGGAGAGTAACTGCAGAGACCAGCCTGGTCCTGAGTTGGTTAGGCCCAGCAAAAGGTTACTTCACCAGACTTCTTTTAACATTTGTGCAATTAAATCATAGAATCTTTTTGGTTGGACAAGATCTTTAAGATCATTGAGTCCAACCATTAATCAAACTCTACCCATGCTAACCCATGTCCTTCAGCACCACATCTACATGTCTTTTAAACACCTCCAGGAACGGTGACTCCACCACCTCTCTGGGCAGCCTGTTCCAGTGTTTGATAACCCTTTTGGTGAAGAAATTTCTCCTAATATCCAATCTAAACCTCCTCTGGCACAACTTGAGGCCATTTCTTCTTGTCCTATCACTTGTAACTAGGGAGAAGAGATCAATCCCCATCTTAGTACAGCCTCAGATGCAAATGCTAGTGGTAGTTTCCAAGCCATACGTGAACCAACATACCAGCCTGCAGGCAAAGAGGAATGCTGGAAGCAACTTCCAAGAAAGAAGGTGTCAGGATCCCAAACAGCACACAGCTAGACTTGAGTACACAGGAGGCTAAAATCTAATGCAAAGACCAGGCAACTGTCAGGATTTAGGGAGTGCTCCTGGTACAAGCTCAACTCCAGAACAGACTCTTTGTGTAACAGCCTACAGGCACAGCCTTCCAATCCCACCCCCTGCAGCCCCAGCAGCCACCTGGCCATGAGCAGGGCTGGCTAGTTTGGGCACTGAATGGCAACACTAGCCTAGTACTCCTTGCTCCAACAAAAAGCAAGAACACTTACATCTTCCTGAATGATTAAGACAGGCAAAGGAAAATGAAACACCCTGTCATTGAAGAGTAGCTTTTGTAACATCTCCAACACACACGGTCTAAGCAACTACCCCCAGATTTTACATCCTTGCAGCTGGGGGAGCAACTGATGAAGCCCAAATCTAAAGGTAGCAGTACTCTACTAGATGCCAGCCTGGTTTGTGTCACAGCAGCCAAGTCACCTGCATCTGGCAAAAACCTGGAGGACCTGCTAAAAGCTGAGACCGACTACTGAAACTACTGTGGAAACTGTTACATGGCTAGAGTCTTATGCAGATAAACTTAGTTTACTGTTGGGCTTTCTTGGACTGCATCATGCTTCTAAGTTGCTGCAAGTCCTCAGAAAAAAAGGAGCTCTGCAGTAACACTGTGCTGAGCTGTGCTCCAAGGGGCTGAGGAAATGCAAGTGAAGGAGCTCTTCAGGGAAGGTCACCAAAACCAAACCTAAATGCCCAAAGCAGCAAAGAGAAACCTATCAGCACATGAAAGGACTCCTGGCACTCATCAGTTTCAGGAAGTTTACTCTGATCTGAGCTGCTCCCTAGGGGATTCAGATCACACCCATGCCCACAGGAACTCACCTAGTCGCAGCAGAATGGTGGACACCTCAGCCAGCTTACCCCCAGGCACTGGGACATTGTACTCAGGTTTGCTCCAGCTGACACCTGCTCGAATTAACCTCGAATTGATGTAGTCTCTGCAGAGAGCCTTAGCTTGGGACACGAGCTCCTTGTCAGTAGGAGACCTGTCAAAAACCTCCATCACCTCTGCAGCAAACACTGAGGAGCGGCGTAGCACTTCCATCCTTGGCTGCTGGACCCACACACTTGCTGGCAGGCTGAGCTGATGCCTTCAGGGAGAATCTACAGGAACTGTGTAGGAATCCTCCAGTCTCTTGGTTTGTCACAGCTCCCAGCAGCTATTCTCAAAAGGCCAGTTTTTTCATTCTACCTGGTGAATAAAATAATCTGTAAGTCTTCTAGCCTTGTATCATGTTTGTAAAAGATCAGTCTTGGTGCATCTTACAGACAAGGGGCAAAGTCTTCCATATTTCAGCCTCTCTGACTTCCACTGGCAGCACAACCCTCAGAAAGGCTGCAATTTTGAACTATCCAGGTGTTTCCTCTTTTCCACTTCAGATTTCAGCAGTCCTACAATTACCCTTCAGAGAGACTAAACAGCCAGAGAGTGGAAACAATTCACACAATGCACAGACAAGCTCAGCTTGTTTCAATTAAACTGGGGGGGGGGGAAATGCATCCCAAATACCAGCTATAGTAACCTCAACCAGATGTCAACAGACATTCCAGCTCAGTAGGATCTTTCTGGAGAAGTAGCAGGAACAGGGGTGCATTTGAAATGTCTCAGTGGAGACAGTTTATCACATTCTCATTTAGATTTTAGTTCAGCCACTCTCTTGTTTTGGTGTGTTTGCTGTTTTGTCTGGTTGGTTGTTTTTTTTCATAAACGTGCATGCTACTCCTCAAAAACCTTAACAATAGCAGAGAGAGCAGAACAGAAAAGCAGATTTTAAAAAAACGTTTTCAGGTGTGAATGCCTAAAGAGAAAATTCAAAATTTCTTCAGAGGCACCTGAATTCAATCTGGTGATCTGACATTTTACCCAGTGCTGCTCTTGAAGTCAGAGCCAGACCAGCCTTTATTCAGATGTTAGTAAATGTATTTTTCCATCCCCAGTTTTTAGCCATCTACTCCCAATAACAAAATAAAGCCAATTATTCTGGTTTTCCCAATGAAAAATATATTTACCTCTCATGCTGTGCTTTTTTCCCCCCTCAGAGATTTCTTTTAGGGTTTGGTTTCATGTCTCTTTGGAAGATCTGCAATCAATGAGCACCTGGTTTAGGATTCATAGGATACTGTCACCCTCTGCAGAGCACCAGCCTCCCCTGCCGTGCTCCGGCCAGTGCTGGCTGCTTTTCCACCGGGATCCTGGGCAGCTTTTAAGGGAGCCAGGAGGCAGAGGAAAGCTTCTAGCTTTAGCCTTGTAAGGAAGATGAAATTACCGGGAGGTGGGGTTGCTATGGCCAGAGAGCGACGCTTTCTCCTCCCCCTGCTTCTCTCTTAAGGAGGTTCTTTGTTGGTCTCGCAGGGGCTGGGCTCAAGGACTCGCCTGCCCCAAAACTGCAGCTGCTCAGGTGCAGAAAATAACGCGGTGGGTTTGCTGGTAGGAAATAGTTTGTCCTGAATTAAGTGCTTTGCGGGAGCATGTCTATTTCATCTCAGTGTGTTATGAAAACCAACGTATAAAAGTTTAAGGAAGACATTTCCATGAGTTCCAACGTACTTAGAAATTAATTTCAACCCCAGCCTTTTATAGTGACATTATTGTATTGGTGCCACAAAGCTCAACTTGTTTTTCCATGCATGTGAGGTAACATTTCAACTCAACAGACCACCTACAAACAGTGGGTTTATGTGCTATGACTTGAAGCAAAATAGATTTTAGAAACAGAGCTTTTCCTGCAAACAAGAAATCCTACCAGCCCAAACAAATTCTGCCCAACAAACACCAGTTTGTAGGTTAAGGGCCTGGCTATGTGGGATGTCCAAAACACAGCCTTTCTAAAAGGACATCAGGAGCAAGAGGTTGCCATCTCTTGCTTGTCACCTTTAGAGAAGGGGCAGAGGTGAGTGCACCTCTCCAAGTTGTAGATCACAAAAAACCCCCCAAGCACAAACCTGCACCACTGCCAGGCTTCAAAATTAAGTATAAAACTGAACAAATGAAAAAGCTTTCTTATACAATACCTCAAATACTCAGGCCAGTAGCCAACATACAATTCATGCACAGGCCAAATACAGAGGATATATTTTGTTCTGCCATTAACTGGGTTGTCAGAGTGATTTGCTGCCTTGAGAAGGGGCTGTGGTAAAGCCTGTTCTCCCTCTGTCACCAGATCCTCTTTCTGACCTGGGAAAGGAGTTAAGGAGTGGTATGTGAATGCAGCAATAGTCAGCTGGGAACCCCTGGCCATAGTGTGGTATGATCATGTTAAGATGGCAACAGTGACATCTCCAGAACTAGAAGCATTTGCTCAAAGATCCTCTCAGAAATTTGGTTTTATCCACTTGCCTGCCTCACATTTAAGTATAGTCACTACAGACAGAAGCACTTCCCTGAATCAAGACCCCTGAGATCCTATGCTACTTAATGCCCATCCCTAACCCACCCCTCCTCTGCAGAGTGATCCTGATCATGTCTTGGAGAAATCATATTTTTGCCTTTGCAAAATGCAATGGCTGAAAAAGCCACGAAAAACTGATGTCTCCACTCCCTGCAGCAGCTGCCAGCTTGCAACAGTTGTCATATTTAAAATGTCCCTATTCAGTAGTGCTCTGAAACAAAGATGAATGCTTAAATATCAGTATGGCTAAACTAATGATAATGTTTCCCAGGATTCTGGCAAATATGCAAGTGCCACAGTGCCTCCCAGCTCCCTGTGGGTGCCAAGCCCATCCCATATGTTCCCTGCCCAACTGTCATGGTATGCAGCACCCCCTCAACTTCCACCCTGCTGCAAAGGCACACAAACTAGAAACATGAATGCTGTGTAGAAGAAACCAAACTTTGTATAAAAAACTCAACAGTCCGTTGTGTTCTACCTGTATTATTCACATACTGAAAATACAGCTTCACACTGAAAGAGACCTCTATAAGTAAAAATAGATGAAATAGATGAAACCACAGCATATAGCGCTCAGCTGACTGCAAAAAACCAGGGTGTTATGACCTCAGAAGCTACCAGGAGGAACTACACAGTGTAATATATAGGTCCAGTGTTCAAAAACATCTGCAGAATAAGAGCTTCAAGAAGCAGAGGGATGACAGAGACATAGCTCATAGCCAGAGAAACCACCTCACTAGCCACTGCCTGCTACAAGGGGTTTCCCTTCAGAGAGAACATGCCCTGGTAAAACATTGGCACTGAAAACCTTTTGGCCAGAGTGTCTACAAGGCTCTGAAAGACAGCTGGGTGCAGTAGCTATTCTGCATGTTTGGGATGAGGTAGATGCATATGCCCATCCTTGCTCAAGAAAGAAGGAAAACCCCACCAGCTTCCTTAGTGGTCTCTTCCTTGGCTCCACAGCACATCCTGGTTATTTTTCAGAGCATTCAGGAGAGATCTGCTACAGGTCTTGGACCATCAGTTCAGCAAGAGCTAGGAAGCTTCTTAGTGCTCTGCTTCTCGTCCAGCCTGCACATCTCCAGACTCTAGCACTGCAAATTTGGCTTGACAGAAGCAAGTATCTGGCCATTGACCCACTTCAAGTGATTCAAGTTATCTTTAGTCATATGTAAGAATCAGCAAGCAGGAAAGCTTGTTTGAGGTCACAGATTTTAATCTGGGTTTATATTTGCTTCTAAAAGAGGGCGAGTCTCAGACTTGCAGGAATCAAGGACCTGTTTATTTGCATCTGAACACGTCTTAATGTTCAGAAGAAAGTGATGTGTATTTAAGCAACTCTACAGCTGATCCCAGTCAGAAACCTGAATGTGTCCAGAGTGTTTCCTACTTAGTAGGTATTTTTACTTGCTAGTGCATGCCCCCTTGAACAAATGCCATTTTAAAAACAGAAATATAATTATGCCTTTGTGTGCTAAATTAAAGTAGCAAACATGAAGCTGAATATGTTTTTAGAATGCAGAAAAGAACCTGAGGCAAAAACCCCACTAAACTCACAAGACAGAACACTTCTTATTCAGCTACTGAACTGAGTCAACTGTTGAAATGAAGAAACAGCTTGAGAACAACAGTTTTTTGTGAAGATGAAGTTAAAACTTCAGAGGAATTTCTCTCAGAGAAGTCTTTCTTATTGAGCTAGACAGTTTGTGATTTGATTATGAGGAGGCAGAGAGGGAGGGTGAAAAATATATCTATCTGCTACACATTGGGAAGACTAATTACTTTACACAAAAAAGCCTAAATAACCTCAACATAAGCAATGCTTGTATTTTGCAAGACACTCACATATCACTCTGCTGGGCCTTACATCACTTCAGAATTTCAATAGATGCATACAACTCTAAACTATTTTCTATTTACAGCAAATAAAGGGCTTAAACTGGACTTAATGATGTTAAGGGTGTTTTCTGACCTAAATGATTCTATGAAATATTTATTTACCTACATGAATAAACTCTAGGGAAAATTTGCACTAAAAATTCCCTTTAACATTCCAGAAATTTCACTCAAGGGAGGCACACACAACCTGGCAACAAGAGTGCAATATCCCACAGGTCATACAGGGGACAAACATCAGCAAGTATCTAGCCAGCTTAAATCTGAAGTCAGTCAGCAGCAAGGAAGAGGTTAATCAGGGAGGTGAGAATTAGAGGAAGTGTTTTCAAAGAATAAAGTAGAAATACATGAGACCACAATACTGGGCAAGAGAGGTATCTCATTCAAGTGCCTGGGTTCAGCTTGAATGCATCATCACTTCAGTAATTGCAAGGGAAGGCTTTGTTAAATACCTGATGCTGTACTAACTAACACAGCTTCTTGATTTAAAAGAAGTGGATGATGCTTATCATGAGTTACCAGAGCAAAATCAGATTCAGACTTTCAGTCTGTGCCCCCTTGAACACTCCCAAAGCATGTTTTCACTCAAGGTCTGGTTTCTCATTTCCTGGTAACCACGGACCTGTTTCTCTGGAGAGAAGCCAAAGCAGCACAAAGTCTCTTGTTAGCACTTACATACATACATTTTGTCAGGAGAAATATCATCTTTGTAATTTAAGAATCACAGTTCCAGAAGCAGCCAGGACATCAGGCCACTGGTGTGAGACTGAAGTGATTTACATTAATGAACACTGTACCTTGCAGAAATTCACATGACAGAGCTGTTAATGGGAGCTGTAGCCAAGCAGAGGCCAAGGAAGTGTTCATTAATAAACAGTCCCTCATCAGAAAGAGGCATAAATGAGCAGGACAAAGGGTAATGGTTTTAAACTGAAAGAGGGGAGATTTAGGTTAGATATCAGGAAGAAATTCTTCACCATGAGGGTAGTAAGGAACCGTTTGCCCAGGGAGGTTGTGGCTGCCCCCTCCCTGGAGATGTTTAAGACCAGGTTGGATGAGGCTTCTGCAGCCTGGTCTGGTGGGAGGTGTTCCTGCTCATAGCAGGGAGGTTGGAACCTGATGATCTTTAAGGTCCCTTCCAACCTTCACCATTCTAAGATTCAATTATTCTTCTTGTTTTACAGGAGGACAGAAAAAAAGCTTCTCAAAATCCTAATTCAAGCAACTCATACAGTTAACTCTGGATCTTCCTGTTTACAAATGTTTCTGAACAAATATGAGCAAAGAGGATTCTTTCCTTAAGAAAATACAGATGTCTTTCACAAGGCATCTCAGAGAGACAGCATAGGAATTTTTTATCTGAAGGACATGCACCCCAGAAATCAGTTTTATTTAGTGTTATATTTTAATTTAATGGCATGAAAAACATGTACTAATTCCATCAGCAAGGAGAATAACAGCTGCCAAGTCACCTGGGGAGAGAAAAAAACGAGATTTTCCTTTGTAAGACCTTCCACCCTGAACTAAAACCCAGGGATCCACACTACAATGGGTTTACTCTGCAGGAAAAAAAATGGTGGTTCTCAACACACAAATGAAATGGTGAGTTTTCTATCCAAGGAATCTCCAAATGGCTCCCTCACATTGAAGTTGTCCTCACATAGCAGGTCAGCTCAGACAGTAAAAGCTTCAGAACGATGCAGTGAAAATGTCACAGAGGAAAACTTGAATGCAGAGGGAGCCAGAAGCATCTCAGAAGCAGCAGTTAGGCTGTCATTTTGAGTTGCAGAGATCTTTGTAAGCACAAGGATGACCACCCAGTGGTTTGATCAGCATGACAGCCGAGTACTCCAGTTCCTAGTTTGGACACAGGTGAGAAAGCAGGCATTTGGCCAACCTGTGCAGGCAATAGGCAGGCAATTAAAACAAGCTTCTTTCCTCCTGTAGCTCTGGATAGTGCCATCTTTTTTTCCTCCCTCATTTTCCTGGTGGTTAACTCCAAATGGATCCAACCTCATTTAGCAGCTCCAGTTTAAAAGCAGGTAGGTAACTGAAGCACAATGTCTTGCTATCAGTTCCAGCAGAGCATTTTGTTCCCTGGTTCAAGCAGCGTTTACACTAATTTCCATAGATACTTGGTGGTTCTAGACATGACTCTCTGGAAGGGTTCAGTGAGTGGCAGGTCCATCCCCCAGACTATCCCCCAGCGCCTATCCTTTGTCACCCAATTAAACAGAGGGCCACCCCCCATCTGCATACAACTTCCAGGTAAGTTAGACTAAGCAGGCGCCGTGATTCCCACAGGGAAGAACAGCAACAGGACGAAGGGGATCTGGAAGGAGTGGGAGCTGCTGCCACCTGGTGAGAGCAAGGAAGAGCAAAACCACAGCACCACACAATTCTTCAGGAAAAGACCTTTCAGATTATTGAGTCCAACCATTAACTCTACCGAGTCCAGAGTTAAACCATGTCCCCTCAGCACCACATCTACATGGCTTTTCAGTTGCCATCAGTAGAAATCTGAATCCTAACTCTCAGCTTAGAGGAAAAAGAAAACAATCAACACATTGTTTGGGAAGAAAAACAAACTCAAAGGTGGGCAAGAGGTGGGGGAACAGTAACACAACTGCAACACCTTTACCTTCAAGGGAGGAAGCAGCTTTGCATTTTCTCACTTGAAGAGTTTCTTGCTCTTAAAAGTGTCTGGTGAAAAGCAGAGAACAGCAGGAGAGCAGGACACAGGATCTCTTGGGATTCACTTAACACTTCCTAGCAAAAAGTCAAAGCTGTGTTACTTTAGCAGAACATGTACAAACACAACCACTCGTGGTCTTCTCCAGGCTTCACAAAACACAGCCAGGTGTATCAGCTTGTTGGGCAAAAGCTGTAGACACCTCTGTTGAGATTTCTGTTTTCAGAGAGAACGATATGGGTTATGTCAAGCAGTGTTTGTTCTGCACTGCCAGCAGAATGCAACAGTTTTCTGAAACAATTACTTTTGTATTGAGATAACTACCAGCAATTTTGACACACTTGCCTCCTACAAAGGCTCCTGTTCCATTGAAAGGAATGGAGCAGGCAAAACCTGAGGTGGGAACAGGGACAGCAGCTCTGCTTGTTTTTAAGGAGCTTTCATAATTCAGGTGGGGTTTGGAGAGGGCTGGTGGTGGAGTTGGGCAGAAGACTTGTTTACCTACTACATTTATCACCAGCTTTTAACCTATTTTTTCTTTATTTTTCAGGTTTATACCTCTGCTTTAGCAGAAAAGACAAGAACAAACAAACAAAAAACCAAACAACCTAGAAAAAGTAGAAGAAAAATATTAACTAAACCAGCATATCCTCTTTAAAATAATACTTTAAACAGTTAATTCTACTCTGTAGTGAGAAGAAAACCCAACAGCATACACAGATGTCTTGGTTTTTTAGCCTTATTTCCCCACAACATCCAGGCTTGGGCAGCCAAACAGACAGCAAACACATGCTTACATGTGTATGTGTTTGACCCTTTCCTGCTCATAGTTTTTCACCAATTGTAATGAGCATGGGAAAAGCACTAGGAATCCCCAAAGCATGAAGGCCCTATAACTTTGTGAAGCAGAAGAGGAGGGAAGAACTTACTAATACTGCTATGAAAGAGCTGCCTGCTTCCACTGACAGCCAGAGCCAAGGTACAACAGAGTCCTGTCCAAGGCTCCCTTTACTACAGCTCTGCTTTCAAGGGCTAGGCAAAACCTTTCAGCCCAAATAGTAAGTGATAGACACTTTGTAAGCCTGGGCAATTCTAGCATGTAATTAACTCTCTGCTGCTTTCCTCTACTCAAAATATTCCCCTTTTTTATTTGCTTACCTGCCTTTTTTAAAAACACAGATCTCACACAGGCAGGAACTGGGCTTCTTTCTGTGGAGATCCAGCTCTTGGTGCAATGCACAGGTAGCTTTTGGGTGCTGAGGCAACAATTATATATATATATACACACACACATTGAATGATATATACACACATATAATGATATACATTTGTAGTGTGATTGTTCTGTAATTCTAACTGCTAATGTTAAAGAAAAAAAGAAAAAAGAGAGAGCTAGACTGCTAGAAATAGAGCACTGACTGAAACACAGATGAGCAAGGAGAAGACATTTCTATTTTCCTTTGGCTCCAGTTGATATATTCTGGGAATCAAATAACAATGGACACAAACATGCCATTGACAGACACAAAGAAGTCGAGGAAGCCTGATTCCCCAGGGTCAGCTACTTCTTTCTGCATTCTTTTAAGCACATTGATGATCCTCTCCCCACACAAGAAAGTCACAGAAATCATCACCTTGTAAGAATCATCTCCATCCCCACACATAGAACTTGTCCAAGCCAAAGCAAGCAGCTACTGACCTGTATGTGGTTTCTTCTAGATGGTGACCAGACCACAGCTCCTACACAACTTCTCCTGCCCCTCTGTGTACTCTGTTCTTTTAGGCAGGCTGACCATGGGTCTCAAACAAGGAGGAACACCAAGCCCACATCTGAATCCCCTCTGTCACAGGGACTTGAGCCAGCTCTAAAACAGCAGGCTTTTGCAGTTTAACATGGGCATGCCATGCTAATCCCACATGCTGATTATCCTTATTAAGGTCTTACCCTAAATGGAGGTGACAAAACAAGTTAATTGTTACTCCTCCCTGAAGTCATTAGCAGCTCTCACACTACCATCCCAGCACCACACCACCCAAAGCTCTGTGGGTGAGGTTAGTGAGGCAGCTTTTCGGTGCATGTTCAGATCGACACGTTAATTACCAGAAACCTTTTTTTTTTGTGAGACTTTTTGCCCTATTGCCTGATTACAATAATGAAACTACATGGCTAAACTAATGAGTTTCCATGACAGGAGCTGGACAGCTTGAGCTGTCAGGGTAAAATGAGTCCTGAGTAGCACACCCAGAGACCCACAACTTACCCCTCAGGTAAGTGTGTGCAAACTCAGCTCTTCTTCCTTTCTGTCTTAGCAAGGCAGCTTTCATTCTTCTGTGTGTTCTTCTGTCTCTTAAGTCAAGGTGTCATGCTGGAATAGGGACGTTTATAAGACAAGATGAGCATATTTTGTGGGGCTAGAAGCCTGGTCCTGCAGGTATAAACTCAAGCAAGCCAGGGATCCAACAAGTCCTTCCAAGCTGAGGTAAAGTTCATTTAAATACAAAGATATTATCTCATCACAGGGGTATTTGACACCAGCTCTCTACCTAATTGATGTTTTCACTCAAGCACCTCAAAGTGCTGGACGGTGTGACCAGGGGGGCAGGGAAAGAGAGGAGGGGGAGACAGACCTGTCTGCACAGCCCAGGCTACTCCTCCTTCCCAACAGCGGCACGAACACACCACCCGGAGAAACAATCCGCGACAAACGCTGTGCGCGCAGGATTTGTGTCTGTTGGGGGCTTTTCACTCCCGCCGTTGACAAACCCAGCTTTAAAGCTGGAATTTTTGACGTGTTGGTGGTTTTTTTTTTTTTTTTTTCTTCTTCTTTTTCCCTTTGAAAACGTCCATCAGCCGCTGACATGGAGTGAAGAAACAAAAAACAACCACCAGCCCCAGGGACACGGGTGAGCCTGAACCCGCCGTCCCGCCTCGCCTCAGGCGGGGCCGCCGGGCCCTTCCCGCCCGACCGACCTTCCCGCCCGGCGGCCCCTGAGGGGAGGAGCAGCCGCCCCGGCGGGCAGCTCACCGGAGGGCAGCAGCCCCGGAGGGCAGCAGCCCCGGCGGGCAGCTCACCGGAGGGCAGCAGCCCCGGCGGGCAGCTCACCGGAGGGCAGCAGCCCCGGAGGGCAGCAGCCCCGGGCGGGACTCTCGGCCCCGGCAGCTCCCGCCGCTTGCCGGGCCCTGCCGCCCGCCCGGCCCCGCTCGGCCCCGCGGCTCCCGGCAGGCAGGGCGGCTCGGCCTTGCCCCGCCCCGCCGCTCCCGTCGCGCCGTGTTGTTGCGCCGGGCCCGGCCTTCCCCACCCGCTGCTCCCGCCCCTCCGACCCGGCCCTGCTCGCTGTGTCCCCGGGGGCAGCCCGGGCTCGGCGGCTCCGCGCTCCTGGGCCCGCCATGGCACCGCGCCGCCCGGAGCGGTGGCCGTAGGAGCGGCGGGGCTGCCCGGGTAGGTGGAGGTGGCGGTGGAGGTGGCGGGCAGGAGCGGGCAGGTCCCCCCGGGGCGGTGGGAAGGGGGGATCCGCAACGGAGCGGCTCTGAGGGGGCCGTGCGGGGAGGGGGAGGCTGTGGGGAGGGGGGCGTGGGGCGCGCTGTGGAGGCCGTGGGGGGGGGGGGGGGGAGGCCCTGAGGGGACCCCTGAGGGGGGCGAGGGAGCTGAGGGTGCCGAGCTTGGGAGCGGTGCGGTGAGAGGACGGGGGAGCCCTGAGGGGGTGACGGGGGTGCCCTGAGGGGACTGGGCTGAGCCCTGAAGGGGACTTGGGGGAGCCCTGAGGGGGTCTCGGCAGGAGCCCTGAGGGGACTTGGGGGTGCCCTGAGGGGGACTGAGCTGGGCCCTGAAGGGGACTTGGGGGAGCCTTGAGGGGGTCTCGGGGGGTGCCCTGAGGGGACTTGGGGGTGCCCGGAGGGGGACTGGGCTGAGCCCTGAAGGCGACTTGGGGGAGCCCTGAGGGGACTTGGAGGAGCCCTGAGGGGACTTGGGGGTGTCCTGGGGGGGACTGAGCTGGGGCCTGAGGGGGTCTCGGCAGGAGCCCTGAGGGGACTGAGCTGGGCCCTGAAGGGGACTTGGGGAAGCCCTGAGGGGGTCTCGGGGGGTGCCCTGAGGGGACTTGGGGGTGCCCTGAGGGGGACTGAGCTGGGCCCTGAAGGCGACTTGGGGGAGCCCTGAGGGGACTTGGGGGAGCCCTGAGGGGGTCTCGGCAGGAGCCCTGAGGGGACTTGGGGGTGTCCTGGGGGGGACTGAGCTGGGCCCTGAGGGGGTCTTGGGGGAGCCCTGAGGGGACTTGAGGGAGCCCTGAGAGGACTGAGCTGGGCCCTGAAGGGGACTTGGGGGTGCCCTGAGGGGGACTGGGCTGGGCCCTGAGGGGGTCTCGGCAGGAGCCCTGAGGGGGACTTGGGGGAGCCCTGAGGGGGACTGGGCTGAGCGCTGAGGGGTTCCCAGGGGGGCCCTGAGGAGGACTCAGGGGAGCCCTGATGAGGGGTTGTGCTGGGCTCTTCTGTTGCTGGAGTGGAAGGGAGCCCTGTGGAGAGGGTTGCTGAGGAGCACGGGGGGGCTCGGGGCAGAATTGAGAAGCACTGGGAGTGCCCTGGGATGGGGTTCACTGGGGAGGATGATTAGCTGAGCTTTGCAGGTGGGTGTACTGGGGAGAATGGGAGCTGAGGGGTCCCCTCAGTGGGAGGGTTGCTGGGCAGATGTAGGAGGAAAGGGGGTGTCTGAGGAAAATGCTGTGAGCTGTGCTGGGAGTGGTGAGGAGGGGATGGTGCTGTAGAGGTGACTGTGATACTGGGGAGCACACTGAGGTAACAGTGGGGGGGGGAAGTGGTGCCTGAGGCTTTGTCATTGTGCATCACTAAAGTGAGCTTCCTTGATACACCTGGAAAGAACTGAGAACTGGGGGTTTGCAAGGAGGGGCTGGAATACTCAGAATGGGCTGTTAGGTTCATGGAGGAGAAAGAAGATGCAGGTAGCTCTTCTGGGGAACGAACCAGCCTCTAAGAACCTCAAGCTAGAGCTGTTGCTTTCTTGCTTGTCATAGTGGATGAGTAAGCCTTGCTTTCCTGCTGTGCCACGACCTCCCAACCCTCCCTGAATTTGCAGAAGTGGATGTCTGACCATCCTGTAGGCATGGCTCACTTGAGAGAATTTGCCAGCCAGGTAAGTGGTGATTAAACATTTCTTTTTAAACTCTTGTATCAAGAGCAAATGTAACACCCCCAGAAAATCACTTTTTGCAACTCGTTATCTCTCTTGCACACATCTCAGCTTACTCCTGTTAGCCCATTGATTAGTGTCTGACCCTCTGGTGGCATTGGACTGACAGTGGTTGGTTGCCAGCCATACAGGAAGGGAATTCTTTGCCCACTGTGGTGCCTTTTTTCTGAGGCAGGGAGACAGGAATCATTTGCTCTCTGAGTATTTTTGGGAGAGGAAGTCTAGAAATGGGAACAGAAAAGCTGTGTGTGTAGGCTGTGCCAGACGTACCTTGCTGAAGTGTTCCTGACAGTAGCCTGAGAAAAAGGGTGCTTGTAGCCTTAATGCATGACAGGTATTTGATACTGAATGTTTAATGCTTCTGAGGGAGATAAAAGCTTCAGGGGATGTGGTGAAATCCTGTTGTTGTGATGACATTTTCATCAGAGGAATGTGGAAGGGTGATGTCATGACTTGGGACTAAATGCTAAACCACATTAATAGTATTGGTTTTGAATCTTCTTTCTTCTGAATTGGGTTGTGGGGTGTGTTTGATTGTTGGCAGATGTCAATGTAGGTCCTGTTAAACCCCATTTTGTGAGAATTTGAGGCATTTTTCTGTTCCGCTCTTAGGTGTAGAATTATAATTCTAAAATCTTTAGTGGTTTAAGATGATGCTTTCTCCACTTGATTTGCAACACATCTTAGTTTGCATCCTGTCTTTCACATAAACTGTTTCCCCAAAGTGTGTATGGAATTAAATGCAAATATGGTGCCTGAGTGAGTCATAGTACAGGGAGAGAAATTAATGGATTAGGGAAGGATGCTGGTTAGGGCTGAGAACTGAGTTCTGTAACTACATAAGAGGTTGCTCTGAAGCTTCTCTGTACACAACATTTACTAATGAAGCTTATCAGAGTTCCAGTGGCCTCATCTCTGACTTTGTTATGCTAATGTAAGGCAGTCTCAGATTCTGTCATCCCTTCTTTCTGTGTCTGGTCCTGGAATAGGAGAGCAGTCTGTGTTGTCCATTCCTCAGGTCTCTCAATGGGACCTGGAAGTTGGTGTAACTGAAACTTGCTGGGAGGGCAGTAGGAAGTGGCCCCTTCTCCAGAGTTTAGGGAATGGTGGGAAATGCTGTGAAAATAGAGAGACTGAGACTTGGATTGGGATGTCAGAGGCTTGACTTGTCTTTGATTCCCAGTTCTGTTGCTGATGTGCAGGGTTACCTTAGGCAAATCCCCAAGTTGCTTTACCTCTGTGCCTCCATTTCCTTCCCTTTTCTTGGCTGCCCTTTGCTGTGTACATCCAGCACAGTGGGCCTCTGGGCTTTGTTGGGAGCTCTTATCTGCTAGACTATTTATTTGCATTACAGTCTTTAAAGCTCTGATCCCAGTTCTGTTCCTAGTTTTGTTTTTCCTTATGTGACCTTGAAGAAGCCACTCAGGTTCTCTGGCTAAGTAATGCTTCACTCTCCTGAACCAAAAGACTTCTGTTGAAGCAAGTTGGGAGTCTCAGACAAATTCCTGTGTGTTCCAAGGTGCTGAACATGAACTTCCCTTTTGTCTACTCCAGAAATTAAAAAATGCCTCAGGTTCTGCAAGTGAAAAGAACTGCACAGATTAGACAGGGAGGCTTTCAAATCTTTCCAAATACAAAGCTGATTTCACCAAAGAGAAGGTGGTGTCTGCTGCAGACACCTCTGTTGGAGAGGTGGGTGTGTAGCATGCAATGTGGGTAAATGCTGGATGGGAAGCTGGGGAGAAGAGGAGGCAATGAAGGCAAGAAGGTCAGAAATTGAGGTTCATCAAAACCAACTTCCTCCTTCCACCATGTTTGGCAGAGGAAAATTAAGTTTGTTGGTTTGGCTGGTTGGAAAGTGCCCCAGTCAGAAGGGACACTAAAAGCTGCTGGAGATCCATATAAAACTTTGGAGGCTGCCAAACTCCCAGTCAGCTTCAGGTCTTCAAGTATGGTGGCCTTGAAAATTTGTTTCTGTTTCAGATTTCTGCCACATAGAACAGCCATTCTGGTCCTGAGCTGCCCCAGAACAAGGAGCTCTCCCTTCCATTTAAGCATTGCCCAGTGTTCTGTGCAGCAGATGCAGGTGTGACTCTTCTGAGCATGAGCTGCAGCCAGACTCAGCCAGAGAGAAGTCTTGAGCTGGTTCAAAGGGCATTTGAGTGACCTGCCCTAGATTCTGTGGTGGTCCTGCTCAGGCAGGGGGGGTTGGACTCAATGATCTCCAGAGGTCCCTTCCAACCCCAACCATTGTGATTCTGTATTTGCTGCTGTCCCAAAAAAGCAGCTTATCTTTCCAGGTAGTAGCTTCAAAATGAGGGTAGATATTTACCCTTCTTTTCCAGTTTCTTCTCAAAGCCTGTGGTTACATTGTCTCTGCAGCTGGAGGTGGCAGGGCTGCCAAACCCATTCTTTCCCCATGAAGCAGCTGGTGCTCCTGCCAGGCTGGTCTCATCAGGCACTGCAGTTCTTCGTGCCTGATGTCTGCACTGAGTTGCTCTGTTTTAACACATGGTATCAAACACCCCCACACCCATCATGACAGAGCATCCTTCTTTCCTGTGCTGGGAGATTAGCTCCTGGAGGGCAGAAGTGGAGCACATTACTAGCAGATTGTCCTCATCCCTCTAATCCTTGTTCCCTCCTCTTCCTGCATGCCTGACTGAGCCATCTCTGGTGTCTGACTGCTCTCAGTGGAGAGAAACAACATGAGGCTTTTTGCTCCAGAACTGCTGTGTAATTGACATTCAGTCAGGCAAAAAGGTACAATGGGGTGACCCTTAAAGGCTTTACACGTTGTAGGAGAACAAGGAGCAGCAGCTGGTCAGCCAGCTCTTCAAACTCTGGCCCTGAGCTCCATTTAGCAGCATTGGTGGGTTCTGTGAACGTGGAAGAAAATGGAAAGATCCCAAGCTGGTGAGCAGTTGCAAAGTTGACAGGTGCTAATAAGCTTCTTTGAGTTGCCTGTGCTTTTTTATGCAGGTGTAAAGCATTTCATCTGGATTGTTAGTTTATACTAATGAAGTTTTTCAGGTGTGTTTTTAGTTGTGCAGCTCCAGAACATGGATTTGCAGCCAGGATGGTTCTCTGACAACGAGATAAATTTATATTTAGAAAAGGGACAGATCCTGCTGGTTACAGCCCTCAATGCAGTGCTCTGCAGGGGCAAATTGATTGGGGTAGGGGAGAGTCAGGCTACACAGAATGGATTCTCCTCCTCCCCTGTTCCCCTCATGTAAGCCCCTGAGTGCAGCAGTGTGCTTCTCTTCTGACAGAGCCGTGCACTCTCTGTTCCTGGCATGACTGTGTTTGTTCTGCTGAGTGCTGAGACTGGTGTGCCCACTGATCTGAACATTTGCTCATCAGCTGCCAGTTCCCATGTGGCAGCTCCAACAGGAACTTCTGCAACAGACTGGAGCTGCTAAGCAGATGTCCTGCAGGGTGGCATCATTTTATCTGCCTTAGTTTGCTACGGGAATTCAGAATTGACTCCACAAAAATGCCACCTGGCAATGTCTCCTGTGGTTGTCCACAGGGGTAGCTGACCAGATGTGTCAGTGGGCAGGCATTAACCTGCTTGGATCAGGGGAGGGCCTGTTTCCTCCCCTGTGTTTGCAGAAAGTGAAGAAACTTGTGAGCAGGCTTTGGTCCTGCAGCAGGCATCCAGGAGACTGTAATCACGGCTGACTTGACTCTCTCCCACTTTGCCCCATGATCCCTCACTAGATTCTGGCTGTTGATGGCTATGACTTGTGTGATTTTGGCAACTCTGTCAAGGGATGCACATCCTCAGGCCCTCCCTAGAGTCATACCCTGGCACCTGAGAGCTCCAAAGCATTTCCACAACAGTTTTGAAGTGACAGGTCAATCCAGTACCTACAAAGTTTCCTGTTCCAACCTACTGTGGTAGGCCTGTCTCTTCTGCTCAGCAGAGCTGTATAATTTTCCTGAGTCCCACAGGCAAAGTTTCCCAGTGCTGGTCAGCAATGCTTGTCACCTTCACTGCCCCAACTATATATTCTGTAGAAGACAGGATAAACTGACACTGAAATGTGGAAGTTCTTTGACAAAGCTGCCTGTCATCACAGAGCCTGGTACCTAAGATGGTGGTTGTCCCAAAAGCTGCCTGCAGTAGCTGCTGCTCTGATGTTTAATGTCCTGTTCTGGAAGAAGCAGTCCTGATGTGCCATGCCAGGCTGAGGGCAGGAGCAGTAACTTAGACTTTGCCATTTCTTTTCTCATTGAAAAATTACATGGGAGGGAAGCAAGGTTGTTTTTTTGCAGGGTTGTTTCCCTGCAGAATTCCTGTGGATAGTCTTTCCTTTACCAGCAGAGCCAGGTGCTCCTAGGGGATGATCTGCTTTCTCCCCCCTCTCTCTGAGGTGTGGAGGGGCTGCTGTGGTGAATGGCATTTTTACCATGTGGGAGGTGGCTGTGCAGGGTGACATCCTGGCCACCTTGCTGCCCCTTCGTGTAAGCTGGTCAAGAGCTGGAAGCTGCTTCTGGCCTCTTGTGAGCCTGGACTAGCCGGACTGTTCTCCCTGTGCTGCAATCCTCATTCTCCTGTTGTCTCCTGGCATTTCTCAAGCTCAAATCCTCTTTCCTTTCCCCTGCCTCCCTCTCTTCAGTCCCTGTTATGTATTTCCCATTCCTTTCATCTCCCCTCCAGTCTGTTTCCAGTGCATTTATTCAAAGTACAACCTGTTTGGGTGTTGCCATGGACACAAAGATATTTGGTTATCCTTCTGTTTCTTGGACTGGATGCATGTGGAAATCCTGTGGAGAGAGCTGACTGCAAGGCTCATTCTGGGCCTGGCTTTCCCCATCTTGCCATGCCTTGGGCACAGAAGGCAAACAACCTGTAATGACTGGCTGGCTTAATCATTAAGCAGCACCTAGGGCTGTGGTGCTGCTGCTAGAACCTGGTGGTAGATGGAAAAATGCAGCTGCCCTGTTCTCAGATCAAATCTCTGCCAGCTCAAGGCCCTTGCAAGGGAGTGGTCCCTCTGGGGTGGCATGTTGGAGGTGAGACTGAGAAGTTCTAGGTGTGGAAAACTAGCTGTAACTCGGCTGCTTCCTAGAGTTCAGGCCATATTTTCTAGATTTTATTTTTATTATTTTAACTACACTTCTTTAAAAAAAAAAAAAGGCAGAAAAAACTAATCAGAAAGAGCCCTTCAGCAGCGTGAAGCAGAGCAGGACCTCCTCCTAGTCTGCAGCTGGGCAGAATGAAATAACATGATAAAATTACTCTGATTTCCTCCCTTTCTTGCCCATACTCATCTTAATGAAGAGTTAACTTTGAGGCTGCTGTTAGAGTCAGTGTTTCTCCCATGATGATTGTGTTTGTAGCTTCCCAGTCAATGTGCTTATCTAGTGAGGGAAATGCTGTTTGCTTTTGCATCTGGGTGTGCCAGCCAGAGGAGAGGCTGTTCCGGAAGAGCAGGTCTGCAGATGGAGTGTCCATTCAGCTCTCCTGTCTCCTCTGGGATAGGCAGGTGTCTGACCTTCTTGCTGCTGACCTTCCAAAAGATGTGAGGCTCCCTCTGCAAACACCTGAATGGAGCTGGGCTGGGTGCTGCCTGGGTGGAAGACTTTCAAATCATTGCCATCTTTGAGTGCAGGAAGACAGCACTAGGGAAACATCTTTGTGAGCTTCCTGTAGCTTCTTGCTTATGCCCATTTTCTCATCTGGATCTTCAAAAGAAGGCTGCTGGTTCTGGTACACCTTGCCTGCTGTTTTATTCAGTATGCACTAGTGCTTGCTCATGGAGCTGTTTTGGCACCACTTTGGTGCTGCAGTTGAGCAGTCCTGTCCCAAAACAGCTGGCACTTTCTGTAGAGAGACTTGCTGGCATTCTTATTCTGGGCTTATTTCCCCTTCCTCCCCCACTGTGGGCTACAGGAGGGCAAAATACTCATGTGAAAGGCTTCTTCAGTTCTTCTCATCTTGGAAGTGTTCTGTGTTAAGTTTCTCAGCATGTGGAGAGCTTTTAGGGTAGTTTTGGGTGAATCAAATGCTCCAGTAGATGCATAGATAGGGAGATGAGGTGTTTGGGTGGGTATTGCATGGCACTCTGCAGGCTGCCCCAGGACTTCATGGACTTTGCTCATCTCTGCTTTCTGGTTTCTAGCACTCCAGGGTGGATCCTGAGGAGCTGTTCACCAAGCTGGAGCGGATTGGCAAAGGATCATTTGGTGAAGTGTATAAAGGGATCGACAACCGCACCAAGGAGGTGGTGGCCATCAAGATCATTGACCTGGAGGAGGCTGAGGATGAGATTGAGGACATTCAGCAGGAGATCACAGTGCTCAGCCAGTGTGATAGCCCCTATATCACCCGGTACTATGGCTCCTACTTGAAGGTAGGACAAATCCATGGCAATTCACTTGGCAGCAGTTTGGGAATAGGGTAGGTCTCTCTGTGGGTGCTGCAGCTGGGGGTGATGGACAGGACTGAGAGGTTGCCCAGCTTGAGAGTGTCAATGTGGCAGCAGGAGCAGCAGTGGCTCTGCCCATGGCATTTGTGCAGTCTTGAAAGGAGGCTGGGCTTTAAGACACTTGCAAAGCACCAGGAAATGAGGTGCCCAGTACAACATGGTCTCAAGAGCACTGGAGAGAAAATGATGCATTCAAGAGGCTGACCTCTCCTTGGTTTGACCATTCCTGACAGGAAGTCTGTGGAATGCTTTTCCAAAATATCCCAGTTTTAAGGTAGTACCAGTTTACGCCTCTGGAAGGGAGTTTGAAAGTGTGACCTTGATGAAAAGAGCAGGACCTTCACAACAGTGCTGATACCGCTTCCATTGACAACAGGTTTCAGAATCCCCAGTGGAAGCTGCTAGAAGGGATGACCATCAGTGGCCTCTGCATGCTGGCTGCTGGAGGTGTGTGTGACACTGGGTCTGGAGCCAACAGCTGTTGAGGTCTTTGGATCCTATTATTCCTTACATGTTTTCCCAAGGCCATAATGCATTTCCTCAGCCTTCTGCTGAAAACACCAAGCAAGCTGTATTTTTGTGGATCTGCTGCTTTATCTTCTACCAGAACCCTGTGAACCTCAGTCTGGAAATACCTTCTTTGAGGACTAAGAGAGTGTCTTGTTGATCTCACCCTTCAAGCTGGAAGCTCTTCTAATGAGATCAAAGGCTGCAAAGCTCCCCTGTCATTGTCAGGAAAGAGAGGTGCTAGATCTGTTAGAGTGAAGTTGAATGGCTCCAACCTGAGAATGTGCTGATCTCTGTGGGTTGTGTAGTCTGGTAGGAGCACTAAGTTTGCTCAGATAATACTGCAGAGAAAAAAGAGTGACAGGCCTGCTGTCACAGTGCTGTGTCAGCAGGAGAGAGAGCTGGGAGCTCTCCCTCTGAGGGCTGTGGTGTGCAGCATCTCTTGGGTTTTGGACAGGACTGCCCATGTGTCTTGTCTTCTCTGGGGTGCTTCACTTTTCTCCCTGCTTTATGACTGCCTTTGCTCTTGACTTGTGCTCTCACTTGCAGGGCACTAAGCTGTGGATAATCATGGAGTACCTAGGAGGAGGTTCAGCATTGGATTTGGTGAGTACATGGTGAGCTCTGGACCATGAGCAATGTTGTCTGGAGCTTTGGTTTGTGAAATGCCCCTAATCCAGACACTCACTTGCCACATCCCATCTTTGTGGCAGCCCTGTGCCTGGAGGGTATTGGGCCAGACATGCTGGTTATGCATATCCTAGGACAGAGGGAATGTCTGCAGGGAGCTCAGCAGTCAGAGCACTGCTTTCCAGTGTGCTCTGCTGCTTTACAATGGGAAGAGCCAGTGAACTGAAACGTGCCAGCAGCAGTTGGTTTTGAGCAGTGTGAACCCATACTCCACCAAATAAGAGTCCATGGGATTGTTCCGTCCTTGCATGGCATCAAACTCAGCAGGGACCTGGTTTGTGATCAGGATTCCCAGGTGTTTGATAGTACAAATGATGTCTAACAAGTTACCACAGCTTCTAAGGGAATCCAAATGTAGAGTAAACACAGAGGCACAGTTCTGCTGTGCTGTCTTCTGTCACAGGATTTTGGTTTTCTCCTTTTCATGCAGTAAAAACTGTTGAGCCTGCACTGACTTGGAGGAAGAGGCAGGGGGGCTGTCACCACCTAAAGTCACCTTAGTGTCAGAACTGCAATTATTGCACTGAGAAGGCAGGATGTGTTTAGAGGAGAGCTGATGCAAAGAAGAGCTTGAATTCAATACTGCACAGCCAGAGGGTTGAAGTTGTCTTCAGGCTGTTGCAGGGGCTGAAATTCTCTTCTTGCCATGCTAGCAGAGACTTGAACAGAACTGTTAAGATGTTCTGCTCACCAGTGTATTTTCAGCCCAAGGTGAGAGATGAGCATCCTGCTGTTTTATCTGGGAGCCTTTAGTAGACTAACAGAAAATGTCCCAAAGATTTTTCCATATAATGTTGCCAGGTGCAAAGTCCAGCCTTCTGCTTGCAGAATGCACACTAGACATGCAGGAGGTGCTTCCTGCTGAACACAACCTGCTTGGCCAAGGTTTCTAAGTAACAAACTGAGAAGCTGGAAAATCCAGGACATCAGTCACCTCTTTTCAGTAATTTTTTCTGCCCTTTATCAGCTGAAACCAGGACCCCTGGAGGAGACTTACATAGCTACTATCCTGAGAGAAATCCTAAAGGGTTTGGATTATCTTCACTCTGAGAGGAAGATCCACAGGGACATCAAAGGTAGGATTGGAGAGCTCAGCTCTCTTTCTTGTAAGGGATGTTACTAACATAAAATTCAGAACTATTATACAGCAGTTGTCTGAGGGGTTTTAAAGACTGTTTCTTAGTGCTGCTTTTCTGTTGGGTTGCTTGTTTCTGAATCTGATCATAGAATCACAGAGTGGTTTGGGTTGGAAGGGAACTTCAAAATCATCCAGATCCAACCCCCTGCATGGGCAGGGACACCTCCCACCAGCCCAGGCTGCTCCAAGCCCCATCCAACCTGCCCTTCAACACTGCCAGGGATGGGGCAGCCACAGCTTCCCTGGGCAACCTGGGCCAGGCTCTCACCACCCTCACACTCAAAAATTCCCTCCTCATGTCTCACCCCAATCTCCCCTCTTCCAGTTTTCATCTGTTCCCCCTTGTCCTCTCCCTCCCTGCCCTTGTCCCAAGTCCCTCCCCAGCTTTCCTGGAGCCCCTTCAGGCACTGGAAGGTGCTCTAAGGTCTCCCTGGAGCCTTCTCTTCTCCAGGCTGAACACCCCAACTCTCCCAGCCTGTTTCTAGAGCAGAGCTGCTCCAGCCCTCAGATCATCTTCATGGAATGTTTGTCATTTTATTGCAATTCATGCTTTTGTGTCTTTAGAGTAACAGTAAGGAGGGTCTGCAGCTCTCCTCTGGCATTTATAGTTCAGACAGGCAGGAGGCTAAAGCAAAGGAGTCAATGAAAGGCATCTCAAATATTAGCTGGCTCTCAGTTCTGTCTAGACATTGTCTTTACTGCAGGACTCTCAGGTGTATGTGTGCTGGTTATCATGGCTATAACTTATTGTGAAGGTGACCTGTCCTCATGTAGGGTTCAGAACCCTAGAAAACCAGGGCAGCTTGTGTTAGCTTGTCCTGTCACTGCCTTTCATAGTCATGGGCTGTACGTGCTGTAGAGAGACCTGCCCTCTGCCTCCCAGAGAGCTGTCCCACACTGAGCACAGAGCATCAAAGAGCAGCAGGAGGGTGGGAGGACAGGCCTGTGGAGACATGGCCAGTGCTGGATGTGACTGCTCTGACCCTCTGCAGGAGGGGATGTGAACAAGCAGAGCAGATCAACCTCATGCAGGGAGATTTGGAGAAAAAGATTCCATTGTGTTTGTGAGACTCCAGCTTCCCAGCACAGCCAGCCCTGCAGGGCTCTTGGCTGCCAGCAGAGTGGGGAGATGCTGGAAGTTTGTAGGTACAGAACAAAAAGTCCTACCAAAAAAATAACCCATCTCAAAACCCAAGCAATGACACTACCTTAAGCTGAGTGAGTGGGAAGCAGTACAAGACCAGGACTTTGGGGCTTTTTAGAAGGATCTGCTATTTAATCTGTGCTGAATGATGCTCTAAAGAAAAATGGAGACCATTTGAGGGCCGTGTTGTCCTCTCTTCTTTATGTGGCCAGGAATCACATCTAGTTGATTGTGTGGCTCTCCACATCTCCTTGCTGCTACCCTAGAAAGATTCCCCTTCTGAATATGTATGAACTTGTTCTATGTTATCCAGCAGAGATCAGAGCATGAGGATGAGTCTGAGGCTGCAACTCTGAGCTGAGGGTTTTCACTGGGTCAAAGGAGGATGTCACAGGAGATCTGTTCTCAGTGTTCAGTTCTGTGTGGGCTGGAGATGATTCAGAAACCAGGGGAGTTAATGCTTGTTTGTGTGAACAGCTGCCAACGTGCTGCTTTCGGAGCAAGGAGATGTGAAACTGGCTGACTTTGGGGTGGCTGGGCAGTTGACAGACACGCAAATCAAGAGGAACACCTTTGTTGGGACCCCATTCTGGATGGCACCAGAGGTCATCAAACAGTCTGCTTATGACTTCAAGGTGAGCTGGGAGCTCAGGAGGGCTGCTGCTTGGTGCTGCTCTATACCAGATGGTGCTAGCCTTACTGCAAGGGGTTGGAAGCACTGCTTGCTGCAAGAGTGATGCTTTCCTGTTGTGGTTCAGGACCTGTGGGAGAAGTTGTCTGTTAGACATGAAATGCCCTCTCTGTTGTTATAAGACCAGCCCTTTGGCTGTGCATGCTTCCTTGTTGCAGAACTGCTCCTTTCTCTTCTGCTCTGTCACTGTTCTTCCTCTTCTTCCAGGCAGACATCTGGTCCCTTGGAATTACAGCCATTGAACTAGCAAAGGGAGAGCCTCCAAATTCCGACTTGCATCCTATGAGAGTTCTCTTCCTGATTCCCAAAAACAACCCTCCAACACTGGAGGGTCACCACAGCAAGCCCTTCAAGGAGTTTGTGGAAGCCTGCCTCAATAAGGATCCTAGATTTGTGAGTATTGCTGTCCACTTGTGAATTTGGGTCAAGTATTGCAGAGGTCAAAGATTTATGTAGCAGGAAGACATTTTGGTGCAAGGCTCTTGGAGACAAGGAGCTTGTGGAATGGATGGGCAAGCCTGGCAAGACTTGGAAGTCTTGCATGTGGAGTGTGCAGCAATGGTTGGATGCAGCCTGCTTTCCTTCTTTGCTCCAGAGGCCGACAGCTAAAGAACTGCTAAAGCACAAGTTCATCACACGCTACACCAAGAAAACCTCATTCCTGATGGAGCTGATCGACCGGTTCAAGCGCTGGAAGTCAGAGGGTCATGGAGAGGATTCCAGTTCTGGCGACTCCGATATGTACGTACACGTTGATGCTGCACCCTGCTCACTCATTGGGTCCTTCTGGTTGGGAAAGACCTTGATGGGCATCAAGGCCAACCATTAACCCAGGCCACTACCATGACCCTTAGCACCACTTCTACATGGCTTTTTAATCCCTCCAGGACCAGTGCCCCAGGGTAGCCTGCTGCAAACAGCTCAGGTCCTTTTCCCCATCTGGGCTGGAAGCCTTAACAGTAGCTCAGGAAGATGTGGGACCATCTGTTTGTGGGAGCAGACAAGTGCCTGAAGAAACAGGCTGGGAACTCCTCCTGTTCAGTGGGACCCAGAGCTCTGTTCTTCATAGATTCATCATAGAATGGTTTGGGTTGGGAGGGCCCTCAAAGATCATCTAGATCCAACCCCCTGCATGGGCAGGGACACCTCCCACCAGCCCAGGCTGCTCCAAGCCCCATCCAACCTGTCCTGTTTTAACCCGTGGAGCCTCTTTGCTGAGTATAAGAAATCAGGAGGACTAACAAGCAACAAGTAGCATGTGCATGGCAAGTGAAACAAGGCTCTTGTTGCCTGTGTTTTATGCACGTGCAGTTAAATACACCCCCTTTTCAAAGAGCTTTGTGGGTTGCTGCTGATGTGGAGGGTACTGAGGCTGTGAGCCTTGGGTGTGGAAAGGGCATGTTGTGGCCAGGCTGCTGTGGTAGAGCTTCCCTTCACTTGGTGCTGGCAGCAACTCAGGTGACCAATGGCTCTGGGAGGTTGGCTTGGAACATCTCAGCCTGGCCCCTCAAACTGTGAACTTAGATTGTCTTGAAATTCTTCTAAATGTAACCAGCAGTTGAAGCTGTCTTCAAGCTGGCTAGAGCAAAAAGGTGGTTGTGGTGAGTTGGGAACATGATGTAGTACTTGCCTGATATCTCTGTGGTTCTGGATATGGGCTGTAGACCCTGAAGCAGTTTCTTTTCAAGATTTTTTCTGGGATAGGGACATGCCTGGAGCCCTGTGGTGATACACAGTCAGGTGGGGGGAGAGCTTGGGACTATGGAGTGTGTGGAGCTGAGGCTTTGTCTTGACTTCCCCCTTTTTATTTGCAGTGATGGAGACACAGAAGATGGAGACCAGGGTCCAATCTGGACATTCCCCCCAACTATTCGCCCCAACTCCTTGAGCAAGCTGCACAAAGGAATGGCTCTCCATGGCTCCCAGAAGGTCTGTTTGCCATCTTTCCCTTGAAAGTGGACCCAACTAACAGAAGCTTTTGAGGGTACTGGGGAAGCTGCTGGTCACTTGTGTTCTGTCTAAAGTTTACTTTAGTCTGGTATCAAGGGCTAGTGCCCCAGAGTTGCTTCTTTGTCATCATCAGGGCACTGCACTCTGGGGCTTTCCAGAGAGCTGGTAGGGGGCTGCCATCAAGGTACCACCAGTTTACCCAAGGCTTAGTGTTTGTGTGCCCTGGGAGCCTTTGCCTGTGCTTCTAACTTCTGTGTTGTCTTCCAGCCTACTGAGCCCATCAAGAGGCAACCACGGTCACAGTGTCTCTCCACCCTTGTTCACCCAGTTTTTGGGGAGGTGAGTAGAACCTTCTTGGTGTCTGCAGTGGCTGGAGACAAAGAGATACCTGACATGGAGGAGTCAAGGGGAAGGATCTGGAGAAGGGAGGTGGGGTACCTAGCAGGGTTGAGTGATCATGAACCCTTTGTTCAGAGGTCTATACAGAATGTTAGGAAGGTGAATATGTCCCTGGAGTGTCCTCTCCAATACACTCATGTTCCTAGAAGCACAGCATTACTATGTTGTCTGATGATGAGGAGCACTTGTTTCTTTTCTGTGTCCTAGGCTTGCTAGCCTAGCCCAGGCAGCTCTGGGCTCTGATGTCCCTGGTCCCTGTAGCTGAAGTGCAGCTCCTATCAGGGCAGGCAGGTACCTGAGCTTGCCCATCACTGGGCATCTTCCCTGCTGGATGCTGCTGCCCACAGAGCAGCTTCCTTCCACTGAAGGAAATGGGGATGGACTGGAGCAGGAGTTGGCTTTGCCAGTCACCAGGCCATCTTCTTGATTCATCCTTGTCTGCTCTTGCTGGCACACCAAGGCTAAGGAGTTACCTGCTTTGTGGCCTGGGGAAGGTGGATAGAGAAAATAGATTTGGGAAATCTACCCAGTTTCCCTGCCTTGTGCTCTGCGTGGGGATGTGGAGTTAGGCAGAAGCCCCCATTAATAACAGGATAGTGTCTGTAGCAGCAGAGCTGGATTGTCTCTCCAGCTGTTTAAAGGGAGGAGAAGAGGACACGAGTCATTAGGGGGCTACTGACTGTGGGCTTCAGGTGCTGTTTCCAGCAGGATGTAGGAAGGAAGGTTCTGCTTCAGAAGAAAGAGCCAAGCAGTGAATAAAAGCCTTTGTGCAGCCAGGCACCAAGTTCAGGCACATCCATATAGTGCAGACAACAATCATGGGAGATTGAACTGGACAGTGGTTAAGCTGGCAGACATGGCTTGTTCAGCACAAGGGTCTGATTGGTGTTCAGCTGGTTGTGTCATGCTGTGCACTAGGGAAGGGTCTGCTGCATCAGCTGCCTGTGTGAAGGAGGTGGGGAAATGCTGCAGAGGATGGGATTGTGGGTTTTCTTTCCAATGAGATACTCCTTCAGGCTCAGCAGGAGTGACCCAGCAGGAGCTCCTTCATGACAGATGTTTAACTGTTGCAAATTAACAGCTGAAATCACATGCAAGGAGACTTGAGGCTGGTGAGGCCTAGTTGGAGTGATGATGTGAACTGAGGCTTTTCAGCTAGGTCAGGTGCTGCACGTGGGGGTCTTGCTGGGTGGGTTTCCTTTCTCCCCTCCCTCAGGTGAGCATGTTGGAAGCCAAGTGGCTCAGGCTCTGTGGTGTGGCAATAGTCTCCCTTGGCCTTCCAGTCACTAGGAGAGACTCAGACTTGTTTGTGGTTATTGCAAGTGGTGGTGACTAACTCCTGGGGTTCCTGTCTTCTCTACCCTGCCTGTCTGCCAGCCTATGAGTGCAGCAGAAGTGTCTCACTGGTTCAGGTACAGCTGGAGTTCTGTGTTCTGTTACTACCTTGGAGTTTTCAGGGCTGTTGATCCATTTCTAATATAATTTAGTTTGTTTAAGAGTAGATCAGGGTCTGTTTATTAATGACTTTGATTGCCCTTAGCACCTGGAGGAAAGTCTGAGCTACAGCCACTGGAATTCCATCTTCCTGACCTGACAAAAAGTCCTTTTCAATGTTGTTTGTTTTTTTTTAAGGAGAATGTAGGTGCCCTCCTGGAGTCATACTAAAAGGGAAAGTGACTTAATGGCTGCACTGCCTGACCACTGTGTTCCACAGTGAGACAAGGAGCTAATGCACTGGTTCTGCTTTGCAGCTTAAAGATAAGCACAAGCAGACTGGAGGCAACGTGGGAGCTATGGAGGAGCTGGAAAATGCCTTCAGCCTGGCTGAGGAGTCCTGCCCAGGCATCTCTGACAAACTGATAGCACACATGGTGGAGAGGGTACAAAGGTAAGTGTCCTGCACAGTGTGAGCTGGGGTGGGGCTGGCAGAAACCAAACCATTGTCATACTCTGTGGCTGTGGTAAAGGCTGGTACTGAGCAGTCAGGACACCCAAGAAGTGCATATTGATGATAGCTGACCCAGCAGTCCCTAAGTTTCTTCTTCCAACTGCTTTTCACTTAGTGGAAGCAGTTCTTCTTGCCTCACAAGTCCTTTCTCACCCTGAAGAGGTTTCTGTAGTGTAGATGAATGGTGCAGAGCACAGAAAGGTGCTGGTGTTCACTTTCATCTTGCACATATATATGACATCCTTCTGGTCCCATTCCCCAGGTGGTGAGAGCTGCAGGATGCCAGCAGGATCACTTCTGGAATAGGATCTGTTTCACTGCAAGGAGTGTGCTTTACAGCACTATGTGCAGCCAGTCACTCTGCTTGTCCAGCTTCAGGTGGCACCAAAGTGCTTCTTTCCTGAAGTGAATTACTTACTAAACCTGTAAAGGAGTTCAGGCTGGTAGAATGGAGTTCCTTCATAGAATCACAGACTAGTTTAGGAAGGGACCTCAAAGATCATGTAGATCCAACCCCCCTGCACAGGAAGGGACACAATTTGTTTGTTGCTCATTCTTGGTTGCTCAGCAGATGCTGTGTCAATCCTGCCTCCATGACTGGCACCAAGTTCAGGCACATCCACATAGTGCAGACAACAAGATCAAATCCTGGTCACAGGTTTATCAGGCTGTATTTATTTGTTTTAATATTTTATTTTCATCCTTTCACATCAAGCTCTCCTAAATCTCTCCCTTTCCTCACCAGCCAAGAAACTTTTGGCCCCTCACAGGTTAGAAGACTGGGAGTAAAGTCTTCTGCTGTATGTGTGACCAAAGGAGCCATTTGGTGCTCTGGATGCTAAATGTAAACACAGCCCAAGCTTTACAGTCTTGACACCCTTGAACTTGGGCTTTCTAAGCACTTCTGATGGATTTAAGCTGGCACAGTTTGTGCCTTGTTCCTCAAGTATCCATGGGATGCTGGCAAGCAAACCTTAGATATTAAGGACCCAAAATGACTGGCCATCCTTGGGGGCTTCTGTTACTAAGTCATTCAAGCTTTCAAGCAAACATGCTGTGAGTCTGCTTAGGTCCCTCACCTAATCATCACTTAAAGCTGAGAGAAGAATGCTCTTGTCTCCTGTCTGACCTGTCAAGGTCACAGCAAAGTGTCCTGGTGATGCCTGCAAGATCTTTAGCCTCAGGTTGCTGTGTAGGGCAGCTGTCTCACATCTGTCAGCCCAGAAATGGCACAGCTGGATGGTGCAGCAGTGCAGGAGGATGGTGGTTTGGAGGTCTGCAAAACCTCAGAGACCCTGGTTGTTCCTTACTGTAACACACTAGTGCTCAACATTTCCTGTTTGCCTAGAACTGAGTTTTTCAAGGCATGAAAACCAAGTGCCACCTTGGCTCTCTGTTCAAGGGCTGGGTTTTTGTTTTTTTTTCTTTTAGGAATTCTCTGTCTAGCAAACTGCTGGTGGGAGTGGGGACAAACACATCCAGACTTACCTCCTCACCCCCAGGCAGTGGCTGGTGCAGTCACGTGGGCTACCTGCCAGGTGAGGACAGGGACAGAGGTGACCAGTTCCACCTGTTCTTCCTTGCAGGTTTTCACACAGTCGGAACCACCTGAGCTCTGCCCGCTGACACCTCTGCCCCCTGCTGCTGGTTCGAGGGGGGAAGGATTTTTTTCCCAGCTTCCTAAGAACTACATCTCTAATCCAGACCCACCCTCTGCTGTTGGATGTAACCTTGTGTTACGGACTCCAGGACATTTCAGAGCCCTCATATTACACACCCTTTCCATGATAACCCAGGGTGGGGTTTGCAATGCAAGTACAATTTAGACCTTTTGCAGAACCCGAGATGGGTGGTCTAATTGTTTTTACAATGTAATCAATGCAGTTTTTAATTGTTTCCCTATGGATGTATCCATTTTGGCTTGGTTTGATTCGCTGCTTGTTATTGGTCAATGCCTGGCTGCTGGAGAACAGGGAGATTCTATGTTTCAAAGGCAAGTCTGATGGACTCAACCTCCTGCCCTTCCTAAAGGAGTGTTTGTGAGCAGTCATGCGTGAGTAGAGGTATGTTTGGAAGCTCTCCATGCTTTACAGCCTCTGGGAAAGTTAAAGCAGCTCTCCCATTGTCCTGGAGGATTGCTTCAGCTCCTTCACACACTAGTAATGAAAAGCTTTCCAGTATATCAGCAGCTGACCTGAGCTGCTGCTGTTCTTTCCCAGCTTGTGGTTTCCCAAGAGGATGGGTTTGCTGACTGTACTTGTGGTTCTGGGACATCATCCAGTTCAGGCAACAGCAGAACTTGCCTTGAGTCTCCAGGGACTAAAAGGCAAAGTGGTAGGTGTGGTTTGGGAGATGGTGGAGTTCTCATCCTTGCTGCTTCCTGCCACTGCAGCAACTAGATAGGCAGGTTGGGCAGGCATGGTCTCCTAGCTGAGCAGACACCCACTGTGCATGGCCAAGCAGTGCAGAAGAATTTAAAAACAGGGGTAGGAGGGGGAACATGAGAGCCAGAGGCACTGACAGGGCTTCAGTTCAAAAGGGTAGCAGTGCTTGGGGCAAGGAACCTGTCCTCTGCAGAAAGATATGAACTGGCTGGCAGCAGGAGTGTCCTTGTGGTGTGGCTGGGGGCTTGCAAAAGCTGCTCCATGCCTCCATCCCCTGCTCAGCTTCCCCTTTCTGGCTCTTCTTTCAGTCTGGGATCTGAACTGGCTGATGCCAAGAGCTCTGCTCCAGTTGACAAGCTGTGGTGGTGTTTGCTAGCAAAGAAAGTAAAGCATCTGCTGCTGTAGTGGCCGCTTAAGGTATTCCAGCGGAGCCATCCCCAGGTAGCTTTGCTTTCTGTGTAACACTAGTTTATAAAGCAAATCTTTAATTCAGGTAAATGTACAGATCTTAAACCTATACTTTAAAAGTCTAGAAAAACAGACTTAGGAAAATAACTCCCAATAGCTGGTTGCTTTGAGATCTGCTCTCTAATTGTAAAGATATTCCCATTAAGTCAGCAAGATCTTAGACCTCCAGACCTTTCTGTCTGGGTGTTGGTGTGGATGATGTGGCTCACCCCAAAGCCACCCAGAACAAAAGCTGTAGCTATTCAGCATTTTGGTGCAAGACAGGCCACTTGGTTAGTAACTTGGCTTGGTGTTTGGTACTTTGATTCAGAGCTGCAGACTTTAAGTGCTGGGCTCAACATGGCTCAAAAGGCCCAGACATTCCCTCCCCTGGTGTGTGGTGTTTACTTTAGCTTATGACTATCCTTTCCTCTTCCTCCCTGATGGATAAATACAGGCTCAGCCACCACCACCAACTCATCCAGCAGAGGAGGTGGCACTGTTTGATCTTCATCTGCTGCAGTGTGGTGTCTCTCTGTGGTGAGAAGTCATCTCAGAGCCTGCACTGATGATGAAGAGAACAAACCCATTTGATTCCTCAGGAGAAGGGAGTTAAATAGCCAGGAGATGTTGCTGAGGTGGAAGGCAGAGGCTGCAGTCCAGCAGGAAAGGTGGCTGAGGGGGCTCCTGCTGCTTTTCGAGTCGCTGTTCGTGACGGTAGCAAATCATGTCAATAAGGTACCTTGTGTTGTTCCTCACAAGCACTGCAGTGTCACGAGTCAACTTTTTAAAGGAAACATCCCCACAAACTTGGTCCAGTATTCAGAGCAAAAATGGTTTTACTTTTTAAAAACGTTGAAAGGGATCTGCCACTTTCAATAAAGTAACGAAACGAAGGAGGCTGCTGGGGCTTTGTTTTGTTGGGGGGGAAAGTGGGTGAGCTGCTTTTCTTTGCCTTCTTCTTGGTCTTCCCCTGCATCTTCCTGCCTCAGGAACATCTGACAGTGAGATGGCCTCAGGTGAGGACTTCTTGTGCAAGGAGGGAACAGAGCCAAAGGGCTGTTTGTTACAGGAGTCCTTCCTGCTGCCATGCCCTGGGTTGAGGGGAGGCACACCCGGGGTGTAGCTGTGCAGGGCGCTGCAGGGCTGTTCTTGCTGGCATCTGGTTGTTGGTCTGTAGCATTTAGGCTCAGGTTTGACTGTAAAAGCTGCAACCAGGAGCTCTCTGCCTCCATCTCACCCTCCCTTTGCAGGTGTGAGGGTGATGGAGCAGTGGCACAGTCTCTTGCTGCGGATGGAGCAGCCGATGCCAGGTGAGCCGAGAAACACAGTCTTGGCAAACTACTCAGGAATTTGACCACTCTAAACATTTTAAATCCTGGCTTTAGGGAAAGCTCTGCTGCAGTAGGTGAGAGCAATGAAAGGCTGGGGTTAAAGGCCAAGCCCCACAGCAACCTGCTCCTGCAAGGAGCTACTCCAGGCTGTGACTGACAAAGGAGCTGCCACTACCATCCAGGAAAACCACTGGATGCAAAGATCCATTCATCCATGAAACCTCCTCTCTCAGGTCCAAGGAAAAGCACTGCTGCTCTGCAGGTGCCATCCAGCTTCCCACAAGCCTGGGGATGGTGGGCTCAGGAACAGAAAGGCTGATAAAGTTTTATACCAAGATGCTATTTATTTTCAGCAGTCACAGTCAGCTGCATTGTATCTAGTCAATCCATGTGTGTACAGGTACAACAGTTAATTAAAAAAAAAAAATGAAGACACTAATAAATTAAGTACATTTAACTTACATGGGACAATGGTCACTGTGACAGGGGTAGTGAAGGCTGGATCTGCAGTCAGTCATCTCCTCCAGGATGCAAATTCCATGTAAGAGGTCTGGAAAATCCCTCTGGACCCCCCTCCCTGCAGTCCTCATCCTGCATATGTTCTAGACCATAACCTGAACCAGCCTTGGAGAATGCACATGCTGGCCTCTGAACGTCCCCTTTTCACAGGGCTCTCCACACTCCTCCATCCTCCCAACATCCAACACTTTCCTTGTTCTTTCACTACACCACTTCATTGTTCCTTATTCTAATACACAGAAACTTTTCTATCTAATATAAAAGTAGAGTTCCTAGAGCCCATCAAAGCCACATCCAACAGCTTTTTGTGGCACTTAGCTTATTTCAGTCCTTCCACAGAGGCAACTGAAGGTGACAGCTTTTACAAAAACAGAACAAGCTACAAACCTTTCAGATTTAATACAGAGATTTAATAGAGTCCCCAGACACTAATGCTCCATCTGGAATCCAGTGACTTTTGCACCTTCATGAGAAACAGAAGATGGATCCCACCCCAAATGTAAAGGTAAGAATAGGTATTTTCAGAAGTCTTTGTGTGACCCAAGCACAAGTAACAGTGACTTTCAGAGAAGCTTGTTCTCCTGTATTGCTTAAATGCCTTGAAAACATCCCCCACATCGGGGTGGGGAGTGTGTTTGCCATCCCATGCCTTAAGCAATGCCTACTGCAGGATAAAGAAACTCTGGAGCTGTGACATGAAAATAGTGATTGACCTTCTTAGCATGTGCCATAGCAGAGTACAGAGGAAAAACCACAAGCCCAACCTGTACCGACCCACAAGACACCAAAGCCTCATCAGCTGAGCAGAGGGCCAGTCCTCTGACTTCCCCCTGGAAAAGCTTCTAGAGAGCAGAGCTGTTGCACGAGAACTGCAGTTCCTGTTCACAAGGAGCTGTGTTCACACCTGTGGAGCCCATTAGTCTGACTGTGCCAGCAGCAAGGCAGGCTGTACAGCCAGCCACGCCAGGCCTTAGGAAAAGGGATTGCTGGGAGCCAGCAAGCCCTGGCTGGGAGCCCATCACACACTGACAGCTGCTGTTTTGCTCCTGTATATGCTGACCATCCAGTCAGAATGTAAAAACAAGGTGGCATCTGCAAGGGTTTTACTGTACAGGTGCAAGGGGAACAATAACCCTCCCACGACGGGTGCGCGCTGGAGCTCTGCGGTTGTTGGCTTCTCTCTGAGGAGGTTCAACCTGAACAGACTTGACCCTCTTCCGTACCATTGGGAAAGGATGTGATCCTTGTTTGCAACTCCCTTGCTCCCACTTTCTGTACCAGGTGGAAAATGAGCTTCCTGGTTCTGCGTTTTATCAACCCCAGAGACTCCTGTTTCCACCTGCCTCTTTTGTTGATGTTTCCAGCAGAGATCCAGCTCTGCCCTGCTTCAGTCTGTGTGACTGTCCTTCTCATCTTTTGGGAGCAGCAAGCTCGACCTGGCTGGAGTACTGGTGGCTCTCTTGATCACCTCCATCCACCTGGCAAGAAAGGACATGAAAAATGCTCAGCCCTTCATTCACAGATGCATCATCTTTGGTTACGAGCTGCACCCTTTTCAAAGTTTTCTACTTTTACAATTATTTTAGGGAACTAATTCTTCAAAAACGTTGCTTGAGATGCAGTAAATACAGAGCAGAACGTGGCTGCCTGTCCAAGTAACAGCTTCACAGTGCTTTGTGCTCCAGAGAGCTCACAAATAAGTGGTACTCTCCCAAGGAGGGGGAAGTAGGTGACACCTTCTCAATGAAACCACACTCCAAAGCATCCAGTACCACCCTGCAGGGCAGAATACAATGCGAGGGTTTCCAACAGCTGAAGTTCTGTTTTGTACCTGATGGATTCACTTTGGATCACATGTGGAAGCCCCTAACAGCAAAGCTAAGCAGAACTGTAGAGAAAGCAATGAAGTGAAAAAGAGCACTGCATTTGTTGCTCTCAACCTTGTGTTACAACCCCTGTTTTCAGAGACTGAAGAGGAAAAGAAAAAAGTATCCTTGCCAGAGCTCTCATGAACTAGAAATCTGACTCCACAGCCCTTCTACCTGTGCTGCTCCCCAGCTCCAAGGAAGCCCCAGACTCCTAAGACCAAGCAGAGCCCAGAGCTCTAGATGCAGGCACCAGCTCTCCCCCCGAAGGAGGCCAGTTTGGCAGAGAAGGCATCGATCCCTGAACATCATCAGTAGGAAGAGGAAGGGAACTTCACTACTGAGAGTGTGCTGCAAAGTCACTGGGACTAGGGGGCAGTCAGGAGGAAAGAGAGGGCTGTGGATGATGTGGTGAGTTAACAGCACGTTACATACCAAGACAGACAGAGAAAGCAGAAAATTACCTCTCAAAGGTGTATTTGCTCTCTGCCCTGAAGAAATACACATGGGACTTGAACTGCAGCTTGAAGACAAAATCCTTCTGAATGCCATCTGCCTCCAGAGGGGAGCTGACTGCATAGCCCAGCAGTGGGAGACTGGCCAAGGGATAATCATCCTGGAACAGACCAAGAGCCCAGCCCTTAGTGCAAGGCATCCCCTGCCACACAGCTCAGCCCAACACACACTCACTCCTCTGTGCTGCACAGGTCAGGCCTTTGCACTTTTATTTAGGAGAGAATGGGAGAAGGAGCAGCCTTTATCTTTTGCAAGGCCTCTGATAGCTTATGATTCAAACTTCCCCCAACTCCTTTCACTGTTTTTATAGTTATTTGCTTCTGTTCCCTGCCCACTACTGCCTCCTGGGCTGCCCCCTTCCCCCCCTCCACACTCTCTAGAACAACAAACACAGATCCAATAGGCAAGTTAAAATATCCCTCCCAAAAGAAATGTGCCCTGAAGGCAAGAATAAACACAGTTTATTGGGTTCATGAGACAAAAAGGCACAGGTTGCAGTGCATCTCAGCTGGTTACTGTACAGGCACTGAAGGCACCATGGGCAGAAGAATCCCTGATGCCTGTTCCAGTGTGCTGAAGCCCAGCAGGGACAGAAATGGAGACAGACTGACCAAGGGCTGCCCATGCTTTCACCTCTGTGAGTTAATGGACAAAGAGACATTTCAGCCCCCACCCACAGAAGGTCAGTATCATGATCAGGATTGGAAATCCTGAAAAAAATTCTGCAAGAAGGGCCCGTGGCCTTACAGAGACTGGTTTGTTTACAAACTACCTCTTCTTCCACTTCAAATAGCAGTGAGCTGCACCCTGAGCAGAAAGCCACTGACCCCCTGGCTCCCACCAACACCCCAAGCCCCATCCCCTCAGCTACATTTGCTCACCTGATGTGTTTTGTAGAAGAACAAGCAGAAGTTGGTGAAGACAACCCACAGTTTCTGCCAGCCATTGCTGTTCTTGAACTTCCTCAGCAAGTATCCAGAGAGCTGGTTCTAGCATGGAATGACAAAAACACTCTGTGAAACCCCAGCTCACTGTCCTGCAGGACAAACCAGCTGCCCCAGATAAAAAGCTTGAGGCTGCCCTGCTATAAACTCCCCCTCCTGCACTTACTCCCCTGTTGTAAAAGCCCTCCCAGATACTTCACATGGTGACTGAGTGACTTTGCAGCATCACTAATTCACAACTATCACCTTATGAACTAATTAGTGATTTCTCTCCACTAATAGCAAGTTCCCCTTCACATTGAAGCATCTCAGCACAGTGCCAGGCAGCACACAGGAGGGTGCTGCACCCTCCAGCAACCACCCTCCTTCCCAGCCTACAGTCAAGGGACTGGTGACAACCACCAGGGTGGCCATCCCTTCAGCCACCCTTTTTCACATGCACAAAAAACGACCTAGAACAGATTGTGCAGGAAGGAAAATAAAGCAGAGGAGGAAACAGAGGGTGCCAGAGCTGTGGACAAGCTACACGTGGCAGGTAGGCAAAGCCAAGCCCAGCATGGCAAGCAGGGAAGTTGGACATTGCTGCCTTGGAGTCAGAGTCATCAAGTGCTTGTGCAGCAGGGTAAGGAAACCTGGGGCATGGAATGACAGCAGATGGATTTTGTAATTAAAGACAGGACACGCAGCAGTTCTACACAGGGAACCATTTTGGGAAGCAGAACTAGGAGGAAATCCTGTATCAGCAAGGGAACATGAAACCTGCTGCTGGTTGGATGGGGCACCCTCACACTAGCACACATGGGCTGCTCACAGAGTGTAGGAAGTGAGCAGCAGGACATTTTCCTTGGCATCCCATGGCTCCTCCCCACTAGTGCAGAACTTGAGAGGCATTTTTACCTGGATCATGCACAGGTAATCAGACAGGGATAGGCTCTGGTTCCGGTACCAACAAACATGGGTGATTGTGTTGGGCCGTTGGGCCTGGCCCAGCAAATAGCGAGGAGGAAGCTCTGGAGAAACAGCAAGAGAGCAGAAAACTGAGCAGAGAAAAGGGGGAGAGAAATAGAAAAAACAGAACATTAGGATGAGAGAAGTGATGCAAGAAAGATGTCTGTTAAAGGAAAACGGATGGTGGGAAAAAAAAATGATGGTATTAGAACATGGAACAGATGGAAGCAAGGGAGCTGCAAGAAGTCGCACGTGTGATCCCAGAGCCTGTAGCAGGGTGGTCTCATTGTCCAGGTACAGACCAGCCAGAAAGAACCTTTCCCAAGGATACCAGCAGGGGAAGGAAGGCTTGTCCCCACCAAGAGAAACCACTTTCTTTGCCAGCTGAAGTGCCCAACTTCTGGCCCTTAAGCCTAACATCTGCCGAACTTCCTTTACTGAGCTGATGGAGAAGCTCTCCACATCACTGACACCCAGGGAATTCCATGTCTGACTTAACTCCCTCCAGGAAACAAAAAGTGCCTTAATGGCATGGCATGGAAAACAGGAAGGTACAAATACATGGATTCAGGGCTCTGCCCCATTGCTGTTTGTCTAGTTAGTGACCTCCATTTTCTCTTCATGGTATTTAGGGTTCTTCCCACTTCTGGAAGTCTTCCAAGCATGTTTGCCTCCAGGAAGGTGTCCTACCCAACTGACCTTGCCCAGCTGCTGCCTGAGGTGAAAGCACACTGTCAGTGCAAGCAGCACTCTGCATAAGGAGCACTGAACAGACTCAAAGTCTGCAGGATTCAGTCCCCAAACGTGCCACCATTGCTGCATCAAGCCATGCCCAGTGGCAAGACCCCAGGTAACAGCAGCTCAGCAGGCACATAAGAAATCTCTGCTCAGCATAACATGACACTGCCATAAAATGGCACGTCCTAAAGCTTCCTGCCCTGCCAGAGACAGAAAGGCAGGGGAGTCATATTCCCATGGAACTTAACTCTTCTTCACAGGATGCCCAGGGAAGCTGTGGCTGCCCCATCCCTGGCAGTGTTGAAGGGCAGGTTGGATGGGGCTTGGAGCAGCCTGGGCTGGTGGGAGGTGTCCCTGCCCATGCAGGGGGTTGGATCTGGATGATCTTGAAGGTCCCTTCCAACTCAAACCTTTCTGTGCTTCTATGATTCCTAATTCTAGGTGCAGTACAGCAGCTAACCAGACCTCAGTACAGCTGAGTCCATCTCTAAAAGGAAAATACCATGGCCAGGTATCTTATCCTCCAGGGTTTCCTTTCAAACTCCCCTCCTTCCGTGCCTTTGCCGAAGCCCGGCTGCCAGGAGAGCAGACACACAGACATGCACAGAGAGGGGCAAGCAAGAGGCCTTTTAGTGGCCCACGCTGTGCCGGGATCAGAGATGCTGCCAAGGGATGTGGGAGATGGAGTGGAGGCCAAGTGAGTTGGGATGGAGAGAGTGAGAGGTTGGGAGCTGTGCCCTGTGGGTACCTCGACAGCCACACTGTGGTCAGTCATGGAGACGCTGGTGTTGCGGTACCAGCACACGTGCATGGTTGTGTTGGCACGGTGGTGGCTCTGCCTGTCCAGGGAGCTACGAGAAGAGTGTATGTCATCTTCAGACTCCTGCTCTAGAGAGACCTCATCAGAGGATCCTGAGGGAGGAGAATTCAGCATCGGTTTAAAAGTGTGCAATAAAAAGAGCCAAGGGAAGCAGGGATTCCTGGGGGAAAAAAAGACTTCTCTCCAGCAACGGTCCTGTTTTGAAATGCATTACATGGCTCCTAAAGGCCACCCTGAGCAGATCATTTTGGCTCTCATGACTGGGGCAGCTGACTCAATACTGTGTAAAACAAACAAACAAAAATCCTCACACTTCATCTTCAGTGGATTCTTAGTGAGGAATAGGAAAAAGTGCTCCAAGAAGGGATACTACGTGTTCCAGCACATCCGTAACACCAGCAGGGACAGGCACAGAACACTGGGCTATAGAAGAACTTGCTGATCTCCAAAGACATCAAAATTCTGGACAAGAAAAAAATACTACAGGGTTATGTTGAGAAAAATCTATGTAAGAGACAAATAAGGATCTTATAAAATCAAAAGCTCTGCAAGTGGAGCATCTCTGCTGCATTAAAGCTGCCTGAAACATCAGTCTAGGAAAACAAGCGCATTTCTTCAAGTTAAAATAAAACAAGAGCACAATAACTCTCCATCAGCACATGAATTTTAAAAATACTCCATTTATGTCACCAAGTTCACAATAGGACAAATGAAAAGGACATGACAACTGCTGCTTTTCAAGAAGGCAGGAAACACCACTTACTGTTGGAGCGATTGCATAGAGAGTTTTCCAGAAGCATGTCAGATTTCTCAGTAGATTTCTTGGCCATTTCAATTGCCATGTTCAGGTCTTCCATCCACTTCCCCATCTCCAAGCGAGTACTGCAAGACAAACAGTGTGAATGGAGACCCCCTCCAGCCTGGAACACTAGGGCTGGTTTGCAGAAGAAAGGCACAGCTCACTGCCCAGTACAAGCAGCAGTCCCTTTCCATTAAATAACTAAAAATAACATTGAAATTCCTCCATAGCATGATCTTTCCAGACAGGAACCTGACCTCATACAACCTTCACTGCTGCTACTTCATGTCTAATAACACACCATTTGGTGAGATAAGTCATGGCTTTCCAGAGGACACATGAAGCACCCCCTTGGCTCTGTACCACATGATGGAACAGGAACTTTTCGAAGGCATCTACCAAACTGACAGGGAGCTGAGGAAAATAAATGTTACCTTGCTGCCACCACTATGGTTTTTTGTGCTGAATAGATGGTGAAGCAGTGTGGGACAGCCCATTCATTCTCACTCTCCTCCACCTGCAGAAAAAGAAAAGGTTTTTCTCATCACTGCTCAGTGAGAGATAAACCCCAAAACTGTCTTCCTTGGCTGGCTAGAAATCCACAATATGATTACAACCTGGGTGCAGTAAGTGAAAACCAGCTACTCTTTTATGAGTACAACCTACTTGGAGTCTATTTTGGCTCTACAGAATAAACTAGATTGTGCATTTCTACTGGCACCATCTCTAGCTGCACAGCACCACATCCACCAGAGCAAGAACAGGAGGGTTCTGGGCAGGATTCAGCTCATGACTTACCGGTGGGTCGAGCACTATCAGCTGCAAATCAAACACAGAAAGAACAATCCCATTAGAACAGGGGGGGTTGGGAGGCAGGAAGACTGATTATATGCCTTGGTGTGTGTATAGGGGGAAAAATTCCAGAACAAACCCCTTGTTTCCAAATCAGCCTCTCACAGCAGCATGAAAATCAGTTGTCAAAAGGGTGTGCTAGCTGTTTTGAAAATGAGATGGGAGGAATAACCTTATGGCCTGCAGAGAAGTCTTTGTTTTGCACACAGGCTGGGGCAAATGAATGAAGGTCCAGTCCACTGGCTGCTGGCACTAGCCTGGGAGCAGCTGCAGCCTTGGTCCTCATGCCCTGAAGAAACTGCCCCAACTTGCCTTAAAGCAAAGTCTGTGATGTAACTTGAAACCACTTACCAACATGCCATGCAGAGGAAGGTGTCCATGGATTTTGAACTGATTTGTCCCTGTAACCCCTTTGCTTGTGTACAGTAACATATCTGAGAACTGAAAAAGGCAGGAAGGACACAATCAATATTCTGAAGACAGCAGGCCTAGGGCCAAGTAGTTTTTGCTATCTTTTTTAAAAACAGTTGCTTAAAGGTCAGTATAGATGCATGAAAAAAGGCCATTTCTCAGTCAGTTTGCCCCACTTTGCTTAAACCCATTCTTTCATTTATTTAAAAGAGAGGCAATCTGTTAAATTCTGTTAAAACTACATGCCATGAAGGCAACAAGCTGAACAGACAGTATTTTCACAGTCCCACTAACTCAAAATCCCCCAGAGCTCAGTTACAATTGCTGATTTTCAACACTACCACATGAGAACACCCTTTCACAACCACTTTATCTTGAAGACTTTGGGTTTATGGAAATGAGAAGGAACACTCACCAGAAAGAACATCCGCTGCTGTAAACCCTTCTTGGTGAGCTTGTACAAGCAGCCTTCCCTGATGAACTCCTGCAGCAGAAAACAGAAAGCTAGGCAAAGCTCTTCCTTTCCCAAATACAGAACATTTTAATGGTTTTGGGTTGTGGGTTTTTTTTCCATCCCAGAGTATGCAGAGGTTGATTGGTGCCCAGCAATGATCTCTAACAGATTTGTTCCATGTTATGACACCTGCCCTGCTGTTTTGTGAAAGAATCAGCTCCTTGCTGCAGCCAGCTTTTAAATCAGTGAAGCAAGAGAAGGAAAACGAGCAGAGTTCCTGTTGGGACACCAGCAGTTCACCTATCACACTTACATCCCACTGTAGTGACTGCCATAGCACCCCACAAGCACCTGTGATGCTCCTTTATTTATGCTCAGTATATCTATCAAAAAACAAAGAAACAAAAAAAACCAAGCAGGAACTAAACAAACTCTTAGAAAAAATAGTCAGTGACACCAGTTTTGCCCAGTGATGTGGGTCACTACTGCTACATTCTCTGTGAAGTCCCAGTCCACAGACAGAGCTTGCATGAGGCTGCACAAGTAGACCTGGGAGTGGACTGAGTACATGACATACTGGTTCACACTCAAACACAAGAGCACAGGGCCCAGCACACCCAGCATCTGCTGTAATGGCAACACCAAACTGCAGGCAGAGTCTAAGCAGAGGCACTGGAACAGGGTTGCCTAGGGAGGCTGTGGATGCCCCTTCATGGCCAGGCTGGAGAGGGCTTTGTGCAGCTTGGTCTAGTGGAAGGTGTCCCTGTGCTTGTGGGGGGGTTGGAACTAGATAATCTTCTAGGTCCATTCCAACCCAAACCATTCTATGACTGATTTTTGATCAGGACATCACCAAGACCTCCACTGGACCTACTATAAAGACAATGACACAAAGCCTTCACAGTCACCTATCAAACAAAGAGGCAGTGCTGGCAAATACATGGTTGAAAGGCACTTCCTGGGCCATAAAACTAATAAAAGCTCTCAAAACTCCAGAGAGGTACTTACCCTCCCAGGTGCTGTGAGGTTATCTATACCAATCAAGTCGTGCTGCAGCTCTGTCAGCTTCTGGAAATTCTCCAGGCGGATCAGACTGTGCTGCAGCTGAGATGTCATTTCTGTCACCTCCTTCAGTGCATCTGTAAGGAAAAGGGCACCAAGGGGGATCACAACAGAGCAGACAAACCCAGGGCACTAATTTCAACCCTGGAATATTGAATCTGAAATTTACAGCCAGACTTAGAAGAGGACAGAATAGTTCAGTTGGAAGGGACTTACAATGATCATCCACTCCCAACCTGCCAGCTTCTTCAAATGTATTTTATAGCTACCTAGGGGCAAAGTGAAGACTGGCAAGCAACTTCATGGTGCTTCCTATGCCTCTGGAAATGACTGCATACCTCAGATTATGCACATAAAAGAAGTATTTATCATGTAGCCAAAAGTAAATGAAAATCATTTAAGCCAACTCTTTCTGCCAGAGATTACTTGAGAAATTAATGGGATTTAATCTTCAAGTTTTTGACACTACAAAGGCATTCTTTTTTTCTGGTCACATTTTTATTTATAAATGATGAAAAGTTCATGAACAGCCTACTATATTCTCCACATAAAAAAGGGCAAGAGAAATGGACTAAGTTTCCAGCTTTAGCTGAAACCTTAAAATCCACCAAGATTACCATGAGAAAAACACTTTCTGAAATGGCAGAAAAAGCATCAATTCTCTGCAAAAAGGACAGTCTGCATCTAAGTTATCTTTTGCATTTTCCAAACTAGCAGTTAAGGCAATTTTCTGCCTGTTGCTAAAAGCTTCAGAGCCCTGCACCACAGCACTGTAGGAGGGTAATGAAATAGGGTACCAAGAAACTGAAAGAAAAACAAAGTTGAAGTTTTGTGGGTTTTGTTTTTGTTGTTGTTTTCTTAATTACACTGCCTCCTGCCAGTTCTCTGCTGTTCTACTTGATATATTCTGTTTTTTTTTCCCCAGGATATTTAAATGACAGTGTTCACTAAGCAGTTTTGTTTTCAGCAATCTAAATTTCTGTGTACTTCACAGACCTGCAAGTGAGATGTGGAGGGGTCTTGAGTGGATATAAAAAGCATTCACATTGACTTTGTAGGCCTAATGCTTCTTGTCTTCCCCAGGGAACAAGAACAACAGGAACATTGTGCAGCCTGGCCTAGTGGGAGGTGTCCCTGCTCATAGGGATCATCCCTGATGATCTTTAAGGTCCCTTCTAACCTTCACCACCCTATGATTCCATGAAATGGGAATGGGGTCCTGGCACATTTAGAGATGAGTGCTCACTCACTCCTGCAATCTGCAAAGTCCCGGTGCTCTGCTGTGTAGTGCTTGCAAAGTCTCCCCAGGATCAACTTGTAGTGCATCAGCCTCTGGATTGGCTTGAGCAGAAAGGTGTTGAGGGGCAGGTAGCAAACTTTCTGCAGCTCAAACTCCTTATAAACCATTTCCAGCTTCTTCAGGCGTTTAGTTGCTTTCTCCAGTTCTGTCAGGACCTCGTCATGCTTCTGCAGGTAACTGGTAAACTCCTGTTGAATCAGACAAAAAATGTTTTGGGTCAAATAAAAGAGTCTTTAATAGATTCCACAGTGAATAAAGGAAAACAGGCACTGCCTGCTCCACTTTTGTCTCTGACCATGATTAGATAAACCAAGATTGCATATATTCTCATAACTATTATTAAAAATAGCATCACAACATTATACGCTGATTAAAAATATTTATAATTTGGACTGAAACAATCTTGTGGAACAGTGACTCTGTAGGGGAGGAGTTGGAGCTGTGCAAATATGGAAGAGAATGTGAAGGAAACAAAATCATTTTTCTTTGTCTTCTGCTGAATAACCAATGAACAGCCTTTTCTCAAGGTAAACATAGGTGGTTAAACAAACAACGGAAGTATAAAGCCTTGCTCTAGGTAGGTCATTATGCTTTCATTTTAATTTTTTTATCAACAAGAATTGTTTGTAAGTCACGTGGACATTACTAATTACTGAACGTTGAACTCTCATCCTTGAAAAAAGGAAGAAGTGACTCCCTGATCCTGAGATTCCATGGTTTGAATCCTCCCTCTACCTTCAGAGTGCGCATATTCCTGAGCATGACGTCTCCGATGCGCTGGTAATCTCCCTTCATGTGAGCATTGGTTTTTCCTTCCCTGAAACACACACAAGGAGATGAAACAAGAAGGTCAAGCACACAGGAGACCAAGAAATTTCAGCTTCCTCCCTCCATCTTCCCCTGCACTTCAAAACAGAATATTTAAGAAACACTTCCCAGGTATCTGCGTATTTTAAAGACAGATTTAGTAGAATGAAGGGAATGACATGAATCCTACTCTCTCCATTTTTAGTCACTTGACATTTCCATTTCACTGTTAGGGTTGAAAACTTGGTGCAGTTAAATATGGAAGCTGTATGAAATAACAAAGCCATGCTTAGAAAAGTGAGAAAAGAACAGGAATGTATTTGTGTGAAAGTCCATTTGGGAGTTTAACCTCTCAGACTGTTCAAGGGCAGGTTGGATGGGGCTTGGAGCAACGTGACCAGGTGGGAGGTCTCCCCCCCCATGGAAGGAGGGGGTTAGAACTAGATGATCTTTAAGGTCCTTCCCACCCCAAACTATTCTCTGGTTCTGTGATGATGAATGAGCATCATAACATGACCCCACCTGAATTTATTAATTGATTTTTGTTCTTCCTTAGTTATGTTAACCACTTCCATTTGAATTATTCTCATGTATTACATCTCAGGTCAGGAGAAAGTAATCTAAAGGTTAAAAGACTAAAGACATGATCTCTGAAATAAACTGTGTTGCAAAAGATGAACTCTAATCTTAATTACCAAAAAGTGTTACTTAGATTTTTCACCTGGAGATTCATTAACTGGAAGGTACAGAAAAACACCCCCATTATTTGTTTGACCTCGTGTTCCTCCTCTTTTCTAAGGCTAGAGACACAACACCAGGTCATATTAACAGTTGGACTGTATGATCCTAAGGGTCTTTTCCAACCTAAATGATTCTGTAGTTACAAAACCCTGGGTCTGGTGTAAAATTCATCCAGCTACAGGATATTATGTACAAGGCAGTGCTTGAAAAACGGGCTTTTCAAAATGCATTCGGTATTTCTTTAAAACCGTAATTTATTAGAAGACTTTTTCCTTCATTTCATTTAAGCAGAAAATACCAGTTCAAAGCACAGTTTTGCCATGAGGAGGCAGGAAAAGGTCCCCAGGCTGGCTGCTCAAGCTCTGAACTGTTTGCACTTACCAGAGTGACAGTCTTTGCTCAATCTCTTTCAGAAAGCCTCGATGAAACTCATAAATTGGGTCTATGTTAGAGAAGAGTAATGTCATCAGGCCCTCTGGCATAGCATTCTCCTTGATGACTGCACTGCGAAACCACTGCCAAAAAACATCACAAATAATGATACATTTCTCTATTTAAGCAATTAATTACTAGCATAAAATTTTCTGCTCCTGCAGCGATGGGGGAGAAAAAAGTGTGTGAACAAGGAAAGAGCAGGAAGGAAGGAGAAGTGTTTAGGAAAGATGTAATCTGGAAAGAGGAAAAAGATGTAATGTTTTTCCTTGCCAAACATGAGAAATATGAGGCTTCTTATTGGGTACAAGAATGTTTCTTGATGCAATGATGAGATGGTTGGTAACTCTGAAGGGCAGTGAATTACCAAGTGGCTGCCATAGCTGCTGTTACACCACTGCTTGTACCTCAACACAGATACAACTGCTCTTTCATGAAACTTGGAGCTCTGTGCAAGTTACTCAGTAGCTGGAGACATCTTGTTGCATGTCACATACTAGACTTCTTATCACTTCCAATTCCCTGCTTTCTGGCCAGGACATGAATACTACAAAAATCCTCTGAGATGCCAGATGGTTCCCCCGTCTTTTAGGAGAAGTGCTGAGAAGCCTGTAGGAGGAATTTGCAAAAGATGAGACAACGATGGAAAGGACCTTGGGGTGCTGGTTGACAGCAGCTGAACATGAGCCAGCATGTGCCCAGGTGGCCAAGAAGGCCAACAGCATCCTGGCCTGCATCAGGAGTAGTGTGGGTTTGGCCTCTTCTCCCAAGTGAATAACGACAGGAGCAGAGGAAATGGCCTGAAGCTGCACCAAGGGAGGGTTAGACTGGAGATTAGGAAGAGCTTCTTTACCAAAAGATCAGCCAAGCATTGGAACAGGCTGCCCAGGGAGGTGGTGGAGTCACCATCCCTGGAGGGATTCAAGCAATATGTAGATGAGGCACTTCAGGGCATGCTCTGGTGGGCATGGGAGGTTGTTTGTGGGTTGTTTGTTGTTTGTTTTGTGGGGTGTGTGGTTGTGGGTTTGTGGTTTGTTTTCTTTCCCCTGGGCGGATGGTTGGACTCCGATTTTAGAGGTCTTTTCCAATCATGACATGTGATTCTGTCTGGTGCTTGTTGAGCTTGCAGAGAACACCTCGACTGAAGACGTATGGCATTAAGGGACCCAAACTTCTCCTTGATGAAATTAAAACAACAGCTTATAGGAACACAACATTCAGTTTTCAAACCTGGAATAAACGAACAAAAACTCAAGCTGTCCTCCACACGAGGACTCACTTATCTACTCTGGGTGAAAGGAGGGGAGGAAAGTAAAAGCAGCAACAAATAAAGACAAAGACAAAAAAGACAAAGACAAAAATCAAAGACAAAAAAGACAATCCTCAAACCCCAATGGATTCTTAATAACCTTTGCAATTGCAATTTGCTCTCACAGTCTGAGGGCACAAAGAGAAAAGCTTTCCAAGGACTAACACAGAGAAAACAGAGCTGACAGCAATGATCTACCAGTAATGATGAATACAAAACATGTTTAGGCTGTCCCTGTTCACAATTTTGAGAGAGAAAGTCTGCCTAAGACATCCAAATGATGTGGAGCTATTAGAGCTAACAAGAAAAGTCCAGAGCAGGTATCTGCTCTCCCACATAAGGGCCTAGAGAAGAAGGAAGGTAACAGCCACTTGGCTCATGAACTGTGCTTTACCACAGGACTTTCTTCTTCTGCTATCTGGAAGAAATTCCAAGTTTTTCCACATTAGCAATTACAAATCTGTTAAGAAAAAGGGACAGCATTATGGAAAGTGAAAAACTCTTACCACTGTAATAACTTCCAGGTCCTTTAAATAGGTCCGTTCTGTAGCAAGAATCTCCTTTGCTATGAAATAGGCCTTGTCAGCTGGAAAACGCTGAAAGGACACACAGTGAGCAAGAGGTATTAAAATATAACTACTCTATTTATTACTAAGCACAAGCTCAAACCTCACATACACTTCTTCCCCTTGCTGTGTGCCAATGGAGCACTTAAATGCTAACAGGGCACCTCTATTCAGGATTATATTCTCTAATACTGACTTTACTATCAAATACTATCAGTATTTCAAGATTCTTAAAAATAATGTCACTTTGTGAACTACCATTTCAAAAGCAAGGGAGCACTTTACAAAAATATGGGCACAAGCTGGAGCACAGGAGGTTCAAGCTAAACATATGGAAACACTTCACTGGGAGGGTAACAGAGCCCTGGGACAGGCTGCCCAGAGAGGCTGTAGAGTCTCCTTCTCTGGAGACATTCCAAACCTGCTTGGACATGTTCCTGTGAGATCTGCTCTAGGGGTCCCTGCTCTGCCAGGGAGGTTGGACTAGATGACCTTCAGAGGTGCCTTCCAACCCTCACCACTCTGATTCTGTGACTCTGTACAGAGGACAGATTTTGAGCAGAGCTCCCTGTGATGCTGGGGCTCCCAGTGGCTGTTCCTGCTAAAACAGTGGGAGGTGGTCCCAGCAGCAGACACCAAGACCCCTACACCAAGGGGCAGCAGAGACTCCTGCCACAACAGTGAGATACACACACCCCCAACCAAACCTTCAGCACAGAAATTTTTAACACTAACCAACAAGCACTTCTGTACTACCACAAAACATAACGTAAGCAACAACCAGTGAGCACAAAGCACAGCTCCTCACCTGAAACCATCACTCTTCTCATCATATAAAATCCCAGTCATGTCATTATCTTACCTTACGTTTCATTTCGTCGTCCTCTTCTATCCTGGCACCACCAGCATCACTGAGGACAGGACTCAGAAGAGGAGATGAACCCTGGCCAGCTGCATTCAAGTTCACCTGAAACGCTGGGTTCAAGCCCAGGGAACTCTTCAGCATGAGGGAAGAGAGCTGGGGATGGTCCACTGGGAGGCCTAGGTGGGGAGAGAACAGTAAGATGGAGTGGAAAAGGAGAGAAAATGGTTCTGAAGACAGCACATTTAAGAAGATCACCCACTGTTACTGTAAACCTCAACTCCAATCACACATTATTAAAAAAAAGGCCAAAAAAAAAGAAGAAAAAAAGGCATGTACACCTAAAGACTGAAGTGCATATTTCAAAGCAAAAGAGCATTCCCTGTGACCCAGCTACTGTGTGGCAGCACAGTAAAGACAGGCACCTTTACAGTTGCTTTTAAGAGAAGGGATAAATTGCTCAGTGTCTAGGGAAAAGTGCTCAAATCCCACTGGATTTTGTGGAAAAGCAGCAGGGTTCACAATTTAGGATTACACTGCAGTAGCAACAATGCAGTGTATTGCTTTTTAAAGTAAGAATTTTTCCTTTTTAAAGTAAGAACTCCTTTTCACTCCAGGGAAAAGCTACGACAAACCATTCCACTACTCTCCACTCCAGAAAAAAAAAATCCAGAGGTTAAAACTTGGTAAAAATGCACTCAGAAATCAGAGAATCTCCAAAACTGTACCAAAAGGAGAGGTAAACATAGTGCCATACAAAAAAAAAAAAAAAAGACCATGCAAGAGAATTAATTTCTGGCTTTTCTAAATATATGTATTAATTGGATGGACATAATCCAAAACTTGTCTGATGCAGGAGTAACAGGAGCTGCTTTGCTTTGGGTTACTAATTATCAGACTCTTTTTTATATTGCTATTTCATTTCATTTGTGGACTCTAGAGATTTCTGACATATAAGGTACCACCAGTGAATTATTTCAGCCTATGAACAGTAGCTGCTCTCCTCTCTCCTGCAGACTCCTCACAAACAGCATGCAGACACTCCTCAGGGGCTCAACAACTGCTCAAGAAGCTCTGCTTTTTGGGAACAAACAAAGGCAACAGACACTCCAATTATTCACGCTACTCCCACAAAATTCCTGCCAAACCTCCCCTCTTTTGTTGTTTGTTTTTTTTTTTCTGATCTTCCCTATGATAAACAGACAAGCTCTGTCAGATCAGGCAACTGAAAAGCACTTCAGTATCTACCATTTCACCAGGCTGCTCCGTGCTCACAACCCTCCCCAGCACCATTTGTTGTGTGTTACAAGCAGAGAGCAAGGGCTACATCCAACGGACAAACCGAAAATACCAACTCAGCGTTCCCAGACTATTGAGAAAATCATGTCAAAAGTCTTTTTTTAAAAAAAACAACAAACAGTTCCTGTGGATATCCAGTAACTCTTGACACAGATATGGGTGCTGGAGGAGGAGCTGGGACTTTTTGGTTCAGTACTGGCAGGAGGGGCTGCTGCTCTCTGGCTCAGGAAGCAAAAGCAGCGCAAGGCTCCGGCAGCGCGACAATGGCGAGGGAGCCCGAGCACATATTTTCACATTGACAAATGCAGGAAGCTAAACAGTGCTGCACTCAGTCACCTGGAAGAGATTCCTATCATCCAGGCTGCGGAGTTAACTATTAATACACTAGTCAAGCACAGTCATTCTGGAGTGGATAGCTTCCTTGTTCCCACTGCTTTTAATATTCTCACGGAAAAACAACGTCTGGCCTTTGTTTCACCTACACGGGGACAGGAGTTTATTGAAGTTTGCTTTTCCATGTCAGGGAGGCCTGAACAACAGCTTAAAACCAAACATGCTACAGGCTTACAGGGGTGAGTAGCTTCTTTAAATTCTTGGAATTTAACATGATGTAGCGACATGTTCCAGAAACTGTAACTTGAATTGCTTCTGCTTCTTTCTGACCAAATGTTCGGATACAGGGGGAGCAAAATGGATAGAACTTGCTACACACAAACCCCAGCGCCTGCCTGTGTCAATCCAGTCGTTCTACTTCTTATGACCCCCAGCAGAAGATGGCCTTTAAATTCATTTTAAACACCTTCTCACTTGTATCTGACAGCAAGAACCCTGCTGCCCAAAGCCAGAGGGATTTATGAAAGTGAGCAGCATGTTCAGCTCCTCGAGAAGCCTGAACAAGGAGCAGGACTCAGGATGCAGAAGCACAGAGCTTCCCCTCACTCCAAGCCAGGGAGGAGGGTCCCACCTACAGCTGCAAATGTCTGTGGCTTCTTCAGGGGCAGGACTGCCCTTCCCCTCCATGTCCATAGCTATAGGAGGGCACCCTGTAGCCTCCTGTTTATTTCCCGAGGATGAAAACAGTAGAGAATTCAGGAACTGTTAAAGCTGCAACTTGTAACAGGCTGTCAACTTAAATAAGCAAATTCTGCAAAGGGAGTTTCCGAGGTTAGTGTGACTTCCCAAATTGGTCTCTCCTAGGAAGGACTACAGAATGCAGTGGAGCAGGTTGGGTGAGCTTTTTTGCTGAGGTTTAAATGTTTTATATGAACTCAATATGATGACGTATTTCGGCCGCTGACGTTAAACCAACTGACACTTCCATTCTCACAGTCCAACAGTATTTCTTCACTAGAGCAGCACAGGGGGGAGCTCTCAGTCAAACAGGTAAGATGTACAGCAATCCTCTAGTCTCCCAGGGAAGGGTGGTGAAGGAAGAATCTGTGCAACAGCTGGAGCAGCCATTGCCATTTTCGACAGCTCTTCAGTGCAGGAAGCTCCTAATTAGGTAGAAATATTGGTGTGTAGATCAAAACCCATGAATTATTTCCTCTGCCATCAAACCCTGCTGCACTGAGGTCTTCCCTGCCCTGCAGGCAGCAGCATCTTCCACGTATATTACATGGGGCAATTCTCTGAGAGGGACATTTTCACCTTTCAACATTCTGCACTAAGTGGAAATTTATTTGTTCCCTACATGAAAAGTCATACCACAAACCTCCCAAAATTGGGAAGCTTCACTGTAAGCAGGAGTCAGGGTTTCCAAGCAATGACCTGGGTATGCAGTGACACAACCCAGCCCCTCACAGACACAACTGCATTCTGTACATGGCAAACTTCTGCTTCCACATCACACACAAATACACTGAACTCAATGCAACATCAAGAAATGTGTCAGTTCACTGTAATATTCCTCATACTCAAAGGTCTTTAAGAACACTAATAGTACTGAGTTACAATCACCTACCCTTAAGCAAACAATACCACAGTTTCATGTGATAAATGGAGGAAAGTCACACGTTTATGGTTACCTCCAGGATCTGAAATGACTACCCTTCTTTCACCACACTCCCCACCTTGTAAAGGCTACACCATTTGCAGGGAGGAAAGAACAGGCACCTGTGGTGACAGACTGCAACTTGTAAACCTTTACACTGTCACAGTGTTCAACAGGAATTTCTTTATGCTGTACTGACAGCTTTGACCTGCCTGAGCTCAAACTACCAGTTTGCACAAAGCTCTGTTGGCAGCATCACTGGCATGAACAGTCAGGGTTTCAACTGAAATCCCTCATTTATGTCAGGCACATCTTTTCCCTAAGACTATGTAAAATTGGTTTACCTTTGCAGCAAAATCAATCAAAGCAAAGTTCACCAAATTCAACCCCTGCAATAAAGTAACATAACATGCTATGTTCTAAAATGTGTTCTGAAATCTGTTCAAAAACAAGTCAGAGCCAATTCCACCCAGTAATTCCTCCTTGCTGAAAAGCAGTTTTTTGGAGTGGATGTCTTAATTTTTTTAATAAATTAAGCAAACTTAATAACAGGAAGAATTTATTTAAAATGTCAATTCAAATTGGCCTAGAAACCTGCTCAGTTTACTCATGCAAGTACTACTAACCTTTTTTTTTAAAAAAAACAATGTACGTGTGACTCAGGAATAGAGGATTTAACCCAGGCATTAATCACAGACTCCTAAAGGAGAAGTTTCAACTGAGAAAAATATGCAATTGCCTCCATATCCTATATTTAAAATGAAGGACATACTTGCAACAAAAACAAACATGCAGAAGACAGTTCAAGGGAACTACCCAGTTTGAAAGAAAATGTCTCCACAATAAACAGGATTCCTGTAACAAAATCTGAACTTTGAGTCCCATTTGTATCACCAGCAAAAGGTTTCCACAAAATAGTAATTTGAAAACCACACACTGATATTTGCCCCATCTGTGCTCTACCTGTAACAAAGGTGTAGAGGAGGAAAACTGCCTGGGCCAATTTGGTAATAAAACCCTTAAGAAGCCTTGACTAGGAGAACAAATATTTATTCTATTTCAAACACAAGGGTAATGAAAAATAAAGCTAAAAAGCCCATGTTGTCATTTATATCAAAGTTTTCCTTGTTTTATTGCATAAACAATTAAAATTATGAATTAGTACAAATCTGTAGGTTCATAACCAGCAATCTGAACAGACACAAAGATATTAAAAATCCCAGCATGTAATTCAATAAAACATTTACTGTATAAAAAAAGTTCAAGAGATCAATTAAGAAATTCCAGCCCTCTTTGTTTCCTTAAGGTAATCTTTCCTGAAAAGAGTAGCACCTGTTGGACTGGGGAGCCAGTCTCCCCAGGGTGTGTGTACCCCTGTACCTATTGATAAATGGGCATTCTGTGTTTCTTTCCACTCTGCAGGCCTGTCACAAGCCACCCTCTCAGCTGCCACCTGAGCCTTGTGCATTCAAGCAACAGCAGAATATTGTGACTTTGGCAAATGTACAACACCACCTTCCCCACACATCAGGTTCAATTAATGCTCCAGATTTGAAACCTGCAAAGCTACAGCTCACCTGGTGGGCTAATGCTACAGCAGCCCACAAGTAGATAAAACAATTAAATGGATTTTTTGATCCATGTTTGGAACTGCAAAGTCTCCCCATATTCATACAGAGAGAGTGTATGTATACCCCTACATACACACTCAGCATAGTGTGAGATAGATCTACTAAAAACTACAGGTAATGGCAGCTAAAGAACTACAGTGAAAATTGTAGTGAATAGTGATTCATTCACTCAATACCAGATAGTTATGGCTTGGAACTTTTTGCAAAATGACAATAATGGGAATGACTTACCGACAGGTTTGCATCAAAAAACGTAACATTCTAGTGACTTTTATTAGTGTCTCCACAAATTCTTCCCCTTATCAAGACTTGCAACTAAACAAACAACTACCACCAAAAAAAACCAAAACAACAACCAAAAAACCAAACCCAACACCAAACAAAAATTAAGCCACCAACAAAACAAAACAAAAAATATCCCTTAAACAAAATCACCTATTACCACAACACAAATATACACAGGAAAAGGATCAATACTTGGTATTATCCAGCAACTCTGAAATCCACTGGAAATTAAAGTGAAAGTTGAGAGCAGATTCATATATCATCTGATTCCATCCTAAGATAAAATATTTTAAGTCCTGGGAAATACACAGCATGTATTATTTGAATGAGTATTTTAAAATTACAGAGGCTACATATGACAGGTAACACAGGCTAGTAAACTTTACCAGTGTTAAACTGGGTGGTGGATACATCAGGGAATATTCTATGACCCATGTTCTGTGCAAATTCAGAGTTCCACTAACTGCATGCACAAGATCAACAATGTTCTGATTAAGTGCTTTATGTTTGATACATGTGTTCAAGCATAGAAGGGTTGTAAGGATATACATAGAGGACTACAGGTGCAGATTAATCTACTCACTGAAGACACACATTTCTGAGTGTCTTTTGGTCACACTGGAATGCACAAGTACTGCAAGAGAGCAAAACCTACCAGCCTAACTCATTTTGAAAAGCCACTAATATCGACATACTTTCTACAGCTGCATGTATTTGCTAAAACAGGAAGACAGAAGTGGAAGGATGGAAAGCAGCCCTGTTTTACTGAGGAGCAGGAGCAATGGCTTCAGCATGCTCCCTTTGCTGAGCTACTGCTTCAACAGCTGATGGATATACAGTTTGGAGCAGCAGAACAACCCTGGAAACCCCAGCGGTTCTCCATAAAAAAAACCATACCACTAAAACCTGTTTATCAACTAGCATGTAAGTACCTAGATATGTTCTCCCCAGCCTCCTCCAGACGGGGGCAGAAAGCAAACATGAAAGAACGTACCTTTCAGAAATGACACTGTTGGAAGGAGGAGAGGATGACCACTCACTACTTGTCACACACAAGTGAAGGTTTGCACCTAAGCTTTCATGTGCTCTTACCACAGCTCCTCAAATTCCTTCTCAAAGTGAGCATGCATGGGATGTTCACCAAAGATATTTTGATTTTTTCTATGTAATCTCCCCCTTTTTTTCATGTCATGTGACTCCCACAGCAGCTTTTGCTGCACAGGGTCTGCAAGGGGCCAAGCTCTCTTGGTTAGGTGGCAAGCACCAATTCCACAGTTGCCAGCACACTACTCACCTTCCTGCACAGGAAACCCATGGGGTCAGGATTAAAACACCATCAGTACAAAGTTTTAGTAGTATAAACACTACAGAAATAAACCAAAACCAACTGCAAGGAGTAGCACTGAAAACTCAGTGGCACCACTGGTACTAGGGACACAACCACACTGCACCCAAGTGCACCAGTTCCCTCACGCTACCCAAGACAAACAACAAAGACAGACAATGGTGAGCCTCTCCTTCTCACCTCCTCCTGCCACCTCAAGAGACAGCTGGGGAGAAAAGGATGCCTGGCATAGCTCTAAGGCAGTAAAATAACTCACAATTGGTGCCCGAGTTCACTGTGAAGCACTGAGCAGCTCTGTTCCCTTGAAGGCAGGCTGGTTTTTCTCCATCTCTACTGGAAAGTGAATCAGAACTTATCCCTCTGGAGAAAATTATGAAGAAACTCTTCTCACAGCTTCCTGACTATAATAAAAACTCTACTTAGGAACTACATTTTCTCCTCCTTTGTGCCTCTCTTGGAAACCACAAATAAAATGATAGAGCTAAGCATGCAACTATGTCCTCAGAAGCCATCTAGCTTTGAAAACTAGAAAAGCCCAGAAAGAAACCACATCAGCTATATGCTATCCACTAGCAACAGCACAGAGCAGCTGCCAGGGGCACAGGCAGCAGCACCCAGCTCTCTCACACAACCTGCAAGTACCCCATGGTGTGCAATCCCAGCAAGTGATACCAGTCCAGAGGTGCTGACCAGCATTGTCTTTGTGCAAGCATCCCAAATCCAGGTATCCAGAGCAGCTGGATGATGAGAAGGATCAGTGTTCCTGGTGGCATGTCTAACTAAAGCCTTCATCTGACCAGCTCCATACCTGGGTCAAAGCTCCCCTCACCCAACCACCTCTGTTCTCACCTCTGGATATACAGATCTTTCTCCAAGCTAAAGGACCAAGATGCTTATCACTCCCATTCCTTTAGAAAACAAAAGAAGCATTACATTAAGACTATGATTACTTTTTAATTTCTTTAAAAAAATCCCTGAGATTTAAAACTGCCAATAAAAGATCCGCATAACTGCAAAATACAAGAAGCAAAACACTGAAGATGCCTTTTCAAATTAACTACATTGCAAGAAAACATCCTGGCAAGCCTTCTCTCAGGATTGCCAAGTGTGGCTATTGAAAACAGAGGCAGCTTTTCCCCAAAATCTTTTGAAAACCTAGAGATTGTAGTTGCATTTGTTCCCATATTAAGCAATTCTAAAATATGTAGAGAGAATGCCTGTGATTGAGGCACAGAACATAAAATGGAGGCAGACATGGTTATCTGTAAATAGCTGAATTCTTTTCTTAAGAGATAAGGAAATAAACAGCTTTCCTCTAAATCTTTAGGTAAAGGTGTTTGTCCCTGACTCTTACCACCTCCAAGAGAGTTTGCAGGCAGAAGTATTTGTTTTCTGTTCTTCTTCTTTTTCAAACTACATAATGTAGTTAGCTGTGGGAAGGAAACCAACTGCCTAAGAACATGCTTCAAGGTACCAGCTCTGGACCCAACTGAGGACCTCCTCCAAGTGCCTCTTTAGAAATGTCCCACCACGCATCCACCACAGCATCTCCACAGGTATGAATAAAGTCACACGAAAAAAAGTCACCCACAAAACCGGTACCACTTACAAACAAAAAAAGAGCAGTCAAACTGCTGTACCTTCCTGTAGGTCCAAACTAAGACTAACTGTAAACATGCTTTCATTTTCTGTGCCACTGGCAAAGGAGACAGATTTCTCAGGGAACAGCAGCAACTCCACTCAAACACAGTAACCACAATGTAAAAGCAAGTGCTTTGAAGAATCATCATACTTTAGTAAAAACTACACTAGAAGAAATGAGTGACTAAAGGAGGTTTTACCTCCTCCTGTTCTACCATACCTTGAGAGGAATTCTCTTGATGGTTTAGTTACCAGAATTTTGAGAAATAATAGTATTTTTTAAAAAATGTTTGAGTAAAGAATGAAGGTCTTTTAACGATATATCAAGACCACATTTAAGAAAACTGATATGAATAATATTGAGTATAAAGTTATGCTTGTAAGCTGCTTATTTTGGAGACATTGAGTGCACTAGTACTGCACTCACTCCTCCTGGAAACTGCAAAGGACTCAAAACTGGGCAACAGGGAACCCCAAAACAAATGGCTGAATGAGAAGATGCTTCCCATCACAAAGTTTTGGTCAGGTGTTATATATTTCACACTCCTGCTTGTACAAAAGCAAAATACTATAAAAAAATGCTATTACAAGCTGAAGCTCAGAATTTCACCCCCCCTGAATCCATCAGGTTGGACATTTCATAACTATTACTGTTTTGTGTCAATAAATGCTGCTAAATTTCATATGGCCAGTTCAGTAACTGCCTTTTCAATTACACTTTCAAACTCACAGATCAAGTCTCATGCCAAAGTTACCTGACTAAAAAACAAATAATCTGTAAAAGCAGTGAAGCTCTAACTGTTGCCTGCAGTATTCACTCCTCCTAAGATCTCAGTTTCTCAGGCAGTTTACACTATTTTTCTGAATACAGTTTCTATTTTAAAGAAGAAGTTAAAGCTAAGAGCAGGTTTAGCACCACCTGTCTTCCACAGATAAAGGACACTTTCATCAAGTCATTTATAAGTGTTTTGATTTTTTTTGCAGAGTGATTAAATAAAGAAAAAGGTGAGACAAAATGGAATGGGGATTAAGTGCTTTTATAGTCTTTGCATATATCTCCACACTGCTGCAAAGCAGAAGGTTACTTGTTTGTTGCTTAATTTCTGAAGGCACTTTGAAGTCAGAAAATACAATGATTGTCTTCAGAAGAAGTTTTGGTGACTGCTGCTTTCCTTTGTGTACACACTCCCTCTTCTAAAGTTATTTATTCTTCAAAGTATACCACAGACATGTTGCATAGGTTGATGTTTTAAAATTTTCCTTCATAGTTGGTTTGAAGATTGTCCATTTTTTGGATCGTGGAAACAAAAAAAAAACAAAATGAGGATTCTCACTGCATAGCAGGAAAATAGCTAATTCACTGGATGTGGCTGCTTGTTAACAAGCAAGGGCAAAAGTGACTGTTGGATTTGGTTCCTGGAGGAACTGCATATTATATCAGACCCTTGCAGATACGTTTATAGTCAAAGAAATCCTTCAACATACTGTAGTTTGTGATGTCTGCATGAATGAACTAGCTGATGATACTTGCAGTATTTTGAGAACATCACAGCCTATTAGAAGACATTCTTGGATGCACAGTGATGCATACAATGGAGCAGCAAAGCTAGGATGCTTGGAGGGAAGCTGGAGAGGTACTTTGGAAAAAAAAAAAAAAATCAATGACATTATGTGATTTAAAGTCCAGCCATTGGATTAGAGTTTTCTTGCTTAAAGTGACTGACATCACACCTTCTGCACTTCTAAGCCTGAACAGTATAGAGGGATCTATCACAAAAAAATCAAGAATCAATCAATTAATTGGCATGTGCCTTCTCCGTCCAGTCTTCTTGTGTGAGATTTTTTAAATTATTCTGAAAGTCAAAAGCAAAATTTTCACTGGTGGCTTGAGCAAAAGGGTTGCTAAAGAAAAGGTTTACATCCAGTGGTGCAGCAGTTTCGGAGTCCCAGGAGTCCGTGTCTGTGCTGCTGGAGTCTTCTGTGGTGGTAGGAGGACAGCTCAGCTGCTCCAGCTGGTCAATAATGTCTGTGAACTGAAAGGCTGAGCTGGACTCAGAGTGGACTGAGTAGGCAGGGAAGTTCACCATAGAACTGGCCTCTGAATGGTTGGCAGAGCTGTAGGTGTGCAGGGAGGAGGGACCATTGAGAGGCAAATTATTGAGGGAGCTGCTCTCAGAGCGGTTGTTGATGAGCGAACTCGTTTCGGAAGGGCTCAGGAGGCTCTGCATTCTGCTTGCTTGGGCCTTCACCTCAAACAGCTCTGAGGTATCTGATGGTCTCTCATTGCCATTGAAATCACTCCCTTCTTCAAATTCAAACTCATCTTCCATATTCATATCTACTGCTTCGGTTGAGTACCTGTCAGGGCTTGACTGAGAAGAGACTGTATTTTGCTGCAGGGCATCTGCAGTTAAGCCAGGAGACTCTGACACACACTTGGAAAAATCAGAGCCCTTTAACTCTAAACCACTGTACACGTATGTAAATGCCTCAGAACCCCCAGCAAAAAAGGACATTTCTGCTGGGTCATCATCAATGAATTCCTCTGACACCTGTAACTGTGAATTTGTCAATGTGAAACGAGGGGCACCCTGACTGCCATGCTGATGGTCTCGTTCAGCAAGGGAAACACCTGTGGTAAAGTCATCCTCATCATTGTCATTTTTACAAACAGCCACCCTGTTCTCCTTACTGCTTTTCTCTACATCTAGATCTAAACTGCAACCACTCTCAGAAACAGGACAAGCAGGGTTACAGTTTCCTGCAACACTACCAAACCCAACACCTTGGAGCATGGGAGATCCAGGCTGCTGCATCAGTTTCCTCCCCACTTCTTCTGCTGGTGCTGCAGTGTTTTTTTCTGGGATCCTTGTATATGGTGCTCGGGGGTCCAAAGAGGAAGGGCTGGTTTCTGCAAAGCTGGGCAGGACAGGAGTAGGAGTGGCCGATGAGTGAACTGAGTGGAAGGGGGCAGCTGCTGAGGCAGGAGACCCTGGGGTTCTCAAGCCCTCAGTGAATGGGACACTCTAAGAGGAAAAAAAAGTAGAAACAAAACACATAAAAAGGTTTTTTTAACACAGAAAAACAAAAGCAACATCCAGTTCCTGATGCAGAAGGATTATGCGCGCTTCAAAAGAACCCACTTTACAGCAGACAGTACATTGCACACAGAAACAGATCCAGCAACCCCAGTAAGAAGCAAAGTCTTTTTTTTCCTGAATTCTGGTAACTGGATGGAAAACTAAATCCCTGTATTTTATAGCCTCTGCTGAAAAAGCATCCACAAGAGAAAGTAACACAAAACAATGACAGTAAAATCCTGTGATCCTTAACCCCTTGCGCACTGATTGTAGAAGGCATTGATGCAATGAACATAAAGACTTTCACAGGAAGCAGTTAGATAGCACCTCAAGACAAATTAACCCTCTGAAATAATAACATACAAGAAAGCATGATATTTTCTTTTCAGTTAAACTGAACTCTGAAAAGGAAAACATTACTCACTTTATAGACTCCTTTAGCTACAACTACCAAAACTGACACCACTCATGAAAAGAATTAAAACCATGTAAAGATCAAACATGAAATGGATTCCAGACAAATGCTTCACTCAGATCACCTTTCCTTCACCATCCCTTGGTTGCCAGCTTCCCTGACTGCAATATCCAAGTGCTGCAGCACTGACCTGTTTCGGCACGTCGGTGTTCGAAGCGCGAGTGGATGCTCTGGCTTTGCTGTGCCTCCTGCAGAACAGAGAGCACCCTGTGAGCTCCCAAGGGAGCCTTCTCCCCTCCCTACTCAGCTGGCTCCAACTCTAGCAGCCAACAGAAGCATCTCAGGCTGGATTTTATCATGCTTTGTTAATAACTAGTTGAGCTTTTCAAAGTCGAAGGAGTCGCGAGTTAACGCAGGAGTAAGGAACATACAGAAAACAGAATAAAGCAAGATCCAGATCATTCACACCACTGCAGGACAAGTCAAGAACAACTTGGGGTAGAAGACTAGATTAAACAACACATTTAGTTTAACTTCTTCCTTTGCCATCAGTAAAAACATCTACAAGCCAATGGCTTCAAATACAGACTTGAGTTAATCTGTAACAATTTTACTAACAACTTGCCAATTCATTCAACCACATAATTGATGGGACAGAAAATTCTGTATGTTACACTCCAAAAAGTGGCATCTTGCATCATTCTTCTGGTTAGATTCTATGCCAATAAATTACTAGAAAATCAATCTGTCACATAGTCATTTACGAACACTGAAATACAGGAAGAAAGGGCACTGTGAATATATCAACTACAAAAGTATTTGTGCTTACCTTTCATATGGGGTTTTCTTCATCCCACTGTCCTTAATATAATCCACTAGTTGCTTCTGAGTTCGTCCACTGTGAACCCACAAAAACACAAACATTATGAAATGCAGTGGATGAGAATTACAAATGGAATGGCTTTAGAATACTTTGTCCTTTTGATCTCATTTTCTAAGACACAAGGAATTCAGCTTTAATAAATCTGTTATGTTTCCTCCTACCTGTATCTGAATGATGACCCTCTGGTGAAGAACACTGCTTTAGCCTTTGGCTTTGGCTGATCAAAGAGCCTAAAGAAGGTGTGATATTCAACACAGATTTTCCAGAAGTTTTTACATTCATCCCTACTTCCCAAAAGAAACTCCAACGTGTCTTGATATGGGCCCTGGGAACAAAACATAATAATCCACTTTAAGAAATATGGATTGTAAAGTAAGGAACATGAAAGAAGTTAAAATATTTAAGTGAAATAATAGCAATTATAACATTATTTTTCCTTAGAAGTTCTGATGCTTGTCTTACTTCCTGAGATTTAGAGGAGACTGGATAACACTGTGGATGTTGGAATACAATGAAATAATGAAATTTCACATGAAATTTGAGGTTCTCTTTGTAAGACACACTACTATACATGCAGACAGTGTGTCCTGCTTCAGGTTTCCTTGGCACACATAACCACAGTATGTCCAAACACCCTTTTCCCTCATTTTAATACAACCCTATGTTGAACATAATCTAGTTAACCAGTGTGGAAGCACCAACAACTTTGACAACACCTGCAATCAAAAACATCTACTGTTAAATTAGCCAAGCATGAAAAATAATACTTCTGCTCTACAGATGTACAGAAAAGATAAGGCTGTATCAAAACTAATCACACAGTCCTTAAAATTAAGCTCCAACAATATAATCTCACCCATCTGTTATTTCCTGAGGTGTATCAGGTTTGAATGAAGGGACTCTACTAGATTTTTCCTAACACACTTTGACCTAAACAACAGAGATTTACTATTTCAGTGCTTAAGTTGTTTTAGTTCATTTTGACCATAATGGATCAGTGTTGACTGTTAACCTCCTTTTTTATCCAAGGTAAATATTAAATTAAATAATCATAGAATGGTTAAGGTTGGAAGGGACCTTAAAGATCATCAGGTTCCAACCTCCCTGCCATGAGCAGGGACACCTCCCACCAGACCAGGCTGCACAAGCCTCATCCAACCTGGCCTTAAACACCTCCAGGGAGGGGGCAGCCACAACCTCCCTGGGCAACCTGTTCCAGTGCCTTCCTACCCTCACGATGAAGAATTTCTTCCTGATTTTCCCTGAGGGAAAATTCTTCCCCCAGTCTGTATTTACGCCTGGGGTTGTGTAACTTTTTCAGAATACAAGTACTGAGACAAAAATACTTGGGTTTTTTGTTTGGGGTTTTTTTTTCCCTATCTTACAGTACACATGAGCATGCCTATGTCAAAGATAAGCTGAGGCTGATGCACAGAACCTAAAAATCTAAGACAACAGACATGGGGTGAGAAAGGAAAGACTGTTACCTGCATGATGAATCCAAGCCTACCCCACTGAAGCGGTTTTAAAGAATTACAAACTCTAGAATTTTTCACAACAAAGGTGTTTTTTTTTCAACACTGACCAGCCTATTACTATATTAAAACTTACACAGACCTCTGGGTGAAGTTTAATAAGGAATCTTTTCCTCTTGAAGCTCAGTTTACGGACCTTCGACCAGTTGAAGGTGTTGATTTTCGTATTACCCTGAATTAAAATAACAGAAGTTGGCAAAAGTTTCAGCAGTAAGAGCAGCAAACAAAATTCTGTTGTGGGCGTATAGACATCTGCAAGGGCACACACACACCACCCCACAGCCCATTCTGTTGGATTTTTATTCCTGGTGGCAATATTCCCTTAAACAATTGTATCTTTCAGTACAGGGATAGCTACAAGTGTTCAGTGTTTCTGTGTCTCTGTGCAGACAGTAGAAAACTGAATGAAAATCTAGAAAACTGATGGGAAAGGAACATTCCAACTCCATCAATATTCAGGATACGTTATGGCCTGAGAAAGATGAGGATTATCATTTTATTTAATGTGCTTTCCTTTTCCTCTGCACAGAACTTTAGACACACTCCTCCAAGCTCACTTTTCCAATTGGGCAGTACAACATACTGAGGAGTACTTGCCACACATGCTAGGAATCCTGCCAAGCAGTCTTGCTCATAAACCCTGCTTATTTGGCTAAAACTGGGCTAAAACCAGGCTCTGCCTTCACCCGGCTGCCCTATATCTGCCCTCCTTTCCCCATCCCACTGACTCCCAAAGCCTTCCCAAAAGGAAGGACCCTGTCAGCACTCACTGCTGCAGCAATTCTCCTGTCGCCCTCACAACAGCAAAGGGATATGAAAAATGGTACTTCAAGAGAAAAACCCAAATGAGCTGAAATGATGGAAACTTCAGGGGCTGAGAGGTCACTTAGGAGGACAAAGGAATTACAGGACTGCAGGGGCTGATGAACCTCCAAAGAGAAGCTGCCCCACTGTAACAAAATATCAGGTAAGACACAAAATGAATGGAAAATGAGTGTCCAAACGGAAATAGGTTGGACACCTACACCTGTGTTTTGAGGGGGATGGGGGAATAATCTGATCACATTCATGAACAGAACTCTGATCACTGAGTCACTTACTTAATACAACAAAAGTAGTAGTTCTGATTGCTCCCATGACTTCCAATGAAACAGCACTTCTATACACTAAAGCAACATCATCCCAGCAAAAATACACTGCAACACTAAAACAATGGAAACTGTCCCCAAAAAATTCAGGATTCCAGGCCTGTACCAAACAAACTGATGATCCATAACTTTCAAACAGACAACAAAAACCCTTCTACTTCATTGTCACTGTTGGTTTTGATGCTCTTCTTTCTGCACCAACAAGGTGAAACTGCACCAAATTGCATTTTGGGGGCTTAAATGACATTCCCTTAACCACAAAAAAATGTGCCAAGCTTTAAAATCATCACAGACACCTAAAGTTAAAAGGATAGACTTAGTCCCAAGACGTGCTCATGGACAGACACCTACCCAGTCCCCTACCCCCACCTTACCTGAAATACCAGCACACCCATGTGTGAAACAGCTAGATTAATTTTGGTGCCCTCACGGTCAGATGCAAGGTGGAATCTGATGCCATACATCTCCAGCTTCCGAGCAATTTCAAGAACTTGGAAGTCAGATTCTGCAGGAGTTTGACCCCTATAGCGAGGACGAGAAAGAAATTTTTAAGAAAAGAAAATTTTAAGAGCAATCTGATTCTACAATATTGCCACCATGGCTAAGACACTTAACTCAGGCACTAATTGTAAATTCTCTATCTCTTCTAGTTGGGCAGTTTCACTCCAATTTAAGTATTACACTGAAAGTTGTGTAGTAGGAGCAATATGCAATGGCAGATGACCAAGACTGAAACACTGGAACAAGTTTCACAGTTTTTTCAGTTTAGAAACAATAAAGTTGAACACATCAGAATTCAATCCACAATGCTCCTTCCTCTGCTTGTTTTTATATGTGTTAGATTAGAATCATCGAGCCATTAAGGTTGGAAAAGACCTCTAAGATCATCAAGTTCAACTGTCAACCCAACATCACAATGACAACTAAACCATGTCCTTAAGTGCTACGTCCACATGTTTTTTTAACAATTCCAGGGATGGTGACTCCACCACTTCCCTGGGCAGCCTGTTCCAATGCCCAACCACTCCTTCAGTATAGAAATTTTTTCTAACATCCAACCTAAACCTCCCCTGGTGCAACTTGAGGCCATTTCCCCTTGTCCTGTCACTGGTTACATGGGAGAAGAGACTCACACCCTCCTCCCCCTCACTCCAACCTCCTTTCAGGCAGCTGTAGAGAGCAACAAGGTCTCCCCTCAAACTCTTCTTCCCTAGACTAAACAAAGGAGATCAGGTTGGTCAAGCAGGATCTTTCATGAACCCATGCTGGGGCTGATCTCCTGGCTGTCCTGTGTATGCCGCGTGAGTGCACCTGAACTGCTCCATAATCACCCTCAGTACTGAGGTGAGGCTGACAGGCCTGGAGGCCCCCAGATCCTCCACAAAGCCCAAGCAAGCAATACAGACTACTACAGACTCTGGCGTGCACCAGTCACAGACTCAGCCTTGATTTCCTTCTTCACAAGTTTGCTGAAGGCAAACAACTGACATTTTGTTTTCCTGTATCTTTTTTTTTTTTCCCTTCCCCCCCACTCTTCTCCACGAGGGGGAGTTCACTCTGCTGTAGTGCAATTTTTGACTGCTTCTCAAGATCAGGAGGGGTGTCCATAGACCATGTGTCCAGGCTCATCAGAAGAGTCAGTGGAGGGAAGAGGGAGCACCCATGGAGCAGGAGAGGTGCCTGAAACACCTCCTGCCCAGGTCACAGAAGGCACTGCAGAGCTCTTGTGCCACCAAGCATGTGAAGGCCAAAATACAGATCAGCATGTGTCATTTCAAAAGCCCTGAAATGATCTAGTGAAGCACCAGTACTTGTATTGATGAGATCTTTTCCCTAAAAGTCTAAACTGTCCCTATCAGTTCAGAAGTCCTGACAGAGGGCCTAGGATACTCCAAGAACAAGCAAATGCTGTCATGAAAATATAGGAGTTCTTGCTACTGATCCTGCCCCAATTATGCTGTGAAGTAACAAAAAGTCTTTATTACAAAACCAAGCCTGTCACATGAGGCAGTGTCTGAACTAAAAACTTGCTCCAAGACTGCACTACTGCCCAATTTTAGGCACAAACAGAATCACAGAATCACAGAATGGTTAAAGTTGGAAAGGACCTTAAGGATCATCAGGTTCCAACCCCCCTGCACAGGCAGGGACACCTCATGCTAGACCAGGCTGCACAAGCCTCATCCAACCTGGCCTTGAACACTTCCAGGGAGGGGGCATCCACAACCTCCCTAGGAAACCTATTCCAGCACCTTACTGCCCTCATGGTGAAGAATTTCTTCCTGATGTCTAACCTAAATCTACCCTTTTTCAATTTGAAACCATTAAAATACAGCCCAGGAGAATTAGCTAAGGCAGGCAACCCTTCTCCTGTGCTAGCTCCATGGAAACACAAGCAGCACAGGACCTGCTGGAGCACTAGGAGTGGTGATCCTGCTTCAGTCACAGCTGCATGACTCCTGCATCCCTAATGAAAATGATTAAAAATAATAAATAGTGTGTTACTTCCAAGCAAGTGCCACATGAGCCCCCTACACTAATGCAGTGATTGAATTGTTCCTGCAAGGTCCAAGTTCACTAGTACAAATGTGATGGCACATGGAAGATACAGGGGATAAAAAGTCACTATTACTCTATTTACAACCAACTAGTACTGAAACCAGATACAAATTAATGCACAAAGACAATTTTTTTAAAATCCTCTTTTGGAGGAAATGGCTTCCCTTCCATAAATCTGTATTCCATTTCATTAAAACAGATGAAAAACTATTTGTAGCGTCATCTATTTTAATGTATTGTGTAGTGCCAACCACAACATGGGTACTAAAGGAATTCTCCAGCTACCCTGACTTGCCTTTCTGGGCATGCTCCTTAAAAATTCCTCCTCCTACCTACCTGTAGTCATGTCTTTGATTAAACAACTTTTTTCTTTTTGCTCCATATAGATTTCTTTCAAATATAAATGGAGAAAATTAAGGTGAATGATGACTACATTTGAATTTATCAGAAACAGGGATGACAGCTAAACATATTAACTGCATGTCTCTACAATCCAGAAATCATGAAACTTGTCTAGTATGTTAACACTGCAAAAATGGAGGTTGTTAGAAGAAACAATGCTTCTTTGATTCTCAGTAAAATGATCCTTAGACTTAAAACACACACACACACACAAAAATGCACTGAGAAAGGAAGCCTGAATGCACAGACACTTAATGACAGGATTTCAGCACTATTCTATTGCCTTATTCATTCTGGAGGGGAAGAAAAAAAAATAAATCTAAAACATTACAACAGGAAATCCAAAATTTATTTTGCCAGCTGCAGAAAGCAGGGATTTGGTGAAGTTCCTTACTTCACAAGTTCAGCCCATGTTCCAACCTTACCCAAACGTCAGGATTATAAGGCAGTGTATGTATAAAGGGATTGTAAGGAGCACACAGGATGAAAAATCTGATTTCAAATGGAAAAAGAAATGCCAAACTTGACAGAGTCTTGTAGTTGCATTTCTACCAGTGTTACCATCGCAGGTACTAGCTATGTCTAACAGCTTAAACTGGTAAAGCAGATTTCTCTTCCCTTACTGAAAAGAGTAATGCTGGAATTCATGTTTTTACACTGGCTTTAGGTGTTGCCAGCACTTCTGCCACAGATGCCTTAACTGTGTTAAAATAGCTGAAGTACCATGGTTCCTGGTTATTAAACACACACATGGCCAAAGATCATAAATACTCTTTTTGGCCACAGCTTCCTGAATTACACTCTAATAGCACTCTAAGAACTCCCACCCACACCAAATCTTGCTATAATTCTTCTGAATAGAGAGACAGTAAGAATGAAAGTGGTGCTTTGGTTTTTAAAGAGGATGTTCAGGATGCTATGGTTGCTGGGTTTTGGAAAAGAGGGTTGGGAAGGGAAACAAAGATTCTGATAAAATGGCAACTAGAACATTTGAGCTAAATAGTAGTAAAAATTCTTCACAAACAGCCTAGTGTAACTGATTCAGAACCACTGGCAGTTATTTTACATTCCATTAGCTATGATCCAAAGCCCAGCACATCTCAGGAAAAATGAAAATAATAATTTTAAGAGTATTGACATGCACACAACCTGCCTGAACCTACCAAAGCAGAAAGAGCCTGGAGTGGGGAAAGCCCAGAGCAACACTGGGCACCCCAAATGGTTACTGATGAGCAGCAGCTTCAGAGGAACTGCCCTCAGATGTCTGCTGCAGACCAAGCTGCACAGGCCAGCCTGAAAACAATCTGGTCTAATTTTGTTCATCCACTAAGGAGATAAATCTACTTAATCTTCCCCAGGTCAGTGGACAACAGACTATCTATTAAAGTACTTTCCAGCAAAAAATGCCATCAAGGCATTAAGTTTTCACATCAAGTTGCCTTACAAACATCCCTCTAGACAAATACTGGCAGAGTGTTACACCAGTCACATGGCAATCAATTGAAAATAAATGCTGTTAAATGTTAGGTGATTTACAGAGTATTTAAAATCAATGATTAATATAGAATTCTAAAGATGAAGTGTCAAAACAAATGCACGTCCAGAAATTGTTTAGACTTTGTAGCAATGTAAAGCTACAGTTTTTCTCATTTACAAACAATGTAAGGAATGGGCAACTAAGCTAACAAGTTGTGACAGGACACAAAGACTAACAGCAAATGTAAATATAAACCAATCAAATCTTCAGTTTCTCTCCTGATTTATGTACGTTCACACAAAACAAAAAATAGCCACATGAACACAAGCAAATTATGTTATGTTTAACTCTGGACTACACTTATCCCACAGCAAGTATTCTACTCATGCTGCTTGCAGGAAGGCATTTTGAGTGTCTGAGGTGCTGGGATTTAACTGCACCCCCACCAATACACTGTCTTCAAAATACAAACTTTTAAAAAATAAACTATTAAAATAAAACAAGTGAAGTTAATTCAGGTTCTGGCTGAAGCAACAAAGTAATGTGCTAGACCAAAAAAATCAGCTCATCCTTTTTACTGCATTTGCAGGGTTAAATCTAAAACCCATACTTGAGAAAGCAAAGCTTTGTAAAAGTGAAATGAAAAATAATTGATATTTAATAGAAAACAAGTGTTCAGTTCCCATCTTTCTGAATACAATATTTTCAATATATTTTCTCTTATTTTCTCAGTGATACTAACACTCTGTGCTTAAAAGCCTAAAAGAATGAAGCTGTGGCAAATATAGATCCCACCCTGCAAACCCTGATCTTTCAACCTTCCCTGATTTCACAACAGAGCCTCCCTGTAGGCTGACTTCTCTTTCATGAGAACCATGTCAACTGCCTGCTCCAAATCTTCTTACTTATCAAAATATTTCACACTGCACTCAGAGTAGATCTTCACCTTTCAAGACCAGCCAGATCAGACCATAAAACACACAACCTTTTGTACACTGAACGTGCACAGCAGAGAAGTAGGCAATCCAAATAATAAAGCACTCATTTCTACACCTGATGACTGTGTATTGGAATTCATGTTATATTTGTGGCAAATAGTTTCTTTGTCCCTAAAAAACCTTACTTACTTCAAAAGCATTCCAGCTGTAAAAGAAAGTATTGCATAAGTTCTGGTGAAAGTTATTCCTCTTCCATTCCCTGCATCTTTCTCCATTTTCTTTATGCTTAATTAGTATAGAATGAGTCCCAATGCAATTGATTTCTAATTAGACAAAAGCAAGACCTATGTATTTCATGGCAAGTTGAACTTAAACTTTGTAGATTGGAAATTCTGGAGAACAATTTTGCCTAAAACCATTATTACAAGCTTTTGAGAGCTTTCTTTTTTTAATATGTTATTAAAGGTACTCTAAAAAATAATCACTTGAGGAAAACTACTGCCCAACAACTGTCCTAACTATGCAACTATTGCTACATCCAACTTTTCCTGTTAGAGGCAAATGGTGTTTAACTTATATAATCTTAACATCACCCTCTTGTGCAGTGTACTTAACCTCCACCAAGCAAGTTCATCTGCTCCCCAGGAATATATATCAGGGTAGACATTCAGCCTCACTTACACATGCTTCCTGTGGAACTCCAGAATCTTTCCTTCAATCCTTTCCTGGTTTGGCAAATACTGGTTTGTTTTAAGGTGTTCTCGGTCCTCTGATTCATCAAAATCCCCTATTTCAGCTATTAAAGAAAATAAAACAATGTTAGAATAAGAAGCAACAATAGAAGAGGAACAATGACAGAAAAACTTGGTAAGGAATTAGAGAGACTCCAAGAGCCAGAACTTATTTTCTTTAAGTCCTTCAAATTTGTGCATTACACTTTGTATCCAGCTTCATTTCACAAAACTCACACCTATCCCAAGCAGACTTCCTGGGGATTATAGCAGTATTTTAACATCATTTGGAAAATTTAAACACCTTTATGGTCAAATATGTGAAGTGAGTCACCATGAGGTGGTCTAAACATTTCTTCCTTACAGATACCTCACACCAAGCCAGCATATTTCCATTTAATTTTCCTAAATATATGTGAAATAGTTATGGAGAAGCCTACCTGGGAACAGGGCAAATTCAATTTTAGGAATTGTCCAAATATCAATATACAATAAAAAAAGAAAGCAGTGTTATGTGACTATAAATACCCACAGCACCTATATTTGCTATCAACTGCTGTCAGAGAAAGGAGAGTGGACTAAGTGAACTGTGTTAAACATAATTTTATTCATTCTCACTTTTAATTTTCTAGTAGAACAGGAGCAAGAGCAGTCTCTGAGATTTGCTGACCAGCTCCACACTGGAAAATCATAAGCACATTTTAGCTGTGTCACTCACTCATGACACACACACAATGGATTTGCCCTTCCAATAAAATCACCATAACAAATATTATTATAATTGCATTATTATATTACAATGCAGAATTATATAACTAGTAGCTATTTAGCAGTGCACTAGGGAAGAGACATCATTTAAGAGCTTTTGTTTCAAGTCAGTAAGGAGGCACAAAAACCCATTTCTGCAGCTCAGGTTACAGAACTGTAAACACTATCACTTGGGTGCTAATAAAGCTGATCTGATGTCTGAACCCATCCAAGTTTGCTCCTCTTAAAGGCCACGTTTTTAGGTCTTCAGGTGAGTACAAGCTGAGCAGCAACAGGGAGAGCTTTCAAATCAATTGCTTTCCACTTCCATTTGCAATCCCTACAAGGAGGAAAGCTGCTGACAACCCTTCTGGCATGTTTATTTCAGCCCAGTCTCTATACATCTATCTCCCTCAGCTGCAGGGAAATTGAGAAGTGAAACCAAGGAAGCAAGCGGTTGTAGGGCAGACAGCTGGATTTTATGATCTTGAAGGTCTTTTCCAACCTTGATGATTCTACAATTCTGTAAGCATGGAGGCAGACAAAAGCAGCTGTCTGGGAGATGAGTTCTAGTGACCTAGTTTGCAGAGCCAGGGAAAGCAGACAAGATGCAAGGGGTTTGGTTTCGTGCAATCTCCACAAAGCCAAAGCCACCTTCTACCTAAGCACCAGCTGTTCCTCACCACAGCTAGCCCTGATGATAATCCCAGTCTTCAAAATCAATGGGTTTACTGCTTGTACAGAAGGAAATACTGCAAGATCCAAAATGCTTTTGCTTACCAAAAGCTTCTGTAGGCTTAACTCAGGTGAGCAATGGCAACACCACCCCATGTCACCACAACTGAAATACTCACATTGCAGGAGGTGAGAGACCAGAAGAGCAGCTGTATTGTCACTGCAGGTCAGTCGTTCCTCTGCCAAGTCTCTCTTGATTTGCAAAGCAAACAGGTACCTGGGAGAGTGACAAGTGTTAGAGTTAGCACTACTCCCTTGTGAAAGGGGAGCAGGGTTTTATAAAACCTGCATGCCCTAATTCCTCCCTTCTCCAAAAATACAATAACATGGAAGCCTTGCTACCAAGGATGGTCAAATCAAAAGAAATAACCTGTTGCCATTTTTGTGGTTTACTGTGCAATTTATCAGCATGATTCTAGAACTGAACACACAGGGACAATGATGCAGAAGGAAATCCACATTTTTAATAAGTTTGATTTGCAAAGTAACAGCTGCTGTAGTTTTTAGCTGAAAAGCACTCTAATGAACATTTCAAGTGATTTTATCTATTAGAAAAAAAAAGATAGAACATTGATTGTAATATCTTACTAGAAAAAATAGTGAGCATTTCTGCTAGCACTCAATTCATTTAACTCAGTGCCTGTTTTTTCCAGGACTATCAAGTTAACAGCCTGCAAAGACAGTAACAAAGTCAATTTCCTTTTCTTATACATCCGTACTCATTTAACTAAAGTATTTTCCAACCAGTTCTTAAAGAAGAAAAATATTTTAACCATTTTGTATAAGTAATAAATTGCCTGCAAAACACACAAGGATAGAAGAAAAACGTAGCAGCCTTGGAAGTGTTGCGATAAGGAGTGATTTGGTAAAAAAAAAATTTAATATATTTTTATTAATATAATGCTGGCAAGTCTTTTGTGCTTTCCTGTTTACTTGAGAGAAGGTACAATAAGGACTCCAGTAAGCAGCCAACAACTTATTCCTATAAACCTCTAAACTGGCAGACTGATCAATATTTTTTACTGAATTACATCCTGAAAGGGACCAGTATTTTAAAAAATAAATAATTAAATTTGAAAATACTATGTATCACATATTCTTCCTCATATTCTTGAGGCAAAAAGGTAGTAAGAGGCATAAATTTTGAATGTGAGATTGTTATTTTTGAAGTACTGTAAGTTTGTATTAGAGACTTTTATCAAGTATGCTGGTTTTTGCATATCTGGCTGAGCTATCTTGGTTTCTTCAATACACCCACAATAAAGTGTACATATCATTAATAGCATTACGAAATACCTAGAGCTATAAGCACAGACCAGAATTCTACAATAAGTACTCCATAAATAGACAAAAACAGTACAGCATGTTTCCTACTTGTAGAATACTAGTGTGGACTTCAGAAGTGTAAATGATAAATAATTTCTTAAAATAGGTATCAATTAGAAACACAACTATTTATACAGGTACTGTTTATGAGTATTTCCTCTATATCCAGTCTCTTGACACTGTGATGTTTGGCAAGCCCTTATCCCTGCATTGTTTGTTGTTTTGAAAAATACTGTCTCTGATAAGGTTCATCTGCCAACACGTGTCTAAGACTGTGATGCCTCTTTTACTCATTTTCAATGTAATTATGTTTGAATAAAGATGCAATGTCCTCATACTCTTCCTTATGTTTCAGGAGGCAACACAAACCACGCTCTTCAAATAATCCTTTACCTTGTATATTCCTCTTGCAACTGACCCGGGTCTGGAGGGAAAAACTTCACAGCTAGACGAAGCATTGTTGTCTTTGGTCCTGCAAGAAAAGTTGGGTCATTTCACAAAAAACTCTCTTTTATAATAAGCACGTGCATATGTTGCTTTCCAACATGCACAGAAATACAATGCACATGAAGATGATCCAGCTTTCAGCTTGCCAGCTAAGCACAGCAGATCTGTGGGGTACAGATTGTCCATGTCAATGGAGTAACAGCAGATAGTTTTCTGAGGAACTTTCTATACAACTTCCAAAGTAAGTCTGCAGTTCAAATGCTGTAAAAATAGTTGTATGAAACATGAAAACTGTCATACCCCAAAGCAACTCCTCGACTGCCTACAAAAGCATTGCAGGTGACCCAGTGAGAGGTTCTCAGAAGGGTAAGAAGGTGGAGACACATCCCACAAGCTCTCTCAACACCAACCACCACTGTCAGAGCTGTGGGACTGAATTCCTGAGACCAGCTGGACTAAGCTGGCTCCCTTGTGGAGTGTGTTTGCAGCCTGTCCCAGCTTGCTCATTAATACCCATTTCTTCCTATTTTAATACTGTTCTTGTCAATCTCTGCAACAGGGAGAAAACTAAATATATATATATATACACACACACACCCCCTTCTTCTATAGCTCGTTTGGATCTTCTGCTTGAAAAACAGTGTTGGAAAAAGTTTTAAAATCTAGCTAGAATTGGTTATTTCTTGTTTTCTGGCAATCAGCTTAGACAGAATAGTAACTAAAAACTCCCTCCCAGGACTCATTTTCAACATTTTTCAATTAAGATCTCGGAAGGAGTAGGAATTCACCACACCCTCCTGATCTTGTTCTTCCACAAAGACTTTACAATCAGAAACAGAAAATAAGTAAACAGCTTAACCCTCTTCTAAGGGGAAAAAAAGTTTGATCTAATCTTTCAACATCAGAAGAACTACCATGCTGTATTCCTCAATGCTTTTTAGCCTTTAGAGTCAATCTTGTATTACTTTTTCAGAGCAGCATAAAGCAAAGATAGCAACACTACTGCAATATCCTCTTGGCCAAAAAGCAAAATCAAACATCACGAGCCAAGCAAAGAGGACTCTGGAGCTGCAGCCACACACCAGGCGGGAGATTGCTACCTCTGTTCTCCAAGTGAAATTGCTCCCAAGCACATTGGAGAGAGTTTTTGAGAATTACATGGGAGTATCCACCCTGCTGAAACTCCCTGCCTGTCAGCAGGCTCTGAGTGCAGCTTTTTGCAGCACTTCTGAAAGGTGTATGAGCTCTCAGACAGGCTCCCAAGACTGCAGATGCTACCTCCTCCCATACAATGGGTGCAATAAACCAGAATACTCCTCCTTCTTTCCACCATCAGACAACACAACTTAAAAAAAGCTCACAAAAAAGCCTTATTTCATTTAAACATAATGCCAGCTGACCCAATCTATATAAATATTTATCACAGAGAAAGAATCATACCTTCAGTAAGTTTCCATTCTACCCACCACATACTACATATTAAAAACATCAGGTTTGCATGCCCCAACAGGAACCACTATCACCCCTATCCACATACAATTTTCAGGGAAGCATAACCAGTAAATCAAGTAGTAATTGTGAAAGCAACCCACAATAAGGCAGATGCAAATTAAGGAAAACTTCCTTTTTTTAAAAACTACTTACTCCGTACTTGTTTAATGACAGGTTTCATAGGTTCCAGCCAAATCTGAAATGAAAGGGAAAAAATTACAAACTGACATTCACATTTGAATACAATATGAAAACATCAAAAGGAAATTCAAATTAAGCAGTAATTTATGAGTATGCACTTCTACCTTTCTGCAGCAATGCAGTAACTCCTTGCTTTCAAACAAAGGTACTTAGCTACTTGAATTGCCATTTATCATGTATTAATAGAAAAAACACTGATCTGTGCTTAAAGCTCATCTGGACTGAAGAGCAGCCAGAGCACACCACCACTGCTGAGAAGACCTAAATCAGGCCAAAACATCCAACCACAGACAGGAGCCAGGCTACAGAATTACAGAAGGTCTAGAGAACACGACAGTAAACTGTTTTTTCACTTCCATGCTTGGGCCATCTCTCTTCCCTTCCTACCTAAGGATTTTTGCTCAATATTAATTTCCCACAAATTTTTCTCTTTAGGCAAGCACATTTTTAAAGGCAGACTATGATAGTTTTAGTAAAAGGAGTATCAATAAAACCAAAGCAAAGTATTCTGGATGCTCAACTTCTTTTTTTCCTCCCCTCAAATAAAAAATTGTAACAAGACAATTATGTTCAGTCCTTACTAGTTTCTCTTCTCAGAGAGAGCTGAGGATTTTAAGAACCTTATTAGATGCAGAAACACTTTGGACACTTTGCAGAAGAAATGGAAACTGTACAAGCTTTACTGTATTTCCTTGGCTCAAGAGCAGTGTGTTTTAGCCCTAAGCCATATTTTCTGTGAATGACTCCTAAAACTAGAAAAAAGTAAAGGAAAAAAAAAAATTAAAGACAGTTTAGGGGACATTTTCTAGTTCAGAAACAACATTGTCCTCTTTGCAAGGTAAAGGATGAGCGACTAAGAGGCTTAGAGTGTCAGTATTTATCTAGATCAATGATTTAAAAAGCTTGCAGGTCTGTATGTCTGGTGAGGTTCCTATTTATTAGAAAGGGGTTCATAATGACTCTTCAGGAAAATTAATTGAAGAATGAATTAATTGCAGAGAAATATGAACACTCCCAAAATCTCACACCCCAGTGTGGTAACTGCTCCACGGACTACACTTTGAGTTGATGTTGCCCCTTTCAGAGGGGAGGAGGATTTTATTTATGTCCCTGAAAGTGGGAACATCAGCAACTATTTCACTGCTTAATACATTTTTCTGAGATTTCACAAGAAGTAGAACCTGATTCCTCCCCTCTGCTTAATTAGTTGTTCTGAGTGAAGCAGATTTACAAGTATCAAAAAGATAATCCTACAGGAGATTCCAACAGACTTTGAAATTTTGACACTCAAGCAACTTCAGTCACCAAGCCTTTTTATTATACTGAATTTGTCAGGGAACTGTACTTACCCAATATGACTGGATGTTCTGGAACTCAATCCCAAAGTAATCTGATTCTATCAAATTCAGATGCTTGTAAACTTCTGTCAACAATGTCTGGCCATAGTATTTTGACTAAGGAAGTAAAAAACAAAAATAGAGTAAGCTGAAGATGAGTGAGTTTACAGCAAATTAGAAATAAAGAAAAAAGATAGCATCTTTAGAAACTGTAGAAAAATATCTCGAAGATTTTTCATGTTATTTTTGTCACTGTAACAGGCGAATATCCAATATACACAGCTCCATACAAACCTTCTGCTCAAAGCAGGGTCAGCTGTGAGATCAGGCTAGATCAGCTGCAAGCTATTTGCAGCTCCTTCAATAAACCAGTACCATTTGTTTGTGCAGTTGGATGGTGTGGCTTCCTCAGCTGCAGCAGGGGCTGCCAAAGCCCTGCCTGCACCCAGGGCCCTCGCTCCTACCAACACCCCTTGCTGCACGACCACATGTAGCTGTCACATCGCAAGACTTGAAAACATCTGCAGATGGTCTAAGTGAGCCCAAGGAAGGCTGGCACAGGGAGCTTTGCATCCAACAAGGATTTACCTCTGACCTAGGAAGCCCTGGCTAGCCCTGCAGGGAAGCAGGACTTCAAGGAGCCAGGCTGACTGCTGCTGGGGACCACACCAATCGCTCAGCACAGCTCACGCAAGGCCTTTGCTGAGAGAACTCAAACTCATCTTCTACAAAGGAACATCTTTGCACAATCCTAACTTTTTCCTTACAATGTTCAAGAAAACCCAAGGTGACAATATTTATTCTTAAGTAAGAAATAAACAGGAAGGCTATAGCAGGAACTCAAACACCTCCTCTTACACCATGCCTTGTGTGGAAACACATCTGCCACAAATCTCTCTCTCAAGAATCCCACTCACTAGCCCTTTTCACCGTCAAGTTATGTGCAAAGCCACTACACAAACATCAGCAGAAAGCAGCTATGGTAACATGGGAGAAAACGGGAAACTTTCACAGCACACCCAAAACAACTGTGTCCGGGTCTGCTTATTAAAACATAAAAGCCTGCTCTCAGCATCTATTACGGCAGGACTGGAGCAGCCACCACAAGAAAAACAGCATTTATGAACCCACCCACCAGTCCAGCTGGATCACACAGAGCTGAATCCAAAGGGCTTTCACATCCTTGTTCCAGCAACACACAAAAGCAAGCAGGACAGCTTGAGTAGGCTGTGGAAGGAGGGAGCATAGTCACCAAAATCCATGTTCTTCTTTAGACCACAGAACGAGTCCTGCAACTCCAGTGACAGGGTCTGGCATGGCTCTGGTAAACAGAACACACTTGGGGCAGTCATGCCACTGAGGTCTTGTTTATTTGGAAAAGTAAGACTGCTGGAAGGCTCTAAGACTTTCTCATCACAGCTGGCACACAGCTCTGTAATTGACTCTTCAAATTCAGAACAGTTTATGTTTTAAAAGTACTAAGTATTACAACAAATTAACGTGCAAATGAAAAGATCTAATAAATAAAAGAATGGGTTACTTTAGGTGAAAAGAAAGAGGGTTCACAAAAGGAAAAATATGGTAAAAGTTTGAGGAAATCGTTTCATGTTACATCCAAGAGTAATTGCTTCTTATAGGAAAGAGATATTAACTGTCAGTGTTTTTAGAACTGTTAAAAATGTTAAAAGTGTAAAATTATTTTGGCTATCAAATGTCATTTTCAGTGTCATCTACCATAAGTTAAGAAAAGCCTCATTCTGAGTTGAGTATCATTCCATAGCAATCTCTTCAAAGCACACAGCAACAACAATGACACCTTTTCAAAGAACAGCACTGATTTTATTTTTAAATAAAAAGAGGTTGCAAAAAACTTGAGACAAGCTATTTTTTATTATTATTTCTCAAATGCTCTGGAAAAACTCTTCTTGGAGCTATTTAATTCCTCAGTTTGTTTGTTAAATTTATAATCCTCTTTAAAATTTGGAAGCTGAGAAAAATAAAAGAACTATGTGTCACTGTTTAATCTGCATAAAAGTAGCACAAAGCAAAATCTTTCAAGCAATTACTTTATGACTGTAATTTCAACATCAGGGCAAGAAGCTGCATGAATGCATTTTAGAAGGGTCCCTTTTTCAATACAAATGCACAGCACAGCATACTTTCCATTCCAAACTTCTCAATTACTCTTTATATGCTGCCAAGGCAACTACTGATATTACTGAATTATTCCACATAAAAAAGAGAAAAAGTTAAAAAAAATATATTAAATAGGCAGCCAACAAAAGCTTTTCCCAGTGACCCAGCTCCAACTGTACTACAGACTATTTTAACAAGTCATCATTATAAGACTGTTCAGTACAATAAATTTTTCAAATCTATTTGTATATTTAAATCCAGCTTGAAAAGCTCCCTTGGAGCTGTGTAAGCAGGGTATCCTGACAGGCAGAATGCCCACATGGCAAACCCGTGGAAAAATGCCTTAAGCCCTCACTTAAGCCAGTGCCAGGAAGGAAGAGAAAAAATTGGAGCAAACATTTTAAGCTGAAAATTGTATTTTCTCAAATATCACTACCTCTATGAGAGATCCTTCCACTCCTGTAACATTTTAGCTTAGGATGATGGAAAAACAAACTAGGAACAAATAGCCTAAGATGTTCAGTAGACCACAGTTCAGTATTATTGAAACCAATTCTTCCTCTGTAAATACCAAGCATGTCTTCCAGAACACTTTAAGCTTCTGCTTCCACATAGTTTAAATTAAAACTCAAATAATCCAGTATTTTCATAATGAGTAGTATTCTGTATTGTCATATTCCAAAACAGTGCTTGCTCAGACTTTTCAAAAACCAAAATGCACTTTTGGCAGCACCAAAACCACACAAACAAGCACCACCAACAACAAAAAAAAGCCCACACATGTCCAAAAGCCAAGAGTCTGGAAAAAAAAGGAGAGTTATAAAGCAGAGGTATAGAATGGAAATTCTTGTGCAGCCAGAGCCAGCTGAGCCACCAGCCCCAACTTCAGCAAACCTTGGAGTGTGTGTCACAGAGATCTGCAACTGTTGGGAGACCAAATCTTGCAGTAAACATCTGCATGAAGGGAAGGATTTTATATTTGACAGCAGCACTGACAAGGAGCACCCCACCAGTAGCCAAAGAGAGGCACAGGCATGAAAAGTAAACTGAACTGATTTCAATAAAGACATATTCACCATCCATGGATTTGTCTGTTTTAATTTTATTTTACTTTTTGTGCACTTTAGTGGTCTGTCTAATGAAAAGGGGTTTCTCATCTTTTGGCAAATTAAAAAAATGGCAATCAGCAACTAAACATAGCAGTTAGGCCAGACCTGTTATTTCCTTTCTTAACCAGAAATATACAAACATCTCAGTGAGCTTCTAGCTCTGTTTATCTACAACCCTTTAGTAAGCTGTTAGATCTCTGTCCAAGTGCAGTGTGATACATAAAAAATGCCTTCAAAACTCCCTATTAATAACTATCATTAATGCCACATATAAACAAAAGCTGTATTTATGAATACAGGGTGTATGTTTAAACCACATTTATTAGGAGGAAGGAAATAATAGAAGATGGCAAGGAATACCATTCCTTAACTTTTTGTTACCATGGCTAAAACAAGGAGACCCTACCACCTTCACATCTAGCTTTTAATCCACAGAATGGATAAGAAAAAATAACTGTCTTCTTTTTCAGTATTTTATTAGTTTCTTCAATGTTGATTAGAACAAGTAACTCAAATGGAAATGGTCCCTGCCTCCTCACAGAAATGGGAAGCTGGTAACAACAGATATAACAAACACTGGTTTCACATGGTGAGCCAGTACTGCTTAAACACCATTTTATTTTGATTATCAGAACATTTAACAATACCTTTCAGCTTCAATTATTTTAATCTTTCTTTCACTACTTTGTGAAGAAAATTCTGTTTTAAATACATGTATTTGTTTTATTCACTCTTATAAACTAACAGGTCCCAACTACAGGTTATTTTACTAAGACAATGCCAAAAAGGGTTTGCAGTGCATGTAAAAAGCTACAGAGGAATCAGGGGACTGGTTTTGGTTTTGTTGTTGTTGTTTTTTAACGAGAATCCCCAGCCAGACAAATTATTCTAGAACTCTAAGCCTATGGCCCATTTAATTAAGGTTAGCTTTAAAACCTGTGATCATTTAAAGGTTCAAGCAGTGTTGAAGCACTTTACTGCCAAATGAACCAGCTCTACCCAACAAACATGCTTTTCCAGAGTGGCTAGACTTGTTGGGTGCCTGAAAGTAGGAAAACAATAATTTGCTGGCATGGGAAAAGATCCCCAAGAGGGAGGGAATTATGTGAACAAGACTGGGAAATGTATATACTTAGGTAGATAGCATGTAGAGACAAAAAATAGTCTCAGGGTCCAAAAGTGTTCTCGTGCTGAAATACCTGGAGCACTCAAAATAAAACACACTGTGCCCAGAGAAAACATTCAGCCAACACATGATCCCCAAGCACTATAGACAAACAGCACATGGAAGATACACGAGAATTATTGGGCATACAGCAGAAGTTCTCAGTCACTTTCATCACCTGAAGAGAAAAATAACGTGAATCCTCCAATACCTCTGCTTCATACACTGCTCCAAACTACCTGCAGAAGAGCCAGGTCACCCAAATTAAAACCCTGAGCACATCACTGGGAAGAGTTTTGCAGGACACTGCTGCTTGACAATTTGGCACCAGAGTTGATGCTTGCTAGTTATTAACCACTCAGAGGACAGCAGCAACAGTGGGACAGAAAGCAGAAGTAGAAATGCCAGAAAACAGCACCAACAATGACACCGGGGCAATTTTTACAACAGACACTGTTTCAAATAACCTGCGAAGGGCCAAGGCAACACTGCACCAACAGCCTTCTTCAAACATCAAGTGCCCACTTGGAAGGGCTCAGACTCCTCAGCCTGCTACATTAAGTATCTGCACTATTTCAAGCCTTTAAACAACTTGATGGCTGAAATAGCCAAGAACAGATACAAGTGCCTAGTTATGAAAACGGCCTGCTGTCAAAATGGGCAATATGCCATTACCAGCCATCCTCCAAAACAGCCTTTTTCCATTTCAAGAAATTCAGGTTAATAACAGAATGCCTAAGCACCTACTTTGTTCATACAAGCTGTAAAACAGCATAATAAAGCCAAGAAACTAGAAATTAGCAGACTGATGATCTCAATTTTTCCTCCCTTGGCTACAAGACCCTGTAAACTTGTACAAACCACTGCACCTCCCAACTCCTTCTATCATACCTGGTCATTTTGTGCATTTATATTGTATATTGTATATTGTATATTGTATATTCTAGGAACTTGCACAGCATAATTTCATATATGTAAGTATATAAATACAACTCTATGGTTTTAAGTAATTTTAAAGACCCATTACTTTTTTTCCCCTTTGCTCATAAAAAAAGATCACCAAAATTGCTAGTCCTTTCCCATTAATTATGCTTTTGCCTCAAAACCATCATCCCTGCTCACACCAGAGAGATTTGATCTGGGCTTTCCCTACAAGGGAAAGCACTTTCCCTACAGTGCTCCAGGCTGGCAAACCACATGAATGAGCCTGCACAAAGGAAATCCTTTAAAACATCAAGAAAATAAGACAACCATGAAAAATTCTTTAGACAAATAAGGTCTTTTTATAGGAAAGACCCAAACTAGCTTTCATTTTGTGCAAAACTGCAACTGTAGCTGCTTTCCTAACATCACTCCCCACTGTACTTTGAGCAGAGCTTCGATATCATGGCAATGGGTTAATAAATACCTACAGGCCAGATAAGATAAGGCCAAAGCTTTGTTAACTTCCCCCTTTGCAGCTGGAGTCTTTCCTACACCTCTGGCTTGAGGGTATCTGTACAAGAGGTGGGCTGAGGGGCACAGTGATGCTCGTCCTTCATTATTTCAGTTGAAGTACACATCAGACAGCCTAACCCAGAGCTGCTACAAAGTCCTCTTTCCTTTCTTTTTAAACTAATACCACTCCTGGAGCTCAGGCTCCACCAAGTGCTATGCCCACAAACAGGGCAGCTGAAGAACAGAGATGTCCAACAAATCAGTTTTGGATCTTGGTGCTGGGAAGGCAGGCCTGCAATACACTCCCATCATCTCTCTTGCTTGAGTAGGGGGGTATTAATAATTAAAATACTTCAGTTCCCATTCCTCTGCTGTAAGGCTGGGAAGAAACAACTCAAGTGATGCTTTCAAACCTACTTTCACCATCACTAGAATGCTCAAAAACACATGTACACATGCAAAATCCAAGCACGGTGCTACAGCCATGTCAAAAAAGCATCTCAAGTTCTACTACAAGAGATCACTAACAAGCAACATACTCCAATTTAAAGAGCCTGATTTTTTTTTTCACCATCACATTTAGTACCTGTGCCCTCAAGTCAGGGCTGCAGCACATGCAGAACCTATTTCAAGACTTCCAGGAGTGTTTGAACTCACTATATAGACTACTTGGTAGCTCAATATATTTTTTTCCCCTGTCTTTTCACCTTGTTTTTATTCATGAATGGCTGCTCTGTCAGACAGGCAGGTCTTATCCCCTCCACATCCAACATCACTACCTTAAAAAATACATAAATCTTTTACACTAGGTATGGTCACCATGGCATAAATATGCAATTTCTATGGTTTCTCTCTTGCACAAGTTGGTAACATTGCCCTTGCCAGATGTGTTTTGTTGCAAGGTGAAACAGATGACACACAGGTATGCTGCTGCAACCCTGCGTATTGAAACACATGTTCACAAGGCTTTGCTTCTCTGAATACAGCTGGATACCAGGTGACACCACCCTCGCCCAACATCAAGTCCTTTTTTTCAGCAGGCACTAACTTTAAATTTCTCTGTGCCTTTTAGCACATTGCATTTCTGTAGCTGCCTTAAGCTGACTGTGGGTTGCTTCCCGGGTTTTTTCCCCCCTTTCATGCTCTCTGTATATTCTACATAATTATTAATTTGTGGAACCAACTTCGATTGTCACCTACATCCCAACAAGGTTGCCAAACAACTTTTTTTTTTTTAAATACAGCATTTCTTACAGTTATTTTGACAGAATGGCACAGATTAATCTCAGCTAATCCGTATCTCTTGAAGCTGGGTTATAAAAAAATAAATACTTCTGGAGAGTACAGGTGTTAAAGAAACTAACAGTATTTCCTTTCTTTGTTAGTGATGATGACACATTGTTGGAATTAGTAAGGAAGTTAACAGGCTGCAGCTTCTTCTTCACAAGGCTGTGCAGCAGTTACTTCAGAAGGCAGCCCAGAGGAACTAAGTTTAAGAACTGTACCACTGCATGTATGCCAGGACCATTAACTTATGCATTGGTTTACTTTATCTGATCTCATCCAGACAGAGCAATTACAGGCAGAAAGTTCTCAGTATGCTTAGGATGAACTAAAGAGAGCTGAAGAAGAGTTCAGCTTTACACCAACTCTGTGTTAACGAAGTAAATGCTGCTCTCACACACTGTTCCTCAATTCACCCTTCTGAACCCACACAAGACAAAGTTTTTCATCTATGCACATCATGTGGTGAAGCACACTCTCACTACAGTGTATCACAGCCATACAAAGTTATTAATTCCATTACATTCAAACTTCATCAACTGTGATAACATTTGATCACCATTTTACCATTTTACTAAATGGTTGCTGTGATTTAAGTTACAACATATGCCTTGAATAGACTTTTCGTACAGGAATATTCAGATTGTTTCTCTTTTGCTGTATTACAACTCAGTTATCTTTTCACATAATGGGACGCTCAAATGTCCAGAGAAACATAAAGCAGTACATTGTTTTTATAGCACAATTTAAGTTCACATCTTCCCTTAAAAACAACACACACAGACCAAATGTCTGTCAACAAAACGGCTGCAGTTTTACCTTTCCCCACCCAATACCACATTCCTACATAGCATCAAAAAAGTCAAGCCCCCAAACACAAAATAACATGCTGTAAAAATACATAAAAGAATCAAACAGTACACAAATTGCAAAGCTTCAATTACTTTCTTTTTAAACTCTACAATAACTTCAAATTTTAAATAGTGAACTACTAACTTTCTCTTCTGAGGTCAGACGAAAATAAGTCCTAAGGAAGCTTATTTGCCATATTTAGGAGAGTCAAACCGGAGCAATGACAAACATCTGGCTATGATTCTTTCTGGAATTTTGACTATTTCTTCCCAGTCAGGGAAGGAAAACACTGAGCTGACTAACACAGCATCTCGATTCCTTCAGCACAGTGCTTAATAGGATTCAGAAGCAGCCTGTCCTCCCACTTCCCACATATTTAAGCTGTTAATACTTTTACAGCACAGAGGGGGGGAAAAAAAAGCGCCTTTATGAAAGGAAGGTCTAAGAAGGCGAAGGGAGAGGCAGGGCCCTGACAGAGCCAGAGTCAGCAGCAGGCTGCCCTGTCCTGCTGGAGAAGCTGCTGTGCCAAAACGGGCTGAGGGTTTGCCACGGCCCACGATGAAGACAGCCCCTCTGAAAACTCACTGCAGGGTCTGTTTTGCAGTGCCAACAGCACGCTCTCCATTTTCAACAGACGCTTATTTCTAACTTAAAACTGCTCAATAACAACCAAGTTATTGGGTACACTAAGGCTACGTAGCTACGTTGCTAAGTAGCATTTTTCAGCGTGCACAAGCTGGAAACTCTCTCTCCAAACCACTGGAAGTCACAAGGCACATAAAGCTGTCAGATTGCTTCCCTCACCACCCCAAAAACCTCCCGTGGTCCCAGCCCAACTCCTGATTTCAGGGCTTCACTGCAAATCACAGACATGAGCTCTGACAGCTGCTTAGAAACAACATCTGAAGAGGTGCCGTTTTCATGACCCCTTTTAAATTACAGCTGCCTGCAAACTGCACAGAAACAAGAATAACTAAAACAGGTATGCTACTCCAAACATATGGATGGAAACTAATTTTGCACTTTTAATAATGCAATTTGTACATTTAAACAAAGGAAGAGTCATGTAAGTGTCCACCAAAGACAGTCTCACCATCAGAGTAATCACCAAGTAGCTGTTTTCACCCTAGTGTAGGATAAGTCACTTCAATTTTGTAGCAATGTAAGTTTCACAAGGTACATCAGTAAACTCCAAAATAGACATGAGCAGTGAGGGGACAGACAATATCTAACAAGAAAATACAGAAGGGCATGAAGGGTAGTGGAGACAAACATCCCAGCAGTGTCAGCAGGAGAAGGACATACCACACAGCACTGCAGGGATGCAGAACATGCTCCAACTTTCATGTACTTGGTAAGAAAACAAGAAAACATACAAGCACCTTCAAGGAACTAAGTCACACACAAGGAAACAACAGGCCTAGTGGAATGACAGAAAATAGGAAAAAACCCAACAAAACAAAAAAGTTTCTTCCTAAGGCCCAGCTTCACACTCCAAGGCACAAGAACATTTGCACTGACCTGAACTGCAGGGAAAACTTAACTTTGAGCATGGTGAGACTGCAGGACAAAACCAAAATCCCAGCACAAGCTGGTTGAAAGTTAAGGCAAATTCAAAGCAACATACTCATACTATACATAACTCATACTATTAATATGTTTTATTGAGAAACATGTTACTCAAGGCAACTTAAGAATAGCATGAAGGAGAAAAGCAAACAACTAGGTTAAGTTTTCCATTGAGTAGAGCAGGCAGGCAGACCCCATAGCACTAAGAACTGTGCTATGATTTTATGATGCAAAGTATGGAAAAATCAATGGTAATATAACACAAGTATTTCTCACTCCCAATTTTTATTTTACATTCAAGCAGAAGGAGAAAAGGAAGTACACACAACTGAAGAGGTGCCACGTCCTCCCCAGACAGAGTTTGATAAACTTGAAGCAAAATAATCAAAATGTCTTTTTCCAGGCCACTTCCCCACAGCATACAGCTTAATTCACATAAGAAAGCAAGCACACCTATTTCCTACATAAGGAACAGCATACAGACCAAATATTAAACATTACATTACACCACTAAATGTCTTAGTTAGCTAGGGCAAAGAGAAAACTGGGTCAGAGAATCACAAATCAAGGCAAAAGCTATCAGGGAAGTATAAATCACAATTTCCTATACCCTAAATTTCCATAGCCTTAAGTTGCAGCACATTTTGCTGTCTTCCATAACCAGCACCAGACAAGAACAAATTCACCAAGTGGTCATTTTAGCAAACTAAACCCTGCCCAGACCCTTCTACTTCAGAGTCTCTCATCTTCTTATGCTGATCAAAGGCCTCCAAGTTTAGTATCTTATGAAAACCAGGAAAGCTGACAGAAATTCTATTTAAAAACCCTGATTACTTTGAAGTGTGCCCATAGTCTGAATACTGTTGAATTTTCCAATCATCCATCAGGTTGTCTCCAAACTACCCATTTGGACAGACTTAGCTTGGAGGGAGGAGGACAGGCATTCCCATGATATGGCACATACAAGATTTGAACCGACTAAAGTTTGCTGGAAAAAGAAGGAAACTTCCCCCCTCAACTGATGAAAATAATTAATAATCCAGCCTGGCTTTGGACAGGCTTGTCTCATTCTCTTTTCTGTTCTAGGAGAGAAAGGAGAAACCATAAATATGCAATTTTCAGTTTTTTAAACTCCAGAAAACATCTGCGTATTTCTCCATCCCCTATCATTCAAAAGATTCCCTGGAGAGGAGCTCTGTCCCAGTGTACTTTAAAGAACTGCTACCTCTTACTGATTAACAAAACTTATGATTAGAAAGAAAACCTTACAGTACAGATAGTGAGAGTGGACAGAGACAGTGGATTTTAAACATAAGCCTGTGGATTGTAGCTGTACTGAACTTTCAACACACTGTTCTAGGTACAAAAATAACATGAAGGAAAGACAGTTTTCCTATTTTGTTCTTAACCCATCTGTTATGCCATTTTTTCAGTCTCTTTTCTTGCTCATCTTTGGCAAGTTAAAAAACCCAAGCAATGGGGAAGAGCTACCAAACAAGAGCATCCACAAGCACCTGCCAGGAGATAAGGAAGTGCCTAGTCAGTCTCTTTCACTGACACACCACTCTGCTCAGTAAAAAAATATGAGAATGTATTTTATATATATATATATTATATATAAAAATATATGCTATAGTTCTTAAAAGATAGAAGGGTAAATGATCTGAAGAGGGGACATGATTTGAAAATGGGAAAAAACCCCATCTTTTGCCATAAGCTCCATTAGAAGGCAGTGCCAACAGCACCTATGAGAAAGGCCTCAGTGTCCTACTAAACTGAAAAAATATCACTGACCTGAATCAATAAACACAAACCCCATGAAACAGTTAATGAGGACAGCACCCCCTCTTCTTTCCACACCCAGTGAAAAAAAAATTGCAAAAGCAAAGGGAAGCAGGCAAGTGGCACTGCAATCAGAGCTAACATCCCTCTAGGACAGCTGCTTAAACACCAGTTTCTCTCATTGCTTAAAAAAAAAAGAAGAAAAAAACAACAAACAGCTGTGCTAGCCCACACCACCTTTTCAGCAAATGTGGCTGACCTTTCTTAATTTTTGCCCTCAATCCCACAAGGGAAAAATTTCCATTTTCCATCACAAATAGCAGTCAGTATTACTGCTATCCTACCAGTACACCCAGCAAATGAGGAGGCAGAGGGTTACAATTTAATACCTCGTCCCTGCTTGCTATCATCTGATGTCTCATTTAGACAAAAATGAAAGGCAATGTAAGCAATGCATGACCAGGACTCCAATGCTACAGTGGCTGACTGTGGATCATTTTGTGCTCCACGCTCTACAGGTGGACAAAAGATGACCCCTTCTAGCTGGTCACATCCAGGCAAAAGTTTCTAAGTTGCTAAGTTCCAAGAGCCTCGTGAAGAAGAATATTAGTCATAGAAAAGAGATTAACTATGGCGTCAGGATACTGGCTGCCCAAATTGGGGTGTCACTGTGGATGCTGTAATGAGACAGCTTTCCAGGTAAAAAGAGAAAATTAAAATAGTTCCTAAGAATGAAATACCTCACTATGATGGGGGAAAAACAAGAAAGGTATTGCACTGTGGCCCAGCTAGGGGACAGAACCAAGTGCCTTCTTGCAGGAGACTACAGGTAGGGCCCTGAAGGAAACTGAAAGCTCAGATAAGCAACCTGTGTTTGAAGCTACAAAGAGAGGGAGCCAGTGGAGTGGTGCAAAACGTGGTCAGGCAGCAGCAGCTGCTAGAAACAACTGAATGGGATGTTTCTTACTGCAACCCGTGAAATGGGTACACACGCAGCAAGACTGGAGAGGCTAAAGCCAACAAGAAGGTGATCACAACAACAAAGGCAACTAAGGAATTGGAGGCGAACAGGAATTACAATATGGGTCAGACATCCAAGACTGGAGAATGACTGTCAGTGGCCAAAAAAACAGTGTGAGAAGAATTTATGTTTTTTACATTTGAAGCTTGATGTTGACACATCAATATCAAAAACCATGTTTCATCAGGCAAAGGCTGATTTTATTTGGAGCCCAGAGGCAGCCAAGAGTTGAGACACTGTAAAGAACTGAGTCACAGCTGAATTTGTCTTCAGGAATAAGACTAACAATGAAGTGCTGTAAGACAAGGGGGCAAGGATGGAGCTAAACTGGACCTGCAGCAGGCCAGAAAGCAATGAAGATAACTGGTAGGATATACAGTCAAGACTGTACCAGCAGGCAAAAGAGAACCAGGTCAAGACACTTTCAAAAAACAAGATAATGTGAAAGTAGTGAAGCAAACCAAGCACAGACAAGAACCAAAGGGACCCAAGGGAGGATGCTCAGAGGTTAGACAAGAGCAGAGAAGCCAGCACAGAGCTCCAGGACAGGACCACAGAGCCACCTGAGCACCAGCACGTCTGAAGGTGGAAAAGGATCCTGTAGTTGTCTGAGAGGTGAGCACAGTCAAAGGATTTCCCTTCAGCAGATCAAAGACAATAAAGCAGGCACTGGCTGTGTCAGAAAGAGCCCGGTGAGAGTTATAAATTAAGATGAAGAGGGTAAAGTTCCTGAGGAAAGTGGAAGATTTGCTTGAGAAGAGCAGACAGAGTTGGTACAAACACAACAAGGAAGAGAAGAAAAGCATCTAAGCTAATACAGGAGATTTCTAGTGACTGACTTCATGTCACAAAGCAGCAACTAGGAGTTACAAATTCTTTTTTGATTTTAACAGCTTACAGTAGACTTGCAACAATTTTGAAAAGGGTTTAGGCACTACTTGTTTTTTGTGTCTTCTTTTTTAAAGTCAAAACGCAAAAGAACCAACACCTACAACAACTTGAAAAACAATTCACACTTCAAAAGAACCAAAGTCAGTAGAATTAAAAAAAAAATATTCTAATATAATTTTTAAAAGAAGAAAATAGATTTTTGTGTTCTATACAGTAAACGAGGGATGGATAGATTTGCTGAACCCTCTGTGTCCTCAAGGGGGGGGGGGGTATATACAGCCACAGCCTCACACTTAAACAAAAAAACCCAAAAAAACCCCAGATTTCATGTTTGAGAGTTGAACAGCTGGACAGCAATCTGTAGAAGATATCCCCCAAATACACTGTTTCTTCAGAACTTCACAGACACCATTTTCAGTGTATTGGAAAAACCTGTTTAAGTCTATGCAATAAACTAAAGCTACAAGTACTAATAACAAAGTCAATTTTTGATTGTTTAAAAAGCAGAACCACCCGCATTTGAGCATGGTCTCTGTTTGTTAAGGCAGATTTCCCCAACTGCTAAGCAAGCAGAATTTTAAATACAAGTTTTCAGAAACATTGCCACCTCTCTGGTGCCTTCCTCCCAAACTGCTGCAACAAGCAAAAACTGTCAAATAGGAGGAAGTTTATTTGAAGAGAATATAAACCATTAAAATAATTAATAAAAAGTAGTAACAAAAAAAACCCCAAACAAACTCTTATGCTCTTCAGCTGCCAAATCAACAAAGCTGCATGTGGCTCAGGAAGCAAGGACAGTTTGGCAGAGGATATAGCTGGTGTTCCCCCAAAGCAAATAACAATTAAAGCCTCTTGTTACAGTATGTGCTTGTATTTAAAGTCTGTTGAAAACATCCCTTAGAAGACTTTTAAAACCAAGATGTGCTCCTCATTTAACTACTTGTAAGTAGGTAAAATCCCTACAGGATTCTTTATTCCAATATTGCCTAAAAACATCCCAGGTCTGTACAGTGGCACATCCCAAGAGCTTTACATTACTGGAGGTTAAGTGTACTTGAAATCAGGTTTAAACCTTTCTTACCTCAATGTCAAGCACTTCCACCGTGTTGTCCAACATCTTTATTTTGATGGGTAAGTCCTTCTCATGTGTTTTGGCAGGCAATGATGCCATTGCAGTAGAGAAGTTCTGTCCTGCCTCCAAGGTGCTCACTCCTGTGGCCTTCTGGACACCCAAACGAGAGCCAGGAGTCTGCAAGACTCTGTATGTTCCTTCTATCTCTCCCATCTTTTGCCAATCAGCAGAGTCTAAAGAAACCTGGAAAAAAACCAAACAATTACAGTCTGACAGTTTTCCACTGATATCCCATATGAAAAATACCCACTGAAGCATGATGACACACACCAAGTCCTTATTTAATGCTCTTCAACCCACTATCAAAAATAAAGTTGATTAAACTAATAATAAAGTTGATGGGGAAGGACTTTTCACCAGAGAGTGTAGTGACAGGACAAGGGGCAATGGATTAAAACTGAAAGCAGGTAGATTTAAGGTAGACATCAGGAAGAAATTCTTCACCATGAGGGTTTAAGGCACTGGCACAGGTTGTCCAGGAAAGCTGTGGAAGCCCCATCCCTGGAAGTGTTGTTGAATGAGGTTTTGTGCAGCTTGGTCTAGTGGGAGGTGTCCCTGCCATGGCTAGAACCTGATGATTTTTAAGGTCCTTTCCAACTTTAACCATTCTACGATTCTATGAAACCCTGGTCAAAAAACCAGCTGCCAGGAAGAAAAGTAAGTGGCAAAAAACCCCACAAAACTATTCCAAAACATGGCTAGGAAATAGGATACTCAAATCTGTGCCCTCCACGCTCCTTAGAGACTCTCATTTTCTTTCCTAATTAATTCTTCTGCTAGTTGAGCTCTCTAAACCCAGTCACCACAGGCAGCATGAGGACTGCTGACAGCACGAGAAAAGCTGCAGGCAGTGAAAGCTAAGGCAGGACTCTGCCTTTCACTGGTACCTTGGCATCCCATTGGCTTTGCTGGACCGCACCCCAAGATAACAGGAACAATTCACTTTCTTCATCCCCCAGAATGATGACTCATGCAAAACCGTAACTGCTCCAACCCATGCTGGCAGCTCAGAGCCTTCATCATGCAGATTTCTTCTGCAGATAACAGTTCTTCACCTTATTAGCAAACCTGCACTGTATCCAGATTAAGTCAGTGGGCAAAAATCTCAATTACAAAATCTATACTAATTCAAGTAGGCTGACTACTACATCATGACCCTTTCATGGTTTGATGGCAGTTGTTGCAGAGCAAATGTTTCATTTTACATAAGGAAACAAACAAACAAAAAAAAAGTCCTGCCTGCCTCTCCCCAGCTCTCTCAGGCCACAGGAGCAGTGGCAATATTTGCCTGGGGATTGCAGCAGAGTCTGTGTGAAGGCAAGACACGTGTGCTCACGATGCAACACACCTAATGAACCCACTGCCCCCCACTCGCTGCTGGCAAGAAGGATTTGGCAACAAGGTGCAAGGTGCTCAGCAGAAATGCATAGGGCAACTATGGACGTGGATACTGACACTGGGACAGCCTTTGCATGGCTACCACACTACCAAAAAATCCAATGAAGTGGTGCATTATTGTTTCATAACAAATGTGTTTTGTCTAATTAGGAGAGAGGTAGATCATGAAAACATGTCTTTGTCCCTCCAGGCTCTGAGCAGGTAGGCAACCCGCTCTGTGGAGCTCAGTGGAGCCAGCCCTATGTGTCATTAAAAATTAGGGAGTAGGGGGGCAGATTTATAATCCTTGCACACACTGATTTTGGTCTAACATCTTCCTGGCTTACAGACCAGTGGTTTTTAATGTTATGGGCTTTTTTCTTTTTATACCTGCAGACCCCTGTACAGATAAACTTGTCACAGGAGAGGAGACAAGATGCCTCCTACCTTATTACACCTACCACAAGGCTTGCTTGGCTTAGCAGCTGCACAGGTGCAAGTGCTGCAGAGCCCACCAAGAGTTTGAGACCACCACAGAGACACCTCCGGCCTCCTGGCTGAGGACACAGCCCATAAAGAAGCAGGAGAAGGGGGATCTCAACCTTCAAAGTGCCCAATCTACCAATTTTAGGTGACAAAGTAGCAGAAAGTCTCTTTCTCAGACAGTTTTGTATGTGTCACTGAGCTTCCTAGTCTGTGTGGCCACACAGCCAAGGAGAAAAACTTTTAGGCCACAAACTTTAAAACCACCACAACAGCAAAAATCAGGAGATGCAGTTGATGAGGTTATACCTCGTCCAGTGTCATCTAATTCCCCTTGATACTGTGTCCCTTGTAACTTAACTGTATGGTTTGCTACTGCCATTCAGAAGCTTACAAGCACCTGAAGTTGCCTGGAATCAGTTATACTCCTCATAAGCCTATTTTGAAGATAACCACTCTTCAAATAAGCACTCCACGAACACAATCAGCCCCTTCTGGATAAAGAGCTCCTGGAAGGGACAGCCACTGCAGTTACTCAAAGGCAAGAGGACATGAGCAGTGACAGCTGAGGCAGTGCACAGAGCAGAGAGGCTTCAGACAGCCAGCTCCTGAAGGACAGGCAGCCAGGCCACCCCACTTCAGCATAAACAGGAAGCTCCTGGGTACTCTTCCTAGCTTTAGTTAACGCTAAATTCAGCAAAAAGTGACCAAAGTCACGTCAAAAAGATACTGTAGATGTCAAAGTTCTTCCTCACAGGTGTTAACAGGAAAAGTGAACTCAATTCCTAAAAATATTTACCACCAGACTAGGGCTCAGCCAGCATATATTTTTCAGCTCCAACAAGCACCTGGGCAGAAAACATCACGGGCAGAAGCGAGCCACGTTTCCCTGGAAAAGCAGTTCCCTGCCCACTGTGTGGCAGCTGGGATCCCATGCCACCCCCAGCGCCCTCCCGGGGCACGCCAAGAATGCCCTGACAATCATTAAAAATCCCAAAATAGCCTGGCTTGCTCCAACTGCCTCAAAAACCAAGCATGTGAGAAGTACTAAACAAGTCAAGAACTACCTCCAGTTTCACCACCAATTACAGTAATGTTTGATGTAAGCTGACTTACATAAAATGACATTTCCTGACAAAAATCATTGTGTCACGATTTAGGTGTTTCAGCAAAAGGGGCTGTTTAAGTGAAAGGAGAAGAAAAATGAAAAGATGAAGCCTGAGACAGGCTGCAAGCACTGGGAAGAACAAGAGGCTCTATGGGGAGAATAGAAAAAGCCTCCAACAGCACTCAGAGTCCCCCACTCCAGGCGAGCCAGAACAAGGCCTCATTTACATCCTCACCAATGCAAAACTAAAATGCAATTTTACCACAATATTAGTGGTTCTAAGAAAAAAAACAAAACAACAAACCAAACTTCAATGCATTCACCCACACCAAACTTCTTTGCACTGAGTACTTACTTATTCTGATCATTTCCAATAAAGACAGACAAGGCATCAAAGCTAAATCAGCTCCCTGAAGCCCAGTGACAGAATGACTGTCACTCTCAGCCCCAGATGAGTCTGAGGGACCAGCTGGGAACAAAACTTTAAAAGTTTATGTTGCTATGTTGGCTTGTTTGGGTTTTTTTTTGCCTTTTTAAAATAGCTTCAAAGCAGCAGTGAGATCTATCTTTTCCTTGAATGGAATAAACTGTTCAGAAAGCAGCATTTACCAGCTGGCAGCAAATCTGGAAATGCAGCTTACACCTGAGGATACACCCATCCAAGGGTTTTCAAAGGAACTTCTCCAAGTACAGTATCTTTTGGTCCATGCAATGCTCCATCCCTTGCCTATGCAGAAGGCTAGTTTGAAGTCTTATTGCCAGCTTTCCCAGCAGGCTGATTCCCACCTCCAACAGGAAGGGAACCCCACAACCTGCATGTGGTGGGAGTCCACACAGAGCAGCAAGGAAGCGCTCTAAGCAGGAGCTCTCAAGTCAGGTTCTTTCAGTCCACCCGAAGCAAACTTTGGTCTTTTCCCTTTTTCACTAGGCAACAGTTAACCTGTTAACATTACTACACCCAGCTGGCACCAACTGATGCACCAGAAATCAATATGAAGCAAAGCAGGATGAAGACTATGAGTGCCCCAGCTGCACCAGACGAGATGCCTCTCCCTGAAACCCGGATCCCTCACTCCCAGCTGCACAAGGAGTCCATGCCTCTCCCCGAAACCCGGATCCCTCACTCCCACTACGAACACTTCTCACCACGACCACGAAAAGGGTCTCATGCTCTCTCCTCTAGTGGTGGGCAGCACCACGTGCCAGAGGCCTCACGCTGGCCTGGAGGGAGATGGATGTACAAGGCTGCTGGACAAGGCCGGCAGCTGGTCCCTACCAGACGAGTGAGGCTTCAGGAGCCCTGCTTGGATTGAGGAGCAGCAGGGCCACGCAGCACCGCTCCCCCGCACCGCGTCCCGCCAGGAGCCCCCGCAGGGAGGCGGATGCAGAGGGGACGGGGCCACAGGTGCTCCAGCTCCCCCCGTCTGAGAAGAAAGCGGCCGGGCCACGGCAGCGGGCCGGGCCACGGCAGCGGGCCGGGCCACGGCAGCGGGCCGGGCCACGGCAGCGGGCCGGGCCACGGCAGCGGGCCGGGCCACGGCAGCGGGCCGGGCCAGGCGCTCCCGCCACCCCGCCAGCCGGAGCCCCTCGTCCTCAGGGCTGGAAGACCGAGGACCCCCCCGGCTGGCGGGCCAGGCCCCCTCCTCGGCTGGGCTGCCACGCCAAAGCCTCCGCCCGGGGCCGCAGCGCACGACAGCGGCCGCAGGCGGCGGCAGCGCCCGGCCGGCAGGCGGGCCGGGCCGGACCGGGCCGGGCCAGACCAGACCAGACCAGACCAGACCAGGCCGGGCCGCCACTCACCGGCAGCCCAGCTCCAGCGCCCGCCCCGGGGAACCCCCCCAGCTCCCACCCGGTGCCCTGGCCCCCCGCCTCACCTCCCCTCCGCGCCGAGGCCCGACGGACCCTCCCGGGCGCCTCCCGCCGCTGCCCCATCCCGCCCCGCCCCGCCCCGCCCCGCGCGCCGCCAGTGGGCGGGGCCAGGGAAGGGGGGGGCGGCCCGGGGCGACCGGCGGGGCCGGGGCGGGAGGGCCGGGGCTGCGAGCGGGCGGGAGCGGCTCTTCCCGGCCCTTCCCGGCCCCGAGCCCCCCGGGAGCGCTGTCAGAGGAAGGCCAAGCCCTGCCGGGGGGCTCCCGAACACCGAGTGTCGAGAGGCAGAGCGACCCCTCCTCCCCTGGCGGGCCCGGCCCCGGGGCTCCCTGCCCTGCCGGGCTGCGAGCCGTCCCGGCACGCTGTTAGGGTTATCCCAAGGAAAGCGGTGGCTGGAAGCTTTAAAAGAATGATGAAGAGGAGGAGGCTGAGGGCTTTGGAGGAGGCTGAGGGGAGCGCTCATTGCTCTCCACAGCTCCCTGAAAGGAGCTTTGGCCTCTTCTCCCAAGTGGATAACGACAGGAGCAGAGGAGATGGCCCGAAGCTGCACCAGGGGAGGGTCAAGACTGGAGATGAGGAAGAATTTCTTAACCAAAAGATCCAGTCAGGCACTGGGACAGGCTGCCCAGGGAGGTGGTGGAGTCACCAGCCCTGGAGGGATTCAAGAATCATGTAGATGTGGCCCCTGAGGGCACGTTCCAGTGGGCACGGGAGGGGCAGTGGTGTTTGCCTGCTGGCTTGGTGGGGTTTTTTGTTTTCTTTTTCCTCCTGGGTGGGCGAGGGTTGGGCTGAGTGATCTCACAGGTCTTTTCCAAATGTAACAATTCTGTGATCACTCCAAATCCTTTCCTGCCAGAGCTGAAGGGCAGACAGCTCACAGGAAGGCTGTCCCTCACTCCTGCCCCCAAAAAAGCCCCAGGTGGTCACACAGCCCCACACCCCAGTGTCCCCAGGCTGGTGGGCACCCTGTCTAGGGGTGCAAACACTGCCAAGTCCTAGTTGCAGAGGTGAGTGCTGCTCTGGAGAAGATACCATTCCATTAACCAGTCACTAAGACTCAGGCAACAAATCTCACGTTTTGCTTCGAATCCTGAACATTGCAAGTCTTGATTTAGTTAATTTCCCTTTTCATGAACAAATTTTAAAGACAGATAGAAAGAATCACAACAGTGCAGAGGGGGAGAGTGCTGGACCCACGTGCTGAGATCCAGCACAGAGGCACTGGGCACTGCCCATGGCCAAAGGGTATGAAGATCATCAGAACATTCTTGTGTCCGTGCTCCCCAGTCAGTGAGGAGACAGACAAGAACCAAAGGCTGCAGAAAATTCAGCACAGGATGGACAGAGTTCCACCTGAACAGAACTCTGCCCTTTTCAGATGATGACTCTGCTCCAAAGCAATGCTGAGGCTGACTGAGAACGTGGCAGCCAGGAAAATCCCACTGCCTAAAAAAGACTTCCTTGGACAAACCCCCTGGTCACCCTGAGGGACCACATCTCACTGGAGTCTGCTCTTCAAGATAAGAAGCAACAGAACTGAGATAAATACTTGGATTTCACTAGGAAAGGATTGATGGCCAACAGCACAAGAAATGTGCCAGCTTGTTTCTGAGAACTTTACTTTTTCACAACGATTTGAAAAAACAACAACAAAAAAGAATCAGCATATGACTTATATTAACAAAACACATAAATCACACAGAACAGCCTTTTCAACCTGGAGCAGCTTCACCACTCTTACCCACAGAAAGAAGCAACTCACAAATCTAATAATTAATTCCTGACTAGCAACATTCTTGTCTCTTAAGAAAAAAAAAAAAAAGACACAAGGTTTTAAAAATATTATTTCCTCTCCTTAAAAAGTGAAAAGGAGCTGAAGACTCTCATGCATACAAAGAAAAAATTAGGAAAGCTGCAAAAGTATATGGAGCATTTAAGATAACTCCATTCAGAAAAAAGATTTATGATTCCAGTAAACTGAAGCACTTTCATTACTGAAATGGATGTCTCAGGATCCTGTTTTGCCTACTAATTTGCATTGTACCTCCTTTAGGCAACAAAAACACAGTAGCCCATTTTATGTGCAGCTTAAGTGCTAATAGAGTTTCACATCCCTTAAAGTTCAGACACATCAGAGTCATCTTCATTTCCATCACTTTAACATCTAAAAAGAGCACAAAGATTTTCCTGGGAAAAAATTAAAAAATGCAGCTGTTGCTACTTTGGAGAACAACTCTGATATGATCACTTTAAAAGCAAGATACAACAACAAAGAGAGAAAGCAATCATTAAGGATGCAGTGAAGTTTAGAAGCACAAACACCAAGCTGTTCATGCTTTGCTCTCTATTGCTAACTTTTATTGCTTACACAAAAAAAACATGTAATTTCCTATGCTGCAACAATCCAGTAATGAAAAGACACTGAAGGTTCTGCATGCTGAAGTGTCCACAAACCTCTGCTTCTACGTGCTGCTCATTTCTAGCCTTTCCACCCACTACAGGCAAAAATTTATTTTCCAACCCAGCGTGAGGAATTTAGCAGGATGCACAAGTATTCCTCTGGGACCAGCTTACTTGCCAGGAGCCTTAAGCAGTCTCTCTTTTCCAGTCCTGCATTCCCAGTCTTCAGGACAGTCAATACCACCCATGCTGATGGTAACTGGCAGCTATGGATAGCTAGATGCTAAAACCTTTCCAGAACAGGTGTGTGTGTGTATATATATATACACACACACACATATATGTATATAGAAAGAAAACTGTAACATACACACTTCTACCCACATGCTCAGGACCAGGCTAGGAAGGGACATGGCACCACCTGCCATCTTCTGTTCCTTCCACCAGAAGCAGGGAAAGGGACAAGAAGGGACAAGACTCCACTTTTACAAGCTAGAAGATGGTGACAGTTCTGGCCTCTGTGCTCACAGGGTCATTTTGCAGGGAAAAGCCCATGAACAGATTATGTGATTCCTATTTCCAACCAAATAGGGTACAAATAGGAAGTGCTTTATGAAGCTGAACCTCTGTCCTACACACTGTCTTTTACAAACATGCTCAGCATCTGGAACACACAAAACATGCTTGAGACACGGTGTTCGGTGAATTTGAAACCTAAAAGAGGGAATGGGTGGTTATCTAACCCACTAAACACAGACTCAGCAATATGTATCCAACAACACCTCAGAGTTTCCTTAACTCCCATGATGGCAAACTTCCTCACCATCCAGACAGTATATTTGAATCCTTTACAGGAGAAGGAAGTTGAGAGAACAAAACTAGAAGAATAATAACCTGACTACATGTGAAAATCAGCTGTTGCTATTGGAAGGATGCAGATGTGAGATACAAAGTGATGGTGAGGTCTAACTCGTTCATGCCACTAGTATTACCTCAGAGGTCCACCAAGGGAAAAAAAGACTCACTTCCACAAACGTGTTCACATCTTAAGCTGGCTGCCATGAACATTAGTGACTATGCTGGTCACATTCCTGGTCTGAAAGTGCTTTATCCCAGAAGAGCTGAGTCAGGTACTTCAGAGTTTGTAATGGTCTATGCAGCACAATCAGACAGGAGACCAGCTCTGCCTTGTCTCACTGATCTGTTCTCTGGATTGCCTTCCACATTGACTCAGTAGAGATACGGATTGGCAAATCATTCCTCCATCTATCTCATAAGTGATAAAGTTCTTTAACAGCTCAGAGTTGCAAAGACCACTTCTCAAATAGGAAAACCAAGGCCATTGCAGTGATTACAGCCAGGTGTTGTTCTGTACTCACAGCCCACTTGTACCCCAGGTGGTAGGAAAACATGAAACAGGAGGGAGTGAAATCACAGAATTTGATCAATACACTGATTTGACCTATTGATCATAAGCAAAGGGCAGAAGACTCAAGCCAAGGTGAACAGGAATTGCTGAATAACTGGAAACTTGATTCACATGATCAGCACAAAGAATTACTAACACATGCATACCTTTACCAATCACTTTCTGGAATTACTCTCTTACATCAGGTTCACTTACTGTTAAAATTGGCTTGGTGGCACAGGAAAAATACTGTTCTTTGAGAGTAATGAACAAAGATACTTCCCAAACTGGCAAAATGCAGAGATATAATGTCAAAGGTACTCATCCTTAGCAGCATCTTGCTAAACCAACTACAGAAACCAATTTCCATGGCACGGGAGTATGTAGACTATGTGTGGGTTTTCCACTTCTCATCTCAACTACTTCTGCCTCCCCCACCACAATCATGGTATAGCACTTCTCACAGGGGTAATCTTTGGGGCTTTTCCAGTTCTTCCCCTTTAGGACATTTTTCAGGTGCCCTTCTACCTAGCAATTACATTGCCATCTATAAAAGACAAAGCCCACTGGCTTCAGACTATGACATTCATCATTAACCAGTTGTTTAGAAGAGGAGTGGGCACTTGCAGGAAAATTTCTGCTTGTCAATGAAGAGGAAAACCTAGTGGACACAATCCTATTTTGTAATCACATACTCTGACTTTCATCATCATATCTGAAGTTGGCTCTCATGGTGAAAGTGGCAATCACAACAAAGAAATGAAGCACAGCATATGCTCATACCTGTGCTTGCACACACACACACACGCAGGCACTTGCTCTGCAACTTCTTTCAGCCTGATTAATGTACTTGTCTAAACACATTCTCCCTGGCCAGAAGGTTCAGTCTATAGCCAGCAGCACTTCTGAATCAACAGCACAAAATTCAAGAGCCTACACAAGCTACAAGCTGCAAAGAAATACAGCTGCTGAGCCACATACACAGAAACAAATGGCCAGGGAAAAACTGCCAACTGTTCCACCTCTTTTCTTAATCCATAGGTAGCTTTAAAAGAAGAGACACAGCCCAAACGTGTATTGCCCCCATGTGGTAAATCCTTCCCACTGCAGAAGACAAGAAAATCCCTGCAATTCCCCTAAATTTGCTCTAACTGGAATCGTAAGATTTTTCTATATATGTTAGTTCTTTGACTGTAAGAGCCTAAACATTAAGTAGATATGAAATAGTCTTTTCTACAACTATGCAATTTATTTCTTTTTTACTTAGCAAAAGTGATGAGACCCTGGCCCAGGTTGCCCAGGGAAGCTGTGGCTGCCCCATCCCTGGCAGTGTTGAAGGGCAGGTTGGATGGGGCTTGGAGCAACCTGGTCTGGTGGGAGGTGTCCCTGCCCATGCAGGGGGTTGGAACTGGATGATCTTGAAAGTCCCTCCCAGCCCAAACCAGGCTGTGATTTTGAGTCTATGAAAACCTGCACAATGAGGTTAACAAAGGATGTCTGAAGCAGCAAGGCCTAGAAGTCCCCACAACTGAAGTGTCATAAAGCTTCACTCCCCATTACCTTTTTCTTTTTTCATCTCCTTGAGGTTCATCTAATTTCCCCACCCACAAAATCAGGCCAGTGTCTGTTACCTCCGAGGAGCTGCACAAAGGTTCAATCCAGTCACAACTTGTACAATGATGCTTCAAAGATCTACATTGAAAATTTCTGACAGTGTTTTTTTTGTGGAAAAATGAGACACCACCAAACACAAACCACCACTCCCCCAAAACATGGAATTCTAACAACAACAACAACAAAGTTCAGTTCCTTTTTTTCACATACCAATAGTTGGTTGATACAACCACACAAGAAGCCCAGTTAGCAAGGATGGATGCTTCCAAAAAAGTAGTTTCCCTGTACAGGAGAAAAAGGTTTAAGTCTATTTCATAGACAGGATGTTTAAGAACAAAAAGAAAAATTAAGGGCCTACAAATACTAATCACAGAGAAGTGTGGCAATTATTTTACTGCCAAATAAACCCGGCTTGAGGTTTTCAGTAACATTGACTAGCCTGGAAGTTCCTTTCAAAAATGAAGCAACCAAGTGGGAGACAGCTAACAAGACAGTGAACTGCTGGATTTCCCCTTCTGCCCCCAAATCCAAACTAATTGTTGCAGCACTAATTGTGCAAGGGAACAGAGCACAGAACTCCCCCCTGCTGCTGAAATACAGAAACCCAGCCCAGCAGGGGTTGCATACAGCTGTGGGACAGCAGCTGCCATTCCTGAAACACTGCTTTTCTGTATTTCAAATCCAGAATTCCAGATAAAGTAGGCAGCCTAAGATTAGGTGCTGGGGAAAAAAAAAAAAAAAAGGAAGATTAAAACCAGGTCTCTTGCTCTTGGTACAAACTTCCCAAAGACAGTGCTAGTCAGCAAGCTAACTGCTTCCCTGAAAGACCTCTGGAGATCCAAGGTGCATACTCTCTTCAGGGGAAAAGCTCTGGACTTGCAGCAAGTAACACTACAGGAACACCTGGACCTAGGGTTTTGCTTCTTAAAAGTAAAAAAATAATAAAAACCATTAAAACAACAGGAGAATTGTAAATTATGAGGCACAGGACTGAGCATGTTCTGAAGAAAGCATTTTACTTCCACTATCTGCCCCTTTTTTTAATAAATAGGCTGTGGAAGCAGCACAGCATCTGTTTTAATGAGTGTTTTGCATTAGCTCTCAGGGTGTGTTTATTCACTCATTCTAAAGAATATGCTGAGTTATCTTCACATAACTTGGGAGCTCCTCTTTTTCCTACATGGGAATTTTCCCATGAAGTTTTGGCTTCTGCGTATAAAAACCATGCGATTCCTTCTCTTTGCCCCATCAACCTCAATTTGTTTCTCAATAATAACCAGGAAGACAGCCAGTCTGAGACACTTATCATAGAATCACAGACTGGTTTGGGTTGGAAGGGACCTTAAAGATCATCGAGTTCCAACCCCCTGCATGGGCAGGGACACCTCCCACCAGCCCAGGCTGCTCCAAGCCCCATCCAACCTGCCCTTCAACACTGCCAGGGATGGGGCAGCCACAGCTTCCCTGGGCAACCTGGGCCAGGCTCTCACCACCCTCACACTCCAGAATTCCCTCCTCATGTCTCACCTCAATCTCCCTCTTCCAGTTTTCATCCACCCCCCCTTGTCCTCTCCCTCCCTGCCCTTGTCCCAAGTCCCTCCCCAGGCTACATCACCACAAAAGATCTGTGCAAAGTTAAGGATCCAAGGAAGGCTGAGACAGAGCATAAACAATTAGCTGCATCAGTCCTACAAAACAATTTATACTGGTTTTTAAACCAAGTGAGCAGGAGGAAGCTTCAGGCTTGGTAGGGTTAGCAGGTCTCCTCGTTCTTTTCCTCCCAAGGAGCTCACTCTTTCCCACAGTAATCAAAGCCCTGCACTTCTTGCTTTGTGGGACCTGTTTCTGACAACCCAACAGACTGTCTGCAGGGCTGCCTCTGCTCTAGCCAGGGGTAGTTTCTGAAAAGCATGTTGTTCTCTGAGATAGCTGGACACGTCTTCTGCCTTGCTAAATTTACAGGCTCTCATTCCTGTGGGTGGAAGTGAGCTTCATTTGTCTGCTGCATTCATCACAAGCACCGAAACTCAATTTGCAAACTTAGAGCTTCATCAGATGATCCTGCCTTGCTAAACACTGGAGAAACTCCCCAACACACCTGAAACTCTGACACACCCTTCCATGGCTGTGAGCCAGGCCCAGGCAATCCTGTCATGTCTGGGCTGCACTGTCAACAAAGCCAGCCACCAAACCACTCCTTAGACAAACTTTTCCTTCCTTCTCATAATCCCTCCATTCCCAGTTTCTGGACTTGATTCAGAATTACACCAAATCTGACTCCACTGCACATGCTCTCACCTGGCTCCTGAGAAACTGGCTGGTTTCAGCCTTGTTCAAATCTGGCAATAAAAGAACACAGGAGGAGGTAACAGCACCTCCTGGTTTTTGGGTGAGGAACAGAGATTCTGTGCTCTGGAACAGTTTGCCTGTATGCAAGTGCAGAGACAGAAGCAAGCCAGTCCAGTAGGACACAGCTACACCACCCCTGGCTGCTCTAGCACAGGGAAAATACCTCTTTCCTGGGAAATCAGACTGCATTTCCAACCTTTTGCCTTCTGGGCTGTCCAAATAAGTAGTTGTAGCCCAGAGCCACCATCAAGCATCTCCAGAAAAAGGTGACAGATACAGTGGAAGCAGGACTCTAAGACAACAAGGTGTCAGCAGAACTGTTCATCTTAACTCTCCTGAGAAACATGCTCTGGAATGGTTGGCTGTGGCAAAAGCTCTACAGCAAGTTGAATTATAAAGTGTTTTAATCACCCAAATTAAACCTTTCTTTCCACCGTAGGATGCGTTTCTTTCTGGCTTTCCCTTCCTATATGTCAGCAGGAGCCCAGTGTTAAGCTCTTTGTACACTATTCCATACACAATGTTGGGAAAAGAGCAAATATGGGAGAGATCATGTAATTTCATGGAGTTTGGACTGAATTCCAGTACAACATCTTCCTGAGCAAGTTTCAATTCTTCCCAAAGCCTTTATGGATTATATTCTTGCACATTCCCTAGAGTGTCAGTAATCAACAACCCTCTTTTCCCTCTATATCTGATACTTCCACAAAGCAGGCAGCATCTCAGGATCTCCTAGGTGTCCAGAAAAATGCAGAAGAAGGAAGGTTTTTCATTTTTCTTTCACAGATGTTAATAGATACTTTGTCCACTTTTTTTTTTTTTTTTTTTAACCACTCCTTCAGGGCCCAGAAGTAAAAGAAAACAGCAAGAATGTCATGGAGTAGTCAGTGAAAGGGACACAAGTCTTGACACTGTGCCCAGGAGAGGGAACTGCAAGTGCATTGGTAAGAGAAAGGCTAAATATCCCTTTTGGAAGAATTTGTTAATGAAATGCCAAACATTCTTTTCTTCTAGCATCACAAGACAGCTTTCTTCTCAGTCAATTACTCTGAGGTCATTGGAGTGTTTAGGAAAAGAGAGAGGGAGGTATGACTAATTAATCCACATGTCAACTAAACGGAAAGCCTATGAGCAAGTGGCAAACTGGATCTCCAGCACAGCCATCCTAAAATTCAGAATATCCTGAAACAGCCACACAAGAGGCTCTAAGTAATCTCCTTCTTCATTCCTTGCTGAAGGGCCAAGGTAGCCAGGGAGTTGAGCTCCAACTACTCTGCTCAGAAAAGGAACACTTCTGTCACTCTAACTAGGACAACTGGAACCTACAACAATATGGTTGCCCAGGTTGCCCAGGGAAGCTGTGGCTGCCCCATCCCTGGCAGTGTTGAAGGGCAGGTTGGATGGGGCTTGGAGCAGCCTGGGCTGGTGGGAGGTGTCCCTGCCCATGCAGGGGGTTGGAACTGGATGATCTTTAAGGTCCCTTCCAACCCAAACCATTCTAAAATTCTATGAATTACAAGAAAAATGCTGGAAATTTGCAGGACACCAAATGGAAGAAGCAAAGAAAGGGCAGGAGTTTAAAGACAGATGAGAAAAATCTACTGAGTAGCACAGAGATGATCAGAAAAAAGTAAATACTAAGTATGTTGAAGAATGGCAAGAGTGGGCAAAAAGGAGTGGAAAAGAGATATTCTTAGAAGTGCAGGGGATGAGAAATTAATTCAGCCTAAAAGGTTAAAAAAGATACACACACAGTTATACAGAAAATCTGCATCCAAATATATTTAGCTGTATTATGCTACTGCATATAAAAACCATCTGAGTTGATCTGTGTAGCCATATACTAACAATGCTCTGCAGTTCCTCCAACATGCTGGGATAGCCTGGGTTTATTAAGCAGACCTAAAGTAAAATACAACTCGTTGCAGCATGTGAGCACCTAAGTCAACACACTGCCTGAAAAACCCAACACATTAGGGTAACATCCCTGCTCCCACTGTCTACAGCAAACAAATATACAAAGGATATTTTCAATGTGGATAGTTAGGTTTATCATAATGTTAGTAAGATTTATATTAAAATACCTCCTAGTCTGTTTGTTTGTTATGGGGGGGTGGTCGGGGCGGGGAGGGTGTTTCAATCTCAGCCTTCATTTTCTTCTTACTTATGAGTATAATTAACTGGCACTAATCCACTCCTTTCTGAACAGAAAGCTCACAGGATGTTTACCCAGTTTTAAAAGGTGTTTTACCTGTCAGTTTTGACATGTTATTTCAGTCCCCATCCACAATTACTGTTCTTTTTGTTTATGTGCATGGAACTAAAACACCTGAAAGATTTTTTTTTTATAAGAAGTTTTCCAGTAACTAATTCATTGTGCAATTCTTTTCCAACACTCCTTTCAGAACTGCATTTGAATTCCACAGAAGTAGCCTTCTACACCTGGCAGAAAGGATGTAATTCTAAAAAATAAAATAGAATCAGTACAAACAAAAAGTCAACTTTCCAAAAGTAGGCCTGACATATTCAGGATGCTTCCCTGCTTCTCTCACTGTAGTCTACAGATGATTTATCCTTTACTGTACCAGTTCCATACTAAACACTTCAGATAAATGAAACATAAACATACTTTAAAAACATACAAGGGTCAGAACTTGCACAAGTTTTACCCCTGATTGCATAATGTGTGTCCTCCAGCAAAGCAAAGCAATCCAACACAACAACCCAAAGTGAGCTGTCCAGACCAGGGCAGATCCAAAAGCAACATATTCCAAATTTTAAGTACTACAGTGAAGTCCTCTGGTATTAACAGTTAGCTCAAGAATTCAAAAACAAAGACACAGCCTGGTGCTCTTCATCTGTAACACCCATAGGGGTCGTTGAAGTCATTTCACAGGAATATAAGCCCTAAAGTATTTTGGAATATCTAGAACAAAGATCAAAGACCCTCTCCAGAGGTGAAGCACAATTCACTGGAGAAAACAACGACCCTTAACACTTAAGGCACCAAGTAGCTTCATTCTGTGCTAGCATAATAAGTAAGGGACATGCAGGTTTGGTGAGAGATGCTGAAAAAGCAAGATTCCATAGGCAGGACTTTGGCAGCTCTTGGAACACCCACAGGGAAATCCACTGTACCAAGACACTTGGAGCAGACACTACTTAATTACCATATTTTATGCAGGTTCATCAGTGTGTTCTCTTTCAACCACATCTGCATTTCTCCCTTATGTTTAAAACATATCACCACAAAACAAATTAATATTGCTAGGGTTGATTATAATAAAGAATCATTAAAAAAGTGTATTTTAGCATTTTTATTACAGTTTGGCTAATGACAGTACACAAAACAGAATATAACAGAATTCTGTACCAAGAGCAAGTAACTTTTGACACCAACCATAAACATCTGCAAATTCAAAAATAATTTTGGCTCCTAAAATAAAGCATTACTGTACCAGAAAAAGAACTGTGGCCAGCTCAGCAAGCCACCAAACATCTACCTTTTGTCTCCAAGTCTTTCTTCTACCAGTAGTTGAGTCTGTCTGAGACAGAATCTGAGAAAACAAGACTCACTTTTCATGTCTTACCATGAAGCCATTAACTCCAACACCATCACAAGAAAAGTGACAGGGAAGTAGATCTTCAGAGTCATCAAGCACACTATGAATCACTGGCCCAAAGACTTTGGAAGAAGAAACAATTAGCTGTTATAAGTATTTCAGTTAAAATGGCAAGTGCCATAAACTTGCTTTTCCCTATTAAAAACAAAAGAAATATATGAAAATATTCCTCCTGCTAGAATGTGCAGATGGAAAATTCTTTGCCTAAGAATCAAACAGAATACTTCTTCTCCATCTAGTATTTTAACAATGGTATTTCAAAGAAGAAGATATTGCCTAAAAGAATTCAACAGGAAGTGACCAAACCACTAAATGCACAATCTGCTTTTGTTCCCATGTTAGAAAATGAAGGAAAAAAACCCAACATACAGAGTTACATGTACAGCCACTCCCCCTTGGCATACATTTTTGATTTCACAGTTTTGCTTCAAGTACAGGTTCACTACCATACCCTACCAAGCTTATAGGTGACAACACAAATGTCCCGGAGTTGCTCTCCTTGGCAACAGCATCTGAAGCATACAGAGTTCCAAACACTTAACAGAGATACCAGGGAATAGCTTAAAAGTAGACAAATGCTGCATTATCAGGAAAAAAAACCAAAACAACCAACAGGTTTGTGGCAACTGAAGAACAGCACGTGACTTCACCAAGTAATTGATAACTTCACAGTCACTTTCTTTTGGTAAATTGATGACAACTGATTCACAACAACATGTCAAAAGATTTAGAAATAAGCAAGGTGATCTGGAGTGCTTTCTGACAATACTGCCACATTACTTTGTTTCTACACACTCTTCAGAAATAGCAAGACAAGAACTTAAAAGTTGTTCCATCTAAGTTTTACACATCAATACCTGACAAATAGGGACTTAACATTTCTATGCATCTCATTTTACACAAAGGTTCTCATTTTCACTTTTGGCAAGGTTAGGGAAGGTCAAATGAGTTGTTAAAAACCTGGACAGCAATTGCTTTTGAGAACAAAACTGGAGCTCCCCAGGTAAAAGCTAAGATGCAAGATTTTTACTTCACATTTTTAGAAAGATTCAAATACAAACCAATTCATCAACAGCAGTTTTAGGCAGGTAAAAATTTCAGTTGCTTAGCAGGTTTATATTTAACCTAACCTCTTAAGTACCACTGAAATTATACGTTACCTGGAGAAATACTCTTATTTTTTTTGAAGAAAGATTAAACAAAAATTTAAAAATACAATCACAGCTGCACCTGAGCTCAAAGAAGAGAAAAAAGTTGCAATTCTATTTATTAGCTGTTCAGATAATAACATTTAGTAACAGATGAGATTAGGAAATCTGATTGCTGGCTTTATCAAAAGCAGCAGAAAAAACAACCACAGTGTATTATTGCTTCCCCTACCAGCTGCCATGGAGGTAGCTGTACATCAGAAGCTGTTATGTTCTGCAAATAAAATACCAGACATGATATGTAGAAGTCCAGCCAAGCTACAAACCAGTCTCCTTTACTATCAGTGTCAAGGAAAGTGGCCTCTAAAAAGCATAACTTGCCAGAGTCACTTCCAAAGTAATACTGCTAACTCCATCTTGGAGCAAGACCTTAAAATACAGTTTGCATTGATGCTGTCAGGCACAGATCACTTTAAAAAAAGAGAAGTGTGCTAGTATAGATTTTATACTGCAATTAACAGTTTGCAGTGCCGTGAAAAACCTATGAAAATACTCATTGGGAATTACAGCATTCCTTATGCATTTGGATATAGGGAATGCCCTTGCATAGAAAACTACTCTTTGGGGTTTACCTCAGTTAACAGTATCAGCATTATTCAAGTTTATTTGGCCACAGTAGTGCCAGAAAATAGCAGGATTGATTTGTGCTAACCTACAAGAAACTCTTAAAAATTATCTGCAACAGACTAAGAAATTTTAGGCAAACAATAAAGAAGATATGTCCCTCAAGGTTAAATCTGAAGGAAATTGTGCCTGTCATGTAAAATACAGTATGCCCCTCAAAGAGGCATTTCCTCTTATTTCTTTTGTTAAGACAAAAGGCATGCTTGAATTTTGATACTTGCAGAGTCCAAGGAAATCATCTGCACTGAGCAGAGACAGAAAAAGGCCTGATGGTCTCACAGACACATCCCTGTAAACACTGCAAAAAACATAAAACTAACCTTGCAGGGATCCCTAGTGAGGTGACTGTTACATGCCACTGAACAAGGTACCACTGACAGCTGCTTATTCCTAAAAGTAATGTGAAGTTAAAAGCAAGGAGCTAATAAACTATACTAAAAAATTATTATCTAATGCCACATCAGGCTAGAAAAGTTTCAAGGTTTATTTTGTATTCCTAATAAGCTCAATATAAGAATTACTAAACAAAACCAAACTCAAATGTGTATAATATATAAAATATCAACTGACTACCTGTTATAAAATACGTATCACAAGAGTTATCACAAAGCACATCCACATCAAACTCTAAAGCAAACTCCAAGTCACACGTTGGGCAAAAGGTATCTGGCCTGGTGTAACACCAAATTCAACTCCAGAAGGTCTCCTTTAAGTACTCTAAAAAAAAAAAACAAAAAAAAGACAAAAATACAATTTCAGATCAGCTGGCTTCTTACAGTTAGAAACCGAAAAAACCTGCAAACATTTTAAAAGTCACAATCAAACAATGTGTTCATCCTGAGTTTGAGAATCACCTGTCTACACAATTTCAAAGACTCCTTGCGTGGTTCTTGCCAGCATATATTACACTGACTTGCTAAAAAACTTGAATATATATAAAAATACATATTCTCACACACAATCACACTTATGCTTAGTTTGGCTCCAAACCATTTCACTTCACAAACAGTAGTTAAACCTTAACAATGAAAACTAAGATTGAAACTTACGCAAACCCAACATGGAAACGTTCCCAAAGCTTCTTAAGAATGAGCATTTAAAAGAAAAAAAACAATCAAACCTTAAAGTAGCTATTAGAACATCTTACCAAAGACTTTATACATGGTGTCCATGAACTGCACTACTATCTCCTTCTCCACTTTGCATCTGCATCTGCATCTGTGCCTGCATTCTTGCAATCATCTCCTGCATGCGACGAAGCTGGAAAAGTAGCAGAGAAGAATCTTTTAGCCCAATCTCACCTCAGAATACCACTCTTTGGTGTCACCACACTATTAATTCTTTCTTCAAGAGGCAACACACATCTGCATGATCTTGATCTGATGGGAAACAATCTCAGGCTATGGCACCATTTTCTACTGCTCTTCTTCATCCATTAAGGGGCTGGACATTTACTGACTGAAAGGATTATTGTACTTCGGGATGAGATTTTTAAGCAGCCCTAAATGGAGTCTTTGTTTCCTCTGAAGTTAAATGCATTAAAAGGATGGTTCTGAAGTGCTGAACAAACACAGCTACTAAAGCTTATCACCAGAAGAAAAGCAGCTTGTTTATGTCCCTTCAAAGTACACCTGTATCTGTCACTAAGAAAACTCCCAACTCCCTTGCTAGTTATAACCAGGTGAAAGCAACCATTGCAGGCAAATCAGCCAAGGAGACAAGCATTATTGGAAGTGGTTGAAACTAAATTTTAGAGCACTGCAACACTTAAACAGAGAGTAATCATGCAACTCAGCTACTAAGATCAATTCAGTCATGCTGCATGTAGAAGACTCTTCTTTTTCTATTGCACCCAACTGACAAGTGGGAAGTCAACCTCACTACTGAACTACATTTGGGGTCCCCTTGTCTTTGTGCATCTTCATTTTAAACTCAAACCAGACTGTTAAGCTTGACAATGAAAATTAAACCTGTGAAATGTTTACACTAATCTGTTCTCACATTCCTTGAAACAACAAACCTTTTCATTTTTACTCTAGTTATGTTTGGGGAATTGGGTAGCCACAAAGATCACTAGTAGCAGACTGAGCATCTGCTTGTGCTGGAACAGGACAAAAGTCCATCTAACTTAGTCTTCTCTCCAACACTATTAGCAAATGCACAGAGGAGCCTAAGAGCAAGGTGCACACACCCAGCATTTCCTGACACATAAAGTCTAGAAGTTTTTCAATTCTGAACTTGTTAAACCAAGAAATTCTATTTTTGTGTTTAGGGAGCACGTTCATGGAGAAAGTAAAACTCTCTCAGCATTTTTGAGCCTATCTCCATTCTTGCTATGCACAAAATTCCATGTTAATGAGTTCCACAACTGACAAACTATCTTTAAAAGTGTATTGTTTTAATTTGAAATCAGCCATCTATTAATCATTAAACAGGACCTGTTTCTTGCATAGAAGATTGCCATTCATCCTGCCATCTATGATTACATGAGCCCCTTACTATATCCTTCCCCTCTGTCATCCATTTCCCAACAAGAATATTAACCCCATCTCCCCTTGTACAGGACCTGCTTCAGACCTTCACTTCAGCCGGTCTTCCCACCTTTTTGCTATTCCCAATACTTTTTGCAGTCCTGCCTGTATCTTTTTTGGGTTAGGGGGACAAGGAACACAATGTTAGAGCTATGCATGATGGATTGATCATCGTGGCAGAAAGAGAATTTCTGTTTCATTCTTTATTCCTGACAATTCCTACCATTGCTCCCTCCTTTGCTGCAGGGCTGAACTGACTTTTTCCCAGATTCTACTACCTGTTCCAATAAACCAGTATCCTGAGACTCCTCTACACCTCTTCACATTGTTTGTTACTGCACCTTGAACAACTTTATATTAGCAAATTCTGTCTCCTCCTTTTCAAATTTTCAAGATCATATAAATCACTTGACCTGAAGTAGTGATACTAGAATAAAAATTCCCCCTTCACAAGAGTATAAAGTTCTGTCATCTTACTTCAGCTTCTTTTTCAAGCAGAATCTGGTCTTTATTTACTTCTTCATCTTCTATTTTCCTAAAATAAGATTAATATTGTTCAATAATGTGCATACACTCTGCATTTTGAACTTCCAGAGAATGCTTTTTTTGACAAAAACCAAAGTTCTTGGAACACATCATCTAAGTCAGTTTCATAACACAAAGTTAATAGAAACATGTTCTCCACACAGCTGCAATTCATGTTTTTCTTTTTAAATTCTCTTTAAGACATCAGTTTATCCCTTACTCCTTCATAAAGTTACGCCCTGAACAGGCATAAGCCATTCTAGCTATGATTTTAAAAATATGACAGATTTTCATGTAGGAATCAATGAAAACCAGCTCTGAGCAGAATTCAAGTATAGCAGTTTACTTGACCATAACATTATCTTAACTGATGGCAGCATGAGTGCCACATAGACACAGCCAGTTCAGACCCACTGCAAAGACATGCTCAGTTCTTCTCTTTTATTTGTACCATAAACCAACACAACTAGAAGTACAAATTCAACATCAGGCCGGACTATTCCTGTCAAAATTAAGCAAATGCTTTCAATCAGTATCTCAGCAAACTCTTGCTTAATTGGGACATTCCAGTTTTACGTTCAGAAACCAAACAAGAATATTTTTACAGACTGTATTTTCAAGATTACCTACCACTTTGCTAACAGATTTGTCCCATCCCATGTTGGGGGGAAACTGCTAACACAGCTAATCACACAAGTGCCATCAAAAGTGCAAATGGAATAAACTGATGCTTGTTACCAGGTTCACAGATTGTCAAAAAAATCCTCTGTGCCCCAAATTCTCTAAGAACTTTAGTGAAATGTTTAATATTAGTGAAGTGTTTAAAAGAAGTAGGGACATGATTTAAACAGTGAACCAATAGATTAGGTTATGGTTGGTGGATTTAGGTTATGGTTGGACTTGATCATCTTCAAAGTCTTTTCCAACCAGGATCGTTCTGTGTGATTCTCTGTGTGTGAACACAGTCCACAAGCACTTCAGACCTTTGCATATACAACATGGTGCTAGAATGTAGTTAACTGATAGTAAGGGTAGTTTATGAGTTCATTTCCAAAAAGCACCTATTCCATTGGCAGTGCTTGGCAATTACAGCTTGTTGATTGTAGTCACTAATGTTCTTAGAGGCTTTGGGCTTGGATAACAGGCACCAGAACTTGATAGAAGACAGGATTTAAAAGCCAGGGAAGAAGAGAATGTCATCTTGTCTGAAGGTAAAACTAGACTCCTAGGTCAATGCTACAGAGACAAACTCCTTTTCCTGAAAACTGACTTGGCATGTGACAAAACCCATGTCAGCAGCATCACGGAAAACTCTCTGCAAAATGTATCAAAGCCCATTGAAATGTGCAATTATGAAACCCTCTAGTGGTTGACATAAGAGAAGCAACAGAAAAATCTAAGCCAGAAAACACCCAGTTTTCAACAAGAACTCTCAAACACAACTTGACAAACATTTTACTTAAAAATGGGGTGTTCTGCCTGTCTCTCTTACCAGAATAGCTGTGCCCTCCCCACCACAGCTCAAAACAGGGCTGGAGGATATTACTCTGTGACTGCTATGCAAAGACAGTTTTTTATTTATACCATGTTTAATAAAGCACTGCAGGAGGACTCGAATTTCTCTTTAGAAAGACACAGTCTAAATACTCCAGTAGCTAAATTCTGTAAAAAAAAAAAAACAAAACCCTTTAACATATCAGCACTGACTTGCAGATTTTTGAGGACAACTTTTATCATAGGCATCTGCCCTACTTATTTACCTCAAACACTCCAATGCAACTGTGTTAAAGCCTCAAAACAAAGCAGAGATGTAGCTACACCCTTTTAATGGCAAAACGGTCTCTTCAGAGTCATGTAAGACTTTTTCTTACACTCAGTGTAAGCTGGCTGACTAAACTGGGTGCTGACTGGAGCTACAGAGTTTTGCATGATCTACCAAATCCTAGCAATGAAATGGTAGGAGAGGCCAAAAAATGAATTCAGGAGGGGAAGAAAGAGCATAAGATGACAACCTGCCACCTCGTTTGAGCCTCTCTGAGCGGAAGTTCTCATAGTGAAGATCCTGGGTCACCTCCTGAAGATCTTGCATATGGGTGCTGCAGGGACAAAATAATTAAAAACAAATAATTAAAAATATACCCATGTCACATCAGCTTGCTTAACCAACTCTCACATTCAGCACTGCATTGGGTCAACGTGTTCAGCATGTACACCCATTTAACGTGGTAATTTCAAAGCTAATTGAAGTTAAATTGGTGCAATAAAAAGAGATGTGGAGAGATCAGCTCAGCCCCTGAGGCAGCCCTGACATAAGCTGGGTGGTGTTTGATGAAGCAGCACTGAGCAGGGGAAGCAGAGTAGCAAAGCCTGGAAAAAAAAAAAAAATCAACCAGTGGACTTTTGAAGTCTTCTCCTTTGCAGATATATATCTACATATAGATACATTTAAATAAGCACAAGGTGTGAGGCAAACTCTTTCATGTTCTTGGGGATGTGATTAGCAATACAACACTGTGTTCAACAAAAGAATTAAACGTTTTCACAGAATCACTGAGTAATTCAGATGGGAAAGAACCTATGGAGCCCAGGTGGTGCAGTCCCTGCCTAGGGCTAAGCCAGCCAGGTGAAGGTTGCTCAAGGCCTTCTCCAGACAAATCCTGAATGTCTCCAAGGATTCCACAACTGCTCCAAACCCCCATTACAGTGCTTGAAAATCTTCCTGGTGAATGTTTTTGAACTACCATGTAATTGAAATTTTCCAACTTACATTAACATGGTCCTCAGCTTCAGGAAGTCATTATGTTCTGGGTTCTCCACTTCAACTACACCCCATGGGTAGAGTCGACCTCTAACTTTTTTACCTTTGGCTTCAATGAGTTGATTGGATCCCACTACACAAAATGGAATGCTGGCCTGAAAGCAAGAAAACAAAACATTTCTAATGATGAACCACAACAAACAACTCCAAGAACAACTCTTGTTCTGCTCAGCACTATGTATGATTGTAGTAAGTTTGTAATGCTTTTCATTTGAAGCTGTAAAGAAAAGTCATTGTTCCCACCACCTTCTAGCTAGGGAAGCTTGGGTAGAGGGACACACAGTCTCAAGGTCTCATCACAGGTCACAGTATGTATCTTGTTCTAAAGCCATCTGAACAGTCTGAAAATAGTGTATTATGCACAAATGTAAACTATGAAGCCAGTCATACCTTCAGGAGTCTGGTTTGCTCTTTAAAATCTTCATCCTCATCTGATTCAGCATCAGGCAGGTGATAAATCTTGATGCCATGCTCTTCTATTTCATCAAGAATCTGAGATTTAAAAGAAAAGAAATCAAGATCATATACATGTAAATTGAGTATGTTTAAACTTAAGGTAAAATTACTTCATCAGTTACACAGTCTCTTGAGAAATTTAGGCCTATCTCACAGATCCAAATTACTCTGTAACTATTTCTTTTTAAACACTGTATTTCTTCATGATATTCAACAACTTCTTGCCACAGACTTTCAGACAAATTATAGTGTTCAAATAAACACTGTCCTTTGTGAACGACATATAAGAGATGTATGTTTCTTATGCACATTTCAAATCCTCCAGTAATAGATTTAAACTGGAAGAGGGGAGATTTTGGTGAGACATAATCTTTGCTGTGAGGGTGGTGAGACCCTGGCTCAGGTTGCCCAGGGAATCTGTGGCTGCCCCATCCCTGGCAGTGTTGAAGGGCAGGTTGGATGGGGCTTGGAGCAGCCTGGGCTGGTGGGAGGTGTCCCTGCCCATGCAGGGGGGTGGATCTAGGTGGTCTTTAAGGTCCCTCCCAACCCATTATATGAAATCAAGTTTTTTAAAAAAACCTTTGCCCTTTTTGCTTTCTTTTTTGTTCTAAAGCATTGACTAAGAAGTCATAATTGCTTTGAACAGCCTAAAACTCCTTGCTCTTGCCTCTGAATTAGTATTTGGGGGGTAGAGGTGGGAGTGTTTAAAAACCTAAGTGAGCTACAGACACCACAGATATGTTTTTCCATCTTCATGACTGCTAAGAATGGCATCTGCAGCTGGAATCCATTTGCCATAATTCCATCACAATATGTATTTCAAAGTGATGTGTACTTCTCTATTTTTATTGCAAGTTGGGTAGATAAAACTATAAGGATTTTCAGAATGACTGAAAATACCATAAAGTTTTAAATGTAACAGCAATGAATGAATCAAGTGTGCCTCCTGGTAAGTTAATTCTGTTATTAATGCTGTTATTAACATGACTGTTGCATTTTTTTTTCCACTTCAGCAAATACAGGATCAAGTCCTGCAACATTTAATGAATCAAGGGGTCTTGCTTATGGAATAAAGAACTGGAATGTGTTAGAAGAGAGTGACATGCAGGAAGAAAAAACACCACAAAACCAGAAAAATCTCAGAATGTCCTATTTTTCAATCATCAGGCTTCTGACTGGGTAAAAAAAATATATGCATATTATAGATGAATGTATGTCTCTGCTTTGGGAGTGATTAAACAGGTAAGAGAGCAATCACCATTTGCAAATACATGTAAATATTCTTCCAAAGTTTCAAAATTCACTCCTAATGTAACTGTGAATGTAGCCAATCTGCCATTTCACAGGCAACTTGTTAAGACCCAATTTCTCAGTTACATAAATAACAAAAGATTGGATGAGATACCAAACTACATATTAATGTTACACTGTGCATGAGATTGTCTTTTTCTTGGCTAGGTCAGAGGAAGGGTGAATGAGAAAGCTCCTCTCTTCAGTGACCATGCTGCTATAACCAAAGTACAACACTTTTCTGCAAGCCAGGAATACTACTTACCCTTTTCTTTAGTCTTTCTCTCTCTTTCAGAGAAAGAGTATCAGCTTTTGCAATCACTGGTACAATATTTACTTTGTTGTGTATGGCCTTCATAAACTCAACATCCAGAGGCTTAAGGCTAGAATTAAAATATGGAAAAAGTGAAATGTATTTTTAATCTGAATTACCCACTTGTTTTCACACCAATGTAGAGCTCTCTCCTTACACAGAAAGAACACAGTTCCAGCAGTTCTAGTACTTCCTTAAGTAACGACAACCTGAGCCTGAAAATTTAAATCAACAGGCATAAATGAACTCCCTGAAGTAAAATAACTTAAAAAATAAAATGACAGAGCAACACCTACCCATGACCAAACGGTGAAATGAAATAGAAGCAGCAATGAACCCTGTTATCTATAATATGCCTTCTGTTCAAACCACTCTCATCATGCAGGTATCGCTCAAACTGCTCATCAATGTAAGAGATGATGGTCTTAAAACTGTAAAACAAATAGAGATTCAAGAAATCAAGCTCATTCTCAAGTGGTCAATAACTTTAGTGATCTATCAATATTTAAACACTGAGACATACTGCTGGTGGACCAACCTGTCCATAGACAAATATGAATTTACTGGTGGTTTTAGGAGTAGAAGAGCCCATATCTTAATTTTACTAGAATTCCAGAATCAAAAAAGTACTCTGCATACTTTATAAGTTGGAAGGACTGTTCCCCACGATCTGGTTTTAGTGTTAAAGTAAAAATCCACCTCTGGATCTTGTCCACATTCATTTGAGCATTCTCAGACTCTGTGCTTCATTTTTAAGTGCATTTTCCTCATCTTTGGGTTTGATTGTTTAAAATGCTTTGATCTATCAAACGTAATATTTAAACACTGAGACATACTGCTGATGGACCAGCCTGTTCACAGACAAATATTAATTTACTCATCTCTCCAAAAAAAATCATACCTCAAATTGAGCACTTCATGTAACACTCCAATAAATAAAAGATAATAAAAGACTTCAGAGTGTAGTATCACTTGGAATCACCTTTGGAATGGAAGTGTTTTAATGAGCTAGAGTTGCCAGTGCGACCATCCTACTTTGAACTGTGGATCATGATTAATATCACTCCACTCCAGGTACTTACTCCTGTCCCCTCAGGACAACTAGGAAATGGATGTCAGCCTTCAGACACAGATCAAAATAGACCCTGTACACATACCAGTCTCTACAGTTGATAGCATCCCCGTAGCCGGGTGTATCTACAACCGTCAGACGTAGTTTCACACCCCTCTCTTCAATTTCCACTGTTGAGGCTTCAATCTGCACAGTCCTCTCAATCTTCTCTAAAACAACACCACATTTGAACTTTCAGAATTGAATTTACAAGACTATGTCATTTTGAGATGAGCTCAGCACACACAACTGTATCCATATTATTCTGCAGGTTACCTCCTAAGGCCTCACAACTTCATAGCAAGACTCAGTATTTCACCTTCAGATTTTGTTAGATGATATGAAATTCCATACTGGTCTTAAATGGAAGGTAGAAACTAAAGCAAAAGGCACTGCAAAAACCCTGTAGGTGATCAGCAATTCAGAGAACAATACTCAATTATAAGTAATGGATTTTTTCCCAAGGTTGAAAGTGGAAAGTAATCATCAGCTAAGATGATAAATTATTAAAGCAAGTCATTCAACAAGGAGCAAAGAGGGAAGAAAATACCGTATTTTTACAATACTCTTTTTCTCTGGATTATTGTATGTCTTAATTAACAGAATAAAAAAGGAACAAGGGACTGAAGAAGAAAAGGAGGGGAAGTTCACATTCACTAAATATCAACCCAAAACAAAGGAATCAAGTTGCAAACAACCCATGTTTCAAACTGCAACAGATTACAAGTTAAGAAAAGTTTGATTGTTTATCTTACTAAAACCCAAAGATAAAAGTATTCAACACCAAAACTCGTATCAAGAAAAGAGAAACTAGAAAAAAGGTATGTTTACCAGCAGCTCCTGGGATTATTCTTTCTGGGTAGAGGTCTGTCAAGAAGAGGCTGTTTATTAATGTAGATTTTCCCAATCCAGATTCACCTGTAATGAATGATAAATTCAACATAAACATATGATTCTAATTTGAGATAATTTGATTCTAATATGAGATAAGTACACTTATCTCATATTAGAAAAGTTTGTGCAAGAAGGTTGAATAACAATTTTTACATCTCAGCTTTATAACACACTTTCTCAAAGCTGACACTGATGATTTGTAATTACATCTGCTAGTCAAGCGGAGCTCTTATCAAATTAGACTTAGAAGTTTCCTGTTTCATGTCTCCTTTTCTAAGGCATGCTTTTCTGCTGTCACTGCAGAATAGGAAAAGATCACCCATAGTGAGGAGCTAGACCCTGCCTGGGCCAAATCATCAATTTAAACTACAAAAAAAAAAAGCATTGGTGACCTTCCACACAGTCAACCAGCATAAAGTGTGATTTATTTCTGCTTTTCATGCTAATATGGCAAACAAGAAGGATATGACATGGCCCCTGAGCACACACATAGAGCCATTTTTATAACTGGGGAACTGGGGATTGCCAGCAGTTACCATAAATACATTTTTGTTCTACTGACTGAGCCATGGAGAGAGTTCCAAAACCTCCTAGAGGTGACCCTGTCCATGCTGGGGGGTTGGATCTAGATGATATTTTATGTCCCTTCCAACCCAAACCAGCCTATGATTCTACAATAATTAGCTAAAGATCAAGATAACAATCAGAAAAAATGTTTACAGCACAAAAAAAGACCAGCAATCCAAGGGCTCATTACTTCAATTCACTGAAAAAATCCTTTTTTCTAGAATTCTGGTTTTATTTCAGATGTTGAAAGAATTAATTTAAAAATGAGATGTTAAAAATGATGGGCTGCATGATCCTTTTGAGTAACAGGGACAATTCTGCAACAGGAGTCTGACAAAAATATCTGACCAAAAGAAGAGACGGAATTATTTTTTCAATCAAGATTTGACAGGGAGCTGCCAGTTTTTAATGCCTCACAGAATGTACCTCTCAAGATCAGATTTTACCAGTGCAGCCTTCACCAGTGAAAGAGACATGAAGCCAGAGCAACTCAACAGTCACCTGGAGTTGTTTCAGCAAAACAAAATTATTTTAACCAGTGGCACATTCCATACTTTCAGTCTGGGTAAATATTATATGTAAACCCAAACAGTTTTCACAGGATTAATGAAAAGAGCAGTTATTCTAACTACTGGCCAAAGTAGTTAGACTTTAGTGACTCTCAACTGAAATAACTATTTAGATGAATTCCTGGGTTAATAATGAGAACAAAGATGACATTGTTAATAAATACAAGTGATTAGGATTTATTTGGAAGCAACACAGCCAAGCAGCCAAATTGTTATAAACCCCATATAAACCACAATAAACAACAGCAGAAAAAAAATGGCAAAGTAGAAAAATAATTGATTAGGATTGTGTGCTTTAACAGAAACATTCTTCTGCTCAGAAATTAAGAAGCATGGCAACTTAATGAAGAATAGTTTAATACAGGCATTGTGGTATAGCCCACAAGAGAACCTAAACCCCTTGCATACTTCAAGAGAAAGAATTCACATTCCAAAGTGTTGAAATAATCAGCAATCTAAAGCACAGTTTATTTTCTCTGACATCAACTGCCTCCATCTGCTAGTGTGTCTTAAAGTATCATTCCAAATTTTCAATGAAATTACTTTTCTCCAGCTTCTTTTCCCTGTAGTTTTCATTTATCCCTTCAAACACTGGCAGGTAATGACTGCAAAGTTAAATACAATCCTGAGACATGGGTGAGGTTAATTGCCTTTCTGTGACTTTGACACCATTTCCCCCCATTTTCTATTTTACCAGAACCAACAAACAACTGTTTGATCTTACAGAATTTTACACAGCTTTCTACCAGAACCGTTTCCCATCACACTATTTTCACTAAATCTCAAGAGAGATCTGGAAATTAAGTTTAGCTGCAGCAGAGAAAGCCTATCTTTTGTTTCTCAGAGTTGTTCACATTTAGGAGCACTGAACAGTAAATTCTGAAGAGTTACAGTAGATACCATAATGTGAAACATCTGCTTATAGTTTGGCTTTACCCTTGGATTTTATAAGATATACTTTATCATATATTATCCTAAGCAAATCCAAGGAAAGAGGCAGTAAACAACTATGATAAAGGAAGACAAAAAATAAGGGCCATCTCTGTCCAGTACCTAACTACAAAAGACAGAAACAAGATTAAAGCAATGCTAGGGCTGTCATTTGGCAAAACTAATGAAAGGTTTGAGGACAGGCTCTTCCTGTAACTACTGGAATCCAAAACAATTTAGAACTTAAACACCTTGTATCATGTACTGCCTCACCTCTCCTGCTCTTTTCCCCTGTGATCTCTCTTGGACAAATCTAACATCCAAATGAGATTTACTTACTTCTCGTGACACCTGGTAATAAAGAACCTAATTCCATTAGGTCCTTTTTGCAAAAGCCTATTTTAAAAGCAAGAATGACAGAGTTCAAACACCAAAACTCAGAAGCTAAAGCTCCCAAGCAGTGTGACCAGGTGAGACACAGGAGATGCCCAAGCCTGATTTGGGAGCCTTCTTAATTTGCAAAAATAACACCAACTTCTGAGAGGATCAAGGCCATGTCTGCAGACACATACTAGATTTCTCTTTCCATTCCGGATTCCAACACAGATTCTCAATGATACATTGAATAGGATGAAACTTTAAGTTACAAATGCTAACAAAAAAATGAAGATATATTTTAAAAGTAACAGCTCAAATAAAAACCAACTAACCCAATTCTCATTCTTCTTTTACAAGAGCATTTAGAAGTGGTGGAAAGATCTCTTCAGATTCTTTTGAGCAACAGGACCACAAAGAACATTTTAAATAGAAGAGTGTCCTTAATGCTCTTCTCTTAATTAAAACAGGCAAGCAAACAAAGATTGTACTCAAATGCAGAAACAGCTTTAGGCTATATTTTAAATGGAATGTTTGAATCCCATAAGACAGAAAAAAGGAAGTAATGATCACTGGAGTGCACAACAAAATCTCTTCACTTCTCCCACAAACTTGCTAACGTATTCAAACATGGTTTGTAGCATGGAAAACAACTGCAAACATGGTTTGTAGCATGGAAAACAACTGCAAACATGGCTTGTAGCATGGAAAACAACTGCAAACATGGCTTGTAGCATGGAAAACAACTGCAAACATGGCTTGTAGCACGGAAAACAACTGCTGCATGAATTAATACACAATAAAAGAAAGGTAAATGCTACAGCACAGAAGAGCTTTTTGATGCAAGCTGAAGCCTTACAACAGTGGAAGTAACGTTCAGTTTCATTCCAAATCCCCTGTGAACAAGGACTAATTTTGAAAAAGACTATTAAACATTTCCTTACCAACCACCATAAGAGTAAATTCAAAGCCCTTTTTCACAGACTTCCGGTGAACCTGATTGGGAAGGTTTGCAAATCCAACATAGCCAGGGGTTTCTGGATTGGTAAACTGAGCAGGTTGCTGCTATAAAGAAAATAATAAGACAATAATAAACAACCACTTCAGACATACTTGCTTGTGTAATTGTTTTTCTCAGTTATTTCCAACAGTTTGAAACTACCTGACATTCAGAGAGAAACCTACACAGGTGTTCCTACTACTCAACACTTTCACAATCAAGTACAGAACAACTGCATTCACCTGGAGTTTGAAAAAATTCAAAGTTTAATTTATTCAGCTATCCAGCCAAGATCCCCCTTCAGTAAAAAAAAGAAGCAAACCCCCGAAACATGTATTTATCAAGGTATGAAGTGCATTCACTAACCACACACTTTCTTAAACACTGCCTTCACACACACGGAAAATAAAAAAGCTTGTGTCCAATGTTCACGGGCATAAATAAAAAGGTGATAATTTCTAATCTCTTTTAATTATGTCCAGGTGAAAACTATGAACAACTACTGATGTGACAGCCATCTGCTGGAAGTCCTTTTTTTCAAATCTCTTTTAAAGGAGGGTGGGCAGGGGGAAGTAGGGTGGTAGTGATTTACACAAGTGCTTCAAACCCACTTTTACAAATACTGCAGAGAAATCTTCACATCTAGTAGTTTCCCTCTTCAAACACATTACCCAAGTACCCCTCATCATTCATTTCACTCCAATAAACTAACATGGATGTTTTATCCATTACAACAAATGCAGAGGACCAAGAATGAGATAAATCCCAGCACGTCAATAATATTTTAAGCTACTACATTGTTTATTAAGGAGTTTTCCAGAACATCAGTTGACTTTTAGTAAATTAAGAAATTAGAACATGCTTTTCTTAAATGATTCCTCCTAAAAATACAGTAGCAGAATGGAAGTTCCAATGCAAATACAACAGGGAGCTTGTATGCAACTCCATGACCACAATTAAATCCTTCCAAGAGTTACTAGTTAACTGCAGTGGTTTATACTTGTAGGTAAGTACTTTGATGTATGTTTACTCTATCTTTCAATACTGTGTGTTCTAAATGCAAATTCTCTCTTATTTATGAGCCATAAATTTAACATACACACCACCATCAAACATGGAACACATTCTGCTCTTGCAGATTATTACAGAATCACAGAATGGTTTGGGCTGGAAAGGACCTTTAAGATCATCTAGATCCAACCCCCTGCATGAGCAGGGACACCTCCCACCAGCCCAGGTTGCTCAGAGCCCTATAAAACATATTTAAACATATATATTTAAACGTATTTAAAAGCAAATATCTGTTTCACATTGTTACACTGGAAGACAGAAATGTTATTCTTACCTTGGACATTTTTATGGAAGGTGGGGAACAGATCTGGAAAAATAATGTTTTTCAGCTTATTAAAAATCATATGAGGGGGAAAAAAAACCAACACACAACAAAATATAATGCTCACTGTTGCACACTTAATTAAAAAGAAGCCTTCCTGGTTGGATACCCAGAGTTTGAAACAGTGCCAATTGCTTCACAGAGCTGAAGCATTTGACTCTTCATTATTAACAAGGATTTTTAGCAACCATTTCTCCTTTTAACATCATTGGGCAATAAATTCAAGCACCATGACCATGGGGTGCTGAAGGCACCATATGTACGATGAACCATTTTGAAGCCTAAAACAGAAAAGTTCACATCCTTTCCAGAAACTAACCAACAAAACACAGCTTAAAGACATCTTAGTATTTACAGGAAACCACGTTTTCAAACCTCAGAAAAAACCTAATTCTGTATTTTTTTCTTTGCAAGCCTCCTTCCCCTCAACGTTTCCTTTCACACTTGAGTGTTCCGCAAAGAGCTAGCAGCTTTAAAACGAAGCTTTTTCTCCTCCTCTTTCTTTGTGATGCCTGCAGCCCCAGTCATTTTAACTTCTGTTGACAAAATAAGATTTTTCACACCTAGCTGCATCACTTCGAGATAGCAGACAGGGAAAAAAACAATTTAAAAATCTCTCATCTAACACCTCAATGCAAACGAAGACCTGCCAGCAAGAGAACTAATAACACACTTAATGCCATGAGTTCAAGAGATCATATAATTTGCTATGGCAATATAATAATGTCAAAAAGTGATGAGTGCTCCAAGTCCCTTTTCTAGTCCCTCCCCTAGCTTGCCCTCTAACCAAAAGCCCACATTCCACAGCCACCTCTTCTCCATCCAGCTCACTCCCACTTTGCTTCTAGGGATTTAAAATTACCACTGCCTGCTTCCTTCCCTCTTCCAAGCAGGTCTTTGTTGGTGAGTTCAGCTCCATGTGAAAAGACACCAAATTGCTTCACTCTCCAGCAACCTTCAGCACATCCCTGCCATCAAAAAGCCACCCTGAAGTCAAAGCAAACTGCCAACCTTTTCTTTTTTTTTTGCTGGGCAAAAGCTGAAGTTGTTTCAAACTGGTGATGGCTTCCAGCAGCTATGGCACTTGCTTCTCAAAGCTACTGTATATATACACATATAATGAAGTGCCACATCCTTCAGATTTGTTAAGATGCAACTTTGCAGCTCACCATGATTACTTTACTGTTAACAGCTGCTTTTTTTTTTTCCTTCCTCCCAGTAAGGAAGAGTCAGTTCTGAGGAAGACTAAAGGTGCTAAACACTGAAGCAATTTGGTGTTGCTTCTGGTGAAGCTGAACACACCGACAAAAATCTGGCATCCAGATTACACACATGGGATAACAACTTACCGAGTCAAATTTCATGCTAGCAACAAAACCCAGTATCTGCAGCATCTGTATTTCAGTCAATACGCTGATCTAAACCCTTTTAAGCACCCAGCTACTGAAGGGGTTATTCGTGAGACTGTTATCATCGTGCCAGATTGCTCTGATAACTCTTCCAAGAGTGCTTCCTGCCGGGTGATGTCATTGATCCCCGCTTAACCATCCTCCATGAAAGATTTTCCATGCCAAACAAAACTAGACCCTGCTAGAACACAGAACATTCCTTTAATTCACGGGGCATGTCTGTCGCCCAAATATTTCTCACAGGCAGGCTAAAAGCTAAGTTTCTCACAGCTACCAAGAAACGAAGGAGAGCTATCTATGCAGATGGCTGCAGTTGTATTTTAACAGACGGGCCAAGCACAGAAACCTCCCAGGAAGAACCTTTCCCACGGCATTCCCTTCAGGGCAGCTGCCGAGCGCTCCGAGGCAGGCAGGGCACGCAGGCCAGACCCTCCTCTGGCCAGTCGTGCCCCTTACCCTCCAACAACCCGGCTGGAGCTTCCTACAAGAGCATCTTCTGAAGCGGCACAGGAGTGGCCTCCTCACCGCCCCAGGAGCGACGGAACCTCCGAACATCCCCCGGTCGGCGGGGACGTCAGGCGGCCACAAGGCCCCGCGCTCCGGGGGGGGGCGGGCAGGGCCCTCCCGACCCCTTCCGCAGCCCCCACCGCCCCGCTTCCTCCTCCTCCTCCTCCTCCTCCTCCTCACCATCTCCCCGGCACCCCCTCCCGGCCGCCCCCGCCGCCCTCCCTCAGCCCCTTCCTCCCTGGGCCTCGGCCCCGAGGGGGCTGCCCGGAGCGCTGGGGAAGGGGCTGTCCTCTGCCGCCCCTCCGGAGAGGGGCCGCGCAGGCAGGTCCCCCCTCACCAGGCCGGACAAGGGGAGTGGAGGGCGGGGAGAGCAGCGGCGCCCGGCTGGGCCCGGCGGGGCCCGGTTGGGCTGGGCCCGCCGCCCCCCTCACCTCACGGACCGCCGCCCCGGCCGCCGCTCCCGCGCGCGCGTCCCGCCAGCGAAGGGGCGTGGCCCCCGCCCCTTCAAGCCCCGCCCCCGGGGCGGTGCCGGGAGGGGCAGTGCTGAGGTGGGCCCAGCGCGCATGCGCCGGCTCCGTCGCCATAGCAACCCGCTGGCCCCGGGCTCCCGGGGGCGGGGCCGCCTGTACGTTAGTGGGTCACGCGCATCCCTCTTCTTTAGCAAGATGGCGGCCGGGCCCTCCGCCTCGTACCCAGCATAGGCTCCGCTGTGGGCCTACTAGAGGTAAAGCCGGCCTCGGTGCCCGGTACCGCGCGGGAGGGGGGGGCGGGAGGGAGCCCTTCAGGTAAGCAAGGAGGAGGGCGCGGAGCCCCGGTCCTGCGGGCGGGCGCGTTTGCGCCGCCTCCCAACAAGATGGCGGCAGCAGAGAGACGGGCCCGGCGGGCGGAACGTCTAGCGAGCCCCGCTCTGCTCTATGGTCCCGGCCCTTCCCATTGGTGCGGGCTGGGCCACGTGCCGCCGGGCCCCCCCCCCCCCCGCCCCGTTCCAGGCTGGCTGCGGGGGGCCCGCCCGCACAGCCCCCGCGTCCTCCTGCCCCCCCTGGCTCCCCCGCCGCCCGTCCCTCCGGCAGCGGGACCCTCCGGTGCCAGCCGGGGAGCGAACAGCAGCCATGAGCCTCGCTGCGGCCGGGGCTGGTCCCGGGGCTGAAGAGGGCTCGCACGCCTCCCGCCAGGACGGCACGGATGTGGGTCGCCCTCCCCTTCTCCTCCCCACCCCCTGACTAGGTTGCAGCTCCCGGCCCAGCTCTCGAGGCCTGGTCTGCTTCGGAGCTTGAGCGTAGTTAATAGAGGCTCTTCTTGCGCTGCTGGTGGGCCTGAAAGCTGAGAGTCCGGTCGCGGGCTGCTCTGGAGAAGGGTTTCTGCCTCACCTGTGGCTGTTCAGGTGGAGCCAGCCACCTCTGTGTGACCGAGGGGCAAGTCTGCCTCTTTACCCAAAGCCTCTCGAGTCCTGTAGCGTGGATTTACTGCAGGTTATTTATAGAATAAATAGAAGGGTGATCCAGCAGTCAAGCTGAACTGAAGAGGGTTAAGTGCAAGGAGGTCCTTGGCCTAGCTTGGCTATAGCTAAAGTGGCTTGACACAAGATAAGCTGTGCTTCCCATGGAGGCCTTCCCCAAACGGTAGGAAGGATTCCCAACTGAGAAGAGCAGCTCCTTCCACTGAAAGAGGAGACTCAAGAGAGCAGGTTGTGCTGGGAATGTGAATAGTAGCAACAGCAACTCACTCATAACTGATGAGATAAGCCAAGGCCCTTGAATCGACAGTTCTAGTTTAGCATTTGAATCTAAATTCACAACTTTCTGGCTGGGAAGTGAAAATGGGACACATCCACTGTCCCAAGGAGTTTGAAGGCATCAGTTCTTTTCCTGTTCTTTGTGTAATTACAGACAATTCTGGACACTGGTATGTTCTGTACTGCTTTATTGCATGTTGTCTGTTTGGTAAAGCAAGTGAAGCTGCTGTCTGGTGATTTAGTCTCCAGTTTTTCCTACTGTTGCTATCCAAATGCTGCACAGTTGTTTGCAGTTAGTTTATTTAATGGATAGAAAGATCGCTTTTTTTTTTTCCTCCCCTTCCAAACTTGACTGGAAAGTGGTATTTCAGTTGGTGTTTCAGAGGTGGAGATCCCTCCCTCTGGTACAGGAATATACGTCAGAGGCAAGGCAGGAAAGGAAGCAGTCATGTAATTTGTAGCTGTGTGTCTGATAAAGTTCTGTATCTCTAACCTTTGCCTGCTCAGATTTAAGCTGTTAGAAAAAAGTCTTCCTGTTTGTACATGGATTTTTGTGCAGTGTGGCCCAAATTGTAGGCAGGGCCACCCACATAGTCAAGCCACAAAAAACCTCAACCTTTTTCTTCTGAAAAAGCCCATGGTAGTATAGATTTTCACAGATTAGAATGACAGGCACAGGAAATGCTCTTGCTAGGTGTCAAGGTGGCAATATCTGGAGGCCTGAAAATGCAGGGTGGAAGAGGCAGTGTTACAGTCTGAGCTTTGCTGCTGCAGCAAGATACAGTAAGCCTAGATGATCCTCAGAAGACAGTTTTCTAAGAGGGTCCTAAGAAGTGGTTAAGATTGCTCTGTGTTTGTCCTATATAAATTGCTCTGGCATTTCACTCCTGAAATTGTGACATACTCCTGTCTCCTCTGTTGTTGCAAGTTAAGCTGATTTCTTGTTGTTGTGTTTCCCTTCTTTCCCCCAATTCTGCCTGAAGAGGTGAAAAAAGAATGATGCTACTTCTTGTGTGTTAAAGATTCTCGTGTTCCCCATTTTTTTGTTGGGGTCACTTCTATAGACTGGGATGATCAGAGAGGTTGAGGGAAAGGGAAGAGGTTTCTTCTTGACCTGGAAGTGGATCATAAGGTGCTCATTATGCTGCCTAGTGTAATGATAACAATAGTAACTGTTTTTTGGTGGGATAAAGGGCAGTTGTTCATGGTCAACTAGCTAGTGTTTTTTCCACTTCTCTGTAAGCTTCTTGTGGAAACAGTATGGTCTATTAAAAGAGAGGTCATTACATTTGTTACCAGTGTGGAGACCCATCCCAGACAAGCCAGCCTGTGCAGTTGACATATTTTGAAAGAAAATTGAGATGTTTTTTTGGTTACAGTATTTCAACTGATACCTCCTTTCTGAAAATATACTCTTGCCTTTGCATATAGGAGCATGTTAAGCTGGTAAAAATGCACTTAAATTGTGCTGCTGTGAAAATTCAGGTAATTCACCCAGGTCACTACCAGTCACATTGCTAAGAGTAGTCAGCAGTGGCTCTGAGTGTTCACCCCAGAGTGTTCAAACTGAATGCAAGTGTATGGTTGAAAAAGTTAATTTACCACGACTGGGAAGGTATCTGGCAGTTTGAGCCATGAATTTCTGCAGAATATCAGATTTATGTGAAAACATTGTGAACCACTTGACAGTGGTTCAACTTCTTGTATTTAAGAATTCTACAGAAGGAAATCCTCAGGCCTATGCTGTGCAGAGCTTTTAAAATTAAAGCAAAATAGCAAGACTCTGGCAAGTGTCCTCATGGTTGTTTTGAAACTGGCAAGCAGTAAAACCGGGGTCTGGAAACTGCTTTTGCACTTTCCTTGCCAGCAGAGAGAAGTTACAGATCAGTTGGTCTCATCCTTAGCAGGAGCCTGGCAAGACACTAACAAGAGATAAAAGGCTTTTAGCCCCTGTGGATGGAGCACAGTGACAGGCTTTGCAGCATTAACCCTACAGAAATGCTGTTCCAATCTTGACAAAGACATGCACTGCTGAAGAAGTTGCAACAGGGTTTTTTTAAGTGGGCTGAGAAAGGCATGTTCACCCAGGATGTAACAGGTCTAACTTGTCTCAGAGCACCCAGAGCCTGTAAAACTTTTGCAACATGGGTCTGTGCAAGAATTAAGTAGGTGTTATTTGTATTAAAATATGAAAACAGATAAAGAAGGGATAGGAAAGTAAAACCCAGCTGCAGATTAGGCCCTTTCCTAATTAACCTTGAAAGAGGAGAGCATTGAGTTGTACTGCATAGCATGGCTTGCTGGTGGTTTTTTGTTTTGCTTATTGTATTTTCTGGAGTTTTGGTTTAGAAGCCTTTCCAGTACAGTCTGTGCACAGGAGGCTGTGGTATTTATTGTGGGCCATGAGGCTGCACTTGGAATGGACAGGAGGGTCCTGGGCTGAGGGCTTGCTGGGGGAGGAATTGCAGAGCAGCTCAGTTGCAGAGCAGCTCAAGCTGACCAAGGAGATGGTCTCTTGGACCCCAGGTGCTTGTGCTAGGCTGGTAATTGAGGCAAGAGTCTAGCCTCCTGACTTCAGGGCTTGTTTCAAGAGCTCTTTTCATTTTAGAAATTCCTAGTTTTAGAAGAATAATTTTGGGTTACAGGCATATCCTGAGTGTGGAATTATACCTGAGAGAATTCGGCATGTGACTTTATATTTAGCTGTCCTTTAGCTTTAAAATAAAGACTGTTTATGTCCTAAAAATCTGCTATTAAAACCTTGTGGTTTACATTACCATCTTAAATGGCTAAGTCCTGTATGCTTAATAATTCTAGTGACCTTTCTCCCTGTCTTCCTTCTGTGAACTCTTGTTGCTCCATAGCTCTTGTGGTGTGACCTTCACTGGAAGAGAATGAGGGAGTCAAGTTGAAAAAAGATGTATTAATAAACAAGGAGGAAAAGTTCTATCCAATGCTTTATAATATTTTGCTTTGGGTTGCAAGATTTGTGTGTTGAAGGTTTTAATTTCAACAAGGAAAGGTAGTCAGGCTGTGATGAGTGTTCTTGTCAGTTGGGTTTTTGTTTGTTTGTTTTGTATTTATGTATGGTAAAACCAAAGTGGTTCTTTTTTCCTTCATTTAGGTAATCTTTGGTTTTCTGCCTCCACAAGCTCTGATCTTTTTCCCCAGCAGTCGCAGAGAAATACTAGTATCCTTTCTAGCAGCTACTATATAATACACACTTTGCACTTGTGGGTAGACATCACTTGTCTCTCATGACTGGTTCAGTTTCGTTGAATCTTGTATTTGGTACATCTTTCAAGCCTTGAAGGTATTTACAAATATTTTGCAAATTATTATATATATTAGCATGTAAATAAATTAGATACATTTATACCTCACAGTGCTGATTTCTTCAGTTGATGCAAAAAACATTTGGTTTCGTTTTGGTGTGCTATAACTTTGATTTTTCTGTGTATTTTGGGGGAGGCTGAATAAGTAGCTCCAGCAAAGAAGGCAGGGGGTGTGCCTCTCTGTACCTGGTTGTACAGAAAAAAAGCCAGCTAGATTTTTGCTTACTGCTTTAAATACAGCAAAATGTAGTAGTATAATGCAAAATGTAGTAGAGAGAGGATAAAAACTTGCCATTACACTTACAGTCCTAGCAATGCTCTTGTCTCAGTGAAGTCTTTTTAATTGCATTTTTTTGCAAATGTTGGACTTAATAAAAAAAACTCTGACCCCAGTGCCAGGAGCTGAAGGGGCAGGCTGGTGGAGCAGGGCAGGCTGGGTTCAGGCAGCGACAGAAACATGTCACTCTTGTGAGAAGCAGGGTTGAAGCAAAGAGCTGTGTCCAACTAGGGTCATAAAAGAGGCACTTGTAAAGTAGTGGGCAGAAAAAAAAACCCAGGAGAAACCTGGGAGAGAAAAGGGACCACAAGAGGCTCAGTTAGAGGAAATCATAGTGAGTTTAACTTCAGTGGAAAAACAGTGGTGGAAGAAGGGAAGAGATTGGTTCAGTTGCTGTAAGACACCAAGAAATGATTCACAGGACAAGTTTTGCCTCTGAGAGGATTGAGTAGCACTGCAACATTCATGCAACTTCCTTTAAATGCCACTGTTTAATTTAATTGTTAAGTAAACTGTATTGACTTGTTGATGCAAAATGCAAGTAGTACCAGATTTGCTTATGCTCAGCACTACAGTTTCCAGCAAGTTTTTGTTGTCTTTAGTAAGGATTTTTCACTGATGAGAGAGAACCATTTGGAAAAAGTTTGGGGTTGGAACTGATAGATTTAGTGTTAATGGAAGAAATAAAAAAAAAAAAACCACACAAACCAAACAAAAAGCCCAAAACCAGAAAACAGAATTCCACAAGTGATTTGTATATAAACCTATGTCACAAATCAGGGTGCTTCTGGTAAAGGTATCTGGGTGTGTAACTTAGGAGTACACCATACCCTTCACCTGCACAAGAAACATCTGTGACTGAACATTTCTTGGAGCAAGTACTGATATTGATATTCCTTTGCTGTAGCTATACCTTTAGCTACATCCCAACAACTAACTGAATTTTAAGGAGGAACGTCTTGGAACCCTGTTGTGTTTTGACTGTTACTGTTCAGCTTGGAGGTGTCAGGATCCAGCCTTCTCCCTGTGTTATTAAGCTGAGAATGGCATGTTTGGGTCTCTGTCAAAGCCCATGGAAGTGCTGTCTGACCTGTATATATCAAGACTCTAGTTTTAAAGGACGGTTATTCATATCTCACATGTAAATATCATGAGGCAGCTTTCATAAAGCTAACCTCTGATGCGTTTTTCATTGGGAATTAGATAACGAGATAATGTTCTTGCATCATTCAAATGCCAAGCTTGGTTTAGAGTATTGGCATGTAGCGTGGGCCTTGCTCCTCTGTCCCTTTTTCCCCACTCCTGCTGGTTTTGATAAGTATTTCAAAGGTTTTGCAGTGGGTTGTCTGAAAAATCAGTAAAGGCTTTTTTCTTTTTTTTTTTCTTTTTTTTAGAGGAGCAGTGAACACCTTGATGTGCACTGTTCACTTTGGGTGGTACCACCTGCAGTAATACCCCTTGCTGGTTCTCTTCCTGTTGTTTCTGGGACTGTGTTTTGTCTATCCCTGTGTTTCTGGCACTGAGAATTAAGCTGGATATTTCACAAAATAAACTGGATATTTGCCAAAGATGAGAGACCCAAAAAAAAAAAAAGCCTAGGCCTGGATGTGTGGCAGGAACAGACACTGGGTATGGGATGGATACAGAGGTTGAGATAGGAAGAGCCTATGGGTCAGAGTTGGTGCAAGGAAGGTTCCCCCACTGGCAGGGATAGAGGCAAAGCCAGGGAAAGCTCTAGTGGGATGAGAGGCCAGGAGCAATGGAGCTGGGCTCGTTGCTGCTTGCCCCAGCTGCAGCCTTGGGTGAGGAGCGGGGGTGTTTGTGTCTCTCCAGTGGATGCTGGAAAGAGTGTGGGTGTCTGACCTCTCCTGCCCTTCTTAGGGGCAGCGGGGAGCAGCAGGGCTCTGCTTTTTGCAAACCAGGCCCTGACAGTTTCCAGTGCACAGAAGAAAGCAACTTTGCTGTTATCTCTGTTCAAGTGATAAAGCTGAATGTAAACCTGTGTTGGAGCACTTGAAAGGCGAGCTGAGAACAACTCACAGCGCAGGCACAGGGGGAGTACGGATGGGAATATGTTATGGCTGGCCTGTTGTTGCATATGCTTTTGTTTTCAGAATGAATGGTTCAGCAGTTGGTGTGGCCTGCTGGGATTTAGGACCATGGTTTTACAAGGACCCTTGGAATCTCTGGACAATAGCAAACTGTAGATATGTGACCATTGCTTAAAAGTAAAGCTGCTTAAATAGCATTGAGGAAACTAAATTTCTACACCTGCTCTTACAAATAGCTTCATGAAATTAAAATACTGAGTTGATGACTCTGATTGTGGCTGAGTTGTGGCTAAAAATGAGAGCAAGCAGTGAGTACCTAGAGAAGGTCAGAAGTTCTTGGAAATTTGAGAAATGTTAACCCCTCTATTTTATTTGAAAACTCATCTCACTCGGGGCACTATTCCATTAATCCACATGACAATACCAATGTGTGGGTGGAGGACTGTGCAGCATGAGGTATCCAGGCAAAAAAATTGTACCTAAAGTGGCACATGTACCTTTCTAGTTCAGCTCCAAGATGAGCAGGGCGGGACTGGAAATGATTCAGTTATGAAAAGAGGTTTTAAGTGTAAAATAATATTATTTGTAACAATTAGTGGAAATAGTTTTACCCCGAGTGCTCGCTCGCTTGCTCTCTCTCTCTCCTTTCATAGCAGGCTTAGGGTGGCCTTGCAGATTTGGAAGCGAAGACTGTCTGGTTTTTTCACTGTCAGTTTAGATCACCGTGATGTAATTCTGTCTAACACATGAAGAGCCTTTTGCTTGGCCTAGTAGAGATTAGGAATTAGTGCTTGTCTGTGGATATGTTGAGCCCCTGTTGCATGTGCTATGAATAGGACAAAAGGAAGGCTGTGCTTAAATAGTGAGGGCCCTATCATTGCTTTTTAAAAGTAGCAGTTGGAATCAGATCTTTAGTTTAATGCCTTTGCAGAGGAATTGTTGCCAAAATGAAGAATTATTTTTAAATTTGAAATTGTTACTTCCTTCTTCAAACAAAGCATTAGCCTCCCTGCAAGTTTAATTCTTTTATTCTTTTGAGGTTTGTGTTTGTCACAGTAATGCTAACTTTTTGGGGCTATATTTTCAAACTGCTTATTGTAACAGAAAGATAGAAATAATTTTTTTTTAAAATCTACAAAGTTGGAGGATCTTGTGAAGCCGTGTGACTTGGGGAACTGGAACTCAGAGGAAAACATACCAGAGCACACAAAGTTTATAAGAATGGAGCTCCAGCAGTCTCCTAAGTGTTATCCAATAAACATTAGTAACTGAGGAATCTTTAAAATCTTTCAAGGACCCATGAACAGTCTTGCTTAGTTTTTTCTGTACAATACCTAGAATCAAAAGTTGCTAATCAAGATTAAAAACAAAACACCAGCAAAAAACCAGACAAAAATAAATGTCAATTTACAGTTTCCTGCTTAAGCTGCAAATTGTCCCCCTGCTTCTGTGAAAACTGTCACTTGGTTAGTTTGCAACTTTTTTTCCATTTGCTGTATATATTTACCTGATTGAGTATCTGTGAAAAGAAATGGTTGTTAACATCTTGATTAACTGCTGTAACCGGGTCCTTTAATTGTGCCCTGCAAAAACCATCAGCCTAAGAGTACCAAGAGGGTCTTGGGGAGCATGATGACATGTTCAAGCTAAGGGAACTGGTCAGATTTGATTTTTTTTTTTTTTTTTAAATATATGACAGTTAATGTGAAAAAGGGTGAGTTTAGGGCTTGCAAGTCTGTTGCTTTTCCAAGCTATGTGATATATAGTGCATGAAAGCTTCTGGCAACATCTCTTAAGAAATAATTTAATTTTTTTTTTGGTGGTCACATGTTCATTTTATATTGCAATTGCCAAGGGAGAGGGAATGAGAGGCACTGAAAGGTAAACAAAAGGCCTCCAACCCTGTAGGGAAAGGACTGTGAAGTGAAAGTTTCCTATTGAAGGACAGAGAGGTAATAGTGTGTGCTTTGTTCTGCAGTATCTCTGCAATCCTCACTTCTTGGGTAACTGTGATATTTAACTGCAAGTATCCAAGCAAGGTTTGGGAAGTAGCTCTCAGCTAATTATTTATTTGTGGATGATTTTTCTTCTGCAGTGCAGTTTCAACAGAGAACATTGCTGCAGCACCACTCTGAAAGCAGCTGTGTATGATGAGCACACATGTGGTGGTCATTTAAATTAAAAAGCAAGTTCAGATCAGCATAAAGAGCCTGAATTGAAATCAAAGGTTCTGTCTGCAAGTAAGACAGTTTTTTCACTGTTAGGATAGTCAGGTATTGGAATAGGTTGCCCAGAAAGTTTGTGCAGCTTTGAAGGTTTTCAAGACCTGACCAGAGAAACCCCTGAACATGCTCATCTGACCCTGCTTCAAGCATGAGGCTGGACTTGAGACCCCAAAGACTCCGGCCAGCCTGTTGTCCCGTGTTCTGAATTTCTGTGAGTTCTTTCACATCTGCTACTCTGTGCCTGTTGCCACTTCCCAGGCAATATATTGAGAATCTTTGTTTTCTGAATCTCTTTTCCCATTCTTGAGTCAAGTGTTTTGCTTTACTGTGGAACTGTAGAGCAACAGAGGAAGATCTTTTGTTTCCCTCTGTCCCTCTTGTTTAATAAGTATTTATCTTGAAAGTGTTTATTGGCTCCCCAAGGCCAAGAACCTGAAATGTGCTTCTACTTTGACAAGCTTTTCAATTCCTAAATTTGCCTTTAACCGTCTCCAAAATACAGGTAGGAAATTAACCTCAGTCATTCTTGATCTGAATGTATTACTTACATTTTCATCTCATCCCATTTTATCGATTCTATTTTGTTGTGCTGATTTGAGATCCTGACTTCTCCTGAAGGCCAAGTTTGTGTTAAATAATCAGATTTCTCTCCTAGTGTTAAGTGGAAGGACAGACTCTGATCTATCCTCTGTGGTGTCCTTTTGCTTAGCTTTTGGATTTATTTTGTTGAACTGTCCATTGGCTGACTTCCTCATCTCCAAAATGGCATTTGTTTTGTCCTACCACCTGGCATCCAAAGATCATCACATTCTGAACAACCTGAAGAGAAAGAATGAGTCTACAGAGTATATCAAGTCCACTGTGTGCACACAGCCAGGGCAACCAAGAGAATTTCACTGATTGATTCACTATATCAGCAGCAAAACTTAAGAGCAGAGCAGTCTCTTGGCTGGTTTGTCCACATTAATCTCTAGATCTAGTTTTCTCACAATGTCCCCATGTAAAACAGGCATATCTGCCCTTACCTAGCAGCTTTTCCTCTCTCTGTAGTCAGAGGGCTTGAAGCTACTCATGCACACTAGAAAGAACTCTGTCCACACCAGCAAGTTGCTTTTCTTCTTCCTACCTAGTTTGTTTGCCCCTTTTTGTAGAGCACCTTGTGATAGTCTAGGGAGGGCAGCATATTTATTTTTTGTTACCTGATGGTTGCATAATTTTATTGTCAGGGTGCCCAGGAAATGAGTCTTTTAAACAAGAGTTTTGGCCTGTCAGGCCTGCTGAGATTAGTTGCCTTCCTTCGATGTCTGGTCAGCTCTCTGCTTGTGCAAGACAATTGTCCTTGATAAACAAGGTAGGTTTATCAGGAGAGAGGCCAGGCAAGTGATGTTGCACTCTGCTGGGACCCCTTATTTATACCACCTAGGTCCCATGTGAGACAAACATGCAGCTGCTCATCTTCCCTCCACCTCCCCCCCTTCACAGTGTGACTAAATGGTTGGAGTTGAGATTAATGTACAGGCTCAGGCAGACTTTTCTCTTCCTACCAGCAGTTCTTTACCTGGGTGTTTACAGTAGGCCTCTGGAGATGGTGGGGTCACATTAAGTACAGCCAAGGGGCAGGATTTAGCATACAGAATAATTTCTTCCTAGTGCTGATGTGTGAATGGGGAAGAGAGGTGCCTGACTTGCACATCCCTGGAAGTTTCCTTCCTTGTGGCAAATAAAGAAAATCTGGTCTCAGGAGTCACTGAGGCATAAGCCACGTGCACTCACGTTCAGTCATTTTTCATGACGAAACTTTTTTTCATTCTCTTAGCAGAAGGATATAATTTGACCCTTAACTTCAATTTAATAGAGGTTTTCCTGTAGAAATAAAAAACATCATATTGGAAGACAGGGCAAGCCACAGCAATAGCTTTAGAGCTGAGAGGCATATTTTTCTTGCTTTGGCTGAGAACCCAGGTACTCTGTGGCATAAAAGTGCCCTCCATCCTCTTCCACCCCTTTTTTTAGTGTGATCCAAGGTATTTCCCCACCCCTTTTCTCTTCGTGGTGAGGGATGTGCTGAGAGAGATACGTCAGGGGTAGTTCTTCTGTGGTGTTTTCTGACTTCAGTGTGTGGGATAAGCACCCAGAATACAAAAAGGGTGCTTCTTTTTACAGTTTTGGAAATCTGGAGTTACATTTAACAGGAAATAAAGTCACAGCACACTCTTTGGAGCATACTTGGGTTGCTTTCCAAATAAGGCTTGCAGTTTCTGGCAGGAAAAATAAGGATCTCTTATAACAACAGAAAATAAGAACAGGCTAGAAGAAATCCTTTGCAAAATCCTAGCTCAGCTGAGGGTGAATGTGCCAGGAAAGACCAACCTTTTTGTGGTCTTTGTTCCTGTGGCTTAAGGAGCTGAAAGTCTTCTCTCTCTTCCCCAGGAGTCCTGGGCTGGTGTGATTATGGAAAGCTTCTTAACTCCTCAACCTTTCTTTGCACACTGGTGAACACCTGTTCCAAAAACCCAAACCCTAAACCTGTTCAGTGTTAGTTTTATCTGTGTGAGCTTGGTATTTTTGCTGGTCCCATTTCTACATCCTCCCTCAGAGTAGTGATAAGCTGCCAGTTAGGTGAGCTATGGAAACGACCTGTTGCCGAGGCCTTCACCCTTCCTGTTGCATGCACATCAATGCTCTCTTTGGGAGCTTTGTTTACAATTGTTCTCGCAAGTCATAAAACCAGGGTCTGTCATAACGCTGCCAAAATACGGGATGCTAGGGGGAGAGGGGCAGATTAGTGTTTGTTAAGGGATTGGTCTTCTGTCTCCTTTCCCCTCAGCTACCAAAAATTCCTATGCCTGACTTCTGGAGGAGTCAATTTACACAAATCTCCATGACAAGCTTTTTTGTTTTTAATGTGAGATTGCACTTGTGGGCGAGTAGATGGAACAGGCCCCAAGCAGCCCCTGCAGGCCTCGTTCTGCCCCATACTCCATTGCCTTAGTGAAGAAGAGTGATAGGGTGGGATGTGCATGCTCAATGTTGTGCTGTCAGGAGGAGCAGCAGGTTGAAATAGGCCTCCTGATACTCTCAAAGTTTGTTTTTGTCTATGTACAGGATGATTCTGTACTTATTGAATGTGACAGGAAAGGTGAGCTCTCCCCCTACTGCCATCTTTCCCTGTGAAAGATGTCCCTCTAAGGAGAACAGCCCGTGACAGGTTTCCTTCAGCAGAAAATGTTGAAGGTGACATGCAGGGGATGTGCTAGGCCTTCCAGTAACTTCTGGGCCTGGCAGGCTTCCCTCCCACCACTTGCAGGTGCAAATAGAGGAAGACCTACAGGAACACATAGGAAGGATTCCCTCTTGAACAGTCCAGAAGAGGAAGTTGTGATAATGTCCAGAAATCCATAATGTCTGAGCAACCCTAGTGGCTGCAGCAACGCTATAGAGACAGAGCAGAACAGGGGTATTACAGCTGTCCCACAGGCACAAGGTGGCATGTCCCCACAGAGGGCCCCTGCTGAACCAGATAATGAGGTGAAGTTGAGGGAGAAGGATGTTGATGTTTCAGTAAGATGCTCTAGGTTGGGGGTTGTGATGCTTTGTCTTCTGGTTCCCCAGCACAGGGATCACAGTATTTACACATATCAGAGTTAATTGGATGCAGCAAAGTTAGTGTTGAGAGGAGGCTGCTTGCTTTGCACTGGGGAGATAAACACCAGGGAGTGAAAGTATAAGAAAAGCATCACACACCTTCAGCAAGGCACAGAGTGCTTAGGCTCCGAGTCCTAAATTACAAACCCCCCCACTCTCAGCTGCTGTGTGGAAGCAAAAGTCTTCTCCACGTGTCCAAAGTCTGGAGGTGCTGCAGTTTGCCCAGGTCCCCAAAGTTCTGCTTTTGCTTGAGCCACTTCAGTCTCGGTAGGCCCAGCCTGCTCTTGTGTCTTGGAGGTGCTGCTGGCACCCACTGCCCAGCCAGTTTTCTGTCGGAGGAGCCCGAGCCAGCTCTTGGAGCACGTATGACGTGGCAGCGGTGGTTGCTGCCTTCCTGTGCAGCAGCCCCGTGCTCAGAGCAGTATCCCTGCATCCTCACAGGGACTGACAGACTTTTTGAGGAGAGGCCAGGATTGGGGGGGAGATGGATCATCCTTGTGTCTGGGCAGAGTGTCAACTTGATTGTTCTCCTCCTCCCTTTAATATACTTTACCCATTTCACCCACAGGTGTATTTCATTTACAGTGTTAAATTGTGTCAAAAAGTTCAAGTGCTTTGATGATGTCCTCTCAGATGTAGGATTAAGAGAGGAAAACAGGAGAAATTTCCTACTCTTGTTAAATAATAAGTATTCTTAATTTTACTTAAGGCTAAATACTATCCATGTTTCCATAAATACAGTGAATTAACATATCTAAAAATGGCTACATGTAACCAAAAGCAGTTATTCTGAAGACCTCAGATCTGTGTGGTCAGAGCTCTACAAACCAGGTTCTTGAGTTTAGTTTGCCAGGGTCTGGGAGAGAGCAGGGTGTGAATGAGAAAACCACTCACTGAGTGCAAGTTATGAATGATGACTATTAATCTTGTGTAGGAAAATGGGCAGAGACACAGCTAATGCAAAAATCAGTTAAAATTCCACGTATCTTTTACACTGATGTGACTTGAATTTTCCTCAGTTCCCTGAGGGTGCAGGGCTAATAATTAAAAACATCTATATTGCACAAACTGTAATAAACATCCTCTTTGCAGGAAAAGAGGGGTTTGTGCTTGCTGGCTTGTCTTCTCTCCCCTCCTTCACTCTTCTCCATTTCTAAATGAGAGACTGGAAGGAGAGGGGCTTTATTTAATGGCGGGTGGGGTGTGTTACGGTTTTCTTAAATCTTGTTCTTACCTTGCCCCTTCTCCTGTCTGCAACCTCAGCATCGGGTAGCTGCTGCTTTGACGCAGACTGCACAGGAGGGAGGATCAACAACTGGTCTTCTGGGGCTGGGGCCTCGCTGTCCCTCTCCACTCGTGGGCACAAGCCCCAAGCGTTTGCTTCTCTCCGGTGCCAGCCGCGGTTTTAAGACTGTTTAGCGCCCTCAGGAGCTTCTCCAGCTCGCTAAACCTGCGTGAAACCAGCCTTCGCCCGACCAAGTCGGTAACTCTCAGCTGTGGGGTGACTGGCGGGACCGCAGTGGGGTCCGGGCCGGTGCTGCGAGGGGCCAGCTGTGCGGGCTCGGTTCTGCAGCAGCTCTGGCCTTCGCGTCCCCCGGAGTAGCCGGGAGGCGGGAGGGAGGCACGTTCCGCACGTGGATGCGGTGTTTAAGGCCAGGCGGCCCGGGGGGCTTTCTGGCGGGGATCGGCCCGGGGCGGGGAGCAGGCGGCGCGTCGGCCTGCGTGGCGCGCAGGGCGGGTGGAATCCAGCGCGGGTCTCCTCCCCGGTGTCGAGCCCCGCGGGCCGGGCCGGGCCGGGCGGAGGGAGCGGGGCTGCTGCGGGGCGGCGGGCAGGCCGCGCGGCGCCCCCGGCGGCGCGGGGCACGCGTGGCGGGCCGGCCCCGCCGGGAAGGGGCATGTCCCGCTGACGTGTGGGCCGCCGATTGGCAGCGGCCTGGCCTATATAGGCGCTGGGGCGGGCGTCGCGCCGCTCTCCCAGGAGCGCTCCGGTTCTCCAGCAGGGCGGGCGAGCGGGCACCGGCCGGAGTGAGTCACGGGGGGCGGCCCCTCCGCCGCCGCGCCGACGTGGAGGCTGGGGGAGGAGGGGGAGGGGAGCCCCGGCCTGGTCCGACCCGGTTTCGCTTCTTACCCTCTGGGCACCGACGTGTCGGCGCCGCTGGGAAACTCCGGGCCAACTTCCTGCCGGCCGGACAAAGTCCGGCGGGGGCTGCCGGGGGTACTCGGGGCAGCGGGAGTGCGGGGATCCGGCGGCGCGGCCTTGGCCGGTGCCGGGCTGTGCCGGCTGTCGGGTAGCGCCGGCGTGCGGCGCCGGCCCGGGCCCGGGCCGATGAGGACGCGGGGCCCCGCGGGTGGGTGAGGAGGGGGCGGCCTGGCTAGGGGCGCGGCACCGCTCCTCTCGCCGGGAGGGGAGGGAGAGCGGTGCGGGTCGGGGCGCGGCTCCGCGCGGTTCCCGGCGGCCCTCAGAGTTTGCGCCTGCTACGAGCCAAGAGCGGCGGGCGGCAGGCGTTCGTCTAGCGCTGGCTCAGCCCGCGGAGCGGCGGCAGCGGGCAGCAGCGGGCAGCCTTCCCCCGGTGCTCGGGGCCCGCGGGGCTCCCCTCCTGTCGTGCCTAAAGGGGGCAATGCCTTGGTCCTACTCTCCGGGCCACCGGCGGGAGCGGGCAGGCATCGGGAAGGTGCTCAATGCCAGGCTCGCAGTAGGCCGTGGCCGCCCAGCCCCGCTCCCGCCTCGCTGCCGCCACCGGTAACTTGCGGGTGACCGCGAAGCCGTGCTCGGGGGCTGTCACCGCGCTCCCTGCTGGAGCACCTTTCCCCCGCGACGCGGCCGCCCCCGGCCTTGCAGCCCGGAAGGTCGCGCGGAGCTGGGGCTGCCACTTCCCCGCCCACCCCCGCCGTGCTCCCGGCCCTTTTCCCCGCACGGCCGGTGCGTTGGGACGCGCCCCCCGCGGCCGCTCGGTCCCGCGCGGGGGCCGCGGGTGACAGCGGGGCCCGGCCGGGCCCTTTAAGGGCGCCGCCCCGCCCCGCCGCCCCGCCCCGCTGCCGGCAGTGCTGAGGTGGCGCTGGCGGCGCCGTCCGGCCTGGCCTGGGCCCGGGCCCGGGCCCGCCGGCTGCTCTGCCCCGGCCTGGGCCCGCCGGATCGGCGGGGCGCCTCTCCCGCTCGGCCCCGCCGGGCTGCCCGCGCCGCTGTCCCGGGGAAGGCGGGCGCTGCCCGTGGGACGTGGTGGAGAAACAGGCCCGGCACAGCCTGCCCAGGCGGGAGGCGCTCCCCGAAGCCAGCGGCCCCTCTCGGTGTACAGCCCTGGAAGCTTTTCCCCGGCCCCGGTGAGGAGCAGCACCGGGGCCTGCCCTGCTCGGGGCTGGCCGGCAGGATGAGGACAGGTGCGCGTTCTCCTTGGGCTCGCAGGCACCAGGTCATCTGTCCAAGGGCAGGACGTGAGCTGGCAGTGGGGAACGTGGCAGGGCATGGCGTTAGTGGAAGAGTAAATAGAGGGGAGAGGCCGGGTGTAAGTCTGGCTGTGCCTGAGGCACCGGCTGCCTTGCGCTCTCTGACGTGCTGCTTCAGGAATCAGTGCAAAGTGTTGTGTGATCCCCCAAAACCGAGGGGCCAGGGCCTGGCAGAGTCAGTAGGTTTTCAGAAAGAGGTACTTTCATGTATGACCGCTCTCCTGCCAAGACATCACCCTGCCCTGCATGAACATCTGACAGAGGACAGTGTTGCTGTCTGTGTTCCTACCTGCAACTGGTTTTCATTACCTTCGTTAGCAAAATGCCAACACTTTTATTAAATATCATTTTAAAGAATGCTTAACTGACCTTTGTCCACAAGTGCTGATTGTATTGGCAGCGTAACTCACGACTTTGCTTTTGTATGTCTTCATACAAATGTTTCCCATGTGGTTAGGTCTGAGGCCCTTGCTAGAGGTTATTTTTGGGGTTGTTTAATTTTCTTTATTTTAAGTGCACTCTCAACTTTTGAAACTGTTTTTGGCATACAAAGCCAGCACTAAAAACAGAGCATAAACTAGGCAGTTTAAAACCTGTTGACCCAGTCAGCTAGATGCTAGCATGACGTAGCTGTAACCTTAGTTTCAAGACCTAAAGTGGGAAGTCAAGGAGAGGTAGGCTCTAAATGCAATGCCTGAGCTGCTGGTTTTAATGTTACATTTAAAATACCATTCTGATGGCTACCTCTGATTTTGGCTGCAGATGAATCCATGAGGCCTACAGTATTCCAGATGTTTGGGGTTACTGGAGATGAACAGCTTTTGTTCTTAGCTTTCTGTCTGGGTGATGAAGCAGAAATTCATGTGCATAAATGCTGCCCTTATGTTTCTCTTTGACTGCTTAGCTCTTCTCTGAGATGGAGGCTGCAAGAAAGATCTTTGCAGCTGGTGTGGACACAGTGAAACCAGCAGCTGTGCCTTGAGGTCACGGCTCACAGGCAGGTGCTATATTGGGTGTCATTTACTGGGTTCTCATCTTTACCCTCCTCCTCTAAGAAGCAGGGCACATGCAAGATGAGCTAGGTGGTGCTTTCCTGAGCGATGGAAGTTATAAGCACATCCGTGCTCTTAGCAAGGCTCTCTAGCCAGATCTTGGCAGCTGCTCATGATGTCTAGGATGCTTCTCACTCCTGCCTGCGTCCCTGGTTGCAGCTTACCAGTGACACCCTGAGCAGCAGCTCAGCAGGCTGGGGAGCCAACGGCCGAGCCTGTAAACCTTGCCATAGTAGCCTGGGAAAGGTGCCATCCCACTAACAGGTTTTCCTTGGTTCTGTGGCAGCTTGAGCCATGCAGTTGTGTACCACAGACCTGTAACCGAGAGTTGCACCATGGCGTAACCATGGACAGGGAGGAGGACTCGGGTATTTCTCCAAGATTAGATTACTAGCCACCCTTTCGTGTTTACCAGCAAGCACTTTGCAGAGCCTTTGTGCACCACAGTGGCTGTGCTTCAGGCAGCACAGCTGGCTGGCTGTCCTGGTGACTGCCACCTTGTAGTGGCAGATTGTCACAGGATTAATTGCAACGTTAGCTCTATTGCTTTGATAGTGCAGGTGGCGTTGCCTTGTTCCTGATAAGAGGCATGTTGAAATAGTGGAAAACACACCGGCCCTCACACAGGTGCAGGTCATGGCCTGTGTGGCCCAGTTGCCTTACTGGTTTCCTTGTTTTTCCCTCCTTTCGTTCTGCCTCTTCCACCTTCCCTCACTGTGCCACAGCGTGTGATGTTAAGACACCACGTCAGTCAGTGATGCTGTGGTTTTGGGAGCTTTTCTGGAATACTGGGAGGTCAGAAATGGCAGCTGTTGATTAACTGAAAAGTGTCTTGAGTTTTCTGTTTAGAAGAAGGCCTGAGCAGCACTGCAGGGTTGGTGCAGGAGAGAGGCCTCTTGTCCCATCAGAGGCACTGGATTTTAGGAGACTGTGAGCCCTGCAAGTGCACCCATAACTGCTGGGGGTCCTCCAGGTGTGGGGAACTGTTGTACGTCGCTGACAGATTCTGTACTGTACTGGCTTTATGTTTTTACTTAGATTCCTAAACACTTTTTCAGTAAATCTGCAGATCCAGATTCAGGAGATGGGAAGTTCCCACCAACAGTGTATTTTTTTTCCTGGTTTCATCTCGTGTATGCGTTTAAAATAGTGCCTATAAACCAGTGTGGGTTTTGTTCTTCTTACTTGCAGCCTTGGACTTGGAGACAGAGTTCAGTGCCTGGTGCATGATCTTATTAGAATAAAAAAATGAAGTGTGGATAACCCTGAGTGTTTGCCTTAGTTTCTGAGGACGTCTGTGTTGATTCACCCAAGCTCCACTAAACTACATTCCTAACTTCTGACTGATGGCAGTCTTGTTGGCAGGTTTTCAGGTTGTTAGTCTCCTCTGACTAGCTTGCAACCCTGAAATTTCGTGTCTGTCTTGCACATCTGCTATTAATTTACTGTATTTTTGCCTAATACTGAATGGCTGCTCTTGTAGCTGGTGTGATGGAAGAGTAGCTACTCCAGGCTTTCTGCTGTGAGGTTTAAGTAGAGAGTGGTGTTGCATGTAGCTCTAGTAAAACCATGACAGGTAAAGTAAGGTAAGATGTGACTCAGTTGGAGAACGTTTTGGGTAGGGTGTAAGTTTGAAACTCAGTACAGGGAATAGGTACCCTTTTCAAAGTTAGAGTGACAGGGGTGTCATGATTTCCTGTTGTCTTGGAGCAGTGACATAATTTTTTTATTATTTCTTTTTCTCTAAAGCAAAAGCTGGCAGGCTGACAAACGGGCAGCTTACAGGACGGACTCTCTGGCTACTGACCATTTAGCTGGTAAGTTCTTTTTTTGGGAGAGGCAGAGATCTTGCTGTTGCTGGGCTTGTTTATCAGCGTGGTATTCTGAGTGTATCCCTAAGTCAGCAGGAGTTCGGGCTCCTCAATATGTCTTTTTCAGGCAGAGGCAGCATCCTGGGCCCTGTTTGTTTTCTCACCAGGGTTATACAGTGGTCTTGAACCAACTATCCAGACCTTCAAATACTCATTTCAAAATGGCTCACTGTTAATAATTGATACATTAATTAAGAGTATGCTTCAACAACTTCTGGTGTCCCCCTTTCTGGTGCCCTTCTTAGATTGCACATCCTCTGCCACCTTAATGAGGAGTTTTGGTGACCACTATGTTGTGAGGAAATAGTCTCCCTGAGTTCCTCTCTTGATTCTTCAAGGGAACTGGGTAGCTGACTGTAGATGGTTTTGCAGAGGCTGCTCAGTAACACATACTGTGTCTTCCTGGAGTACCTTGGGAGCATCCTGAATGTCGTTGGTAACAGTGTTGCTCCCTCTGTCTCTCCCAGTGGCATACCCGGATTGTGTGTGGGTGGGAAGTCGACAATGAGCTCCGTGGCAGTTTTGACCCAGGAGAGCTTCGCTGAACACCGCAGCGGCCTGGCTCAGCAGCAGGTGAAAGGTGAGGAAACACAGTTGAGTTCCTGTGATGTGCCTCTACCTACAGACTGCACAGGCAGGGTTCCTTGCTGTCACACAAGCTCCATGCATCTGGTTCCCCACAGGTTTGCAGACAATGCATTCTCCCTTCCTAAATTGGTGGCCTGCCAAGCTCTGGCTTTCCACTAACAGCAGCACAAGCAGTGACGCTGCACAGTGCAGGGCCAGGAGGAGGCAGGCCTCAGATCTTCACAGAGCTCTGGCTAGCAGTGCTGTCAGCTGTGGGACAGGACACATGCAAGAGTGAGGCCTTGGGCTACAAGAGCACCTCATGGGATCAGTGTGTTGGGCTGTCATTTCCTTCCTTTGCTCAGCCAGGTGCTGGGGAGAGTCAGTCTAACTGTGTTAGCTGGCTCGCTGATGGTTTTCAGCACCCATCCTCCAGCTGGCCCACTTGGCACAGCCGAGTGCACAACTGAGTCAAACATAAGGTGCAGGCTTTCCCTGGACTTTGCCCTAATTATAGAGCTTCTCTCTTCCTTCCTCCTGAGCGTGTGCTTGCCTTATCCCCTTCTGACCAGCAGCCTTGCTCTGTGCCTTTCACTTCTTTCTGCTCAGCCTATTCTTCCCTAATTAAGCCCCTCTTGACAAAGTTGACAGTAATGTGCCATTTGCTGCCACTATTCACTCACACATTCATTTCCTTCCTCTGTAGTGCCAGCTCAGACAAGGCTGGTTGTTCATGGCATCCACTGCAGTCTGTGCTGTGTGGCAGTTGGTTGTGCTCCAGACTTGGCTGCTCCACAAGCATAACTGTAATAGGATTAATAGTAGTGCACAAGTCATTTGCTCTGCCTTGTTAGTGGTGCCTAAATACAATTGCACTGCCTATGAATAGGGACATTTCTGCTGGGACAGCATCTCATTTGCACTGTTTATTTCACCCCAGTTACAGCTTTAAACTCTGAAGAAGAGAATGATCCTCCAACCTACAAGGAAGCCTTCCCTCCGCTCCCTGAGAAAGCACCATGTCTGGAAGCTGCCCAGGAACCTGCTGGGCCCTGGTGCAAAATCCGACCAATAAAGGCTTCTGTCATCACTCAGGTTGGTGGGAGTGGGTGTGTTATCTCTCTCCTTCTCCTCCCTCCAAAAAGTAGGTGAAGTGAAGCTTTCCCTGAAATACAGAATCCCTAGTGTGTCAGACTGTCAGCCTCTTTGCTTTGCTGTACTTTACCCTGGGGTTGAGAGCTAGAACTGCTCTGGTGGGGAGGGATGTGTTGGAAGACTGTCCAGAAAAAGTTCTGCATCCCTGTTCCTCAAATAGCTGGAGCAGGCCTGAAGGGAAGGATTGAAGATTTCAAGTAGTGAGTGCTAATCCATCAAAGTGTTCACTTACTTCAGGAGCACACCCCGTGTGGGACAGAGGGCCTGCTGCTCTGCTCCTGCACTTTCCCTGGTCGTAGCTCGTGTCTTCACTAGAAAGGGTGATGGATTGAACAAACCTAGGAGCTTAGTATGCCAGGGAAGTCCTGCATGGCAATACAAGACGAAGGCACTGGTGATCAAAAGCGTACTGACTGCTTGCTGTGCCCTCCTTTCATCTGTCCTGTGGCTGAGCAGGTGTTTCATGTGCCACTGGAGGAGAGGAAATACAAGGACATGAATCAATTTGGAGAAGGCGAGCAGGCCAAGATCTGCCTTGACATCATGCAGAAGACTGGAGCTCACCTGGAGCTGTCTCTTGCCAAGGACCAGGGCCTTTCAATCATGGTCTCTGGCAAGCTGGAAGCAGTCATGAAGGCTCGGAAGGAGATTGTTGCTCGGCTGCAGACTCAGGTGAGGGCATCTAACTGTTTCTCACCTCGTCTTTGCTCTTCCTCAAGACTTGGAAATGCTTTGAAGCCCTTGGGCATGTGGGCTTATAAGCCAAAGGGGTGTTATTAGATGACTAATTCAGCTTTGCCATATATTTTCAAAGCACACAATTGGCAATTTGGAATGGAAATGAGGCTCAAAATAGGGTTCAAAACTAATTACAGGCCATGGTGTTGCGTGAAGGGTGGAGTCTGCAATCTCTGAACACTTGGAATTGCCAACAGTGTCTTTGTGTTGAGGTGCAGGCCCCTCACACAAAGCTGGTAGTGCATGAGAATGGCATTGGGCTTTCTCTGAGGTCCTCCAGAGGAGAATGAGGAGGGATGGGAAAAAGAAAAGTAGAGAAGGGGAAGTCCCGCCAAAAGTTGAAAGCTGCAGGTGAGGGTTCTGGATTGTGTAATTCAAGCCACACTGGTAAGAAACCCATTCAGTTGCTTCTCCTTTCAGTCCTCTAGGTTTGGATTTTTTACCTTCAGATTTTTAAGTTTATAATCAAAATGGTGGTGGTTGTGAGGATGTATCACAGCCAGGTCTCATAGTGTAATGTCAAAGGTAGTTAATGCAATAGTTAATACCGAGTCTGCTTAGTGCTGTTCAGCCCGTGTGTCATACCCTGCCAGAAGGAAGAGAGAGGGACAAAATGTACATAATCTGCATCTGAAAAAATAGTTCAGGTCTTACTGCCATAGATCCATGACCCACTGTCCTCAAATAGACCTCCTACTGCCTTGGCCCCAGGTCTGAAAGGTGTGTCTCTGTTTCCAACTTTGCCCAGGCTTGGCTGGCTTCAGTGCAGGGACACAGAGTTGAAGACTTACACCAAGTGATCTTGTTTTGGATTATTTTTTTCCCAGTGTAGCCTGAGTTTTAAGTGTCTAATTACTGTTAGTAGTTACATATTCACAAACATGAAGAATTACAGAATCTCTGGGTTTGGAAGGGACCTCGAAAGATCATCCAGTCCAACCCCCCTGCCAGAGCAGGATCACCTAGAGCACGTCACACAGGAACGTGTCCAGGAGGGTTTGGAATGTCTCCAGAGAAGGAAACTCCACAACCTCTCTGGGCAGCCTGTTCCAGGGCTCTGTCACTCTCACAGTAAAGAAGTTTTTTCTGATGTTTACTTGGAACCTCCTGTGTTCCAGTTTGCACCCATCGCCCCTTGTCTCTACGCATGTCAGCATGGTTTTACCAAGGGAATGTCATGTTTGACCAACCTTATAACCTTCTATGAGGAAGTATCCGGGTGGATAGATGATGGTAGGGCAGTAGATGTGGTTTATCTTGATTTTGGTAAAGCATTTGACACTGTCTCCCAGAGCAAACTCATAGATAAACTGAGCTTTTGGGACCCCTTTTCCAAGAGGGGCCTTAGAAGCAGTCCTGGGAACAGCATGTGCTACATTGAAGACACCTTAGCACTTAGTAGCATAAGCATCTCCTAGCTGTTTGCCTGCTGGAATAGATTTCTGGTGTTGGATTTCAGTTTCCTAGGAGTCAGACTACAGGTCTTGTTCTCTGTAGCCTTGGCAGCAGATGTCAGAGTTCAGATAAACTCCATTCAAGAGCCACTGTCTCAGTTGCCTGATACTGCTCCAGTGTCTTACACTGGAGGATGTGCATCTCCTCATCTGTGCCTAAAGGCCTTTCCTAATTCAGAGTGCTGCTCCTGTGCCAGTGGAAGGCTTTTGAGGAAAAGGTGGGGTTTAGATTCCTGGTTTAGAGGCACTGGAGATCAACTCTTCTGGTAGAGTATCAGTCCTTGGACAGATTGTGCTGGGAAGGCATTGTGTTTGCTCCTTAGTGGTACTGCTAAGCAGCATGTCACTTGCTTTCCTTGGCTGTGTTCCTGTGGAGCTGCCAGTGCAGGCAGGAGTTGTCACAGATGCTTGGCTTCTGTGTCGCAGGCTTCAGCGACAGTTGCCATCCCCAAGGAGCACCACAGATTTGTCATTGGAAAGAATGGTGAGAAGCTGCAGGACCTGGAGCTCAAAACTGCAACAAAAATCCAGATCCCCCGCCCAGATGACCCCAGCAACCAGATCAAGATCACCGGCACTAAGGAAGGAATTGAGAAGGCCCGACACGAGATCCTGCTTATCTCTGCTGAGCAGGTACTTCAGTACTGTGGTCTCTCTCCTGGCATTAGCTGGGCAGCCATCTTGCTTCTCCATGGTGTATTTGTGACCCCCGTGGCCACAGTCAGTGGCTAATATGTTATTCTGAACAGAAACACTGTGCCACTGGCTTTACAAGCACTGCTGCCAGGCTCTGCAGCTTCTGGTTCTCCATTTTGTCCACCTCTGAAGTCAGATCAGTGTGTTTTATATTGGAAGGGAACTGTATGAGGTGCCGGCTGAGGGGATTACAGAGCACTCAGCAACAGCAGTATTTGTAGATTGAAAGGGATGGGGAATCTACAAGCCTGCAGAACTAAAAAGGGTGCTGGGGCCAGAGTGCCAAGCAAGACATCACTGGGAGCTTAGCTGTGTCTGGCAGAGGCTGTAAATGTGGAGGGCAGTTCCCAGCAAGGTTTGTTTGGGGCTCTTCCAGGATAAGCGTGCCGTGGAGCGGCTGGACGTGGAGAAGGTCTATCACCCCTTCATTGCTGGCCCCTACAACAAGCTGGTGAGTGAGCTCATGCAGGACACAGGGACACGCATCAACATCCCTCCACCCAGCGTCAACAAGACAGAGATAGTCTTCACAGGAGAAAAGGAGCAGCTAGCCCAGGCCGTGGCTCGTGTTAAGAAGATCTATGAGGAGAAGGTATACCTGGTCCCTAAAGCTGCCCATCTTTCCCCCACCTGCTAATAGTCCCTCTTCCCTTCTTGTTCAACTCCTGTGCATCCCTCTGTTGCATCCTTCTTGTGTCAGCTCTGGCTCAGCAGCATTTGCAGTGCATGGCTCTGGATCTTGCCATTTCCTCACTCAGCAGGGTGGGACTTGGGGTGAAACTGCTAGGTTAGAGATTTCTGGCTTTGCTGTGTCATGGGAATTAGCAGACCACAGAGGGCTCAACTGGCTCTTTTTCACACAGGTGCTACTAGGGAAGGAAGTTGAAGTCTACAGTGGTGGCCAGCTAACAGTATCCAAGTTGCAATATAAATAGAAGTTGCTGAAGAATTAATTTCACTCCAGTATGTTTTCCACAGCCAACACTTCTGTGAATATCCTGTTGTGGGTTGTTAGGCTGTTTTTTTCTTCATGGTTAGCTCTGTATTGAACCAGTCTGGATTTCAACAGAGATAATCAGCTTATAGCCTAGTAACCTACATGGTGTTGCATTAGAATAGTGCCTGGGGGACAGCTGAGCCTGGAGCCCAGTTGTGCAAGGGGGTGTGGGGATGTGATCTCTTCCATGGAGTAGGTTGACACAGAAGACTAGTTTTGTACTTCACCTGTGAGTTGTTGAGCACCAAGTTTTCTATAGACAGAGGCCTAGAGGGTGCTAGGGCACCACAACACCACTGTGCTTACCTTTGCCTTGCTTTTTCCTGGGTGCAGAGTTTCACTGCATCTTGTGCCTCTTCCTTGTGCTCTTGTCCTTCCCTGCCCCCTTGTGATTGATGCCCCAGTACCTCTGTCCCTACAGAAAAAGAAGACTACTACCATTGCAGTGGAGGTGAAGAAGTCCCAGCACAAGTATGTCATCGGTCCCAAGGGGAATTCCCTGCAGGAGATCTTGGAGAAAACTGGAGTCTCTGTCGAGATCCCACCCACTGACAGTAGCTCGGAGACGGTGATACTGCGAGGCGAGCCTGAAAAGCTTGGGCAAGCACTGACTGAAGTCTATGCAAAGGTACTGACAAGATGGGCTGGGCCTTCTTTGAAAGCCCCAGAAAGACACATCTGTGAGCAGTGACAGGTGGTGGGGAGAGGTGGTCTCGGTTGGACTGCTGGAGATGCAGCTAGGATGTCAATACTGAGGGTGCCACATAGGATTCGGAACTGAATTGTTGTGAAGACCTCTCCCTGTCTGCCCACCAAGCAGCTTCTCTGTTTCTCTGTCTCAGGCCAACAGTTTTACCGTCTCCTCGGTCTCTGCCCCCTCTTGGCTTCATCGTTTCATTATTGGAAAGAAAGGACAAAACCTGGCCAAAATAACTCAGCAGATGCCAAAGGTAGGGATGAGCTGGCTAGCTTAGAATGCTCTGATGTAGAATGTGGTTTATTGATCTCTGGTTTATATGATCTACAAAGATCACTCTTCCTAGAGGAGAAAATATATTCTGGAGTTGGTAAAACCAGGGAGGAAATGACACAGATGTTAATACTAAAGGGAACCTCTCTTTTACTGCTGCAAACACTGCCCACCCTGTGTTACTCTCATGGGTTGAGACCTTCAAAGGAAGCTCTATGTGGTGTTTTGAGAATTTATGTAGTAGGTTACCTGCAAATGCTAACTTCAGCAGGCTTCTCCCTGGTGAATTAGATGATATCTAGAGAAAGGCTAGGTGATTAACTTACCCAAAGCTCTTGCAGACATCAGGACAGCACCAAAGCCTTGGGCTGTAGACACTGTGATATGGCCCAATTGTAAGTGACCAACTTCTGAAACCATGGGAATGATTCATGTACTTTGTGAGAAGGAAATCTCTTAGTGGCTGGGACAGAGGGTGTAGGCCTAACTAACAGCATTGGCATGGCTTGTATCTCAGAAAATTCTTACTGGATTCATTGTTGTCTCTCAAGGTTCACATCGAATTCACTGAAGGAGAGGATAAAATCACTTTGGAAGGACCTACAGAAGATGTGAATGTGGCTCAGGAACAGATTGAAGTCATGGTCAAGGATCTGGTAAGTTTGTGTTACTAGTTCCAGTATGCAAGAAGAATGTGGGGGGACAAGGGGCAACAGAGCAAAGATGATGGGTGTCTTGACATGCTGAACAGAACTTGCAGAAGACAGGTTGTGTGGCAGGTGGATGAAACCCTGGGTTACAGAGCTCATCCATAGCATTCTTAGAGAATCAGCAGGAGGTCTTGAATCTTTTGATGAAGAGAAGGAAGGACTCTCCCAGTCACAGCTGGAGAGGTGTATGAGTCCCTTTAAAAGTTTCACAACCATGGTGCTCTCAGCTTAAAACCAGGGGAATGTTTCTGCTCTGCTTAATAGCAGGAGGAGCACCTGTAACTGACATCTGGAGAGTCAGTGCCAGTCCTTGCAGTAGGCAGGTTCTTAGGGCCCAAAACAAGAAATGGTGCCCTGCCCTACCTAACTCCACACCATCCCTTACAGATCAACCGGATGGATTATGCAGAAATCAATGTTGACCACAAATTCCACAGACACCTCATTGGCAAGAATGGAGCTAACAGTAAGTGGGGTGCCTTTCTAATCCTTCCTGTGTCCAGACTCTCCACATTCACTAGATCGTATCAGGGGCTCTGTAGCTCATCCAGTGTGCTTGGTTGGAGAATTGACTTTGGTTGGTTGGTTTTTGAAGTTGCTCTATGTGAATGACATTTTTAGCAGCTGACGAGGGGGGGAGTGGAAATCTGCTTGGTCCATTTCTCCCCAAAAAAGAGTTTGGGATTAGAAAGAAATGATCGTTTGATCTAATTGTGGTGCTGTTTCAGGAAGAAACAGATGCCTTACTCTGGCAAGCAAACAGTTGGCTCTGTAGATACCCCAGTATTTACTTGTACAGGTTTTTGTGTGGCACAGATCTGCTGTCACTCAACTTAAGGGTAAAGAGGCACTTTCCCCTGTTTCAACCCCACCCCACAGGCCCCTTCACAGAGGCTGATTTACTTCTTCAGCAGTCTAGGTTCCTTGCCTCCATGTCTTAGCCTAGCAGACTGTGTCACCACACTCCTTGCCTTGAAGTTAACAGGATAAAGGACCTCTACAAGGTGTCTGTGCGCATTCCCCCGGACAATGAGAAGAGCAACCTGATCAGAATTGAAGGAGACCCACAGGGGGTCCAACAGGCCAAGAAAGAGCTGCTGGAACTCGCTTCCCGTATGGTGAGTGGGATGTGGTGCTTGGGAGGCCTCAGAGCTTGGGCTCTTATGTTCCTTCATAATCTTCTGATGCTAGTGTGTCCCTTTTGCCCACCAAGCACTCAAGACAAGTGCAAGTTCCTTTTCACAGATGTGCTCCTCTATTCCTTGGATACCACTTCTCTCCTAGTCTTGAATTAATTTTGTCTAGAGGAGAAAAGAGGGACAATGCTGGCAAGTAAACTGCCAGGCAGCAACCTGGTAAATAAAAGTATGTGGCTCTCCTGCTGAAATCTCTGTGTGAATTCCATTCTCATCAGGAAAATGAACGCACCAAGGACCTAATCATTGAGCAGAAATTCCACCGGACCATCATTGGGCAGAAGGGCGAGCGGATCCGGGAAATCCGGGAGAAATTCCCAGAGGTAATTTCTCTTTCTAGGAGATAAGGAATTCAGAGAGGATATTTCCTACTAGACTAGTAGACATACCCTTGCTGAAGTGATAAATACAGTGGCTCTGTGTCTAATATGTATGAGAAGGTGGCTCTTTTGGCTGGAGGCCGCTCACATGGTTTCCCTTTTCCAAATGGGACAGGGAGGGGATGTGTAGGATCCTTCCAACCTTTGCATGTTCCTGACCCAGTGGTTCTTGCTTTTGTTTGAGTTGACTGTAAATCACCTCCTCTTGCAGGTTATCATCAACTTCCCAGACCCTGCACACAAAAGCGACATCGTCCAACTTAGAGGTCCCAAAAATGAGGTGGAAAAGTGCACCAAGTACATGCAAAAGATGGTGGCAGACCTGGTAAGGAGAGCTTCTGTCTGCTGTTCTCTCCCACATGCTTGGATAACCCTGGAATAAAGCAGACCTGTACTAGCTTGGCTAGGGCTGAAACACCTCAAGATGAGGGAGCTGTGGACGCTGTCCTGGCTGGATGGGGACAAGGGGATAATAACTGTTATTTAAAGGCTACAGGGGAAGGTACTTGCCTTTGTTTATTCTTGCTAATATCTCATATAGAGGACTTCCTTGAGTTCTAAGCCTATTGTCAAAAGCTTGTTTATCAGGTTCCTGGGACGAGGCCTCGCTTGCTGTTACAGTTTAGTCTTCAGTTCTTCTTTCCTTTCTCCCTTAGGTTGAAAACAGCTTTTCTATTTCTGTCCCCATCTTCAAACAATTCCACAAGAACATCATAGGGAAAGGAGGTGCCAACATCAAGAAGGTGAGATACTTTTCCTGTCTCCAGTGCTCGTTATGGTCACTGCCTGCAGATAATCCCCACTCTCTGCTCTCCTGCTCACTGGTGATGTCAATTCTAACCTCCAAGGGCTTTGTTCCTCGCATGGAGCACCTCTGAGATGGTTTTATTTCCTTTTTGGCAGATCCGTGAAGAAAGCAACACCAAAATTGATCTCCCAGCAGAGAACAGCAACTCAGAGACAATTGTTATCACAGGCAAGAAAGCAAACTGTGAAGCTGCTCGTCACAGAATTCTTGCCATCCAGAAAGAGCTAGTAAGTTGAAATGGCTGGTCTGTTGCAGATGAGGGACTTCAAAATGTTGATAAAAGACTTAAATACAGAAGTGCTTGTGGTGTGAGAAGGCAGAGAGGAGGCCCATGTGAATGTCAGACTGTTTTTGACTCTTAGCCCTAAGTTTGTGGTTGCTCTTGTGTCAGGAGTAGCTAGTCTCAATCCTCTCTGGTCAGGCATCTCTTGTACATGGCTCTATAAAGGTAAGCAAAATGGGTACAAACAGTTCTGCAGCTTGACTAACAGCCTTGTGCTGTTTTCTCTCAGGCCAACATCACAGAGGTGGAGGTCTCTATTCCTTCCAAACTGCATAATTCCCTCATTGGAGCCAAAGGCCGCTTCATCCGCTCCATCATGGAGGAGTGTGGTGGAGTCCACATCCACTTCCCCACTGAGGGCTCTGGCAGTGACACCGTGACCATCAGGGGCCCAGCCCAGGATGTGGAGAAAGCCAAGAAACAGCTGCTGCACCTGGCAGAGGAGAAGGTGAGCCTTGCCTCCTAGGGGAAGGAGCACACTGTTTTGGCTGTTTCTTTTCAGGGGTTGAAGTGATCCTCTCTGCCTGCTGGGAAGCCTCTGGCATCAGACAGCCCAACCCTCTTTTGAGGCATTTGAGTACAGTTTGGATGATTAAAAGCAAATTCTGCTTCCATCCTGGTGACAATGAATTTCTTTCCCATGGGAGAACTGTCTGTGATGTTCTCGGCTAGACTGAGGACATACTCAAAGGGTTAAGGCTCCTTCCTCCTGTGGTTTGAATGCTGCTGGGTATCCACAGCTTACTGTGCATATCTCTTCTTTTTTTTTTCCCCTCTTGATCTCAGAATTCCAGCTCCAGTTCTTCTGTTGCCCTCCATATATCCAGATTTGAATACTTTAGATTACAAGACCTTGCTCTGAGTTGTGGCTGATGGGTCATTAGAATAGCAAGAAAAACCCCTTTCTAATACCAGCATGTGGCCATGTTCTGATTGGTTGGTTGTCTCTGCTGCCTGACTTGCAGCAGACAGTTAGCAAATGGTTATTCTGCCTTGTGTGATTCCCTTTTCCTAGGAAGTCTTTCCTGCTGATATTCTCACCAGTCATGCTGACAGTAGAGTAAGCTTTTCAGTCCTGAGAAGATCTTTTGGGTAGTGTTTTTAATTTAAGACAATCCCCTAACTTTTGGAGTCCAACAACACGCTGCATCTACCTTGTGCTTGCAACACTCTGTATGTGGGTGCAGGTGACATACCTGCATGCTCACTGTTGATGCCAGTATGTATTTCCTATGTATTGAGATGTTCTGTGGATATCTGTCTCCTTTCAGCAAACCAAGAGTTACACCGTGGACCTCCGTGCAAAGCCAGAGTACCACAAATTCCTTATTGGCAAGGGTGGGGGCAACATCCGTAAGGTCCGTGACAATACTGGGGCCCGCATCATCTTCCCAACTTCAGATGACAAAGATCAGGAGCTGATTACCATCATGGGAACTGAGGAGGCTGTGAAAGAAGCTCAGAAGGAGTTGGAGGCTCTCATCAAGAACCTGGTATGAGCTACTTTTTCTACTTTCTTGCCTGTCACTGTAGCAAGCAAGATCTGTAACATGTCAGTGTGGAGGACCTGCTTGTCCTAAAACCATCTGCTGCCCATCATGGGAGCTCAGGAAGATCCTTCTTGCTGTCACTTGTTGGGGTGAGGTTGTAAACTGATTGCTCTTGAGTGCAGCAGACTGATGGTATCACCAGGACAGGCAGGGCTGACTGACTGTCATCTGTTGGCAGGATAACGTGGTTGAAGACTCGATGGTGGTTGACCCCAAGCACCACCGCCACTTTGTCATCCGGAGAGGGCAGGTTCTGCGTGAGATTGCAGATGAGTATGGTGGGGTGATGGTCAGCTTCCCACGCTCTGGCACCCAGAGTGACAAAGTCACCCTCAAGGGAGCCAAGGACTGTGTGGAGGCAGCCAAGAAACGCATCCAGGAGATCATTGAGGACCTGGTATGTTGCAGGAAACTGCTTCTTGTATACTTTGTTGCTTCAGCAGTATCCTCCTTGAACCTGCTGTACAGCCAAGCTTTACGTGAATAAGTTCCACAGTAGTTCTGGGATTTGAAGCTTTGCTGACAGCATAGAAGGTCTGCAGACTTTAGATCCCAGCCTGGGGAGCGACAGCTGGCTCCAAAATGGCAGTGCTATGTGAAGGAATTGCCTCTGCCCATCCTCTTGCTTTTTAGGAATAGAAATAGGACACCCTTCCTTGGTGTACTGCTGGGCATTAAAACATTGGAGCCTTCTTATACCTCTCCATGTCTGGCCTTGGGCAGTGCTTGGTCTTTGGGGTTTCCTGTGCTCTTAGCATCATCTCTTGGAAGCAGCCAACTTTCAAACCTGTTCTTGCCCTTTCCTTCCTTATCTTTTCCTTTCTTCTAATGCTTCCTTCTCTTCAGGGTAATAGAGAGCTTGAGCTTTGGTCTTAGAAGCCTTCAATGTCATGGGTTGGAGGCAGCCTTCATTAAGAAACCCTCTGCTAACTTCTCTGAGAGAGCAATGATTCTAGGATCAGTTCCTCCCCTTCCAGCAGCTGTTACCTTTTCTAGTTCCTCTCATTCCTCCATTATGGATTTCACCATGCACAAGCCTCCTGTTTTTAGGCGTGGAAGAGGCTACATCACAATAGAGCAACTCTGCTTTCTTACAGGAAGCTCAAGTGACAATCGAATGCACCATCCCACAGAAGTTCCACCGCTCCATTATGGGCCCAAAAGGATCCCGGATCCAGCAGATCACCCGGGACTATGGTGTCCAGATCAAATTCCCTGACAGGGAGGAGAACTCAGGTATACCCATGGATATGTGGTCATTGGGAGGATCAAATGAGCGTAGTGTAGCCTATGCTCTGCACCAGTGGAAATGTTCTACTTTAAATCTATGGAGAACTGATGCCTGATGTTCCCTGCAGTGTCCTTGAATCTGGGTTTAGCATCAAGTTTGTCCTCGTGGGGAGAAGGGACAGAGAGGCATGGAGGAGACTGTCTTGGGGAATGTTCTGTTCATTCTAGGCTAAGTCATGGCAAGCTGCCCATGCTGGAAGTAACTTCCTCCACAGCAGTCCATAGCATCTGATCTCTTGTGGCAAAGCTCAAGCTGAGCCTGGGGATCTGAAGGGGAAGATAATGAGAAAGGAGTGATTCTGGATTTAACACTGGACTTGCCATGTTTCCAGCCCCTGTTGCAGAGCCAGTTGTGCAGGAGAATGGTGAGGAAGGTGGGGAAGGCAAGGATGGGAAGGATGCAGATCCTAGCTCCCCAAAGAAGTGTGATATCATCATCATCTCTGGACGCAGGGAGAAGTGTGAGGCAGCAAAGGAGGCTCTGCAGGTATGTGGCTTCCTAAACCCCTTAGCCCTGGAATGTCATGATGCCCTGATGCAAAAAGCTCACTGCAGGCTTTGTGGTGGTAACAAAAACTACTTAGGTAAGGTCAGTCACTGATGCTAACAGTGGAGGTCATCTGTGCCACTCGAGGGAAGTCCTCTGAGTGCTCAGTGATCTAGCCTGGCAGCTTGGATCATAGTGCCTGATCTTGCAATTGCTGGAGCTTGTAGGCAGCACCAGGTTACTTGCCATAAAAGCAAGACATGCTTGTTTTAAGGAGCACAGCTGGAAAGAGGAGTCTGTCTGAGGCTGAATCATTCCAGCTTTAGCAAACAGGCTGAGAGTTGGGTTTGTTCAGCTTGGAGAAGATAAGGCTCTGGGGAGACCTTAGAGCACCTTCCAGTGCCTACAGAAAAGCTGGGGAGGGACTTTTGACAAGGGCTTGTAGCAGTAGGACAAAGATTAATGTCTTTAAACTGGAAGAGGGGAGATTTACATCAGATATTAGGAGGAAATTCTTCAGTGTGAGGGTGGTGAGACACTGGCCCAGGTTGCCCAGAGAAGCTGTGGCTGCCCCATCCCTGGAAGTGTTGAAGGGCAGGTTGGATGGGGCTTGGAGCAACCTGGGCTGGTGGGAGGTGTCCCTGCCCATGCAGGGGGTTGAATCTAGATTATCTTTATGGTCCCTTCCAACCCAAACTATTCTATGATTCTATGACCTTGCCATGCTGCTTTAGTGATGTTTCCCAAGTCTCTGCTAGGTGCAAGCCAAGGATATGAGAACAGCCTGTCCCCAGAGGGGAGGTTTAAGATGCTTGTTTGGAAAAAATTCTTTAATACCCAACAGCTCATCTTGGTTTTTGCAGCTGTTCTCTCTTCCTGTAGAGTGTGTTACCTGACTACAAGGGAATCTACCTCAGTTCAGCAACACGTTCTTTTGGGCAAGTCTATGGCAAGCAAAAAACAGGAGAAGTCTTTCAATAAATAACTTGTGCTCCCTCCCCTGCAGGCTCTGGTTCCTGTCACCATTGAGGTGGAAGTTCCCTTTGATCTTCATCGTTACATTATTGGCCAGAAAGGAAGCGGGATCCGCAAAATGATGGATGAATTTGAAGTAAGTTGTTGCCCTTCCTGTCTTCTCCTCTGTCCTGGAGAGTCTGTAGGTGACCGTGTTTGTGGTGGTGGCAGTTGCAACATACTCAGGACTGTTGTGGCTTGACCATGGAGTACAGGCTCTGTAATAAGAAAATGAGACCTGTGTGATTTAGTCCCTGGCTCTGGGGCTTGGTAGGTTTTGTGGTGAAGCTTTATGATCAGTGTTGATGCCATGAGTGTTGCATGACTTGTTTGGTGCCTACAGGGACTCCTCATCAGTGGGAGACTCGTATATCTCCTAGGCCATGAGAAACAGCTCTACTGTGCCTGCCTGTTTGGGAGAATCCCCCAGAAGCCCACAGGGACTCTTGGGGCTGATGCAGGTTGGCTGCATTTGTTTCCCAGCCTCTCTGGACTGGTACAGGGACTGCTGGGGGCTGAAACCCTGCAGCAAAGGAATCTGAAGAGAAGGCTCTGGGGAGACCTCCTAGTGATCTTCCAGGGGCTACAGGAAGCTGGGGAGGGACTTTGGACAAGGGCTTGTAGTGGGAGGACAAGGGGGGATGGATTAAAACTGGAAGAGGGGAGATTGAGGTGAGACATGAGGAGGAAATTTTTGAGTGTGAGGGTGGTGAGACCCTGGCCCAGGTTGCCCAGGGAATCTGTGGCTGCCCCATCCCTGGCAGTGTTGAAGGGCAGGTTGGATGAGGCTTGGAGCAACCTGGTCTGGTGGGAAGTGTCCCTGCCCATGCAGAGGGTTGGAGCTGGATGATCTTGAAGGTCCCTTCCAACCCAAACCATTCTGTGATTCTATGATGAATTGCTGAAGACATGGTCCCAGGCAGCTGACTGTAGGTGGCCCTGTTTCAGCACAGGTGGATTAGGCAAGATGACCCCCAGAAGTCACTTCCAAACTCAACCATTCCGTGATTCTGTGGTTTAGGCTGTCTGGGTGGGAGCTGGTCTTGGCAGTGAGTTGCCAACTTGCAGTGATGGGCATCACAAGTGATAAAAACCAATAATTGTGACTTGTTCGTCAGGTGAACATCCAGGTCCCTGCTCCAGAGCTGCAGTCAGATATCATCACCATTACTGGGCTTGCTACCAACCTGGACCGTGCCAAGGCCGGGCTGCTGGAACGAGTGAAGGAGCTGCAAGCTGAGCAAGAGGATCGGGTAAGGCCTGTGTTTGTGTCATGGTTTAGGCCCAGAAGGCAACAAAGAACCACAACATGTCTGTGACTGACTCCTCCCCCTCTGTGGAATGAGGGGGAGAAAGTATAAGGAGAAGCTCCTGGGTCGAGGCAAGGACAGGGAGGGTTCACTCACCAATTACAGTGATGTGCAAAACTAACTTAACTTGGGGGGAAAATGAATTGAATTTGTCACTAAGCAAATTGGAGCAGGACAGAGAGGAAAAAAACAGTGCTTAAAAACACCTTCCCCTTCTCTTCTTCCTGGGCCTCAGTTACTTTGCTCCCAGTTTCTGTACCTACACCCCAACAGTAGTGCAGGGGATGGGGAATGGAGTTGCTCTCAGTTTGACACACGTTGTTTCCTGCTGCTCCTTTCTCCTCAGGAGGAGGACTCCTCAGTCTTCCCCTGCTCCACTGCAGGGTCCCTCCCGTAGGAGAGAGTCCTTCACAAACCTCTCTGGAACAAACTACCAAGCCCCACCACACGGCCCCAACACAGCCTGTCCTCCCAGACCAGCAAGGCTTCAGCCCCTGCTGTTCCTTTCAGAAGCTGCACAGACTCCTGGAACCCCTTGGCTTTTAAGAGCACTCGTTAAGTGCTCTGTGGGTGTGGAGCCTCATAAGTAGGTTACCCAAATGTTACTCATGTAATATGAACTGACAGGAAAGTTTTGGGATTCTGTTTTAGGTAACTTTAGACTCTGTCACATCTTCATCTGCCTTCAAGACACTGGGGTGGGAACCTCACTGTGCTAGAAGTCTCTGTAGCTGTTGTCATTGAATCCTTATCACAGCTCTGAATAGATGAGGGATGAGTTGGGTGCTTGTTTGCTACTTGTAGTTTCCTGCTGAACTTGGTGAAAGCACAAGGCCCTGGCAGATTAATGTCTTGGGTGCCCTTCCATAGCCATGTACACTCAAGAATGACCCCGTAGAATCTGTTCTGTGCATCTCAGAAGGCAGAAGGAACCTCTGTGACTTAGATGGACATCACTGGACCAGCCGTGATACGTTCCTTGCTGTTCTGTCTCACTGTGCTTCTCCTGTTCCAGGCCTTGCGAAGCTTCAAGCTGACAGTGACTGTGGATCCCAAGTATCACCCCAAAATCATTGGGAGGAAGGGAGCAGTGATCACCCAGATCCGCACAGAGCATGAGGTCAACATCCAGTTCCCTGACAAGGACGATGAAAGCCAGGTGAGATGTCAGAGGGGATGCAAGGAGGGCTGGTGATTGACTCTGAGCATAGGCAGCATGCATCTTCTCTAGGGCCCTGGACTCCCTGTGCTGCCTTTGGGTAAGGTGGAGGGTCAAAGGGATTATGAGGGAGAAGTCTTGCTCAGCTGCTTGTCAGCCTCATCTCTCACACATTTCCCTGTGGCCCAGGCCCAAGACCATATCACCATCACTGGCTATGAGAAGAACGCTGAGGCTGCCCGAGATGCCATCATGAAGATCGTTGGTGAGCTGGAGCAGATGGTCTCTGAGGATGTGACTCTGGACCATCGTGTTCACGCTCGCATCATTGGTGCCCGTGGTAAAGCCATCCGCAAAATCATGGATGAGTTCAAGGTGAGTGGCTGGGCCTGGGGGGTCAGTGTTGTGCTTGCCCCTGTGCTAAGAGCTTGGTGGCAGCTCTGCTAAGGGCTGAATTCAGGAGCGTGAGGTTCACATCTTGTGGTCCTTGTGTCTGGTGCCTGTTGAGCACCTTCAGCTGGAACAGGCACAGAGGGAAAGCCCGTGCTGTCCTGCTCACCTCCAGCTCTGTCACCACCAGCTTGTGAGCAGATCCTTGGGCCAGGGCACCTTGCTATGCCCTGGCCAGCTGGGCTGTTGTGTCACCACACCCAGACACCAGCTGGCCATGAGTCACCCTTGTTCTAGGAGCCCTGCAGGGAGGAGGCTGAGCTCTTTCTGTCTTAGAGTCACAGAATCATTTTGGTTGGAAAGGACTTTTAAGATCATCCAGTCCAACCACTAACCCAGCCCTGCCCAGGCCACCACTGCCCCATGTCCCTCAGCACCACATCTACGCGGCTTTTAAATCCCTCCAGGGATGGGGACTCCACCACTGCCATGGGCAGCCTGTTCCAGTGCTAGACAAACTTTTGGTGAAGAATTGTTCCTTATATCCCATCTAAACCTCCCCTGGCACAATTTGAGGCCAATTCCTCTTATTCTATCACCTGTAACTTGGGGGAAGAGTCCAACACCCATCTTGCTACAACCTCCTTTCAGGCAGTTGCAGAGAGCAGCTCTCCAGGCCACTGTTGATTCCCTTGACTTTGGGAATCTTGACACACTCTCAAGGACTCCAGATTTGGCAAAGTCAGCTGGCTCTGAGAAGGATGGGGACCTTTGCCCCTGACAGTGTGTGGCTGTAGCAGTGTGCTTCACTCCAGGGACAGCAGTGAATGTGAATCTGGAATGATGAGGCTTTAGAAACTTGCATCTTGGCTGTGGCAGTAAACAGATCAGGGCTTTCCTGTGACTCTAATGACCAGGGTCACAGGCAGTCTGTGGCTTTTCAGATATGCAGTCCTGTTCCTTGTATTGCAGGTGGATATTCGCTTTCCCCAGAGTGGAGCTCCTGACCCCAACTGTGTGACTGTGACAGGACTCCCTGAGAATGTGGAAGAAGCTATTGATCACATCCTGAACTTGGAGGAGGAATATGTGAGTGTTCAGCAAATCTGTACAAGGGCTTAACAAGGATTTCTTGTGCCACAGAGCTGGATGTCTGAAGTATCTCCAGGTGGTATTTTCTACCAACATATCAGAGAACTCAAGCCCTGTGCAGGTGGCAGTAGCTCTCATCTGCAGCTGTGTGAGACCTCATCTCAGACCAGCTGGGCCCAGAGCCCCAGGCTGTGCTCTGTGAAGCAGTGCAAGGACTTGCCCCACTGTCCAGGAGGGGACAGTGAATGGGAATGCTGGGACACCCCCAGGATGTGCACATGCTTATTTTGTGGCACCTTGCATCAGTTAGGAGTTGGTGGCCCTTGAGCCAGTGTAGAAACACTGGTCATTGTAGACCAGGCTGGTGACGTTGAGGTTGCAGCATGGTGAGGTGGGGAGGGTGGGCAAGGGGTGTGTTACACCAGTTTGAGGATCTAGAAGATCTCCCCCTAACTGGGCCATGTCACTGCAGCTTGCAGATGTGGTGGACAATGAGGCAATGCAGGTGTATATGAAGCCCTCTTCACATGAAGAGTCCAAGGCTCCATCCAAGGGCTTTGTGGTGAGAGATGCCCCCTGGGCCACTGTCAACAACGAAAAGGTGAGTGTTGCTTCTGCTGGGGGCACAGGGCATGGGGTACCCTCTGCCCAGGACTTACTCTTGAGGTCTGGCCCTCCTGTCTTAGCTGGGGAAACAAAGCATTCTCTCTCCTTGGTGGCAGAGAAAGCAATGAAGGACCTTCCTGCTCTTTGTGGCCATGCAAGCTGAGAGCAGGTTTGGGCTGTGCCTCTTCACCTTCCAAAGCTCTGCTGTCTCTTCCTTCCAAACATACTGTCCACACTGACTACCCCACTGTGGGGGACCCTTACCAGAAAAGTGTCCTGCCAGATGGTGTTTGTATTTAAGGGTAGGGATGGGACACTGGGACTTCTGACTCTTCTGCTACAGCACAGAACTGGCTTGATGTTTGTAGCTGTGTCCTGGCTGGCAGCAGTGAGCTGGCCTGACCCCCCTCCAGTGTCCCACGTTACTGTGGCTGGGCCCTCAGAGCCCTTGATCCCCTTGGCATTTGCTCCTCTCTGCACCCTCCTAAATGTCATCTCTAGGTGGCTTGACCATCCACCCTGAGCAGTCCTCAGGACACGGTGATCCTTTTTGGCCCTCACCTCTTGTTGCTGTTGTGGAACATCAGAAATGCTGCTTAGCTCAGGGGTGCACTGTGCAGGTTCACAGCAGGGCAGGAGCTTAACTTGTTCCCTTTTTGTTTGCTCTAGGCCCCTGATATGAGCAGTTCTGAAGACTTCCCCAGCTTTGGGGCTCAAGTGGCCCCCAAGACTCTTCCCTGGGGACCCAAACGATAATGACCTGGAAGCAGAAACTCCTCCAGCCCGCTGACCTGACACTAACCTGCCACAAATACTTCCTGTCTGAAATCTGACCCAGCGGCTGGAGCACAAGTCAATTGCCCCAAGAGGTCTCCTAATGGTGTCTGGAGTGCTAGACCCCATCCTGCTCCCCTCAGCTATCACCGTGGCTAAGACCCACCCTCATCTCTTGATGGATATTCTTTCCTCCTTTGGAAACAAGACTTCCACTCAGATTCAAACACTAAATGTGTGTGTTTTTGTTAGAAACTTCATAATTGACTCAAAGTGGCTAAGATTTGCAGCTTCCCAAGCGCTAGCAGAGCAATCTGCTCTCTTGAGCATGTCTTACTAGGCATTCTCGCCTTCATTAGGAGACCTCCTTTACTGTGGCTAGGAATCTACTTCCTGTCTCATGACCTCAGGAAATAAATTTCCTTGACTTTCTAAAGCCAAAACGTTTGCCCTCTTTCCTTTGTGTTTATCCCAGGCCTTACCTTTTTAGAGTGCAATCAACTTTTTTTTTTTTCCTTTTAACTGCCAAAAATTCATTTAATGCTGATAGCTGACTGTGGGGAGAGCTTCAAATAATCTTAAAAAAGGTCAGAAACTTGCTTTTTAAAGGAACAAAAGCTTCAATAGGCTGGAGAGGCAGCAGAGGTGGAGAAGGGACCAGAACACTGACCCTGGTCAGGTAAACACCTCCAAGGGCACCACCCGGAGCACAAGCCCCAGCCCGCACGCTTGACGAGTCTTCCAGCACGTGGTGACAGACCCCTGGTCCTCCTTCCCCATGTTCCCTCATTCCCAACAGTGTGAGCAGGCAGGTGAGCCAGCATGGAATCATGTTAGCGGATGGGACAGGTATGGGTCGGCCAAGGTTGTTGGGCATGACCCAGGAGAAGCTGGTGGGAAGCACAGCCTTGAGAAGCTGTAGTCCTCTGCTGGCACTGCAGCATTTAGGCAGGAGCAGTAGGGACATCTAATACTATTGCCTTCTTTCTACCTCAAAAGTCAGTATGATGGTGGCCTCTGAAGTTGAGGAGGGTAAGCAAGCTGTTCCAGCTCTTGCCTTGGCACCCACAGCTCCACCCAGAGCATGGAGGAGAACCAAGAGGAGCCTTTTGTCTTGGAGTGGCTGTGGGAGCTCCCACGAAGGGAAGCTGGGCACAGTGACCACGAGGCAGGCTGTGAAGCAGAGAACCACAGGACTGCTGGCTGAGCTAGACCAGGGCTCGGCCCTGAGGCCATGAGCACAGCCTTGCCACAGCCTTCAGCTGCAGAGGTCACAAGCCAGGTTTCTGCTCTGAGGGCACTGGGGGCTGGCCCTGTGGTGCCTTGACCCCTCCTCGAGGCCTCCATCGTACGGGCGCAGAGGGTGCTCCGTGCTGTGGCCGCTTGCCCCCTGGCCCTGCTGCCTGCCTCCGAGGGACTGTCCAAGCTCCTCCAGCCAGTCAGAGGAAAACCACATCTTTCTGGAGGGAGGCAGGGAGCCTGGGGTTTCTCTGTTCTTCCCCTGCCTCGGTCCTACAGGGGTTGTAGTCTGAGCCATTCCTCTATCCCAGCTGCTTCAGCTCTTGGAAAAGCAGGAGTCCATAGCCTCTCTTCTCTAGTGCTGCTTAAGGAGCAAAGGCCCCAAACTGGCAAGCTGAGCCCAGCCTTCTTGCCTTTCCCTTTGGCAGACCTGACATGCCAACACTTCTTCCTGGGTCAGCTCTTCTTGGAAGAGGCTGCTGTGCAGTTGAACTAAAACCTCCCAGTGCTCTCCTTAAGTCTGAACAATGACTGGAGCTGACCACAGCCCATCGCAGGGCACCTGCCTGCCCCCGAGGGACAGGGTGGCCTTGCCTCAAGCACAGAAGACAGGGTGGGTCAGACAGAACTAGGGTGACACCCTCACATCTGCATCTGCCAGAAGATGGTTATTACCCCTGTAGCTTAGGTCTGTCCGATGTCACCAAGCCTCTTGCCCCCTCTTCCTCTTGATGCCCTCACCAGTTGCACAGCTAGGCTTGCGTTACCTTTGGGGCACCACCACCTGGGCTCGTGCCCCATCGCCCGACCCTCCACTCTAAAGAAGGTCATGAAGTGATTGTACCTAGTACTGTCCCCCCACCACCCTCCTTCCGCAGCAGACTGTGGCATGTGTTCATTTCCTCTCTTTGATGTCTTCCATATTGTATGTTTCCATAGCAATGATCCCTTGGCCTTAACTTTGGAGTTTGGAGACTATATGCAAACATGTAAAAAGGCTCATGAGTATGGATGACACTGGAATTTTATAAATTCTAAAATAAAACCTGAAACAGCTTAGAGTGTCACGGATATTATTTCTACTGGTAGCCCTTGCTTGGCTGGGTGTACCCAGGTTGAGGAGCTCCAGCTTGCATGCCTGAGCCTCTGCAGCCAGGTGGAACTCAGACTGCAGGCAGCTGGGTGGAGGGAGGAGGTGAGAGCAGGGGCAGGCAGTGGCTGTGTCCTCACAGGGATCCACTGACCTGCTCCCACCCAGGAAGGTGGTGCCAGAGATGCTGCCAGTGTAGGGAAGAAGGAGGCACCAGCTGTGGTCCTTGCTCATCTCCACCATAACCAGAGCCTCTCATCTGCCTTCTACAACCAGCAGGGCTGCACAGCACCCAACAGCCAGGGCAAAGGTGCTGCTCTCCTCCATAAAGCCCTCCTGACTGACCACTCCCTCCTGTCACTGTCTGGCTTGCAAGACTCTGCCCAGCTCAGCCCACTTGGTGAGGAAGTGAGCCAAGAAAAAGAACTGGGAGAGGATGGGTATGAAGTTCACCACTGAGCCAGTGCTGCTGGCAGTGCAGGATGCCTAGAGAGAGAGGCAACGTGCAGAGCACAACAGGTGGCCAGTAAGTCAAGCAAGTCTGGGTGTGGCTCTGGCCACCTCTTACACCAAGGACAAACTAGAAGTATCCAGAGCTGGAGAGGAGGATAGTGACCATTGGCTGGTAGAGGACAATGGAGACCATCTGCAACCACAGTACATGAGGAAATGAGCATCTTGTGTTGGGAAGGAAAACTCCACTGTGAACCCAGGGCACCATGAGTCCCAGGAGAGCTCTGGGGCAGGCAGCTGAGCTTGGATGCAGTGGGGTGAAGGCCAAGCTGGCAGAGAGCCACAGGTTCCACCACAGGCCAGGGACACCTGTGTCACCCCAACACCACCTCCAGCAGCTTCTTCAGCATCACACTGCAGCAGATCTGCACTGGGCAAGCAAAAGCAACACAGCCCATGAAAGGAACCTCCAACAGCTTCCTCAGGGCCACGCTGTCCTGCCTGATACTAACTTCAGCCTCTTGCTGAAGAAGGATTCGCCCCACTCTTTCAAAGATTCAAATCCATGTCGGGTGAGAATGAATCCAAGCACCACCAAGAGCAAATGATGGAACACATCATTGGTTAATAGTTCTCTACAGTTTGACAGGGCAGCAGGATGGAACTCAGTGCTGAGGGGCAGTGACCAGCAAAGCCTCAGAGGTCCATGTGCAGTGACCAGGACCTCTGCTAACACCAACACCTCACTGCTTCCAGATGTTGTTCAATCCCTCACAGAGGGAAGGCATCCACTTCCTTAAAAAACAACCAGAACATGCATTTTTAGCCAGAGAACTTGCCAGCCTACACATCTCTTGGACAACTTGATATTTAAAATACCCATTTCCTTGCAACATTCCTCTGCAGGTGCTATGACCCACATTGGAAATGTCTCTGAGACACCTCACAGGTTCCCTGAATGGGAAGTTCCTCAAGGCTGGCACACAGGGACATCTCCCCCATGCTTGCTGCAGACCCACCCACCCCATCTCCCAGCCCACACAGCAGCTGTTCCCCCCAGAGCAATGACAAGTGTTAGACAAACAATGGCAGCTGGCAAGTGCTTCCAGGGAGGTTTTCCAGCCCCTGGAGGGCTGAAGTTCAATTAGATCAAACATGGGTGCAGAGGGATGGCAATGCCACACAGAACTCAGCAGAAGCAGGACATGATTCCTATCATTTCCCCAGTGCAAACAGCATCTGTAACAAAATGCCATCAAACCCTCACCTTGCTGACCAGTAGCATCAATATATTTAACACATTCATATCAGTTGTATTAATTTAGTATTAATAACAAGTGACAATGCTAAGACAATGCTGACCACCTTGGCCACAGAAGAGTCCTGACCACCAACAGGCAGGGTTACAGCAGTGGAACCAGCAGCAGCTTTCACTGCACCAGTGACCTTGCTGTCTTCTCCCACATCACCACACAGCCCCTCTGAGCCCCTTACAGAGGGCTGTTCTGTTCCCCTCCAGGTTCACACTGCCAAAGCTGCAGTAAAAGCAAGTAGCACTCCAGGCAGGTGGGCTTTAGTAGGAGTTTCTAGCAAGGGACCTCAACAGCATTTGGAAGATGTAGGACACACTGAATCAGTGGCTCCCTCTAGAGCAGATCCACTTTCAGTAATCAACCAGAACATCAGCCGAATTGCCTTCACTTGAGACCATGGAGATATGTTCAGTATGACCACTGAGGAGTTGCAGGCCACATCCAGCACTCTCTTATTCTGGCAGGGATCAGGAAGGAGGGACACCTTGGCATCTGCTGTATTTTGCTCTGGGAAATCCTGGGAAATCAGAAGGCAAATCATAGAATCACAGACTGGTTTGGGTTGGAAGGGACCTTAAAGATCATCTAGATCCAACCCCTTGCATGGGCAGGGTCACCTCCCACCAGACCAGGTTGCTCTGATCATCATACAACCTGCCCTTGAAGCCACAACCAACAATAACTAACCTTAAAGTGTGGACTAGGCCCCCCACCTTCTCAAGCAGAATCCATAGCCCCTCTTATCACACACCTTTCAACCCCTTTCCCAGTTCCCACCTCAGCCTACAGCACTGTATTTCAGTGTGGAAGCCCCATCACTCATGGCTCCATGAAACCTGGGAGCTCATCCAGGCATGGACATCCCCGTGCTGCTTTCCTACCTCAGACTATTTGTCCTCAATCCCTTAGTGAGCTTCTAGCTGTGTGTAAAAAAAAATAATTCAGGATTGCAATGGAAAGGATAAGTTTTCCCTCCTAGAGTTTTCCAAGCAGATCTTTAGCACTGACTCACACCTGAGAACCTGAATAAGCTTCTCTATCAGTCTTCCCCATGTCACCACTGTTGTCACAGCTTTACAGGCCACCACTGAGCCTGGATCTGGAAAAGGGATGTTTGCAAGGATGTTACTAACCTGAGGGTGTGGCACAGAGTCAACAAAAGTCAGCAAGCAGCTCCAGGTGGCTTCAGTCTGTTGCCAAGACTTTTCTGCCAGAACCTCCCGGGTAAATAACAGATGCAAGCACAAGGAAGTCTCTTGTGTTAAGATTTAATAATAATAACAACAACATTTCAAAAACAACGAGTGCATTGGACACAAGAGCTGGTACTCGGTGCTCTTCCTGGACCATTTGCTCTGCGAGTGTCAAGTGTACTGAGGACCTGGGGAGTGGTAAGTGGATAAAAAAAAAACACCCAGCTGGGACATTTCTCCAAGGAAGGTGGGCAGAAGGTTCAGAATCTAACAAAGGTGGCATCAATCTGCCGGACGGTGGGAAGGGCCAGCATGATTTTGCGCCGGTACTGGGGGTCCTTCTGCAAGGGGTTTCGTTCCAGATAGACAGTTTCCAAGTTCTTGGCTCCTTTCAGCTCATCCAGGTCACTCCAGCTCTCAACAAAGTTATCATTCATCTGCAGAGCACACAGAGGCACACTCAGACCGACACCCCCACGCTGAGGCTGGGGAGCAGGAACCTCACCACCTCAATGCTGTTCAGGAGGGTCACCGGGAGGGTGACCTGGGGCCAGGAGCACTGGACAGTCTTCATGTGCATGTCAGAAGGTCCTGCCTGCCTGAGCCTGCTCCCCCTGGGGTCACACAATCATCATAGAATGGTTTGGGTTGGGAGGGACCTTAAAGATCATCCAGACACAACCCCCTGCATGGGCAGGGACACCTCCCACCAGACCAGGTTGCTCCAAGCCCCATCCAACCTGCCCTTCAACACTGCCAGGGATGGGGCAGCCACAGCTTCCCTGGGCAACCTGGGCCAGGCTCTCCCCACCCTCACAGCAAAGAATTTCCTCCTCATGTCTCACCTCAATCTCCCCTCTTCCAGTTTTCATCCATCCCCCCTTGTCTTCTCCCTCCCTGCCCTTGTCCCAAGCCCCTCCCCAGCTTTCCTGGAGCCCCTTCAGGCCCTGGAAGGTGCTCTCAGGTCTCCCTGGAGCCTTCTCTTCTCCAAGCTGAACATCCCAACTCTCCCAGCCTGTCTCCAGAGCAGAACTGATCCAGCCCTTGGATCATCTTCATGGTGTCCTCTGGACTTTCTCCAGGAGAACCATCATATACTCTATCCATGCCAACTGTCCAGACCTTAAAGGTGCCCACCAGAAGAAGAAGAGTTTACTCCAAGACAGACCTGCACACCACCCTCCCACTGTCCCCATCAAAGGGTTTCTTTCACTTCTGTACACACATTTCAGGAAGCAGCTCCAGCCTGTGCTTACCCAGAATTCCTGCAGCTCTGTTAGGTGACTGATATTTTCAATCTTCTTGATTCTGTTGGCTGCAATGTCCAGCATTGTGAGTTTATTCTAGACAAGCAAACACAAAAAAAACATTAGACTGGATTTCCTTTCATCTTCTCTGTCCCACTTTTTTCAGGTCCAGAGCTGGAAACTGAGAATCAGAGACACTGCCAGCTGCTTACATGCAGCACTCAACTCCCACTGCCTAAATATAGCAAGGATGAACTGCTTTTAATTAAGCTTCCAAGAAGCCAAGACAAAAAATGAAAGCAATTACTGGCTAGATGGCAACTGCCAGCCAAGAGCTCCCAAAAAAGGAGCTTTTTCCTCATAGTAGTCTAAGAAGAGGAATCTATTACCAATCAGATTATAAGTGTCCTCTCAAACAGCAGAGCTGAACAAGGCTTTCACAGCAGGAAACTCAACAATTGTAGAAAAAGGGGTTTTTTTCTGCCTTGCACACAGCCAGCTAAGTTCCAGGTTGTCTCTGCTCTCTGACAATGCCTTCTAATGTTGGGTGAGAATAAAAATGCTACAGACTTGTGTGAAATCAGTCCTATCCAGAAGTCTGGAAATGTGCACTGACATGCAGGCAAGCCATGGCTTGACTCTCACTCCCAGCTCTAGCTGTTGTCCTACTGGAAAGAACTCACTGGTTATCCACAAACTGCTGTCTGAAAGGCTGCAGCCAGCTCTGGCCATCAGTTTTTCCACTGCTGCAGATCAGCCAGGCTGCAGCATTCATCACATCTTCTTCCCCTCCCCAGGTCATCAAAACAATTCTTCTCCTCAGGATCTGGAGGAGCTTCACCCACGCGAGATGTTTTAACATAACAAAAAGCTTAGATTTTGTGGTCTTTTCAAGAGACTCAGGACCCGACCATGGGGAAGCTGGGGAGTAAAAACCTCCAGAAAAGCACAGCCCCTAACTATAGGCAAGAATCCTGTCCCCCAGGGAGTAAGATCCTGCTCACATTGTTCTCCAGTCCCTCGATGACTTCGATGCCGTTGTGGCTGATGTACAACTCCCGCAAATTCACCAGGCTCTGCAGCCCCTCAATCTTGGTCAGGCGGTTATTCTGAAAGTGTAACAACACTCTAAGTCTTCTCTGAACAAACCAAAAACCCCCAGTGAGCCACTCACTGGAGAAAAAAACATTTCTCTGAAGTATGGCTGGGAATGGGAAAAAGCCTGCTCAGGACCGCTATGATCTGAGGAGCTCAGCTCATTTGATCTCTTCACCACCTGATGCACAAGGAAATTCCACAGGAGCCAAAGCCTTTTTGTTTAGAATAATCAGGTTCTGACCTTCCCATCAAAAGTTCTAGTCTGAAAGTTTTCCACTTGATGTCTTTAGAAACAACAGGCCTAGGCATTCATAGGCACTCTGCAGGTCTTTTTAATGGGATGGTCAGAAGGGAAGTTACATCACGTCAAACACACTCTGCTGTAAATAATTCTCCATGTCCTATGGAATTATGATGCATGCAGGTGCTACAACATGCAGCAGGTACAGTTTGCTTGCCCATATCTGTGAGGTCATAGAATCACAGACTTGTTTGGGTTGGAAAGGACCTTAAAGATCATCCAGATCCAACCCCCTGCATGGGCAGGGTCACCCTCCCACCAGACCAGGTTGCTCCAAGCCCCATCCAACCTGCCCTTCAACACTGCCAGGGATGGGGCAGCCACAGCTTCCCTGGGCAACCTGGGCCAGGTTCTCACCACCCTCACACTCCAGAATTTCTTCCTAATGTCTAAGATGTTAGAATGCAACTTTCCAGAAGCTGATTAAGGATAGATTTTACTGAGAACTCATCCACATTTCTTCCCTCTTCAGGGACATGGTGGTGCCAGTGAGCACACTGCCATTACTTCCCTGGCATAACTCATTTGATACTATTGTAATATATTAGGAAAGAGAATTTCAGGAAGGAAATGGGAGATAACGTTCATTTACTGTTCTCCCATAAAAATCCAACATTTGTTTGATCATTTTATCAGTGTCTGTCTATATCATTTAAAATGAGGGGATGAGAAAAGACAGCAGAGAATATGGCACTTTTTTCCAGTACAGGAGTTGGACTCACACACCAAAGACCTACTGATTCAGAGGAGCTTATCATCAACTACAAGGCTGTTCATGCAACCAAAGCTCTTCCAAACACTACAGGACAAGACAGAATCAATTACCTGTATACTGAGCACAGTCAAGTTTGTCAGTGCATCCAAGTTCTGAAGCTTGGTGATTTTATTCTTTCCAAGGAAGAGACTGTCAAGATTAGCCAAGGTGTCGATGTTTTCAATTGCCTGCAAAATAATCAGAGGAGACAGAGTGATTGTTGTGATGTCAAACTCCAGCCTGGAGAGGTGGTTGGCATTTTACAGCCTTGAGCCCTGGAGCTGGATTCCTGAGAAGCACAAGTCTGCCAACTCCACATGACAAAGCGTGCGCAAGGGCAGGGCTTCCCTCATGGCCCAGGGTTTTGTGCAGTGACAGGGGCTTGTGGCACTGCTGCTGGCTGATGTCCAGCAAGGGTGACAGCACCTTGTCCCCACTATTGCCTCCACTGTCCAGGCAGCAAAAGCAGAGAATGAAATGGCTCAGGAAGCACCTGAAAGCGACACTCCCTGGGTCAGAAAGTATATCCAGGGTAGGAGATACTCATTCATGAAGCAGGAAAAATGTGTCACTGGTGAATGGAAAAAGAATCTGGGAGGAGAAAATCCAAGAGTTGAATTTAGTGCTTGGCCATTAGTGACTGCAGAACACAGCCAGGGACAAGCTGCTCAGCTTCTCTGCACAACAGCTCCTCTGTCAGAAGTAAGATTGTCTCAGGGGTTAATAGACTTAACTACTGGCTACATATTCCTGCTATTAGCAAGATCACAAACCAACTTAAGTGATGTACATGTTTTAAATACACATTCTGCTGGCAGAAATGAGACACTGTACCAGTGTAAGTCATGAGCTCAGCCTTCAGTGGGAGAAAAAGATCTCTGTAAAGCATCAAGAACCATATTCTTTATGTACAAAGGGGCACCAGAAAGCATGAAGAGAGTTAAAATGTCAAGAAAAGGGGGAAAGGGCCAGTTAGAAAAGGCTCCTGTAAACAGAAGGAAAAAAAAACACAATGTGTTTTTTTGCAGGAGAAATGCTCTTAATTAAAAAAATGGTGCTGTGAAAAGGGACAATTCAAAAAACAGACTCACAGAACAGCAATGTGGGTATAGACACACAGCTCAAGTAGGTTGACACATGTATCAGCTTTTGCACATTCTTCTTACATGGCAGAGTTGCCGTGAGACAGTCCTAACAACTTTTGGATTACTGTGTTTGTGCATTTGTACTTCTCTGTGCACAGAGGAAGGAAGAGGAAGATGGACACAAACACACAAGCTGTGAATTTATGGATACACTCTGAAATGGAAACAAGCTTTTCAACCTCTACCTCACAATTCCCAACAAATTAAACATAAGGTGTTAATCAGCTCAGATTTGGATTCACCCTTCTTCTAGCCTGTGGACTTACCCTTCTTTTGACCTTGCAAGAAAATGATAGATTTGATGCTCACTGGTAGCTCCCTCAGCCCTGAGAAGAAAATACTTGTGACTCTAAGGAAACTGAGAAAAAATAGTCAGGAAAACAAAAAAGCTACTTAAAACTATTAAAAATGCCACACTTAAGTAAGAGTATGAAACTGATGGACATAGGGAGGGGAAAAAACCCTAAGAACAAATGAAGAGGTGCTTGCCTTCTAGTTGCCTCAGTCCAACTTTGGAAAAACAAGCATGAAATGCATCATCTCAAGAGTGAAGTTCCTCTTCCCCACCATTCAGATGAAAGGAGAACTACAAGTGCCAGGAAGTTAGGATGGGCTCAGGCTGAGTGCACTCTGGAAGTTAGAGGGTGCAGCAAAAGGACTGAGGCAGCATTACTGCAGAAGCTTGAATGTACAGGGATGAGTGTATCAGGGGCCTTGGAGCCAAGAAAACTGCCTGGATGGTCCACAGGCTTTTCCCCTGAAGACTTAAGGATGTGCCCACCTGTAAAGCACATAGCCAGGCTAGCCCACCAACAGGAAACTATTACAAGTCTTCCACATGCCCCAAAAAAACATATTTCTTCATGCCTAGCCTGGGCACAGGTTACTCCTTTCAGTGAAGCAATTAGAAGCACAGAGCAGTGCTTTTTGAAGAAGCCAGCACAGAATGAACAGAGTTAATTGAAGTTTAATTCATAGAAAGCAATGTAAGAAGTGTTACCCGTAGAGCGGTAACCCTGGGGTTTTTGGTTGCTTTGTTTTGTTAACATGCTCAGGCTCAACACTGAGAAAACACCTAGAAAATAAATCTAGCCTGATTGTTCAGCAGATCTTCTTGGAACTGACAACACTCTAAGCAGGGTGCTGCCTAAGTATAAAGCCAGAAATGCAGCTGGATTTTTTTTTGCAGAAGATAATGATGTTTAGGTGTGGGATTTTTGCTTATCCCAGGTTTTGAGAGATAAGGATCAGTGTGCTTAGCCTGTCATGCTTCTGAATAAAGGGAAGCGCATCTCTAACTCCAGTTCTCCCAACCTATCCAACTCTATAGTTCCTGATCACACTCTAGATTTAATCCCCCAAGTCATTTCATTTCCAAATCCTTTGGATGGAAGATAATTCAGTTCAGTTGAGCTTTTAGGAGCAAAATCAAATGTTTCCAGTTCACAAAAGCAGTAGACATTTCTGCCTTAGGAGGCAGTTTATAACAGCTGAAGTTTCTTCCTTTTCTGGGCAGAGAAGTGTGCTTCCACAGGGCTTGAAATAGAGAGGCCCAACAGTTCTTTTCCTCATTTGCTCTTCAGCAAAACACAGAATTTTTCAGAGCTTGTAAACAGGGAGCACCAACTTAGCCAATTTTCAGATTGAAATGCACTCACCTGTTACAAGTGTTTTCCAGAGTGCATATAATTGAAAAAGCTCCTGAAAAATGTAATGGTTTGCTTTGCGTGTTGCAAGGTGGGTTGTTTTTTTTGTGTCATCTGTTTCACCAGTTCTCTTAGAAACTGAGCAAAATGCAGAAAAGCACACCTTAAGGACAGAGAGACTACTCAACTGCTTCCCCTTAAGTGGCACAGATACTAAATTGCCTAAATTGAAAATGTCACAAAGTGCATAATAATAAAAAAAGAAGGCATCAGCAGCACAGAAATGAGTTTTTTGAAGCATTTCAGAGCAAAGCCTCATGAAAACCTTTTTCCTGACTCTGACTGACATAGCAGGTTATCAATTACAGCTAGAAATCTAGAATTAAATTTGCATTCAATAGGCTTTATGGACACAGTGACAGCCTCTGTAAAGGTAAGAGAAAAGGATAATTGCCAGTTTTGATGGGCTTGACTCTCTACCAGGAGGAAACAGTCATCTGCAAAAGGCAACACACAGAGGATGCATGAGTTCACTAAAGAGAGACATTCATAAATAGTAATTAGTAGCCAGGCACTGCAAGCATGCATAATTAAAGATTCAGGATGCACAGCAATAAGCCATCACACAGTAAATGACTGGAACAATAATCAGAGAAGTACAAGTAAAAGTCAATGAAGTGCACTTGCAGAAAAGGCTAATCCCAAGCCAGAGAGCTCAAACCTCTCCAGCTAACATCCACCTTGGAAAGCAAGCCTACCCGAATTCGATTGGATCCCAACTCTAACATCTGTAGCATCTGCAAGTTGCTCAAATTCTCAATTTTGCTGATTTTGTTGTTGACAAGGAAGAGTTTTTTAAGTTGGGTGAGACGATCTAGTCCTTCAATGTGTCGCAGAACGTTAAAGGAGATGTCCAGGATCCTGAGGTAAAACAAAACAAAGGTCTCTTCAGTCCATCAGGAATGGATGACTCTGGAAAGGGACCTTTACACTGGAGGGGAAACCTCCCTCTCTGCCCAGACCAAGCACTTTGCAAGGCCTTGAAGCTAGAGTCTTAAGTGCAATTTTTTTTAATCAGAAATGACAACAAATCTGACTTTCAAAATTACTTCTTCAGTGTCAGGAGAAATCTGTTGCATGCAGGAGACAAGTCATCATTTTGCCCTACCATGGAGCTGCCACTGTGGGAAGAAGTCAACACCTTCAGTACTGCACATTCCTTGGGAAAGATCTGCCTCTGATAGGACAATTTTGAGGCCTCCCATGAAGCAGTTGTGACTATGAGAAGTCAAATCAGTTCTCCTGGCCGCAGTGGGAAGAGTTTTGGAATGCGTCTCCAAAGTGGTAACAGACAAGTGCTAGAAACTAGGAAGTGCACTACTCCTTCCCTAGCACACTCTAAAGAGAGTCCTAATGTCACTGGAAAACTTGCAGGAATGAAAACTGCCCCTCTCACTGCCAAGAGCAAGGGGTGTCTCCACACGTGCACAGAAGATGCACCCAGCTCTCATTCCCACTGCCTTCATTCCCAGCTGACTGTCCCTGGTGAGCTTCAGGATAATGCCACTAGTTCACTGCACATGTTAAATATCAATGGAGAACAGCCATTATCCTTCAGAGAGCACTCAAATCACAGAAACACAGAATCTTAAGGGTTGGAAGGTACCTGGAAAGATCATCTAGTCCAACCCCCCTGCCAGAGCAGGGTCACCCAGAGCACGTCACACAGGAACGTGTCCAGGTGGGTCTTGAATGTCTCCAGAGAAGGAGACTCCACAACCTCTCTGGGCAGCCTGTCCCAGGGCTCTGTCACTCTCACAGTAAAGAAGTTTTTTCTGATGTTTACATGGAACCTCTTATGTTCCAGTTTGCGCCCCTTGTCCTATCACTGGACATCACTGAAGAAAGCCTGGCTCTGTCCTCCTGACATTCACCCTTTACATATTTGTAAACATTGATGAGATTACTCCTCAGTCTCCTCTTCTCCAAGCTCAAGAGACCCAGCTCCCTCAGCCTTTCCTCATCAGAGAGAAGTTCCACTCCCTTCATCATCTTTGTGGCTCTGCCCTGGACTCTTTCAAGCAGTTCCCTGTCCTTCTTGAACTGAGGGGCCAGAACTGGACACAATATTCCAGATGCAGCCTCACCAATGCAGAATAGAGGGGGAGGAGAACCTCCCTTGACCTACTAACCACACCCTTTCTAATCCACCCCAGGATGCCATTGGCCTTCTTGGCCACAAGGGCACATTGCTGGTCAGGGAAAGGCCTGGGTGATAAACACCAGAACGATTAACTCAGCGAGTGCCAAACCACCCTCAACCTAACACTGCTGACCCCCCTGGACTCACTCAAGTTCCACCAGAGACTCCAAGTTCTCAATCTTCCGGATTTGATTGTCATAAAGATCCAGTTCCCTCAGGGTCTGCAGCTGCTCCAGGTTCTCAATGCGCTTGATCAAATTCTGACGGAGACACAGAGTCTAACAGGTGTTTAAAAACAAACAGGAAAATTACATGGATGACAGCAAGTGACGCCTCTTGGCACACAGGCAACAAACAGGCCTGGGCCTCTTCTTCACCATTAAGTGGTGTTGAGTGTTTGTTTGGTTTTTATGTGAACAGAATATTTTGTTTTATTCCAGCTCCACAGAAGGAAATCTTTTTATGGTCAGGCACTATAACAGCATCCCAGGAAGGCTGTCATCTCCATCCTTGGAAATATCCAGGGTTTGACTGGAGAAGGCCTTAAGCAGCATGCTCTAACTGGCCCTGCTTTGAGCAGGGGCTCACTAGAGACCTCAAGAGGTCCTTTCCCATCTCTGTTATTCCCTGTTAAGCCTGCAAGTATAGAATGTTATCTGATGATCTCTCATCTGCTTGCAAAACCCAAGGAGTTTTATTACCACTTGACAAATAATCAAACACCACCTCCCCCAATTAAACATGAACTCCTTAGGATCTCAGCCAAAGAGAGAATCCTGTGCCTGTCCACTTATAAAGTTAGACATGCAAAAATCCAGTTCCAGGAGGCATTCCCTATTCCTTAGGACTCCTACCTTCACTTTCTCGAGCACTTCAAATCCTTCAATCTTCCCAATTCGAAAATGATTCAAGTCAACATCCTGAAAGAGAAATGGAGGGATTCAGCAGTTGTTCCAAAACATTCTTCAGAGACCAACCTGGTACTTTTGTTCTACAGAATATTGCAGTTTTCCAAAACGTGCAGCTCATTAAAAGTGGCCTTCAAAGAGCTTGTGAAAATTGGGCTTGGCACATGATTTTACCACCCCAGGTGAAGCACATGGCCTGAGCCTGTCAACTGCAACTACAGTATCTGTGAAAAGACAACAGCCCTTTCCTGAGTCTGAGCATTATTGTGCCAAAATTAGAACTCCTTTGCAGTAAATTCTGAATGGACTGAGACAAATTCTGCTGTCTGACATGAACAAAGTGTTGCATTAAATTCTCTTCCCCACTTGACTAGAGTCTGACTGCAACGGTGCTACTGACACACCTTGCTATTCCCAGCTCCAGGCCTCAGATCAGCAGGAACCACTTTTAGTTCAAATCATCAGGTGTTTCTGTGAAGATAACTCTGCACTGACCATCAGCTGCTGCACTTCACATCTGTCCTGCCCAGCCCCAGTTTTGCAGGTCAGTCAATCGAAGAGAACCACAGCACTTCAGCACCCAAGCTCAAAACCCCTGGAGCCAACAGGCTCGTGAGGCTGCTGATGCTGGGGCACAGGGTCAGTTAGGAAGCTGCACCTACTGCAAACCATGGCTCTGACATTAGCAATCGGTTCAAAGATATCCTCCCAAAAGCTTGAAGCCCATCCATAATGCTTGCAGCACAGCCCACCTTGCAGTGCCTCTGTGCTTTATTTAAAATTCTAAATTACTAGCAAAATGTTTCAGCCACTGATCAAGAATAAAACACCTCTGCTTTAGCCTAAAGGCTCTGAATCAATTCTGGGAAGACTGTGGTAGCCAGCACCTTAAGAAGAATTAGATCTTTTAACCAGGTTTCAATACTTGCCTTTCCTACCTTTTCTTCCTGCTGGATAAAGCCCATAAGGACAAAAATCTGCCTTTACCTCAGCTTCTGGGTCCAAGCTAATTGTCTCCATGTCCACTGGTGTCTCTGCTGGTCCTGCAGGAGAAGCAAATATATCAAAGTTCTGCTCTGTGATAGCTACAGGCAAGATAACAATGGCTAAGATCCAGAGAGGCAAAGGGAGCAAATGCTCCTCAGAAGAAGCAGCCCAGGAGATGCACAGTTCAGATATTCTGCTGCATCAAAAATACACTTCACCTTTTTGGCTCTCACTGTGGCAGCCAGATGAGAAAAAAACCTTTCTTACCCAACAGAATTCCATGCCTACATGCAAAAGGAAGAACAGCACCTTCCTCAGCCTGCCTGTGTGGCTGCTGAATGATGTTGGCTTAAGACTGATTTGGGCAGTCCTTTTCTTTACACTTCAGGCCATCATCCCTCTGAAGATAATGCCATCCCAAGTGTCCATCCTCCTCCAACAACCCAGCACAACATTGCCAAGGCATCTAAATCGTCCAGTGATAGTGCCAGGAATGACTAAGCATCTCAGCAATCCCACCCTTCAGCTTTTCTTTCATAAATAATGCCAGTTCATGCCAATGTTGGGCACACTTCTGCATCCATTTCCCTTCTTTTGTTTGAGTGAACTCACTGATGTCCTAGAAAACCTTGTTCCTCACACTGCACACATTTTCTTGGGAAATGCCTTTATAGCTCTGGAAGAGAACCCAACATTTGCTGTGCTTCTATCACAGCACAAGAGGGAGCAGAGTTTCCTGGAGAAATTCATGCTGAATAATTCATGCCCAGTTCCTGTGTGTTTAAGACAGTGTGTTGGTTGCCTCAACTTCCCAAGAAAGTGTACTTCATCTTTGCAAAACAAGACAAACAACAGGCAACCCCTTTCCACTTCATCTGTTCAGCCTCTCTATGTGCTACCAAAAAAAAGCAACCCCAAGGAACTCTGATTACAGTCACATCCCAAAGGATGTGAGTTAATTCCATTAACCCAGAATGAATATTTTCACAGTCCAGCATGGTTCCAGCATCCTTGTAAACACCAGATCTCCCCTATGCTTCCTAAATGTTATCTTCCTCCTGATCCTTGGCATTGTAAGGATGAACACTACAAGCATTACAATTTTTCATACCACCATCAAACCCAGGTTTTGATAGCTCCACATACCATCATTTTTACCTTGCTGTGTCTGGGTTGCTGCTCTTGCCTGGGCACTGAAGTGGGAAAGGGCACTACCTGAATTGACTCATGGAAGTTAAGAGTGAAAAGCAACCCTCTGCCCCTCATCTGATATTCTTTAAAGTACATTTTGGGGCTGTGCAATGAGCTGCTAAGCTCTAACAGCACTGAATGGCATCAGCATTTTAGCAGAGGGCAACATCTGAACGTTCTTATTCTACTCCCAGCTCAGGAGACCATGATACCTGACCCTGCTACCAAGGCTGCATCTCTTTAACCTAGTTCTAGGGTGCCAAGGGCTGCCAGCACAAAGTGCTCCAAGCCAAACAAGCACCCCAGTTGCATTGCCAGCCACCAGGAATGCAGACAAAATCTGGAACAACAGTTATTTGAGATCTCACATAAAAAACCCAAACTATTCCCTTTGTATTAAGTTGTACTAGCAGTAACTTAGTGCTCATGCTGAAGGAACTTCTCCTGTTGAGACTTTAAAGTTGTCCAATAGTAAAGCCAGCCAGCAATTTTTTTTTTAAATCAGTAAAAAAAAATTTCTTCAACAACACAAAAAATTGAGTTAAAAAAATTCTTTGACCTTGTTTGGCTGGAAGTCTTCTCTATAAAATTACATGTTTCATCACAGCCCATTTGTACCCATTTGCTTTTGGCTCTCTGTTCTGGGATCTATCAAAGGGCAGTTCCTCTCACTGACCAGTCCTGGCAGTCAGCATGGGAAAAAAGCACACAAGTCCAAAGGCACAAAACCAAACCCCAATCCCACAAGATGCATGTATCAAGTTCACTGAAATAAAAGGAATTTTTTAGCATTTATGTAATAAGAGCAACTTTCACTGAGTTTATGTGCTGTTTATAAATCATGTTCCATGTCACAGTCTGAGAAATATATAATATATAACCCATATAACCAGTATCCACAGGGTAACACTGATAAATCAGTACTGGTATAAGAATGTTAAAATACGTTTTCTCTCCAAGAAGAGAAACATAAATGATTCTACAAATTTCCAATCCTATCAATCATCAACCAGCATTTTCTTGATGAACCAAGTAGACACAAACCACCTTAAACTGACCCTTCAACAACTACTTTAACAACAGAACTGCCATTTCCCTTGCATGCAGCATCCAAAAAGCCCTTTAGTCCACAGTTTTGAATGCAGCAGGTTTCTCAAGGAGGAGAAAAAAACCAAAAAAACCCACCTTGTTCTGGGAGTGAAGTTACTGAAGTGAATTTTTGTGTAAGTCATGCATGAGCCACGTGGCTCTGCAGATGGAGGGGGAAAAAAAAAAAAACAAAACCAGTCAGGAAACCCAGATTCTGCAGCACAGGAGCTCCTGAGTTATGTAAGTTGACAGGGCCACCACGATTTAAAGCTGCTAAAAGCCCAACTGCATTTTAACTGAATTTGCATGAAAAATAGTCTCAATAGCTAAGTTATAAGCTTTCAAACCAGAGGTGCTGTTCCTCAGAGACTTAGAAATTGGACATTTCAGCTGCTTGAACTCTTTCTATTCATGAGCTTCTGTGTGAAAAAAATAAATGGGGAGAAAACTTCATTTTCCTTTCAGCTCAGACACTCCAAACCCAACTGTGGAAACTAACCCAGATGTTCCAAAGTTATTCCTTGGTTTCTGTGCTAGTAGAAGTTTTCTCAATCCTGGCAGTTTGGAAGAAGTAACAATACAGTCATGACATTAAACAGCATCCAATGCAATTCAGCAACCCAACCTGAATGTTTTTCTTCTTTCAAGTACATAGCTTCATTCCAGTGAAAGCATTTTCTTCTACTTGAAGAATACTTCAAGTATTTTCCCTCCTATTCTAATTCCCAGGGGTAAAACATCTAAAATTTAACCTCAGATGCACAGCTAAATGACATCAGCTGAAAGAACACTCAGTGTTACCATGCCTGGCTGATCTGCCTGGTTGTATCAATCATACAGAGCCTGGGATGGACAATTTGCACTTCTACAGACATCACCACCACCTTTTTTAATTAATATAGAGGGTTTTTTTAATGATCAGTCATCACTTATACCCAACCAGAGTTGATTTCTAGTTGGGAGGTAAGATTTTAAATTCTCACCATCATTTCAAGTTTGGAAAATACTTCTACAAGTTGTGATGGGCAAGGTTAAGATTAGGAGGGATCTCCAGGATCTGCACAGTCAAAAAAGGGATTAAAAATTACTGTATTGTTTCACTTCTGCTTCCAGACCAAGGACCATCACATAAACATTTCTACCAAAAGGATGTTCTTACTCCTCAGACTTTTAGCACCAAAAGCCCAGGTTGTGTTTCCACACAGGGTCTTCACAAATGGATCTGGCTCTGAGAAATTCCATGGAAGCCCCTGGAAAGGAAACCCTTCCATCCAACACACACAGGCTCAGAAAAGCCTGTCAGCATTTCTACACCAGGTTCTAATACAAACTGTAAAAACAGTAGCAAAAGTTTCATGTCAAGAGGATTCAAGCAGATGCAACTGTGAGATGTCTTAGAAATTTGAAACTTGGAAAAAATCAAGCTGACAGCTTCCTTCAGTCTATCTAGAAATAGTCATCTTTGCCTTCCAAAGGAACTTGGCAACTCTTCAGGTAAAAAAAACTACATGCACTAAAGAAGAATTATGAAAAGCTCTTTCTGTTTGTATCTAATGAAAGTTTCCAGCATCTTTCTACAGAAAGTTACTGTATTTCCACAAAAAAAAAAAAACAAAAGGAAGGTGTTTTGGTTTTAATGTTAGAGATTTCAAACAGCAATGTGGATTGATAAAGAAAAAAAGGCAAAGGTTTAAAACCAGTGGTTCCATAAGGAGGAAGCTTTATTTGAGCAATCATAACACTACAATTTATTTATTTTGAAAGAAGATTGCTCTAGGGCAGGTTATTAACTTGTTATTTGTTAACATGTTGGTTAATTGGTGAGACCCTGGCCCAGGTTGCCCAGGGAAGCTGTGGCTGCCCCATCCCTGGCAGTGTTGAAGGGCAGGTTGGATGGGGCTTGGAGCAACCTGGGCTGGTGGGAGGTGTCCCTGCCCATGCAGGGGGTTGGATCTGGATGATCTTGAAGGTCCCTCCCAACCCAAACCAGTCTGTGATTCTATGAACTACCACGTAGCCACGAACACCCACAGAGGACTGACAGACACATGCTGCTGCACACACTGGGAAGAAGACACTTCCCAACAGGATCACTGAGGCTGGTACCTGCAGAGGTCTCCCCATTCTGCTCGTCTCTCAGGCTCTGCTGGCTGAGGTCTGTTACCAAGTGAACCCCTTGCTTCTTCCCTTCTTCATCTCCAGACTCCTCCGACTCAATCCTCTTATCAACTGTGTGAGACACAACAGCAGAATGAGGGTATTTTCAGGAGTGGGGTGGGGGGCAGAAGTAGCAAGCAGATAAAATAACCAGGATTCACATACACCACTATGCAGTTAGTAGAGATCCTAAGTTTACTAAATGAAAGGTTTAGTCTTAAATAAAAGGCCTCTTACCCCTTGTTTCTACTTTGATTTTGGATGCACTTTTTCCTCCCATCACATCTTCCTAAAACCAACAATCTGGGAAGAAGACTGGAGGAAAAAGGAAATTTCTTAGATCAATGAAGTGCAATTCCAAAGATTACTGAGATGGAATTAGAACCATTACATTTGAAAAGCTTTTAGTAAAAAAAAAACAACAAAACCAAACCAAAACAGTATCATGTACCCTAGTACCAATGACACGAATATGTGATGGCATTAAAAAAAATAAATAGATAAATTAAAAAATAATCCCTGCGGGTAAAAGCAACGGTCTCCCCAGCACTATCTGAGAGATCCCTTCAGGATTTCCTCAGGGATAACTCGGGGGGCCTGAAGCTCCTCAGCCCCGCCTCAGGATTTCCTCTCGTTTACACGGGGCGACTGCGGGAAAAGCAACACCCCACCAGGAGAGGTTTTTGCCTTTTTTTTTTTTTTTTTTCCTGTTTTTCCCCTCGTTATCTCTATATTTTACTTCACGCCCGTCTCCACAAACCCACATCACCCCCCTCCCGTGCCTGGAGCCCCGGGCTGAGGGGGAAGCAGCAGGCCACGCCGCCGCGGGTCACGGACACCCCCGCGGGGAAGCTCACAAGCCCCAGGGCACGCAGCCGAGCGGCGGTGCGGGGGCAGCGGGCTGTCCCGCAGCCCCGGGCGGGCTCTCACCCTCCATCATCTCCTGCGAGCCCTCGCCGCCCTCCGCCGCCATCTTGCTGCGCCCACCGCCCTCCTCCGGAAACCTCCTCCGCGCGGAGCGCAGCCAATCACAGCCCGCGCCCGCCGGCGCGCCGCAGCCAATCAGCTCTGCGGGAGGGGGGGGAGCCAGGGGGCGGGGCCGGGCGGCGCCCGCGGCCTGCCGGGAGCTGTAGTTCCCTGAGGGAGAGCGGCCGGCCCCGCCGCAGCGGGCAGCCTGCTCCCTCCGGGCCGGCGCCTGGCCGTCTGCCAGCAGCGCCCGGTTCCGGCCCCAGGAGCCAGTTTCGGCCCCAGGAGCCGGTTTCGGCCCCGCCGTCCCGCCGACAGGCTCCCGCCACGATGGCTGTCACCTCGCGGAGGGGCCTCCCAGCTGCAGCTTTCCACCCCCAGAGCGAAAAGCCTGGGATAGGCCGGCCTGGATTGCCTGGAGCCGGCGGCTGGAAGCGGGACGCGGTGCGCGGCGGCGGGGAAGGCAGGAGGCAGCGGCAGCCGCCGTGACGCAGGTGGGTTTTGCCTCTTCCCGCGCTGCGTTCCCATTGGTTCCTTCCCCTGTCGCTTCTCCCGTGACCGCCGCCGATTGGCTGAGGGAGGTGCCGGGTCCCGCCCTCCGCTTCTTCGCGCCCGCCGGCTCCGCGGTGACCGTCCCGAGGAGCTGCCCCGGCCCCGGCCCCGGCCCTGCCCCGCTCCTGCTCCTGGTGGTCGCTGCCCTGGGGAGGTCCTGAAGGGGATTTCACCTCTGGCAGGCCAGGACTGCAGCCTCGGGGAGGTGGGGGGGGGAGGGGGGGCAGTACCCTCGGTGGGAAGGAAGCTGTTGCTGCCCTTGCTGGCTCCAAACTGGGAATCGCTTCCCAAACTGGCCAAGGTTTTGCTTATAAAGCGAGCCCAGGAGTGGGGAGGGAGTGGCGGCTGGGGGGCTCGGTAGCTCTTAACACCAATAAGAGGGAGGAGTGCTGTCAGTCACAGGTATCCTGTAGCACCAGGGTGGGGTAAAGAGAGTCACCGCTGTTTTAAAAACGCAGCCCGAATGCTGCTGCGGACAGACAGGAGAGGCAGTCTGGCTGTGACTTGGGGTTAGAAGGCAGCGATGCTGCCAGGGGCTGAGCCACAGTGCCCGGCTCCGAGGCTGACTGAGTTCCCTGTGTTCCTGTTGCAGGTGCTGGCTCCCTAGGCGTGGTGTGGCAACCAGGATGTGAGCATGGCAGCCCAGGCCTTTAGCCCCTCCAAAGGGGGTCTTGTGCCCTCATCAGGAAGCTCGGTCCTTGCCCACTGGAATGACTCTGATAAGTTCAGTAGATCCTACCCCCGGGCCAGCAGGAGAAGGCAGCTCTCTGGACTCTGCCGGCTGAGAGTCTCTCTGCCTGGTGAGCACTGTCCTTTCAGGTTGTGTTCCTGTGTCTTGAGTGAGGCTGATGTGTTTCAGCTGGTTTCAGATCTTCCTCCTCCCCTTCCTCCAGCTTACAGGTGATAGCAATAAGTAGCTGCCAGAAAGCACCTGTGCAATAAGCACCTGAGCCATAAATCACTGCAGGTGGGGAGAGTTTACTGGGGAGGAGGTGCTGCTGAGGTGTTCTGCTCTCGTCCCCAGGCAACCTTTATTGGCTGCCATTTGACCACCCTGCTACCTTGTATTATTATCTAGCAAGTGAAACTTTTCCAAATGGGGAGAAAAATGTTGTTTTACTGGATTCTGTAAGGAGGGGAGGAACTTTGCAGTTGACAGTGCATCCAGATACGCTTCTGCAGGTTTTACCATGGTGAGCATTTTCATAACTGTATGTGGTGCAGATACGCAAGAGGTGTCCTTGTGATGACTTGTTCATGATGCTGCTTCTAGCCCTGCTAAACCACCAGAGCTGCTTTCTGTTTTGGGAGTGGAGTGATGGCATTTGGCTGCTGATGTCACTTCCTGGGGAAAGGGTTTTTTTTCCAGGCAGAAGTTTTGAACATTTTAGTAGAATCATTTGGCATTGCCTAACATAAAAGGTTGGCACAGGTATTCCAATGCCACATCTTGTGAACAGTTAATTAAGTGGCTTCTGACTAATGCAGTATTTAATGAGGGCTTGAAGACTTACTGTAATTACATTTAATGACAGTTTCAATTTTAACTTAAGAGACTTCAAAACCTTTTAAACTTTTTAAAGTGAAAAATAAAAGTTGACTCATCTGGTTGAACCTTATGCATATTGGCCATTTTTTTTTCTAGCCTGCAGGCTGAGTTTAATTGTTCTGTGATTCAGAAGGATATGTTTACTGGTATTATTTCTGCTTTCTTTAGTTTTACTGATTTTATTTCCTTGTGATTTCTTTATGAATCTAGAAGCATATATTTGGGGATTACTTGACAGTTCCCTCAGCTGACAATTTTTTGTATGCATTCCTGTAATACTCCTTGCAGCAATAGCCCATCTTTATCTTCTCACAGGGGAGAAATGGAGCTCCTACTGTTTGTCTTCACTGACAGCTCATAACATTTGTATGAGCAAAACTGCTCACTCTGGAGCTCAGTGGGATTCTGCCTCTCTCTCCACTTCCATTGGAAGTTCTCCTTGCTCCTTTTTGCATCCCCTGGCTGTGGAGGAATCCAGCCAGCACCTCCCTGCACGGAACCAAAACAAAGCCATCCTCACTGTGGATGCCAACACAACAGAGGTATTTGCAGCAGTAGCTCCCAAACTGTCAGACTTAGGTTGTGCCTGTTACTCTTGCATGTATCTGCAGTCAATGAAGGCATTTTATAGCCTGCTCAAGCTCAGCAGTCTTCTAAAGACTGACAACTTGTTTATTTCCATTGCAGGTTGTAGTTAGCAAAGCACACAGGACAACAGTGGAAGGATGGATGTCTTGAGTCTTTTTTTTTCAAACAGGATTAGGGACTAAAGAAGAATGCAGCTGTCAAGTGGCATGAGGGAAGAGAGGAAAAGCAGAATGTGCTTCAAGCCTTCTGTCTTGTTAAGTGCCAAGCCTGGGTGGGATGGGTTTGTGGTGGCACAATCTCTCTCTCTGCCCCACTGAATATGCATGGGCAGAATTTCTCTGGTTGTGTCCTGAGAGTAACCATGAATATGAAAATTCAAAGAGCTGTGCCATTTTTAGTTTGGTTTGCCCATCTTCCAGGCATTTAATCCTGACTTGGGCTGTCACATAGGCTTAAGAGTGCCAGTGACTGGTGTGAGGACTGCATGCCTTTGGGGTGGGTAAAATCTTGTGGACTGCCCAGGGTTTGCTTTCAAATGCAACTTGTTTGTTTTGCCTCTGTGGATGTAATTAATTAAATGACACACGGGACTGGAGTGGGTAGGGGGCTAGAAGAGAGCAGGAATCCTAAAAGAAAGGCCATGTCTCAAACCCTCTTGACCAAGAAGAAATGTGGGCAAAGATGTCCTAGAAAAAGAAGCTTTAGTGAACTTCTCTTATAGATGTCAGCAATTAAAAGAGCCACTCTATTCCCAGGAGAAGGAAGGGATATTATAAGAGATTAAAGCAACAACCTGAGCAGGTGATGATTTAGTAAGAAAACTGACATGTTTTTTTTCTTTGTTTTTGGTGTTTGGGGTGTTTTTTTTCCCCCTGCTTTTCTAGATCCTAGTGGCTAATGACAAAGCCTGCCAGCTGTTTGGGTGCAGGAGTCAGGAACTCATTGGTCAAAAGCTGTCCCACTTGATATGCAAATCCAGTCAAGAGGTATGGAAAGCTGTGGGTGAGGAGAACATAGGAACTGATGAGCATCCTTTGGTGATTTCAGCAACTGTGGTATGTGAAATGTTTAAGCAAATATTCTTTATTTAAGCAAATATTCTTTACCTTGTACAGTGGTTTTGTAGGATTTTGTTTGAGGTTTTAGGGTTGTTGTTGGGTTTTTTTTTAAATTTTTAATATAATGTCCTGATATCTTTACCTTTGTGGGCATTTGGCAATTATGCCATTTTTAGGTCTGTTTGAAAGTTTGCAGGTGTGGGAATTCAAAGGGCAAGAGATGATTTGGGAGGCACCTGGGAGAGCCTTGCAACTGCCAGCTTGACCAAATCAGAAGTTAAAGGACATTAGTTTAGTTTAAAAAAATATATAATTGCTTAACATGGAAAAAAACCTACTAGGGAAAAGTTCCCAATTGTCTGATCTTTTAAAATATTTTTGAAATTATCTTAAATTGCATTGTGGATATTATAGAGTGACAAGTCAGTCAAATACTGTAAGATGTCTGTGCCAAACAGCCCAGTTGGTGCATAAGAATGGAATTGATTTTTTTGCCTATAGTGGAGTTGTTCATAAGAGACTTGCATGAGAAATGTTTCTGCTATCACTAGAAAATATTTGGAAAATGAGCTCCTCTTCTTCCTGGTGTGTTATTTTTGCACTGAAATTGTCTCAGCACCTCAGAGCTTAAGATTCCTGAATCCTCAGTTGGATGCAGGGAAAACAAATACTGAAATTTGAGTCAATGAAACCCACAACTAAAATTAAATGTCTGAGAAAGGCACTCATTCTAAACAATTCCAAATATTTTATAAGAGTCACTGTATAATTCATAAACCCATTCTGTCAAGATCACACAAAAAAATGATAAAAGGCTTGATAGGAAGGCTGCAGGTTATAAAATAATGAACTATCTTCTCATTGGAGAAGGATCTCCTCCCAGAAGAAGTGATGCTGCTATTTTTGCAGCAGAAAATAAGACCTGTTACTAATGTAGAGTAGTCATTAGTACCATGGGAGATCTCCTAGATAAAGCATCCCTGAAAGGCACTTCTCTTGAGTGCAAGGTGTGAGATGATCGCTTTGATTATGCTGAAGGAAATGCCTTGAGTCTTCCTGAGGCTGTGAGGGGAAGACACAAAAGCAACAATGACATTTATTTTGTGTGTGATCTGTGCATTATTTGCAAACCTTTTCATATGTGTATTAAAACTCTGTTTCTGCTAATCACAAATTAGTAAGTAATCAAGATGCAAAGCGTTTTTTTTTTTAACAATGCTGGGGAGGTATCTTGGCTCAGTGTCTTCTTCTTGTTTGAAATTCTTGGAGTAAATTATTAATACCTCTGTATCCTATGGAAAGGTGGATGTTATTGGCCATCTGCAAGAGAAGATCCCTGTCTCAGTCTGGTTGAGGGAAATAAGAAGCAAGGACAACCACTGCTGTGTGGTTGTGCTGGAACCAGTGGAAAGACTTTCAGCTTCTGTTTCCTTCAGGGTTGATGTGAGTGTTTTCCTAATTGTCAAATGAGACTGCAGTTTGGGAGAGTTTGTGCAAATGAAACCTGTCCCAAAGCCAGGGTAGGCATGTGGTTCTCTGTGAGCTTGAAGTGTGTCCATAGCACTGCCCCAAACCAGGACTGCACACAGGATCACAGACTGGTTTGGGTTGGAAGGGAGCTTAATGATCATCCAGATCCAACCCCCTGCATGGGCAGGGACACCTCCCACCAGCCCAGGCTGCTCAAAGCCCCATCCAACCTGCCCTTCAGCACTTCCAGGGATGGAGCTTCCACAGCTTCCCAATCTTGATTTTCTCTTTTTCCTCCAACATCACACTACAGCTGAAACCATATCCAGAAACCAGAGGAAACTCAACAAAACTTGATTTGGCCCTGGCTGTCTTTTTGTTACAACACTGGGCTTTATTTCAACCCAAAAGAAAAACAAACTTCAACATGGGGAAGAGCAAAACACTGTTGGGACTGTGCATGGATCTCCCATGTGGCTCAGCTTTACCTATTCCACAAGTTACTGACTGCTCCCTGGGGATATCTGAGACTTGAACAATGAGGGGTTGGCAGGGGGTTGGTTATTCGTGGCAGGGATGCCAGTGTGAAGGGATCAGCTTGCTGTGGGAAAGTTCTGTGAGGAGTGTTGGACTCCCCTGCTTCTCCTCCATGGCAAAAGGCAAGCTCTCTGCACAGTACTGTTGGAGAAGTATTGCATTATGCCATGTCTGCTCTCACTGAGGTGGCTGTATCCACAAAGAGACTGCAGGATGAAACTTCCTGCCATTTGCAGAAGCTGTTGTTAAAAGGACTGAGTGGACTGTTGGCTAAAATGCTAAAATTAAAATAGTCCTGTACATTTTCTTCCCAAGGGAGAGATTACATCATGTGACCTCCTTTTTGCCCATCTTCATGGCTACCCAGCACTGGAAGAGGTAATTGGGCTCCACATAAAGGACCTGATTCCTTCTGTACAGATCCCGACTCTAGGAAAAAAAATCCCAGAGGTACAGTATGAGCACCATGTTCTTCCATACCCTTCCCATTTGGAACATGGATGCACACTCTTTTCCCCCCTTCTATAACAGAAGAAAACCTCTTCAGAGAGAAGCATAAGTCCCCCAGAATGGGCATGATGCTTATTTTTGGATCTACTGTATGAATATTTCCTGACTAGGAATGAGACCAAGCTTGAGCCTCTCACTGTGGCATCTGTCCTGGTGAAAGACACTTTTCTCCAATCCTGGCTTTTTAAGAAACCAGGCTCTCTCTGGCAGCTCCTTAAAATCCCTTTGAATTCTGTAGCAGGGTCCAGTCATGTCTGTCTGAGGGGTGAGAGTCTAATGAATCCCCAGATCTTGCAAATGCCATGAAAACAGGGAGCCACAGAGTTGAAAGAAGCCTTATTAATACCTTAGTTGCTGAAAAGCTGCAGCATGGCTGTTCCTGGTCTTAATCATCAGGATGTTCATACAAGTGTTCATCACTGGATTCCCAATCCTTAGAAAACCACCCTTGAGTCATTTTGATATTCACAGGATTGGTTCATGTTGCTTTTCCTGCCCTTTTTTCCTGAGAATGCTCCTGTGTCATTTGAATACTGAAGTAATAGTGAAACATTTGGTTAGTTAGAGGTTTTCTGTTTGTTTTGGTTTTGTTTTCATTTAGAATCTCAGGATCCAGCGAGCTGTAGGCAGATCCAGAGAGGGTAACATGTTTCCTCTCAGTTTGAAGCTGCAAGTAGGCCTTCTGGAAGAGGACCAAGCAGCAGTGCAGGAAGATGTTCCACAGACAACACGAGGGGGCTCTTCCCCAGGCTACCATTACTCTGCCACAGTTGTGGTTTTCTGCACCATCAGTGGTCTTATCACTGTCCAATCAGATGGAACCATCTGTGGTATCAAGGATAGCTTTGCTTTGATGCTCTTTGGCTATGAAAAGAAGGAACTGGTGGGAAAGGTAAGACAGGAGTTTTAATCCCTCCCCAAAGAATCCTGTGTCTGGCAGCGGATCCAGTGCAGTTCTAAGCTGTCTTTGACATTTCTGTCTGTCACAAACCCTGAGTGTTCTGTGTGTTTGGTGATGGAGTTGTGGGTTGATATGCCAATTCCCTTGCTGGAATTGCTAAGTCTTGTGGTGCTGAGGATCTTGTATGGATTTCAGGTAGCCAAAAGCAAGTTCTCCTTCAGTCCTGGGGGTGGCTTTTGGCTGGCTATCCATGCAAGTCAGGATTGTTCCCCTTTCCCCCCAACCTGTGAGAGTCACCTTGGCTTCATAAGGTTTCCTTCTGTGTTTTAGAACATCACATTCCTGATCCCTGGTTTCTATAACAACATGCAGAGAAGCAGTGACTGTTCTTTGCCATTATCTCCTCTTGACAACTCCACGGGGACAGAGGGTGAGTGCCTCTTTGAAGATGCTCCTGCCTGCCATACAACTGGCTCTGGCTGCTGGTACAAAGATGAAACCAATAATGACACCAGATTTGCCTGGGAACATGGGAACATGCTTTGTAAAAGCAATGTTCCTCCATGCAGCTTTTAAACTGGGTCTCCATTATAACCTAAGGTGAACAGAATTGTTCACCTAAGGTTGTGCTTCTCTCTTTGTTGCTAAGAAGATGAAACTGAATATCCAAGTTGCAAATTGCACCATCAACAGAGAGTACTTTGTGCTTAATTAATACGTCCCTTCCCCTCCCTGCCTTCTTAGGATCTCTTGAGTATTTTATGATGTATAAAAGACAGCTTTTGGGACAGTATTGCAGCAGAGCTGGAGATACTTGAGACTAATATTTTAAGGAAAAATTATCATATTCTTCTGAATTGGCTCACGTTGCTGCCTAGTATTCGATGCTATGTTGCTGTGCTGTTTCAGGTAGGAGGCATCCCATCTTTCCCTGATGCAGTTCACTGCATCTACAAAGAATTTATCAAAATCATGTTTCCCTGAGCACAATGGGAATAAACAGAAGCAAGGAAGTCTCATCTCTCCAAATCTGTCTTTCCAGCTAGCTTTGTCCAAAACAGAGAGAACAGGCCAAAGTAGTGTGGAGTCCTAATGTTTGGACCACTTTGCCTTAATCAAGTCTTTTATACTTAATTCCTTAGGAATGAGACAGACCAAGGAAGTTCCAAGATTGTTTTTAATCACTGTCATTTCCAAAGCCTAAACATACAAGGTTAATTTGGTCTGTTTTGTTGGGTTTTTTCTTGTTTGGTGCAGACAGCAGCTTCTTGGCTGCATCTTTAGCAAGCCTTCTCTCAAAAGATGAAGAGCAGAAATTGGAAAGAAGACACAAAGAAGACAAATTAATATATGATGAGATTAAACAAAAGAATGGGACCAGTTTCTTTTCTACTCCCTCACCTCCTGAGGTGGCATCTACACCCTCTAATAGGTAGGCATTTCATGACTGTATATTCACTGTGCAAAATGAAGGGCTGTGATGGTAGCCACCAGCAAAACCTGTGTTTTCACTTCAGTGATGTCTGTGAAAAGGTACAACAAGGGTCTTCAGCACTTTGCTCTCTTTAGAATCTGAGTTCTATTCGCAAGACAGGTTGAGTTTTGCCTGCCTTAGATTTTTGTTTAGATCTATACAGCCCACAACTGTAAAGTGACAGGAGTTCCATCTCTAATGGGGACCAAATGCTTCCCCCAGGCTAGGGGAGGTGATTAGGCTTTATCTTTGCTAGATCAGAAACAGTGGATGTCCATCTCCTTCCAGGGTACCCACCAGCTCGTGTTGTACTCAACTCAGGTTCCCTGGAGTTAATTTTAAGTGTGTAACTGTCAGGTCATACGTTAAAACAGGAGACTGTGTTACTGGAGTCCTGAGTTACTATTACTGTACTTTTCTCAGTCTTTTTTCTGTTCCAATGTTAGAAAATTCCACACAAATACCTGTATGATGCACATGATTTATCTTAAGTCAAATTTTAAGCCTTCTACATTAACAATTCTAACACTCAGAAAATATTTATTACCCTTTTTAATAAATAGACTATTACAGCACAGTCCTTGCTGCTTTTTAGGGAGACTGATAATCTCATTGTTTCTTTGTACTCCTGGGTTTATGTCTCTCATACCATACTTGGAATTTAAATGCTCTGCTGCATTTTTACTTATAGATATGTTTGTAAAACACCTTGTGTACTGTGGGTTTCAGTGAACTATGGTTAAATTGGCAGATTAGACATTAGGAGGGAATTCTTCACTATGAGGGTGGTGAGACCCTGGCCCAGGTTGCCCAGGGAAGCTGTGGCTGCCCCATCCCTGGCAGTGATGAAGGGCAGGTTGGATGGGGCTTGGAGCAACCTGGGCTGGTGGGAGGTGTCCCTGCCTATGCAGGGGGTTGGAGCTGGATGATCTTTAAGGTCTCTTCCAACCCAAGCCAGTCTGTGATTCTGTGGATGGGCACATCCATCCTCTGTTGGACAGACAGGGGATCTTCTGTTCTCAGGACTGGAAGTGTCCTGCCACATGCATTGGCTTTTTGTGGTGCCAAGTGGTGTATGATACACATTTAGAAATTAAGCTGGAGAAGGAAGTATTCCATAGGGGAAGAGTGCCATTCAAGTGTACCTGCTCTTCTTTGGTCAAGATGGAATTTGTTAGGATTTTGGATGCCTGTGCCAACAGCTTTCTCTGTTTTCCTTTAAAACTTATATAAAAAACAATTAGTGAAGGTTTTAAAAAGTGACCATAGTAATGGAAGAGTGGGCAGCCTACAGTATGATGGTTTTCTCATTCTTTTGTCATCATGACATTACTAATAACTGTGAATTCTTGCAGTGGAGACAGGATTGGTACCAAGGGGCTGCCAGCCCACTGTGGAGAGCCTTCCCCTGGGACCTGCCTTGACAGAATCCCAGCAGTAGAACAGTGCAGAGCAGTGGAAACTTCAGGATTGAATAATTCTCAGAAGATTCTCTCTGCAAGGCTCTCTCCCACACCATATGATTCAGAACAGTTTGATTTAGGTCAGAACATGAAAATTCCAGCAAGAAGCAGTGATAGTGCAGAGTCTGGTGCATCTGAGACTCAAAATGCCAGTGAGACTAATATCTTGCCTAACCAATTACAAGTTCCTCATCAAGACCTGAAGGAATTAAATTGTCAGCAGATCTGTAAGTTACCACATGAAATGCTGGAGCATCAGCAGTCCCCTGATGCCTGGGGGCAGGCTTCTTCAGTAAATATTGCCTGGTCACCTGTTTGTTCTAGGCTAGAAGACAAGCTAGACCCTGCATCCCATGGCCCCATTAAGCCACCTTCTGTTTTTACTTGTAACTCACCTGGAACACCAACCATGGATGAGCCATGTTCTGGGAGAACGCTGGACTGCAGACAGGACTTTCACAGCCAGATGGTGACAGGGCACTTGTCAAAAACAAACCTTGTGTGTGATGCAAAACATTCCAGCCTTGAGCCCCTTGTCAGTGAAAACTGCCTGCTAAATGATGCTTCATCCTTCCTTGCAAATGGAAGAATCACAATCCATGATGTTTGCTCTGGAAATAAAATGGGTTGCAGAGCTTCTGCACCAGGAGTTGCCACACCCTCTGAAGATGTTACAGAGTTAGACACTGAGCTGAACTGTATTTGCTCTGGTCTTGAAGTACTGGATCTGGATATTGGTGCCAAGGGGAACTCAAACAATTGTTTGGGTATTACTGCAGCTCTTGGAACATCCTCCTCTAATACAGTGGACTGGGCTGGAGACAATATGCCAGCTCAGAAAAAGAATGCCCTTTCAACTGGGCAAGGAGGGCAACTGGTGAATGGTGTTACCATAGAAGATGGTTTTGTATTGCTGGCCTCCCCAAGGCAGTTAGAAAACTCAGAAGAATCCTCCAAAGCATTTCTTGAGAAGCCTAAAACTCTTGTAGAGACTCCAAGGGACAACATCAAGAGAGACCCCCTGAAAAGCAAAGGTAGTCCTGAAGAAGACTGTCTGTTGCATGGGCAGCAAAATATGGAGATAAAAATAACATCAACCCCAGTGAAACAAGAAGAAAGGCTGAATCCAGCAGCTCCTTTGACCTTGGAGATTCTGGAAGGCAGCTATGCTGGGAATTGCTGTCACAGAGATGGTTCACAGTTAAGTAAGTTAAACCTATTTCTTCAGTTCCCAAAACTCTCACTGGAATGGTCTTTTTCACCCACATTTTTGCAGAAGGTAGCCAGTTCTGGTGAGAAGCTCACAAGTGGCAAAGGAAGGGAAAAGCTCTAGCATCTAGCAAAAAAAATGGTATTTATGTTTACTTAGAGGGCATTGGAAAAGCAAGTGGTATAAAACATAAAGTTACTATGAAATTAGTCCAGACTGAATAGTCAGACATATTATTAAAACACAATTAAAGGTTTGAACTTAGTAACTCTTCTGAACATAAACTATAAGCTCCATTGTAAAACTTAAATGTAAATTGATGATGAATATGGATGTAGCCACCAAGGATCTCTACAATAACTCTACATTTGTCACTCTCTCTGGTTCCTTGTTGAGTAGGTGCTCCCCAAATAAATAATGGAGGAGTTAACTTTAAGAGCTCAGGATTTTGTCCTAAATTGTCTGCAGTCTCATTCAACACTGAAGTTGCATTTTACCATTGTAACTTCCTCCCTCATTTCTACAGGTGTACTCTTTGAAGTGAAACGTGTAGAGCTGCAGGACCCTGCCATACTTTTCTGTGTCTGGGTGATGAAAGACCTTCTACAGTGCCAGAAAGAAACTGCAGCAAATACTCAGCTTTTGCTCTCCAGTCTAGCAAGCTCTGCCCAGTCTTCTGCAGATCTTTCTACACAGAGTCTTGGAGAAGTAAGAAATCCTACCATTGTATAACGTTGAGCATTTCTCTCCTTGTTTCCCTGTTAAGCTGAAGTAGGAAAGTTTGTAGAATTCAAATAATGTCATGAGGTAGTGGGTGGATATTGCTGGTTTTTTTGTTTCCCTCTTTTTATGTCAAAATAAATGTTTTAAATTGCTATTTGGCAGTAGTTCTGGTAGTCTGTGTTTGGCTTTGTGTAGTTATCTTTCTAGTCTGAACAATGAAAGCACTTGTTTTAAAATTGTTCTTTAACTGGTTTAAGTGCATCTACAATAGAGGCTTCCATCAGGGTGATAAAACTGCTTTTTAGTTAGTTGTGGGATGTAAAATTGACAGTACTTCAACCAAGGCTGTAGAGGAAAATACTGTCTTTGATCACTTGAAACAGATAGTGGTCACCTTCTGGGTTCCTTGAGTACATGTATGCATTCCCTAGGTGTTACCATAGCTGGATTTTATGATGAATTTAACAGAGAAGTACACAGATATTTAGGCACCACATGTGTAACATGTTTTTGGTGATGAGACATCCAAGCTACAAGAGGCTCTGAGGAGCTGCTGAAATGTACTGTGGATCAGTCCTGCAGTTTTCCTCCCCTGCCTCACCTTTAATCAGTGAGCTGGGAGATAATGTAGATATTTAAAAAGCTTGGCTATTGGCAAAACTTGCTATTTGAGGTATTTTTTATGAGACCTTTGAGAACTGAGGAATAAGGGGGCTCTTTTTTTTTCCTTTTAGAAAATCATCTCCCATGTACATGCACATCTATGTCAAAATACAAGCAGTTCTGATCATTTTATGTATAATTCCAAATTTTGCTGTTCCAAACAAATGCCTCCTTGAGATTTGCTGTGTTCCCTCTCACTATGGAATACTGTTAATGTCATAAAGATGTTCTGATATCATGTCCTTGTAGATACCATCTGTGGTGGAGAAAGATGATAATTGCAGAGACAAACAACCCTAAGCCCCATCCTGAGAGCAAGAAAAGCTCTTGTGTTTAATTTCTCGTGCAGTGTCACAGGCCTTGGTAGGAAGGCAGGTGATGTTTCTCTACTGGGGATTTTACTGGGGTGTTAAAACTAAAGCAGATTTGCCTTGAACTTGTTCCCACTTCGTGTCTGCCAAGAGACCAACCTACAGAACTGAAACACTGTCTTACCAGAAAGTGTGGTAAACACTGGGAATTGAATATCTTTTATATACCAGCCCTTTTTAGGTTAGTGAGGCAAACAGACATTGCTAAATTTATAGACAGGGCTTCAAGAAGCACCTTTTTAGTTCTGTCCATCTCGAATACACTTGCCTGGAAAAATTACAGCATTGCAAGTAACCAGCTTTTTATTAATGAAGTAAAATGACCATTTGGTGATAGATCACAATGAGTTCATTTTCCTACTTGCACAGAGAATTTTCTGTGAGCCTCTAAGGTGCAGATGCTTCTGTTTTCATTAAGCAGTAATTGTAGCTGCTGAGTGATGACTGTTTGAGTTAACCTGTCTGGTATGGTGATGGTCACATCAACATACAGTTCTTGCTGACAAAACCAAAGATCACTCCTTTGGGCTTGCAGATTTATACTTTCTTTTCAGTGTTTACGTGGTTTTATAAACCTGATTCTGTGGCTTGCTTAATTTTTTTCTTGGTTTTTGTTTTTTTTACCTGTACCTAGGCCATCAGATCTACTTCCCTTTTTGAGAATTCCCGAAGAGCTGAAGAACTTGAAGGATTAAGGGCATGTGAGGGAGAATATGCAAAAAATTATACCACTCTCAGTCTTATTGGCAAAGGATCTTTTGGCTTTGTCTGGACTGCCAGGGACAAGCAAGATCACCAGGAGGTTAAATATTTCTTTTAGATCTCATTGCAATAATGATTTAGGCTGAAAACTGAAATCAGAAGTATTCTGGGTGTTGAGGGTCAAGCTCTGGTGTTTCTCTGCATGGAGAAAGGTCTCATTTCCTTCCACTGCACCCCTGTGCCAGAAGTCACCACTGCTGTAACTGGGATGATAAATGAGCTGGCCTGGCAAAGCTTTTGGAATTCAGAGCATCAATAAAAAGGAAGGAAAGATCTTCCAGTTCTGTGCATCTAGAACTAAATTAGTTTGAATGTGTTTAAAGGTACTATAAGCAAATACACCTTGCATTGCTTCTGGCCTTCTAGTAATCATTCAGTAACATTTTCCCTGGAAATTAACTTATCAGACACTTAAAGCCATATTTTTGCAGGCAATGCTGAATGTTGTTGTCTGTGCAGGTTGTTGTCAAGTTCATCTGGAAGGAGAGGGTGCTTGAGGACTGCTGGGTAGATGATCCTGACCTGGGGAGAGTTACTCAAGAAATCTCCATCCTTTTGAAGCTGCAGCACCCCAGTATCATTAAGGTACAGTGGACTCTGAGGGGATGCAGTTAGAACTGCATCAGATGGTTCCTTTGAATACTTGGTGTCTCCTGTTCCTCCTCAGGAGTGAGGAAGTGTCTTGTATTAAATCTACTTTTTCAGGATAGAAAGGAACCTACATACCCATTTTTGTTTTGGAGGGTATGTTACAGCAGACTATCACTTTTTGGGACACTTTACCCCAAACAATTGATGTAAACATTTATCTGGAGGTGTGACTCTAACAAAAAAAGCCTCTGTGCTATTTCAAGATGATAAGAAGTACATCTTGGAAGTGCAGTGTCACATCTGGACATGTGCTAGTTCAGTAAATAATCTTGATTGCTCTTCTTTCTTATGGCATTGTTGGGTTTGGGTTGAGATTTTTTTTTCCCAGAAAGATAAATCTTCTTGGTTTTAATTCTGCTCTCAGTTTTAATTATTCTCTCTTTTCAAGAAACACTTGTGCTCAGTGAAATGAGACTTCAAATATTAGAATATACATTGATTCAATCTCCAAGAGGAGAGCAGTGGTTTTTTGGTTTTTGGTGTGTGTGTGTGGTTTTTTGTGGGGGGGCTTGTTGTGTTTTTTGTGTGTGTGTTTGTTTGTTGTTTGTGTTTTGTTTTTTTTTTAAAAAAAAAAAAGATAAAAGGCCATTTGAGGATAAAGCACATTTGTTTAAAAGCCTGTTTTTTATAGGTGCTGGATGTCTTTGAAAATGAACACTTCTTCCAGCTAGTGATGGAGAAGCATGGATCTGGTCTGGATCTGTTCACATTCATTGATAATCAGCCCAACTTGGATGAGCCATTAGCAAGCTATATATTCAGACAGGTGAGAGCTGGGAATGTGCAGTTGCTACATGAGGTAAGATTTGGTTCATATAAGAACCAGGACCCTATTTCACTCGAAAGAATGACTGGTTAATCAGCTGAACCAGCATCTTCCTCACCACCTGCAGAACTTCCCCTCATTGTTCTGAAGGGCTGCTTTCTAGCTAACTGCAGAGCTACCTGCAGAAACCTTTTTAAGGTTTGCTTTGAAACCTAGAATAAGGAAACTTCTAGAGGACTTCACTTCATATGAGGATTTCCTGCAGAGCCATTGCCTCTGGGCTGTGACTAGCAGCACACCTCCCCTCTGACCAAGGTGTCCATTCATGTAGCACATTTCCTTTCTGGGAGGAGGGAAGTGCATGGAAATTGCCCCAAGCCTCACTAAAAGCCATGCTTTCACTTGGAACAGTGTTTGGTTTGGATTGGTTTTGGGGGTAAAGGGCTCTCCTCTTCTTAAGGAATTTAAAATCAAGACATTATCTTGCAATTTAATGTGGCATAATGCAGAATAACTCAAGGTAGTTTGCTGTGAGTCAGAAGCTGCCTAAGTGCTGAATTTATTCAGTGAGTTAACCACAACAGCAGTCCTCAAGGAATTCACCCTCTTGGTCATGCCAAAACTAGCCAGAAATTTAGGAACAGCTTTTTTCTCCTATGGTCCCTTTAGATTCCTGATGGATAAAGCCCTTTTCCTAAGCCAGCCTTGTGCTTTGTTACTTCAGACCTGTACAGTATTTCCATGCAGAAGGAGCTTTGTATTATAAATAGCAAGTTTTTCTCCCTGAGCCATCTGCTTTTCTCTCTCAAATGCATTGTGGTAAGGATCACAATTGTCTCCAAGGTGATATCATTCTGATGCTATTCTTAATGATGGCACCACACCATGAATCACGCAGAAAGAAGAATGGAATTTAGGAGTGACTAGATTATTTATACAGAACATCACTCTTTTGAGTGCTTTGTCATCCTGCAGTATCAGAGGCACACAGTAATATCCTTCTGGAGAAATCAAAGGACCCTCCAAATGAAGCTGGGATAAAAATAGAGTCACCAGCAGGATTGTAACAGTAAGTTCTGATGCTTGTAACAAAAAAAAACAAACCCAAGCACATTGTGATCAGAGCATGCCATCTTCCTGCAGATTTGTGTGAGCTAAACAAGGAAAAGGCTTTTTTAAGTCCCCCAAGAGCATTTTAACACCCACTGCAGCAATGCTGGCAGGGTTCATCTCCAGTTACCAAAATTAGGATCTATATCTTGTTGATAGAGTGTCAAAACCAGCCCAAATGGGGCTGTTGGAACTCTCTGGTGCCACGTAGGCTATCCAGGAGGACATCTCTGTAGTAACACTGAGCTCTTTCTTCCTCTTCCAGCTTGTCTCAGCTGTCGGGTATCTCCACTGTAGAAATATTCTCCACAGAGATATCAAGGATGAAAACATTGTCATTGCTGAAGATTTTACCATTAAATTAGTGGACTTTGGTTCAGCTGCCTACCTGGAACCTGGCAAATTGTTTTATACCTTTTGTGGGACAATTGAATACTGCTCTCCAGAAGTGCTGTCTGGCAAACCGTACGTCACCCTCTGACAAGGAATTCTTGTGTCCATCACACCAAAACCAGGGGGGTGTAGGGCTGAATTAGGATCACAAGAGTCACAGAATAGTCACGGTTGGAAAACCATAGAGAAGACAAGCTGCTTTGCCATTGGTGCCCTGCTAGGGCATCTGGGCACTGCAGTGAGTTTTAGGGCACTGCAATGACAGAAATTATGTGTAAAGGCTTGAATACATACAAAATTGTTTCTAAGTCTGTTAACAGACTTTCTTATTCTGGTCAGATGTTTTGCAAAGCCTTGCTTTGCTCTCATTTCACAAATGTTTTTGTGGTTCCTTCAGGCAGCTCCTCTTGCTGGGGTGGGGGGAAGAAGCTATGCAAGGAGGGGAGGAAGTTCCTGCTGGGAGCTAGGTGGAAGCCAAAGCAGTGCTGCTCTGGGAATTCAGCCTGTTACTGTGTGAATAAACTGTCCCTTTTTCTATTTCCAAATAACTTTTGTTTTGAAAGGGCTGGGAGGGGGCAAATGGGATTCCACTGAAGTGTCTAATCCTCCATTTAAATATTCACTTGATAGTTGTGGTTTCTGGTGGAGAAGGGGGAGGCTTAAGTTCCCTTGTCACACAACTTATGCTTGTAGGAGTCTAGGTGCCTATTATAAGTACAACTGAAACTAGCTGGCCATTCTTTTTTGTTTGTTTTTCATTGAGAATGTGATAACACAGGCTTGTCAGAAACACATGAGAAACTTACTAGAATTCTTACAAACTTCTTATATTGAAAACTGGAAATAAGACCTACAGCTGCTTTTTTTTTTTTTACTTTCTTTAGCAAACAATTCTGTGTTTGCAGTCTGAGTTTTTATCTCTGCTTAGGTACCATGGCCCTGAGCTGGAGATGTGGTCCCTTGGTGTCACCCTTTACACACTAGTATTTGGAGAGAATCCCTTCTGTGAGCTGGAGGAAGCCATGGCAGCTGTCCTGAACCCTCCTTGGCATGTGTCAAAAGGTGAATTTTTCCTGTTTGCTTTTCTAAAGAAACAGATCTCTTGAGGAAAGTATAAGCAGTGTTTATTCTCCTGAAAGGAAGAGCAAGACTGGGGAAAATGCTTCCAAATGTGCTCTACAATGATTTTAAAAGCTGCTCACTGAAGCAGAGTTGTCCAAGGTGTCCTTTTCAGGTGAGGTCGGCAGTTCATGCCTGTGATGAACACAGCTATCTGCCCTGTGTTAGATTAGTTTCAAAATCCAGGCCACCCATTATTACGATGATTGAACCTGACAGCTTTTCAACCTTTGGTGAAGGTTTATACCTGAGAAAACCAGACCAAATAATGACTGATGGGAAAAGTTCACTCTAGTAGAGAACTTTTTAAGATCAGTAATGTCACTCCTGTGACTCTAATGCAAGTTTTATCTCGCTTGAACTATTGCCTATCCATGCTATGTCACTTTTGAGATGGATGATATTGTGTTAATTTATAATTTCTGAATTAATTGTACGGCTTGACCTCACAGGAAAAATACATTGGCTTTGTTTGCTGTTGGAGGTATAAAAAGCTAATTGGATGCCAGGCTAAAGAAATCCTCATTAACAAGTTCTCTGGGGTCCTTAGGAGCACTGTGGTTCTTAGGCTCCAGGGTGCTGCAGTTGACAGGTAAAGTCTGGAAGCTTTCTTTGAACCCCAAAGACACCTTTAACCCTAGATCAAACACCTGGTGACTGCAGGGCAAGACTGTGAGTCAGGGTTGCCTCTGTGGCATTTGCTTCATCTTCTGTCCTCCTCAATGTCATAACTCTGAGCTCAGTCCTCTGTTTGCACAACCTGGAAATCCCAGATCATTCCCAGAGCTCAGCACGTGTGACTAAGACTCTGGTAGAAGACAAGGGATTAATGGGGAGGATTTGTAATGAAAATCTGCATTCTTTGAATAGAAACCATATCTTGCATTCCCAGCATGCCTAAAATACAGCCTGAGGCATTCCTCTGAGCTCTGTCTCTCCCCAGGTCTCATGGATCTCATGGCTGGGCTTTTGCATCCCGTCCCAGAGCAGCGCACCACCCTCCCCGTGTTAGTAGAGGATGGTTGGCTGAAGCAGCCTGTGAACCTGGGGGACTATACCTGGGAAGAGGTATTCATCTCTCCTGAGTCAGGTGAGAGGTTGTTCTGAACGTTTTTTTTCCTACCCCCAGGGTGTGCCAAACACACAGGAATGATTTCTCAGAGAAGGCCGAGCTGTGGGTAGCAAGATACTTCCCACCAGGTCACCTGCTGGTGCCAAACGTGCTCAGTTTGAAGACAGGTCCCTGCTCACACCTCACTGTTGTCTGTCTCCCTAGGAAGCAACAGATTCAGAAACAGCTCTGGTGAGCACGCACATGGAGACAGGCTCCCAGCTGTGGAGACTGAGCCATCCTTGGATGCTCCTGACTGTGAGTGTGCAGAGCCCCACCAGGAAGCTGCAGCAGCTCTGGAGTGCCCTTCCTGGGGGCTGGGGCACCACTGCCCTTCCTCCCAGGGCTCAGCCCTGTGGAACAATAGCTCCTTATCACCAGACAAGGATTGTCACTCAGGAACCAAGAGGAATTAATTGTAAGTGCTCCTCTCTTGTAGATGGGTAGATATTACTTCTCTCTTGTGGAAAGACTTGAGTGCTCAGCACCAAGGGGTGGGCAGGGCAGCTTTGAGCTGCTCTGTCTGGGCAGGATCCCTCTGGAAAAGCTTGTCACTAATAGGTGTTTGTAAATGTTCTTTTAAAGCTGTGAGGCATTTTAACGTGTTCTTTAAATTGGTTCATAACTCAGAGTACCTTTTAATTAGCTCTTTTTACTTTGTATATGTCGTTTCCCTCCTTCTGAAAAGTGAATGAATAAACATGAGATGAACCTTAGGTTAATTGTTGGACTGGGTGATCTTGAAGCACTTTTCCAACCAAGGTTGGCTGTGATTTTGTGAACACCTTCAGGGTGCATGCACAGAGAGGCCTCAAAAACAAACAAGAGAATTTCATGATTTAGGGTTTTTTCCCTCCCCGTTTTTCTTTTGGCCACAGTTCTCTCTGTAACCGGGGCGACAGTCCCAGATGCTGATGAGACAAAGATAGTAGAAAGAAAACAGATTCAGTAACTAGCTAAAATCGTGAGAGAGGCACAGCTTGTCCTCGGTACTCTGGAGGAGGCAGGGTCAGGAGAGCTGAACCGGTAAGGGGATGCTCTGCAGCCATCCCCGCACCTCGTCGGCGGGGAAATGCCCGCTCGGCCGCCTTCCCGGGCCCCTGCGTGGCCGGGGCCCCGCGGCGGGGGCGGGAGGAGCGCGGCGGGGCGGCCCCCGGCTCCTCCCCGCGCCGGGCCATGGCGGGGCGGCTGCTGCGCGGCTGCGGGCGGGCGGCCTGGCCGCCCGGCTGGGCCTGGGTGTCCCGCGGCTTCCCCGCCGCTCCCGGGCTGTGCCGCGGCTGCGGGGAGGCGGCGGGGCTGCGGGCCATGGGTTTCAGCGAGGAGCACGCCCGGCGGCTCCTGGGGCTGCAGCCCCGGCTCGGGCCCCAGCGCCTGGAGGCGGCGGCGGCGCAGCTGCTGCTGCTGGGTCTGAAAAGCGAGGCCGCCCTCGGCCTTCTGGAGCGGAGCCCGGAGCTGCTGCGGATGCCGACGGAGCGGCTGCGGGAGCGGGCGGGAGAGCTGCGGCGCCTGGGGCTGGACGGAGGTAGGGCAGCACGGAGGTAGGGGGGAGCGGCGGGGCCGGGCCCCGGCAGCTCCCGGCCCGCTCACCCCCCTGCCCGCAGGGCAGCTGCAGCGGGCGCTGAGCCGCTGCCCCCAGCTCCTCACCCTGCCCCGGAGGAGGATGGCGGCGGCCGTGCGGCTGCTGCGGGAGCGCTGCCTCTTCACGGCCGAGCAGCTGAAGGAGGTGCTGAGGACCTGCCCCGGCGTCCTGCTGGAGGAGCCGCGCCAGCTCCACCACCACTTCCAGGTGAGGGGCAGGGCTGCCCGCCCCGGGAGCGGGGTGCGGGGTCGGGGCTGTGCGTGAAAACCCCTGTCCCGCCCGCAGTACGCCTACTTCAGGATGGGGATCCAGCAGAAGGAGATGGTAAAGGCCCGGCTTTTCCAAATGCCCTTTGCCGAGCTCAGGAACCGGCACATCTTCCTAGAGCGCCGGGGGCTCTACCAGACACCGTACAAAGGCCAGACCCAAACCAGTAACCCGAAACTAAAGGACGTCCTTCAGCTCCCAGAAAAAGACTTCCTGGCCAGCCTGGCCCGCTCTACCGTGGAGGAGTATGAGGTCTTCAAGAAGCTGCTGGCTCGAGAGGAGGAGGAAGAAGAAGAGGAGAAGGAGGAGGAAGAAGAGGACACAGATGCACTATACACAGAGGAAGACTAAGGCTTGGACACGGAAAGATGTAAACCAGCCCAGGAGTGAGGAGGTGAGGTTCCAGGGTGCCTGAACTCTCCCATTCTGGCCCCACTGCACTCACAGGTGCTCTGGGCCTTGACCCCACACAGGTATAAGCCACGGTGGCTTCAGGACTCTGTGGGGCCCTTCTGAGGGGCAGCAATAAATCCCATCTATCAGAATACAACAGTAACCCTTGTTCCTCCTCATTAACCAACTACTTTAGAAAAATCCAGTTTCCATAAAGTGTTTTTATTTTTTAAAAAAAAGGGAAAAAAAAAAAAAAGAACCAAACCAAAATAACTAATTTATTGCCAAGGCTAGGTTGGAATTCACTGCATTACATATTTTGCTGGCTGTAGGGTGGGAGGCAGGGGCTGCTGCATGGGCTTGCAGCAGGGACAGGCCCAGGGGCTGCACTGGAGGAGGACTGTCCCCTGGTGTGACCACCTCCACCTTCCTAGCCCGTGTTGGTGCTGGTCTTGGGGCTGACAAGGCAGGGGTGCAAATGCTTTCTGACCACAGCCCTAGAACCTCCCCTCCCTGATGGATATCAGAGGCTGTTCTGGCTTTTCCCTTGCTCTGTTCTTTCAGACAAGGGCTGGCCTCTCATGCCCTGGAGAGGCAGAATTCCTGTCCTGGCCTTACAGCAGGATGGTGGCTGGAGGAGGGTCAGGTAGCCTTGAAGGAGAAGGAGGCATGTCCATCTCCAACTCTGATTCTCCTCTGGGAGCAGAGCTAGAGCCCATGCAGGAGGAGCATCATGCTGGCCAGCTGGTCATGGCTTTACATTGCCCCTGCTGCTCCTGGGCTCCTGCTGGATGCCTCAGGAGCTGCTCCTCCTGGCCCAGAGCTCTTACACTGCTCCTGGGAGGGAGAAGGTGGTGCCAGGAGCACCTAAATGTCTGGGCCTGTTCTGCTTTGAGCATCCATGCTGCAGCTCCACATGTGGCTGAACAACACAGTGCCCTGCTGCACCTGTGGGAGGGGAGGGCTGCCCTGCTGGGATGCCCCCCCATGCTGCTCAGGAAAATAACACTATATCACAACTACGATATATCTCTGGTATGTATTAATTTATAATATACACTGTGTATGTTAATACACAAATCTATGTTTAACTAGTGTTGTCATACAAACTCACAAAAATTAGGAACATTACTAAGCTACACTTTTTCCTTGCCTGCTCTGCTGCAGCCAGTGGGGCAGCCACTCTAGGGCCTTGCACACTGGTGCTCTCCACAAGCACAGCACTGGCACTGCAGCACTGGTTGGTGCCAGGGGAAGTGCCAACACTGGAGCAACTCAGGGGGGTGGCACGAGCAGCTTGTTTTGTCACTGAGCCCATCCTGGGCTTGGTGCTGGGCTTGGAGATACTAGTGTCAAAACAAGCACAGTGTTAGGCTTGGCTGACAAACTTGACCCTACTTTTTAAATTCGTTTTAATTACTCTGTTGGTTTCCGAGCTGGAAATTTGGTTTGTTTACAGGGATTGTTTACAAAGCAAAGCAAAAAGGTGGGCAGTAGAAGGTGCCTCAGTTTCCCCAGCTAGAGCAGAGGAGACAGGGATGTATCTCTACTGTCCACACTTGCCTCACTGCTTAGGGGAGCTGCTCACCATTCCTAACTTGTCTACAGAGGGAAGGTCTCCTTCAACCAGAGTTTTGTGGGCCACTTTTCAGGTGATAGCTAAGGATTTTTGGTCTGCAGTAAACTGTTTTATTTGGGGGTTATAGGTAACTTATAACCTTGGATTAGGAGAAGGGTTTGGTGTTGGCAGCAATAGGAGCTCAGCCCTGCTGATGCCTGAGGAGAGCCAGGAGCCTGGGGCTTGTTCAGAGTGGCTGGGGGGGCCAAGCAGGGCTGATCCCCATGGGGGGCAGCCAGCCAGCTGCTGCAGGACACTGGCGCTCAGCTCCCTGGGGGCAGAGAGGCAGCTGGAGTAAGGCAAGGCAGAGAGCAAAGGCAGTGCTGGTCTGGAGGAGAGAAGGGAGCACTGCTTGGCCTGCCCATCCCACTGCGTGTCCCTAACAGACTGGAGGAGGGGAGAGAGGCTGATGCCTGATGACAGGAAGGTTCCCCCACTGCATTCAACCCAGTGAGCAGTTCTGATCTTCCTGGTGTTTCAAAAGCCCTTAGATGTGGAAAGATGAAGCTTCTACTGCTTTGAACTCTGTGAAGGAGCAGAAGAATAAGCTGGTATGCAGGAGGGCTCAAGAGCCCTGCAGCTGCCTCTTCCCACCCTGTGTGTCTGTCTCAGGCTGGTAGAAGGGGACCTGCCCCTCCAGGGCCCCAGCCTTTGCCTTGCCCAGGCAGGCAGGGTCTGGGCCCTTTCTGTGCAGGAATGTCTTGTTCCTGGTGTTGCAGAGCCATGGTGAGGCAGACCATTGCCTTCTGCTCCTCCACCCCAGCCACAACCAGGAGCCCTCAGCCTCTTGCCCAAGCATGTGGCAGTGTGAGCCTGGGCTGCAGTCCTGCCTCCACCCTTCTTCCCCACTCCCAGTGCAGGGTATGGGCAGCCACAGGCAGGAGCTGCCCACAGCTGAGGAGGGGCTAGAGCTGGTACTTACTCTATGGCTTCTTCAGTGTGTGACTGTTGCTTGGTTTTCTGAAAGAGAAGGGAGGAAAGTGCCATCAGCCCTGCAGCCTCTCAGCTGTGGCTCACAGGGAGGGCACAGAGAGGTGACAGCTGAGCCTTGGCTGTGTGCTTCTCACACTCTGTTCTGCATGGGGGGCCTGCACCCCTCTCCCAGTCCACCCCCAGCCTGGGCAACCCCACACATGGTGGGTGACACTGGCTAGCTGTATCCTCCTGGCCTATGCCACAGGAAGCCTGGCATGCTGCTGCTGGCTGTACCTGCTGGTTGTCTTTCCAGAAGCAGTGCTCTTGCAGCTCTCCTTGTAGCAGACATCCTGGTGTACCTTGTAGACTCGCCTGTACCTGCACACACAGCAGAGGAGTGAGTTGCAGGGAGTAATGGGGACAGATCTGCTTTTATAAATGTGAGGGGAGTAAATATGCAGTAACCAGCCTTGGTAGGAACAGGGTTGAGCCTGCTAGGCCTGAGGGCTGACCCAACCCAGGCAGGCCCTTGTGCCTCCATTGCAGGGGGGCTGTGGGGGGCAGAGCAGAGGCCCCCATGCCCTGGCATTGCAGCAGGGCTGTCTCCAGCCCTCTGCTTGCTGACAGAGTTAGGCAGGAGCTGGGCTGGCAGGCAGCAGACAGGGGATCTGCTGTTGCTTGGGGGTCACAAACACCAAATCAAGCATTGCTGTCAATGTAAGTGGGTAACACCACGATGGGGCTGTCATTTTAGCAACACCCTGCCCTGAAACACAGCTGCAGGGTGGGTGGGCAGTCCTGGGGGCTGAAGGACAGATGAGGCTGCTCAGCCTGCACTGGGGAGAGGGGCAGCTGCCAGCCAGGGTCTGAGATGGACTCGTGCTCACTCTCCCTTCCCTGGAACCAAGCTGCAGGGAGACATGGCCAGCTCTAAAAGCACAAGGGGAAGGGAGGAGCACAACCCACAGGCAGTACTCACAGGTAGTGGCAGGTGCCTCCTTCCCACACAGGGAATGACTTGGTTTCCGAGTACAGCCGCGTGCATGAGTGTGGCACCTTCTTGCAGGCTGCTTGGGGAACAGGAGAGGGGAGCTATCAACAAGCCCATGTCAAGCCCTCTCTGCTTAAGACTATGGCAAGGGGCTGGCAAGGCCCCCCTGGCTTCCCCTCTGCTGTCCTGGAGGGCTTGACTCCACAGCTGACCCACCAGGAGCAGCAGAGCCCCCAGTGCCCTGTGGTGCCCGGGTAGCTACATGGGCAGGGCAGGAGCCTGGCTTGCCAGGCTGCCTGGCAGAGGTGGAGGGTTCAGTCAGAAGTGGGGAGCAGACCTGTGCTCCCAGCTCTGCCTGAATTGGCACAAGCAGAGCCCAGCCCCTCTCTCCACTGCCAGCACAGCGTGACCCTCTCTAGCAGAGCCTGGGCATGGTGGGAGCCCCCTGGTCTGGGAGGAGCGGGATGCTGACGGGGTGTGCTTGGTGACCCTGGGGACATGTGGCTGGGACATCTGCCAGGCTGGGCACATGCTGTCCACTTGCAGAAGGGAGCTGGGCTCTTGTGCAGCAGTGTGGCACTCACTCAGCTCGCAGAGCCGGCCCCTGAAGCCCGGGCGGCAGTCACAGTGGTAGGACTGGGCATCTCTGGTGCAGGTGCCTCCGTTCCTGCAGGGGTTTGTGGAGCAGTTCTGCTCCTCACCTGCAAAACACGTACAGCCATCAGACTCTGGTGCCATGGTGCAGCCTTCTCCATCCCCCTGGCATGCTAGGGTGCTCCTAGGAGAGCTGAGAGTGGGTAAGCAGGGATGGAGCAGCTAGCAGGGACCCACACTGGGCCCTTTGTGTGCCTCTTGGCAGGACAGCAACAAGGACAAAGCCCTTGGGCAGGGTCCCTGCTGCTCATGTGTTTGCCCCCAGACTTACTTTTGCTCTTTGCCTCGTGCAGCTGCAGTGCCAGACTGCCCTGGCTGGACACCTCCACGTTCTCCAGCTTCACTGGAGCCTCTGGCTCTAGACAGGAAGAGGGTCACATGTCACCTTCAGCTGGAGCCAGATCCAAAGGCAGGCCCTTTAATAGGATCCATCCTGCCCACAGTATCAGGGGGCTGGTTAGGCCCAAGGCAGTGGTTTAGCCCTTCCCAGTTGGCAACCCCAGAATTAGGGTGACCACCTCATCCTTCCTGGAGGGTGGTGGGACACAGCCCTGGGGGGGCAGGGGCAGAGCCAAGATACACAGTGAGCCCAGGAATGATGTCAGGTGTGCCAGGCCTCTTCCCCACCCCATGGCATGGGGTTCCATGGTAGGAAATCTTAGGCTGGAACTTGCATCCCCAGTACTCTGGTGATGGCAAATGGGGCGCTGGTCCTGAGCTAGTGCTACAATATCCCAAGGGGAGGCCTAGGAGAGGGCAGTGGGTGACTGGAGGGGACCAGAAAGGCAGAAGAGCACTTACGTGTCTTCACAGTGATGGATTTTCCCAGTGCAGTGCCAAACCTGGCACTGATCCTCCCTCTGCCATCCACCAGCTCAGTGAACCTGGGACAGGAGAGACATGAGGGTATGGGGCACTGTACATTACCCCAGCCCACTGCCACTCCATGTGCTCGGGCTGGAGGCAGCTGGATAAAGCACTTGCTGGCAGCATCAGGTTAGTGAGACTCCTGTGGGCTCAGCTGCAGGCAGGTGCTCACAGGGCAAGGGTCTGCCTGGCTCAGGTCCCCAGGGGATGGGCAAGAGACAACCCAGCAGGAACAGGGCTTGGCCCGTGGCACACCCAGACATGGGAGCTGGGAAAAGGGGCTGTGCTCAGCCCAACGCTTGGGCCAAACGCAGGTGGAAGAGCCCGGAGTGCTGGTGCAGTGCCTACCTGGGGGCTGGCAGGGGCTCTTCAGCTGTGTCGTGATCTGCCAGCAGGCGGAGCTCAGGCAGGAAAGCTGGGGGCAGCCTGTTGCGCAGGAGCCGGGGGTGCCCAGCTTGGCTCCACCGTCTCTCTGGAGCCCCATCCCTCTGCACTGCAAGCCAAAGGGCTAGGCTTAGCAGGAGGCAGGCTGTGAGTCAGCACAGCGACCCAACTCCTAGCTAGTCCCCTTGTCCCCAGGTTGTTATTTAGCGTGCACAGTCTCCAAGTGCCAGTCCCCATGAAGCATGACCAAGCTGCACCTCTGCATCTGCCCCCCCCCGACAGAGGAAGCACCTTGAAACTCCCGCCCCCCTTTGCAGGGGACCTGTCCCCACAGCCTGCTGTGAGCACCTGGTTCTGTGACACAACCCTGTTAGCTTCCCCGTTAGCCCGCCACCTGCCTCATGCTGCACCAAACCAGCAGCCCTGGCACTCACGGGTGGTGACATAGAGGTGGATGGGCTCGCTGTGCACTTGGCCTTGCTCCGTGTTCTGCACGGCGGTCACGGACAGGCGGTACTGCTGCCTGGGGAGCAGGTCCCGCACCGTGTAGGACACGAGCTTCCCGTTGGGCACGTAGCGGCTCTTGACGCTCTGAGCAGTGGTGACATTGATGATGTACCCCTCCACCGCGCCGGCAGGCGGCTGCTCCCACGCCAGAGACACGGAGGTGGTGGTGACACGGGAGGCAGTGAGGTTTTTTGGGGGGAGAGGCCCTAGGGCAGGCAGGCAAGAGATGGGGGAGAAAAGGGGTGAGCGCTGGTGTCCTTGAATGGTGACCCACCCTACTTTCTCACGTGCCACCTTGTAAGTGAGTGTGCGAGGGCCCCAGCTTGCCTGGCCATGTTCCAGCCTGTTTTCAGCCCAGCTCCACCCATGCAGTGCACAGGGAGGAGATGCTCAGCGTTGGGTCCCTGCCAAGGTGAGTAGAGCCTCGCTGCACCCTGACACCCAAGTCTGGCCCTCCTTGCTGTCCAGCTGCTGTACAGCAGGGAATGAATGAGGCCTGTGGGCTTCACATGGGGCTGAGCTAGTGCTGGTCTTGGGCAGTGAAAATCTGGCAGGGGAGGACGTGCTGCTGCCTCGTCTGCCCTTCCCAAGGGATGCCCGCGCGCCTCCCACACACTGTGCTGGCCAGACAGGCTGACGGCTTTCACACCTTCCCCTCCCTGCAGCTTTCCTGCTGGCCACGAGCCGTGGCTGCCCTGCCTGCCAAGCCCCAGGGCCCCTGCAGCAGCAGGGAGTGGTGAAAGCAAACCCACTCACTTGTCCACACGTGGAAGGGGGCTGTAGCCAGACTCTCTGAGGGGTGGTCTTCCGTCCCCAGGCCGCTCAGCGTTGTGACATGGATGATGTACCTCTCTCCTGGCTGCAGGTCCCTGTGGAGGAGGAAGGGGTAAGTCAGGCAGCCTAAGGAGGGCCAGCTGGGCCAGCACCCACCTGCCGGGTAACCCCACTCACAGGAAGGTGTATTTGGCCACGCTGCTGTTCAGCTCCACGGTGCGGTCTGCCAGGTCCCCCGGCTGGCGGATGGAGACCCGCACCCTACTGACGGTGGAGTGCTGGAGCCGGTGGAGAGCCCACTGCACCGTGATGGCGCTGGCCGTCACGTTCGTGATCTCAAAGCCTTCCACCGGCCGCGGTCCTGCCCAGAGCGAGGGGAGAGGGCTGCACTCAGACACTGATCGTGGTGGGCAGCCCCATCCCTTCCCCGTGCCCTGCCAAGGGCCTGCCTGCCCCTCTGGATGGGTTTCCCAGCAGGAGCAGCTCAGTGCCCAGACTCCCGTCCTCACCACCGGCTGGCAGGTGGGAGGTGTGGGCAGGCAGGAGGCACATCCATCTCCCTGGCTCCAATGTCTTGCACCATCTGTGGCACCCCTGAGGCCACCTCCTCTAGCCTCAGCCCCTGCCACCAGCTCCAAAGGGGCCGCAGTGCCTGGGCCTGACCCTAAGCCACTGCATGCCCCAGGCAGCCATTCTGAGCCTGGTTCTCACTTCCTCCAACGTCCAGCCCTGGTTTGAGGCCTCCCCAGCTGTGCCTGAGCCCAGGTCTCAGCCTGCTGGAGGGGATGTGACCCCAAGAGCACTCCTAACACCATTCCCCTCTTGTAAGAGTGCAGCTTTTCTAGCTCTAATCTCCTCCGTCTTCAGTTTGCACTTGATTTCTCCATCTGACTGTCCTAGAAAGCAGGACCACAGGTCTTCCTCCTGCCCATGCCCCCACACAGGCATCACTGTGCCCCCTTCATTCCACCCACAGAGGTCCCTGCCAGCCTCTGCCATCTCTGACACAACCCCACACCAAGCCCAGAGGGATGGTGGGGTGATGTGGCCACAGGGCTTGCTGTCAGCAGAAATCACTGAGCCCCACTGCCTGGCTGGCACAGGGGCCTCTCCTGCTCAGCCAAGCAGCACTGGGGACCCACACTACCCTGGGCCCAGTACAAGGAGTGACAAGTGCAGCGGGCACAGGCTGGCCCTGAGGAACAGGATCCAGGAATGGTCCTTGCTGCTGGCTCCCTTACCAGCCCCTGGGCAGGGGGCCCAGTGAGCTGCAGGTGGGTTTGGTCCCCTTTTCCTCCCAGCAGAGAACAGCTAAGCACTTCCCAAGCCTGGATTTTAGGATCCGCACCACCAAACCTGCCGGGCTTTGGCACAGGCTTCAGCTGGAGCTGGCAGGCAGCAAAAGCCCTGTCACCTCTGGGGGCTGACAGTGCTGGTGGCTGCGATTCCACCCCCCCCGGACACTACTCACTAGTGCGCGTGGTGAGCATGATGGGCCTGCTGATATCATTCTTGTTGTTCACGTTGCGTTTGACTGAAAAGACAGAAATATTGTAGGCTCTGCCGGAGGCTAGTGCCCGCAATTGGTGGGCAGAACGACTTCGGTCCACAAAATCTGTCCTGCGGTAAGAGCCGTCGAGGGATACGTACGTCACGGCGTAGCCGTCAATGAGTTGCCTGGCGGCTGCGTCCTCAGGTGGGTGCCAAGAAATCAACACACCAGTGTCCTCCACCCTTTCCACCTTTAATGAGGTTGGTGGCAGCAATTCTTCAGGGTGTGGGCAAAAGCAAAGGGGAGAGGTAACGCCATGAATCTTTAGAGAACAGACCCCGGCGGCAAGAGGCAGAGCAGCAGCGATGGAGGACGGGGCCCTTGCTCTCTTCCTTGGTGTGCCTGGCAAGGGCCCTGCCAGGCACCACTGGCCCAGCGGGCACGGAGGAGGGGAGCACTCCCAGCCACTGAGACCCGGCAGCACCAGCAGGCAGCCAAGTGCTTGCCAACGCCTAGGGCACTGGTGAGACGGGGCGAGGGGCCCCAGGGAGGCCATCGCCCACGGCAAGAGGCTTCCCTCAGCATCTCGGCCTCCCCTCCTCAGGGCATCCGAGGGATCGCCATCACCGCAGGGGGCCAGGGAAACCTGTCCCCAGTGTCCTCACGCCACGCCCGGTGCCTGCGGCAGCGGCTCACTACACCAGCCCCTGCCCACAGCACGGGCTGCCCCCCCGTGGAGGTGAGGTCCCAGCCCTGCCTGCCTCCAGGAGAGCTGCTGGTCCTGGGCAGCGTCGCGCCCCTCGCAGGCAGCGTGGCCACCGCCAGGCCGGCGTCGAGCCCCGCGCCGCTTCCTGGTGCCACCGCTGAGGGCCTTTACCTTTTTCGCAGCTCTTGCCTGTGTAGCTGACTTTGCAGGTGCAGCTGTGGGTGCCATTGCCGGGCAGGCAGTAGCCTCTGCTCCCGCAGGGGCTGGAGAAGCACGGGTCGCTGGCTGCGGGAGAGGCGCCAGGCCCAGCGGCGTTAGCGGTGCCGGCGGGCCCAGGGGCTGCCCCCTGCCAGGCTGCCCTGCCCGCCTCACCTGTCTCGCAGTGGTAGCCGAAGAAACCCTCTGGGCACACGCAGAGGTAAGAGCCCCCGTAGCTCTCGCACTCCCCCCCGTTTCGGCAAGGGTCTGACTCGCAGGCGTCCACTTCTGGAGGCAGGAGGAGGCTGGTGGTGAGTGGGGGCCCCAGCAGGCCTGCAGGCAGCTCCCAGGGGTGAGGTGGCAATGCCCTGAGGGCCGCAGGGTGGGCACACAGCCCCAGACCCCCTACCTGTCTCGCACTGCGTCCCCACAAAGCCCTCAGGACAGTGGCAGGCAAAGGACCCAGGGAGGTCCTGGCAGGTCCCGCCGTTCTTACAGGGCGCTGACTGGCACTCGTCGACATCTGGGGAACAGCGGGAGGAGAGGCACCAGCTCAGCAGGGTGAGGGCTGGCAGCAGGACATGGAGGCTGGCAGCAGGAGATGGGGGCTCAGAGAGCCTACATTCCCCCTGCAGAGCACGGGCCCTCCCCAGGTCGCTCAGCACCCCAAGCCCACCAGCCAGGAACAGCCTCCTGAGGCTGTCAGGCACCCACTGCCCCATGTCTGCCCCGGTGCAGAGGCTGCGGCAGGAGCTGGGCAGCCTAGCTCCCAGGCTTCACACCCAGTGTCATTCCCCAGGGGCTGGGGAGCAAGGAAGGGTTTGCTGCAGCTGCCTGCAGCAGCCCCAGAGCCTGCCTGGCCTGGTCTCTTACCTGACTCGCACTGGTGGCCGGTGTAACCTGGCTCACAGAGGCACAGGAACTCGGCGACGCGGTCCTGGCAGCGGCCGCCGTTCAGGCAGGGCTGGGACCGACACTCATCGACCTCTGCAGGCGTTTGGACAGGGGAGACAAGGTGAGAGCTGTGAGCAGGTGGCAGGGGTCCCTGGGGGGCTCTGTTCATGGGCTGGGGAGGACTGGAGTACATGTCCTGGTGTCACCAAGCCATGGTCATGAGCGCAGCCCAGCAGGACAGTGCCCCAGGGCTCAGCTGCTCCCTGGCACTCCTCACCATCACATTCAGGGGGCTCACTCCAGATGCCTGGCAGGCGGCAGACGCGAGGGTGGTTGTGTTGACTGAGAGTGTAGCCCAGCTCACACTGGTATTCAGCCAGCGAGCCCACCTTGGTGGAATTGAAAGAGGCCTGGGCATGCTTCACCTCACTGGGGACCCCGCAGTCGATCTCTGGGGAGAGACAGGGAGGGTGAGCAGGGCCTGAAGAGGCACCCGAGCCCCCAGCTGGCCGGTGCAGCACAAGGCCCTTACCAGACTGGCAGTGCTTCCCTACGTAGCCCACAGGGCACGTGCAAGTGTAGCCCGTGCCGAGGTCCTCGCAGGTAGCGCCGTTCTCACAGGGGCTGAGGAGGCACGGGGAGGGCACTGGAAGAGCAGAGCAAAGCGCGACTGTTGCGGAGCTGGCCGAGCCCAGAAACAAGAGCCATCCCCTTTCCCCCTTCGGCAGTGCTGCTCTGCCCACCAGCAGGGTGGATGGAAGAGCCGAAGCACTTCAAATTACAGGGAAGGGGGTTCAAAGCAAGCAGTGAGGCTGCTGCCATGGCTGCTGGCTCTGCTGGCAGCCCCATCCCCTCCCCAGGCAGCCCCTGCTCACACCTACCGATCTCGCAGTGCCGGCCGCCGTAGCCCTGGGGACAGTCACACTTGTACTTGCCAATGTAGTGGAAGCAGGTGCCCCCGTTCTGGCAGGGCCCTGAGGCGCAGGGGTCCGGCTTACCTGGGGCAGAAGGCAGGTGGGAGCTGAGCATCAAGCAGGACAACTGCCACCTCTCCTGCTGGGGTGGGGCCAGGGGCCATACCGATCTCGCAGTGCTTGCCGGTGAAGCGGTAGGGGCAGGAGCAGTGGTACTCGCCATCTGCCTCCCTGCAGGTGCCCCCGTTGCGACAGGGCCCCGTGCTGCAGAGCCGTGGCTTGGCTGCAGAGAGAGCACCAAGAGTCACCCACTGCTGCCAGCAGCCCAAGAGCCACCACCTCCCACCAGCACCCCACCAATCACGGAATCATTCTGGTTGGGAAAGACCTTGAAGATCCTTGAATCCAACCACAACCTAACTCTACCAACCATTAACCGAACCCCTCGCTGCGGGAAAACCAAGCGCACCCAAGCCTCACGGCCCTGGGCTCAGCAACATCACATAACACCACCCATGCAGGCACACTCCAGAGCCTTGGGGGACAATGGGCACATGATGCCAGGGGACCAGAAGAGACCAGAAGCTCAGGCACATAAAAAAACTCAAACACTGATGGTGTTGTGCAGGAAACACAACTGGACTGGCTGCTGCAACTGTCAGAGGCCATGAAGGGAGCCTTGCAGTCCTCCCTCTACCCTGCAGAATGGGTTGGGACAACCTGCACCCACTTCCAGCTGCAGCTCAGCAAGCAGCTGCTCATCTCCCACCAGGGTGCAAACTCTTCTCCCACTCCCTGCCAGGTCCTGGAGCCAGCAAGGAGCTCTGCGTGGATACCTTTCTCACAGTGTTTGCCCAGGAAGCCTCGAGGACACTGGCAGGTGTAGGAGTCGTCGTGAATCTCACAGGACCCCCCATTCAGGCAGGGCTCCGAGTCACAGGGGGATGGCATCGCTGTAACGCCAAGCACAGGGTGTCACTGAGGACGGATGGTCAGAGGGCTGCTCCCCAGCTGGTGACAGTATCCCTGCTCAACCCCGTGACCCCCATCCCATGTCCCTCCCCAGGGCTGGCCCTGCAGCCCCGCAGACAAGACTTACTGTGGTTGGTGCCATAGTCGGTGTGGCAGACACAGAGGTAGCTCCCCCCATACTCCATGCAGTACCCGCCATCCGGGCACTGCGTGTTCATGTTGCACGGCGTGGTGGTGACTTCTGCAAACACATGGCCAGCACCCACCTCCATCAGCCAGTGGCAGGAGGACACCCAGACAGCTGCCTGGCCAGAAACAGGGGACTCCTAACTTTGCAAGATCTGAGGAGACGTGAGGGACCCTCTGTACCCCATGCCACAGCCCAAGTGAACAGCAGGGGCCAGCCTGGATGCCTAGTGAGCTTTGGAGCGGGAGTGCACAATGGATCCGGTTTCCTCCTTGCCCAGGGGAGCCAGGCTGGGCCTTAAGGGGTAGGAGAGCTCAATGGTGAATGATGGACATGGAGGCATTGCCCCCAGGGGACGTTTCCAGGCTCAAATTCAGTGTGTGCCCCTGTACCATTCTAGGCTTGGGCACGGTCTGAGTGCCTTCTTGCTTGCCTGTGGCCTGCCTGGCTCAAGCATCCCAGAGAAGGAGTAAACATAGTGAGCAAGAAGCCTTCACCTACCGAATTCACAGAGGAGACCAAAAAACCCAGGTGGGCACTGGCAGATGGTGACGTTCCCCTCCAGACAGCTGCCCCCGTTGCGACACTCACAGCCCTCCGAGAGCTCTGCAAGTGACGAGACAGGAGCTTCCCAGGACCCCTCCTGCTTGCAGGCCTGGGACAGCCAAGCAGCCTTGCTGGATGTCACCCATGGGGGAAGCTCAGGTGGGTGGCAGCCATGAGCCCCCCTCAGACACCCAGGCACAGCCTCCTCCAGTGGGATAGACCCACTGTCCAGCCCAGGAGCCCTGAACAGGCTCTCTGGGGCTGCTGTTTCTCCCTGTCAGGAGCTCCAGGGCTCCCCTAGAGATGCCACACTCCACCAAGAGACCCCGTGGTACTCACTGTTTCGACAGTCCTGCCCAGTGTAGCCCTCCTGGCATTCACAGACATAGCCCTGCTCTGTCTCCAGGCAGCTGCCCGCGTTCTGGCATGGGTGGGAGAGGCAGGCACCGGGCACACGAGGCCCACCTGCAGGAAAGGAGGACTGAGCCAGAGCCATACCAGCTGGGCTGGAACACCCTCTGTCCTGGGGGAGCTGGGGCAGAGCTTGTCTAGACCAGCTTCATGCCAGAGACCCCACCACCACCAAGCAGCCCCGATGGAAGGAACTCCCTCTAGGTAGCATCACAACCCCCTGCACATGATGCCTGCCAGCTTTCAGCAACACCTACAGCTGTCACAGCCTCTTTTTCCACTGTTCACCCCTTCCTGCCCAGCTCCCCCAAAACTGGCTCCTGTGCCAGGCTGGGCAAGGCACATCTCCACTCACCATACTGGCAGTTGTTGCCGTAATAACCTGGGGAGCAGGTGCAGATGTAGCGGCCAGGACGGATGTAGTTGCAAGTCTGCCGGTTCCTGCAGCTCCTGTCCTCACAGGAAGATGAGTCTGAGGGGGGAAAAGCAAGCGAGTGATGAGCACAGCCTCAGGAGAGAGGCCATGACGGCCAGCGGGGCACGCTGGACACAGTCCCTGGTGTGGAACATCCTGGGGCACAGGCAGGAGCAGGCACCTGTCTCACAACGCTGTCCCACGAAGGGCTCCAGGCAGACACAGGTGTAGTTATCGAGGAGGTCGACGCAGTGCCCACCGTTCAGGCAAGGGCTGGACTCGCACTCGTTCACCTCTGCAAGGGGAGGCCAGGAAGGGTGGTCAGGCCGCGCGCGGGCACTGCCGGGCTGCCAGGTCACCTGCTGCTTCCCGTCCCACGTGGTGTTCAGGAATGGGAAGGTGACAGCCAGGGAAAAAAAATAAAAATCAGGGCCACTGGCAATGCTGAGCACTCCCCTCCCAGGACTACAGTGAGGGGTGAAGCAGGCTGGGAAGGCAGCTTGCCAAGGGGCAAAGTGTTAGCATCTCCTGCCGGTGCCCGCTCCTGCCACCCACCTGTCTGGCAGTCTGCCCCCGAGTACCCCGGCTGGCAGACGCACACTGCTGTCCCGTTTGCCACCTGGCACCTCCCGCCATTCTGGCACACCCTGCTCTCACATGGTGATTCCTCTGCAATGAAAAAAGAGAGAGGGGAATCAACCCAGGTGCAGGAGCAGCACACGGCATCCTCTGCACGCGTGGTGATGCTGGGGATAGACAGAGAGTGCAGCTCAGAACCACCAAAGCACCCTCCGGCGAGAGACAGTGGCAGCATCTCCAGCTGCAGCTCTTCCCAAAACCCTTCCTCAAGCAGCTCAGCCCTTTCATCGCCCTTGAATGCCAGCGTGCTATGCTGGGTTCGTCTCCCTTCCTCCTTTTCCCAAAAGTCAAATCCCTGCTTGTCTTCAACACCAACAGGGAGGGTCGCTGGGAGCCAAATGATTTGGTGGCATTTCCACCAGCAGGTGGAAGCCAGTGGCAGGAGAAAGTGGCCACCACAGCCCTGGTCAGGTTAGCTTCAAATGGTTTAGGACCAGAGCATCACTTGTGGAAGCAGGTCCTCCAAGACTCCTGGTTAAGAACTAACCACCAGCTTTTCTCACTAAAGGAGCAGTGGCAGGCAGAGGTGCTGAGCTGAGCCCTCACTGGAGAGATCTGCCAGCGGCAGAAAGGACTCATGGCCAGAGCAAAGGTTCCTTTGCCTGCAGCAAGCTGCAATCCGAGCTGGTCACCAGAAACTGCTTGAGCCCAGCAGCTGCCACAGAAGCCCCCGTCTCAAAGAGCCCCCTCAGGCTCGGGTCTCTGCTCTTCCAGCACAGCAAAGAGCTATCCCCCCACGGCAGTGGCCCCTGCTCACCTGTCTCGCAGTTGGTGCCTCTGAAGCCCGGCGGGCACCTACAGCTGAAGCTGCCAGCACCATTCAGGCAGGTGGCTCCGTTCTGACACGGGTGGGAGAGACACTCGTCCACATCTGCAACAGAGCCCGAGGTAGGGACAGGAGCTCAGGGCAGGGGCAGCCAGCACACAGGGGTGATGCCAGGAGCGAGGCCGGCTCCCTGCAGCGAAGCACCGGCAGCTCAGGGCCAGCACTCACCAACATGGCACCTCTTCCCAGTGAAGCCGGCCAGGCAGGAGCAGGTGTAGGAGGGGTTCCCCGTGATGCAGTCCTCGATACACCTCCCGCCGTTCAGGCAGGGCCGCAGCGTCAGGCAGACAGAGGCTGTAGGGACAGGCGGTGGTGCCCCTGTCAGCCCGCGCCCTGGCAGGCTGCGCCTTCCAGCCACACCAGCGCCAAGGTCTGTCCCCCAGCCCACCCAGCCTTCTGGGGTGTTTGGGGAGCACACAGGGACTTCCTGCCTCACAGGGCCCACTCCTCCTGGACTCCCCAGGACAGGAGGGCAGTGTTATCCCTCCCGTGCAAAGGAGAGAGTCTGCGTGGGTCAGCCGCACTGGCCAGGGGAGGACATGGACATGCCCTCACTTATCACCCAGGGCAGAGGGAAAGGGGGATGGAAGAGCCCCCGTACAGTAAACCCACCAGTAACTCAAGACACAGGCAGATTACGGGTGGGAAAACATGGCCAGGAGGGAACAGGGACAAGGAATGGGAGGACAGCAGCTCTGGAGGAGCACGTGTCAGGACACCCAGGGTGGGGTGCGTGGCCCAGATCTGGTGGCTCAGCCCCACAGGGAAAGCTGGCACCCAGCAGTCCTCCATATGGCTCACCCCAGCCTCCTGGCACTCAGTCCCCTGAAGGTGTGTGTCCCCCAAGGGTGCCAGCCCCTCGTGCCCTGCCCTGCCTGGCTGCGGACCAGGCCAGCAGGGTCTCGCCTGTGTGTCACCACCACCTCCTCCCCCGCCTCCCTCATTGCTCCCCGCAGGCTCTTTTCATCTCAAAAGTCTTCCTCCCCTCCCCATTTGTTCTCCCAGCCCCTTCCCAGCCCCAGGACACCTGTGGGTGCCATCCCCAGCCACCACAGGCTGCCTCCCCTCCCTCTCCAAGCCCTTCCAGCCGTCTCCTCCACCCCACAGAGGTGGGGGTTGAGGCAGGGAAAGACTGAGCTGGAGAACAGTGTGGGGTTGGGAGTTAAATAAACCTAACTGCTGTCCTCTTACTTGTATTGCTGCAGCCCCCCACTTGCACCTGGGCATCATCGATTCTGAACACCCAGCGCCCGGGGATACCCACATTTGTTGTCATCTCCACGTCAGCGATGTCATCGGTGCGGGATCCGGGGATATTGAAGTAGCGCTTTCCATCACCAGCGTTAAAACCTGCCTGGAAAGACAAGGGCAGAGAGGGTAAAGAGACATCACTAGTGCATGTGGAAAGGCAGCTGGAGCACAAGGGCTTGTATCTCCTGCCACTCAGCACCACCAGTGGCACCGCTTGGAACAACTGTCCCCTTCCCAGTGCCACCAGCCGGCCCTCGGCCCTGTCCACGCACCAGGATGGCACGACAGGGCAACGCAGCCGTCCTGCCTGCTCGGTCCCTCCCCTGGGATTCAAAACCCATTTACTTCCTCTCCACCTGCAGCATCCTGCCTGCTGCATGCTGGTGGGCAGGGAGCCAAGCATGCATCAACTGCCGGTAAATTCACACATCTGAATGGGTACTGGGGTTTTTGCGGGTGTGGGTGTTGGCTTTTTTTCCCTTAAACACAACAACACACACAAGGATGAAATAAAAATACAAGCGAAAGCTGTGCTGGCTGAGGCAGCTGCTCTTAAAAGGCTGAGGTTAGGAAGGAAAAGGGACTAGGAGGCAGCAGCCAAGGCAAAGACCTGTGGTTTCAGGATAACAAAGCCCCCTGTATGGTCTCGGCTTTGGGAGCCAGAGCACACACGGATATTTAAGAACTTTTTAAAAAAAAAAAAGAAAAAGAAAAAAAGAAAGCAGGGGGAGGCTTTCCACCTCCAAAAAACCCAAACCAGGAGCTCACAGGGTGGATGCACTACCAGGGCACCCCAGGGGCCACGTTTGCCACTTACCTGCGCTGCGATGCCGCCGAGCCCGGCAAAGTCCCCCCCACTGCTGGCGTGCATACCCGTGGTCCAGGTGATGGACTCATAGTTGAAGATGGTGAAGGAGAGCTTGCCATCTGTAATAAGGACGATCTGAAAAGTGTTTACCTGCAGCAGGGAGGGGAAGGAAGCAGTGAGCAGGCAGGAAGGGGGCAGGTGAGCCAGCTGAAACCCCAAATAAAATAATAGAAAGAGCATTTAATAAAGGGGTGTTTCTTTGAGGCCCAGTCTTCTTCTGCTAGAAAAGGCAGTTGGGTTTAATTATTTTTAACCCTAAGGTGCTGTGATTCCCCACCCAGCACCACAGCAGGCAGAACAACTGACTTCTCCTCCCAGTGGAATGGGAAAAATGGGGAGAAATGTGGTTATCAGGCCTCTGGAAGAAAGACACCAAACCCCATCCACAATGGGCTCCTCAGCACAGCCCCAGACAGGCAGACAAATACAGGCAGGCCAAACACACCCCTGCTGCTGCCTGAGAAGGGGGGACACCAGCAATCTGCAGGCTCCACTGGGCACAAAGAAGAGGGTTTGGTTTTGCCAGCCTGGTGCTGCTCTGTCACATCAAGGCATGGTGATAGACCCACTGAGGTCAGCTGAGCCCTCCTGATGGCTCCATGCCACGCACAGCCCCAGCACCACTGCCATGGAAGGCACCACAGCTCGGGTGGGGTGCTCCTCTCAGAAAAAAAACCTACCAACAAAAAAACCTACTAACAGCAGCTCTGCCCCAGCTACTCACGGGTGAAAACGAACTGCCCCCGAAGAAGGTCACTCGGTACCAGGTGGCGATGAAGACCCACTGCGCTGAAAACTCTGGGAACTCGGGAAAATACTGGGCGATGTCCCTGCTGGCTCTCTCCAAGATGGGCTGCTCGGTGCTCTCCCGGTAGTACACATCACCTGCCCGCCGGTTGTCCACGTCAGCCCAGAAAGCAGCCACCACCCGACGGTCCTTGGAGATAGGGAAGGCCACCGGCGTAAACTGGGAGACCTCCTTCAGGAACGAGATGATCCCATTGTTGTTCACCTGCACAGGAGGAGGGACAAGAAATGGGTGGCCACAGTTGATTCCTGCTGCTGGCAGCAATCCGGGTTTTTAGAGGCGCTCTCTATTTTACCTTTTTTTTTTTTTTTTTTAATCCCCCCTCCCTCTTTCCGCAAATATTGGAGCGCTTCCCCTTCCTGCCTTGGAAGCAGAGACATGCCCCAGCACCCGCAGCCCCCCACCTCCCACCCCGGCCACTCGCTGGCTGCAGTGTGGCTACGGGGAGGCAGCAGCAGCCTGAACAAACCCGGCCCTGTTCTCCACCACAGCCAGGCCAGAGGAAGGGGGAACAGCTGAGAAAACTGTGGCAGCCCCGGTGCTCTACACAAACAGCACCCAGAGTGCTCAGCCAACTCCTGCTGGTGCTCCTGGCCAGGACTCAGGGCTGTTTCGCTCTCTTAGGGTTGATGAGCAGCCTGCAGGGCTGGGGGATGGGGTCAGGCATTGCTGCCACCCCCACCCCAGCAGGGAGGTTGTGCCCAAGCCACACGGCCACCAGCAGAGGATGGGGAAAGCCTTGCTGGGCAGCCTTCCATCCTCCAGCACGCAGAGCGCTCTGAGTGAGCTAACAAGCTCGTGGCCCCCAGGTGACCAAGTGCCCCCTACCCATGCAAAGTCTCCAGTGCTGGCTGAGCCTTCAGCATTCTGCTCTTGTTAAAGCAGGGGATGCCGGACACACAGGAAGAGATACTGCAAGGTCTGAGCCCTTCCACAGCACTAATTAACTGGGGCAATTAGGGTCCTGGGATGCCCAGCCCAGGGGTACATGGTGGAGGTGGCCCTCAGTCCAGGGAAGGAAGCTGGAGCTAGTGAATGCTGTTGGCTGGAGTGCTCCCTTCTGGTTTGGGGATGCAGTGGGAGCAAGGAAGAGGAGGAAAACCCCTGCCTGACCTGCCTCCTGAGGAGGCAGCGAAGGGACAGGGATCAAAGGGATCAAAGGCTCTTTCCCTCAGCCCCCAAATTCCCAGGAGGAGTCCCTGCTACCACCCTGCTGCAGTGGCAGCCCCAGCAGGACAGGCAGCTCCCAGCTGCTCCATTCCCCTGCCCACAGTGCTGCCTGCACAGGACAGCAGGACTGGCAGGAGCACGCAGCTCCCCCAGCTAAGCTGCCTGGCATGCAATGCTGGCCCTGGCAGCACCAGCCTGGCAAGGCTCTGAGCTGCAGGGTGAAAAAGGGTGGGCATGGTGGAGGCAAGAGGCTCTGGAGTGGAAAGAGCAGCCCCAGCACACAGCAGGCAGGGGCAGGCAGCAGTACTGCACTCGCGTGCTGACAAGGAGCTGGGAGCCAGTGTCCCGCCAGGAGCCACGCTGAAGCCAGCATGCCTGTGCCCCAGATGCCTGCACCTCCAGGCCAGGAAGGGGAGGCCAGGCTGTGACAGCCACCTGCAACCCTTGGGGAAGGGTCTCCAGCTGCCGAGGAGGGTCCCCAGCCCCTCTATGTGAACAAGGGGCAGTCCTTGCTGTGACTAAGGGAAAGAGGATTCCTGTTTCCCAAAGCCTCCGTAACCCCGCGGTGTCCGCAGAGGAACATTCTTCTCCTGATTAAAGCAAGATGGGAGAGAATCGGAGCCAAGAAGGGCTTTTTTTTTTTGTTGTTGTTGCTGGTTTTTGCAAAGGAGGGGGTGGTTGGAGGAAGCCCTGGAGGACAGAGGTTTCCAGGTGAGACCAGCCCTCTGCCAGCTCCCCTAGGACAGCAGCTCCCCGGGGAGAAGCAGCCCTGCCACACAAACCCCTGTGCCAGGGTTGGGGGAACTGGCCCTGCAGAGCCAGAGGGTCTGCTCAGGGAAGGGGGACACACCACCCACTGACCCCTGCAGCCCCTCCAAGACCCAGAGCCGTGCTGCAGATCCTGTATGGGACAGCCATCATGTCACCTGTCTTCCCCCAGCCTTCTCTATCCTCCCACTGAGGCTCAAGCCCCAAGCCCAGGTCCCTCCTGCCCGACAGCAGGGTTGATGCTTTTACCAGAGGAAAAACACCACTGGCAAGGACCAAAGACCTCCTGTGCTCAGCCAAGGTGGTGGGACAGCACAGGAGCCCAGCTCCAAGATGGCACCAATGTGATGCTCAGCCCTCTCCCCCATCAGCCAGGGCCAGGTTGTCAGTCAGCCCAAAGCAAACTAGGGAGAAGAGATGAGACTAGGATGTCAAAAGATTCACTGTGCCAGGTGAGGAGCCAGAGTGGGCAGCACAGTCCCCACCCCAGGACACAGGGCAGGCGTTTGGAGCCAGCACCACCCAAAAGGCTTTAGGGACAACGGGGCACTCAGGGCTGCTCCTCTGTCTGATGATCCCAGGGGAGGGGGACACGACGGGCCATGCGTGACTCAAGCTCTCTGGCCACAGTCCCCTCCAGGTGGCTCAGGGGCTGCAAGGGAGCATGTCGGCAGGGGTGCCAAGCAGCCCTGCCTGCCGCGGCAGGCACAGGGAGGAGAGGAGAGGAAGCGGGATGTGCCGAGCGGCCAGCCCAGCCCACTGCAACACACACCAAAGGGCAGCTTTGTTTATTCTGCATCGCACCCAGAGCTCTGCTGCTGCCTCCTCCGCAGCGAGAGACACCATCCAGGGGCCGGCGTCCAGGGGCCGCGGCAAACCTGCCCAAGTGCTCCCCACCAGCTGTGCCCAGCTCCCTGCTGCCAGGACCCCCCCGGCACACCACAGTGGGGGCCAGTCCCACGAAGCACGGGTATTTCTGGCTCCAGCCAGAGCCAAGACCGGCGCTTCCCCCAGTGCGGGCAAACGCTTCATCCAGGATCCGCAGCTTGGCGGGGCCAGGACCCTCGCCAGAGCGGGGACCCTCACTGTGCCACTCGGGGCAGGACCAGCCCCGCTGAGCCAGGGGTCCAGCACACTTCCCAAACTCGGAACTCCTCCACTGGATCTCCCGGTGCCCTCAGCACTCCCCCTGATGCTCCAAGTTAAATGTGGACCACCGGCTGGTCCCCGTGGAAACCCACGCCGGGTTTGTGCCTCACTGAGCGGGACAGTCATTGACAAATGAAACCAAAGGAAAGAGGAGGCACCAGGGGAGGCAGCCCCCGCTGGCTCCCCGCTACTCACATAGAGGCCGGTGTGCCCGGCGCCGAAGAAAGGGAAGGGAACGGAGAGGGGCCGCAGCTCGGAGCCGCCGTCGTCCTGTTTCCGCGTGGCCGCGTCGCCCTGCGCGGGCCCGAAGGGGTAGAAATCGGCCAGGGGCACCACCGCCCCCGCCCACAGCCACTCGCCCAGGGCCACCAGGATGGTGGCCCAGCCCGCCAGGCCCCGCATGGCCACCGCCATCCGCCGCTCACGCCGACACCGGGCACCGCGGCATGGCGGGGGGAAGGTGGCAGGGCAAGGAGATGCCGATCAGGAGAGAGGAGGCTGGAAGCTCCGCACCGAGCACCCGCTGCAGCTCCGGGCTCCGCCGCACCGGGCTCCCCCCGCCCCCCGCCCCGCCCCCGCGGGGGATGTACCGGGAGGGAGGGAGGAACTGGGGGGGGGGGGGGTGCTGAGAGGTCCCTCCCACGGGGCGAGGGACCCCCCGCAGGGACCCCCCCGTTCCTCACGGGGAAAAAGCAGCCAGTACCCAAGGGCAGGGGTAGGGAGCCCCCGCGCCCCCCCGGCTGCAGCTCAGCAGCGGGTCCCCCCGGTTCCCTTCAAACAGGGAACCGGGGAGAAAAAAAAAAAAAAATTGGAGAGAAAAAAAGTTGCTGGAGCGAAAAAAAAAAAAAAATAAAAGAGGGAAAAAAACCCAAACCTCTTATTTGCTTTTTTTTTTTCCTTTTTTTTTTTTTTCCCTGGGTTTTTTTCTTTTTTTTTTTTTTTTTTTTTTAGGTGCTAAAAATATGATCAGGAAATTCTTTTCAGGAATGCCATGTTTTAAGTTACGCTTTAGGCTCAAGGGCCTCTTTGTCTCCATTGAAGGGGAAAAAAAAAAACCAACACCAAACAAAAAAAAACCCACAACAAACCCACACCCACCCTACATTGATCAGCAATAAATGGTTTTATCAAGAGAGCCCACAACTCCCAGAAAACCGGGGAGGTCTGTCCCCCGGGACACCCCGCTGAAAAGCCCTGGTGGGTTTTTGACAGTTAGTTGGCAGTTAAGGATGGATGTTGCCCGCACCGCTGGCAGGCAGGTGCTGGGGTGAGGGATCCAGTGGGACCGGGGAGGGTTTCCATGTCTCCATCCCCTCCCACCTCCTGGCTCCCCTGTGGATGTGCCCGCCGTGTCCCATGGCACTAGGATCCGGGGTGCATGAGCAGAGCTGGGAGGGGCTGCAAGGGAGAATCCCATCCAGCCCCACCCAGGGGCCGGGTAAAACCCTGGAGGGCTGTTGCCGGCCCCTGGCACTGGGATATTGTGGGAATCCTGTCCCCAGCTCCCGAGGTTTTCCTTGTTATTCTACAGCCCCGCTGTATAAATATCCTCTGCTGTAACGATTGCGAGGTACATTTGAAAATGGGCCAAGGAACAAATTATGTAAAGAGCGAAGCAGAGGAGCAAACAACAGCAGGACTGGGTTAGGACCAGCCCGTGGACACCGATGCGGAAAGTCTGCCTCACTGGAAGCCCAGCGCTGCCATCAGGATGATGGTGATCCCAAAATCTTCGCCCACACGCTGCTGGCTGCCCCGAGAGGTGGCAGTGCTGGCACAGGGATCATCACCTCTGTGTAGAGCGGGGGAAACTGAGGCAGGGGGTGGAGGGCAGAGAGCAGGGCTGGGCACAGCGGGGGGCTTGCAGACAGCCGGGATGCAGCACCCAGAGCAAAGCTGTGGGGCTCCGCAACACCCTCGGGGCAGCACGACACTCCCAGCCCATGGCAGCACCAGGACCTGCTGTGGCCCTGGAGCCAGATCCCAGGATCTGCCCAACTCCCTGAGATGCCAGGGCAGCCTCAGCTGACACCAATGCTCCAGGACCAAACGTCCTGCAGGCAGCCTGCCCTCACCGAGCCCCACTGCCAAACGCAGCAAGATGCCCCTGTCCCTTTAAAAATCTGCTGGAAGAAAAAGTTGAAAGGAAAAGGGGGGGGGGGGGGGGGGGGGGGAAAGGCAAGAAAAAAGCAAAATCCAAAATAAATAAACGGCCACATCCGGATTTCTCCCCCGAGACACTAATAAAGGCTTTATGAGTTTGATATGAATTACCCTCCCCGGCCATTTACAGCTGATCTTCTGGAAGGCATTAGGCTGCTCACCCCTTCCCTCGCCCAGGGATGCCGTGGAGGGGGACACAATGGGGGCACTGCTGCCTTCCCCATGCAGCCCATCTGCAGCTCGGGGGCGGGGGGAGAGCGGGTCAAGACCCACCTCTTTTGGGGAGCAACTGGATGGCTTCTTCTGGCCGTCACCATCCACCACCTCACAGCCAAGGAGGGGTAAGCCCCATGCTCCCCTGGAAGTAAGGGTTGAGTTTGCCTTGTGCCGTGTACCCCCAAAAGTCCTGTCTCCCAGCCCTGCACACTCAGCTCCCAAGGGACACGGGGACACGGTGGCAACAACCTACTCCCCGCTGCGGGGCAGAGGCGGGCAGGAGGGAGCAGCCCTGCCAGCAGCCATCCTGAGCATGAAGGAAGGCTTTTCTTCCAGCCAGGCTTCGCACGGGAAAGCACCGCAATGCTCCGCCTGCCTTGTCCCAATCCAGCTCCCCGGGACATTAAATTGAAAGCAGCAAACCGAGCGGGGAAAACAGCTGTGGGCCACAGCCCGCAGCCATTTCCTCTGGGGCAGGAGCTGGAGCCGGTGTGAAGCCGGGCTCCGTGCTGGGAAGGCTGGGAGGAGCGCGGGAGGGAAGCTGCGCTTTCCCCGCACCATCTGGCCGAGCTCCGGCCACCGCTGCCCGCTGCCTCTCCAGGAGAACATGCCCCTTTCCTCTGCCCGCAGCTGAGTTCAGGGTGGCTGGCTTCTTGGTGGCCTCCAAAACGGACCTGGGACCGCTCTGGGGTGTGGGTTTGGTGGGGTAGGGACCCTGCAGGTCCCAGGGGCATCCCAGGTGCTCATCCCAGATGCTCATCCCAGGCTTCCCCTGCTTTTTCTGGCACTCAGGACCAAGGATGCTCCCCAGGGAAACACCTCAGCATGGGATCCCAGCAGGATTTGGACGTGGTGCTTCCTCCTGGGCTCTGCAGGCACCTGGTAAGTGCCTTGAGGAGGCTGGTGGACCCTGGGCACGCTGTGGGGACAAGTGCACACACAAGCTGCAACAGAGGAAGAGGCAGATGCAGCTTCCAGGAGTGAAGGATGGAGGCAGAGGTCCTTCAGCCAACCCCAAGCCTGTCTCTCCCCAGCATCACAGCACCAGGGTTGCCCCAAATCTGCAGTGGTTGCCCCCCTGGTTCCTCCCAGCCGCTGCTCAAACCCCAGCCTTGTCTGCTGCCTCCCACAAAAGGCAACCCTGGAAAACTATCAGGAAACAGCACAAAGCCCTAGCAACCCCACCCCTTCGCCAGGCCCCCCATGTTTGCAGGGGGGACCGTGTTTGCAGGGGGAATGTGAAAAAAAGGACCCAGGGAGCTATTAAGGATCCAGAGAGCGCTCAGCACGGATGCTTTCAGGCAGAGGGGCCTGCAGGTCAGCACATGGTTTGGATTTGGCTCTCCCCCTCCCTTCCAGCTAATTAGGCCGAGCACAGAGAGTGTTCCCTGTGGATGCTGAACACGTGCACGGCACAAGCATCACCTCCCGTGGGGAGAGAAACTGGCCCTGGGAGCTCCCTCCTCGGGGGTGGGCAAGGCAGCCAGGTAGCCCCGGGAAGTGTGCAGGCATTTTGTTGTGTTTTTTTTTTTTTTAGGGGGGGAAGCCAAGGTTTTAATGAAGGGGTTTGAACTCATTAGATGGCCCGGGTTCAAAGAATGAAAGAACACGAATCATGTGGGTAAATGTGGGTGGTGGGAAGGGGCTGGGAGGCGTCCAGGAGGACGGAGGTCACTGCAACACACAGCTCCCACTCCAGCAGTGCCTGCCTCTGGCCCCCCAGCTCTGGAGGGCCATGGGAACAGGGGGAGCCCCTTCCCCTCTCCCACCCCCTCACCTCCCCCCAGCAACCTGAAATCCTCCAGAGCGTGTGGCTGTGGATTGGCTGAGCTGTGGCAGCAGAGTCATTGCTTGGTGGCAATTGTGTCCCCTGCCTTGCCCCATCCAGGAGAGCCCCAAGCAAGAAGGAAACAGGGCTAGGGGTCTCCTGGTGTTTTAATGCTGTACCCTGCTTCCCTGAGGAGGGGCAGCTTGGGGCTTCTTGGTGGTGCCAGCAGGATGCAGGAGAGGATGTGGCTGTGCTGGCTACTGGTGACACCAGTGCTTATGGGGATGTGGGACCATTTAGGACTCAAATTTAGTTCTCTGTGGGAAACCCTAGCCCAAGGTTCTCATCCCAGCACTTGCAAAGCCAAGCTTTTGAAAACCTGAGGGTGCTGGCAGATGCTGTACTCCTGCCACCCCACTGCACTGGGAAGGCCACCCTGCCAGCTCAGCTGCCACCTTGCCACTTCACCCACACCAGTCATAGAATCGTATCATAGGCTGAGTCCTCCATGCATCAAATCCATATCTTTCCAATTTAGAGACCAGGATGTCATGGAGGACAGTGCAGAATGCTTTGCAGAAATCCAGGCAGGTGATGCCAGTTGCTCTTCCCTTGTCCACCAATGCTGTGACCTCATCATAAGAGGCCACCGAATTTATCAGGCACCATTTGCCCTTGGTGGAGCCATGTTGGCTGCCACCAACCTCCTCCTCGTTTTCCATGTGCCATAGCAGAGCCTTCAGGAGGATCTGCTCCTTGATCTTGATGGGCACAGAGGTGAGACTGACAGGCCTGTAGTTCCCCGTCAGAGTCCTCAGCCCCACCACGCAGCTCAAGGGAGGACAGGGATGCAGCATTTCAACCCAGGATTTCTCCAGCTCCTGGTGCAGTCCCAGTGTGGGGGACAGTGCTGAAAACAAGACATGCGGCTGAAACCAGTGCCTGGTGAAGTCTCACCCCCAGCTGGGGCTCCTGGCAGTGGGAGGCTCAAGTTGATGCAAGCGAAAGCTGCTGCTGTGGTCCACAAACCACATTAACATGAAGACCTCAGACCTGCCACAAACCCACGCCAGCAAGTCCAGCAGCCCGCAGGGCTGGAGACATCCACAAGCACCTCCAGCATCACAGTGTGGCATAGGAAAGCAGCACTGGATTTCCCAATCCAGCTGAGAGCTCCTCGGATGTTCTGCTGCTTTGATTATTTGACAGACCATGTTTTTTAAATTATTCTTGTATAAATATTTACGCGGTTTTACAAGAACCATGCTTTGAGCAACAGGCCATGGCAGAGGAAGGGCCAGAGGAGAGGGGGCTGGATGCTGGCTTGCTCCATCCCTGCTCCACAGGTCAGCTGGGGGTTGTGAGTGGTGGGGGATGCCAGGCTGCACCCATGCCCAGGGCCCTGGGGCAATGCACACCGGGTGCTGACAGCCTGTCTGAATGAGGGCAGGGGGGGCTGGCTGGTGTCATCCTGCCCCTTCCCCTGCCTTTCCCTGCAGTCCCACACACACATCCAAAGCTTCATGCCTGGCCCCCTGGCCTGAGCAGCTCCAAAAAAAATGCCTCCCATGGCCACCGTAAGCTCAGAAAGCCCCTTCATTGCCCCACCACTGGGCAGCAAGAGGGAACGTGGCTGCCAGCAGAATGGAGATGACATCTCTGCTCCCAGCTCCCACTCCAACACTGCACCCCAGCCCTCACACCCCAGGCCAGGCTGAGGAGGAGGCAGTGAGTGTTGGGAACCCTTGTGAGACTTCTGGAGAGAGAAGGGGATGGTGTGGGGGGCTCTGGGTATTGCTGCAGCCCCCACATCTGCTCACAGAGACCCAGGGCCAGGACCGCAGGGACAGCAGCTGCAGAAAAGTCCTCTGCTGTGGTGGAGACCCTCCCCACTGGCCCCATCCTGCTCCCCAGGACTGTTGCTGTGGTTTTTGAGAAGGATGAGGGTGAGCTCCCCCTCCCTCCCCCACCCACAGATGGGATCCACAACCCAGCCTCGCGTTTTCCGCTGAGCTCAGCAGAAATTCACCCAGAAGGTCAGTGACCAGAGAAAGGGACGATCCATCATTAAATAAATTGTTTTCATTTCCCAGGATAAAGGGGAGGAAAAGGGGGAGGGGGGGGGACGGGGGAGGGTGTTGGACCAGGACTAAAAAAAAAACACAAAAAACAACCCAAAAAAAAAACCAAAAGAAAAAAAAAAAAGGAGCACAAGGCAGGAAAACCACCCCCCTGTGCTCCCTGCCATTAGCAGCCTTGGCTCCTTCCCTGTGCTCTAACAGGGCTTTTACAGCCAAAGCTCCTTAATGTGTTTATAATAATTATTTCTTCCCTAGTTTGGGGTTTGTTGGTTGTTTTTTTGTTTGTGTTTTGGTTTTTTTGTCAGTTGTTGTTGCCGATTTTTTTTGGTGTGTTTTGGTTGTTGTCGTTTTTTTTGGAATAAACGGCCTCTTTTTTGAGAAGTGGCTGGGGGAAGCCAAGGCTCCAGCTGAGCCCTCTGGCCGGGAGGAAGGAGCCGGGGCTGGGGGAGCGTGCGAACGAGCGCGGGTGCGTGCGGGCAAGCACGTGCACGCGGGTGCACGCAGACCCCCGTGGGGACAGCCCGCGGGGGGGGGGGGGGGGGGGGGAGAAGGGGGGACCCCTCCGGAGTGTGCAAGCACACCCAGGGCTGTGAAAACCCAGCAGCTCCCCAAACAAGCAGGCAGGGCTTTCCTCCCCGTCTCTCCCTCCGGCCGGGTGCCCCATCACACGCCTTCTCACAGCCCTGTTCTCCCACTCCTCTCTGTGCCCCCCTCTCACTCCCCCCCCCCCCTCCCAGTCCTGGGACTGGGCTTTGAAATCTGTTGAAAAAGAAAGACTTTTTGCCAAAATAAACAGCCTGTCATGTTAAATTACTCTCCCTTCCTCTCTGCCTCCCCTGCCTGCGTCCCCCCTTCCCCACCCCAGCCTTTTTGCTGGGGGCCGTGCTTCTCCAGGCAGGAGCCTCCTGGGGCACAGAGGTGCCAGCTCTGGAGCTGGTGTGGAGACATCACCTGCCTCCCACATCCCGGCCCCCCTGGCCCTCGTCAGCTCCTCCACCTGCCAGCTAAACCCCCCATGCCCTTCTGCTGACTGGGGAGGGCATCTTGCAGGGCATGGGGCTCAGCAATGGCACAGAGGGGCAAGGTGGGTGAGGGGTTCTTGGGGTTCACTGCAGGTAACTCCCCTGCTCCTGTCATGGCAAGTGCTCCCGTGTGGCCCAGGGTTCTAACTCTCTTTCACTTGCCTTTGCTCTCATTTTTCAGTTGTTTTCCCTCTCCTCTTCCTAGCAGAGTGAAAATTCATAGAACCATAAAATGCTGAGATAGAAAACGAGTGATTAGCTCGTTCAGCCTGGCCCCTCTGCCAGTGCCAGGCTGTTCCCTGCCAGCCTCCCAGTGACTTGTCCAGACTGAGCACTGCACTATCTCACTATGTCTTCCGCAGCCTAACTGACCTCCTTGCTAGGAAGCTTTCCCCAACATTTCAACACCAATGGATGTGTGACATTTGAGCCTGGGTTCCCAATCCTGGGATTGTCCAAAACACCCAGCCCTGCCCTCTGCTTGACCACGCTCCAGGTGGTGAGGAGCCTTCTGCAGGCTCACACCTACCTCCATAGCTTGTACTGCAGGCATGTGAATATGCTTCATGGGTAGAAGCTTTGGCCCTGCTCCCTCTTGGAAGACAAACAGGGCTGTCCAGAGCTCAGCAGATAGTCTTGGAGGACAGACCTCTGCCTGGAGGGCAGCTCCTCAGCCATGTGGGACTGAAGGAGGCATGGGGACAAACTGGAAACAACCCTGAAGAGATGCAGAAACCTAGTCTGGGCTATATAAAAGGGCCATAAAAAGCCTGAGCCACAGGCAGTGAGGGGAATGGCCCTGAACTCCACGACTGTCTCTCACATGGGTTCCTACTGTCACGGAGCCTTCCCCACTCCCTTACCTGCTCTGACTAAGGTTTGCAGGGAAGCCTGGGAATACTGAACTGTGCTGTCTTGCTGGGAGAGCCCTGCCTTCCACCCACGGGCTTTAATGAGGAGCTCTGGCTCAGGGCCTGTGAAGCTGGGGGTCCTGCCCTGGGATGGACCTACCGTGCACCCCCCTCTCCGGGATTTCTGGGATGTGATGGAGGACAGACGGAAGGTAAGAAAGAAAGGCTGAGCAGGAACAACAGGCAGTCTCTGCCCCGTTGTGGCCGGAGCTGTCCTAACTCCGGGCAGCCCAGGGGGCTGAGCCTGTCCCCTGGCAGCTCTGCTCCCCGGGAGGTGGAAGGCGACTCAGAGCTCGCTCTGAGCGGAGCGGCACGCCAAAAAAAACATCCCCTTCCGCTCCTCCTGGCAGCAGCGGGGCTGAGGACCCAGCCTCTGGCTCCACGGCTCGCTGCCAGCCCGCTGCCCAGCGCTTTTGGGGCCGAAAGCGCCGGTTTGCATGTACCTCCCCCCCAACCCGGAGACGATGCTCCCCCGTGGTCCAGCGCTGTCGCCATGGCAACCGCGGCCGCCACGCATTCGGGTCCTGCTGCGAGGCGGGGGGGGGGGCCCGGGCGGGGCGCCGGGATGAGCATCCCCTCTCATCCCGCGGGAACGCGGGATGGTCTGTCTCGGCCCCCTGCCCTGGGGAGGGGAACACACACACACTGTGCTCCCGGCTGCTCTCTCTGGTGCTTGCCCAGCAACGGTGCGTGTCAACGCCCAGCTGGGATTTCACCCACCCTGCGCTGGCCCCCAGCCCTGCCCTCCCTGCCCGCATGTTTTTCCGCCTTCCCGGAGCAGGGTCAGGACGGCAGCGGAGCTGCCATGGCAGCCAGCGCTTCCACTCAGCTACCCTGGGGTCAGCGCGTCCTGTGAAGTGGCAGCGGCTGGAGCATTTCCAGCAGGCTGAGGACATCCTGCTGGAGGGCGTCCACGACAGGGAGCCCCACTTCCTCGTGGACTGTGCCAGGAACCTGGAAGCCTTGGAGTTCACTCTGTGCCTTTGAGGATGCTGTCACGGTGGAGGTGACCCCCTGCGGATCAATGCTGATGCCCTGCGGGTGCTGGCGTGGTGGCCTGGGGACATCCCAGCCAGGCACCATCTGGGGCTGGGCACCTGCTATCTGGAGCGTCCTCTCCGGGGACCGACGTGGAGGACTGGATCAACAGTGCGATGGAGCAGGGAAGCGGTGCAGGATGCCTGGTTTGGGCAAAGTCCTCTAAGCACTTGAAAGAGCTCCTTGTTTTGCCCATCGTGCGCTGCCAGCGCCGCTTCCTGCTTCAGCCAGGTGCGTACACCGGGGCCGCGCTGCCCTGGCCAGGAGCTGTCACCAGCACAGCTGAAGAGCCCAGGTGATTGCTGCACAAAGGGGCTGGGGTGTGTCTCTGGGGATTTGGCCCCCCAAAAGCCTGCACAAGCAAGTGAGCACCCTGCCGTGTGCTGGGACAGGCTTTGCCCTCAGCTAAGAAAGGGGAGATGCAATTTACTCCCTGTCATCCCATGGCAGCAGAGTCATCCTCAGGTACCTTCCTCCTTGCTGAGTGGCAGCTCCATGCAAGGTTCATCCATCCCTGCCTTTAGCCCCTAGGGAGAATTTGCTTGGGGACTTGGCATGCTTGGCTCACCCTAACCATGTTCTGCCCATCTATTCTGGCCTCTGAGTGCCCCCTACCTCTCAGAGGAGTCTGTTTGGGGGGTGGAGATGGAAGCACATCAGAGCTGGACCTGGACATTGGGGAACTGTGCACACATAGGCCCCAGTTGGAACCTTCCTCCCCAGGAAAGACAGGATGGGGAAGGGACACTGGGAATGCCCGTGGGGGTCCCATCAGCTTCTTCATGTATTTTCATCTCCAAAGGTGCTTCTTGAAGTAAATCTTGGCTCTGATGGAAAGCTGATGTGAGAGGACCAGAGGGTCTGCAAGTCTCTTCATGCAGCCTCAGCAAGCCCCCCATTCCCTCCTTCCTCCACGGCCAAGACAGAGCCCTTCATCCTCCTCTACCCCCTCAACCTGAGACCCTTGCTGGCCCATTTTTCTTGGACCACATTGTTTTTCTTGGCACTGTTCAGCCACCCAGCAGCATGACTCTGTTCAGCTGCTCACGGCTTCCTGCTGTGCCCACATCTGCTGGCCTGGCCCTGAGCCCCGCTGGAGCGATGCTCCTTCCCGAAAACCACCCCAGTGGGATTTGGAGAATGGCTTTCACCAGGGAACCGCAGCCAAACCACAGCGTTGGAAAGGCATGAGTTGAGCAGGAGGGGACACACAAACGTGGGGGCACATGGAGCCTGGACCTTCCTCAGAGCTGACACAGGGGCTCTTTGGGGAGTGAAGCGAAGGTTCAAAACTTAAGGGGTGGTGGGGCTTCAGCTGTGCCTGCAGCACCCAAAGCAGCAGCTCTGAGAGCCTGTGCAGTCATAGGCTGCTGAGGACATGATGTCCATGTCGAGGACTTAGCCCCACAGGTGGTTGCACAGTGACCTGCTGGGTGTGAAGGCACAGGCTTTGAGGGAAGTGTCCAATCCCGACAGCCTCTGTCTCTCCCTGCAGATGGTGCTGCTGTGGACAACAGAGTTCTTGCCCTCTCCAGAGGACTGGCAGCATTTTGAGGGCTCTGTCTACAAGCTCTTGGAGATCCTCCTCCACTGTCTGGCTACTCAACACCTGCCCCACTTCCTGCACCTAGAGAAGAACCTCTTTCAAGGAGAGGTCCTGTCCCCCTCACCTCCCCTTACCATAAGGTGCAGAGCTTCACTTGGGACCCCTTGACGCTTCCTCCACTTCCATTTTGGCCTCTCTGTGTGCATCAACAGCTGGCAGGCAGACCCCTGCACCCATGCCCTCCTTCAGCTCCCTGCCAAGGATGGGTCCTACTGGGACACAGCCTACCTTGGCATCCTGCTCAGCCAGGTGACTGGGACCAGAGACCCATGGGCTGCTCTCACAAGGCAGAGAGCAGCAGCACCAGAAACCTCTTGGGCTAAGCAGCTTAGAATGTGATGGAATTTGCCCCACAGAGCCATCCAGCTCCTGGTAGCTGCTGGCATGTGCTGCCCAACCCTGCTGTGGAGACTGTGGGCTCAAGCAGAGCAGGGAGCCCTTTTCTCCCCCTGACTCTGCTTAGTTCCAGGTGTACCTGAGCCAGGATGGTGCTCACTGCTCAACAACGTCCGGGCTCCACTCTAAGATCCAGCAAGAAGTCCAGTTCCCAGCAGAACTGAGTAGGACCCTGCTGCCACCATGTCCATCTATGTCAAAACTCAGGGGGGGTGCAAGGTGAGCTGTGGGGCCAGGGAGCAGCACGCTGCCAAAGCACTTTATTGAGGAAGGATGGTACTGGTGCTGCAGCTGGGACTGCATGTGTGGACTCTCAGCTCCCCTGGGGGAGCTGAGTCCTGGGGTGGGTGGGTGTTGAATCCCAGGGTACCTAATCTGGGGTGGGTGGCTGGCATCCTGTGTTGCTGGACTCTGGTGCAAGGGCAACTGAGGGTGATGGGAGGGCAAGGGACCTGTGGTTGGATCCTGTATCCAGCCCCTGTGCCAGCTTGCAGTGGGGCTGCTGCGCTGTGGGGCCAGGGGAAGGGGAGGAGCTGGGGGAGGAGACCACCAGGACGAGGATCGACCCTGCGTGGGGCACTGGGAGAAGGGGTTTTGAGCCACCTCCTGCCTTTGCCGAGCGGCAGCCCTCACCTCCACATCCCCTGCTCTTCCAGCTTCTCCTTCTCTCCCTGGCTTGGGTGTTGCAGCGTCTCCGGACCGCACCCCAGAGAGGCAGCAGTGCCCCTCTTCCCGCCGTCTTGCCGGCACGCAGGGAAGTCCCGCACCGCCTCGTCCGGCCCCCTCGCCGCAGGGGGTCACATCCTGCTGCGGCGGCAGCGCCCGAGGGCGTCCCGCAGGGCACCCAGCACACGCTCCACGTTGCTCCTGGTCGAGTTGCAGCCCATGAGGCCGATGCGCAGGACCTGGGAGGAGAAGGGCCAGCATCTCCCTCTAGCACCCACCTTTGCCGCCGTGCCCGGGTGCTGTCTCCCTGCCAGCAGCGCTGCTGGCTGCAGGGCACCGGCTCCCGCGTGGAGCAGAGGGCAGGCGAGGAGGGGCCGTGTCTGAAGGCATCTCACCCTGCTAATGATGTGCACGGTTGTGCAATGGTGGGCAGCAATTGCGGGTGGGTGGGAACCACCGTGCACTGCTGCAGGGGGTGAGATGCACCCCGCTGTGTGTGTGGCTGTCTGCAGCCCCAGAGCACCAGTTAGTGTGGGCAGTGGGAGGGGAGGACACTGCCCACCTTGCCCGCTGTGGGGCCCAGGCCCCCAGCAATCTCGATGGCACAGGTGTCCATGAGAAAGGCTGTGATCTCCTTCCAGTCGTAGCCCTCAGGCACCTTGACAGTGGTAATGGTGGGAAGTCTGGCCTTCTGTGGAAGAGAGAGATGGGATTAAACCTGCAGCTCCTGGCTGTGGCCCTGTTCCCCTGGGAGCCCAGCAGCCTGCCATGAGAGAGCATTGCTGGCGGGGCGGGGGGAAGTTTTTTTGCCAGCATCAAAAGCTGTCCAGGCAAATCTCCAGCTGCACCATGGGTGGTGGGCTTGCCCTGCACCCACCTCCTCCTTCACAAAGAGCTCAAGGCCCAGGTCACGCAGCCCCTGGCACAGCTGGGCACAGTGTTCTTGGTGGCGCTCCCATGACCTCTCCAGACCCTGTGGGCAGAGAGGATGGAGAAGGTCCTGGCCCCCACCGGTCACCCAAACCCCACCAGCACTGCTGCTGCCCCCTGCCTGCCTGGCATGGCTCACCATCTCGGCCAGCATGGACAAGCCTTCCCGCAGGCTGAAGAGGCTGTTGATTGGTGCTGTGTGATGGTACCTGCAAAACCCAAGGGGCATCCAGGTGAGTTCCAGCCTTGCCTGCAGCAGAGCAGTGCTCCAGCTGGCTGGGGTAGGAACTGCAGTGCAGCGTCCTCCCTCCTCTTCACCCAGCACAGAAGGGATGGAAATACCCCTGGGCCCCTTTGTGGTCAGGGTGATGGCGAGGGAGGGCTCGAGTTCTGCAGGGGATACAGCCCCCAAGCTGGGGTGAAGTCTGTGGTTGAGATGGCTGTGGCCACCCATCCCAGGACAGCCTGTCCTCACCTTCGTGGCTCCCCGTCACAGCCCCAGTAGTTTGCTAGCCAGGCCATGTCCAGGTAGAAGGATTGGGGCTTCGTCTTCCTCCTCAGCATCTTCTCCCTGGTGAAGCAGAGTGCTAGGGAGGAGCTGGACCTTAACCCCCTGGGCTGGGTTGGTTTGGAGCAGTTTTGGTAACAGGAGAGAGGCCTCAGGGATTGCTCCTGTTAGAAGCTTCCAGAAGGTCCCCTGGCTCCAGAAATTCAGCCCCACCTCTGGCTAAGGTGGAGCCCATCAGAGACAATGGATGCACCTCTGCAATGAATATCTTCCAGAAGGGGAAATCAACTGATATAAGACCTCAGGGCAGAGAAGAGGTGGGTGTGAGGGCAATGCCTGAGCAGGGATACCAGGGTTGGTGAGGCAGGAGGGGAGGAGGTACCCCACGTTGGAGCAGGGAAAAAATGTGAGGAATCCTTCTCCTGGAGGAGGAAGTGGTGGCAAAAAACAGTGTGTGATGGACTGTAAACCCCACTCCCTGTCCCCTTGAGCCCTGGGGAGGAGGAAGTGGAGAAGTCAGGAATAAAGTAATATGGGCCTGGGAAGAAGGGAGGGGTGGGGTGAGGGATTTAAGCTGTTTTGTTTTTTTGTTTTGGCCCTCCCCCAAAGCAAGTGCAACTGGAACTGCAGCAGAGCTGCTGCTGGGTGTGCTTTCCAGAGCAGGGCTGGAGCCATGACTGGCAGAGCAGAGTGGGGATGGCCTCCCCCAGCCCCATCACCTGTCCCCTCAGTGGGAGGGGCTGCCCTTACCTGGCTCGCTGGCTGAAGGAGATGGGAGCACTGCCAGGGGGCACGTTGAGGACCTTCTGAGACCCTGTGTACAGGATGTCAATCTCTGCCCAAGAAAGGAGGCAGCTCCTTAGGACCAGGGTTCTCAGCAGGGACATGCTGAGCCCACCCAACACAGCTGCAAGTGGTCGGTGGGAAGCACAGGGTGGCACATGCTGCAGGTCCTGCTTGTGTTTGGCCTGCTTTGGGGGACACCCTGGCACTGCTGATGGTATCTTGAGAGGAACAGGCTCTCTAGCTGCAGCTGGACCAGTTTCTATTGCTGCTAGCCCAAAATGTGGGTGGCGGGGCTGATCTCACTGCCCTCACTGCCTGGCCCAGGTGTGAGACCCTCATCCCCTGGGTGCCCGTGATGGCACTGTGGCTCTTACCCTGCTGGTCCATGAAGATGGGGGCTCCCCCAAGGGATGCCACTGCGTCCACAAGCAGCAGGCAGCCATACCTGTGGGCAAACAGAGCTCAGTCCCTGGCATCTCCTCTTGCCACCCCTCTGCCTGCAGCCCTGGCATCCCTGTTCCCCCGAGGCTGTGTCTCACTGGAGCCAACTGCTTCCAGCAGTTCCAACAGAGCCAGAGCCTGGGGCAGGTAAATCCCCAAGCCCCATTCCCTGGCAGTGACCTTGGAGTGCCACCAGCCCCCAGAAGTGCCTGCTGTGCACTGACCGGTGGCACAGCTGGCCCAGCCCCTCCAGTGGCTGCAGCACCCCTGTGGAGGACTCGCCATGGGTGATGAAGAGCACCGAGGGCTTGTGCTGTGCCAGGCCCTGCGTGAAACAGAGGGGACAGTGACCACCCCTGAGGGTGGCTCATGCCCACCACCCTGCACTGTGCCAGGCACTCACCTCCTCAATGTCCCCTGGAGTGAAGTACTCACCCGGGGGCTTCAGCAGCTCATGAACATCAGCTCCTGGGAGGGATTTTGACAGAGGGAGGGTAAGGTTTGGGCATGCCTCCCGCTGGGCAGCCACCCGCTCCTCAGGGGAATTGGTCATGCATGAACCAGGAGTGTGGCCACCCTCCAGGGTCCGGCCACCCATGGATTTGCCCAGTGGAAAAGACATAAACCACCATAAGCAGAGGGACATCACCCTGGAAAAAACCTGGAGGGCTCTCCAGCTGCAGAAGCCGTGTCACTGGCCACCACTGCTGGGATGGGGACAGCAAGCCAGGGGTCACATCCCTGCATCCTGCCTGCCAGCCCAGCCCCTCGAGCCCTGCTGGTGCCATCCAGCTGCCCCCAGCATACCCAGCCTCCTGCCAATCTCGGCAGCACGTTGTCCCCAGATGCCATTGATGGCCACCAGGGCGGTGTCCCCCTGCTCCAGGAGGTTGAGGAGAGCAGCCTCCATGGCGCAGTGGCCGGTGCCGCTGATGGCCAGGGTCAGCGGGTTCCGCGTCTGGAAGGCGTACTGGATCCCTGCCTTGATCTCATCCATCACCTGTGGCAGCAGGGCACCGACTGGCACCACGGTCGCCCCCCCCTCACCCCAGCAGAGCTGTCCCAGCCCCTCCTGGGGGGTGGTAGGGAGAGGAGGGGAGGAAGGCTGGGCTGGGGCAGCTCACCTGCAGCACCTCGGGGTGCATGTGGCCCAGGAGCTGCCGGCCGCTCGCCGCCAGGATGCGGGTGGGAACGTTGCTGGGCCCTGGCCCAAGCAGCAGCCTCTCTGGCACAGCCAGGGGTCGAAGCAGCCCCTGGGGTGGAGGGACGTGGAGCAGGCTGGTCATAGTGTGCCTTGCTATCCCCAGGAGCCGAGCCCGGAGGAGAGGAGCAGTGGAGGCTGCTTGTGCAGCACCCAGCACTGCAGCACAGTGCATCCTGTGCCAGCAGTGACCAGCTTCCCTGTGGACCCTGACCCCAGGGCTCAGGGCTCCCCCACCAGCCTGGACTCTGCCCCTAGCCACCTTCTTGTCCAGTTAATGTGTGACCACCACCCTCCCTACTGCCTCAGCCCCCTCATTTTGGGGATCCCCCCTTGCTAGTGCTGCGTGGGGGGTTGCTCCCCAGACATGCCAGCCTCTAGGACTTGCAAGCACCCACACAGCCCCTGTCCCCACAGCCCCCAGGACACCGTGGATGATGGTTCCCATCACCATCCCAACAGGTGGGACTCCAGCTTCCAGATATGAAGCTCCCATGCCATGAGATTGTTGCCCTGGGACTGGCCCAGCACAGCCACCACAGTCATCATTTACAGCACAAACCTCTGTGAGACAGGTCTCCCTGGCCAAGGACCTGCCTTGCAGAAGGACACCTGGCCAAGTGACAGGTCCAGGAGTGGATCCCTGGCCAGAGGAGCAACTCAGTGAGCAAAGCTCTGGGCTGGTGATGGCGATTATAGGGTTGGTGCTGAAGGCATTGGGGGCAGGCCCGTGGGGCTGGTGTGGTGCCAGGCAGGAGCACTTGTGCCCAGGCAGGCAATGCTCATCTCTGAGAGGAGCTGGGAGCTGGTGTGGATGACACCACATGATGGAAACCACAGTTAACCTGGGGACTGCTGCCCAGTCATCATCTACTGAAGTGAGGACCAGGTCCTGAGAGGTCTCACAGCCCCTCATGCTGTGTCCCAGCCATGTGTTCCTCTGGCTGAAGGACTCTCAGCTGTCAGGATTGCTTCTGGATGCTCGCAGCATGGCCGAAACACTCAGTTTCTAAAACACTGGCAGGAGAGACCCCCTGGGACCCACGGGTGGTGGGTAGGCAGAGACCTCTCTGCTGCCCGCCCTCCAGGGAAACTCGGGGAAAGGCTGGGGCAGGGAGGGGACGTGTGTCTTCATGGTTGGCGTGGCAGGGTGAGGGAGGATGCGCTGCTGGAAACAGCTGGCGGCAAAGGCGTAATCTTCTTTCTGCCCTGGGTCCAAATTCCCCCGCGCAGATGGACAGGGAGCCAGCTGTGGTAATTGGGGGGGCTCATCGGCCCGGAGGGGTGAAGCAGCTCTGCACTGGAGCTGGATCCTGGCTGCCTGGCTGCCGGGGCCTGCGGGAAGCCCTGGAGGGGCCCGGCATTTTGCGGGGGGGGCCAGGGTACCCCGGCCGGGGGAGCCGGGGATGGGGGTGCGGTTGCCAAGCGACGGTTGCCGGGAGACGCGGAGGCTCCGCCCCTCCCCGCGCCCTTGCGGCGGTTCCGCAGCGGGGACCGGGGGGTGAGGGGGGGGGGGGGGGGGATGCGCTGACGTCACCGCTCCATCCCCGCCGGTCCATCCCCCCCCCCCCTTCCCACCCCCCCCACCCCCCCGTTCTCCCGGGCGGTGGCGACCAACCAGTGCGCGGGGCGGTGCGGGGCGGGGACCGCAAGGGCGGGGCTGCCACCACCCGCACCGGCACCGGCACCGGCACCGGCACCGCACCGCACCGCACCGCACGGCCTCATGCCGGCGCCCCCCCGCCCGCGGCTGAGCGCTGCGCCCTGCCGAGCCGGGGCACGGACACAGGTAGGGCAGGTGGCACCGTGAGCGACCCGACAGCCCCGCCGGGCCCGGCTGGGGATGCGGCAGCGCGGGCGAGGTCCGCGGGAGGGCAGGGCGGGGGGGTTGGGGGTTTCTCTGCGATGGCGGTGCGGGGAGGGCGTGGTGGGGTGGGGAGTGGGATGCGCTGTCCCGGGGGCCCGGAGGGGCGAGGGGCTCTGCGGTCGGCAGCCATTTTGCGGGGCCCCCCGGTGCGGGAGGGTGGGAGGCCGGGCGCGGGGGGGGGGGGGGGCTGCCCGCGGGTCCCCAGCGCAGCAGCCGGCGGGTGCCGCCCTGGCTTCCAGAAGGATCCCGCGGCCCGGGGGGGTGGGGGGGCTTTCCCGGGGATGGGGCGAGGCCACTGCGGCCCCGGCACTAGCCTGGAATGGGGAAGGGGAGGATGCGGTACCTGCAACCCGTGGGAGAGACCCCACGGACCGCTTTTCACCCCGGAGCTGCCCTTGCTCTCCCCTCTAGGGCAGGTGGCTCTGGGCATGAAGCTGAGCCATTTTGCGCCATCGTCATTGTGCTTCAGAGTCAACTGCGGGTTGGAGGGAGCAGTGCGTGCCCCCGCCGGGGCTTGCAGCTGGGAGGGCTGCTGGTGAAAGGCACTGGCAAAGCAGAGGTTCTCGCTTCCCCCGCAAGGATGAGCTGCTGCTGCTAGCTTTGGGCTTGGGGGCAGCTGGGCAAAGGCTGCCATGTCACTACAGGCCAGCACCGATGGCTTCTGGCTGGGGGAGAGGGTGGTCCCTGGGTGGAGGGGCCAGTGCAGAGCCTTGCACTCGGCCACCCTGGCTCCCAGGGAACAGCCCTGCACCTGCCCTATTGTCTTCTTTCTCTGCCTCTTCCTCCTCATTCCCCCTGGGGCAGTGTCCCCTCTGCTGGACTCCATAGACCCCTGTGCACTGGGGGTCTCCTCCCTGCTCAGGTTCCATGCCTCAGCTGCAGGGCTCGAACAGGAAAAGCCAATCATTTCCCCCGCCCAGTTCCCAGAGCAGCCCCTCAGCAGGTGACCTTGGTGGTATGGGGTGGAGGTAGGGGCAGCAGACACGGATGTGCAGGGCTACCATCCCTGCACACTGCTGCTGGCCTCCATTTTGTCTGGGAGGAGGCAGCTGGCACTGGCACAGGTGCTGCCACCACCCCCAACCTCCGTCTGTGTGACCAACTAGAGCTGCAGCCCCAAACTCTGGGGGCTGCTGGGACCTCCCCACCCTCTCTGTGCCCTACCAGGCTGGTAACCCGCTGGAGCTCACTGCCTTCTCTGTGTGGCTTTTCCCTTCTGTGTGTTTTAGTGTGCAGAAGAGAGGATGGAGGGAATGGGAGATGGAGTGCAAGGTGACTCGCTTTTGCAGCAGAGATGGGGAACTGGCTGGTGGTGAGCAAAACCCCTCACCTGCAGCCTGACATTTGCTAACTGCTAATTTAATCCACACTGAAGTTCTCGGGGAACTGCAAATGCTGCCTTAAAGCCATGTCCCCCCATCAGGGCAGGCTGGAGGCAAGGAGGCACAAGGCACGGTGCCTGTGATGGCAGTGTGGACTGGGGGGCTGGATTTCAGCTGGGGATGGGGGTGTCACTTGCCCCTGACCTGTGCTGCCCTCCAAGCCTCTTCCCCACCCATAGGTGCTGCTCTGGGGAAAACTGCACTGTCACAGCCCCGGGCCCTGCATGGGAGGGGAGGTGAACAGGCAGCAGCCACCAGCCTGGGCTGGCAGGCACCGATGATGCCACATCATCAGGGCCAGCTGTCCCCAGGGTCCTCTGTGATCCCTTGAGGGAGGTCCCAGACAGAGCTGGAGGGCCCCAAGGAAGGCTCATTAAACGGTGGCTGTGGCTCAGGAGGTGCAGCCAGACGAGGCGTCCGCCCGTGCCACTGAGGCGACGCGGGGATGTGCGCAGACAAAAGGAGAAACTCGCCTTGGGTTTCCTTTTGGTGCAGCAGCTCTTCATCTGCCAGAGCTGCTGGTGGCCCCAGCAAGGCAGCCCCTGCCCTGTGCTGGGCTCAGGGAATGGGGCCCAGCACTGTTCAAACCTGGTGTCCTGCAGCACCCAGGGGTCAGGCAGCACAGCACGTCCCTTCAGCATCTTTAGGGCAAGAGTTTGCTGCGAGGGGCACTTGGGGACAGTGCTCCTTGTCCCACTGGTCACCTGCAGGTCACAGCAGGAGGGCTGCCAGTTGGTAGCCCTCAGAGTTAAGAGAGCTCTCGTTAGCTAATCTCTGCTCAATTAATCTTAGCTGATCCAGTTAATCATGGCTCTCTAGCCCTTTCGGCTCCTCACCCAGGGCTGGTGGGTGTGCCGTTGGGGATGGGCAGAGCACGGCAGGGCCAGGGTGAAGAGATGCTCTGCAGAACTGGTTGCCAGGTCTGGACCTGGCACTGCGGCCCTGGGGTCTCTGCTGTCCTCCTCTTCCTCCCTTGTGTGTGGAGCGGCCCTGGAAAAAGGCAGGGAGGGAGCAGGGAGCGGGGCCACAGTCCTGGCCCACTCACAGTGAAAGGTTAATAAGCGGCTTATTGAATTTCTCTCGACGGCGGATTAAGCAGGCGGTGGCTGAGTGTCCCCAGGCAGAGCGAGCTGGTTGGGCTGGAGCTGCCCTCCTGCCCTGCCTGCCCCTGCCCTGTCTGCCCACAGCCTGGCTGCTGCAGAGTGTCTTCTCTCTCTCTCTCTCTCTCTCTCTCTCTCTGCAGGATGCTGAGCACCTGTGGCCGGTGATGGCTGGTGGTGCTGCCACTTGGCCTGGGCTGCAGGCTGAATTCCTCCCCGCAGCCGAGCCAGGAAAACAAAGAGGCTGGGGAAGGGGCTGTGCAGGGGCTGCCAGCCCCGCCGGGGGTCCTCGTGCCACTGTGGCAGAGATGGGTCTAGAGAGCTGCAGAGGAGCAGGAGGGAAGGGGTGTGTTGCCAACTGAGGAAGCTGAAGGAAATGGACGGAGACAGAAAATGGAGCCGAGCTTGCGGCTGGCTCTGCAGCAGGGAATACCTGCAGGGAGAGGAGCCCACGCTGCTGTGCTAGGCAAGCCAGATGGCTCCCTGGAAGTGTGCTGGGATGCAGGCAGTGGCATGGCAGGGCGAGGGGAAGGGTTCTGCCAGTGAGGAGGGGGCTTCTCTCAGCCAGCAAGGGTGGGCTACTGGTTTGGGGTGAAGCAGGACCCCCTGGCAAAGGAGGGCAAGCAGCCGTGAAGGGCGTGGAGCAAGACAAGGCACCCAAAAAAGTGGGAGAAAGGAGAAACCAGAGCTTCTTCAGGGCTGGAGAGGACTGTGAAGGGAGCAGAACAGGGGTGGTAGGGAATGAGGGCAGGGTCTGAAGCTGCCTGTGGCAGGCAGCAGCCATCCCTGGAGCTGGTGGGGTCACTGATGGGTGTGCTCTTCCAGTGCCAGTGGCTCTTGCCGAGGGCTGTGCTGCAGGGTGGGAGCCTGGGGACCCCACCCTGGGAGCTGGAGAGACTGCAAAGCTGGGAGGCAAGAGCTGCCCTGGCTGTGGAGGAGGAGAAGGTGGGGTGTGACATGGGCAGTTGTCAAGTGCTGTGTGGGGTTTGGCCCAGCAACAGATCCATTGTCCCTGAGTGCCAGCAGTGCCACAGGGTGGGCCAATGGCCTCATGAAGGTGCAACCCTTCCACCCAGGAGTATATCCCATTGTTTCATGGGAAAACCAACTTTTTTGTTCCCCTTTGGCAAGGAGCCCTGTTGAATTTTTTCCTTTCTCCACCATGTGAAAAAGTAGCAGAGCGAGAAAGGCAGAGGCCCATTGGTAAGCAACAGCCTGCTCACTAGCTCAAGCACTCAATGGTGATGTTAAACACCTGCTTAAAATAATCTGCTTTCAAAACAAATCTCAAGAAGGCCTGAGACCAAATGCTTGAACTCCGCAGCTGGTGGGATTTAAGGGTGTGATTGCTGGCTGAGCACAGTGGGAGCTCCAGGGCTGTCCCAGTGAGGTGTTAGGAGGAGGGTTTAGGGACTCATTAATGAGAGCAGTCCCATCCTCCTCCTGCTGTCAGGGACGCAGGCTCACTTTTAAAACATAAGAAGCATTTTTGAAAAACAGCACTGAGCTTCCAATACCTCCTGGCTGTGAATTTTCCACTGTGCCATGAATATACCTGCCTCTAGGTATATTCACCCCCTTTGGAAGTGAAACTCCATTTGTCAAACCTCAGTTAGTTTTAAAGCCATCCCCTTCTCTCAGGATGCTTTCCATTCTTTGGATTTTTAAAATATTTCCCCCCGCCCCTTTGTTTTCTACAAATTCAGCTGTATTTTTCATTTCCGTCATGGGGAAACCCATGTCATGTTGACCCAACCTTACTGCTCTGCTTCCTTCAGATCATGGTCTGTGCAACCAGAGGTGTGCCATCGCTCACTCCTCATCTCCTTCCTCCCACAGTGAGCATCCCTCTGGCAAAGACCAGGTTCCAAAAGCCCCGGGGGATTTGCAAAGACCCTTGCAGAAGTCCCACAGGCAGGAGTCCTGCAGGCAGGGATGCTGGAGGAGCTGGTGCCAGCCTGTGCTGTGGGGTGCTGGGTTCATCTTCTGCCAGCCAGCTCAGCATGGGGAGCCAGAGAGCAGGGGATGGGCAGGAGAGGGAACGGATGGTTAGAAGGCAGGAACAGATTTTGTCAGGGCTGATCCTGATGGACCCTGTGGTCAAGGGAAGCATCCTTTTCTGGCCAGTGTGAGGATTAACTGGGACTTGGGAAAGGTGGGTCCGGCTGCGGAGAACCCAGACACCAATGCTGGGATGAGTGGCTGCTCTGGGAGATGCTAGAGAGTTCATTTCGTCTTGTGAGGTTGGTGATGAATAATTTATTAGGAAAGGAGTGGAAAAATGGTGATGAACTGGGAGCTTCAGCTGCCTGCAGTCCCCACCAGCTTGCTGGCTGGTGCTGCTGCTGACGGGGCGCTTCTGCTTTTACCCAGAGCTGAATGAGAGGCAAATACCAGCAGTCAGGCTCAACAGCCATCTCCTTTCTCCGCACAAATGCCATCGTTATCTTTCCCCACCTCCACCCACTCCTGCTGTCCAGTCTCTGCTCTGCTGGGGCTGGAGCGGAGGCAGGAAGCTTGGGTGATGGGCAGGGGGGATGTGGCTTTGCTTGCAGGGGTGGGGAATACCTGCTCAGTGCGGTGGGCACCCTGGGGTGGGAAAACTGCTCCTTGGGGGTCATGCTGGTGCTGACAGCGCCTACGTGGCTCTGTCCCCTGCTGTGGGTGGCCACCAAGTGATGCTGCAGGGTGGTGGAGGCTCTGAGTGCTGCCCTGGGGTAAGGGCAAGGATGTCCCCTGGGACTGAGCAGAGGGTCCTCAAGGGACGAAACAAAATGTCCCATTTTGGGCAGAGGCATTCCCGGGAAGTTGAATTTCAGAGACTTTCCGTGCGCTTTTCCGGCACGGCCCATGAGATGAGGATTGGGATCTGAGCTTTCCTGACTCCCTTTTTTTTTTTTCCCTCCTTGCAGGACAGACTGCTTCCCGCTAGCAGGACCCACCTCTGGCTGGCGTGATGGCGGGAGCCTCCGTGAAGGTGGCGGTGCGCGTCCGGCCCTTCAACTCCCGGGAGATGAGCCGGGAGTCTAAATGCATTATCCAGATGTCGGGAAGCACAACCAGTGAGTGCCCTTGTCCAGGGCAGAGGGGCTCGGGAAAGCTTTGGGTGCTGCTTAGGGCGGGGTGATTCTGTGATACTGTGGCACAGTGACTCTGTGCCACCCCCAGCCCTGCTATCTGCAGCCCCCGCACACCCACCCTCCAGGCCCCTCATCCTGCTGCCCACGCCAGGGGGGCAGGCAGGGCTGCAGGCAGGGCAGGGGTAGGGGCCGGGCTTCAGCCAGCACTTTGCTGACACGGAGGTTTTTCTCCATGAGTGAACAAACCTTTGGCTAATCCCCTTGGCTGGGGAGCTGGGGGGCAGGTATCGGGAGGGCTGTGGTTCCTGCTTCTCCTGCCAACTGGGAAAGGCAGGGGGATGCTGGTAGTGCCGGCTGCCTTCCCCACAGAGCGGGGCCATCTTGGCTTCCCAGAGACAGAGAACCCAAAAATAAAAGTGTTTGGGAAGGTAAGAGCAAGCTTTCCCCTTCCCAGGATTATTTGCAGAGACCCCTGTGAGTACCGGGGTGGGAGAGGTCGTTGTTTTGCCTAATACACTAAGTCTTGTGGGGGGCAGCAGGGCTGGGAGGCTGGAGCAGGAAGGGGTCAGCCCTTCTCTGACATCCTTTTCTCCCCAGATTTCCAGCCACCCCCCTCCATGGCTTCCCAGGCCGTGGCTGCCTGCCTGCCACCACTGCTCTTTGTTCCCCTGGTGTCCCCCCCTTCCTGCAGCCATGGGGACCAGCCTGGGCACCAACACCCCCGTCCCTGTTCCTGGCAGCTCCTGCCAGGATGGCCAGGAAGGGATCCCAGCTTTCATCCTGCAAGGCCATTAATATTCTCTGGCTGGAGCTGTGCATTTGCAGGCTTTAAAGTACAGTGATTATTTTCTCTCCTGTGGGTCTTGGATTTTATCCTGCTCAGTGCTTGCCCACTTGCTATGCTCTGCTGTGCTGCTGGCTCTTCGGGGCAAAGATGAGGGTCATCTCCAGATGTTATCCTCCTTCCTCTCTTGTCTGCATGTCTGTCTTCCTCCCCCTCCCCAGCTTTTGCCAGAGCATCAATATTTTTCAGCAACTTTGCAAAGGCCCTGGGATGCCTGGTCCCAGGAGAGAAAAAAAGCCACCAGTGGCATCCACTGGAGGGAAATAAATGGGAATGAAAGGGGCATGGGGAGAGCTTCCCAGCTTGGGGATGGGAGACTCTCTGCTCTTGATGTCCTCCCTTCTCCCCTGTGTCCCATTCTCCAGCCTGTTGGACCAGCTGGGTGGCTGCAGCTGGGATGCTCTGGAGCCACTCGGTGCCATCCCCAGCTGCTTCTCTGCCCTGTGCCCAGTGTGGGCTGGCACTGGGATGCAGAACAGCTGCCTTGTGTGGCCCCGTCCTTCCTGCTCCTTCTTTTGCCTTCGTTGGACTCATTTTTGGGGAGTGATGCTTCTGTTCACTCTGGCGAGGATCACCTCTGCAGGGAAGAGTCAGACCTGAGCCAAGAGCCAGGGGGCTGGGTGGCATGGCAGAGCTGCCAGGTGAACCCCAGAGGCCACGGGAGATTCTCTACCTGACTTCTTGCATGGCCTCCTGTCACTGTTTAGACTTATGTGGGGAAGAAAAGAACAGTTTCCCACACCTCCCCATCCACTTCTCTTTGGAGTGGCCACTCACATGTCCTCAACACACTGACTGGGCACTGGCCTGGTGGCATTTCAGTCTGGATCTCAGCAGGGCCCTCTAAGTCTTTGCAGCTGTGGGGTGGGCAGTTGTTGTGGGGATGTCACTTTCTAGCCTTTTCTCCTGAGAGAGCAGCTAGTAACTAGTCTGCCCAGGATGTGAGAGGCATCTGGAGCATCTGAGTCATGCTGCCTCCAGTGGGCAGGCAGGCAGGGAGCCAGTACCCAACCCCTCTTTGGTGCTGGAGCTGGGCTTCTGCCCACAGCAAGGGGCATCTGTGCAGCACCATGCTGCTGTTTTGCAGTTGGGACTGGATCCTGACCCTGCTTCCCACCCTCCACCTGCCCACCTTGCTGCCTTTGTGGGCCAGGAGAGATGAGTCTCAAGCCAGAAGTGGCAGATCCTTCCACATGGGGGAGGGTAGAATCCATTGTGGCAATGTAGGAAGAATTTGGAGCAGAAAGCATCTGCATCCATAACGCCACAGACCAGGACATCCAGCCTCTAAGGGAGAGGGCTGCACTAGGTCTGGGGCTGCTTGAGAAGGTTCCAGCTTGAATCCTGACTGGGTCTGAGTCCTGGCTGAGCACTGACTGGCCTTGGGGCAGGTCAGACTGGGGCTATGATGGAGGGAGCTCCATCAGCCATGATGCGCTGTGGCCTCCTGGTCCCCAGCTGGAGGCTGCAGGCTTGGGAACTGTGCTGCACTGGCCCACAAGGTCATTTCAATGTCACCTGAAACGGCAGGATCTGGTGATTACCCCACTGGTTTGGGTTTCTTCTGACGCATCTGTTGTTTCTGGAAAAAAAACCAACAACAACAAACCCAACCAAACATCGTGAATGCTCTGGGGGGGAGTGGGGGGAGGAAGCAGGGAGCAAGGAAGAGAAGTGATGCAGTCTCCAATTTCCATGACAACATCCTCTTCACCAGGGGATGAAAAGCAGGCTCTGGTTTCTGCTGGCAGTGTAACAGGAGGCATTAATCACCCTGCTGGGGCTGGGGATCCAGAGGAGAGTGCAGGGGAGGAGAGGCAGGAGCCAGAGGGGGCCTGGGGAGCCCTGATGGGGCCACAGCGTTTCCCACCCCACAGTGCCAGTGAGTGTGGCTTTGGGAACAGCCCCCCAAGCTGTGGGGTGAAGGAAGGTTGTGATCCTCCCATGCTGGTGTCAGGCTCCCATGGGCAAATGTCAAAGCAGGAAGGAGCCTGAGGGAAAGAGTTGTTTCCCCCACACCATGCCCAACAGGATGTTTGAGCAAAGCTCTGCCCTGCTCCCTGGGCTGGTGCAGGCTCTGCTGGCTGTGGCACCCACCACCTGTGCTGGGACTGTTGGGGTTTGGTGGCTCTGGACCCACCTGTGGAACTGGAGGGTCCTGGTCCTGCTTTCCAGGACTGATCCAGACTTCATCACCCTTCTCCCCTTACAAGTGGGATGCACCAATGTGGGGGTACCACAGCTGGCTGGGTGGACTCACGTTCCCATCTGTTTGCCCCTAGCTATCCTGAACCCAAAGCAGCCCAAAGAGACTCCAAAAAGCTTCAGCTTTGACTATTCCTACTGGTCCCACACCACGGTAAGCGGTGGGAGGTCTGAGCCTGTCTGGAGTGCTGGGCTGGGGAGAGGCAGGAGGACCCCCTTGCCAAATTTCTCCTTGTCACCCTCCTCTCTGCAGCCCTCAGACATCAACTATGCATCTCAGAAGCAAGTGTACCGGGACATTGGGGAGGAGATGTTGCAACATGCCTTCGAAGGCTACAACGTCTGCATCTTCGCCTATGGGCAGACGGGCGCTGGCAAATCCTACACCATGATGGGGAAGCAGGAGAAGGACCAGCAAGGCATCATCCCACAGGTACCACCTGGGGAAAAGTTCTTCTACTCCCAGCGTGATGCCCAAAGGAAAAGTGGAGTGGGGGAGGGAAGAGGGGAGAAGGGCCAAGACCCCCTTCTGGCAGGGGACTGAGCAGCCTGGCTCGTCTCTCCACAGCTGTGTGAGGACCTCTTCTCCCGCATCAACGACACGACGAATGACAACATGTCCTACTCCGTGGAGGTAGGCACCCCATCACCTGCCTAGTCCAGCTCCAACCTCCCACCCAGCTCTGTGAGCCCTGCCAGTGTCCAGATCCCTCTTGGAGGGTCCCATCCCTGGGTGTGGGGTGGGCCTGATTCTGCCCACGTGCTGAGCATCCACACCCAGCCGCTAACCTTGCCTGTGCCCTCTGCTCTAGGTGAGCTACATGGAGATATACTGCGAGCGCGTGAGGGACCTCCTGAACCCCAAGAATAAGGGGAATCTGCGGGTCAGGGAGCATCCTCTTATGGGCCCATATGTTGAGGACCTTTCCAAGCTGGCTGTGACCTCCTACAATGACATCCAAGACCTCATGGACTCTGGAAACAAGGCCCGGTGAGTTGGGGAGCAGGAGATGGCCAGGATCTGGAGAGCTTGCAGATATCTCCAGAAGGTTAATTTCCTTGCTTTGCTGGTCTGACTGCTCCAGAGGTGGCAGTCCCCTCCTTTCTGAGCATTGAGTCTCCCTCACTTATTGTCACCTTACTGCCTTCCTGCTCTCAAAAGGCCCTGCAGCCGGCAGGAGAAAGCCTGGGTTCTTCCCAGAGCCCTCTCATGTCCTCCAGAGCCCTCTCATGTCCTCCAGACTTACCTTCCCATCGTGTACTATGTCCTGAAATGAGCCCTGGCCCCAGCACCAGCCACTGCAGTGTCCCCTGCAGTGTCACACCTCCCTGTCCTCTCCCTGCAGCACAGTGGCTGCCACCAACATGAACGAGACCAGCAGCCGCTCCCACGCCGTGTTCAACATCATCTTCACGCAGAAGCGGCACGACGCTGAGACAGACATCACCACTGAGAAGGTGACAGCAGGGTCTCGGGACTCAGGGAAACACACGTGGGCCCAGGAAGGGCTTTGTGTGCTCTCCACAGCACTTGATGGGATGGTGCAGCCCGAGGAAGGGGTGAAACAGGATGGAGATAATTTGCTGGGCTTATGGTTCCTGGAGGGACCGGCCCCTGGACAGGACAGTTGAGCTGGTGCCCTTCAGCCCTGCCTTGCAAGGATGTTAGTCCTGCTCCTGGCCAGATCCTGGCAAGGATGACCCTGCAGAGCCCACGTCTGCCTTCAGAGCAGTGTTATCTCAGAAGAGATCGTAGCTTCCTCCTTGGCTCTGTGCTGGGGCCTGGTACTGTGCCTGGCAGGGCTCACAGCCTTGGCTCTGCCTGCAGGTCAGCAAAATCAGCCTGGTGGACCTGGCAGGGAGCGAGCGAGCTGACTCCACTGGTGCAAAGGGCACAAGACTAAAGGTGAGAGCTGGAGGTCCCCTTCTGCTGGTGGCAAGGCCATGTCCTGCCCCCTCATCCCCAGCTGTTGCATCTCCTTTCCTTGCCTGGCTCCTTGCCCACTACACTGCCAAAAATCCTCGCCCACCTTTTGTTTGAAAGCTGCCCAGTGGCAGTTCCACTGGGGTCCACGAGTCCCACCTGGCAGGTGCTGGTTGCCCAGGAAGACCAGCTGCTCGTTGCCCACCCTGTATTGGGACCTCCCCATCCTCCTGGTGCACCAGTATTGAGCACCCCTCTGAAATGGGGTCTGAACATTTGGGCTTTTCTTCTCTCCACCAGGAAGGAGCAAACATCAACAAGTCCTTGACCACACTGGGGAAAGTCATCTCTGCCCTGGCTGAAATGGTGGGTAGCTGGAGCCATGGATGAGTGGGGGCACTGCAAGGGAATGGGATGGGCACAGCAGGGATGGGCTCAGCCCTCAGGGATGGAGCATCCCAGATCTGAGGGACAGGCGGACACATCCCAAGCTGTCCTGGTGGCTGGGACGAGCTGGGTTGGTGAGGCTGCTTGTCTCCCTGGGGACCTGCACCTGCTGCTCTCTGCCTGGGGGACGGGAAGCTGTTGTGAGGAGGGGAGCAGCTCACTTCAACAGTCTCTCTGCTTTCTTTGCAGGATTCGGGGCCAAACAAGGTTGGTGTCCTGGCTGGGCTGGGGAATGGGGGGTTGATTTTTAGCATGGGTGGTTGAGGGTGGGTTTCAGGGTTTCATGCTTCTCCTGGGGGCTGGCAGAGCCCTCAGCACCCTCCTCGCTGTCCTCACTGTGTGGCTCTCAGTGCTTGGCATTAAGCACCTAGCCTGGTCCAGGCAGGGTGTTCCATAGGCAGCATCTGTGGAGCTGAGCAGAGCTGCCCAAGGTGACAGTGGCCAGGCAGAGCTCTCCTCCTCTGAGTCCCCATGGCTGGGGACTGGCTGTCTCCTTCCCTTTGAAGTGAGCAGGCAGCCTGACAGCCCTTCCCTCTGCTCTCCATCCCCTAGAACAAAAAGAAGAAGAAGACTGATTTCATCCCCTATCGGGACTCGGTGCTGACCTGGCTGCTGCGGGAGAATCTGGGTGAGGACACGGGTGGGAGGTACGGGCTGGGCAGCAGGCATGGCCGCCAGCATCTCCCTGATGCAAGGGTATCTCTCTGGGCAGGGGGCAACTCCAGGACAGCCATGGTCGCTGCTCTCAGTCCTGCTGACATAAACTATGATGAGACCCTCAGCACCCTCAGGTAGGAAGAAGTATCCTTGTCCCCCACAGCCCCTGCAACCCGGGCGATGCCACGTGCTCTTCTCACCTCTGTAGCAACCCTGGCTGGGGGGGGTGCTGTGGAGGGACCTCAGACATGAGGCCAAAGGGTTGTCCTGGTGCTGGGATCCTCCAAAGGGTCACTTTGCTGGAAGGGTTTAGGGGCCCTGCTTGCCCAGCTGCTGGAGGTTTTGCCCCCTGCTGCTGCTGAGGGCTCTGTCCTGCCCTAGGTACGCTGACCGTGCCAAGCAGATCCGCTGCAACGCTGTCATCAACGAGGACCCCAACAACAAGCTCATCCGGGAGCTGAAGGACGAGGTGGCCCGTCTGCGTGACCTTCTCTATGCCCAGGGCCTTGGGGACATCATTGACAGTAGGTACCACCTGGTGCTCTCTGGCAGAGGCTCCAGGCAGAGGCAGGCTGGAGTCCCTCCTGCCCGTGGGGCTGATGTCTCCCTGCATCCTGCTCTGCCAGCCGGGCAGCAGCACCCTGCTGCTGAAGAGTGGTGGGGACACCTCCAGCAACCCCCTGCCTGTGCGTTTGCAACCCCCAGCCCACTCTCTTAAGTAAGAGGAGCTGCTTTACACCCAGCAGACCTCTACTTCTTCCCCTCCACCTCCTGTCTTCAGCATTCCGTGCCCAGCAGAGGTGCCAGGAAGATGTTCCCAGGGCTGAGCCCACCCACGGTCTCTCCTCCATGTGCTGTCAGAAATCCTACTGAGATGAACCCACTCTTGTTCTATTCTCTCTGTCTTACCCCCACTCCCTGCCCTCTCTCTCTCTCTTAGCCCATCCTGCTGCAGGAGGATCCAAATGTGTGTATTCCCCATCACTGGTACTCTTGCTTCATGGCTTTTGGGAGGTGTAGGCTGTGCCCAGGGGCACCTGTGCAGCATGGGGAAGGGCTGCTGGAGCCGGCCCAAGCTCATGGAGAGGTGCTTGCCCTCTCGCTGGCTGTTCCCAGGGAGCTGGTAAAGGGGATGGTAGCAGGGTCACGCTTAGTGCCTGGGCTTGGGATAGCACTTAGAGGGACCAGCATCCTCTGCTGTGCTGAGGACTTGATCCCCACGGGGACTCCTTCCTCCCTGCTGTTGCAATGTTTGCTGTCGCTGCTGCTGCTTCTGCTGGCTCTGGGGCGTGTCGGGACTGGAGCCTGGCATGGCACTGGGGCGGGCTGGCACGCTGCCCTCCTGATGGAGGGGGATGTGGTGATGGCCAGGAGGCTTTTCCCTGTGGATAAGCTCTGTCGCCCCATCCTGCCCTGGGCCAGGCAGTGCAGCCGGGCAGTGGTTGAGCCCGGTGAGGAGATGGGGACCTGGCCCTTCCCCTCCTAGCTTGGCTCCCCCAGCTGTGGGCTGATGGAGATGGCTGACTAAGGCTGCACACACAAACCTGTGCCCACGCCCTGCAACTTCTCTGGGCTTGAGGAGCATCTCTGATACTTAGGTCCCTTTGCTGTGGGGTTTGGTGGCAGCTGATGCTGGGGGTGTCAGCAGGAAAGTGCCACTGCCTGTAAGGGGCATGGTGCCACCCTGCCCTCACTTTGCTCTCTCTGGCTTCCTGGCCAAGGTGCTGCTCCTCCTGCTCTGTCTCCATGACCCCTTTGTAGGGCAGAGGGCCACAGCCTCTCCTCCCCTTCCTTTCTTATTCTCTGTCTCCAGATCCAGCTAATCTGGGACAGCAGGGCAAATACAACAACCTGGGCTGTGTCAGTAGGAGGATGACAAGGGCATGCTCTTGGGGAGGAAGGTTGATCCCGGACCTGATGGCTGCAGGATCTGGTGTTGCAGAAAAGCATCCCTGAGAGCCTAGGAAGCTTCCAGGGCTGTTAACACAGCTGCTTCCCAAAACAGCCCTGTGCTCCTGGGGGACTGCCTGGGCTGAGGGAGAGATGCCTGTGCCCTTGCCCTGCTGCTGCCTGTGCCACTGTGCTGTCGTCTGTGCCTTTTCCTTGTAATTCCTGGCTTTCTTCTTGCCACACCCAGCCGCTCTTTTTTTTTTTCCCTCCCCCCCCCAACAGCTTTTCTTGTCTCTATCTTTCTCTCTCTATTCCTCTCTGTGTGTCTTCCCCTGGCCCATCCCTCCTTCCCTGCCCTGTAGATGTGTCCGACTTTGAGAACAATAATGATGCTAGAGGGGGAGAGCTGAGTCACCGCCCTGACAATCTCTCCACAGTGACCAATGCCATCGCTGGGATCAGTCCCTCTTCCTCCCTGTCAGCCTTGTCCAGCCGTGCTGCCTCTGTTGCCAGCCTCCACGAGCGCATCATGTTTGCTCCGGGCAGTGAAGAGGCCATCGAGAGGCTCAAGGTGAAGAGGCCAGTGCCCAGCAGGACAGAGGGGCTCAGCTCCTGTGCTGAGGCTTGTGGAGGGGGCTCAGTGTTTTCTGGAAGCCCATGAAGGGGGGGATGCTCAGGTGAAGCCATGCTTGGGTGTGCTGTAGCAGAGCAGACAGACCCAGAGCTGCCCAGTGCTCTTGACTGCTGGATGGGAGAGGGCTTGGTGTGGTAGGGTCCACCTGCTGCTGCTGTCCTCCTTGTGGGGTGACTGTTCTTTTGTCCTGTGGGATGGGTTCTCCTGGCTCAGGATGGGTGCTCCCAGCCCAGCATGGTGCAGAAGTGGGCTGGCAGCAAGGGGATGGAGAGGCTGGTCTTAATGCCTTGCTCTTTGAAGATGGGGATGATGGAAAGACATGGGTGACATGCTGCTGTGGCTTGTTTAAACCACCCGAGACTGGGACCAGTGTCCTGCTGCAGCATGCAGGCAGGTCTGTTGCCTGTAGGACACTAACCCCCTGCTAACCCTACCCTTGCTAGGAAACCGAGAAGATCATTGCAGAGCTGAACGAGACGTGGGAAGAGAAGCTGCGGAGGACAGAAGCGATCCGGATGGAGAGGTAGGTGGGGTTCCCCAGTCATGTCTCCTCCTCTGCACTTTGCCTAGAGCAGTTCAGCTCCTGGGGGCACCCAGGCTGCTTGACCAACCAGCTGTACCCAGACTGCCCCCCTGGGCACCACAGTGCCCTCCATGCTAAGCAGGCACGGATGTCTTCTGCTTTGAGAAACCTCCCTGAGGCACAGAGACAGAAAAAGGAGGTTCTAGGGCTGCGATCCATGGGGCAAACCCATGGGCTTGAGTCCCCTCTTGGGCTTGTCTAGTGCCAACTCCGGGGACTCACGTGGCTTTGACAAGTTCTTCTTTCCCTTGTTCTTTCAGGGAAGCATTGCTGGCTGAAATGGGGGTGGCCATGAGGGAGGATGGAGGCACCTTGGGTGTTTTCTCTCCTAAAAAGGTAGGATCATCTTATTCTCTTCTTCCCCTGGCAAATGAGGGGTTCGTACCCCTGCAGCTCCCTTCCAGCCAGCCCCAGATACTCCACTAGCCTTTTCTTGTCTCTGAAACCTATGGAGGAAATCCCAGTGTTGGCCCTGCTGGGTGTGAACATAGGTAGATACTCCTGACTAAACATCCAGCCCTCACTGCGTGGATGATGTCCCCATTCAGGTGGGGCTTTGGTGATGATGGCTGTGTTGGACTTCAGTGCCAGCTTATAAATATCCATACTTTGGGGTATTTGAAATTGCTGCCCCTGAAACTGGTAAGTCCTTGCCGAGAAATGTGGGTGCAGAAATATTCCATAGTCTTCATTGCTTGTAGCATCCTGGACAGTATTTTCTAAGCAAAACACTGGCTGTGTCCCAAAGAGTTTGGGTGCCAGCAATCTCTGCCAAGTACCAGTTACATCGATCACTGCGCCTCACTCATCTGTGTAACCATCATGGTAGTGACATCCAGTTCACAAGCCCAGCCCTGGTGAAGCGTGCAGAGCAGCGTTGGGCGCTGAGGAGCAGGCACCTGCTGGTAGGACCAGGTCATGCTTGCTTAGCTGTCCCACCACACTGAGGGATGCTTTGGGGGCTGCCCCAGCAGCTGATGCTGGTTGACTTGGTGACACTCGGTGATGGAGCCCTCGGGACCTTCCCCTTGCATGCCTTGGTGTGGCTCTTAGGACAAATTTCTGCAGTGTTGTCATTGTTTCTCACCTTTGTCTCAGCTGCTGCCTGTTAGGACCACAGATCTCTGTGTAGAAAGCATAGGGGTTTATTCCCCAAAGCAGGTTGGTCTCAGAGGTTGGGCATTGCTGTGGTGGTCTTGGTGCTTCCTTGCTCTTCAGCTGTCTGGGGGGTGGAAACTGACTTCTGCAGTGGCTGGCAAGAAAAGCTAGGTTTATAGCATGCAAAACCCCTTTTTGCTAAGGGCAAAGCAGGACAGGACTGTGGTGTCCTGCTCTGTGCCATCGCTGGGCTGGTTACGCTTCCAAGGAGCTTAGTGGAAGGTAGAACACCTGCCTCCTACTAACCAGCCTTGCAAATCTGGAGAAAAACTGCAAGCTGAAGAAGTCTCAGTCTGTGGGGCTACATGTCTGCCTAGAGGGGCCTGAGCTTAAATGCTGTGGCCAACTCATTCCTGCCAGCCACCATGGAGAAGAGCCTGTGTTTCCCTTGACCTCCAGCTCTCCTGCACTGTTTGGAGTGAGTCTGTTCTATCAGCCAGGGCGTGTAGAACTGTCATGACAGGAAAACCTTTGCATGCTGGGTGTCAGTGGGCTGATGAGATGTTCCTTATGGTCTCTGTTCTTATTTTTGGGCAACTTTAGAACTTCATCTGCTGATACTGCCGGGACTGACGGTGCAATCACAGCAGCTCGTGATGGGGTGGGATAAGCTAGCTGCAGCCAGAGAGGTCTGGCTGGGGGAGAAACTTCCCTCTCATCAAGAGCAAGTGGTTTTTGACCCAGGGGAATAGCTGTTAGGAAGGAGACCAGGTAGTGAAATTCAGCCTGGAGATACAGCTTCAGGTCTCGGTTGAGCCTCTAGTCTGGAACCTGCTCTTTTGGGTGCTTCAACTGTCCTTGTACCATCAGTGGAGGAAAACAGGCACTTGTAGTTCCTCTCATCCTACACCAGCTGTTGCATGGGATGTGTCTCTGCCTCAGCTACACTGTCCACAGCAGAGCTGGAGGCTACAGTGAGGCAAGGGCCCATGGACATGCAGCACAGGCGAGCAGAGTCCCACTCCAGGAGACATAAGCCATATCAGGGATTCCCCATGGGAAGTGTTCAGCTCCATGCTGGGCCTGTTTACAAAGTGGATTGTCAAAGGCAGCCAGGGTAGTGCCCAGGGTGCAGTGCTTTGAGGAGGAAAGCAAGTCAGCATGTGGAGGCAGGTCATCCTCATCCCAGCTGCTTGGCTCTCTGCAGTCCCCTTGAAAACTACCTGCCTGGGTATGTTGTCCTGGAGCTACAGAAGGCAGGAGAGCCCATGCAGGGGCAGCCTGAGGTGCTGCTGAGATCCCAGCTCCCTCGGGAGCATCCCTCTGCACCCAGGTGGGCAGGGTGCACCGAGGTGACTCCTTGTTCATCTCTCCCAGACACCCCACTTGGTCAACCTGAACGAGGACCCGCTCATGTCTGAGTGTCTTCTCTACTACATCAAGGACGGGATAACAAGGTGAGGGCCAGGTCCTGTGGAACAGTGGCAGCCTAACCCATATCTCAGTGCCTGACTTGCCTGGGTTGGCAGCAGGGTGACAGCTGTCCCTGGTCTGAGCACTGTTCCTGGGTCATCCCCAAAGTGCCATAGCCACGTGGGGAAAATGTATCTGCCTGGCAATCTGGCATTGGTCCTGCTGTGCACCATGGGCTGCTCCTGTCAGCCCCAGGGGTGGTTTTGGGGAGAGGGTCAGGGGGGGCTGCTTTGAGGAAGGATCAAGCTGTGTTTTTCCTTGGCAGGGTTGGCCGGGAAGATGCAGAGAAGAGGCAGGACATTGTTCTCAGTGGGCACTTCATTAAGGAAGAGCACTGCCTTTTCCGCAGTGACACCAAAACCGGTGGTGAAGGTATTCCTTATCTGGAGGGACTCCACTTCCCCAAGGGACCTCAGACCCTCTCTGTGTCCCCAGCATCTGTCCCCAGCCGAGGTTCCTGCCCTCCTCATATTAATGAGGCTCTACCACATGGCTGTGGCCTCTCTGGGCCTCCAGAGCAAGCTACAGCCCTCACCTAGCTGGGAGGGAAGCTCATGCAAGGCACATCGAAGCTGCCGTGGTGAGGCCAGCCAGGGAGATCAGGGTGGGAGGGAGGAGCAGATTGTAGATGATTCCCCCAACCAAGATGTGGAGCAGAGCCCGCGCCACAAACCAGCAGGAACCTGGGAGTGAACAGGCTTTGGAAGATGAGCCTGGGGAGGCTGGAGATACGTGCTGGAGGCTCTGATTTCCTCTCACATCCAGGCTCCAGCTGCTTTTAGTTCTTGGGACTGCTCTGATTAACATGAGCTTGGCTGAGCCCCATCGGTTTTCCAGGGTGGGGATGATGCTGATGGGTGCCCTGAGTGCCCCTCACTGTGTCCCTGGAGTGCTGAGTGGGGCAGCTCTCCCCTTCTGAGGCTGCAGGAGCAGTGGAGCAGGAGATGCAGCATTTATCCCTCTGCATCCACCTTACCTATGCTCCCTCCCTGCCCTTTCCATCGTGCCTGCAGTGATAGTGACCCTGGAGCCCTGTGAGGGTGCTGACACCTATGTGAATGGCAAGAAGGTGACAGAGCCCAGCATCTTACGCTCAGGTGGGTCCCCACAGCTGCTCTAACCAGCCTCCTTCCATCTCCTGGGGGCCCTGCACGTTGTCCCACGTTAACCAATGCCCTTTCCTCCCCCTCCACCCTGAATGCATCCCTGTAGGAAACCGCATCATCATGGGGAAGAGCCACGTCTTCCGCTTCAACCACCCCGAGCAGGCTCGGCAGGAGCGGGAGAGGACCCCGTGTGCTGAGACCCCTGCGGAGCCTGTGGACTGGGCTTTTGCCCAGAGGGAGCTGCTGGAGAAGCAAGGCATCGACATGAAGCAGGAGATGGAGCAGCGGTGAGGACAAAGGGGCTGGGGCGATGGGGAGTTGGGGACCCACCTCCAGGTTGGTCATCCTCTCCTTCCCCGTTCCTTCCAGGCTCCAGGAGCTGGAGGACCAGTACCGGAGGGAGCGGGAGGAGGCAAATTACCTTCTCGAGCAGCAGAGGCTGGTAGGTGGTTGGAACCTGGCTCCTTCTCAGACTGCCCAGTCCTGGCAGATGTTTGCCTGGGGTGGCTCTGTGTGTCCTAAAACCAAAGGCAAACCTGTTGTTTCTGGGGTTGTCCCCGTAAACACAGATGTAGAGGAGGGAGGAGACTGGGTGGGGGAAAAAGCACTATGTGGCAGCATGGACAAAGGTCACACTTTGTGGGTTGCATCATCCCTCTTCTTGCTTCCCTCAGGACTATGAGAGCAAACTGGAGGCTCTCCAGAAGCAGATGGACTCTAGGTATTACCCTGAGGCAAACGAGGAAGAAGATGAGCCTGAAGATGAAGGTGAGTTCTTGGTGCCACCACAGGGTTTTGATGCTCTCTGAGGGAGCAAGAAGAGTGGACTGTGGGTCCCCTGGGCACCTGTGTGCTGATGTCCTCCTTCCTGGCAGTGGGGTGACTGTTCCTCTTTGTCCCCACAGTGCAGTGGACGGAGCGGGAGTTTGAGCTGGCCCTCTGGGCCTTTAGGAAGTGGAAGTGGTACCAGTTCACCTCCCTCCGTGACCTGCTCTGGGGCAATGCCATCTTCCTCAAGGAAGCCAATGCCATCAGTGTGGAGCTGAAGAAGAAGGTGGGTGCCCGAGGCTCCTCTCTGGCTTGCTGTGGTACCTGTGGCAGAGGCCACGAGCACTGGCAGCCAGGGAAGTGCCAAGAAAGAGGTTGCCAAAGGCACCATGCGGAGCCCAGTGTCCTCCCAGGCGGCTCACTGTCCCCCTCTGCCCTTCTTCAGGTCCAGTTCCAGTTCGTGCTCCTCACAGACACACTCTACTCGCCCCTCCCTCCCGACCTGCTGCCTCCCGATGCTGCCAAGGACCGGGAGAAGCGACCATTCCCCCGGACCATCGTGGCCGTGGAGGTGCAGGACCAGAAGAACGGGGCTACACATTACTGGACCCTGGAGAAGCTGAGGTGGGTGAGCCTTCCCTGTGCTGGGCAGGGCTCAGCTGGCCTCAGCCTGGTTTCTCACTGCTGCCTGCCCCTCTGCCTGCAGGCAGCGCCTGGACCTGATGCGCGAGATGTACGACCGTGCAGCAGAAGTGCCTTCTAGTGTCATCGAGGACTGCGACAACGTGGTGACGGGTGGAGATCCTTTCTACGACCGCTTCCCCTGGTTCAGGCTGGTGGGCAGGTGAGCGCTTCGGCTCCTTCTAAGTGTGGCTGGGACTGGCAGACAGCCCTGCTGGCTCTGCTGGGTGCAGGGCATTCGTCTCCCCAGAGAGCAAGGCCATGGGAGCAGGTGTTGTCTCCCTGGTCCTGGTCAGGGCCCACCTGGCCTGTGATGGTTTTTCTCCTCGTTGGCTGCCGGGACCCCGAGGGACCTGCTGCTGGCAACGCTCCTGCTGCCTGCTGTAACCCAGTGCTGTGGGGCACGGGCTTGTGGTTTGCCACTGGTGGGGGAGGTGGGAGGCCGTGGCTGTCCAGCAGGCTGAGAGCTCATGCCATCTTGACCTCCATCCTGGTGGGCACACGTCCATGTGCACGCGTTGGTGTCCCAGCATCCGTTTGTACGGTACGTGCCGCGCGTCGCCGTGCGCTTCCCGCACGCTGGTTGGAAGGGTGCAGTGCCAGCAAGGTGGACGGGGCACCCTGGAGAAGGGGTCTGCCCTGGCAGGCAGGGGGAGCAGAGGGCTGAGCTGCCTGCCCCAACCAACCACACCTGCCACAGAGGCACCCCCCCCTCCATGTCACGGCACATGGAGAGATTCCCTTTGGTGGTGGGGGGGTGGCAGTGAGCCTCGTGCCACCCGCTCTGTCCCTGTGCTGCCCACCAAGCCAGCAAGGGGAATCCCCACCGTTTGCACCAGTTCCTTGGGTCACTCTTTTCTCCACCCTTCACAGCTGACAGCCATTGGTGGCTTCTTTTAGAGACACACCAGACGGGCAGGTCTTTTATTTCCCAACATCCCTTGGTTTAAGCAGAAAAAAAAGCCCCACCCCGAAACCCAACCAAGAAAAACAAACAAACAACAAACCAAACAACACAACACCCAAAAATGCAAAAAATTCCTATTCTTGCTCTCTCTGTTTGGAACAGCTGGTGTTAACCTGTCTTCTATCTTGTTGTACTAACCTTAGTTCAGATATCTCTGGCTGCAACAGCTCTCCTCTTTTCAACACATGCATGAGCGAGCGCATGGCTGATCTCACCCCCTCCCCTACCTTCTCGAACCCCGACTCCGACATCACCGAGCCTGCTGACGAGCAGCACCAGGGGCAGGAGGAGGAGGAGGAGGAGGCGGAGGACCTGGAGGAAGACATCTTTCCGGAGTGCCCGCTGTGTGATGGCCGGGATCCGTTTTACGACCGCTCCCCCCTGTTCAGTTTAGTAGGAAGGTTGGTGAGGTTTTAGGAGAGCATGCCGGGAAGGAACTAGCTCTTTCGCATGAGGGAACTGCTTTCGGACACAATTCCCACCTCTGGGGTGTCCTGGAAGAACAGGGGGTGGCCAGCTGGCTGGGATTGCTGCTGAGCCCGGGGTGCCTGGTGGGGCAGAGAGGTGCCCACTGAGGTAGGGCTGTGAGGAGCACAGCAGCAGTAGGAGATAGCAGGGGAAGGTGAACCATGCCAGCTCCACTGGAGACCCTTTTAGGCAGGTCCCTCTTTGGGGCAGCTCCTGAGAAGGGGAGCTGTGCCTCTGGCACTGAAGGAGCTGGGGAGATGCACAGGAGTCTTGATCCTGAGCATTCCTGTCCCAGGGAAGGTCACCTCCCTGGGTCACCCTGTGGTGCCACTGGCTGGGGACACACAGGCACTTGAAAGGCTGGCATGTCTGTGGCACTGGCTTGGCCATCCTGGCTGCATCAGTCAGCGGGAGCCTCTTAGGATGCAGAGGCTTGGATGTCCCCAGGGAGCTGAGGGAGTGAAGCTGAGCGGAGCAAGGGGGGAGCCAAGGGCAGGAGGAAGAGAAAGGCTCTGTAGAAAGGAGCTTTTTCTCTTCTCTCTGTACCCAGTGCCTGGCTTGGGGCCATCCCTGCCAGTTTGGTACAGGAGATGTTCAGGGAGGTTGTGGGGACCCGGGTGCAGGCTCCAATTCCTCCTTGGCTCCAGCTGGGAAGAGCTTTGATTCCTCATATCTCTTGGCCACGGGACCTCCCCTGGGCTCTATGAGTCTGGAGAAACCCACCAGCCGCTGCAAAACCAGCTGTGTCGCCAAGCCTGGTGACAATCTACCCATCCCCAAAATGGGATGTGGTGCTGCCAGCTGATCCTGGAGCTCCTGCCCCAGGCAGGAGCCAGAGGGGCTCGTGATGGTTGAACCTCTCCCTGCCAGGGGTGCCCTGACTGGGGTGGAGCTGAAGCTCCTCTTCCTTGGTGTGCTAGAGCCAGGCTTAGCCCTGCCAGGCAGCGTGTGGGCAGCAAGCAGGCAGAGAGAGTGGAGGTGGGGTAAGAGTCCTGCAGCCTCAGACCGAAAGAGCTGGGTTCTTCCCCCTTTTTTCTTTTATTTATTTTTTTTTCCTTTTTTCCATTAAAAAAAACAACAAAAACAAGCCCAAAACTCTCAAGGGAACCTCAAAAAATCCCCAAGAAGGCCCTGCAGCAGCAGCCCCACTCTGTGCTGGGGACACGTTCCCTGGAGCTCAGCACCTTCCAACTTCTTTTGAGTCTGCCCTGGGTTTGGCTCCCTGCACAGCAGCTCCGCCGGCCACATTTCTTGTGAAGTGTGCTTGGATTGGTTTATGATTGGATCTTTGTCTTTGATTTTGATTTTATTTTTTTTAAATGATTATATTTTTTTTACTTTATTTTCTTTCTTTTCAGTTTTTTTGGGGTTTTTTTGGGTTTTGTTTCAGTTCTTTTTTAGCTGCTGGCTCTATCTCTCCAAAGCTTTAGCAAAAATTGGGGTTCTTTCACTTTTGTCTTCCTTTGGAAAGGCTTTTCTTTGGTCTGAGCATGCCATCTTTGCACCTCACCAATCTTGTGGTTAGTGTCCCTGCCCTCCTTCCTCTAGTGACACACTTGTCCCCCTCCTCCCTGCCTTCCCCCCCTCTCCCTCCACTTTCCTCCCCTTTCCACCCCTTTGGCTTCAACACCAGCTGCCCTGTGATTTTGGGTGGGTGGATGCACTTTTGAGACCTCCCTGTGGCCACAGGGCTCTGCCCTGGGCATGTGGTCCTGCCAGGAAGCCCTGGCCTGGTCCAGTCACTTGTCCTTGGTGTCCTCTGAGAAGAGATGGGGTGAGGGGGCTGGCAGAAGATGGCAATGGGGCAGCGCCTTTGTTTCCACAACTTGAGTCCTTGGAGATACTTTGGATGGAAGAAGCCTCAAGCAGTGGTTGGAAGTCAATGGGAGTCACCAGAGCAGGGAGAACCTCTGAACTTAGGGGCTTGGGCTGCAAGTGTAGGTCTGGGGCCTCCTGCAAGAGCCTTCTGGGCACTTTTGAGTGCTGTTGGATGTCTGCAAAGATGCCTGTGAGGCTGAGACATCACAAGCAACATTGCCAGCCACCTGGAGATGGAACCCTCACAGGAGCCTCTCAAAGCAGAAGTGTCCTGGCTGGTCCCAGCACCATGCTGCCCAACAATACCCGAAGACAATGCATGTCAAGACACTGGTGGGTGCCCCGGAGAGGGGCACTGGGCACCCTACACTCCCTCTTGCTCAGAGCAGTGCTGCCCACAGGCAAGGGCAGTTTGCTCCTCTGGGCATGGAGCTTGGTGCCAAAGGCTGGGGAGGTGACTTGTGCTGAGGACACAGCACACTGCCCTTGCAAGAGCACCAGGAGGACCGTTGAACGACGAGCGAGCCAGCAGCAAGGTTAAGGAAGACAGCAAGAGGAGGAAAAATGCTTGAGAAAGAGGGAGCTGCAGCCTGGCAGGAGGTGCAGGCAGAGATGTGGTGTGGCCATCATGTTGAACCCCAGCACAGCACCTGGCTGTGGTAGCATCAGCAACCTGGACACCGTGGAGGACAGCAAGAAGGGTCAGATCTGCCACACGGGGAGCGGGCAGCTCCATCCTCACCCACAGAGAAGCCAGCAGTGCAGTCCCTGTCACATGCTGGCGAGTGGCCCGGGACCCCCAAAGCCACACATGAAAAGGGATGGGATGGAGGAGACACAGGCTGCTGATGCCACCAGCTGCACCTGCAGCCCCCCGGCCAGCTGGGGCAAAGGCTTCCTGCAGCCACCAGCAGCTGGTGGGTAGAGCTGGGGCCAGGCTGCCTTCAGCAGGTTCATCTCTGGAGGCTTCTGGCCTCCAGCCAGGACCTTCTCTCCCCTCCTTCAGTCCTGCTGGCCTCTACCTCCCTTGTCACCCTCCCTTCCCTCCTGCCTTGCCCCTGCCTCCCCCACGGTGACTCCTCAGCCACCCGACCCCCTCACCCGAGTCATGTTGCAGCATCTCCTGCCCTAGTCCTCCGGCTCTCCACCGCAGAGACCAGGTCCTCTTCCCTCCCAGCTTCACGGTGGCACCAGCGCAGCCCCCCTCCCCTCCCCGCCCACCACGGAGGTGACAGCTGGAGAGGTAATGCAAGTCCCATCTGCTCCGTGGTGCTGCCTGTGTCCTGCTCCCTGCCCTCCCGGCTGGCCTTGGCTGCCTTCTCTTTTAGTTTTGCTTTGCAGCGCCGCGGTCGCGACCTGAGCGGTGACCTGGGATCCTGGCCGCGCCACCTGCGCCTGGGGACCCACGGGTGGGAGCAGTGACCTCTGTCCCCCCCGTGTTGTGTGTCCTTCCCCATCCACCCCCCCCCTCCCACCCCCCCTCTGGCAGGGCCTTCGTCTACCTGAGCAACCTCCTGTACCCCGTGCCCCTGGTCCACCGCGTGGCCATCGTCAGCGAGAAGGGCGAAGTGAAGGGCTTCCTGCGCGTGGCTGTCCAGGCCATCTCAGGTAGGAGGAGAACCCCTCTAAAATGTGCCCCTTGTGTCCCCTGGCAACCCCCCTATCCCCCCACCCCCCCCGCAACCCCAGCTCACCCCCATCCCTTCTCCAGCGGATGAGGAAGCCCCTGACTACGGCTCTGGCGTGCGGCAGTCAGGGATGGCCAAGATCTCCTTTGATGACCAGTACTTTGAGAAGGTATGGTGGCAGGCAGCTCTTGGTGGGTGCCCGGGGACTAGAGACACCTACCTGCCTTCCTGCCATGCTGGTGCTCCCCCATGGGACCACCAGGCTCCTCAGGGATGCAAGCATCACACTGAAAGGACTGTGCTCCCAGTCTGCCCGGCACCCACCACTGGGGCACCTGCTCTTGCCCATATCCCAGGGGGGATGCTGTGGGGTGGGAGCTGGGGGTCCCACACAAGCAGGACCACCTCAGTGATCACCAGCATCCCTGAGCCCCACTCCTGGTGCAGTTCCAGTCGGAGTCGTGCCCAGCTGTGGGGATGTCACGCTCAGGGACCTCCCAGGAGGAGCTGCGCATCGTGGAGGGCCAGGGGCAGGCCAGCGACACGGGTCCCTCTGCTGATGAAGTCAACAACAATACCTGTGCAGGTGAGAGGGTGCTGGCAAGTGGTTGGGGAGCAGCCCCTCACCCTGGCACCCAGCCTTCTGTGCCTGCCCTGGTATGAGGCTGCTGGCAAGACACTGATGGGGATGAACCCCATACCTTGCTGAGGACCCTCCCCTCCCCACAGTGACTCAAGAGGACCTTCTCCTGGACAGCCCAGAGAAGACTTCACCAGATGGGCCACTAGAGACTGCTCTGGACCACCTGAAGCTGGGCAGCATCTTCACTTTCCGTGTGACAGTCCTGCAAGCCTCCAGCATCTCTGCGGAATATGCAGATATCTTCTGCCAGTTCAAGTGAGCCCCTGGTGCCCACCAAGCCCCACATCTCACATCATTCTCGTATCTGGGAGCGAACACCGGGGAGACCCAGCCACACCACCTCTGAGCCCTTCATGGATAGTTGGGGAGGGGGGCAAAACAAAAGGCTGCAGGGTGAGCCCGTGTCCTTGGCTGGTTGCTGGCAACTTTAATGAGCTTCAGGATGTCTTGTCCCAGCCCAAGTTGCTGGCAGCAGCTGTGGGGGGAGCAGGCTTTTCTCCTGGCCCCTGCCTTCTCTCCCCTCCCTGCTCCAGCATGTCTCCATCCCACAGCCCCCAAGTCACCTTCCTTCCCTCCACAGCTTCATCCATCGCCATGATGAGGCCTTTTCAACAGAGCCCTTGAAGAACACGGGACGGGGGCCACCCCTTGGTTTCTACCATGTCCAAAATGTACGTAACCCCTCTTCTGCCCACACTCCCTCACCCCTGCAGCTGCTGGGGTCTCTGTGGGGCCCTGTTGGCTGGATCTTCTCCCCAGGGGAACAGCTTCCTCCTGGCCTTCCTAGCCCATCACAGACACACAGCTAATCCAAACTTAGACAACCAGGGGGGAAGACCAAAAGCTGCTGCCCTCCCCCTGGAAAGGCTGGGATTTCATAGCAGTGGTCTTGGTGGGGAGAGCATCCCTGGGTTGAGGGGAAGAGGATGGATGAAGGATGCAGGGGATCAGTCAGGCTTGCACCCTCCCACCTCCCCAGTGCTGATGCTGCCTGAATCCCTTTCCCAGCAAAACTGCACTGTCAATGGCTCTTTCTCTTCTAGATTGCTGTGGAGGTGACCAAGTCCTTCATTGAATACATCAAGAGCCAGCCAATTGTATTTGAAGTGTTTGGGCACTACCAGCAGCACCCTTTCCCACCCCTCTGCAAGGATGTCCTGAGGTGGGTGCACCCTGGGCCATCCCCAGCCACTGGGTGCCACAGGGGCACCTTGTGCACCTAGAGAAAGGAGGGGAGAGGGTGGCAGGAGGGGTGGCCTGGGGGTGTAGGTGGGGTTGGTTGGGTGTGGGTGTCCCTCTGGATGCTTTAACCCAGCCAGTTCATTCCACAGCCCCCTGAGGCCATCCCGGCGCCACTTCCCCCGTGTGATGCCACTCTCCAAACCAGGTAGGGGACCTGGCCTCCTGCTCCTCTGCCTCCCCCGTGGTCCCCATGCTGAGTGCACAGTTCCCTTCCCCAGGGGGACCAGTTAGGACCCCAGGAGCACCACTCAATGTACTGCAGGCCAGAGCACCCAAAAGCCCTTGGCATCCATTCCCACAGCCCCTGGCTGATGCAGAGCCTTCATCTCACCTCTGGCAGAGTGGCAGGGAGGAGGTTGCCCACCCTGGATGGCTCAGATGACCACTCAGCCCTCCCATCCCACAGGGGCAGTGGGGCAGCTGCTGTGCTCTGTCTGCCAGACCCTGAACTGTCAGGGTTTGGCTGAGCACTGTGGTTTGTTCTGTGGTCCTCTCAGCAGCACCAGGGCAGCCTCCTTCTAGCCATCCTGGAGGGGCTGTTCCTGAGCAGCTGTCTCCAAGTGGTCCCTGGAGCAGTGCTGCCTGGTTTGGGATGTGTCCATGCCAGGGCTGAGGGCTCAGGTTGTGTCTTTTGGGGGTGGGTGAGGCTGGCTGCTTCCTCCCACTTGCTGCTCTGCATTGGGCATGGGAGAAGGCTTGCCAGTGGTCAGCAAGGTCCCCAGGATGGGGCTGTCCCCCTCTGTGTCCTCCCTGCTGCCTCCTCTGTGTGTCTCCCTGCGGCCCCTGCCTGCTCTGCCCTTACCCTGCATGCTGTCACGGGCCTCATTCCAAAAGTCAGCAGCAAGCTCACCTTTCAAGCTGTCTTTCTGACCCACCACAGTGCCTGCCACCAAGCTGAGCACCATGACTCGGCCCAGCGCCGGCCCGTGCCAGTGCAAGTACGACCTGATGGTCTTCTTTGAGATCTGTGAGCTGGAGGCCAACGGCGAGTAAGTCCTGCTGGAAAAGGGAGGAGGAAGGAGAGGGAGGCAGTGCAGTGATTTGCCTGGTGTTCAGCACCTCCAGGCAGGCTGACAGGGCTCTCTGTCATGCCATGATCCTCTCTTCCAGCTATATCCCCGCTGTTGTGGACCACCGTGGAGGCATGCCATGCCATGGGACCTTCCTCCTCCACCAGGTAATCCCTCCCCAGATGCTGTCGCAGCTCTGGCTCCTGCCAGGAGCTGTGTTAACCACTGCCCCTTCTTTCTGGCTTCATGGGTCTCAGGGCATCCAGAGGAGAATCACTGTCACCTTGGTGCATGAAACGGGCAGCCTCATCCGCTGGAAGGAAGTGCGGGAGCTGGTTGTGGGTAAGCCAAGCCAGGTTGGGTGTGCTGTGAGCAACCCCCAGCCCACCAAGCTCCCAAACATCTTCTCGGGTTGTTCCTTGCCCACATTCCCCCACGGGGCTTTATACCTCATCTCCCCTCCCGCCCTGCAATAGCAAAGTGGCAGCTGCCTGGTGGGTGACACCAGGATGCCACATGGGCAGGACACCTCTGTTCTGACCACCATGTCCAGGAGCTGGACCAGGACCACCAGTCCTGAGTGGCCAACCACTGGGTGGCTGCTTGCCTGTGATGGGAGCACTGCTGGGGGATGCAGCCATGCCCTTGCCCCTGACAGAGACCCTGGTAGGGCCACCTCCTGTTGCCTGAGCAGCGTTCCTGTGCTTGCAGGTCGGATCCGGAACACCCCAGAAGCAGATGAGTCTCTCATCGACCCCAACATCCTGTCCCTGAACATCCTCTCTGCTGGGTACATCCACCCCTCCCAGGATGACCGGTGCGTGCCGCTGCTTCACTTGCTCTTCCCCTGCTGTGATGAGGGGCTTGAGGGGAGAATGGGGAGCCCCTCTTTCCCTTGGAGGGGTTCTCAGCCCCTCTGCAGGGTCCTGCCAGCTCTTTGCTGTCTTGGGGCTTTTCTGGAGCTGCTGAGGGTCTTGGGGTTCAGGGCTGCCAGCCCCCTTCCTCTTCCTCGAGGCCTCTCCTTGCCAGGCTTTGATAATACAGGGAATTTGGGTGGGGGTCCTGCTCTCCAGTGGTGGTTGTGACCACCTGGTGCAGAAAACCAGTTGGTGCTGGTGCCAGGAGGATGTACTGAGCTTGTGGCTGAAGGGGACCTGCCTGAAGGGCTATTTGTTCTGTGTCCCATCAAACTCACTGGAAGGGCCACTTGGTGCTTGTGGCTGGTCCCTGTTTGTGTGGGGTTGATGCAGGAAAGTCACCCCCTGTCACTGCCAGGTGACTTTGATGATGCCTGCCCCTTCAGGCTCATCCCAGCAGGCTGTGTCCCCACCATGGATCTGGCAGGGGTGTGGGAGCAGCCTGGCCAGAGGATCTTTATCTCTGAGGTCTCCCTGCCTGGATTGTGTGGTGGTGGGTGAGAGCTCTCCTCTGCATCAGGGCTGCTGGCAAAACTTGGGGAACTGGCGGGGGGTCCCTGGAAAGGATGTGTGTGTGTGGGCAGCTGTGACAAGATGGGGATGGTGGCTGACAGCTCCAGGAGCAGTGGGACCACTCCTGGGCTGTGGGTGTGGTGGTTGCTGGTGTAGAAACATCCCAGTGGGTAGCAGGGACTGCTTTTCCCCTCATTTCTTTTGGGGTCACCACTGCCCCAGTGTGGCCTGTCCCAAGGCAGGGTGTTTTCAGGAGGGTTGATGGCAGTGGATAGGAGGTGCCACCCTGCAGTGCTGCTGGCCAGCTCGTGGGCACAGGCATGCAGTACCGGGGCAGAGACAAATCACAGGGACAGGTATGCGTGCGAGTGTCGCCAGGAGACTTTGGCACAGTCATGGGGACAACAGAGCAAGGATAGGCAGGGATGGTGAGGTGATGAGGGCTTGGCCTGGCAGAGCTGTGGTGGTTTTTGCTGGGAGCTGGGTGGCTGTGGCACCCACGGGCTCCTGAGGCTGTGCTATTTGATGTCACCTCCTGATCTGGCCAGCTGGTCCCAGGTGCAGCTAGACAGGATCTTCAGCATCTCTGCCATAGCCTGGCAGGGGGTACGTGCCTCCTGCTCCTGCCTTCCCCCTGCAGGTCCTGCTGAGCAAGGGGACACAGCTCAGGCTGGAGGGATGCTTGGCATGTGGAGAGAAGCAGGGAGTTGGGGGGCTTGTGTTTTGCCAGAGCCTACCCCACCTGCGCGCTCAGAGGGTCTGCGCCTCGGGGCCAGCTCCGAATCGGGGCCGTGGGCTGGCGTGCACGCCTGATCGGTCCCGAATCCATCCCATCGAGCCTGCCCAGGGCCGGGCAGGGGGAGGAAGGGGTAGCCAGCTTGCCGCAGGATGCCGAGGTCGCAATCCCTCCCCCCAGCCCGCCTCCAGCCCCCGCAGATCTGCTTCGGGCGGGCAGAGCCAGGGCCCCTTCACCTCCTCCCCGGCTGCTTCTGCTCCTGCTTCGCTGCCTTACACCCTGCAGCCTCCATTGCCCCGAGAGCCCTGGCTCCCTCTGCCAGCCCCCACAGGCCCCCGGAGCCGCTCAGGAGGAGACCAGGGAAGCAGTACGGCTCCCTCCCCAGCACCCGTTGATCCCTACATCGAGCAACCAGGGAAGAAGGCGTGGGGGGCAGTGCCCAGGGTCCCTCCTTGCTTCTCTCCACTGCTGCCACCCATCCAAGCCCACACTAACCATGTGATTGTTTTGTGTTTTCGCAGGCAGTTTCTTGATTCGGATATGCCTAGGTATTATTTGTTTCCATTGGTTTTTTTTCCACCTCCCTTCTTTCTTCTCACCCTTCTTTCTTTTCTCCCCCCTCGCCTCGGCACGCTCACTCCTACCGGAGGCAGCACTTAGACATCCAGCCCCCCATCCCTCCACACATCCCATCCCTTTCCCTCCCGCCCTGGCACTTCTGGCTCACTCAGACACTTGTGCTGTTCATTCGGGCCGCGCTCTCGCTGGCTGCTGCTCCCCCTCGCACGCCTGCGTCCCCCTTGCCTGATTTGGGTTTTCTTCTTGCTTTTTGACTTCGCTGCTCTCCCATCTCTCCGGCCCCCGGCACCGAGCGTGCCGCCCCCACCATCGCCTCCAGCCCCAGCCCGGCCCCCTGGTGCCGTTTGGAGTAGCCACAGGGCTGATGCAGACCATGGCGGGGGCTTCAGGGGGGTCTTCAGCCCTTGCCTGGGCACCTGGTGACAATGGCAGCACCAGCGGGTGGGGCGGTGGCACTGGCAGTGCTGCCCACCCTGGGCGCGGTGGTCCCGCAGGTGTAGGTGCAGCACAGGGGCAGCGTGTGTCTGGGTGCGGGTGTGACAGTGGGTGCACACACCCGTGTGTGGCACGGGCTGTTGTGCCCCTGTGTAAACCATCAGCTGTCTGGGGACAGCTGGGAGCTCAGCTGGGACCACAGGGTGAGCCTGGCATGCCATGCCTTGGTAAGAGTTGCCAGACCCAGATGCTGCCAACAGCCTCTGGATGGGAACACTGCAAGGTCCCAGAGGAGGTACCCTGCCGCTGTACCCCAGAGCGGAAGAAGAGGGAGATGTGTCTGGGAGACAGGGAATGGGGTCTTCTGAGCCCTGGTGGGCTCGGTAGCTTTATGCCTGGGAGGTTGTCCTCCCTACAGCAGCTAGGATCTGGTCCTGCTTGGAGAAGCCTGAGAGGAGAGCTGTCCCTCCAGCTGTTCCCAGGGTGCAAGGGGACAGATCCAGCATGGATCCAGCCCTTTGCTGCAGGAGCACACGGGTTCATGCTGGCGTTGCCTGTGGGCTCTCAACACAGTGATGCTCTCCCTGTGGACCAGAGGACAGGCCAAGCAATCATCACCTGCTGTCTGGGTGGCAGTGGGCTGGCTGGTTCCCCCTGGATGGGCACTTTCATGGAGGTCTGTGCTGGGTGGGAGCTCCTTGCCCTGGGATGGCAGCAAGGGCAGAGTTAAGGGGATAGGGAGCACACATGTGCTTGCTTCCCAGCTGCTGGACTGTGAGGAAGGTGGGAGGCAGAAGGTTTTTACCCAAGCACGTAAACCTCGGTCTTCTCTCACTAAGCTCCTTCTGGGCTCTGATCAGGGTCCAGCAAGGCAGGAGCTCCTTCAGCCAGCAGTGCCAACATGGGGCAAGTCCCTTCAGGGCCCTGCTCCTGCAGCAACCCCCAGTGGATGATGCTTTCTGACCTTTCATTTTTCTGTGTGTGTACTTGTGTATGTTTGTCCTTGGGTCGCCTTCCACGTATAGCATTTCGTTCGGAAATGACACTAGGTATTTTGCGTGCACCCGCTCGGTCTGTGCCTCCTGCTTTTCTCTCTTTCTCCTTTGCCTCCTCCCTTTGCTTTTTGCTCTCTGCCCCCTCCCCTGAGGCTCCTTTTCTCCTCCTCCCTGGGGAGCAATCTCTTCTCAAGCGACCTGTGTCTGCAAAGTGATCCTTCGCCTTGGCTCTGTCTCACGCGGGGTTGTTCCATGTATTTTATACACCGTCTGAAAGCGTCGCTCTCCCTCTTCTTCCAACACGAGGACAATCACAGATGAGAGCCTCCCCCTGGTCCCTCTTGGCCACCCTGGCTCTCATTAAAAGAGCCACTCAGCCACCTGGATGCTGCTTTAGGGATGTGCTAAAGCATCCTCATTGAGCCACGGCTTCCTAAGGGTGTTCAGGCTGCAGCTGGGGCTGCTGCAGCTCTGGGTGGCTTTGGGGAGGGGGTGTCCCCTGGAAGGGGGTGTCCCCTGGCTGGCCCAGGCAGGAGCCCAGGAACAGTGCAGGGTGTGAAACAGGGATCCCCTGTGCTCTCAAACCGGAGCTGCTTCCTGCATCCCCCACCCTCAGTGGCTTGACTTGAAGAGGGCAGTGGCCACTCTTGCTCTGGATGGCTGTGCCATCCTCTGCAGGACCCCATAAGCACCAGGCAAGTGGGGCTGGGTGTTCCCCACTCCTTCTCCCAGCCTGGGAGCCATGGAAAATAAGCAAGGGATGAGTGAGGCAGCCCAGTGGGAATGGGGATGGATGGGGCTGGTGATCAGGGTGTAGAGCAAGAGCTGTGGGAGCCAGCCACTAAATGGTGGTGGGGCTGGGGCTTGGGACTGTCAGACAGGAGCAGCCCTGGCGAAGGGGACCTGGCTGGCAGGGAGGCTGCTCTCCCAGGGGTGGGCTGGCAGCAACGCCCTGAGTGCTGAGCATCCTCCCTCCTTTCCCTTCTGGCCATTGTCACCCAGATGGCGACAGCTGCTCCCGGCGGGGCTGGAAGGTGCTACATGCCCTAAGCTGGATGGTGGGGACCTGGCCCAGGCGTGCTTGGGGTGGCAGCCCCTCACTCCAAGCACAGGGGTGTGGCATGCACCTCCTTTACCCTCCTTTGCCTTCCCAGCCTGCCCTGCCTTGCCTGCACCCCAGCTGAGCCCCCACTCCTCCCGCAGTTCCTCCTCCCGAAAACCCCAGTCCATTGGCCGTTTCAAGGGCGGCATGTCCCCCTCCTGCCACACCTTGTCCCCTTCTGCCTTGAGCCTGCGTCTTCTGGAGTGGCTGTCCCCATCTGTCCCCCCAGCACGTGCATGTCCGTGTGTCCTCGCAGGCCTGCGGCAGCGCTGTGGGGAGGGAGCGATGGCATCTCCTTGCTTGCTTGCCTGGGCTCCCGGGGGGTTGTTTTACCGGCTCTGCTATTTTTTTTTTCCGGCAGGACCTTCTACCAGTTCGAGGCGGCGTGGGACAGCTCCATGCACAACTCGCTGCTGCTCAACCGGGTCACCCCGTACCGGGAGAAAATCTACATCACTCTTTCCGCCTACATCGAGGCAAGGACTTTAGTCAGGGCCATTATAATGCCACCAAAGCCTGGTATTTTCCTGGGGTGCAGCCAGCGTGAACCCTTCCTTAGCCAGCACTCATGCTGTTGGGGTGCAGGATTCAACCTGGTGCTCGGGGCCCCTGTGGGATCCTGGGAGTGGAAAGCGCTGGGCACTGGGGGTGGGAGAGTGTTGTCAAGCTGCAGCCCCCCTGACACCCTGCCCCACTGCAGATGGAGAACTGCACGCAGCCTGCTGTCATCACCAAAGACTTCTGCATGGTTTTCTACTCCCGGGATGCCAAGCTTCCTGCCTCCCGCTCCATCCGCAACCTCTTTGGCAGTGGCAGCCTGCGGGCTTCTGAGAGGTACCGGGGATTCTCCTGCCTTTATGGGGGAGGAGAACCATCACCTAGGGCATGGAGCCTACCTGGGGTATCCCAGCAGCCTGGGCATAATCACCAGGGGATGGGGCAGAGCCAGTGATGCCTCCTCCTCTCCCTTTGCTTCCAGCAACCGCGTGACAGGAGTCTATGAGCTCAGCCTCTGCCGCGTGGCCGATGCTGGCAGCCCAGGTGGGTGCTGGTGCCCTGCCCAGGTGTTCACAGCGAAGCTGGGAGGGGCTGTGCCTGTGTCCCCCCAGCTGTGCCTGTGTCCCCCCAGCTGTGCCTCTGTCCCTGTAGGGATGCAGAGACGGCGCCGGCGCGTGCTGGACACCTCTGTAGCCTACGTGCGGGGAGAGGAGAACCTGGCTGGCTGGAGGCCCCGCAGCGACAGCCTTATCCTCGACCACCAGTGGGAGCTGGATAAACTCAGCCTCCTGCAAGAAGTAAGAGTCTGGGCTGGAAACGGGTCAGGCCGAGAGGGTGCAACTCAGAGCTCAGCCCCTTGCCCTGCCAGTGCCTGTGGGATTCCCCACCCTGGGTGTCTCAGTCCTCCTGGCTGCAGGAGGAGGCAGGGTTGGCTGCCAGCCAGGTCCCAGCAGACCTGAAGCTCATGTGCAGAGGGGGTTAATGGGGCCTGGGAAGCATGGTCCTCAAAAGGATGCCAGCGGGGTGAAGGGGCCACCCCTGAACCTGGCTGCCTGCGCCCAGGTGGAGAAGACAAGGCACTACCTGCTCCTGCGCGAGAAGCTGGAGACAACCCAGCGCCTGGGCCTGGAGACCCTGTTCCCCTGCTCCAGTGAGGACTCCGAGTCCCGAAGCACCTCCTGCGTCTCCTCCCCACTCTCTGTCGACGGGGCCCCCGAGGGCCGCACCTCTCCCCCCGAGACCCCAAGTGAGAGGCAGAAGGAGCTGGCTGTGAAGGTACCATCCTGCAGCATCCCCAGCCTGTGGGGGGATAAGCCGGGAAGGGGCAGCAGGGGGTTGTGGCTGGAGAGAGCCCCAGAGGAGTGGGAGGAGGAGGGTGGAGGAAGGTGCCTCGTGCCCCACCGTCCTCCTCCTCTCTCTGCAGTGCTTGCGCCTGCTCACGCACACCTTCAACAGGGAGTACAGCCACAGCCACGTCTGCATTAGTGCCAGCGAGAGCAAGGTACTGCTGCTGCCCTGGGCACAGCTGGGCTGGGGGGCAGGGGGGACATGGCTGGGGGGTACTGGCTGGGCAGGGACCAGGTGGGCACCATGGTGTGAGTGGTCTCTGCTCTGGGGTCCCTGCTTCCTCCACTCACCCTGATGTTCCTGGAGTTGGTGGCTCTTGGGACTGTGGCAGGAGAGGACCCAGGTCTTGGCTCTCCCCACATGGGCAGACACCTGGTCCTTCCTCTGGACCTGGCTTTGGGCAGAGACTCACATCCACACCTCTGCTCCTCCACAGCTGTCTGAAATGTCCGTGACCCTAATGAGAGACCCCTCCATGCCAGCTCTCGGGGTCACCACTCTCACCCCCTCCTCGACCTGCCCTTCACTGGTGGAAGGATGCTACAATGCTATGGAGGTCAGGTAAGAAGGTGGCTGGGAGGTTCTGGTGAGGGCAGGGCACATGTACCACTGGGATGCTGTCCTGGTTGATGAGTCTTCCTCAGCCATCACTCTTCCTACACCCTGGCCTCTCTTCCCTCCCCAGGCCCCACCAGGTCTCCTCCAGGGCAGACAGCCCTGACCTGGAACCTGTGGTAGAAGGAGAGCAGAAGAAGTCCCCAGCCTGCCGGCCTGAGGAGGAGAAGGAGCCCCAGCGTTTGCTGGTGCCTGACATCCAGGAGATCCGGGTCAGGTAGGAGTGTCTGGGGCAGCCAGCCAGGGGAGCACCTCGGGGCTGGGGGAACTGTGCACCTCTTCAGGGTCTGTGTCCCACCCTGACCTTGGTGCCTTCGGCAGCCCCATCGTCTCCAAAAAGGGCTACTTGCACTTCCTGGAGCCCCACACCAACGGGTGGGTGAAGCGCTTCGTGGTGGTGCGGCGCCCCTACGTCTACATCTACAACTCGGACAAGGATGCAGTTGAGAGGGCCATACTCAACCTCTCCAAGGCCCAGGTGGAGTACAGCGAGGACCAGCAGGCCATGCTCAAGGTAGGGCAGTGGGATCCAGCCCCGCTCTGCACCTCAGCCCCTCGGGCAAGGGACTCAACCCCAGCTCTCCCCCAGCAGACCCCAAACACGTTTGCGGTGTGTACGGAGCACCGGGGCATCCTGCTGCAGGCAAGCAGTGACAAGGACATGCACGACTGGCTCTATGCCTTCAACCCTCTCCTGGCTGGGTCTATAAGGTACTGGGGGCAGCTGGGGGGAGAGGGGTGCAGGGAAACCATCGGTGGAGGTCGGGGACAAGAGGTAATGGCCTCGTGTTGTGCCAGGGGAGGTTTAGATTGGATGTCAGGAAGAATTTCTGCACTGAAAGGGTTCTCAGGCACTGGAACAGGCTGCCCAGGGCAGTGGTGGAGTCACCATCCCTGGAGGGATTTAAGAGTTGTATAGACATAGTAATTAGGGATAGGGTTTAGTTCAGGACTTGTCGGTGTTAGGTGGGTGGTTGGACTCGGTGATCTTCAAGGTGCACGGTAGTTCTGTGACTCCTGCCCTGCTCCCAGTGCTCTCCCTGCTGCAGCATCCCCAGGCCAGGCGTGAGGAGCACCTCCTGCACAGAGCTGGGCCTGGACAGGCTCTTGGCCAGCAAAAGGGCTTCAATCCAGGACCAGATGCAGGCTGGTACAGAGGTGTTGTGCTGACTTCAACGCAACATCCATGCCTGGCAGCAGGGGTGCTGGCCCTTCACTGTTCTTGAGAGCATCTCAAGTGGCAGGACTAGGGAAGAGGAGTCAATGCACAGAAATTTGTGTGCTCTGGCTAAGGAGATGTTAATCCTGTCCCTCCAGCTCTGCCTGGATTCAAGCACCAGCCTAGAGCCAGGATACTGAAGCCAGGGGCACCAGACTTGTCCACGTGTCTGACACCTTTTGTCCCTTCTTTTCTGAATCAGATCCAAGCTGTCCAGAAGGAGAACAGCCCAGATGAGAATCTAACCTGAAAAACACCCTCCACCTCATCCGTCTGCCAACAGGATCAAGATAGCTGATTCTGTCTTCAAGACTCCCATGTTAACATCTGATCTCTCACACCATCTGCTGCCCCAGCTGTCTGCTCCATGGAAGGATCTGTCTCGATTCACACCTTCACAGGGGAAACTCACTTCCATTCATAGCTGCAAAAGCCTGGACCTGCCTGGGCAGAATTTCTCGTGCGCATGTCATCTTCTGCCCACCCCCCCCCATCCCCCGTGGGTGACCTTCTTGTCACTCCATCTGTAACACTCCAGAAAGGTCCCTGTTGGAGAGGAGGGAGTGAGGAGGGGAGTTTTGGCTGAAAGCTGGTCTTTTGATCTACAGAGGTGGGAGTGTGGTAAAGCTCGGAGGTGGGAGAGCAGTAGGAATTGCCTCTGTGCAAAGGGAAAGTGGTAGTTTGTGTAACGGGGATTTCCTAGTTTATTGATGTTTCTGCAAGAGATGGCAGGGTTAGATCAGGTGTCAGTAGTTTAAGATTATATTTATAAAGTATTTATTTCTATTTACATCACAAAAAAACCCATAAGTTGGGTTCTGCCCCCCCCCCCCCCCGACAGTGCCTCCCCTGGGCAGGGGAGAGCATTGGCAGTGGGCCGGGGTCCCAGAGATGCCTTTCTTGGGACACCCCTGACACGTGCCCAGCAGCAGTGGTGCTCATGCCCTCACTCCCTGCCCTTCCCCAACCTTCTGCTTTGCCAGCCCTGCAGCTTGAATTACTTTTTCCCTGAGCAGTGGCTGGACAGCCCACCATGTCTTCCCAAAGAAGGCAATTCCTACCTGCCCCGTCTACCTCTGGAAGGGTGGAGCCTGCCACCTCGGCTGGCCGGGGCACACATGGCCACACAGATGGGTCACCTTGCTTCAAAGTTTCGTCCTGCTGGAGGGAAATTAAGGGCTCTGGGGACTGCTCTGCCTGTCTCCTCGTGCAGTGCTGTCCTTCCCAACCAAAAGCACACGGGGCCACCTCCACCATCCCAGCCTGGGAGCCCCAGGCAGCTTGTCCGAAGAGATTCTCCCCTCTCGGGGCAGGAAGCTGAGGGTCTCACCCCTGCAGGGAGTGTGGAGGTTCAGCTGGCTGCTTCCAAAGGTGGATGGGAAAGTTCTACAGGAGCCAGGGCTAGGAACAACCATCCCAATCCACAGGATCCTTGTCACTCTTTCCCAAAAAGGTTGTCATGTCCCTTCTTTTCCCGGCAGGACAGCAGGTCAGAGGGACAGGGGAGAGGCTGGTGTGGGGGTGTTGGGTGGGGATGTGGCTTCTTTTTACTGGTGTAGCTGGTGTTTTCTCACTCTTCTTCCCCTGCTGCAGAAGCGAGCACCCACCTCCTACGTTCCCACACTGCCTCCCTCAGCACATTAATCCAGGGGGCTTCCCACGGTGGAGACAGCTTTGCTCGAAAGACCTTCTCCGGCCAGCCCTGCTTCCCACCTCAGCAGCTCTCCTTCCTCCTCCTGTCTCTCACCCATGGGGGGATGCTTTCATTGGGGGCTTCCCCAGGGGCTGGCAGCACCCAGCACAGCCCCGGGCGGGAAGGCCAGCATCTTCCTCTGTCACCCTCCCAGGCAACCCCCCCAGCTTCACTGTCCCACCCTGGTGGCTGACCTTCCCTCGCACAGCACGGCTGCTCCTCGGCTCTGCCACACCTCCCTGCTCTGTCTGTGGTGTGTGTGTGTGAGTGTGTGTGTGTCTTCTCCTTACGCTCATGTCCTGAGGGGCACAGCCAGGCAGGGACGTGGCAGGCGGGCAGAGGCTCACAGGGACCCCCTCAGGCACAGTTCCCCTTGGGTTTCAGGTGATGGAAAGGGTTTTGGGATCCTTCCTGAGCCCCTGCCGGTTCTGCCTGGCCTTGCTACAGCTCCTTGGGTGTTTCACCCTGTTGTTGTGGCCCAAAGCCACAGTGGGGCTGCTCCTCCCAGCCCTGCTCCCCAGGTGGGCAGCAGTTTGCCTGCCCAAGACAAACTCCCCATCAAACTGTTTGGGTTTGGTTTGTTTTTATTTTTTTGACTCTTTGTGATCCACTTTACAGACCTGGAGGCTGACTTGTGCCCTTGATGGAGGGAGAGGTGCCTGCCTGGGGGCACAGAGGGGGCAGAGCTGCAGCCAGGACAAAGCAGGGGCCCAGGCTGGGACATCCTGGCTCCTGGGCAAGGACTAATTGGTACCATCCCAAACTTCAGCGTTAAGGCTCTAGGGCTGGAAACACTGTGTGGCCCAGGGGGATGCTCCAGGGTGGAGGCAGCTTCTGGCAGAGGCAGGATTCATGTCTGCCAGGGACCAGACACAGGTTCACCGACCCCAGCGGGCTGGTGCTGCCCAAGCCGTGGGTGCGGGGTGGTCTTGGGCCGGGGATCCCCCAGCCGGAGCCGCAGCGTGCCTGAGGCCAGCAAACCTGCAGAGCAGCGGGCTGGGCTGGGGGCTGCCCGGGGCTGCGGGACCTCCCCGGGACCTCCCCGGCCTGCAGACCACCCTTGCCATCTTACCGGCTCCGCTCTCGCCAGCACCACAAGCTGCCCCCCTTGGGCTCCTCTGCCACCGCAGCCCCCCCAGGACGAGGAACACAAACCCCGACGTGTAGGCACGACCTGAGCCCCCTCAGACAGGAGATCTCCCAGGGGCAGGGAGGGCGGGCGAGCACAGGCCGGCCCGGGGGGCTGCCCCGGGGCTGGGGGGGCTGCCCCGGGGCTTGGGGAGGCTGCCCCGGGCTGGGGGGGCTGCCCCTCACCCCCTGCCCTGTGCCCGGGGGTTGGCGCCGCGGGTCCCGGCCGTCCGTGCGCACGTGAGGCTTGTTCGGTTCTGAAATAAATGTGGCATTTAACGCAAACCGCCCCGAGCTCTCCTTCCCGGGGCGGGCGCGGGTGCCGAGCTGCGCAGCCCCGACACCGCCGGGGAGCCCTTCCCGCCCTGCCGGCAGGGACCGGGGCGGCCGTGCCGGATCCCCCCGCGGCCGCGGGACTGAGCAGCCCGGCGGGGAGCGGGAGGGACCGGTGGGAATAAGCGGCGGGACTGACGGGTGGGAATGACCGGCCCTGACCAGCCCCGCGCGTGCCGGGGCTTTGCCCGCCGCCGCTTCCGGTGCGCGCGCGGCCGCTGATTGGCCCGGCGGGGAGATTGGCAGCCCCGGGGGGCGGGGCGGCGCAGGCGCAGCGGGACGCGGCTTCGGCCGGCGCCATGGATCTGTTCGGGGACCTCCCGGAGCCCGGCTCCTCGGCCGCGGGTGAGGGGGCTGCCGCCCCGGGACGGCCCCGAGCCGCCCTCCTGCCCTGCCCTGCCCTGCCCTGCCCTGCCCTGCCCTGCCCTGCCCGGCCCGGCCCGGCCCGGCCCCGGGGCGGGGCCTCCCCCGGGCCGGCCTGACAGGCCGCGCTAGGCCCTGGTGGGCCCGGCCGGGCCGCGGGCAGCCCCGGGGGGAGGTGCCGGCCCCGCGCTCCGCTGGGGCCGCTGCACGGAGCCGCCCGGGCAGCTGAGGGGCGGGGGGCCCGGGTGCTGGGGGGGCTGGCATCCGGATCGCCGGAGCAGTGACAGGGCCTGGGGGGAGGGGGGTTTCGTGCGGTGGTTTTTGTTGTGTCGTGGGGGGGGGGTGGTTTGTTGTTTGGTTTTTTTTTTATGATGGGGGTTTGTGGGGGTGGTTTTTTGTCCCTCGGGGCTCGCTCAGGTGCAGGGTGCTCGCCACGCGCGTTCGGCGGGAGGCGCGGGTCGCTGCTTTCTAGGCCCCTCCCACCCGCTGGCATCTTGATCCTTCTGCTGAGGGATCTTAACGCAAACCGAGTGGTTTCCTAGCCAAAAAAAAAACCACCCAGACAAACCCCGAACTGCTTTCAAGATGGTGGTTGTTCTCCTCGTGTAGGAGCTGCCTAACTTAGATGAAAGAAAGGCAGTCAAGGCTCTTCCTGCTTCCCGCCCCCCCCCCCGTGCTCTGCAGTCCCAGAAACCAACCCCCCCAGTGCCTGCAGCACATCCTGACTCTGCCCTGGTGTCTTGCAGGGAAGGAAGCCCAGACGGGGCCTCTGCTCTTTGATGATCTCCCACCAACCAGCAGTGCTGACTCAGGTATGGCTGCTCCATTCCTGCCATCACTTTGGCTTCCTGGGTTTTCTGTATTAGCACATCTTGAGAGGAAACTTCTCCAAACCCTTCCCTTTGTTAGGATAAAGATAGTTGGGTCATCAGCACCAGTGTGCAGAGCTGCTTTCTTCTTGTGTGTGTGTGTGTGGTTTGTTGGTTTTTTTGATAACCAGAATGTTACAGATCTTACACCTTTTGTGACATGTTCCATTTATATTCCATCAAACCAACAAAAAGTTATTCTTTGCCATCCTTTAACAGCAGTTGAAATTTGGCTCACTTTGGTAAAGTGGCATTTTACAGTTTCCACACCTAAGGAAGAGCATTGTTCCCTCAGAGGGACAAAGGTATTTTAAGTTTCTTGCTTTTATCTCATGCTCCAGGAAAAGGAGGCTCTTTACTCTTCGATGATCTTCCTCCAGCCAGCAGTGGTGACACAGGTAAGGAGGAGCTGTGTCAGCTCACCAGGGCTCTGCTTCCCAGGAAAACCTGTCATGTTGGGCACATGGCAGCTTTTCTGGTCTGGGTTGGCTGATACTGCTTGAGGAGATTTCTTTGTGCCCCAATTATTGAAATGGTGATCCTGACTCTTTAAAAGTAAACTTGGGTCTGTTCCCAGAAGTGCATCCCTCAGGTGGCTTTCAGGGACCCCTGTGTTCTGGGCCTGAAAGATTCCTGCTTTGGGAATTAAAGTGCACGTGTGCTTGCCAGGAGTGAAGGCAGAGCTGGCCTTGCTGCTGCCACTGCCCTGGCTTCTCTTCTCTGTGGATCTCCTTCTTGTTCTTAGCTGTAAGTGTCTTCAAAACCAGGCCTGGCCAGGCTTTCCTCATGCAGCCAGATGTTTGCTGGCACCTGAGAGGAGGGGAGATCATTCACTGCACCATACCAGAGAAAATCTTCAGAAGAAAAAGGCTAGGGTTCTGAGGTCATAGACTGGTTTGGGATGGAAGGGGTCTTCAAGATCATCCAGATCCAACCCCCCTGCATGGGCAGAGACACCTCCCACCAGCCCAGGTTGCTCCAAGCCCCATCCAACCTGCCCTTCAACACTGCCAGGGATGGGGCAGCCACAGCTTCCCTGGGCAACCTGGGCCAGCCTCTCACCACCCTCACACTCCAGAATTCCCTCCTCATGTCTCACCTCAATCTCCCCTCTTCCAGTTTTCATCCATCCCCCCTTGTCCTCTCCTTCCCTGCCCTTGTCCCAAGCCCCTCCCCAGCTTTCCTGGAGCCCCTTCAGGCACTGGAAAGTGCTCTAAGATCTCTCTGGAGCCTTCTCCAGGCTGAGCAGCCCCAACTCTCTCAGCCTGCCTTAATAGGAGAGATTTTGCTTGCTAGCTTTAATTTGTAGCCTGTCTTCTGAACCTCCTAACAAATATGTACAGAGTAACAAAATACACATTTTTGCATTGTTGGGGGCATAGTTTGTAGACACTAATAATAATGAAAAAAAAAACAGAGAAGTGTTCCAACTGGAAATGTTTACTTCCTGTGCAGTTAACTGCAAAAAAAGGAGAGGCTGGTAGCCAGGAAACAAACTGGGGGTTGCTGGGGAGAATCAGCAGCCTGCCAGGCACACACAGCTCTGCTGGGCCTGAGGGGTGGGCACACAACCTGAGGTGATCAGATCAGTGTTCAGTGGGTTAGACAGGATGTGTCACAGGTTGGATGTGCTCAGTTTTGTGGTCAGTTGGTGTGTCTTGTTCAGTAATAGCCAGTCACCTAAGATTGTGTGTGTGTGTGAGCTCCTGGCAGTCCTTCTGCGTAAAAGGACTTGCTGCTGGATTTACACAAGTAAAACACAGCTGGAAGGCTTCAGCCACCTGCCTTCTTTCTTTCTTTCTTCTTTCTTTCAGCCTCCAGTGCTTCTGAGCAGGTCTCATCAGCAGGGAGCCATGGGAAGGGGGAGAAGAGAAAGTCCTTGGAGGAGGAAGAGAAGAATGGCAGGGAAGAACTTGTGGAAAAGAAAGTTTGTAAAGGTTTTCAGACAGTTTGAAAACGAATGTACTCGATTTGTACTTTTGACGTTGGGCTGAGTAAGTCCAGACCAAAGCCAACCTTTGGTTCTTCAGTCTGTTGGCATTTACAGCCTCTTGCAGGGAACAAAGTGCTGTGGAAGCCCCTCCAGCCCCACGGGGCCCTGTGCCACTCCCTGCCTCCCTTGCCTTCTTAGTGGCCCTGCTGAAGTGGTAGAAGCTCCTCAGGGTTTGCAGGATAAGTTTAGATCCTGTGTTGCCAAGAGGGGGATTGGGTGTGAAACCTCTGGAAGGCTAAAGCCACACCAGTTTCTTCTGCCATATCCCAAATCTGTCCACTGGGTGGCTTCTAACAAAGCCAAGGAGAGTAAGACTTGCTGTTACATACAGGGCATGTGACTTCAGTGCAGGTGCCCACATCCTATGTTGCAGTTTTGAGGTAACATGTTCATGTGTAGAAAGGACAGGACATGTTCTGGAACCAGCAGACTGATTTCCTGCCCTTAGCACCCTCTTCCAAGCTGTGCTGTGTTTCATCAGCAGGTTCAGTGCCCCCTGCTTCCCCTGCCCCCCCCTTTTTGTTACCAGCTGTGCCTGATACCCAACAGTCCTGCTTGGCTACAGCCACCATGGAGGCAGGTGACTTTGATAGCTGCTCACCTGGGGGACAGTTAAAAAACCATGTTAGAATATAAATATATCCTGCTCAGCAGAAGGTGCCAGATGTGTTGTTGCAGGGCAAGGACCATACTTGACTCCAGTGCCACGGGAGGGTTCTGGGAGCTGAAAAGTGGTTGCTGATAAACTGGTTTTTAGCCTGAACTGAGGAGACAGAGGAGTTTGATTTGCATGTATCTGCTTTGTTCCCCTTTAGGCTCAGTGGGCATTCTTGGATTGAAGGGTTATGTGGCAGAGAGGAAAGGTGAAAGAGAAGACATGCAGGATGCACATGTCATCTTAAATGATATCACTGAGGAGTGCCAGCCTCTGCCTTCCCAAATGTAAGTGGGACCCAACTGTCAGAGGAAAGCTGGGGATGGAGCCATCACAGGAGGTGAAGGAGCTCCAGGTTGCTTCAGCTGAGCCCATGATATGTTCCCTTTAGCTTTGTGTGGGTGATGCTCTTAATTGTGCCTGTGTCATGCTGTGTGGTTTGGGCTTGTTACTGAATCATAGAATGCCAGGTTGGAAGGGACCTCAAGGATCATCTGGTCCAGCCTTATTGGGAGACCTGAGCTGAATTACTAGCTGTGTTCCTGGACAAATGAGAGGACTATTTTATAAACAAATACTTTGTTTTGAGTGGATTTGGCCATTGACTTGGCAAGGACTGTGAGGGCCTGATAACTAGATATTGAGCCTCTGTTACCCAAATGTAAGCATGGATGTTTGAAGACCCCCAGTTTAATTATGAGTAGTCAGGTCTTCCCTTGGGGATTTTACAGCGTTTAAAACCCAAACTGTGGCAATGGAGAACACTCAGAGAAGAGAAAACAGCTGTCAGAGCTCTCATTTTAGAAGTTTGAATCTCTTAGCAAATTAACATACATAACTGTACGTGGGGGGAGTTTGTGTATTTAAAGGAATGTTCTTGAGCATCCTCCTGATACTGTATTTAGCTTCTGGACTAATATTGCCCTGAGAGCTTTGTGTGCCAAGTGATCTGAGTTTCTTGGCTGTAGCATGGTTTCCACAAGTTTAGGCATGGAAAGAACTGCAGGATTGGCTAGACTGATGTGTGTGTAGTGCTGGGGAGTTGCTGTGACCTTAAGGTGAAATGTTGAACTGCTTTTATGCCAGGCTGTGGTCTGTAAGCTCTCTTCTGCCTTTCATTTGCTTGAGGGGTGGAAAGTTACAAGCAAATTGTCTGCTCAGTGCTTGCACATGTAAACTGTGTAGGTACTTGAATGTGTGAGCTTAGAGACTTCAAAGCATGATTTGGGTTGGAAGGGACCTTAAAGATCATCCAGATCCAACCCCCTGCATGGGCAGGGACACCTCCCACCAGACCAGGTTGTTCAGAGCCCCATCCAACCTGGCCTGGAACACTTCCAGGGAGGGGACATCCACAACCTGTGCCAGTGTCTCACCACCCTCACAGTCATGAATCTCTTCCTGATATCCAATCCAAACCATCAGTTTTAAACCATTTCACCCTTGTCCTCTCACTCCCTGCCCTTGTCAAAAGTCCCTCCCCAGCTTTCCTGTAGGCCCTTCAGGTACTGGAAGGCTGCTGCCTTTGGCCTTGGAGTGTTTATTTAGTCTGGCTGACACAGGGCAGGATGTTATGGAGACAATCCCACCTGACAGCCTTCCCTAACCACCTTGTGCTCCTCCTTCTTCCCTCACAGCACACGTGTCTCATACTTCGCTGTGTTCGATGGCCACGGGGGAGTCCGAGCCTCAAAATTTGCAGCCCAGAATCTGCACCAAAACCTGATTAAGAAATTTCCTAAAGGTGAGAGGAGTGGAATAAGGGCTGTAGGACAACTGTCCCCTTTTCTGCCTTGACATTATGGCACTGGAGAGGGAAACTGATTCATTTGGGCATAGTTCTACAGTTCCCATCCCTTATTCCCAGTGGACTTGTGAGGCTGCACTGTCTCCTGGGGAAAAGGGCTGGAAACCTTTTTAGCTCAAAAGTACAAATAGCCAGTTGTGAGCTGCTGAGCAAGTGAGATGTGCTGTTACCACTTCTGACAGTGCCATTCCAAGAGTGAAAATATGCCTGTGGGGGAGAGGGGTATGTCACAATTTCTCCAAACATGCTGCCCTCTGGATTGTTGGTAGATTGAGCTGCTCTGCAAGGGTGTGAGTGATGCACTGCCTGCTTGAATGTTGGCTGAGCAACGGGACTGGGGGAGGTCAGATATGTTTTAGCTGGAGCTTAGTTGCTGTTATCCCTTTCTGACAGGTGAGGTAGTCAGCGTGGAGAAAACTGTGAAGAGATGCCTTTTGGACACCTTCAAACACACAGATGAAGAGTTTCTAAAGCAGGCATCCAGCCAGTAAGTGTAAATGCTTCCCATGTGTCTGTATTCCTTAGCTTGCATCTCACAGGCCTCAGTTCTGACCAGGGAAGAGAAAACCTTGACTGATGTCTGTGCTTTGGTGACACCCCACAGAGCTCAGCTGTGCCAGGCTGTAGCTCTGCCAGCTGAGTGCCTGCTAGAGCATGGCATGTTCTGGGCTTACTCTGTGGTCTCTTGACCTCCCTGGACTAAAACATACATTTGTGGTAAAAGATGGAACCAAAACATGACCAAGAATGCACCTTTCTCCACACCAGGGTATCTTGTTTGCCTTTTTTTTAAAGACCTGCCATGTTACTGAGGTGACTCACCCCAGACTGCATGAGGTGGGATCTCTGTGTTGGTGGCATCAAAGCATGGCAGGAGGGTGTCTGTCAGGCAACTCTCTGCAGGTTGCTGTGTGGAGCTTTCTTCAGAGCTGCATTCCTGTTAGTATGTGCTTGCCAGGCTGGAGCACGTTGCTGAGGGAATTTTTAATGCCCTGTGTTGAAAGGCCTAACTCTCCCAGTGTGAATTTAAATCTTGCTTTCTTCACCTCTTTTAAAAATAGAGATGGTTTAGCTTGTTGGCTTGTTTCTAACAGATTCTTTTAAAACACAGCAGCTATTTTCTGTGAGGTAAATTCCAGCCTGCCTCACCACTGGGTTTTGAGCACAAGCACTCTTAGTCTCTGTTGAACTGACACACAAACTGTTTGGAGCCTCTTTGTTTCCCTTCCTCTGCCCTTGCTTCCTTTGCCCTTAGGGCATTAGGAGGAAATTCTGGAGTGTGAGGGTTGTGAGACCCTGGCCCAGGTTGCCCAGGGAAGCTGTGGCTGCCCCATCCCTGGCAGTGTTGAAGGGCAGGTTGGATGGGGCTTGGAGCAACCTGGGCTGGTGGGAGGTGTCCCTGCCCATGCAGGGGATTGGAGCTGGATGATCTTGAAGCTCCCTTCCAACTCAAAATACTCTATGATTCTGATTCTATGACTAGGGAAGTTGTAGTTTGCATGTAAAATACAATCACTTAATTACCAGTCCTTCACACATTTGTTGTTTTGTGCTTTTTTTATTTCATAGTGACACCTCTAACATGAGAGACTGGTGATGTGTCTCATTCTGTGGATTCCCTTCAAACCCTCAATTTTAAAATAAATCACAGACAGGCTCAGTCTCTTAAGCCTACTCAGATCAACAAGTTTAGCCAGGCAAAAGGAAGAGGTTTCCTTGAGTCTGTCACAACAGAGTCATTCCCAAACCAGTCTCCCTCTGGTCAGAAATGAGATTAGTGACAAGATGGTCAGTGCTGGCTGTCTTGGAGACAAAATGAATGATCTTCATTCAGCTGCACCTTCAGAGTTAGGGAAGACTGGATGAAATCTGTCCAATTCTGCTGCAGCCTTGCCTGTGCCTTCCTTTTGCTGCCAAGAAGGAGCCCCCCGAGGAGCTGAGGGTGCTTGTTTGCTCACAGAGCCACAGCTCCTGGGCAGTCACTGGGGCTGAGCCTGTTCCAGCCACAGAGGAGCTGGGTGGGAGGGAGGGTTGTTGTGGGGGGCATGGCAGGCAGTATGTGGGTCACTTGGGGACTGCCCATGCATTTAGAAGGCAGCTCCCTCTCCAGCTTGCTGTTTTTCCCATCAGTTTCCCCAGCTGCTGGGGGCTGTGCTGGCTGCTGTGTGTTGCACGTGGCACTTCCAGGAGTCCCCACCAGTCCTCTGTGAATAACTCTTAAAACGTTGGGGTTTTTTTCCCCCCCTCTTAGTCATCTCCTTTTTGTTCCTTTCAGGAAGCCAGCATGGAAGGATGGCTCCACAGCTACCTGTGTCCTAGCTGTGGACAATATTCTCTACATAGCCAATCTGGGGGACAGCCGGGTAAGCAGGATGGAGAAGCTCACTGCTGGTGTTTCAGTTCCTCTGAGAACTTGTCTCCCTCTGAAGGGTGAGGTGTCCCAGTTGCCATGAGCTCTGGAACTGTTCCTACAGAGCTTCCTATTTTGGCTGTGTGCAGGGCTGATCCAGTGGGAGGTGTCCCTGCACATGCGGGGGGGGTTGGAATTAGATGATTTTTAAGGTTCCTTCCAACCCAAACCATTCTATGATTGTCTCCTGTAATGTAAAACTCTGGGTGTGGTAGTTCTCTCTTGGTGCTGCTAAATGTCTCACAGTATCTAGAATCTAGTTTCAGTTGGAAGGGACTTACAGTGATCATATAGTCCACCTGCTGACCAGGGCTGACCAACAGTTAAAGCATATTATTAAAGGCATTGTCCAAATGTCTCTTAAACACTGCCAGGCACCTCTCTAGGAAGCCTGTTCCAGTGTTTGTCCACTCTCATGGTAAAGAAAATGTCCAGTCTAAACCTGCTCTAGTGCAGCTCTGAATCATTCCCACGTGTCCTGTCCCTGGATCCCAGGGAGAAGAGCTCTGCACCTCCCTCTCCACATCCCCTCCTCAGGAAGCTGTGGAGAGCAATGGGATCACCCCTCAGCCTCCTTTTCTCCCAGCTGGACAACCCCAGAGTCCTCAGCCTCTCCTCACAGGACATTCCCTCCAGCCCTTCCAGCTTTGTTGCCCTCCTCTGGACCTGCCTTCCCACCCTTCTTAGATGGTGGGCCCAGAACTGCCCAGGGTGCTCCAGGAGGGGGCTGCACCAACCCTGAATCCAGCAGGATAATCCCCTCCCCTGACTGGCTGGTTTGGCTGTGTTGGATGCCCCCCAGGAGGGGGTTGGCTCCTCCTGAGCCTGCTGCCCCCCAGCACCCCCAGACCCCTCTCTGCAGGGCTGCTCTCCAGCCACTCCCCTCCCAGATCACCCTTGTGCCCCAGGTTACTGTGTCCCAGGTGCAGAATCCAGCACTTGGGCTGGTTACATTTCATGCCATTGATGACTGCCTGGTGCTCCAATCCATCCAGATCCCGCTGCAAGGCCCTCGAGAGACTCAGCAGCACCTCCCAGCTTAGTATCCTCAGCAGACTTGCTAATTCCACCCCTGCATCCAGATCACTGACACAAATACTGACCCCGAGGACTGGGGACCACCACTGGTGACCGGTCACCAGGCAGGTGTAGCCCCATTCACTGTAACTTGCAGCTCTCCCTCAAGGAGTTGTTCTTGCTGCAGTTCAGGTGTTGTCTTGACAGGTGTTTTTTGTCAGCACAGGCGATTCTGTGTCGTTACAATGAGGAGAGCCAGAAGCACACGGCCTTAAGCCTCAGTAAGGAGCACAACCCCACCCAGTACGAGGAGCGCATGCGGATACAGAAAGCTGGGGGGAATGTCAGGTGAGCTCCTGAAGTGTGTGAGTGAGCAAAGCTAAACCCTGCCCCAACTTCAGGCCTGAGCACTGAGCTTCTGGAGTTTCCTGGGCCCAGTGCTCATGCTGTTGAGAGCCCAGAGGGAATCTCTTTGCTGCCTGAGTGGTGCCTGAGGTGTCTAAGGATTCAGTGGCTTGAGCTGGTTTCCCAGGGGCTTCCAGTGGCAGCAGGGTGCTGTGCTGCAGGGGCAGGAACCCGTGTGACAGCCTGGCACTGCAATGCAGGCATGGATGTGCTTGACCTACAGAGCTGGACTTGATTGGTTTAAGAAGTTCTCACTTGCTGCACATTGTTTTTAGAGGTTTGATAGGGCACAAGAAGCCCTTGATATTAGTGTTTCTCCCCTGGAACTTAGCTGATGCACAGAGGTGGTCTGCAGTAGGAGAGAGGTATCTGGAGCCAGAGTGGGATTATCTTGCCTGTTCTTGTGCATGGCTCTTTGGGCAGCTCTGTCTAATATCCCTGGATAGGTTCTCTCCCTTCTTTGAAAGCTGTTTCTTGATTTAATGGCATCCTCACAAGAGAGGACTGGGTGCAGGTGAAGTATCTTAGTGCCTGCAGAGGGGTGAGCTCAGTTCTGTCACACTGCCGTGTCTGGAGGGCCTTGCTTCCCTTATCTCTGGAGAGCACATGCTGCTGCTTATGCTTAGCACTGATCTATCTTTGCACACAGGAAGAGATGGGCCAGTGTCTGTTAGCTCTTTTCAGAACTGAGGGAACACCTCCCTGGCTGCTTGGGAGCCTCTTCCACGGCTTGTAGTTCAGCATTTTGTACCCAAGAGATAAGTCTCAAAGTGTGTGAGCATCAGATCTCTCTTCTCTGATGTGCCTTGCTTCTTGCTTTTATCTCAAGCAGGGCTGGTTGGACTACAAGATGAATGAGCTTGTGTCTTTCCAGAGTGCTCAGAAGAGCCTTTTTGGGGAGAAGACTGTCAGATGGTGGAAAGATGGAGTGTGGAAAGCTGCTTCTGTTGGGGCAGTACTCAGTTCATTAGAAAAGTTTAGCAAACAAAAGTGCTTCCTAAGGGGGATTCTAACTTGGGCTTCACAGAACTAGTTGCTGTGATCAGTAAAGACCAAGAGATCAGAATAAAGTTTGTGGTTCCTGCTCCTTAGAACTGCCCCAGTTGAGCCAGTGTGTAGGGGTTGGTGTCCCCATAGGGAGAGCACAGGAGGGGCTCAGACCTGGTCTTGCTGCACCCTGTGCTTCTATTGAAATGCAGCTGTCTAGATACCTTCCCAAAAAAGAATTGTGAATTCAAACCTCCACCTCTGGCAGTTCAGCTCAGCATAGAACTCTTCCCTGGCTGGCTGGGCTAAGCAGGACTTGGGTCAGGGCAGAGAGACAGGAGGCAGCCTCGAATTCCCCTGACTTCATTTCTTCCTCCCTTCTCCCTTTGTTTCCCAAAGCTTTCCACAAACATGCAGAAAGGGAAGGAGACTTTGAAGGGAAGATTTTAACTTGCTGGGGACGTGGGTCAGGATTTGTAGGAGGCAGCTGTGAAGACAGTCCTCATCACTCAGAGCCTGGTTGTTTCCTTTCCTGCTGCAGGGATGGCAGAGTCCTGGGAGTGCTGGAGGTTTCCCGCTCCATCGGGGACGGGCAGTACAAGCGCTGCGGTGTGATCTCCGTGCCAGACATCAAACGCTGCCAGCTCACCCACAACGACAGGTGAGTGTCCCCCTGCACTGGCCTTGCCTGGAGCTGCTCAGAAGCAGCAGCACAAGCTGCACAGCCCCGTGTGCTCTGCTCTTAGGGCCAAGACACTTGAGACTGATCGGCCCGGATTAGAGGATGCTCTTTCTGCTGCTCTCTGCCTTCCTCTCCCTTTTCAGTACGGTGGGATAGTGCTGCTGCCTCTCTGCCAGGGTACTGGGAAGGCTCCTGTTGGAGAAACTGGCCTCACACCAGTAATAACATACACAGGCCTTAGACTTCCTTCATGCTCTGCATAAGTTCCCACACCCATGTTCAAACAGCTGGTTAAGGCTTGAATTCTTGGATCCTTATCCTGCTCAGGAGTTGTTTCTAGCAGCTCTAGTGCCCACAAATACTGCATTCAGCTCTCATAGTTAAAATTTGACATACTTTTCTAATGTATGATTGGCAGTGACAAATTGCTGTGAGCTTTCATGTCAGGCTCTCTGAGGTGAGAATGTAACCCAGTACTGCTGCTTTTTCTGGGAGGACAGCTCTATATCAAGTGATCCACTAAAATATTTCTAAAGAGATTCTGAAATGATGTCTTCAGAGACGTGCTTTTCTGGCAGGCTGGCCACCTCTCTCTGTGCTCCACTCTGGTTGTAGTTTTCCCTGTCTGGTGACTCAGGGTTGGGCTCCTGGTTAATGCAGTCCCCTCTGCAGGCAGGGAGCACACAGCAGACTGTCTCCCCCACCCTCTGCAGGGGACTAGGAGGCAACTCTCCTTGCCGTGGGCTTTGTATCCCCTTAGCCTGCAACCTGCAGCCATACCTTGTGAGAGAGTTTTCCAATCAGTTATACCTCTTATTTCTGGATTAAGCTGCTAATTTTTATTTGAATATTTATATTTAACTAAGTTACTGCGTACCTCAGGAGTGTGGAGGTGGAAAGGGATGCACAGCTGGTTGTGTTTCTCTATTTCCTTGCATTAGCTGCTGCACAGGGAAAAATATGTGAATGAAAAGGACTCAGAAGAAGGAAGCACTTCCTAGCAAAATAATGGAACTTTCCAGCAGGGCATGGTGTATAGTCTTGCCTAACAGTGCAGGGTCAGTAGGAGTTCAAGATGCACTGATGTGGGTCTTAGGATGTTAGCCTGAGTCCTTGGCCTATAGTTTATACTGCCTCAGCTCTGGGAATGGTAGGTTCTAGAGCACCAGAATACTTCCAAGGGATTTTCATATGAGCTTTATGGCATCTTCCTTTTGGACTGGTGCATGGGTACTCATAAAATAGCTTTGAGGAATTTTGCTGTAGCTGGGGAGCCAAAGATTCAGCCTTGGAACCTGTCTGTGTTTGATTTCCAGGTTCATTCTGATAGCCTGTGATGGGCTCTTTAAAGTCTTTACACCAGAAGAAGCTGTGAACTTCATTGTGTCCTGCCTGGAGGTGAGGAGGAAGCAGGGTGGGGGCAGGGTTTGGCAGTGCAGGGAGCACAAGATGGCACGACTCTGACTTTCAGAAATGAACTCCCAGGGTCTCCTCCCTTAGACCCGAGGTTGTCCTTCCTCGTTTTGCTGCCCCACGCTTGGAAATGAACCAGGTGCTTTGCTGGGAGCGCTCAGCGTTGCTTTTTTGTCCTCTCAACAGGATAAGAACATCCAGATGAGGGAAGGGAAGCTGGAAGCAGATGCCAGGTATGAAGCTGCCTGTAACAGACTGGCCAACAAGGCAGTACAGAGGGGGTCAGCAGACAACGTCACAGTCATGGTGGTCCGGATAGAGCACTGAGGGGTGAGCTGCAGCAGCAGGAGCCCAGCTCACCATGGACGTAAGGGAAGGGAGGAGGTGGGGGGTGTGTGTGTGCATGTGTGGCTGGGGAAGGGCCTGTTGGATGCTCATCAGTGTAAATAAAGTTGTTTGTTGTTTTTTTTTTTTTTTTCCTAATAGTTTTAGCTCACTTGGCTAGCAGGGACCAGAGTGGCTGCCACAGTGGATCAGCCTCTGTGGAAATCTTTGTCCTGTCAACCCCTGGTGAATGTCTTGGCAAACCAAATAAATCCATTTGGCAGAGGTGCTAGCAAGAGCAGGCATCTGTGGACATGAACTCTGCCAGCTGTTCCAAATGGTGCAGTTCTGCTCTTCATTTCTTTGAGCTTTATAAGAGGCCCTAGGAGAGTCCTGAGCTCTTAAGGCTGAGTTGGGAGCCCCTGGTCAGACTGTGCAGTGCCCTAGGCCACTGGCTTGGGATGTGGTTGTGGGCTGTGCTCTTAGTGCTGGAAAGGAAATCTGGTTCTGAAGCTGGGTGGTGAGGTTGCCTGCAGCTGAATGAGAGAAACCTGGCTCAGAGAGCAGCAGTGCACCTGGGGTTTAGCCCCATTGGTGATACAGGAAAAGCAGCTCTTTGCTCCTGATGTTTACTGGGAAAGTGTTTTCATCAAATGGACCTGGTAGGCAGCAGAGAGTGATGTCTGTGTGCTATCTGAGGAGCAGGCATCTCAGGTTTCAGGTACTTGTTGCTAGTAAGTGTTCGGTATCTCATACCATCCCCATTCCTCTACCAGCTGTTGCTGCAGGGGATCTGGGGGGGCTGTTTTCCAGAGGAAATTTGGCTTCAGACCAAAAGAATGAAAGATAAACGGATTGGGCTACCAAGGCACTTCAGTTCCAGATTAAGCAACATTCCTGTCCTGTGGGTGACAGTGCAGTGAGATGAGCTGGTCAGTCTGTGCAGCGGTTTCTTGCTCAGCCTCCTTGTCCTGCATGAGAAACAGTGCAGAGAGGCCCAACAGGTTGTTATGGTGGTAGCTGTAGTTCTGTGCACAGTCCTGCACAGGCTTGTGAGCCTTCCTGGGCTCTTTCCTGCTCCTTGTGTTTCCTGGAGTTTTGGGAGATGATCCTGGGCTGTTTTCTTGAGCATGCAAAAGGTATCCTGTTGTTTGGGGTGGGTGGCTTGACCATCTTTAATCTATTTCTGCTGCAGCAGAAGTCAGTTAAAGTTCATGGGCTTATGCTAACTAAGAGGTTAACTGTACACATCATCTGTAGGGCACTGAGGAAGTGGGGCCTCTGCACATATTTTGATCACCAAATGGTGACCAAATGCCTCTGCTGGCTTGTTCTGCTCTCAGCCATTCCTGCACTCTGATGATGAGCTGAGAGGGAATTGTCCATGTTAGCAACACTGCTGCTTCTGCTCTTCCCTTTAGAAAGTGTACTGAAAGCAGAGTTCCAACTGGGAACATGATAGTGTTATGATACAATTGATAATAATTTCAACAAAATGATTGTCCATTTTTCAGGACAAAGGGGAAAAGGAAGCACTATGGGAGCAGGTTCCACCATGCATTTGAGTAGCCAGTTAAGACAGGCAGGTTCAACCCCCTGCTTTAGTCTAGTGCTCTCCCCTGCCTCTGTGTGTGGCTCCCTGAGGGAAGGTGGGGCTGGGTGCAGCTCAGACTATCTCTGGGAGTGCTGGCACAGCTTGCCCAGTACGACGTGCTGCTGAGAAATGAAACGTGTGGCTGCCTTGCCCCACGCCCAGCCTGCCCGGGTACCTCTCAGGGCTCAGGCACGTAGCCCTGGGCCCATCCTCAGCTCAGAGGCTATCGGAGCTGAAACATCTGCACTGCCCAGGGCCTGGGCCCTGTGCCATGGGCAGGGAACGCCTGGCCTGGAGAGCCACAGGACAGGAATTTGCTTTATCGGGACATTGCTCTGTTTTAAGATTAGCAGTGAACCACACTGGCTTCTGCCAGCCAACATTCACTGCTAATACCTTGTAGAGAAGCTAAAGAGATACAAATAATCTGTTTGGGGCTGCTGAGAAGCTGGGCAGGGAAATCTGAGAGCGAAAATGGAGCTGTAGGAAAAGGGATGATATCCAGCCTTCAGTGCCTGTGTCAGTGGGAACTGAACCCCATGGAGAAGGCAGCTGGTTGCCACCACTATCAGCAGCATTTTCCAAGATAAACTTTCAGCCCTTGTCATTAGATGAAAGTTAACTCCTTTAGCTCTTTGTCAGGCTTTTAATTATTATTTTTTATTATTATTTATTTTTATGAATTATTATTAGTAGTATTATTACTATTATCCTTCCTTCCTCCTGATCTTTGTCTAGCTTCAGATGGTTCTGGAGCACAAGCAGAATTGGACCGTCCTGCAGCTCCTGAAGCAGCAAAATGTCTTCCCTGTGCTTGGTGCTGAGCAGGGGAGGTGTGGTGGTGGTGGCTGGCAGAGCTCTGGCTGCTCCTAGCACAGGCTGAGCTCCCTGCCTGGTGCCAGTGCCTCTTCACACCCCCAGCAGAACGGCGCTGAAATCGGAGCCGCTTTGAATGGTGAGGGGGGAGCCTGCAGTGTTGTCCAGGAAAACAGAGGCGTCCTGCCCAGCCTGGAGGGAGGGAGGGCTTCAGGGGGCTGGGACACCTCCTCCAAGCACTGGACACTGCCTGGCAGACCTGTCCCCTGTGCACAGCAGCTGAGAGCTGGAGGGGCTACTCACCCCACCTCCTTCTAGGAAAAGCATGCCATGGGTGCCAGTAGGGCAACCAGCCATGGCTGTAGCGTCCCAGCAGCCCTTAGCCCTGAGTGACCACTGGTTGGGCTTGGATCTGGGCTGAGAAACAGACTCAATGCTCAGCCATGAGCTGGTGCCTTGGAAGGCACCTTCCTGCCTGGAACAGTCCCAGGCAGAGCTGGCACCACTAACCTTCAGGTAAAGGACTCCAGCGACCGAGATGGTGAAAAGGTCACCACCACTCTCCAACCGGGACACAGACTCCAAATAGCTGCAGAAGAGGGAGGATGGTGCTGGGAAGAACGAGTCCCTCCTTTGTCTGGGTATGCTGGACTCGTTCCTCCCTCCCTGGCCCAGGGTCTCTCTCCCCTCCCAGCCTTGCCCTGCCCTACCTGTTGTGCTGGCAGCAGGACTGCACGCAGATCAGCACCCGCAGACGCTTCCCCCTGCATGGATGCCCCTTCCTCTGCTGTTCTCTGCACACTGGGACAGAAGGGAGAGTGAGAACCATCCTGGACCTCCCCAGCAGGGCTGTGGGGGTGCCCAAGGGCTCACCAATGTGCAGTGTGGCTCTGAAGGTGTAGTACCCAGCAATGGGGGCTGTGTACTTCCCACTGGTGAGGTTAAGCCCTGAGCCGCGGTGGAACATCGCCTCCCTCTCTGGCTGGGGATGGGAAAAGACTTGGGTTAGAGAAGGAGCCCCTGTGCCAGGCTCAGTGTGTGCCATGGGCAGCAAGATGCTGCAGGCAGGAGGGAGAAACAGCCTGGGCCCTCACAATGTAGTAGTGCTGCAGCTCCTGCTGCACTCTCTGCTCCACAGAGATGTTTTCACGTGTCCAGCAGTGGAAAGCGGCTTCCACGTGATGATGGGACCTGGCCTGGGTATTGACTTTGCTTTCCTCCTTTTCCTCCTGTTCTTCCCTGGCCTTCCTGCATGTCTTCACCAGGCCTGGCCCAAAAAAACCCAACCAGGGCTTGGCTTTAGGAAGGAACCTTGGATTTTCTTGGTGCCAAGATCAGAGCACCTTGCTTGGCTGCCCAGCCCCGTGGTGCCCTGTCCCTGCTTTTCCTTGCCCTGGGATCCCCCTCGGCCTCCCCTTCCTACAGAACCCCCCGGGACTGGTGGGTACCTTTCAGTAGTTGCTCCAGTAGCTCTTCCAGAATGGTGGGGGCCCCAGGATGGACAGGAACAGCAACCTGAGGTGATTTTCCAGGAGACTGGCCAGTAGCTGGTGCCACTCCTGTGCGAGCCTTTGTCCCATCCCGGGCTATGCCCATCCTGCCCTGGCAGCCTCTTTTCCGCCCAGTGCTCCTGGCCAGCAGCATCCACGCCTGGCGAGGGTCCACGACGCCAGTCCGGGGGGCAGCTGCCCCCGGGCCTCTGTCCCCTACCCCTGCAGCCTTCCCAGAGGCTGCTGCCAGGCCCGGGGACAGCTCCCGGTGCCCCTGTGGGGCACTGATCCCAGCGGCAGCAGCGCAGAGCAGCACCAGGCACAGCTCCGACAGCCGCATCCCGTCCTGCTGCTGGGAGGGCGGCCCTGGCCCCGCCTCGGGGCCCCTGAGGGCTCTGCGGGGCCCGCCCCGCTGCCCGGAGTAGGGCACACTCCCCCTAAGCCGGGGAGGCTCCCCCCATGACCCGCAGAGCTCCTCGATGTGTGGTTAATGCAACCTAACCCAGAGCAGATAAACCATCACACAACAGCGGCAGAGCTGGATGTCCCAGTGCCGGTGGTGGCACAGGCAGTGTACCCCTGTGCTCACCCCATCCCAGGTGTTCTCTGCCACCAGCTACCAGCAGAGACAGGGAGAGGGCAGGTAGCACTGCTGAGCTCTGTCTCAGCACCAAGAGCCACTGAGGTACTTCATGATGACCTCCTGGGACACTTGCCAGGGGTGTGTGCTGCACATCCCGGGAGAGAAACTGGGATGAAGCATCCCCCCTTGTGCCACCTGAGGACACAAAGCATCCCAAAGCTGCTTCATCTCTATCACATGTCATTCTACTCCATGGGGTGCTGGAGCAAGTCTGACACTTCCACAGGTGCCAGAGAGCTTGCCTCAGTTCCCCCACCCCACTAATGTTTCCTCAGACTGGATATCAATGTGATGGGGGGGCAGGGAGGGGCAGGAGCCGTGGCCACCAGGCAGCAATGCCAGTCAATTGTGGGATGGGCCACTTTGGGAGGCCTTAATATACCCTAAAAGCTTTGAGATTTTTTGGCAAGGGGAAAAGAACAAAAAACACAAAACAACCCACCTCAAAAGCACTACCCAAACAAAACCACCACCCGCCCCAAAAAAAACCCAACAAAACAACAACAAACCACAACCAAAACACCACAACAAAACACCACCAAAACAAAACAACCAACCACCACCCCAAAACCAAACAAAAAAAGAGCATTAGCCAAAGCATGTTTATAAGGAAAAATAATTTCCCTGCAAGGGGGGGGAAGAGGCTCCCCAATGCCCTAGGCAACCTGGCAGAGGGGCTTCAATCCTGCCTCTTCCCACTCCTGCAGAGCTGAACGGGCAGAGGGGAGAGGTGAGAGGGGTACCATGACTGTGCAGGGTGACAGGCAACACTGGGTGCTTTTCCTACCATCCATGGTCACCTTGGAAAGCCTCTGTCCACTTGGAGGTGTCCATGAAGATGGAGGAGGAGCTGTGGAAGAGCCAGAGGCATGGCAGGGAGCCCTCCCGCGTCCAGAGGTCCTTGGTGCAGTCGTACACCTCCATCTCCACCCGGTAGTCCCCATCCATGCCCTTCCAGTGGCCGCCTGTGACAAAGAGCCGGTCGCCCAGTGCGACCATCCCACCGTTCTCATGGAGTGTGTGGAGCAGCTGCACCTGTGGAGGGACAGGGCGAGATGCTCAAGGACCACCCCAAACTCCCCCAAGGTTGGGGCTGCTGCAGGGAACAGGGGGTCTGGAGGACAGAAGGGCCAGGTTGGATTTTTCCGCATTGCACAGGCAGGAGCCTTGCACACCCTGCATAAGGGGGGTGCTGGAAAAGGGAGGGGGGTCCTGTGGGCTTCTGTAGGTTGAATTCCCCTTAAAACCATGAACTCATGGTGACAGCCATGCTCCTAAGTGCAGGTGAGGAGATGGAGCAGTGAAGGAAGGACTGGGGCAATTTCAGCTCTGCAGGGGTTAATAGAGCCAAGGGACAAGTGGGAGGAAGAGGGGTGCTGGCACCCAGTGGGACGGGGTGCAAGGGTGTGGTTGTGGGGTGCTAGCAGGGAGAGAACAGCTGCCCCACCTCCCTGGGAGGGTAACTGTGCCCGGTACTCCATTCCTCTACCTTCTGCCAGATGTTGGCCTCTGGGTTGTACACGTAGACCTTCTTGGTGTTGTCCCCGATGAGGTAGATGAGCCCACGCAGGGTGGCACAGCGTGGTGCTGACAGGTACTTGGGGATGAAGGGAGATGTGATCACACTCCACAAATCTGCAAGGAGCAGCCATCAGCAGTGCATCCCACCCTGGGCTCTAGATGCAGCTGCCAGTGACCAAAAAAAGCATTACCAAGCTCATGGCTATTTAAGGGGCAGTTTAAAAGGGAGGGGACAGAGAGGCTGGGCAGGATTGTACCCATGATCCCCACCCCACACAAGATGCTTGCATTAAAAAAAAGTGGGGGAGCTAGTGTTTGTAGTGGTGGTGTGGTGTGGGGGAGACCACTGCAGCTTGCAGAGGCTGCCCAAGGAGGTGGCATTGTCACAGGGCTTAGTTTCTCCCTCAGGCAGACAGCTTCCCACATCCCCCTGCCCCAGGGATCCTGCTCTACTGAAGCTCATGTCTGGGCTGTGCTGAAGGGCTGTGACTCAGCTCTGTGCTGCAGACAGCTCTGCTCCTGGCTGGCCCTGGCCCCACGCTCCCATTTAGCACCTAGCAGCATCCTGTGGGACCATGCCTGGTGGCACACGATGCCACCTGCCTTGGGGCGCCCCTCAGTCCTGCTCCCTGGGAAGGCATTGATTGGTAGGATGTGGCAGTGGGGCCACCTCTCACCTTGGACAGGGTTGTAGCACTGCAGGGTGAGGGCGTTGTACTTGACAGCGCAGGAGCCCACCAGGTAGAGCTTGCCCAAGCAGCTGGCGGCTGCAAAATTGCTGACATACTTGGGGGCTGGGCTGATGGCACACCAGCTCTTGTTGTAGGGGTCATAGCGCTCCACCTCCACGGCATCCACTGTTGTCCCTGCAGGGTGGTGGGACACTGCAGCCACCCCACTGCTCTGGGGCACCCCTGGACCCCTGCCCCAGCAGTGCTTGTGGGGTTGTTGCAGCCTTACCCCCAATAACATAGACCTCGCCATTGAGGATGGCACTGGTGTGGTTTGTCCGGGCTCTCAACATGGAGGCGATGGGCTTCCAGGCCCCGTCCTTGAGGCAGAAGCACCAGGCCTGGGTTGTCGACCATGTGTCATTTTGGGACCCCCGGGAGCCACCTAGGGAGGGATGGTTCACGTGGGCCACACCCTCTGAGCACAGCCATCCTTGGGCATCCTGTGCCAGTGGCTGGATCCACCCAAGCGAGTAAGGCGAGGGCTTTGCTCAGAGAGGGCAGCCCCTGGCTCCGTGCCAGTGCCCCATGCCTGTATCTTTGTCCCCCATCCCCACTCCTTGGGGACACCCCACCCCGCACCAGCAGCCCCAGCACCTACCTGTGACATACACGTCATTGTTCAGAGCCACCAAGGAAAAGCCCCATTTGTTGTAATCAGGGAAGTCAGGCAGTGCCATCCATCGCCCTGAAACCCAGCAGAGAAAGGAACAATGCTTTCAAGCCAGCCCTGTTTCACTCTTCCCTGCCCCCCCCGAGCCCCCAGTGTCCCTCCTGGCACCAGATTGTTTGGCAAGAGGTGGCTTTGGGGTAGACAGAGAATTAATTAACATGTGGGGGGGAGGAGGGTGGGCACTTACTGCTTTTGGGGTTGTAGAAGGCGAAGTTCCTGGGTGCAGCTGGCATCTCTAGCTCTCCCACCTCATCCTCGCTCTCCTCCAGCACACGGCCACCAACCACCACCAGCACCTCCTCCAGCTTCGGTGGTGGGGTTGTGGGGTTCTTCCAGGCACCAGCACTGCTCTGACCCTGATGGAGAGGCAGAGACAGGACTTTCAGGCTCTGTGCTGAGTCTCAACGCCCCAGCCTGGGGGCAGGAGGTACCCACCGTGGCGCAGGACCGAGCCACAAGAGCCTTGCTAGCATCCGAGTCACGGACAAGGGGCTCAGTGGCAAGCAGGTTCTGCAGGTACTGGTCAGGCAGTGAGACGAGGTGCGCCAGCTCCAGCAGCTCAGGCAGGAACTGGGCTCGGGGCCCTGGGTCGTGGCGTACCCAGCGCAGCACAGCCTCAGCCAGGCTCTGTTCCTCCTGCACCTGCAGCTGGTCATTGGAGAGGTAGACAGCCAACCTCTCCTTAGAGAGCTGGAGGAACTCCTCCTGCTGAGAAACAGCTTCAAAGTTCTCCTGCAAGAAAGACCAGGCCTTGGAGGAGACCTCGGGGCAGCCATGGCTCTCACCAAACTCGCAGATACCTAGGCAGTTGGTGGCATCCATCTGCTGCCGGAGGTAACGACTGCAGACCTTCTGGATAGTGGGGAAGTGGAGCTGGCTGGAGGTCTGCATCAGCCCCTCCACATTGTCCTGGTTGATGGTGACCTTCCCTGTGTAGGCGAAGTCGAGCAGCATCTCCAGCACATCAGGGTCCACCTCCTTCAGCTCCACCCGGGCTGCAATGCTCTCAGCAAAGTCACCAGAGAACATGGCATGGAAGTAGTGGCTGCAGAGGGCCAGGATGCCCCGGTGGCAGGGGAACTCCCGCCCGCCTGCCACCAGTGTCACGTCCGCCAGCTTCGGGTTGGCACGCAGCCGCTGCAGACCCTCCAGCACGCCCTGGGCGTGTGAAGGCAGGCAGAAGTCAAAGTCGTCCACGTTCCTCACCATGGTGCTGGGGTGGTCACAGAGCCTTGCTGCAGACAAAGCCCGAGCCAAGAGCGTCCCTGTCAGGAAAAGGCAGTGACACCCCCCTGTCCCTCTCCGCTCCCCGGCACAATCGTGTCATCCCAGAGTCTCCTTTACAGGCGCCAGGAGGGGCAGAAGTGCTCCCTGGGGCCCCCCACTCCTGATCCCACGGGTGGCTGCGATTTCTCCTTCCCAGGGTTGGACCTGCCTTGCTGAAGCTGCCACCGATTTTTCAGGGTGCGGGTGGCTCAGGGGCTGGGCTCTCACCTGCGCTCTGCGGCCTTCCGGCCAGCCCACCGGCGGGAAGCTGCCGCGGTCCCCGCACTGAGAAGGAACACTGCGCCTCACAGGATCCAGCCAGGACAGGAGAGTTATGATACACTATTTTTAGGCCCCACTGGGACACCGCTCCCTGCTCTTAAAGGCACAGCATGGGAAGAGCTGCCTGCTGTTGCCCATCCCTGTCACCCTGCAGCTTTGCTGCTTTTTGGAAAGCATCCCTCTGCAGCAAGATGTGCACCATAAGCACAGGGAAAAGGGCATCCCCTCCTTTTTTTCCACTCCATCGGTTGCCAGGGGTCCCTGAGATGTTCCTTCTCTGCCCTGGCTGTGGCTGCTGAGTGTTAAGTATAGGGTGTTATCTCACTCTTCAGCAGCCATAAATAAACAGGCAGCAGCCGCCTCGCCACAGGGAGCCAGAGGCCAAGACTGGAATCCCAGGGGAGGTGAGGAGGTTGGGGGACAGGGTGCCTAGACGGTCCCCCCTTCACCCAAAAGCTTTCTCCCTTGCCTCGGGAAGCCTTGCTCAGCTCAGACACAACTGAAAAGGCGTTTATTGCAAACCGCGGCTCCATGCAGCCCTCTGCCCTCCCCGTCAGCAGGCATCACTCCTCCAAGCTGAAGATCTCTGCTTCCTTCTCCTTCCAGAAGGCAAAGCTGCGGTCGATGTAGCGGCAGATCTCCTCCCCTTCTCCCCAGGCCTCCGCTGGCCCCCTGGCTGAGCTTTGGGAGGACCCAAAATACTTTGCCTTGATGTCATCAAAGCCATCCTGCCAGCTTCTCCGGCCGGCGGCGATCTCGTCGGTGACGGCGCGGTGGAAGGAGCGCACGGCAGGCCAGCCGTGCCGGCCCAGCTGCTCGAACACCTCGAAGCAGAGGAGGTGGCGGCCATGGCGCTCCTCGGGGGGAAGCTCCTGCTCCAGGATGCGGAAATATCCCAGCATGAAGAGCTCCAGCGACAGGCTGTCATAGTCGGCTGCCTTCCCACTGGCGTTTACCACAAACTGCTCCGGGGACAGCGGGGCAGGCCCAGCAGCGGGGGGCAGGGGGCGACAGGAGGCAGCGTCCCGCCAGCTGGCCAGAAGCCGCTGGATGGCCGCCCGCTGCCGCACCAGGCGGGCCGCTGCAGCCCCCCCAGTCCCTGCAGCATCCCGGGGGTCCCCAGCGGCTGGCAGAGAGGGCCCGTAGGCAGACCGCTTCCAGTGGCTCAGGAAGAGCATCACTATCCGCTCCTTCCTCAGGCTGCCCCACTCTGGCCCCAGGGGGCCGTCGGAAAACGCCTCCTCACAGCTGATGCCCGAGTCGCTGGCGGCCTCCACGCCGCTCCCTGCGACCACCTTCCCCTCTGCCGGCTCGAAGGCACCGCGGAGGCTGCGGACACAGACCCCGCACTGCCGGATCTCCCGCTGCGCCAGGCTGCCCCCCGGCTCCCTGGGCTGCCCGCCAGTGACAGCAGGGCAAGTGGCAGCGGCGATGGCGCCGGTGGACGCAACCCGTGCCCCCTCAGTGTGGGACAGCAGTGCAGCCAGGCTGCTGACAGCGCCGGCCAGGCGGCCGCACCAGAGGGGCAGTGGCTGCCCGGGGGCGGGCGGGGGGCTGCGCACGGTGATGCTGAGCAGCGGGGCGGGCAGGAGGGCACGCAGCTCCCGCGCCAGGCGCCGCAGCTCGCCCTGGTACGCCTCGCCCCGCCGCCGCAGCCGCAGACTCTCCACCGCCCGCTCCAGCTGCTGCAGGTCTCCTTCGGTCAGCAGCTCCCCGAAGGGGCCCAGCATGGCCTGGCGGGAGGGTGAGAAGTGCCAGGAGCCCGCGTCCTGTGGAGAGGGGCTGTGAGCAACACCCCGTGCCGGCAGCGTGTGCCCCACAGCCCCAGGACGCCCCACACCTGGCCACTCGCTGCCGTCTCATCCGCCAGCCGGGCCCGCAGCCGGCGCACCATCACCTGCCGCTTCCACTCGGGGATCAGGTGGCCCCGCTCGTCATGCGTGGGCACCAGGGCATCGATGTCTGCCTCCGTGGGGTCCGGCCTGGGGGGGCCCACCGGCTCAGCCGCCGCACCCTGCACAGCAGAGTCACAGGGGGCTCGGGAGGGGACAGCAGCCGAGGGGACGAGCCGGGGGCCGCGGGCGGAGCCAGCGACCTACCGCATGGGCGAGGAAAGATGCCGGGATCCTGGCCCGCGGTGAGGGCTTGCGGAGCTTCAGCTCTGCTGCAATTGACCTGCTGGGCTCCATCCCCTGCTGGGCTGGGTGGCTGTCAGGGATAGAGGCACAGGCCTCCTCCTGGAAGAGGGCAAACAAGGGGAGATGGGCCCCCAAAACCCCCAGGGCCCTCCACGCATGAGGGGTGCCCCATGAGGATGCCCAGCACATCACCCCAGTACTTCCTTGCAGGGAATCCTCCCTGGGGAAGACCCACGGGTGGCCATTTCCTTCAGAAGATAAGACAGAACTGCAGAGCTCCCACTGCCCCCTCTCCTCACGGGGGACACAGCGATGTCCCTGCAGCTGAGAACCAAGCTTGGCACCGCCCCCACTGCTGCCAGCCCTTCTCCAGGCACCCCATGCCCATGGCCCGCCTACCCTGCTCCCCAGGGGGTGACAGGCTGGCTTTCCCCCGTTAATGGGGGTAGCCAGAGCCCCAACCCCAGCAGGGCCTTACCTGCTGTAAAGCTGCCAGGGACAGGAGGCACCTGGAAAACCGTCAGTGCGTGTAGGAGGTTGGGTCCTGCCCAGGCAACACCCAAAGGTACGTGCAGCTGCACTCCCAAAGTCCCTGCATAGGGAGCAAGGGTCGGGCAGTCCCGGACAGGGCAGGGGCCACAGCTGCAGCACCAGGGCAAGGCAGAAAGCACAGTGAGCATCGCATTAATATTTGACGGGGGCATCGAGTGGCAGCGCCAGGGCTCAGTGGGTGGCACCAGTGCCAATCCTGGCAACAGCAGCTCGGTGGCTTGGCTCCAAGCCTTGTCCTGTTCCTCAGGCCAGCAGAGAATGGCCGAAGCTGGTCATGGCTTTTTGGGGCCAGAGGAAGTGTTTTGCACAGGCTGGCCCAGAGGGCAGGTACCAGCACCAGGGGACCTCCAGCAGAGGGACTGCTGCTGCCTGAGCAGCTGTTACTGATAGCCAGCCACGTTTGTGTTCCTTCACTCCACTGCCATCCATTATATATGGCCAGGATGGATTAGTGAGGCTCAGTTACACGTGAGAAATTCCATCGAGGGGCTGGACGAGAATGAAGAAGCAGCAGATCAAAGCCTTTAAACACCGATCACCTGGCAAGGATCCATTACAGCTTCAGCCTCTTGAGCCCTTCCCTGGCCCCAGCAGAGGCTGGCACCCAGCACGGAGCAGCTCTGGTGGGAGGATGAGCTGACACCACCCTGCACTGTAGCTCCAGAACAGGTGATACTGTGCTGGCAGCAGCAGGGAGCCCTGCAATATTGATGGGGAAGTAGTACGGGACACGTCTCAGCTTAAGCAGACAGATGTTGTGAGCCATGTCATGAGAGACTGGAGCCTGCTCCCATCTCATTACTGGCACAGCAGATGAGGGCCAGAGCTTTCCAGCTGCTGGGCCGAGGTAGGATTTTCGAAAAGACCTGAGAGGGTTGGATCTTTCTCTAGGTATCAAAAAGCTGCTCACAAACATCCTGCCTCCTGCATCCCTGGAGTGCCAGGTAAGGACAGAAATGCTCAATGCTCAGTGTGTCTTGGGACCTCTGGTAAGAGGATGCTGCTCAGAAGGAGCCTTTGGGAAGTACCAAAGAGCCACCTGCCACTTGGCTGTTTTTTCTGATCAAAATCTCCATGAGATTTTCATCCTTAAGTCTGTCTCCAGGGTCCAGGAGGCACCAAGAGGCTGTAGTGACCCTGGGCAGTCTTATTTCATGCCCAGATGCCCGTGCTGGGGCAGATACAGCCCCTAAAACTCTGAACACAAATGCTGAGCTCTGCCAAGGTGGCAGGCAGGCGTGGGCGGCAGCTCAGCCCCAAAGCTCAGCTGCCCAGGCACACAGACCACAGGAGGAGATGGAGCAGGGCAGCACTGAGTATTTTTACTTTTCCATCCCCTAGATGGCTGTCCCCAGTAAGTGCACGTATCTTGAATTAAAGTTCTCAGAGACTGGACAAACCGGGTTTCAGGAGGGTCATGTGGACCCTCATTACAGGTTATACTCATTAATACTCATTATTATTATCATCATCAATACTCATTATTACTTTACTACAGTTATGCAAGGAGCGCTGGGTGGATTAAACTTGAGAGATTTCAATTTTGCTGGTTTAAATGTTCCGTTACCAGTGCTTTTCAGAACCTCACAAAGACTGGAGTGCAGGGTTCTGCTGAACACCTAACTTAGTGCTGTTGAAGAATGGCTTGAGCAGCACGGCCATGGGCCCTTGCTATCTCCTCGAGAGGCCTTGAGAGTGTAACACAAATAGCAGCTGTACAAGCAATCTCTTTTTTTAGCCTAACACAAGTATAAACGATCTCTCTGTTAGCTTAAACTAACTGAAGGACAAGGTAGAGAAGTAGAATAATAGAAAACAAAGGAAGAACCCTGGAACTCAGTGTGTATGTTACTATCCAGTAAAATCACTGCAAGTAGTTACCATCCAGTGAAATCATACAAGTAGTTACTATCCAATGAAATCACTACAAGTAGTTACTATCCAATGAATTCACTACATGTAGGTTCGGAAAAGGGTATAAAAGTAACACTGTGTATTCAATAAATCGAAGCTTGCTTTATCAATCACATTGATTCTGGACTGCTTGCTTCCCTCGCCGCCGGCATAGTGCTCCCTTATTCTGCCCTGGAAGCTGACGGCTGCCCTCCCAAGGAAGCTGCTGGGACTGAATGCAGTTGATTCTCAGCAGCACTTTCACAGCCCCACTCACACTGGAGCTCTGTGCTTTCCCAGCTACTTAACCTTAAACATTTTGACCCTTAAATTGCCCATTTTGACACAAATTGTCATAATAATATGGCCTATTTGACAACAACATGGGCCATTTTGACTCCCAAATTGCCCAATTTCACCCCCAAACTGCACATTTTTGTCAGGGTTGGAAGGAACCTCTGAAGATCATCTAGTCCAACCCTTACAGACCATATAAGGGGCCATATTGTCCCCTCATAGTCATGTCATGACCACACAGTCTATACGGCTATAGTGCTCCCTGTTGTGATGTCATGACCATAAACACCACCTAAGTCCGTAATACCTTCCCATTGTGGTCTCAGGGCCCTACACACCATATAAAGCCATACTGCCCCCTATTGTGATGTCATGGCCTTACACACCATATGATGGCCTTTGTTTTTTGGAAAGATTTGGAGAATGAGGTGATGAATGAATTTTTAGGTGGCGAGGCAAGCCCGGAGCCCCAGTGTTGGTGGGGCTTTGAAAGTTGTGCCAGGGGAAGGTGAGGGCCACCAACACTCCAGCCTCATTTGCAGTCACTGCAGAAATGCCTGAAGTGCACCTAAGAATTAAAGCTGTATACCCTTTGTAAACAAGAAACTCACCATTCTGCCAATTGTGTGACACAGGCCCTGCCACTGGAACACCAAGCACAAGGTTCCTCACCAAACTGACTTTCACCAAACCCTGGCACTTCCCCAGAGCAAAACTGCAAGTCACCACAGAAGGGTTCACTCTGACACTTTATTTACACTTCTCACTTCCACCTTGGCTAGCAATGACAGTGCAAATATAGCAACATTCAAAGGAAATTCCTCTCCATTTGCTTTGCCTTCCTCATGTGTGCCATGTAAATTTATTTACCCAATCACTGGTGGGTTATCACAGACCATCTGTTTTGATTCAAAACACTGATCTTTGCTGACTTGAAGATAATTAAAAGACCTCTCCCCCACCTTCCCTTTCCATCTCCAGCATGTATGCCAGCTCCTCTTTGGAATCCAGCTAAGGGAACAGCATTCTCAAATCAGGAAACTGAAGGAAAATCACTTCAGACTATCATGCTTTACTGCTGACTAGACTTTATCAAGATCATTGCTAAGACTGATTGCCCCGTGCTTGGAACACATCGAATTTGTCCCTTATTAGCCAGCTTGGAGCTTGATGAGGAGTAACAACAGTGTTTCTTCTGTGTGAAGATCTGGAATAAAGAACGCTGAGAGATACCCCGATTACGGCACAGCAGGGTCCTCTCCTGCTCCTAGGCAGCCCAGGAACCACACTAAGCAGTCAACTATTCTGCTTCTTCAGACACTGGTATTACTGAACCTGAGTGGAAACACACCTGGAGATGCAGGACCTGCACTCACTACTACAGTCACCTTGTGTACAGCACACCCTCTTGGCTTCCTCCTAAAAGATCCCACAGAACAAAGAACCATCTGCTTTTTTAGCTTAAAATTAATTCCCAACACTAAAACCATGCACTACTTTTTTTTTTCCTCCTTTCTTTTCTTCCCCCCTTCTGGGAAAGTTTCTGCCATTCTACTTACTACACATCTTTCTCAGGTGGGCTTTTGTGAGGCATTTATGTATACACTCAACATTGCTATTAAACCCAAACCTCTAATTCCTCAAAGTTTGACAAGAATTAAGTCCCATAAAACCCTCTCAAGAGTCATTTCAGCTCTCAAGGCACCACTGGCCCCAGGAGCTTCCCCCTGTTTTGTTTCAGACAGATGTCTGGACAAGCAAATCTTTGCTACACTTCTCTGGAACACATGCCTACCTTCCACAGTTTATAAAAAACTAGTGTCAGTGGGTCAGTGGTTTCCCCAGCAATTTTTTCAGACTCTTCATAAGTACCAGTTATTGAGTTGTCCCTTTAGAAAAATCTTAATATATCAGCTGCTTAACACGTATTGCACCAGACTGAGAATAACTAACAGATTATCAACACCCAAGAGCACCCCATTCTGCCTCTTTCTACGTCCAGCACACACACACCTAGTCAGTAACCTGCTTTTTATTAAACAATTTTGCCACCTTCACCTGGGAACAAAGCGAAACAAGTTAAGAAACACTTTTCCTCATGTTCTACTTCTTGTCCTTACACTGAACTGCATTTAAGACGTGTTCAAGATTGTGCCTTGCTCTTATCTCTTGGGTAAGTAAGGCCTTATCTGTTGCTCTACTGGCAGCAGCAGAGGCCAATTAGCAGACCCGCTGACCCAATTATGCTCCTACCCCAGGAATGTGTCTCTGAATGGAGGCACCTTGGAAGGCTTACATGGGAAAGCTCCTACCTGCTGTTCATCTGTCCAGGTCTCTGCTTTTACATATTGTTTTGTTTTCACAAGCCATTCAACATGGGCCTTTCAAAGAAACCCTCAAAAATAAGTAAGAGACTTACTTATTAGTAAGTCTTATAAGAGAGAGGCTTTTGTCCTCTTGAACATCTTCATTGCTTGTCCCATTGACATTGCTGACTGCTGGCTTGAAAGGTGCCAGCTGAGCCACCAAACCCAGAACCCAAACACCACAGCTACTACTGCACAATTCCATTCCCAAATTTATCCAGATCCCTTTAAATGAGCTGGGTTTCTTACTCCTTTGTCCCACTGCTGACAAGCTGTTCAAACCTCACCACACTGACAGTGATGGAAATAATCTTCCACTTGGCCACCTTTACACATAGCAGTTTTACACTCATTCTTCCTCTCATGCCAACATTTGCTTTTAATGTCTACAGCTTTTTTTTTTTCTTCCTGCCACCCCTTCCCCACATGCAGTAACTTCACCCTCTCTCACTGAACAAACAAGCCAAGTTCTTTTAAAAAAACAAACAAACAAAAAGCACCCGCTTGGGAGGTGGGGGTAGATGAGACAATTTTCTGTTGGAAGTGGTTACTCAGAATCACACCAGTGGACCAGTGAGGCAGCTTTTTAGCCCCATTGTCATTTTATGAACCTAACTGAAAGCAAGCACTGTGAACATGCTGCCTGCAGAATGACCTGCTCTGCAGAAGTTTTGACCTGTAGATGGAGAACTTGCACTGCTGGGAAGCGCCTGAGACTCCTTCCCAGCAACTTCCAGTAACGTTTAAATTGGGAAATATTAAATATTGTCCCATGTGGTCGACTAAGGCATTCCATTTTAAAAAAAGAGAAACCTAAAAACCCCAATAAATCAGCCCCCAGGAGGAAGCACACATTCTGCTGCCCTGCAGCTGCACGCTGGCTGTGCTCCATGCATGTTCAGATATGCAGAGAATTCCATCTCTGTGAAGGGCTGATCCCTTGGCTAGGCTTGCTGCTGCTCAGTTATGAGGCCTTTCACTGAAGTTCAGATGTGGTCATCTAGGAAAGGTCTAACTGCTTCCAGGAAAAGGAGCAGCCAAACAGACCTGTTGTGGGTGGTTTTTAGGTTTTGGCTGGTCTGGTTGGTTGGTGTGTTTTTACTATTTATTAATAATAAACCCTGTGGAACTACTTCCATTTTACTTACCATCCACTTTCTAATGCAAATCAAGACCCAGCTTATTCATTCAAATGAAGACTATCACCCACTTTCAGTACTACACTAGAATTAGGAGACCTCTTTTACAAAAATGGATTGGTTCTAGGAGAAATGGGCTGGAAACTCCGAAATATTCAAGCTCCATTGAATTTGGTCCATTGCATTCCATCTAACCACGACTATCACAAACTCTTTGGCAAGAGAGGCCAAAAAAAGAACTTAAGAAAGCAATATAGAAACCCCTACATAGTTTGAGAATTATCTTCCTACTATAGCAGAACGGTCTTGGATGCAAGAGCAGAAGCCTGTACTTCTTACAGGAAGATCCTATTTCCAAGAGAAGTTGCCATCTCACATCTAACTTGGAGAAACACTTTTTTCCTGGGTAACTTTAACACTTAAAGACTAAATCAAACACAGGGGAAGGCAGACCAGAATGCCAGGAGACCTATGTGAATGAACAAGGAGCTCCTGGACAAAAGACAAGGGAAAACCTAGGCCCTCTCCAGAAGGAAACTAGAGACCTAGTCACCTGGGATATGGAGAAGTCCAAAGTACTCAATTACTTTTTTTCCTCTCAGTCTTCACTGGCACATCCTCAGGCCACACTGCCGAAGTCATTGAAGGCAAAGTAGAGACTAGGAGAATGAAGAACCAACCACAGCATGGGAAGATCACGTTTGAGACCATCCAAGGAACCAGAACATGCACAAATCCATGGGACCTGATGAAACTCATCCAGGGATCCTGAAGGAACTGGTGGATGAAGTTGCTAAGCCACTATCCATCATACCTGAGGAGTTGTGGCAGTCTGGTAAAGTTGCCACTGGCTGGAAAAGGGGAAACTTTTCTCTTTTTGAAAATGGGGGTTATAAGGAAGACCTGGGGAACTACAGGCCAGTCACACCTCTGTGACCAGCAAGACCATGGAGCAGATCCTCTTGGAAACCATGCTATGGCACATGGAAAATGAAGAGGTGATTTGTGACAGCCAACATGACTTCAGTAGTGATAAATCATGCCTGACAATTTTGTGGCCTTCTCTAATAGGGTTATAGAATTGATGGATAAGAGATAACCACTGATGGCATCTGCCTTGACTTGTGCATGACATCCTTTGTCTCTAAATTGGAGAGACATGGACTTGATGGATGGGCCACTTGGTGGATATGGAATTGCCTGCACAGTCACAGTCTAAGAGTTGCAGTCAAGGGCTTGGTGTCCAAGTGGAGACCAGTGACACGTGGCATTCCTCAGGGGTTGGTTCTGGGATCGGTGCTGTTTAACATCTGTGTTGGTTACATGGACAGTGGAACTGAATGCACCCTCAGGCAGTTTGCTGATGGCACCAAGCTGTGTGGTGGACACACTGGAGGGAAGGGATGCCATCCAGAGGGACCTGACTGGCTGGAGAGGGGGGCCCATGTCAACCTCATGAAGTTCAGCAAGGCCAAGTGCAAGGTGCTGCACCTGGGTGGGGGAATCCCAAGCACAAACACAGACTGGGGGGAGAATGGATTGAGAGCAGCCCTGAGGAGAAGGACTTGGGGATGTTCTTTAATGTGAACGGCAACATGAGCTGGCAATGCACCTGCAGTGTCCTTGGGGATGGGGCATCTTTTAAAAAAATTGCACCCAGGACTGCTAATTAATATGGCAAGCACCCATTTTTCTTTTAAAAGGAGACACAATTCCCCACAAAAAATTAAAAAGTAAAAACCAGTGACTACCCTAGAGCAGCCACAGATATCTAGGTCCTAAAAATAATGCTTTTCTGACTTTTTATTTCCTTTTATTTTCTTACTTTCTTCGCATTGGAACATTATAAAGAGAAGGATTTGAGCTCCAGCCTTTCAGTGTAAACCCAGCACAACTGTTGCATTCAAACTCAGCCCCAGACACCATTCTGTTTGGATCTACACCTTCCTGAGATTGGGTGGGAGGGGGGCAAGGAGTCATATGCCTGGAACACAGCAGGAATCTATAATTCAGTGTCTTTCCAAGACATTTTTTGCTCAACCCATTAGAACCTACCAAATCCAAACCAGAACAGAAGGAAAAGAACTAATCTTCTAATCAGAAAACAACAGTCAACTTTCTCTAACCTAGTGGCAGGAGGGAAAGTGACCAAACGCAAACAAGCAGTAGTGAATAGCAAAGATGTAAAAAAGATACAAAGAAAGCCACTCTTGCTTAAATGATGGACTCATGACTTGAAAGTAGACATTATTTATTTCAACTATGTATGTCCTTTTTGATTCCCTTTAGGCTCTAATTTGCTGTCACTGGTGAGTTACAAAGTTATTAATAACACATAGTAATGAATAATGTATCCACAGTCACACCAAATGAATTTTGTCTGTCTGTATGGCCCAGTGAGCATTTATAGATTTATTCTACTTGGGGCTTTTTCTGAATGGCAGCTAAGACCTGTGTACATAGGCTAGCTCAAACCTATAAAAGCAATACAAATATTAAGTAAATTCCAGAGAGAGTAAACGTGGAAGTAGTCAGTTGTGGATCCCAGTTTGAACAGCTGCCAGGAGGCAGGAATCAAGGCACCAGAGCTATGGTTGAAGAGTTGCACACAGAGTATCTGCTCTATCTTGCAAATGGACTTCTGGAGCCACAACTTGCAAGAACATTTTCAACTGTTTGAATTTATTAAAAAAAATTAACCCCCACCTAAGCTATACAATCTACTAGCTCCCATCTTCTCCTACACTTGCAATGGAGCTTCATGACAACAAAAGAGAACCTTGCGAATGCAAAAAGTGCTCCTCATTGTGTGGCTTGTTCCACACAATATCATCCAGCTTCATTGTGAAGCCTGAGGGGAAGAAACCCCTAAAAACATCATCCAGGGTCATGCTAATGACTCACCCTTAACAGAAGTTAACATTTTCACTCATATAAAAGCAACACCATGGGATCATACTCACATGTCCAAAGCCACAAAAGTAGTTAAGCACACAGTAAGAACACAAAATAGAGACAGCCTATCTTTAGAAGGTGAAATTTAGATTTTAAAAATAACTACCAACCTAGCACCTTATCAATGGTTTTTATTATTATTAGCAAAGTTTTAGATCAATCCCTTCAGAAAATCTCACTGTAAGTAAACTGCAGGGCAGAGCAGCACAGGTACAGTCTGACCTATAGCTAGTCCAAGTGCAGTTCCAGACATGGCCAGTCCCAGCCCCTTTCTTTTAGCCACAGAATTAACTACACACCTTGAAAGCAAATAGATTCAAGCAAGGTGATCCAAGAAAAACTGTTTGGGGATTGTTGGGTTTTTCTGTTTTGTTTTTGTCAGGCCAACTTTCTGAACAGGCTGGTTCTCAGGTCACATCATCACTACATGTAACAGTAGGAAAAGCAGCAGGAACACATGAATTCATTAAAAAACCCCACAAATCTATCTATGGTGGAAGGGCAGAGAGGGGGTGATGGGATGGAACTAAGCTTATTTTCCACAGCTGCTGAAAATTACAAAGTTAAATGCAATGTAGAAGCAAACCTTTATAGTCAAAGTAAGGCTTTAAATGAAGCACACCAGTAGTCGCTGTTGAATACAAATGAACTTCCTTCATGCCTGAGCCAAGTCACTGCATCAACAACTGTTAGTTCCAGTAAAGCTGTAAATAAGCAGTCTAGAAAAACTCCCTAAATATTCCTCTGGTGCCCTGCAATAGTCTAAGTATCTACTGAGCAAGCCACACCTATTATTTGAACACTTTTGAACAGAGAACAGCAAAGTATAATCACATTCCAGAACTGCATCAACTCCCTGCTATGAAATGAAGAAAGATGCCTAAGCTAATTGTCATTGAACTGAGAGTTAATTAATGAGGAGTAAATAATAAGATCAAGCACAAGACTGCCAACAAATTTCAAACTTAACAATTATGACACAGCTGCATGACTGTTCAGAACCAGTATTTATTTGGACTGGTAAAAAGCAATGGAAAGTAACTAAGCAGAGATCCAGGCTCCTGGGCTCCTGCACCTGATTTAAGGTCAACAGAGAAACAATTTGTGAGTGAGCAAAATGTTGCCTACTTGAAAGCAGAAGAGTGCTACATCAACAGGCATCAGGTTCCAAGCATTTTCTGAGACCAGATGCAGAAGAGATGTCCATTTTCTCTGTTATCAAAGGGTCTTTAATGAAAATCAGAGCTCAGTCTCATCAGCAGCTCAAGGGAATCATTTCACACCACTCAGCTGAAGCACATCAGGTAGCAAGTGGAAAAATCATTTTTGTCCAATATGAGTTTCTGTTCCCCCAGTGAAGACACAAGCAAAACCCATGTCACCAGGTTTTACTGGAGGCCTGTCGAGTGCAGAGCCCCTGCACAGGGAAGGCTTTCATACTGGAGCTCAACACTCACACTGACCAGTGACTACCCATTCTTGCTTCCACTCTGCTCTGCAAGACACTAAAATACACCATTATATATAAACAGCCTGTGTATGTATGCTATAAATACAGGACACGTCCATGATCTGTGCACAATAAATGGAGCATGTGTTTAGTTGTAACAGAAAATAAAGAGCCCAGGTTACCTCTGGTGGCCTGTCTCTCACACTGCAGGCACAGAGACACCTTGCCAACACCTGTGCTACCTGAAAAACCTTCCCAGCCTGGAGTTACTTTTGCTGCAGGTCAGCCACCATAAAAATGCCCACGTAAGCCACTTCAGGCAAAGCCTGCCTGGTTAGCAGGTTTGAATTGCTCCATGAAGGCAGGGGCAGGTTAGGAAGCCTCTCTAACCTGTGAACCAGAGACTGAGGCATTGGCAAAATGATTGTGAGGAAAGCTGGCACTCTCAGCCTCTGGAAAGGTCTTTTAACAGCTGTAAAAAGCTGATACCCCTTTAGGGAGCAGATTGAATGTCACTCTATTAAATGGAACACCACAGAGAGGGGCATCACGTATCTGAGAGAGCCAGCAGTCCAGGAGGTCATCTGTGGCGACAGGGAAACATCTGCATATCCCAATGAGCTGCCATGTAGGAGGTTTCTGTCAAAAAAGCTCACACAGAGCGCCCCTGCTGTGTACTGCCACATCTGGGGAAGAAGGATCTTCAGGGGAGATGACAAATACCACTGACTCTCAATGACTTTGCTAACCAACTCAGGAAATATGAAGACAGTGTCTCTAACCCCCTACAGGCTCCCACCTCAGCTGTGGAAAAACTGGCTGAGAACCTCTTTTGAGAGGCTGCATGATAAGGTACTTAGGATGAAGAGGGAGAGTAACACCTATTCTTCTCCTGAACAGATCCATGTGCCAGCCATTGGGAACAGACATCCTCCTAGGAGACTGGCTCAGGGTAGGCAGAACTCAACACAAGGTTCTCTGGTCTACCCTGTGTGACCATGGCAAGGGCACGAGCAGATGGCACCACAAACGCACCACTGTTCTGTGTTGCAGAAGTACAGGAGCTACGAGGTACTGCCACCAAGGAGAACATTTCCAGAAGGATGGCTGCTCTGGTCTCCCAAGAAACATCTTTTGGCCAAAGCAGATGGGTCTCTGACCCAAACGTGATCAGAGGAAGTAACTGTGACTCCAGCATGCCACACAAACCCTCGGCTGATTGTGGGCACTGTGCTGAACATTAGAGGGGCCCTGCCTCCAACCAGGTGGAGCAGAAGGATAATGGAGTTTACTGGACAGTGTGGATTCAGTGGCCTGGCACAACAGAACAACAGAGTTATAGAGTCCTGGTGGACACTGGTGCACAGTGCATCTTGATACCATCCAGTCACAGAGGGGCAGACTCCATCACCACTTCTGGAGTCACTCGAGGGTCTCAAGGACTGTACTGGAGGCTGAAATGAGCCTAACCAGGAATGACTGGGAGACCCACCACACAAGGGCTGGCCCAGATGCTCCGTGCATCCTTAGTACAAACTTTCTCCAAAAAGGGTACTTCAAAGACCCTAACTCCTCACAAGACTTGTGCTCCAGGCCCTTCACCAGCTTCACTGCCCTTCTCTGAACACATTCCAGAACCTCTGTCTATCTTTTAGTGATGGGCCCACAACTGAATACAGGATTCAGTTTACAGCTCTGGTTTTAACAGCTTTTGGATCAGGGCCTCAGTTTCCAAGAAATACAAACACTTGTCTCAGAATATTTAGGAGAGCAGAACTCAAAATTAAATGAATGGGAAGAGCTTCCTGAAGTCTAGTCCTGGCACAATGCTCATGTGGTGTACAGAGACAGAAACTTTTCAAACAGAGCCACAGAAGAAATCACTCCAGTCTGCACTATACCCTGTGCAGTATCTAAGGCTCCTCTGTGTCACTGACTCAAAGCTGAACTGTGCCTTTCTATGCAAAGGGTTACTCAGGCTTCATGGCAGATGCTTTGCCCTACACCCAAGTATCATGCTATACCGACAAAGCTTTTCAGACAACCTCAATACCTAGAGGGATTTAGGATCTGGTTTTCAGCACCAGACTTGTACTTGGTTTCCCTACTGATGGGCCAAATTCACATGGTTCTGTGCACTTGAGTACTTGGAGCTTATGGATGGCCAGACAGGCTTCCAGACACGTTAGTTTCTCAATCTACTTTTAAATATTCTTTTCCTTCTTCCCCCTTCCTCCTGTTTCAGAGCAGAGATGTTTTTCTCCCTCTCGGAGTGATGGACAGGGAGGCAGCCATGCATGCAAGCATCCAGCAGCTAACTGTGTGATTCCCTCTGCCTGCCCTGTCAGGACCTTGGCATTTTTATGTATGAGATGTCACTCTGGGAAAGGTTCTCATACTGGTACCAAGCCCCTGTGAAATTCAAAACCCAAGAAATATTCATTACAAATCAAAAGTGTTTTATTTTATTTTCAATTCTCATTCCTGTGGCTTGCCTTGGTTTTTTTTTTGAGAGGATGCCAAGAGTTTGACCTGGTCAGATGCATATTTGCTGGAGATTTCTGAAAAAAAGTCCTGCAGCAAAGTGCATCACTTCTCCCTGACCTCAGAAAGCACACAGCTTAACTCTCTCTGTGGCTACACTGGAGCAGCAGTCAGCAAACTCCTCCTTAGCATTATTGTGGGAAATTCCCTGATCTGGAAAAAAAATTACTCCTTGGAGCTTTCCACTGGAGCAGATCACTTTCCTTCTTACCAGCACACTGTATTCAGGGAAGCTTAAGTGATTTCTCAGCTCTCATTTCCTTTTTAAGTATACCTAAAACATCCCAGTTGGGCAAAATGCTTTGAGGCCTGAACACAAGTCTCTGCATTTTAAAGTCTGCCACCAACCAGCAGGTGCTGATACTTCTATGCTCCCAGGGAGAAGCCCTGAATTACTGGTTACCTTTCTGAGCATTTAGCAGAAACAGCCTCGTGTGAAGCAAGTGCAAATGCTCTCAAAAATATATTCTGGAGTCCCTTAAAACACTCAAGTGCACAAGCACTTGCTCTTTACACTGTGTCAGTGATGAGATAACAAACAGGGCAGGTCCTGCACAGAGCAGCACCAAAGGGAGTCAATCCTTAAAGATCATCTAGTTCAAACTCCCCATGACACCTCCCACTTGACCTGGTTGCCCAAAGCCCCAGCCAACCTGCCCTTGAACGCTTCCAGGGATGGGGCAGCCACAGCTTCCCTGGGCAACCTGGGCCAGGGTCTCACCACCCTCACAATAAAGAATTTCTTCCTAACATCTAACGTAAATCTCCCCTCTTTCAATTTAAAGCTATTCACCCTTGTCCTCTCACTCTCTGCCCTTGTCAAAAGCCCCTCCCCAGCTTTCCTGGAGCCCCTTCAGTCACTGGAAGGTGCTCTAAGGTCTCCCCAGAGCCTTCTCTTCTCCAGCCAAACCATTCTCTGATTTTATGAAAATAGCTTCTGCTGCTGAGGGGGTATGGATGGAGTAGTCCCTAGTGAACTATTGCCTTTGAGAATGGAAATTGCCTAATCCTTATTTCTGCCTAATCCTTATTTAAACCCTGGCTCCATTCCTCTCCCACAGGATGCAGGTTCAATTTACCTGTCAGAAAATTTACTTATTCCCCTGACTTCATCATGGACTTTATCCAGGACAGTCAATCTGTACTGCTAATTCCTTCAATACTGCATGCTGTGCCAGGTCTAAAACAGTAAAGCATGGCATAATTAAAAGGAGCTGAGAACTAAAAAGGCAACAAATCTGAACTTTGAAAGGAGCAGGGACGGATTCATTGGTAAGAAGCTGTGCGGTGATAAGACACCCCAAATAGGCAACATGATAATGTGCTGTTGAATGGACTGGTTACCATGCATGGTGTGCTGACAGCTACAAAAGCTCTGCACTTCTCACAGACAATGCACACATGTCAGAACAGATTCATAACTGCTCTATCACTTCTTCATTTGCAATTCAAAAGCTCCATCAAAGTCTGGCTCCCAACACCTTTTATCAGTAGCCACAAACGAACACAACTATTGAAAACAGTCCATGTCTGCACATGGACTTCAATTCTTGAATAAAAATGTGGAAGCAATCTATTTTTCTGCAGCTTCACAACTAAAATTGTTGCTGCTGGAGCTGTCAGAATTTCCCAGCTCCATCACTCCAACCACCCTTGCCAGGCTCTCCCACACCTGTGCTGCCTGCTCTCATCCACAGGGAGAACCACTGCCCGGCTTCCTCCAGCTCTGACCACACCACTTCTCCTCCTTTCCTTTTCCTCAGCTCCTTCCTTCCTGCACTGTACCACACCCAAACGTGCTGCTCTAAATCCCAGGACCAAGCACAGTTTTACCAACCTCAGACTGTCCTGTCCCACCTCCAACTCCCACCTCATCAGAAAAGAAGACCAGAAGAGGTATCTGCTGCCTCATGTCCTCTCACTGCCAGTTACTGCATGCTTTGGCTGACCCTGACCTGCAGGCTACCTTTAGGAAGAATGAAGAGGAAACAAAGCACTTTGTTTTCACTAAGAAGCCACAGGAGGGTGGGGGGAGCACAACCAACCATTCACAAACAAGAATGTCAAACAGTTAATGAAAATCCCAAAGGGAGAGAAAACAAAAAAGTAAAATATGCTTATGTGGTTTGTAATTCTATTCTTGCAACAGATGTTATAGGCTCTGTGAATTATATGTGCTTCTACTTCATATCATTCTTTTCCCTTGTTAAGATGTCTAAAATATCCATAAAACCAAGAGTGAGCCTAGAGGAGAAAGACCTCAAAGAAGCAACTGTTAGCAAACGGCAGATCGCTTGTGATGTGCAAGCAGAAAGCTTTGTCTGCTGCTCTGATTGCTCCTCCCAATACACTGCTCAGCTGAGGTACGGTTTGATTTTCTTGTGAAACTCCTTAAATGTACCTACAAAACAGTCAAAGCTTTGGTCTCAGTGAACTATCAGCATTACTTATCTTAAATCGTTGCTTAAAAATACAAGTGAAACAAAAAAGTCTAAACAAATCTTCATGCATTGGCCTCATTTTCACCTAGAATAATTTACAGACATTATTTACTCCTAAAGCTATGGAGTACAAAATAAAGCCCATCATTCCAGAAAAATAAAATACTTCTATGGAAGGGAAAATTGTCTCCAGTCTTCATGGGATATCACATGAACAATGTGCAACAGGTCACTGCCAAGCTAGCATCCCATTCTGCTCCATGAACCCGGGGTGGGAGTCACTGACAGTGGCTCCTAAATGGTCAGAAGATGCTAATGAAGCATTCGATATTTGGCTGAAAACACAAGCCTGGCTAATTTGGAGTAGCTGATGGATAGAAAGCTTAACAGCGAGATAAGGTAACAATGCTTAACACCTAACAAAGGGGTCAGATAATGTGCTCACCTCCAGTTCTTGGTTGTTTGGGACAAAATGGTCAAAAGTCTGTCACAAAGACTCAGAATGAGCGCATGAAAACTGTGCAAAACAGTTGTGACAAAGTGGCCCACTAGCTAGGTTATTATCAAGAGATTTCTCCTCAAACAGGACCATTGCCTCCACATCCAACCCCAAAATAACTGAATGCCAGTATTTTACTCCCTCGGAAGGCTGGATTGCCCAAAACAGACGACCACAGAGTCTTGAAAGCTTTGCAATAACTGCCCACTGTATCTTGAACAAAAAGCTAAGAAACCTGAGCAGACTCACAGCTGACCTCTCAATGCACAGGGTGGGGTTGTACATGTCTCCCAGTGGCACAGTTACCCACACCAAAGTTCTCCAGTTTGGGAGCAAAGCCTCCCCGGAACTCAGTACTAAACAGCAGGGACTGATCTGTAATATTGCCAGTAACACAAATACTTGCTCATGCCTTTACCTGGTAAAATTGAACAGACTACAAGAAGTTGCGGCTAACTGACATCAGTTTATAAATTCTCATTTGGCATCAAAATATTTGAGATCAAGGAAACAAAAGGAAACATGATCAGTAGAAACACGTACGGAAGTGGTATGCAAAACACCTGAGCACTCACTAATTGGGCTGCAAGCTCCTGTTTAGAAAACAATGTCTGGCAATAATGACAGGACCCCAAAGAAAGGGCTGTGTGGAAGTTATTTAGTCTCTCACAAAGGCCATATGATTTAGCCATGTTGTCGCTGCCTATGCCAAAAAATGGGTGACTGATTACCACGTTTTCAATTCAGTATCGGGTATCCAGCCTGAATTAAACAGATTAGGCCACGTGGCATCTCTTTACATAACCAGTAAGTGTAACATTCGGTTTAAGCCAACAGAAAGAAGGAGCTTTTAAACTGAATCCAGCAAGAACAAAAATATATTAAAGCAGCACAAACTAAATGTTTATTATTCAACACTATTAGTCATTTATTGCACAAACATCTGGAATCCATAACCACAGCCTGACCGAACAATACTATCAATTGGGAGAGCAAAATAAAGACATAAGTTTGTTAGACACCTGCAAAGAAAGCACTGCTACAGCTCATCGATCCCGAACTCCTACAGGAAAGGTACTCAACTTTTCCCTTGCACTGTTGGCTGGGTATTGATTCAAAAGTTTTGGTATCCCTGTTCTGCAGCCCCCTGTGCAAGAGGCACAAGATATGGCATGTCCTCCATCACTGGGGAGAAACCTTCTGGGAAGCAGAACTAAGGAGTTGGCAAGAGTGAGGCAGGGACATGAAAACACTCAGAGTAAAAAAACCCCAATTTTTCAGAAGAGCATCACCAAAGAGAGAAATCAGTAAAATCACACGGGGCAGAGAATTTCTAAGACCTAAGAAAACGTATGACATACCAAAACACCTGAATATACGACACTATGGTCTGATTAATATTAATAGAGACTGACAATTTTATTAATTCTAGGCTTACATATCATGCTGGCAAAATACAAACATGTATGGTTTCTCTTCCAAGCCACTTACTTCCCAGATAAAGGGTGCAGGGCTTTGCTAGTGAAGCCTTCCTAACCTGCAACCTTAACTGTTTTAACAGATAAACAGCAATGGTCTATTAAATTTTGTTCCATTCATTAATGTTTCATTAACTACCCATTTTAATTTGAAGTGTATTAAATAATAACTATACTAAAGCTCAAACTGCTTCTCCGTTTACCCTACAACATATTTTTTTAGTATATGTATGAACTGTCAGCTCCACTGAAGTAGAGAAGTACATCATCAGGCGTTACAAAGTCCAACGCACAGGGCCCTCCTGAACTCTGCCCACTTTTACAAAATCCTTAGAAATACGCAGTTATTGCGATTATACATAACGCTGGAATCTCCATCCCTTGTTCTGCTCTTTGACAAAGAGGCTGTTCAGCATGATGTGGACCCACACACAAATCCTCAACAAGGAAAACCTGTGCTACCCAAAGATCAATCAATGCAGGAAACCCCCGGCATTACGGTGTTAAAGCAGACTTGCTCTGCTTTCCGTCCTTCTGGAGACAGTGGAAAGGCGTATTAAACAGTTAAAATAATTCCGTGTGAGTGCCTGGGCCAAAGAAACAAAACACAACCCTCTGACAAGAGCTCAGCACCACCTCGTCCGATATGGCAGCGCCAAGATCAGCTTTTCCATTCAGGAAGAGCAGTCAGGGGCTGCTTATTGTTAGGGTAACAGCAGGATGTAAAGGAGGGCACTTTCTAATTAACTTGAGGCAGCCCATCTCCCAGCAGCAGTGCTGGATAGTGTAAAACGACCAAGTAGAACAGGAACAGGAACATCCTGGACTCGAGCATAAGGAAACTGAACAATCATCAGCGTGACCAGCAGGAAGAAGAAAGCCTCTGGAGATTCTCCCCTCAGTTAGGAAGTTCTCAGCTTCTTACAACCCTCCCTTCGGAATCCTTCCCGCTTCTTTCCCCTTCCCACACCAGTTCTTACAAAAGAAGCCTTCCTTCCACCTGCTGGCTACCTGTCCTGCCTCGCTTCCCCTGGAGCCTTCCAGAAGCGAGAGGGAGGAAGAACCATATTCAAGAGGGTGAAGTAAAACCATGTGCCGATGAAAGCACCTTACCTGCACTGCCTCCGTGTCCACGAGGAGCACTGTACGTCCAGGCGTCCGTCCAGCAGCACAAGCCGTGTCCCCAGCCCGGCTCCAGCACCTTCACGCTCTGGAAGGCCCAGCGGCCCCCGCCGCGCCCTGCTCCCCGCCGCGGGCCCGCCCGGCTCAGGCGGCGAGGCTCCCTGGGGCCTCCGCCGCTTACTGGGAAAGTACACAAACGGCAGGAGGGGGCTCAGCTGCTCCCCAGAGCCCTTTCCGAGGGGCACCAGAGAAGCCACGCGCCCAAACCCCAGAGAAACCTTCAGAGCCCGTCCCGGAGGAGCCGGGAAGCCGCGGCCTCGCCGCTCAGGGCCCAGCTCCCCGCCGGAGCACATGGGAGCGCGGGGCGCGGCAGCTCCGCCCTTCCCCGCCCGCACCGCTGCACTCGGCAGCCCGGTGGGCTCGGGCGGGCTCCGCCAGCGGGCTAGGAGGGGCCAGGAGGGGCCAGGGCGGGAGGCGAGGCCCGGGCCGCCGTGTCTGTCAGGGCGGCGAGCGGCCGGGCGCGAGCGGCGCGCGGGGCGGGAGCGGCTGCTGCGCGGGGCCGAGCAGGGGCTGCTTCGTGTTGGGAGGAAAACGAGATTGATAAAAGCCCGGCGCCTGGGGAGCGGGAGTCCCCCTCCAGCAGCGGCGGCGGATGGGAGGTTCGGAGCTCGAGGGCTCCGGGCCCCGGCAGCGCCGGGTGGAGGGTCCTGCCGCAGGCTGGGGGAGCGGCTGGGAGGGCTGGGCTTCCCCTCGAGCCGAGAGCGGTGCCGTCCTCACCCCAGCCTTTGCCTCGGTGAGTAAGGACAGCGGGGAAACCTCGGCATGTTCCTGCTGGTGGCACCTTGTACATCTTACCTGGCTGGGCCTCCTGTCACTGGAGGGGGGTCACCTCCACAGGAGGAGGGGGAAAAGCAGCAATGCCGGGATGGCTCCTGCCCCGCGCCCAGCGTGTATATATGGTGGAAACTGAAGTGTAATGATGATGGGGTAAAATAACGGCAGTAGTATTCACTGCAGTTGCATAAACCTGTAGCTATTCTCACTGCAGTTTCTGTAAAGTACTTGAATCACGGCTTTCTTCTCCCCTAACTTACTAACTTTCACAATATAAAAACCAGACACACAGCTTATTTAATTTCTGTAACTAGAGAACGGTTTCACAAACCACATTTGGTCAAAAAACTTGTGACTACGAAACAAAAAAGTTAATTATAATTTAACATTTGACATGACAACCACCATTTATTTCCTGCAAATTGTTCGTTGCAGTGACCAAACCAGAAAACCAAGAGGAGCATACAGTATTAAAGGTAATTAATTTGAAAATACGATAGGGTTTAGGAGGTTCAGGGGCTTTTTGTAACGTTGGCTTAAGTGTAACAATTCGAATTAACAGACTGCAGTTTCTGCTTGAGTATTTCTGTGTTAGGAGTCTGGTGTTTTAGTAGAACAACAAATATTATCCATGAACTCCAGCAGCAGCTTTATCTCTCAGTCACGTAGGAAGGCAAGACATCCCACTGAAACAGCACCCATAGGCCAATGCAAGGACAACACACGTGGCATGCTCAGTTTTAGGGTTTATTTCATCTGCTAACATTCATTCTTACCTAGACAAAAGCAATTAGATGATTATTATTTTTTTAAATCCAATTTTTCTTGTGGAATAAAAGAAAAAACCTTTTAACACTCTTTGTAACTATTTTTTTTTGTAAGATGGTATAAATAAATATATAAAACATTGTTTCTTGGCTCAAGTTAAACAGTTGCCTTTTATTTTTTGTTGTCTTTAAGTTCCCAAAGTGGAAAAAAAAAAGTGCAAACCATACACATTCAGCCCAATGGAATGACACCAGCCACAATCACTTTCAGAGAAGCCCAATCTGTTTGATGGAAGATGGAAGGCAGGTGGGGGCACAGCTGTAATTTTTTAGCCTCAGTTACACAACTCCTAGAAGAACTGAGTTCCTTGGTAGATAAAGCACAAAAGAAAGGGGGGAGGGAGAAAAATAAAAGTCCTGCCTGCATTGCCCTTTCCCTTCCCTGTGCAGATTGCATGCCAGAGAGGGAAGAGGAGACAATATAACCAAAGCCTGACAAAAATGCTAATGAAAAATAAATTCAGATACTGGTAAGGATGGTGAGAAATCCTGTGGCTGCTGTGTGTCTGGAAGACTACATGCAAACACAGAGGAACCTCTGGGGATTTTTGTCTTTTTCTTATGAAAAAAAAGCTCAAAAGGGGCAATAAAAATAAGTTAAATCATATTCCAATATGTACAAAACAAATCATGCTCAGTAAACCTTTTGAATATAAAATTATTCATTATAGTACAACTCTCCCACTCCAGTCTGCAGAATTGACACCTGGGGGAAATTGGGGAGGAGGAACTAGGAGGCTTTGAGGGAAGAGACAGACACATTTGCAAACATTGGGTTGTGGTTTTTTTCAGCTTGCATGGCTCAAAATTACAAAGAAAGCCACCTGCAGCTGAGATAATACAGGCTTTAATTCCCACGTGCGTATCAGGACTGCAGTCACCTTGGCAGAACTCCTGCAGATGAGGCAACGTACAGGGTCACGGAGAGCTCAGAGTGTGTGTGCTGCTCGCTGCTTTACCTGAGCTGCTGCTAACTGCCCCGTGCCTTCAGAGCTCGGCTGCATTTGCCTCTGCCACTGGAACGTGATCTGCTAATGTTAGTGAAAACAAGAACAAAAAGGTAACACAGCCAGCCCTGCAATTTGAATCCAGCAGGCAGTGTGAGTTGCATTCCAAGCTATAGCCCTGGAAATGCAGTATTTAGCATAGTCTGTGTTGCAAATTTCTGTCATGCTGCCTATTTTGGTGACATCTGGAAAATTCTACGGGATGGGAGGGGATCTCAGTAACTCCAAACATTGGTTAGAAGCTAGAGAAGCTTTCATCCCCAGGATATAAACCTAGGTCAGACCTGGCTCTGTAATGTCAGTCGCTCCCTTCTGTGGCTGTTCATTGGTTTATTTGAAGTGATCTGATGGGCTGAAAGTGAAAGCTTCCTAATTGACTTGTGTCCCTACTGCTGCTGTGCTGGTCCTGCTCTCTTGCTTGTGCCCTCAGCAACTGCACAGCACTTTCTGCTCCTACAGGACAGCCCTGGGAGAGAGGATTCAAAAGCTCGTTGGGACCTTCCTTATGCTGCTTCCATTGCTGTCCCAATTTTGTAAGGGGCTGTGGTGTGCAAAAACATCAATGTGAAGTGCTCCCCATTTATTCCAAAATGTTGGGCAGAAATGCACACTGAGCTTTTGCTGAGTATTCTTTTTGTTGATGACTTTGAATGCCATGATAGCCTAGGTCTGCAACCCTACCTGGCAGTCCTGCATTATGTGACCTGGGTAGGGTACAAGGTGGCATATGACTGCCTGAGAAGCTTTGGAGGAGCAGGCAGACTCCTTCAACAGAGCCAGCTGGGATGAGACAAATCAGCAGTAAAAAGTTTTCTTTGGCAACACCACCTACCACGCAGTTGAAGTTAACACTGATCAGGTAACTAAAAGCATGACCTCCTCTTCCTTCTTAGCACAGCACTGTGTTTGGAGGAACAGGAAAGCTGGAATGGAGTCTGGTGGGGAATTCCCGCTCGGAGCATCACCTTCATTTGCAGATGTGCAAGGGTAAGCACAGTGTCCGATGGCAGAGGCTAAAAGCCATCCTCTTCACCCTTGTACCAGGCAACTGCCTGACCAAAATGTTCACTGTCCTGGTTTAAGCCAGGATGAAGCCAATGTCAAACCGTGACACATTAATATTGCTGAGTGTATAAACCCTTAGAAATACCTTACACAGCCTCAGCCTTTGTAAAGGCTTTCCATAAGGTGTCCCTGGTGCCACGGCAGAAACACTGTGGGATGGACAAGCATCTGCCTGGGTAAAATCTGGATTCAAAGGGAACAGCCTCACCAACTCCAGTTAAGGGGAGCAAGAGTTGCAGTCCTACATCTGCCCTCACTATACACAGCACTCACTTATCCTGACCTGGATCATGATGCATTGACAGGCCCCATGAGCAAACACTTCAGGTAGTGAAGAAGGTCTCAGTGTATCTGGAAATCAGAGGAAAAACATTTTGGAAGAAAAGGGCAGATATATAACATGAATGTACTATCTGGCCACTACTTCTGCTGAAGTGCCTTAAAGTCATTTTTCTCCATTCAATTTAAAACTACACATACATTTTCCATGTTATCGTAGCAACAGTACTACATAGAAAAGAAATTGTACCACTTCAAACTGTAGTACATAGAAATCACAAAAAACTACATTCATTTAATGTTAAAAATGTTCCCTTAAACCCACTAAAAGATAGTGCCAGGTATGTTCTGCAGCCCATGCTCTGGCACACAGCACTTTCAGTAAGTTAAAGCATGGCTTACAGCCACAAACAGACCAGCCTGGCAGCCAGGGTGAGCAATGGCTTTTGGGTAATTCTCTTAATTTCTAGTACTTATAATCTGTTTCAAAGTGCCTTATACTTCTCATACCTTGGAGTACCTCTACAGTGTGTAAATTTGTTATTCCAAATGAACTGGTGAAGAAACTGAGGCATTTGCTGGGTGCAGAATTTGAATCTAGAAATCTCTGCCTCAGTGCTAAGGTGAGGTCAGCACTCCTTTTGTGGGTTGAAGTGAAGCTGTTAACAAGACAGTTTTCAAGATAGTTTCATTTCCTCCTGATTGTTACTGTAAGATATTACAAAGAAAATGTTAGAACAAGGTCTTCTACTGACATGCTTCTAGAGTCAGAGGCTGCCTCTGATTTAGAGAATCCTGTAGATAGAACCATCGAAATCCAATTAGTAACTCAGAGCCCAGAACACATGAACAACTCAGGCACGCCAGGGCAAATAATGTTATCAGTCCTAATCATACACAGTCCTGTTCACTGTCTCCCTTTGGTAGATGAGAGCAGAATTTGGCTTTCAGTACAGAACGGCTCTCAGGAATCAGTGCATATGCAGCCCTGCCTGGGAATTCACCACATGGGCCTGCCAGAGCTGGGCTGGTGGGCACCTCGACTGCAGAGGAGCTGCAGTAACCATTTGTGCACTACGGATGCACAGTGACAAAGCCTTTGGGTAAAGCTGGGAACCGTGCGTATACAACAGTTGCTGTTAATATCTTGTCTATTGGTTTTGTGGTTAAACAGCCTGTAAAATCGAATTTTAAAACCATAAATGTTTTTTTTACTTACAGCACCACAAGTGCTAGGACCTAGCTCCTCTCAGTCTTGGAACTCAGAGGTGAGTAAATGTATTTGTAATACCTTCTGCCCCTAAGCCACAACTGAAAATTGCTTCGTTTTGCTTCCTACTTTTCAGCTAGAAGGAAATGTTTACGGCCAGGCTACACATCTCTGGGAACAGTGGCCATTTTGTGGCAGAAGGACTGACAGAACCTTGAAAGACAGCAACATCGCTAGCACATATTGGTACCAGCTGAATGAAGAGGTAACAATGTCCCACTGTGCTTGTAGAAGAATGAGTGTGCTTGTGCCCTCTGCAGCACCAGAATGCAGACCCAATCTGAAATCAATAGGACAGCCTTTGACTTCAGTGGACTTTGGATCAGGGCTGTAGCAGGGTTGTATTTAAGCCCAAAGTGCTGTTTGTATTTTCTGTTCTTAAGTTTTTAGTCATCTTTACTCTTCTGGAGAAGAACATCTCCGAAACCGAGGTGTATCAGCAGGGGTGCACATGGAAGAAACAAGGCAGCTCCTTTGCTTAAGGCAGCCCCTCCTTTGCAAATCTCAGACTGAATCTGAAACTGTTGGAAACAGTGTTCAGAGACAGAGAGAGAAATAAAATAGAAAATAAGCTAGCACTTCAGTGGATTTGTGTGATGGGAAAGGAACACTGTAAAAATGACATGCTGAAGTTGAATGCATCAGCTCTCTGCCTCTCCGCTGGCAATTTCAAGGCCATATTTGATCTGCAGTTAACATGGCCTTTTAAAATCAAATCATATTCCATTTGGTTCACAGTTTACCCTAAACAATAGCTGGTTCAGGTCTTACAGGCTGATTAATAACAGGGTGAGACATAAAACGGGCAAAACCTGCTTCATTTCCATGCTTCCAGACAAAGAAAGAAGTGCTTGCAGCAGCAATAAAATAAGCCATACTTTAATTTGGTGAGTGGGAAGCGGAATTAGAGAAGTCATTGTTCTATGACTCAAAAGTCAGTAAGCAAAACCTGGTTAGACTGTCACCACACTGGAGGATTAAACTTACATGAGTCCCTGAAAAACAGCATTGAAAGAGAAAGGGTTCTGCTTTGAAAGTGGTCTGAGACTAAAAAAACCTTATTCATGATTTCCCTTTCCAGTTTTATGAACACAGCTTGTTCATTTAAAGTTAGAGCTCCAGAACAGGCACTCTGCCAAAAGACAGTGTTCACTGTCTCACAATTAATTCAGACCTATAGTCAGAAATTTTCACAGCTCTGGAAGAGAGCCCCATCCTGTTCCCACTTAAATCAGGTCTAGTGACTTCACTGGAAGCAGGCTGATGCCCATTATCTTTTGATAAAAGCAAGTAAAAATAACTGAAAAAAATACAGATACAGGTACATCAGTATGCTTGGTCTAGTTCAGCATTTCACATAGCAATAAACAAAACAAAATCACCCCCTTGTCATGTTGCCATTAAGAACTGATTATTTGCAGAGTTTTCCCTGGAACTTGTGCAGCCTTACGAGGAAGTATTGCTAATTAAATTCTTCTTCCTGTTTTTTAACATGGAGAATTGGGGTCTCATGTGCTGTTAACATGTAATCTTGATGATGGCATAAGCAGCAGATGTGGAGGGTAACAGGATGGCATGTGAGTGCACGTTTGAGCCCACATGGAATTTAATTGGCTTAATTTATTTTGCCACCTGCCCGTGAAACAAATCTGGGAATTATATGCATGAATTCCCTCTTATTTTTATGATACGATGAAGTTCCAAATATATATGCAATATCAGTGAAATGCATCAAAACTACTGTGCTAAGTAGGTATCCTAACCACAGTCAATATGCTTTAATGTTTGTCATCCTCTGATGTTTTTCTTCCTTTATTTTTATGGTGTTCTACTTTCTGGCAGTGACTGCCCTTGCCCTCAGACCACCACCTGCCAGGATAGCACATCCTCAACTTGGCCACGGTTACAATTTACTCAAAAGGATTGCAATTCCCATCCCACCTCCAAAAAACACCCACAAAAGAAAACCTCCATTTCCTTGTTTTTTAATTATGCATCTTTATATCATTATGCTCAGGGGATAAACAGATTTTTAAAATCCTACTTCTGCCATTTGTGTTTGAATCGTAAAGATAAGAAACCTTCTTTTGCATTTGGCCTTAAAAGGGGGTAACTGCATTTTTCTCTGGTGCAATTTTTCTCTCCGCTTTATAATGTTGACCCTTTTTTATTTTTATGTATTTATTTTATGTTTTTTTAAGAATCTTAACGGTCTTGTAAGAAACAGTAAAAAGACCCTACGCTTAAGGAAGCAATCTATCTTCTGTTTTACAGACTTGCTTTTAAATAAAATACCTTTTGTTGTTTTTGTAATTTTACTTCCATGATCTTTTATATGGAAACCCTAGAGTATCATTAATATAAAAGTCTGCCTAGGCTACCACTTCTCTATAATATGGCTCATGTAGTCCTCAGTGGGCAAGCGTCCTTGCTCTTCGGTCTCTTCCTTGGGAAGTGCTTCATTGGACCGGTGAAGAAGCCGCTCTTCCCGATTCTTTATCCTCTGCTCCATCCTCTCCAGCTGCCGTTTGTACTGGTAGCGCTGTTGGAAGAGGTCCTTTGCATAGTCATAGAGCTGCATGTCCAAGTCATTGAGCTCCTCAATCCTCCGGATGGTGTCATTGTCCACTTCCACCCCTCCTGCCCTGGTACTGTTGTACTGCATAAAGGGCCGGATGAATTTCAGATTAAAAGTTCTCTCAAAGAGATACTGAGTCTTTCTCTGGAACTCTGTCAGGCCGAAGAAGGCCATGTCTTTGAGGTTCTTTTTTGCGCTCTCCAGCAGGATCTGTGCTCGCTTGTTCTCTGGGATGAAAGACATGTTGTAACAGCCCACTAAGCTTAAGTCTGCCAACATCCTCACTTGGCGGTTGTTGGCCAAGTTATATGGGCAGTCCATGAACTCCTGCAGCGTGCAGCCTGACCAGTCTGTGCCTTCATAGCATGATGGCAGCTCTTCAGGAGTTGGTGTCCTGCCATCACACATGTGCAAGGAGGTCTTCCAAGTAGCACCTCGTTGGACATGACGCCATTCACTGAGGTAACGAGATACAGGGTCTCTCAGCAGTGTGATGTAGTAAAATTTTCTACAAGAAGAAGAGAAAATAAAATAAATATTCTGCTAGTAACAAGAAAGAAGCTTGGTAAGCTGACATCATGCAGATATCAAAAAGACAAGAGTGAATCAACATCATAGCATCCATTCCACTGCTGGACTGATCTTGCACTGAGTAGCAGGATAACACCACAGGAACATAACTGAAAAATAACAGGAAGTCAGGAATGCAATATGCTTTTGTAGAAAGAGAAGGCATGAGTTGACAACCAGCAGTAGCAGCAATAGTTCATTCTCATTTCAGCTAATCTGCTATCAGTTAGAATAAATTTAAGGCACACTTTGGATACAGGAGACTAAAAAGGGTGAAAAAGCAACACAATCAGGAGGAACACACATAGTGACGTGGGCATTCCTGCTCTTCCAAGTATAATGAAGTCCCCAACAATATAAGCAGTCCCTTGCACTGAAAACACTACAGCTGTCTTGTACAAAGAGACCCTCCAGCTTCAGCCCACCTTGAGCCTGGATAAAGTTCTGGGACTGACAGTGATGGCAGTCTGCCATGACCCTCTCCAGACAGAGGGAAACGGGCCTTTTTTTCCTTAGCTTCCAGTAGCTTGGGACTGTGGTGTCTCCAAGTGTTTCTAGAACAAGGAAATACCTTCTCTAGTTGCTAAAGCTGGCAGGGAATTAAATCCACATGTGCTTCCAGCACATGGAGCTGTGTGACACTGCACAAATGGAAGCACCTGGCTTTGGCAGGGTAATTCATGGATACTGCTGGAAAACACTTCATATGGGGGTGGTGGTGGATTAATTTCCCCACCAGAAATGCATCTTTGGAATGCTGCTACTGCTTGCTGCTCTGCTGGCAGGGCCTGGAAGAGCTGAATGTGATGGCCATTATGAGGGCACTACAGAGTTGAGAAATAAAAGAAAAAAAATCTGCTTTGTCAAATATGAACACACCCATATTTTCCTAGCATCCTCAGTATTTTTCTTTCTAGTAGTAACCTAAATTACTGTAGTAAGAGTAATTTAGGTAAATACATCAAAGACATTGCTTGGGAAATCTGATGTTAAAGAATGTTTGCTTTCTCAATTAGCTTGATGAAGGGTTGTTCCAAAGCAGTACATTTTGATCTTTCCAACAATGGCAACTGGTGTCCACTCTGACTTCAACTCCTCTCCTGCTTTCTGCCTTCAGAACTAGGGCTGGTAGAAACATTGGCTATTTTTGGAAAATTTTCCATCTTCCTTCATAGCAGGGGTTATCATGCTGTCTAGTAACACTGTCTGGTACTGTCTGTGTACAGGGACAGGGGAGAAAGAAGAGGAGCAGAGTGCAGAAGAGAAACACTTCCCTTCAATTTACTTCTTTTTACTTCATTTACATTGCAGCCTGTAGGGATTCAACTACCCAGATTGAGATGCGCTATGATTTATACTGACACTGCGAAGAAACCTCTAACAGATGGGGATAAAATATGACAGTGGAAGGAAAAGGAAAGCAGTGACAAATGCCAGATGTTCAAGTGACAGACTTCGATGCTAAACGCTACCAGCACTTTTTGACCTATGAACTGCAGCGGACTTTTTATTTAGAGCAATGTAATAATAGGATCACAGAACGGTTTGGTTTGGAAGGGACCTTAAAGATCACGTAGTTCTAGCCCCCCTGCATGGACAGGAACACCTCCCACTACACCAGGTTGCTCAGAGCCCCATCCAACCTGCCCTTGAACACTTCCAGGGATGGGGCTTCCACAGTTTCCCTGGGCAACCTGGGCCAGGGTCTCACCACCCTCACAGTGAAGATTTTCTTACTAATACCCAATCTAAATCTCCCCTCTTTCAGTTTGAAACCATTCTCCCTTGTCCTCTCACTCCATGCCCTTGCAAAAAATCCCTCCCCAGCTTTCCTGAACCCCCTTCATGTACTGAAAGGTGCTATAAGGTTGCCCCGGAGACTTCTCCAGGCTGATCAATCCAGCTCTCCAAAAGTTTCATTTTTCCTGAAGCTGGTTAAAGTAAATCATTATTATATGGGTTACAGAAGCAACTAGAAGTTACACCTAAGATGCCCCAGACAGCTACTGAAGTGTTCTAAAAAGCTCATTTCAAAAGTGTAGTCTTCTCCTAGACCAGATAGTTGCACTCAATATTGCCTCATAAAAAACCAAACAGCCCCAGTTTGGTCATGCAATGCCAAGTCTCACTGGCCTTCCTGGAGTTACCAAGTTTGAATAAGAAAAACGGACAGTCTAGTTAGAAAGATATTTCTTGTGTTTTTCTTCCCCTGTGAAGCTGGGCAGAACAGCATTACTGCAGGCTCTACTACATAGTGTTGTGATCGCCAGGAGGACAAAGACGAGCAGAGACCAAAGTCACATCTCTGCCTTTCCTTCTATCATTGTCCTGGGTGGTCCCAATGTGAAAATCCACCTGAAACTCCCTGGGCCATTTGCAACTTCAGCATTGCAACTTGGATCTACATGCAAGCTGCACAGTTTTGTCTGTGGAAAGAATCACTAGCATGTTTTATTAAACAGAGCAAAATGAAATAATGTTTTTGAAAAACAACCCTGTATTAGAATTGCAGTTTCAGGGAGAAAAAAAATCCAGTACTGGAAAGGAAGGGCAGCCTAGCAGTTGTACTACACAAATGAATCCAAGAAACCTGAGTGTAAGTACCCCTTCTGTCAAAATTAGCCTATGAGCCCCAGACAAATCTCTCTCTGCCTCTGTTTCCCTTGTGTGAAGGGCTGACAATGTCTCCTTTGTTTATTCTGGATTCAAAACATAGCATCTTCTGGAGCTGGAATGTCTCCTTCAATGATTATGCAAAGCCCCTGTTTCAGCATGGATTGAGGTCAGAGGACAGTAGTTAACTTGAGGCATGTTTTCAAGACACAGGCATCAGGGGCACTGTTGCCTTACAGGATTCCCACCCCAGACTGCTGGCCCAGTCTTACATATCAGCACAAAGCAGCCTTAGTTTTGCCAGCAAAGGTTTTACTTGTGTGGTTTTGTTTCTTTTTTTTTCTCTTTTTTTTCTTTTTTTTTGACAGGGCCATGCTGCAAATGCAGTCACTGAGCAGATCGAGGTTAAAATAATCCTTTGTTGCAGACTGAAGCCCCCATTTAGTAATATTCTGCCTTAATTCCTGTCAGCATGTTCCTCAGCTAATGAAGGGGAAATGAAACCCTTCTTCCCCTACAAAACCAATTTCTTCTCTTTTGGTAGTAGCACAATTCTGATAAAGTGACAGATTTAAAATATGATGCTATTATCTTTCTTTAGTTCATTACCATTTATTCTTTCCTACAATCCTATTTGATAAACCCTTCTTACTTCCCACTGCTGGTCTCTAAAATCTGCCGAGAACTGCTCGTTTGACTGTGCAATCCCCTATTCCTCACCGTGCTTCCCTTCCTAAAAGCCAAAATATCTTACTTTTTATTTCTACAGGTTATTCACTGAGCTTCCAAGCATCCCTCACAGGAAAAGCAAAATTTGTAGCAAGTCCTTGTCTACTGTCATGGCCTTCCATCAGATAACAAGCAAAATTAGGATAGCCACTTCCAATCATACATGCTTCATCCTGCCTGCCAGGAGGGGGAAGAAGAAGGAAGCTGCATAGGTCAGTTCCAACCATATAACCCCAATCTGTCAAAGCAACATGTCCTCAAGCTACAATTTTTCTACTGCTAAAGAAAAAACAATAAAAAAATCTTCCTATGTCCTTGCTGAATTCACTGAGCTGAACAGGGTGTCTGCCAGCTTGCAGGAATGAGAAACACTCTGTTTTGTTTAAAAGAAGTAGTAATGTCAAATTTGTGGCTGATTAAAGGCATCCTTCTGAGCCAAGCCCATGTATTAGGCACTCCTCAAATAATTTGCAAGGGTCCTTATTCAGCTCATACTGGCTCTCACTGCAAATGGTTTATTACTAAAACAGCCAGTGAATTTGCCACCTGCCAGCAAAATGAAAAGGTGCACATACCCTGACGTTAGCCTGCAGGGACCAGGGACCCCTTCTATCATCACTTAAACTCTCACCTTACAGAGACAATTAAGGGGATTACTACGTACCGGTTATCTCCACTGAAAACGGACAGTGTCCCCTACAGGAGCAGTTTCAGTGCTGACTTACCGGTAATGGCAAGTAAAGGTGAGTCAGGCACCTCTAATGAAGGATGAGCTGAGAATGTGTCAGATGAATATTTACAAGGAATTTATAGTGCCATTATAAAGTCATTCTACATGAAACCTACAGGTAACAGATATATTAAAATCTGTTTTACCCTTCTGCACAGAGCCACATAATGGCCTTCTGCTATGGTGGGAAACACTGGGGTGCAGAACACTCTCCAGCCAACCTCAGCACTTGCTTCAGTAAAAGTTGCCTCCTGCCTTCTTTACCAGACATACACCAAACCCTTGCTTACCACTTTTAAAGCCCAAACTTGGGAAGACTCCATCTATTTCCATTTTTTTAACTCCACAGTCATATTTCTTGCATAACAAAACACACTCTCAGTTAGAGATTGGAATTTAATATATGTACAATGATTACTTCCTTTGGTAGCAAATAGCCCTAATTTTTCCCAGTCTATTTCCTCTCATCTGGTGTTCATTTAGACTCTTCCTGTATTTCACAAACAATAAACTTTCAGCCCTTTAAAAGTAATGGAAAATGAAAGCAAACCGCAAGCAAACAAATAAACAAGCCTCTTCTGTCTCCTATGTTTAAATAAAGGTTGCCACACAAAACCACAAAAAGCCAAGAAACTTAATAGCAAATTCAACCCTCTGGTACTCACTGTGTAAACATCTACATCAACTTTTCTATTTTCCAGTAAATGAGGGGGGTGTCCTTACAGCAAGTCTGTGCTTGCTTTGGTCACTGGGTTTGTTTTGCACCGTTGTGTTTGTTTTGCCTGATGGTTTCTGCTCTTGGGACTCTGCTGTATCAAGAGCATGTTTTGAAAAGTAACCACTAGGCAGGGTCTGCTCACCCCCCAGATCTTCACCTAGGGTCTCTTCCTAGGTCCCCATGGCCATGCTGCTGACAGCCCACTGGGAGCTAACCCCTAAAAACAACCCCTGGATTGTTTCAAGAGTTGGAGGCGGAAGAGAATGATCTTGTACTATAGACCAATTGTCATGCTTTTATACTGAACGGAAAAATGAAACTCACAGATTCTCTCAGATGGATGCAATACAAAGCACAGGATTCCAAATACATAAAGGTGGGTTTCAGCAGGTAAAATTGGGTATTTCAGTCCAGATACCTCTTCTTGTGAAGGAAGAGGGTTGGAGGCTGGATCTTTTAGCAGGACTTCAAGTGTGTTATATCTATTATATATACACTTAACAATACCAATACTATTTAACAATTAGTTAGAAAAATAATTTAACTGTGTGTGGACATGCATGAAAAGCCACACCTCTCTTCTTCCTCTGTGTATTTCATAAAACATGCAGGACCCTGAATGCTTCACAATCCTGTCTAATGCAGCCTTTCAACACTGGCTGCAGTGCCAGCAAGTGAGTGTGAAGCTCTCTGTGTGTGTGTGCCTGTGTGTACCTCACACAACCCACCCTTCCTGCAGAGGCAGTAGAAAAGATAAGAGAAGCTGACAGTGAAGAAGGAGACAAAAGAGCAAGCAGCAGCTCAGGCACTTCACAGAGGAACATCTACCCAGAACTGCAAACACACTCCCCTCTTGGTCTTGGCAAGACACACACAGGCTCTGAGCCACAGCTTTGAAAATTCCCCACGGAGTCAAACACAATTGCAAGGGCCTTCTCCAGTCTGGTGGGGAAGAAGGAAAAGATCAACTTGTGTGCTCAATCCAGACACCCTGCAGCAATCCAGCCTCGACTGTGGAAGTAATGGGAGTGATGATGCTGTATGTCTGCACGTGCCTCTGCTCACACAGTGGCTGCAGGGCACTAACAACTCCATGGACGAGGTCTCTATTTCAAGTTGACCTACAAAGACAGGTAGGCCTACAATTATGTACATATTCCTTTTACACAGATGATCCTTCTGAATTGTATTGGCAAAGGCTGCAGAGCTAGAGTGGAGGTACAAAGGATGTAAATCACTCCCAAAGTGAAACCACGGTTTGTCAGAAAGCTGGGAGGACACATGTAGCCTTGATACCCACCTTGGGAGTGGCAGTGTGATACTGTTCCATACTGATATATATGGTATTACAAGAGAGCAGTTTATGTCTGGAATCAAATGCAGCATCAAGATGGGTAATGTTTGGTATTAATTCCTCTGTAACCATCAGAAATGCACACTTCCAGGACCATTATGCCCATCAATGAAATGGGGGTACACCTTCACCTTAGATCTGTGTTGTGCAGCACTGATACTTGCTGTGTTCCTCATACATTTACACACTCAGCCCCACTTCAGATTTTTTAGCAATATACTAACAGGCTTCTATCCAGAAAAAAGTATGGTCCTGTCACCTTTACGTGTCATGACTTTTATATCCAATTAGCAGAACAGACACAGACTATGAGTTTTAACAACATTTCTGCTTTTCAAGAAAATGGAGTTGCCATGTAAGTACAAGAATTTCCTGTTGCACCGTCTCTTGCAAACAAGTTAATCTAAAAAAAGATGCATTACATGTTATGAAACTTAGGATTGAACCGCCAGTTCATTTTTCAAAATGACAGATGAGATGAAAATTGGCCAAAGACTTGGAAAAAAAGAAGTGGAGGTCAGGGTGAGAGGAGCAGATGGGGGCAGAGAGGAAGGCATTCCAGAGCCCTCTGGAGCCTTTGAATCCTCTGGGACCCATTTAAAGCTTACATTACTTGCACTGTTTATAAACAAGTGCTTTCTTTTGCCATCATAACCTTCCTCATATCAAGCCTTAGGAAGTGTTGACTGCTGTCTTCTGCTGAAGCAAGGCACCAAAACTGATGGCAAGTTACAAATCAAACCCCTTTGATTTATTACCTTTCAAAAGTTTCAGGAGGTTTGTTATGATTCCTAAGTGACCTTAGTAAACCCTGCTAATCAATAGCACATCTAAATGCTGAGGGACTGCAATGGAAAGTTTCACTGCCAGAAGGATTACATCAGTGCTGGTCGAGGAGAGTGAAATGTGGGCTGCATGTTTCTAGTCTTTGTATTCTTTTGCTTTCATTATTGGCCCTGCTGTCATAAAGGTAGGAAATTTCAGGATGAAAAAGCAATGCCATTCTCTGTAAGAAACTTTTCACTCCCTTCACTTATGTATGTGCTTTATGCAGAGAATTTAATTGTTATGGATTTTAGTATTACACAAAATAGATACAGTAGTAACACTGCAGCCATATTTACTGCTAAATAATTGTTAGCAGGGTACCATACCCACTTTTTTTTTGTTTCTCCTTGTATATTTAGGCACATTAGAGTAAAACAGGAAACAAACCCCCAAAGAAGAGGAATGAGACATTTGTAGTGAGACACTGAACTTTTCACCTCGGTCTCACAGACCAATTTGCACTGGTAGCATAAGACAGCAGTTTTCACCCTTTCACTAGATAGTTTAAGTGGAAAACATGAGGGTCTCGTTCTAGCTCCAGGGGGTAAGTGCTGTCCCCTAATAAACTGCCAGTGCCAGCTGCCATCTCACCAGGGAAGCTGAACTTAAACCATCAGGACAGAGATGCACTGGTACTGCAAGGAAACCTGCACAGCTTTGTACTGTCTGTGCCCTGGGAAGAGAGAGAATGCCAGGGATTCAGCCTCCCCAGGTGTCAAGATCGATACAATGAATAAAACAATTTTACATAATAAAGCAGGATTTCTGCATTTGATTCCTGCACACTTCAGGACACAGAAGAAAGAATGATCTGGATATTGCTACACAGAAAAAAGAAAACCATAAAGAAGTTGAAATAGTGTGAAGACAAAGTAGAAATAATATACAATATGCAAAGATATTTTATCTGAATTGGCTGCAAACAATGCAGATGGGCTGGAATTTGCATTTTCTTTTGAATTGCAAGCCAGTTTCTCTTCCAAATCACAGGAGCTCCATGGGCAGTGAGACTCAAGAAAGATTCAAGAAAAGTGTAACAATATGATAGGCAGTATGTCTCCTTGAAGAAGATTAAATTATAAGGAAACCATACAGGAAGATTAAAGAAGCAGGAGCCAGAGGAGCAGATATTGATTGCTTCTGCAGGACAATTGAATTCTTCAGCAACTGCCTGCCTCAGCCAAAAGGGAGGCAATGCTTGTGTCAGGCAGCTGCAACTGCAACACAGACACCCGTGAGTTGCTTGTGGATCAATCTTGTTCCAATCAAGAATTGATGGATGGATACTTTTATTGATCAAAGTGGGAAGACTCAGGAAACAGAATCGAGATGCACAGAATTTTGAAACTAGATTGACATGCTGTGGACACAGAAGTAAACATTAGAACTTTCAACCAGCCAGAAACAGGAAAACACAAAGAGTAGCACAGCCCATTCTTGGGAGGTCCACAGAGCAAGTAGCTTCAAGAACTGCTTTCCAAAGAGCTCCTCTGTGTGCTGCCTGTGAGACACGCAGGGCTGCTGGCCAAGGGGAACGCCTAGTGCCTGGCAAAGCAAATCCATATGAACTACATGCTGTCACTCACCTCATGGCATGAAACAGAGGAGTTGTATTAATGGCATTTACCCAGTTCCTTCTTTAAATTAGTGCTGGGAGAGGTTCCCACACTGCTTCTTTTCTTGTGAATACTCATATGAGTGGCTCATAAAGAGTACCAAAGCTCCCTCTTCTCAATTAGCTGACTCTCCCTTGCTCAGGAATAGCAGATGCTGTCAAGCAACAAATAAATAATCCTCAAGAAAGCAGAGCAACTAATCAGTCACTTTTACATTTAAGATCACTTGGAGTTGCCATTGCCTTATACTGTTTTTCTAATTAATTGCACTGGAATGCACTTAAGCAAGCCCTGGATCAAAGAATCAGCCGCAGAGATTGAAATAAATCCTGTCTGTGTTGCTAATGCCTTGGAAATGGATGACTTACTGAGCATGCAAAATCCTGGGTACCAAAGGTTTAAAACTACAGATAGTGAAGACACTTTCAAAACAATAGATTTAAGAATAAAAAAGAAAAAGCTCCCCTCATTTCCACTTAAAGGACAGTTAAACAAAGGCAATTGTTTAACTAATTTTTTTGTGAAGTTTGTGTATCTTAAGTTCCTTATTCTCCACTTTCCTGTCACCAGAAGCTGCAACGGTGTCAATTTTCATTGCAGCAAAACTTTATCATCATTACAAATTGCTGTTCTGTAAATTCACTTTTATGAAGGGTTAAAATATTTTCAAAATAAGGATAAATGAATAAAAATGACTGGGGATGGATGTGTTACCAGTTAAATAAATCACTTTCTCTTCTGGCATGAGTCCATCTCTCTCTCTCTCATGGTTTAGTATATCATCAGAAAACCTTTGATTGATTTACAATTTAGTAATCCAGCCATTATTATCCATAATTCTACAATAAACCACGCCACTTAATGTGGCTGTTACAGATGTTCAGAAGTTCATTCCTTGCCTTGTAAGAAGTGATATCTAGAGAGCAGCTGCAGACACCAGGATTAGATGGGGAAGAATAAAATGTGTCTTCAGCAAAGGAAAACATCCCATTTTTGTATAACAATGCCCTGTCTTTAAGGCTGAAAGACATGCTGCCAACCTGGCTGCATCTAGGTTCAAACATTGAACACCAACTATCTATATGTATCCATGCACCCTCCTTGCCAGCTGGCAGGAGTAATAAGATGCCTGGCTTCTGTCTAAAACACGTTATTTCCTGGGAAATCAAGACATTAATAAAATTAACAAATCCATCAAAGGTTAGGCAGTGAAGAGCAGCTGATCTCACCCAGACCAAGAAATCCAGGTTGCAGTGCATTCTGCATGTGGCACAGCACCCAGAGTCAGACCCAAGGAAGTGGGGCTGAGGCAGCCAGGAAGAGCTGCAGCCTGAGAGAGGTTTATTATTTATGCTGGTGCAATAACCAATACCAGCCCTTCCTGAAAGCACAACTGGAGACTTCATTACTAATGTTGTCACAAATTACTTATCTGAAAACAGTAGGTTAATTCATGGTTTCAACTTATTTTGCTTGAGCCTGAAAACAACTCAGCATGAGCTGGCCTGCAATTAACACTTCTGTTAATGCTGTTTCTTAAAGAAAAGGAAAATACGTAACACACAAAGTACAGGGTGCAGATATTTTATACCAAACAGCACTAGTGCTCTCTGCCAGCCTCCAAAGCCACAGTTCATTTAAAGCAGGTATAAAGCAGAACTACCCAACAGGATTTGTCAGTGCGATGGTCTAGGTCACAGAAACAATTTCTCTCCTAAGTGAATCACCATACCAAGGAACCTAACAAAGCCTGCAGAATTCATTAGCTGAGCAGTGCTGGAAAGGTCTCCTCCAAATCCAACAATGATCCGTCTAGGCCAGCCAGTATCCTGTCTCTGACAGTGACCTGTCCCAGGAGCTGCCAAGAGAGGTGCAAGGAATAGTAAAGCTAGTTCTAATTAGAGGAATCTTCTTGTTTCCTCTTAGCTGCACTCAACAGGATCACAAATCAGATTTGTGGTTTGAGTTTTCAGAAGGACATTTGAGCTTTCAGAACTTCAACAACGACAGGATTTCTCTGTTGGGTGATCCTTCACATCAACAGATTAGGAGGGTTAAGAGTTCACAAATCTGTGCAAATGTGAAGTCTAATGAAGTATCAAGAGGCTATTTCATAGTGAAAAACTCCTGGACTTTGAAGAATCATAAAATCAGAGAATCACAGAATGATTTGGGTTGGAAGGGACCTTAAAGATCATCTAGTACCAATCCCCTGCATGGGCAGGGACACCTCCCACCAGCCCAGGTTGCTCCAAGCCCCATCCAACCTGCCCTTCAACACTGCCAGGGATGGGGCAGCCACAGCTTCCCTGGGCGACCTGGGCCAGGGTCTCACCACCCTCATAGTGAAGAATTTCTTCCTAATGTCCAACCTAAATTTCACCTCCTTCAGTTTAAAGCCATTACCCCTTGTCTCACTACAGGCCCTTGTAAAAAGTTCCTCCCCAGCTTTCTTGTAGGCCTCCTCCAGATACTGGAAGATGCACTAAGCTCTCCCTGGAACCTTCTCTTTTCCAAGCTGAATAACCCTAACTTTCTCACCCTGTCTTTGTAGGAGAGGTGCTCCAGCCCAGGGATATCATGCTCTAACAAACCATGTGTTCTTCTGCTTTTAAGGGTGGTGAATGAGATCCCTCACCCTGTGGCTAGCAGGAGCACTCACACCTACCAGAAAAGTGGCAATGTGTTGAATGTGATTTTGAAAAGCAGCTCTGATTTATGTGCTTGAAAGTGTATGTTGCAATTCCCCAAACCACTGCTTTCAACTCAGAAAAACCTTTTGCATCCCTCCAAAGAAAGTGCACAGTGGGACTATTCCTCATGCTTCTGTTGTCACCTGGGAATACCCCCCAACAACCCAGCTCTAAGGGAAAATCCATCTCTCACAAAGCCTGGCCCAGCTCCCACTAGATGGCACCTCCCTGCTGTGGAATGGCACCTGAAGCCTGGGAAGCAGAAAGAGGAAGCTCTCCTTAGGACAATATTTTTCTTCCTTTCTCATGGGATTTGTTGTTTTACATGTTAAGGCCATGAGTGCCATTTCTTCTGACTGGGCTGGAGGCAGCAGTGGCAGCGGGTCGCCTGACAGGATGGCACAGCCAGCTACAGGAGTCGGCATCAGCACAGCCTCCCCAGACACAATTCCTCTTCCAGAGGGACTTAAGTACTTGCCACTGGTATTTACACTTCCAATTTAATAGCATAAATTCACTGCTTACACAAACATTGGAGAAGAGAAGGCTCCAGGGAGACCTTAAAGCACCTTCCAGTGCTCTAAGGGGCGACAGGAAAGCTGGGGAGGGACTTTTGACAAGGGTGTGTAGCAAGAGGACAAGGGGGAATGGATTAAAACTGTAAGAGGGGAGATTTAGATGACGCATTAGGAGAGAATTCTTCACTGTGAGGGTGGTTAGACTCTGGCCCAGGTTGCCCAGGGAAGCTGTGGCTGCCCCATCCCTGGCAGTGTTGAAGGGCAGGTTGGATGGGGCTTGGAGCAACCTGGGCTGGTGGGAGGTGTCCCTGCCCATGCAGGGGGGGTTGGATCTAGATGATTTTTAAGGTCCCTTCCAACCCAAACCATTCAATGGTTCTGTGACTGCACATGAAGTGGCCCTGGCCTGAAAGGTGCTGCTGCATGCCTAACCACAGAGCACCGGGTCTTGCAATGAGAGATTACAATTCTGTACCTGTTGAGCCTTTTCCTTAAGTCTTTGCCTCAGGCTTGACTACAAAACTTCACCTCCAAAATGTTTGCACGGGTTTTTTTCTCCCTTATAAGCTTAGGTTACATGGAAACATTTTGCTGGCCTAGCTCTACAGTGAGAAGTAAATAATAAAAGAACATTTTCAGCCAAACAGCAATGCCAGCAAAAAGTTGTGGGTAGCTATAAATACAGTTGTGGGTACAGCTTATACTACCCAGGGAAATGGGTTAAGTTACAGAGGCAGAGGAATGCTTGCCACTGTGAGTTCTCTTCCAAAAGGGGTTTATCAGCACAGCTTTACTGAAATAATCACATTTTGAATGTAGACATGTGCTTAGTCTCTCTGTCAAAACAGTTATCACAGCAAAAAAGTTTCTTGTGTTTGGTAAATTTTAAAATAAGAATGTGGCAAACTACATCCCTAGAGCATGCTGTGATAAGTCTCTGCCCACTGGGATCTGCTGGACTAGGGCCAGTAGTTATTTCAGAGACCCTTGCAAACTGCTGAGCTTGGAGAAGCTTTCAGTCCCAACCAACCTGGGATGGATGAGAGCTGGTGATCTTGCTGTAAGAGGTTCCATATCCCACAGCCCTGAGTCATTCAATCCCCTGACTATCTCTTCAAATTAGAATTTATCTTTTCTTTAATTATTTTGCCAATGGGAGCTGGAGGATAGCAGGGTCATTGCAATCAGCTTCTTTGAATGTTCTTTGAGATTTCAGCTTGGCATGTTTAATTTTTTCATCCCCAAGAGAGGGTGTGTACAAAACAAAAGATCTGGAAAGTGTTTGGCATCACAGGAACTGCCAGCACTGCTTCCTTTGTTTATGTCAGTTAGCCTGACGACATTTTTTACCATCAATTAGGTCAAGCACAGAAAAGCTGAATCTCTCAGTTGCCTGTGGGACACAGGTATTGGAGTTCAAATTGTTGGTTTTTCTGAGAAGCTGGGCTGAAGCTGCTTGTGCATCCTGTTATTCCAGTCAGCCTAGAGACAAGTGCCAGAGCTGGCATGAAAGGCATGTATCAGAGACAGAGAAAACCAAAGGTAAATTCCTCACAGTCCATGCTTGGGCTTGGTGTACCTGTTACTACATGTGCATTCTCCTTATGCCAGACACAACAAAGACAGAAGCAGCCATAGGGAGGGGCAAAAAGGGGATTGCTGATACAGAAATCTAATACTGAAAAAATTGGTACAGAGAAGATTCACAACATTCACTCTGGGAAGACAAGGTCCTCCTGCTGGAGAATTCCCTGAAGGGAGGAACAGTAGCAATAAATTTGAAAAAGAAAAAAAAAAACCAATCACATGATCTATATTTTAAAGTGAAAAATATTACCAGATGCAATTACATTAATGATTGCAAGATCTAACAGAAGCATATTTATATTTATTAACTCAGTCCACACTTTACTACCTCAGGAGACCAGCTGTTCCTGGAATACAGGGCAGCAAAATACAAACTACATCTTACTTCTATTTGATCAAAACCTTTTGGAAGTTTCAATAATCTGGTTGTTAACATCTCTTAGGTGATAATTAGGCTCTTGGGGCAGCAAACATTGTTTGGGAGAGAAAATGCACTGTGGAAACATAAGTAGTGGAGTCTTCTGTCTTGCTGAAGTGTCAGTTATTCCACTACATAAAAAAAGGCAGACAAGGGCAAAATGAGGCCATTTTCAAACAGAGACTCATTTTGCCTGTGTGTATCAACAATCAGCAGATGCTCACCTCTGTGTAAACTGTTTACTTTAGGTTTTGCTCATTTCTTGCAACACATGTTTTAACCAAGAGATTTTAGCCCTTGTGCACTGTGGCTGACCAGGACTGCTCTCTGGAAAACAGACACTGAATGGTTTTTCCATCACTGTTTGACAGCTGCTTGGTAGCAGGTATGAGCTGGGGCAGAGCAGCCATTTTTCCCAATTCCTGTCCTTCCAAGCAGGGTCTCCAGTCTACTCCTGGCCTCCTGACAGGGCAGGTGTCTCTGTGCAAGGGATGGTCCAGAGCCTCAAACTGCAGCACAAGGCTTCAGGGAACTTTGGGAGGTGCTGGGAAGAGCTGGAATCTCTCAATGAGATGAAGCCTGTTAGCAGGGCAGCTGCAGAACAATATTCTCCATCTGTCCCAGGAGGGCACTAAATTAACAGCAGAGGCACTGACTTAACTTCCTTTCTGTTATTGCTAGGGGACCTATTTCCCTGTGACTGGACAGGAAGAGACTTAATAACCAGAACTGGGAATTTCTGTATATTTTTTGGTCCAACATGTATCTGTCCTTCAAGTCCTTCCCTCTCTCTGTATGCTGTGCCTGGTTTTGGTCTCCTCCATCCTGCAAGGCACAGCTCACCTCCTCTGGACAAAAACTTGAAGATTTCACTCTTGTGAGTTAATTATGATCCATGGCAGAGAGCTCTACATTATGGAAGTGTCTGCTCTCTCTCCATGCCTCTGGGAAGTTACACTATTTCCGAAGAGCTGTAATTCAGCTTGAAATCAGCAGATGTAGCCTCCAGCTCTTGGAACCACACAAACACTATTTCCCTACTCTCTGCAAATGTAACCGACGTGCTTGGTCTCTGCCCACGCTGCCAGGGAAGCCTCAGCCATGTGCACAGGAGCAGGAAAAGTCTCCTGCTGTCTGTGTCTCCTAACCAAACCATTCCTGTTCATTCAGATGAAGTCAGTGGAGGTGTAGCTACATCAGTTGTCTCGCTCAGCTTTATTTCTCCTTATCACTGAAGGACTGGAGAGACCTATATTATTTTGCTTTGAAAGATATACAAGGCAGCTGACTTCCATTGACAAAAACTTGAAAGCCAAGAATAATGCAGGTATCAAAATCATGCTTCAAATGCTCCCTGTTTGAGCACTAGTCTGGCAGTACCTCACTGCTGAGGGTATGGAAGTGAGAGCTCCTGCAGGGGCTGGAGAAAGCCACTCTTCCATGACTCATCAGCCATCCCTCCAGTGAAAAGGGATATAGTGACAGGATTAGTCATAAAAATTGTAACTGTAACCAAAAGCAAGAATAACATAGAGGAAAAAAAAGGGAAGAGGATGGGAAATCGCACTGGTCAGAAAACACTCAACACTAGCTTTCAATTCTGAAACTTTTTGCAAGTAACTCAACTCCAGCTACGTGACTCTGGGTATGTATATATATTCCATCTCATAATCAGAATTAAATGCAGTTCCTCAATCTGATGAATAGTAGCTATATTTTCCTTGTTATATATGTTATATATCTCATATATATTATACAGTGCTTCAAACACATAGGAAGATTCCCCTTGTTGCCATATTTGTGAGACAATCCTTCATACTGCTGCACAGGTCAAAAAAAGTACATGCTTAAGTCCATTACAAAATGAGATGGCTTTCCTGAATGGGACCTGAAATTCCACCTGAGCTGAAGCTACTTATCTAGCAAAACCCAAGCATATTTAATGCAGTACTTGGAAAACAATGGCATTATATTTTGTGAGGAATTCACATAAACTTCTGAGTGGGTTTTTCTCATCCTAGCATACTCAGTCTCAGAAACAAGGGAGATTATTTCCATCTAAGAATAAAATACCTATTAATTCCATGAACAAAACTCTGTGGATGAGGCTTCTGATGGCACTTAAAGAAACTGGGAGCGAAAAGTGCCTTACAAAGAGACGTGCCTTGTCTCATTCTCATCATCTAGGAGTCTGTAAAGGCTGCTGAGTCCTGAGATAGGGCACTAAAGATGGTTGATGGCAGATTTATGAATCACACTCTGATTTTTTAACCTGAAGAACCTTCAATATCTCTTACTACCCTCTCACTTCATGAGAAAGTTACTGGTTGTCCTTGACAACAGATAGCTCCACCTGCAATTTTGTTCATCTCCACTGAATACAGGGCTTTTCTTTAAGCACAGTTTCTCATCTGCCTAGACCTTAAGGATTAGCAAATATTCTGGGAGAAAAACTCTGCATTATTCAGATAACAGGACAGAGAGGACAAGGAAGGAAGAGAAGTGAAGCTTGAGATGAGTTGTGATTAAATTTGTTAACTTTTAATTTTATTAAATATATTAGATTAAATTTGCAAAATTGCTTAGAGTATTGAATGGATCAGCCTTGAGTTCACCATCATATCAGTCTGGTTGTAAAACAAAGGGCTTCCCTTTTGAAGAGATAAAAAAATACTAAGACATTTTCTCTTTTAAGAGCAGTTTGTGCAAGGAGGGGATGTTCGGGCTTATAAAAGACAGAACTAATTATCTTTATGGTGAATATTTGAGGTGAGGTTAGGTGCATATTTTCATAATCCAAAACATTTCTTTTTAGACTCATACCTACTATAATCCTACTTTTTCTTTATGTGGATAGGGTTTTCACAGGTCTTACTTTAAAAACTGCATTAACTCAAAATGAGAAATGGGAAGTTTTCAAATCATTACCATTAATATGGATCAATGACAAACAAACCTGGCCTTGATGAAAGCTGGAAGCTGAACACCTCAGAGGCCAATTGTCACTTTCAATACATGGAACATGCTTGTACTCTGATGGAGTATTCCTGTTTTTACAAACATTTTTCTGGGCACCAGTGCTGACCTCTGTCTTCCTTCCTGTGCTTGGACTGTTGCACTCCTCTTAAAATGTTCCAGTCACTGCTGGTTTGCTAAAATCTCTTTGCCTGACTCTTAAGTCACAACTACTCCATGCACGCTTCTGCCAAATTTTTATTCCATAATGGCATATTCCAAAGCTCACTGAGCTCAAAGGAAAGATTTGCACTGGCTTCTAGGGATTTTGGATCATACTTTAGCTGCTTGCCTGCCAAATGCCTTCCTTGAAGACAAAGCAAACGCTGTGCTTGAGCTTTGTGACAGCTGCTAGGGGAGGACACAAGAGGAAATGTGTGGGGAGAAGCTTAAGGAGACATGGCAAGGGACAGACTGCTAAAGACACAGGGCTGGAGTCACTCTTGGAAGGATGGGCATCCCAGAGAGACTGTGACCGATGGAGGATCCATCCCAGGAAGGGATTCTCCTGAGGGACTGCAGCCTACTGGTGACTCATGCTGGAGCTGCAACAGTGAGAAGAGCAGAGCAGAGGAGAAAACCAGTAAGAACTGTGGGAGAGAGGCAAACAGAAACCATTACACTATTACAACAGTCACACACGATCCTGCCATTAGTGCCAAACCCTAATTTAGAAGAATATCTAGTTAAAGCAGGGACTTGTATCTCCATGTTGTTTCAATGCTGGGCCTTTCTCAGAAAGGGACATCTAGGACCCCAGTGGTGTTATGATCTTCCTGCAAAAAGGGTAGATATGTCTTAGTGAGGAGGGGTGGACCCTTCCCAATTCATGTTCAACGGAAGAGCTGTTGAAAAATTATCAGCTGGAGCTACTTTGCTTTCTGTGATCCCACCAGTTCTCTCAGGCTAAGTCTACACCATCAGACCCAGGAACTCTAATCCAGGAGTGATAATCAATTTGTACTGACTGTCAGGGGTGCCCCAGCCACGCCATGCTGTGATCTGAGAGCTGCTCCAGGCAGATACCTTTTTAGCATGACAGAGGGATCAGGGTGTAAGGGGTAGCCACAAAACACACATATCCCAGACCTTAGACAGAAACAGGGAACCACATCCTTTGTAAGGAGAAGCTGGGGAAAAAGTGATTGTCAAGCCTTGTTTAGGGAGCCAAATACTGTCTTCTCCCCAGAATTGTCTTATTTGCCATTATCACAATGTCATACTTTTGTGCCCAGTTTGTCATCTGGGTCTCTGCAGATCTCATTGCTTTCATTAGAAGCACTGGGGACTCCCAACTGTTCAAAAGCAGCCAAGAAAACTGAACACTTCTCCCTTGCCAATTCACTAAGAATCTAGTAAAGAAAAGCCTTAGTAGAAAGTTGAAGCATCTTAATTCAGTCAGTGCTCTGCCATGAAAACACCATTTCTCAGTCCATTCATGTGGCATCTTCTGATCCTAAATTCCCTCCTCTCCTCATGTACATGCAAAATATTTTTTATACTGTTTGTAGCTGATGGTTATAAAAGCCAAAAGATTTATGAATTGCCAGATTCATGCATTCAGAAAAATTGACTCAGACCCCTGGAAAAATCACTGGACCAGATGAAAAATTCCACCACATTAAGCTGACCCCATTCTGCTTAACTACAAGAACTCTGGCAGTGGAGCTCAGGATCCTTCCAGCTCCCAGTCATTCACTCTAGTAACTGTGAAAACTGCAGGAGGTGTCCTCTGCCAAACCTTCTGTCACAGCACTGCACAGCACTGCTGCCTCTGTTCATCAGCAAGCAGTCATGATGTCTGTTAATTGTGGCCTAGTTCTGGTCTACTTTAGGATTTCTAGAAACTGTTAACAACTAATAACCTCTCGCTCCTTCTTCCTAGAATTTTATTTGTCATTCTGACTCCTGCACAGTTACACTTCTCTCTCTCTTAGCTGGCAAATTCTTTCCTATTATATAAATTTCAGATGACCCTAAGGGGCTGTAAGCACATGGGTGCATGGGACCAAACTACAAAGTGACAAGGGAAGATTTCAGTCAAGCAAGAGGGAATTCTGCTAATTAAAATGAAAAGGAACAGTAAACAGCCAGAGACAAAATGCAAAGATACCCAAGCAGGAGCACCCCAGCAGTAGAGGAGCTCCTTGTGATCTGTCCTGCCTTTCAGTTCTCCCCTGAAACAGGGCTATGAAATGCATCAATTTAGTAAAAGACAGATTGTCTCAGCAAGTGTATTCAATGTCATGTCTGCTGATTTGGGGTATTTATTTTTTTTTTTAGATTTTTACAGCCATTTGCTGTACAGACACTAGAATTCCAAGCATGCCAGTTGAACTCAACTTTGTCTTTTGTCTCATAAATAGAACTATTTTTAATTAAGCCTGATAATTAAGTTCTATCCCAAGTAGCACTTGGTTAGCCACATGGTGGTGCAAAGATCCAAACAATGAACTTAGAGAGTTTGCACATATGAAATAAGGGAAATATTTTGGCTTACAGAATCTGCATTATAAGAAATTATGCTTATGACCGTGTGGCCTGATGATCATATACCAGGTTCCAAATGTTGGGCCAACATAAGATCATCCTGCAATCTCAGTGGACCCACACCTGACCACTAATCTCATTTACAGGTATTTCTAAATGTAGGCAAATGCTAACTACAAATAATACATGGAACTAAGAATAGGTGTCCAGAAAGGGAGATAGTAGATGAGGAAAGGAGGCTTTCCAAAACCACTGGACTAAATAAACTACATTGCTTCTAAATATCAACTATATTTACTGAACTGTTCCCATACCAACAGTTCAACTTTTCACTAAAAGATCTCTTTACCTGTGTGCATGAGTACAAGTGTGCATGCACAAGGAGGAATTCTGAGAGTCTCTTCCAGGACAGACGTTTCTGAGGCTGGACTCCACTAGTAAAATAATCAAAGCTCTCTCCAAATCAATCAGGGAGGTTTTTTTTTCTCACAAGTTGCACCAGTCTTGAGACAGTAGTTCAAAAAGTCAGGGAACACAACTGCTCACGGGACTAATTTGGTATAAAGCAATTGTACACTGTGAAACACAGCTGATCCCCAACCTGCTCTGCCTCCAAGCACTACAGCACATCCACTGCTACAACCAAGAAATGTGTAGTATGGGTCAAGAAAGGGCCAGAGGTAGCTGCAGAATACCACTGACCCTGACTCTGCCTTGTGCCTAGTAAATGGCAATACTACAAAAGCTGGCTTAAGTTTACAGGCTGTCAGGGGCTCCTGTGGGCCAATAAAGCACCAGGGGTTCAGGGATAGCATAGAGAAACCCACTCTGATTCCCTTAAATTAGCACTGGGGAGCCACTTATTAGACTCCAGGATGCAAGAGCATTCCCCTCTGCTGAGTTAATAACTCAGTGATCAGTTACACTGCTGCAAGTCCCTGACCTGGTACTAATGCAGATCAAAGACCACAGGACCTCTGCCTCTGGAAAGGCAATTGAAGCTGCATGTCCCGTATCACCCACCTGGTGCTGGAACACTGCATAATGCCTAACAGACTGATCCTACCACCAAACACCATTTCATGCACAGCTCACTTTCTTGCTTTCAGACTATCAACACTCCTTCTGCTTTTTGTGTACATTGACACAGGAAAAGCAAACAAACAGACAAAGCCAAATTTTCCCTGCTTCTCATCTCATTGCTGAAGTTTTCCTTGCAGCTCACTAATTGTACTCTCTCTCAGGTACAAGTACTCTCAGCAGCAGGTTTCCAGCAGCAAATTAGGCAAGCTAAATTACTCTAAGTTTATCAAAGGAAAAAGAAATAAAGACCTCAAACACCTTGTGGACTTTTCCTCAAATCAGTAGCTTGTTTATTCTAATAATAATAAAGCAGCAGAAGGATGGAATTAATGTCAAGCACAGTTAATTTCTGTTGCTTTGAGGTACTAAAATAAAAACCAGAAATCCTGACTTTGAAGCAACATGCACATAAAAACACAAGAAAACTTCTATATGTACGATTTTCTAATTTAGGAACATCCATGTGCAATGTGAGCTGCTCAGCAAACTGAAGAAGGCAATACATTAACTGGAAGCTATTTTAGGGCAGAACTGTTTTGCCTCATGTTTGAAACTGTTCCATCAGGTTATTTCATTGCAGAAAGGCAGAACAGTTAGGAGAAGACAGTAAGCACACTACAGGGAAGAGAGAAGGAAGGAGATTTTGAACGGTGGGCTTTTGGCTAAAATAGAAAGGAAGCTATTTCTGGTGAAGTGGAATCTCCTTCACACCAGATTTATGGAAAAATCATCTAAGAAGGATGTCTCCATTGAAGGCAGACCCAATTATGTTCTGCATTAACTAAAACATATGGGAACATTTCAGTATAAACAAAAAATGTACCGTATGAGTGTTTTTCTACGAGCTTTCCAGTTCATTTAACCCTTGCTATGGTGTACATTAGGTACAGCCTGACATTACTGATCTAATACTCCACCGAGGATTTTTTTGGCTCAAATAGAGCAGCAGTAACTCCCAGCTTTTATATCGATAAACTGGAAGCCTCCTTGCATTTCAGAACACTGTAGGCCCTCTTCTTTATGCCAAATTTTTCAGCTGAAAGAGGCTGATGTTCCAGTGGGTTTCCTGAGAGCACCCATGTTGAAAAAAAGCCAATTTTTTGTACAGAAGGATGGCAACCTTTAAAATAATTTATGAGAAAGATGGTCCTAAATGCTATTCATGGGAGCCAAATTACCTGTGTGCTTTTGGAAATGCTGCCACTGAGTAATCTCTAGTCTTTGCTTCTTTCCTTTCCTGACTGTGAGGACGAGAATGAGCTCCAGATGAGGAGCTATCAAGATTTAGACCATCTTCTTATGTGAACTAGTCTCCTTATGTTTCAATACTAATGATTATATGTCACCTAGTTTTCTCTTTTGAGAGCACATTGACATTAAATCAGTATATGCACCTCAAAACTCTGATATTGTCTTGACTGCAAAACAAGCTGTCCAGCAGCTTGGACACGGCTGTAATGAAAAGCTTCATTTTTATATTTTCATACCCTGTGTGTGTCAGGAAAAAAGCCTCCCAAATTGAAGTCTAAAGTCCTTCTGCCATGGAAAACAAGGAGAGATATCTCTCCAAGTCAATGCCACAGTATCAAGTGACAGGATGCACATTGATTTTCATTTCCTGAACAAATCTCAGTGAAATCAGGAACTTCTTAATCTCACTGTCATTCATAGGAAGTAAAACCACAAACAACTTTGTAATTTTGACTTCTGAATAACAGGAGCCATTTGACTTCTGTGACTTAATTTTTCCTCTAGAAATTATCAGCAATGCTCAACCCAGTACAACCCTCTTGATTCTATACAATCTTTAGTCTGCATTTGTCTCCCTTCCTATTTCATCTGTCAGTCTACTGCCAGCCTGCTGTTCCCCTTGCAGTCTGCAAATCAATGGCCCTGCAGACATAAGCCTGAATCCAGCAGACTGTGCCCTGCAGGTTTCCTCTTGAGGCCTGCTTTCCAGTCTTTTTCTTGCATGCAGTTTTTCACTGAACCCTCCTCTATTTATTTTCCCCCTTCTCCAACTGTGAGCACCAGAACTGAGGAAGGGGAAATGCTACACTCAAAGCTGCAGGAGACGCAGTCACAGCTCCTGGGTAGGTAACTGTTGTGCACCTATAGTACAGGCTCACACGTGAGGATCCCAGCAGCAGTGCCAACTAAAATCCCCTGGCCCACTTCAGATGTTACAAATGTGCCGCATGCTGCTGGGGTGTTTGTGTTGACGAACAGTGTTCATCAACTGATTCCATCTCAGTGAACAGACTGACTTTCTCAAAAAGAGTATAAATGAAGTAACCATAAAGATGAAAATACTGACAGGGACATTCTGGACAAATGTCACTGTTAAACTGAGAAACAAGGACCTGAAACTGCTCAGGACTGAAAAGGAGATGTTACAGGATATGGATTCTAGATCAGGAGTTCATATCAGATGGAGAAGGGTAATGAAGAAAACCTCATAATCATCTAGCAGCCACTAATGAGAGTCAGTAGCTAGATGAATACAAGATTTTGCTGACTAGCAGTGGCAGCTCCTGTTATAGCAAGAACTGTCTTTGTAAGGAGGTCTGGAAAACGGAGTCAAAATTCTGAAATCAAGTAATTCTGGGGTACAAAGTGTCTTGCAGGAAGACAAATGAGTGGCAGTGACTTTACTTCTACAACATACGCTTATAACCAGACTGGAAAAAAAGTAATGGGAAGGAGGTAATGTTTAGTAGCCTGTGTGTAAGTTATTTACTGCTTCAGTCTAGAGGACAAATAGCCAGGATGACTGTCACAAGCAGCAGTTTCACCAAAAGTGATGGCGGGCTAGATGTGCCCAACTCTCCAACTGGGCTCAGTGTAGAGACATGACAGTGGTACCTTCTAAGGAAATCCATGGCACAGCTGCTGGTGCTGCTCAAAGCCAGAAAGTCCAGAAGTCCAGAGGCCTTTCAGGGTTTTGCAACAATCAGTTTTGATGATTTTAATCTGACTGGCTGGAGGAGGAGAGGTCAGTATGTAGCTGTCCTCCAAGCAGTGGTCCCATGAAGGTAGGGTCCACTTTTAAAGAAGACTTTGATTCCATAAACAAATGTCTTTTTCAAATATCTGTGAGAGAAATTAGGATAGTTCCTCCAAATGTTTGTAGTGCTTTGACAGTGCTGTGACACAACTCAAGTCCCCTTCCCTCTCCCTCTGTGTGCTCTTGCTCTCACTGTTCAACTGTCTGAGAGGTTTTCACCTCTTTTCCCTAAACACGTTTATCTCTTCGCCTATTTTTTCTTTCCTACATAAAGCAGAAGACCAGTAATATTCAAGAAGATGACAACTCTCAGACATACAGTGTTTGAGTCAGCTAAAATGCTGATGAAATGATTTTGCTTGTCCCTGATCTCCCCTGCTGTCAGTTCTGGTACTTTTCACACAGTTTAAGACTCACTTTCAAACGTGTCATTTTGAGTGAGGCAGGCTCTTTGGCCTCAGAATGATGCCCAGCCACATTCAATCCTTAAATCCTTGCCCTCCAAAGAGCAAACCAGCTGCTATGGAAAAGACTTGCTTGGTTTGTAGACACAGGGGCTGGCTGCCCCATGCCACAAAACTCCCACAGATCCCATCTGCACTAGGGTTAACAGAGGAAGGGGCTGTGCATTTCACTGCTCTGCCATGGCTGGCTCTTGGCAGCAATGATAAACCAAGAGAAAGAGAGTCAGAAAAATTCCTGGGCAGAGGAGACCTGGCTGGAAGCAAGTGGGTGAGACACGTTCCTGAATATGCAGCAGAGGATGGAAACCAAATGTCACTCCAGTCTACAAGAAGGGCAAGAAGGAGGACCCAAGTAACTATAGACTGGTCAGCCTCACCTCCATCCCTGGAATATTGTGTCCAGTTCTGGGCCCCTCATTTCAAGAAGGACAGGGAACTGCTTGAAAGAGTCCAGTGCAGAGCCACAAAGATGATGAAGGGAGTGGAACATCTCCCTGATGAGGAAAGGCTGAGTGAGCTGGGTCTCTTGAGCCTGGAGACTGAGGGGTGACCTCATCAATGTTTACAAATATGTTAAGGGTGAGTGTCAGGAGGATGGAGCCAGGCTTTTTCAGTGATGTCTCGTGATAGGACAAGGGGCAATGGGTGCAAACTGGAACACAGGAGGTTCCACGTAAACATCAGAAAAAACTTCTTTCCTGTGAGAGTGACAGAGCCCTGAGACAGGCTGCCCAGAGAGGTTGTGGAGTCTTCTTCTCTGGAGACATTCAAGACCCGCCTGGACACGTTCCTGTGTGATGTGCTCTAGGTGATCCTGCTCTGGCAGGGGGGTTGGACTGGATGATCTTTCGAGGTCCTTTCCAACCCCTAAGATTCTGTGATTCTGTGAAAAGTATATGCAGCCCGTGTAACTATGGTGGAGCACCGGGACAGGCTGGGGAAAAGAAGCAGAACTTTTTCTAGATGTTAAAAATGTGGTAAGAATCTTCTCACAACTCTTTCTCTATAGTTCTTAGTTAAACTTTCCTGGATGACCTTCCCCAGTCCTTCTGAGGCATGGTGTAAATCACAGACATAAAATTACACACCATTCTGTATAAGCAAACATTTCTCCACTGCAAGTCCAACTCATTCCCTCGGAAACTGGAGATACTAAGAAGTTAAATCTTTCAAAGTACTGTTGCGAACAGCAGCACTTGACATGGTGACCTGAGACGGGAATAATCTTGGACTCTGATCTAGTTAAACATCCTTGTCTAATAACTGCCTCAGGCTTTCAGACTGCAAAACTGGGAAAATAAAACAGCATCAAAGCACCAAAAAATCTTGTGTCCTCCTGGCTAAAAACCTGCTCACCTTGAGCTGCCAGGTCACATGGGCAGGTAGGAAGAGCTGGAGGTATAAATGGCCAGGCAGAAATGGATAATTCAGGCTGAAGTTTGTCTGAATGAAACCAACTATCCTTCCAATGTTTTCAGCACTTTTGTTTGAGCCCAGTTCCATCTGCCTGTAAAGTGTGCTTCACTGCTCAGTGAGGTGGGCTTTCCTGACAAGCCTGTCAGGCTTCACATCTATGCTTACCACCTTTTTCTGAGAAGAATTTAGATGTATTTATTTTTCTGGAGTACACACGGGAGATCCCTGGATGGTGACATTTGGAAATGGAGTCAGGAAGTCCATTGTCTTCAGCTCTGGGAGCACACAGCCCTTTCTGGAAGCAGCATGCTGCCAGCATGTTTGTGGAGAGAACTGCAAGAACCTCCAAGCAGAGCTACGTTACACATCAAATGATCCCTTGAGGGCAAGAGAAAGCCTAAGAGCAGAGGTTCTTAAATAAATAATTAAAACTAAGAATTGTGGAGTAAATGAGCAAATAAACTGAGGATGAAAAAAAAAATTCCTGGCAACAGACCCTATTTCCCTTTGGTGGTAGCCATGTTTCCCAGACTGCTCTGCCTTTCAGTGCCACAGCGCTTCTTCCTCTCTAAAATGCCACCTCAGTGCTTGAGCTGCTTGACAGCTGCTCCCAGCCCTGCCAGCCCCGGTTAGTGCCTGCCTTGCTGTCAGACACAGATCTGCAGAACTGGAAAGAGAAGCCAGACCAGACACATGCCACCCCACTGGACTCCTGGGCCCGTCAGAGGGAGAGACTCCAGGACATCCCTTTTGGTTCCAAGTCCTGCTCCAGTCTGACGCCGATTAAAGTACAGTGCTATGTCAACCACTGGAATAGGGTGGAAATATTACAGCCTTTGAGGTTCATTTACCACATGTCAGCTGTAACAGTCAGAGTCATTAAGAGACTTTTCTTTTGGTTCTCAGCAGTGGCAGTGGTTCAAAAAGACCCTAAAAAATTACTTTGTGTGCACCATCCTCCGAGCTTCAGCTTTACACACCTGCTCCTGGATGGGATCCAGAAGTGTCAGCAACAGCCTGAGGGTTAAATCCCTTGCCTTGTTATTGAAAACAACAGTCTAAAGCTCACCATGAAACTCTTTGTTCCATGTCCTCTACAGTGAGGCAGAATGAGACCCCAGGGCAACTCACAGTAATAATCCAACCTCATGTAACTTGCCTGAGGGTCTGTGAATTAACATTTGCAGTGACTAGGTAGGTAAAAACTGTCTTCACAGCCATTCTTTGGCATTCAGAGCTCTGAGTATTCCTATGGTGGCCACACACTGTGTAATGTTTATTATGGCCTTTCAGTTTGTGCACAGTTTGGTAGAGACCCAGTATATAATTCCTCCTACTGTTTCTATGTTTTTCTGGTTTTCTATCAATTACATTTCTTACAGATCCATAACCTGCTTTAGAGCTTATTTTAACTGAGAAAACAAACAATATTTCTAACAATATTTTAGTCTATAATGGGCATGAACAACCATCTCCTCAAAAAAACCCAGGAACCCTAATGTAGTTGATTTAATTTCTTGTGAGACACTTGAAGTTTCTGTGATTTTGCCTCTGGCACTGGCATCCAGCCACAGCTGTTATTGACAATTCCATTTCAAGGGTTAAATTTACATGTTTTACATAACGAGTACACACATTTTTTTGCATTCCTACTAATTAAATTCATTGAGTCTTCTGTGACTCCACTGTCACTATGTAAATGGAGGAAACCTACCATTGTTGAGAGAGGCACAAGGCTACCGGGTCCAACCCCCTCCAACAGCCACCCCCTGGAACACAGCCAGGCCTCTGCAGGGCTGCGGAGATGACCCAGACACTACAGCATGTATTTCTGACCTCTGAGAGGGGGGAAAAGTTTGAAGTCTGGAAAAATACTAGTATCTTCCAGATCTGTCAGACACCAGGACTGTCTCTGTGCAAGCTGGGAAGTGTTAGGGCTTCACTATTTGCCACTTACTGGTTGCATAGAAAAGTGCTCATTAAAGCAAAATTTCCTAGTTTAGTTTCTGTTGCTTGCCTCCATCAAAATTCCATGCTCAGAAATTGCCAGCCCTGCCTCCCAACATCTGCACATTTACAAATTGCTCCTGCAGAAGGTTCTCTTCCCTTATGGCCCAGGTTCCTGAGGAACAGAACGTACTGAAAAGGCATTAAAAGACAGCAAGCTCTGGGAAGGAGCGGTTTGGAGATATTTTACCTCAGACTTGGCAGACTCCCAAAAGTGGCAGAAAAATGTAGTGTAAACCAAAGACATACTTGTAACACAGCAATGGAAAGGAAACACTGCAAGCTTTCAGGGAAGAGACAATGTCCCTGCCTGTCTTTGTAAACCTATCACTGTATATTCTGATCCTGATTGGCATCCGGTCTCTCTATTGTAATTTAAACAAGTCAATATACGTGTATCTTTAAATTACTGAGTCTGGACTCAACAGCTGCAGTTCTTGGGAACTCCTGTGTGAAGGGAAACATGAAGTGACTTTGCCTGGCTTTTTGCAGTCCTGGGCAGATTTGCTTCTCCAAGGCTGCTCCACTGCCCCCTCTAACCTTTCCTTTGCCTCTAGGCTGCATTCAGGGAAGCCCTGGCAGAGCTGGGAAGCAGCAGGAGGGAGACAAAGCTCTGCGTGGCACAGCCGCACTGCGGACAACTTCTTGTCAGGGACTGTCCAGGCAAACCCCAGCGTCCTCTGTCGAGAGCATCCCTGCTTGCAGCCAATGGTTAGTGAAGCCAAAACATTACGTGTATGTCTTAAACTGGACTTCTTGCACTCCGAATGGCCACTAATTCTCTTGTCTCCTTACTAACCTCTTCCACAGATGGCTTTCAAGTTGTATTTCTGTACCTCTGATGCAAGTAGAATAGTGACTCAGGAAATAATTATCTTACCTTTAAAGTAATGAAGATGACAGGATCACACAGGGATATCAAAGCCACCAAAAGACAAATCCAGGTCAAATGGGAAATGGAAAAGAGAAAGAGAGAAAAAGTTATATTTGTATTTAACTATGAACATGCTAGCTAAACAGTAAAAAAAGGACATTTTTAATCAATTTAGTTTGCTTTCTCCAAGCAAGTGATAAAGGAAAAACAATGGACCAAATGAAATAGTGACACAAGGAGGTTTTGTCAGTGGATAAAGATTTCAAAGATTTATGCAAATAACTTCTCAACAGCATTCCTTTGTGACACTGATTTGATGTCATCAGAGGAGTAACAGGAAGATCTTTTATGTACTATGAAATTTAACACAGACACAATTCCACTTTTGAACCCTAAGTAATGGTTGCAGAGACGGGGAAAAGGCAGGGTATGTATCACTATGTCTAGCTGCACACACCTAACAATATTAACCCCTTGGCAAAACTCCATTTCTTGGTGGTACCAGCCCAGCCCATTGCATTTGCCATGTTATCTCAAAGCCCTGGGCACAGTTTTAATATCCAGTCACTTATCTCTATATTAGCAGCATAATTCCAGCACTCAACCAAGGAGAATGCTTTGAAGGCCTGTTACAGCTAGAACAAAAAGCCATAAAACAACAAAAGTTCGGTGCAATGAAGGGATAAAAAGTGAAGAGGAATAATTACGTGCAAGAAAAGAAGCAAAGGTTAATACTTGAAAGCAAATTTTAGAGCGAAGTCAGAAATTCTGCAAGTTCACTGGGTTATTTATCAGAGAGACTGAAAGATTTCTCGTGCTACTGAAGGAAGTAGCAAGGACGAGGCTCGAGTCCTTTAACTGTCTCTCCATTAGTGCTCCAACACTGTTGTAAAAGGTTTGACTTCAGTGTCCATGAATAAAGAAAAAAACCTAAGCAAATGGGAAATCCTGTCTCATGTTGTGTGTCTCCCCCCATGCCTGCATGCAAGTTTAATGAATTTGGCAGGACATGTTGTGTTATTTTTATAATGCTTTCCATTTTCACTGATGATAAATTCACAGATATATATATATGTGTGTGTGTGGGTGTTTTAATATTAAGAGGAACCTGTTTCAGGAGTTGCAAAATCACATTTGCATGTATATGCAAAACTTTGACAAAATGGTATCATAAGATATCTCTGCTTTTTAACTGAACTCCAATACTTGAGCCTAAATGGCCCACATATAAAGTGATATTCTTCCAGAGAACTTATGATTGTAGTACAAGAAGAAAGACCACTGACAGATACAGAAAGCAGCTGTAATGTGCTGGGGGAGTACTGCAAACATGTGTCTACTGTGGTGGATGGAGGAAGAGATGCACTCACTCAATTCATCATCACCTTGCTGAACTATGTTAACTAGACACTGGCCCAGCTTGGTCTGGGCTACCATTGCTCAGTGCTGCCACCAAGCTAATAAGCCCTCTTGGCGGCACCACAAAAGCATCTCCTGCTTCCTGGATATCTCTGTGCTGGCTGCAGTTCACAGCACTGAAATCCTGTGTGATAACAATGAGCTGTGAAACTCCTCTCCTTCCCCAGCCCAGAGCTGGGTGCTGAGAAACCAGTCCTCTAGCCACAAAACACGTGTGGGGACAGGCAGCAGACAAGTTTCAGCTTTGACACTGGCTCTCACTCATCATGAGGCTCTGATGAAAATAAAAAGCCTTCTGCAAAGCATTTCTGCCAGCATGTTCTTCCATCTACCTTTTTTTCCTGTTTATACAAAAAGACAGGGAGAAAATGAAATCTTGGATAAAGTCACTCTGCCGAAGGACCCAATTGGGTGGAGAGATTACATAGCTCTAAATACATTCCAGTTATGATCTCACTCTTCAGTAACTCCTGAGCAAAGATTAATGAGAAATGAGCAAGCACACGTGCAAGAAGATGTGTTTCACTGGGTTCATACAGTCACAGAAGTAAGCAGGAACGTGAACTGTCTCTGACTTCCACCCCAAAACCTTTTACAGGCTTTTATTACCTTGGTACTCATCAATGCATTTAATTCACTCAGTGAACTCCATTTTTTATAAGGAAAGCAGTGAAAATGGAGCAAAATGGTTAAAAAACCCCACGGTAAGTGGAAGAGAGCTCTGTAAGTCAGGAGCACGCAAAGATTCTGGAGTTTGGGCAGAGAGTTAGTCTTCCCTCCCACTGAGATCTGCCCTCAGGAGATTTACTGCCTCTGGGTTGGGGGGAAAACTGCTGCTGGTTCAGCTGGTCCTCTGAAAGTGACAGGGAGTTTTCCAGTAAGTTCTTCTACAAGATGCACTTTTCTTGTGTCTCAACAGGGCCCTGCAGCTCCATTTCCCCAAGGAGAGCTGGAATGAAATATAAAGCACATTTCCTGCTGCAGCAGGGGACTGGCACACTTCACACAAATCAAGGGAATTTACTCTGTATTTCTAAGATACTCTGATGCCCAGAGGTGCAATAATAAAGCTAAACTACACAATCAGCAGGGAAAAAAAAAAAAAAAAAGAGTCCTGCACAACTTATTCCAGAAAAATATACCCTTTTCTAGGTAACTACATAAAGCTCTGCATCTTACCAGTTCGGCTTTCAATTGTGGGCAATATTGCACTACTGGAAGATTAAACAGAAAGACAAAATGGAATTCCTAGACCTTATTTCTGTGGAAGTGCTATATGGGCTGTGCCAATATATTTGTTTATAGAGGTAACAATATAAATTACAACTTCTTGACACTTAAGAGCACCTCCTACTGTAGGGTCAAAATGAACCTCATAAACATAAGTAAATATAGCCCTGCAGCAGCCTTGAGAAACTGGCAAAGACTAGTAATTCCAATAGGCAGGCAGGAAAACTGAAGGTAAGAGCCATAATTAATAATCCCTAGGAGGCAGGTGTCATACAACTATAGTGTTGGTGGTAAAGCCCCTGGCCCCAGCCCTGGTTCTGTCAGGCTCCTGGGGCTGGCTGGTGCTGTGTGTGAAGCAGGGAAGGGCAGGCAGACTGTGAGGAGGGGCTCAGGAAGGAAGGAGGGATCAGACATGGTGGCAGGTGAGATCTCCTGCTGTGACCATGCCTACTGTTTGTGTGTCCACCAGATCCGGCTTCCTCCAGCTGCTGTCACCCTAGGATTGACAGCTGAAAGAAGCCAGAGACTGGGGAGCTGGGAGCCCTTGGGACAGCATGCTGCTCTCACAGCAACCTCGCTGCTGTTGTGGATGCCCCCCTGCACGTTGCAAATGAGTAGCTAAAGTGTAGGAAATGGGTGACCTTCACCACATCAGAGTTCAGTTCAGGCTGTTTTAAGCTCTGGCTGGTCCTGCCACACAAGCTAGTGCAGGTATTTATACTGCAGCCTTGATCTTAAGAGAACTGTAGCATGACCATGAAGATGGCAGAGGTTTCAAAGGGCCTTTTAACTTATTTTATCTTGAATGGCATATTCTGTTCCTAGAGATGAACTGAAGATAACACTGTTTGTATGGAATTGGACACACACTCTGTCTTCAGCTTGCTTTTAAACAAAAAAGCACTGCTCTCTGTCTGCTGCACTTTGTGCCCCACTGAGCTCAGGGCAGATTCCAGTCATTCCAAAACTAAACACAGTTTTAAGGGTCTAAGATGCAAACACATCAAAACTCAAGTTTTCCTTTTAATTTATTTCCTTTTACCCTGCACTGATGGTCACAGTGTCTCCTGTCAGCAAAAAAAAAAGAGCATCACCCAGTAAATCTCTTTCCAAGGGTCAACATGAGAGCACAGAACAATTGTCTAGGGAGAGCAAGATTATTTGCCTAATTCAAAACCACTTTTTACTCATTAGTAGTAGAAAAATGAATAAATAGAATAACTTTAATAATAATCACATTGGGAGAAGCTGAAATGAAGTTAAATAAATGAAGTTTAATAATGATATTTAATTACAGGGGCTTTCATTTCACTTTTCAAATGGATCTTAAAAACCTCGCCCTTGGAAACCTCACTGTATTTATGAAATAATGAATAATTCAACACAGCTGCAGTTGACACTTTACACACCACTGATGGTAATAGCATTGCTGTGATCATTCTGCAGATTGCCTTTCTTTAAAGTTCCTACATCTGGCTGTTAATACAGTTCTGAATCACAACGCCTTTTGCATTCTCTAATTTTGTGAACAGATGCATGCAAGCAGAACCAAACTTACTTCCTAGGCTTCTGTGTGCTAACTTAAGAGAGGCTGGATTGCTCCACGCAACATCTCATCCAGGCCTGGAGTTGCAAGCATGAAAGAGTGGACTTGGAAATGACAGCAGGATGGCATCCTGGCTGTTAGCTTTGGGCAGGGAGAAGGGAATGCTCAAGAATATGCCTAAGAGCTTAGATGTGCCCTGGCATGCCAGCTGAACAATTCAGAGTTTTGTGTCTCTGAGGACAATAATTTTTGGAATCTTACAAATGCTAAATTGTTCTTAATATCTGAACAGGGGAGTAAAGCAAGAGATACTGCCTGTTCATTGACCACAGAAGTCTGCCCCAGCCTCTTTTTCCTGAAATATCCCTCCACCATCACTGCACTGAAGCACTGTTTGTTTGCATTCACAGAAAGCTACACATTGCTGAAGTGAGCTCCTCATGGGCTGCTGGGATTGTCAGCAAAGCACCAGGGGTGTACAAATCCATAGGCATAAAAGCAATGAAAAGACTATCATTAAAAAACAACAACAGCAACAAAGTAATCTCCAAAAAACAAACAACAAAGACATTCAAACTTCTGAAGGAAGTTTTCCAGTGAGTGACAAGAGGTGTCACTACATTTCATAGTAGTGAGCTGGGACAGGGCTTTAAAATTCTACCTTAATTAGAGCAAAGCAGAAACTTCAGAGAGTATCATCTGTACTTCATGCTATTGTTCTTCAGGAACTGCAAAATTATTAAGAAATTGTGTCATGTTATGTATTAACCCTACTTTCAGATGGTGGGCTCTTAACTCTGGGAATACATTCAAGGAACAAACTCAATCCTTTATGCACATCAATTTGTGGACATATGAGTCTGTGCATGTTTGGAAACTCAAATATACACATGATGCAGACGGTGCTCTGTAAACAGCCAGGTGGCTGAATAGCTTAAATCACAATTCCCTGCACTAGCGAGTTAATGTGCAAAATATTCCCATTCATTTTGGTTGGCAGGATTAGGGTACCTCGATGGAGACAAGGAGGAAATTAGGGTGCAATTGCAGTTCCTGAAGCTCAGAAAACTACTCACAGCTTATTAACAAAAACTGCATTTTTCCTCTCGTTCTCCTTTGAAATTATGCTTGACCATAAAATACTGTTTGCCATGCAGAAATGCCAGAAGCTGTGCTGTCTGTACGTACATCATTTCATGAGTCCCTTCCAAAACCACATCCCACAAGTACCAGGTGAGGAGGAGTTCAGACTGCTTTCAGATCCCACATGTGGGAAATCCCACAAGTCTTCAGCTCTGCTCAAATTGGGTAATTCATTCCGTTCAACTCACTTGCTTGATAACTAAACAGAAAGGCCCTTCAAAGTAATTTGTACAATTACCTATCACACAAAATTTTTGAAAGTATCTAGAAATATACTTTGGGAATATTCCAACAGTAATGGCCTTTTCATTTGGGGCTAATCCTAGGCTAAAGCCCGAGAACTCTCAGGAGATTTCAGGTTTTATTAGTCATTTGGAAATTGAGACATTTTAAAGTAATTCATAAAAAAAACATTTGGAACACTTGTGCTCTCATTTACCTGCCAAACCCCAGAAAAGTAGTGTTAAAGCTTACCAGGCAGCAGGAAAAAAATATCCTTATCAGTAAAAGGAAAGAAAACTGTGCTGAGAGCCCTCAGGCACACCGGAGGGGGATGAAAAGAACCTGCTTTGTGGGGGCATCTATTAAGGTGTCCCTGTGGATGACTCTGAGGCTTCTGTGAGGTATCCCAGCTCAGAGGTATCCACTGACATCGAGGAGAAATTGTGCCTTTGGATGCTTCCCTAAAACCACCTACATTGGACCACCCACTCCAGCAGGGCATCAGGAAGGAGAACCAACTATGTTCCCCCCAAAGATTTTGGATTTAAGTGTTTCTTTTACTTTTTGCAGAGTTACAGGCTAGCAAAACGGGATTGCCACTGTTACAGGGCAGGAATACAATCTGTCCTAAAGTTTGGTATAAACGTAATAAAAGGTTGGAAATGCTTTCTTTTCCTTTCAGAATTAAAAAACACTAAAAAACCCAGAAACCTGAAATTTAAAAAGTAATCCTGCTTTAGGTTCTAGACCTGCTATTGGCCTTCCTTGTCTTCCGTGTGAAGCCATTGTTAAACTCTGGGGGAATGGTTTCAGAGCATGGAAGACTACATGCTAAATGATAGTTCTGCCATTACGGATCATATTTTAACAGTTTGGCTTTGCTATGTAAAAAATATCTTTGAAACCAAACTTAAATGCTAGCAAGAGAAATAGCTCCTCAGAATGCTTTCAATGTTGAAGGCACTATCTGAGTTTTGCTATAGCTCTCCTCAGGAGCTGGTACAGCAGCCTCTTTCAGCCAAGGTTTTAATCTTACAAAACACAGAGGTGCTATTCCATTTGCTAAGTTTTTTACCTAGTGATGCAAAACCCAGGCACACAGCTGACAACCCACTGTGTTTAGACAGACCCTTGTATTAAGCAAATCTTAGCACCACGTCCGTGCGGACATTCTGATAGTGCAGAGCACTGAGGTCCTGTGAAAGCTGAAGTGCTGTATCACTTACAAAGAAAACACTCACTTTACAGAAGTGTAAACTGCATTTAGGTGGAAGATGGCTACATTTGGTTCTGCAGCAGTAGCTTCTCTGCAACGTGATTTTTCTTAACCAAAGAGAACAAAAAGCAGAAAATCTTGATTGAACAGATTTTGTTTTGTTTCTTTTTTACCTTTCCTTTAAAAGAGTTGCGGATGTCAGGAAATGTCAAAACAAAGATAGGGAGGCCTTTCTTCCTATTCTGTCTGCTTTCTGACAGTATTTAATCATTAGTTTTCAAAGTAGTTTCAGAATGATGGCAAATAAACAGAAATAAATGAGTACAACCAGGGATACTGAGCAGGCAGTGCCAATGCTCAAGTTTGAGCTTATGCCTCACGTTCATGGATTTCAGCAGGTCTTTCACACATACTTTGGCACTTTCCTGAGAGGTGATGGACTGCTCAGTTGAGATTTCACCTCATTTTGGTGTTTCAGTAAAGGCCATCATTATCCAAGCTGAATGGATGCCATCCATTCTACAAATAGGAATCCTGATCCTACAAACCCCTTATATTTTGAGAAATAGAAAGAAGGACATTGCCTTTAAGGAAACTCTGCAGGTTTCAGCCCAAAGGTAGCACTAGTGAAAAAACCAAAACCTAGACCTAACCTATCACAACATCTGACCTCTGATTATAGACTCTGACAAAAGCTACCATCATGGGAAGATTTGCCATAAAATGGAGTTTCAAGAAAAGTTAAAGTAACTAGGAGAAGAACACTGAGAGGAATTTGGGGCTGAAGCCATCACAGTGTGATTGATGTGGCTTTGCTCATGAGAAGCAAATAATAATAAATAAGCAAATAAGAAACTGTATTTTGAAAAAAAATGACAGTAGGGTGAGAGCCACATAGTGCTCTGCTCAGGGTTCAGCTTCATCACTGACAGTCAGATCAAACTGCACCCTGCATCAAATCTCAGTGAGAAAAAAAGCTTTTTCCTACTTCTATTTTTCGTACCCGCAGGCGGAGGCTGCTGCAGACAGTTGGAATGAGCCACCGCTTGAGGGATTCCTCTCTAGCAGACAGGAATCCCTGACGGCACTGAGCTACTTTCCAGCCACACAAGCCTCTTCCCCCACCTGGAACATCCCTGCAGCCTGTCCTCTGGGCTAGCAGAGCTTGTCACATTTCATGCATCTCGTTAGGCTGTAGGCAGTTGGAAGCTGGAGTAGTGCTACGTGTCTTGTAAAGTACCTAGTCCATCCAGGGTGCCATGTAAATCAAAACAATCACTTCATTTGATGTAACTTTGTCTTCCATTGCTAAGTGGAGATGTCAGGGTGAAAAGGTTGGGGAAGAGGGTTGGTTTTAATTAACACCATTCAAATTGCCTCGGTCTGCAGGATGGCACATAGCTTACTCTTACAGGTTGCTGAAACTGTTTTATTTCCTCTTATTCCTTTAGGGAGTTTTTCTTCAACACTTGCAGCTCCACGCTTCAGAAGTGCTTTAGCCACCTTCCATGTCCCCACCTCTGAAATCCTAATTAGAGGAGAGAAACCTACCCAAACACAGAGCAAAGTGTGCAGCTGGAGGGGAGAAAAGCAGAAGAGCATCCAAAGCTGCCTGCCCTGCTCCCCCTGCCTCTCCTGCCTGTCAGCCTCAAAGAGGGACACCTACAAAGCTAAGCTTGCAGAGCAGGTGATGACAGGAACACTGCTGGTAACAGAGCTGGTATTAAGGAGTTTTCTCACTTAGCTCTCAAAACCTCTTAATTTTACAGAGTCTTGAAAAGAAAAAAAACTGGGCCTATTGCACACCACTGGGGAGAGTGGTGCAGGAGCAGTGACTGGATTTTCTGCCTTCATATTACTCTATCATATAGTTTCCAATGAGAATTTAGGCAGATTAGACTCCCCTGCTGTCTTCTCTGCACATTCATGTACAACAGTGCCAGGCCAAATACAGAAAAAAATGAACGAGTTAGGACCTTTCACCTACAGACATGCATGCACCCAGTCATAGCTTTTATTAAATAATAAGTCTTGAATTTTAAAACTGTTTCTTCCTCACAAGGAGTAAAAAGTGATAATGTAATTTCAGCAGCTGAAATACAAGGAAAAACACCAGACTGTGGCTTAAAAAGCCTCAAACTAGCAATACTGCTATAAACACAGACATTAGTTTCTGGTTCTTATGCATAGCTCAATTTTCTGACTCAGCTTACTGACATTCAACATAAAATTCCCTCTGTGTACAATATATAACACTGTAAGGACTACATCTTACAGGTGAACTCAGTGTAGTGAATAATTAAATAAATATCTGTATCTCCCCCATCCCCCCATTTGCAAAAGGCTTGTGAAGGTAATTCTGTTTTATGGATCACTGGATCACTCAGTGCTTTCTTCCTGTAAGAATAAAGCACACACCAAAAAATACACTGGCAAGATAAGGAGACTGTTTTAAAAACCAAGCTGTAGCAGTAACAGAGTTTCTCTGAGTTCTTTCTTTAGACAATTCAGCTGCAAATGCTGAGAGTGCCTACGCCCCTATGTCCTCTTCTTCTTGCCATAAAAACAGGCAGGAGAAGGTTCCTCAGAATTAAACATCTGCATTGTTGAGCATTTCAGAGAGGGAGAAAAGGCAGCTGGGTCGCCAGGTCTACCTTTGCTGAAATAACTCTAAAAATGAAGTATTTACCCTGAAATACCCAGGGATATAAACACTGGAATGCAGAACCTTACAAGAAGAAGTCTCTTCTTTGGACACTGGAAAAGAAAAATATCAGCTCTGTAAGTCTGGCTGACTGAAGCATGGCTCTTCCAAACGTAGCATCTGACCTGGCTGCCACATGTAGTAAACAGTGTTTAACAAAGGTCAGGGGTTTGCTACACAGATCTGCTGCCCAGATGGCAAAGACTAGTGTTCCTGGAGCAGGCAGGAAAGTGATTTGACATTCAGAGAAATGGAGCTTGCACACCAGCCAACAGTAAAAGAAACCTTGGGATCCATTTGGAGATTCTCTGGGATAGAACAGTTTGACTTTCTGATTTCTAGATATAACCAAAAGGCAGGGAAAAGACTGGCCTGTTGAGGCATGAAAGCAAAATTTGTGATATGTCTGGACTGCAGGCATAGGAACTGATTAAGTGACAGACTGCTTAGGTGAAAAACCCCATCTGGGTCATTTTTTGGCAGTTTCATCACTAACTGGTCCCTGCAGAAAGGCATAATTAAATAATTTTTAGAGACAGGAGACACAGAAGTTATTTAGCTGCTTTACAGTACCCTGAAATGCACTTAACCACCAGAAGAATTCCCAAGTTTGGATCTGTTTTCACAGATTGTTCTGGCATCTGCAACTGCATTCTTCCGTCTTGGACAAATGATGGGCATCTTGTTTCAAATCCAGGACTCTTGCAAGTAGAAGAGACACTGAGAATTCCCATTCTTCCATGTATTGTGAGACAGTAAGCAAGCCCCATTACCTGCACGTTTAGACTCCACTGCTGGGGAATGCAGTGCAGCAGGTGAGGCTGGCACACGTCAGAATGGGAGGGCAAGAATGTCCTGAGGATTCTCAAAAGACATTCTGAGGCAATTTGGGCCAAACAGATAGAAAAGATCAGATATCAGTGAGGCTCTGTTTGGAGCTCAAGCAGAAAGAGAAAGCAGAGAGAGGTTCAAAGCTGCCTTGCGCTTGATAACCTAATTTTGAATAACGTTTTCTTATGCACCAGAAAATACTGGTCCTGCAAGGGACTCACAAAACTGCTCTCTGGAAGAACTTCTGATTCGCTTACTACAGATCCTCTATCTGCCTCTCTTCTGTAACTCCAGTGGGCAATGAGAAGAGATGAGCATGTTGTGTTACAGCTTTTTCTCTTCCTTAGAGAGACTTTTGGGGTTAGTGAATGATGACACTACAAAATATATGGGAAGGAAGAGTGATCTGTTGGCACTAAAACATGAATTTTCTGGCAAGTTGTGATGAAAATTAATGAGAAATACATGCAGTCACAGTCATATTAGCCAATATTGACTCTTTTGGACTAGTTACTAGATGAAATCCTGGCTGGAATGCAGTCTGCTTTGCCAGAAATACTATTTCTTTCTGGAATTCAATTTTTCAATCCAATAAACAATCACATTCTGTCTCAACTGAAAATACCAGACTAGAGTGTCACGTTTTAATCATGTACTGAAAATCTGAGTAAAAAGGAAAACAAACAACCCTTCTGCCTCTTTACCTAGCTCTGTCACTTTCTCCAAATCTTCCTTTCAGAGCTGCAAAGAAAAAGACAAACCCTTTTAGTGACTTGGCTGGCTTCCAGCACTGTCAAAAGTCAGGCAAAGTCTATTCAACTGCCACATTTCACTCAAAGTGAAGGGTCTTCTGACATGGGACCAGTGGGGGACACACTAAAAAGTGAATTCTCTTGACCCTGATTCAGAGAAACACTCGAGCTGACCCCAGTTCCATTCCCACTCAGGCTACAAAGCCTTTAAGTAGGTATTTAGCTTCAGGCATGTGCTTAAGCCATTTGTGGACAAAGAAGGGACAAGCAAGCTGGGAGAACGTGCCTGTGTGTGTGCATGGGGTGGTGGGCAGTGCCAGAACTAGCACTAAGTCCTGCAAAAGGACCTACATTGGCAGGTTTGGAAGAGGCAGCTTTGGGATGTCCTATGTCAAACCCAGGGCACAACCACAGCTGTCATTGAGCAGTCTCAGACCTCAGAGCACCTGGCAGCCACAACATCAACAGATGTCACCTAGAGATGGAATGTAGCAGTTAAGCCCTAAGACCTGTACAGTTATATAAGGATACATGTTTGCACAGGGAATGACTGAACGTAGGTGGTGAGAACCAGCGTATCATTTTGCTAATTGTAGAACAGAGGAAGATGAGTGAAAGCTGGTGATGATGGGACTCTTTTTTTAAAAAAAAAAAAAAGATTGATGTTAAACTGCGTGTGAACCAGACTGAATATGGTCACCTGGTCAGGAAAATCAAAGCTCTAAGGTTTGCCAGGTTATTATAAATCTTTTTGCTTGAATGGAAATAAAACTTCCAGGTAGGAGAATGAGCGAGCTAAGAAGCAAAGCAGTGAGCAACCAGGCTGCTGAAGGATGTGCTGATCCACGACCATAAGAATGGTCCCCTGTGCAAAAATGTCTGTGCTGCAATTCCTGAGTTACATTTACAATCTTGTTGGCTTGTTCCATACCTGAGAGAAAGCTACTAGAACATCAACAAGAGAGTGAAAATTACTGATATGGGCCCTATGTGTGCATTCAGAACAGTATTTGCTTCCTTGGAATATAGTCACTGGATGCAAGTAAAAACAGGACACTTTTCAGTGGGGATGCAGTATTCAGAGACTGTCAGGAAAAGACTGAGAGCATGAGCACAGCTGCCTTACACTTGTTTATACTGAGTACAAGGATGTGAAGAGAAGAAGTGTCATTGGGCTGAAGAGGGAAACGTGTATCCCTGCCAGAGCTGTCTGTGCTGTGGGAGTGGGGCAAAAAAGGCTTTGGGGTTTGACCAAGGTGGCTAATGCTGAGTTGAAAACATGGGAAAATTCACAGCTCTTCTTGCTTGAAGTGAGTGAAAAATGAGGCTGGAGATAAGCCAGCGTAATACAGAATTCAGAGGTGCTCTTCCCTGGCCCAGTTCAGCTACTGCTGAACTCAGTGGAGTTTTAACAGTTAATTCAGTGAGAGAGAAGACAGTACTGTTACATTTTCTGTGGCTGTGCCAGAGGAGGGACAGGTCATCCTTTACATTTACCTCTGTATTACAACAAAGCCTTGAACAAAGACGCTTAATCTTCACTTGGGCCTGCAGGAGCCCTGTCAGAAACTGCTGTCTTTGATACTGAAAGGGCAGCAATTTCCTTGCAGCAAATATGCATAGATGGCATGGGGGTGTTGTGTTTAGAATAGGGAGATAGGAAAGAAGGAGAAAAGGGAGCCAGCAGCAATCTTGCTTATCTGTGCCTTGCTGTGTTCACAGTCAGGAGGTCTGATATCTGTATTATTGAGATACAGACTCATTCCTCTTGGGACTGCAGTAACCATCTTCACATGGAAAATAGCTAACAACATGCTACATATAAAAGAGCTTGCCACAAATGATCCTCAACTGCTCCACTTAAAGACTATTAATCTAATTTCTTCATGATTATCTTTTCAGAAATTGGATCCAGCTGTTCAGCAATCTTCAGTGGGAGGTTAATGAATGATGCTGAGTTTGCAGAACAAAATGTTGAGCTTCAAAAAACTTCTGGTTTCATTTTTAATGAAATGTTTTAAATTCTTGGCTTTTATCTATTTTGCAAGCTTCAGAAGTAGCCCTGGCACTCTTTTAACTTGATTACTTGATATTTTTCGCTAGAAGAAACTCAAAATGCGTGTATTAAAAGGCATCATATTGTTGCCCTTTCAGCCCAAACAGTGTGTAAAATTCAAAGCCTCCCTATATCTTGTTTCCATGAAAAATTGATATGGCTGCAATACTTCTTTGCAAGCAAGGAAGACTGCACAACAATCTACAAAATTATTATTTTTTTGAACACACAAGGGAAAAAAAAAAAAAAAGGAATGAAAACACTCTTGAGGGCTGGGAGGGCATTAGGGGCAGGTATCCTACGTGTCTAACATCTTCCTGGCCATCTCACTTCTGACTATTACCAGGAAAAGATGGATTTGCCTTGACCCAGTGTGGCTGTCCTCACTTAGCCTTCTCCAGAACTCACCCATTTCCTGGCATTCTGTCTCAGGAAGCCCTGCCTCAGCATCCTTCATGACCAAACTTACCCTGTTTTCCTCATTTCCCTTATGGTTTCTTTCACAGAAGGGGCTAAGAGATGCTGGGAACTTGCTTAATTCAAGTAGCACTGCCCTGCTAGGCAACATCCACAGAAACATTTAGGACTCAGCTTTGGCTCTGGACTTCTTTGCCAACCTTCTCCTATTAAACTCTTACCAAGAAAGGAGCATTAAATGGATTAATTATTCAGCCTCAATGTAGAATGCTTACTACATATCCAGATGCTTGCCAGCATTGTGACTGATGGCTGTTTTTATCTTCCACCACCACAATATATTCCTTCTCCAAGGGAAAGAGAATGCAACAGCATAACCACCTCCTTGTGGAACATTTTGCTTCTTGCCAAGTACTCACTGCCTGCCTTCCCCAGTGCTTAGGTGCTTCAGCTGAGACACACAATGCAAACACACAGCAACGGTGGTCCCTGGCTCAAAGAACTTCTCACCTTAACACACAACATGGAACAAGATCTCTCCTAAAGACCGCAGAAAGAAACTTCTGCCTGAGGCTCCAAACCAGATGATAAAGGCTCTACCTCCAAGAAGCTTCCCATTAGTATGGGCTGGTTTGCTTCTTATTTTACGGGTGGCTTGTGCTTCACATCTCCTGCGTATACTCAAGCTACACCATTCTAGTGCCCATAGATTTACCAGTGAGGTCTAGTTATTCACCTGTATATTCACTGCTAGTGTTTCATCTTGAGTATCTCTTCTAGGAAAATACTGGTTAGGTGACTTCTTATACACTTTCTACAAAACTCTGCTTTAATTCTGTATTATTCTCATTTGCATCATTATCTGCAAATTTCAAAAAGAACTTTTACAGCTGGAGGCAAACTGTTATACAAGGAGCATCACTCCCTTGCTTACCTTTGGGACCAACCACAGGCAGACCCAAAAGGCAGCTCTGGTGCCTGTTCTCTCAGGCCAACTATTCACAGAGCTGTCTTGCTAGCCTTGCAAAACCATTTTGCCAAAGAAGTCAGGAACAGATCTAATCTATGCTCCTGTGTGTCACTTTTATATTTTCCAGCATTATACATTTACAGACAGACCTTTGTGACAAGTTTATTACTTCCTATGTGTATGTCCTAAGCAAATGCCAGCAGGGTAAGTGTGCTTTCTGCTTCCATCCCCACTTGCCTATTTCTCACCAGAATAGTTTTGCAGGACCTGACTGCCTTTGAGTCAGCTCCACAGCTCCCTATGGCAAGCTGATTCTCTTGTCTGTTTATCCACTAACTAAACACTGGCAAATACAAAAATGATATACCACCTTTTTGCAGGGAGAAATAAACTGACCTTCAGTCTGGCTCTGCCCTTTGCTGTATAAAATAATAAAAAAAGCAAGACAAAATAAGTACTTGGTGCACAGTTCCAATGACTTTTAGACAAATCTTAAGCAGATCAGTAATGCATGAGTGGACAGTTTATTACAACTCTGGCATTTTTACATCAGTTTACTATCAACAGGAAGCTAACTGTTTGAGAAATGCCAGACAAATGGCTTTGTGAAATCTCACAGCCTCGTAAAGTAATGCTTTTAAGCAGCTAAACTGGGGAGATCTCTCAAATGAAACTAGGCAATAGCTGTCAGATGTGCTGACAGAAGGACAGAGCACTGTTTCAACTACAAGAAAATGCACCCTACTACTGCGTTAAAAGCTGCACTTTGCTAATTATGAATCTGGATAATAATCATGAGAGGAGGCAGGAGAGAATGATCCTTACAAGTTGTAACATGCATTTATCTTGCACAATACTCCTCTTGCAGCTCTACAGGCACATGGGCTTGCATTCAAATGGCCTGATTTCCAGTTCAGGCTCTGGGACCAGTGTTTCTTTGCTGGCTCACTCACTTCTACTTTGTACCCTGTCAAACCACTGTTAAGGGGTACAGCTTTCATCACCAAACCAAGATTAGAGTGGAAATGCAGGCTGTCCCATTAAAAGGCCCAGCTCAAGAGACTGTATGTAATATTCTCCTCCTTTGTAATATTCTCTTTCTTTGTAATATTCAGGGTATCTCTACCAACTGGTGTAACATTACTCGGCATTGCAAATTAATTATAGATAGACTCAAAACTTTCAGGATAATTGCTGGATACTATGGTATTATAAACATTGGCAAGGACATTACAGGTAGAAAGAACCTCCTCATATATAAAGCTTAAAAAGATCTTACTCTAAATTGACATTTAACTCCTTCATGATGTTAATAAAATGCTTCACAAGCAGTATCTATTTTAAGACCAGCTCTGATACTCAAGACTAGATGCATGCATTTAGAAGGATATAATTTACACTTCAATTCTGAGTACACGGAACACTTACAGTATAAAAGAGTTGACTTGTCCTCTATATATATTTTCGAGGTAACTTCAAAGACCTACTGGAATCTCTTCTACAGAAAATATGCAAACTCTAGGATTACTCACACAGGGAAGGAGACTCAACTTGGGGGAAAGATGATGAACAGCCAGGCTGTCCTTCCAAGGTCACAGCCTCACATCCAGCCTTGATAGATGTTTCTACCTAAAGACTGCTCCATATAAATTTGGATACTCCTAATCCAGTCCCTAGGCAACAGATATCTGTATTAAAAAAACAAACCCTTAAACAACTTTGTGGACAGTAACTGGCAAAGCCAGGAGAGAGGCAAGGGCATGAGGACATGCAAATGAATGACCACTTTGACCTACATGCATCCTCATCATTGTAATAGCTCAGCTAATGTTCTTTATAAGGGTTTCTTAATGCCAAAGAGGAAATGCTCTGCTTGGGGACTGCATGGAAAACTGTTTTTCTTGTCTCCATAATGAGTGTAAGTGGTGAAGATGGGGGCCCATGCACCAGCGTTTTCAAGACTGCATTTCTCAGCTGTGCTGATTTAGGTGGAAGAATTATCTAAATTTCTTTTGGCAGCAAGGTAAACTGAAGTAGCTCCCACCTCTCTCCTTGCCCTGCATAGCTCCTTCCCACCTCTAAAGCACCTACTTCAGTGATGTCAGAACAACTGCTTCTCTGGGCTGAATGCTGGGCTTGATAGGCAACACAGCCAAGTTAAAAATAACCCAGCAAAGAAACAAGCCCTGACTGCTTTTCTGATCCAGTTCAGCACACAGCCCCAGAGCCAGGAGCTACAGGAGGCAGGGGAGAGAGCAAGGGACAGCAAAGAAGCTGTTAGTCCATGACGCCACCAGTAATTAGATTTCTAAACCATGCTCTAATTTGATTCCCACATCCTCCAACCTCATGGAGCTGCCCTTCTTTTTGCCTTGTTTCATAGAATCCCAGAGTGCCAGGTTGGAAGGGACTTCAAGGATCATCTGGTCCAACCTTTCTAGGTACAACTGTAGTTCATATGAGATGGCTCAGCACCCTGTTCAGCTGAGACTCAAAACTGTCCAATGTGGGGGAATCTTCCACTTCCATTGGGAGACTATTCCAATGTCTGATTGTCTTCATGGTGAAAAATGTACCTCTTGTGTCCAATGAGTATCTCCTCAGGACCAACTTGTGCCCATTATCCCTTGTCTTTCTAATGTGACTCCTTCTAAATAGGGAGTCTCCATCTTCTTGGTAGCCACCCTTTAAATACTGGAATATTTTAATAAGGTCTCCCCAAAGCCTTCTTTTGTCAGGGCTGAACAAACCCAGTTTTCTCAGCCTCTCCTCATATGGCAGGTCCTCCAGTCTCCTCTGATCATCCTTGTGGCCCTTCTCTGGACCCTCTCTGGCTTGTCCCATCCTTTTTGTAGAGCAGGGACCAGAACTGAACACAATATTCCAGGTGTGGTCTGATAAGTGCCAAGTAGAGTGGGATGATGACTTCTTTATCTCTGCTGGTGATGCAGCCCAGCATCCTGGTGGTTTCTTTGCTCATTGCTCACTCGTGTTGAGCTTGTTATCCACCAAGACCCCCAAGTCCCCTTCCACAGGGCTGCTCTCCAGCCAGGTGTATCCCAGTCTGAACTGCACTCCTGGGTTCCCAAGTGCAAGACCTTACACTTCTCCCTGTTGAACTTCATAAGGTTCCTGCTAGCCCACTCCTCCAGCCTGTCTAGGCCACCCTAGAGGGTGGCTCTCCCTTCTGGAGTGTCAACCTCTCCACTCATCTTGGTGTCGTCAGCCAACTTCATCAGGGTGCTCTGGATCCCAACATCCAGTTGATTCATGAAGATTTAAAACACCACTGGGCCCAATATTGATCCCACTTGTGACCAGTGCCACAGTGTGCCAAACTGAGTAAAATGTAAGCTCTAAGACAGAGGAATATTCTCCAATTCATGTCATACTGACAGAATCTGCCGAAGAGGGACAGACTTACATGACAGACCATCTGTGTGAAAGTCCCAGAAGGCAGAAAAAGCTACCTGCATTTTAGTGGTTGCTTTTCAGTTAATGCCTGAGCAGAGTGGTGGTTTAAACTTCACTAACTCACACCACAGAACAGAAACTGAAAACAGAAAAAAAATCTTTTTTGGCTTATCTGTTGAGCTACTGCTTCAGTGTGCTCCATGTCAGCAGCTGAACTATAATATATGGTCTCGCATCTTACTTATAAAATGTAGTTTACTAAAATATATTTTACAGGTAAGTGTACACAACATAGGATTCACACATGGCCTCCAACTGGCCTTCACTTATGTTTTCACAAAATGCAGGGCAGCCAAGCCTAATTGCTGCTTGTTGAATCACGTTCATTGTATCTCAAAATATGCTTCTGCTCTTTGAAAAGGATGCACACACAGATATTGCAGGCACATTCACCAGGACCAGCTGGGATATCCGGTGTCCTGCATGCATTCACACACATCACCTATGACCGGGCAATAGCTGAAAATGTAAAGACAAATTTTAAACACTATTTATCACACACACACATTTTTGCAGAGATGACATGTCTGTTCCCAAGAAATGACAGGAAATGACTGGGGAAAATTTATGAAAACTGAAATAATCACCATGCAAATCACCAAAGTGGGTTTGAGATGCAAAGGGATTTAATTCATCAATTTGCACAGATTAGGCAAAACTGAGATTCACTGCATTAAGAGCTACTATTTATTTCTTAAAACCTTTCTTGGCTGGGAGCCATTAGGTACTTGTAAAAGATTAGAATTATTGGTGTTTGATGGGCTCTCTTAAAAGAAATGGAAAGGAGAAAAGAGCAGATTTGAGTCATTAGGATCATCTTCTGTTAACTCCTGTAGTTTACAAAAATATACTTCTAAAAGCATAAATAGATGACAAATTGCCTGACTATCACCTAGCATGATTGCCAGATATTTCCACTCTACAGTAGCATGTTTCCAGGCAAACTCCCTGCACTTTGCAAGTTTCCTCCTTACTCATGCTGACACATATCATAGGCTGAAAGATCCGTTTTACAAACTGTTTTGTTTTGTCCTGCCACCTGAGCACTCAACAACTTTTCCGTAACAGCAAAACAGCTATTATAGACCACTAAGCCATCTCCCTTTATTCTTTTAAACAATATAAGTGGGCTGACTTTATACAAGATGAAGAACAAGCCATCCTGACAGCAAGACACCATGCATTAGGCTGCCTGTAAATCTTCCTCACACAGCATCTGCCAATATACCTCCAAAACAATCATCAAATCTTCCCTGCTCTTCTTATCCCAGAACCACTGCTATCCTCCACCTAGACATTTCTTGTTAGTTTTGATGCTGCCTGTCCCAAACCCAACATGGTTTTAGCATGCTTCTGGGAAAGATCTTCAATCTTTCACTTCAAGTTGATTTACAAGCCAGGACTCAATCTCAGGTTTTTATTGGACAAGAGATTAGCACCCTAATGCACTTCATTAAATGTGTATCAGCAGACCCCATTTGTTGATTGACTGAAGTGATTTGATTTGTAAGGCTTGTGGAAAGAAATGCTTATGTTGACCTTGTAGTCCAATGAAGAAAACTAGCAATCTCTAAGACAGTTCGACAACATAAAAATATGCCCAGAGTAGACAAAGCTGTAATTTGTGGTTTTAAAGGTGATTAGTTTTCAAAATTACATTTATATAGACCTGCTTTAACTTACACTTTAGAAAGTCCTTTAACTTGCTTTCAGTACTGCTTCTGCAGTAGAATAATGATACATGGCACTTAAGAAATAACCACAACTCAAAGGGGATGCCATACACTTCTTTTAAAATTGGTTTTGCATCTAGTCTTTATCTTTTTGGCTTCTTCCTGACAAAATGTCAGTAGTGTTTCTAACACTTGGCAGAAAGCAAGGAGGGCTTGTGAGTTTCCTCCACTCCCTCCCATCTAGATCCCAGCCCTTGCTTAAATACTCCCTCCCCAAAATCTTCTTTACTTAGTGTGCTAGTAACATTAAAACGATTAACAGCAGTAGTTCAAGGCAGAAGTTTGCTGTGCACTTCAACTCCCCTGCTCTGTAATTATGGCAAGGGAAGCAAAAACCTCACATCTTTTGTTGGAGGGAGATGACAGTGAGGTTGGGAGGCACAGGGTCTTTTCATTTCAGCTATTATCTGTATTTTAGAGTTTGTTTCTTTAAACTGTCACAACAGATAATGTATGAGACACAGAGAAAAGAAATCACATTATTTTGAAGCTACACAGCTTCAGGAAATGCTAGTCATTAGGATGACTGGTACCTAACCAGATCACAACTGCGGAAGAAAAAAGCACAGAACTTTTGAAACCACGGGACACATTAGGACTAGATTCACACGGCAGAAAAATCAACCACCACTGCTTCCAACAGCTTACTCCTGAGAAACTGCCCTTACTGCTCTGACTGGTGACAGGAAAGTAAAAAAATCAGATGATGGGGGGATGTTAGTTTACGCTGCGATAATATATAGATTCAGCATATAAACTGGGTGTGATTGCTTTCAATCAGCTTGGAATTGCTGAAAAGAAGAATGAAAAACAAGCAAAGGTTTTCTGGGTTAGAGAACTGTCTCATGTTCTCTCTGCAAGCTCACTTGTCCCTCTCTGAAATGTGGGATAAAATGATCTAATTAAAAAAAAAAAAAACTACTGGAAAATGATATTCAAAGGATGCTCATTAGTCAAGCAGGTCCCCCTCCACTTTCTTATAATGTCATCTCCCACCGAGGGAGCTCACTTCTGTCATTGCTGCTGCCTTGCACTGCAGTTTGGGCTGCACAGGGCTCTCAGGCAGGCCCAAAGGGTCTGCTCAGAGGAAAACCCTTGGAAGAAGCTGGCAGATCTTCCCCTTGTTTCTCCTCAGGAAGAGTGAAACAAAGCACCACATTTACTTGTTGCTCTTCTGCCAAACTGTGACATACAAACAGGCACACTGGGGAAAGGGGGCCTTGCCAGAAAACTCACTGTGGCTGCTTTTCTCTGCTGTAAAAGCAAGCATGTGTATTCATGCATATGTGCGTGTATGGACTTGGATGGAGAGGTAGGATGAAGTAATGATTTCCGCCCCCCCCCCCCCCCACTCAGCAGGCCAATTAACATTCCCTTGGAGGTTTTTAATTAAAGCAAATGTCCACCCAACAAAGAAGGGAAGCCTGGGAGGTTGACATCACACCTCCTCAAAAATCACACACAGACACACCTCCCAGATAAAGGCTATTTATTATCTGCTCAAGAGACTTTCTGGGATACATTCCCCTCTTTTTGGCCTCACTGTGGCCAAAGAGTCCCTTTCTTATCTGTCTGACAGGTCCATACAATGCCTAATTGACTTGCCTGGGGTCCTGGGTTTTCTTTCTTTAGGAGAAGCAGGGCTTTGGGGTGGTTGGTGATGGAGAGAGATCCTGTCCTTTTGGCTTTTAATGAAAAGACTCCCATAATAATGCCATCCATTTGCAACCATGACCCCCTAGAAGACACTGTTAGGACAACTGTTTTCCTCACACAGTGGGAGCTGGGAAAAACACAGGACTGAATTCTCAACTACTTTGCCTTTTGTTTTCCTAATGCTTTAAAAAATACAGCATTCAAGAGATGGATTTCACAAACACCAAACACTTCAAATAAGTCAGTCTTGCTCAGATATAAGCATGGCTAACTGCAAATACACTTTTGACACTTGAAAAAGTTTGAGAGGGGTCACCTATTGCTGAAAACCCATAGAAATCCTAAATAATGGCCTGAAGGTGGCCAAGATGCGTACTGAAAGTTCACAGACCCCACACCCAATGTGTTACAATGACTAGAAGATGTGCACCTTCTGTCCCAAGGAGTTTGGGATGAAGTACATTTTCCCCCAGCAGCACTGGATGGCAGCATGGACCCTGAGATCAAGACCTGATGAGCAGAGTAGAGCACTTTAACTGCCTGCTGCTACCACCAGAAGCCATGCTGCTCTCCCCTCACCAAGTTGGGATACAGGCTCTCGCCCTCTCCTTTAGCCCTGCTCTGGCACTCATCTGATGTTTCCAAGAGCCAAGTCAGAGCATCAAGCTTTATGCAAAAAAGCACATCAAGTCAGTGCATAATTTGCACCCAACCTTTTTTTTCAATGTTGTTTTTCTCCAAGTTCAGCGAGGCACATCCACTCACTAAGGTGCGAATCACACCCCAAAGCCAGTGCAAAGGAAAAGGCATGCACGGAGTGGAGAAGGGAAAACAGACAACTGTTCCTGCCCCTTTGGCAGCTGTTAGCTGTCAGTTCAGCTCAGACTTTTTGTGAATGCATCCCAAGCAGTGAAGGGTGGTGGGATGGGGAAGGGCGTAGGATTTGAGTGTACTTCTTTCACATGAAAGAGCACTGCAATGTATCTTCCTTAGTGATCAGATATATGAGTAGGTGTTCCCAACCAGTTTACCCACCACAGTACTCTCATCCAAAGCTTTGCCATACATCTACCTTCAGTGGCTGAAGATGAGAACATTTATAAACTGATCAAGGCTGGCATCAGGTGTCCGCACAGTAGGCAATTGCCTGAAGTGGCAGACAGCATGGGCAGCCACACAGCCCGGCTGACGCAAACCCAGACCCGAGTGGTTCCTGGCTCCCCCTCCTCACCCATCCTGCCCCCTCAGCAGGGGAACACCCAGGAAAAACTGCTGTTGCCCTCAGCAGACCAACCTGCTGCCAAGCTTGCACCCCTCACTAGGGCCAGACTGGGGAAGAAGGAAGGAGATGATAGTGTTTGCATCCTTTGCCTGCTTTTGCTGCTTCAGTAGCCAGGCCTTGGTGAACTCATTACACTTGGTGGAATCTGTCTGCTTAAAATCCGCTTATTTTACTGAGGAGAAGAGGGAGGTGGATAGCCCTGCTGGATGGGAGTGAAGGTAGCCAAGAAATCACTCTATTGCTGACTCTGTGGTTGTGAAATTCAGCTTTTCCTTAATATCCTTACTGATGGATCTAGGAGAGATGTGAAAATGGTGCAGCAGGAATAGTAAATGAGCATGGAGGGAGTGCTCAAGGGAGCCTTTCCCTTCTTACCCTTCACAGCTTTAGGGCAGCGCTTTGGAGAGGCTGCTGACAGCTCGGGGAATGAGCCATGTGTTGCTACAGGGAAGATGACGGCAGAGAACTTGCCATCTGTGAACATCTGTGAGATTCATGGGCCTTTAATACACCCTTGGGCTGGGTGAGGTCTGCACACACTGCCAATTGTACGGAATAAAGTGGATGAAATTGTCAATAGAAAACCAGAAAAACTGGGATTCTTACAGCTATTGCAGTTCAGAGAACTGGCCCATAATTAGCAGTTTGTACTGGAGAGTAAGAGTCTGTCCGTGTGACTCGCATTCACTAAACATACTTACTGGCTATTTGTTGCTTTAAAATCAATTTCCATAATTAGATAACAAAAAAGAGAAAACTGAGAGACAGGAACTGTCTGAGTGCATGCTAGGGAAGCATCCAGATAATGTAATAAAACCAAAAGGAAATCTGCCATTAAGAACTAAGACATTCCATAAACTGTTTCTCTAATTCAACAGCTTAGTATCTCTTCTATCTTGCATTCTGAAATTAAAAGATGCTGCTTTTGCACCCCACCACTGCTTTCACTGCTGTTCTCACACAGCAGTCTAATTCAATACCCTAGAGTTCTGTCCCATGCTTTCAGACACACTGGGTGCATACACTAATGTTCCCAAGGTATTAAAAATCTAGCAGAAGTTTTCTGAAGATCCTCATCCACACACAGTATTTTGCACATAGCTAAAGGCAGACAAAGTATACCAAGATCAGGTGAAAGTATTCAAATGCTAATAATTATAAACAAAGTTAATGAACAAGTCCATTTCGAGATAAATGCATCATATATTCTATGTTTATGTATTAATATATTATAATTAATTCCCTCCAGCACAAATGCTGGCTTGGCCTGGAACCAAAGCAGCTGTCTTGGGGGATTCTCTGCATGGTACTCCCTCTTAAATGCACAAGAAGCAGACAGTTATCCACTTTTAGGTCTTTTATAATGTTTGCATGGACAGAAATAGAGAAAGAAGCAAAGATGGGAGGCATGGGGAGAAAAGAACAAAAACAAAACAAAAAAAATGCAGCCTGGAAGTCAGGAGAAGCGAGTTTCCCGCAGCACAGCTCCGGGGGTGCTTTCTAAGCCTCTCAATAGTCATTCAGGGAGCTGACGCTTACTGGAGGAAACCAGGCTAAAGAGATTATCTGAGTTTGCAATTGTATATTGGTTTGGTTATTTTACATGCGGCTTCTGATGTCCATTTCTATTCCAGAGGCAGAGCTAAAAAGCTCAGCTTTGTTTGCTACAGCTCAGAAAAGGAGATGCAGGGAGGCAGCTTTTACCAATATTGCAATGCAAAAAAGTCCATAATCTCTCCAAGTTCAGTGCTACTTCTCTTTGTAACTTGGTCTTTGTCTGCTGGTATATCAAATCTACATATTTCAAGGTGGTTTCAAATATACACTTTAGTGGGTGCTGCAATGTATTCCAGTGACCTACTGGGATCTGACAATCTGCATTAGCAAAAAGTCCCATTATTTAACCTCCTCAGCTGCACCTTTACCTGAACCAGAGGCTGGGAGAGTGTAAGAACCCAGCCACAGCAAAAACAAGTACTTCAAAGAAAGACAACATTATCTTTGCAGGAAAAACAGAAAAAAAATTACAGCAAATTTATAATGTATTACTAATTTTGCATCAAATACACAGAGTACTGTATCCATTAACACTGCAGAAAGGAAGGGATCTAAATACCAAAAAATACCTAAGTTCTCACACTTCAAGGAACATTAACAGGCTGGCTGACTTCTTACAAATATTCATAACTTACATTTAAGAAATTAAGTTGCTCAGGTAGAAAGTGCCTCATTACAAGTGGAGCTGAGAATTGCCTCCTGTAAAAAGGTTTCCGTGTTAGAGGAGCAGCCTCTCTTACCATCTGAAGACCAAGGTATATCTGCATGAAGTACAAAAAAGGGACATTGCCATCTTCATCACCTTGTCTTCAAATGCATTGGCGTATCTTTAGTCTGATGTGATTCTGTGGGTAACTTAAACTACCTGATTGTGTATCCTGTGGTTAAACTAGTTTCTTCAGAGGTGAAGAGTTCACAGTTTCTAAAGGTTCTCATCTATGTCCACTGCCAACTCTCTCTGACCTACTTCTCCTGAAAGCCTCAATTTATAAAGTATAAAACTTACTTCCCTGTAAAGCATCCAAAACTTTTCTAAAAGGGTCTATAACCTCAATTTGCATTACTATAGACCCCTAGCTTTCTTACTGGCCTTCCTTGCTCTGCAGGATGGGTCTGTTCATCTCTGTGTGCAGAAGGCCTGGCCTGTAGCTGAAAACACTACTTATTACCAAATGTTGACATTATTTTTTTTATCATTCAAGGCTGTCACAGTATTTTCAAGTAGGTAAGATAGCACTACTAGGGCAAGGGATTTCATGGACTGTCCTGTCACATTGTTATATATAAATGGATTAAATTAGTGCAAGCTCACTCTGTCAATGTGACGTTAGTCTGCAAGCTGCATCCATATGTATAGCAGAGGACAGGAAGATAGGGAGAGATTAAGGTCACATTGAATAAATAAGAATAAGCACAAAGTCCATAAACCTCTCTTTGTCTGTGGATGGCTACTTACAACATTGCAAATTGAAGCAGCCATGCAGGAACCACCTGATACTTGGAAATTTAGGCATAGCCCCAAGTGCAACACAGAGAGTGCCCAGAGGAGATGAGGTGATGATTTCATCCTGGCTATGGGAAAAGATCAGGTGTTCCTGCACATACAGCTAGCTCTAGCCCTGCCTCAAGATTGCTAATCATTACATCCTCACAATTTCTCTAATGTCCACAGCATGTGCTGTTTGTGTTTCAGCACATTTCCCAGACCTGGCTTTGAATGGTGCTGGAGGAGAGATGTGCCAGCATCACAGGTTCTCCCTCACAGCACTGAATCCAGCCACATCTTTGGAATACCTTGCTCAGCATTTCAAAGTAAATGGGGCATTGATGAAAACTACCCAGTTACAACAGGATCATGGACAGTAACATGGTAGCAAAAAAAGACAGAGCAAAAATAGCTACCTACTTATCCTCTCAGAGCATTTCCCATTCATTAGATAGCAGAGCTGTGCCACAGAGCTGTCGTCACCCCCAGAAAGCAGATGATACAAGGTAAATCTAAAACAATAGTGGAGGGGAATGAGTTTTCTCTCAGACACCAAAGCTTCTGCATGAGACAGGCTTGTTTTGCATGCCAGTTTCAGGCAAAGCTTTCCAAATCTTCCTACACCAAAAAAATTACATTATAGGACACAACTCTTCTAAGAAACCAGGGTCCATCAGTGCCACTGCTCAGAGGTGTCTGTGCAAAAGCACATACTCTAGGCCAAGACTTTTTACTCAAATAACATCCTCACTGGCAGCTTCTGCTGAAAATGTCTGTGTTTCATTGCATCTTCATGACACAAGAAAAAAAATACTGCCTTCCACTGAAGTCCTTGAATCTCCTAGCACATGCTGTAGATTAAACAAAGCGCCACAGTATGGTGTGTCAAACTAAACTTAGCTAACAGTTTAATTCTTTTTGGATCTTTTACTACAGTTGCAACAAAAAATAAACATTGGCTAGTGACATACCAAGCACTAATCAGAGCCTTCGCTTTTTTGTTTTAGAACACCTTACTGTATTTTGTTTGTTTTCATCAGGAAATTTCCAGTCTTTAATCTTACATCTGCTAGAGGTAATAAATCTCACTGTGTCATCCTGCTCTGCTCCTTCTTTCTCCTTTTCTCTCTGTACTCACACATGTGTGGAGAGCAGTGCTGTTATTATTCATGACACCACCAAACCTCTTGCCTGTTCAGACATTTTTATGATTCATGGGCACATTCCAGCGCACAGTGTTAAGGGGTTTAATGGCTGTGGTAGAAAACTTTTTAGATCTCACCTATGTGTCAGCCCAATGTTTTAATCATTCTCTGCTGCAGGTACAATGCTTTGCCCTCCAGGGTTTGTCAGGTTACAGCACACTAATTTATGTTTCAACAAGGCTTTGCCACAGGAAGGCTTCATCAAATTTATAACAGGGCAGTGCACTCTGAACAGGGGCATGAGCAGGCATTAATCGAGCACCCTGAGCTGTATCATCTTCCCTGGCTTGTAGTCAGCTTCTTATTTTTGCATGGAAACAGTTAATACACCTGACTGAGCAGTTGCTTGTGAACTTGCTGCCATTCCCAGCACTCCCTATTTAAAATGAATTTGCTAATCCGCTTGCAGTGTGACAGGCCCTCAAGCAGTGTGTGAATTCTTGAGGGTCTCCTTGTGCTGGGAGCGTGTGGTGGTGGAAGAGGTGGCAGAGGGGTGATTGGGAAGAAGTGACATTGAAAGCTGGAGCTCATGGCATGCCAAAGGAATGGGTTTCTAGGACTTGTTTAGATGATTCTGCATGTGTCTCCATTACTTATTAAGATATTAAAATAGAAGTAGACTAGGATTAAAAACCTGACAGTTCAAATATGAATACAAAGTGGGATGCCCTGGAGCTGCAGGCAACGCCCTGACTTGACCCCTTCAGTGCCATTTCTAAGCACTGGTGCCAGAGAGGTTTTTCAAAAAGCGCCTTTTACAAGGCAACTGAAACTGTGGAAAGCCTTGAGGCTACTGCCCCTCCAAACTGAAGGCGTGCCTCAAATTATACCAGCCATCTTTTAGATGATGGCGGTTGTTCCCCAGAGGTAACCAAAATAACTCACATGCATTTTTTACCCTGCCATCTGCCCAGCCTGACACACTAAATAATTATGCTCTCTCCTCAAAGGCTGGCCTTGACTGTGCAGAGGTGAGGCATGAAAAGAAGGATTAAGTCTTCTGACTCAAAAGCATTGTATGAAGGAGGTCAGGCACACACATCTCTTCCCCACAATGCCCAATGGAAAAAACTGAACTGTAGATTAGGAGAAATGGCCAAGAGAACTCTTGTTATCTTCTTTATAAAGTCTTTTAAAAACAAAACCCAGACCAAAATAAAAATAAAATATGCAGGAAGGATAAAAATGTCTCTGGAGTATCTGGGATCATTTGAATACATGCTTCAGTATCTAAGCTCTGACTAGCCTGCGGGAGAAGCCCAAATATGAAACACACCCATAAGGGAGAAGACAAGCATGCTCAGAAAGGCTGCATTTGGAAAAGACCCTTCCAGAAACTTGCTCCTGGGCCTGCATTTAAACCAAGTATGATGACAAAAAACTGAACTCATAAATACATTTTCTGCCTCAGGATGAGACACACCTGTCTACAGGCTCCTGTGACTATCAAAGCCCAAACCTGTTATTCTTTCTACTGTAGAGTCCAGAGCAAATTCACATTACATAAGAGTACTTAAGAGACAAGCTCCTAAGTGAGAACCTAACATGCTAGTTCAAAACTAATTTAATATACCCTTCAATGCAAAATAAGCAGAATCAACAGGGCACTGTTTAAATACCAGAAAACAAAGAGGTCCCAGTTTTACCTGTCTTCTATTTTTATCATCCCTCAAATTAAAAAATTACTACAAGAATTTCAAAATTACCACTACTGGCTCCTTGTGTCCTTGCATGCCAGCCTCCAACTGCAACTGCAGATCTTATACTTAAGATAGAAACCCCACTGGACTAAAAATACTGAATGTTTTCTGCTCTGTTTGTCCAGCACCCAGCACAGTCAGAGTCTTGTTCTGCTATGCAGGCTTCCGCACAGTGCAGCAATCTAAATGTGAAGTGAGGACTAAATCAACATCAATGCAATGCAGCTCATGTAAGCAGGCATCTCAGTGTCTTCCTGACACAGAACCTTTCTCAGTGCAAAATTAATATAGCAAAAATAAATATAGAGTTTTATGCATTTGTGACATTTAGGAACCCATGATATATGCTCTAGACAATTATTATTCCTCAAGTAGGAGCTGGAGGCAAGGACTAGCAAAGGCTGAGAAAGAAGGAAGCCTCAAAACCAGCACCCCTTACTGGGTAACTGCTTGGCACCAAGATGGCATTTAGCACAGCTTTAGTGCAACCACTCTGACTCTGAATGCGACAGAGAACTTCTGGTCTTCCAGGGGAAAACAGAGAAGGACTTCCAGCATTGAAGCGACTTTTTCAGCCATCAAAAGAGTATCAGAAATAGGCCATCAATCAGTGCTGCTCTCTGCAATGCCTTTACGTCACAGAATAATTTAGGTTGAAAAAGACCTTTAGGATTGAGTCCAACCATTAACCTAACACTGCCAAGTCCACCACTGTGTACCTAAGCGCCCTATCTACACGCCTTTTACAGAAAGTTCTGCAGGAAAAAATAAAATAGTTCTTGCAATAGGAAGACTTAAAGAAATGCAGCATTGCAAAACCAGTCTCCTTCCCCTCCAGAGGTTCTTTTACAAAAAACTCTGCTGCCTTTGAGATGAGACGCTTCTGCCACCATCGTCATGATGCAGAGAAACTATCTCTGCCAGCAAATTGAGAGAGAATTTCAGTCTTAATAATCATTCTGCCCTGCGCTTCAGCCTGATCCACATCCCAGAAGGAAGATTAATCCTCTAAGCCTCTCAGCTCCCAGAAATGATACTTAGAGGCAAACAACTATCCTCACTCATTCTCTTCCTCAGATGATAATCAGAAAAATGTCTGTATTTGGCTTACTATGACAAGCTGATTTTAAACCTCCTAAGGAGCACCAGCTTGTTGGCTCTAGGCATAACCCTAGTTGCCCCTCTGCTTTAGCCTAGCAGTCTGAGAATGAACAAGGCAGGGCATCCACGGAAGGGTTAATGCAAGCCCGTTCCACTGGCAAATCTCAAGCTCAGTGCACATCCATCTACAGCATGCCAGGTCTCCACAGGTACTGTACAGTTAGCATAAAGATGGAAGGCCCTGGTAGTTCTTGAGCTCTTGTCTTCCCCCAGGCAATACAATCACAGGTGCCATTCAACTGGACTTCAGTGTATTTATTTATCACTATTAATGCATTCTTTTCATTTGCAAAATGCAAGCAGATCTGGAGACATTATAAACATCTTGGCACCCTGGTGAACCAGAATCTATCTACAATTAAGTCTGAAGCTAGATAACTTGTTAGGAAGCCAGTTAAAGCTTTTCCTATAAAGAAATCAGTACCTTTGAAGCTTCCTCTGGCCATGCCTTAGTTTAGAACAGGTATTTTGTAGAGAATGAGACAGGCAGTGAATAAAGACATGAAACATAGTGCTCACAGCATTTAAGAAAGAATTTGGTACAATTTTTTTATTTGCTTCTTTTTTTTTTTTAAGTTTTATATTTTGAGGCAATTCGCTACAAATTATGCTTTATCCTACCAAACTTTACATTTTTCTTACTTTGACTGTAAACCGTTTGAATGATGAAACTTATTTTTTTTATGTAATTACAATACAATCCACAGAGATACTGCAGGAACTGAAGCTAGTAAATTATACATTTTCTCACATGTAGAGACATGATTTCTAGCTGAAGAAGACTGCCTTTTAGTATTTTATTCTCTCCTGGAATCAGAAGGTGCTGGAGGAAGACAGGACAGGCAATAAAATATATGCCACACAAACAGCTTGTGTGTCTTGATTAGAGCAGGGATACAAAGGAGGCAGCAATGGAAACTACAAGTAGCCCTGCAGGGAGAAGAAATAACTTGCCTAGTCCTGCTAAGCACGTGCCAGGCACCAAGGTAAGCAAAGAGGCTGCACAGGGTAGAACAGATGACCAAGGAGTTATGTCCTCCTAAGTCTTAGTAAATCTTACTCTAGCTTTGTCTTTGACTGTGCAGGTCAAAATAAACATAGCATTTCTGGGAGGGAAGGTCATGTTGAAATGCACAGGTAGCCCAGGTCTTCCATGGAAACTAATTTTGGTTGCTCAGCATTAACTACATCTAACACTGGGTTTAGAGTCTATGTGATGCTTCATTCCAGATTCAGAATTTTCCAAGTTTTTGCCTACTAGTGAAGGTCATCACTACACACTGGCAGGTTTGGTTTTCTAAGAGATTTAGCAAACGTGACATGTAAATGGAAACCAAACTTTGAAGGAAGCACCCCCTCCATTTGACATGTGTTAAAGAAGTCCTAGGAATGAACTCTAGGCACCTCATTTCAGCAAAATTAAAATGACAGTGGATGTACATGGGAATAACAGGAGCAGAAGAATTTATGATTAATGTTTAATTATTTAACAGCTAAGCAAGTTGTGGAAACCACACAGACATAACAGGTCTTCAGCTAAATGTCTGCAAAAAGAAACACTTTGTTCTCGCTCTTCTGGCAAAGTGCTTAAAATGTTTAGGGATCACACACTGTCTGAAGGCCTCTGAGCATAAAAACCAGGCAGGTCACTCAAGAAAATGGTGAACTCACAATTTGCTCTAATTAATTCATTTCTTTGTAAATCACTCTGAGGAGCCTTGATTACTTCAACACCTTCCTAATCCTGCTCTCAAGCAGCTTTTGCAAACTCACACCTACATTTTGTAGTCTTAACAATGATCCATTCTGCAGAGAGCTGGTTAGTTTCTAACACATTCTGCCACTCAAATTGGGCTCTTAAGGATAAGAAATCAAATCAAATAGCTGTGCTGTAACTAATCCTTCCACTCTTCAAAAAATAAAAATCAATTCAGCAAGCTCAATAAAACTAATGGTAAAAAAACATTACTCTGAACAACTGAGTTAAACAGATCTTCATAGCAAAACCTCAGCCCTTCTTTTTTTTCCTTGCTTTACTGAAAGCTTTCTTGACAAAATTCGATGACAGGACTAATTCTGTGTAACCAAAGTGTGCTAATTGAGATGCAATCCATCATTTCCTTCTAGGTGGTTTGTTCTGAATATCTGTTCTGCATCAGGGTTTTGATACTGAGATGCACCCACTGTGCTACTGGGAGGGTGGAAAAAACCCTATTAGCTGTAGCAGAGATGATGAAAAGCAGAGAAATCAAAGGGGAAAGGAGACAGAAGGCCTTCTCTCTTTAGTCAAGGCTGTTCCATATTCCCCAGGACTCTCCAAAGCTGGGCCAGTGCAGACAAGTTGGCACTTGGTGCCCTGAAGGAACAGGCTGGCAGTTTGGCACAAGGCTTTGAGAGACAGCCTGGGTTTGGATCCCATCACTGTTCTCCAGCTGACACCTGACTTTGGACAGAGCTCAACAGGAAGCAAGGCATCTGGAGAAAAGCCTGTGACTCCCTGTCTAGGGAACAATGAGAAGCTAATACAGCAGCCTAAATGAGACATGACTCAATTAATGAGAGCTGATGGGGCTAATGACTAAACAGATGGTATTCCTAAAAAAAGACAAGGGAGGGGAATTATAGCTGTGATAATCGACCTGCTGCAGCATACATGGCAACTCCGTCACTTGCAGAGCATTGAAACCAGTGAGAAAAGAGTGCTGTTTGCCTTAAATACAATACAGAGCAAATTGCAAAAGGAGGCTACCCTGTAAGCCTGGACTAAGGCACTGCATCTCTCTTTCCAGCAGGCAGAAGATTATTTTCTTACAAAAACCTCCTATTACAGTCACCAGCTGACTGGCAGGAATTTTGTTACAACCATGATTTCTATCTCTACATATATCCATTCTTTATTTTTGTCAGCAACTTTGTGCAACCATAACTCAAAGACAGACAGACTGTCCCCTCTTGAGACATCCTCACACATTTCTGGAGCAGCCTTATAAAGGTTTGATTGACTTGATCCCACTTACTGCTGTAACTCGAGTCAATGGACTACAGGTCTAATGTTATGTGCCACTGGATTGTCAAGGCAAGCCAACATCAGGGTGAAGAGTGGTCTCTCTCCTTTTTGACGATATGTCAAGTAAAATTTTATTTGCAAAATTCTGTCACAGGCCTGAGAAAATGTAGTGAGCACAAAACTACAAATTGGATCAAAATACAATGCTTCCAGCTCCAGCTAGCAACCTCCTTTTGAGCGCTACCCAGATGTTCATTCATCAGCTATTCTGCGATTAAGCTGCTGTGATCAATACATACAGTGGTGCTGAAGCTTCCTGTGGGTTGAATATGCTACTGTAGCCTGTCTGTTCTGATAACAGGTTTTGCAACAATGGGTCCCTCTATGGTGTTTGCCAGCAGGAGAGAGGAGGGAAGGCTCATCTTGCTCAGTGATGCATTATGACTGACAGGAGTGTCTGCTCTGGGGTGAACTTTTGATTTCCTCTCCCCTAGTCTGAGACAGCACACAGCTGTCTCCTCCCACGACAATCAGCCTAATGTGGCAAGCATTAGAGGCACTCACATCTTCTCCAATTTCAGAAATAAGCCAAGGGGAAAAAAGGAAAAAATAAATTGAGATAACAAAATTTTTTATTCCTGAATCCGAAAAAATACTTTCCTAAAAAGGGCAATGCCCAAAGTGTCCTTTTTCCTACTTCCTGGTAGCTCTAGATTTAACACTCACATGCATCACTCTTCACACAGGCTGTGGTCCTGCCACAGGAGGGCACCTTGCCATGACACCCAGCAACCCAAGAAGCACATGCATGGAAGAATCACCACGCCCAGCAAACCTTCCCATTACATCAGGTGTTTCTTCCAGACAAGGAAAGTCAGCAACACTTAACCGTTAAGTTCTAGCCAACAAGTGCAGGATATTTCTGTCCCTGTAACAGGAGAACTAGGATGTTGGTGAGATTTACAGTTGAGCTGTATAATAACATTTTTTCAAAAAATATTTGAACAGCTGCCATCTATCCCAATTTCTAAATGCAATCATCTTGATATACCTTGTGGCTGAGGACAGCTTGTAACAGGAAATTCTTTTGAACACAAATGGCCTCACCAATTACCACTAACATATTTGACACAGTAATAAGCAATTTTATAGTTAAGATAGGGAAAAGAGCTGCTCCTTGGGGATGAATCTGGGATGATCAGGGGCATGATCTGCCAAGGGCATGACCTGCCAAGGAGACAGGGTGCGATTCTGTCCCCTTAGCTCTCCTCAGCTCTGACCTCTGGGACGAGGCTAACGGGGAGGTAAGCAGGCAGATTCTGCCCATCGTTGTATTGTCTAGTGTGGACTTTCTGCCTCCCCTTTCAGCTGGAGAAGAGGAAGAAATAGCAGCATGACTATGTCCAGTCTTGAGTTCTTTCTGATTAAAGAACATTAAAATATTATTATTAAATTCAGAAAGATTCAGGGACTGATGTAGATATAACTTAGGAAAGAACAAAACCAGTAAATTAAAATGAAATTATCTGCTTCTGTTTGATATGAATGAGTGCCCAAAGTTAACCAAGGCTGACCTGGTTGAACACTTCTGCTGACTCCAGCAGCAAGGAGCAGGGCCTGCCTGTCTCCCAGGGAAAGAACATGTCCATAGACATTAAAAATTATTGTTTGTGGGGGAAGGAGGAGGAAAAGAAACCTCATGTGATAGTCTGAAATTAGACAATAATGCAGGATTCTTTATGGTTAGCTTTAGTTACTCTGAACAATTAGATAGAAACTTTTTTATATATATCTATAAATAGAATATTTTCTTTGTTTCTTTGTCCCTGTTCAGACTACAGAAAATTGTTTCTCAATCTTCACGTTCACAAAGCACATGGTAGCATGGAGTATACCAAGACTAGTTCAGATTAGCTTCAACAGTTCAAAGCATCCCTGTGAAGTAGGTGAGCCACTCTCCAAATTAAACTGCAGAATCCTTCTCAAATAAACAGTGCTGTTCCTTGTACTGCAATGGAAAGAAAGATTTACAAATACAGAAAATCTTAGGCAAAAAGCATAGATAGGGGGATTCTTAGGCAGAAGCGCAAGAGAATTAAACTGAACATACTGGCACAGCATCAACAAATCTTTCAGAGAAAGGCTGACAGTCCTGCACAATAAATCTGCTCCCTCTTCGTTACAAGCCTGTCTGTGAGAACACTCTCCACTAAAAGCATTGCTACAGCAAAGTTCTATTTATAGCAATCCTCATGGCAATTCCTTGCTTCTCCCCTTTCCACAATCACAATGATTATCTCTCTTGTATAGCGTTAAAACAAGGGTGAAGATTGTGTTTCCTAATTTTAAGAAATGGCATGTATTATGCAGAAGTACCAAAGAAAAGTACTAAAATAGTGACATCCAGCTTTTTCTAGCGTGAAGTCAGTTAACACGCATATGACTTTTTCTTGGTTTTGCCCCCTTCCTCTTTTGATCATATCCTTCCTGGAGCAGAACCAGGCACAAGAGTGCTTATTACTCTCTAGGGAGGATATATGCAAGTACATGTTCTCTTGTGTGCGTGCCTTCAAGCGAGTTTTAAGGCAGTGGGTTTTGAGGGACCCGTTCAAAGTCCCTGATCGTCAGCTGCAAAATCATTGCTCCTACATCCTGCAGGAACAGGTACAGCAAAGACAACAGCACCACAATACAGCTGATGAAAGCCTTGCCATTTTTTCCAGCTATGTTAGTTAGCCCAACAAAACATACTAACTAACCCTATGGTCCTTTTTTTTCATCAATCTTTTCATCATTTCATCCATAACATTATCACTGTTATGATTGATGCTGCAACGTGAGAGATCATCTCTCATCAAGGGAAGGTGGTTTGTGTTATTTGTTCACTCCTTGATCTCTGAGAGTGGTAGTCATGAGAGTGGCAGGTGGCAGGGGAGTTGCGTGCAATTCCCACATTTGTTACAAAATGGAGCACTTCTTGATCACTGTCTTTCTAATGAGCAACGAGTCATCCAGTACTGAGGATGTACATGTACAGTGAGATTCTCTGGGTTTCCTCTCTTTTTTCTCCCATTTTCAAAATCTAATATTATTCCTTGCAGTCATATTCTCCAAATATGGTTTGAATTTCTGGGCCAGGATTGCCTGCATTGGAGGATTGCAAAGAGAAAACCAGGGCAGGGACACCATTCTTGTGGTTCTGACCCTTAGGCATGACTTATTCAATTGCTGGGAGAGGAATCAGTGGAAACAGGATACTCATTATTTTTGTTCCCAGGAATTTACACTTCTGAACAAAGATTCTGCTGACACACACAGGTTGCTAAGCTCTCAGTTTGCTGGGTGCAGCTCCAGTTTTACTACTTCAACAAAAGCAGCTGTGTCTAAACATCTTTCAGACACTAGCTGTTTTCCCTCATCACTCTGTCCCAGATGAGTGCTGTCCCCCTTTACCCCTGCTTCCAAGCACATTCAGGGACCTCAAAAGCCACCACAAACAGCATCAGAAGCTCAGGGCAGCACAAAACTAACCCGTGCAGTGTAGGAGTAGGATCCTCATTAGCCAAAGGCCAACCCAAGAATAAAAACCTCTACGAGAAGGGTTACTGAGAGATTGTAAAGGTATCTAAAGCATCAATACATTGAGACAAACCAGGGAATAGCTAGATTCCCTTCTGATTCAATTTTCACTATACTATTTCAATTCAATTAGGATTTTCATAATTTTCCACATTATATTAAAACAATTAAATATTTTAAAACAAGTGATGATTCAACTTTCATCAGGGTCTGATACAGGCAGTTACCTGCTTTTATCTTAAAGCTACATTTCCAGTCTGATACTTTCATTAAGTAACTTAAAACCATAAGCTATTTAAGCTTCACTGTAAACAGGAGAAATGAGGTGGTGACACCTCCCTCACTGACTCAAGCTGTATCGTCAGCTTATTCTTCCAAAGGGATTACTAAGACCTAAACAGATGAGTTATGTCTTACTAAAAGGAAACTGGCCAAGTGGACCAGGTCTAAGTATCTTTTCCCATCCATCTTTAATGTTGCTTTACCTCAGACTTGTACATTTTTCCAGTCACTTTTCTGGTCTTATGAGTTTTCTATTATTAAAACATAACTGAAGTCCACAGTAACAGGCACACAATAATCACAATAAAACTCCACCACCTTCTGAAGTGTGAACAATTTGCCCTGGGGAGCACTGCTGTTACTACAATGTCCACTTATTCTCCATTTATAAATAAGAGTGAACAAATTCTAGTGCAAAATTTCTTCTTGTTATCACAGTTAATGGAAAACAAACTATCACGAAGGAATGAGATGTCTCTGGATACTGATTATGCACAATATGACATCTATTTGAGTTTTGTTTTGGAGTTTGAATGGGAAATTATTTAACCATACCTATGTTTTTCAGTAACCCCCTGGCAAGCACTCTGGAATTTCTTACCTTTCTTACAGTAAATGAGACTACTCAAAATTACCTGTTTATTTTTTTTTACCAAATTACAGTATTTGGTACTACTGCTTATAGATGATAGAATCTGAAAAGTAATTTCTTCCACTTGCCCAACTCTTCATGGGAAAAGTGGTCTTTTGTGCTTGTGCTCAGTAAAATACACTGCATCGCTCCAACTGTAACTGATGCATGAGCCTCTGGCTGTGAATTCCTATATTATAAATTTTCATTCAGAATTTCAAATGTTGAGTTAACAATCACAGATTTAAAACAGGATCTCAGAAAATGAAGAAGCAGACCCAGAACAATGACATACAGGATTAACATGAAAACACTCCTTTGCTGAATTTCTTTTGATGCTTAGCAATTGCGTATTTGCAATCAGAAAGGTCTTATATATGATGTTACACCTTCCTTATGTATTTTATCTATATATGCTATATATGTAAGAAAGTGTGACATAATAATCTCCGTTCTTTTATTTTTTTTTTAAAAACTGTTCCTTCCATTTAGGACCTCAATTCTCAAAAGGTTTTTTTTATGTTATTTTCAGTGGGAAAAACAACCCCAAAACTAAAAGTTACACTTCTACTGCCAGCAAATACTCTAACAAGCCAAAGCTGGGAGGGTGGCATGTGGCAGGAGAGCCACCAAGCCAGGCAGCCCCCAGGCCTCATGGCAGCTGCCTGAACCCCCCCAGCAGGTATTGCTCATCCAGCTGCAGTTCTCTGCTCGTTTGAAAGGGAAATAAAGTTAAATAAACTGAACTTGGGCAGGTGTGAATGAAACCTTCTGAAACATTAATTAAAAAAAACAGAGTTGCACTTCAGTTTCTACAATACTTCAAAGCCTGAAAAATAAATAAATAAATAAAAATCTGAATCCTAGAGAGCAAAACCTGTTAAGTTAATGAAGGATTAAGATCAGTAATACATGGAGGCTGCTCACAGCTACTTGGCACAGAACCCAATCTGCTGTGTTAAATACCCCAATGGCATGGGGGAGAAAATGTGAAAACCAGCACCGTTAATGATAAGACCAGCTAATATGACCTCCTTCACAAAAAAATGCAGTATTTTAACATGGAAGGTTGACTTCTTGCATTTAATCTCTAACCAATTTTATTTCCTGAAGAGCTCCTTTGAGAGAGGTGGTTAATAAGAAAGGCTCTATAGAAATAAAGAATACAGTTGATTGCATATGCAAATCTGTATGTGAATTTTCTTTGGGGTGGGGGATTTGCAGCTGAATGGGTTAATGATAAAAGCGATTACTTCTTCCCCCCCCCCCTCTTTTAACTCTCCCAAGTTCCACAGCTGAACTCAATGGGATGTGAGAGGGAGAAAGACAGTTAGGGACAGAAAGATTAACACGTACAAAGCATTTTGACTGCTTTAAATATTTCTGGCAAACCTAATAGCTCAGGTGGCAGAGAAACTCAGCCCTGCCTCGCAGGAGGACTTGCCTTCAGACATCATTCTGAGACAATCTTTTTCCTCAAAGCCTCCACTTTTTGTTGTTTGGAAATCAAAGAGCGAGAGAGGAGCAAGAAAGTGGAGGGAGCACAGCAGTTACTCTTCTCTCAGGCAGTCGGGCACTAACAGGAAGGGAGCCTGTGTTTTGAAAGGCTGGAAAGGAATAAGGAAACAGAAAATAAAAAGGCAGGAGCCTGAGTCCTCCAGAAGCAGTAAACTTTCCTTTCTATTATATCTTTGGAAGCTGCTGCTAAGGCATACTGAAAGGGGTTTTTGTCAGAAGGCACCTCTGCAGATGTCTTCTGATCAATCTGGAGGCAGTTCAGCCCCTAATACAGCTGTCACTTTCTCCCCTCTGCTCTAACAAAAAAATGGGGGAAAATATAAATACTAATAAATTTCTGCCTAACCGACTGAACTGCCACTGACAGCCACCCACTGGGGGCTTTGGCCTGCCTGGGACACCCTGCTGACTGAGAGAGAAGCCCAGGGCTTTATACTGCTTTCATGCCATATTAACACCCTGCTTAGCAGAGCAGGATGGAAGAATCTAGGGCTGTCTGATCCCCTGAGCTACCAGGAGCTGCTGCTCTCTCTCAGCCTGCTTCTCCTGCCTGTCTCAGTGCAAGTGGAAGCAAACAAAACTTCTCTAGATGCAGGTGCGAGGCAGAAGGAGGCGAGAAAACACCTTAACCTTGCCTCTGTCTCCTCCACTTTGTAAATTTAAGCAGATAACAGTGAAAGCCAAGGCCCATCTGTAGCTTCTGAGCAGACTTTGTCCCAGTTACTTAGGCTCATCTCTAAGCCTACTTTAGGCTCCCTGCAGTTTAATGCATCTTAAAGAACTGTCATTTCATCTTTGCCTCACTCTTCCCCCTCCTTCCTCTCTCCCCTGTTACAGTCCTGTCTACTCTCAGGCTCCCTCTCCTCCAATTAAAAATTCCTCACATTTGAATGCATGTATTTTCACCACCACTTGGCTTGGAAATGGGCCCTCCCCCCTGCCCCCTGCATCTATTCTCCTGCCAAATAAAAACTGGGCTGAACAAGGTCCTTTCACATATTATTTATTTAAAAGCTCTCTTGCATTTCATATCAAGCTGTCAGTGTGCCAGGCTGCTTTGGGACAGCATCTTGATGCTTATTAAAAAACCACTATGTTAAATTTTTAAATGCACTGAACCATCTTCGAAATTAAATTATTCTGCATTTTTTCCCCTCACTTCCTGCTGAACTGAAGGGTGACAATCAGGTAAGGAAGAAGGAAAAGTGCACTTTCTCAATAATAATACATTTAGTTTACTTTTTTTCAATGGAGAACATTGAAGGCTTGATAATCTTTAAAAGTACTGAACACATAAAATTACCAAGAACTGCTGTCTGGGCACAGCACCTCTGAAAAGCTGTTACAAGTCTTGCATGAAAAAAAAACTGAATTACCTTTATCTACACCTATTAATATTTATTAGTAGCAGGACAGAACCAAGACAGACACAAACCCTGCCACAAACAGAATATATAATGTGCATCCCACTGGTCCCTGATGGGGGCTGGGACAAAGCTTTCCCTATGGCTGAGACCCGGTTTTTCCTCTGTTCTGCCCTTCTCTCTAGCAGAAGGCACAGTCTCCCAAGGTTTTACTTGACAAACCTCTGCTTGTTCAAGGACCTAAAAAAATCAGTGATGCCCATAGATTTGGGGTTTGTTCCTCGGTTAACCTGAAAGCATTTGGCAGCCCATAGATACATGTACATCTGAAGCAGGTGTTTTATAGACCCTTCTCTACTAAATACTTAGGTGAAGAGATAATTTTCAGTCTCAGGTTCCTAAACAGATAAAGCAGGAGGAGGACAGGAAGGAAAACAGCAACTTAGGGATGTAAAGTGACTTGCTGAAAGACAATGGTTGATCAGAGGTAGGGCAGATAATTAAAGTCCTAGTTCCCCTCTGAGCAGGACTGCTTCATTTCCAGTGGAGGGAGTCTGGGAGGGCTTGAGCACAAAGGCATCAGATCCTTCAAGGGCAAAAGCTCCATTACATGTGAAAAAGCCTTATTTCTTGAAACACTGAAAATCTGAGATGGAAAAGGTCTTTCTTTGAGGCATTAAAGTCCTTTGAGTTGTCACATGGCTGGAGAGTCAACTTCAGCCAACACCTTAAAACCACCTCTTAACTCCCCTCCCTTACATGGAGTCAGATTTCTGATTTCATACCCTGGTAAGTGACAGTGGCCTTAAACTGAATCTGGTGTGGAATTAAAGATAGTAGTGCTTTTGTAATTAAACACTGCAGAATCCATCCAAAAGTTGGGGAGCACAGTGGAGCAGAAAGAGTGCTCTCAAACCCTAACCTTAGGATTTACTTCAGCTAACAAGTCACTCCAAGTAGGAAAGAAACAGCCATCTGTCTCCCACCCTCCTGCTGCCTGACACCGAGACAAAGCAGCAGTGACTGACAAGTCCTAGGTAAATCCCAGATTGGATTTCAGTACTGCTTTAGGACTACGGTTTTGACAAACTTCCCACGATAGTGGCAAGGGACATATGCAGAAACTTCAGCACAGCATATTTCTCTATGCAAGTGAAAAATTTAATACTCAGATGAGAGAGAATGACTCTGTAATTGGCATGGAATAGTAAAGATTTTTCTGGATGGACTGACAATGCTGTTTGTTGCACGGAAGAAATTCTGCTGGAAATGCACTGGATTTGCTCATAGACTTGATGCTTAAATTCTAAGACCTCTTTGTATTCAGGACAGGTATGAGATAAAGGATATTCTTCTGAAAATAAAGCCATTTATAACATTTCTTGCACAGAGAACAAGACTAACAAAAAGCAGATAGATCCATAACTGTGTTGAAAGAATTGGGAAAATTTTATTTTGTGAGGTCGAAGAGGGAACTTGTATGATAACCTGTATCCTCACTGTCAGAACACGCAGAAACAGTGATTTGCTTTCTATCCCCCATTTTTGTGCTGATGGAAAAGCAAATACAAGAAGTGTTACAGCTGCCCCAAACATACATGAAATCAGGCTGCTGTTCACAGTTCACATTTATTATGTATTGCACATATCATATGAAATATACTTATAAGAGGGGAAGCCGCCTGAGGCAGCAGTTTCTAAAATGTGGTGATGTAAAAGATTCTCTGAACAGAATTTAGGGGTTCAAATGCTTCATACAAATGTTCTCCCTGATGAGTTCAGTCATAAAAGCACCAAATCCTTACTGTGGTGTAAATGGGCTTGTTTTGCTGAAATTTATGGGGGGATGTTGATTTATATCTGCAATTATTTGGCTCACTCGGTCTACAAACAACATAGTGAGGATCACCCACCCATATAAGTGATCAGTGAATATAAATACAGGACTGTAGACCTTGAAGAGGGCTAAGAGCTACACAGAGTAAAACTCTAAAGAGTCATTAAGTTCACTGAGACATTTGTGAAAATTTCATCTACTGAGCTATATACTCTTGTATCATTCCTAACAACGTGTAATGCAGAGTGAAGCAGGTGGGAAGTGTATTAAAAGGCAGAGTTTAATAGGTTTAGCAAGGATTAATAGACAGACTGACATTGAGAGGCTGGTGTTCATGAACAGCACTGTGCCACACGATACTCAAAATTACAAGGACTTTTACAAAAGTGGATGAATAAACAAGCTCAGCTAAAATAAAGCCATGAAAATACCACAGGCTTCTGCTGGCACAGCCCTCTGCGAAGGGTGAGAAGAGGTGGGTCTTTGCAGGACAGTGCTGTGCCAGCAGAAGCCCCTCTCTGCAGACATGTTTACACTGGCAGCACATGCTTTTAGCTGGAAAGCTTATTTCATGTGTGCGTGCTCCAGGGATAAGTGTTACTAAAACAGCACAAAGAACAGCTTTGCCAGTACAGCTGATTCCATAGCAAGAGCACTTGGTCAGTATGGTGGCTTTTTCCCTGAAAAAACACTTCTAGTGTAGCTTTCTTAGCAATTCTTAGGTTAACCTTAGTATTGACTCCAGCTTTCACCCAGGACTCGGAACTTGAATCTGTAGTTAGAAAAAGCTCCTTTAAAATGAGCCACCTCAACCAATTTTGCCTTCAGGTAGAGCTCTGTATCTTTGATGTGTTACATTGCTGGCTGATCTTCAGCAGCTGGGTGATGTACTCAATGTTCAGACACACATGGAGACAAAGTGAAAACATAAAACCCTGAGTATCTGTATCCAAAGCCAAATAAATGAGACATAGGATTTAGTCATGGCAAAGGAAGGACTGCTGTCAAGACATTAAGCCTACTTTCCAGATGGGAATGCGTGGCCAAGCACTGAATCTGACTGCTGTGCTGCCTTGTCCAATGCTAACGATAATCATACTTCCAGCTTCTTGGCCTGAGAGCAAGCACTTTTGGGGCATTTTAGGCCAGAGAATGGATTAAAGCTGACACTGAAATGTAGCATTTTGCTCCCTAAGTTCCTTCTTAATAAAATTACAGGAACTCTAAATAATGTATTTCAGATGCTAACCCTTTGAAATGGGAGGCACTCTTTAGTCCATCCTCATGATGGAGAAAGAAGGAACAGCTTCTAAACAGAGGCTCTCTGTGGACTACTCTAAACACTGTCCCAGTCTCATTACCTCTCCCAGATTGAAGAGAAAAATGCAATTGACCATCAATTAGGACAAGCTCCCACTGAACATGCAGAAACTTAAATTCATTGTTAGCTCATTAAATGTACTAACATTTGTAAAGGTTCAAATGGGCTTTTCAGGCTTCAGCCCAGCAAGAGATCTATTCCTGTCTCTTGCTAGATAATTGACAATTAATGAGTTTAAATGGTATGTGGCATTCTCAGTGAGGAACTAACAGCTTTTCACAATCCAATAAAATCAGGTGAAATTAAGATACATCAAAATGTTTTACATGGTATCTCAAATAAATGATACTTGGTAAAGCATGTGTGTATTAAAAACGTATGGTATCAGAGTCTTTGCATAGGCCCACTTCATGACTGTAGCCCCCAGAAGGTGTCTTATGAGATGGCATGCAACAATTCAAAATGTCAATATATCAAGCAATACTTTATAAACCTCTGACAGCTCCTTAATCTTATTCTAACAGACCGCTTTAAGGACTTACAGCCAAATCATTTACCATCTAAACCATATGCACATTTCCCTATATTTTCCTTCTCATTTTCACAAAATATTAGTAATGAGAGGCATTTATTCAGAACTAGTGAGCACAAGTCTGAAAAGACCATACTGTGCCTGCCACACATCACTATTCTTTTATTCAGTGATCATGCCCCCTACCTGCATTCAACCAAGGATCCAACACCAGGGCAGAAGAAGGATACACACAACAAAGGAAAGCAAACTACAGCATTTAGTCAGAAATAAGCATCTTCATAACAAGAAGAGAGGCAAATGTTTTGCCTGAGGTCCTGGCAGACTACACATAACCTCCCTAAGTACACCAAGGACTCCAACTTCTGTAGGAGAAAAGTGCTGTAGTTTAAGTGTGCATAATTACCATCCGTTCCACCAGGCTGCTTACCCTGACTGGCAGCTGCCTGAAGGATGCTGGAAGAGGATGCAGGGGAGGCCGATTCCTTGCTTCCCCCTCCCTAACAGAGATCCCTACCATGTGAAGAGGGACTTATTCTGTACTTTCCAGACACTCTTCACAGTGAATTTACTACCTGACAATAAGAAAGAAAAGGACTGAACAATGGGCAAAGCATAGTAAAAGAGAGAGATGGGGTAGAAGAGGAAGGATGGGGAACATACTTAGGCTTCCACCACCTTAAAATGTTCGCTCTGACAGATTTTTAACCGTTCTTAGGTAGAGTTGCCAGAGCAGCGTATTTGGGGATAGAGAAAGAGAATAGCAAAAGGGCAGCTGCAGCACATTGTTAACTTCAAAAAACTCATACAAGAAAAAAGTTAGATTGTTTAGCTAGTAGAGGTACAAGAAGCTTCAGGGGAAAAACTAGATTAGTTCCCAGCCCCGGATCAGACCTTATCTAGGGGTAAACTGAGTTCTCAAATCAGACTGAAATGTTACCAGAAATGCAGTAGTTTCCCTCATATATGGTATCCCTTGTGCTCCTGCAGCATGTTCCATATGTCACACCACTTGTAATTTGGAGAGCAAATGTAAAGAGAAAAGCTGTCTCAGAAACCAGCTGCAAAACTGTCACTGGCCAAGGAGAACTAGAGACCATGCTCAACTTCTGCCTAAGCAGATGTGAGTAAAAAATTCAGCAATTTTCCTAAACATTTGTATGTGTTAAAGAGAAAATCGAAGGACACATCTGCCTCCACCATTTCATGCAGTCAAGTTTCAAGACCACCAGTTAGTATTCCCATTTGGAACAGCCACAGGATGCCACATCAGCAGCACCACACAGAGAGGAGCTGGCAGAAAGGACAGGCACCATTCCAAGCTCTCACACAGTTTTTTCTGCTATCATCCCCTCAGGCAGATGCCTCTACATAAATCAAACAGATCTGTGGTTGCCAGTTTTCAAATACTGCTGTACTCCAGGATCCTGGCATGTCTGTCACCTTAAGCAAATAATTGCATGTTCCAGCACTCTCCTCTGCTTCCAATGCTGTAAGAAAGCCAGGTAACTGCCTGTTGATCTTGAAATGAAGATGTATGATTAAAGTCCTAAGAGCCAGTAAGGAGCTGTAACAGCAGTCTCTAATGTTTTATCATCTTCCTGGAAGCTGGAGTGAGAAGACTTGATGTTCTCAAACCCTTTACTGACCTGCTACATGCAAAGCACAGTCCCTCTGACTCTCTAGCTCTTTGTCTCTCCTCCTGCCTCTGGTCTGTTTTCCTATTAGTTTGCACTGAAGGTTGGTTCTGCATAGAATCTTCCAGTCCACCCAATTGCCAGGACTACAACTTGTCTGGACTATGGTAGTTACTGTTAGTCTTAGTGTAATACTAGGAATATCAGACAGAAAGTGTAGGATTACAGATCATGGGTTTCTGCAACAAATTCAATCATCTTTCTTAGCTAGAAATTTAAGTACCAGCTGACAAATTGAATGATACTAAAAAAATTATGAAAGGACAGAGGACTTCTGAGATACTGTCTTCTGCACAACTTGCAGCTCAGTAGTGGTAATAGGACGGAATTAACTATTTGAGTTCATTTGATTTCTAGTGTTTAACATGCAATAGCTCTTCTGTCTGGACTCCTTGCTTTTTGCCTGCAGTACCTGAGATTGCCAAGGAGTCACTCATCCCTGTACTGAACAAGCCCAAGTCAATTTAGTTTCCAAGATCAGCAGCTGCATTGAGTGCACTGTGATCATAACACTTTTGGGCCATGTCCCCGAAACCACCTAAAGCTACAGTTCTATAATGAGGCCCTTCACACTGTATGTTTTATTTCCTTACAGACACTCGGTCTATATGCTATTACTAATATTATTAGCACTGAAACCTTATTCTGCTGTGCAGTTTATAAGCAGATCAATACACCATTTTCCCTCCCACCAGAGTACCATGCTGCTTATCCATTGCCTCTAACGCACTGTTTGACCTTAGTCACATGTCACAGAGTCGGGGAAAATAAGGAAAAAGCTTGAGAATCTTCTTGATGACAATCACTCATTAACTGGTACCATACCTCCAATACTCATGCAAATTAAGAGATACAGCATGTTCCTAACTGTAATTTTGTCTTCCTCTCATAAGCACCCATGAGCTTATTTCTCTTGCAGGCTGGAGTGGGCCCACCAGGGACAACAACCTCTAATTGTACTGCAGCTGTGGTAAAGGACAGTCAACTAAGGCAGAGGCCAGAGCCACACAAAGCCTGCTGAGGTGACACAGCACATTCACTGCTAAGAATGAATGCTGGATTAGTCCTGCCATCTGTTCTTAGGAAAAGGTGAATGTGCTTATTGAGGAAAGTTCTTGATTTTAATGCTGGCTGAGCCACTGGCTTCTATGACCTGAGATGAGCTGTGTGATTGATGCAGTTGACAAGGCTGTAAAACTGGCAAAAAGCCCATCTCAGAAACAGTTGCTGAGATAAAGCTATCAAGCCAATATGATTTAAAAAAATAAATCAAGGAACCAGAAGCAGTTCCATATACTCTTGCCCTGTCCAAGTATGCATTCTTAAAAACAAGGCTGCCAACTCACTTAGGATGGGCACAGCAGAAGTGCTGCAGTATTATCAAACCCCCCCAGATTGTTAATCTTTTTGGCCCAAGCAGCAAATATTAAATCCATGGGATAAAGTCCCAAGGACCCTTCCTGCACATGGAGGTACATCCCACAGCCACAGTGACTGCTCAGAGTAAATGAAAGTGCTGCAATCCCACATAGCTACACCAGTGGGTGTCCACATGGGTGTGGGACTGCAGCTGGGACACTGAAATAATGCACAGCATCTAAAGGCTGGCTACTGGCCAGTGAGGTCCAACAACATCCAATTGACCAAGGCCTAGGTTAAAGTGTGTGACAAATTAACAGCATTTTGACTTTCAAATAAATAGCAGATTCTAATCTCACTTGCAGAATGGCACCAGTCACTGCAGTTTACAAAATTTTGATGGAGAACTTGTAGGGACTCCCCTGGGCCTTGTGAGAAGGGTTTTGTTAGCAACAGATTAAAACAATGTGCTTGGAAACTCTGAGCAGCAACATTAATTTGTGTTGTCTCACAACATTTGCTCCATTCAAAACATTTCCCTTTTTTTTTTTTTTTTTAGAGGTGCATAGGGAACAGTGAGCCTGCCAGCAGTTTGGGGAGTGGGTCTAAGGGTATGACTGAAGAGACAACAAAGTGAAATGCTTGCTCTCAAGCACACTGTATTTCTGCCTAAGTGACTGTTGAGCCCATTAGCTGAAACCTGTGACTAGAAAGTGGAATTTCCTTACTATACATGGAACTGATGATCAGTTTCTGTCCCCTACTAGTAGCAGTAAAGACTGGAGTACTGATGCATCATGAAGAGTATTTTAAATGCCGAAGCACATAACGTAATCTGAAATTAAACTGTGGCTTTGTCCTCCGCTTTAGCAGCTTCATCTAATTCCTGGAAGCAACATTACACTACAAACAATGGAGGATGTCTCTCACTATTTGCCATCAGGATTCAATTTAGTAACACACTCGTTCTCCTTTATATTTTTTGAGACATTTTTGGATGTGCTGATTTAGAGCCTTGGGAATTTTCTCCTGCTGCCGCCAGCAGGCATGTCACATTCTTCCTAAAAGTGAACTGAATTAAATACAGCTCTGTTGCAGATACTTCATGAAGGTAATTTTATTTAGCCTTTGCAACAAAAGCCCAACTAAATATTCTATGAGCTGCCTTTGTTACTATCCTCCAGCAGGTAACTGCTGAAACAGATGAGGCTTATACTTGGTTATCTCATTTCTATAATAAGCTTAAGTGTCCCCTGAAGAACTGAACAGGGCCTACACAATAAACTATTTGACCTTATCAGAGAGGTTGTAGGTTCAGTGAAAGACTGCAAGAAAAATACAGGTCTAATAGGTTCAGACAAAGGCTTCTGCACCCACATTCAAACAGGTCAAAAACACTCCCTGCAAAACAGGACCTGCTGTCAGTGCTGCAAAGTTCCACCTTTCCTAATACTTAAAAAAAAAAATAAAATAGCCCACCTTCCATCTTTTTTACTAGTCAAGTTACTCTCAAAAACAAATGAAACTGAAATGGGGAAAGTCCAATAATTAATTGTCATGGTGGTAAGCTGTACGAGTAAATCATTATGTGAACAAGTGATTTCTGCAGTGTCCAAACATTACATATCTTTAACTTCTTGCATCCTAAGAAACTGATAATTAAGTCTTTACAAAACAATAATAAAGTAAAATTTTGCAAGGTAACTCACTGTCTGGTTCTATTAATTTTTTAAAAAACTTTCAGTTTTCATAGATCCAAACAGTGTAAATTCAGGATAAACTGAGTAAAAAAGATTCAGTTGCACCACCTGTTACATTTGCTTTTAAGAACTCTAGTGAGATCTGTTTCACCATCCTTAAAAACATAAATATGTCATCTTATATTTGCTAATCAAGTCCCTTTCTACTCTAAATTACTTATTTATATTACATTTAAAGATAAAACAACACCCCAAGGCAGGAAAACATTTGTAAGAGACTATACAGTAGTAGCAGGAAAATGAAAGAAAAATATATTTGGGGCTGGAGCAAGACAAACCGGGTCACATTCCTGTCAACTTCTTGCTATAAGAGCCTGGGAAAATGACAGCAGTGAAGCTTGATACTATTTTGCTGATAACAAAGGCTGTAATAGGAAAACAAAAAAGAGGTTTTACAGGGAACTGTGAAATAAAATTATTAAAAAGGTGTATGTTGGAAAAATCAGATCTTGAAATCTGATTTTGAGACCAAATTTTGTGAGTGGGATAGTGCTTGGCATGTGATTCTTGAACCTTCTGACAGCCTACCACCCTCATAATATATGAGAGGCAGAATTGTCTTTCATCATCTGACTTGTTTGGCATTTGCTCAGAAACACACTCTCCAGGGGAAGAATACAAGGGCTAGAGATGCAGTACTAGAATAATTTATGCCTCAGAGAATTGTAAGTAAAGTGTGTGATTTTCTGTCAGTTAGTATAGTTTATCTCAGCTAATGTCAAGGGAGTTATCCTTGTTACAATGGGTAAGATGCTCAGTCCACTGTTTTATTCTGATGGCTTACACTACTCAGTTGTTCTCTCTGGACATTTTAACTCTCAGCCCATCTAGTAAGAAACTCTAGATTTTGGTTTGTTGTTCTCTTCCCTTCCTTTTCTCTTCTCTTTGGAAAGAGATGGATCACATCTTTGCTTGCCTGACTGGACCATCTGCAAATATTGCAGGAGGATGTGTGTTGGTATTAATACACTGCACATTTTAATGTAATAATTTTGCTTGGCAACCTGGCTGAATTGGTTTAACCTGTTCTCAATATGATGCTACCCACCCATTGATATTAGGAAGAGAAAGCCATTAATACTTTTCTGAATCTGGTTCATTAATTTTTAAATTCTTTTTTTACTTTTAAAAGTCAGAATGATTGCCATGGTTTTGCCTGGGAAATAACAACTTGGAAAAATGCATTCTAGAGGGACACAGTAGATTTAAGCAATGCCAGATGTGAAAGCCTTGTTTTAGCCAGTGTACTGCCAGGCAGTTCCAAATCTCAGCAATTATCTTTGGGACCACAAAACCCACAGAATGAGGAAAAAATTATATTGCACGTTTCTGTGAGACACACAGATGCAAACCAATGTATGTGGCCCATTCATTGATCCAAGTCTGAAGAGTTTCAGTTTCTTTTATCTTAAAATTTTCTGTCTCTCCAGACCTATGACCAGCTCAAGTCTCTCTCTCAAAAAAAATGAAGTAATTTTGGAGTCTAGACACAAGAAGGGAAGGAAAAAACATACGTGAAACCGTATCTCCACCTATTTTTAATTCAGCAGAGTGTCTTTAACAACTGAGAAACAATGCAATATGGCAAAACTGTTCATCCTCTAGGCTCAGCTTCACTGCAACTTAATCTGGCTTTCAGGCTGCCCACTTGTCCAAGTAAATACCTATTGATGAATCAACACTGACATTTGGGTGGCCTGTATCTTTCCTAAAGAGAAAGCCTTCAGCTGGATCCCTAGAGTATAAAAATGAGCTCTGCATGCTGTGCATGATGCTGCCTTCTCAGGAAAGCAGCAGAAGCAGGCAGGGTAGGGCAGAGAGGGCCAGTGAAACACCAACGTTGCTAACCTGTAGCTTCGTAGTGTTTCTCCACTCAGAACTTCTCTAGGTTCAGAGCTTTCTACAATGAGGTTTGTGGAATAAAAGGACCAAACCCTGGTAGCAAAACACCTTTCTCTACAGGCTGCATAGGATAGACCACTGACCAGAGCACCTGGAGTCACACTGAGCCACTTGGGTCTTCAGGAAAACAAGCTAATTGAGAAAGCCTGCTCTGTCTTTTAGGCAGTTTTTCAACATACCATTTCTTTTCCCCTTTACCCTGGATCATCACAAGCTTTACAAGCCCCTATGCTTCTTCCTCCTGAGTGTTCTTTTATTTCTGCAGTTTGCAGCCGCAATGAATGCCAGAATAAAAGAAGGGAACAGAAAATACAGGGTGATACAACAGGATGAAGCAAGTTTCCCTGTTCTTATCTCACTGTGATCAAAATCATAACTCTGTATCTGTTAGCAACAATGCCATGAGAAACTAAGAAAACCAGGAGTAACTCTTGCCAAGGAATTTTCAGACAATTTTATGTAAAAAGGTAAGGCAAATCAATTTACAGAAGTAATTTTTTTCAGTAATGTTCATATTTTTGAGCGCAAAGCAATTTAAAAAAAAAGTTACTTTTGTATAATTAGTGTTCGAAAGAAGAAATAGAATTATGCTAAGGAATGACCTTAACTGCCTTCCCACTTGAGTGTGTGTTATGTTACAATATTTAATTACATGCTTGAATTTCTCAATACCCATTACAACATATCTTCTGTTGGACATGATGCATGTGCATTATTTGGCTGAACAGCATAACTTGTCAAATGAAATGGCAAGAATTATTTTCCATTTTTCATGACAGAACGTCAATTCCCCTTCCACCACATACTTGCACACAAACTGATGAGCCATGGCAGTCTCCCCTTCCTCAAAAGCCACCTTTGAGCAGGAATACGTTAGCCTGAAACACTACATTTCAGAACTGTGTGAGTAAAGTGTGTGAAAATATTGTGATGAATGTGGATTTTAATAATAATTCTTGAATAAGTGATTCACAGAGGCAAAAGGTGGAATGTGTTGGGTTGGTGTGTCAGGAACAGCTTGCTTCAGTTTGACATGTTTCAATAGAAAGTGTGTTAAAGCACCAGAGACTGGAGACTGTCTGGGAACTAAATGAAAGGAGGACAAGGAGAATTCCAAGGTCATGAAACTATCTGAGAGTCAGTAGATTTCTAGTAAGGCAAAAATAGAACCTGGTTTGATTTTTTAAATGGGTAAGTTTGTTATAAATAGGGACTGCTCTTTCTAAACAGGACTTTCACATATTTAAACCTCCCAAACACAGCTGACAACACCCCAAGAGTACAGCTTGCCAAAAATGGCAGACAAAATTTCTTGAAATCTTCCACATTTTGCAGCTGGCCTACTGACAGTTCACATATCAGTCAATTCCTAGCAATGAATTCTTATTATGCCATCAACCAGAAGTAAATCAGAGCTCTGTTCTTTCCAAAAGCATTACCTTCCCAAATTTCTGTGCATATAAATAAATGCACATTTTGTAAGAGTAATGGTGCTATTAGTAATACTACTACTTGATTTTTCCTCCACTTAAATAAATAACTCTTACCTTTACTGTTTCTTTGAAGTCTTTACTAAGCATTGTCTTTTCAAGAATACACCACTCAAATAACGTATTGGAAAGCCTGGTCTTTCATTTTCAAGAAGAATTTGGAAAAAAACCAACAAAAAACCTACCATATAACCCCTCAAATTGCCATTATGACTTGGTACACAACAGGCAAGCTGCACGTGACAGAAGACTTCTCAGTGCAAATCCATTGACTTCAGTTCCTTTTTTTGGTAATACCATAAGCACATTCAGTTTCACTCCTCCAACACATGCAGGTTGCCTGCCTTCAGCTGTATTTCAAAATACCACATTTGACCAAAGAGAACATTCTTTCTAAAGGACAACAAATTATTTCTGAAATAAGTAATTTCACAATGCTGACTAATTATTGCTTTTCTGCAAGGCAAGTAAAGGCCAGCTATTCATGTTGGCTCTGGACTTGAGAACATGACTGGTGCTACAGGATTAAACTAGGGCTCACGATATCCCTTGTGCACTGGAAAGGGCAGCAGGTAGATACTCCTAAGAGATTTACTTCTAATGCTATTCAAGCCACTCACACTCACAAAGACTTTATCATCGACATTTATTGCAACTGTTCCATGTAACTGAACAACCCTAGAAAGAATATTCATTAATGGCAAGTCTGGAGGATAACATGTAAAAACCACAGAGAAGGCAAGCAACGATCCCTCACACAGCCCTGTGTAGTGCCTTTGACATGAGCAAGAGAAAAGCTCTTCCTCAGATACAGAAAAACTGCTTTGAATTTTCCAGCACTGATTGTCATTTCATCTGATAACTATCACTTACACTGAAATAATTTGAAAAGTGCTACATCAAAGGAACCTGTAAACTAGTGCACATTATTTATTTGCCCTCTGGGAGAAAGCTAACATCATTGCGTGACAGGTAGTGTAGTGCTGGGAACGTTACGGAATGGAGGCTTTGGGAAAGAAAGCAGTAGCATTTAAATCCTTAGGTCAGAAACACCATAACCTGTCAAGTATTTGTCTGGTAATTTTTATTTTATTCTGAATGACCTACAATGCTCAGGAAGTCACTAATCTGAAAATAACTAGAAGCTGGAGAACTGGGGGAAGCATATGCTTGCGCTGTTCTAGTCTTCCCTGGGTTATCAGACTAGGTGGATTTTTCTCCTAATCTAGTACAGCTGTTCTTATTCTTTCAAAAAGGGCAATATCCCACATGAGCACAACTGAAGGTCAATATATACCTGTGCAAGTGTATCAAGATTACATACGCATATGTGCACATGACCTTACATTGCTGGATCACTTCAAACTCTGCTTTTATAGATACAGTTCAGATCTACAGCTCAAATATTTTTATGCTCCATATGTGGTGCATGCAATATTGATGGTATTTTGTTACATTTCAAATTTTAAAACTGTAATATGCACATAGCTTTTAAAACATGTAGTTTACCCAAGTGTTTTTACACTTGCAGTTAAATTACCCTTTACTTAGTAGTTCACTTAGAGAGCAAAACAGCTTCTCAAACAATGGGAATTTTGAAGTGTGTAGCCTGTTGCACCATTTTGCAGGACTGTATTAACCAATTAGTGGAAAGTAAACACATAAAACAAGATTTAATCCAACTTAGACAAACTACAACTGGTGAATCAGTAGTGGCACACAGATGGCTACTCCGCCTTTGCAACATCGACAGAGTTACAGGTATCTAGGGGAGGAAGGATGCAGAAAACACAAGGTTGAGAACAAAAATGAATTTTCAGCAGTTGCCTACAAATTGTTACGACGATAAATCACAGTGCAGGCAAGAGCAGTAGTGTGGGAGATACCTGCAACACCTTCTAAACAACACAGTCATCCCTAGGTAGCTTCAGAGGGGTTGGACTAGATGATCTCCAGAGGTCACTTCCAACTCCTACCATTCTGTAGTTCTGTGAAATTATAAAGCTCTTTGAAGCACACAGCTCAGGTCAAACAGTGGACAGGAGAAGCTCGGGTCATACCCTGTGCTGCTGAACTCAGGTGCAACAGCCCAGGCTACAAGTGCCACTGAAAGCTCCACTTTTAGATCTCACAGACCCTTTTGGCTCTGCCCACCATCTTGAAAAGTGGGAGAAAAGTTTTCCAAGAGTCCAGAAATTAAATATTTTTTATTCCCTTTCATATTAGGGAATATGAATATCCCCCTGTAATTAGAGGTGGCTTGGGAGAAAGGATTTGGGACAGGTTTTGAATGACAACAGACTTGCATATCACAGTAAACTTGTCAACAAACACTTTGTGGAAGTGTGGAAGCATGCAGAGTTTTGAGCTCAAAGCTATACCGATTAAATGTGCAGGTAGGTTTTCTTACATTTAAAATACAGCTCCCATTTTGAACTACACTTGAAAATTATTTTGTGATTTCCTATGGAGATCTACCTCACTGAAGGACAGCAAAGAGTTTCTTCATACAGAGTTCTGCTTTCTTCCAGTGCTTTTGATTACAACGCTGGCACAAAGTGAGGGGTTAGCAACTTCACTGGCAAGAAACTTGTGTTGCCTCACTCCGTACTGTTTCTGGGTTAAACAGGGAACTTGGTTTTGGATTTTGTTTTCTTTTTGTGAAATGGCTCATTGTTTGGGAACACATATTTGTAGAGCACTGTGGATCATACCACATCTTTCTCACTACCACTTCTCTCTCTGTGCAAATATAGCAGACAACTGGGGGAAAGGCAAAGAATAAAGTAAAATTGATAATGGATGTTCTCTAAAATAAAGTTTTACACTTACCTGTATATTTCAATTCATGAAGAGAAGAAGATCCAACACAGCAGCAAAAACATGGAAAAGAAAATTAAAATATATACAGTTAATTCAGAAGAGGAATAACTGGTTATACCAGCAGATCTATGTAACACATACAACTTGGTCCTGTAGGCACAGAGGCCTGAAGATCTTGCTCACTGACTTCTCAGAAACCAGATCCCAAACCCTGGATCTCAGGTCAGAGACCCATGGCAGAATCCCTCCTAAGTTTGGACAATGAGTTTATTTTATGTCTCAGGACATAATTTGTTGAAATGAGCTTAACTGTGGAGCGTGGCAGTTTCTTATACTACAATGAAAACATGGTCAAAGTATTTCTTTTCTTCATATACTTCAGATCAACAGTACCCTCAAGATGATGAGGTTTCTGGCATATCTTTTGTATGTTCATTTTAAGAAAAAAAGCAGAACAAAACCATTTGACAGGAAAAAGCACTGGTTTTCATCCCTGAAGAGGGCCTTTATCTGTCTGTTTAAAGGTCTTGATACTCAGAGAGAAAACACTTATTTACCTTCAGAGTGCTTTCAAGGAGTCTGAAGTTCAGATGATTTTCCCCCTTTCCACACTATGAATTTTAAAACTACTTGACAAAACCAGGCAGACAGTACTCGGTCTTTTCTAGAAAATCCTCCTCTCCCTCCCTCCATCCCGCCCTCTCACCATAACTGAGGAAAATGCTGAGATGAAAGACTACACTTTAACTAAGCCTTCTGTCTCCAAGACTAAGGCTGAGCTTCAGTTCCTGCACTGTACACAAAGAGAAGCCATTAGAAGCCCGGGGGTTATGGGAAAGGCACTGACAGGTTCCTTTTAATTAGGCCTAAAACTAACTTGGTGAGAATAGCTTGTCTGTACCAACAGCTCTAATTTACTGTTCTGAAGACAGACAGGGTGAATAAAGCAGGGGGTAATTATTGTCTGTGAATATTTGATTGACAAGCTTGTCATCCCCCCATCCCTCCCAGGAGAATCCAGAAAGCCTATTGTCTAGTCAAGCCCCCAAAATAAAGCATTCACTTTCAGAGGGCTCCATTAAAAAATATACTGGAGGGCTGGGAGATTTGGCATTTGTGCTAATGGGCTAACAGTAATTTCAGACAGGGAGTCTCTGAACAAATGGCTCAGGTGTATTCACTAGGGAAGGGAGGAGGGAGAGTCTGAGAAGCAGAAAGGTGTGGTTCTGCTGCAGGCAAGAGAAGAAAAATGAGAACAGATGACAAAGGTGCTGCCTTGCTCTCCTTGCAATTCACCCAGAGATAATTAGGCGGCAGATTTTCAATTCAGCATCATGGCTTGCCTTAAAAGAGAGCACAGCCAGAAATAAATAGCAATTTTAAGGGACAATGTTGTCCAATCTAACCTATCAAACACAAGAGCTACCACCCATGTTTGTTTTCCAGACCACCAAACAAAACCTCAAAAGAATGCAGGCCATGTTTTTAAACAGCATTGTAGAAACTCTATTTTAGCAGGAGCTAAAAGATCCCCAAAGCACTCTGCTACCTCCTGAGCATCTGATAGCAAAGGTAAGGGCCCCTAAAAGACAAAAGTTAGCAGGACAAAAACAGGAGTGACATTGCAGCAGCCAGACCACAAACGGTACTTGGTACAGGTAGGTACCATATGCGTACAGTGAGACAGGCAGTGTCTTTGAGAGCTTGTAATTTAAATGTCTGAAACAAAGGATGAATGGAAAACACAGTCCATAGGGTAAGACAGGATGCTCAAAGGCTCACAAGCAGGCCAGGGGTAAAACTTGTAAAATCCCCTAGATTACTTGACCTCAGGTTCAGTGTCTAAGTACTACCTCAGGGGTCAGCAGCCCATCAAGGGTCACATACCAGATAGCTTCCATTTTTTGAAGGAAAAATATGAAGTATGCTGATTACATTTTTCTCTTGCACAGTGGAAAATTGTGCTGGTGAGTGGTGGCACACCCGACTCCTGCAGACTCCACTTCTGCAGGGGTTTGGAGCTTCCCTCTTTCAAAGGCAGACACGCCAAAGACTCCTGGTAGCAGCTTGTCTCTGAGAAAGGCAGTGAGCTCTTACACTCTCTAATCAGATGCCATTCTGCACCGGGCAGGCACCTGCCCCTCACACACCTTGGCTGGCAGGAAGCAGAGCTGGTGCACGTCTTGAGAGGCTCAGGTTTGGAAGCTATATTCTCTGGCACATGCAAACAAGGCTTATTTTATGCCAAACAGTCTGCGTCCTTACTGTCTTTAGAAAGAGAGCCAGAGGTCAGCAGTCCCCACAGGAGATACCAGCCTCCCAGGACACAGTTCCAGAAAAGTTAAGAATTACTGAGTCACAAACTGGGGTCAGTTTATAAAGTTCAATCTTTTCCTCTGCCTGGAAGGTCAAAGATATTATTACTTCAAGAGCTGGAACTGTGCTTAGAGGTCATTGCCCAAGCACAAATTGCAACAGCACAACCACATAAACCACAAAATCTCAAGAGACATAGCTGAAGAAGTCAAGCTGGAGAAGTCCAAGGGTTAGCAAGCACTGCAGTCTGGGCCTTGAGAAATACAGAAACCTTGAGTCATCCCAGGTCTCAGCTCTGCAAAGAGTCCTTAGCTGGCAGAGCATAGGTTAAACTCAAAGAAAACTTAGAGCTACACAAAATAATTTTTTGGAAGTGACCAAATCCATGCAGAAGTTCCATTTTTGCTCATACTAAAACAATTTCATTTTCTGAATCTTAGACCTTTGCCCCACACACTTACAAAAAAAAAATTAAAATCCTCTTCTATTTTTTGACTGAGACCGTTTGCCAAATATAACCAGAGTTTGTAAATAACATTGATTTCCCTCACCCTTAGTCATATTTCTTGGCCAATTTACTATTCACTGAATATTTTGCTGCAATCTGCATATGAACAACTTGAAAACAGAAGCTCACCATACTGAGGATGCCAAAGTGAGAAAACACACCTCAAAATAAATCACAGGCTGGATTTCTACAGTAAAAAAAAAGTTTAAGAAAGACTTTGAGCAATACAATCAAGAGAAAAATCCAGCAGGTACTGTGACAAAAGGTTTACAATGTGCAGATCAGACTTACTGCCCACTGCTATAAAAACATAAGCCACATCTAAATCCACAATTAGGCTCACAGCAGCTGCTTAAAAACATAGCCAGCATAGCCAGGTCATTATGGCCCAAGTCAGACAAGCCCGGCTACTAAATGATCTGGACTAATGACAAACAAAACCAGTCTTTATGCTGTAGAGATACTAGACAAAAATTCCAGACTGATAGCAAATTCACTGGTGACTTCTTCCTACTTCTCAGATGAGGCAGATAAAACTCACCCCCATTACAAAATGCATTTTTGAAACCACTACAATGTATTCCAAGTCCCACTTGAAAACCCTCCTGCTGAAAGGTACTTTGGTTTTGGCTGAGAATTATTTAATGAACAGACTGGTTTCAGGTATTGAGGTGTAAGCAGTTAGCATCGTGAACTGCCACTTGTCCTAGCCAGGACTGGGAGGCCAGTGTTTTTCCCTTCATACCAAGTGCCAGCCATCACTCAAGGTACATATTCTCATTGAATCTGTAGTTCCAGAAGTACCTCAGATTTTAAGGTGTTACTCAGTATGCTATCTAACTCAGCAACTGCAAGACAACAGACGGGGCCGAGATATTTCTGTCCCCCAAACCCTGGCTTTTGTTAAATGCCTGCAGTTTGATGTGATGGTGGACATTTTAGCTGATAACATGGTGTGAAGCAGCTGCTCCTGGAGCAGACTCTTATTTGCATCTATAGTTGGAGACGAAGAGCCAGGCTTTGTAAAAAAAGGGCTCACAGCCTCTAGAAGGGGCACAGGAGGATACATTTAATACATTCACCGCAAAGGATACTGGCATCTGTGTTAGAAGGCAGAGAACATGGATCAAAAAGCTGCTTCAAAATAGTAGAAAAGGCTCAATGTTGCAGTTCTTCAGTGGAGGGGAACAGATGGCTGGGCAAAGGAGGAGCCTCTTGCTCTGGAGAAACGAAGATTTTTCTTCCAGAGTAGACCAGGGAAACCTATTAAAGATCTATTAAAGAGCACTAGTGAGCAGTGGGACTTACAAAAATGATTCCCCAGGGCTTGGGGTTTGAGTATCCTATGTTTAACTGAAGTAGGAGCTCTACTCAGAGCTTCTCCTGAAGCTGAGGCATGTGTCCCGTGTGGATTCATTAATGTCTAATAATGTAGCTGAGATTACCCCTAACCCTCCCCCCTCAAGGGAGGAATTAATTCGTGTTTCTTTGCTTTGCCTGGTCACCTATTTTCACTGAACTTTACCATTAAAATTGCCATGTGGATTCAAAAGCTTTTAGAGCAGGAGTGACAAGCGTGAAAACAGAGGATACAATCACATAAGCGTCATTCCCTTAAGAAACCAGGCTAAAAGAAACCTTAGGACCTTTTTCAGCACAAAACTCCTAACGGCTGATCACTTCAGAATGAAGATTTTTTTTTTTTTTGTTCCCACTGTTATGATAAGTAGGGACAGCTATGGGATCTGGGATGGAAATGTGGTGCACACACCAGTCGCCTGAACTCCTGGGTGACCTGGGCAGAAAGCATTTCAAGAATGAAGGCTACGCTAATTGAAGCCACAATGCCACAAGCAAACTGAAGCAATGGCAGCTCTTCCTCCTGCCACCAAAGTTACTAACAAACACTTTCTTCCTTAACAGTTTCTGAAAGGACACACTAGCAATGACTACTACCAATTTGTGTTGTAAACACCCAGCTCTTAGAGAAGTATAGATGACTCTGCCTGTAACTGGGATCCAATTATTCCTCCAGGTCTTGCGCTGGGATGCAGGTGTCCAAGTGTGGCATGATGACTGACCCTATAAATAAAGAATCACTACTGTCTTGCATGTGCTTCATGCTTTGAATCTATTAGTGTTTTTTAACTGCTGGCACCATTAAGGGAGATGCTGTTCTCAATTAAAACCAGCCCACTGTTTCCGTAGGCTTAATTAGGAGCGGGGCTGTACATTCTGGCACCAGCAGTATTTTCTTTTCAATTAATGGATTTAACAGGCAGCAGATGCCAGTGTCTTCCTTTCTCCCTTCTCCAGCAAGCACCCCACCCCATTTTAAAATCACTGACAATGATTTAAAAGACACAGCTAATTCAGACACTGCTTCTAAAATTGAGAATAGCTGTAAAAAAAATATTTAAAATTCCATATAAATTTCAGTGTTGAGAGAGCCCACAATTATCCTCCATCTTCTCTATACTATGGAACAGATAATAAAAACTGAATAAAAATGAGAATGGTGAACTAAATAACAGTCTAGGTCTAAACTTTGTGTGTGATTTACCATCAAATTCAATGGGACATGCAGAAAGATTGCAGCTAATTTTTCTTACTGAGGGATTTTACATCTTTCAACTTTTCCTGGATTGCTTCCTTGAACATAAGATGCAAAGAGCACTCAGTTACTCCTCTTACTGGAAAACTGGAAAACATTCCGATAAAAAATATACCAACTGTATTTCAGACTTTTTCTCAGTTGTTCCCTAATGGCAAGGATGTTAACCTGAACCTCAATGCTGTAATTGTAGAGTTTGAAATAGGATTTTTACTTGATAATAGTGTATGCAAGTGTGTAGAAAGCTGAAAATGAAAGGGTTTTTCGTGGATAGTTTCAATTTCTAGGTGGATTTTTCACCCAGAAAACATCTTCATCTGCCTCCTTATATAGTTCTTTCTTCTATAGCCCTGTCTTCAGGCGGTAATTGTAAAGATTAGGCTAATGAACATGACACAATCTTTCCTGGTAGCTTGGGAGCTGGGTACCAGTGCACCAGCACAGGCCAAAGAGTGCATCTCCTGTTTGTGAAGGGATGCAAACCAGCTGAATTTGTGCCTGAATTGAGCAGATTATCACCAGAATACACATAGCCCTGGTCAACTTGGTGAGATCTATCAAGTTTCAGATAAATGTCCTGTTCCTGGTATTGAAACAAACCAATGAACTGTATAGTTAGGGGTTTCTTCTATGGCAGAATAAAACTGGAACTCCAAAAAGTGAGCATCCTCCTAACTCAAAACCACTAGAGAAATGAACATTTTAAACTGTAAATGAAACCTGGTGGTTAAAAAGCATCAAACAGGCAACTCTGAAGACATGGCTCTTTGTTCAGTTGCGTTTTAGCTTTCATAAAGTGAGATTTTTTCACAATCTCATAACATCATGCTAACAGTAGGGCTCTGAGACTACCGCTAAGCAATGCCACCTTCACCTCTGCATTTACTTCAAGTTCAGCTGGCATATTTGCTGAGAATGAAGTGCTGTGTCTTTATGATGTACCTGAACAGCAGCACGATGGTTAGACTCCTCTATGATTAGGCACTGCAGACAGCAGTGTGAGAGTACCTGCTTCTCGGACTTTCTCTACATGAAAATCATTGCATCTACCTACAAATCTGGTAAATCCTTCTGTGGGTAACAGACCAACCAAGCCTGGTTTACAATACATTCCAGTAACAGTTTTATGAGCTGGTGTTGATTCTCTGATGGATAAAAAACTGCTTTTATTACCCCAGTGAGATTATTGCGTCTCTATCCTCTGCACTGTTGCCTGCTTTCTAGATCTTCTCTTTAAGATGACTAATCCACTTTGGCTGGAATTTGCCAGACTTCTCTACTCCAGATACTTTGGTGGGGGTTTCAACAGAAATACAGCACACTCTCATAAACCTTGCTTGAAAACTTGAGTTCAAGACAGTGTTGAGGGAATAATTTACAGCTCAAGATGATAAGCACTCTGTCCAGTCAACAAGGACTACAGGCAGGTTTCAGGAACACCTGATAACAATGCTGCCTTTTTGTCAGGCCTGGGCAGGAGTGCATTTCAGAGTCACAGATGAATCACCTGCCTACAGTCTATCAGATGCAACTTCCTTTTAAATCTCAAGGGCTAAGAGTAATGAGGTTAAAGGCTGGGTTTGTAATACAGTCTGATAGTTGTTCTACTCTTCTTTATTCCCTTATAAGTAAGGAGGAATATCTTGCCACATCACAGAAGTGACAATATCTATGCACTGAATTGCAGTGCCCTAAATCAGGGCTCCCATTTTAGAACAGTGGGCCATCATTACTTAACAAAGCAATCTTGAAATCTGACCATATTTAATGCTTGAGAAGATCTATCTCTCCCAAGTGCTATGATGAATTTCATAATGTGGACATCCTTCCTCTACTAAGACTTGTGAGCACTCACCTCTCTCTAAACTGGTTAACACATCACTCTTAGACAGCAACTCTCAGTTACTGTCCTCTACAGTCAACTGTACCTGAAAATAAAGAGCAATAATGAACAGATTTGCTTACCTTGTGCAGTGTTCTGAACACCTAAAATCTAGGAAATCTCACAGATTTAATTTTTGAGCATTGTAGCGCAAAATGTCCGGTATCACAGTTTTCCTGTCTCTGCAACCCATGTGAATATTGGTGTTCATTTCATTGCAGAAAGCCAGGAAGAAAGAGGAAAGGAACCGCTTGCTCTCCTTTAGCCTAACTAGCCTAACTTTCCATGAAACAGCTGGATCAGATCAGGTTTAAGAGAAACAATCCTTAATTAATTTGTTAAGATTCAATTTAATTTAGAAAAAGCATAGAACCTGCACAAAGGAAAATCTCTCTTCTCCTCTCTAAAACACAAACTGGTTCCAACCCTATATTCTCCTTCATGGAGAATGTGAACATGAAAGACAGGGTCATGCATAGTATTTAAAAAGGAAAGGTAACGTAATTGTTGCTGACATAAAAATCATTACTGTTATTCATGGAAAGTACTGAGCAACTGGAAAAGAATAAACAGAGAAGGAGGGGGAAGGCAGATGGGGGAATCATCCTTATGTGGATTCTTTAGTCTGCTTTTTGGAAACTGAAAGGAATCTAGGACAGTTTTGCAATCTAAAAGTATTGTTTACATCAGAACTATGCCCTTCTAATGCTTTCTTATTTCTACTTTTTTTTTCTGAAAAGAAAGCAAAGTATGTACTTGTACCTCTGTAAGAGCAAACAAAAATTAAAGAGTATTTGTTATACAGAGAGAGAAAAGAGCCCAGAATTGTCTCACTCAACTTTTAGACATTTACCAAAGATGTATAACTTGGAAACTTGCTTGATCCCTAAAATGTGAGGCAGTTTCTGGAAGGCATCACTCTGTTTCTGTGGACTACACCCAAGATAGAGATCTCCAGTTAGCTGGGCAGGACCTCAACTAAGTGGACTGAACCAGACACTGAATGGACAGAATGTTGCTGTACTGGATCACAAGAGTGACTGCAAAGAGTCGTTTGTGATTCTCCCACAGAGCACTGAACCACTCCAACTATTTTCCTACCACTTGTATAATAGAAACTGGAATACGTAAGTTCTGCTCTGACAATATTATTAAAGTCTATGCATGATTACTGCTGATGGCAGACTCAGAGAATATTTGTTTAGCCTATTTTAATGATCCCTTTACATGCTTCATTTCTCCCAGCTTCAGTCTTCTTCAGCTTTCTGAAACTCCTTTTCCAAGTTGGAAGACTAAGAAATGAATGGTATTTGCAGCAAGCTTCCTGACCAGCACACCAAGAATCAAAAGAGACAATATAACTGAATGAGCCTACTTCCAGGGAGACAATAAAAGCCTCCTTGTGCAAAATTTAAGGGAACCAAGAAAGGAGAAGAGGAAATACTGTGACACCAGGCTGGAGAAAATGGATTCTGCCCAGAAAACCATGCTATATCAGATTATGATAAGTCTGGCTCATGCATCCTAACTCAAAGATTTTACTTGATGCAACGACACTGGTTGATTTAGAAATCAAGTCAAACTCATTTGATTCAGAAAACACAACTTTGTCTAGATGAGATATACTCTTATCTTCCCCAACATCCCCTGAGAGTCTCAGTTTCAGAACTATCTGATGTGCATAGAGATGCCAGAAGAGATCCTGTGACTTATAGCCCAGTCTCAAAGCCAAACACTAAAATCCCCTCCAAGGTCTCAAATATCAGAAACATGAGAGAAAGGTCTTGAGAAAGATCCTTTGGTAAAAATGGACTTCACCAGGCCAAAGTGACTTTTGTGTGAGCGAGACTGAAGAAAAGCATTCTCTCAAGCATTTCCAGTTTTGTTCGACAGGAGTGAGATTAACCTTACACTACCACAAACTGGGAAGAGGTTAGTAGTTCCCACAAACCTCTGTTTTTCATAAAGGCTAATTTAATGGTCTCAGGCTGGCAAGCAGTCCTTCTTCCTCCATTCTACTTCTACCAAATGCAAGCATGCAGGGATCCTACATTTTTTGGCGGTGGGAGGATACAAAATAACAGTGATGGGAAAGGACATTTAAGGGGTAACACAACCACATGGCAAAACAGCCTGTAGGTCAAAACACGTTAATTCGGAAAGTATCATGTGCTTTTCATTTACAAAAGTTACATGAATGCCCCTGGATTATTATAAATGAAAGCTCAGGCACAAAACTCATGTATTCTTCCCCTACTCGCTCCCTTTAAAGTAAAAATGCACAGAGACCCAGCAGAGGACCAATACCCCAGTGAAGCCCCACTCCAGCACCAGTTAGAGAACATAAAAGGAGCTTACATGAAGATCAGCTCATTATGCACCTCTTGATTCTGGGTATTGTGCATTGAACAGCTTCTGGGTTTTATAGTCTGTCCAGCAAAAAGGTTTTAAGATGGGAAAAGAAGTACAAAACCATGAACACTAACAAAGAGAAGCTCCACAAGAGACTTGAGACAGACAGGTTACAAATGGCTGATACTGGTGTAAAGAATGAGGAGCTTTGGGATTTGATCAAGGTTGGACTGTCCTAGTCTGAGCTAATAACATTCTTCCTATTGTAATTCTCATCAATTCTATCGTGCCATCATGTTATCAAATCCTAAACATTTCTGCCTGAGAAACACTGCTTTTTTTTCTGCCAGAGATGGAAGAGCGAGGAGCACTTGTAATAATACAGAAATACAGCCTGAGTGAATTCTCTAGATGGGAACACACTACACATCCTGTTGCCACACTGGGGAAATGTATTTGGCAGATGACTCATTCAGTTTGCCATTAAAAGAAAGGCTAAACATCCGAGGGTGGCAGGAGAGCTCTTCCTGGAGACAGCAACTTCTTTCCCTGGTACATGGTATCACTGTCTCCTTGTTCTCATGGAGAACCTGAAATGAGCTTATCACTGCAGCACCCCAGCACATGAAGGACTCCTGAACTTCAACTGCTTTCTCTCCAATACATGTACTGAAGAAACCTGTTAAGACATCTCCCAAGCACACTTAGTGAGCCTGTTCTTACCACTCACCTTGCTCTTGTGGCAAAAACTGTAATTCTTTATTCCCACTGGCTGATTTAAACACACTTTAACAGTAGCATTTAAATAACTACTGAATCATCATGAAAATCTTAGAAAACATGATCTTCATGCTATACAGATAAGAAAATGTGCTTTGATACTTCAGCTGATTAAATAACTGTCATTAAAAGCTTGTCCCGCTTTCCCATGTGTAACAGCTAGGGGAACAAAAGATACCAGCTGTCTTTGAAATTCATATACGCTTAGCCTTTCAACAATGCTGCTATTTCAAGATACTGCCTTCCAGTTGCCTCACAAAAAAAACAACAACAACAAAAAAAACCAAACAAACAAAACAAACAAACAAAAAAAGCATTTGAATGAATGTAGGGTAATCTAACACATCATCTGTCTACCTACCCCTCAGCTCTAAAAAAAAAATTCACTGCAACATTAGCTTTAAAATTAAGTAACGGAATCTGCAGTTTATTGTGCTCCAATTGAAGAGCCTAACTGAGTGCAGGTCTGAGCTCCTGGCAAACATGCTACAAGTTCATCTAATTCTCAGAAAACAAGCAACATTTAATTGTTATTCTAGAATACAGAAAATGGTTGATTATGTGACCTTTTTTAAAAAAATAAAATGACCAACCCTCTGGATTATTTTCATATCAATTCACTATTCAAAAGCTTTTCGACTTTTCTGAAACACGAGATTTCTAACTAAATTTCATTGTTGCTCAAAAGCACTCCACTACTTACCTTGTTCTTTGTCCCCCCTCACATATAAAACCATACATTTGTCTTAAGACAAGGACACCAATTTATAGGAAGTCCATTAATCTTGTGTTTGACATAGAGGAGTTTTAGATATGGAACTCAAACATGCATGTGACTATTAAGCTACTGTTATAGGTGACATTAAATGAAATGCATTACCCTGAGGAAAATAAATAACAAGAGCTAATATAATAAAATTGGTGTTTTTTTAAAGTTTCTATTACTAAAGAAAAACAAACAGCAAAAAAACAGCAAAAAAGCATGGCAGTGAAACTGTGCTTGAACATCTCTATCTACTCTGCATTTTCAAAAGACCAGAAAGTTTCACCTAGACTTTTAAAACACAACTTCAACAATATGTAAAGGCTTAGGTGTTCAGCTAGTTAAATACTACAGGCTACTAGAAAAAAATCCATATTGCCTAACCAGTAATGCAAGTAGATCTCTCAAGGGGCATGCCATGGGATGAAAGAAATCTGGACTCACTTTTCTGTGTAGCCCTTGCAGCCATATTCTCATGTTGTAACAGAGAGCACCCTGAGGCATGTTAGCATTGCACCTGGCTGAGGTTCTTCCAGAATGTAAGGTTTGGACTTGCTAAGTTCAAAACTAGGCCAGGCAGCTGTTGATTTTTGTTGCTTCTGTAAGTTTTGTAGCAATTCCTTCTAAGATTTCTTCATTACTGCTGTACGTTCAGGGTATGACAGGAGAATCATCTTGGATTAAAATTGTGCTTACCACTCTATGTCACCATCCTGAATCTTTCACTTTACTCTGCATATTGGATAAACAGAGTAATACAGAAGGTAATGTGTGAAAATCATTACCATATCAGGTTAAGTGAGTGCTTGCTTTGGCAGGACAGATTAAACAGGCTGTGATCAACAAAAGGGAAAACAACCCCTATTGTTCTCATCAGTAATTGGGCTTTCACAGGTTAACAGCCAGCAAATATTTTGGGGAAAACAGCCCAAAATCAGTTTATACTGTTTATGTCTCTCCTATTACAAATCTGTTCCCTACAGTATAGTAAGTATCAGTCAAGCTTTATGCATCCATTTGGAGAACTATTAAAAAATTAATAAATTTCATTGTCAGGCTGTTGTTCTTCCTTTCTCCCAGTAGCCTCTCAAGCTTTCCTCTTCCTTGATTTCCTGTACTAGCTGTATACATCACCCTCCTTGTGTATCTCACATTTGCCTTGAAACTGCCTTCCTCTCAGCCACTAATTTTGTAAATTAGCAAATGAAACAAAAGGATTTCTCTGGCAAGAGGTAAGCTCTGCCTGTTGGCTGTTCGTGGTTGTGCTGCTCGTTAAGACCAAAGCGGTGGCAATATGTGTACCACATTCATCTCTGTGTTTTTTCCCCTCAAAAACAGAGCTGCATCATCTTCCAGCTTCCTCAAGCCAACCAAAAAACGCATTCCTTCATGTAAGGTGACTAGCTGAAGCCACAGCCTGCAGAGATAGATTAACTTGGACAAAGAAATTCTTCCACAACATCCCTCACTATGCATGTGCAATATTATTTTAGTTGTTAAACAAAGCTGTTGAATTTGAGTCCACCACAGGATAGAGACCCCTTACCTGAAAGACCATTTGAGCTCCGTTATCACAACCTGCCCCATGACTAATTTGTGAGAGAGGATTCTTCGCAGAAGGCAGAGCTAATTAAAATAGTAAAAAGTACCACAAGATAAAGACCTACAGAAGGCAAGTATACAGCAAGTCTAGAACAAAATCAGCTAAAGGACAAAATCTGCTGCAGAGACCTTCAGAACATGCCAACTCAGAGCAAGCACTGGAACCTCACTTCTGTGTACTCTGGATTAAATACAAATGCAGAAAAGAAGCACTCCCACACAAGATTTGGCATTGCCACTATAACATTAATTGCTCTGACAGTGGAGACCACTGCAAAAGCTTATTTCTCTCCATTCCCCTTCAAGGATATCCCTTGAGCAAACAGGAAAAAAATAAATGGTTCTTGATAATGGCATTGAAAATACTATACTGAGTAAGTCAGTGGCATGTCCTCTATGTGATTACGACTGTCTGATGACATCTTATCATCTACAAAACCAAAAACACCAACAAAGCGCAATGACAAAAGTGATCTTAGTGAATATCTGAAATGTCTATAAAAAAATGCAGTCAATAATACAGTATATGATAACTTAATCCATTCCAGAGTTGAACAGGGTCGATAGCAACAAGGCAGAGCAAGCTATGTTTTTTTTCATGTGCAGTCCTACAGCTTAGGAAAAACTCCATGAAACATCACAGCACTAGCCAAGATGAGGAGTTAACCACAGCTCTTCCTGTCTTTTCTCCATCGCAAAGCTGGGGTACAGGAGCAATTCCATGTGTGGAGTTATTACAAACATTAGGTATTAAAAAGACTTTTTAAAACTAGTATTTAATTGAATTAACAGAAGACACAGAATAAGAATTCATTTACTGTCTCCATACAAAAGGATAGAGGAGGCATCTAACTAGTTAAGCATTTCTACAAAGAAGGAAAATCTGTATCAGAGAAGTGACAGTCTTCTCTGAACTTTCTGGTGACATGAACTACCACATACAATCAGGTAGGTTAGCAAATGTATACTGCATTCACAAAGCCTCAGACATGACCATAATTTGACAAAACAATACTTTTACTAGATGTTACATCTGATATGGAGAAGCCTCTCAGTGTGAAACAGCAGAACCTGGCCCACCTTTTTTGACAGAGCTGGGACTGACTGCACAAGTGCAAGAGTTGAAGAATACCTCGACTAAAGCCTGCAACAGACCTTCCCTGCGGGGAGATGGTGAAATCCAATAAAGAGCTGGTGAAATCCAATAAAGAACAAGTAATGAGAGTTCCTTGACACATCCTATTAAAAAAGACAACCTACCTAACTGTAAGCAATAATCTGTGGCTCTCCATGAAAGCAAACGATGCATGTTTTCAGTCTGGCAACCTACCCACCTCATCTATGTGCCCAGTAGGGTTATAATGCTCAGCTTTGCTTCGCCTTCTTAAATGAGGAAAGCAGTCCAGAACCTGTGTGAGATGAGCATTTGTATGTTTAAACTGCCTAAAGATTATCACAGACATCTGGAAGAACTGGCCGGATCTTAGCCATATGTCTATACATAGACTTGAGACAGTAGTTATTACTGGTCTCTGACAGGCAAGCACTGATAACAACAGCACCTTGCTCTACCAGTGGATTGCCACCCAAAACCCATCACTTGCAGGGAGATTGAATACTTCACTTGGCATTCATGTGTCTGCAGATGAGGAAACCACCTGCAGCCAAAATGTGGTTCTCTGCAATTAAGAAAGAAGTCTCCTGTAAATGTACTGCAATGTCTACAGCAATGCTGACTGCATCAGTGTACCCAAAGGATAACTAAATATGTTTCATGACAGCATGAAAAAGACCCCAAGAAATTCCAGGCCACAGCTCATCTTCTAATTTTAAAAGGCCTCAGTAGCCATCAAGCTGTCTGCCTGGCTTGCTCTCTCAAGGATTTTTCAGCCAATACCACCACTTCTGAGAGCCAAGGGGTAATTCGTGCTGAGTTCAGAACCTAGAGGCTAATAAAGACTTGGAGGATGGGGCAGCTGGTCTTTGGTACACATTTATACAATGACTTACAGAAGGTATTCTTGGTCCACAAGCATTATGGGAAGCATCTACTGAAGTGAAGTCAAATCATAGATTTATCACCAGTGTGCCCTGGGGGGATGATATAGGGCACACATCATGTGTAAATCCTCACATCTGTAGCCTTAAACTAAGATGTCCATAAGGAATTCGTTTTCTTTGATGTTTATACTGTAGGAAAAAAAATTGCATTAACAGTAGCATACTTCAGCCTTGAACTTAAAAAGACCTTTTTCTCTGGCTAAGGGGGGAACTCTTCAAACAAAGATGAGCAGACTGATCCAACTTCCTCTCATTAGCCACTGTGATTTCCTATTTCCACAAGTAATGTATTTCCTACAAAGATCAGACTGTTTTTCAGAGCAATGCTATTAACAGACATCCTTTGGGTTTGTTATTTTTGTGCCTGTGCTTTTCCTTGTTATCCTTAACAGTGACACAAGCTAATTTCAAAGCTACGATATGTTGTCTTCATAACACAAAACTGACAGATGTTCCAGATGGTAAAAATAAACCTTAATGCTATTGTTGTGCTGCCCTCAATGGGTTTTTCCTTTTAATTTTCTTTTTTTTGGAAGTTACAATACTTATACAGAAACTGAACTGGGATGAGCAGTAGTAATTCTTTTAACAAGGCATGGGTAAAACCTGGGTTGAGGTGTAGGTTTAGTGGATTCAGCAGATAGCTGCTGCTTCTCTTCTGCAGTCTATAAAATGGTCATCTGGCTTTGCTCTTCAGTTGGGATTGCTCTGAGTGTGATATATCAGGAAGTAAGTGAAAAAGGAGCTGGACAGATGTGTCATATGAAGTAACATCCCAAAGTGATACAACCGTAAAAAATACCTGCTAGCTCTGAAGACTGGGCAAAAACCAGAAAAATAGAAAACCTGCATCTGTATGTCTGAATATACGAATGGTGGTAAGTAAGATACAAAGCAACAGATTAGGCTGTGCTTTGCCCCTTGTGGGGGGGCTGTGAGTGTGCAAACATCACCAAGCTCAGACATCACTCAGATACTAGCTTTGATGTTACATACAACTTTGGGTTGTCATGTTTGACAGAACTGCAAGACAAGCTCCACATAGCTCCAATAACATATGTCTGGAGCTCAAGCTCAGCTGCTCTATGCAGCACTTCCCCAGGATGGCACATGATCAGCTTTTTATGGGTATGAACCAGCAAAATTCCACCATGAAGTGAGACCACCTGGTATCCACAGATCACATCTGAAGGAGAGGGAAGCTGGCAGCTTCCTCAAAGCCAGCTGTGGGCCAAACACTTAAAAGAAGCTGAACTGTTGAGGATAAGGAAAATAAAAGCATGGCTTGCATCCAGCCATGTGAATACGTGTTCAGCTGGAACACACTCTCCTGACATGCCAGGTAATGCAGTGAGCAGGGCAAGATGCATTGCTTGGAAACACAAAAAGAATCAAAAGCAATTCCTTTCCCAAATTTATCTCTAGGCAGCACATATAACCTAAGACACAGGACACCACTTTTCTATGCAGCAATTCATCAAACACTAAGGAGTAAATATATCAAAGACAGTCAGACCACTTTTTGAAATCTTGTGCCATCCCATGCTCAAACATGGATGATAGCGGCAAAAAAGTAATCTCTACCTGGATTTGCAGTTCTTTGCAAATAAGTAAATAAAGTAGGTACTAACCCAAAGATTAATGCTCCTGGGCAGAAAACAAGAACAGTCACCCTGCAATTCATTAGACTGCAGATCCTTTTTTCAGCAGAAATAGCTCAAAAACAGCTCTGCAAAAACCTTACCAAAACACTCAACTTTTAAACTGGTGCAAATTTTGTTCCATCAAACTAAGAACATATGATTCTAAGTTACAAAAACAGTGGATTGTCCCACAGAATAATCCAAATTCTAGTATTCTTCTTACTAAGCAACAATAACAGAATCACAGAATAGTCTGGGTTGGAAAGAACCTTAAGATAACTTAGTTCCAAACCCCCAGCCATGGGGAGGGACACCTCCCACTAGATCTGTCTGCTTGCCACAAATCCTTGTCCCTCTTAGTGATAAGCTCTACATGGTCTTTTGCCAGTAGGCCTGGTGCTGTGTAAACATCCCCATGATCAAAGAAGCCAAAATTCTTCAGATGGCACCAGCCTCTAAGCCATGCCTTAATCAGCTGTGCTTTTCTATTCCTTTCAGTATTCCCTGCCACTGAAGGGACTAAGGAGAAAAACACTTGTGTTCCTGATTCGCTAACCATTCAGCCCAGTGCCCTGAAATCCCTTTTCATTGCCCTGGGACTTGGCAATCTTATCACTGCCTCCCAGTATGACCAGTAGTAGGTAGCAATCAGAAGGCTGCACCAGAGCAAGGAGTTTCCTGGTAACCTCTCTAACCCAGGCCCAGGGAGGCAGCAGACCCTGCTGTGGGATGGATCTGGCCAGCATATCGGGCATCTGTTCTCCTCAGGAGGGAATCTCCCACAACAATTACTCTCATTTATTCTTAATAGAAGCAGTCCTGATGTGTGGGGCTCACTGCCTCAGCAACTCCCTGGATGGACCTTTATCAACAACCTCATTTGCCTGCTTTTCCATTTCCATGGCCCCAGCTCTGTTCTGTCAGGGCACCTGGCAGGGGATTCATCTGCTGCCCCGAGCAGGGACCTGTTTCCATTCCCCCCCCTTGTCTCTCGGGTCCTTCTGCCTGGTGACAAGAGGGCACGGGACCCTCTGCTTTTTGTGGCGCCTCCACCTTGGGGCTTTGGCTCCAGGACGGCAGGGTGAGGCTCCACCAAGCTACCTCCCTCTCACGTTCTCAGACACCCCTTCATCCTTCCCCCTCCTCCAGCTCAGCCAGCAGGCCGAGCAGCTCGTTCCCCTGCTCACCGCGCCCCCCGGCGCTGTCTCTGCTCCCTCGCTGCCGCCGCAGGCCCGGACAGCCGTGTCCCGCAGCGGGACGCCCGGCCGTGCCGCCCCATGCCCGCTGCCGCCGTGTCCCGGCCCGTGTCCCCGGGGCTGGCGCTGCTCGGGAGGCGCTGCCACCAGCCCCGCGCTCCCCTCAGGCCCCCAACGGCCGCGGCGCGCGCCCCAACGGCCGCGGCTCGCGCCGGCGCCGCGCGCCCCGCGGGGGCTGCTCCGCTCCCCGGGGGCTCCGGCCGGAGGGCAGGGCTGGGGCGGCTCCCGGGGCAAGGGGCCCCGGGCGGGTCACACCGCACTGACCTCCGGCCTCTGGCCTCCTGACGTTTACCCCGGAGCGTTCCGGCAAGCAGAGAAGAGTCTTACATGTACGATAAAAGCCAAGCACACGCTTCAGTGCACTACAAAGAGAGCTATTTCAGTTTGAAACAATACTTGCTCTCAATCCATTCTCCCCCCAGCCTGTGTCTGTGCCTGGGATTCCCCCACCCAGGTGCAGCACCTTGCACTTGGCCTTGCTGGACTTCATGAGGTTGACATGGGCCCACCTCTCCAGCCAGTCAGGTCCCTCTGGATGGCATCCCTTCCCTCCAGTGTGTCCACCACACAGCTTGGTGCCATCAGCAAACTGCCTGAGGGTGCATTCAGTTCCACTGTCCATGTAACCAACACAGATGTTAAACAGCACCGATCCCAGAACCAACCCCTGAGGAATGCCATGTGTCGCTGGGCTCCATTAGGCCATTGACTACAGCTCATCGAGTGCGACCTTATCCTTCAGGTGGTCCATCCATCAAATCCATATCTTTCCAATTCAGAAACAAGGACAAAAAATAGTACAATTTATGAAAAATTATGGTGAATTTCCATTTACCCTGGAAAGACCAAAGACTAGCAACATTTTGCAGTGCAAGTCTCGATGGAATTATTCCTTACCAACGTGAAGCTTGACACCACCTGCTCATGCCAGTCTGTGCCCATAATCTCTATCTGCAAGAGTATTGAGGTAATACTATCTACTCTTAATAATGATAATAAAAATACCTCCCCCCACATCAGGCCCAGTGAGAAATCACCATCCCAAAGCATTTCAAATGCTGTCAACCATGAACATCAATCAGTGCTGACAACCTCAGCTGAAACGGGGCTCACTGAGGTTCTCAGCACTGCTGGAGAGCTGCCAGCCTAATCCCCCTGCTGTAAATACAGCACTGCGAGCACCTCCCGACAAGGGAAAATGAGCAGATTACATGGGGAGGTAACGAGCTTAAACTGCACTGTAAGGAACAGGGGCTGGAGGGGAGAAATCAGCCTCCTTTTGTATTCCCAAACTACTTTTTCTGTTGACCCATCTTTCTCCTCCAGCAAGAGAAGTTACCACTACAAACATTCCTACAGTCTTAAGTCTAAAACTAAGGTGGTAGTTGTAAGAAGCAAACTTTTTTGACAAACAGAAAAGAAACAATTTCTTAGTATCACAGAATGGTTTGGGTTAGAAGGGACCTTAAGAGATCATCCAGTTCCAAACCCCAAGCCATGGACAAGGACACCTGGACTACACCAGGTTGCTCCAAGCCCCATCCAACCTGCCCTTCAACACTTCCAGGGATGGGGCTTCCACAGCTTCTCTGGGCAACCTGTGCCAGTGTCTCACCACCCTCACACTAAAGAATTTCTCTCTAATGTCTAAGAAGTTAGACAGCTTCTCTCAACTTTACAATACCAGTCTGACCTATGTATTGATAGCTACCAGAAGGCAGGTTCCAGGTGTGACCCCAGGAATTGCTCTGTCCCACACAGAACATTTCCACCCATCTGTATGTTCTGCTGTGTCTCCTGTTAATGAGGAGGCTGTTGAGTGGTTGCACTGCAGCATCCTCTGGGGCTTTAACTTCAGCTGTCCAGGAAACAGTATTTAAAGAGAGTAGATGGTCATTGAAATGGACATGCAATCAGACTGATTACTCACCCACAGTTTTCAATATTCAAGGTGCTCTTAAATGAATCTGGCATTCCTAAGTTCCATTTGTTTACCGTTTCTTATGCTCATGACTCCTTTGAAATGGCGTCACTTGCTAGGGGGAGAAATTAAACCTGAATCCAGTAAGGAAAGTCCCACTGATGACTGACAGATTTGTATCATTCCTCAGATCCCATCCAGGAGCACTTAACACATTTCTTGACCCTTAGGCTTTTCTAGTGCTACAACCTGAGTCAGTGACTGCTCTCCCTTGCACACACACGGCATTTGGTCTGTTGTGCAAACAGTTGGCAGCTCCTCTCTCAAAATTATCCCACCAGCTAGAAATTGCAAATATTTCACAAAGCTTCCTCCTTACTTTAAGAGCTTGACTAAAAGGAATCCAGTGCTGAGGTCTACAGGCTACTGAAATCAGCTCCCATGGGTTACTGGAGAGAGTGCCTAAAGGAAGCATCAAAACCCTCCAACATTCTCCGAGTTTTGTCTTTGTTGTTGGACACCAAGGGCTTTATGATTTTAATTGATGTATATTTTTGACAACTTCATGCTCTTGAACAAAGAACTGAACCCTTCAAAACACTGCTTTACATGGTAGTTCTTAACCAAACAGCTGTTACAGATAATATTCATGCCTTATTATTATTCATGAACGTTCAACTGAACCATTTTTTTTGTTTCCACAAATGTTAGGAAAATGGCTGCTTTTCTCCAGAGCTGAAAGGGTGTTTGTGCAAGAACAAGAATCCCCATTATGACCTTGATGTTCATTATTCTCAGTCGTTCATTTCCTCCCTTTAGAAATTTAAATCATGCAATCAGAACACAGCAACATCACCTACCTTCTGAGGCCACTACCAGTTCCAAAGAAAAAATAATTCAAATGAGCCATTTCCAAATTGCTGTTTATCTAAAGTACACTGTGAATTAATGCAATGTCTACTGAAATGGGAAGGAGTAAAATGGCTTGGAAAACAGTTCAGTCCACAGTGCACATTGGCATTATTTTTTAAAAATAAGCCACTGATCAGCCTTATTCCTGAACAACTCTACACAACTAGCCAGTGTACATGTGGATACTGGTGATGAAAGCAAGAGGATCATTAATTCCTTGAGAAGTTTGACATAATCTAGACACTTTTAGATATATTTCCTTTTCTACTGCACCTTTAGTGAGTATTACCTACCTTAGGGAGTTTAAATTAAATTTAGTAGTATATTCTGACAAAAGAAGTTGGGGTTCTCCAATCCACTTACATGGCAAATGGATTGATGTGATGTACAAGAGCAGATAAAGCACAGGCAGCCTATAAAACATCAGTACCAGAAACGTGTTTTTCAACTCTTTAAAATTGTCTTCATGCTCGGTAAACTAAAGGCTATGTACTTATTTCAAACTATTTGAAAAGCCTCTTTAGCATGGCATTTGAGCAACAAACTTGATCCTTGCTCTGCCTGCAGCTCTGGAAACCAAATCTTACAGCTAATTCTGAAAAGAAAGGGTAGATTTAGATTAGATACTAGGAAGAAATTCTTCAGTGTGAGGGTGGTGAGAGCCTGGCCCAGGTTGCCCAGGGAAGCTGTGGCTGCCCCATCCCTGGCAGTGTTGAAGGGCAGGTTGGATGGGGCTTGGAGCAACCTGGGCTGGTGGGAGGTGTCCCTGCCCATGCAGGGGGTTTGGAACTGGATGATCTTCAAGGTCCCTTCCAACCCAACCCATGCTATGGGGATCTGCAGAGGCTCTCAACAGCATCACTGGGCACTTAGGTGCTTTCAACACGGAAAGTGCAAATTCAGAAGAAATCTGCCTCAAAAAAGAAGCTTTAGTGGGTGAAGGGGAGGAAGGATAACTGATTTAAACACAGGTAACAAAAGATATGAATAGTAGTTTTTCCTAAGAGCAGAAAGGCACACAAAACTGCACAAGGGTCTGTGCTGTCTCTCCCGGGCAACATATTCCCAGAACACGAGAAAATAGGTGAGTAATGATGCAGAGTTCACAAGTACCAGAATATCAAGACAGGAAAGACAGAATTTCAAAGAGCTGCAGAAACACCTCACTAAGCATGAGGGGAATAAAAGGGCAGATGAAACTTAGGTAGAAAAATGTTAAATCGTGCACACAGGAGAATGTAATCCTGACTTTACATACGCAGTGAGGGACTACAAATTGGTCATTTCAGAACGCAACCTTGGGAGTTAATGAGTCTGCTGAATAAAAATGCCTGCTCAGTGCTCCCTAACTGTCAAAAAAGCCAAGAGAGTGACAGGAATTAAGAACAGAAAAGCAAACACAGAATAATAACTACGATGGATTTATATACAGAATAAGATTATGTTTTCCTACCATCTAAAAAAGGATGCAACTGAACTGGGAAATCCTTTCAGCCTGAAACAGAGATGACTATGTAGGCACATGGACAAGGGCTACTGAATGTCAGATGGCACAGAGAAGATGCCTGGAGGTTTGCTGTCCACTGTACCTTCTATAAAAGGAACTGGGGGCATCAAATGAAACTTGCAGATGGCAAATTCACAAGCAGCAGAGGAAACAGGTCTTCATTAGAGTGTGAAACTCATCTTCACAGAATGCTGTAAATGCTAAGAGGAGCACAGGATGAAAAGGAATTGGAAAAATCAATGGAAGTAATATCTGAATATGTCACCCCTCACTCAGGGAAGTCTTTGAGGTTGGAAAGCCACAAAGATAATTATATTCTTGCCCTGTTCTGGTGTTATTTTCCAGGCTTTCTGTCTTAGCTGCTGTTGGATACAGGTGATGGTGAACGTTTTTGGTCCGACACACATCATTAAAAAAAAGAAAAGAAAAAGAAAAAAAGATAGAACTTAGTCAAAACAGATTAAACTTGGCTTTTATCATGTTATCTGTGTACCACTCAAGAAGCCTTCAGTGAAGCTCCTGTAATGAAAGGCCTCTAGAAAGGAAAATGTAAATATGAGAGGTCCTTTTAACACATAGATCTGTTCTGTTGTACTGGGATACAGTCAGGGTCTTATTTCCAGAGTGAGAAACATGCTCATACGTCAGGAAATGTAAAATCAATACATAAGCTGAGGGAAAAACAAAAATATACATTCACCTCCCAATTAAGTCCATTACAATAGTATTGCTGCAGTAAGCTGTCTGAAGCACTCAGCTTTGGTTAGATGGCTGAAAAAACAGGAATTTTTTTAATTTTTTTTTTAATACATGTTGAAAAGATATGGTACAGTTTTACTGTTTTCAACTGTGTGGCCTGATGTTCAGTTTCCATAAATTATTATCCTCCTGCACTTTGCACTATCCTCTAATTAACCACCTCATAAGGATACATGTTTATCTTGGGTGGAAAATCCTATCCACAAAACATACTTTTGTTCTTACAAAAAACTGAACCAACCACCATCAAACAACAAGCTTGTACTGAGATGATTTCCCATAGTCTGTAAGTGCAAATAGCTATCATAAAAAGGAAACTGAGCACTAGAAATCAGGAAAAAAAACCTCTGTGATTCAGAGAAAATATATAATAAAAAAAAATAACTGGGAGCACCCCATGCAATGAAGGCAAGAATCAATTGTGTGTGCATTGGGCAGTGTCTCAATTCACAGAGGACTCCAGCTGCCATTCATATGCTGAAGGGATTGAGAACCAATTAAGCCCTGCCAGAGGAACTGGAACAGAAAAAGGGAGAAAAGGAAACTAATACCCTGAAACCCTTTCACAGTTTTCAGCTGGAGGCCTCTGCACATCTGCAAAGGTGACTGCAAGGAGGGAGCCAGGCAGGCTGGGCTGGGAGCAGGGGCTGGGAGCTGGGGATGCTCAGGATGGTGGTTGGAGCCCCTCAGCAGGAGCCTGGCTGCTCCCCATTCATCATCTGGTGCAAACCTGGGGTTACAGAAGGCCTGACAACAGAGCCAGGATCTAATAAAACCCTGACAGACTGAAAGTGAGTCAGCCTCCTGCCTGTCTCTCTTTGAAATGTGGGGTAAAGGTTGGGGGAGAACAAAAAGACATTGATGATTGATAACAACTTAATATCTTTGTGCAGCTTTATCAGGCTTTTTAACTAATGACTAAGGCAACTTCACCTCTACAAAATCAATCATCATGTCATAAAAGTCTGAAACACTACAAAATTAAGTGTCTGCCTCAGGGATATAGAGCATGTGTCATGTTTAAAGTGAACCTAATTCTGCTGAGGGTCCCTAGCTGTTATTTTTTACTTTCATTTCCCTCAGAGATATTCAGAGATGGAGAGAGACATGGCAAGAGAATCTAGAACTAGTGCCCTCACTTGAAGAAATTGTTCAAGTACTCCTTTAATTCACGGTGTGCTTATCAAAGAAGTGACCTCAATTCTTAAAATAATACAACCCCAAATACATCAGCAGGAACAACCCTGCAGCTGTTGGAACAGGACAGACAATATAACCCTGCTCAGTCTTAAACAGAAAGGCAAACAAACCCCACGTTAGATTCTGCATCCTCACTGTAAGCAGTGCAAACTGCCTCTTCTTTTTAACTTTAACAATAGCTGGAAACTATCCACTAGGAGCCACCATCCTCAAATACAGACCTATCTGCAAGTGGGTGACATGAGGACACTATTTCACACACAGAGCATACCTGTTTAAGGACAGATGAGCAGAATGAAGGCTGTGCTTCTCCAACAAGTGCATGTAGGTACAGAGCACTCCTTGAACTTCACTAGGAAACCTGCACCTTCCCCATGAGATTGCACTGCATCATCAATAGTCTGTCAAGTTATTTTTGACATCAATATATTACTCTGGATTGCTCTGGTAAGATGATTTATTCTTTGTCACTCTAAGATACAGAATTAGAAGATACTGAAACTTCATATCCATTTTAGGAGGGAAACAGCTAGCAAATCTTAAGGAAGTGATTGATGGCAGGAAAGAGAAAGGGTCAATATTGGCAGAAGAGCTGAGCAAGGGCTGCCAGGAGCACACAGCCCTTTGCTTTCTTGTGCAGATGCAACTGTATCACTGTTGCTCTCCTCCTGTACCACTGAACTTACTTCTGCCTTTCCTTCCCTTGCCATTTAGGCAAAAAACATTCTCACTTATGAAAAGGAAGATTTTTCTCACACCTACAAGTATGATAAAGGCTTAACTTCCTAATCAATTTAAATGCTTCAAGAAAAAAATAAATAACATCATATTCTAGTTAAATCTTGACAGGATTCTAGTTATCCTTGACTTGATACTTATGTGGCAATGACTTAAGGTGTCATTATCAATAGCTGTTGCACACTGCCAAGTGACATCAGGAGAGCTTTGATCCATAGTCATAAGAGGAGATACCTACACAAAGCTTGAGTTTTAAACTGTTTCTATTTTGATCCTCTTTGTAACCATAATAACCTGTTAACAAGTGAAGCTCTTGCCAAGCTATGAATTACTTGCCAGGGGATTTTATTTTCTTTTTTCAGCTCAAATTGAACACAAGCCATGGGATTCTTTTTCTCCTTTCATCCAGTCCATTATTCCAACACCTCCCTGTTCATAAATTTTCCAAGAACTGTATTTAGACAAAATCTAAACTGGTGTCTTTTTCATATATTTAATGGAAATATTCCTGACTGCTTTTGCTAGCAGCTGAAGATGTGCTTTCATCTTGCCATGGAGTTTAGCAACATCACAGTTGCTTCTGTGGCAACGGACAGTGACATCAAACACAGGATCATGACTTCACTATAGGGCCAAGAAGGATTAGCTTTGCACCAAGGAAGTTAAGATCTAATACAAACAAACAGCCACAACAATTGCAAAGGGAATTTATGGGTTTACTCCTTGTAGAAATGATCCTGCTTACTACAGAATGAAAAACCTTTACATGAACCAGCTGTTTGTAAATTAAGCACAAATAGATTAGCTTTAAAACAAGCTCAAATCTTCCAAGATGGAGTTTGCACACACACCCAGTTATAAACCCACCTTTGCACCTTTGAGTTCCACTTATACCAAGAAACAAAAGAGGCCAGAATTACAGCATCATTCCCTCACCATAACCTCAAGGACTTTCAGCTGCCTTAAGCAGGTAATAGTAGGAGTGCAGCAGGTAGACTAACAATTTTAATGGAAGAGTCTCCTTGAAGAGCTGCTTGTTAACCCTGAAAACCTTGTGGGGACAATTATTTAATTACGTGACATTTATCTTTCCTAAGGGAGGACACCTAAATGGATTAATTCCCTGGCCTTTCACCTTTACCTTACCAACACAGCCCCAAACAGAGGGTCCTTAGCACTAAAAGGCATCTCTAGAGGCGTCTGATTATTAAGAACTGTCCCTAGCAAGAGCCAGCCTTTGGTGGGACAGCATATGCAATCAAGGAATCAACCTTCCCCCAGGAGAAAAATAAAGATAGCTCTTCCCTGGACACAGCTGAGTCTGCTGATGGGATATGGAAATCCACATTTTGCAGCTGTTCCAAGGACTCTTGCAGGTGGGAGAAGAGACAAAAGCCTTCTTAGCAGCAGTACAAGAGGGAGCAGCCCCTTAGGGAACCACCTTCATGTGCTCTGAATGGATTCTGCTCTCCTCTGTTGGGGTCCTGGGTGGTGGCACCCAGTGCCTTGATTCTGACACAGATGAAAGCTTTATTTGCTACATCTGTGCCCTGCATTGTGCCACTGCTCAGTTACTGCTGCCCACTTTTTCACTGCAGTAGATGCCAGGTCCTTTCAACAAGTGGCATTTAACTTTCTGATGAGTATTTAAAGGGATTCTGCTGGACTACAGCATTCTCTGTGCCTCCACAGACAATTTGTGTCCTGAAACTGTGCCAGCTTTGACAGCTTTTCTGCCTCCAGAAGGAGCAAGTTCACAACTGTGGGCATACCCTGCATCGCACAGCCATGCCTGGAGAGAACCACCATCACAGGGTAGAAAGGTACTTCTGATTTCATGCCCAGTTACTCTCATGCCTCTTTGTTGAGATGCCAACTAGGGTATGAAATTCTGCTCCACTATCAGTTTTCTTTTGTATGGACACATCAATTAGATAACAGGTCCTGTTGCGTGAAGCAGATGATGTTGATTAGCACAGCCCTAAAGGAAGGGGAGACAACTTTGAGCAGTTTTCTCAAGAATTAAAGCTAATTAATAACTGAATGAAACAGCAGTCCATTTCCATAGGTTTGTAAGTGCTACTTTTACTGTTAGAGGACTCATCAGACTTTGCAGGACTATCCTTATCAGTGTTACTGATGATTAACTTATAACGCATAAGAGACCCACCTAGGTAAATACATTAATTTTGCATATGCACAATTAATATAATACAAAGTAAGTGAAGAAAACAAGCATGAGGGGCACTATGGATACTGATGTGGTTGGCAGGACACTTCAGTTATGTTCCACTTACAGATATATTTAGTTTTACGTGACAGCTTTTTTTACCTCCTTTCACACATACTTACGTGATAGTGAGAAATCTTTCAGACTATGTTGTCACCGCTCCTCTCCTTTTCATGTCACCTCTCAATGCCAACCAGAATTTCCTGTGTTCTACTGAGCTCAGCTCCTACCTCAGTGACACTGTCAGACACTGTTTCCTCCTCAAATACTTCTAAGAGGAAGCCAAAAGCTTCTAATTCCTAACATCTCATTGGCCAGAACTAAAATTATTTCACCTCAAAACAATATTAATTTTGTAAAAGAAAAGGCTGAACACAGATAAAAGAAAGAAACCAACCACCTGAATGCTGCAGATATTTGACAAGCCATTTAAATTCGGTGCCTCAGTCACAGGAGGTGAACCAGGGTTCTCCACCACAAACAGTGGTGAGACTCCAGAAGCATACGTGCTTCATCTGCGTGAAGGAAGAAAATACAAGGAGTTGTACCTGTTTGGATCTTTAAGCTACTGGGCCAGGCACCTGGAGAGTCACCAAGGGCACAGTTAACAGCTGCTGAAGGCTGCCTTCAGAAAGAGACAACTTGCAGGACAATGTTGTGTAGTCAGTTGAACAGTTGCCAGACTCAGAAGTGTTAAAAATAAAATGTAAACATCCCCCAGATGGAGGGTGGGGTCTGGGATGAGCTGTGTGACAGAGTTTCTGGTCCAGTTTATCTCTCAGTCTGAAGAGGAGGAGGGTAAGGAGGATCATGCTTTCCCCACCAAAGACGGAATAGGAAAAATGACAGTTCTTGCACAGAAAGCTGGGAGGGGTGAAGGACAGACTCTTCTGGGAGAGGTTAAAGAAATACACTACTAAACCCTCTTCCTACTGGAAAGCAGGACTGAGCTATCAGAGGAGAAGGCACAGCATTTCATCCAGGAGGTGCTGCTGCTGAGTACTGGTCAGTAGCAGTGTTGCTCTGCCTGTGTTTAAACACACTTGTAAAAATTATTAAGATGGTTTGTGGCCTTCGGTCTTGCTAAAAAGGCATGTTTAAGATCCATGTTCTTTCAACCTTCCTAGATGGCTCCTAAAATCAATCAGGCAGCTTGCATTTCACCCACTTGTGCTCACTGCTCCCAGAAAAGCAATGCTTTCTCTGAATCCTGACCAGCAGCTGAACCCAGGGCTGAGGCTTGCTTGGATCCACCTCATACAACGCTGCCTACTCCAGCATGACCTCCAGAGGCTCAGATCCCCACCCCTATTTCATATTCAACAGATGTTCTTCCCCCTCACCATTGCTGCCTGCTTTTGACACACCACTGGATCTCTGTACAACCCCTCCTTTAAGTATGTCTTGTTTTTTATTGTAAGAAGGCAACAAGGTGAGAAGCAAAACTGAAAGGCCTGACAGTCCCAGCTTCCCACTGACATACTCCCTTGTTTATGTCAAAAAACAGGGGCTGTAAGAAAGCAGCAGAGAGTGGAGGGTTCACAGAATCCTTTAACAAGCAGTAGTGGCTTGACTACCTTCAAAAGGCCAGAGTGGATGTTTGTCAGGCCAGGAGGGTGGGATTGTATTAAACTATGTTTCATTAAGAAAAAATACTCACAAACTATTAAGGGGTCCCATGTGGCTGCTTCAGCATGTTTAATTTAATGTCTTTCCTCTCCAGTGACCAATCCACTCTTCCCTTTCTTACAAATGGTGACTTGTGGGTCTTAACCTTACAAGGGAATATACATTTGACCCATTAGTTACCCTATTTAAAGGCTTTTGTTAATCTATAGTATAGAGCTTGAGCCATGGTTTTACATGGAGGCTCCACATCACAGAAGCAGATGGTGTCATAAAAACCCACTTTCCCCTTTTTATTCAACTTCTGCTGTGTAATCAACATTCATTCTTTATGCACCATTTTCCAGGCAACATGTTATCCCCACAGATCTCAAGCTGGGGCAGCAGGTATCTGAAATGCTGGTCATGAGAAATGCCTCAGGCAGTGTGTGGGTTTGAAGCTTGTGTTTCTGGCCTATTTCTTGGGAAGAATGTCCTAAAAATCAAAACTCAGCCTCCAAATGCAAAAATCTCTCTGAATATGTAAAAACTCAATTTGCATTTGGAGAATGAGATTAAATAAGAGACAGAAACTATTTAATCTAAAATATAGCCTTGATGCTACTACAGTGCCTTCTATGCCAGGTTTAATTTTTTAAGCTTCCTATTCTGATTGCTCAGAACCACTTTCCCCACCAAATGCATTTATTTTCACCTTCCAGAAAGAACTGTAGGAAAGATGGTAAATCCTGACTCTGCTGGCTACAGAAGAGGATTTCCCAGTAAGCTGCAAAGTTCACAACTTTCAAAATTAATCTCTTAGGAAAGATAGATGACTCAAAAATGAAGCACGCAGAACTATGGAATGGAAGAAAAACCACAACAAACACAAGCAAGTCTCTCTTCTACATTACTTTTCTGAAAGAAACTGGAAGGCTAAAGGAGAAAAAAAATTCCAAAACCCAAGTACTCAATACTGCTGAACTGTCAAGAGACACCATACACATGCATTAATAATAATAATAATTAATTATCTATTCAGCTGTCCTGCCTCACAGTCAAGGAGTAGAATCCCTGCAGAAAAGATTTCCAAAGTTTGGTCTGTTTGATTGTCAGAAGGAAAGGAGAAAGACTTGTATTGTGACTTGATGGTAAAACACCTAAGTTATAAAGCAATGTTAATTATACTGCTGCCCAGCACCAGCAGAGCATCACTTCTCACCCTGGGGTACTGGCCCCAAAGTCAAGGAGCATGGTGGCTGCCTGATAACAAGCTAGATGCAAACTCCTTCCCACCAGAGTCTCACTGGCTGAGCTCTAATACACTGACACGTACAGCAACTGATGCTGCATTTGGACCTGGCTCAAACAGCCAGGCAGTCTCTCTACTGGAAAAAAAGAGATTATGTGGGAGTGTAGGAAGGACAAATCTGGTGCTAAAAGTAGCAGAAACTGAACAAATTCTATTTCAGCTCTTCAAAATGATTTAGTTGTTTCTCTAAGAACAGGGAAAAAGCTATAAAATAAGAGCAAAATATACAGGAGAACTAAGAGAAAGCAGAAATGCTGAAATTCAGAAGAAGATACTGACAAAGGATATTGCCTCAAATGTTCAGCTGAATCTGTTCCAACAAACTACCTTCCTTTGATCAGCTCTTTGTTGTCAGTTCTGCTGGACTGTGGGTATACATTTTCACCAGCTCTGCCCTGCTTGTTTCACATGTGAATACCTAGCTCAGCCACCATGGGACCGGCATCCTGGGAGCAACTTTCCACAGCACCCAGCACAGGCACAAGCCTTTTGGGAGAGTCAGCAAGGCCCTCAAGACATTGCCAAGTGTCCTGCAGGAAGGGCTGCCCTGGGAACCACACTAACCTGCATCTGTGACTTTCTCAAAATGGAGACTGGAGGGAAAGCCTGCACTCCTTCAATGATCAGAGAATGTGTTCTGCAGAAACTTGGGATGTGTCAATGCCAAAAATCTCAGTGGCGAGAGAGCCCAACAGTCTGTAGACAAACAGCAAGCAATGCCATCAGCTAAGGGAATCTGGGTCAGGCCTATGAGATGCCCTTGGCTGCCTCCCAAATTTTAGAATAACCCACTCTATGGAGTCTGTCAACAGTAGAGTCTCAGGGGACACTTGACCCTAGGGACTTGCTGGGTCCAGCTGCTGCCTGTTAGCAGCTCAGGTGGAGCTGATGGAATCACAAATCTTCAAGTAAAGGAGATTTTCCTGCTTAACTAGACCAAGCACCCACCTCAACATGTAGGTCCCAGGTTGACAGTGTAAGGGCTTCTCCCAGTACAAAAATCAGAGGTGATTGCCCCTGCTGAAAAACACAACAGCCCATCACAGTAAGTCACTCTGTGGGAACCAGTTACTGAGGACAATCACCAGGCAGCTAAAAGTTCGTGCCATGACTGCCAGGAGTTATGCAACTCCCCTGCTCCCAAGGGTTTCAAAGCCAGGCCTGGATTCTGCAGATGCAGAGGATGCAGCTACAACTGTGGTGGGTGCAGAGCAATGGCAGAGTGCTCATTTGAAGGCTCAAAGCCAGGCAGAGATTAATGACCCACAATGACACTGCAATCACAGCAGCAGAGGTACCATCATCTCTGCCTCTTCTCTGCACAGCAATTTATAAAAGCCAGGGCAAGGTGTTTAATAGCATGTGGGCTCAAAAGGAAACTGCAAGTCCCATGGATCTGAATGACAAGTTGTGCTCTCTCAGACTGTGCTTTACAAGACTGCTGCTGGCACTGGGCAAGGGAACCAAACTGGAGTGTGCACATTCCACTTGACTGCATAGGGAGATGGGAAGTACCAAGGCCTGAAGCAGGCTGTATTCAGCATCTGCAGTTTCCAAGGGTTATTGTTTGTGATTTGAGATCTCACCTCTTCTAAAAAAGAAAAAAAAACAACAACAAATCTTTCTCACCCTTTTTGTTATTATTTGTTTCAGTTAATACGAACTTGTGAGAGGAAGTTCACTAATTTGTGAAGAGGTGATGTGTAAAGAACACACCACAGGCTACTAATAGTTTATTAATAGAGGAAAAATTGCTGCATGTTAAAGCACACAAGGATACTGGCTAATTGCAAAGCAAAATGTGTTACACTAAGTATGTGACGCTTGAAGTGAAATACATGTCCTGAAATCTTGGTTTCCTTTGCTCCACTTCTCAACTTGGTGAAGTGTCATGGTAATTCACAGAAGGAGTCAGGAAACAGTGGGGAAATTCAATGAGAGGGTTTTAAAGAAGAGGTAACACACTAATAGCATAATCCTGCTTCTATTCTGCCAGGTAATCTGGAGTCTTGTAATCTGGAAATGTGTCTTATGCTAAGCAAATGTTTGACATTCCCCCCTGCCCTGCAAAATTTAAAAAAAACCAATGGATTCAAGTCACAACAGATAAAGCTCACCAGAACTGACCAAGCTAGCAGAGGACTCTGCTTTGACAAGCTGAGAAGATCAGATAGAGAGAGGCTGTTTTCTCTCTCAGGACGGTGCTTTGTCTTTTTGCACAAGCAAAAGCAGATGGGGAAAAAGACTCAGGAAAGAACATAGAAGAGCATGAAGAGTGCTTGAAGACCCTGAAGAGATCCTGTTCCCAACACAGATTCAATTCTACCGAAGCCTTTTTTGATAAAATACTTGCCCAAGCACTCCTTAAACTTTGAGTGAATTTCTCCCAAACACCCTCAAAAACCTATTCCCATGTTGGCCTAAGCTCACTTTTCCCAGTAATCAGTACAAACTCCCTGGCTTCAATTTGAGACCATTAATTCTCAGTTCATGTTTCCAAGGAACAGAACATGCAACACCAGCCCCTCAACACCACCAGCTGAAGCTGTGATGATTGAGCTGAAAGCAGTTGCTGCTGTTGTCTGTGGATGGTCTGCACGTCACCTCTCCCCTTTCATGCCAGCCTGTTTGTCCCATCCTTGAATGAGATGACAAGTTTAAGCTGAGGCAGTCATTAATTACATGGTTTGTTCTGAACCCAACACAACACAGGAGCTAAAATAATCCGTTTTTTTCAGCACTGCTACACCACAAATGACACACAGTCCCTTCAGAGCTGTCTCCTGCCCAAGTGTTCGTCCTCCTTGTTTCTGCACCTATAGCCCCTCAGCAGGCTTATGAAACTCTAGAATATGTTTAGGCACAACTGCTCTGACACTGGACAGTATGGCTGATGACTGGTCTCTCACCAGACTAGCACTCAGCTCATTAGAACTGTTCCACACAGGAACTGGCAACAATAAGATGATTCTTTGTGATATTTCCTTTTAAAAGGGAATAGCTTTTCTTTAACAACCTACAGTAGCTTCTGCTTTTCCCAGCCACTCTGTTAATAGGAGCTACAGATGTTTTTCCTTTCTCCCTGGCAATGACTTCTAGAGCTGTTGATACACTGTGGATAGTTAAACTGGCTGCCACAGAGCAGGGTGTTTCAAATTACAGGAGATAGCTGTGATGAATCTCCCCTTCTGTCCATATGATCAGAAGTAGCCAACCCACAGCCACCCAAAATTCTTTCCTGCAAGGCAGCTTTTGAGAGATGGGCTCCAAAGAGGCTTTCTAAAAGAGCATACAACAACGGATAATAAGTTGGACCTGTCAGGGAAGTCCAGATAATGAAATATTGTTCATGTAATGCTACAAGAACATGTGGGGACAGAAATTCAACAAGCTATGTCACTTTGGCTGTAGCTGGGGAATGTGGGATGAAGGGAGTTGGACAGCTGAGACAAATGAGCAGAATCTGCTGCTACTGCTTGGGTAGAAAATGTCATGATGGCATCTCACAGAGCATTTAGCTTCACTGAAACAAGCACAGTCCCTGCAGAAGCTCTGTGCCAACGTGCGTGGTTGGCGACATTTTTCCATGCGTCAGTGCAACGAGTTGGGGTCCAACTGGCAAACTGTGGTGAAGACAAAGCCCTTCTGCTTTTGTTGGTTCTTCAAGTACAAATGTGGTTAGTGCTACACCTTCTGCAGAAATTTCTTCTTTAGTTGGAACAAGTATCTCTGAAATAACCATAGAAATGCTGACAGAGCTGCTGAGTCACTTGTTTCCCTGAAGACCACTAGTAGCCAGTTCATGTTTGGTTTCCCAGTTCTACAGTCAGGAACCTGACCTCCTTGGGAGTATTTTCCTTTTTACTTCTTTTCTTCTCACATCACAGCCTCATAGAAGTGAACAGGACAACCAGCTAGCTTTGCTCTGCACAGATCTCAATGTTAAATCCACAAGGTTCCTATCTACATCTGAAATCTAACTTTATACTCTCTTTTGTCAAGCATATGGGATCCCATATTATGCATGCAGGCTTTCCATAACTGCATGTAAAGTGATACTTCTCACACATAAATACTCATGAAAGGAAGACAATTCATGCATCCTTATTCTGCAATTCAAACTATGCCTTATTTCTATCAGTGGAAATCCACTGTGATTCAGTGAAGTCAGTAACTGTTCTATTACATCATGTAAGAGTAAAATGCTGCCTAGTATGTCAGTATCTCTATGTTCTGTATTTTTGCTACCAAAAAAACTCCACTAAAAACTGGTGCTCTGATAACATGTAAAACTGGAATCACCAATAGATTATAGTCAGTTCCCCCACAGCAAGTGCTTCACTTGTCTCAGTCATGTAGCTATATTAACATTCTCAATAGATGCCAGCATATTCTCTATCTCTAGATCTGTTTAAGACCTAAAAGAAGCACTTTATTTGGAATTTAAAAAAATAATGGCTAGGTATAATGTTTTAGAGCCATTATCAGATGGTAACCCCACTGTTTCAATAGGGAAATTATTTCTGTCTGCATTTATGGTGATATAGATTTATCTCTTCAAAAGTGTATGGATTCATTTCCTAAATGGGTGAAATTTTCAAGAAGCCTTTCAAGGAAGATTGCATGAACCACTATTTAAGATTCAAAGTTTCAAGAATTTAAAAAAATCCCAGCTCCAATTTAACCTGCAAGTGGTGTAGACTCTGAATACATACAAAGGTCCCACACTAAACAACCTGCATCTTTGATTTGTAGACACAGAAAAGGGGAGAACAAATGATAAAACTGGAATCCTAGGTACATGAAGGTGGCTTTTACACAGCAATTACTTAGGAAACATCACAAAGCTTTTCTTGTCAGTGTTAAGTGTGCTAACCCTGTGTGATATCACTCCTGAGTGTTTTATCTAGAGATGCTCCCCAGCGGGGAGCTGCTACCCTCCCAGAGGCTGGAAGCCTAACGATGGCATCACCATAAAGAGCTTATAAGGTCATCTTCCTTTCCAGCTCTCAAGCCACCCGGGGAGGGTGTAGCATCACAGCTCAGCCCACGGAACAATAATGTGACAAGATTGCAAAAACTGCTTCCTAACGATGGGAGAAACAGGGGAGAGGAAGGGAATAAAAAAATTCCACAAGAAAACAACACTTCTTTAGAGCACATCCACTTACCTAAACAGCATCAAATGGCAAAACAGGTTCAGGTCAGAAGACATCATGGAAACATAAAAAAAAAAAAAAAGAGGAAACAATTTAGTTCAAAGACAGGCAATTCCAGTTAGCTTGATGATAGGAGCTAAGAACAACTTTATTTTGGTGAGCGAAGTTTAGCAAATTCACTCTAGAGTGCTGCCCTGTTGCTGTTTGTGTTGGTTTAGTAGCAGCATGAGGTGTGCAGGTAAGTTAATACAAAAAAACAGAAAAAATAAAATAAAATCCTTTGAGCACTATGGACAGAACATGATGCCACCTGCAAGGCTCTCAGAAGGTGCCCACTTAGGACTGTTTCTGCACAGACTCAACACAGGGCACACAACGGCCTGACTTTGCCTTCAGCTCTCATTGACTTCAGCTGAGCAGTTTCAGGAACTTGATTCCTATTTTAGACATTAACTCTTAGCTATTCTAAGCCTGGAGCAAATTTCAAGAGCAGATAATCATCAGGGGAAAAAGTTATTTAGGAGGAAACGAAAAAAGAAAAGGCATAATCTTAAAAATATCTCTATTTTACAGTGTTTTTTTTTCCTCATTGAGGCTCCTGTTACAATAACACTTAATACAATATAATTTTATTCTTTCATCCCATTGCATGGGAAAAATCTTGATTCTTAACCAAGATTTTGCAGGGGAACAGCAAACACACTCAGTTCCACCAGCTGCAGTAACTCACAATAACCAACATTTCTATTCCAACCAATGTCAACTGGAATAAGACTGTGTTTTATTTACCTCAACTATACACCTTTTCACTTCAGCCCTTCCTTCCCCTAAATCAGGGATGGACATTTCCAACAACCAGATGACATCACCATTGCTCCCAAATGTCCCTCATTTCGATCTTATTCCTGCCAAATCTTACTATGACTTTATCTTGAATCTTGCCATGGCTTTTATACAAAATTTCCTTGTAACCTCTATGTTAGCTCAAACAAATCAAAATTATCTTTGTTTAAAAATGGCCACCAACTCCAGTTATGTTCATCATGACCATTATGTGACCATTGAGTGAACAAAAGAGGATCAACTGTTCTCAGTCTTCTCCACCCTCAGACTTGAGGCAGCAGATAAAGAGAGAAGGAGTCAAATTCAAAATAAACAACAGTAAGTAAATCCTTCAGGCTGTGGGGCAATTTAAAAACACAGGCACCTACAGCACCTATAGTTATCTCTTTATGACCAGAACTGGAGACATTATGTTAAGATGGGCTTTTAATCTGACCCAAGATAGTTGTATTCTAGTATCCAAAGGTTTAAGTCTGGCTCTTCTCCAGGAAGACTAGAAATCAGGTCAGGTGCTCATGAGAAAAAAAGATGCTGAGGAAAAGAAAAGATTAAGGAGAAAAGAAGAGCAGCTCCTCTTACTCAATGAGATTAATTAGAGAAAAAAAAAAACAAAAAACAAAAAACAAACACAACACAAAAAAACCCACAAAAAACCCACCAAAAAACCCACAAAATCAATCAACTGAACAATCTCTGCATGTTTGGCTTAATCATTAATGTTTGGATTTTGAACCACGGATAATCCAGAATCCAAATTACAAAGCTTCTTTAATGTAATCATAAAGACAAGGTGAGAGCCATGGCAGGGGCAGCAACACTTCAGTGCTCCCTCTCACAGAGCCCCAGCATTGCCCAGGGAAGAGCACTTGCTTCCTCATCTGCTTTTTTGCATAACTGGGACTGTGTTCTCTGAGGCTAGAGGTTTAAAACCAACCAACCAAGTTACGACCCTCTCATCCCATTTTGAAGGGCTTCCTCCTCTGTCAGCCCTCATAGGGGCTGTGTCACTCTGTGCTGGAAAAAAAACAGTATTTTAATGGATTTTTTTCTTAATCTAAAATAAACAAGCAAACAAACATGAGCAACTCTTTAGAGCTAGGTAAAGTGCAGATGATCCTTACTAACACTTGGTCTTTATCAGCAATAACATTTTAGTCACTGTATGGTTCTGCTGACATAACTCAGTAATGATTTGCAGTTCCAGACCTGCTGCCTCATTAAGGAGGATAAATGTGCCTTTATCTTTACAAGCAAGAACTTCTGCAGGATTAGAGCTGCAGAGGTATAAAGAAGAAAGATTGTTGCTGGCCACCCTCTGCAGTGTATTAGAGAAACCTCCATTCAGTCCCAGAGCCAGGCCGTAATAGGCATTAAGATTAGAGGCATGAGGCATTGCCAAGGAAATCAGGAAAGCTGTCCAAGGCTGACAGATGCAGAAACGAGGAAACAAAAAGTAGACAAAGCTATTGGTAAGAGGCAGAGACAACATGAACTTTTTTTCCCAGCTTATGTCTGACTTAATAATTACATAATAATTAAGAATTACAGCATAATGTAAAAATAACAAAGATACTCTATTCAAAACACTCCTTTCGCATTTTAAAAATCTTAATTCCCACTGCCTGAGGACTACTAAACCCTCACTCTCAGATCAGATAATTAGCCACCTACACTACAGGGGAGCAAAACCCAGTTAGTGTTCTCCCCTGCAAGGAATTTCCTTTGGAAAATCTACAAAAAGGCAAACTTTCCTGCAAACCTGATCCTTGGCTAGGTGTGGCCAGACAGGAGAGTTCTGGTTTCAGCTTTTAAGCAGGGTTTTAGTTCAAAGCCTTGGGCATGGAGTGACAGAAGAATACAGCTCAAATAATTTCATCGTTCAGACTCAAATGATCTCATCACTTGGCATTCATGCAGAGTGCCCCCTCAAACCCAAAACAGCGATGTTGTCTCCAGCCTATGAGCAGGGATGAATAAAACAAAATGCAACCTAGTCTGGGCAAGATCTCACACAGCATCAGATGCAGAGATCAGCACAAGGCCAGCTGGCAGAGGGAGCTGCAGAGACCTTATCCCAAACATCCCTTGTGCAATCTGAAAAGATGAAAAACAGTTCCACTAAAAAAGAAAAACCACAACAAAACATTTTTCAAAAGCCTTGTTGACTTTCACTGCTTCTAGAATGCTAACATTCCACTGAAATAAAGCCATATGGTAAACGCTATGAGTTTTTTTTTTTTCAGATTACTCATAAAAAGGTTTGTGTGAAATGAAAATGCACTGATGCCTTTTTAATTGTCACTAAATTTTTTTCATTTTCTGTTACTGAACGAACTGGGCTGATGAAACTACAGTTTTCTCCCCTATGCACATTTAAAAAGCATTCAGTATTTCACTTTGGGAATTATCATTATTTTGTAAACTGAAAAATAGTAATCAGATGTCTCCAAAAATATTAGCTTTTCAAGCAATAAAACTGATACCCTTTTAATGGAATTGCTTTTAAATGCAAGATTGGAATATTTGTTTCACAAAACATTAAAAAGTATTTTTCAAAACCAAGAAGAAAATCTATGGATCCATCAAGACTCTGTGACACATTGGCTATGCAATTTGGTCTTTGAAAGCAGCAGGTACCTGTGGTGGAGGGGAATTTTCTTTGTTTTTCTCAAATAAAGCAGGCATGGAGAAAAACTTGCTGTTAATGAAATCAGTAGTTTTGACTTCAGTGACCTTAGAATTAGATCAACATCCTGCAGTTTTTAGAATCCCACCCTGTGTTCAGTGCAGTTTGTTCTTGAGAAGTTCTCCTTCTTCCTCGAGAAGCAGGACAGAGCATGACTCTGAGAGTTACTTCATTACAGGGATGTTTACTTTGGAAAAACAAAAATATTTACTACTTTTTTAAATCAACTTTTCTTGTAAAGTGTTGTTTATATTCCTATTTTAGGAATATATATTCTAATGCATAGTATTTTTATAACCCTAATATATTCCTATCAGTTGTATATTAGGATTAGGAAAATAGTTTTGTTATGAGAAATGGGGACTAAAAGATTTGCTTTGAATGAAAAAAAAAAAAAAGGCACAGCGAGGCAAATGCAGCCCTTCCTAGTTTAAAGAGTGCTGGATCTTAAAGCACAAGAATTCCTTGTCCAGTTGCGCAGCTATAGCAGCACCACTTCACCTTCCTGTGCCTGTTTTTCTCCCACCTTTGACTGCAAGGGGTCTGAAAGCAGGAACTGTCTGCTACCAGGAGCTTATATGATGTTCCACAGAAAAAAAAAAACGCCCACATTTATACCATTTTGTTTGACCAAATCACAATGATTTTGCAGATTTCTCTCAGTATTTCTTCTCAGAATCTCTCTGACTACAGCAGCAGACTTGCTCTGGCACAGCTAGAGAGAACAATCCCTTCAGCAGCCAAAGTGCTGCCCTAGTTTGCAGTGTCCATGAAACCATAATCTTACTTCATGGTTAGGTAAAGCTGTGTCCTACATATGCTCTTCTCTGGTTTCAGAACGGTGCTGTGGATGAATCGAATGGGTGAAGCTGACCTCTCAGCAAAGGTTCAGAAGATGATTTCTGCTACGGTCTGCTCACACCACCTCACTGCCTGTTAGCACCAGCTTGGAAGGTCAGCATGGCCAGCACTCAATGCCAGCAAAGTGCCCTTGCCTCTTAGTTATCTGTGCCATTTCCAAACTTTGGTGCCAGGCTTGTTCATGACACACTGAAGAAAGCATGGAGGACAGCTCAAAGACAGTATTTAACGGCCTGTGGTGGCTGCTGTAAAAATGACTGTTGTCTTCAAGGAAGTTTTCTGTTCAGATCGAGCATAACCCTGAACCAATTAATTGTGTATATCAGCTCTGCCAAGGGAGAAGAGTCAGTAGGGACAGAAATGCTGAACACTAGTGAAAACACTAAGGACCCTAGTAGGAGAAGGCACGGCTATGGTGAGAGGGGAAACTGAAAAACATACATCCCTTCATGAATAATCTGCAAGGGCACCAATGCCTCTAGTAGCACAAAGGTGAGAGAACAGACACATAACAGAACCAACACATGGACACTTGGGAACAAGAAAAAATTACTGTTTCTTTCATGTGTATATAAAATAGTCTAAGGAGCCCTCAGACTCTCTGTGCTTACACTCCTGACCTGGTGGTAGGAGCACAGTTATTTAAGATACATAGGATTTTCAGATTCCAAACAGTACTTCTATGCCAAAGTGATTTATAGGCCAGCTACTGTCAGAAGTGAAAATGCTGCTCATTAAAATACTGTCCTGTGCATCAGCAACAAAAGGAATACAACCATCTTGCAATAACTTCCCTAAGGCTGGAAAAAACACCCAAGCTAACTTGCTCTCTAAACTGTGGTAAACTCATTTTGAACACTCCATATTGATAGAAGGAAGCTTTAACACCCCTCAATTGAACTCAACACAAACTTGAGCAACACTGATCTTGCTCTTCAGCCAACAGTGACAAATAAGATATTTAAAGGTCCACATTGAAAACTCAGCCAAATTTAAAAGAATATTACTGTTCCACTCACTTCAGTAAGTTTTTGTCTGAAGATGGGAGTGGTTGTGGAAGCCCATTTTTGCCTGTTGAAGAGGGGTAAATTTTAGCACCTCCTGAAATTTAGGAAGCCATTTCCACCAGCACATTTAAAACTTCTCAAGCTCAGCTTTTACAGGAGCCTGTAAAGGGTAGCACATCTTTATGGTACTGTATAAACAAGAGACACATCCATTTTTCTGAACAACTCAGTAGATCTTATTTCAGCAGGGCTCAAAGCAACAGCAGAATGACAGCTGCCTTTGTTGTGAAAAAGCACTCCAAGAGAAAGATGCTATATTGGTATCAGACATGTTTGAGGTGCACAAGAACACCTGCTTCCTTCTCAGCAATCCAGCCCTTTCAGATTCTATTAGGATAAGCCCACTCTCCCCTCTAGAGCACAAGAGGCCTGTATTTGGAGGTGCAGTTTGTTGCAGGAGCAGACTGTAGGTAGATACCTTTCTCCCACTCTTGGGGTTTTGTTTGTTCTGCCAATTATAGCCTGGCATTTATTAGGTTTGAAAAACTATGTGTTTGTGGTGTAGGAATATCAGTTGCACAAGGAATTTCAAAACATACAAGCCTTTGACAGCTGAAATGAGCAGAGATGTACTTAATCCTCTAGGATTTCATTTGCTGAATTTAAAAGTTAGGAAGCTCTCATGTTTTGACCTTGCTTCTCAGCCCTTCAGGTTGCTGGCTGAGAGCAGCCTGGGCCCAGAGCCAGAGAGGAGAGCAGCATTTTTCCCAGCCCAGGCTGTAGCAGGCATTCCTTCCCACCCTCTCAGTATGCTATGGGATGCAATCTGGCAACACAGAGCTCAGGATCCCAGCACAGAGGAGAACTACTGGGACTGGATACTACAGGATAAACTCTTGCCCAGATGTGGGCATTTGTCCCAGGGATCCTTCATTGAATTTTCACCACTCGAGGAAGAACCTGAGACTGACACAAGGGCTTTATGCCATGGATGTAAAAACAAGAAAACATGTTTTCAGCTCATGGCCACCATGCAGCAGGACAAGAATGCAGCTGTGCTGGGTTCACTCTCCATGCTCTGCTCAACAGGGCTGAGGGAAAAGTGCTTTTTTACTTTTCCTTCAAGAATTTCACCAGTCCCGAGATAGGCTGTAGCTTCCCTCCGTTGTTTTCTCTCCTGAGCAGTCAGAAAGACAAGACAGTTAATATCCAGCCTGATTACTTGCCCTAACGAAATGTCAGCAGCAAATGCACAGGTTTCTAACTGCAGCTGGAATGCCTGCAGATGCCAGTGATCCCTCAGGCATCAGAGTCCACAGCCTTAAAAAGGTGCCGAAGGGAAAGCAAGGTCACAGTAGACCTCTGACCTTCATTTGCGGTAGTCGAGGAGCTTTAGGTCTCCCTCCCTTTGCTTTCCCCAACCCCGAACGCATTCCCTGCTCCCCCCTGGCCCTCTCTGGCAACGCAGCCTCTCGAGGGCTCTTCCACCTCATTCAAAACAAGTGCAAATGTGTGACTTGAGGCAGACCTGACTGCGACTCAACAAAGGCGAGGCAGAAACAGCGAGACGGCTCCTGCATCGAGACACGGCTCTGCCTCCCTCCCCGGCATTCCCGGGAGAGGCTGAAACGTGAATCTGCATTACAAAGCCCCGGCTCAGGGAACGAGTCCTGCTTCCCAGCGCAGAGCAGAGCCCGGGCCGGCCCGGGACCCGCAGCCCTGGCTGAAGGCGAGGAAGAAGTACAGACACCGGCTGACAGGATTCCAGGGGGAAAGGACACCTGAAAACCAGGAACAGAAAGACGGCAAAGAAAGGGGAGACCAACGAGCTAATTTAGTCAGGTTCCTTCCGCCCCCAGCTTAAAAAACTGAAGGTCTTAAAAGTGCTAAATCTGGCTTGCCCTTCCTGAAAGAGGGAAGGGCCTGAATTTTTTGCATGCAATTTTTTTCTTTTTCCCCCTGCTATAAGCCACACAACAAAAAAGCCTGCAGATATTTGGACAGCTAGAGGCTGCCAGTGCAACTGTACGACGCTGTTAGAAAGCAAGATGGAGGGGAAGGAAAAATACAAAGCAACGATTTCACCAAGGCAGCCAGAGCTGCTGGATTTTTCTTAGTTCTACCATCAGTCTTAAGAATACAAGTATTTGGCAAGTCCACCCTGCTCCTTGGTTGCTGCAAAACTGCTTTTGGCACAACTGGCAGATCAGAGCTTGATCAGGAAGAACACAGCAGGTCCCAGAAAGGGCTTGTTAACCTGCACTTACCTAGCTTGGCTCAAAGCAGTCCCCTGTAAAACCATGTTAAAATGGGACCACCAGCCATCATTTACCTCAACACCTGCACTATCCTGGACTCTCAGAGAAAATACTACAGTTAAAAGCTGTAACTTCCAATGTCTGCTCATTTATGTGTCTGAGAAATTCTCTAGTCATCTTCAGAGTTTCCGTGTTTAAGTCTGACCTAAAAAGGGAGGTGAGTTGCAGAGGTTTATTAAATCAACTGACCTTTTCCAAAGTAGAGGGAGACTATCTATAAAATCTCAAGACTCAAAACTAGGCACAAAAAACAAGCACTCATATTGGAATAAGCACACAATAAAACCTGAAGAAAAATTAATAAAAAGATTGTGACATAAGGCATTTAAAACAAATGTCAATGAAAAGCCTTTCTGCTTCATATGGGCTTGGTTTTTTTTGTTCTAGCTTTTGCTTGGAAGTGTTTTTACCTCATTCATGGTGGACTGTAAAGTAACCCACTCCTTCACAAACAAAAAGGTAATCTCTTTGGGCCTATTAATAATGTATTGCCTTTGGACTTCCCTTTTCTTTGTCCTCTCCTGCTACTAAAGAGCCATGTGTCAAATGTTTTAAGACACTGTTAAATCCTTACTGACAGTTCCTACTTCTCCCTTCCCAATGCCAGAAGAAGAACCCGTGCCACTGGTGGAGCTGCACCTTTCCAGGATCTAAGTAAAAAGGTCTTTGCCAAACATCTTGGAAACAAGGGGTAAATGCTGAGGGATTGCTCCAGCCAAGCAACATTCAACCACATCCTGAATTTCCCCAGTGCTCTGGAGAATAAACAGTGCACTGTGCTTCTGCCCACCTCTCCCCAAAGCAGATCGTGATGATTCTCTGGTATGAGAACCCTGGAATGGCCAGAAATCAAGAGCTCATAAAACATCTCTGTTTTGTACTTGCTGTTGTGCAGATATAAGGAAATTCCAGTAACTCTCCCCTGCCTAGTGCACCTGAGCTGAGCAGGTGGGAGCACTGTGGGGCTGGTGCTCCTTTCTGCTCTGGGCACATGCAGCAGGTCTACAGGCTGCCAGGAGGCAGGCACAGTTGCAGTGGAAACTAATATTTATACAAATAAATACATTAAATCTCCCATGCTCAAGTGTTTCTACAAAGGGAAACCTACTTGGGCAACTGCTCAAACAACTAAGGATTATAGTAAAAATATTCCTGTAATGTCAGGGCTTTCATTCACATTCCCCCTATGACAGCTTAATTAACAGTTTAGTTACCCAGGCCAGGTTGTTATAGTCTCTTCACAAGTACCACATCAGGACTGAGCCATGTATGTGACTTCTGGACATAGGATTTTGCAAGCAAATGGGGCTGCCAGAACTGTTTTAAAATTCTCCCCTCCTCTCCCATTAATCCCCTCTACAACTCCTTTTCCCCTTCTAAATTTCACAGTCTTAGCCATTCATCAGCAGGCAGAAAGTTGCTCAGTAAATTATTCTCAGCTCAAAACACTGAGCTTTCAAATGTGACCCAACTTCACACCAGATCTGAACTCCCCTCGAGTTTATCAGAGGTCAGGGCAGTGCCAGGCAAAGAGGGGAAGAAAAAGGTTTAACCCCACATTCCTGGCTGTGAATTCTCTTCCCCTTCTTCCCTCCAGCCCCCAGCACTCACCCTGAAAAGATCTCTGTATTTCAGTAGCAGAATAGAATAATGAGAAGTTGAACAGTGATGAGAACTAAGCTGTGCTCTGTAAAAACCCTGTCTGGCCCTTCTTACTCCTGTGAACAGGAACACAAGGTGACAAAACACAAACATTGGGCAGCTATGTTCACAAACTATATTGCATAGTTAAGTCATCTCATACACAAGCAAAGCGATAGTAAACAAGTTAAGTTCATATAAGAGAAAGGTTTTACCTCCTCAGGGAGCTACTTTTTTTTGCTCTCATTATGAAATAGCATAATTATCTGTTCGCTTCTTTTTGCTTTTATTTCAGATTTTTAAATACTTCCATATATAATTCAAGAAATTCTGTTAAGAAATGGCAAATTCATTTCTAGAGCTGAGAGTAGCAGGTGGCTGTGTTGAGATGTGCACACTTCTGAGATACGCAAAGTTTACTTTTAAGATGTGAGGTTTCAAACTCAGGAAAACAACAGGAAGCAGTTACCTACAGCGAGCTGAAGCCTGGGGGGTGAGCAGCGACCAACTGCATGGTGAAGTTTGAGTTTCTAAATTTAAAGATTCACTTTTTGGACCAAGTTAATACTTTCTGTACTTTTCCAAAAGACATAACAATGGAGACCATGTGCAGCGCTTACACTTGAGAGCATTTAGCTCTTTGACATCTAATTATAACTTATTTGTTGCTGTTCCTGTTTACAGCATTACTTTCTCTTCACATGATTTAAACAGACTGCACGGGTGAGTGGAGAAATGCAGATCTAAGCCATGTCTTTGACTACCACTGTCTTCTTCCATAGCACTGCACAAGCCACATCCTTTTATGTCTCTATGTAATTTGGCAAATGTGTAGGGCTTGGGCCACAGCTTAACATTTATACAGTACCCAGCAAGATACAACTCCCCACCAACCTAAGAAATACACTCCTCAAAAATTCAGCATATATATCACTGCCTTACAATAAAGATCTAAAAATGCTGCAAATCCTGAGGCAGCTTGGTAAATGCTGGTTAGCCAAGGGAGGCAAGCACTGGAGGACTCCTGAGCAACTCATGTTTTTCTCTCATTTAGACCCTGCTCCCTGGCCCAAGGCCACACAAGATGGTTCCCAGTGCCTAACAGATTTCTTCCCTTCTCCCTTTCTGTGGGTACTATGAAGTCACACTTGCTAAAGATAAATCTCTTATTTAGCCTAATAAACACATTTCTCAGACACATCTTCTCTCTTTGCCATGTACCAGACCTCACCACTTTGCAAGGTTATCTTTTCCCAAAATTTTACATGTCCACAGACAGGCTAAATCCAGCTCTTTCATTAAATGTCCACGTGGTGCCTCAAGTAAATCCCAGCTGGACATCACCTGGCACTACACCATTCCATTCTGCTTATTTATTTATAACTTCGATAGATAAAACTGATTTTCTCAGAATTCCACAATACATTGGCACAGGTTGCCCAAAGAGGCTGTAGATGCCCCATCCCTGGAAACACTCAAGGACAGGTTGGACGGGGTTCTGAGCAACCAAATCTAGTTGAAGATGTTCCCGTTTATTGCAGGAAGTTGGACGATCTTAAATGTCCCTTCCAACCCAAACTATTCTGATACAACTTAAGAAGCACAGGGATACCTCACTTTTTTTTTTGTTCAGATGCAGTGGGGGAATTGCAGAGGGAAGCATACCCTCCATCACCACGTTCTAAGGCACGTATTAAGGGATTTATAGTAGCATTTCTCCGAGAACACAACACTGACTGCATTTCAACAAGGACAAAAATTCCCTACACAAATTTAGCTGTAGCTTTTCATCCCAGTATCTCCATTGCTGTTCTTCCAGCTAATGGCACACTGAACAGATTCAAACATCAGATTATGTGACCATTTTGAATGCTGGCTCACATATGTTAAGGAACTGAGATGAAGCTCAAGGATATTCTGTTTTGGTGCAAGAACTGTGATAGGACCTGCACCAAGGGAGGTTTAGATTGGATATTAGGAAAAAGTTATTCACTAGAAGGATTATCAAGAACTGGAACAGGCTGTCCAGGGAGGTGGTAAAGTCACCATCCCTGGATGTATTTAAAAAACATGTATACCTGGTAATCAGGGACCTGGTTTAGTGGTCGGCTTGGCAGTGTTAGTTTAACTGTTGGACTCTGTATTTTCCAACCTAAATGTTTCTATGATTTTATAATATGTTTAGGAGCAAAAAGTTATCTATCAGGGAAAAGAAAGCACAGAAGTCCTTTTAATCCCATCACTGCACCCTGTTTCAGACTTCCTACAGAAAATTGGACCTTTCTTCAAGATACTGATGGGTCATTTCCTCTGCATTGGCAATTGGGACAACTCTTCAAACCTAAGGAAAGAAACAGGTAAGGCAATATCCTTCTTAAATAGGAAATAAAGGAGCTAAATTATTTGCTAAAGATAGCAATTATATCAATTCTAGCCAGCAGGTGCTGCTCTGGCAATAGGAAGGGAAGTTAAGAGTTACAAAAGCTACTTAAAACAACGTGCCACATGAAGACAAAGAAAAACCACATGGATGCGTAAAAATGAACAATTAAACTACAGCTGTTACCTGGAGAACTGTAAGTACTGTAAGTATTTCACCCCTGCTGTAACTGATGCTGTAAGCCACAGTCACATTCTCTGCTGTATCATTACAACTTCACTGGCTAATTACACAAAGAGCATCCTAATAACAAGTTGACTTCAAACCATTGTTACTCCTCCTTCTCCCATTCTCTGACATTTGACACTAAAATTGTTGCAAGGACATTAGAAATGCCAGCAACTAAATAATAAAATAGTGGGGGAAGGAAGGAGACACATACTTCTGTAATCTTTCCTCTTTCTCAACCACTTCCAGTCCAGAGGGCAAGCATAAGGGGCTTTCTATTCATGGAATATTTATGGACCTGGAGACCCGAGGGCTCTGAAAAGAAGGAAGATTCATCCATAATACAATGATGGGATTTGCCTTATGAAAGGACAAATTTACTGCACTGGAAAACTGAACTAAGAGGCAGAAAACCCATTAGAAACAAAGAACAAAAGAAGATGGCTGACAAATGTTGGCTATGAAAAAATGTAACAGGTAACCAGCATTCACTGTAACAGAGTAATGACATTTCCTGTTACAACTTACTAGCTGAGAAATTATCAAGCTTATTAAATGAACCTTTCTCCACTAGCAGCTGATTGAAAAGTTCCATCCTCTCTTAATTACAAGAACATTAGGAGAAACTAAAAGATAATCAGAAGTAGTTTATACAATGGAAGAACTGTCAACTCTTCAACATCACACACTAAGCACAATAGATCAAGCAGCAGGCATTGTTCACTACCTCCAGGTAACAAATCATACAGGACCTGATCCACTGACTGCCAAAACCAAAGTAAATGTCTTCATATCATCCTTTTGTCTTCCTGAGCTTTCCGTGGCCATGTCTTCATTCCTGTGCTTTTTATCAAGGTATTCAAAGAGCCTCTTATGTAATTCCACAGTCTTATAATGAAAAGGAATACAAGGAATATTTTTTTTTAACCTCAGCAAATATGAAAATTGTACTTTTCACACAGAACAGGGGGTTTTTCAGATGACAGAAGCAGAAGTGTGTATTATGGATCAACTGTAAAGCCAGCCTATATAAAGAACAGACGTGATGGTAGCATGACTTCCTTCAGCAGTCACAAGAAGAGAAACAGGAAAGAAAAACCTACGGACAATTCCTTCAGATGGCCAGCTCCTTTCATCTGTTGTCTGTGGATGTCCAAAAGGAAGGGAGTAAAGATGTACAGCCACAAAAACCCCTACATGACTGTAACATATGCATAAGACTCTTTGCTGTATGAATGCAACCTGATGCCCTTCAATATTGCTTTAAAGCAACCATTATAATACCACGTAACTTTTCCCAAGTACATCCAGTGTCTTCAACTTGTCCACCAACCACTTTAAGGGGAAGGTTTCTAGAAAACTTATGTAAAGAAACAGCTGTGCTATTTCACCTTTTTCCAATTTCTGCAATTGCTATTTCCTTAAGCAATTGCTAATGGACATAATGGCTTTTTAATTTTTTTTAAACGATATGGAAGCTCCTCTGTAGTATTCTCAACCCCACTCCTCTGTGGCTGTCACAGATGCCTTCAGAAGTTGGCTATGACATACAACACGAGTTCACAAAGCAAATGCTGAAACACGACTTGAAACAGCAGTTGTGGTGATGTTTTTAAGAGATCAATCATTGCAGATGGAATGGAAAACTGCTGAGTCCCCAGTTGCTTCTTCCTTCAGAGGCTTTTTGAGTCCCTGGTTCTGTGGAAGCTGCAGAGCAAGCCGGATGGGCTGCTCCGCTGTGGTTCATGCAGCAAGAGATGTAACAGCCTTGTGCTGAATTCCACATCACTTTACTAGAAGACATGGAAGGACAGAGTTCATAAAAACACCCTGTTACCAGGCCTGAGAAGAGGAAGCAGACAGGGTGGGTTCTTTTTCTGATTTGTTCCAGCTTTTTTTTTCTTCCCCAACTCTGAAGAAGCACTGAGAAAATGAAGGCAACATCATCATTTCACCTTTCTCTGAGAAATAAAATTAGAGCATGCCCTTCAATTCTCTTTGAAAAGCATCTGAGTTCAATAAACTCTTTTATCAGGATTAGAGGTGAAGCTGAAAGCAAATGGTCTGTTTTAACTGATAAAAAAAATATGGAATGCATTTTTCAACCTCCCCACCCCCTGGGCTGAGACTTTCATGCATATTTGACATGTTTTCCATCCAGACAGCAATACAGCATTTCTACCCATTTTATTTTTTCACTTTCAAGTGACTCCAGTGCACAGTGTTTCTTCCTGAGAGCCAATTTATTTTTTAATTGTATCTGAGTACTCTGGGATTTTTATCTTGACTTCAAATATTTTAATTAATTTCTTAAAAAAGCAAGGTATATGTTATGAACAAAAGCTGTTTGAGGTAAACTAGAAAGTGCTTATGGGGTTAGTATTTACTATTTATTATTTTCATTATTATTACAGTAGAACCCAGAGGGTTTTAAGCAAGATTGGTCATTCTACCACGCTAGGACACACACAGAACAGAAAGGCTGTTCCTGGCCCAAGGCACATACAATACTTATTACAATGCTTATTAAAAAAAACCCAACAACAACAGCAAACCAAACAGGCTGAGAGAGAACATACATGCTAGTAAGAAAAACATGAGAAAAGAGTAAAGTGGCTTGCCCAGTGCCATGAGACAAGTCAGGAAAAGAGAGCTGGAACAAGATGTAATGTGCAACACTGTAAATATATGCTGTGATTTCAAACAATCTTCACTGAAGTCCTAGTGATAACCCTGGTGATGCAGTAGGAAGAGTTCCCCTGAATAAATTTATAACGCAACAAAGAAAACTTTTTAGTACTTTTATAATCTACAGATCAACTGTAGTAGAGTTCTGCATTTAATCAATAGGGTCCTACTGAATTTTGTTTTAAAAATTCTTTAGAAAAAAAATCAGGCAATTTAGGCTCAAAAGAATTCCCTGACCTAAGGGAAGTGAATGCTGATTTACAGGTACTATCTGACTTCTCCATTTATTGGTTATAAAAAACGTCATATTTTTATTTTCTTTTTAGAAGTTAGAATGTTTGGGTCATGCTTGCAGTGATTGCTTTTGGTTTGTAATGAAGTGCAAGGTTAAGTTACAACATATGTGTGGCAATCATAGCAAACGCTGATCTAAGTGCAAAGAAAGCAATGGCAATAAATGCTTAAAAAGGGCAAAGAAGGGAGAAAATGCTTGTTAGACCGTCCACTCTGATGTTTGTAGTCAAAATGTCTTCTCTTTTGCTAGATCATATTAATTTTAAATAAAGTCAAGCAATGCTCTTAGTTTCAACAGAAGAACGTCATCACTATCTTTTGGTATCTTCCCTAAATACTCTACATTTTTCTATAATACTTTTGGCAGGAATTGAAAGAAACATAGCAAATATAATGATTTCTTAATCAAGACCCATTTAATCTTAACCAAGATTGGGGGTCTATGTGTGTAAATGGCTTGTAAGGTCTATAAAAACACCAGGTACCTTGCTTTCACCAGAAACCATGTGTGTCAGTCAGTAGGTAGGGCTGGCAACCATCAACCCAACTGGTACATGATGGTATTTGGTAGCTCATTCTCTCCCTGGAACAGGGCTACCTGGCAGTCCTAAAAAGCACATATCTCTTCTCCACCTCTGCAGCTACTCTTCTCACCCTCCATCACTACAGCAGAGCGGAACAACACTTAAAAATCCATGTGGAAAAAACAGACTGCTACATTTAAACACAAATTCAAGGGCAACTGGAATTAGTGTGTTAACCCTCCCCCTCTACCAAACTTAAGAAACTCTGAGTGAAAATGAAACTCTTACTGAGAGTGAAGATTCCTACAGTCTTTCAGGTGAAACAGTAATCTAGGAACTATATTCTAAAGTGTGAAAGTTGGAAAACAGATTAAATAACTTGCAAATGTATTCCACAACCATTTCAAAGTCTCATTTTCATAATAATACATCTGGGGAGCTCACAGGGCCACCAAATTGTACACTAAGATAACACAACATAAATAATACCAACCCCAGCAACTGACAATTCTCTGTTTCATTTTTACCTCCAGGTGAACATATATATATATATATATATATATATATAAAAGTTTAAGCCACATACAGGCTAGCCTCCATAGATTATATAAAATTTCAAGACAGCTTACTGCCAATACCTGGCTTCTGAACACTGAGGCTTGGGCAGAAAACAGTCTGTACCCTGCAAACAGGCAAATGCAGTGAAACAGTTTTAGAAAGATGATAAATCATGCACAGATCTCAATGTAGCTCTGGTTCACATCAATTCTACCTTTGTTTTTCTCGCATCTTGCATCCATCCCTTTGCTCCATCTTTTTCCCTGAAGGATTTTAGATTCTGGTGTTAGTGACTTTTCAAGGGAAATACAGCAGATGCAGACAGCTAGCAAACAGCTCAAGTGCTGTATTCTGGTCTAAGTTTTCTCTTTGCCCATCCACTTAGCACTGTTGCCCTTTCCTATTGCAGTAATCAGCAAACCTACTGTCACAAGCAAACGCTACTTTCACATACAGCCTGACACCCTCTCCCCCCTGGAAGGGAACACAGAACCCTGTAAATTATTTGCTTTTTCACATCTTGCTACCTTACAGTTAAAGGTTTAGCATGTTCACAAGGAGACCTGTACTAGCAGCTTTCAGAAATTACTCCATTAAAGAAATGTGCAACGGGAACCAAAGGAAGACTGTCACAGGAATAAAGGGATACCTTAGGCATTGTGGGGCCTTTCACCTCATTAACAAAGTTAAAGAAACTCAAGCTAATATATTCCATACTAAACTTGCCCCACGTTTGATATAAATGCATAGGGTTTGTAAAATGGCATCTAATCATATTCTACACCTATTGCACATTTTAATCTACATAAAGTATATGTACGCCTTGCTTTCCATCACTAGCATTGCAGCAGCACTTAGTATGTTGCCATTTGCAGAGGAATTCATTATGGGAAACAAAAGGCCTTTCTCTGCAAAGAAATCTGTCTTATGATTGCAGAAGTGGGTCCCTCTCCCCTTCTTTTGCTGGGAAAGGGACTCCTTCCAGCTTTTGTTTGTTTTTAATCTGGAATTATTCTCTCAAAAAAACAACTATTACAAATTGCCAACTGTCACAGACTCAAGAGAAGGGCAGACTGCACCCAGCTGCCTAGAGGGAGAGGGGAGCTGGTCACATACAGTTTGGGTGCTTTTAGCTCCATGATCTCTTTCTGCAAAGTGTTACCACTAATCTTTTTTATTCCACACATACATACACTCTCCCAACCAGGACACAGGTCAGATAATTGCAATCCAATCAGGGTTTTGATTTTCTTTTAAATCACTGCCACATCCAAATGCTGGAGTTCAGCTCCTCAGGGAGACAGAGGGAAGGGCTCAGCATATTGTGGCCACGAAGAGGGGTGTGCTGAAGGACCCTGATGGCTAAGTCCTCCTTCTTACCAGACAGCTCTGGCCAAAATCCTCAAATGGAAGCTTAGATGCACACATCCAATCCCTACCTCTACCTTCTTTTTTGCTCTTTAAAATAGGGCTCTTTGAAATTCCCACTTCACTATCCTGTGAGTAACCAAACCAGTGAGGCTGACATCTGAAGAGGAAGATGATTCACCCAAAGGGGTAAAAAAATTGGTGTATTTTTTCCCATGTCCTGGGATGATCCTCAAGACAAAAATATCTTTTAGGGCTTTGACAGGTAGTGTGATGCTTCAGTGTTCCAGTTCCAATACTTTTTTTTTCTTTTTTCTCTTTTACTTCAAATGTAATCTTAGGACTTTTTAAAATGCAGATCTCAAAACCAACTCATTCCTAGCTGCAGTGAGGAATGATGAAATCTCCTGCCTCTAGCAGCACACACCATATTAACAAAGATCCAAACTCATTACTGCCTGAGTTCTTTGAAGGTATCTTCATGGCTGTCTGGCCTCTTCTACAGCCTGAAATGGCACTTAAGACTAGGTATAAACTCAGATTGATCCAGTAAGTTTTCAGGCAGAAAATTCTCAAGAAAATTATGATGCACAGTGTAAAACAAAGATCTGTGAACAGAAAAAAAGTAATGATTTTACTGTTCTCTAGCTTTTGGAGTATTTTCAACTGTATTTTATTTGAATTTCTCTCTCTCCACACCAATTCCTTTTATTTCTACATATAAACATAAACGTGTGTGTGTACATTTGCCCAATAACATGCTAAATTTTGGAATATAATCTGGAACACAGCAAGCTAGCTGGCTTCTGCAGGAATAGAAATATTTCAAGCTAATACATCAGAGGCTTTAAGGATTTTTCAGAAGCTTCTGTATTTGTATCACTTTGGCTCTAAATTTGCAAATGGATCTATGCAGCTAGGACCTAAAACTGCACCTCACAGCCTGTGTTAGCACAGAGATCTTGAGATACGATGACTTGAAGATCATGAATTGTGCCAGCTCCTTGGAGTCTCTACTTGAAACACAACTTAAGTGTAGGGGAACACAGGGACAGACCCAGAGCTGTTAACACTGGAAAATCATTGTCAGCAAGAGCAGAATTAGATCACTTCCCCATTTATGTCAAGTATTTACAGTGTCTATTTTCAGGAAGGATGTTGGCCATGTTCGGACAACAAAACCTATTTTCCCTAAAGCTCTATAACATGTTTAAGCATAACACAGGGAGTGCTGCTGCCTAATGAAGCTGAGGACCATACCATACCCCCATGGAGTGCATCAAGGGGTTAAGTCTCCCAGCAAAGCACCAAAAAAAATGATTGAAATTCAAGAAAAGGTTAAGATCAAGAGTTCTTCTAAAAGTGCATATCATGAAAACTGTGACTTAAAAAAGATAATGAGTTTAAAAAGGAATGTGAAATCGGGGTCATTCCTTGAGGGCAGTTTCTGGTTTCTGTTGTCCAGTCCTTAATCTTTCAGTACAATTTAAACATTTCGGCTGGCTGCTTAACAGACTCTGATGAACAACATTATCAGCTAAAGATCTTTGTCTTATTATGCACTTAGAGATTAAGTCAGCAGAAACAGAGAACTTCAAGAAAGAAAAAGCATTTATGAGCTTATTTAAGATATCACTTAACCAGAAAACTTTTTTTTACCCAATATCCATGGAAGCTTTTGCTACTTATCTTCCATTTATCAGTCATCTTTCTCCAGGCAAACCTACTAGAATCAGATTATTTTTCTCTCCCTTTTGACTCAAGACACTGGCTCCTGAGTGCTCACCTCAACCCTGAGAGCACCACCTGGTTGAAGCTCAGAACTCAGAACTACCTATGAGTATTTTGTGTTTCATGTGTTGATGTTAAAGACAAATAGAGAGTTTAACCAAATTTGCACCAGTTTCATTCACTTCAAATTTAAAAGCTCACCACTCAAACCAAGAGCAGGGGAAAAAAGTTACCACTACTGCAATGAAGAGTACACAGAGAGGACTGCAAAAACTAGCCCAAAGCCCAAGAGGTCTAACAGGCCCTGACTTCCAGGCCTCATGTGAACATGGCATGAAACTACATGTGGAGTCTTACTCAGTTCCTAAAACTCAGGTTCACACTGTTAATTTCTCTGGACCCTCTCCAACAGCTCTATGCCTTTCCTGTGATGAGGGCTCCAGAGCTGTACACAGTACTCTGATAACATCCATCTGTGGTGGTCCATTTTTACATTCATAAATTTCACAGCAGATTGCAGGCTTTTAGAAAGCTCTCTCAACTTCAACCTCCTTAAGAGAGAAAAGTTTAATGTATACTCTGAAAACCAGTAAAGCTGCAGCACGTGAAGTTGTTTTGCATCTGTGTGGCCAAACCAGAAAGGAGCAGCTGTGACCCCCAGAAGCCTTGTGCAGAGAAGCTGACACTCCAACCCCTCTGCCATGGGCAGGGACACCTTCCACTAGACCAGGTTGCTCCAAGACCCATCCATCCTGCCCTTATATCACTTTCAAGGAGGGGGAATCTATAATTTCTTTGGGCAACCTGTGCTGGTGTCTCATCACCCTCACAGAAAAGAAATGGTGCATGCCTAAGCTCAGCCACCAAAACAGATTATCTGATCAAGAAGAATGGAACAAATATACAAAATCTATTAGTTGGTGGCTGTGGAGTATCACAGGTCTATTAGCAATTGACTGATCAGCCTGTCAGGTGAGAGTCAGACTTTCTCAAATCTCATTTTCAATGAACTGTTAAAAGTCAATACCACACAGAGCAAAAATTCAATTCATGGTAACAGGGAAAAAAATAGCTAATTATTATTTTACAGCACCACTGAACCTTCTAGGTCTCCTTTAACAAAGGATTAGGCATTATATTAGATATAGATTACCAACAAAAATAATCTAATAAATAAAAAAATGAAGGCTCCTAAAAAACAATCCTACGTGCCAAAATTCACAGAATTTTAAATACTAAACTACAAACAAACAGATCTCATGTTGCAGAATCTCTACAGAAGCCCAAAAAGACTGCAAAGTCAGCAGAAAATATACCTTATTTTAACAAGTTTTTTGACAATTTATCATCTTAAAATTGTGGCATATCAACTGTGGAACAAAACAATCATTGTTATTTCAGTGCTTTAAATGTAAAATAAACCCAAGTATTTAGAAGCTATGCACACACAAGGAAGTAAAAATTCAATAACTACAACTGCCTGAGAGGAAATGTTTCAAATGAAACACTAAGAAATAAGAAAGTATTCACAAGGGTTTAGACAAGAAATCAGGGCTGTAGAGAAAAATCTGCCTATGCTGTGAATAAGCATCCTTCAGCACAGCTCCCAAGGTTAGCAATCCCCAAGATACACCACAGGATTGGGATGATGTTCATCAGCTCCTTTACATTAACACACTGCTAGAAACAAGCCTCCAGTTTTCCCTGCTGTGCTAATGACAGTGCCACGTGCAGTGGCAGGTCCAGCTCGGGAGCCTTTGGGTACGTGGCAATGAGGTGAACAACAGAACAGCCAGAGGGTGTATCCATTTCAAATTGCATGGGCATTTGAGTAAGGCAAAAAAGGGGCATCATTTCCAGGAATGAGAGCCATCTATCCCAGCGCTGCCATCACAAAGGTAGATTAAACAGAGGCCGGACAGGTAACAAAAAATACATCTCAACTAAGCCAAGAGCCTTAAACACACATCACTGGGATCACAGGTTCTGTTTTGCTATGGTGACTGTGCAGCTGAAAAAGGCAAAGCACATTTTAAATGCTGTTGATCTTCTGTGAAGATTGATGACAGCAGCAAAGAGCCCATCCAGAGAGATGGACAGTTTGTGCTTGGCTTGTGTGCACTGTGGCACTCTTCACTCTTGCAGAGCCAAATGCTCCTGCTGCATTGCATTAACTCCTGTTGTATTGTTTTTGAATGAACAGCCATGTTTATGGTCTTGGGACATAATTCTACAGCCACTGAAAACACTGGGTAGAAAATGAGAAAAAACAAATTCAGATTTCGTCCATGCTTCATCATCATACTTTGGTCATTCTCAGCTGCGTTGAGACAGACGTTGCACCTCATGTAATAATCAAAGTGATGTGGATTAGAGAAAAATCTATTTAAATCAGCTCCTTTCAGCAATATTGTTCTAAAGTCTGATCCCCAAACACAAGATATTGGTGATATGGCACAGGATACAAACAAACTACAGGAAGAAACTACTTAAGTCAGTTGAATGTACTATTGCTTGGCCTGACAAAGTGAAATATAAACTGGAAAGTAAAGGTTATGGGTAACAGCTTAATTCTGACTGTGGACACCTCAGTGTGAGCTGTAGTATCTATTCATGCTGGTAGATAAGATGCAGGGCCTTTGTGCCAGGCAACATCAGGCACTACCAATACCAAAAATAAGGTACTACAGAACGACAGCTCAGCTTTGGACCAAGCAGCTGGGATCGTGGTGGCTGCAGTGCAGAAGTTGCAGCAGCCTTTGTCAGGGACCATAGCATTTTACCTCACCCTACTCACCTGAAAGGCTGTGGGTGGAAAGAGTAGAAAAAAGGAGAAAGGATATTGAATACCAGTCCAGAAATTGCGTATTTTGCAACTTTTACTGTCTCACCTTTGACACAGTAAAAAGTGCTTATCATTAGCATGCTAAAGACTAACACACACCATAACTGAACTACCTCATCCTAGCTGAAAGCAATGTGAAAACATATAATTAGACAGAAAAAGTAAGTGAATGAAGAAATGAATCCAGTATTAATTACAGGTAGTGCCCTAGGTTCAGCAGAGTAAGGTGGGCAATGCATATTTTTTAAAATGCCACCTGCATTCAACAGAAAAGTCATGGAGCCTAAAATCTCCCTGGCTTTGTAAACTCAATTCAAGGTGTCAGGTCTGGATGACTTCTTCCTGATGTCATAGAAACACTAAGAGATGTTTGGAGATCTGGCTAGGCAGGGTTTTTTTCTGAGAAAAATTCAATGAGAAACAAATTAAAACAAATACTCATTCTCTAAGTTGAAGGTAAGTTCTCAGTCTGAGAACTCTCTAATCTACATAGTAGCCTGGTCATCCTTTGTCTAAGCAAAGGCCTGCAGAAATCTGGTCAAGGTTGGGGGAAGTCCATGATGACACATTTGAGAGGTTTAAAGTCCTTCAGCTGCTCAGAATTTCATTGCCTCATCTTCTGACACCACTCCTTCCTGAGACTGAGGTTGCATAGGATCATACACATTCCTGTCTCACAGACACACCTTCCTCTGTGGACGGGAAATACAGTCATGGAAAGAATCAAAACTTGCAGACAGCAGAACTTTACAGTGAGACAGACAGGGCTATGACCAAATGTAAATAAAAAGAACAAATGATAAAACACAGGGAGAAAGGTCTTCAGTCTGGGATGACTCTGGCAAATGCTGAAAGGGAAGGTCAGTCACCAGAAGTTCATTACTTAATTTGAAAACAGAAAACATAGGATAAAAAACAAATCTTTGTTTTTAAGATCCAAAAAGTCCAATCCTGTAGGTTGTCTGCAGCTGTACAAATCTACTTAAGCTTCTAAGACCAAGAAGCTGAGCAAGAATCTGAAATTGCAGCACCAGGATTCCAGCGGCAAGAAGATCAGGAACAGAGTCCTTTCAGTGTTTGCTGGCAATTGCCCATCTCCCTCCCACAAAACACCCAGTTTAAATCACACAGTGCTTAACGTTGCTGGATAAATAGTTTTTTGCTGTTGCTGTTTAAAGACAGGGATGTGGCAATTAAGGTAGCAAATAAGCTATTCAGTCTGAAATCAGCAATGCCATTTCCCTTCTGTGAAATGCTATTTCTTCAGAACACACACACAGTGTTGAAAAAAATAAACAAAAAAAAAAGCCCCCCAAAACCAAAACACACAACCAGAAAATCCCACCAAAATAAACAAAACAAGCACAAATTCTGCTGCCCACTCTTGCCAACATCTACTTCACCCTCTTTTCCACCTCCAAACACTTAACAAGCAGGGAGCCCTTGCATTCCCACCTGCATGAGAACAGAGAAGACAGACTAAAATACAGGCAAAAGTACCAAGCTGCTTATAATGATGAGTAACATGAATCCTGGCTGCACCCAAGGAAAAGGAAGTGCAGCTGCTGAAGCCAGGGGATAGTGACCCAACAAAACCAGGGCGGGGAGCTGGGATTTAAATAAATTTGTTTCCTCCCAGCTCTCGAAGAAGCTCCAACTTCTATTTCACAGCCCAGTGTCTATGTGTGGCTAACAGAGTTGTTTCTCTCCTCTCAGAAGAGTGGAAACTTTTCAGATCTAAGGCAAAAAGCAAGTCCCGGGGTGGGAATTGGTCTGTGGGACCATTAAGCTCCTCCTGGGTGTGATGAGGTGTCTGATCAACCACTGCAGCTTCTGCTGGTCAGGTCTGTGCTTGTTCATGGCCTTGCCAAAAACCCTTTCCCTCCCTTGGTGTTGCCAGTGCAGTGACAAAATTAAACCAGAGTTGGATTAACCTGATCCTGAGTAAGTGCTGAAGGTTTGGGTTTGTAAATACAAGCACCAGGTCAGAAATAAAAGTTGGTGCCATTGGAGAATTACCCCTGCTCTGCTCAAGCTCAAGAGAAAGCAAATGCTTCAAAACCTTTAGAGTAAGGCACACATTTCAGTGATTTTTCATCACTTTAAAACACCTTGTTTAAGGTTAAAAGCTTTCTACTTACAGTAGATAATTAGCAATTAAAATAAATAACTTGTGTTCCTTTCTCAACATGTATTCTCATGCCTTCTGTTAAGGGTACTCATGACAACTTTTTGTTGTTTAAAAAAAAAAGACAAACTGCTTTTGTTTTGGTGATTATTCATGAAACAGAAGAGACATGGACTACCTAAACTTTGGCTCAGATACTGAAGGAGCTCTACTTCGTGCCTCTCAGCATGAGAAGCAAGACAAATTTAAAATGCCCTAGTTACTCCCAGTTTCCTACTCCGCACAGACAAGCCTTAAATGGAATAACTCATCCCATTTAAAACCACTGAGCTTTAAGCACAACGCAGCACAAGCACATTGCTTAGATCGGGATCCCAGTAACTGGGCCTCCTCCACATCTGGAGAGAATTCCACTAACATCCTCTTCCCCCACCATGCTGCAAGCCTGGGAACATGTACAGGGAACTAGACTGGCCAGGCTGGGACACCCACAAAGCTTATTTGGAGACAAATTGAACCAGACCATACCAATTCCACACACCTTTCATTTTATGCTCAAAAAATGGTAATTTTAAGATGTTTACTGCATTTGTTTTGAAATGCTTATTTTCAAAAGAGAGACTTCTTCCCCCAGGGAAGAATTTTCCAACAATCTGGTATTTTTTACTGATCACTGCATGTTTTCAGAGTCCACTGCCATTGTTTATTTCCACTAAAATTATTACCAGGCCCACAGATATGATAGCTGGATGTTTTTGCAGTATGTTTTTCCACATTTTTGTGGGCTGTTTTTCAATCTTCTGGCTCTGAACATTCTTTGTACTGTCACAAATCAAGCTGATCACAGTATCTCCTGTTCCCAGCAAAAGGACAACCCAGTTCCTGTAGAAATCAATAGGAGCTTTGCCATTCATGGCAATGCAAGTGGAATCACACACTCAACTTCTGTAACAAAAGTAAATAAACATTCTCATTTTCATGTCTGAATTGGTAATGCTGGAATAAGAAATAGCTTTTTTCTCCTTCTAATAATAATAAAAAAATCTTAAAGTAATTGCAATTCACCTGCTGCCTGAAGGAAGAAAAACAAATCCAATGAAGCTTTTTATTTCATTTGCTGCTTGCACAAAGGATGGATGATCCATTTGCATCTTTGTACTCTGTTTAAGAAAGGAACCCAACTCTGGCAGAACAGCCATGAAATTCCTCTATTTATTGAAGACATTATTGCTCTACATGTTACCTATGTAACACAGAAGCTTCCTCCACACTTTCCAGGCTGCACACTGCCTTTTCCCAGGAGCATTAAAAGCATATTTCAGTGGGGTGAGTTTATAACCCTAAATAGCAAATCTTACTGTCAATTTTTTACTTTAACAGTCTCAGCATTGCCCTGGGTAGAAGAGGTATCTTTGATCAGAAATCCAAAGCTTAATGGTGATGTTAAGGGCAAAGGAAGCTGCTTAATATGGTCAGTCTTTCCTTTCATCAGCACTTCCACAGATCTTGTTTGCACCAGACCCTGGTCTTTCTAGTTGCTGAAGGCTAAATGCACTAATTATGTATTGAAATAGAAGCTGGCTTTTTTTTTTTTTTTCACTCAGGTAGGACCCTGGCTCCAGATATCAAGTACTAAGACTGCTTCACTGACTTGTGGATTTGTTTGCTTCAAACAAGAAATGCAGCTTGCAAATAGCATTTTATTTCTATTAGCATAGAACAGTCAAAAGCAGTAGAGTTAGACAGTATCTCTTCAGATAATGATAAAAACGTCTTCCTCCTTAACAATAAAAAAAAGACAAATAAAAAAAAGAGCCTCAGATCACATGCACTGCAGCATTATTTCTTCTGCTAGCTTCCAGGACAGAAGTCTGTGAGCCTCACTGTTCACCCTTTCACTAAGAACACTACCTAAGTTATCACCACTGCCAGCTAAGCTGTGCCAAGCCTGCCTTCATCACAGCAGGCAGGCACAGGGCATGTGGCAGAGGAGGACTTGATCTTCGCTAAAGCAAAGCTCACAGGCTCAGTGTCTTCAGCTCTAAGTCCTCAGCAGAGCAGAAAGGCAGTTAAGTGGTTAGTGAAGTCACACCTACACCAATTCCTATCAACTGAGAAAACGGCTATTTTTTCTTCTTTTCTTCTTTATCCTTTTCCACTCTTGAAGCATCAGCTGTTCAGCTGCCAAGTACAAACACCCAATAAGCAGAATGCTCAAGAGAAAGCAGAAAACGAACCGATATATAAAATAGCCCTGTTTAAACCTGACTTCCAAAGACCCTCAGCTATTTCAGAAGAGCAGACCTCTTCCTTCAGAGGAACAAGAGACAGGGCAATCTGTGATCAAGCAATGAATCAGATAGTGATGAAGGATACAAATTCTTTCATGCCTCCAGTTCTGTTTTGTATCTGATGATGCAAACGGGCGATCTCCCAAGGGTCGGGCAGGGGGATCTCCCGAGGGTCGGGCAGGGGGATCTCGATCTCCTGAGATCAACAACAAAGGCAATTCATAACAAGACCAATAAACCAGGCATATCAGTTAAGAACACCATGCAGGCTGTGTGTTCAAGTCACAAGTACCACTGCTCCTTCTGGCAGCCACTTCAGGTGTGTTAGATGTCGCGATTCCTTTCAGAACAGATAGTTACTGATTGTGAGGGCTGGCTGTTTTGTACCTAAAACATCCACTTGTTGCACTATTTCTTATAATTGAACTGGCAAGGAGCCAGCTGGGATTTTTCTGGATCAATGCAGGTCTCTTTTCATAAACGCAAGGATCTTTGTAGTGCTTTACAAAGAAACAGAAAGCAACGTCCAAAATTTTTGCTTCAACCTATTGTTTTTCACTTCCAAGAGAAAGCCATTCCCAGTCCAGTGAGGAAGGTTCACTGCAGAACTACAGCAGCAAGTGAACTAACAAAACATGATGATCAGTGCCTGTGGCTAGATACCCAACCAGTAACAAGAAAAACCAGTAACAAGAAAAAGTCAAGACAACAAAACAGCTTCCAAAGTCCATCATCATTATTTACCATGACCAAAAAAAAATATTTAAAAATCCAAACCAAAAGGTCAGTGGGATAATCAGATGCTGAAAACTTCCTGCACAAGCACAATGACAGCCTGCTCCATCATTTGAAGCACTGCAATGAACAGAGAAATCAAAGATGGACTCTCTGTCATTTACTCCCACGCTTCATTCTGTGATTTACTCTCATAACAGCTTTTGGTACATGCATTCACTCTTACAGATATGTAACAGAGACAGAGTTGAAAGACTGTGCTTTTAGATGCTGTAATGCCCAAAGCAAACAAAGACCTTAAGAACTCTAAGTTTTAACTCTGCATTTCTCAACTTGCATGAGTTTACATCAAGCTTTTAATGTAATTTCCAGTGCAGGCATCATTAGATGCTTATTCCTAAAAACAAGCATTGCAAATGTATTGTTTCTTCCCCAAAAAGCATTACCACATTCATCCAGGCCAACGTGTACCAATTCATCCATAACTAAATAACCCACTGACTGAAAGCATATTGTTTCTGCTGCTCTGCACCAAACACCAGGAGCATGTTTGCTCATTTATCTCAGAGTTATTCAAGGCTGAGCACTGACTGCACAAATTATTAAAGCTGCTATTTTCTAAGCACCATATCCATCTACCAATTGGCAAAGAAATCCATTGTTTCATCCAGTTACACAGAACACTTTCTACTTCAGAAGCTGCCTTGTGCACAGGACTCAAAGGGAACAAGCTCTCCATGTGCACAGTGTGGCACACTTATGCTGAACTAATTTTTCATCAACAAGTTTTTAATAGTCAGTTTGCACAGGAGAGCTTGAATGTCTTCGTAAAGTCTGCATTTCTTCCTGTTCCAGTAAATGTTTAACAATCCTCTGGTGATACTGTGTGAAAAACTCATGCATGATATGTTGGTTTAATAACTCCCTCTTTGGAATATGAGATGGCATGTCATACTCAATCTAGCACAGAAACCAACCCATGTCAGGTGGAAACAGCCGTTGATGGGACTATTGATTTGTAAAAGGCCTGTACTATTTCACTGTGTCTCATTTGACTGCTTTACTGAACTCCAGGTCTTCCACCAAGTAGCCTGGACTTCAATTATCTATACTAAGAAAAACAGCTACCTATCAATTGAAAAAAAAAAAAAAAAAAAAAAAAAAAAGGCAAAGAAAATGCAGGAATCATTCAGCACATGTATGGGCTTCACTCTCTGTATTTACTGTGTAGATACAACTTAAGGTATTATTTTTACTTTCCTCCCCCGCTTAATTTCCCCACCTCAGTCTTTCAAAGTATCACATTTGGTGGAGGTTGTTTATTGCATGTACCTTCTTCCAGAAGATAAGGAGCAACAAGAGCCAGCACAGAAAGGTTGCCTTGTTCCCTTGCAGGATAAGGCACTGTGTGACTGATTCTCCAACCTCAGCTCCAAGTTAAGTTACTTTTGCAATGTCAGGATTTTTATGCATATTTTTCATAGTCTCACGTTCAAGATACTACAGAAAAGTTTGGAGACCACCCACCCTTGGTATTCTCTCACAACCATCACCAAGCTTTCACAGAGAGGAAGGAAGACAGTGTCATTCTTTTAAGACCTTTGCCTCTCCACCATGCTCCCTCCTCCAGATTTCTTTTCCAGTACTTCTCTCTGCATAACACACTTAACATTAAAAACATGACAGGTAGAGCAGAATAAGTTGAGTAGCACTACAATCATGTTGATCATAAGATCAAAATTAAAACCAGACTTTAAATATACCATATACCACATGAAGAATATCAAGTATATTAATCCAGTACATGCTCTTAGTATAAAACAGTTCACCTCAAAAGGGTGAACTTCAAACTGATCATTCCAGTTTTTCTGCTCAGCAAGCAAACACAGCTAAACCAATTCCCTCTTTATTGGGAATGGGAAATTAGAAGACTAATAATGAACATTTTCTAACACAGAGATTGGCAGCTTGTCAAGAAACACATCTATTGTATGTTCAGGGTAATTTTATCAAATTAGTCTTACTTCACCATTTCCTCTTTCCCTACTCATGTAATTACAAACATCACACAGTAGGCCTTAAAACTTTCCTCCTGAGTAAATTCAAAGCAAAACCAACAAAACCACTGAAAATTCCATACATGACTATAAAACCTCAACTGCTCCAAAACTATTTTTATAAACACTATTTTTACCATCTGGATAGGCTTACCACCCTCACCCCAGTTTGGCATAATTCTTTGCTTACAGGCTAAATCCTACCTGATACACTTTTTTAGAATTGTGCCAATTTCAAGTACAATCTCTATTAAACTCTGTTTCAACAGGGTTGCCTATGCAGTGTCAGGGTCAATACAAAATTAAGAGAGCTCAGCTTTAAACTCCTTCCAAGAGAAGACTGAAATCAAGCTGCAGAAAAACTACATGAAAACATAAGCCAGTAAGACCCTATAAGAGTATTTAACAGGTATCCCTGCCCTGCAGCTCCAATCCACTCTGACAGGAATAAGGAGTTTAGCTTAGGGGATGGTACCTGTGTTCTCTGCTTATTCTCTGCTCTTTTCTGTTTCTCTTTTGTTTTCATCTCCTACATTTGCTGTAAGAGCCGGAAAATATCTCATATGGAACTGATAATGAACCTACTGGAATTAAAATACTTACCACAGGGGATTCAGTCATGCAGTGCTTTTTCCTGCAGGCAATCATATATTCCCAACACAGATACCATTTTCACGTATAAATAAGGCCACATATCATTGCTGCTGCTTCCTGGAAAGTATCAGACTTTGAGCTGTAGCAGCTATGGGAGAAACACACACAGAGTGCACCAGAACCTTCTGAAACCTTCAGACTTTCATGCTTAAGTTTTAACTTTAAGAGACTATTCAAGTACTTAAAGTCATGCTTGTGCAGCAATATCAGCAGATTTTAAATCTCATTCAGTACTACTGTAAATCACAGAAGATACTACCACCTATAAGCACTGAGGCTGCAAAGCCAATTCCTATTAGTTCCAGTTCTGACCAAGCCACTCCATGGAAGTATTCCAATTGTTGGTACCACTTAAGTGATCTCAGCCAGATACCTAAATGCATTTGTTGTTCACCCCATTTCAGCATCAGGTGTCCTGCCACTTTGGTCCCTAGAGAGGGAAAGGGTGTCTCAGTGACTATTTCTTTCAGCATGGAGCAAGCAATAGTGGGAAGTGGAAACCAATTTAATTTAACAGAAGGGATTCACATCATGGCATGCAGTTGTCCATTAACAGAGCAAACCCCTGTCCCCCTCCCTTTCTCCAGTTGGCAATTGTAGCAAATCTTCCATGAAAACACATTTCCTATAATGTTCTGGTCATGGTTGGCAAGAACTGCAACCTATTTCCATAAAGCCACCATGTGGAAAATTGCCTTGGCTGTTAAAATGGACTAACACAAAGGAATTTTTTTTTTTTTTTATGTTGAAGGCATCCATTCTTCTTGAAAAACTCCCATTTGCAGAATATGAACAGGTCACCTACCAACTATAAAGCAGAAATCTCAAACTAGAGCCCTCAAAGTAGAAAGACAGCAAATCAAGAAGCTTTAAAGAAAACACTAAAAAACCCCTTCATCCAAGTATCACTTACAAACTGTTAAGCCAGCAAACATAGTGAGAAGAGAAAACTGAAGGAACTTTGCAACAGCAACTCTGCTCTCACCAGAGTATAATCCTCATGCTGCAACTGCTAATAGACAAACTTCCATAACATTAGTTTGCCCCCAAAAATTAATTCTTGAGTCTGCAGACAAGCAACATACCCAGTATAAATCTGAGGGATCATGAGGGTCTAGTTTCTCTTTGACCAGGGCTGGCACCCTGAGAGGATTCCATCAGTTCATCTGCCTTTGATCCTAAACCATGTGTTCCTGCATCCAGCTCCTGCCTGCTGCAGACTCCAGGAGCCCAGTCTGGGGAGTTTTCCAGGGCCTGCCCTGCAGCCTGCATTGGTGACAAGCACTGTAAGGGAAGCATGATAGTGGTTTTGTGTATATTTATATATATATATTTAGCCATATTCCTTTATTTTCCTTTTCATCACTACTGTTTCAATCCAGCTGTGCAGTTCAGTTTCCAACCCCTAGGTCTCTCTCCCTTATTCTCTCTCCTTTCCCTGTAGGCAAAGAAGATGCACTCAGGTTTTCAGGACTGAAGTCTCATTTTCTGATCCTGTTGTTCCTTGGTGCAGTTTACTCTTTAGCTCTCTCAGTGGACTCGCAACAGATCCTCACTCTCACCCCACAGAGCTGATCCAAGTCCATAATGCTCACTACAACCTACCAAACTCCTCCCCTGCACGGTTTCTGCATGCAGCAGCAAAACAGATCTCTCTTGCACGCTTCCCTCCCTCAACTTTTCAGCTGTGCTGAACCACGGAGGAACCACACAAATCTGGTCCAGGAGGTGAGAGCCTGCAGCTTGCACTGTCTGCAATCTCTTGTTGGTCAAGGCACATTATACACCATGTCCCTCAGCACCACATCTACACATCTCTTAAACACCTCCAGGGATGGTGATTCAACCTGGTAAGCCTATCCCAGTGTTTAATCACCCTTTCAGTGGAGAAGTGTCTCCTAATATCTAATCTAAACCTCCCTGTCAGTCTATTTCCTCTTGTCCTGATTCTCAGACAAAAGGTCCCTTCACCTTTCTGCTGAAATCACCTCCCCAGCACTTGCTGCTGGGTCCCACGTTCCTCTCAATGTACCACAAACCCCTTGGAGGAAAAAACGAGCTGCTTACTCGCTAGGAAAAGACCTAGCTCACTGGTCACCAGCCAAATCTTGATGATCTTAAAGATCTTTTCCAATCAAAACTATTCCATGAAATCACAGCCAAATCAATGAGTATGTACAAAAAACACATAAAAGTAGAAGTGAGAATTTAACAGCAGGCTACAGCCAAGCTCGGTGGATTTCTCTCCTGCAGCCGTTCAACCTGCAGCACAACAAAACCATCAATAACTGCAAAGCTGTCCATGCACTGGACTGGGTAAAGTTAGGTTAAGGGTAGGGAGAGTTAGGTTATGATTGGACTTGATGATCTTAAAGGTATTTTCCAACCAGAATGATCCTGTGACTGTTGCAGGAGCTTTGCACTCTAACTCTGGAAAACCCCTTGAACTTTTCGGTGTTACAAGACTAGAAGCTGACAAATGAGATTACCTGATCTGGAGAAACTTACAAGTAGATTTTATAGAAGTGACAGTCAGATAAGACACAGGCAGAGAAGGGACCTCTTTTTGGAAAGGGGAGACTCTCAATATGCAAGACTTCAGTGGCACTGACTGATCTCAAAACAGTTTCTGAACTGGTAAACGTACACACGAAGGCAGAGCCCTGCACTGACATCTGGTGCTGTTTTACAAGTGACACAACCAAAGCAGCTACCTGCAAAAAATTAAACTGTTGGCTGCAGTATGTTTGCACAATAAAAGTATAACAAATAAAATGCTACAATTGTGTGGATTTATGAAAAAGCTCATAAAGCTTATGCTGAGAACCTCGAAGGGCAGGACAGCAGTGGTGTTACTGATACCCTTTGCAAAACTGAGAAGTTAAGACAGAGGAACTTTAAGGAAAACATTAAGATCTATATCATGAAATTGAAAAACTGAAATCTGCTGGAAGCTTGGGAATTTCTCAAAAACAGGCCAAAGGTGCATCAAGTTGGGCACTATACTGTAGATACATTTAAAAATAAGGACATTTTTGAAGATAAGGCATGTCAGAAGGCCAAAGTTCCACAAAACTAAACTGGAGCAGAAAATAGGTTCTAGAAATCTTTAATTCCCATAGGCTATTATAGCAGTAGGTCAGTTTTGGATTACTCTCCAAGAAGGAAAGGTAAAGATCACTGTAAGCCTTATGAAAGATTCATCAGCAAAATCAGGAAAGATTTTTTAGGAAATTAAGTATCTATGATTAAATAACTGATAAAGCATAGAGAAATACAAGTTTGTAAGCACATACAGTTTCTGAAATGCAAACATTTTTGTGATACATTCCTTGACTACTAAATTATTCTGGCCATGGTTCCAGACTCAAAGCTGTTATGTAAGCCAATAGATCTAGAATTACAAGGCCAAACTTTCCAATTTTGTCACTGCTTGCCCATGTAAGAAATGAAGAAGTATCTCAACTGTACCTACGTGAACAAAAAATATATACTTTACTATATTCTTCTGTCTCTTCAAACTTCATTATTTTCTTTTCTGGCTAAGGAATTCCAACATATTATAACCTTTTTTCATTTCTGAGAGGCAGCAAGGGAAAGAAACACAAGGAAGGAGGAACAGAGGAGCATTCTGTGTGCATATATACTGTACATGCACTCAGAAGGGTGTGCTTGTTACTGTATGTATTTCAGAGTATAGAAAATGCAGTTAGGAGGCTGCATGAGAAAATCTACATAATGCTGGTTTATTTCTGTATAATCTTGATTTCTATTCATCATACTCACTATGCTCACTGTGCAGGGTCAGTGAGCAGGTAAAGAATCTTTAAAGAGAAGCCTGACTTTTCCTGCTCATTTGTGCTTCCTGTAACCACTCCGTTAGGCGTCTGTCTCCCTGATTTACGAATCTCATCCTACCTCTGTGATTAAAAGCATGACAGTTTCTTTGCAGTTCCATTTAAGCTGATCATTTTTTGCACTTCCTCCAACTTCAGAGAAAATCCTGCAGATGACAGGTCTAAGGGTCCAACAGTCATTTCAAAAAGAACATACTCTGAACAGGAAGCTGCCCTACGGCAAGAGATCTCCTACTCATCTACTCCCTTCATTTCCACCATACTACAGAGCTGGAAGAACAAGCACTTTATAAACCGTCTGAGAATTTCAGCACTGACCATTGGGTTCTACTGTAACTACAAGTAAATAACATTCAATTTCTCTCTGTCTAGACTTGAAAAATCTAAAGTCTCCAGAAACGATATTTAAAACCAAAATCAGAAGACATTTTTAGATCCAGGTGCTGATGAACCCCAGTGTGAAAACAGTCATGGGTTATGCCTGACTGACAACGTAGGTACTTTTTGAAAAGACTGCCTCCCAGTCATGCTGGCAACTTGTGTGAGGCAGAGAAGTAACTCAGTGGTCAGACAATTATTTAATACCACAGTGGTAGAAGAAGAGAAGCTGCAGTTTAATGGGAACGAGGTCCCATGATATTTGCAAAGGAGAATAGCCACAGTAACAATAGGTAGGTTCAGCCTGAAAAATAATACATTATGTAAGCGACAGCTAGCTAAGAAATTCACCTGCACTCCAACAAGTAAGCAGCACAATGAGCTTACAGCTGTGAAAGCAGGAAACTGGAAGCTAGATGTCATGACCAAGACCAGCGCCTCAGTTCACTATGCCATGCATGTCTCCCCTCATTTCTCTTTTGTCCTAGAGCCTGACTTTTCCTCTGGAAAAATCAGCACACTGCTCAGCATCTGCTCCCTCCCGGGGCTGGCTGGGTCCAGCAGAGCTGCCCAGACTTTATTTGAAAGGGAGGCTTCAATTATGGAACTTATAACTTTTAAACTCCCTGTAAACAAAGCCTCAGCTCTGAATGCATCAAAAGACTCTAGCCTGGTATTTAAAAGCAGTTTTGGAAATGGTCTGTGCAACATTCTGCACATCTTCAAATTGCAAATCTGCAAATATTTCAAGATTGTCCCTCGCTTACATTCCAGTGCTCATAAACAAGCAAAAAAAAAAAGTCATGGGAGCAGGTTAAAGCTGTATTAGGTTACAGTAGTTAAAGAATTTAAGTCACTTCTTGCCTCCACAGTTACATGCACACACTTTCTATAAGCTTTTACTGACAAACCTGCTGAACTTCTCTTCAAAACCAAAGGATTTTGCAAAGAAGTCTCTGAAATAAGACATTACTTTGTTAATGGAAGTGGCTGTTAAAAAAAACCCAACAACCAACCAACAACAAAGCTATAACATTTGGCCCATCATCTTCAGTTTCACTGTAACATTCTAATGCAACCCAAACCTCAGCCAGGACTAATTTCAATTTGTTCTGAGACATATACAGGAACAGAGCAGAACAGCAGGTTGGACAGCAGAGATTACAGTTTCTTCAGCAGCTGCTCAGAGTTTTTCTTACATTTAGGAAGACACTTACTGTGCAGAATATGTTAAGCCAAAGAGGTGTTTAGATTCCTGACTTCCCATAAATCTTTTGCAGCTATGCAGTTTTTGAACATGGACCACACTTCAAGAACATGGTAAACTTACCACTGGCTGGTTGTTATTAACTTCTTGGTAGCTCCCTGAGTGTACATCTGTTATTCCACCCTTGGAAAAAGCAAGTGTTTCCACCCAGGAAGTTCAGAGATGCAGCTTCCCCAAAGCAAAGTGCATTCTCCAGACAGGTTGCTTGTGGGCCCAGAATGAGAATGTTTACTTATGTACATTTAGTGTCAACATTTGTTACAAATATTTGCGAGACTATAAAGACACTTCTGTGTATAAAGTTCACCCATTTTTGGACAGTCAAAAAAGAAATTACTAGGCATGAAAAATTAATATAATTATGACTGAGTCTTGGCAAACTTGTGTAACACTGACTAACACAGTAAAAATGCACACTTTCTTGTTCAGACATGCCTACCAGCTCACATCTATGAGCTGGCTTAATATCATCTGCTGAAGATAACAAGAAAAACAACATGTTGATGGGGTTTTGTTAATAATCTGGCTAAAACAACAAAGTTATCCCCTCTTTCATAAACTCTGAAATCACAGAAGTCTTCCTTTCTTTAGAAAAGTGGCTGCCAGTATTAATAGCTTTGCAAAAATGTGCTTTCCTAGTAAGAAGTCTCAGCCATTTTCATTGTGCTTCATCATCCTATTGTCCCACACATTTTTTATTTCATTTCTTCTCCCCCAATGACAAAGATGCTACAAAAAATTCTCCCTTCATGTTTTTTATTCAAAACCAAAATTGAGAACATCCTTTGCTATCATCATGACATGCCAAACCCATGATATATTTCCTCCCCTGACCACTATTTTTCTCTCCTGCAACTGGATTAACACTGGGTAGCACATGAAAGGTTAGAAAAACACCATCCTGGAGTCTGCCAATTTCCATGATGTTATTCCCCTTGCATTAAAAGAATATGATGAACTTTAGCTTGTACTGCACTAGTAATTTTTTTGCAGTAACAGAATTGCCATGGATTTACGGTTCATGCCATTTCACAAACTTGTGAAATCCTGTGTTCCTTTCTGACATGAAATACAATCATTTCAGCAGAAACTAGAATTTCACTTTGTTTGACTAACAAACTCAGGCCACGTAACTGACTGAACATACACAAGGCATGTGTCCTTTTGATTTACCAGTCTCCACTATAGTTATTTTTTCAGTAGAAACAGAAGCAGAGTGTATTTCTAGATATCTCTACTTTTTTCCCCCTGCAAACCCACCCTTCACAGGCAGGAGTTTTGACAAACACCGACACCTTTGAAGAGGCACTGACAATTGCAATAGCACTATTTTCTATATTGACCTGCCACTAAATCATGCCATCTACATCTCATTTCAGAATAACTGCCAGAAAGAGAGGCTTATGGTGTCTTTTTCAACTGCCAGTAGATTATTTCGACTATGTATTTTTTGGTTATGTGATTTAATTGTAGACCTACTTTTTAATTAGAGAACCCACACCTAATACAGAGCAAAGCAGACTTAGTTCTAGCCCCAAGTATCTGGTCGCTTACTTCTGCAATGATTTAAAAGTCCATTCAAAAAATAACTTTAAAAATATAATTAACTATATGAAAAACAGAGCAGTGCAGCAACAACCTGGAGTAGAATCCCTTCAAAACAACCACGCAAACAGTGGTGATTATATCACACAGCTTTCCATAAAAACAACAGCTTTGAAAGGAAGCTGACACAACAGCCAAGTACTGAAAAGTAAGAAAAACCAAACGTCAAGTTTCCACTTCCTCTCCACATGGTTCCAGCATAGAAAAAGACACAATCAACAAACTAACATGCTCTGGCTACCTCCTGCTTGTGAAGCAGGCTCTGATAAAATAAAACTCTAAAGAGCTCATCATGTCCTGCTTCTCTGCCTCCACCCTGCACATCTGAGAGGTGACACCAGTCAAGTCTGAGAGTGGGACCCTTGCACATACAATTGCTAATGCACCCCAAATAAAAACTTCAGACATGACATTTTCAACAGACTATCAAAAACATGCTTGCAAGAATTGTTAAATGCTTCAGATTTTTCATATGCCAATCTGAAAATCCTTGAAACAGCAACTGCCAAAGTTTCGTGGATGCACAATTCAAGTTTTGTAACTCTGGAGTGAGGAAACACAGTGACAGTTGTAAAGGTTTACTACACAACATTGAACTAGGTTATTAACTAAGTAGTTTCTCCTATCACTGTTCAATTACCACAAAAAATTAATCACCGAGGCTTTCTTTTCTAATGCAGCTTACATTTGCAGGTTTTAATAATTTGCAGGGGAATAAAGAACATTTTCCTTAAATGCTTCCTTTTCCTCCCTTGCTTCACTATTCCTCCCCAACTCCCTATCCAACCATGGATAAAAGTGTCCTGCCTACAAACATACACTTCTATATACACACACTTCATCCATTTATTTAAAATGCTTTGCTTTAGAGTCACTGGGTGACTTCAACACACAGAGCCCCCCAGTAACCACTGGTACAAAGGGGAAATCAGGCAGGAGGAGCTTCCATGACTGATGAAGACAGGCCAGCTTCTGGTGATGAGCTGCAAGGTACTCACTTTCAATTATTCCATCTTTTCTGTCAGCCTTTTTCTCCTGACCTCCCCTCATTTCTTAACCACGCTCATTCCATATTTAATTCTTGAAACTCTCATTTCAAAAGGACCACATTCATAGTTCACACTCTCAACTGCCTTAGACTGATGCTTGCTGAATTTTAAGTATCCACTGGTAAAACAGATCTTCAACAGTACCAAGCACAAGGATTTTCTTGGGACCTACAGGACCAAGATCACAGAATTGCGCAGAAGAGAAGTTTCATAGTAAAGAAAAACAGCTTTTTTCTTTCCTATCAGCTAATGCATCTGTTCCACTTCACCAAAATAAAACAAAGCTGCATTTACAAATCCACCAATGACTCAGGTACAACTCATATGACAGTGAAATCACTGACCTAATTAAAAAGAGGCACCAATGCCCTCCTCTTCTGCCCATATTTCCCACAGCAGCGTGGGAACTCAAATGAAAGGCTAGAAAGCACCTTTCTCCTTGATCTTTCAGCTGTAGAAAATCAAATGTCTTAAGAACAAAGGCCTGAAGGGAAGATGGGACAAGCAAATATGAATAATCTGTGAGTCATCTATCCTGTCCTTTCATAGAAGAGCTCCCAATCTTTCCTATTATCATTACCCACTACTAGGAAGTGACCTGTCAAACACCTCAAGGTCTAACCCAGGGCTTTATTGGAACGGGGAAGACATGTGTCCTGTTCTCTTCTGAGTATTCTACATAAAAATAAGTAGTATTTTACATTTTCATATGTACAATTGATTGACAAAAGATAGAGCAAACAATAAGAAGCGGCAACTTCAGAGAGCAAAAAGAAAATTGAATCAAGGAAAGGAAAAAAAATATTGTTCTATGTATCCCAGATTTTCAATTAAGTGCTTGGCCCTGTGAGATATTCAGTAGTCTTCTAAGGCAGGAAAAAACATGGGCTTACTGTGATTTCAGTCCAAGCCTGTACTCTGTAATAATTCTACATAAAACCATATCACTAAGTTAAACTGCATATTTTATGATATTCTATGAATAGCAAAGAAAATGTAATAAAAATGAAAATATTTCTTGTAACTCATTACTAATGTATCTGTTTCCAAATTGCAAATACTCCAGAATGTCACAAAAAAGTAAAGATAGAAGTCTAGGAGAATTTTAACCCACTGTTCCCAATTATTAACTTGAGAAAAGTCTTCCACTTAAGACCCTTTTATGTGTCTTTTCAAGAACTTGTCAGTTTAATGCCATTACAAATGGTACTTCTTAGCTCTACCAATTTCTTCTACATTACACTTGTGCACTTCATAAGAAACCAAGATGAAACACATTAAGTTTTTAACATTATATGTAAAGATTAAAAGAAAGTGAAATAGACCCAAACTTAATGTCTGCAAGATTAAAGATCTGTCAGAGCCTCTGCCACTACAGTTCTCTGCAATACCCTACCTGTATCACAGAATAGAAATATTATTTTTACCAAATTTAATAATCTACAAATTGTCAGAAAGTCTTTGAGACATCAATTCCATTTCTGGCAGGCAACCATGCCTTTCGTTCCTCTTCAAGAACAAAATGCCATTGCTCACAGTATCACCAATAAATAGCCAAGCCTCGGGTATCCTCCTATTCCAGAACCTCCTCCACTTCTGAAAGCAGCCAATGGAGCTCCCAGCACAGAGATGCAGACTAGGAGCCAGCATGCAGACTTGGTACACTTTGAGAGCAACCAGTCTCTGCGTTGGAGAGCAAAAGGGGTAGTGGCTTAAAACTGGAAGAGGGGAGATTTGGATTAGACATGAGGAGGAAATTCTGGAGTGTGAGGGTGGTGAGACCCTGGCCCACATCGCCCAGGGAAGCTGTGGCTGCCCCATCCCTGGCAGTGTTGAAGGGCAGGTTGGATGGGGCTTGGAGCAACCTGGTTTGGTGGGAGGTGTCCCTGCCCATGCAGGGGGATGGGATCTAAATAATCTTGAAGGTCCCTTCCAACCCAAATCATTCTATGATTCTATAACTCAGACTTTCCAAATGAGGTATGAAACACAATTACTTTAATTTTGCTCACCATCACCTTGTTTTGATAGACAGAGAAAAGAAGCACAGGATTCTTAATCAACTGATCATAATCAAATGCTCGGTTTAAAAGGAAGCCATTGCCTGCTGCCACTGACAGGGGCTTAGAAAATGCTTGCTCCCACACAGAGAGCAGCTTCTGCCTACAAGCAGCACAAAAAACTCCCCACTAGACCATGCAGAAGGTTACAACACCCACAGGAGAAGGTTTAATTCTGTCTTATAGGTGTAGCTTACCACTCTCGGGTGCATCTCACCAAAGCACTTAAGGTTTGGATCAGCTCCTGTATAATTTGTTCAAGACTTTGAATGAGGCCTCCTGCTTCTATTCTCTCCAGGAGAGAACTGGTAGATGTTTTAGCTCATTTCACAGTCTGCATATATTCACTCATCTGGTTATCAAAGTATTAGACAAGGGTGATAGGATAATTTTATTCCACTGACAACAAATGAGCAGATGACAGGCACCAAAATGCTGCAGGCACCAAAGGCTGTTGTTTCTATTAGGAAAGCTTTTCCTCCTGCCCCATCCTTGCTTGTTTCAGGACCTTTTGTCTTTTGCAAGCGAAGAGTGAACAAACATAAAACACCAGGAAAGATGAGCAAAGCTGCTTGTTTCCCATTCAAACACCATTTTATGTATGTTATATATATGTATATGCATAGCAAGTAATGCACCTGTTTTTATGACTTAGAAACAAAAATAAATGTAGTGGATTTTTACTGTGTACTTGAACTGATCATTTGATGTCACAGAATATTTTGTTAGGCACAGCTTCGGAAAAATCAGTCACTAGGCAGGTGCAAGCTGTGCAGCTCCATGGTGCCAGGCAGTTATGCTCCTTAATGCCTCCTAAACTAGAGAGACAGAAAAGGATGGCTCCAGAATTGAACTCCATGAATTTTACACTTGGACAAATGGAATTTTTAGTGTAACCAACATCCTAGAAAAATGTAACTCCTTTTATATCAGCTCCTGTTCTTCCTTATTTACAGCTCAGTTACATCACTGGCTTCAGCTATAACACACCCAGTTTAAGCCAGTTAAAGGTGAAGTTGAATCAAACCCACTATGTAAATACTAGTTTCTCAAGAAGTCCCCCAAGCAGACACAGAAGTGATGCCAAATAGCTCATTGAAACAACTGTGAGAGAAGCAGCTCTTCTGCTACCAAAGCTGTTTGGCTGCATAAAAGTTCCAAAACAAGTATCAAAATACAGGTACTAAAATAGTGAGAAAAAGGCAGGGGTGACATTATCATTCCTGGTGCTGGAGTGCCCATTCTGGGAATACAATGTGGTATTTGTGTCTCCTGAGAGACTGAAGGATGGGGCAGGAAGGGGCTTTTTACTGCCCTGCTTGGGGTAGGGAGTTACTTGGTGCTTTTGAGGTGCCTCAGGGGTCTGCTGTCCACTGAGGACTCTGTGTATCTGCCATACAGATGCTGCCCACCCAGCAGGACAGAAAGTGTTCCTCTTCCTCCTTGAAATGAGACAAACAAGAAACCAAGGAAGCCACAGGCCAGCCTCCTATTCTTGAGGTGTTGCAAATAGTCTGAATGCTTGCAAACAACTTCCCAGCTCCTCTTTTCTTGTTCCAAAAGCAAAGACATTTCAGCAAAGGAAGAAGCAGGCATGCCTGCTGAAGAGCTAAGAAACCATCATCAAGCAACTCTGTCAGTATCCTGGGTTATTATGCCCTACTCTCATTTGACTTGAAGATTATATTGCTGTCCTGTTCTCCAGAAAGATCAAGACTGCTCAGTTTGTTAGTGATTTGGACATGGACTAGGCCCTGTCTGCTCACCCCTTACCTGCATAAGGAAAAGCAGCAGGAACTAATTAAAAGTTGGGGAAATAAATTCATTTCCAAACCTCAGAAACAGTGCTGGACTGCAAAAGCTAATGCTAACTTTTCCCCTTTGTGCAGCATTTACTTCCTCTCCAATCAAACCCCAAACCCCACTCTCAGAGTTTTCTAGAATTGCTACCAGCTTTTCATTTTCCTTCAAAGGAAATGCAGAGCCACAAAAAGAGACAATACTATTCTCAGCTTCCATTTCAGTTACTCATTTCCAGTTTCCAACAGATCGTTGCTTCCTTCATTGACTTAGCCTCCCTGCAGACTCCAGGCAGCGTGGAAGACAGATAAGGTAACAGGGCACTTCCCTTCTAAACCTCTTAAATACACACTGCAGATGATGGACACTCTATAAAGCAGGGAGGAGAAGGAGGGGGTAAAAATACACACTTGGATTACAGCACCTGAAGAATATTCCTCTATTGCATTGTTAATTGCTTGATCCTTGGTGTGATTTTGGTCCAGACCAGTCAATGATCTTGCAGACAAATTGTGGGCATAGCTTGGAATTAGCAAGGGCCTGGGACCTTTGGCAACAGACAGTTTGCATGCAGTCATTCTATTTTGAAGGGTGACTATACTGCAAAAGAAAGATCTGGGAGCTTGTAACTCACTGCTAAATACTTACCTTTACCTGTCTTACCAAGTCTCAATCTTTAGCCTGGTTTAGGTCAACTCTGAGGACCTTAACTCATATCTAATAGGAAAAGCAGCATAGGAATCAGGTCTGGTCTACAGTCATGTCCCATAAGAGTCTTGTAGAATGACCTCTTTTTGAGGGTGAAGTTACAATCAGAAGCAAGAGAAACATCTGGAAGTAGGAGAGTGGCACTGAAAAATGAAATCCTGTTCAACAGGTAAGGACAGAAACAATTTTCAAGAGAAGACAGGAAGCAGCCCTTAATTCTCAACTGGCAAGTTACCTGAAGAAAAGACATTGAGGTATCTAGACACATCAAAAGGAATTACATCTCTGTTTAGCCTGGTATGTTTATTTGTAGTGTTCATATGTAAAGTTCAAGTGGCACTTAAACAAAAACCCAGGTCTATATTTCTTGTTAACAACAAAGATAAAGTTTATAACTGAGTACTAGTCAGGACCAGACTAAAATTTATGAGATTCCTGTCAATTTAATTTGAGGTACCTTTGAAGAAGTTTGTACCCTTGGGTTCTGAAAGGGTGACTGACACCAGGAGAATGCTCAGCAGAAGAACACAGTAGTGGTGTTATCACAGCACTGGTGTTATCACAGCACTGGTGTTATCACAGCACTGGGGATGCCTTCTGTAGAGAGTTTGAACTGTTTATAGACAAGAGCATGCAGAAAAGCTTCAGAACAATGTAAGTCATTACACATGTCTATACAGATAAACGGACTCATACAGTGGACACTACAATTAATGTTGCAAATGCTTAATTTCTGTCCAGTCCAGTACACACCACAGAATACACAAATTCCTGTGGAAAAAGTAGATCCCTGCATGGCATCCCTGCATGCCAAAGTAGACTGCTGGAATTGAAAATGTTGCTCTATTTTGTTTCCACCTCCATGCTTCCATTCAGCAACAACTCACTGTTCTCCTGAAATGTCAGTGTGTGGGGCAAGAGGCAACACTTGGCAAAGCACATAGATGGAAGCTCTAGCACCCTTCCAGAGTCCCTTGTCGACATAATTAAATTGGGCCATTATAGATTCTTTGGACAAAGTTTCTAATAAAGTATTTCCTGCCTCATTTCCTGCCAAAATTTAGAAATGCAAGTCAACATTCTGCAGTAATTCATACGTACTTGGTGGCATGGCATAAAACTTTTCATTCTTTTTTTGCAGCAGTGCTGCTGCTTAAGTCAAGGGAAGTGTTTAGCACTGGAATGACAAACACAGCTCCAACATCTGTTCTCCTGAAGGAAAACAAAAGAACAAACCATTCTTTTTTACTCCACCCCTTCAAATTCCTCAAATAAACAAACAAACAAAAAAAACCAAAAAAAGCAGGAATCTTTCTTGCTACTGGGGACACCACTATCTCTTCGTTTACTCAAAAAAAATAATGAACAGAAAACTAAACTCCCCAAGACTGAAGGACACCTTTATTGTTTCTTGCCAAGAACTGACTGAACAGGTAAACAGGTTATCAGAGCAGCTGAACCTGATCACATTAAACTTTATGCCTGTACACCATAAAATGGCAGTGCTAAAAAGCTTAGAAATTGGGCAGTGGTCTGCTCAGGTACAGCAATTCTCATAAAGAAGATCAGCCAGTGACAAGAAGGCTTTTCCATAGTCATTGTTCCAAATATGTTTTTTTCAGAACCCCTGGCACATGCATGGTGCCTGTCAAAGCTTCCCACAATCTAAACCTCCCACATCTCTCTGTTCACAGAAACAGAAAGCTGCATGTGGACTAGTCAAGCCCAAGAAGCAACCTGTGTGAGATTGCACTCTACAAACTAACTGAGTAACAGTGCAATGTAATGGAAGCCATGCAAGATTATGCCAGATAAAAGTCTGAAGGCAAATGGAGATTCTTGGCCAGTGGACTATGGGCCCTTTCAGTGTCCTCTGCAGCATTCCTTTTCTACCAGGATGCAACTGGATGAAGCATATAATCCCAAGCAGTGCTGCCACATGAGGCCAGACAAAGGTTAATTGCACTAGAGTCTCTGTCTAGTTGCCAGTGGGACTAACTGGCTCTGAACTACAAGCTTGCATGAACAGCCCAACCTTTTTCCTGCCAGGAACATGAGTCCTTTCTTGTCCACTCCAGATTAGATCAATGCTACAAGAGCCTCTTCAGGCTGACACCTGATCCCCCCGACAGCTGGATGAGCCACAGCCCAGCTCCCAGCTCTTCCACTGTTGCAAGAGCTCTGAGAACTGGAAACCAAGTCCTGCAGCATAACCCTCCCGAGGCTGGGAACCACAACTGTTATCTGTGCTTGAATTTCATTATTAAATCATTGAAATAAACCCAGACTTTTCTGAGTGGCTGAGAATCTTCTATCAGGTTCACATAGTTGTCCAGCCTCCAGCCAAATAAACCAATTCTGTCTTTCTCAGATTGAGAGTTTCCTGAGTGCCAGGATTTACAATTATTGTTTAAGAGAATTTGTTTGTTGAATAGAGAAGAAGAGGGAAGGGAAGGTGGTACCAAATGGTTAAAAGAAAAAAAAAAATAAAAATTTTAAAAGGTTGCTTGCTCCAGTGTGTGAGTAACATAGTTGACGCACATGGGCTCTGTACAACGTTTGCACCCGACCTCCTGACATCCTGATGGCACAGCTGCTGATGAAGACTGTTGTACCCAGCAAAACAAACAGCAAATACTTTTGACTCAAGAATATCAGAGACCTTCACCAACCTTCCCCTCTGAGGCAGGCAAGCAGCTGCAGTACTGTAGCTCTTCTCAATCCAAACACAATAGGTTTTGCATTGTAATATTTGAAGGTATGCCAATGTAAAAGCACAGCATGCCACTGCTGCCACAAAACCTGTGGGCATGTTTTGGTTGCAGAGCAGACATGAAGCAGCTTACCCATTTCCACTGAGGCTGAAACCCTGCACCTTTCCATGGAAGAGGAGCAAGCACCAGGCAAGACGAGCAGAGCAATGACCTCCAGCAATCCACATCCTCACCTTGTTAATGGAGTCATACCCCTAACAGCTTGTACTGCAGAGACACTTCCCTTCTCGCAAATAAGGGGAAGATATAAACAGGATATAAATTAAATATGAACTGGAACAAAAAATACAGAACTAAGCAAAGGTTGAAAGCTGAACTCCATGTTTAAAGCCCAGATCCATGTTTATTTCTGGTACTAATGCAGTGTCTCTGTCTTCCTCCCAACTGACATGGGAAAGCTGCTCCTGCCTCCTGGGCTAGCTTACAATTATAACTGTCTTTATAAAAACTTCTTCAGAGCTGTATAGTGCCATTATAAAGGAAAAATAAGAGCACCTGCCCAAGCTGCTGAAGTGACTTCCACTGTGACTATGCCCAAAAGCCCCATTTCAAAGGCCAGACTTCTGCTCTCAATTTGGTGTGCCTTTGAGGCAACTTTTCTAGCATAAGTAAGTTGAAGTTAAACACTTTTGTTCCTTGTGTCCAAGGATCACTTAGATACAAATTGGAATACTCCTCGTATCATAGAATTCAAGTGAGATGATTCACGGAGGTCAGGACTACAGTTTTTATGTGGTTTCTCAGATGTGCTCCAACAACAGTGCCATGCTCTGTACCTGTGTCCTGTTCTACCATCACTGTTTTATTTACAAAGAGCAGAAGAGCACTCTGGCATGACAGAGAGACCAGCTAATGAAATTAGAAATCATCACAGGAAGCCTTTACATCAACATGAATGACTCAGCCATTCAAATAGATCAGTTCCTCCACTTAACTCAATCTTACATGCTCAACTAAGAATGCAAAAAAACCCCAACAAAACAGGGGTCTGTTTAATGCCATATAGGTAGTTTCGTTTGTAGAGAGGACATCTGTCACCTAAGAGCAGCACTGAAAGTACCAACCAGATGGATATGAGCTTTGAGCACATTAAGCATGTTCTGGATTGATCTACTGATCTAAGGGCAAAACCTTCCAGATATCTCCTTACATGACCTGAGGGCACTGGTCCCACTTCCATCTCTAAGCAGAGCACTTACAAGTGCCAATCTCATGCTTGTACCCCTCCTCCCTCTCCCGTAAGACCATCAGCTGAAGAGAATGAAGAAGGGAATTCTCAAAACTTGCCTGTAGGTTTCCCATTATAGCCTTGGAGGTGTGATTTAAAAGCACAGCTCAGAAGCATGCGAGCTTTTAATAGAGTTTAAAAGGAGCTTAAACAACTAGGCCTTTGTTTCATCAAACAGGGTGGAAAAAAAATTATGTGACATGTAGTGTAGGTCCAGCTTTAGCCGTTAGTCACTTTCAAATTAGTTATAAATAGAAAGGGGGAAGAAAGGCCAATAACCAGAATGAACTAGTATAACAAGGCTCTACTCTTGAGTTCCCTCACCACTATAAACACTTGCTTAATTATTTTCTGGACCATGAGACCTGTATTCTTAATTGCAGAAACACAATAATATTCAGAGCTCCTACTCACAACCACTAAGGGGATTGGTTTGAAGGCAGGACTGTTTGTGCTTAATCCTGTGGGAAGTTGTTAACGCCCAGTCATTTCCCCCTCGTATTCTCTCCTCGCTGACCCCAGAGAGACCACTTCACATGGCAGCGAGTTTTCTTTTCAAAACAGGGATATTACAGCAGTATGCACTGTATAGTAAAACCTGAAGTATCCAAGAACTTAATAGCTGACACCTTTGGAATTCACTAGCTCTGTGTACAATCTGTACTAGGGGTTTTTTTATACCAATTACAGTTATTTTCAGAATAATTCAAGATGTCATGATTCACAGAGATAGAAGAACCTGCCTGAGTTTAATGCATCTATTTTAACTTGGTTTGGTTTAGGCTTTCACAAACATCCCAACACAAACTCATATTCCCATGAAAAGACCCAGTGAAGAGCCATATAATTTCCTCAAAATGTAAGTAATTCTATTGACTTCCATAAGAGAAAATTGTTCTCAGATCCCTTCTGCAATTGGCAAGAGTCTCTAAATCCCCCTTACCCACAACAGTCTAGTTGACAAATATAACTTCTTGTGTTCTTATGAGCAGTTATTTCCAGATTCAGGATAGACCAGGCTTCAATCCAGAAAACAGACTTTTCATGATAATCCCCAAGTAACTTCAGAAGTCAGGAAATACCCTTGTCAGGAAAGAGGTGGATGCATCCTGTCTGAAGTATTTGGCAGACCAGGATTCCACATCTCCCAAATGTTCAAAGAATCCATCCTTCAATTTCTGCAGTATTTCCAGCTGGGTGTTACACTGACAACCAGTGCTTTATCGCAGCCAACCACTATCCATGCAGTACAGAGGAGAAACTATTGATCATCCAGCAAGTTTTATAAATTGCAGTTGCACCCTTCTTATTGTGATTTATATTGTGACTATAGTCCAACTACATGTCAAGTGTCAAGTCCTCCCCTTCCAATGCTAGCTAGAGCACAAGAAAGAAAATGCTCTTATCATGAAGGTCTTTTGAGAGAAAACCTCAGGGGGAAGCTATTTCCAAATGGAAGTAGTCATGCTGTGGACAGTCTGCAATTAAGATTTACTTCTGCATTTGTTCCTGGGTATTCAGAATCTAGTGTCTGATTGAATAACAAGAAATACTCTCACAGTTATTTGCTACCCAACCCAGTCCAAGCTCACTCCTTCAGCAGATCCTGAGGCAGGAAAGACTGTACTGTCCAACCCTGCTGGTGGTGAGGCATGACCTACTAGTCTAAGTGTAGGGATGAGCACTCAACACACACATTGTAAACTCAGGTTGGGTGTCCTGGCATATTCCATGGCAAGCAGTTTAACCTTTGCCTCTGTTTCTGCAGTTATAAAAAGAACACATAATACCCAGCTGGGCATAGCACAAGGGATTAACAGTTACACTGTAGAGGAGTTCAAAGAAACAAGAGCAGGCACACAGACACATCCCATGTATCTGCTCTTCAAGAACAACAGCCCTTACATACCTTTGCTAGGTAACAGCTTTGTCATCTTTGGTTTCCAGACTGGAAAACTAATGGAATGCAAACACTTCTTTGTTTTTGTGTAGGCAATCTACTTCAAAAGAGATCCGAGGTGCTACATGCAACAGGTAATACAACACAAAAAACCCTTTGCTAAAATACTTCAGGTAAGGTGGCAAGTAGCACTTTTCCTGGATAGGAAAAGCTGGCAAAGTTCTCTGCTGCCTTTCAGAGATAATGCAAACTGACATCCACATTTAGCAGGAATCTTCCCTTTTTGTGCACCAAAAAAGTTTGCTGCTGCCTTCACATGCTGCTGTCCTGGGCCAGTCACCAAGGGGAACCTCTCTTAAGGGCTCTGGTGTCAGGGGGTGGTTGAGAGCTCAGCTGTTTGGGAAGAACATAAAACTTGTGCTTAACAGTTACACAACCCAGCACCCCACCACACACAGGTATCACCTTACAGTTTAGCAACATAAAAGCTGGCTGTGCAAATAGTGTGCATAACCCAGTCTCAGCACTGTCAAACACACATAAAAACTTGCCTGAGCAAGCCAGGACAGCCAGCCAGGTTCAGAACAGTTTCTGCTAGCTTCCCTGAAGTACCTAATAACATGGGCAACAATCCAACTTTTGTAATACACAATTTCCATGCCCCTGGCTGGGCCTTTTGGTGGGATAGAAATGGGACGGGCAATTTCCTACTGTTTTCCAGCTGGTGAAATCCTATTAAACAAAACTGTTTTCATCAACCAATTTCAAAGGTTCTGACAAAACAAGTGTATTTCTCCTGCTAACAGCTACTGTTAAATGCACTGTGGAAACATTTCATCTCACTACAAGGAGTATTTTTTCTCAGGAACTGCTGTCACAGACAGGTTAAAACCTAGATAAAAGCTGCTGGCATAAGCAGAATCCCAAGAAATCTTCCGTAATGTTTCTGGGGCAAGCAAGTTCTAGGAAGACCTGGCAGATACAAACAACTGACCAGCAGGCTGGTGAAAAGTGATATGACTTTAGCCCTTGCTTGAGCAAGCAGGACACTCCAGGACAGGCAAAGTCAGCCACCTCAAAGGCACCAAGGGTATGTCCTCCTTTTCCCTCAGGAAACACCATGTGTGGCCACACTGATCCACTCAGTCTCCACACAGGAACCTGTTTCCTGAACTAAGAAAACTGAAAGGACTGTGTAACACTTCTGTACCTCAGCCACCACACAGTAATCCATTTCAAAGTACTAATTCTGATTTTTTGAGACCTGCCTGGAGCTTTGAGGAGGCTTTCAGGGAAAGACACCTTTCTTCTTCAATGCATGGCTGCACCACAGAAGCTGCCATGAGCAGCATGTCACAGCTTGGAAAACCCTCAGAGCAGTTGAAGGCAAATCCACAGCCTTTTCAGTTGTCCCAAGGCAGCCAACACACGAAGGAAAAAGTTACAAAGAACCTGCCAAATTATTCTGCCAATGAGTTGTCTAAATCATATTCTAAAAATACATTTTTAGCAGGTGTTAGTGAAAGATCCAAATACGTTTTAGAAGCCAGGGACAAATGCCTTTAAATTTATTAAGCTGTCTCACATACTGTATTTATTCACACTAGACTTTTCAAGTCTTTTCCTTGCATGTTGTAGTCTAATATTATTCCATTAAACAAACACACCCAATTTCAGCATCCCTACAGAACTCTCAAAGCAAAGAACTTCGGGGAAAGAAAGGCAAGTAATTCAAACTATGTTTTCACTAAGATCAAAGACTTTATGGTTATTCAACAGAAAGCTTTAATGGCAACTAACAAGACATCGAACACCTGAAAATTCTAGTCAACACAAGATATGCATGACTTCTTTTTTTCCTATGATTAACTACAGACCAATTATCTCATGTTCTTCTATCCCCAACCTCAGATGCTCCTTTACAACCAGAAGTACAGCTCCTGCCATTGAACAACTTTCTGATGCTCCCTTTTTGTTGGGAGTCACATCAGTCCTTGTGGCATATGACCAAACCCAAGTTCCTACTAATAGACTTGTGGCAGCTGTTTTTCGACCCCTTCTTGACACACCCAAGTCACAAGCAGGAGATCACCTACAGCCAGCCCTCTCTCGGCAGAAACAGTCAACAAGAGGGTTATTTTTTTTAATCAAACCTCATGTACCGTTTGCTGATGTTTGTTTTATCATGTCACTATTTGAAGCTGGCATTTTCTTACAAAAATAAAATTATGCTCTCATATAAACTGCTAGTCTCATAAACTTCTAGTGCACTTGTCTGCTTGGAGCCAGACTGACTTCCAAACACTTGGGGCTGAAATTTGTTATTAAATACACTTTTCAAGTATAACTGCTGAAAGGAGTAATTGGCTAATAGTGAATTTCTGCAATACTTGTGTTTGCTGCATATGACTGGCTGCATAAAGAGGTGTCAGCTTCACCCAATGTAGTAAAAGTCAGGAAAACAACCCATTCTGAGTTCTGTTAAGAGCCTTATCCTAAGACAGCAATATCTCACTCAAAAGATTTAAGTGTATTGACTGTATTAAGTTGGACTGTTAGATAAACAGTTGTTCATGATGATGACATGGTTACATTTTATTAGCCTAAAACTTTCTGACCTATTAAAAAAGGGGCTCTTCAAGAATCCAAACAAAAAAGAAACAAAAATTAAAATCTCAAGACATAAGCAGCATCTGAAACCAGATGCATGGATTCTCTTTTCACATTCTGGAACACCTGAGGTTCTCAGTGTGGGAGGACGACCATCCTCTCCATCACAAGTTTCGTCTCCCTAGAAAAGGTGCTGAGGGATTTCCTTATCTGAAAGGGCTCCAGTGCGTATGTAGTACCTTTCCTGTACAACATACAATGGATGAAGTATTTCCCTTAATGAGGGTTTTCACCTAAAAGACTCCTACTGTACGTGCCTCAGCAGACAGAAGAAAACTGCTGCCTTCCTCTTTGCAGAGCTCCCCAAGTCACATCTGTCTTTTTTCCTCCAAAGACATTAAAAAAGGTACAACTGGCAAGAAAGAGGCAAAGAATAGAAAAAGGTAATCCAGGCTTTTAGGATTTAAGGCATGTTAACAGAAGGGATGGTTGATTGATTATGATTATACTCTATGATTCTCATGCTCCTTGTTCTTTCCCCACCTCCATGAAGAAAGCAAAGCCTGTCAGGAAGCTGAGGAGTCAACATGCTGCTGCTGTTTGTCTTAGCTATGAGGCATTGATTTTTTCCCCCAAAGCTTTGATATAGGGTCACAGGTATCCTAACTAAAATCCTTACTGAGAGCAAGAGGGTTACGGTAGCAAGAGCTGTTAGGTTTAAAGAAAAAAGTCCATTCTATTTTTACAGTATTTGTTTGGACATTTACATTTTCTGAGAGACCTGAGAGGAAAAAAATGTAAATACCTTTTCTTGAAGCTGTTTAAGAAAAAAAGAAAAAGCAATGAATGCTCTTCACAAAATATTCTTTCAAAAGCCACTGAATACTTCCCTTTAATCAGCTACCTTATACACATATATGTCAAACTAACACAGAAACCAAGGCTATTATGTAGAATAATTCCAATATGTGAAAGGAATTTTTAGAAGGCAACACTTTTTATTTCTTTAGCACTTGTCCAGAAACCAGGCCCCTTTCAACGTGTCTGAAATTAAGACAGTGAAAAGTCAGCAGGCATTTTGAAACTCTTATGCAATGCTATTTGACCAGAAAAATCTTAAATCATCTTGTTAGTACTTCAAGATCAACATTCATCAAAAAGGAAATTTGAAATATTTTAAAAACAAAAAAGCAAAGGTGGCTCAGGAAGCTCAGAGCTCTCACCCTTTGCACAGAAGAGCTCCATAAAGGAGCAATAATATTTCAATCTGCAGTGAGGTGTAATCAAAGAATTTCAGAGACTTAATAGGCTAGAGATTAGTTATGAAGCAAAATACAGAGTCACACCATAAAAAGTTAATTGCAAATCACTGTTTTCTTGTTTAGATTGGCAGGAAATTGTGGAATATTTCCTCTATAAAAACATAGGTAAGCTATTATGTAGAATTTACCATTAATAGGGTGGAAGGAAGGGAAGCACAGAGCCAAGTGGTAATAACATGCTAAGAAACCAGTCGCTTCTGAAAGAGACAGAGTCACTGGGCAGGAAAGGCCTGTACATTAACATCTGAGATTTATGGTTAAAGACAGCTTTAAGACAGACCACTTAAGAGTTGTGAATGAATATAACACCAGATGCTACTTACTATATACTGTATAAAAGGCTTTGAGATATACCAGTGAAAAAACTATATGATTAGTACTGGCAAGAAATTCAGGTTACAGTTAGAGGTGGACAAGAGGAGTGTCTTAATCCTTCCTGGACGCATTATCAGAACAGAGATGTCCCAGGTTATTCCATATCCTTAGCTCTATTTGGCACTGGATGAAGCAGCACCCAGTGTAACATGTCATACTTCTGAGGCTAAGCCCAGAAATGAGAATGGATGTACACCATCTGAAATAAGTAGAAACAATTAAACCCTACTAGATACACGATGCGCTTTCATTTTATGACCTGCCTCTGCATGGACCTTTCCTGAAAGCACTTTTTCCAGTCATGAGAGATCTCTGGCTCCAATACCCATGCATCCTTCCATTAGGACCCAGGACTATCTGAAGCATCCTCTTCAGATCTGAATCTTGACATGCTGGAGTACAGAGGTGGTTAGGGCTCTTTGTGTCAGCAGGGTACTAAGGTATGAAAATAGAACGGTGAACAAAAATACATCAAACCATTAGAGAAACTGTGTTGCCTTGGATTTATAGCTCCCTTAGATTAAGTAGAGATTTTTTTTTTAAGGTCAGCTACCATTTCAGAAACACAAGAATTTGTCGTGGACTGCAGCTCTGTGTTCTTCCCATGCTTCATATATTCATTAAACACAGTAGCACTAACATCTTTGTTTAGGAAGATGCTTGCTTCTGATACTGAAGTATCATTCCCTTCCACCCACATCGAGCAAGATTCCATAAAAAAATCTGGACTCGACAGCTATCACAATTGTGATTATTTGGAATTAAAGACCATGCTTAATCTTTGATTGACAAAGCACAATTTCAGTTGACAACGGAAAGTTTCTCTCTGCTCTACTACTTCCTGGAAATGCAAGCATAAACAAAGATAAGCTTTGTGGGGTTAGACTGTGCCACTTTGGCATTCTAAAGCAAGCACAAGCTCAAGTGTTCACTGACAAAATACTACCTTTTTAAAGCATTACAACCACAGATTTGGTAAAGTTACTGCCAGGTAAGTGGAAATTTAAAATAAAGAGACACAAAGCAGTGGCCTTGCTTCTATGACTGCCTAAAGGCAATTATCCATGTTGCTTTCCCACTTTTTGAGATGTAGGAAAGCCAAAACCTGTAAATGACAGTAAGATGAACAGTGGAGAGACTCAGAATGCATGTGATACATTCAATAAGCCAGATTATTCAGGACTGAATTTAAAATCAGGTGTATTCTATCTGTACAGTCACTCTCGGCTTCCAGGTCAAAGTAACTAGAATACCACAGCCACAACCACAACCCCTTAGGCTGATCTCTGTCATGATGCTTCTGTGGCTTTGCTTGTCACTGTTGTGACTAACATCGGGGTTAGGAACACATCGGCCAAGAGTCACCCAGGGCTCTGGTGAGAGCAGGAGGCGTGGGCGTTGTGTACAAATGCCTCAGATAAGACACATCAATTTCACCCACGAAACAAACTCACAAAGAAGATTTCTTAAATAACCCAAGGCCTGCATATCCTGAATTACTTTCTAGAAGACAGGTCCTGGGTTACACTCCTCCAGCTTCTACCACAGGCAGTCAAAAGCCTCTGCTGACTGCTGAACAAACACATTAAGTCTAACCCTCAAAATCAATGAGCAAGGAGGCCACAAGAGGAAGCTAATCGTTTCCTCCTTCCTAGAAGAAACAGATGGCCTAGAGGGAAGACAGTATTGTAATACTCTCCAAATTATAAAGCAATCTCCTCTAGCAGTGCTTTCTTAAAAGGCAGGATGACCTCTTCCAGTTCACAACCTAACACCCAACATAATACCTTCACCAGTCTCCTCCTGGGAAGAAGCCTGAACACACACACCCAGGCATGTCCCACCCAGCCTCATCAGGGAAATCTGCAGCAACATCACATTCACATCCTCACAGAGCACACGTTATTTTTCACCTAAGGCAGCTACAGCACTAATGAACTCCAATTTCCTTACATCACACTAATTTTCTTAAATCACAAGTTTCTTTCAAGATGTGACAGAAAGTTCACAAGGTGGCATTTCTCAAGATCACACTAGTTTGGAAGAGACACACACACTAAAATTGCTGTGAGTGATAGAGAACAGTCCCTCTATTTGGCACTTAAAACTGACAAAGCAGGACCAAAACAGGGCCTAGATGCTTCATACCATAATCTCTGAATAATAAACCTAAAAAAAAGTGCATGCACTAGTGTGGTGGAATACATCACCTGTGCATGTACAGTGGAGCATTCCTTAAAAGATTGTCCTTACACTGGAGGGATATATCAAAGCATTCTGTTCAGTTTCACTAATAAAACTCAAGCCAGCTCTTTAAAAGTAACTATTTTTTTTAAAAAAACCCCAACAATTCAGAAATGCTATTATTGAAGGTTTTACTCAGCATACATTTGTATTTGTAGAGTGGGAAAGGTTAAGGGCAAAAAAAAAGCAAAATTCAAGATCTAGGTAAAAAGACTGTTTGCAAGCTTCTAAGCAGAAAAAATTACTATGTTATGATGCAACTTTTGGTTAAAGATTAATGAAAAACAGCCAAATGCATAGCTTTGCAAACTCAGGTTAGTTAAGTATACCCTCAGGCAGGGACATCTAAAGGACACATCCTTTTGCGTTGCCAACCAGAGGAAAAAAATTAGTAAGAGTAATTACACCTGGTATACTAGCCAAAAGTCCTAAGCTCAGATCAATACAATACCTCAAACCTAAAGGCAGCTATTTGAAGAGTTCCAGCTTCTAGCTACTTTTAGTTGCCATGTAAAAGTTAAAGATTTTCACTACAAAACTATCTGGCCCTTCAGAATTGTTTGGCTTTGAAAAACCAATTGAACTTTACAGGTGAGCACAACCAGGTTTCATATCAGACTAGCTGGCTTTAAAAGACTCCACATGTTAAGGATTTGAGATAAGCATCAGGCTTCTGAAAATAGCTTTATATTGCTATTTCCTCACCAGTCTTTAAAAGAAGCTAGTCAGAGTTGAACTGGTGGGTGGAAAAAATAGCCCCTTGCTTGCTGCAGACAGGTATTTCACAGCCCCCAGCACACACAGACTCACAAAAATGATAAGAATAAGCATTTAAAAAGTATTAATATTATCACAGAATCATAGAATCCTAGGGGTTGGAAGGGACCTCAAAAGATCATCTAGTCCAACCCCCCTGCCAGAGCAGGGTTATAAAAATTATTTGCTAAAGCCTTTCATTCTCAAACAGTTGGTCTCTTGACAATGTGTCTCTGCAGTTCCTTAGCACACATATAATAAAAACCTCATCAAGAGCAGATCTCTGCAAAGGGACAGATATGTGGTTGGAAGCTGTGAAAGTTCACACTTCAGAAAAATCAAACTAACCAACTGCTGATCCCTGTTGTTTCTCAAAAAAGAAAACAAACAAAAACCCAATAACCAACCCAAAAGTTAAGGTGTAAATGACTTATCAGAGAGATTCTTAAACTTAGACTGATCTGTTTAACAGCAGGTTTTACTTAACCTGCCATAGATTTCTTACATAAAAGGATGTGGATTACAATTTTTTTTTATATCTAAAGCAGGTTAGAAGGGACCTCAAGGATCATCTGGTCCAACCTTTCTAGGTACAACTGTAGTTCATATGAGATGGGTCAGCACCCTGTCCAGCTAAAAACTGTCCAATGTAGGGGAATCTTCCACTTCCGTCGGGAGACTATTCCAATGTCTGATCGTCTTCATGGTGAAAAATGTACCTCTTGTGTCCAATCAGTATCTCCTCAGGACCAACTTGTTCCCATTATCCCTTGTCTTTTTCATGTGACTCCTTCTAAATAGGGAGTCTCCATCTTCTTGGTAGCCACCCTTTAAATACTGGAACATTGAATAAGGTCTCCCCAAAGCCTTCTTTTGCCAGGGCTGAACAAACCCAGTTTTCTCAGCCTCTCCTCGTATGGCAGGTCCTCCAGTCTCCTCTGATCATCCTTGTGGCCCTTCTCTGGACCCTCTCCAGCCTGTCCCATCCTTTTTGTAGAGCAGGGACCAAAACTTAACACATTACTCCAGGTGTGGTCTGATAAGTGCCAAGTAGAGTGGGATGATGACTTCTTGACCTCTGCTGGTGATGCCCTTGTGGATGCAGCCCAGCATCCTGGTGGTTTCTTTGCTCACTACTCGCTCATGTTGAGCTTGTTATCCACCAAGACCCCCAAGTCCCCTTCCACAGGGCTGCCTTCCAGCCAGGTGGATCCCAGTCTGAACTGCACTCCTGGGTTATGTGTTCCCAGGTGCAAGACCTTACACTTCTCCCTGTTGAATTTCATAAGGTTCCTTCTAGCTGCCCACCCAGACCCCTTGTCAAGGCCATGATGAGTCAGTTTCTCCAGGAGGAGGCTGTGGGGACAGTATCAAAAGCCTTGGAGAAATCCAGGTAGATGATGTCCACTGCTCGTACTTCATCAATCGAGCAGGTGACTTTGCCATAGAAGGCAATCAGGTTTGTCAAGCACAAAGCATGAAGCAGAAGAAACCACTGGGATAGCAACAAAGCCCGGGTTGTTTGAGGGTTGTTGTTTTTCTTTTGACAAGAGATAGGAAACATATAGAATTCTTTCAGCATAATCTGTTTTATTATTCCTGCAGCACATTTCATTAGAGTCAAGCTCACGCATGAAGTGTCCTATAAGGACACCTTCAGAAGACCCAGGTCTGCTCTTGTGTTGGGATCACAGAAGGATGCAGCCAGGTGCTAACAAAGGAACCTTTCCAACACCTCTAAGGGCTTTTCATTCAGTCTTTTAACAGAGGAAGTGGAGAAGTTACTAGTAGGTTACTTTATAGATTTTTTTATAATTCTGAAAGTCAAATTGAAGAACAGTTTGGCTTTTTTTTCAGAATCAACTGGAAATAATATATCTTTTGCAGTTTTAGGCAAGACAAATTTAAGGGAGCATTTCACAGAAACTGCTTAGCCTCTGCCTTCTGAAATATCATCATGATGACTCAAAAGCATGCATCCTAGAATTATCTGCTTTTTTTAAAAAAAAGGCTTTTCCAGCAGTTATTTATGCCTAACAGACATTCATAGGCCTCCATTCCGAAAAATCTTGGAATCTGCCCTCTCCTAAAGCTATGAAGAGAACCACAGCTAAGTGACTTAACTGATAAACACAGCCAGCTTCAGAATTCCTTGGAGTCCCAAGTTTTAAAGCCTCCAAACAAATCCATCTCTTTTACTGGCTGTGTATAAAACATCATGTTTGCTTCAAGAAGTGCTTGTCCTGAAGTCTTTTGAATAGAAAGCTGGGAAAGTCACTAGCTGGGATGGGGTAGGAAGTAGGAGATTTTGTTCCTTGGGGTTTTGGTTTTTTGGGTTTTTTTAGAGTGTTGACCCATTAGAGCTGAAATACCCATTTTTAACTGCTTACTGTATCGGGGAAAGGGGAAAGGGGAAAGGGGAAAGGGGGACAGAAGTGAGTCTAGGGTTCCTAATCAAGTCTAACAGAATGGCAGAACAATAAAAGGAGCAATTGCATTGTAAATTTATGTACTATGCACATGTTATGGAATGTAGTGCAATAGGGCACTGTGCAGTGATAAAACTGCATTCCTTAGGAAGTTAACAGCTTTCAACTCATGATTTGTACGTGTGGGCAATACTGAATGACCTTCACGCTTTCCAACATTCCCAAGAAGGCAGATTTATATGTAATCACGAGTCAGCTGTTTTGTTATGTGGGATAAACACATAGTTGGAAGAACAAAGGTTTAAATTTCACATTAAGTAGCAAATGCAGAGGCCAGTACACTAGGTTTAGAAGCTAAGTTTGAAGACAGTACTCCAAAACACAGTAGATAATATTAGAACCTGAGTCAAGCCTGCCAGAATAATCATTTGCTACTGCTTATTTCTTTTTTTTTCCTTTTGAAAGATAATTTTCATAATTCAGTTCCATCACAAGACAGTACCCCCTCTAGCATATGCCTTATGTAAAAACATGTCCTGTTTCAATGTAAGAGAACCAACGTTCACAATGGAGAAATAAAGTTACATTGCTCTTAGTGTAACACACATAATACAAGACTCTCTTTTCCTAACAAAGAAAATTTACCATTTTTTTATTTTAAACAAGCATTGTCCATCTCTTATTCAAATTTTCTCGGATGCAAAATAAATATTGGTTTTGAGAAAGTGCCTAGTAAACTGGACTGCAGCACAACATAGCAGTATCCCAGAACAGTATTATTAAAATAACCAGGAGCTGTTCATTGCACCAAAACCATCCTCAGGATACAATGAGCAGCAAATTCTGGATTTTGTTTAAAAGACCAAGGCAATAAACCTTGGACTACCTAAAACTTCCACGTTATAGTTCTTACACTGCTGAAAATGAAGTTCTAATTTAGGTAATCTTGACTCAGATTCTAGTATTATCTGCTGTGTTTTAGCAGTAATACAGGATTTTAGGTAAGCCAAGAGGCCACATTAAAGAGAACGACTTCTGGCAACGCAGAGACAGGAGGGAATGGGACAGGATTCATTATCTTTCCTGCACATCCAAATCAAGACAATTAAGCATATAGAAGCATATGGTTCCCAATGTTCCAACACAAATGGAAAAGAAAATCTTATTTGCAAGCATTTGAGACGAGGCAATAGGCTTCTGGTTCTCAACTTCCTATGAGTTGCAGGAAGGAATTCAATTACTACTTCACAACCTGAAGTGCCCTGTCCTCAGGTACCCATACACGCACAAAAAACCCACCCCAACTGCTAAGTAGGATGAAGAGTGAAATCCTGAACACACAGCAGATTTTAGTATAAAACTGCCAACAGAAGCACACAATGCTCTGAGACAATTCATAAAACCACACAGGTCTTTCTATGAGGTTAATGGTTTGCTAGCCAAATGCCAAGGTTCACAGAATGGGTAACTTTTTCTTTCTTTTTAAAATCAATTTGAACTTCGTGCATTTTTCCTCCCACAACTGCAGTAAATCTCAACAGCAGGCAGACGGGCTGAGGACGTTTCACACACCTTATTAATAAATAAAGAGACCACTGGAAAGCCTGAATACTCAGCTGTTTACATACATACTTCACTTTGCTGCTCCTGGGTCAGGCAGCCATCTAAGCTGAAACACTGAAACGGACTGAAAAGAGCAGCAATCATGACAGAGACAATAAAGAACCCCAGCAACTGCACACAGCTCCAAAGAAACAAAAATTATTAAACAACTGCTTTTAAAAGATAAAGAGAAAAACCAATTTGGATGCTAAAGCACACTGTAAGTCTTAAAGGCCACTTTTCACTAAATGGATTATTTATGGTATTAACAATATGTATATAAATAAAGCATATAAGCAAACGTTAGCATAAGATCTTGCACACCTTTAAGAATGAAACTTTAAGGCAAACAGATTACAAAGTGCAATAAAACCACCGGAATGTCAAGGAAGGTGTGCATCGTGGTAGAAAACCACTCAGTTAAAAAAAAAAAAAAACAACTGTTCCCTGAAAGGAAAGACACAAAGGTGTATCGAGATAGTAAGAACTTAATATTTGGAGATCTTAATATAAGCCACTGTCTTTAGCAGCGGCTTATATTTCAAACAGAAAATTCCTCTGAAGCTTATCATTTACAAAGAGAACAAGCGAGAGACGTCACGAAATAAGAGGACAGAAATACACGGGGTGCTCGCCGGGGAGGCACCGCGGGTGTTTTAGGATCGCTCCCTTCTTGCCTGGTGCACAGACGAGGGAGACACAAGGCACATGCACAGGGTAGCTCCTTTCACTAGAGGATTTCACCTCAGGTCTCCCATCAAAACGACAAGCAAGGAACATATGAAAAGAGTGTTTAAAGGATGTTTTTTGGCACAACGCAGAAAACTATCGGGCTGACAAGGAGGGTAAGACAAGGGGCAAACATGAGGACCGATGAGCTGGTGTGCCTCTCCTCAGCTGCACTGGAGCACAATTTCAGGGAGGACAGGTTAGGGCAAAGCTGAAGACAAAGGCAAGCCAGAGACTAGAGAGAATGGTACAATGCTTAGAAAAGAGTTAGTGGCACAAGCACAGAGGCTTGCTGAGGGGTCCGCAGAGGCTGCTACAGTGTAAGACCATGGGCTGAGGGTGGTGCGTACGAGGTACCGTGGGAGGGAAAGAGCCCTCTATTTGCCTGGGAATGCAGAGGGAAGGTGCAGGGCACAGCCTGGAGGGCGGGAGGAGAAGACAGGTGAACCGGCTGAGGAAGAGTTCAGGGCAGGTTGGGGCACAGCACGTTAGCAGTATGCTGCAACACACGGGGAGGGGGGGCTCAAAAGCGGGAGGGCTCGGGCCAGGGGCGACGGGGTGTCCGGCCCGAGGGGCGGCGGGGAAGGAAGGACGGAAGGAGGGAAGGAAGGAGGGAAGGAACGGGGCTCGGCCGGTACCTGGGCGTCTTGGCGGCAGCGCTCTCCCGGCGGTCCAGTACTCCGGGCACGCAGTTGGTGAGCTCGGTCCAGTCGGCGTGCAGCCCGCAGCTCCAGCCCGTGGAGAAGCGGGAGAAGAGCCAGGTCTCCCGGCGGTTGGGGCGGTAGCAGGTGCACTTCTTCTGCCCGGGCCGGCAGTCGCAGGGCACCTCCAGCCGCACGTTTTGCACCAGGTGGCGGCCGAAGGTGGTACCGCCGGTCTTCTGGATGTGCAGAAAGACGATCACGTCCTCGCCCTTCATGTCGAAGGCGAGCTCCCGCTCCAGCTCCCGCACGGGGAAGTAGTACTTCTTCACGTAGTGCGGGTCTGGCGTAGGGAAGAGGTCCAGCTCCTCCGAGTAGGAGCGGCCGCTGGGGGAACCCAGGCTCAGCCCCGGCCCCACGTACTGGTACAAGATAAGCATGAAGCACACCGAGACGGCCACGATCAGCAAGAACTTGCTGGTCCTCTCAACCATGGTCCTTCCCGCACGCTTCATATGTCACCATCTCCCGGGGCCGCCAGCGCTGAGCAGACGGCGGCAGTGCCGGGAAGCGGGCGGCGGATCCCGGTGCCTGTGCTCGCCGCTTTCCCCCGCTGCTCCCCGGAGCTGGAGCCTCCCGGGGGGCTGCGGGCCGCTCCCTCGCTTGCCTCGGCTCCCCGCGGTCCCCGCCCGCCCCGCCGCGGGCAGCGCCAGGAGCGGGGCAGGGGCAGCCCGCAGCTAAGCCGCTCCGGAGGGGCGGCGGCAAAGCGGCGAACTTGGGAGAAAGAGAGACAGGCAGGAGGGGGGGGCGGAGAGGACCGAAATGCAAAAACCAGCCCCCTCCCGCCCTCCCCCCCGCCGCCAACCCCAGGCCCCTCCGCTTCAGGAAGCCAACCCCATCCCGCCGCTGCCTCCACCGCGGCGCTCCGCCGTGCCCAGCCCCAGCGGCACCGGCACGGCAGCGCCCGCCCCCGCCGCCTGCTGCTCCCGGGCTGGGCTCGGCCGGCAGCGAGCGCTTCCTGCCCGCGCCGCCCCGCGCCCGGCATGCACAGCGCCGCGCCGCCCCGCGGGCACACACCGAGCGGCGGCGGGACCCGCGGGCTCGGCCCGGAGGGAGGCTCCGCCCGCAGCCGTGCCCGGAGCCCCCGGGAACGCTCCGCTCGCCCGCGCTCCTCCGAACCCACGCGTTCATCCCTCCGACGGAACACCCCGAGGGGCTGCGGCTCCCCGAGCACTCGGCTTGGTGCCGGTTATTAAAGGAAATAAGTAAAATCGGGGGGGGGAAATCACATAAAAGAGAACATAAGGGACACAGAGAATAAGGACAGGGCTTAGGTAACAGTAAAACAGAGGGAACTGGACAAAACCAGATTCCAGTTAGAGAAGAACATCCCAAGTAGGCAAGGGACAACAGGCTTGGGGCTCTCTGGGAAGGTCTTCTGTGCTACCTCAGTGTTGCTTCCAAGCAGCGAGCCTTGGCCCTCCTCGGGGTCAACATTCCTCGTCCCGTTTTGAAACCACAGTTATTAGTAACACGAAAATTTGCATGGAAATTGCAGCAGGTCTTTCCATACGTGTTGCTCCCACTGCGGCCACCACATGGGACACCACAAGCCTTTACTTGCCCTGTCGCAACTGGTTGCAACAGGAAAATCCTCTGGTCACAGAGAGGATGGTGATGTCTGGAGGCAGGAGGGAGCCTGTACACACCTTCAGCCACACAATTTGGAAATAATAAGTGAAGGTGAGGCAAAAATCCAGAGGTGTCCTTGTTTGTTTTTTGTTTTGTTTTTACAGAAAACTTTCCCAGTGAAATGCTGTGTGTGGCTCCATCAGGCAGCCACGCAGCATGTGCCACATCCATGTGCCACTCTGCAGCCTCACCATGAGGCAAAACACTGGGAAGAGCCGGGAACTGCCGGGGCTTGCAGCAGTATCCTCTGGCAGGCAGCAGGCTGAGGTGCTGCTGCAAGGAGCAGTACAAGAAGGCCCTGCAGAGGCCGGCTGGTGTGCTTGCAGCTCGGCTGGATCCCATCGCACAGTTCTCTCTGGAAGGTGCAGGAAGGAGCTCTGCCAGGCTGGCCCCAAAAGCCAGGTGGGGTTCCCTGCCACAAAACATCCCCAGAAACTCACTGCCTCTCCCCTCTGCCTGTCACTGGAGGGTGAAACATGGCCCCGTGTCAAAGAGCAGGCTCAGAGTAGCAGCAGTCATGCTGGCACTTCATCTGGACATGAGTTACTATCTGTGCAGAATTAATAATCTGAGCAGTTCTTAATTTCCAGCCAAAAACATCTGTCTGAAATACGGTATCACCAGCAATTACTGCTGTTGGTGACAGTTTTAAGTTTCCTATGCTCTGTAAAATAGAAGTTATGACAGAATTTAGTGCTCCAGCACTAGAAGATTCCCTTCAGATTACACTTCTTAATCCAAGTTTTGTTTTATAACTAGTGGAGGGAAACACATGCTGATGAGCTGTTGCTGGCTGCTGGGTCAAATTTCTTAGGGTTTACGAGGAAATGAGATACCAGATTTTCATCTGAACACCAAAACTGATAAGTCTGTTTGATTTTGAGGTGGCTCTATTACAAGTTGTGGAGCCCCAGGCGAGCTCTGCAGTTCTTCCCAAACAAGTAGCAATAAAATGTTTAGAACACCCCAAAGCACCATGTATTGTGTTCAAACCATTTATTTGGTTTGATATTTTCTTCTTAAAAGCCTGCTTGTCATTTTATTCTTATGGAGGCTAGTAACTCCAGAAACAATGATGTCCCTCATACACAAAGTTCAGCTGCATCCAGAAGCACAGTGTCAACCCAATTTAAAGCTTCAAAATTTATATCATTATTTGGGAAATACAGGCATGTAAGTGAGGTTTATAAACAGTTGAACTATACACTCCAGTATAAAAAAAAGCAGAGCAGATTTTAGGGTTGTAATGTTTTTGCCTGTGGTTATAAACATATAAATATTTAGAAATGACAGAACTATGAAGAAATCACCCATTAAGTTAATTCCACTTACACAAGGAATTTTTTTAACTGTAAGATATAAAATATTTTGGTCTTTTACTTTAGTTTTACAGATGAGGATTTTCCAATGGATTTTGTTACCAATTTATATTTGTGGTAACTATAGTGCCTATTAGTTTGTGAAAGAACATACTGAAATACAATCCATGGAAGATAAAACAGACCACAAAGGAAAATACTGTTATGGCTGAAAAACTGCTGTTTTCTTTACTGCAGCACCTTCCATCTAGAAGTGGGGGATGGCAAACATTCTGGAAGCACAGGGAAGGCCTGTGCCCTTCTCATCTACACACACCTACACGAGTACCCAAAATCCTGCCTAGGAGACACTAAAAAAACAGCTTTGGGATCAACACTTATTTTTACTGACATGCTGGGGAATCCCTGCTAATTCTATAGGCTGCTCTGAAATACTGGTACATCAGAGGTTTTCTTACAGGTAGGACTCACCTAAGATGATCACTTAAGCAAATACTTAAAACAATCCCTATTTATATTCAAGGTAAAATTCCACTTAAGACAAAGTAGTTTGTGTCTGCACGGGTATTTGAATATCAAGTACTGCATCAGTGCGAGTTTAGACCAGCATGTTTCTTAGATCAGAGATCTGAGTGGAGAGAAAATAGCAAGATCTACACATTCTCTGGCCCTTCTGTTGGAAACAACAGTGGAAAGAGATGAGAAATCTGAAAAATACAACTGCTACCTACTGTTACTGCCTGCTTATTCTCCAAGTCCACCTAGAGCATGCATTTAGCCATTGTCCATCTTTCCAAGCTGAATCTTCCACTCTCAGTCCAGACCTCCCTAGGCTTTCCTATATCTCTTCTGGGATTCATCACAGCAGGTCTGACTAGCTCCAGGACCAGAACTCTGTTCCCTGAGAGGCAGTGAGAATAAAACCCGAAACTGAGTTGCCTAAAACCAAAATGTTTACGTAGAGCTAAAGCGTTTTAGAGGGGGGAAAAAAAAAAATATATATTTATATCTCTAACCTGTGGATGGTGGAGATGCATTTCAGATTTTCTCTCTCTGCATTTTTCTAGGTAAATGCAAACAGAAGATCCACCCACCCTACCGGTGCCCACTAAAAATGTTTGACGCTTTGGTGTCTATCTGATCCTTTGCATCCTAACTTGGAAAAATAAATTTTGCCATCCATTCCTGGCATAAATCCTACCCTGTCTTGTCTAATGGCTTCATTTGCAGTTGTTCAAGCATATGCTGGGATCCACTGTCTTTCCTGTTTTTCCAGCCTCTAGAAAGCCACATGGAAGCTCTCATACTGCACAAACATCCCTTGTTCCACAAACAAGCCTCAGACAGCAATACTCCACCTCTGGATCTGGAACATTTTACATTACCCTCATGTCCAGGACAAAGGAGGCTACATCAGCCACACAGTTAACTCTCCAGGCAGTTTGGTTATCCATTTAAAAATCAAACCAAAAGCTGCAGGAACTCAAAAATCAACTGACTGAAGGTCATGTTGTATTTAAATGTGTACTGATGCAAGCTAGGATGCAAGTGGTGGGAAAAGTAAACCACATCTTAGGTGCTAGGAGATTAAAACTCAACAGGGGCTCTAGGTGGTTTATTTTTTTTCAATAGAATTTCCTTTATTTTGAGCTTGACACTAGACAGTTTTAGCAGCAGCTCAAAGTCTCCTCATTCATACTAACATAAAACTGAAATATCTAGAGACTTTCCATTCCAGATCTGTGCCAGACTGACCAGAACCTCTCCTAATACAGGCAAATTCAAAGATTATGTTTGGTATTTTCCTAGGAATTCAGTTGGTCTAGGAGTATGAGTCTCATTGATTTGCAGTGATTTTCACGACTAAGTCACTTTAGGTAACATTGGAAATGTGTATTTTTTTGTACATTCTCTGAAACTAGCCCATATTTGTGAAGGCATTAACTTTGAATTCTCACTGCAAAATAAATCAGACTGAGGTCAGGCTTATGCTGGCTAAGTTACTTAAGCTTGATCTACACTCAACCACTTTCCTAGTGAAGAAATACTAGTAGGTTTCTCTTTCAAGTAGGTAAACCAGCACTCACAATTTATTAATAAGACATTGCTAGGAGTGAGATACAAAGATTAAAGACCTTCTTACAGCTGAGAAATAAACAAAAATTTTGCAAATGCAGTTGAGAAGTACTTTAACATTGTTTGCTGCTGGCTATTGGATGCCTAAATATTTACCTTAAGATCTAATATTGTGGATTATCTTCCCTGGAGAGAAGCTGAGAGCAGTGGCTTTGGTGTGACTTGGAGTGAGTTGTCCCATTACAAAGCCATAGTGGCATCCAGCAAGCTGCAGAACTCTGTGTTCCCCTGAGATTTCTGAAGGCCTTGCTTTGGTTCTCAGCACACAGCCTGTCCCTGTCCTACTCTTTCCAAGCACTCGCAGAATGGAGGCATCAACACACTTAGCACCAAAGAGCAAGCAGCAGTTAGGCTTAGCTCTTAGACCTTCATGATGGGATGCGTGGACTAGCTTGGTTGTAAATTACTAACACACCTGAGCTCAAGGTTTATGTATTTGCAGTTAGAAATCAGATGAAGAGCAACATCTCAGTTAGTACTGAAGTGAGGACAAAATCAGATATGGTGAGAGTACAGCTTATTACAGAAAATCCCCCATAAGAAGACAGCATTAGGAAACATGTAAACCACTTACCACCTCTGCCACCAAAACCTCATTGAAATACTTAGCTCAAAGCCTAATAAATAAATAACAGCGTTATAAGGCGGGGAAGTCTAAAGGCTTCTTGGCACAGAAGCTACACCAGTTTTCCTGTGAACTAATATGACTTTAGTTAACCAAAGCAGTAATAAAATCCTCTTTAAACACTTGAAAACCCTAAGAAATATCTCAATAAAACCACCTTAAATAAAGTTCTACTAATCACAATTAAGAAGGAAGAGTGTATTTACTTTGTTTCACACAGACAAGCTCTCTGTTCCTCCAAACAGGTTGAAACCAAGAGACTTACCTTGTTTATTCCAATCTAGATTTTTTTTTTTTCTGCTCCTTTGCATAGAGTGGGCACATGATACTCATTTGCTTTGGTGATATGCATATGTGTGTGTGCCATGCACTGAGTGAACGGTGAGGAGGCACCAATTGTGACTCTGTGGCTTCAGTAGCAATGCTGTAGGTTACTCACACCACCACAGAGCTCTCACAGCCAGATCACAGCTCCCCAAGTACATGGCAGTTCCATTTCACTCAAGGAAGCAGGTACTGAAGATGCCAAGTTCTATTAGACCTGGCAAGCCTGATTCTGATTTCAGGCTCTTACACTACTTTTTTTAAGGCCACTGGAAACGTCTGCTGTCTGAAAGCTACCAAAGACAGCCTTTGAAACCTTGGCAGGAATCAAAACAGTGAAGTCACTCACAGCTGTCCTAAACAAAGAAAAGTCTAAACTCAACATCTACAGGAGGTCAAATCTGAATTTTAAAACTACCTTCACAGACCATATGGTTATGATATCATCCTGCTCACTCTTCTCATGTGGATGCTGTAGATCTAAACATCTGTGCCTTAGCAGGAGGTCAGCATATGACTGGTAAGACAGAGCTAGTTACCTACTGATTGTCTTCTCTCTCTTGCAGAGGAAAGATGGCTGAAGTAGAGCCGCACCACGAGCCTCCATGTGCAGCTCACTGCTTTGAGACCTCCTGCGGACAGATAAAAGCAAAAGTTGAACTTCCCAAAGCTGCACATACATGCTGCCATGCAATAATTGCAGATGACAGGCCCAAGTGTCTGTCAGGACCTTGAAACATTGGAAAGACCTTAGCTGATCTCTCAAAATAATACAAATGCCAACAAGTTTAAGCAGGGAGCCAGGACTGCAGCTGAAGTATATATAGTTTCTAAGGTGTTCATACATTTAAGGGAGGAGTTTGTGGGTCCACAGAGGAGCCACGAGGTGCCAGCTGCTCCTTATTCAGGTTCTTATTTTCCTATTTGCACTGTAACAGCTGCAAAATGTTGCTGCCTGAGCTTGATGGAGAGGACAGGCCTAGATGTTGTTGGCATATTCCTAGCATTATTACCATTTGTATATGGAGATTAAAAAAACATAAGGGGAGCTTGGATTCGACAAGATTTTACTTCCCCCTGAGTCTCTCTCATGCAGCAGCTGTCCACTGTGACATGCCTGTTAGCAGGAAACAAGTGTAACCCTTTCAGCCTTGCTCTGTAAAACCCCTCAGAACACCAACAAGATGTAAAACACTTGGTTTCTGGTGGGGACATCAGTGTGACATGTATCTAGAAAAACCAAGATGGTGGCCTCATCATGGAAGGAAGCCAGTGCAGCCAGCAAAGTGTCTGCATGTTGATTCTATCCACTCCTGTAACAGGTATCTAGAGAGTCAGAAAACTGCTGGAATAATTTCTGTGTGAACACCTTAGTAACTTTCTGTGGTGACCTGAAGCTTAAGATTGGCTTATGGCCAGTCTTGCTGGCATGGATTTTTTGTGTCATACATATTAATCTAAATATTATTGGAAATACAATTTTGTTTTATTTTTACACTCTTCAGTAAATGCTACAATGCAGGAGAAGGAAGATCCTTGTCTCTACCATTGGGACTTGCATATATAAATGTCCTGTTAACACATGCACTGTTTCTTAATGTTTTATACCATTGTTTCCTTGATCTTGATAAAAAAACCTGACAACTCAGTTTGGAAATTGCATTGTAAAGTAAATGTGCTTACAGGATTTCAACTTGAGATCTCTGTGTGATCCTCCAGGGAAATAGCTAATTAGAACAGACATTCATCCTTCATTGCTGATGTTGTAACATAAATGGTGAACAGACAAAGCAGAGATACTAAAGTTCATGAGTACTAAGATACACACACAAAGTTAACTAATTACTTTCCCCTTTAAGCCTCAAATTAAGAAGCTATGTAATTAAGTGAATAAGCTGAAAGCTAGAAAATGAACTGGCTATATAGTAATGATATGCTTAGAGATGTGCAGCTAAACTGGAAATGTGCCCAATTCAGCTCTTTGAAGGCTTTTAGACAGAAGTCAAGCACCTGAAAAGTGTGAGGAATTTGGAGTGTACTGCTTAATGGATTTTTTAAAATAATAATAATAATAATAATAATAATAATAATAATAATAATAATAATAATAAAGAAATTGATTGGCAAAGCCAAGCTGTGTATAATCACAGCCTCTGTCTTGTGTCCACAGGATCAGTCCTTTCAATTATGCTTAGTAGCAACATAGCAGGAGAGATGTAGACTCGACCAACAAGTCTGAATGCTTCCTGAAGAAATAAAAGCTGCTGGCTTAAAAATCCCCTCATGTGAAAAAAAAAAAAAAAAAAAGTGCAGAAATAATTGGTTCCCCATAAAATCAGCTTAGTGGTAAAGGAAATGGGAAGAAGTTGCTGTTCCAGGTTCCTCTGTGTAGTTTCTCAGGTCCCTGAGAACCAAGAGGTTGCCCAGGCCAGGCTCTGCCCTCGGCCCTGTGGAGGTTCCAGGCACTCCCAGACCTACTGGAGCTGCCCATCCAAAAGCTTCTCCACAGCTGGTTTTACCCCAGCAATTTCGATTGTCAGTATCTTACCAAAACAGTCTTTGTAAAAGATACCAAGTCAACACTTGAGAGCACAAGGAAAAGGAATTTTGCGAAGATTGCAAGACCAAAATTAAATCCAGAACATTTATAATTAAAGTTACTGTAGAAGGAGCTCTTGAGTGTTAGACATTTTTAGGCCATAGCAACAAGAAAATTGGGAGAAAAGGCTGAAATACCACCAGGCAAAGAAGTTCTTGAGTAAAATGAAAGCAGTGGGGCCAATGAAGCATGCTAGGGCTGTAGTGTGAGGTGGCTTTCACAGACTGAATTTCAAGTTTACTTTCTGGACTGGCACTTCAGTCCCTTTTTGAACCTTGTCACAAGGTAATTTACCAGAGAGATAAGAACAGTGACCTATCCAAACTGTACCTGATAGTGGTGACTTTAAAGTTGCATCAGGTGAAGCTATGACCAGCTCCAGAGAGGATCCTCAGTTAAGCCTGATACAGGTACATGGGGGAAATAACTGTAGACTCAGAACAGCCTCTGGAGTGAGGGCTTATATATTTCAAGCTTGATCTACTTAAGGTGTCATACATAGCATATCAATATCTTAATTATTTTTTATTATTATTATTTGTACACTGAGCATCAGTGATACCTGGTGGCACAGAGTTTTTGTCTCTTCAATTTTTATATAAATAAAAAGAAATAAGAAATAAGCTTAATACAAACAAATGCAACACAATGGTATTACAGTTAGTTGGTATGAAGGTGACATAGAAACAAGAGGAAGAGTAGAAGAAATTTGAGCCTACTAGTCCATACATAGCAGAAATTGAGAACTAAACTTTTAAACACCATGAACCTGTATCATTTTATTCTAGTGGAAACACAAAAGTCCCAACTTCCCTTTCACCAAGTCTCACAAAAGGCAGGCAAGCATAGAACTGTATGGTTTAAAAAAGCAACTGAACTCCACTGAATTTGTGCTGAATTTTGTTCTAGATTTGACTCCTAGACATGGGACAGTTTCAGTTAACCAATTCCTCCCTCTGTCATTACAGTTCACCCAGCTCCATCTTTCCATTTAAAAATATTTGCTGCGATAAATAAAAAAAGAGAAAGTTTATCATCAACAACTGCTCACAGCCAGAATCACTAGAAAGAATTTCACACCACTCCCTGAGTGGATGCAGTGGCACCTTCTTTATTGTACCATTTTCTAACTACTGGATGATGCTGAATGGAAACAGGAGAAATTAAAAAACTTCATCACTGTCAGTGAAATGGGACCTAAGCAAGACCAGCCAGTTCTGCCAGTCTGTGCTTGCTTTACAGAAAAACACCACAGGGCATGTGCATTCTGCTGTAGGAACCCAACGACCTATTTCCTGTAAAATATGTATCACAGAAAAGGAAAGAAACAAATTTATAGATAGCAACTTTCTGTTACTTTCCTAAGTTTTAATCTCGCTCTGATGCATTTATTGTACAGTTGTGAAAAAAAAAAAAATAGAGTTTTAATGACCAGGATCTTTTCTTTTAATTAGGCTTTTTATTTCTCTTATTTTTAACTCGAAGTTGCTAAGGTTTTGTTTATCCCCAATTAACTTGCCTACTTTCCTGCAGAAAGGATTACAGGTATTGGTCACAGAGGGTACCTTGCCGAGGCTTTGTTACAGACAGTGCAGTGGGTCTGTACTGGTGATAAGGGCTTCTGCACGCTGCTGTAATGCAAGGTGTATTTTCTCAGGTGGAGCTGATGTGCATGAACTGTGCTCTGTGATGAAAACCCAACTCTTACGTTGCTTTCCTTAATGAAAAGAGTATTACTGTGTAGTGAAAGGAAATTACTTTTTGCTTGGAAAAGTATTACAGGAACATTCTTAGTTAAAAATGGATAGGGCTGGTTTGTGAAAATGTGGAATATTTTTTTCGAGAGCAATGAGTATTTCAAACTTAAGTTCCTAGATTTGATGAGAATTTTCATGAAAAGGCTACTGAAGCTAGAGACAAGAGATCATTTTCTCCATCTCTGGCTGAAACAGATACAAGAATCTGTTTCACAGGGACACAGTTGTGTCTTCCATAGGAGCTGGACAAGACAGGATTTAAGCACTTCCTAACCACGCATAGGATGCTGTTGTGGACCAAACTTAAAATTAAGGGAGAGGTGTGCTGTATAAGAAATTAAAGAAGAAAAATTTCTTTCCAGCCAAAATATTAAAGCTTTCCACATAGCTGTCATTTTGGTAACCTGTTGGAAAACAGCTTTTGAAAACACTGAGATAAGAATCTCTGAACAGAAACAGGCTCATACTGTTCTTACAATGGAAACAGCCTTGAATAAAAGGAGTTCACATAGGCCTGATATTGTTTGAAATAAAAATATTATTCTTTCTAGTTTTGCCTTGGCAGTATAATGCAATGTATTATAATAGTTTCCAGTGTGGACGCTCTTCGATAATAAAAGTTATTTGTTTTGTTAATCAGTTTGCTTCAAATGCAGAGTGATTTGTTTTGGTATAAACCACCTCCTACCACCCACCCTCTCCTCAGCTGTTTTTCTAGATACATGTCCGTACAGACTCCTATGCTGGAATTCTTACTGTGGTCATTTACTGCCTATATAGACATGCTGTTACCCTTATTTAGGAATTGGAAAAGATTACAGAAAGGCTCCATTTTGAAGAACCACTTTATGAGTGACATGTCTTCTGTTTTAAGGCATATAACCCAGAGTCTGAGGCACGTATAATTGTTAAACAGTTCAAAAGCAGACTGACAGTTGGCTAGATGTTTGCATTATGAAATACTGAAATGCAAAACAACAGCTGAAATTAGGGCAATTGAAAAGCAAAAGCCAAGTATGGTAATTGCAATGCATCAGAGAATTTAACTCAGAGCTTCCTCTGCTCCTTCTGCTTGTTTGCCAGGTTAACAGTGGACTTTTTCTTGAGAGAAGAGGCTATAGGAAAGAAGGAGTTTAAACTTTGTCCATGACAGAGAAACAGAAACTGAAAAAATGTAAGTTGTATTGAAGTAAAGGCTGTAACAAGGCAGTACAAGTGCACTTGTCCATGGCATCCCTTGGAGGAATACATTAATCTTGCTGATAATTACTGCTGCCACCTATGAAAAGAATCTGAATGTCCTCAGTGAAGCAGAAAACAAAAGAGGTTGTGAGTACTTCAGTACTATTATTCAGATAATCCAGCAAAACATATGAGAAGGAATTCCACATTATTCTGGGACATAAATGCTGGAGAGAGTTTTGTGTTGGTTTTGTAGAAACTCTAGTAAATCATGGGTAGCAGTTTACTCTTCTTAACTTCAAGGAGCAAACAATGGTCTGCTGATAAGGTCAAGCCTCTGTACAATGTTTATTGCCACTGAACTGGCAAGAATTTATTTAGATAACTTCAAGAGAGGCAGCAATTCCTTATTTGAAATTCTAGAAACCATATGAGAAATGGCTATCCATCAAGCTGGTCAGCAGACTGCTTTAGTTTGGAAATACAAAAAATTCTGATCAGCAGAGAGTGAAAACTGTCTGTGGTGTTTTGTTACCACTGCTTATGCAGCCTTGCAAAAAATAGCTAAAGAAGTTTGGTGCAGTGCATGCTTCCAAGGTCAGAGCTCACACAGTTACCAATAAAGTGCCAAAGTGGAGGGATCCAGCAGCCCAGCCTCAGCAGCAGCAGCAGCTGTAAGGCCTGTACTGAGAGTGCCTGATGTCTTTTGTCAATACCTCTGACAAAGATGCTCAGCTCTAGAAAAAGTAGCTAAAAGTGCACATATTCTAGCAACAGACCAACAACAGCAACTATAATTTGCAATGGTTTGGGTATTCAAATAACTGAGCCTTCCTGCACTGATATGGAGCAGGAACCTCTGTGGAAAAAAAAATGTGGGCAAGCTGAGAGTAAAAATTATCAGACCTCTTCCTAGGTAGGTCAACCCCTTAAGAACTACAGCCCCAAAAGACAAACCTAAAAAGTATAGGCATTTGTCTCTAGGGAAAAAAGAATTCAATCACAACTTTTGTGGCATGCTGGAGAAAAGAGGTAGGAAGGAAAATGAGCAGTGCAACTCTTTCCCTTACCTTCACAAAAGTAGGACCCTATTGCCTGGATTGTACAAGGTTAGTGGCCTGGGGAATGGAGTTCTTGAGCTACTAGAGAGATCCAGAGTACAATCCAGGGTGCTCAGCAGAGCAGAGAGTTTAAGGAAGAAGATAGTGACACAACCTATAGCAACTAAGGAAAGCTTATGGGCCCAGGGATCCAATATGATCAGTGCTTTTGAAAATATTTTAAATGTATTGATGTGAGTGTGTAACCACTAGATCAAAATCCTGTTTTCTGAAATGGGTTTAGAAAAACTTGTTCCTGAGAACTGAAATCTATTATGAGTGGCTTATGACCTTGGCTGAAGAGACAGGCAAGTTTTGAGAAAGTATCATATTCAGAAAAATATCTGAACCAAAGCCATATCACTGTGTACAGACATATCCTGTCTTTTCAGACATATCCTCCCTTTTCACACTGTGGTATTTTTGATATTCACTGGACCTTGTGCTCTTAAGTTACTAACTCAGGGTAAATTTTAAAAGCTTCAGGCCATGAGGCATGATCTTTACCTACAATGTTTAGTTCAAACAGCTGCCTAAGTCCTAGAATTTGTATCATCTTGCCCTAGTCCTACACAAAGCACTGGCCGTGCCTTCCTCCGCTATAGCAGCTGTGTGGATGGGGAGCCCAGGCTTAGCTTTAGACACCTGAATATCCAGTTTTGAGCATATTTTACTCAATTTACTTTTTTCTGGTTACAGAGACTATAATAGGGATAATAAAGGGAAAGTTGTTGTTTAATATTTCTCTGAAAACAACTACCTCTGAACAGACAAAGCTGTTACTGCAGTCAAAAAAAGTAATACCATCCAGTCCACTCAAATTTGAGCTCATCGCATCTTTTGACTTGGCAACTAATGTAACTCACTGAAGAAAGAGACAGTGGAAGATTCTCAGGAGCCACTTGAAGAGAAGAATTAGCTCCAGTGAAAACAGAACTGTATCTGTGCCAAAGCCTAAATTGAAAACACATGAAATTTAGGCTCTGAGTTCTGTAAGTTGCCCTGGCCTTTACAGTATGGTGACTAAACCATTAGAGTCAAATGCTCCCTGCTCTGGCATTCTTGAAAACAAATGTATTTTTCCTGTGTCTAATTGAGATGCAACAAGCTTGTTTCCCCTTCCAGTAGTATCATACCAACCATCTTTTTTCCTGAAAAAGAAAATTAAGCTCTCCCAGATTAACATTTATGTGTGAATACAGCCAACAAAAAAACCCGACATGTTTTGTTAAGCAGCCTGGACATCATACATCACCAAAGTTTTTTATTATTATTCTTGCTTTGTATGTAGTAATGCTTCACTCCTTAAAACTTCATAATCTTTTATCTTGTTCTAAAGTCTCTTCAACTCTACCTCTTAAAATAACAGAGTTCTCTTGTTATCTGGTGTTCTGTATCACTGGTCATTTTTAATCATCCTGCTGATTTATTAAGCTTAGATCGTGAATCATTTAATTTACTCTGTGAATATTCTTACCATTTTCTTAGCAGATCATCTGACTTTAGACACTGGTCTAAGTCACTGACACCAAGTTTTTATCTATTGCTTATTTTTAACGTGTTTTGTATTTCATTAATATTATAAGCCCTCCTGCTGTAGACCTCAAATAAAGATGTCATGCTAATACTAGAAGTAAATGCATTTAATTGTTTCAAAATATTTTGTGTCCTTGGGAAAGCTGAACACTAGAAGTAAATGCATTTAATTGTTTTCAAAATATTTTGTGTCATTGGGAAAGCTGAACACTTAACAAACTCTTGTGTCAGGCACTCATGACATTGGATGCCTGGGCCCAAAAGCTTAAGTGTTCTTAGTGGTTACTGCACACAGATAACATTTCAGCTTTGTTTGGATGCTGTTGATTGACCAAACTCCATCCTCCATGTTGCATCCCCTCTGGCAGCTCCTGGCTGAATTACTGAGTCCCTTCAGTGACCCTGGGCTCTGGGGGTCCCTAGCACAACCACTCTTCATTAGTTGAGCCTCAGGTTTTGCTGCTTGAAGAGGAAACAAATCTAGCCTCAAGGATCTGGGCAGAAAAAAATTACTCACTGGCTGAGTAGTTGTTCCCAATTGTCAGTGTTCTGTCCCAAATATCTACCATGGGTTTGTGGCCTTCATGGCCCAGTTCCTGATTAGCTGTTGTTAAGGCTGTCAATAACATCAACATCATTAGTAAGAGAGACATATTGGCCATGTATTATCTCTCGAATCTGAACGGCAATAATTTCTTCCTTACTGTGAGAACTTTGCAAGAAAGCTTCTTAACACCTTAAAAGCCTTAAATTCCTTATGAATGAGACTCCAGGTCAATGGCTACCTCAGAAACTGAAAAAGAATATGCTTGAGCAAGGCATGAGATAAATGACATCCGGATGCAAAAAACATTCTGTTGAATATTACCACAGATTATGAATCAGCTGCCTAGCAGTACAGAAGAGATTAATCCAAATCAGGAACCCAGATGCAATGTTCTGCCTTCAGGACAGGTAGAGGTCAGTGATCTCACTAAATCTGGGGTTCCTCACACTTTGAGTACTATGGAAAAATGTTTCCTACAGCTTTTAAACACAGAGAGAATCCAAGATGAGGCCAACATGCCAAATCCCTCTAAGGCTACAAATTCAGAGAGTCATGTTTGCTTTCCCTGAATGCTTTTGATATTAGAGAATTAGTATCTATTTGACAACCAAATAAGCTGAACATTTTTTTAACCCACAAACCAAAAAGCCCAATAATATTAGTTGTAACTGTGTCCCATATAAGTTTAACTTCTCCTTGGTGTAGATTTGTGAATTTAGCAATTACAAATGTTGCACTGCTGCTCAAAAATGCTTGAAATAACACAGATTCTGGGCTCAAAAATATATCACAGAAATTTGTTAAATAAAAAAATGCAAATTAAGAACACAGATTTTTGCACCTGGTGTTCATCGATTCTGGGATGCTAGACAGACTTTAGAGGTACTTGGATTACTAGGAAAACTTTACAGCATTTGGATATTTTAATACATCATTAATCTTGAAGAAATACAAATGAAATTTATCAGTACTGTGAATGTTAGTATTATTAAAGATGTAAATACTATTTAAAACATAATATTGAGAAAGATTTTTAAGTGCTTTTTTTTCAGATGAGCGGATTTATGGAGAAGTGTGTGTGTAGAAAACATTCCAGCTGTCCTTGAAACAAACAATAAGTTGATTTAATAAAAAAAAGGAGCATATTTGTAATTCTGAGTACAGCAAAGGCATTGCAATTCTACAACTTAGTTACATTTTTGCCCTTGGCATATAATTTAGCCTTTCTCCCTTCTTAGTTTTCCCACTGATAGCACAGGAAAAGCTTACTGCAAAAACATGTTGCAAGCAGTATCAAGAACAAATTTTATCTCAATTATTGAGGTGGGTAAGTTACTGTCAGTATATAGTAGGAGATCTTCATAGTGAAGGGTGCTGTGGCAACCTGGCACTCACAAAACTGAAGATTCAGATTGCTAATATAGTAGATTAAAAAGATTGTAACACTGTAAATTTGCATTATTTTTATATTTGGCAACAGGAAATACTGCCTCCTTAGCACATTTGCCTGGCTTTTCTGATTGGCTCCTCTGGTTACAGACAGAATATAAACTATTAGAAAACAATTAGGAACAAATCCATACAAAAGGATTTCTTTTTAATCTTTTTTTTTATTCCTGGCCAGTAAATTTGATGTGGCATGAATGAATTTGACTGCAAGTTTGCCACTGCCTTGCAAAAGCAGGGAACAAGACCATAAGTCATCAGTGCTGATTTAACTATGAAGTGACCAACCTGATCTAGTGGGAGGTGTCCCTGTTCATGCAGGGGGGTTGGAACTAGGCGATCTTAAAGGTCCCCTCCAAATCATTCTATGATTCTATGTTTCTGTTTCTCAAGCATGGAAACCTCTGCCATCTTAAGTTGCCTTACAAAGGAACAGGAAAAACCTAGGTATGGCTTCTTAAGAAAACTTTTGCTTATTCCATCTGACCTTTGCTCAGTCTTGCTGAAGCTGTACTGGTTAATGCAGGCTGTTTGTCCCTTTAATCACTTAAATACCAACGTAACAGTCTAATGGAAAAGTTGCCATGGAGTCTCAGTAGCTGCATGATCTCAAAAAGAGTCTAATAATGATGAAGACTAAGAAAATATTGGCTTTTAAATTTTATCACCAGGAACTAATGTTTAGTGCTGTTCCACTCACAGTTTGTATGTACTCCTATGCTTCATGAACAATTTCTGTGGACAAATAACAAATTTTTTTTTATTATTATTCTCTGAACAGCAAAACTAACATCTGGGATTTGTATGGATTTGTACACTATGTTCCTGAATTCTCCCCTTGTTCCACGTAACTCCTGTTTTTCAGTGCTAACTTCCTCCCTCACATCCTGTATCTGCAGTTATACAACATTCAAGCTATATCAGGGGTGACTCATCATATCTAACTGCTATATATATCAGCATATATAAGAATATGTGTGTGTAGATCTATATATAACTGTATATATCAGAATATTTAATATTCTATTTAAGAATCTGCATATATCAAAATTCAGCCTAGCTAGCTTTCTCACAGAAGTTGGTAGCTTTTCTCTTTCTTATACACAGCTAAAGATTTTTCACAAAACTTGTAGGAACTTCATGTCTTTGAAAATACCACACATCTCCAAAAGTTAATGGAAATTGCAAGGAAGGCAGGAACAGAGGCAAAAAAGAAGCAGTCTCATGTTAAAAAAATGTGGCATAAATAAACATGTAAAAAGGCCCAAAACATACACAAACCCAGACAAATCAGTCTGATACAAGATAAAGTTGCAGTTGCTACTTATCACAAAGCCCTAAGTGCTATGTAATTAAAAAGTAATTTAAACCCTTATTTGCCATGCTAGGAGGGATTTTCTTCAAGAGGTGCAAGAATCTCAAGATCTTAAAGAGTCCATTACTTTGTGACTTGATTATGTGAAGAAAAAAAATCTCCCCCATAGTTTATGGATTTAAAATTCAAGTATCTGTTACATCAGCTCTCTGCTTGTCATGAATCAACATTTTAGCCTGTATTTTTTTCCGTAAGGTGTTAAGAACAGCTTTCAGATTTTATGAAAAGCTGGCAGTTTTTTCACAGTCAATACTTCACACTGTTTCCCTCAAAAAGCTGGACTCATGCTCAACTGCAGCAAACCAGGGTATGGCCTCCACATGTCTCACATCCTCCAATGCAACAAAGGAAGAGAGTTCTCGGATTCCATACTTGGCAATGTAAGTATTTTTAGACTAAAAATGGTTCATAATTGCTATTTTTTTAGAGCTTTATGTACCACCAATGTTTATGCTGTGATGAAAGACCTATCTTCTCATTTGTTTGAGGAGACATTTGTTGCATAGGAAGCTTAGACTTGTGATGTCCCTGGTGTTTCTTTACTCTCATGTTCTAGGTTTTGTCAGTGCATTCCTCTCCCTTAGCAACCTTGAACAATTCTAAAGACAAAATATTAGACTGTGGTTGTAGACAAGGGTACTTATCCCCTTCACCCCTTTGGACTAGCATTTATTCATTCTGCCTGCATGTAACATACCTGTACAGCTACCAACTTAGGCTTTCTAGATCACCTCCCTGTGTATGTCACTCTGGGTTTGATTTTCTTTTCATGTTGATTTTCTAAAACAAGCATCTTCAAACCACTTTCGGGATCACTACTGAGAGTCCCTCACAGAACTGTCACACTACAAACAATTTTCTTAGCCACTGCTTTTTCATGTGGAAGAAAAGTAAGACAGCACTGAATTCAAAACATACTTCAGAGTATTTGCAGATGAGAGGCCAAGATTTCTTGAAGCTGCAGCACTCCAAGCCACTACTGGCAAATATCTTTGGACAAATGCTTTTTCAATTCTTCTTTTCAGGCATGCAGGCTTGAAAACAGGGAAAGAGGATGGCCAAGAAAAAGCAGCATTCTTGGCTGTTGCAAAAACGCTTGGGATGGAAGCTCACAGAAATTGAGGGAGAGTGGCTCACAGTGAGAAAAAGGAGAGATGGGAAACATTAACATTGTAATGATCTGGGCTGATTAGACCATTACCTTGAAAATTTACATTTTCCACTGATCATGGAGAAAAATTGAAGCAATTTGACTGAAGGAAAATACAGTCACATAATGAATTGCTTCTTAAGGATAATGGTGCTACTGCAATGTGTGTTCCATAAATAAAGTATTCTCCAGTTAAACAAAGAAATTTCATTCCTCCTTCCACCAAGCACAAAATAGAAATCAGGCACAAAAATATTGCTTGTCCTCTTCTAAACTAGACCTAGATCTAAAGTGTATATGTAACCTGAAACCTTAATTAACATAATATAATCAGAAAGTGCTGACAATGAACATTGGTATGAAAAAGTTTTGGGTTGTCCAAATTTAGAGGCAACGATGACAAATTCTTTCCTTTGAAACAAATAAATTTTACTGTAATGATTTTAAACCTACATGGAGACATTCAGGGTCAGGCTTGATGGGGCTTTGAGAAATCTGTTCTAGTGTGAGATGTCCCTGCTTATTGTGGGGGGGTTGGACTAGATGACCTTTAGAGGTCCTTTCCAACCCAAGACATTCTCTGATTCTATGTTACTTTTTTATGCTAGATAGATGAAAACTCAAGCTTTAATTATTTCTAAGCTTAAATATTTTTCCCTTATGGTTGGTTGGACTTGATGATCTTCGGAGGTCCCTTCCAACCCCTAATATTCTGTGATTCTGTGATCTCTTAGAATGATGTCACATATATTTGTGATGTATCCCTTGGTCATACTATGCTCTTCTCATCCATCTTTCCAGAATGTACAAGGTAGTGTTTGTTGAAAGGATTTTAACCAGAACTGAAAATGTAGCCTCAGGTGAACACACCAAATATTTCAGCATGTTCACTTTGCTGCTGGTTACCTTCAGCCATTTCTGGAGAAGTCTGAGAGGCCTAACAGCAACTATGACTTCTGCAATAAAGACTTCATTGAACATCTTGAACTTGTGATGCTCTGAGGTATTGGTGTTAAAGCACATCATCACCATTAAACAGTTGCTATTAGATTTCCAGGTGGAAACAAGAATAGCGTTACTTCTTTGGATATTTATTGGAGATTTAAGAGCAACAACATAATACAGAAGTGGCAATATTTTTGTAGGGATGTAAAAGAAGAAAGAGAGGCATATGTTTCAACAACTAATGTCCCTGTTTTCAAATGTTTGGGTGTGTCCTGCAATTTAGCTTGTTTCTTCAGTTTTATTTACTAACAATCCTTAGAGAGGAATTCAAATGTGAACTATTTGCAAGGAACTTTTAATATATCAGAAACTAAAGCTCATTTTGGTTAATCTACATCTTCCACTTTGTGACCATTCAAGTACCTCTTGACTGCTGATTGATAATCTGTACTACATGTTCAAATTTCATGAGTATAGCAAAGGAATTTACAATGCTTTTACAGAAAAATAAATAAACAGCAAGGAATTCCTGGACTATGTTTACAATTTTACTTATGTTATTCTTGAGAAAATTCCTTTGGTTTGTCAAAGTGTTCAGCTTTATGAGGTATGGTATGAGCTTTACCTCCAACGGCTGCTATAAGGCACCAGATTGTAGAAATTAGGTATACATATAGAATGAATTATCTTGGCTTAGTTCTGCAGCCTTGAACCTCCAGTGACAGCCTCTGTGGAGAAGTATTTGCTTTCTCATGGGGAAGATCTGGGCTTTTGAGCTCTTAAGTGTATTTTCACTCCTGAGATTGCTCCATCGCTGAGTTTTGAGGCTTTCTGTTCTAATACTGGGATAACCTTCCATAGCTGAACATAGAATACCAGCATTAAGTATTTGGACCCATTCTCTCTCCCTCCAAATTATATAGTTTCTTTGTTGGCAATTCTGTACATCTGCCTGATCCCTACAGAAACATGGAAGAAGCATTTGTTAATCCCAGTATGGGATTTAGCATTAAGAGACAAATAGTTTTGCGTGTGCAGAGCAGGGAAAATTGGCAGCAGGCAATGCCTGAGGAGCCAAGAAAATAAATGTTTCATTGCTACCTATTCTTCCCCTCCTTCTTGTCTTACAGACTTTCAGGGACATTGGATGCTCTGCAGTGTAAGTGATTAGCTGGAAGTCCCAAATCCAGCATCTGAAAGGTAAAATATTCAAATTGCTTACATGCTTTTTCATCACTCAGACAGCTCTTATATTTGCTGTAGAGCCTGAGTGGTGCTCACTAAATCATATCACTCCATTAAATGACCATCCATGACACAATACCTCTGAAGCTCCCTGCTAACTACCAGACTGTGTAGCTTAGGCAGCCTCTTTAAATTGACTTCTGAGACTGTTCTCTCAGAATCTAAGTAGGAGTGGAAATTCATAAACTGCTTTAGCCTTTTTAAGCTGTAGCATAGGCTAATACCACTCAAATACATCTGCTTATTATAGCTGTTACTGGGAGAGTAGCTACTCTGTACAGTCTAAAAAGCTTGAGGGCAAACAGTCATGGGCAACAGCAAAGTGTTCACGAGCCTGATGAAGGCAACAGGAAGGGGTATTGGTGTTTAGGTACAATGCTGTTCCTCTCTTCATTCAGAGATGGAATTTGTGCTTCCTCCCTGCTATGAAGCACTGTGACCATTTGTGGTTATTGAAATTCCCATCATGTAACCAGAAAATGCTATAACATCATAAGCAAACTCTAGCTCAGGGAGATGCACTTGGCACTCTTCCATTTCCCTTCCCACAGCTCAAGGTATCCATACTAATTCCCCTGTTCCATGATGCACTGCTATGTGGCACGGCTGACTATCCCATCCCTAGACAGCTTTCTAAAGACTGACTTACCCAAAGGGACCCTGTGAGGGTCCACATTTGCCATCTGTGCTCTCAGCCAGGGATCAAAGATACTATGGAGGTATTTCAGTCATATTCACCCAGTTCTGCTTACTCTCAAAGACGTAAGCTCTTAAGAATCAGTGGGCTCATTTAATACTGCCACAAACATATCCATCATTATTGTCTTGAGAGGAAAGAGTCTACATTTATCACACTCTTCCAATATTATCTTTGCTTTTTAAACTTGTGTTCTCAGAAACTCTTCACTACCCCCATTTTAGCTGAGAAACATGGGGCAACTGAGCCATGACACTTTGGAAAATGTGTAAAAATTCCAGCCTCAGCACTCTTGACCACTCAGACAAGTACTCTTTGGGCATGCTGTCTAGGGTGAGTGATGGGGCCTGCTAGCTGAAGCAGGAAAGCTGCCTGAAGCATCTGAACAGCCTGGAGGCCTGTTCATACATTTCTCTGTTGACTGAAGGCAGAATTTTGCTGCTGGATGGCTTGACATGTCTCTGATATTTACAAATCACCCTGTGTAGATTGGTTTCTGTCTGTTCTATTGCACCTAGTCCAACGCATTATGCTATTTAAACATATGACCTTGAGCTGAAGGGAGCAGCTGCTTTCTCCCTAGCAAGAGAGCAGTGCGAGTGGTAAATATACCTGCAGGGAACTGCTCTTTATCCCGAACACATGCAACCACCCCAGCATATTGCACGGGCATCCCTGCTTCTTCTGGGTCTAAAAAAGTCAGGAGTGAAGGCGCCTGGGGCATTTAGGGAGCCTATTCTGTCAGCTCCTCCCTGTGGTCAAAAGCAGGTAGAGCACAACACAACTTGCTTTTAAACTCTACACTTTGCTCTGAGGAGAATGGAATTTAATCTACTCTACACAAGCTTTTCTAGATAGTATCTCAAACACCTGAGCTGCCCCTTCGCCCGACATTTCTGATAGTGGGCTCAGACTAGCAAATGAGATGTTCAAGACAGAGGCTTGTAAAATCTCAAATATGCTTGTGCATTCCACCACAGCTTGTCAGATCTCATTCAGCACAGACACACACAGCTCACTGTGGAGGTCTCTTTCCTTAACCTGTGCTGCAACACACTGAATAGGTCCAGACAGACTGATCTCCCACCTGCTGCATGTTCTTTGCAAAATCTTGAAGGAGGAGGAAGAATATTACAACACTTTGGGATATTGTTCTGTCCAACGAATACCAAATTGGAAGAGGTTGTGCTGGAAGGTCCCTCTGGTCCTTCCACCATGGCAAAGAATATATTTCAGAGGTGTGCTGACAGAAAATCCTTCCACTGCAAGCAGAGCTCTTGCAGCCAACAAATTTAGCAGCAATGAAGTGACTGCACTGTCCCCTACACCTTATTCCTATGAAAAATAATCCTTTCCATCCCTACAAAGAGTAGTTTTCCCCTGGCCATTTAGACTCATGCTGCTGCAGTGCAAAAGGGAAACTACTATGAAATGGAAGAGGTGGGTGAGACCTTGAGAGGTTTTTCTATGAAAAACAATAATCCAATTAAAAAGACCAGTGATGGATGTGTGGTTAAAAATATTCCCAAACTTAGCATCCTTTGACTTCTCCTGTGTACTACATTTGGCAGCTGCACAACAAAAACATACCCTTCATACAGACTAATGACTTCATTGCTGAAAAGCTAAAGAGCATCCACCACCTTCTCTGTGGGCTTCTAATTCCCAGCACAGACCATGAAGGAATGCTCAGCCCAGCCCCACTCACTGGCTTGCAATCCTAGGTCCCAGAGGCTGAAGGGGACCTTGCACAGGGGAATATTGCAATTAGCAAGAAAAAAACCAACCTCCTAGAGATGATGGCTCTTAGTATTTAACAGCTAATTTAGAAGCTGCTCTGATTTGAAACCACTGGCAGCCTCATCTGCAGTACAAATGTGAGAGTACTGTCCACTTTTGCCTTGACCTGCCTGTAACCCAGCATCTGAATTTATTAGGAATTGATGCCATCCAGTTCTCAAAGAAGTGACCCTAGAGGGGTGATAAGTTTAGAAGGGGGGGAATTTTGTTCCAGTTTTTCCAGTATTCCAAGTAACTCAACATGCCATGCTTGCAAATGTCTTATCCCAATACTGAGGAGAGGGAAGAAGGGCATTAGTAATAAATCCATATGACAGTATGCAAAGTAAGAGCCAACCTAGTCTTCTTACCTGGTACAATAATATCTGTGCAGTGAAGGGAAACTGAACTACTTCCTATTTCCTTCTTCCTTGCCTATGAGGGAAATGGCTGAGATGAATTATTTCCTAGTGAGTGTTAGCACAGCTTTGCTGAAACTATCAGTGTTGCACCACTTCAAAGAAGCAATCACTTTAGTTTAGAGATGTTTACTTCAGCAGTCCACTAAGGATGCTGGGGCATGCACTCACCCTTCTTATTGCTTCATTAAGACCAGATGGAGAAAGAAAATAAAGGAGAAAAAGAATGAGGTGAGGTGAGCAAGAGACAGAAGAGCATGTTTCCTGTGATGCTGTATTCATGATAAATAAATTCTCTTTAACAAGCTTGACTTGCAGTTTTGCATTATCCCCTCCATTTGCATGGCTCTTTGCACCACCTACATGAATCTAAACTTGTCAGCTAATCATAGCTGGGGACAGTTATTCCAACCAAATCCCTTCAAAATGGAAAAGGGCAGTTCTAGCACTGGCCAATAGTTGCAGACAACACAGAGGTTGTGTGAAGGCTCTGTTCCTGCTCACTGAGAGCAGCATCTTCTCAGCTCTTGCTGTTTCTGACACATTGCCATAAGTTCTGCTGATCCTATGTACTTTAGCACTTTATTCAGCAGAGAAATAAGCATGTCTTTCATGCCATCAGGGGTATGCAGAATTTCCACAAGGATGTAGGGAAAATGCATTCCAAACCAAGTATTTAAAAGTCTGGAAAAGACTGAGGTGTGTAAAATACTTGGAGAAACATCCTGTTCCATTCACTACAGTAAAGTGAGATTTCACAAGTCTGAAGAGCTCTTCTTAGGGAGATACCATATCTGCTGTGGGACAGAGGATGCTGAAAAACTTGTGAGAGCAAAGCAAAACAAACATGGCATTTGCAACAGATTCAGAAAACATCAGAGACACTGAATGTTGGATGTAGAGAGATGAGAATGCTGCAGTGAAACCAGCAAGGTGGGGAAAAGCTGTTTGTTTATTTGTTTGTTTCTTCAGACCTTTCCTATACCTTTCTTTATCTCTTCCTCACTGTTTTTCTATATAGCCAGGGCTCATAATCCTGCCTGGCATTTCTGCATTGACCTCTGCCTCAATAAGGGAGCAGTTTCCTGCAATCTTACTTCTTGAGAGAAGGGAGGCAGCAAGTCATCATCAGCATTTCCTCAAGTTTTAATTTAAGAGAATGGAGAAAAGGGGCTTCAAGTTATGCTGCTTCAAAAGGACCAATTTTCAGTGATTCTTCTTCTTTGTTCAAGAGTAGAAACAATAGCAGTCTGTGAAAGGAAAATCAGTGTTCCTCGAGCTCTTTCTCCAGCAATGCAGCCTGCCACTGCTTCTGCCTCAGTTTCCCTCTTGCTCAGTTCAGGCTCCTAACCATTCTCTGTTGAGTTGACTAAATCCTCCACTGAGGTAACAGACTTTCTATCATTTTAGGAAGATGGTACTAAAGGATCAAAATAAAGACCAAGAAATGCATATTCTGCCCATCCTGGGTTCTGGCCTTGGCAGATACTTTTACCCTCACTGGAATTATTAAATGTTATAAAAGGAGATGGAACCCTGTTGACAGCAAGGATAAAAAATCAAAGCCATCAATTTTCTGACAGCCCTACTTTGGGGGGAGGAGGTGAAACTTCAGGAAAAGCAGGACTGCTTGGTCCTAAGTCTTGCCCAGCTTACAGTTCTCCCCCAGTCAGAGTTGAATGGCTCTGCTATGCAGGCAGCTCCCAGGTGAGGAAACCTCTCCTTTCCTTGGGAGTATCAAGAGCTGTTCCCAAGAGGTAGCCAGAGCCTCAGCTGCTACACTAACACTTTTATTCTCTAATGCAAAATGTAGCAAGTTTAATTGGTATTCCAACAAGAGTAGCTTTACCAGATTACACCCCTGCTAAAGTGAGGAAAAGAGAAAAACAAATTTATGGAAGGATGCTGATCTGAAGGCAAGGCACCCTCAGAGTAATAATAAGAGAAACACTTGGACAGGCAGGACCAGGAGTGCAGCACATCTGTGCTTCTTGCTAGGGCAAAGCCAATTGGGCAGATTCTTTTGTTGTTTTAGTAAGGTGGCAATTTACCTTAATCATTTGTGCAACACTTCCTTGGTAAACAGGAAATACACTGACTGAAGGTCTGTGCCCAACTTGAAGTGAACTCCTCATGCTGAGAGTGAACAGATGCAGTAAGGGATGAAAACTGCAGAAAAACAAAACAAAGCAAACAAATGTACAGAAATCAGATGGCACAATGCCTCCTGGTAAAACTTTTTACTCACTCCCAGTAAAGAGTGGCTGAACACATGTTGGAGGAGGTTGCTTTTTAATATTTTTCAAGGCAGTGAAAATACACTTCTAACTGCACCCATTTTCTACTTCACATCAGAGTATTTCCTGAGGCTCCTGCCAGATTTCCCTTTATGTCACTTCTTCAATCAATAAATCATCACAAATCTCATTTCCATTTTTAAGTCCATTACCACAGCCACTGACTCTCAGCTGAGCTGAAGGTCTGAGATACTAAATTTTATCTACTACTACATTTCTACTAACACTGTGCCTCTTTTTTGGAAACAAATTCCCACTTGGTTTTGCAAACATCTGTCTGGAGCTTGAAAGGCTTCCTTGCAGCATGCCAGTTAGTGGTATCCTGGCAGGGTTGTTTGGTTGCCATAATGAAATAGCATCCCTTCAATAAGTCACTAGAGGAATTTTATGTGCCAACAAGGAAGGAAAGGGAACAAAAAGAAATGGGAAGGAAAGATAAAGTAAAAAAAGAGATAAAATTACAGCTGATAGAGTGGAAATTGTTGCATTTTCCATATACAGGCTATGTTTTGCTACAAAAAAACTTTAAATGCAGTGTTCCAAGATTAAGGCAGAAGGTCAGAAGAATGGGTGCAACTAACAGGACTTGATCATCAAACCTCATCATCAGCAAACCTTATCATACTAATCACATCTTCATTTTAAGTTCTCTGAGGCAGTGCAGTACACTGGAATGACACATCCTGGATGATATTTCCCTCCTAGGGTTGATTTATTATAATCCAGTGACTACCAAGCTCCCACATTCAGTGTTTGCATAAACTAGATTATCCAGCCCATCTTCAGGTCTAAAACCTCCCAAACGGCAATGATCAGAAAGCACAAAAAATCCTACAGTTAGGATTCTTTAACTTTTAAAACTTTAAGGTTCACTGGGTAAGAAAATAGTCTAACATATTTGGAAGATTATCTGGTACAGCAGTTTCACTTTCAGGTCCTGTGCCTACAGAGCTTAGTTTTGAACTTAATTACTTGCTGGGCAAAATTTGCTTAACTTCAGATTCAAAGTTAGGTTCACATATGCCATCAAAAAGCCCAGCTCTGCTCTCAGCTGTCAGGTACAGCAGGAGAAAAACAGAGTAGATATTAATCCTGCTCAGTTCCCATGCTACTGACTTTTCTTTCTTCTTGCCTTGCAAAACATGACAATTTTGGGAAAACTAATCTCAAAATGTGTCCAGGGTATTCTTTTGTATTCCTTACACTGTTAAAATTAGCTGAACCTCTCCTGGATACAACATTCTCTGTCCTATTTTATTCTGAAAATTTCTGAGTAACTGCTCACTTAAAAATGTTCAATTGCTGTTGAACAGAATCCTAAAATCATCTAGTTTGGAAAAGAACTTTAAGATCATTGGATCCAACTGTAAACCTAACACTGCCAAGTCCACCACTAAACCATGTCCCTGAGCACCAGGTCTACACATTTTTTAAATACCTCTGGGGAAGCTGACTCGACCCCTTACCTGAGCAGCCTGTTCCAATACTCGATAACCCTTTCAGTGAAGAATTTTTTCCTAATATCCAGTCTAAACTTCACCTGGTATAACTTGAGGCTGTCTCATCTTATCACTTGTTATTTGAAAGAAGAGGCCGACCCCCATCTCTCAATAACCTCATTTCAGGTAGCTGTAGAGAGTGATAAGCTCTCACCTCAGCTTCCTTCAGACTAAACATCCCCAGTTTCCTCAGCTGCTTCTAATAGGACTTGATCTTTAGGCCCCGCACCAGAATAGATCTGATGCTCTTCTGTGTTTTTATACCGTAAGAAAACCATTTTCAGGGCATCAATAATTGAGTTTTCAGAAATATCAGGCCTTTATACCAAAAATCCAAGTCATTGTGTTTGATATGCTCCACATAACTACCACACACAACAACCATTCCAGTTTATATCCTCTTTCACAGGTCTCAGTCATTCATTACCTTTATTTACTAGTTTGGACTGAGGTACCATTTGATTTACTAATGATTTAGGATGTGGGTATCCTGAACAAGGTCCAGACATGCCATTCATTAGCACCTTCCATGCTGGATATCTACCAATAACAGGGTAATGCAAGTCCCTGCACTGGCCAAGGACTGCTGAACTAATCCATGTCTAAGGTTAAACAGACTTCCAATTTACAAAAGTGCACTGAGAACCAACATCCTGGGGAGAACTTCTGCTATTTCAGCTTCTCTGTTTTCCTCCCTTAGCAAAGGAATGTGCAAGTCCTTCCAACAGAAGGACTTTAGAAAGAGTACTTTGGTACAATGGTCCACTATAATTGAGATTTAAAACCATCATGTCACAAAAACACCTTACTAAATGTACAAAGAACATTTAGTTATGCTTACCAAATCATGCTTATGCCCAGAATCTTTTCCATGACAATTGCCACAAAGTAACTGCACACGTGAAGCAAAATATGTGTTCAAATACAGCAAAATTCACAAGTATGCTTTTTAGGGGTACCATGAACTTTCTCTCACAGCTAGAGTATGCTAGGGTAGGACTCCCAAATACCTAACCAAAGATTATTGACTAGAAGTTACCTATACTGATAAAATATCCTATATGCCATGCTAAAAGGACTAATATTGCTGTCCTAGGTCTTTTGTACTAGCCCTGCTTGCTCCATTTTAGCCAATTAATAATTTATATTTTAATACATTAATAAACTAATTAATATTTTAAGGACAAGCCTCATCCAGGAAACAAGAACCATCACTTCCTTTAACCAACTGACAGAAAGTAATCCTAATCCTTCACCCTCCCTCAGTGGACCTCAGAGAAGGAACCAAGGGCAAGCTTATCTTTTCAGAGGCACTCTAGCTGATCTTTTCTCCCACCTAGCCTCTCTGTATATCTGCTTCTTGTTTGACTGCTGCTGGACACCCACACTCATTTTTTCCTTCATGGTTCTCATGCTGTTTGACATACCATTATTCCTCGCTGTTAACCTCTTTCTCACAGCAGTCTTGTGCCGTCACTTTTCTTTTTTCACTTCTCTTTTAACTGGAACACAAAACCCTTCTCCAAATACAACTGGTTTGGTCAGTGTTACCAGTACAGAGGGCTCAAATGTCTGGGAACCATACTGGGGGGAAAGGGGAAGGAAGTGATGGTGGCCTCTTCCCCAGTCACACAGGAAACATAAGCAAGCCTCTGCTGCTGTTTCGTGTCAATAAAGACAATTTACAGAGTTACACTTTACATATTCTTGGGTAATCTGAGCAAATACGAAGGCATATATTGTATAATATCGTATAATTTTATACAATCCTGCTCTATTCCACAGCAACACCCGTGGAGGCCTCGGTGTGTTTCCCGGCCTGTCGACGTGGCTCCTGCCTGCGCTCCCCTCAGGCTTTGCTGCCAGCACTTCCCTGACTCCAGGCCGTGGAAGTGCTGCAGCTTCCCTTCTGTCTCTCACTACACCACCTCCTTGTGCTAGGATTGTATTATTATCGAGATTAGCGAGATGCGGAACGCCGGGCTGAGGGCCTGGGCTGCCAGGCGCGCTGGGCCCGGCGCGCCAAGCGATGGCAGCAGAGAGACCCTGCGGGGCCGCCGGACCCAGCGCCGGGCTCCTCCGCTTCAGAGCGGGCTGGAAAGGCCTAAATGAGCTTTATATTTAAAGCTAGCAGGGGAGTAATCTTAAAGCGATCTGGAAAAAAAACCAAACCTTACCTCACTAAGCGGCTTGTCGAGACACCAGCACTCATCCACGGACGGGCCCCAAGGCCCTTCTCTTTCCGGCAAGAGAAGAGCTACAGGAGTGACCAGGACTAGCTCCTTCAGCAAGCTAAGAGGTCCTCGGACCTGCCGGAGCTTCACAGGGAGTGACACAAAAGCAGCTCCTTCAAGACCGCAGCAGCCAGCCTGCAGGGAGGCAGCCCCCGCGCCGCAGCAGAGCCCCCCGCTCTGACAGAGCATCTTCAGCGCTGCCCTCGTCCTGAGACACGTCCCGCAACCCCCTCGCTTGGCTCCTCCATACATTTCTTGTCCGGTCAGTTTTGGCTTGGGAAAACAGTTCATTGTCCTGCTCTGATAAAGTCGGGTGACCTTTCCCACAGCGTTCTCGTGGAGAAGCTGGCAAATAATGGCACGGATAAGTGTACTCTTAACGGGGTAAAAAACTGGCTGGATAGCCAGGCCCAGGGAGTTGTGGCAAACAGAGTCAAATCTAGTTGGCTCCGTTTCCCTCAGGGCTCAGTTTTGGGGCCAGTTTTGTTCTTTGTCTTGTTTACCGATGATCTGGATGAGAGGATTGAGTGCACCCTCAGTCAGTTTGAAGACAACACCAATTTGGGTGGGCATGTTGATCTGCCTGAGGGTAGGAAGGCTCTGCAGGGGCACCTGGACAGGGTGGATCGATGGGCTGAGGCCAGTTGTGTGAGGTTCAACAAGGCCAAGGGCTCCAGGCAACGCTACAGGCTTGGGGAGGAGTGCCTGGAAAGTGCCTGGGGGGAAAGGAGCTGGGGTTGCTGTTTGACAGCCGTGTCAATAAATACCTTTATTTGATATTTAACATAACAGCTGAAGAAAGAAGCTTTTCTGTACTGCTCTGTAGGGCAAGCCCTGCTCTGAGTTTCTGTATCAACTCACACAACAGGTTCCCAACATAGTTAACTGCTGGGATTGACTTCCAATGCACAAGGTTCTTCAGAAGTAATTTGCAGAATTGTCAGGGAAGGGCTTGCTTCATTTATCAATTTGCTAGATTGATCCTTCCCAGTGGATGTAATACAGGGTAAAGAATGGAGACCAACTCTAAGTAAGAGGCCAAAAATATTTCAGAGCAGTTGGAAAGGTACTAAAGAATCGTAGATAGGACCTTGACAAATTTTAGATTTACAAAAGGTCAAACAAGATGAACATTTTGGATTAAAGATGAAACTATCAGATCTCTAGCAGTTTCCCTCAGACTTGTCAAAACTTTGATATTGCAGGCTGTTTCTTTATTTGTACACAAATAAATTTCCAGTTCTATTTGTCTCCAGTTCTGACTTGGGTGAGCTAAGGTAAGAATTGCTAATCATCCCTGCATGAAATACTTTTTCTACAGAACTGGACTTCTACAGGACAATGGAAAATGCAAAAAACCCCATTTGGGTTCTTTATTTCCAGGCCACTGAACCCGTTTTTCATTTTTATTCCATTTTATAAGCCTACACACCCTCACACACACGCATTCACAATGGCTCTCTCTTTTTATCCAGCTGTCACAATCCAGCGTTGCAGGACACTGACTTTTCATTGTATCCAAGATCTGCTCTTGCAGGTTTACTGTCTGTGTTGATCTGCCACCACAGCCATCATAAATCCTCTCTTCTTTCAAGAAGAGCCAACATCAAGGGGTTAATTCTGTCACACATCAATCTAGTGAATTGATAAGAGTGAGGCTTGTGCATGACAGACTCCAGAGGTTTCTGCAAGATGTAGATGAGATGAATATTCTAGTTAAGATAGTTCCACATAAATTCTTTTCTAACAAGTCACCCCTTGGGAACTGCAGCCCCATTTAGACTTGTAGAGACTTGTCATCAAGTATGAGGCTTTGAAATCTTGTAAAAAAATAACCTAAAAATAATACCTCAAAAGTCATAGATACAAAAGCAATATTAAATTAAGAGATGCAAAGCCTTTAGAAATCAAGCTTTTATAATGCCAGAATAATTATCAATCTTTTCTGCAGGTCTTTAAATGGATTATCAAGTGCAGCTGTTTTTCTTTCTTTATTACTGTCTTCAGTGATACTTTAATGTCCTTGACTTGCCCCTAAATACAAAATAAATGCACAGCTTTATTTATAAGGATTAAAAATATCTTAATGGTATTGTAGGAGTTTCACCATAAATGTAACAGCATGTTGCCCAGGAATAAAAAAACCTCAGTACCTCATTCACACTCCCAGGTTAGAGTTACCTCTCAGCCATCAGACTGGGCAAAGTGATGGACACTGTTAATGAATAGGTGAATTAGGGGTCAACCCAATTAGCTGATAAGCTTTTATTTCAAGGTTTGAAGGTTCTTGTGAAACAGAAGTTAAAGCTTTTTCTGTCAGTTGTGTGTCAGTGTATTTGAGAGAGTTTTTGTTAATCGGAGCACTCGCTGGGGCTGGGTGGTGTGTACTGTCATTTCCTACCCCTACTAACACAAAAAAGGACCCTGCTGTGCCACTGACCACAGCCCCAAAGGGACTGAAAGTCACTGGAGTGGTAGGGTAGGATCATGGTAATTGGACAGAGTAAGACTGAGCAAACCACAGCAGTGGCTGGAAACTGAGAGATAATAGGATAGAAACACAAGATTGTTCTTTATAATAAAGCACAAACCCTATCTTGTAGGAAAACGTCCACTGAGGGGTGTGTGTACACGTATAATCCAATTCATGCTTCCTACCCAGGAGGGTGTTATTGAGAATAGTACAAGGACAAGAACTGCAAACCATTCTGCAGAAGCAGCTCACATTTTCCCACAGAATGTTTTAATGTGCTCTAAGTCCATGTGATCTATCTCAGTACTTCTTAGTGGATGTGCTTTATTTGTTTTAATTGCTTCCACAAATTGTCAAGATGTTAAATTTGTTTTTATAGCTTAGTTTATATAAACTCCTTTGTCCAAGGGATTGTCACAGAGGACTTTGTTTGTTGTGTTTCTTTCTGGAAAGCATTGATAGGAAAGTTAAAAATACCTGCAAGATACTTAGCAGGAGAGCTTTATTTGTAATAAATGCAACAACATATTTAGAATTTAAAATTATCTAGCACATTCAGCAATCTTGCAATCAAAACCTGAAGAAGGAAAACCCACCTAAAAGCCATAGTTACCAACCTAGAACATATGCAAGTTTTAATCCTCTTGAAGAGAGGGATTTAGTAGTCTAAAAACCTGTATTCCAGTTCAACAATTTCAGAGTGACATTCACAGGCATTAGTTAGAAGAGCTGAACTATACCTATGCTTAAGCACTTTTAAGACTAGGTCACAAAATCTTTTGTGTTTCTGCAAAGAGCTTGATCTACGATCAAGCTTTGGTTTCTAGAAGCTTTTTTCCAGGCTTGCTCTTCGAACTATTATTCTTTTCCCTGGATAAAATAGTTTGAATTTCCTAGGATAACATGCAGCTACTAAGAGGAAAACACAATACCTAATATATGTGGTTTAAATTCCATTTCCAGTGTCTCCCATCTATTTTGTGCAGGCATTCACACTTCAACATGCACAGGCTCCAGAGGGTACTAACCTTTCTATTAAGTGACCCAGAATAATGGACTGTTGATGAGCCTGGACCCTGATAAGAAATACTTCACATCTATTTCACAATTTAGTAAATAATTATTTCACAATTATTTTTATTGTATTTTCATCTTCTTGATCTTTGATCATTGCAGAGAAAAAACATGTTATTCAGAATCACTCCTGAGCTGTCCGTGCAACATCACTAGCCCATGCCAAACAAACCAGGAGCATGGCCAAAGAAAGCACAAGTCCTGTACAGCCCTTCCCTTGTACACCTCTCAATCACTTGACTGTCTATTCCACTTTTTGTCTTATCAGCATTTTGCAATTCTAATTGAAAGTAAATGTACATCTCTTAAACTAAATTTAGTTTTTTACATGAGTAATTCACTCTTCTGCATGAATTAAGAGTCTTGTCTGCCTGTGTTTGTTGTCTTTTCAAAACCTTTTTCCTCTGCTATCTAGTCACTCAGCCCTAAAACAAAGCCTTGGAATATTATCATGAGATGTCATACTACATGCTGTAAAGATTATATTCATAATCTGACCGGAAAACACCTTGACTTATTTCTTGCTTAAGTTAAATACTATGGCCAGGTCACTGATAAAGTTCCATCTGGAATAATGTTTAAAAAGTGATAAAATGAGGGAAAGTATTTTCATTTCATTCAGGTTTATTACAAAATATTTAGCTTTTACTGATTTTTACTGTAAGTACATCATCCTAAAAGCTGACCCTGGTAAAGACTGAGGACAGGATGGACTTTTTTTCTTCTAATGCTGCATGCAGTTTTAAAAAGTTCTCATGGTCTAGTAAAGAAAGGCTACTGTGAAGTTGTCCCTGCAGTAGAAGCCCTGAAGTATCTCCACTGGTATGGTGAGATAGCTTTACCTGTGTAGGCAACAAGACATTTCTCTCAAGCTTGCAACATAAGAACTGTAAAAGAGCAGCAAATGCTTTTCCAGACTAAGCTAGAGTGGAATATCTGCCAGCTGTGCAGTAGCTCAGTGTGTGTCAGTGTTGGAAGCTGAATTTCGCCTTGCCGTTTGTATAGAATTGACAGGCTCTCTGTTTGTAAGGAAATGACAGTTGCACTGTTTCATCCAGTTATTTCACCTAAATATGAACACACCAAAGTTGAAGTGATGTCTTATTTTACTCTTAAACCTGGTGAACTGGAAAGGATCACAGTGCAAATTCCTATTGATGTGGTCTAGATAGATCTCTATATATGCACAAAATGTAATAGGGATGCATTTTCAGGCTCTCCTGTTAAATGATTGGATCTCAAATTGTTCAGTTCAGAGCAGGTGCTTGGGAAGCTAGTACAATAGCAGAGTAAAACTGTTTAGATACTAGTGCTGTTACAAATACTTCTGGGTATTCAAAGTCTGCCTCTATCTGCAATTCATTACAAGCAGCACTTCTTACAAACAAAACAAAATAGAATATTTAATTACTAATTAATACCTTAGCCCAGCTTAAGGCTACATACGTCCATGCCTCATTCAACAAACATTGCTTGTGCATTGAAAGTAGATGCTGGTTTTCACAATTTTACCTTTGCATTGTCTAGGAATTATAATTAATATTAGACCATTTGCACAAAAGAAGGGCCAAGGAAAGTAGCAGAAACAACAGAGAAAAAAAAATAGACAGAAATAGTATGTGTGGATCAGCACCATCTGTACCAAGTAGGAAAAATAACTAACATCTGAGGTGACTTGTGAGATTTCACAGCAGATATTGACAGCAAAGCAATACAGAATCCAAGATGCACCTACTTCAGTCTCCTTCAAAACTGTTGTCTTATAAGGTATTAAAAGGTTAATAGTTTAATGATGCACTGCTGCAGAAACTGAGTTGTTCCATGCAATGGAATACTCACTGACAAACTCTTCTATGGCCTAGGTTGCAGTAAAGCCAAGTATGCCACTGTTTATTACCTCCATGCAACATTTCTTGTGTTTCTACCCAAATCAAGATTATTGGATTACTGCTATTGATTCCTGGAAAAGAAGGGAAACCTCAAGGAAGTACCACTCAGCTTTTCTAATTAAATACTTACTTTAGGAATTCTAAAAGGTTGTACAGGATTAATGATTGTTCGTCCAGCAATTACATCTGCAAAGAGAGGCATATTAACAAAATTGTCAAAAGGAGTGAATTACTTTCCAGACCAGTGTGTTCTTTCCCTGCTGCAACTCCCACTGACCACAAAGAGACTGACGAATTACACACTACCTCTGCTGTCTGCCTTCACATTCACAGCACATTTAGAAACCAGTTTCTTAAGTGGTTTCTAAAACCTGGTGCAAGCTTGCAATACTTGTAGTAATATCCTACCTCCCTAGCATCCTTTTATTCCTTTTGCTTGGAAACTACAGAATATTTTCTAGTCAAAGTATAAAAAGCAAATGATAAAAAAGAATAATTTAATAATTTTGTTTTGGCTGAATCTATTTTCCTGTTCTCACAAGATATGCTGATTTTTCTTATCAATTGCCCACTTTTTAAAATAAAATATGAGAATCTAAATATTTCTGCCTTTCATCTTCCATTTTAGTTATGCTTAAATAGCTCGAAGTCCCAAGCAGAAACTCATTATTTAACACAAAGCCAAGACTAATGTCAGTGAGCTTCAGATAAAACTTCTAATGTTAAAAAAACAATTAGAGAAGTAATAAATTTGCCCCACTTGTTAAGTTAAATGTCACATCATTTTTAGCTGATTTAAAAATTCAAATGCTCAGCTTGTGCCATGGGCTTCATTCTGTTCGACTTAAGCATCTATAAAAACATGCTTTTAAAGAAAAACTACACAATGAGACCCCAACTAAAACTCCATAGACTTCAGTGAAAAGTTTCACACTGACTTTAACAGACTTTAAACAAAGGCCTTATCACTTGAGGAGCTCTGTTCCAGATGGTTTTGCCCGGAGCTATCTGCCAGCATAATTCAGATGTGAAAGAAGTTGCAGCCTGAGAAAACTGACCTTGCTCATTGGCAAAACTTGATAAGAACTGCCTTAAAGAGGGAAAATAGGAGTGCTTTGTGCCTCTGCCCTTGCTCCTTGCTGAAGAATGACAAGTAGATGTCGGTAAGAAGAAACAGAGCGGCCCACACCCAAGTAATTCCTTTTATTTTACATGTCTTTGATGTACAATTTCAATGCAACTTCCTCCCCTTTTTGAAAGGCTTAATAGATCAATGCTTAAATGCACATATTCCAAAATGCTACTCAAAACTACTTCCTAATTACATCATTACATTGTGTGCCAACTGGTAAGAAATATGAGTAACATGTTTCCAACACTAATATAAAAATCCAGCGAGTTTCTGCCTATCATCATTGTTTGCCCAGAACATGAGCTCAGCTCACACCTACCTGGAATAGCCATAAGCTCCAGCAGACACCTGTTGGCTAGAAATGGTATATTATAACTGCCACTACTGTCTCACTCTGCTAGAAACCAATAAATGATATAACTGGAAAGAATACTTTGTTCAAGGTTAGTATGGAGGACACAGTGGTGGGAGTAGACAGAGAATTTTGCAGATAAGGTGGAAATAATTTCCAGTTCCTCCAGGTCTTTGTTCTTTGTCCAGTACCTTCAAGAACCAGGTGATTTCCTTTTAAAATCAAACATGTGCTTCCCCCCTACCCTGCTTTAAGTCATTGCATTTGATTGATTTTGAGACAACCTTTATTAGAAGCATGGCAAATTTAGAGGCATTAGCTGCTGATGTGGGTACTGTGCTCTATATCACAAAACAGATTTTCTCAGTGCTTCAGTGACTGATAGAAGTTCTGATGACAAAACCATAGGTTTTGTTGCCCCTTGGGATTTTAGTGCTTGAACACTTGTTGCCAAAATTATTTGCAGCTAGAACTCCTGGTGACAGTTATATCCCATGGGGTATTTCAGTGTGAATGTAAATCTCCAGTTGAAGAGATGGATATATGACAAGCAAGTAATTTTATTACTCTGAAAATACAGTTCCATGCTAGTCACTTTATTACTGTAGTAAGTAGCATTTGGCTTGTAACGGTTTTTCATCAGCAAGGGAATGGTCATTCAGTGTGGGTGCACAGCCTCCTATAAATACTGGGAACTACACCATGTTTGTGTTATCACTGCTTTCCCCTGTATGTTGGGTATGCAATAACAATTTCTAGTTCAGATACACTATTCAGCCTGGGTCTGTTTGACCTTTTCACAGCCAACAAAGGCCATTTCAGCCCTTTGCAGCAATGAAGCAATAAACTAGACCAGCAGTTTAAAATGGCCACAGTGTGTTATGTCTGTGGATCCTTCAAACTGTTTTTTTTCTCTTTTGAAAAGGAGGAAAAGGAAGAAGCTAGCATTTGGCTCAAGCAGATATCTTGTGGTTAGCTGATGCAATGAGTTTTTAGGGCATTCATTGAAGAGCATTTCAGGGTGGTCAAACACATTGTTTCTGTAGCTGTCTGCCAACATCCTGAAAAGGCCAGATTTTCACTGACACAGTTGGTAAAGCAGTGAGCGACTTCTCAGATTTTATTTAATGAAAAATCAGCCACTTATGCCCACCACGAGTTTGTTTGGTTTTGGTTTTTTTTAACGGAGCTATTTCTCACCTTGTACTTGCTGGTGATTTGATCCAAAGATTATTGCAATATGGACAAAGAGCTTACCCTTTCTGGAAGAAGGTTTTCCACATTTTAACCCCAACATTGTACATGGCCCTTTCTACTATACCAGTAGCACTGATTAGCATTTTTTCTTCATGCCAGAATAGATGCTTGCCTTTCACAGTATTAGGGAGCACAAAATCATCTGAGCTACTCAAATTCATACCCTAGAAGACTTAAGACCTTATGTCATACTAAAGGCTGAGATGCAGGGAGAGCAATTCTGGTGGGCAGCATGTTGGTAGTTTTCTGTCATCTGTGTTTGGAAGTAAGGGTCAAACCTCAATAATTTGAATGCAAATATTGCCTGCTAACATGTTTTCTGTAATTTTTAAAAGAACAAACAACAACGACAAACAAACAAAAAACATTTAGAAAGCTTGGTAAACAACAAAGTGTAGTCTCTACTCCCCTCAGATGTACTCTGTCCCTGTATATAGCTATATTAAACACCATTTGTTTTTACTGAAAATGTTTTTCAAAGGATGGTTAAAACAAAACCATAATCTTTTAGAATAAAAAGAAGCTCTGACAGAAACCAACACTACTGTTGCATCAAAGCCCTTTGGGCACACTTTGCTTACACATAACTGTGCCTCTTGGGTGACTGAAGGCGTGAGACCATCATAACACCCATTAAGTAGCCCATTATGATGGAATCAAACATGCCCTAGTGTGTTCTAGCAGGCAGATGAACCACACAATTATCAATTTAACTCTTCGTTCATTTTGTTTTATTGAACTGAAGCCATAACATACTTTATGATTCTACAGTGACTTGAGCTACTAGGGTTTAAGAGTTATTACAAAGCAGTAGTGTTATGAAGTTCTGTTTCAGCTAAGAAAACAACTGTAAGATTTGCAGGTTAAACAGTTTCATTAATTCCATGTTTGAAGTCAGCAGGGCCTGTTGAGATCATTTATAGAGAACTTTGAAATTGACTACAAACTAAAAATAGAGTGAATAGCAGAATCAAACACAACATTTGGAAAAACTATAATTAGGAAACCTAATAGTGTTAAGCATGTTAACAAAGCTGTACTTTGTACTACTTTTTTACGGAAGATTACATAGACTGAAAGGCTGAATGAACTGGGTAAAACCAGCAACAGCTGTAAATTCTCCATAGCTACAATAGCCTGTTTTAGTAGCATCTCATCTCTACTATGAATTTCATGGGCTAGTAGTGAAGACAGACACTTAAAGAAGGCATTATTTATGTAACTATATGCATATCACAATGGAGCAGAGTTTCAGCTCAAAGTGTGTAATATATTGCAAGGTTTATCCAAGGTTTTCCATTTATATTTATATTCTATATCTTATTTGAGTCAAAAGTGGGTTTTTTGTGAAGGAAGAAAGGTATATCTTGTCAGACACTCTAGTATATGGGTTTATTCAGCCTAGGAGAAGGTTTAAAAAAATATTTGCTAAAACATTTTATTAATACACAGATACTGTTATGTGTGTCCCTGGGTAGTCATATTTGGTAGAAGGACAAGTCTTCCTAGAAAGCGTGGCACACTGGCCGTGAGACAAAACACTGTACACACTACTCAGAGTTGGGATTATTAGCTACTTTCCTAGTATTGCTGAAGGAGTGAATGTCACTGTCCAGAGGTCAGGAGCTGTGTTCTTCCCATGCATGCCATATAGAACCCTTTTCCAATCGTGCGCTCTCCAGGGAATAGTTATCTTCTTTTATATAATTACACAGTAGAAAGCATTTATACTTTATAGTAAATGTTATTTGTTATGATTCCCAGGCAAACACTGTAAATTAAGAGGGCAATTTCTCAGCGGATAAGGGCTCTCCAGAGCTGTGTAGTCATCAGCTGAAGTTCTAGCCTTGAAACCAGAGAGGGACAAATCCACAAAGACATGAGGTGGCTTTTTACAGATGCGTTCTACTTTTCAGATATTTACAATTCAGAAAATATTTCTTCAGCATGTATAAAAAACAAGTAATGTTTATTATTTAAATATTGTAAATATTTGTGGCTAAAAGTTACAGAGCAGAACACATAAGATCACTAGTCTCAGGTTTCATCCAACCTTTTGGCCCTCTTTCTGCACAGGGGCTCAACTATATTGTCATGTCCTGAGTGGTTTAGTTGTCAAGCTTACATTAAAGATATGAAGCCTAATTAAAAGGACTGGGGTCCCTGCTGACCCTTCCCTTTCTTCTATTCATGTCTCACTCAGTGTCATGCTCCACAAGATAAGCTTGATCTTTTTTGTCCCAAGAAAGGTTCTTGGCTCTGAATTTTGAAACTTAACAAAAAAAAAAATGTTGACTTAGGGAAGATTTTATCAGCTTTGCCTTAATTGCTAGAATGGAATAACTAGCAATAAAAATCTTATGCCTTATTAATATATAAATAAATTATGATAGCAGCCTTTCTAACTCTAGGAGGTTGGCTAAAAAACAGCTTGTCATGGCTGGGTGGCATTTACTTTTCTATCGGTCAATATTTGGAGGATTTTATTACTTTGCAGTGCCAAGTTTAAAACGGCTAATGGAAATATTAAAATGGAATTAATCTAACTAGCTAAACAGAACTTGTTCTCTGTGTGTTATTCCCTTGGAAGTGACTTAATGTGCTTTCTGAAACAAGGGTATGGTAGAGAAATGGGATCTATTTAAGTTTATATGCTGTTAACTTACTTTCTCTCAGAAACTTGCTTTTCCAAGCAGAGGCAACCCATGATGTTTTATAATAACTATACCTCAAATATTTACACTCTCATATACATATAAGAGAAAGTTAGCAGTGGCCAGAGGGTTCCCGTCTCCACTAGCTCACCAGATGTTCTCTTTGGTAACACAGCAATGCCACAGTGGCAACTAATGACCCGTGCCAGTAACAACACTGCACTGCAACAAGTCGATACCACAAAGTTTTAACAGTCCAACAGAGGTGGCCTAGCATGAGAATTACACACACCGCTAGCTGATACTGCAGTGTATAACAAAACTCCAGGTGTCAACACAAGAGCTCTGCCAAAAGAGAACCCTCTTGTCAAATTAGCTTTTCTGCCTGCACCAATAGCACAACTTTGTAATCTGTGGAATGGATGCAGACTGCATTTCCTGTGGGGAGCTCCACCAGCCTAGCTAGAATAGTTGCTGTTCAGAGCCATCAATAAGAGGAACATTTCTGGGTAATTTATGAAAGAATCCTAGAATAAAACAATCTCCCTTTACACTTCTCATTGCACCATTTTTTAACTTCATACACTGACTTCAATCTTTTTCAAAAGAGTTTAATGAGTTACTTGCAATAAAGAAATATACAATTGTCTTCATTTCCACTTTAGAAAACAGAATACAAAAGGTTTAGGAAATTAAATGAAACTTTGAAAACATGACAAGCATTGATTACTGAAAGAGAGCCTAACTGAAGAATCAGCAAGGAACCAGAAGCTGGGAAACACAAAATCTGATCTCATCTTCAAAGCAGCAATTATTCCAGCCAAGAAGATTTAGGGAGCTGTGAGAGGTAGACAGACAGGCATCAGGTATCTGTGATAGATCACCTGTTCTGTACACACACACACAGGGATGCCTCTCCAGCACATCACATGGTTGTTACCAGCAAAGATAACTTGTAGCTGTTATCACAGAAGCTTAAGTGGTTTCCAAGGGGAGCACAGGCAGAAACAAGATGAACTAATAATGTGCATGGAACATGAGGATGATAAATGACCTTTCCCTTTTAGGCATAAAAATACACAGTATGTGTTTTACAAGTATATTAAGAGAAAAAGGAGTGGGAAGACTGTATGGCAAAAATTTTCTTTGAGTTCACTCTTGTTCTCACACTACATTATCCACACAGATAACTCCAGTTCCCTTCCAGTTCCTACCTATAGATTCCACATTAGAAGCATGTAAGCTTTTACATTAAACACTCAGACTCAGTCCTAGTGAAAACACCACAAGTGTGGGAGTGTTTGGCACCTTGGAAAGATCGATGACAATTCCTTCTTCCCTTCCAGCAGCCTATGTGAAATCTGATTCAATACAATCTCATACTTTAAGATACCACTATAAATATCAAAATCTCCAAGTCTTCAGTATCACTACGGAGACCCTCCTGCAACTATGCAGATGCATTATTAGTTCACAAGTGACAGATTATTACTAATTTAATACTGAGAACCATCCAGGACATTCGAGTCACTGCAGAGGAATGTAGTTGAGATGGAAGGCAGTTTGTGTGAGCCACAACCCACCTTCTGGCTTCTTTCCCCATTTACTTTTTAAAATGCTCCAAATTAGAAAAATCAGGAGGATAAACAGGAGTTGTAACCCCATATAGCTGTAAAGGACAAGTCTTCACTGGGCTGCATTTTGCAGATTTACAAGTGGTGGTACTAGAATCAGGGAGGAATTACGGAGATGGAACTTAATGCATTTCTTCTGGTTAAACAATACACTGTTATTCTCATTTCGTAGATGGGATTTGGACACAGGTTAACAGGAATTTATCCAAGGTCCTTTATCACTCAGTAGTAAAACTGCCATTAAAACAATTTGTAACTTTTTCTTGTTTTCTGACTACAGAGTCATGCTATCTCCTGCCATCATTGTCTTTAATGGATTTCCACTCTTCCCTTAAAATTTTCCCTAAGCACCAGGCCAACTGTCACACACACCAGAGGGATCCAAGCACAATGACTCGTTCCAAAAGAGATGGAACAAAAAGGCCATAACTGAGTCACTATGAGATAACATTTTTTCTCTGAAGATAGTCATGGTGCCAGTACATTACCTTAGATGAGAAGAAGGCAAAGCCAGCCACCTTAGTCATTGCTTCACAAGGAGAAACAATCCTGAGCCACATGGATTTCAAATTTTGGCAAATACCAGCAGTGCCTTTGAGGAATATTGCATAAATGAGTCATCAATTTAACTATGGTAAGAGTTCCAGCACTTGGTTGCAAGAAGCCAGGATGCTCATCTGTATCCAAAAGCCCTGAAACTTTAAATGTTGATTTACAGCATGTAAGAGTAATAAGATAACATGATCCCTAGCCTAATTCTGCTTTTTAATTGCCTGCAAAAATATGAAATTCATAGAATAAATTAACTTTTTACCCATAAACATTCTTCTGACCAAGTCCTGCTGTCAGCAGTATATCGTTAGCTGGGTAATCTGCCAGGACTGGGCTTATTAATGAAACATCAGTCTTGCTCTTAATTCCAACTTCTTTTTTTATACCTTGAATTGGTATGCAAAAGATCTCATGTCTGCACTGTTCAACGTAAGACTCAATGTTTAAGACTACATAAAACAACTGCTTGGAAGTTAAACAAATGCACTTGACTTCAGAATGAAATGCAGCAGTTAGTTTTAGTCAACACTCTCCCCTGTGTATTTCCTGGCATCATCAGCTCCTCCTGTCACACACCTTTCTGGGATATTTGGTTGTCAGTCTACTTACAAAAACACTTTGCCTTAAGAGCTATAACAGAAGGTTATCTCCAGAATTAAACTCGTAGCTCTAAAAGTAAAATCACAGCTCCTGACACTTTTATCTAGGACATTGGACAGGCACATTGCCAAATATATAATGGCATATAATGTTATACTAATTGAAATGAAAGAATATCAAGCTATGGTCACTGCAAGAAATAAAGATGTCAAGCAAGCTAACATTGATCCATGCCTCTTTCAGTATGCAGGTACAAAAAAAAAAATTTAAAAATTACAGGACCTTGCAGAAAGATTTATAGATTGGGTGTGGCCTTGTGCTTCAAAACAATTTTTCCACAAACTGATGAAAAATTTGTTGACTGTAAATATTCATAATCCCTCAGTAAATCAGTTTTTCCCTGTAGACTTCTGGGTTGTAATGAACTTGTTCATTCTGAGTGCTCTGATCTGGCAGACTGAATTGTGCATCTTGATGTTGGTGTTTTGGTACGGTTTAAGTATGTCCAAGTATAGTTTTGTGGGAACTAGTTTTCTCCATAGCAAAAAAACCCCACATTTAAGTGCCTCTTCTGGACAGAAGTTTGTTTTTTGTCAGGTTGTAGCTGAACTAACTGAAGCAGCTCTTAAATCTGGGTTTTCTATAAACCAAACAATGTCTTCAGATCATTATAACATTATCAAAATCTCTTTCTGAAATATTCTGTGGAGTAGGTTTTTGTTTCAATGGGTCAGTGCCAGTTTTGTTGGATTCATGTAGCTGAATGTGTTGGACTGAAATGTAGATCTTTAAATTGATTTATCTTAATTTTAAGAAAGTTATCTCATGCAACAGGTATACACTAGTTGGCCAGGTAAGATAAATATTAAAGGGTCTAAAAAAAACAGTGAGATTGCTCATGGAATTTAAAAGATTAGCTGTACTTTGAAAGCCCACACATGCTGCCCATGTGGTGGCCTGTGGCCCATGCACTCTTATTTGAGGAACTGTTCCAAATATTTTTTAGCATGCAGGTACCATCAAGATTATTTCATAACATTCATATTTCCATGGAATTTGACTCTTTACAGCTGATAGCCTAGAACTCTTTCTCAAGCTTGTCATGATGAACTCCAAGCCTCACTCCCTCCTTCTCATCACCATGAAGGAGATACACTGACACCAGCTCATCCTCATTCCCATGTGCTTTTCTCATTGCCTGAAGTGCTGCTTATGCAATTCTATTATCAAGTCATCCTTATTCCTCTTGTTGCTTTGCTGTCAAATTCAGAATCATGTCACTGACACCGATGAGTGATCTCCTTGTTTGCCTGGTCATTCCTTGACAGCTCTAATACCGTTGCACTTGTTCCTGACAGATTGAGGAGAGGAGGAGGAACGAGACAGTGCCCTTGAGAATTCATCCATTTCATTTTCTGTTTGTGGGGTTGCAAGCAGTACCATGGTATGCTGTTCCTTTTCTTTCTTATTACTGTGACACAAAACTTTTTGACACTTCTGTGGAGTTATCTTCCCAGACAAAGAAATGGTGAGTGAGCTTCACCTTCCAACTATCCAAACACTTTGGTGTATCAAGTTCTAAATCACTAGATTCCATTATTTCATATATGTCCTGGAAGAGCCTTGTAGTAGAATAATTTATTGTTTTTGTTTCCTTTTTCCTACTCCTTTAGACTGGGAACCAAACTTCAGATTTTTTTATTTACAGCAAATAGTGGGGAGGAGGAAAACTATGCAGATTTTGTTGCTGCAAAACTAGCACATCAGTTATTTGGAAAGGTATTTGCTCATGTCATCAACTGTCTTGTGTACTAATTAAACTGATGGATTGTTGGACAGAGAGAAATCTTCAAAGCTGTTTTAGGAATGCAGGAGGCACTTTGTAGAATCAGAAATGCAAACAGCTTGATGGTTAACAGGATATAACCAAATGCACAAGTGATGTTACAATACTGCCAGTTATCACAGAATCTTCTCCCCTTTTCCACTCCCAAACTAGACACATTAATGGCACCATGTTAAGGAACTCTTAAACACTTCACTTAACTTCGATATGCAGCTAACTTATTCTTTGGAGAAACCTATTCTTTAATGACATTTTTTATTTGCTTTGCATATTTTAGCTTGCATGCAGTGTTGACATGACACCTCAGTTGAGTATTGTTTGCTTATGGAACCACAGGCCAAATCATGTGTAGTGCAATATGCACATAGCAATTATTCTCCCCAGCATTGTATTTAAAAGAACATTAGAAAAGTCTGAACTTGAAAAGAAAAAAAAATACCCAAAACATTGTTTCTACTCAAGCAAGTGTACAATCAGTCTGATACCATGGTGATAAAAACCATGAAAATATTTAGTAATATCAGAACTCACTTGAAGTGTGTGGGATAAAAAAGATCTCTGCATTCTGGCAAGATATAATTAATCAGACAATGTAATCGTTATCAGTTTGCTGAATTCATATCTACAGGCTACACATTTAGTGCAGCTGAAATAAAGTCATCTTCATATTTTCAAGTTTTCACTGTGCTCCAGAGTATAGTCAGTCTTCAGTGCTGGCCACCACTAAGTCAAACAGGACATGACAGCTTTCATTTGGCCCCTATCCCACAGACAGTACCTCAGGTTCTGGAAGGCATAACCACAGCAGTCTCTTGGCCCCTAACTTCAGTCTTGTTAACCCACAGTAAGGAGGAGTAACAAGAAAATTTTCTGGAGTTCTTGTGCAAGATGGCCTTATTCCTGAAAAATTACTTTTCTAGCCCCAGAATCCAAACTATAATGTGTACAGTTATCAAATATATTCATGTTTATAAAAATAAGTTATATTAATGTAATTATAGGCACCTTGAGTCTCAGCAACCTTTAGAGCATGACTTACTGAACAGTTCTGAATTAGCTCACCCTAAGAGGATCTCATTTCAAAAGTTATTTTTTCCTAAATACATAAACTACTCCCCACCAAAATGCTTCTGATGCTTGTTCAACATTTCCCAGCAAAGTGCCAATGAAATGCCATCTTTAATGGACGCAGAGCCTCCCTGCAAATGATTGTTGTTCCAGGAACTTTGACAGAACAGTAAGGACTGCAGGGTGGGTTTTGCACTGCTATGTTTCTTGTAAAGAATAAAGCTCCCTGAAAGCAGTTTCTTCTGTTAAGGTGTTAGGTCATAGTTAGACCTTACTAAGCAAAGTATAAGATGCCCTCAACCCAAAACCCACATCAGACTTCTAGAACACTTCAGATGTTTGCAGTTTATTGTGTGACTTCTGATTCCTTAACCTACTCAACTAGATTTAAATTCTGATACAATGTCCCATAAGACTAAGGCTGATTTTGTTTCAGTGTTCCCAGGCTCAGGATCCTTTTTTGTACCAACAGAGTGACTGTGGAAATGGAGAACATCTCCAATGCCTAGCATCAGCTATTCAAGGTGGGACTCCCCATCTGTGGGCTGATTTCTCTTGTGAGTTGCCACTGATCCATTCAGCTACATCCATGGCCCAAAATGTATTTTGTACTATAGAATTGGTTTCCAGAACCTGTCTGTAAACAGTTTAGTTACATGAAAATTTAAAACAGATTTGCTCACACAAACCACTGAGCAAGACACACACTGTGATCCTGTATGTAAATGACTAGATATTTGTCCCTCATCTCATTAATGAATAGCAAGTCACACACTGCCTAATGCTCCTGCCTAATCACATGTGGGTTCTGGAGAGTCACATGAGGCAATTCCAGCTCTCCAAGCAGACATGACAAAGCCCTTGTATTGCTTTACTCACACTGATTTTATTCACATCCTTTTACTCATGAGAAAACACCAGCATCTGGCCAAATAAGACAACATTATTAAGTGAAATTAACTTTCCATTGTGCAGTAAGCAGGGACAGAAACTGCTACAGGAAGGAAAAACAAAAGAGGATCTGCTTCCCAATGTCCAGCATTACCTACCATGGAGTCCTTCCTACCAGAAAGTGAGAGCTCTGCCTGGGTGCTTTACCTGAAAAAAAGCAAACTGCAAGTCTCAGAGGAAAGGCTGGTAATGCTGACTATACCCACTGTGGAGACAGAATGTTTCTGGCAGAAACAGTACTTTGACAGTAAAGGTAAATTGTGATTTAGAGACCACTTGCCTGGTCTTACTGCTAACATTTACTGCTGTAAGGGGAAAGGCAGCCTGCTGCTGTACTGCTGTGGTACTGTGTACTGCTTGATTCTGCCCACTCTAGCAGCAATACATTGATGAGGCTGAACCTCCATCACAAAGGTCTTTGGCTGCCTGGAGAATGGTCCTGATAAGTGTGCTCTAAAGAAAGTACTATCTATAATGTGCTGAATGCTGGTGCTGAATAAATGCTTAAGAAAAAATTACACATAAAAGGGATAGAATCAGCAAAGGACAGCACTGACAAGGGTACTGATTATGGAAGCAGGTTCAGGCAAGTATCTTTCCTTCATGCTAAGTCCTCTGAAGCCATTTCACAGTTCACAAATTACTGTTGGTGTTTGGCACCGCATCTGATCAGGCAAGGACCAGATGACAGGCCAGAGGAGGGGCAGGAAAAAAGATCAGGTCTATTTATGGTCAGAAAAGTGTTTAGTGCTAATCAACAACATTGTTTTTCCCTTCCCCCTTGGTAAGAAACAAATTTTCTACTGAAGTAACTATTTTTGGCATGCCTTATTTCTTTAGGCCACTAACAAAAGAAACATTTTCCCTTAAAAAACCAGAGATTCCCTTAAAAAGCCTAAGATTCTGTGATTCTCTGATTTCTAACTGGAAGCCTTCCTTGTGTCCTCTAACAGCACCCAAGAAAGCAAGTGGTCCAGGCCATTTTCTCAGGCAACTAAGTTATAGAAGATCCTGACAGCTTGCTGGAATAGAAGCTTCCAGCAAATCATTCAGACTTCAGCAGCCAAACAAACACATTTAGCACTGTTACTTGAGAAATTTGTGCACTAGAAACACATAAAGGGGCTGATGCCTGGAACAGAACCCAAAGATACTAATTTTGCTTGAAAGACAAATTAAATTCAAATAAAAGCAAACATTTTGAAGCAGTATTAGCACAGTAAATCACAAAAGACATAGAACATAAATATAGGTTCTAAATCAGGAAAAAGAGAAACAATAAACCCTTACACATACATTTTAATAATATTTTTATAGGAGATTACTTTGCATTGACTGCAATATGGAAGCATACAGACAAGCTAGTACTGGCAAACAGTGAATCCTGTAGCACAAGGCACCCAAACTTTGATTATTTCTGTTAACTTGTTACTTATCTTTGCCACTTGAGGCTCTGGGACAAAGAATAAAAGTACCCAACTCCTACACAATTCCTTCTCTACATTCTTCTTCTCTGCCAAAGCTTTCTGAAGAACATTTTCCCATTTTTAACAAGGCCATCACACCAAGAAAGGAAGTTGGACTAAAGTTTTTTTTACTTCTTGATAGGTTTTGCTTATCAGTATTCTCCTTTCAGTAACTCCTACAGTTTATGGCAGTACATACAGTTCTGTATTGTAATAAACCACTCTTCATGTTTTTTAAGAGAATATGTAGCTAAGGATTAGTCAGTAAATAATACTACTGCTACCAGACATCTTTCAGTGCCCTATGACTGACAGTTTGGCATAATCTTTCCTCTCCTGCCTGCCTGAATTTCATGGAGATTTTTTATTTTAATTCACAAGGGACTCACTTTTTATTAAATTCTAGGATTTACAGATAAGAATAATGTGCATTTTTCATACTATTTTTTATGTGTAGCCCTCAGCATGCTTTAACCCATTTTGGGCACCTGCTGAACTGAATTCCTTATCTACTGTGGTCTGCAGACTAAACTGATTTGCCATTGTCCACACAGAAACAAACACTGATCAATCTTGCACTTTTGCTTTTTCATCAAGCTTCAGCCCTACACAAATATGAATATTCACACAATTTCCCGGGGCAGCCCCATTGAAATTAAGGAAAGCAGGATTGATTTCTTTTGGGACATAAGGAAACATCTGTAAAATAGTTTTGACATCTGCCTTAACAATGAGTGATTTAAATTGTTGTTGTTTTACTTTCTTTTTGTTTGCACAACAAGTGGACTGGAAAATCTTACAGGATTTTTCTAGTCACCTAGAATTTAACATGTTCTCTAGAGCAGGTGAGTTGAACTGAAAGGAATGAAAAACTGAATTCAAACACCATTTAAAGCTCTCCATCAATCCAAGTGTTGTGAATGATGATTCAATTACTTCCACTAATCTATGCAAACATATACTATATTGGTTAGTAAAATTTCATTTAAATTTTCTTCAAAACATAAGAGACTTGGTTTTTAAAACAACTCAGGAGTTGTATTTGAAGACAATGCTTTAGTTCTTTCACCAGAAGATTTTCTTGATTTCATGAACCTCTAGTTACTCAAACTTCTGCCCTTCTTCTTGTGCCCATGGCTCAAATAATTTATGACCCTCTACCCTTTTGAGGGGGGCTTCACTAGAGAATGTCCTGATATTTGCCTTTCTGTTCCTTCATATTACAACAACAAAGCAAGTATGTGTCTCCCAAAATTTTCAGGCTCCTCCTTTCCTCTCCTCTGAATTGTATTTGTTTTTGTATATCCCCAAATTAGTTTCTTATAAGTAGCTCAGCCTCCCAAAGGTAGGCAGGAGACCAAACTCTGAAGAAAAGTTATGCTTACTTCACCAAGGTAGGTGTAATTCAGCTCCCTTGAGTTCACTGATTTTTATTCTTACAACAGATTTTGAAAGGTAGAAAAGAAAGCTCTTATGAAAGCATCAGACCTATTTTTCTTCTTGCTGCTCTTCATAAGAAATGAAGAAATTCAAGAGGTTCTAATTTTACAGCTTAATTACTTTACCATAAAATATTATCTGTAATTCAGGTGTTAAGAAGCATCAGAATGGGGGGTGATACAGAAATGACAGATTGGTGCTAAATCAGAAATAAAGTGGATCAAAAAAATCATTCACCATATGCAGGATGCACTGAATTAGTACCAAATACAGCCACAGCTGCAGAGTAGATATAAATGGAAAATGGTATTTTTAAAATATTTTTTTTTCTTATATAATCATAGAATCATTAAGGTTGGAAGATACTTGTACTTGACCATATTTGCCAAAAATTGTTGATTTACTAAAATTCAGTACTGTTCATCAGCTACAAGAGAACAGAATAGGCTATCCAAAACATTAAAGCTTTGAATATTGTTCATTTTTAACAGTGAATAAGGCAAAGTTGTGATATTTACTGTGTTATGCTTTTACAGTGTATGTTAGAGTGGTCTTTGTGGACTAAATTAATCCTTTTTGTCTGTTAACTATGAACCTTCAAAGTTCAGTTGCATTTCTCATACACTTGACAACACAAGGTCAGGCAAGGAGGAACAAGCTTCATTAAAGTGTTATGGAAACTGCACAAATTCACATTCAAAGCAGGGGCAGTATAGTTATTCAATCCTTAACAGCATTCACCCAGTTTGACTTAGGTAATTTAAGGGAATATAATTTTTCAGCAACAGGATAGCCTATACAGAACATTTTCCCATGCTCCTATAACCAACACTCACTCTAGAACAGTCTAAGCTGCTCTCTGCCTCTACAATCAGGTTTTTATTAACCTTCTGCCCAATCTGTTGTAAAAAACACTTTCCTTCCTGCTTTTGTGTATTAATCCCCAAAAGCAGGAACAAACCTTGTAGATCAATCATGAAGACCTTACCTAACTGCAATTAGAGTGCTGACTCTCCACCAACAGGTCTCTTGCACAGCTGCAAAGTAGAGAAGATACCAACAACAGCATTTTAAGTTTCCAGGTGGCACAGTAGGAATTTCTCAAATACATAACATACATCTTGAAATAATTTGCTCAAACCTTTGCACTGCAGAGCTATTACCTTCCTTATGAAATGTACCCAGACTTTAAACAGGATGGTTTAAGTTTTCTAGCTAATTTTCCACTCTCCATAATTTTTTTGCTAATTTGCTTGACCTTAATTATTGAGGTTGAGCTGTTTCAAGACCAAGCTGTTACTGTCTTTCTCTAGTATTAAATACTTAACTTTTCTTCTCCAAGAAGGCCACAGAGCTTCTTTGTCTTAGAGCAGGGGCTCTGAACCAAAGGGAATCTTCCCATTCTCATAACTCCAAACATATGTTTTTAGCACTGACCTTGCTGTCTGAAAGGCCTCCTGTATAATTATTTTATTTTGGTTTGGGTTGGGTTTTTTTTTTTTGAGATTATTAAAGTCTTCTCCAGGCATCAGTCAAGGTGGATACATCAGAAATCCATCAGTATATGCATGCCCCTCTCCTAAGGTCAGCAGTGAAAAGGGTAAAAAGGCTGTCCATTCTTGGTAGGGGTCCTTCTTGGGGGGGAATTAAGCCACACAGCCATGGCAGCAGACACCTGACAGGGTGTTCTCTGGGTGTCTGAAAACTTGCTGCAAGGGGGGAGGTGGAAGTTTATAGGTCATCTGGAGTGCAAGGGTGAGCTGCTGCTCCCTTGCAGGGGTCTCTTGTGTGTTTGGCCTCCACCACAATGACTGCAAAAAGGGCAGGAGAGAGGAGGAGCCAAGAAGCTGGATAAGAATAAAGGAACTTTGGCCAAGGACATGGAAATAAGAGATACAAAGGGCCCAAGAGCTTTCCCAAGATTATAGCTAGAGGCCCCACACTGTGCTCCTTCTCCCTTTCAGACAGTTTCATTCTGTATCAAAGAATATGACTTTGCTTTGCACAAACAGTTCGGTACATCCTTCAAAAATCAGGAAATTCACGTTTCCATTTGGCATCACTCAGATATTTCAGGGCCAACTTCGCTTGCTGGAATCCAGTCTGATACTATGCAGCAACTACTCAGAATATTGCTGCTTTAAATGCAACAAACTTTGCATATTTAAGCAAGCTGAAAATATGCATGTGGGACAGATATTTAAAAATCCAATTTAATTGCCAGTAGTTTGCAACCTGCAGGGTTAGACACTTTATTATAAAAATGTGGGAAGTTTCACAGCTCCCCAGCAAGAGGTACTACACAGTGCTCAACCTGAAAAAAACAGAAGCAAACTTTAAAAAAGTAATCTAAAAAAGCTCCTTCACAAGGAGCTTCACATTATTATTTCTAATCTTGAGATTATTTTTTCCCCTTTAAGCCTAGCACTGATGAATTTAGATTACCATTTTGCTTAATCTAAGGCCATCCTATCCAAATAGGGTGAGCTGCACCATCTCAGGATCCAACTTACATCACCTATAGCATTACAGACACAAAAGCAAACATGATCTGAAGAAGTGCCCTAAAAAGCCTGTACAGGCATTTCATGTGCAAAACCTAACACAAGTTTAATTCAGGATATTCCTCAGGTTGTTCTCAGGTTTTCCAACTTATCCCAAGTTACTCTTAAGGCCCTTATACTGAACACAATTGCTTGGAGCTTGCTTAAACCTTCTTTTAAACTATGAGGCCTTGCAAGATAGACTGTTCTTTGTGGGGTTACATCCTTTAAATTTAATGCTTTGGTTACAGTGTTCCCACCTGTCACTGTTTGGGCCTAACTGACAGCAAAGGACCCAGTGGCTGTTCGCTCCCGCCTCCCCACACTGTGGGATGGGGAGGAGAAAATCCAACTAGAAGCTCGTGGGTTGAGACAAGGACAGGGGGGGTTCACTCACCAGTTATGGTCATGGGCAAAACAGACTCAACGTGGGGAAAAATTCAATTTAACATATCACTAGTCAGATGCAAACAGGATAAAGAGAAAACAAAAAAACAGAGCTTAAATACCTCACCCCACCTCTTCCTTCTTCCTGTGCCTAAGTTACTTTATTCCTGATTTCTCTACCTCTTCCCTCTCCTTCCTCACCAACCTCGGTATCTCTGCTCAGGAGATGCACTCACCTCCTACTCTCCTCTGTCCTGAGGTCTTACAGCAGTTTGTTTCCCCTTCTTTAAAAAGTTAATCTCTGAGGTGCGTCCATTGTCTCTGATGAGCTTGGCCTTGGCCAGAAGTAGGACCAGATTTTTGGAGCGGGGGGCAAGTTCCAGCAGCTTCTCACAGAAGCCACCTCTGGGGCCTCTCCCCTGCTACCAAAACCATGCCAAACCAACCCATCACCAAAGAGCAGCTGTAACTCCCAAGGCCATTTTCCTAGACAGACTTGGCTCAGTACATCACCCTTTGAAATTACATTAGGTCCTACTGGCTGGGAGAAGAAGCAGGAGTACAAATCTCTAACTTCTAGACTTCTAACTTCAAATCTTCTAATCTTCTAACTTCAAAACTTCTAACTTCAAGAGAACACAGCTCTCTTGAATGATGTGACCTCTAGTATGTCGGAAATGTACAAAATCTGCTGTTGCCCAGCTAGGCTTGTGTTGATGACTTAAAATTGTGACTAAAACAAAAGATCTTTTTTTTTGAGTCTGCTTTCTTTAATTCTAATTCAGTGAGAAGATATTTCAGAGAAAGGAAGAGACTGCAAAATTCATCTGTAGCAGAACAGTAGGTTCAAATAGGAAACAAATGTTCACATTCTTCCCTTTTCTCAAGCACAGGAAGACTGCAAATGTAGTTACTTTGTTGCAATTACCTGGGATAGTCCTTCACTACTTGATAAAAAAAAAAAAAAAAAAAAAAAAAAAAAAAAAAAAAAAAGAGGCCTTCACAATTAGCAACCCAGGAGAGATGGATGCAAGTATTTGTTTACTACGTTGGAATCTGTATAATGCATCATTTTCTATACCTCCAGGCAAATGGTGTCCCATTTTAAGAATGGAGTATTTATGCAGGGACTATGTTTGCTCAGTAACACTACCTTCTTTTTTTTCTGCTTGGTAACCCACTTAAGTAGATGAGCTTGGATAATCTTTCTATCTTTTGGGAGTTGTGCTATGCAGTGAAGTGGCAACCAGCCATTCCATATGGTTTTCATCCAATTCAATCTAAAGGGCCTTCTCTGGCCAGTTATGTGAGCATCTAAAAGAGCTGAAATTGAACTTTTTATGACACAGATATGAATATATCACATAGCCAATATATGTAAGGGAGGAGGAAGAATTTATTAAGAGCAGTACAGACAATTTGTTTTTATTTAAAGAGTCCATATTTGTTTCTTGTAGGTTCCATATAAGGCAGTTATGATTATTCAGTGTCTTGTTTTTGATCTCATCACAAGTGTCCCTTGCCAGCCCTCCTGGTTCTCATTCTGTCTGGGTGGCCTCCCCAGCCAAGTTCTCCAAAACCATGAATTCATAATAAATATTTAGGCTTTTCCTATCTGCTTTACAAATAACTCCTTCAGTTAGCACAATCCCATAATACTTCTCAAAAGCATTTAACAGTACCATTTTGCATATTATGCATCCAACACAACCTTTCCAAAGCTTCCTAATTATTTATGAGTGAGCTCTATGTGTAACAGTTATGGATGCAACTTTGCACTCAGGTATCCCACAAAGCAGGATACCTAACAGGACAACCAGGGATTAAAAAAACCCCAAAGCCTGCAGCTCCTCCCCAGTTTTTCCATTACTTAACCAGACTATGTCCTGCATTCTCAGAAGTTATGCTGAACAAAGGTGAAGATCTATGCTTGCCATAAATTTCTCATGCTGTAAACCCTTATTTCAGTAGCAATGCTAATGTAGTAACTTAGTATTACATAGGCAGCATAATCTTCCTTCCATAGAAAAGAGCTGTCCTGCAAGGCACTGACAGTAGTAATAGATAATATTATCCAAATCAGATTATTTTATTACTATAAACTTGGGCTGATTTGAAACAGTAATGTACTAAGGTTTTATAGGGACAGAAAATACTTGTTTACTTTGTTTTCCAAATGTCAGTTCATCCTGATTTTTGTCATGCTTAAAAACCTATTAAAGTGAAATACTTATCTAGAGAGATGGATATTGCAGCAGATGAAGCACTTTACTGCTTTATGGAAATTGCTCCTCCATTGTCCTGTCTTTTGGCTGTCACCAGCTTGATAAGGCAGCCCAAGCTGTGTGTAAAATGTGACTCTCAGATATGACAAGATGGTGCTCCACCCTTCTATGAGTAATATATTGAATAAGCTTCCTAAAGTATCTTTCAGGCTGTCAGCAGTCCTTATACCTGTCATCCAGTGTATTGCTGATAAGCAGTCTGCTAATTTTTTTAAACCAACTTCTGAAAGCCCGTAGTCTATCTTTGATTTCAAAAGACTCAGCAAATTCAATTAAGAATTGACTTCACAACAGAATCCTCAAGACACTCTTACCTACCCCCTATTGCCATTAGTGAAATCCAATGTTCAAGGTTTTCAGCTTCAATAGGCACAGTAGCCCATACATTTGCTGGTAACATTTTGCTTTGAAAGTCAAAGGTGAGTGTTGGGCAGGTTTTTAGTAAAAGTCAATTAATTATCTAAGTAAAGCTTTTTCTAGCTATATTCTTTGTAGTCCTGTAGTTGAGTACATTTAAAGGGAAGTTCAAAACATTAAAAGGAGAATGCTTTGTGAGAAATTAGAATCCTAATTTCCAAGCTCTTAAGGTGACATTCTAAAAATACATATTTCTCTTTCTAAGTGTTAATAGAAAGATTTCCATGACCTTGCTCTTTTCAGCATGCTATTTAGAAAGAAAATCCTGATTTGCAAGGTGTCAGATAAACACAGCTGTGCACATGTGCTCACTTGATTGCAGACAGCATGCACAGCTTTGTTTACGTGGGCCAAATCAGCCTGCACTTGGAATCACGTGTATCAAATCAGCACAGGCTTTACAGAGTCTGCTGACTAAAAACTGCCACCACAGACACATTTAGCCTACTTTTTTTTCAATTCTAGGAAACCCACACTTATCTTGCACTGATGTTATCCAAATGGTTTCTAACAGGAAAGATGTAAAGGCCAGGAATAAAGTATTTAAACTGAGACCCAGAAAAGATGACCATACATAAGGATATCTGTTGCATCATTCAGATTTTATCTCCATCATGGTCTAGGTTTATCACTAGGTTTCTGCCCCAGTTCCCTTTCTACAAACTGTACAATACCAGGTTTTTCCTTCCCTCCTTTTACGATATCCATCTTCTCAGTTCTTCACAGAACTTCATATCATGCCTGAACTTCAGTCTGTTTTAACAGGCTAATATTCATAAATGTGATCTGAATAAGAAACTCATGCAAGCTGAGCTATCTGCCTGCAGTCTTTTTTAAAGAGATGTGCTACATGCTTTTGAGCCAACAGTAATCAGACAGCACAGAAAAGTTAATTCCCTCTGCCTCATGCCAGCCCAGATTTACACAAGAAGTAAGCTGCTTTTTCATTATTTGAAACATAGCAAGAATCTTTATGACAGTTCAGCATTTTCTTCAGAGAAAAGTTTTCCAGCAGGGCTGGATTTTACAGAACACAGCAAGATAGTTGTGAGAATTGATGTTACTTGACCAGGTCATTTTCTGGACTATTCTTCTCTGTGAAGCCCTCTGGCAGCTCCCCAAAATACTGATAACTGAATAAAACAGTTTGCAAAATCTGGTCATTGTAGTTCAGGCTGTTTTTGAGTACCTGCAGAATTCACAGATGCCAACAAGGAACAAGGACCCTTTTTGGGAACGTATTCATAATTAAGTTGACAGAAGTCACAACATGCAGTAGCTGTGAGTTACCTATTTTTGAAGTGTTACAACACTGACTTCAGAAAAGTTAGTGCTGTTTTCTTGTTTCTTGTCAACCTGTCTTTGAAAATAACACAAATCAACAGGGTTGTGATAAATTTGGGAAGCGCTGCTTGCTACTCTGAAGTAACATTTAGTTACAAAATACACGCTTCTCTGTTGTCTGGGTCAGAGCCTTAGATATCACAAGATTTAAATTCAGATTTCAAATTTATTTTTGCAGAGCTAGGATTCAACAGTTCCTAAGGAAAGATGATGATTGATGGTACTCTGCAAGGTATTCCTGCTCCTCCAGAAAGGGTGGTAGCAGCAGATAGAGCCTAATCATAGAATTATGGAATACTTTGGGTTAGAACGGACATTAAAGATCATCTAGTTCCAAACCCCTTGCATGAACAGGGACACCTCCCACTAGACAAGGTTGCCCCAAGCCCCATCCAATCTGCCCTTGAACACTTCCAGGGATGGGGCTTCCACAGGTTCCCTGGGCAACCTGGGCCAGGGTCTCACCACCCACAAAGTGGAGAATTTCCCACTAACCTCAATCTCCCCTCATCCAGTTTTAAGCCATTACCCATTGTCCTGTCCCTACATGCCCTTGTAGAATGTACCTCTCCAGCTTTCCTGTAGGCTCCCTGTCCCAGCTGGGGCCAGACAGTAGAGATGTATCTGCACAAAGCAAGATTTATCAGAAATAGCACAAGGGTCTTAACGATTGAACTAAAAAGGCATAAATTGGATTAGATGAGAGTTGGGATATTGGGGTAGAAAAACAGGATGTTAAGCTAATAAAACAAGAAGATATCCTAACAACAAAATACACAACTAACAGTCAGTTAGTTGGCAAAATTAACCCTCTCAGTGCCAGCAACTTCCTTATTAGCAGGCCTTGTACTGGATCTAGAACAATGATTAAAGTAATACCCAGGCAAGGTGATAATATAACAATTGCAATTTTCTAAAAGGATGCTAAGGTCTTGAAGTTTTGGAACTTAAAACTGAAAAGCTTTCTTAATATTTAAAGCTAGCTAATGAAGATATATCTAGGGATTTGCTCTCTCTTACCCTTCACTTGGACAGGGCCAGGTGTCCCTTGTCTCTCAGCCTCTGAGGAGCAACCGCTGGAGCAGGCGTCCCTGCTGGAGGGGCAAGGCCCAGCCCCTGTCCCGGGGAAAGAGTACAGGAGTCTCCCTGATCAAAGATGGGACCAGGCTTTTGCAGAATAAAGTGCTTGCCTACTGTCCTTTAAAGTTGTCCTTTAAACTCTTGTTTATCTGTTTGATCTTGTTTTGTCTTCATTTTGGGCCCAGCTGGGACTAGGCTGGGCTCCGTGCTCTTCAACGCTGGAGAGCAGCTGGTGTTACAGACATCAGCTTGGCCTTCTGTTTGTCCTTTCAAGGTGGTTACCAGTTCAGAGCTTGCCAGGCCCTTTCCTTGCCCCTGGGAATCTTTCCACTCCAGGCCAGGGGCTTTAAAACTGAGAGACAGGAAGCAGTTGAATCACAAAGGGAAAGTGAGGCAGCCACGCTGAGGTGGAGCTTCCTGCTACACTCTTCCCATTCAGCTTGAATTGAACCAGTTTGTACCCACAGTTTAAGAAGCACACTAGAAGGAAACAGGTGGAAACAGCAGGTCCTGGACCTGCATTAAGGGCTTTTGGACAGTCATTTGTGGAATATTATCTTGGTATTTTGAAATCGAGCAGTTTTCTAAAAACATGAATTATGAATTTACTCATATCAATAAGTGTTCATAGAATAGCGTATTTAAAATTCTTATTCAGGAATGGGCAACAGTAGTTTTACAGGAGCAGCAGGAAATTCTTCAGCAGCAAGAGCACAGCTGTCTAGCACAGTCTTTCATTATGGTGTGAACTCCTGAGTATCTTTTTAAGTTATAAGAATTTCTGTAATAGTGTAAAAACCAGAAGTCTTCATTTCTGGAGATGACAGGGCTGTTGAGGGCCAATTCAACAACAGTGTGATCAGTTTAGAATATCTGGTTATTGCTATAGATTAAACAAATGGATTCAGACTTTCTCCTGAAATGTTCCTTATTATTACTGCTATAGAAATGGACTCTGGCAGTCTGGGAGGATTCCTAGACGAAAATACTTAACATCATTAAAAATCTGGCTACTAAAAAACAGGATATATTCTCACTAGTGACCAGTGGAATTTACCAATTACCAATTGTATTGCAGAAAAGCTGTAGTTTATTTGGCTCTGGGGCTCTGTTTTTGCAACTTTTTCTGGATCCTCATCGAGTGAATGAACTTTATTCATGTTATTTCAAGTTTCAAATTCCAGCTGGCAGTATTTACAGTAACCCAGTAAGAAAGAAAATACCATTATTAATCATTCTTGTAAGAACTGATCTGTCTGAATATCTGTAGTACATTTTTTTTTTGTCTAAATGAGACATTTGCCCTTGCTACAAAAGCAAATTTGTTTTGTTGTCCTTAGATTTTTTGTTTGTCTTAGTCTATAGAATTAATTGTAGAACTGATTTTCTTATCTTTATAGATGACTTTGGTCTCCTAGATTGTCATAAATCATGCTGCAATACTTACACCCTCTTCCCTCTAGAGCTAGAGCACAACCTTGAGAAGGTGAAAGGCTTCCTTCATTCTAAAGGAAGACAGCAGAGTTGCACAGTTTATTTAGAACCCTATCTGCTTGAAAAACAAGTAGACTAGCAGGTTACAATAATTGCCTCTTTAAAATTAAAATATTTTCTGAATTAGATGGTTACCAACTGGGTGACCTGGCAGTAATTCAACTGTATACATCCCATCAGGCTATGTGGCAGAGATCCTCAGCTCAAGACGACAGGTTTCTGCTGTAGCTCTAAGTCCTCTGGAAATTATCACTTTTATACCTGCCCCACACACAGCTTCCTCCATGTACTGCAAACACATTGAATTATGCACCTGTTTGGTATTTAATGTTTGATAAATTATCTTAGAATTCCTTAAAGCATAGCTAAGATGCTTAAACTTCAGTTCCTCCTGCTGAATAAAGGACGTGGAAAGTTGCTATTTTATTAATAACTTCAGCCTTCAATCATTTCTATACTGAAATGAATACCTTGGGTATAAATAAATATTATTAATTTGAACTCTCATTGAGTAATTTACCATTTGAAAGTGACAGAGATCTGCCACGTAACTCCAAAATCTGTATTTTTGCTAAGTATTAGCCTAAAATCAGCCTAAAAGGGAAATACATGCTAACAAACTGGCCAGCATTAATGTCTGCTCAAACTATGCATATAGCATATTCTGACATGCTATTGCCTAATGGGAGCTGTAACAATGTTCCCATTGTGTTCTGCACTAAATATAATTTTTTTCTCCATTCCCAGGCTCCATGCTGAAGGGCTGAGCAGGAAAGGTTGTGCAGCTGTGAAAGGGACAGCAGCCAAACTTCATTCTGTGCCTGTGCTTGAGCCGATTGAACTGCTGCTGCCTTCAGAATACTCACTCCCTGGCTCTGAGACCTATTTGTTCAAGTGGTGGTTTCTGGAGGCCTTTAAAGGCTTTTTAGTTGCGTGCATGGAAAAGAAGTATTAGGAAAGTAATGTATCAGAACAGCTGGAAGCTACCCAGCCAAAGTAAGCCTCCTTTGGCCCTGCCAGTGCTCCACAAAGTCACAGCAAAATACGAAGCTACTCTTTGTTAGATTCTGGTGTAGGCCACTGCAGGAAGAGATCTTTTCTAAAACTATATTTAGGAGTAAAAATAAGAAAAATGTCAAAAGAAGTTGAATTTTTTTTTCCAGATCACTCGTGTCTATGGACTTCGAAGAAATTTAAAAGCCAATACATTTCTTGATCTGCTGAGGTCTGCTTATATCCTCCTGTGAGACATCGCTTGGAGTAGTGTGTCCAGCTCTGGAGCCCCCAGCACAGAAAGGACAGGGAGACGCTGGAGGGAGTCCAGAGAAGGCCACTAAGAGGATCAGAGGGCTGAAGCAGCTCTGCCATGGAGACAGGCTGAGAAAGTTGGGGTTGTCAGCCTGGAGAAGACAAGGCCCCAGGGAGACCATCCAGTATCTGAAGGGAGTGTAGCAGGAAGCTCCACCTCAGCGTGGCTGCCTCAGTTTCCCTTTGTGATTCAACTGCTTCCTGTCTCTCAGTTTTAAAGCCCCTGGCCTGGAGTGGAAAGATTCCCAGGGGCAAGGAAAGGGCCTGGCAAGCTCTGAACTGGTAACCACCTTGAAAGGACAAACAGAAGGCCAAGCTGATGTCTGTAACACCAGCTGCTCTCCAGCGTTGAAGAGCACGGAGCCCAGCCTAGTCCCAGCTGGGCCCAAAATGAAGACAAAACAAGATCAAACAGATAAACAAGAGTTTAAAGGACAACTTTAAAGGACAGTAGGCAAGCACTTTATCCTGCAAAAGCCTGGTCCCATCTTTGATCAGGGAGACTCCTGTACACTTTCCCCGGGACAGGGGCTGGGCCTTGCCCCTCCAGCAGGGACGCCTGCTCCAGCGGTTGCTCCTCAGAGGCTGAGAGACAAGGGACACCTGGCCCTGTCCAAGTGAAGGGTAAGAGAGAGCAAATCCCTAGATATATCTTCATTAGCTAGCTTTAAATATTAAGAAAGCTTTTCAGTTTTAAGTTCCAAAACTTCAAGACCTTAGCATCCTTTTAGAAAATTGCAATTGTTATATTATCACCTTGCCTGGGTATTACTTTAATCATTGTTCTAGATCCAGTACAAGGCCTGCTAATAAGGAAGTTGCTGGCACTGAGAGGGTTAATTTTGCCAACTAACTGACTGTTAGTTGTGTATTTTGTTGTTAGGATATCTTCTTGTTTTATTAGCTTAACATCCTGTTTTGCTACCCCAATATCCCAACTCTCATCTAATCCAATTTATGCCTTTTTAGTTCAATTGTTAAGACCCTGGTGTTACTTGCAACAATAACATCTCATTCAATTTGCAATACTCATCTCATCTGCTGTCTTGCCCTGTTCAGGACAGTCAGTCAGCTAGACTGACATAGTGAGCAGTGCAAAAATGTGGTATATTTCTGTTCCAAGTCTCCCCAAAAATGGAGCACTCTTCTAATAAATCTCTTTATTAAACTCTAAAGTTCATGGGTCTCAACTTAGGTATCCCAATGCAAAAAAGAAATTTGTTTCAACTATTCAATTTCAACTATTTTAATAAAATCCATTTCCACAGTTTCCTTTAAGGGAACACTACTGAATCATAGCTGTAACACTGTATCTAATTAATTGGGATTTTGTGCCAGCACAAATGCCAAAACAGGTTACACTTCATTTTTTGTCTGTCTGTCCTCCAAGACTAATCAGTGGATAATAAGCTTAATTGCTTTCTTAAAATTTGATTTTTTCTGGAAAAAATGCACAAAATTAATTTGTGTGCTGTGACTTCACTTAGTTTTTCCCCTTGCTCTCTTGCTGCTTTTAAGGATGAGGCAGGTATCATTGCAATAGTTGCACATAGTGTGCACCTAGCATTTAAAAACGTATTTCTGCCTGTTAAAAAAAATCCCAAATGCACTCTGACAAGTATCTATTTTTTGTTTAACTCTGCACTTACTATTTTGCAAATGTACCTTGGTACAATTTGCTTAAGTGCTTTAATGCAAGTTTTTTCATCAGAACTGACTGTATCAGTAAAACAGTACTAGAATAATTCACTTTATCAGCCCTTAGAATGAACAGGCACACAGCTACCTACATCACTGTTTCCTAAAATACCTTTTGCATCCTAAGTAGGGTGTGTGTTTTTTTTAACATCCTAATTCAGGACAGTATTTCAGACATGTTTTTATCTATCCCCATTAACAGTTCTTACTTGCACACTTACAGTTGGGCATGTGTATAACAGAGTTCTGCTTATGCCACCACAGCAAAAACAATCAAGAATGAAATCTGCAAGGGATGTGTCATATCTTACTCATGTATCTTGGGATTGATACTAACATGAGGCTAAATGTTGACACTTCTTTCTTGCTGCTAAAGGGCAAGTGGAAATTGTTGTGAACATGACACTCCTAACAGGTACATTGTGATGACAGCACGAGGCCAAGGCCATAGGTAAAATTGGGGCTTTACTGTTCGGTGCTGCCTGCTCCTGCAGTCAGGCAGCCTCTACTACACACTTCACACTTCTTTCCTGCCTTGGAGTACTGAAAAGCACCCCTTGTGTGCACAACCCTTTCAAACTAAGGTAAAGACAACAGAGCACTGAAATAACTCTTTCAAACTTTGAGTAAGATACAGGTGTACAATGGGGTGGAGGGGGGAGCTGTGAGTGCATTTTGTTTTTCTTGTTAAGAAGCTAGCCTGAGGCTAGGCACACTCACAAGCCTCATCAGAAAGGTCAGCTCCTGATTTGCATGCACCACATGGGACCACTTTTGGACACGAAGCTTGCACAGATAGGCAGATGTTTCTTTTCAAGTTGGAACATTTTCTGGACTCCTTTGCACACCCAAATCTGACTCCTTTACCAAGGTAAAGCAAAATACCTGATACATTTCCTGCTCCATCTTGCTTTCAGAACTCCATTCTCCTTCTCCCTGTTTCTTGCTCCTCCTAACTTTGCAGAGTGTTGGATGAAAGAGTGTTGATGGAGAAGAACCTGCAAGTATTTAGTTAGGGTATTTTGCAGTTCCTTTTGGCTACCTACACACCACAATGAAGCTTGATCAGAACTTGTGGTCAAGCCATGCCTCTGTTTATTAAAGTATACTCAGAATTTATATTTCCTCAATGTATATGATAATCAGTAGAATTCCTCACAGAATGTGACTCACAAAAAGCCTCTCTTCTACTGAATGAAAAAAAGCAGCATAGGAAAAAAACAATTTGTTTGTGCAGGTCACTTCCATTGGTTTTGCTTAAAGCTTACCTGAAGACTTAAGTATAATACATGGTTTAAAATAAATAGAAGCCTACTGATATTACCTAGGTATATGGAATATTTTGAACTGATTCAACAGGCATAAAAAATAATCCGGTATCTCCAATGTTTCATGATCTTCAGACTCAACTTGTATAAAAAATAGCAAATAATAGGTCTTTGGGTGAATGACACACACCTAAATGCCCAAAATTAAAATCAAGGAAGCTCCTTTGCTATGAAGGTTTGCAATTAGATGGAGGACTTTGCCTCTGTTCCCTCTATTTTAATTTATTCTACCCTGGAAAAAAAAAATCTTTCTAGTAAATAGGATTGCTCATATTTTCTTCAAGATAACAAGTCATAAATCCTTTCCCAGAAAACCAGTTCTGTAGTTTTCTCCATAGTTTCACCACCAGACACACATTTTTTTTAGCTTCTGAATTAGATTTTAATCCAGTGACACTCATTTTTAGATAAGTATTAATTTAAAAAGTGGTAATTCTCCTCTTATTTACATTAATATAATTACATACTTCAGTAATCAATTTCATATCACACCAGGTTGAGCAAGGAAAAGCTTGACCAGTTAATTAGTCCTGTACTTTGTGAAGCAATCTACACTTGTTTCAAAAGTGAATGGCATATTGCCCTGTTAAAATCTGTGCATGTTTATACAAAGACTTTTTACACATTTATATTCAGAAAGCTTAGGAAGTACAAGCTATAGGAGACAAAATCCCAGGGGATAAACCATCCGATATCCATCAGGCAGTAATTTGACATGCCTGAACAGCTCATTGGCATTGCTGGAATCTTATCTGATTGTCATTTTAAAATGCACTGTTGCCATCCAGGTGCTAGGATACTGTATCATTTTAACTAGTAAATGGATTAAAATTGGTCAAGGGAAGCACCTACATCACACATCTATATTCAGATTCAACTCAGAGGATTCATCATGAATCCTTCTGGAACAGGCAGTGCAGTGCAGAAGAATTCACAATAGGTCAAAGCTTTCCTTGAGTAATACTTCAATAACTAACCCCCAACACTAACCACTTTATCTGATTCCTCTAAATATGCTGAATATACAGCAAGTCACAGTAATGACGTGGTGAAAAGACAGGAGTGCCAAAAGACTTACAGCTCTTCTTCACTTACTTTTCCACCCTAGTATTATGACCAGATTTGTGGATAGATATTTCAGCCTTAAACTTTTTAACATAATTTATCAGCCTTTTTTAATTACCTCTCTTTTCTCTTCAAAAGCTCTATCTCTCTAGAAACAACATTACCTGGTGTCAACCTTAAAAAGCATCATAACTTAACTTCCCAAGCATTCAGTACCAAATACAGTAGGAGTGCCTGTGGTTCAGCACCACTGCCTCACACGAGTTCCCTCAAAAAACCTGCTTTTCTAATTCAAGCTTCAGGCATAAGGTAATTTTTTTTGGCTCATCATAATTGATTTTAGGTTCAGTTTGATTAAGGGAATAATTTGTCACCATACTCTGATTCCCAGGTGCATAAGACCTGTGCCAGTAACTTAAAACAGCCTTGGCCACACAATTCATTGCAACTACAGCAAAAATGTGGTGAACCACAGGGTGTCAAAGATCACTTTATGCAGAAATATTCAAATTGCTAGCTGTATCCCACTATCCTTGACTTTGGCTTTTTGACTCTAGCTAATTCATCTCACTTCAGCAATTACATACTTTAAGCTGTTGCAACCTGACCCACTAGTACCACAGCAATTTATCCCTGCTAAAGCTCTGGCATAGTCTCTTCTGTTAGAAATCAACACTACATGTTTTCTCATTCTGTAGTGAATGGAGTATATTGTGATTCAGTCACAATGAAAATGTGAACAGGGCAGCTGAACTGGATCTTTGCATCCCACTAAGCTATATTCAGGGAAAGGCTAAAAATATGAGTTGAAATACTTATTGTCAGCTGCTCCCAGTGACAACAGCTGGTAACAGCCCTCTAGCATCTCTCTGAAAAGGAAGCAAAACTTGGGGCATCATCCCAGGCAGATGTTCACCATCTGGGATTTCCCTCACAATGGCAGGAACATTTAACTCTGTATTTTGGGTAACTTTGTAGCCCCCTTGAGCAGGTATATACAATCTAAATCAGAACAGGCCTTTCATTTGTTGGATCAACAGCTTGCTTCCACAGGTCTAAATGTTCAGTGACTTAGTCTAGACACTTCTCCATTAGCTCATCCTCCCTGTCCATCTTCCATTTCTGTCCTCCCATGACCTGCATCTCTCCCTTCTCCCTGTATTACAGGAACAGTAAGGTTGCCAATTTTAGCCTCAGAAACAATTGAAAAAAAACAACCCAGACTCAAGCAGATGCTCAGGTATGGAAAATTCTGATCAAACAGTTACAGTTTGGCAAAGACCTTATCTTTAATTGTTCACAATAGGAATTCTCATCAGTAATAAGCAATTATCTGTCAGTCTCAAGAATAGTAAGTATGCCTGTAGTGCTGTGCATACACACACACACACACACACATCTGTTTTCATCCTGTGCACAGGCTTCCTGCACAATAGATTAATTTCAGTTTTCCCATGCTTCACAGCTTGGTTTTGATCAGTTACAGAAAAGTGGATAAAATACCTGTGTTGAATAATTGTCTGCTAGCTTATTTCATTTCAGTGGTTCAGGGGAATAGTGTGCTTTTCTAGACAATGCTTTCATCAAATTGCTTCTCAATTGGTCTGATGTCATCCTGAGTTAGTGTTCATAATGAATAATGCGTTAGGAAAGATATTTTTCACTGATATATAATAAGATAATAATTTTAACTCCATTTCAGCACTGTTTTAGACTATTCAGTATCTTTGCAAAGTCATGTATTTTTTTGCTGGTGTGGCATCAATATGCCAGAACAATACTCTTTGTTGCAAGATGACCATACACTGAACTCAGTTTAATCAGTCTGAAGGTTGGTGGTGAACACTTTACACTCATGGTCAGGTCCTAACAACTGTTCATGGACCTCTGCACATGAAATCCTGTCACTCATAAAACCACTCTACCAGTGCAAATCACAGCTGTGCCTTCTCACTGCTGGAAACCCAGAACACAGATTTGGCCCTCCTGATTCTGAAGCATGCTCTAAAAACAGCTATTTTGCTTGTGAAAGAATTAATAACCTGTTTTTAGGAGCCTCTATGATAAAGGTTTTTCCTCATGATTGAACAGGGAAACTGTTCATCACAGTTAAATTTTATCTGAAACAGACACATTGTTTGCATTAAAAAAAGACTGAAAGCCACATTTCTCAGCGTGTGCTTAACATTCTAATTCCTGCCTTCTTTAGCATCTACTTATGAAGAGCTAGAGATTGCAAGTTGTGTGGGCTGGCTATCTTTAAAGGTAGTTCTCTGAGCCATAAAGAGCATTTACAAGTTCTTTGAATTAAGCATTTTATTCAGACTAGATTTATTCTAGTGCAATAGTTTATAATAGGGAGCATTAGTTTATGCATTAAGCAAAATTTTAAGCACTAGCTTGAATAAAAACTAATTGTTTTGTTTGTTGTTTTTTTTATTCCCATGACTTCCAAGAATATTTAGGAAAATATACTAACAGTTTCCACTGATCAAAACCCAGGAAAAGTAGAGTTTTCATTATCTGATAGTTTCTGGGTCAAAACTCTTATAGTGTACACACTAGGAGTTGACTGGGATAGATTAGATTATTCACATCTTACAGGACAAATTCCTCCTCTGACAAGGATGTTTGCAAAACTCTGATACCTGCTGTTAGTCTTCAGAATCATATTTTTCCTTACAAAATGACATTTTTACAAGCATGACAGAATTGTCATTGAGATGGAAATTTCTCAGCATAAAACTCAACTTCCAAATAGTAATCCTAAATTAGGGAAAGCTTGTCAGTAAAGCAATCTTACAGTCCCCCTTTGAATAGCTAGTAAGATACCAGGGAAAACAAAAGTTTAGATTTCTCATATAGGCTGTCTGAAATGTTTAATTCAAGTTGATGGGTAGCTGCAAGTGACTCAGCTTCAGGAAGTAGGTAGCAAAAAGATACTGCTTTATGAGTGTCTAAAAATCTAAAGTCAATGCTAGCCAAATGCTGCATGGTACAGAAACAGCAGAAAGGACCCAAACACAGGCCTTGTAACCAAGCAGGCATTCCTGTGGCCTGACAGCCCTACCCTGAATTTCCAAATCTTACCATTTGATCAAATTATCCACAAGCCACAATGGGAAGTTCTGCTTTTGGAAAGCACTGAGTCCTCAATAGGATGGTCACTTCAACAGCTATGTAATAAATACTTCTCCTGCAGCACAGTTGATAAACTAAAAAATATTTTTCTAATCAATAGCATGAAGAAACTCATTAAGTTTAAATTAAATCCTTATTTCAAACAGAGTGTAACTACTTTTCTGTACAGTGGCTTGTGAGGTGCCAGTTTTGTTTTTACGCTCTCTCTTAAGTTCTCAGTTATCCTCTTCTTTGCCTGTGACACCACCACAGCTACTGAAAAGCTGTATTTTCTGCTTAGACTCAAGCAACCATTTTGTTGCTTAATGGTAAAAGGAACCTGTGTGTAGGTAAGATTGTTGGCTATACTAAATTTGTTCTTTGGGAACTGGAAAAATTCCATGAAGTTAAATTTATTGCAATCTTCCTTATGTGAGTATTGATTCTGCAAGAACCATCAATAGCTGATTTAACTGGTAACATCTGAAGAACCTCCTTTCCTATTAAGCCACCCTACCAACAGAGGCCTTTGTGTTGGGAACAGATCTAAGGCACATCTTCCTACCTGCTGAGCACTACAAATATAAAGGAGCCAGGCAGGAAACCTTCCACACCTTGATGGCACCCAGTTGTATAAAATAATTCATTAGAAAAATGGTTAGAAAATGCCATTAATGTAGGCATTTAGACCTAGCTGATATCAGTGAGAATCAGGTACCTCAATACTTTTTAAAAACAAGGTCCAAGTTATTTTCTTCAGCTGTTCCATTCCAGAAATTCAGCAAAGAGGCATGACAGAGAAGTCAAAACACAACTCATGGCTGACAAGTAGTACTATTTTATAAGCACTGTAAATCCCCAGAGGAAAAAAATCCTGATTAAGAATATCCAGAGTGCTGCACAGGATTTTCAGATTAGTTGAATTTTGCTATTTAAGTGGTAACTGCTGAACTTGGCCTATCAATACTTTACCACATGATAGAGGCCTCAGGCTGCACTAGGTATTTTACAGAAAGTAAAAGAAAATACCTGATCTATAATGTTCCATGAGAATCTCTAAGTTAGTAAGTCCACTCCATGACTCCAGTGCAAAGGGCATCTTGGCAGATGGGTCAAGGCCCCAGTTCAAAAAAGCTACTCCAAGATTATCCTGCAGAAAAGGATAAAATAGTACTTCCCTTCATGATTTCTAAATCCAAATACTTTACAGGATATATTTGCCACCGTCCCGTACCAAAGCAGCCAAGACAGGAAAACATGAATATCCTTGGCTAAGACTAGACAGGCTATCACTGAGGACTGCCACAATTCACACTGCAGTGTATCCGTTAAATGTAAAAACCACTCTTCCATGCTAACTGGGATAAAATATTTAACTTTCCTCTATAAGTGAGGCATGCTGAAGACATAAAAGAACAGGGTCCTAAGGGCATAATAGTTCAGCCTCATATATCTTTCCAATGACTTCACAAACTCTGAATGGGCCTTCTAGCAGAAAGCACAGGTTGGAAATTCAGGAACATCTAATGTAGAAAGGCAACAGGGGCAAAAAGAAAGTGAAGACCTAGCAGACTAAAACTCTCCTTTTATTCACTGTCAACACTTCAGAGCTTGCAAACATTTATCTACCCATTTTACAGGGCTCAGTCACTTCTCAGAGCTCTCCTGTAAACAAGTCATTTTAATGTTAAACAAATATTGAACTCATTGCAAGTCAATAAAAACATTTATTGACTAAAAGATTCAGTCTATAAACACACACAATTAGAGGACTTCTGTTCTAAAAGTGTGACAACATAAAAAGAGAAACTGGCAAGTAATAGATTTGTTTGGCATTAACTTAAAATAATTAGTAATCCTCTGGCATTACTATTAGCTGCATGCACATTTCCTAGAGCTTCAGGAATGACAGTACTTAATTTTGTATTAATTGAAACAAAGCTTATCTGGTATTAAGATAGATACAGAAAAATGTGTATTTACAAAGGCACACAAGGTTCTACTCGGCAAACCTTAGAAAGAAGTGGTCCTCGGGTCTTATCGGCATGCTCAGGTTGGCTCGTCTAAACCTCTATTTGTCATTCAGATGACATAACTAGATGCCTCAGATTAAAACCCTCCTGCTTTATGTCAGCAGCAAGATTCTGCCTCTCTTGAAGCTTAGCCTCTAAATATGAAATGTAAGAAACCAATGTAGGGTCCTACCTCTGTTTAATAAGTAAGAAGGAAAGGTGTAAAAAATCACAGTTTCTAAGGTCATGCAAGGGCACTCTAATGGACCCAACACCCATCTATGTTCCATCAATCACTTCTACATTTCTTTTCAGTACATTTTTTTTTCCATTTCTGGTTCTTTAAGACTATGGATTTTGTTGCATGGTGCTCCTGGAAAGGGAGGGCTGCTGCTGCAGCAAAAGTTCAACCCATTTGACATTTGGGCAGAGAACCTCATGTTACTCTTACTAGGTGCTGCAGAACAGTATCTTCCTGTGAAAAAACAGATGTCATACAGACCTGATGAGATGCTTCTAATGACAAAGAAAGTCTGCAAGAGCATGAAAATGAGTCAATGCTTGCCAAACATCACGCAATTTATTTTTAGCCAAGGGTGAATGCAACTTCTTTCCCTATCTTAAAAACCCAGATTTCACATTCCTAACTGGTCCTCTGCATCAGTATTTGTTAAAGCAAAAGTTCTCTACAGTTGAAAGGGTCTCTACACATAAAAAACCCCAACTCCCTCTCTTTTAAAAAGCAAATAATGAAGCCATCCTTCTCTGTTGAAGCATCTTTTTTGTGCTGTGAAATCAATAATTAGCAGTAAGGCTGTATCTGATTTTTCCAAGAAGCCACAGATATGTTGACACATTTACAAAAATGGAGAGAAATGTTTCTTCAAGTTTTGTAGAAAATATCATCTTGGGGTGGATATCTAACCATGTGCTTTTGCTTTATCTAGCAATTTTAGATTTATTTCCTTCCTAAAGCCACAGGTATTCAGGGCAGATAATTTTAAGAATAATTTGGCAAGTTTATAATGGATATGAACCAACTGTAATAAAGGGGAAACATTAATTGGTATTTTGGAGTACTACACAGTATAAAACATGGAGAAAGCAGAAGTAAATTGAGATTTAAAGTCTTTCTAAGAGCAGCTTAATTAACTTATGATTTCTGCATAACAGTTATTAAATCTTTATTTATAATGTAGATTTCCATACCTACAGAGGAGTTTTATAGATTCTACAAGCCAACACTAGAATCAATATAACATTCTGTAATGCAATGGAAATGAATCACTTTTCTTGCAGACATAATTCATCAGGATTCTGACAGCTTCAGGCCACACAATGGATTCCATTAAAACAGGGACTTACGCTTTTCTTCCTCAGAGCTCTTCAGATCCAGTCAAAATTGGTAAAATCCCAATAATTACTCTTGCAGCCAAGGAATGTCTTAGTCTAACCAATGAAATTGTCTGTTCTTGGTGGAACTCTCATTAATCATGATGAATTATTTAATTATCCACATAAATGTTGCATGTTCTTCTACAGAATCTTCAGTATGAATGTAACACACTTGGTTATATAAACAACCAATCCTGTCTCTATTGAAAGCAGTAGCTTTTTTATAATCTAAACAAGAAGCATAATAATAATGAGTTAAAAGCAAACACCACAAACAGCTAAACCATACCCCAATATTCTAGTTTTTTAAGCTTCATATTATAGACTTCATAATACTTAAGATTCTGAGAAGCAGCCTGTACTGTGGAAAGGAGAACACATTTATTCTGGCAGACTAGAGACTAAGTTAGGAATTTAGGTTGTTCTATAAAGCAACTGCTTCATCTTGCCTGCAAAGGTAAAAAAGTCAGGTATTCTCTGCATAACCCAACTGCATTAGCACAGCAAGAATTTCAGGTACATAAAGAATTCTGTGCAGTATAACATGTTTGAAGCTTCTCCCTGGCCTATAAGATATCAGATCTTTTTTACAGCTAAACTTTCACAGGTCTAAGAGGCAAACTTGAATTTTCCTACTTCTTAATAACCCTCCCCACACCTTTTTACATCATCTCCCATCCACTACCTCTTGGCCTGCTGAAATTAAACCTTGCTTATCATATAACTTCTAGCTAAATTCTTCTACAGCTAGCCATTATGCTTGGCCACAGAGTTTTTGGGAGGCACCACACTTGAACTTGAGGCTGTTAAACTATACCCAGAAATCTCACTTGTCAGAACACAGGTATGAAAATGCACCTGACACCACAAGGAATAGTTTAAATCTGTAGAGGCTGGGCTGGGACCAATGACTGCTCCTCATTGTGAACTTTACAGCATAAACCTGCATAAAGGTAAACTATACAAACCAAAATATTTTTAGGCCATATAACCAGAGGGTACTTGTTTGGGTCAAGAACCATTAAATGAATTCCTGTAACAATACAGTGGCAAATCAGAATGGAATCATTATGACCTTAATAGGCCAAAAATCACAGGCTTTCTTTTTTCTTGAAAAAAACCCAGATTTCTTCACTTAATAAGCATGTGTTATCAGTGTTTCACATGGAGGCAATTAAGTTTAATGTCAGAAAAATAACTATATATAATTACTACAGAACAATTATAGCTTTATATTCCTGATTATAATTCTAATAATCAATCTTGAAAATTAATGTTGTAAGTTATACACATGATTAAAATAGCCCCAGCTTTATAAACCTGATGAGATCATTAAAGTAATTAGAAATTGCACCTCCTTGAAAGCTCAGTAAAAGCACCTTTAACCACAATAAAAACCTTTTCTTCCACAAAGAAAGAATGTGTTTACCATGTAACAGCTTTGTTGGTAGCCTCCCATTCATTTATTTTCTTCAGACAGTGATTAGAATAAGCCTTGTCAGTAGATGAAGAGAACACATTAGGAATGATTTTACATACATATGAAAAAAAAAAAAAAATCAATATCCCATTCCTGGCACTCAGAAATTTCTTCAGCTGACCTTTCATTCCCCAGGCCTGCTTTTCCTTGTTTCTCAGAAGAACTTTCTTCCCAGACTGATCTGCCTCAAAAAAGAAGACATTTGCTTGCACACTTAGAATAAAGGTGTAAACTTTATAATACAGCCACTTCAAGCCCCTCTACCAGAATGTGTTGCTCTGGTGCTGTCAAAGACTGACTTAAAACTGTTCCAAATGAACATCTTTTAACACTCCTTTCTCAAGCATCACCTCCTTTTCTTAACAATGTAACAAAGACATGCATGGAATACCATTTTAGACACCAGCAAGATTATGAACTTTGATAAGTCTTAGAAAAATTCCAGAGATAGTGCAGCAACTAAAACAGACTGGATGCAAGAGCAGACCAGACTCTAATGCAGTTCTCAGAAGGAAGAAGGCTGGTATTCCATGTTCTAGTCTAAACTTTCAAAAACTGTCATTCCCCTTACAATGTCAGCTTCTTGCATTTATTATTATTATTATTATTGTTGTTGTTGTTGTTGTTTGTTGTTGTTGCTGTTGCTGTTAATTATTTTAAATTCCTGGTCTGAAAAAGTGAGTTTGCATATATATTGCATATATATTAGCCCCATCCCTGGAAGTGTTCAAGTGCAGGTTGGATGGGGCTTGGAACAATCTGGTCCAGTAGGTGTCCCTGACCATGCATGGGTTGGAACTAGATTATCTTTATGGTCTTTTCCAACCCAAACCACATGATCATTCTATGATGAAAAGGTGAAAGCCAAATCACAGCTTATTCATGCTGAGTACAAACATCCTAATACAACATTTAATGAGCAGTTAAGGTAAACAAATATATAAGGGGTTTTATTGTATTCAACTTTGGAGCACTGAGCCTAGTTTTGACACATCCCAAATTCAAAATAATCTCTACTAAAAGAATTGAAGTTGGCCAACATTTTTGTAAGTAAAACCCAAAGCTCAGAGGAAGATGCATCCACTCAAAGCCACTTCTGCATAATTTCATCTTTTTCTTGCCATAGACAGCCATTTGATTGTGAGGCTGATTTGATTTCACCAGAAGTTCAAGTAAAAGTTGATCTTGATTATTGATAACTACGAGCAATTTTGTTGGCCCTTAAGGCAAGTTTCCCAGAGTAGAATGTGGTATTTCAGTTCCCTCCCACAAATCCATTATGGAAAGTCACCATTTAAAACACAGTGGGGTCAAACTGCCCAAGCCTCTCAGGCTGGTACTTTTTAATGTTAATATGTATTAAGTCTTCAGCAAAAGGTTTCCAAGAATTGGGTCAGGCCCTGAAACAGAATGTGCAGGCTGTAATTCAGTCAGGGAACAGTTTCTTGCTTTTCATAAAATGGACATGGACAATGGGAAACCTGCTTTAGCTTTCAGACAAGTGAGAATGTTTGCTGTATGATCTTGCTGAGAAAACTGTTTACAAGCACTGAATCCATAAGTAGTTCAGACTTCAAATTAAATTCTTACAGCACTACACACATTCTGCTAGGAACTTTCAAATGATCAAAATATATTTTGTCATCTCTTGGTGCCTTGTCCAGGACAAAGAAAGTGACTTGTTTTGCCCTATGGTATCTCATGGTATTAAACTAATCTGTTACTTAATTAATTTGTTAGTGAATTACTGAACTAATACTAAATTAAAATGTAAGCATGTAAGATTCTTACTATGAAAAGTTAAACCCCAGTGAATGTATTTTACATTACACAGAGCTTCTACAAAAAACCCTGAAATCCTCAGAGGTTTTGTATCAGTGGATCTACAGCCTGGTGACAGGTGATTCAGAAACTCAAACCCTGATAGTGATACGAAGTCAGGCTCCTATTCCTGATAGGTTCAGCCTGAGTTTAAAATAATCATACCATATGGTGCCAGAGTAAGAGACATTCTTTAATTGAGGCAACTCTGTTTTAAAACAGATTAAATGCAGCTAAATACAGAATCACCAAACAGTTTTGCCTTCTTAAAAAAATGCTAGAGAACCCTTTCTTAAAAATCCTTTTACAAAACAAGGCATTTACTTATGACTAGCTCATTCTAAAATACTGCAGTTTCTGTTGCATCAGTGTTTTAACAGCTATGAATTTTCAGGCTAGATCTACCAATAATCAATTTAATCAAAGGTCATTTTTTCTTCTTCCCAGACTTACTAATGACTTTATTAATCAGCAAAATAAGAGGGAAACTTAACTGTGGGAAAGGGAGCATGAGGGTAGATTACATCAAACTTTCTTTCTATTTCTAGAACCACTGTATACAACCTTCTCCAGAGCTTTGGGGAAACATTATGGGTGATGAATAGAGCTTCTAGTTCATGGAATCATAGAATCACAGGGGTTGGAAGGGACCTCTGAAGATCATCAAGTCCAACCGCCCTGGTGCAGCAGGAACACCCAGGGCAGATCACACAGGAACGTGTCCAGATGGGTCTTTAAAGTCTCCAGAGAAGGAGACTCCACAACCTCTCTGGGCAGCCTGTCCCAGGGCTCTGCCACTCTCAGAGTAAAGCAGTTTTTCCTCATGTTGAGGTGAAACTTCCTGTGTTGTCACTTGGTGCCATTTCCCCTTGTCCTATCACAGGGCACCACTGAAAAGAGACCAGCCCATCTCTGACACCCACCCTTCAGATATTTATAGACATTAATAAGGTCCCCTCTCAGTCTTCTTTTCCCAAGACTAAACAGCCCCAGTTCTCTCAGCCTTTCCTCGTATGACAGATGTTCCAGGTTCCTTCCAACTCAAACCATCCTATGATTCTATGAATTCTAAAATACATTTACTGTTTTGCACAGAATACATTGCTTTTAACTTCTTGGAGTCTGAAGCTTTTGCTCCTCATTGAGGGGTTTTTAATCTTTTGCTCTTTATTTTTAGGTGAGTGTGAGGTATGGTAGTCTAACAATAGACACAGAAATACAATTGAGATTCTAAATCAAGGCAGCCACAAAAAAAATGCCACAAAGCTGCAGTTGTGGTGAGTCATGCAGGTTTTAGTAGTAGGACCTAATTAGTCTTGCTCTTGATGGTTTCCTCAGATTTGCCCTGGCTGGACCCTGACTTCGATTATTAAAGGATAAGTGAGAAGGATTTAAACCAAATTAATTTAAACTGAAGTAACAATTATACCAAATACAACTCTTTATTGAAGAAGGGAAGCTGGAAGAGGGATCTTCAGCTCTTCCAGCTCTTGGTATTAATTTAGAGTTCAATTTTAAGAAGATAGTCTTCCTGTGTTTCCTTTGCAATGAATGGAAGAAGGAAAAGTTTTCCACAGGAGGTTTGCTTTGAACCCTTTCCTGGCCCCCACCCTCTTCTTCCCAGCAAGTTTCTGCATTTCCCCACTGCCTGTACAGTAAGTTTGATCCCTTTTCATAAAATGGCATTTTGCCCAGCTTGAAAAAAATCCTAAATCAGCTCCAAGATTCTCTAGTCATGCACCATCCCTTACAGCATAAGAGATTCCTCTGACACCAAATAAGGTTAATGATGGGTTTTTGCAGAAGAGTTCTGACCACGACTTCATTACTGACTAAAGACTCATGCTTCAGTGATTATCACTAGTGTGAAGCCAAAGGGAAACTAATTTCTGAAAGCTAGACCAAGTTTGAGAAGGACAGTACAGTGAAATCAGGAAGATGATGTGGCCTTACACATGTACCTAAACTCGAACCAGCAACCAGCTGCTTATTGGGCCAGAATTCAGTTATGTAAATAAGGCTGCATTATAAAAACTGAGTAGTTAGCATAAATGGAAATTCTCAACAAAGGGCATTTAATTTCCCACACTCTGTGATCTGAGGTTGCAATTTTTTAATGTAGTATTTGCTTAAGAACATCTGTAGAAGAATCATACACATACATCAAATTGTGACCTGCAGCATCCAGTCTCCTGTGGACAAAAGCATCAAAGCCAAGGTTTCACCTCCTGGCTACAGCACCCCAGCTCCTGCGGGGTAACAATCAGAAATGTGGTTGGCCTTCCTTTAATTGTGACCCAGCTAAGTCCATAAAAACCAACCTCTTACTCGTTCGTTTTGTTTGTGTTGGTTTTTTTTCTTTCATTTAATGTTGTGGGGTTTTTTTGCTTTTTCTGTACTCAGCTGCAGTCTATAAAGCATGTCTATTCTTCTATTGTTGTGGTGACTAGACAGGGAGACAGTCTGTGCATTTAATTCTTGGTCTTGGAAACTGCTGAGCATGCTAGGTCTGATAAGCCATACAAATATTTCACTGATTTACCCATTAGGCTGCAGTTACACATGCATATGGATACTGTGCTAAACTGCAATCTCATTACTAGGTGGTCCACATAGAAGCATATATTTTTGAAAGGCAGTAGAAAATGTTGAACACTGCTACTCTTCATTCTCAAAGGAGCTACATCATGTTTTCAATTACACCAGTTGGGTAATTTTAGTATCAATGTTAAAGGTATTAATATCAAATTATGAAGATTTGTTACTGTGAGCAGTATGATCATTTAAATTAATGCCAGGAAGATCTTTACTCCCTCTGCACCAAAGCATATAGTAACTATATCCAGAGCTATGCATCTTTTATATGTTCTAGTTCCTGGGTATTCTGCCTGGAAAACTAATGGATATTGGGATCTGCAGTGCAACGGCCTCTTTTTGGCAAGTTCTAATTTTCATCCTGAAGAAACTTAAGGATAATAGGGTGTGCTCAGTAAGGTTAGCCATTCTGTTCAGAATACACAAATCATGATCTAAAACTGAGTTTGGAAAGAAATGGGTGGAAGGTGGGGGTGGCAGAGGGAAAGATCTCCCGTTTCTATCAGTGCATGACATTTTAAACTCTGTGATTAGGAGGGTAGGAAAGTTCAGTCTGAAGCAGGTATGAGGAGATTGGAAGCTAGACAAATGGCTGTGAGCTATAGGAAATGAAGCTGTTAACTTTATTTTGGTTTTTGAATTATTGAATGACTACAGAATGTGTAAATGACTGCCAAATGTGTCAGAAAGGTGTGTGTGGTCCCTAGCAAGAAAGAGGTTTTCTATATTTATTCTAATGCATTTGTCCAAATTTAGAAACAATCATTTATTCACAAATGTGCAGTAATATAAACTTAATAGACAGTAAATGCTGATTATTTTGTATCCCTTTGAAGAATGTAGTTAGTGTCGACTTAGAAGTCCAAGATATCTAGAAAATCTATCACATTGTATCTGTTGTTTGATGCTGTTGGATGTAGAAGAACTATTTCTAAAAATCTGAGTTATTCTGATGAGAGTAGATCTTTGGCTGCCTATTATACTATATTGTACCAGAAGTGATTAAAAAAATTGCACTTTAGCACAGCTGACAAATACACAAAACTTAAAAATTCAGCTTTCTGTAGTCAGTTTTGTTCAGATTTTAATGTATAATTTCAGTTAAACATTTAGTAAAAGGAGAAAGTGCTTCACAGACGTTGTATATGTGTGGTACGAGTTAAGGAATTCAGTAATGCAGTATTCAGTAATTTTTAAATGTCACTTAGCTAACTTGATCAAATGTGAGAATTAATGGCAATTCAGGTGCACATTGTTAATGGCCTAATCATTAGTTTGTATGGGAGTTACTCTAATAATAATTAGAGAGAACTCACTTGTTATTAATGTGGGGGCATTGAGCATATCATTAAAATAATAATCCAATTAACATGCATTTAGTGGAAATTTATAATTACCCACAACACAAGTGGTTGCTGCTGTAATTTGGAAGGAGTCTTTGGTGGTAGCAACAGGTCCCCAACAGCTCCTGCCTGGTCAGCCAGGCTTTGGGAAAGGACTCCCTGGGAGGCTGCCACCATAGTCTGAGGTTGGGTATGTGTTTTGTAGAGATGCTGCCCTTCATAACCCCTTAATTGTATTTCTTGTGCTCACAGCTGTTCATGTTGAGCAACTATGCTTGCAATCTGACAGTGTTTACTCCTGGTTTTGAAAGCTCGGGTGGTATGGCCTATGTGTAGATGAGCAACTGCCTGAAATCCTGTGTGTTTTAAAGCACCAGCCAATGAATCATGTTGGATGTCAGAAACTAAGTGTGCTAAGGTGATGGCAGGAAGGAGGAACCAGCACTGGTTGGGCTTTGTTGCTGCTTTCTGCAAGTTTCTGTAGTGCTAAGTGTGTCTCTTGAGAGGCCAAAAAAAGGTAATTACCTGGAAAAATCTTCATGCTTCCCTGTGTATCAGACATGAATAATTTACCAGTTCAGGAGGGGAAGGTAGTTGATGGGTTAGAAACTTTGTATTTATAATTTGTTAAAGGAGTTTGTGCCCAACACCAGGGCAAACTCCTTGATACTATGAGTGAAGAGGAGTTGAGAAGACTCTGTTCAGGCTGAAACAGGCTAGCCACATAGGGGCAAATTCAGGCAAGGAGAAGGTACATTTCATAACTTGTTTAATGTGATATTTTTAATTTGGGTATTTAGTCAACACAGTCTAAAAGATCCTACTGTTATGCTTGGCTTACATGTTTTTTCTGGTACTGTATTAAATGTACAAAGCAAAAATAGAAAAATCATCTATGTGTATTACAAATATAGTAAATAACAAGGATAAGCTTTCTAGGAATGTGGCTAACTAAAAAGCCAGGGTTTGGAGTCTGTCCTAGCAAGGCAGAGTTGGAAATGGAGGCCAGCTGCTGTCAGGACCTGTTTGGCTTGATAGCCCACAGGAACAGCAAACAGAGCCACATGGTAGGCAGTTAACCATGTCTTCCTTCCTTCCTGGCAGGCCTGCTGCCATGGTCTGTGTTGAAAGTTGGTTTTAATAGTGATAGAAGTCTCCTCTGTCATTCAGGGGACTTAGACATGTCTCTAGGTGTGTGTACTGCACTTAATACTTGGACTGCTTGCCAGAATCAGGAGGACTCTTTCAGAAGAGGTAACTGGCAGTGGCTAGGATAAGCAGAATAGATAATTAGTCCAACTGCAAGCAAGAATGAAATGACCTATTGACTTTTTTGTTGTTGCTCTTAACTGGCTGATCATATATTAAATCCAGTAGGAGCTTTTGGCTTAGTCATCCAGTGAAATAATAATGTAAAGGTAGGCTTACAGCTGGATGTGCTGGCAGCTCAGAGGTGACCACATTATCCATAATCCTGTGCCATTCTGCTTCGGTACAGCCCTGTTAAGGAGATGGCTAAGTTGCTTTGGTACTACAGAAGGCAGCTGAATTTCTTCTCTTGCATGCTTCCTGATTCCCTTTAATTTATTTAAAGGGAAAATTACCTTTATTGGAGAGGGGAAAAAAAATAATATATTTTTCCTTGTGCTTTAAAAGGAATGTTCTTTTCCTGAAGTCTTGTCATAAAGTTACACTCATGAGAGCTGCTGCAATGACCACAAGTGGTGTCTTAAGTGTAGTTACTTAAGTTTTCAGCTGGCTGTTCAAGGAGTGAAGGTGTAATGTACCTTTTGCACTGCAATAGGTAAGTTCACTGTTTGGAGTTGTCCTGTATGTAGCCCATACCTTCACAGGAGACAATATTTTCTAAATATAGATGTATCTAGAAGATCACTATGATGTTTTCAGCAGTGACTCCCATGTGACCAGGATGTGTGCTGAATGTGCCCTTGGGTCAGGACAGAGGTCCCAGCTGCCTGCTCTACTGCTGGACACAGTCTTTGTGTCAGCTGGGAGGAGAAAGGTTACTGTATTCCAGCATGGTCTGAGGTGTCTTGCAATGACAAGTCCAGCTGAAACATGGCAGTTGTTACTATTGCCTTTGTCTAAAGCCCCTCTCTTCTTTCTCAGTCCTGAAGGGTGAAGCAGAACATTGGCTTAGAACAGGACATCACACAGGAGTTGTGCAGTTGATTGTGTTAGGTGAATTAAACAGATCTCTGATTTTCTGGGTAGGGTGGCATTTCTTATTCTGGAGGAAGGAAAGCAAAGGAGTATGGGGTATTAGAAGGCTCCACTAATGCTCATAAATAATTGATAGAGTTGACCTGTGGCAAGACCATTTTTAATATAGACTGTTAGAATCCATGCCAGTGGTGTCCCTGAAAAATGAATTAAATACCCATGTAAACTCTTGCTCTTTCCAAAATTCATATTGAAAAACTATTAGCTAGAGAGCTAAAAATTGGGGAAGCTAATAGAGAAAGAAATAATATAGAAGAGTTATAAATGTTGATCTGTAGCTGGTGGAAACTGGTATCTCAATTAAACAAAAATGTGCTGTCTTGAGCTGAGCTGAATTTTTTGCTACCAGGTTTTGACTTTTTCTGATAGAAATACATATTCAGCCTTGTCCCTTCTACTTTCCCATATGACACCTTTTTTTTAAAATCCAGGAAAAGCAAGGCTAAAAATCAGAGCCCAAGTATCTGAAAATCCTTCTGCCGTTTCCTATGGATATGTAAAGGTAGTGAGGACAGGGTGCACAGCATTAAAAGATGGGCAAGGGGGATGTTAACCTTGCTTTTTGCAGCAGAACCTGTCAGATCTTGCTTATTCTGATGTTAAATACATGCTTTTAGGCTGTCACCTTTAAATGTAAACTCCATTTCCCTGTCTTCTGAACTCCTTATATATTGGAGGAAATTGCATGGACTTGGGTAAGCATGAACAGGGGGCTCTGCTGGTAGTGTCTGAGCTAGCCTAGCTGTGCTGTAGCATTAGTAGCACAACATGATGCAGCCTAAATCAATACTTACTTGCTTGTACTATTTTGAACTGTTCTGGGTGTCTTGAATGACTTGGGATTTTGTGCTAGAGTCACATCTCTTGATTTAACAAGGACTTGGGAAACAAAGATCATTGCATCTATTGTTTGCAGGTATTTAAAAAACAACTGCAGTTAAGGCCCATTGTTTCTATCTGGAGGTGGGCAGGGCTTCCATGAATTTTGGAATACAAAAAATAGCTCTTTATTGTATTGTCATGTATAAGCAACAAATAATGATGATTATTCTGGCTACTTTCCACTTCAATAAGTCTAGTCAATAAAAACACTTATGATAACAAAGGAGGTTTGCCATGGCTGTACTTAACCATGAAGGTCAACCTGCTTGCAATCCTTACCTCCTGCATTGAAGTAGTGCTTTAGATTTAATCTGAAGGGTTTTGTGTAAGAAGACCTTGAACATACGTGAGTGTTTTTAGGTTAAAGTGGCATGTTAATGCTGATGTTATTTAGCAACAATGTCTGTGACTGGCTTCATCTGCTTGTACGGAACTTGTAACAGGGAGGATCCCGTCAAAGAGACATCCTAGAGCTCTGTACCAGCACCCCAGGGAGCTTGTTCAAATTTGGTTTTATGACTGCAGTGTGTGTGTAAATATATGAAGTAAAAATAAAACTTTCAGAAAAGCAGCCTGGAAAACTGCTTCTATACCAGTGAGTTCATACCTACAGAAATTATATTTACTAGCAAAATTCAGCTTTGTTAATAGGGCTGGCTTAAAGGCTGGCTGGCAGTCTTGTGAAGGCACCAGGTCACATTTGTAAAGCCTTCTCAACATACTCTCTGCTAAAGACCATGCTGAACTCTGAATGCTCTACCAAACTCTACCCTGCACGAAGATTAGAGGATATATTGCTGAAGAAAGAAGCAATATTGCCATAAGGCAAACAATGCGAGTCAGGATGAGAGACCTTCCCCAGGTGGACTGAAATGTTTCTAGATCAGTGTCCCAAACTGATTGGGTAGTGCAAAAATTAAAAAATCATGGCTGTTTTCATGTTTCTCATTCAAGAGGTAGGTGGTGGTATTCAACTACCTCAGTGTTGACCTAGGTTGTCTTTATTACCTGTTTCCTACTGCCTTTTAGATTTGAGAACAAAGTAGAGAGGAGACTTTGCTACTAGGACTATGTCACTTGTGCAGAAAACCACTTGAGAGATGAGGTTCTTCTGCATCAATCCCTTGGGCTCAGCACAGATACCATATCCTCCTTAGGTGAAAGATACAAGAGCCTTGTTCCTCCTGTTATGTTCATCATTCCTCTGTCATGCTCCATGAAAGCAGTAGTGAGAATACTTTTGGTTCCTGGCTTATCAGTATTTGCAGCAGCAAAAGCAAGTGCATCCTGGAAGTGCATAGCATTCCTGGAAGACTTTTAGGTAAAACTGTCGTGAGGATAAGTACATGCCTTTCTATAGTAACCACCCATAACTCCTCCTCAAGCCATCTGGCAACTAATTTGCAGCTACATTCTGAGGTATTTGCTAGAGATTAAGAAAAAAATGAGAACGAAGTGTTAGATGTAAGCCTGTCTTCTCCTCAGTGGACCTTTGAAAATCATGTACAGTGCCCAAGGTGACTTTGCAGGCTGCCATCCATATCCACCTCCTGTGGAAATTCGTAGCCTTAAGGCGAAGCTTTGGTGTCTGTGTTGATCTCTTAAGCTTGTTTGTGAACCTCAGTCTTCACTGTGAAAGGCAATGTAGGAACTAGGTTTCCAGCTATAGCCAGTTTTACGGATACTAACTACAGGACAGCATTGCTCTAAGAATAGTCCTGGTGACTCAGAGCAAGCTATTTAGGACCAGTGTAAAAGACTAGCATCCTTCAATCTGCATGTCAGGACTGAATGTGCAGAGCTGTTATTTAGGAAAGTCATGGAAGAGAAAAAAATAATCAAGTGAGCCATTGATATCACAAACTTTTATGGCAATACATTTCAGTGAAGTTATGGATAGTGTCAAAAAGTGCTTTCTGAATTTGTAAACCTTATGTGATAACAGGAAAAAAAAGAATGCAGTAAAATAATGAAAACCTACTTGTGCCTGGTTGAACCTGTTCATAGGGTTATATTATCATACCCTTTGCTCTCCATATGACACATTCTTAGTATACAATTAATCCTCATACAGGAATTTATACTTACACTTATTTCTCTTCCTGTACTGGCTTGGTTCTGTTATATCCATTTTGAAATAAGAAGAATTGGAAAGGCTCAAGATAAGATTTACTCTGTTAATTTGTACAAAAAACACTCATATGTCAATTTATTCTCCATGGTTCTCAATTCCTCATGGCATTTTTCAGTTCATTTCTGAATATTTTAAATAGTGCATGTTCCAATACAGGTTCATCTGGGACCACACTAGTAAATTTCTTTAATGATGAAAAATTGCTTTCCTCCCCACTTTTTTGCTTATCTTTTAGTCAGTTATTAATGCTTGAAGGCTGTTGCCTTTTATCTGCCACAACTATACCTTTTTAAGAGCCTTAACACAATGCTTTGAAAATCTGTTTGCTTTTACCCTCATCCATATGCCATTTGACTCAAAAAACCCCACCAAAACCCAGCTAATTTTGTTTCCTTCCCTTGGCAGAAATATGCCTCTTTTTTCAAAGTTAGTTTAGCCAAGATATCTGATACAATGTAGAATTACTACACAAAGCTTTATAGTGTTGTGTCAGCATTCAGAGTAGGGGATGGGTCAGGGAACGTTACTCTTAGAGCTACATGAGTATCTTATGAAACCCTGTAAAAAAGTCAGAAGTCAACTGATCCTCTTTCTTTTGACCAGTTACCACTATGATTTACAGTTTTGGTTCTGCCAGCACCTTTACTTGGGACATCTTGCTAGTCCTATCACATACTGCCTCATTCCATCTGGGAGGCAGCTGAGCACTCTAGGGAGGGCTTTTTTTTGTGGGCTTCTCTATAGTTACCTGGATTCTGGTAATTAGCTGCCTTGGTGTAAAATTCCCAGAATAGCTCCCAAAAAGCTTTTGAGAATCACTGTGATGCAGAAGAAACACCTGCTTTTGTAGTGGTTTGTTCTGTGCAAGCTGAAGAACCTGTGTTAATTCAAGGTTGTTAGAGAAAGTCATTTCAGGTGCTGTTACATAGGTAGTAGTTACACTTAGCCTTAATACCAATTATTATCTTTATTGAGTGACTTACTCAGGTTGCCAATGTAGGAGAATACCAAGACCTGAAATACAATCAATCTTAGAAGTATTTTATTGTGTACCTCACCCTTTGCAGCTTGCTATCTTGAGCTACCTGCTAAACACTGGATCAAATCCTCAATAGCATCAGGCTGCAGTTGCAAGTTGAAATTTAGTCTGAATGCCTGGCTGGGTAACACACCTGGATGCAGAAAAGCAAGGCATTTGAGGCTCATATAAAAATGATAGTAACTCAGGTTTATCACTAGATGGATTTTTACCCATTAGTTCATTTGTTTCTGGTGGTAGTGGCCCAGTAGTATATGTAGTTCCTTATCAGATTTGTCATGCAGATCATGTTTGGCACCGTTTCCCTGGAGACTCCAAAGGTTGACTATCCTTGTCTGCTCCACATTAGAAAAGTCTGTTTTCTGGTCACATTCTCACTGATGTTTATCCTAAGTCCCAAAACACCTTCAGATGTGGAGTCTGATTCTTCTTCCCTAAGAGAGAGTGGCCAGAAGACTGAGCTTGCCTGCTTGCTAGATTCCCTAAATGTTCTGTCATATAACTGGCCAAAGCTCTGCTCGCTTCCCTTGCTCATCTCATGAGAGATCATGTTGTGACATCACCTTGTCACACACAAAAAAGAGCTTTATCAACTATCTTTCAGAGCCTTGGCAAATGGTCACATCTGTTCCGTTTCAGAAAAAAAGTATATTGTTATTCCAGAGATGGACCTTTAATTGAAAGGGTACAATATTATTCCTTTCTGGCTGAAAAGGATTTCTTGTATGTGTGTTTTGCAATGAATATTGATATTGGCAGATGTTTTTTTGCAGAAGAATTGATGAAACATCTTTTTAGAAGAAAAAGTGATTTGCTTACATGCAAGACCAGCATGTTCATTTGCCCTTGGAGGTAAATAAGGAACCAACCTCTTTGATACAGAGCTATTTTTGTCTTCCTCTGAACACTGCTTATCATGCATTATGCATGTTTTATAAAAAATCCTGTCAGCAGATAAACCCAGCCATTAACCTTAAGTACTTCCTATTTAAAGATAGTACCTGTGGTCAGTTCATTCAATTGTGTGAGACAAAGGCCTTAGGTAATTTGCTGATTATGGCAGAGACCTGATCCTGAAATGGCATGTCAGCTTTTCACATCCTGCTCCATACATCTGCTATCCACTTTGGTCAAGGTCTTCCTGTTCTTGGTGATGCAGTGAATTTTTGCAATATCACCTTCTTATATAATAAGGATAGGAAGAGGGGACTTGTATATAAAGCACTAGATCAACTGGCAAAAGGAATAAATTTGCACCTTCAGGCAAAGAGCCCTTAGCAGAGAGGGGAGACGGGTCCAAGTTCATGTAGTGCATTTGCTGCTGGGTGGTGGAAGCATCTTCATAGCATAATCATCTCTGCAGACTAGGGAAGATCTATGTTGAGGCCTTCTATCCTGCTTTGTGAGGCTAGCTGGCTAATGGAGCTGGCTAAGTATTTTTAAGGTCATGAAGTTTAAGTCTCTTTTATTTAGAAAGATTTGTCTAGAGGCTGATATCCAAGTGATTTGCTGTGAGAGAGAATGGTGGTACAGAGATGAGATGAGCAATTAGAGAACTTCTCTGCCTGAACATTTGTTGCCTAGGTTTTAAAAATACTGTTAGAGTGATCTATTCAAATTTGTTCCCCAGCGTTATGTTTTACCTTGTGTTAAATACATTCATGGTCTAGACTGACAAGATAGTTAGCAGTCCTGGCAGAATTGTGGTTGGCTGATGTAAACATTTCCTGCCAGCATATGTTGAATAGCTACATTTGTCAAAGTCAATTCATCCTGGTCTCTTCCTATCTGGATGAGTACGAGAGTCTGTACCTGCAGGATGTGTTTGAGACTGGACATTTTGGTAAATTAATTGTATTAGATTTTTAGCCAATATAATCTGAAAGTCATACCAATTCAGACTGGACCTTGACCACTTAAAGCTGTCCAGAGTTCATTTTCAGAGGAAACACATTCTGGGATAATATGCTTTGAGTCTTCCCGGTATGAAGTGGATGTTATTTTATGGCCATTCAGCAGTTGCCTTCATTTCCAGGATTACCTTGAAGTCAATGCATGTATATTATGGGCCGTCAAACTCAGGACATCTGGGCTGAGAAAGGTCCTGTGGTCCTCTGCCTGATGGCTGGGTATTCATTTCTCAGATCTGCGTGAGGCCCTCAGCCTTTCAGGATAGTCTGCAGCTAGCTTGTGCTCTGACAAAAGATGAGCAGGACTAATGTAATCTCAAAACAAATTTTCTCTGAAAAAGAATTTTTGTCTGATGCTATTTATAAAATCACTCTTATGCAAGTGCATGGATAGTGGAAATAGGCTCCTTTGTCAGTGTTTAGCAACTGCTGCATTTTTGCTACCAATATGGATGGATGCTGTAGTATCTGATTATGTGAGCTGGCAAAAAATTTGCAAGTTGCTTTGGGAAATTGTGTTCTAAATACTAATGCTCTAGTTTGTGTTCTGCCTCCTCCAAGGTTAAAGTTTTAACTGTGAAATTTGAAACTACTGTCCCTTGCAGTGGAAGCTGCTTTTCCTCAGTAATGGATAGAGGTGTAGCTACCATTTGCAGATGTTCTATTGTCTGGCTCCAGCACCTCTGATTCATCTTGTGACTTGCAGAAACATGGTACTCAAGCATATAGACTACTTTACTACTTGCTTTTTCCCCAGTTCTCCCACCAGAGGAACTGGAATTGCACAGTTGTTTGCCCTACCAAAGGCAAACTTTTTCTCTGATGCTTGTTGAAATGTCACTGTACTTCATCAGTTGACAGTGGTCCTGGTCATGGTCTATTTCTGATCCAGAGAAGAAGGAATTGAAGATACTTGCAAGACACCTGTGCCTCTGCAGAAAATGGCAAGATTGGGATCCCAAGTAAAAGGACCATTTCCTTGCATCTACAATGAATAGGAATGATTCTAACCTTAGTCAAGTAGCACAACTAAGAAGGTCTAGTAATATGGGTTTTTTCTTCCTCTGTGAAGCTGAGTGGAAACATGCAAAGAATTTACTAAGAACGTTAGAATTGGCTGCAGGCCTGAAGTCACATTTATCTCTTTAATTTGTGGAAAAAGCTTATTGATTGTAGTAAGTTACTGATCTTAGATGAATTAAACAAGCATTTCCTCTGTTGCTGGAAAACAATGATAATTATTTTCATGGCAGGAAAACTTAACCATGGGCAGGAAAGAATGCTGTGTCACTAGCCGTTTATCTTCATCATTAATAATTATCTGCTACTGCCTGCTTAGGAAAGAAGGCTGTTTATTTTCTTTCTTCTAGGTCCAACATGATGCCACTGAATGTGCCAGCTAGCTGTGTAGTTAGCCTGGGACTGCTGTGCTGTTGATGAAAGCAACTTAGTTTAACACCAGGATTACTGTCACTACATACAGCTCTATACTGAGGGGAATGGGAAGGAGCTTTGTGAGCCAGAGATCTGTAGGCACAAATGTAGACAATTTTGCTAAATGAAACAAGTGATGTGTTGACTTATTGGGATGGGAACATCTCTCATCATATAATTTTTCAATGAAAACTTAGGAATTTGGGGAAAGACCTGAGATGGTTTTGAGCAGTTTTGCTTCTAAACTGGAGGAATCTGAGCAGTCAGTGTGATGTAGATCTTGGCTGACAACAAGTTCCTCACTGAACTGATTATTTGTCTAAATGAACCCATGATAAATGGTTTAAAATATGTGGAATTCAGTCTTTCTCAGGGGATCTCTTATTGATCACCCCAGGATAGCAGGGAAGTCCTAGTTCTCCATGCAAAGTAACTACCCTCCTCTGTCTTGTTTTCCTTCCAAAGAGGAGCATTATTTTGTTAGTGATGTCAACACTTAATAACAGTCAATGTAAGATTACAAAGGATTGGTAAAACCATCTGAGAGATACATGACACATGAGACAGAGGTGTGTTTAAAGAAGGGTGTTGAGAAGTAATGATAAGTTGGAAAGTCTTTTTATTGTATGAGGGAAAACTATGTAGCACAGTAAGACTGCAGCTTTGTGTGTTTGAGGGTTGCCTGCTTTAACACTTAACATCCCCACAGCATTCTTTCATGGTCTGCTCAATTAATGCTAACAAGCTGTTATCAGCCTTTGTGAAGACAAGAACAATGCTTGTAAGGCAGGCTTTTTTGGAGGAATTTGTGTACATATTCTAACCACAAAACATAGGCAGCAGCAGTGAGTTCTGATGTATACCCTTCTCAGATCACTGAAGACAATTTTATTGTTGCCTGATTTGTATTAGAATACATTTTTTAGTTTCTCTCACCTTGAGACCAACCTATACTGAAAGAAGTCAACAGCCCCTGTCAGATGAAGCCCTGGTAGGGAGGTTATCCAAAAGTACCAGGGGAGGTGGGAGAGGAGGGATGTGAAATAAGAATGATTTTTGGTGTGCAAAACCTCCACTATCCTAGGTATCTCTAGAAGACTGTGGCTAAACCAGCCTGTGAGTATCTACTGCTGCAGACACTTCTCTTGGAAGGACTGGTCTCAAGTCAGACTTTTACAGTTTGCCTTGTAATTCCTTTGAATGCCTTTTTGACTGCATGGGAAAGGGGCTTTATTTTGGAGATGTCTTCTGCTAGAAACCGACTGCTGCTGTTTTATTTAATTTTAAAATTTCGGTCTAATTAGTAAATGGTACTTCTAATAATCTTTGAATTTCTGAAGTACTAAAGAACTTGTCTGTTCACTAAGGAAAAAATGCTGGGTACTGAAGTATGCCTATTGCTCCTGTTGGAAGTAGTAGGAATAAACAGATAAAAGCTAATCTGTTAGCAAAACTGTGCTGGCTAAAATGATTACCAGATCCTGATGTTTTTGTTCAATTACCTTCACCATTGGACTTCAAGCAAATCTCTGAAACATCTTGAGGCTTTAATTGTACAAATTATACAGACAAGACTGAAATAATCACTGCAAATCTGCAGCTTATTTCTGTAAAGTGGTCCTGGAACTCCTGCTGCAACTGAGGGGTTTAGGTTTTGTTATAGTTGACCAAAGAAAAGCACAAAGTCTCTGAACTGTTACATAAGCACTGAACAAAACAACATGCCTGTCTTTTCTAGGGAAGGTTTTCCAGCCAACAGACAAGGGCCCATGTATGGAAAAGTGACTCAGGTCTCGACATACCCTGCAGCTGCCCAGGTGCTGGCCTCTGGCTTCTGGACTTGAGCCTGTTCATCTGGAGTTGGAGTCTGACTCGGAACATGTGGAGGTGCATGAGATGGTTTTGCTACTTTGGCTTCTACCAGGTAATACTCTCTGTGAGGGGTGAAACTGTTCCCAGTGAGGAGGCAAATTTAACTTCTGCAACAAAAGTAGTCGTTGAAATTAACCATTTTAATTTGCTTGATTGTCACTGAGGACTTGATTTGATTATGCTGATATTTATGGACTGATTCATTTTTCTAAAAAGCAAGAACAATGTGACACTGGCAGAGAGGCATGGGAATTTTGCAATGCTGCTCATGCCCTCACAAGGAAGGTAGAAAAGTAGCAGGGCAAATGACTAGGATCTCTGAGTGCAAAAAATATTAGGGAAAGAGGAGGTTGATGGTACTTGATGGAATTTTTTCTCTTGTTTGACCATGACTAACACTTTGAGGCTTTGTGCACTGTTTGTTATTACAAGGTAGTGTGATGAGACATGGAGACAGATCACTTGCCTATTTCTACTGTGCTGCTTCTGTTTCATTGTTTTCATTCTTTCCCAGCTTGCCCCTTTCTTTTCCTTTCACAGAATCTGAGTGAAAATCAAACTCAATGCTTAAATCTACTTTTTTGAATCAGCACTGATTTCTGTCAGTTAAGCAAAATGAAATTGAACATTCCTGGCACTGACAATGTGGAACCAATTAGGCTGCTTGTTCCCAATGTATTTGCTGCAGACTGCAGCATGCTTTTTCTGTGCAGGCATTTATTTTTTTCTGCTCTGGGCTGCCTGTAAATCTCAATAAGAGAGATTCTCCAGGGAACATTATTGAACACCTTAATTAGTTCTCTGCTGTAGACTTTTTCTACTGACTGCATGCAGTCTAACATCCTGGGTTATGGTGTAAAGGCTCCCTACCCAAGGTGTTTCTAAAATATTTCAAGAATTTAAATGAGAAGCCTTCCAAACAGTGGAGAGAGAAGAGATTCCTTGAAGGTCAAGTTTTCTAGAAGTGGCCCACCTTAAGACCAAGACCCATGATCTTGGAATTAGAGGAGATCTGATTTGAGTTCTCAAATCTTCTCCTGTGACCTGGAGTAGGTAGCTTAAGGCTAGTCCTCCAGATTGCAAGTAGTGGAGTTAATGAAAAGCAAGCTTTTTGAAATGGCATGTTAAGCTGTTAAGAACATACTGTGCTGTTAGCAATACTTACTTTAGTACAATTCATACTTACTGTAGTCTTGCCAATTGGATACTACTTCATTCTGAGGTGATAAGCCTTAGCAGGAATTTGTGCAGTGTATAGTGGAATGACTTGATCTTTGGCTATTCAGCCTCCAATCAGTTAGAACTAGGTGTGGGAAAACACCACTGGAGAAAAATGTGTGGGTGTATATATATATAAATATATTAAAAATTATATATATTAAATACATATAATTTTTTCATTGTCAGCTGAAAGCCTGGATTTGCAAATGCAATTTAGCAAGCAGACTTAGGGTCCTGTACAACAGTACTGGTTAAAAAACAGAAGGGGATTTTCCATCCTGTTCAAGGAATCAGATATGGACAGCCAGAGAGGGATGTGGCAATTTAGATTGTATGCCTGGAATTCTGACCTTTAAAACTGACATAACAGCACTTTCTTAGCTCAGAGATTTGTGAGAAAGATCCAATAGATGATTAAAGTCTTTAACATAAGAATGAGGTACCTGTAGTAACCTATCCAAGTACCTGTTGTTCTAGTGCATTTGTTTATTATAGGTACGATTGCTTGTTAAATGTGATAGTAAGGGAATAAAACAAGTATCTTTTCTGAATAGTTAAAAATATATCTTAATTTATGCAAATGCACATTTGCACTAAAAGTAATTATATGTGATTAATAAATCCTTTTACCCCTTTAAAGTAACTATGGAGCATTACAAAGGGATCATAAAAATAACTTATTAATAACAGTTTAAACTAGCAGACAAAATACTTAAAAATATATACAAATGAAATAAACAATTTTACAACTCATTGTAGCTTAGGGATTTCTTACCATTCTATACTCAGCTTATAGAACTTCAGCTGTTTCTCAAGCAAGTTTGCATTTTCTTGCAGTTCAATAGGTCTCAAAAGTCTTTTGCTACTCTTGAACTAAAAATGAATTTGTCTGAATAAAAATAGTGTTAAGAGTGCCTTAAGGCTTAAGTCAATGTTACAGCTTGATGATGACCTGATTTTATTGGGACATTGTATGTTGGCACACATAGAAGACAAATTCTGCCTGAAAACTCTACCAGATAAAAAGTGTGTGAGGAAGACAAAGGCGTGAACGTGATTTGCCAAAGGTCACAGAACTTATTGGTTGTCATGTCAAGCACAGAACTGACATTTACTGAGCTGTAATCCAGAAAAGATCAATCTGAGACATGCTTGGAAACTTTCAGGGTTTTTGCCTTTTATCACTTTTTTTTTATTTTCAGGAAAGACAAAAAGTGTGAAGATTCTCCATATGGATGGGTCAAGTAACTGATCTTACCAGCAGTGCTGGCACTTTAGCCACACACATGGTATGAGTTTGTGCTTGTGTTTGGATTTTTCTTCTGGAACTTCCAAGCAGATTGACTATGGGCCCTTAGTGATGTAGGGCAGTTTTTTCTAGTCCTTCTGATCACTCATTGGGTAAAATTTCTTGGGGAAAAGGTGTCTTTCATGAACTTGAAATGTTTTTTTTTTTGTATGGGACTGAGTTTAGCTCTTAAGTTCAGAAGAACAACAAGGACTGTTTTTGGTGGAGGCCAAAAAATGTGCTATACTTCATGCTGACTGTTAAACCTTACACTTTTCCCTGAGCTTTTTCCTCTTCTGAACAGATAGGAGTAAGTGATGATAAGAGCTGTAGAACTCTGAAAACATTAGGTACACATTTAATCCTACACATAGAGTGATGCAAAGAGAAAAACCTTTCACTTCTGGATGTTGGTTCAGACTGCCAGTTGTATAGATTTTATGTATATTTCGTGTCCTTGCTTAGTCTGAATCCAGGTGGGAGAGGGAAGAGGTGTGATAGGAAACTGACTTTATTCAAAGCTAAAAAATTATAACCTTGTAGAAGCATTTTATTAAAGCACAGGAGGCACTTGGGTTAGCTGAGATTGACATTTCTTTCATCAGCAGATGTTACTCACTGCAAGCAAACTCTGTGGTTAATTGTGTGCATTGTTTTCATGCTGGAAAATAACTGCTATCTGAAGGGGCTGATGTGGCACCACTGAGCTCATTTAAAAGGAGCTGAAAGGCATGGTTCTAGCAGTAAAGTCACAAGAACATCTGCTTTGGAAAATTGCCTTTCCCCCCCCTGCTCCATATTCTACCTGGATTCAGTATTGACAAGAGAATTCCATCATAGTAAAAGGCTTTCAGTTTAGGTTTTGTCCTTTCTTCCTGATAGATTTAGAGGAACTTTTCATTATTAGCCTCTGCTGCCTTTTTCTTCCTGAAACTGTGAAAACCATGTTCCCAAGAGGTGTCTAAGGACTAGATGTGACTCTAGCCATATTAAGGGTGTGAGGAAGACAAATTGGAGACTTCAGCCAGAATCAACTAGCTGAACACTTAATTACTGTCTTTTATGAAGACTTGCTCTGGAATGATGAAGTGATGTTATTCTGTTTTACATAATTGGACCTTTCTAATTTTGCCAAGATATTTGATTAAACGAGAGGGAATTTGCACATTCATTGTAAATACCCTGTTGGAACTTTGGAGGGGGGAAAAAAAAAATGCTGTTTTCAAGTTTATTGAACCTAGAACTCTGTGGTTTTGTAAGTCTTGAACATGAAGCAGAGTTATGGCAAAGGGGAAGTCTGACAGTTGCTTAGGAAGAGAACTGTTTGGCTTGCCCACAAGTCCAGAAGTTGCCAGGCTCTTCCTGATACATGATCAGAGAACCCCTTAGGAATAGGGATGGTGGTGAAGTGTTTGCTAACTCAGCTAAGTTTCTAAGGACTTTAATCTCTTTTGTGCTGGAATCAAGTTTACTGAACTACTTGCAGTGCTACTGGCTGCAGGTAATGCAGCCTTGCCCTGTGGGAACCTTTTGTTCTGCTGCTTGTGATGGGTGTAGGTTGAATTTTTTTCCTTTATGTTACATATATATATATATATATAAAATGAAAGTTGCTCATGCTCATGAGCTAGCAACAACATCCCATATCTCCATGAAGCAGAAAACTTCACACTTTCAGAATTGTGATCAGGTGAAGAACTAGCAACTAACACTTTCATGAGTCCTGTTAGCAGTTTGAATATCTGGCCCATATCTTCCAGTAAAAATAGGTAAAAGTTATATAAATTATTATTTTAACATGCTAAGTTGATAGACTTGTTAAGTGATACAAACATAATCTGACAAGAGCCAATTAGAGCAATTGTGTAATTAGAAATGCATGTTACTGTCATCAGTAATCCTGTCCTTGAAACTGTGCATGCACAGAGCTGGGTTTAATGGCATAAATTGAAAAAAAAAGGCTAACTATTGCTTATACTGTTATAGAATTTTACTGCATTTTCAAAGGTCTGACATCTGGGTACCAAACACTTAAGAGGTATTGAAGAATTTACCTGTTGTCTTGCAGCCTTGTATTGGCCTCCCTTGCATAAAGGCAGGAACATGAGTAACAAAATGCAGCCTCTCTTGGTCTTTGGCGGAATTTAGAGTGATTTGAATGCACAAAGGAATAGGAAGATGCAATTGAGAAAGTTAGCTTTGTACTCAGACTCTGATTTTCAGTTCACTCAGTCTGTTTTTGAATGGGCTTGCACTTTTTCTTCTGTGCACAAACAGTCAGAACTTTGATATGAGCACAAAATTGCAGAAATCAGTCCCCTTTTCCTTCGTCCAGCTTGACAGGCACTGAAAGCAGCAACTGTGAGGAAAATGCCACTTGGTCTTGGACTGAAGAGTGATCAGGGCAGATAGTAACTTAAGGAAATCGAGCTGTCAGATGCTAACCTGTCAGTTCAGAGCATGGGAAAGCTGCAGCTTTACAGAGGCTTAACACTGTCAAACTTGAAAGATTTTTATAGGGCTGAAAAGGAAACATTCCTGACAACTTGATAATTTCCAGTCTCTGCTCAAAAGCAGATGGATATAAAAAGCTTTTTGACTTAACAGTAATTTAAAATTGTTGACAAAACACTATTTTTTTCACAGAGCAAATAAGCTCTTTCTGCATGGCTTGAAGAAAAACCCCAAGTCTGAGACAGTCTTTGTGGGAAGTGTCATCCAGAATGACTTGGGAAATGGAAAAGTGGTTAAATGGGATCTTTAAACGTGGACAATGTTAGGTTGCTTTGCCTATTACTGCTGGTAGTTTAAGCTTCGTGGTAGTCAACACAGAATAGGGAACCTGGTGTGGCAAGATTCCTTGCTGGAATCTGCCAACCAGCTTGCTTTGGATGTGACCTGGAAACTTTGCTCTCAGTCTATGCCTTGCATCAGCTGGGTGTCAAAGGGAGTTTTCTAAAGAGAAGACTAAGAAACCCGTGAGACTGAGGAATGACAGCACCTCCTGCTCATCCTTTTCCCGTGACAGGTCCCTTCAGCAGCAGCAGCTCATGTGGAGATCAAGGAACACCTGCAGCTGAGCCCCAAAGAAACCCAGTGCTTCTACAGCTGGACAGGTGGCAATGCTGAGCGTGGAGGCACTGGGCTCTGGTTCAAAGTGCCTGCACAGCTTGATGAGGGTTAAGGGTTAATTAGAAGCTGCCTGCTGAAGATGAGGGCAGTGCTCATAGGGACTGTTCTGGAACAGGCTCTAAGGAAGACATGAGGGGAAGCAGCGGCTGTTTGTATCTGGGGGGTGACGCAGCTCTGAGCAGAAGCTGAAGATGAGTGTCCCGGTTGGAGCGGGCCGGGGGTGTGTGGGCACCGTCGGGAGGAGCCGGAGCGCGGGCGCGTCTGGCGGGGCCGGGCCCTTTAAACCCGCGGGGGCCGGAAGTCCCGCCCCTCCCTGCGCGCGCGCCCCGCCGCTCCGGTTTCCCCGCGGCCTCAGCGCGTGCTCCGCGGCATCCGCGGCCATCGGCGGCGGGGGAGCCCGGGAGCTCCTGCTGAGCCCGCCCGGCCGCCGGTTCCTGGCACCCTCGAGGCTGGCTGTGTGTCTGTTCCTCGTCCTGCGCGCCGCTCCCTGCCTGCCCCTACGATCCGCTCCGGTTTGAGTTTCCAAACTTCCCAGTCTCTCTTCCTTATTCCCCTCTGACCTGCCCCTTAGGAAGGTGGGGGGGCGGTAGTAGAGAGCAGGCCTCTGGCTTGTGGTTCACCCCCAGAGCTAAGCGGAGACACGGCGGGAGAGCAGGGCTGGAGCTGAAGCCTCTGGGCTCTCCCTGCTGACCTCTGGGCCTGGTTGCTGCTTCCTCCCTCGGGCTGGAGGGGCCGTAGCAAAGGTCCAAGGTAAAGGCCGGGGCAGGTGGGAGGACGCAGGTGGAAGGCGTGATTTTATGCAAACCTTGTTTTTTTTGATGCTGTGTTCAGTTCGTTCAGTTTTCTCCCCCATGGAAGCTGGAAAAAGTTAATGGTTTCTGTCATTTGCACCACCCATAACTGGGTGTTGTGTGAGCAGCCTGGATATGCCAGCAAGGCTAGACCTTGTCTTGGGTTCAGCTTGGGGAGGGGGTTAGCACTGCTGCCTTGTACTTGTGAAATTGTATAAACAGGTTGTTGACAAGTTTGAGACATCAGACACTTTCATGTAGGTAAAGAATTCAGTTATCAGCCCCTCTAAGCCCAGCCTATTAGCTGCCCTTTCAAATTCCGGAGTTGTTAGCAAGGCAGGGTCTCTAGAGTTTTCTATAACATCTTTAATCTGGAAATTTTTGGCTGTGGGACATGCTTTCTGATGTTTTAGTATCTGATCAATTTATACAGGAAAACCAAAGATAAGCCACAGGGTGAAGTAGTTTCCTGCTGTTAAATAATGATTATTGCATTTTATTTCTCTGGTACTGTATTTTTATAATTTATAGTTTTATAGTTTTTTTCCTGTGGATGTGTTTATGCATTGTCATGAAAGTTATTGTGCTCTGAGATCTATGTACAAGGCAATTTAACTGCTTGCTAACATCAAAGTGCAAGAAACATTTAGGTTATTAGATGTTTTGCTATTGAATTCTGTCTGTACATTCTTTCATATCTCTGCTTCTGTTGCTGGGTGCTCAGAAGAGGAGTCATTCCACCTGAAATCTTATTTTATAAAATACAGTATGATTGTGTTTTTCTGAAAAGGCTGGAAAATACTGGAGACTTTGCTGAGATTTCAATTGGTGTCAGCAAGGTTCAGGCCTTTCTGCAATTCTTATGGCTTGTTAATTAATTGGACTCCGGAATTTTGAAATGGTCCATAGCAAAAATGTGTCAGAAGTACCTAGAATGCTGTTTTGTGGGTTTCAAGGAACCTAGGAAATGCAGCTGGTCTGTGCAATTATGAAAAACCTGACTGCTGCTTAAATGCATTAATAGTCTTAAGTGCTTATGGGCCTTGCTTAGTCTACAATTTTGTATGTATCTACCTGCCATATGACTACCAGGTTCCAACCCTTAAGTATGTTCATTAATTAAGTATTGCATTGTCTGAGAGCATTTGTCAGTAGTCTTTTGGCTGAGCCCTCTTCCACCTCTTGGTAAACTGCAGCATCCAGAAAGAAATGTAACACTATTTACATGCCAAATACTGAAATTCCCTTTGGGATTCTTTGAAGCAGTTAAATGAGTTCCTGAAGACAGTCCTGTGCCCAAGAAGCTTTGAAACTTCTGGTGTGGGTAAGAGAACCATCCAGCCACACTGAATGTTACCTTGGTCTTTGCCAACATGTGGGAGGCAGAGTAGGTAGCAGTACAAGGCCTAGCAAGCAGCTCTGCAGCAGGTACTGTAAAGTATCCCAGCTCCACTGAAGCCAGTGACAGCAAGAGCTGTGAAATGACACTTCCCAGCAGCTGTGGATCTGCCCCTAGGGAAGAGTGGCATTGGAGTTAGCAAGCTGCATTTAGCAATATTGTGCAAGCAGGTGTCGTCATGTAACCAGTCTCCCATCTGGAATCTTTAAATTGCAGAAGTTCCCCTCTGCACCCTAGAGAGTACTCTGCTAGTTGCACCTTCCGACTGTTGGTGCTTGGTTACATCTTTGCTTGTAGTAAATCAGGCTTTTTGCTTTGCAGATTCCCAGTTCCGCTCCCCCACACTGACCTGGAAGCCACCATCTCACTTAAACAGCAGAACACTGAGGTCCTGGAAGGATGGAGCCAGCCTTTTAGACTAGCAGAGAAGGATGGAACAGACTAGCAAGAAATGGCCAGTCTACTGAAGCTGGGGGATATGAAATGTGCTGCCTGGCAGCTGCGGGCACTTTTGTGTCAAATATAGGTACTTGGATGTAGAGAGGTTAAGGCTTACCATAGTTGAAGTATGTCATACAGGAAATAGTTCCTAAAAGCTAGTGGGCCTAATCTTCAGTGCCTTGTATTTAGTAGTCCTTTTAGCATGTAAGGCTCCTCCAGACTTGTTGAGCGGGGTACAATGGGTATGTATGTTGGTATAAAAATGTGCATGTAGGGTAGGGGGGATCAGACTTAATCCGATGGTTTCTCTTTTTCTTAATTACCAATCAACTGAATCAGACAAGTTTGGAGATTAAGGCTTGTGTACTTGTTGTTTTCTTTCTGTTTCCTCCTGTTGCTCTGCAACAACTACTTGAGTTTGCAGTGAGAAGCTCTGCTGGAAGCAAATATTGGTTGTGTGCATGGCCAGGGTGCTATGAGGGTGTTGGTATCTGTGCTAATATTCCCCTGGTAGCCAAGGTGAATTCCTTGTAGGTGTAATGGCTTTATGGTTAAGGTTTCATGGTCAGATAGATGCAATAAATCTGGGTAACAACTCTTCATTATTTCATCTGATTCTATTTCTGGCTGAAGGGGAAATTTCTGATGGGAAAGGCTTAATGACAGATATAGATCTATAAAACTTTTTAATTTTTAAGTAAACAGTAATTTTTTTTGTTTAAAAAACAGTGTTCAAAAGGTTGGAGGTTTTTCTGGCAAACGAAGTAGTCTTACCATAAGATAACTGTGAGTGGTGTCAGAAGATACTGGCTGTGATTGTTTCTTAAAACAGCCTAAATTGGGAGAGAGTCTAAAGAAATACTGAGAATTGCACAGATGCTACCTTATTAACTGATCTCCATTTTGTGAGAGGAAAAATCCCACAAACCTATGTTCAGTGAACTTGGTTCAGCATCTTAAAGTTTTAGCAAGTCTTCTATAGATCCTTGAGAAGAAACCAGAGAGAAACTTGGATTCTTCTGAAAGAAACAGTTGCCACAAAAGTGGAGCAGAAAGTTGGGTTTCTATCTCTGAGACTACAGAAAAGGTTAGTCTTAACATTGGCTCAAGGAAAAGGGTGAAGGTTTGGCTGAACAGTATTTTATCTGATTTGGTTCTCTCAACAGAGCTACAAATCAAGGCTTGAACAGTGTACTGGTGAGTATAAAATACTGAGATATAAATCAAGATTTGAGCACTGTACCTGTGTGTATAAAACACTTGATGTTGTAAAAGTCAAGGCTCAAAAACTGTCTGTGTGAAAAGCTTGGAGAGATAAATGGTAGCACTTGAACACTAGGTGTTTGGAATATAAAACACTAGGGTTATATGTCTTATTTCAGCATTAGTTTCTGAACACATGTACATCACAATTGCCAACCCAAAATGAAGCACTCCAGTCTCATACCTGCCTGCTGAGATGGCAGGCATTTCAGAACTTACTGCATGCAGTCTCCTTAAAATTGAGTTTTTAGTGTGTACTGTATCTTGCAAGGAAGAAAGGGAAAGTTCCTTTCTTATCAGAAGGAACTTGTAGAGGTTGTGTAGTTTCTTTGGAGACATTCAGAACCTGTCTGGATATGTTCCTATGGGATTTACTATAGGTGATCCTGCTCTGGCAGGGGGGTTGGACTAGATTGATCTTCAGAGGTCCCTTCCAACTCTGACCACTGTGGTTCTGTGTGAAGTATAATGAGCATTTTTTTCATCTTTTAGATATACATTGCATTAAGGGAAGGTGGCTGCTTTTCATCTACTTACAAGCTGACATGTTTTCAACTAGGGAATCTGGTGACCTAAGCTTTCTAGACAATCTATTCTGAAGAGATTGTGACTTGGTTGCCAATGAGTTTACTTTGGCTAATAGTTCTTTTAACTTGTTTTTCTGCAGGAGGCATTGTTTGCCTACTCTGCTGAAGAATACTGTGCAACTTGTTTTGCTAGAATGCTTTGACTCCAAGTTGAGTTACACTCCTACTCTAAGTGTTGCTGATATGCATATCAGTCTTTGCTCCCAAGAGTTGTGGTTTAAACAAGTTAAATGAGAGTAAGGTAAATAAGTCAGGGCAAGTGCTCTTTGTTTAGATGTCTAACTTGTTTGAAGTGGAGGCCAACCTTCACAGTGCAAAAATCAGGGAAGCCTAATGAAATTAAGCAGCACTGTGAAAGCCACAGTACCTCTCCTTCCAACATAATTACATATTCAACTGTACCTCTCCTCAGCTTTCTCAAAAGGATAAGTAGTTTTCTCAAAAATAAAATTTTAATCTTTCCTAAAAGTGCAGAATGGAAATTGAGGGGTAATTGGTTTGCAACAAAATAGAACAGTAGTATCCTTTTCAGAATGATTAATGCTGTAGTCCTCTGCATATGAAGATTTTTGTGCTGTCCAAAAATAGAGCCACAATCAGAGGAAAAGTGTATCCCTGGTGTTCTCTAACAACTGTGTAACTAATATTAGCAGTTTTCATTCTGGAAGATGCTGACTATCTAACATCTAATGGTGGAGAATGGTTGAAATGACCTTGAGCTTCATCCTTTCCTGATACACTAGGTAAATATTCAGTTTCTTACAGTACTGCTTAGTGGAAATGAGTAGGGAACCCCCACTGCACTGTCTAGAGTTTAATCTCCTATTCAGCTCAGTAGCAGAAAATCCTGAATTCAGTTCCTGCTGATTCTGAACACAAGTTGTGGAGTTGTATAAAGGTGACTTGCAAACAGTTTGTGTTTTCTGTACAGCAAACTTGACCAGTGGTCCAGAAAAAGCCAAGATATCCCATCTCCCCAAAGCAGAAAAGCACTAAGTTTGGGAGAATTTCATATATTGAAAGAGATGGAGCTGTGTTTAGTTATTACTAAGACCAAAGTCACTGAAAACTAGAATGGAACACTGTCTAGACCTATATCTATTAATTGTGCACTCAGTGAGGTTCTGGTTCTGCTAGGGAAAAAGAAAACAAACTGATGATGTAATTAAGGACTAACTTGTTCTCTACAAACAGACAAGGGGTGATTTGTAGTTGCACACATAATTGTAGCTCAGCCTGTGTCTTTCCTGACTTCTAAATTCTTGGCTCTGATTTCCAATCTTGTAGCACAGATTTAATGTTTTCCAGATATATTTTTCAGAGGTGTATTTGCATATTTCTAAATTACAAAACTTTCTATTTCAGAGCTTAGTTTAATTTTTCCCCTTTGTTCTTTGCTTCATTGTCTCTTAATCTCATCAATAACCTTGTGCTGAACGAGTAAGTGTCAAATTATAATCCATTTCCCACTTTATATCATGAATGTGATCAATTCTCATTGTTTAAGTGTACATAATTTTGTAACTGCTACACTGAAACCCTTGTAGGAGGTATAATTTGGCATGCCTTGGTTACAGCCCTCTTCTGTTGCATGTTACAAATGTCCTGAATTTTTCTCTTTACATAATCTGTCTTGGATTATTTGAGCTGAATTTAAAGCAGGAGAAAAAAAAGTACATGTAGATTCTTCTACATTTAGGCTTCCAAGCTAATGTCATCCATGTAAAGTCATTTTAATATTGAGAGGTATCTAAAGACTACAACAGCAGCTATTCTACTACCTTTTTTCTTACTCTTTGCTTCCACTCGTGTGGTTAATGCTAGGGGTATGACCAAGTTTCTGTGCATTCTGATCACTCAGATTCTAAATCTGTTAGTTAGTAGCTGGCCTGAAGGAAAGAAAACATATTTAGAGGCTAGTTGGAATAAATCTAGTATTTCTGCAACTGTTTACACAAGGACTTGGGCTGAATTCTGTCATTACAGTTTAGGAACCATCCTAGCAACATTTGAAGTCATCCAGCAAGGATAAGTATATATGCTCTAAGTAATGCAAAATTTGAAAGGCCCACAACTTGTAAATGGCAGTAGAAACAACAGTTGCAGCTGAGACTTAGAAATTCATAGGCTGAAATACCTATACAGATAATTCATGATACAAGTTCAAATGAGTATTTGTGAAGTATCCAGTACACAAAGTGCTTGGCTCTGCCAATGGGGGCTGTAACAGGCACTAATGACAGGACTGTGGATAGTAAACCATTCAGTCCCTACTGGGTATAGGATGTGTCCTCTGCTGTGAAAACTTAAGAATTAGATGTCCAAATGTTCCCCTGGAACAAGGTGAACACTCTGTGCTTGATTTTACATGACAAAGAACCATATTTCAAAGAGCAATTGAACTCGGAGGCAATTAATCACCAAAAATGACAGTTTAGATTATTTTGAGTAGAGTTCTAAGGAAAGAGCTTGTTTGAGGGCTGAGTAAATCAATGGTCAGTCCTCAGAGGGAGAATGGCAGGGAAGGCTCTTTAAGAGTTAAGAGACTGGTATGCAGATTTGTGGAAGAGTGTCACCCTGGAGATCCTAAACTCTATTTTGGTTGTCATATAGAGCAGCAAACAGTGAATTTCTTCTCAAGAGGAGGAAGAAGGTCTCAGTTTAAAGGAGTGGTTGCCCTTGTGTGACAAAGATATCTCAGAGAAGTACTTGTATTTCTGCACTTTTCCCAGAGCGGTGTAGTTTTGGAAGCAGTAGTGTGTCAACTGCTGTGTCACAGATCTCAGCAAGACAGGCTCTGAAGTAAGAAGCAACCAACACTGGTTATTCTTAGATTGCTCAGGGTTTGAAATTTTATGGTGTTTTTTTAAGAATGTAGTTAATTACTCCATCAAGATCTACCTTGTTTTATACATTGTGAAATAGTAATAGCCATTGCAAAAGCAGGTATTTTAGGTTTTTTTTCTGGTTCACTGCAAGAAAAAGGGATTGTTACTGTTCTTCTTAGCAAGTATAGTGTTCTTGGTTTTCCAGCTTAGGCTATGGAGCAATTAAAGGGAGCAGTTAAACCCCACTACTAAATTTGTTCAGTTCCTTCTGTTAAAGTTTAGTCCTGACCTAGGATTTATACCTGAAGAGAGCTAACTTTCTGCTGGCATCCTTAGGATGGTCATCTTTTTTTCCTTGTTTTGAGTTTCTATTTTCCCTATCAGAATTTTACCAGAGAATTAGCAAGCTATCATTCATGCACACAAATTACAGCTGTCTCTAAATAAAAATGTAGGTTGGGTGTGTTTTCCTGCTGGAATTTTTGAATTAACTCTCTTCCTTACTCTCCGTGGGCTTTTACAGTATCTAAATTCAAGTTAGCTCATAAAGAATCTCTGCAAATGTCATCTTGTATTCATGGATTCAAGTTAATTCAGATTAGACCAACTGTTCCAGCCATTGGTGTTCACAACTAGGAAAATCTCATTCAGCTAGCACAGTGCAGTTCTATTAGCTCAGCTATTGAAGCATGAAATAACGCCCCCAGCTCCAGTTAAAAATAAAGCAGTAAGAAAGACCTTGAAAAGCAGTTTTTTTGTTTTCAGTATAGCTTTACCAAATATGCAAAGGCATCACTGGCTGTATCAACCGTGCCTCTCCTCTTAAGTAGTTATTAATCAGAGAGTTTTGTAATTGTTCAGCACCCCTGATAATGTTGTCTAAGCACTTTGGGGAATTCAGGTAGGATTATACCTGCATTTTACTTACACATCATCCAAAGAGGAGAAATAACACACCTTATGGAGAATCTATTTGGAGTCTGTAAGTGCCTGTCATCCAGCTACCAAGTGCATTGTTCAGATGCACTGAAAGACTTGCAAGTCAATTAAGCTTCAGTATTTTTTAACTAAATGGCTCTTCTAACACACTGTTCATTATCACTTGTGATTAGAAAATGAGTGAGCTGAGTCTTCCATTATTGTATGAAAATATTTGACATACCCAAGAAGAGATGAAATACTTTCTATTGCTTCAGCTAGTTTAAATGTGTCAAGGTGCTCTTAAGTTTAGAGGGTGTAACAACTTTATGTGATACAACATTGTGAAGGTGTCTGGATGTTCTTGGAAGCTGTACAGCTGTAGCAGCATCACTCTGCAACTGGGGGTGTAATGTATCTTTTTTTTAACGTGCATTTGGAGCTGGCTTGGGTTTTTTTTGTAGCACTACTGAGAGATGTCTTCTAAGGAGATACTAACACGTGATGAGGGGCAACATCTGAGGTTCACACCATGCTTGCATGTGACAGTTCCTAAAAACAAAAAATAACACAGACAGCAGAGTGTGCATTTGAGATCTTTCTTCTAGACTTACGTAAAGGTGTGAAAGAATTATTCTCTTGACAACTTTGTGCTGCAGCAGGACACCTCAGGAAACTGAGTCCCTGATCCTGATCTTGGAGAGGGAATCTCATGCCTCTGTTACACAGTGGAACTGCTTTACTTTTTGTCCTCGTGTAGCTTTCTTCTTTGGGAAGACTCATACAGCCTTTCTGGTTCAAATACGAGGACTAACCTGGACAAAGCTTTATTACTCTGTGCAGGTGTACAATTTTCTGGGTAAGAAACCCTTTAGGATTTTAATCTATTTTTCAGCTTGAATGTCATGAGTTGAATATTATGCTGCTTTTATTGGTCAGCCTTCTAATGCTACTGAAAGTGAATGCTCAGTTCAAGTAACAAGAATCCATAGCTTTTTTCCTGTCTTTGCTTTTCCTCAGCTAGAAATGACTGTCCCAACAAAATGCGCGTAAAGGTCTTGACAGGTTTTGTCTGTGCTTGTATTTCTGTAATCAAGTCAAGACTGAGCCATATGCATGCCACTGAAGGCAAAATTTTCTCTCTAGGGACCTGTCCTTTGTAGTTCATGAAACCAACTTTTACGTATGTGTGCAAAAAGTTATAGGAGACTTTTGTTCCCATGGAAAAGTTAGCTTCTAGAAGATGGAAGCCAGCAAAGTCTAAGGTTAGAGGGTGAAATAAAGCTGATTCTGTGTAACACAATGCAAATGCTGGGTGATTTCAACCAAAAAAGGAGCTGCCTGTAGAGAGTGGTGAGGCAAATAGAAACTGGCCATCTGAGATGAACATTTAGATGCTTCTGTTAACCCAGCCTGACTTGCAGGGAGGAGAAATTCAATTGTGTACATTCACTGTAAATATTTTTGTTCATCATTCCATGGAATCTAGTATGCATCTGCATAGGAATAATTCCTCAAAAATAACATTTTCTTAGGCTTTGGTTGCTGGTGTCCAGGTTCTTCGGTTCTCCCTCATAAGCCGTGTCTGGTAGCAAGGGCAGGTGGGCACAGGGCTGAGCTCAGCTGTCTGTACCCAGCTGTACATATGTAGAGGTAGCAAGAACAGGGGGATAGGCAGCTTGATATTTTCATGACTGCAAGAGGAGGAAAAAAGTAAGCAAGTCTAGGGACTGAACTGAAAAACCTAGTGGATGAAATCAGGAGAGGACAAGAGTAGGGAAACTAGTGGCTGTGGAATGGTGCAGTGTTGGGGCTCAGGAGGAATTAAGGTGCATGAAGACAGCAGAGTTGGGGGAACCTTCTTCTCCCTTCCTGTCCCCCAAGAGTTGTAATATGGACAGACATGCAGGTCTGCTCTGTGTACCTACCCAAGCAGTGGGACTACTGCTCCTTCCTTTCCTACTGTCATCTTTTTCTTCAAGCTTCATGTCTATGTCTCAAACTATTTTTTGCTGTGATGCTAAATTATCAGTTTCTCCTGAAAGCGGAAGAGGCGTAAGTACTACATCAAAGTTAGGTAGACTGGCATACTTCTGGAAGTATTTTTCACATCTCTAAGCAGATGTGTCTTGTATCTTAAAGTTTATGCTTAAATAGTTGTGAGGGGGTACATACGTGCCTTGTTTTTCTGGCTGTTACATTGCATCACTACAAGGCGAAACAGAAAATTGCAGCCTCATGACAGGTTTTTCTTGCGTTTTTCCTTTGTTAAAAGTAAGGATTTAACTTAAACCACTCTAATGAAGGCTTTGTTGCCTGTTAATTTCTTTACCTGTGTGTCTTGGAGTCAGCAGCACTCATGTAATAAAGAAAATTAAGAGAAAATCACAGGATTGTTGAAATTGAGAGGATCCAATTGATTTCTCAGATGTGGGGCTAGAACCAGCTTGCATTTAATTATTCCTCTGATAATAAAATAGCCACTATTGTTTTTCTTCTGATGCTTTTTGAGTAGAGTTGGCTTTATCAAGATGTTTTTTTCAGGCAGAATTCAGTCCCTATTAATCACTGGGGCATTTGAGCTGCTGTATGGCAATGGGAAAGCTATAAGCGATTACTGAGGGTGCAGAAAATTACTATTTCTGTTAAATTCTAGGCAGAGAGACAGAGGCTTCCTGAGCACTTGCTGAGATGTGATGTTCCTTCCTGTCATTATCAAGTTCTTGGTGTAACTACCCCTTTGGTGCTGAACCATCATGTAATCCTGTTCTGTGAATGATTTGAGCTGTTGATGTTGTCATGGTTTTTTTTTCCCCCAAGTATTTTGTAACTGTTCCTGCTGCTGCAAATTCAGCAGCTGGTCACAGGTTGATAGGCCTTTAACTTGATGTCTGAGTCCCCAGTGAAGAGATGTCTTGGCTTTAATAACCTCCATGCAAAAGCTGCAAAAGTTAATGGCCTTTAAGGTCCAGATGTGTAAGTTACAGCACAAGGAGGTCTCAGACAAGTACTATTTGCTGTTGTAGAAGTCTCAGCTAACACTGAAAATAGGTATTTTGTGAATGTGTGGGGGTTGTTTGAAAGAGCTTGCAACCAAAAAGGCAGAGGAAGAGAGGAAAGAAGGGAAATAATGTAGTCAAGGTGGCAGATGTCAGTGTCAAATGCTCCCTACTGGACCAACTCTTGCTTCTTCCATGTTCCTTAAAGACCTCTGAAACAGTCATTACAAGAAGGCATCATTATGATCTAAGCTAGGATACTGCAAAACTCTTTTGATGTGTCACCTGTTAGCACTAATCAAATGATACTAAGATTGTGAGTTAGCAGACACATCCATTGTGCAAGGTGACTGATGAAAGACAAATAGTAATTGGCCTAAGGCAAGAATTTCCTAGAATTATGTTAGTTCTTTCAACTACAGGAAACATGGGTCTGCAGGGACATCCAATGCAAAGTTTAACAAGTGATAGTAATTATAGTTGGTTATTTATGAGGTTCTGAAAGTTGAAGCTTAATTTAGGAAGTGGAAAAACTGAGATTTTAGTTGAATTTATGCTTTTTATTGAAGTTAGTGCTTTAATTTTTTTTGGCTGTGCTTGTACACACAGGTTCCTTGCCTCTGCAGAGAAGTTGTTGGCATTCCTGACACTGCATTCCCAGTACCTCATCATTTGTCTAGTGTACACTGCTGTCATCATTATTGAAAGCCCTTTGTTTCTCTGTGTTTTGAATTCTCACTTAACTATAAGTGATCAAGACTGTTTTGTGGTATGTGGGACCTGTAATATGCAGAACATCCTTCCTCGTTCATGGGTCTCTATACTTTGCTTATTCTTTACCATTTTCTGACACTCATGGATTTACCTGTAAAGTAGAAGGACACCATAGTTGGATTGAAGTATCACCTGACTTGGAAATGTCAGTGACTGATGATATAGGCAAGGGTAATTCAGCTTTGATGTCTGAAGCCAAAACCATTAAAGGGCTCCTAGAATTTCTGCCTTGTAAGGGGAGTAGTCTTCATGTGCAGTAAATGTCTAGTTAAATAATAGAAAGCAAATATCAGTTTTGTGAACAGAAGGGGGTCATTAGTGAAATACCACATCATTCTGCTATTGTCCATGCTTTTTTTTAAAACAGTATTTTGTTGAAATGCCCTGGAAAAGGAGATTAGTTTGTAGGTGCGAATCCTATTCAGAGTAGTCAAACCAAAAACTAGGCATAAGAAATGTCATGGGTGCCAAAAGCTTATAAGAATAATCTGAATCCACTAATATCTCTGGGATAATAATCTATTCAGGGTATTCCATGAAATGCATGAGTCTCAGATTTCAACAGGCTGAGAGTATGTGTAGGGAACTACATACTTTCCCAGTTCCTTCATAGATGTCTGCTGGTGATTAATAGTGGAGAGAAAATACACTGCATGGACCTTTGTTCTGATCTCATGCAGCAGAACTTTGTTAAACTTGGATATTAATTTATCCAAGTTATAACTACGTTTATATTTTCTTTTAGATCTGGGACATGGAGTCATAAAAACTGGTTGTTAAACATCTCAGCAGATTAGCACTTTCTGAGTATATCCATGGACACTACATATGTGCTTTAGACATGTAACCAAACCATCCCATCCCCTACTGATGCCTGACACCCCCCAAAACAGATAAAACAAATGAGGACTGCAGAACAATGCCACCTTGTGATAGTGACCATTATAGTCTGGATAACATAAGATCTGTCACAATCACAACTTGAATTTTATTCAGCTCTAGTATCCATGTCAAAGCAGATGTATCATTATGGCAATTTCAGTCCCCGCTCAAAGTTCCACAAGCAGAGTAATTTTTCTAATCAGTATTGGTTTTAGTTATTTTAAGGTACTTGAGAATAATAAACACTGAAAGAAAAAAGGAATTGTTCAGGACAGCTAAAACCAAATTTTTCTTTATGTAACTGCCAACTGGATTTTTTTCAGAAGTCATGCAGCCTTAATTCATTGATAAAAAGGGAGTGAAGCTGCAGCATATTCCTGGATCAGGATACTGGGAAAAACCAGCTCTGCTTACCACTAAGGGCTAACACCTTGTGCATCAGTCTGAAATCTAAATTGCCACAGGTCTGCTCTCTAAATACAAAAGTGATATGATGGGGTTATTTTGGCAGCTGCACTGCTAATGTATGAAACATGAAAAACATTTTATAAATCAAAGTGTGCAGCTGGGGAGCAAAGTACCTCAGAAGGTTCAGTCTCAGTTTCCACTGATCTTACCCAAACTTGCAGTTCAGTTCATGTTGCAGTGTTCTTACTGTTTTATTTCACTGTTCTTTAAGAGACATGGAAATTGTAAAATTGTTTTGTGAAAGCTTGGCTTAAGAAACTTGCATTTGTCCATGTGAAACTTACTCATCTGATCAGGCTAATGATACCAGCATTTTACTTCTTGTCTCTTATCTCTGTTCTGCAGTGCAGGAAGTATTTTTATATTTAACCTCTGGATCATGTGAGACAATTGCACTGATATGTAACAATGTGCATAAGAGGTCAGTGTTTGTTATGAGGAGAATCTTGTACACCTGACACATCTCACCTCTGCACACAGTGTTGGGCACACAGTCCCAAAGAGGTCTAAGCATGGGCCTTTTCACTGTGGAAATAACAGTCGTTCATTCAACTTGTGCTTTTTGGAGCCAAAGGCCCTGACAACTCACTGGAGTGTTAGTCTGAGGGAGATAAGTGTCTGTCACAAGCAGGTATGTGTTATAGTTTATAAAACTGATTAGATTGGTGTAAGGACTGGAAAAATATCTCGGTTACATGCTTCATTAACACTGGTCAAAGTAATATGAAAATAAAATTGTTTATGTCTAGAGCAAAAAGCTACCTCATTTACTACCAGCCTATTTATAGCAAGGGATATTTAGGAAGCTCATGAAGTCTGAGTTCTTAAATATTAAACCAGAACTGATTAATAGAGGTGTTTTGGAACCATTCTCTGGGTCTTGACATTGGAAGGCTGTATGTTATTCCTTCCTGTGTTTGCTGTTCTATAAAGTATCTTCAAATGAGGGCATGAAATAGTACAGCTTTTGGGGTCTTTTCGTGCAAACTAGTTGTATGGAAGCTGTGGATAGTTTAACCACAGAGCCCAGAAACTCAAGTACTAGCTGCAGCATGTGTTCCAGCTAGCAGCTGACCTGTATAAAAACAAGAAAAGTCTGTGTATTATCACAAGAACTGTTCAGTGATTTCTCCCTCTGCTGCTGTGTGCATTCTGTCAGAAGAAGTCAGTGGTTGAAAGTTGTTGCTTTTGGACTGGCTTGCTAATGACCAGGCCTGAGGAATAGTTGTGTGTGATGACTAAGACTTTCCTTAGTGGATAAGTTGAATTTTGGATTAGCTACCACTGAATGGTTGTACATCTCAAGTTTAATTCCTTTTTCAAGCAGGTCAAGGCCTAAGCCTTTCTTTATTTTACACTCAGGGATATCTCTTCCCTCACACTATTTTTAGTCTTTAACCTAATCTTCTGCCTTAGACTCCATCCTAATATGAGGTATCTGCTCTCAGCCCCACTCATCTGTTTCTTTGACTTTTTGCTAGGCTTTTTTCTGCTTTTTTCAGCTTTGTCTAGAAACTTAGTGTGCATTCTATCTTTTAAGTGCAAACTATCATAATCCCAATTGGGCAGTATTTCTGTATTTCTGCTTTTCTGCTCTGTTTTACTTCTTTGCCTTAGGAACAGATAAATGAGATTGTTAAAGTGGAAAAATTGCTCTTTTAATTCATGCAACGTGGTTGTTTTGATCTTGAAAGTAAGACAAGCCAAATATCAAGAAGTATGATTCAAGGCTGTTAGGCAAATGTATTTGTCCGAATACAATGTAAGGAATAGTAAGGGACTTAAACCTTAAGAAACATAAATTCTCTTTCATTTGTACAGTCAAACAGAGCAAGAGAAACAAAGCAACATATGCTATATCCTTGTCTTAATGGTATTCTGTCATATCTTTGTTTGCAGCAGAGGAACACAGCTGATGAAAGTCCAGTAAGCCAATTGGACTGTAGGTCATCTCAAATGTTCCTTTTTAAAAAGAAGCAGAAATAATTTTCTCCAGCATATTATAAAAATCTGCTTCTGTATTTTGAGTTATCTGAGAAATACTTTGATAGTTATGTTGAAGTTAACAGAGTGCAATTCTCCATCATTGAAAAATGCAAAACTGCACTGATGTTTGGTTGCAACTGGACTAACAACTGATTCCTCTCCCATTTCCCTATGCAGAAGAACTCTAGTGTCATGACTCTCTTTATAAGCCACTGACCATCTGTGTTTTATCTGCTTGCCTAAATCAGGTGAGCAAGATGTTCAGCTTGCAATCTTGTGCAACCTGTGCTGCTGGGATTTGTCAGGGTGTATCAAACTCATGATTGTTCTGAAGAACTGTTCCATCTTTCTTAGTCTTGCAAGGGGCTGTTTTGAATTAATTTGATGGAACTGAGTTTTATCCTAAGTGAAGATGAAAAACTTAATCTGTCTAGTAATCTGAAAAGCTTGAGAGGCCTCTGGGACTCTTTCTAGTTTGCTTGCATGACTACCTTTTTAGTATCATTCCTATACTGAAGTTTTTGATGGATTGAAATGAATTGATTGTGCTATAATTCATTCATACTCTGATCAGTTTTTTTCCCTTTAGAATGTTGTCCAATGTAAACTGGAAGAGTACTCCATTTGCTTCAATTTGCTTTCATGAGAAAGGTCAGTCTGTAGCAGCAACGAGCCCCTGCTTCAGTAAAGCAAGTTGTGAGGAAAGGCACAAGCCAAAAATATTACCTCAAATTTAAATGCATTGATTTTAAGGGAAGTGTGTAGGTTCAGTGGGCAGCAACTGCAGGTTATGGAAACATGCCTCTTTGAAAGGAAGTCTCATTTCCATATAAATGTGATGGCTGGAACACACTGCATATTGCTTGCAACAGCAATGTAGTTTACTCAATGAAGCTATTGTTTTCCAATATGTATCTCAGTGAAAGCAAAATATTTAGAGAAATAGGATAAGCATGATACCAGTGATGTCCTTGCTCTGCTAACTGGAGGACAAACAAATTAAAGCCATAAAATCAAAGAAATGCCCTGATTTTGATCAATTTTTATTTTGTTGGTCAAAGCAGTGTTGAGGAACAGTTGCTGAAGTGGCACCTTCACACTCGTGAGCTCTCTGGGGCAAACTGTCAAGCCAGTAGTGTAGTGGAGTCTCTCCATGGGACCAAGATAATTTGAGATTATGTGAAAGCAAGCAAACCAGGTATCCTGTCTCCTCACAAATTGGTATCTTCTTTGGCTGAAGTGATTTGCAGTGGCTGCAAATTTAATTCTAGTGTAATGCTTGTTGGGGAAGCATATTGTTATTCTTCTGTATCTCAAATGAAATGCCCCTAAACTGAAGAATTTAAATCAAGGACTTCTCATGGGATGGGTGCAACTTTTAGTGATTCCTTGTAGGTAGGTGCTAATTAATCTAAGGCAAAATTATACATTTTGCATATGGGTAAGAAAAACATTTTCACTAGGCTAAGAAAAATTTTGGGTAATGTTTCAATCTCGGTCATTATTAAAAACTGATTAACTGAAAGAGTTCTATAAGGACAGCTTTGGCTGAAAAATTAGTATATAAAGAATGAGTGACTCGTGCATATTTATATAAACTGAAAAAAGGGTGATTATTCTGGGTTGCAGGTCTCACATGGAAGAAACAAAAAGCAAGTAGAAAACAATTAGCTGATGATAAACAGGACAGTGTAGATCACTCTATTTCTTGAATGTTTCCCAGAAATTTAGAAATGCAGGACTTGGATCAGGAGGATTTTGTTAGAAATCAGAAAGGTGCTTTGTTCAAAGGATAGCTTGGAAATTTGAAGCTTGTATGACTGAGTGGAATGCATTTTTGTTTTAGAAGTGGTAACTGAATGACAACCACTACTAGGTGGGGGTTCCAAATTTCACACTAAAGAAATTAAGGATCAGTCTATAAGCTCTAGTATGCTGCATGCAGCTGCTGCCCTCTTAGAGAGGTTTTCTAGCTCTTACTCTGTTGCAATATAGTATTACTGAGTGTCACACTGGCAAGTAGTTATGGAAGTCTGAGTGGTTTGTCTTGTGTATTTATAAGTTGAACCACTGAACCAAATTTTAAATTGTGATTTCTGGTTTCCACTGCTATTAAAAATTATGTAATCAGGTAAATCTGAGTTGAAAACTGGCATGTGCAGTGATGTCTTTACAGAAAGTTGTTAGCCTGTAATATTTGGAGAAAATTAAGAGGCAATTCAAATACACCTAGAAGGTTCAGGACTATACAAGACAAACTGCAGTTAGAGCTTCACTTTTGAGGTGCCTGTATATGGTTATATTAACTTTTACATTGAAATAAATGAACAGGGTTCCTGAAGTGGCTTATTCAATGCTTTTCTTCCAAAGAATCATAGAATGTCTTGGGTTGGAAGGAACCTCTAAAGGTCATCTAGTCCAACCCCCCTACAATAAACAGGGACATCTCACACTAGGCCAGATTGCTCAGAGTCTCATCAAACCTGACCTTGAATGTCTCCAGGGATGGGGCCTGCACCACCTCTCTGGGCAACCTGTTCTACTGATCTACCACTCTGATATTAAAGAACTTTTTCCTTATGTCCAACCTAAATCTACTCTTCTCTAGCTTAAGGAAAGAAAACAAGGTTCCTTGTGTCCAAGTAGTTTGCTCACAATTTTGAAACCAGTTGATTTGGCCAAGGACAGAAACTTTTAAACCTGAATTTAGAATTATATACTTATAAGAGAGTCTGCACTGCTGAGGAATCTGAAGGAATTTGGGATTCATGTGTTCCAATTTTCATTTAAGTTGTGCAGTTCTGTATTGACCTCATGCTATTTATGGTGCTCTGCTAGGGAGCTGCATTCTGTCAAGCTCCTGCTATTGCCAGCATCGGGATTTGCATTTAAAAGTTTGGACTAATAAATTTATCTAGAAGTCAGAGCATATCAAACAAAACTCAATACCTTTCTGAAATCAACTATGCTGTAAGTGAAGCAAATTTAATTCCAACTCAAGCATTTTTCTTAAAGCCAAGAGGTCTAAGAAAATCAATGCATGTAAAGAAACCTGAAGTTTTATATGTAATTTTATTTAGCTTACTTACCCTTCCAAAATCATCTTTTCTAGTGTTATATTTTCATCGAGAAAAATATAATTGTTAAATTAGATATCTGGGATTACACTGCTGCTAAAGGGAAAGCATTTCATGTTTTCTAATTGCATTAGTTTTGCATATGCTGGTGAATGGATATGTTTATCCACACTATTCTAATTGAACTTCAATGGGAACTTGACAAAGTGGCCTTAAACACATAGCAAGAGATTTTTCTTAAAATCAGTTAGTACTCCAATAATTTTTTCTTTGACAAATGTAATAGAGACTGAGCCTTAAGTCCATTAGATTTTTATGTAAATAGGATAACCAAACAAAATATGCTATATAATCTATTCATTTTATATAAATTGAAAGATGTATTCATTGGTGCTATATTTGAGGGAGCTGGGTACATTTTCTCCAAATAAAGTTGCTAAGCTCTGCACTTGGAGTTAGGCTGCCTGGAAAAGATAGGGGCAAAATGTCTTTACAGTTAAAAATTAACTTTGTTCCCTCTGCATCCATTACAGTTCAGAATTTCATGTCTGTTTTGAAAGCTGAAGCTTATGTAGCTCTGGTAGTGAGTGGTTAGGAGAAACTCCAGATTGCTCAAGATGCAAATTTGTCAAAGCTAACTTTAGGACTTAGAGGTTTTTATTACCAATATCCTTTATTTTTACCAAAAGAGTAAAAAGGTTATAGTAGCACAGGAGACAATGTCTTTTAAATTGTATTAAGTCTTCTAAAGTCTGGCCTAAATTGGATGATATTTCATGACTGACTTTGGCATTGCAAAGTCACAGGTACAGGTTTTGTAAGTGACCAGATATCATAGTCCTGTGCCTCAAATATGATAGAAATGGAGTTGGATTTTGAGCTGTGTTGCTAATTGGAGTTGCATATCTAAAGTCCTTGTTACTGTTACCTGCTAAATTAAAAGGCTGCTTTAGATTTTGATTTAGCTGTGTAGGATGGTTATTTGCCATTGGTTGTGTTCTAATTACGTGGAACTAGATCAGTGAAACAGCCCACACTGGCATTAGTTGTGATCATGCCTCTGTGCACGCTTGGTTTCTGCAGGTACCAAGTTACCCTAACATCTGTTATGCTGGTATTGCATCCTGTTCTATCGTGATGTGACTCCAGGATTGCAGGCAGAGGAACCTGTACTCCAGGATGGCAGTTTCCAATATCCCTTGGTGTGCGGCTTCTAATCTGGGCTGGTTTGGTCCTTCAGCCACATCAAATGGAGTAGGAAATAGGATTCTGACAAGTGACTGTCTTTAAGTAGCTTAAACGTAGCACTTCTTTGTGTTCCAAAGCACTTCTCCAGTTACAAACCAGTCCTTATTTTGCCACCAGCATCAAGTTCCTTTATTCAGAATTTTAAGGCTTGCACTTTCCTTTCTTTTTGAGTATTTAAACCTGCAGAAAATAGGGTAGCTGGTATCACCCAGGAGAGGGCTGAAACCTCTGCTAACCTGTTGCCATAAAGGTTGAACTCACCGTGCTGCTATGACTGCAGATGGCAGATTTCCCGTGTCTGGAGGTAACCAGTCCTTCAGACAGAAGGTAAAATTGCTATGGTCTCCAAATATGCATAGACATTTCCAAACTGGAACTGCGTCTGAAGGCTTGTATGAAACTAACCATGCCAATAGCTAGACTTCCCCTTAGCAAAGCTACCAAATCTCTTAAATGCTCAGTAGGTCACTCCAGGAACTTTTTCCATTACCAGCCAGTGCACATTCCCTGTAGATGGCTAAAGCACTGGAACTGCCATAGTTCTTTATTAAGTTCTGGGCCACACTTGTGTTCTCAGAAGCAGCTGAGGTTGAGAAATGAAAGAAACTGCACTATTTGTAATTACTGTGTTTTTAAATTAGCTCAGTCCAAGTATATTAGACCTGATTTGGATGTGGAAAAGGCTAGGTTCTGAAAATAGGCTATTTACAAGTAACATATGCTATGAGTTTTTTAAAAAAATCCTTTACATGGTAGCGAGGTCAAGTAGCCTTCCTATGTAGGATATACACAGCAAAAAGGAAAACTTAAGACTTTATGAAAGATGATTCCTAATATTAGGAGAAAGACACAAGACAGTTGTTCAGGAAGGCCGTATCATGGGTGTTTTTGAGGACAGGTTAGAGAAGTACCCATCAGGAATGTCCTAGTTCTACTGCCTGTAAAATAAGGTCTGGATGAGCTTGTTTATAAACACTTATGTGATACAGATGCGTTCTGCTTGTGCTGTTAGGAAGAATGGCTTTAGTACTTCTGTTTGAGTTCCTACTACTGAGCAACTCTGCTATACTGCAAGGTCTGCTTTTAGTTGGTGATTGTCAAAACCAGCCTTTTTATAAAGCTAAAAGACAGGTACTACTTTTTGAGCTCTCCACCTCCAAATCATTGGGCCTGACTAGACTCCTGCTGGTACATGCAGCAAGGAGTTCAAGTTAATTAATGTCAAATGTTCAAACTGAAAATTAGGCACTGCTCTTAATTTGTAAACTCCAGTATTCTATCCTGTTTTCCTTTGCAGCTACTAGTTAAAAGAAGGCTTACTGAAGGAAAAAAAATCAGTAAAAGGAAAAGTGGCTTCATCCTGGCTCAAACCAGGACGTACAGTAAGGCTTTGATGAAGCCTGTTATACTGTACCTAGATCTTAAGGCTCCTGGTGAGAGTTGAAGGTAATTTTCACATTTCCCACAGTAGAAGTAGAGGATCTGTCAATGCTCTTGTAGTTGAGGGCCACCTACACAGGTTGTGTTTGTGTATTCATTTGCTCACTAAATATGGGGCAGGTTAGCCCCAGCTCCTTAATTAGCCTTCTACCAATTTACATACTTTTTAATTGAAGTGTTAAGCTCCTCTCAGCTTCTAGCAAAAGCTCTTTCTGCCTACTTGTCATGAGAGGTGGGTGATTTAACAGGGCACTGTTAGGGCTAGTGGACTAAAATTAGACCATCCAGCTGTATTTTGGTTTCTGGGCAATAATGAGTTCATACAGCTCATTCTCTAAGCTCCCAGCATCTTTTGCTCTTGTCAGCAGTAAAACCACTGAAACATAAGGGAGAATGTTTTCCAGTCTATCAGAAAACGGGTCTCTTGGCTACCTGGCCAGAAGAATGCCGTTTCCATGCTTTGCATTTGATGTTCCCTGCTTTTGTGTAGGAGTAGGGAGCAAATTTCTCCATCTGGAGACATGGCATTGATATGCTGGTGCTGTGTGGTGAGTTTGTTCTTTCACCCAGCTTCATGTGTGGCAGCCTTTGGACCCAGGAGTCAGCACACGCTGTGACAGGGGAAGCTGCAGGTATGGCTTGCATCTTAAGTGTTCTGAAATTAAAATGTGCAAAAAGCATTAATGCTGGCAGATGCACAGAATGTTTCCACCCAGCATGAGGCTTAGCATTCAGTTCAGGATCTGTCTTTATTTTATCACAAATAGTTGCTATTTAGCAGTGCAACATTAGGCAGCAAGCTTTGAAGAGGGCTTTGCGTTCAGAACAGCATCTTGGTACATTTCCATCAGTTACAAAGGGAGAGGCTTTGCAAGAGTGAAACAAAGGTAAACACAACATTAGCCCAGCTGCTTAAAGGATGTGTCCATATGCCTGGATGTGGTGGATTGGAAACAAAAACCCACAGTTACAATTAAGTTGAAGAACTAAAAAGAGGGAATAATCATAAGGCACTGTGCTGGCCTGCTGATGAGAGCTATTTGATGAAAGACCTAAACAAGGAGGGAGTGTGCCAAGAACTTAAAGATGAATGGCACCTGTACAGCACCATTCAGGAAGAACCCATATGTTAGTTTTGTTTTAGTTCTTTTAAGATAGGGTTGATAGTGAAGGGATATATACTGTCTTGATTTAAAAATCTACATTTCTGCTTGATGTGAATTCTGAGCTTTCAATTTGATGCAAGGGTTGTGGTCACCAGATGAAACTGATTAAAGTGCAGTTTGACATTACAGTGTCTCCAGTAACAAAGCATGAGAGATTCCCTACTTCCACACAGCCATTCCTGCCTCTGCTCTGCTGTCCATTATCTGCTTAGGTGGGCCCCAGCCTGCTTTTGTGGGGTGGTGCTGTACAGTGGCTGAGTGAAATGATGTGGCGTAACACATCCCCACAATGGGGACAGTGGTGCACCAGGAGTCTGATAACTTGCAGCTGACAACTTCTCTATCTTTGCTTTCAAAGTACTTTACTATCACTTTCCTAATACGTAGTCTGGAATAAAAAGAATTCTGTAAAGAACTTGAAAACAGTCTTCATTCTGCTGCTGCTAAGCAGAGGAAACTTTTCTATAGGGAAAAAATCCCCTCTTCATATTCAAAGAATGCTGAAAAGGTTTGTTGCTAAGGGAACCATTTAATGTCCATCCTTGAATTTGATAGTGTACCTGTGCAAACAATTAAGCAGAATCAATGGCCCTTTATTTCTTAAGGCTGAGGCCACCCTGAAACAGAAGTGGCTTTTAGAGCGAGAATGCATCAAACCATTCAGCATACGTGGTTGGGTGAGAAATGAGGGCATGTCTCTTACCACCTTCCTTTTTCTGTATTGGAGAGTATAATTACCTTGTCCTGAACTGCATTTTGATAAATGTCCAGGAATGGAAAGTAGAAAGGCAGGCAGGCTTATGTGGAAGTGGAATTTCATATGCTGGCTTGATTAGCATTGCTACTTTAAAGAGCAGCAAACTAGAAATCAGCTTTCTGTTCCATAGAGGAAGCTGGCAGGTTGCTGGAGGCTGCTTCTGGGGTTCTGTGCAATGTGATGAGAATAGGGAAACTTGTGGTGTGGCTTTGAGAATGAGGACTCGGTCTAAAGAAAGGATTATTTTTCTATGGAGAAGGCTGAAGTAAAAAATCCTTTCTTTTAGGGGACTTTGCTTCAGTCAAACATTGCCCATTGAATTAGGTATGCACGTAAAACTGTTATCACGATATTCAATGTGTAGCTTTCTGACTTAATGCCTTTCAAACTTGTTCTGGAAAGAGGGTTTTTCTCTACAGCCTTTCTGTAACATGTCACCATGCAACCACTTAGAGAAGTGATCTTCTAAATAGTCTTTTGCTTCTCTGGGATTATTCCCAGTATATAGAAGAGGAAGAGGGGTACAAATTGAAGTTTACTTGAGTAAAAGCTGATCTTCTGCATTTTTTTTTAATACTGTACTGAAGGTTTAAAATGCAGCATTTCTTGGCTTCAGGCTTTGTTTTAGTGTTTTGGTTTTTAAAAATTAGGTGGATATAAGCTTAATATCAAGTTGCAGTTAAAAATTAAAACATTCCATATAGATTTGCACATTCTAGCAAAAAAATAAAATTTACACTGATTTACTAGTATAGATGAGATTTTACCTTCTGGTGTGTAACGGCTATTGGCTGAATAAAGTTTTCTGCTGCTGACGTTAGCAAGTCAGAGTTGCCTTCCTTCACTGGCTGTATTCTTACGTGCAGAAAACTCAGTATTTGAAACAAAAGTTTAGTTGCCAATCTGCATAAAATGTGGTGCCCAATGCACATACAGTCCCTGCACTGTATTAAGAGTTATAAACCGTTCTTTGCTTTTAAATTTAAAGATTGTGGGACATAGATGGATATTTTTTGCATTACGTTAATGTATAGTTAAAGGCTAATATAAACAAGTTGATCTAAATTGAAGTGACTGAATTCAGGGACAGAGTGGTTTGTAGTGGGGAACATTATAAAATCAGTGACCTACTTTTTGGCTCATTGGAACTGGGCCTTAACCTTGACTCAGCTCAGCCAGACAGGTTATGGATGAGTGGGGCAGTGATCTTAACACAACATTGTGTTGAACATATGGGGACAGTTCCCAGGCTGGGATTCAGATGTGGAAGGCCTGCAAAGAGTGGGTAAGGCTGATGTTAAGAAATGGAAGAAGCTCTAGTGCTGCATCTCCCATGCTGGCAGCTGTTTGTTGGTCTGTGCAGAGCCAAACTCAGGCCTTGGCAAAACTTGCAGTACAACTGCTTGTATTAGCAGAATCGGAGTGCTGCTTCAAATGTCAGAAATCATGCCCTGCCAGACATTTTCTACAGCATCTGTGCAGGGTGAAATGACCTTGACTGTTTTGTCATGAAGACCTGACAAAACTAGCTCACCCTCTTCCATGGCCTGTGTCCTCTGGGAGAAAGTGCTGGAGAGAAAGGTTTGTGTTCTTTGGTAAGAACTTTGCTAGTACTTACTGAAGCAAGAAGGCTGGATTAGGTCACAGCCCTGGTAGCATTCATGACAAACAGAGGGAACAAATTTACTAATTCTAGTAATTCTGTGGGAATTGCTGGAATGAGTAATTTTTTAATGACTCTAGCTATGCAGTGGGAGGTGAAGGACTGGTGCAGAAACTAAGTTGTAAAAAGAAGATGTGAAGGAGTCTGGCCTTTGGGTCTTGCACTATTTTTATTTTTTTTTTTAGATTGTAGCACTTCAGGCAATGCTTCACAATGAAGAAATGTTGCACTGCTTTTGCTATCACTAGCCTCTTTCCTCAGATTTTTACAATATTCTTAAGAATAACCTCACCAAGTAAAGGTAGATCGCAATTTTAGAGCTGTGGAAGATCTATGACATAGAGCACAGCAAGCATTATTAGAAAGCCAAATTCTTTTACTTTCTTGAGGTATCCATGCAGTTCACAGTTGCTCTTCATCTCCATGGTGTCTTTGCGAAATAACTTCATGCTCACATTCTTAATATGCCTGCAGTTAAAAATACAAACTAGTGATGAAACTGAAGTTGATACCTTGGTTATCTGATATTTTCCTTCTCAAAGATTCAGTTTAGAAGCTAGACTAGACCAAGATAGCTGTGGTGAGCCATTCATGTTCACTGCCTGCTAGAGATTTAGTCAAGACAAGGAATTTACAAACACAGATGATTGATACTAATTCCATGCTCGCACTGAGTTGGATAGCAGAATGTTGCTGCAGACTTTTCTACTTGGAAGGAAGTTCAGAGAAGGGCAAGATACAGACCTTGGAGATGGAAAAACAAGTGGCACGATGTTTTACTTCAGCTTCCAGTTGAAGGGTACAGAAATCAGGTGAAGTCTTCGGTAGTTTCAGTTTATTTTTGGAGCGGACCCAAGGGACTCTGCCTGTCCTTGGGAAGGAGCAAGGAATGAGTTTTCTCTGCTTTGCCGTAGCTAAAACTTGACTCTGCTGCACTTTTACAGGCTGACTGCAGTGAGAGATTGGAAAACCCTTGTTGCAGGTATGCTGAATTTTGAAAGAGTTTTTATTAAACTGAAATTGGCAGTTCTGCAATGAGCCTTTCCCTGTGGGTTCAGCCTCTGCACACTTAGTGCATGTTTATTTCAGACTTCAGGTTTGGTCATTGAGTGTAGAAGCAGAATTGCACACAGCTCTTGTGGGTTTTGATTATGTTTTTTTTTTAATTTTTTGGGTTATGCACTTGTTTTATCCCAGTGAGGTATGAATGATTAAGGAAGACTATTAGCAAGTTGTTTTCCTGAGAAAACTTTTAGTCTTAACTTTCCTTGGGGTTTCACATAGTGGAAAATCAGTCACTCATTTGCAGTTCAAAAGAAGGCCCTAGAACAACATTCTTGATGTAGATAAAAATAATGGCTTTTAGAGCTAAAAATACAGGCCTGTATTCAAAGGATAGTTACAGGAAGGAGAAAAATGTGAAGCCTGCATCTTCCTGACTTAGTCTTCCATTATTCAAAGAAAATGTAAGCTGGAAGTGCATGTGGTAGCTACAGACAAGGCCATTCAAAGCAAGAATAGGGCAAGTGAATATAACTGGCAACATAAATGCTGGCAGTGCTGTAGCAGCCTGTCAAGCAAGGTGGCAGAGACAAACTGGATCAATGCAAGGGACAATTAATTGCCAGGCTCTGAGGACTAGGAAATAAAAAAAGAGATGTGGGGTGTGCAATCGTTCAGATGGCTTTGACAGATTGTCACGGCTTTGACAGCCATGGTTTAAGACTTTTATAAAGGTGTTTTCCAGATCTTTATTTAGATCTCCAGTTCAACTCTATTGTCTAGTCAGTTGAAGCAAGATTAAAACCTAGGTATGCTGAAGGTTTTGAATTTACAAAGCCTGCTTTCAGTTGTTTACACATGAAGTTCACTGCTTCTCTTACCCCCTCCTGTAAAGCTTCTCTCCTTGTGGCTTTTGTAGGACTATTATCTGAATGTTATTTCCATAGTCAGATTCAGTTCTGCATGCTTGTTCTCCTTTAAGGTAGTAATGCCTGCAAATAAGACTGTTTAGTCTGGGGGGTGGGACTGAGTGAGCTAGAAAGGGTTGGATTGATTTCTGACAAAAAAAAAAATTGGCAATACAAGCAGCGAAGCAGGTATAAGATTAAATTTAATGAGCATTAGTGCAAATGGTAGGTTTGAGATATAAAACCATTAACAAGTCATAAAATTAAATTTTCCTCGGGAACAGCAGCTTTATGGCTTTGTGTGTATGCACAGAGGGCCAGATGGAGAATCCTGTGCTTATTCTCTTATTTTACAAGTCCAGTGTTGAAACCAACAGGGCTGTTTATGAAGCTGAGGTATTACTGGGTGCCATAGATTTGCTGTCTACTTCATACACATCTAGCTGAACCTGTTCCTCAAATGTGCTGCACACAGATGGAGTCCTGCACCCTACTGTTGCTGTTCTGAGTTGAAGGCAGTGAACTGAATTACAGAAGGTCTTGGTTTGATTCTTACCACTGCTAGATCTTTCTGTGTACCTCTTCCTAACTCTAACTGCACCAGCTTCCTTTTCAAAACTGGGGCTAGTAATGAAGAGTTTCAGTAAGTTCAATGATATTATAAGGGTTCCATGTGTACCAGTAGTGTCCCATGCAATCAAATGTGGACTTGTCAGGGCCAGATATTTATTCTCACTCTTTGGCCTAAGCTAAAGATTTTCTGGTCAAAATTCATCCACTGCAGTCATTTCAGAATAAGCAGTGTTTGGATACAGAGCTGAAAGGTGAGAAGACATAGATGAAGCAGTGAAAGAAAAGACTAAGCACTATTCATCTTGGCAGTCCTCATGAGCAGCAATACAATATGGTAGCTCTAAATCCACCAGATGGTAAAAATGCCAGAGCCAGTTGGCAACATGGGAAGATTCAGGTGGGAAGACAGCACATGTTATGGGTGATGCCATTAACTTTTGCGTCTTGGCCTTGTAATCTAAATTCTTCTAAATATTGAGGAGCACTTGCTAAACCAGCTAAGCCACATGTCTAAGTCTGTGAAAAGCAAAAGGTAAGTCTACATTCACACTTTTTTCAACTAGTAGCTCTGTGTACTCGTCTTAAGTATTTGGAGCTCCTTTGCTTTCAAATATTTTTTAAACCCTAAAATCACTTACTCAGCGCTGACACTAAACAATATTTCTGAAAAAAGTGGTAGTTCTAGAGAATATTATTTCTGTGGAAGCATGTGAACTTGGAGATGTTTCCAGGAGTTCTGGGCTGAAAATGGTATTAACAATCCTGCAAGCTATTAACACAGGAAGCAAACAAACTAAATACAACTGTAAACAGGAATCCTTTGTTATGGCATTTCCAGTACAGGCCTCCAAGCATCTGCAGTACTGAGTGGGAGAAGGCTTCAGGACTACATTGCTCTTTGCTGTTGTGTGACCTTCAGGATGTGCTGCAACACTTCTGCTAACGGGACCTAATAGTTTCTTTACAGTTTCCTTACTTAGAACAAGTTTTGGGCTTACTGTTAACTGTATTAACATGCTAATTGAAGTTACAATTATTGAGACAACTGCAGTATTCCTTGTTACATTAGCAGATTTTATAGCCTCCAGTTGTAGGCTGCAGTAATTTAATTTTGTCTGAATATTTCGTAAAAGGGGCGTTAAGGCTCTTGGTGATAAAGTAATGTAACAATGCAAACCCTAAGGTAGCACGATATTGTTTGTGGAACAGATAAGAACTACTTTAGAAAATGATGCATACTATAGAGCTCATTTTTCATTTTTCTCCATCTGCTTTCTTCTCTTCATGTTTTCCAACAACTAATTTTTTGCCATCCAAAAATTTATCTGTGTAAGCCTACACAGATTCTACTCCTAACTTTGAATTTTGAAATGATGCTGTAATTAGGAATGAACAAAAATGTACTATGGCTAGGCAGGGTGCTGGGACAAAACAATAGCTGATGCAGTCATCTTCTGTTTTCAGCAGATTTCATTGCTGAATAACCTACAGCCTTACTGGAGGTTTATTTTTCTACATCTGTCACTGTTTATTCTTTTAGTACTGAATTAAGTGTATTTACTGTTGGTGTTTTTAGCTACAGCATCAGATGACAAGTTATGTGTCTTTCAGATTCTCCTTTATTAATTAATTTGTTCTTCATTTATTTAGTGGCAAGAAGAAGGTAGGGTGGAAGTATTATTACAAGAAGACTGATATAAAGTGTTTCACTGTAAGACCGACACATGTAGGAGACAGTATGGATAGAGTAATGAAAGCCCATAATGGCACAGATTTTCAGGAATTATCACTCTAAGACTGGTGCCAGGTCACATCACCAGACTTTTCTCTTTCAGAGTGTCCTGACAGGATGTCTTTTCCATGTGCTATTTTACATGGTACTTCTTGCAGTGTTTCTTCAGTGTTAAAGTAATTCTCTAGGAGTGTACTTCTAAATGGTCTTTTACAGAAGTATTGCAGTGGAAAAAATGACCTAATGTGATAATGGACATTGCAAAGGGATTCAGTATCTTTTTGTACAGTTTCTTCATTTCAAGCTTAATGTTTAGAACAGTAGGGAATTAAGCAGCACTCATTAAAACATGAGACTGGCAGATCTCAGTGAGTGCATCTGTCAGTGTGATTTGATGGAGGTACTAGATCACATTTCTGAACTTCTCTGCTTTTGGTGCAGGCTTGAAAGGAGGAGCTCTGGCAAGCCAGGGAGTAAATACTTGGAGGATTATGAGTTATGAGGTATTATGAATTAACCTGAACATAGATACTTTTGACTTCTGAGGAATTTGACTGCATCTCACTGCAATGGGATTAGGTTAGAGCAGAGCAGCCAACATAATTAATTGCTCAAACTTTTCCTTTGGCTTTACGAAGAGCTGGGGAACTGGTGAATCTACTTGTCTCTTGGGAAATTTAAAGTGAAGAATCTGGAGAGTAACTTGGTTGTTTCAGCAGAAATGGATTTTCAGCTGCTGAGAATTTGGTTATGTGCTGCTTTCAAAGAAACGTGATATGTCATTCATTCCTGGACAGAATGTGACTTAAGATTTTGAGGCAGCCTAAAATAGCTGGGGAATAGAACTAACTGGACTTCTTCTTTGCACACTAATTATTTCTTAAGCTTGAAGCATGAAAATGCTTCATGTTAGAAGCATGCAGATATTGTCAGTGTACATATAGATGAAGAGTTTTTTGATATTTCAGTATTATTTTTAAAATCTTAAGGTAGATTTCTGGCTGAAAAGATGAAGTCTATGCTGATTTGAGACAGTGTTTCTCATCTGTCAGCGTACTGGTTGCTTGTAATGCTGTCATTGAAAAAAGGTAGTTGCACTGCAGAAATTCACTACCATTGTCTTGTGTCTCGGAGGATGAATGTTCATTTTAATTTCTGCATGCACAAAATTCTTGTTCTTGCACAAATAATTGGATGCCTTACAAAATTAGATTTCTGTTTGCTCACAGAAACCAAGCTAAACAAGTAATCTAGTAGCTTTGGTGTACTATCAAGTGTTTATTTAAAATGTTGATGAATTTGGATGGTATCTGCAGAATAATACAGTATTGTTAGAAATGCTGATGGTGAACATTAAGAGGCTGCTTGGCAGAGAAGCAGCACCATGTCCCAGCATGTTCCCTGTTGGAGTTTTCAGCCTTTCTCCAGAGCTGTCCTCATAGGAAGCTCAGAGCAGCTGATGAATCGTGGTGCTAGGGTAGTTCCTGGGATGTGCATTTCTGTGCAGAGTTTTGCTACTTAACATGATGGTCCCTGGGAAAGTCTTGCTGACTTACTGATACCCACAGAAATAGCACCACAAAATCAGTGGACTAGATCTAACACAGCATATACTCGGCACTTCTTAACAGATGGTGCTCAGTGATACAGCACTGGTTTTCAAGGAGGTCATGGAAAGCACTCCACACTGGAAAGCACGTAGGAGCCAGAACTGTCTGAGCTGGAGCCAAGGAAATAGGGTTCATGGAATAAAAATGCAATTCCTCGGACTGAAATAGCACAAAATCCTGCAGGATTCTTTACTGCCATCTGGTTGTTCAGAACACACAACTTAGGCTAAATCACACACCATGTTGTTGTGTCAGAAAGCAGGAAACAGGGATGAGTGACTATATTACATGGAGTATTCATATTTTAATTTTGTAATTCCTTGTTTTTAACTTGGAGAACCGTTAGGTGCATGTTTTTATTATAGGCATGTCTAAACTTGGGATAATTTCTGGAAGAATTCAGTTTTTCTTGTGTTGGAACATCACAGACCAATCCTGTGGAAAGTGGAGAAAAGCCACCATTAACTTTAGCACAATGGGAAGCTGAGTTTGACTACAGCTTGTCACTGTTTCAAAACAGTGCTATGTTTATTCTTGGATTTCACCACCTAGAGGGAAGAAAAGATATGGGTCAAACCTGTCCAAAAGATGCTGTGTGGTTGAACAACTTGCACCTTACATCAGCTTTTACAGAATATTTGGCATAGTAAAAGAATAATCAAATTTTTTTCCTATCCAATCCTAATTTCTAACTTGCTTTAAGGAAATAAACCAAATTAATGCAAAAAAATTCCCATGGTAATTTCATTAATCTTTTCTGGGAATAAGCAGCTGTTGGGTTTGGTTTTTCTTGCAGTACTAGGAAATGGTAACTCATTTTTTTTAAACCACTTGGGTATAAAAAGCTTTATGGATAAGTTTAACCTAGGACCTTGTGATCTACACTTTGAAGGATTCTGACAAGTTCCCTTCCACCCTGAAATTAATGTGTCATTCAGATGCCTCCTTAGATTTCCTAAAAATTTGTAGTTCTGAATTTGGTGCAATTCTCACCAAAGACCTGCTGTAAGACCTGCCAAGTAGGCATGCATTTTGCTTTATTTCTTGCAAAAATATAACTGGACACTATGAAAGCATTCACAGAGTATCCTTTGAAGCTTCTTTGTGGATGGATGGATTAGTGATTTTTACTTGCTTTACTTGCTTAAATCCAGATAAGTGTCTCATATAGCTGAATTGTTCTAATTGTTCCCTTGGCAGGCAGAGTTTAAGACCTGCCATGCTCCTTTCCCAGTCCAGTATCTCCTATGCTTGTGTATGAAACCAGTGAACTTTTGTGCAGTCCCCAGTTCCTGTCTTCAATGTTAGTCTCTGCTTGGGGCTGATAAGTAATGAGAAGGTGCTGCAATAAAAGATCCAGCGTAGATTATGATGCTTGATGAAGGTCTGGTCGGCTGAGAAATTCAGACACTCGTGTCTCAGCTCACATTCAGTGTCCCCTGCTGTGTGATGAAGCTGCTTGATGACCATGAGCTGTGACTTAGCCAGGCATGCCCTGCCTCTGGTCTGATTTTTTCCCCAGGGTGGACCTGTAGTGCACAGGGAACAATGATGGTTCACTCCACAGGCTTTACTGCTCAGTTTCAAGCCATTTCATGGCCACAGATGCCTTAGTGGTGAGAGAAGGGAGGAAAATACACATTAGTTGAATACTAACAGAATTTTAAGTGGTTCCTGTAGCTGTAAAAGCCTTGCCATCTCTCATTTCCTGCACACTGCTCCGAGTCTTCAGTGCTGCAGAAATACACATCTTGCACCCATTAGCAGCTCCGTGATGGCTCTATGCAGCTCCCTTTAGAGACAGGGAAAAGAATGTGGGAGCAGTTTGGAGTCCCAGCATCCATTACTCCTTCTGCCAAATTACTGCAGTGTGGCAACCAGATGGGACTTCTGCCATTTCTACTAAAGAATGAGCTACCCTTTGCATAAGGCTTTTCCTTAAGGACAAAATCCTGGAACCTCAGGCACAGCTCTCCCACTGTTTAGCTTTTTTGGTTTGGGGTTTTTCTGACTGTCAATATATTTGTATTAGAGACACTGTATAGTGGAGAGTTTATCCAATAGGATTTATGTTTAAAGTATAATTGTTTTAATGTTCTAAGGGGTGAGGCAACAGAAGAAACAAAGTGTGTACAGCAGATAGTGAGCTGTAAACTCAACATATTTTCCTTGATAAAGGTACTGATGTTTGTTTTTAGACACATGCTATTGGTTTTCCTCATCCATTTTACATCTTGGCACAAGTAAGAATAGTGTTCACATATTATGTTTACCTTTGTTTCAAGTGTGGTTAACCATTTGGGACACACAGTTCAAAACTGCATTGTAATGTAAGGCACACACCATTTGTGTACAGTGGTGATATGCAGAGACATCTTTGGTCAATCAAACAGGAACTGCTTAGTTGTCCATATAATTGTGATAAATACATGTAAAATGGCAAGAAAAACACATAAGTTGCAAACATTGTTCCTTCAGAAGTTTGTCTCTAGAAATCTAACATCTTGACACCATGTGAAATGCCAAGTCTTAGAGATTTAATCCAGGTGGTGATCAACTGCTGTTGAAGGTTTCCTTAAGTGTTGGGTAAAGGCACTACCCTGAAAGTTATTTGCAGGGGAATTTCGTGTACAGCTTCACATACTTGAAAACTTTGCCAGCAGTGCACTCCAAATCATCTCATTCATATCTATATTTGGGCAAACCATTTGCTTAGGTATTTTATGCCATCTGTGAATGTTCATCTGCAGTTTATATGCCAGATGTGTACTGGCAGTGTACATGCTACCAAAAAATGTAATAGTAAACTCAGAGTTGCAGATAGATAAAATCTGCAATCTACACTATTTGAGTTTGCTAAATGAACACAGTAAATCTACATTTAAAGAGCAAAAATATATTACTTTGTTTGTCCTTTAAATGTGTGTCTCAAGGACCCCATTTTTACAGATGCATGAGCAACAGCAAATCGGAAATCATAATTCAGTTGATCCTAGCTGATCTGCTGTGGTGGCATCATTGAAGTAATTTTCCCATGACTTGAGTATGTAAGTTCTTTTATAGAAACTTTGTATAATTTAATCTGACTTGTGGAGTATTTAAAAGACACTGTATTGGTATTAGGTTTCTCTTGATATCACCACTGAACCAGTTCCCTTCTCTTGGTCAATATAGGGGGGGAGAGTGCTATGTACCCCCATTTTAGCATAGTTTCTCTTTGAATAGGGAAGAGACAAGATCAGTCCCCAGGATGGATGCTGGAGGAAGAGAAGCCTTCCTCCTTCTCTGTGCTTACTACATGGTTGCAAAGTCTCAACCTCAAAAGAATAGTGGGATGGATTTTGAGATAGTTTTCCCCACTCTGCATTTGTGGGTAGTGGAGTTCAAAAGTGTAAAATGATAATAGCTCTTCTGCAGCGGATAGGCAGTTAGCAACAAACCAGAGGTTGGCCTAGCACAGCTTCAGAGAAGGAAAATCCCTAAACAGTGACTTGAGTTAATGCATCAAGATATTTATAAATATATGAGATGATGTGGTGGGAAAGCCTCTAAATGTTCAAGTTGTGTGGGAGGTATGCATACAGATCCACTTAACAGTTCAGTTACTGTGAGCCATGTTCTTCCCACAGAGAACTCTGAAAGAACTGAGGAGGTGTATTTTAAGAGAGTGTAAGATCTCCTAATAAAAGCATAACCCACAGGCCTGCTAAGCAAGTTAGTTCATGCAGAGCTTTGTGCTCTTATGGCTAACCTAGGTAGCCTGGTGCCAACTGTGGTCTAAATTTAACTTCAATATCTCTATTACTGGTATCTGTGACTACAGAAGACCTTCCCTAAGGCAGCACTGAAACTGGTGAGACCCACCTCATGTGTAGGCAGGAATCTGCTAATGAGTCCTGCAGCTTCCCACATTCCACTCCAGAGTCACTTGCTGTTGTGAGATGTCAAGGGTCTGAAGTGAGACCCTGGCTAAAATGCAAAGGCACTGCCCTGAGGATTGAAGTAGTGGTTTACATATCCCAGGGACCAGCAGTAGTTCAGGCCTGACCAGTATCTTTCTAATCCTCAATTCAACAAGGGCAAGTGTCGAGTCTTGCATCTGGGAATGAACAATCCCATGTAGCAGTACAGGTTGGGGGCTGACCTGCTGGAGAGCAGGGTAGGAGAAAGGGACCTGGGGGTCCTGGTGGACAGGAGGATGACCATGAGCCAGCAATGTGCCCTTGTGGCCGAGAAGGCCAGTGGCCTCCTGAGGTGGATTAGAAAGGGTGTGGTTAGTAGGTCAAGGGAGGTTCTCCTCTCCCTCTCTTCTGCCTTGGTGAGGCCACATCTGGAATATTGTGTCCAGTTCTGGCCCCTCAGTTCAGGAATGGCAGGGAACTGCTTGAAAGAGTCCAGGACAGAGCCACAAAGATGATGGAGTGGAACATCTCCCTGATGAGGAAAGGCTGAGGGAGCTGGGTCTCTTGAGCTTGGAGGAGACTGAGGAGTAACCTCATCAATGTTTACAAATATGTTAAGGGTGAGTGTCAGGAGGACAGAGCCAGGCTTTTTTCAGTGATGTCCAGTGATAGGACAAGGGGCAATGGATGCAAACTGGAGCATAGAAGGTTCCATGTGAATATCAGGAAGAACTTTCCTGTAAGAGTGACAGAGCTCTGGGACAGGCTGCCCAGAGAGGCTGTGGAGTCTCCTTCACTGGAGGACCTCAGACCTGGCCCTTCTGGGGAGAGTCATTAAAATGTTACAGTCTGAGGAAATGCTTGACTGTCCGATAGCCCTTGATTGCATTAAGGTGAAACGACACTGAAGGTCTGTATCTGAATATTAGGTTTAATTACATCTATGGAAGGAATTCTGATACTTCAGTTGTTATCTCAGGCTGTGCAATCGTAAAGGCTGATTATTTTGATCACAAAAGACACAATACGTGCATTTTCAAGCTGCTGACCTGAGAAAATTGTGGTTAGGCCTTGCATTACTAAGTGGTTTGGTGAAGGAAGAGATAGAGAAATAGGAGAAGAAGATTCAGAGCTGACAGAATCACTGGTCCTGCATCCAGCGCTGGGCCCGCCCTCGGGGCAGAGCTGGTGTCAGTGCGGCTCCCCAGGCCCATCACAGCTCCTGCCTTTATAGGCCTGTTTCGCTTAAACAAAAGTCTGTTGTGCTCAGGCATTTGTTTCTAAATGAGGAGTGATCCTGGTTGAGACATTTAGAGTCAACTCGTTGTGTCTGGTTGTCTCCACATGCAGGCCTTTTGTTATGTTCCACAGGAGGCCTTGAGGGCTGGTCCCTCACAGGAGGTTGTGCAGGTTGGTGACAGTCTCGTGGTTTCTGTAGTCCCTTCCTGTGCTCAGAGTAGTTAATTTTCTCTAGTCTCATTCTTCTCATAGTTTGCCTTTTATCTATTAAAAGATGCTCCTGTTATTTATATTTAAAAGTGTTGCAAGTCAGAGTAGTTTAGTCGTGTCTTCTACCCGTTGGCCCTTCTTTTCACAGCATGCTTAGCCTCTGCTACTTGTGTTTGTAATATGCATAAAGCTGCTGTTCATTTTATTGGGCTTTAATGAGGCTTTATCAATGTAATTTGTTTCTTGGGTGAAAACATTTAAATTCTCTGGGCTTGTTCAGTTTTCCTGTGTGTTTTTGTAGGGTCAGGCAGTACCTGTTTCTTCTTACCCATACTTTGCAAGTGGAAGGTAGTATAGAATTGGAAATAGAGGCACAATTGCTGCTCTCATCTGTGCCAGAAGCAAATAGGTGGCATAAATAACTGTTTAGTTGGCTTTGCCCTGGCTGTTTCAAAAGATCCTACTGTTAACTGTCACTACTCTTTCATTTCCTGGGGAAAAAAATAAATCATGTTTTGGAGATCAAATAGCACAGAAAAAAAATTAATTCTAGTGTCAAGTGGTAACATATAACTAGCCCAAAGTGTAGCTGCAAGAACAAAGGACAAATTAAAAATTAGCAACTGAGGAGAAAAAGAAGTGAGCTTCTCTGCTGGTAAGAAATAAAAGGATAGTCTCCAAAAATCAAGAAATTGGAAGGAAAAGGAGCAGAACTTTAGGATAAAAATGAAGCATGTGCAGCAAAAGCACAGTCAAAACAAAGTAGTATGTGCAAAGAAACCTTAGGCTGAGGAGTCCACACAATATTGTGTCAGTCTGACCTTTTTATCTTCCTTTGTAACGCAAATAATTGGGCAGGTTGAGGGGTAAGAGATTAAGACTCTTTTGTCACAGGTTTCAGACAAGGCAGGTCAGTAGTGACTAATATTTTAGCTATCCCAGCCATTAGCTGCCAGAAATCCTTGAAATGCTGGTCCCAGTGAAAGGGGAGATGAAATACAGTGTCCTTTGGAAGATGCACCCCAGAATGAGCAAATACCTTGACTGGCTGCTTTTGCTGTGCAGTACCTTAGAGCAGCACTGGAGTCATCTTAAAACAGCTTCCAACACTCGGGGCTCTGGGAAGTGTTTTGTCTGATGATAAAATGCTGTTCTATGACAGAGCAATGAGAAGAGTTAGTTGAAGAGTTCCTTTGTTCAGAGTAACTGTAGAATGCTGCAGTGGCACAAGCTCATTATTTTTTTTTTTCTCCAGAGGTGCCTGTTAGCAGTGTGGGGTTTCTGTGCTGAGAATTCCAGTTACCTTGCTGGAAGAGATCTGTATCCATCTATCCTCAAAAATGCTAAACCCACTTGTGCTGAAAGAAGGGACCTGTTGGTGAGTGAGACATAACACTGGTGGTGGGAGAGCTTGTGCAAACTGTCAAAGGCAATGTATTTCTTAATCATGGGAAGGTGAGGGCTGATCCTACTCCTATGAGGGATCCAAACTATGAGGGATAAACAAATCATTATTTGCCAAATGAGTCTACACCAACCTTGTTGTTAAATATTTTCTAGATAGAGTATTCTCCTAGATAGGTATCACTGAGTTGGAAGACCTCAGAAAGTAAATACTGCTGCTGTGGGGCAAACATTTGCTGCACTAGTGCTATAACACGGGGAAGGATTTGTGCAAATAAACTCCATGCACAAGTAACAGTTGCATAATTTCAGAACTGGTCTGTCTTAACGTGCAGACCTGTGATTGTTCAAGTTGCCTGAGGTGTCATGGGCAGGCCAGCCAGCTTTATTAACCAGTTCTTTCAAGGAGAGCTTGAAGTAGCAGCATCAAACCTGAGACTTTTCAGAGACATTGTTCAGGCAAAATAAAGGATCGGCCAAGGAGCACTTCTCAGCTTGAGTGGAAATGTGAAGAGAAGTTCAGGCACTCAAACTCTGAATGTTCAAACTGATTGAATAGTATAAATAGCCCGGTGTCAGAAAAGACACACTTAAAATTCTCAGTAAGGGATATGTAATAAAAGATACTTGGAGGAGATACCTTTCAAAGACAGAAGAAACTTAGTTCAGAAACAAGTAAATAATGCTTCTCTCTCACGTTGCCCAAGATTACTGCTTGTTTCATGTTAAAGGCTGGGCTTGACATCAGAGAAAGAATCTGAAGTCAGAATAGCATGTATTAGAGTAGCTTGAGGGGATAGCTGATGTGTCATTGCTGCTCTTAAGCTGCAGTTGACAAGATGCTGACAGAATTCTAAGCTAAAATTCCCATGCAGAATGGGCAGAGAGGTCAGGCTAGAAGGCCTAGGGCCTATTACCAATGTATTATCATCCTAATGAGGCCTGGTTTGTGTTACAAAATGGACCACATAATCCTCTCTTCAGATGTAAATTTACACAGCCTGAGTCACATCAAATGAAAACTGATCTGTAACCAGGTCTGGAGGTGTACACTGAACTATTCACACAAGCTCAGCTTGCCACATATGAACTGGGGTTGTAGTGCACACCATGTGAGGATTCAGTCATGGCTCTACATGTAAATCTACCAGAGATAATGGTCCAGTCAGATAGCTTTGTGAAGTTCCAACAGAGAGAAGTGTAAGGTCTTGCACCTGGGAACACAAAACCTGCTCTACCAAAAGGATGGGACAGGCTGGAGAGGGTCCAGAGAAGGGCCACAAGGATGATCAGAGGATTGGAGGACCTGCCATATGAGGAGAGGCTGAGAAAACTGGGTTTGTTCAGCCTTGACAAAAGAAGGCTTCTGGGAGACCTTATTACAATGTTCCAGTATTTAAAGGGTGGCTACCAAGAAGATGGAGACTCCCTATTTAGAAGGAGTCACATGAAAAAGACAAGAGATAATGGGCAGAAGTTACAAAAAACAAATCAACACTCAAGGCCCAAACAGGATTTCAAGCAGAAGACCTTTGAACTAGAACATCTTCACAAGTAGTGAGATTTCATGCATTTCTGAACAGCATTAGTTTTGCCTTGGATTTCATGTAACTAAGTGCTGCACTATATTGCCAGGTAGTATTTCCTCAGGAAGTGTACTCTAATTAGAATAACCAGGACTAACTACATGAACCCAACCTGTTGCTAAAAAGGTTGTGTTGAAATGAGCTTCAAGTACAGTCTTTACAAATATGTATGGGGATGGTACCCAAATTTATATTCAGAAGTGCAGCTCTGTGAGAGCAAACGGTTGCATTAAAGAAAGGACTTACTTCAAAACCAAAAACGTAATGTTGTGAGATCTTAATTATCCACTAAATTTTTCAGTGCCTAAGCACAGCTGTATGTGCCTATGACTCTTAATACTTCTTGTAGGAGGTTATTTTGTTATTTATATTATTTACTAACCAGATAAATCATTGTATTCCAGGCAAATGTGCCCTTTCCCTTCACAATCTATGTAGAACCAGTTAGTAGAAAACAGAACACAAAATGGGAGCAGATGTGATCCAGGGGAGAGGTGTGAAGATAGATTCCAGTAATGTTGCTTTCATTGGAAGGAGTTTTGGGGAGAAGAATAAATATTTGAGTGAGAGTGATGATGGAAGTTATGGAGAAACAAGTCTTTTGGGAGAGGATGAGAGAGAATTAATGTTACAAGGAGGAAATGCATCCATTGCTGAGAAGATTGGCAGTTAGTTAGGATTAGCAAATTTTAGATTTGTAATATGAACTGGGCTTAAATGAGTAATGGAGGTGAACTTTGGAGAAGAGTTCCTGGAAATAAGGGTTGATTTCAGTATGGACAGCAGTTGCATTCCAAAGCACAGATGTAGCATGTGTCTGATTTTCAAAAGGCTGTAAATGACTGAGGTTGCTAAGTATTAAAACTGATCCAAATTAACCACATTAAACAGTGAAATGGAAATAACTTTCATAGTGTACTTGAAATAAGCAAAGAGATTAAAGAAGATCAGTTGATTCGGTCCTTAAATCTGGGAACTATTTATAGTTCTGAAAATCAGTTATATTCAGAAGCCTGAGCTTCTAGCTAGTTTACAACTATTTTTAATGTTGGAAAATACTGTCATGCCTCCCTTTCTCTGAATGCAGGAAAGTGCTTTAGTTTGTTTCTTACAAAGTGATGCCTGAAGTGACCTCTACATACATTAAGTGATTTTGTCAGATTGAAAGAAAGATCTGTTGTCCTCACCGTGCCCTTTCCTGTGTTCTCTCTAACTACCTACTTATGGGCTAAAAAAACTGCACAGAACAAACTACCAAACATACAGTATTTGACAGGATATGCAGGAGTGCAGATTTATCTTTCGTCATCTCACTTCAAGCAGTGAGATTATTCAACGGCTCTTGGAGTCATTCATTACATTGTACATCCTACAGCCCTTCCACTCTCCTGCATGAATAGCAACTACTTTAAGCACTGCTGATCTGCCACATGTGATATTTGATGCCTGAGGCAGACGAGGTGAATTACATGCACAGCACAATCTACAAATAATGCAGATCTCTAGTGCAGATACTAATTTGTGTGTCAATGTTTGTACTAATTTTACTAATCTGACCAGGATGAAAATAATAGTACAAAATACAATAACAAGAGCAGAGATTAGCTGTTTAAGGTCTGAGCCATTCCTTTTCCAGCAGAAGAGTGTACACTGAGATCCTGCATAGGAACCAGTGACTGTTCTGGATAATCTTCAAGCAGAATTGAATTTTTGATTATATAATAAACTCTAGGCTTTAAACAGCTGTAACCACCTGCTAAAATGAAAGAAGTATTTTATGAAAAAGCAACTGCATGAGGAGGCTTTTTTAAAGGATACTATTTTAAAGCAAGTTTTTCTTGCACCTGTTTTAGCTGACCTGTTAATTACAATGATGCCTCCTTTGAGAGACCTTATTGGCAAGACTGTGAACAAGAGACTTCTCAACCACCAGAGCACCATCTAGCTCAACAGACAAGCAGAGTACAAACCAGTAATCAGACTGCCAGCTCTTGCAGGTTGCATCTAACTTTTTGTTCAGCTCATATTCACAGATCCTACCTGGCTACATGATACTGTACCAAAAGCAATTTAGAAGGCAACTTTAAAAAAAATACTTAGTATCTGAATCAAACTCTCAACAAAGCCACTTCACAGGGAAGGATGCTCCTTTCCTTTCTGCTGCTTGAACTTCATCACCCTGCTGTGATGCTTAATGGAATATTTGTGCAAACTGTGAATGTTTGTTATTTTTTTTTAGCCATGTACAACAGACAGTTGCTATTCTGTTAATCAGTTGTGAGCTGATAGGAACCTTGGAGGCAGCTAATGGACAATCCAGGCAGGTGTTAATATAACATGTTTGTATTTATAAATATGTCTACACTAAAAGAATGTACTGAATTAAAAGGGAACTCATTGTCCAGGACTGAATGGATTGGTGTAGCAGCAGCGGATTTTCCCCAGGACACAAAAAGTGTTAGGACACTGACAGCTAAAGGATGTGTACTCTGACTTAAATGCTTTGTTCACATATTGTGGTCAGAGTGTTTTAGGTACAGGAAAACCTCAGACTGAGCAGAAAGGAAGAAGGCCTGAAAAGCTTGAAAGGACTTTAGGGAAAAAATGTTATTTTTGCCAGTATGTACAAGGCTGATTATCTATGAAAATGGTGAACATTTGCAGCATATTTTTGCACAGGCCTTGGACTGTAACAGATACATCCAATGAGGATGAAGTAGCAGTCAAGAACCAGATCACCCAGAAAAGTAAAATGCTAGTTACAGCTGGAAGATATCCCTGAGGTGCCACTCACTGCAAGCTCTGCCGAGCAGAGCCGAAGAAGTTGAAGTAGCAATGTCTGAATGGTGCTGAGCTGCTAAAAAGCTGGGTACTTCAAAATTCTGGTCCCAGCACAGCCTAGGATGAGAGGAGGTGCTCCAGCAAATCAGCATGAGTTGCTAGTTTTATAGCTGCAAGTGCAGATTTAACAGCAAGATATTCAAGGCAAACTTAGTTGAACAAGATGAATGAAAGTTGTTTGACACCCATATGAGGTGCCTGCAACCTGAATTTACCAGGTAAAGTATGCTCTACATCAAACCTGCAGTAGGGCACTAGGAAGGAAGCAAATATGTTACTGAAGTAGGAGACCATTTTGTGATTTAAACCTAGCATAAAGTTCCCAACCAGGTGCACATGCCTTTCAGATTAGAACTCCTGAAGAGCTGAAGGGTTCCTAAGCTACTTGCCTATTCAGCATGTTTTATGAAATGTGACAGCCAGTTCTCTATGCAGCTCTTTGGTGCTGCTTAAATGCCTTTGTATGTTCTGTGACTGAGTGCTGTTTAAAGGCAGTTAACATTCCCTAGTTTGGAGCATGATTCAAAGCCAGTTGAAATCAATGGAGATAATCTGAACTGAGCTTTGGATCAGGCTCCTTTTGAGCAGCCTTTTACATTTCTTGCTTGAAGATGCTAGGAAATAATTAGTCTAAATCAGGTTCTTTTTTTTCTGTTTGATGTGGATTTTTGTTAGTGTACCCTCATGTTCAGCAGGCAGAGCAAAGCTCCTTTTTATTCTAAATCTGCTTATCCAAAAGGTGTGTCTGTATGCACTGGTACCTGGAGACAAACTGCAGAGCAAAGAGAGGAACTCTGGTGATGCCTGTATATCTGGATGGCCTACTCTGTTCTGCAGGACAACTTGAGTTGGTTCAGTATTTAATTTATAAGGCTAATTTGTCATATACTGATACCAAAGATAATTATGAAAGGCAGTAGCTAATCTAAGAAAGATTACAGTCTGCTGAATGTAAAGAAAGTTGCAGCACTGATACTTTCAGTGCATCAGGAAATCCTGTGTACTTAAGAGATAATATGAGTTTTCCATGATGAAGCCATAAAACTAGGCCGTGTATCCAGACCAGTACTGGTATGTCTTTCTGGATCTCAAAATTGAGAAAGTGGAAGTAAAATATTTGAAGTAAGATTTATAGTTTATTTCATTATTCTATTTGATTGCAGTTAATGCCTTTGTAGAATGTCAGAAGAATCCCTGTGTTGTTTGTAGTATAAAAATAAAAAAATGAAAATGGAAATATATAAAATATATTTCAGGTTTTTCAAGCCCAAAAATACAGCTTTTTATATTTAAAACTAAATGCATAAACTTTTGCGAAAATATGTTACTAATAAATTGAATTCAAGTGTATTCTTGCCATATACATGTTTATAATTTATTAATTTTTCAGAAGCATAGGTCTGCAGTGGTGCACCCCAGAACATCTCCCAGTCTTGAGCAGTCATTGAAAATGTGCCTTTCATGAGTGTTTACCTGCAATATGTCTGTAAGTATTAAATATTCAGTATGATGAAGTCACAGTACAAAACAATTTGGATTTTTATAGCTTGCATTAAAAAAATTGCACTTTGTTCTTGACTAGAGTTGAATGAGGCATGAACTGAAATCCATCTGTGACTGCTTTTATTTAGTTTAAGTTGTATTAGAGTCCAGTTCAGCCAGCCCTTCACTGAGTCTCAGTCTATCCCATCAATCCCATTGTGTTACACAAGGTACACACAGTAGCCAGGGTGGCAGAAGCAGATCCTCTTGGGATTTGGCTTCAGTGAAGTCTCTGACTTATAGCAAAAAACCACAACCCCAAGAACAACAGAAGATAGACAGTAATTTGAAACATACCAAGCAACTGTCATAACAGGAAGATGCTAAATGATCTATGCAAATACTTCAGGCATTTGTATTTTAAATCTAGCAAGTTAAGAGCTGATCATGCTGTTACACAGCTTTGGCTGCTGACTATATAATTGTACCTGAAGCTGAGAAAATTTCCAGATGAAGGATGGACAATGTCTGTGTTAATTTAATGGACTATAAGCATAGTCTGCTTGGAGGAAACAGTGCCCTATTTCTTCCTCTCTAGAAAGGGTAAGAGGAAATCATGAGACTGCAAGGAACACCTCTGTCAGCATGGGCTGCAGTTCCTGGTCATCCATGCAGTAAGTTCCTGACCTCCTAACGTACACATCTAAGGAAAAAAACACTATAGTTGTATGAATTTAATACTCAAAACTGCCTGTTTATACTGAAGTGTTTGGTATTACTCTCTGTCCATGTTTTGTATATATGAAGGTTGACTATGGATGTCACAGAGGCTTCCACTCTCCTATTTTGATTTTTAATTTTTTTTTAATTTTTTTTTACTCAGAGCAGTATCTTGTGGTAATTCAGTTCTTCCATTTGGGGCTAAGTATAAGTAGGAGGTTGCTTAACAGGAACATTCACACCTCCTGAAGGTCAGGGCTGGAACTAAGTTTGACCAGGGCTATACAGAGCCTGGCAATTCAGTGTCTTGGATGTTGACTTGAAAGCCAACCTCAGTTACTTTAATTTTGACAAACACCAAGGTCAGAATATAATCTACCATTAGAGTGTGACTTCTGTTTTTGTCATGCCATATTTCCTGAAGGATTTAGAAAGATCTCTCTATTTAGTAACTCTTTTCTCTCAGAAATTGTTCTCTTGGTGAAATTGCTTTCCTAGGAGAAAAACCTTGTTTTCTGCTGGTCCCTGTTTCTGCTTTCTCTTCCTTTCAGTTGTGATCCTTTAGTCCTACCTGACTAAACCAGTTTGGCTGAGGAATTTCAACCAGCTCTCAGAATTGATATTCTGGATTAGCTCCCAGCTTTGTTTCCTTATTATAGGCTAATAGGCTGCAAATGCTGTCGTTAACAATCAGCATGTGACAAACTTGAACCTATTAAAAGAGGCTTTAGCTTTTAATGAATATTGCTTCCTATTATGGAGAAACTTGAAGCAGGGGCTCTGAAGCAGCAGAAGTCTAATCCCTGATAGTGCTGCTACTGCAATCTCTGACTTTATCAGCACCTCCAGATGTTCCCTTTATCTGATTTAAGAAAGAACCTGTGGCACTTGCGTTTCTGCTATTAGTGTTCTGCTTCTGTTTGCAGAGAAAGATTAAAATTTGTCAACCAAAACAAAGTAAGAGATCAAACTCATCTCTGCAAAGCTCTTAAGGTGAGAAACTACCTTCAGAGCAAGCTGACAGAGTTGAAGTTCTTGGTATTCCCTGGAATATGTGGTACTGGAAATGTTTTACTTTTTCAGATCATTTGGATGAAAGTTTGTCTATTATCAGTAAAGAAGAACTGTCCAAGAGAACTCTGATGTCTCGGATACTTTGATTCAGTGTGCAACATTCAAAAATCCTATGTAGTCTTGGATATATTGCTGTGATTTTCACTGGTGATATAGTAAAGTTGTGAAGATGGTACTACAGAGATAGAACTAGGAAGATGAGGTACCTTCAGTCATATGTTCTGTACTATACATAGTTTGTGTGCATGTATATAAATATATAGATAAATGAAACATTTTAAAGCAACTTATGGAAGTGATTATAAACCCTTTCTTTTTGTAAGAGCTTTGATAAATCTTTCATGTGAACTTCAGGTTGAAGTTTTGTTTGGGTTTTTGCATTTACCACATCATCCAGTTCGTTTTAAGGGAAAGCCATGGAAAGAAAGACTGTGAAAAAGGAGAGGAAAAATAGCCAACCAAATTGAATGTAAATTTTAAACAACTTCAGAAAGAACAGTGTTCTTTGAAAAGTTTTTAATAAGATTGTGTGATTAAAAACTGGGTTAATAATTTTTTTCATTAAAAATGCAGATATTTTGGCCAGCTCTTACTTTAGCATCAAGCACATAAATGTCATTATGAAGAATTTTTAGTCTAGCATCTGAATTTCAAAAAATAGGTCTTTAAAAAGTCCTTCTTTCTTGTAATTTGTGGTAAAAGTCTTGAGACTTTTTCACTGGCAATAGGGAGATATTTGTACCAGTGAATTCCTGGGCTGGTAGGTAATGTGGATGTCCTGGTTGAACCCAGCAGTTAGAAAAACATTCCACTGTCTTATCAGCCTTAGTTGGAAGGCTCTGTGACTAGTTAAAAGAAAGCTTACTGAAAGGGGGGGGGGGAGAATCAGTGAAAGAAAAATTGGCTTAATTCTGGCTCAAACCAGGACAGTGGAAAACACAGCAAGCACACTAAGGTCTTGAACAGATACAGTGTAAATGCCTGGCCTTTCTCCAGATCTTCAAAGAATTGAACAAAGTTTTTGCCAGCAAAGTTATGAACAATAATACATTATCTGTGGTTGGCTACTGATATTTTTAAGAGCCTGGTTGAGTTGAAGTAGAGTAATAGAAGGAATTTTGAGGAGAGATCACCAGTATTGCCAGGTACTTCATAAATCTGTTTAAGCCAGGAAAGAGGGATTCTTCTGTCAAGGCTAAGTTGAATGAGTCACTGAAGTGGGAGGTATGGTATCATCCAAGGAAAGAGAGAATCTGTTCTTTGCACCTTAGTCAGCTGTTTAATAGATTAAATAATACTTTCACATACATTGGTGTCTTGCAAAGCAAGGCAAACAACCTCAGCTCTTAATGTTTCACTACTGCAGTTACTGTTGTATTGATACCATTTGACTCCACAATAATCCACACATGGCAGATGGAATGATGATTGCCATATATCCAGCAACCATTTCAAACTTATGCTTGACCATATTTCTTTCAAAGTTCTTCAGCTTGCATATTCAGACATCAGTGCTATATCCTTCACTCTCTTGGTGACCTTCAGTTTTTGAGAAGAAACTGCCAGTTTTTTCTTCAGCATCAACAATGCAAGTCCCTTAAAACCAGTCATGCTGTTGAATGAAAGACCGTGTTGTTGAAGGCATGGCTTCTTTCACCATTTCTCCCAGGACTTGGCAATTGGTAATCTTAGTCCTGAAGTGCTGACTTTTGCATTCTGATGTGAAAAAACACAATTACAGATATAGTAGTTCTGGGTTCCAAGAACATGGGGCTGTGTGGGTTTTTTTGTTTCCATCTCAAAAGTAAGAATAACCCTTAAATGCATAGCAATTTCTTGGCTTCACCTTAAAATCCAATAAGCTTTAAAGTTCTAGCACAAAAATTTTATGCAACTGGAAACCTGTACAAGAGGGAAAATAATGCAATTTATAATGTATTTATATTAGTCTTCCCAGTGTTTGCTTAGGATTTCTCCAAGGCTTGTCTTGGACCTCTGAAGTGAAGAGCATGATGTGGTGGTGCTGTTCTGCTACTGCCTTTCATGGCAGACTTCTTTTAAGAATTGGCTACCCTCCCTCATCAGCTCCTTGCTCTGTGCTTCTTTGTGGCTGCATCATCTCCCCTTTAATTTGAGTGAACCTTACATTTGTCTCTATATTTCAAGTTTTCTCTTAATTTGTCCCATTGTTTCTCAGAGAACTGCAGTGTCTCCAAGGGAGGTCAGGATTAGCAAGGGTTATAAGTCTTGAGATTGTTAAACATTCTGTAAAAGTGAAAAATGTGTTGTCAAATAGAGCTTCAGTACTGCTATGTGCCTAGCAGCAGCAGCTCAGTTCTGCATTTGCTCTGGCAACCAGTTATTCCTGGGAAAGGTGAGTGGTTGCCACTACTGCAGTTTGACTCTATACGTTGGCCACTATGTTTATGGAAAGACAAATGAGCTAAAGCAGAATAATGTTTCTGCAGTTGGGAACAGCAGAACATGTCTGCTTTCCTCCTCCTGCTATCCTGATTTAGGCTGAGATACCCTTCTGTTTCCTAGGTTGTTGGCATTTTTATTGCTAGAAGTGCATCTTGGTGAGGACACCTGCAGCTTAGCTGTTCTGGAAGTTTCATTTCTGTTTCTAGAAATACTCATCAGAGAACAGCAATGCTCATCTGGTCACTGTCTTTTCAAATTATTGAACAATTGCTACCTTATCTTTAGCTCTTCAGAGACACAACATGTTGTGTTTGGACAGATGACAGAATTAGTGGCAAAGAGATTTACATTTCTGTCCCTCCCTTGTTGGTTTGGGGCTGCTCCATAAAATTGCTTTTGCAGAGGAAGATCTTTGCATCTTTGTAGGCAGATTTACTAGTGTAGGGAAGATATGGGTCTGTTGGTGTAAGCCTTCTTATCTCAGTGTATTATGTGCTTACATCCTGGCATGACCTCTCTGCACTGTAAGTCTTCAGGATGCAGACTCCAGATGTTTTATTTATTTATTTTCTCAGACTTCTGAATTAGTTACCTAAGTTTTTCAAAAGGAAAAGACTTGAAAAATCAGGTAGCTTTACTTTTAGGTAAGAGCAAGTCTTTCCAATCTGTCTGCTTGTCATGACTGTTAGTATTGTTTATTTCTTAGTCTAAGGGCTAAAATCCACATGGAATAGCTGAAGTGTGCTCCCTAATTAAGTGCTTTGTTCTTAGCTGTGGTAGTGATGAACTCATTACAGCTAATGACATCACATGTGAAAGCATTTAGTACCCAGAAAAATCTTTGGATCACAGGGAAGTTTCACTTGTTCAGTCAATCTGAATTTTTAGAGCATTAACTGAATTGGGTAGTATATCTTATATTTCATCCTAAATTTATATTGAGAACTGGATTATCACTAGAGACAGTAAGAAGTATTGGCTGTTAAAGAGTAATATTATCACAGAATCACAGAATGTTAGGGGTTGGAAGGGAAAATAGATTGTATGAGGAGGCCCAGATTTAACTAGGAAAAGATAAGCATCCTTTCTTATTCACAGTACAGTACAGTCTTTTTTCAAAGTTCTAGAGCTTCTGCTTGTTCTTTAACTATCCTGACCATCTATTTGCCATTGTAATCTGTATATAATTATATAGTATACAACTGATTGTGATTCCAAGATGGTAGTTGGTAGGCAGATAAATTCTAAAAAAAACCCTCTGCTTTCATGAAGCTTCCTGATCCACAGACAGAAAACAGAAATAGAAAAATGCTTTCTAAATTCCATATGTTACAAAGCTCAAGTTTTTTCACCTGTTGACAGCTCTGAGACCCAGCTCTTTTAGAGAGTAAATTAGTTCTGCAGAGCTCTTGCAAGGGTGATGTGTTCAGAAGCTGTGCTGTTGAGTTAGTGCTCTCGCAACTTCCATTAATGCTGTTCTTAAAGGAGGTCTGGTTTTGCAGCCATGGACATTGAGACCAAAATTCCTGTGCAACAATGATTCAGAAAATTTGTCAAATACTCTTTCTGTCTCAGACCTTAGAATTTTCTAGTCCCACTCCATTTCCAGTCTAATTGCAGCAAATAAGCATTAGAATTTGATCTTTATCCTGATGTTTTTACAGGAACATGGGCTTCTAGTTTATTAACCTGGCATAACAGATCACAAGATGGTAACATGCCCCAGGGCTAGTATCACACTGAGGCCATTGAGATACTAAGTCATTGCAAGCTCAAGTCTTGCACAGATGAACAGAAATAATAAGTCCTGAAAAATGTGTGCACTTTGGATGTAGCACAAAGAATGTATGAGGGAAATAGCTGTTCTGTTTTAGAAGGTGTATAAATTCTGGTGTATGGACTGTGTAACAACTTCAAGCAGGAAAAACAACACTGGTGTTTTTTCTTAATATCTTAAGTTAATGAAATTGTGTTTTGGCAGATCTAGAAATCCTATTTCCTGTTCAGCTTCTCTGGTTCTAAGGAGGGATGTGAGGGAGTCAGTTAAAATGAAGGAGCAGCTATTCCAATAGACTGTAGTTACGTGATACCAAAGCATTTGTGGAACCACAGTCCTGTTAAAACAAAGCATGTAAAAAGTTCTGTCGTTATCCTGGCAAACAACACTGAAGCAGTCTTTCTGGAATGGTAGCTGAATGTTGATGTTCCTTGTTCTGAGGTCCAAATGCCCAGATCTGGTTGGTTATCTGTAGTTGACTCCTCCTCCTTCAAACTACATTTGCAAATTATGCACCTTCAGCCTACCTAGTTCTGCCCAAGATTTCTGGGTAGAAACACAACTGATACAAAGTCAGAGTAAGCCAGCGGTGCTGTCCCAGTGCTCAAACTGCCCTGCAGGACTGATGTGTGGCCACAGGGATCAACATCCTAACCTTGCAATCCAGTTCTGTATTTACTAATCTCTAGAGATCCTTTCCAACCTCATCCATTCTGTGATCTGTTAACCAAGTCCTACTTTCAGAGCTGGTTTTCATACTCCATGGAGAAACACATCAGATCTGCCCTCCGGGTTAACAAATTCCAGTAAGGCATTTAAAAGAATGATGCAGGCCTTTTAAAAAAAAGATGCAGTTGCTGTCATTCAGCCATAGAATCTAATTTTCTCTCTGACCTTAAGGTTAGGTTATTACCAATTCAGTTAAGTTCTCCTTAGTAAGGCTGTATTTGCTAGGTGCAATCCAGCATTTTGTAGCGAGAGTTGCCTTGAATTCAGTGAGATGGCATCTACAAATGCAACCTTGAGTGTATGTTCCTCTCCTGGAAGATTCTACATCAGTCTGTGCTACATGTGAAGCCCTAAAAAAAAAGTAAGCCTGGTAACATGTTGATAATGTTGCAGAGGTCACTGGAGCTGCTGATGCCTTTTGTTGTATCATGTACAGAATACATGTTTGAGCCTTGTGGTTGCTCTCAGCTTTTGGCTCAAAGATGAGCTTCTCTTTTTTTTTTTTTTTTTTCTGGAGAAACATAAAACTCATTTTAGAGGGAGCCAGAGCTCTTCTTGAGTTGGGATGCCCAGTTAGGTTTTTTGGAACATGACATGATCTTTACATTAAGGGAAGCAGAGAAACAAGTACATATCTGCAATATAATTGCAGCTTCGTGAGTAGCAGTCTAAAGAAAACTAATCCTGTATAGCCAGAGTAACCTTTGGGCACTCAATGTACATGTAATGTTTTAATAGCTTATTGACTTGTTGAGGTTCTACAAACATCTGTGATTTTTGATTTAGAGATTATTTGTTTTGAGCTTGAGAAGATAAGATTCTGAGATGGAAATTCCAGGCTCAGTCCTTGCATGCACACATCACCACTGATTTGTCCTGGGATGAGTAGCTGAAAGGAGAGCTATTTTGTCTGTGTACCCTAATGCTGTACACACGGAGTATTTAATGATATATGAGCACAGATTTATAGAAATCTTGCCTTAACCAGTTCATGAAGCAGTTGTAAACTAGATTGCTAATGCTTCAGCAGTTCTCTGCATTCTGCCTATAGAAGGTAACATCTCTGCCCAGATAATATCTAATAAAAAAGACTGTATGTAGCACATATGGAGATCCAACTAAACAAATCTTTTTGGGAAGGAAAAAGCCCGTAGACAAATGAACTTGTCATACCAGAAAGATAAAAAGAAGTCTGCTGTTAAGTCTTCTGTTATGATATGCATTGATTGGTTGGCCTCTGCTCAGGGGAATAGCTTGATAGAAAGTGAGCTTTGCAACCAATCTTGGAGATGTGTTAGGCCACCTTTTCTATATTGAGGAGGAGAATGTTTACCTATAATAGTGACAAACCGGTTTAGATGTGTGTTCCTAGTATAACAGCTATTCAGTAGTTTTATCAGCTTAGAAAATCCAAAGTAGCAAAGCTACATGACACTTCTACTGAGCAGCAAATTAGCTATTCTCTACAGAAGCCAGGCTGTCTTCCTTTCCATCTACTGTGCCCTTTTGGAAGAATGTAATTCATGGTGTTCTTTCTCTCTTTGCCATGATGGGGAGGGTCCTGGGAGGGTTGTGTGTATGACTGTTGCCCAACATTACAATGAAGGAAAATGGCTTTACATTAGTATTTTTTTCCTGAATAGCAATCCACATAAGGAAAAAAGGTGTGTTTTATCTGCAAGGTATGGACAGTTATAATAGTACTGTAGTATAATAGCTTTCTATGCAAACCTCCTTTTTGTCTTGTTGAATTGTTGCCCCTCTGTTTTACAATCTTGTGGCACTTTCTGGGATGCTGAGTCGTTTGGAGTTCTTTTTAAGGGTCTTAATAACTAGGTTGATAGCTTATTCACTTTGCTTAAAAAGACCAGTCCCTGCTACAGACTGGATAATCAACAGTTTGATTAATGTGGACTTGGGTTTCTTTTATGTAAGGGAGGTATATCAGTGCATAGATGCTGATGAAGTATGTAATATTGCTTGTGTCCTTTGAGCATAGAGGGACTGCAAGTTTGGTGCACAGTACAATGTTTTGAAGGCAGGACCTTATAATAGATTGCAGCAGCTGAAGGGGGAAAACTTACAAAATTTGCTGAAAGAATTGATGGCTGAGTTACATGAAATAGGTCTAGAATTGAGAAAATGTCCTAAAACATTACAGCCTAATTGAAAACACTGTAATCTTGTGAGGTGGGCTTAATATAAGACAGAGTATAGTGTTTGGGAAACCAAAATATAGGACATCAGATCAGTGGCTCAGAGCTGCATTATACCTTGATCTTTGTGTGAGCTCTGCCTGGCTTTAGGTGTCCTGGACTCACGTCCTCTTCAGAATTGTCTGTGAATTGAAAAGATCCTGCTAGTTTTAACTTGTATGCAAGTTTGTACAGGGAACGGTTGAGTGGAATGATGTTTAGCTAATCCAGCTGTTGCACACATGTCCAGGATGTATCTAGCTGCTGTTAGTGGTTTCCAGTCCCCTGAAATGTGTTTGCTAGGGAACAGGGCTGTCACTTGTATTCTTTGTAACTCTCTAGTTTGCTCCAGACCACTGAGAAAATGTCAGAAAAACCTTGTTTAGGCAGGGCTTTTTGTGAGTCTCTGTGTTAGTTCTTGAAACAAGGGCAAGTGAGAATGGCATCTTTCCCTAAAATGCTGGTAGTTTTCCCTGTTAATGGGGGGGATGTGGAAATTTCTTCTGGAAAACATCTCTATGGATTTTACTTTATTTTACTTTTTTTTTTATAAAGCCTGTAGGAGTTTCTTATGTTCTCTCTTGTAAGGTGTCATTATTTCTGTCTCTCTGGGACCTTAGAGTTCCTTCTTTATGCTCACATTCCACTATTCCTGCTGATGTGCTATGCAGGAAGTATTACATAGCTGTGCATTGCAGCTGGGACTTCCTGGAGGTCTGCAGTTTTAAGGCTTTCCCCATCATACCCTGCAACTGAGGCAGGACATAAATCTTGCTGGTCACATACTGTAGGAGCACATGACTGTTGGTGAAGGGGGAGGAATTCCTGTCTGTGCCCTGTGGAAGCCAGATTGTTTCAGGAGTCCCAGCACTGCTCAGTTCTGTACACATTTCACTGATCTTACTGACATCTTAGAATTTATCCTTGAGAATACTGCTATGTAGTGGGAGGAAAATGAGAGGCTGTTAGCAAACTGATAATTGAAAGTAATAAAAGCCTTAAGCAAATGCATAAAACTCTACCCAATCATGGTATTTATGGCCTCAAACTGTTACAGAGATATTTATAGGTTCAATGAAAATACAAAGCATATGGTATCTTTATGCGGAAATATTCTTTCAATTATATCCTGCATGGATCTCATAAACATCCTTCTTTCATCTAAAAATTCTTCAGTACATTAGGTAAGAAACATAATTCCGTTTTGTAGGGGAATGTGGTAAACAAACATCTTGTTCCAACAGATGTTGAAGTGTGTTATACAGATTTCAATCAGCAAAAGGAATATTCTATAAGTTTTGGCTCTGGCAGCTCCAAGTACTGCAGCTGTTAGGCCACACATTTTGTATTTTGTTTTTTGATTTGTTATATTGGAGATTGTGTAGGATCAGCACACTTTCCCCCCTGATCTTCATGTGCTAAAGCATAAGTATCTTAATTTGCTTTCTTTCCAATATGCTAACACTCTCCTGCCTTGCAAAGGTTGGAGGATCATACTTTAATGCTTCCTCCAATATATCTGTACAAGGAATTGAGAGGAATTTAGAGCACTTTTTCCAGCTTCTTAGTTTCTGAGAATTGTTTGTATGGGAACTGAATTTGCCTCTTCTTAATGCATTGTTGTTTCAAAACAATCCAGTATTACCTGGGCAAGTACCTTCCAGAATCTTCACTTGAGGTTTGACCTAAGCCTAGCAGAAAGGAAGAGACTCTAGGAATGTCTGTGAGAGTCAAGTCAAAAGGCAGTTTTATGCTTTATCTTGTCTTTGAGAAGAGCTTGGTCCCAACTAGTGCAGCTGTCATCTGTCTCTGCCTTTCCTGGATGGAGGGGATTAGCACTGACTCAGATCTGTCACTTGGTTGGGAGTGGGAAATATTGTGCAGCCTTTCTGCTGAGGTGGTTGTTTTCTGAGGTACATTTCGTCTTGTTCTAGTTTTCTGCATGGGTAGAGAATGAAGAAGACCTGGGATTTTTTTATTGCTTTTTTCTTATTAAACACCTTGAAACATCCTGGAAGATTCTGTCTTGTCTAAAGCACTGTTCCTGCAAGTGTTCCCTGGAGGTCACTTTGTACTCATCTTGATCTCATGGGAGCTTAACTGTAATGTATTGCACACACTGAATTTGAGCTGTTCAGAGGAAACCTTAATATTACAGCTCAAGGCTTGAATAGGCATTTTTTGCTGAGTCCCTTAAGCATGTTGCTGTCAGCTTTGTTCCAGATATTACTGTTTCTTACGAAAATACCCCTCCAGCCTTACTTGCCATGACTGCAGCTTGATTAAGTTAGCCCCTGTTTTGGTAGATCATTTTTCCTTTGCAAAAGTGAGTTTGGCAGACATACCTCATGTTAAATTGAAATAACTGATTTCTGTTACCTTGTCTTCAAACTGTATTGCAGTTGCTGATTGCAGTTACTTGGAAGTATTTGGCATACTCCTTTATCCCTTACAGAGTTTGTAGGAGGATATATGTCATCCCATGGGATGGCTAGTGAAAGAACCTTTGGTACTTGCCCCAGGCTTTAAAGCCCTTTTATAAAACTTGTCTTCCCAAATGTTCTTCTTTTTTCTCAGTTTTAGTGCTAGCAATCTCCCATCTGTCTGCTGATTTGTCTTGCAGTACTCATAAAACACAACCTGAGGAGGGGCTTTTCACCAGAGTGGGTAGTGATAGAACAAGGGGTAAAGGTTTGAAACTGAAAGAGGGGAGATTTAGGCTAGACATCAGGAAGAAGTTCTTCATCAAGAGGGTAGGAAGGCACTGGAATAGTTTGCCTTGGGAGGTTGTGAATGCCCCTCACTGGAGGTGTTCAAGACTGGGTTGCATGAGGCTTTGTGCAGTCTAGTGGGAGGTGTCCCTGCTCACAGCAGGGAGGTTAGAACCTGATGATCTTTAAGATCCCTTCCAACCTTCACCATTCTAAGATTCTATGATTCTGGGATCTACAAAGCTACAAGACTTCCCTTGAAATTCTTCAGGATCCCTATTGCCTTTAATGACTGTGTACAGTTGAAGTGATTATCAAAAGTTGTAATTATTTCTTCCTAAAGTCCTTCTCTTTTTCAGATTATTGTATAATTTGCTGAAGAGCTGTTGTGTATATAGGCCAAGTCTCTGTTTTTTGTTTGTGGGGTTTTAATTTTTTTTTTAAACTGCAGCTTAATGTGAACTGTGGTAAAAAATGCAGTCATTCTCATCTTAACATTTTCTGGATTCTTGTAAAGATAGTGGAAACCACTGGCATGTCTTACAGGTGTGTCTTTACTACTAAATCTACAGTGCAGATCATCTTGCTGCTCCATTCAAGATGGATGTTCAGGATCTCTCAGCATGGTAATTCTGTTTATTCGAAAGGCAAACCACAGAGAAACAATATAATTGGATAAGGAAATATGTTCTCTTAAAGTCAGGGAACAACAGAGGAGCTAATTTTTGTGATTTCCTCTGACACACATCACTGATCATTGGATATAAATTATTCAGATGTGAAAAAGTTCACAGCTGTAAATCTGAAAGGAGTTTGTAGCCGTAATCACAACAAACCAGTGTTACTGCTTTTCCAAAACAAATTATTCACATCATCATCCTGCAGTTTTTTTCTGTGTGACCTTTAAGCTCTGGCATATGCTTTTCTGTTGAGTGCTGTGGTAGGAAGGGAAGGCATGTTGATTGTGGCTGAGTGTTCTCTCTTGCTCAGGCTGTAGAACAGCACAGTGAGCAGGAGGTGTCAGCAGGGCTTAGGGCTCTTCATTAACCTGCACGTGGGTGATTTTCTACATCTTCCATTCTTCAAATGTGAACATTGCTTTAAAAGCATCTGAAGTGATTTGGAGGAAAGGTAGTGGTTGAACCTGGGGTGACAGTTAAAACACATACAGACTGATAAGGAAGAGTATAAAGGGCATTCATGGGATTATTGACTGAAGTATGGAGTGGTGACAAGCATGTGGCTGGTTGGGTTTTGGTACTGTTTGCAGCCTTGCCTGTAGAACAAGTTTAGTTGGGAGAATGTATCTGTACAATGCTGTAAAGCACTCCCAGGCCTTGTGTCTCATCTGCCCATTCTGTGCTGTGTGGACTGTGCTGACTGTGGAGTCTGGAAGAATAGGGAAATACTGGTGGAAGAGCTCTGTTTCTGAGCAGGTAGACTGAGGGTCCTGTAAAAATCTTGGGATATGCTTAGAACTTAATAATGCACAGGATAAGTGACATTTTCTTCTAGTTGACTCAATGGGAAGAATAAATGTATCCTCATAACAGGTGAGGGTTATCTTTCCTCATTCATGCTAACCAAGGCCCTACTGCTAAGTAGTATATCAACATGTTATTTGACTTAGGGTGAAAAAATCCCTAATAGAGACAGTTTTTTGGAGCTGGTGCTGATGGATGCAGATTTCACCTTTTGTGTGTGAATTAGTGCTGCAGAAAGCTGGGCAAGGACATTATTGCTCACATTTGGTTCCTGCTGCTGCTTCCAGCAGTGCAGCACTTCTGTAATGCTAGTCCAGCCAGCTGACTGCCAGGCTGTGCAGTAAGTGGTACCTGAAAAGACCTGATGGGATTCTTTTCCAAGCAGCCTTCCAGTACTTGAAGGGTGGGGAGGGACTTTTTACAAGAGCATGTAGTGATTTTAGTGGTGTAGGGGTTTTAAACTGAAACAGGGTAGATTTAGGTTAGTGGGAAGAAATTCTTCACTGGGAGGGTGGTGAGACACTGGAACAGGTTGCTCAGGGAAGCTGTGGAAGCTCCATCCCTGGAAGTGTTTAAGGGCAGGTTGGATGGGGCTTGGAGCAACCTGGTCTAGTTGGAGGTGTCCCTGCCCATGGCAGAGGGATTGGATCTAGATCATCTTTAAGGTCCCTTCCAGCTTAAACCATTCTGTGATTCTGTAATGATCTTGGGAGATGTTTTTCCATGTATGTGAAACTCCATCAGGAAGCCTGAAGACTTCTGAGCTTTTTGTTGCCCTATTTGTGGCTCACTTATGAATAGCTAAATACAAGGACCATGTCAATAGGCTGAGTATTCACCTTATTTTAGAGTAGCAAATTACAAAGCCAGATAGATTCTGATGTTCCTTTGAGATGGCCAAATTTTTATACATGGATAAACTGGGGAACAATACATGGCATCAAAAAATGATTGCCATTCTGTGAGAGAATTTCTTGCATTAAGTTCATTGAGAAGCAGGAGACCTGTGTTAGATCCTGCCATAAACTGTTGTCTTAGGTCAACTGCCTTGTCTTCTAGAGGTGTTGCAGAACTGTGACCACTTCCAGGAAAGAGGAAGAATGTCTTTAGGATGCCAACACTTTAAAATTCACTGTGATTTCAACATCTACAGACTGGTTACTAGATAGGGGACAGAATTCTGCTGCTCTACAAGAAGGCATCCACTGCTGCACTTACCTGTAGAAGAGTTTATGCTAACATCACCTGGGATCTCAAGCAATGTGCAGTTCTTGCTTTAAGAGCAAATCCTTGAAGATTCTCTTGGCTTTTGACAGTTTCCACTAAGTCTACAACATGAACACATGAAATTTGGCCTCGTAATCCCATGGTGTACTCTGGTCAGTTTATGTGAATAACGCAGCTGTCTCGTGGCTGTGCAGCATCTGTTCTGGGCTGCTGAACTGAGCAAGTAACAAGTTTCTGAGAGCAAATCCTTCCTTGCTCTAATTCCAAAACATTTAGTGGTATTGCACCAAGTATTGATTTGGCCCATTTTAATCTAAGAGCAGAACTCCTGTCAAAATTGAGGGTAAGCATGATTTATCGAAGTAAAAGGGGAGTTGCATTAGGAATTTTGGAATTTAATGTAGTGCATTAATGGCATTTCCATCAGCAAAAAAATGAGAAGGTTGATTTATAACATAAGTCAAATAATTTCTGAATTTCCATATTAATAGGAAAGTGGTACTTCCATTTGTGCTATTATCCCCATATGTGCCATCTTCTTATAAATATGGAAATTTGGTAATTATCTGTAGAACTACTTTATTTTCAGATCATACCATGGAACTTAATGAATGCAATTTTTTGAAGTGTTTATTGAGTCTCGTTTACTGTATTGAAAGGTAAGCTCTGTTTAGCCATGTTTGATAGTGTCTGGAACTGGATGGCTACTAACTAGTTCATTTTCTTGTAACCAGAGGCACAGAACTGACCCATAGTTTGCTCAGATGCTATTGATTTGTTACCTTCTCTGCTTTCCAACTTTAAGGACAATGTGCTGAATAGGAACTTGCAAAATATGTATTGTTCATGAAAAAGGAATTCATGTGAACAGTACTGACAGTGAATAAAACTAGCACTAAAGCTATACCTGAACACCATTATGGGGAGATGATAGGGTAAATATTAACACCTGTGTGAATGAGTCCTTCATATAAGCTAATGGTCTTCTAGGAGTGTAGTAGTGCTAGCCATATGGAAGGGCTAAAGCTGGGAATATCAGGCAGAACACATTAGTACTTGATGGATAATACAGCATTTTGAAAAAGCAGCAGCAGATGGGCTTGAAGTGGTTCAGTTTGGAAGTTGTACTGCCAGGGGTTCAGTTGCATTTGATCTATTTGATTACACTGCTTTTAAGCTGTGAGCAATCTTAATATTGGAGTAATCCTGTTGTTTTGGGAGTACTGGCCAGCAGGTACTCAGCTGTTTTACATGGCCATGTGTTTCCTTTGAGCCATTTTTTTTTAGTACCTATGCAATAAAAAGCAGGATGAAAGCTGTGGATGTGGGACACTTCTAATGAAAAGACAACTTTTTCCCATTGTTACAAAAGACATCACAGCAGGTATCTGTTGATGGGCCTTTCTGCAATGAGTTCATCTGAACCAGGTCAACCAGTGAAAATTTGTCATAGGAAAGTGCTTATTTCTGTAAAGGTGCCTGTGCCTTAGGAGTCATGGTTCTGTGTCTTAAAATGTGTATCTAGGAGCTTTCATTTTGAAAAGTTACAGCTTCCTCCCGGGTACCTCATTCTGGTATCTTTTCTAAGTGCAATATTCAGTTCAAGGGAAATAAATTTCAGAGAGAAGCACCATTTATCAGGAGAAGCCTTTTTTCTTGAGGGCAGAATACCTTACAAAATCTTTGTGTTGACTGGTGCTTTCAAGTGACCTTTGAGTTAGATAATGTTAACTAGAAGTTAAACACTTTATGCTGCCCTGTGTTTGCATTAAATATGAGAAATGTGTGTATAACAAATGTTTCACCTAACAGGTATTTATGCGGTTACTGCCTGCCTTTTTCTTCATCTTAATCATGAGAGATTTACGGAGAGGTCCTTTTGCACTTTTCTTGTTGCAAGTATTGCTAAAAGTTACACGCTGTTACAAATGCCTGTATTGTGTATGAGTTGATAAGGGAGCTGAGAGCTTAGTACACCTTGTTCAAAATTTGGGGCAAGTGTCTTAATACACAGGGGGTTGAATAACCTGTGCTTTTTTGAATCTATTGCATGAAGAAGAGTTTGTGGACAGATATGGTTAGCAGAGGCTGACAGGACAGTATGGATAAGCTGTGACTGGGACAACCTTTGTGGTGATAAACACAGTGGAAACATTGCCAAATGTGTAGACATAGTGTTAATAAGGAAAATAGCTTAGAACAGAAACTGGCTTCTCTTGGTACATGAATGTAATGATGGTCCAAAATCAGTTATCAAAGCAAAGTTAATGTTCACCTGGATGATAATGGTACCAATCTGAATGTTGTGAAGATCTCATTTCTGAAGACATATGCTTTGTTTCTTTGTCCCTGTGTAGTTGAAAAATCACACTGAGCTGTGAATACTGTTGTGGGGTGAAGCCACATTTTTAAGGACTGAAACTGCTTGTTTACAGCACTAGGCACTCAGATCATCACAATGATTTCATCAGCCTTATTTCAGAAAAGAAGCTTGTTTTCTCTGGGAAAGTGGTATTTCAGAACTGGTTTCAGCAAGCTTTCTGTAGCTTAACAGTTGGTCTGCAGCAGGTGAGACAGAATAAACAATCTAAGTTGAAATTGGAAGCAGGCACCTTGATGCTGATCTTCTTCTGTTACACATGGAATTATAAAAGTCAGATTATTTTTTTTTTAGTGCTTTGGCCTTCCTGTTAAAATATTCACTCAGTCTTGGGCACTGAAAAATCAAGAGCTTGGATGCAATGATGCTTACAAAATTATCTTGGATTTGAGTAGCTGCAGCTGATGCCCTGTTATGTTTTTAAGGAATCTGTCCTGGAAGCTCAGCCACTTTTATAACCATCAGTTAATATTTCCTGTGCACCTGAATAGCAATTTGTGGAAGTGATTCTTTCCATACTGTTCAATTGTCTCTTGGTCAGGCTTGGGACATCTTCTCTGAGGATCTGATTGTCTCAGGTGTGAGGCAGGTCTTTCATCTCACATAGATTGACAGAGAAAGTAAACGGGGAAAGTGGGAGGACTGTTGGAGGCATTCAGTTTTCTACCATGTTGTCCACTACCATGCACTATTGCTTTTCATTTTTGTCTAAATAGGAATAGCAATATTTAAAACTTGGAATTTATAGAGTTCGATTCAGCCTACAGATTTGGCCTCCAACTACCTCTTCAAATAGAAGTGCTTTGCATGTTTCTTCCATTTTTGCTCTCTGCTGTAGAAGAATCTGTCTGCAGGCTGACCTTGGCTGAACATCATTCTGGGATGCAAGTGGTGCTACTTTGGCCCAATAGTTTTTTCCTGCTCATCAGCATTCACAACTACATAATATGTTGGTTTTCCTATTGGACTCCATGTTAAGATGATTGCTTGAAGGCAGAAGGCCATGAATTCTAATTCTAAAGAGTTTTCTCACTTGGAGATGCTTCTCCTGTCTTAGGCTAAGGACAAAGAACATTCACTAATTACCTGTCAGCTTCAATTTTCTTACTGATTTTAGCAAAGTTCACATATTGCTACTCTGCTCAGTCATTCAGTAAACCATTGGACATTTTGGTCAGGGGAGTTCTTTTCCTTTGAAGGGAGTGATTAAATGTAGCTGTTTGGAAGGATACAGGAAAGACTAAAGGAGACAGTCTCTCACACAGAATAAATAAATCACTATTCAAAGGGACTACTTGGTTAGTGGTTGGACTCGATGATTTTAAAGGTCTTTTCCAACCAAAATTATTCAGTGATTCTATATGCCAGACTTTTGACAAAGCTGCCCCTCTTCTGAAGATAACTTTTAAGCTGGTTACAGGGCAGTGGCGCAGGTTCACATAGTCTCTGTAGCTCTGGCTTCCCTATAGCCCTGCTGCCTTTCAGCATGTGGGGCTGAAACTCCAAGAATAAGTCTGCATGGCTGGACTTAGAAACAGGCCTTGTTGGTGACTCGGTGCCCAAGCTGGTGTTGCTGTGCTGTTCCTGGTGGTAGTAATCTTGTGCAAAATTGGCTTGTGTCTCTTCAGTGTGTTGTACAAAGTCACAAGATGTGACAGGCATATTGGGAACTGCTTGAGAAAATGAAAGGTGGAGGGCAACAGTTTAAGTATGCTATTTCAACACCTTTGTGGGTGGAAATCAGCCTTCTCTGCAGAAATCATTAGAATGAAGCCTTTTTTAGCTGCCAGCTGAGGATCTGGTCTGGAACACCTGTCATTGATTTTCATCTTCAATTCAAACTAAAGAAAATATGATTCCTAGAAACAAAGGCTCTTCCTCTTTATTGCCAGTGATTCCATATGCTTTTTTATTCCTTGCCAAAGATTGCATACAATTCAAATGAACACAGCATTCTTTCGCTTTGTCATTCTGGCCTTGCTATTGATACAAAGCTTTCTGCTTTTTGTCCTCCCAGCTGTGGATTTATGTTGTCTCCTGCTAATGAGACTTAAAAGGAATAAGAACTGACCTCAAATTAAGACTGGGCTATTCCTGCAGAGCCATCCAGACCATTTATAACATTGATCAGTTAAGCCCCATGAATTCTTTGAGTCAATCAATGATGTGAACTGACAAGTTAAATTATTACAGTGAAAACCCTGCTGTGCTAACTTAATTTATGTTGCAGGGCCTCAAACCAGATTTTTATCAGTGTAGTTTTTGGTTTTTTTTCTTAAAGACTGCAGTGAAAATGTTCTTTTTGAAAAACAGTCTTTCCTGTGAGGATAAATTGCATCAAGTCACTTGTCCAGTGGAACAAGAAATAATGCTGCTTTTATTTTAAATTCAGTAATATAGGCATCTGGAACTATAAAAACTTCTTACGCATTGTGTGGCCCTGGGAAGATGAAGACAATTTGTATTTGTGTTACCTTACCTGACTTGAGGTATTTAGCTTAGGGGCATGCTTCTATTATGTGAATGATAAATTGGAGAGGAAAGCCACATATGGAAGATACATAAAGTAAAACTTGTGGATTCTGATGGCTACAGCCCTGGGAAAGAAGAAGGAAAATGTCTTCTGCAGTGCTGCAGTCAGGTCTCCAGTCCTCATAAAGAGCACCAGGGCTTGAAGCCATGGAAATTATGCTGGAATGCTGTGCCTAGCCTCTTGGGCCTTAAGTATGTGACACAGTTGTGTATGCACAAAGCAACCTAAAAGGATGTTTGGTGTCATGGCAATGAAGCTGCTGACAGCCTGAAAGAGTGGGAAAGAAAATGAGGACTTTTGTCTCTGTACTGTATACTCATGTAAGCCCTCAAGTGAGAAAGCTTAAGAAAAAAAAGCTGCTGCCTTACAAAAAAGGAGGAAAAACTAGTTTTGGCAGGCTTCCTTTACATATAATTTGCCCTAGTGCATTACTGCATAATGTCTTCCTGCTGTTGTGTTCCATTTTTTGAACAAAGAAGTGACTTATCAGTGGTGCCTGTGAAGGTATTTATAGGGAATAAGTGTTAAAAAAGTTGATAGAAAACACTCTAAACTGATAGTGGATTCTGGGCATTGGACTTGCTCCAGGTGGATAAGGAACAAAGGTTCCATCCATGAAACATGCTTTCCTTGCCATCTCCACATGTGAACTGAGCAGTAATGATCTGCAGCTTTGGACTGGGTATTGTATTTGGGGTTGCTGAACTGTGGCACACTGACAGAAGTGATTCCAGCTATTCTGAAGACTAAACAGTCAGTTAAATGATTAATGGTTGTGTTGGGTTGATGTGGTGCAGTTTTGGTAATGGGGGAGAGGCCTCAGGGGTGGCTCCTGTGAGAACCTGCTGAAAAGCTCCCCCAGCTCCAAAAATCTAGCCCTGCCTCTGGCCAAGGCCAAGCCCAGCACTTTAATTAAAGTGCCCAGCATTTGTTAAAAAAGGGGAAGCAAATTGATATAAGACCTCAGGGCAGAGAAGACGGGGAGTTGAGAGCAGCACTGGAGCAGGATACCAAGGTTGGTGAGGAAGGAGGGGGTGGAGGTGCCCAAGCAGAGGTTCCCCTGCAGCCCATGGAGGAGCACAGTGGAGCAGATGTGGAGCTGCAGCCATGGAGGACCCTACCCCAGGGAGGGGGACCGTGCCCGAAGCGGCCTGTGCTGGAGCAGCCTGTTCCTGAGGGACTGGAGCTCGTGGGAGGGACTCGTGTTGGAGAGATTTGTGAAGGACTCTCTCCTGAGGGAGGGACGCTGTGGGGAAGGAGAGGCTGAGAGGGATCTTCCCTGAGGAGGAAAGAGTGGCAGAAAGCAGTGAGTGATGAACTAGCTCTAAACCCTGTTCCCTGTCCCCAAACTCTGTTCCCTGTCCCACTGTGCTGCTGTGAGGGAGGAGGTAGAGAAGTCAGGAACAAAGTAATTTGGGCCCGGGAAGAAGGGAGGGGTGGGCTGAGGTATTTGAGCTCTCTTTTGTTTTCGCTTTGTCCTGTCTGCATCTGATTAGTGATAAATTACATTGAGTCTGTTTTCCCCGTGAACTAAATTGGTGAGTGAATCCTCCTTGTCCTTGTTTTGACCCACGAGCTTCTAGTTGGGTTTTCTCCTCCCCATCCCACAGTGTGGGGAGGGGTGGGTGAGCAGCCTGGTTCTTCGTCAGCTGGGCCTAAACCACAATACATACTCCAAAGGGTATTGGGGTTTTTTTGTTGAGGAAAACACATGGATAACCAGTATATTTGGAAGACCAAATATTATTACCTCATTCCATTATTCTGTCTTTCTTTAAAATAAGTAGGCAGGGATTTGACTCCAGTTGTTTCTTCCTGTAGGTCATAGACTGGGCCTAAACCGTGACAACGGAGCAGCAGAATGAAGTGCTAGATCTCAGCCATTAGTAGTTGGGACTGACTTGCTTCACTCCTCATTCTGTTTTGATTTCACTGACTATGAGATTTTTTTCTCAAATGAAAGAGATGTGTAATTTCAGTATTAATTGCTTAAATTTTGTTTTTCTAGGGAGTTGTCAGTATTGGGCAGACTTTGCACTTATATATCGTATTTCTGACAGTGTGCTTTGATAGCTGTCCAGACTATCAAAGGAGCTTTTTTTGAGTTGTTTGCAGTTTATTATTGATGGTGTTTTTTTAGCACTTTGACTTTCAGGATACAAGCAAAGAAATGGTACCAGTTGCTGTCTGCCCACAGTCAACTTGCAGCTGCTGAATTGTTCATAACAATGCATATACTGAATGTATTTTTAGGTTTTCTGTCAAACAGCCAGTAAGATTTTTATCCCTGCACTCTTGAAGATAGTAGTGAAGGTTTTTGTCCTCATGGCAGTGCTTCCATTGTGCCTTGGCTGTTTAAGCCAAGGTATAAAACAGGACGTTAGCAAAGCAGTGGAAAAAACAAAACCAGTCATGGCCTTGACCTGATCTGTTGCAGTGAGGTGCTGTAATATTTTAGGCTATTCAGACACTTCATGTACTGAAAAGGTCCCTGCAGTCCTGTGGACTCTATGGAACAAGATAAAGGCAAATTAGTGATGTTGGAAAGGATGTGTGCCAGGGTCTCCTGGACTCCTGAGTATGGACTGTTTGGGAGGAAGGAAGAGTGTTGGTGTACCAAGAGCAGTGTGCCTATACATTTATATATATTTTTTTTCTTTGAATAAATAAGACTTCCTGCAGAGACATCTTAATGTGTATAGGGGCAAGTTTCAGTGCAGCTCTATGAAATAGTGACCAGCACATATCAACAAACCTATCACAATTTATAGTGAGTCATTGGCACTAAGTATAGAGCATTTATTTTACTGGTTCATGCTCAGCTAAATTTGGTTTTGCTTTCTGTGAGCACATTTGATTGATTAAAAGTTGTGTCCCTACCTAAAAAACAAATGTTTAGTGGGACAGTGCTATAAACTTCCTGTGAGCTGACAGCACCTATTTATGCTTGGGCTTGCAGAGAGCACACATGATGATGGAAGGTAGAACATAATTTTAGTTCAGTCTCACTTGTCATCACTGCTTTGGAAAAAGCTGGTCAAGTAAGGAGAGCGGGCTGTATAAAACTGGATGTGGGTCTTTGCTGCTTCTCACTTGATGGCATAACTCCCAGGCAAATGGATAAATGTTGTTCCCACCAACAGCCTCCTCTTTCTTAACTCCAGTATTTATCATTAAAGTATCTCATCAATTCCTGCTGCCCTTATATTTCTTAGCTGAGAGTGCTTGATAGCACAATCTCTAGGCATTAAATCCCAGGTATTTTCTATTCCTTTTTCCTGAGGCTTCTGCCATCTTAGAGAAATGTTAATTTGGTTATACCTTCTGCCAGCTCCTATCTATCCATCCTTAGTGGGCCATTATGAGATTGTTTTCCATTATATGCTTTCTAGAGACATTTTACATGCATACTGTTTTTCCCAAAGGAAGTTTGCTGCCTGCTAAATTTTGTGGTGGAATGAAACTCTGCAGCTGAACTGGTATGTCAAGCTGGAAAAGTGGTGTGTTTCAAGGAAAGGCTTTTAGGCATACTCCTAACTGATGATTCAGTTATGACTAGGTGCTGCTATCTTTCTGTTCACAATTTACAATACAATATCTTTTGGTCTTGCAATCCTTAAACATACAGGAAAGAGAACTAATTTGCATGGGTAATCTTACAAAAGCCACCTTTGTAATTAAGTGCAAACTGTGATTCAATCCACTGCCGGTATATTATGCCACTTTGATAAACTTTCATTTCTGTATTGAAAGTCAAGTTTCCTTTATTAAACTTTCCATTAAAACAGAATGTGAAGAAGCTTCCAAAATCCACATTGCTTCTGCTATGTCACTTTTATTCTAATGTAATGTAAACAGACGTGTAAGATACCCCATTTTGTTAGCTTAAGGGTGTTAAACATGCCCTTGAATCCAAAGACAAAATAAAGCATAATTAAAAATCTCATAGCAAGACAAGCCTATGGCACAGCTTCTGTTCTTGGCAGTGTGAAGCAAGGTATTGAAGACAGAGGTTATTAGGAGGCTGAGAACATCTTTAGCAAACTGCCTATGGATATAAAAACACTCCTGGGCTGTCAGAGGGGCTTAGCTCACAATGTGATAGTCCAGTAGACAGCAAATCTCACTCTACAGCTGAGCAGGTTGCTGTAAGCCATAACCTTGAGACCAGACTGCAGCACTTCAGGTTGCCTAGGAAGCTTTATCCTAAGGCTTTCTGTACCTTGACAACCTAAGGAGGTAGAGATATTTCAGTGGGACTGTGCTTATCAGGTACAACAGAGAGACTTCAGTGGTGAGGTGGTCTTTGCCTGCGGTGCTGTGATGAGCAGTCCAGGTGCTTCTGTGAAAAACTTGAGAGAAAGCTGGAATGGCTTCATGCAGCAGCCTGTCAAATAGCCTCCTCCACCTCTCTCCACAGAGGACCACTGTCCCTCCATGCAGACCACTTACGAATCAGATAAATAAGATGTGATGCAGGACTATGCAGCTCTAATTCACTTGAGACTTGTTTAGAGGTCTAAGCAGTGTGTGGTCTGCATCATCCAGTGCCAAACAGGGAGGGACTCTCCAATCATGGGTGCACTATGATTACATTAGTGAGGTGCTACAGTGGGTTTAGTGCCTTGTCCTTAGGTGTGCTTTCCATGTCTTAGTTTTACTTGTGGTGTCAAACTGCCAGTGCTTGCAAAGAGCACGATCAGCTCGGTGCTCATAAGGGTACTGCCTCAGTCCCAGAGTTGAGCCCTGCCAGCATCATGTGGGGTCTGCACTGGGACCCTCTGAAGCATGCCAAGCACAGGCACCACTCTTGATCTGAAGGCAGGTAAATAAGTTTTCAGCTGGTAACTTGTCAGTGACTTATTACCCATAATGTTGGAATAAATCGTGACCTCTTTGGACTCAGCTTCCCTTCCTCTGTTTTGCTGCTATAATTTTCCTCCACTGCACAGCTTTTAACCCAGTGTTTGGTGTGTTGTCATAGCCATGGTGTTGATAAACTGTTGTCAAGTTCCCTGAAATGTTTTTGGTGGGCTGCAAGTATTCCAGTGTAGCACTTTGCGTGTCTTATTTATTCTTAATATCTTATTTACCCTTAATTTTTATCCCATTTTAACACTTTTTCTGTCTTTTGGACAAACTCATCCTTTGAATAATGGAGTTATAATCTTTGGATTGCAGTAATCACTTAGAGGTCTGGGTTTGCCTTGTGCTTTTATGTTCTCTCTTTGTACTAATTTACGAAATTATTTTCTTTAGCTTTTAAGCATGCACCTTTTAAAGTACTGAACAAATGTATTAGGAACAGTCCTCAGTCCATGTTGAATGATATGATAGCCTCATTTTTCCAGAGAAAATGACCAGTTTGTCTCATTTCTGTCAAAGTGTTCAAAATAGTTGGCATATCTTTTTGTGAAAGAAAATGTTTTCTAATATTTGTTATTTTTGCAATCTTTAGGTGGCTGCTTATTTTCTCTGGAATTGAAATTGTCATATTAAGTTTTGTGCTTAAACATTAGCAAAACGACTAAGGAGAAATTTCAACTAAATGGATTGACTAGATATTCTCAATCTCACTTTTTTTTCCAGCTTTTGTTAATTCTTTTACTGACTCATAAGCTATTAAGATTTTTGTGTCTCCATAGAACTGTGTGGGTAAAAACAAAATGGTATTAAAAGATCTCTAAAGCTGGAGATCTTTAGATTCTCCAGCTTCTTAGTAAAGAAGTTTCTTAGCTTCTGCTAAATAAAGCTAATGCAATTGAAGGGTGATTATTTGATCTTAGAGGAGAATTTCTGCTGTGCCTTATTTCCTTGTGACTGGAAGGAAGGATCAGCTTCCAGGGACTGGAAGCTGGACAAAGCTGAGGACAGGTAATAGATCAGAACCTGATGTGGGGATTGTGAGTGTTGATCCAAGGTCTGAGGTGTAACTGAAATTTTCTCATAACGTAAAATGGAAGCACAGATATTTCCAGGGATGACAGAGCAGCTTCTTTCCAAATGACCTCACTCTCTTCTGAGGACTAGACTAAAATAAGAGATCATAGTAAATCCTAGAAGTAAAAAAATATTCTGCCTAAAGCCTGTTTGGTGTTGCAACTCTAAAAACAGCAATTAAAATCACTGTAATATGTTGGGGGGAAGCTCCAGAATTGCTGCTCACACTCAAGCTTTAATTCATCCTTTCCTGCATTGAAGAGGTGGGACCTTTCCTAGATTGATTGTTTCCATTCTAAATGTTATGGAATTATTAAGTAACGCTTCAGAGTGCACTGAATTTATAGCCATTATTTTGTAATGAATTCTAGTAGAACTGACAACTTTAATCAATTCTACCTTTCAGAAGTATAAATAGGAAGGAGAAATAAATAGATAATGCTTTGGCCACAAGGCAGTGTGGCATTTGGAAAAGAAACTTGAAATGTCCAACTAAGTTGCATTAATGAAATACTAGGTCTCAAGTTGGTAACCCTGTCAGGGATGTCATGGAACCCATTGTTGGCATGTGGAGCTTATCTTGGAGATTTCCTTTTGATCTTTGGAGCTGGTAGGGTATGAAAGATTAAAATGCCCTGGATCTATCAGACTTGCAAGCTCTAGTCCAGGCTACTTATTAATGTCTTATGTGGACAGCAATACTTTATTAATTGTATTGCTGGCCAGTGATCAATGTGACAAGCTTAGCAAAGAGCACAGTTATTCATCAGAGTTGTCAAGAAGTAATTGCCCTCATACACTTTAGAATAAGCTAGTGTGATAAGCAGAAGAGATGTGCTTTTATCATATTTAAGTGCAGGCCTGTTGGTGTCAGTGAAATTAAAATCTGTTAAGGTACTAGTAAATAAATTGGAAAGGAATTAATTTTCTCCAACACATCAAACCACTACAAAGTAAGACAAAGGATCATACTTTCTATGCCATTTATATTTTAAAGTGTGTTAGATTTTTTCAGCAAATTATTTTCTGTATACTGGCTTTTGTTACCAGTTACACTTTAGTAAGGGCAAGCACTTGGTTTACAGCTCTTTTCTTACAAAAAGAAGTGGAATAGTTGAGATGTAATTTTGCTGAAAACTGTTCCTTAAACTCTAAAATGTACAATGGCACAGCTGTTGTTACGTGCAGAATATTTTTAGATCTAGTGTGACATTCTTTCACCTTTTGTGGGAAAGTACATCAGTAATAAAATATCAATGCTTTTCTTTCTGCAGAGGTGAAGGCTTGAACTTTTCACCAAAGACTGTTATTTTAACGATTGTCAAAAGCACTGGGGAAGTGACAAAGGTAAGGATGAATTTCTAATCTCTGTCCTAGTCCCTCCTATGCCTCACAGTATTAAACTTCCTCACATGTCGTGTTTCCCCATCATCCTAGATAGCCTCATACTTCAGCTGTGGTGCTAACAGATGAGGTAAAGTCTGCTGGATGCAGTGCTACTTTACACGTGTGTGCAAGTGATTATCACTGACACCAGTGAGGATGGCAGATGCCTTGGGTTTAAGGGATTAAGGGAATTTAACAGTCCTATAATAGAACTTGCTCCAACCAAACCCAATAGTAGTGTGTGCTAATGTAACACCTTGTTGAAGTCCCCTTTCAGCTCATTACTGGCCTGGCACCCAGATGTGGGTAACAAACCTAATAATGAGAGTTGTGGCTTCCCTGCTTTGGGTTGTCTCACCTCAGTTTTTAGTTTGTCTTGTGAGTGCCTTGCTCTATAGAGTAGATTTTCCTGGAGCTTTTTATTTGTATTTAAATGCAATGCATGCACAGACTGGACTCACCCTATAGACTGCACACTATCTGCTTTTTGCTTTGCTTTTACTCTGTTTATATTGTTTCTGTGGGTTTCTGAGAATCCATTGAACAGAAGGCCTGTAGAGAACATATCCCAAAAGATAATATTTCAGAACATAGCTGAGGCTAAACCAGACTGTAACATCATTTGTTTATCATGCATCTAAACAATGATGTGCCAGGCTGATTCTCTGTTGGAAAACAGAGCACTTCAGTAAGAAAGGGTGACCAAAGGGACAAGACATATCTAGATTATTAAAAGGAAGCTGGCAACGTATGCAGTTTAGATTTACTCATGCTAGTACTATTATCACATATTACTATTATCACATAGCCTATGTGATAATAAGACCTTTTTATAATAAATTTCCTTGGCGTTCTACAGCATTTTAAAAAATTATCTCATCTGGAAGTTCTGCTTCTGCCTTGCCAGTGAAAATTATCTTGTCTAAGTATTAAGGAAAGTGCTGATAGTAGAGACTGCTTTATCACTCCCCTAATCCATGCTGCTAAAATAAGAGAAATAAAATATTCTTAAAGTAGCTATGAGAGATCCTTTGTCCAATTTTAAACCCTCACGAATAGACAAGGGCGAAAAATGTGATATGACTTCAAACATCATTAGAGTCATCAGTTTAGAAAGAAAATGAGTAGTGAATATAAAGTGGGAAGAAGAGGAGTTCAGTTGTGAAGCACACTGAAGCAGCAAGTGAAGGACGGTTTAAGCATTTCAAGCAGTGTCTGGTATGATGAGGCCCTGTCTCTGATGGAAACTCTCTCATGCTTCACAGTGTGTGCATCTTTATTGTACATGATACCAGGCAGCCAGCATTTTATTACTGACTCACAGAACTCAGACTTTGACAAAAATCTTTATATACATGGAGGGAAGAGGGATTGTGAAGAACAAATATTCTGAATGGAAGAGTCTTGCAAAGATTAAAGTTAATGGGTAAAATTAGCAAAGCCTGATCTCTGCTTCCTTGGTACCAGTGTGAACAGTACTCAAGTCACATAGTTATTGCAAAACTCTTACTGCATCATCCAGCAAGACTTCACAGAAGTCTCCCTTGCAAATTTTCTGCAAAACAATTTTCTACTATCTCATTCAAATGCATCTTTGTTTAGCCACTTTCTGATTTCTGGCCTTGAAATACTTTTCTCAATGCCTAAAAATTTTGTTGACACTGCTTTGGTTTATAGTTTGCTTTGATAATTATCAGAGTGTCTTCTTTAGATTCTCTTGTTCCTTGATTCCTCCTCCTCTTGGTGTGTTTGCTTGCAGTTTTAATACACTGGCCACTGTTAGTGTGACCTGTAGAACTCTAGAATCTGTGTCTGAGTAGATCCTGGCATTTTTGTCACAGTAAATTGGAGATTTTGAATCAGTGCAGTTAGTTTTAAAAATAAGTGTTCCAGTGTTCTGAAAGAGGACAGTTTTATCACTTATATTTTCTCTAGATTAGTAGAATGGTTTTATTTTGTTCTGTTGGGATAAATTTGAGCTTTTGACCCTTGAAAAATGGAGCAGTCATCAAGGGGAGACTAGTTTTAAGGAAATAAGCATGGTAGCTAGATACTGATGCTTAGGCAGTGAAAGCTTTCAAATTAACTGATGCCATCTGTTCTCATAATTCAGTGAGTGGAAGCTTTTCATGTCCTGCAGATGGAGTTAGACAGTAGACACTGTCATGTACTTTCTGCTTGTGCTGTGCATGTATGTCACCAGGGGCATGACTGGTTTATATGCTTGCATGTCACATGAGGACATCTTACAGAATTCCAAACATGACAGAATCCTGTGCTGAGTACTGAAGATGGACGAGTTGAAAGTAACCACATTTGTAAGAGTTAATCTTTGTCAATTACTCAGTGCCTGTAGTATGGAAGCCTCATTTTCAGTCAACCCACTGGTTGCAGGGGGTACAGAGCCAAATTCTTGTCTGATGTTATACAGAAGATGGTATTGAATTTATCATCCCTTCACTTTGCTCTTTTGATCCTGAGATTTATTTTTTTAACTGAAGGTTGTGGCTTTTAATGATAAATGTAGTTTCTGCAGTGCATAGAGCTAGAGACTCCAAGCAGAGCCCTGAATACATACCTGGGGACTACCATGTAATATTTTTGTTTGTCTCAGGATATTAGTGACTTTTTGTCCTGATGTGGGGAATGAAAACTGTCCAGGCACAGTTCTCTCCCTGGATGTCAGAAATTGATAATGTGCCCTTTGAATGCTGAACACCATCCAAGCATCAGATGAGATTCAGAAGTTAGCCCTAGGGCAATCCAAGATGCTGCACTTAAAAGTATTTAAACATCTCAGCTCAAGGCTGGGGGAGGGAATCTGTTGAAGAGCTGAAGCACTGAAAATGACAGCTGTGTTTTGTTTCTTTCTGTTCACAGGTTGCAGCAATTTCAGTTTTCAGCATCATGCCTCTTAGTTGCAGTGCTTGACTGCAACTTCAAACCCAAGTGGGAAATAGTAGCATTTGAGGGTATTTTCCATCAGTAGGTACAGACTGCTTGATAGGCAACCTGACTCTGAGGAAAGTTAAGTTGAGGGATGATGCAGCTGAGGACAGATTCTGACCTGTTTATCTAGTGTGACTTTGAGTTATTCTAAAATTGTTACAAAAATCTAACTCAATTCTGTTAACTACACGGGCTCCAGAGAATATGAATGAAATATTTCAAAAGCAGTATCTGCTCAGTCAGTTAGGTCTGACTGTAACAGCTTATCATTTAGAATTCAAATCTTTCCTAATAGAGTCTACCTCTAATGTCCTTCCCAGTCTGTAGACTTACAGTGTAGCCCTTCAGTGTGACACCAACACATGGCATGATTGTCCACACTAATTCAGGCTGATGTTTCCTTTTCTCTCCTGTTAAGTTCTTTATCTGTTGCTATGAAGCATTTTAGGCTTGGAAACAGGAAAAATGTGGATTAATTCTGCCTCTGTAGTATTATATGCACGTGTATATATATATCACAGAATCATAGAATGACAGGGATTATCTGGTCCAACCTTTCTTGGCAAAAGACATGGTCTAGATAAGATGACCCAGCAGCCTGACCAGCTCTTAAAGTGTGTCCAGCGTTGGGAAATCCTCCACTTCCTTTGGGAGTTTATTCCAATGTTTGTCCTCATGGTGAAAAACTTGCCTCTTGTGTCCAATTGGAATCTCCCCAGGAGGAACTTGTGCCCACTACCCTTTGTCTTTTCCGTGTGACTCCTTCTAAAAAGGTAATCTCCATCATCTTGGTAGCCACCCTTTAAGTACCAGAACATGGCAATAAGGTCTCCTTAAGCCTTCTTTTCTCAAGGCTGAACAAACCCAGTTCTCTCAGCCTTTACTCATATGGCAGAGCTTCCCAGTTCTTTGATCATCTTCATGTCCCCATGTCCCTTCTCTGGACCCTCTCCAGCGTGTCCATGTTTTTTGTATAGTGGGCACCAAATCTCAGCACAGTGTTCCAAGTATGTCCTGTCAAGTGCTGAGTAGAGTAGGATGATGACTTGATCTCTGCTGGTGATGTCCTTGTTGATGCAGCCCAGCACCCTGTTGGCTCTGTTTGCTACTGCAGCACACTGCTCATTCATATGGAGTTTATTGACCACCAGGACCCCCGGTCCTTTTCCACAGAACTGCTTTGCAGCTAGGTAGATCCCAGCCTATGCATGTGTACTATATGTGTGTGTGTATGTTTACCTTTCTATAAGAATTCCTCATCTACCAAGCTTTGTGTTTCCCTATTGGAATATTTTTTCCTATTTCGTATTGGCATAGGATGTAGATGTGGCATCTGAGATCAGGAATTGTCTGGACTGGATATTGTATAGAAATTCACAGTATGTCTTGTTTACTCCATATGAGAGGAGGATGTATGCAGTAAGAGAAATATAACCTTGTTAGGAGAGCAGAGGTTACATCAGAGAGGAACAAAATGCTCCTTTCAGATTTACAAAAGACATGCAAGTGTCAAGTGTCAAATGTTTGTCACATCACCATGCCCAAACCACAGAAGACTTCTTGAAAGTCTTGTTTAATCCATATGCTGTCCTACATAGTGTTATTAGGTTGTGTTTATATTGTCACTCTGAGAGGAGCATTTTCCTGTAGGAATGTTTGAATTGTGTATCACAGACAATTAATAAAAAAGTCCTCTTAGTGGTGCCTTTCATCTCAAGAGGATGAGGATTATTCCATTTTGAAAAATTAAAATGAAAAATGTTCCCTTTTCTGTTCTTTTTATGCTTTGCTGTATTAAAGAACTCTTGTGGTCTGCATCACACCATCAAAAAGCTAGAGGCTGATAGCCATGATATTTCATGTGTGGTAGACTTTACAACAAATTACAACACTGCTGAGACTATCTAAGTTGCTGGAAAAATGGGTTTAATTGTCCATTCTGAAACTATTTCCAGGATCAAATAGAATTTCTTTTAACTACTCATGCACTTTATAACCCTGGTTCAATTCCATTGCAGTAAATCCGATAGGGAAGCAGCATGGCAAGTTAAAAACTGCACTGATGTTTTATAGCATGAATATTAAACTATATGTCATCTTCAAATTAAAGTACTGGACAGAAAGGTTTCCTAGTTGTAATGATTTGATACTATCTGAGATTTATTTTGCATTTTAAAATCTCTTCTTAACCAATGTTTGGGACAGTGTGTGTGTGGAGGGGAGTGGATCTTTACAGCATCTGTTTAGTTCTCCAGAAAATAAGCATTGAGCAAAACCAGTGTATTTTTCAAACTAATCATTGCTGTCTTAAGGTCCTTACCGGAGTCAATTTTTGTTCATAACATATATGAAGTTAGTATAGATACTTCTGTTTTGTCCTGGTTTTAGTGGCTGCTGGAGATACAAGGCAACAGAAGAGTGGGCTGCTTATGCCTTACAGTGGTTCTTGAATATATAATTTTGAACACTTGGACACTATTAATATGTATGTGAGGTCCTGTGGTAAAAGACATTGCTCTAGATAAGATATATATGATTACATGTAATTCACCTAGTGTAGGAAAGGTGACTTCTTCCAGATAGGCCAGAGGAGCCTGAAGGACCACCCTTCTGCAGCGTGGCTGATTCTTTTCCCACTTCTGATACTCCTGACTTGTTTTATTAGCCTCAGGCAGTGAACTGCTTCCCGTGTAGTACTCATAGTATGTGTCTGGGGTCTAACTAGCTTTCAGCTTGCTACTGCCCAGCATGGTAATACAAGAGGCCAGGGCAAGATCTAGTTCTTCCTTGCCATTTGCTGAGGAGTGTGCAATTCCTAATAGCACTTGTGTAGGTGAGGCCTTGAGCCTGTGGGTCAGTGAAAGCAGGCCGATGCATTCACAGCACCTTTTGTTCTCAGCAGAGCTCCAAATACATGCAGCAGCTCTCTGCATCAGACACCAAAGTGTTTTCTTCTTCAAGTAACTCAAAGTGAAGTGGCTGAGGGTGTGATTTCCTTTTTTTTTCAGCTTTGGAAGGAGCAAGGATGCTGAGATGTATCACAGAATGGTTGAGGTTGGAAGGGACATCTTATCTCCATAAGAGGTGCTTAAGCAGGGCCACCTAGAGTCTGTTACCCAGAACTAATACTTTTGAATACCCTCAAGGGTGCAGACTCCATGCCCTCTGTGGGCAACCTGTGCCAGTCATACTCAGTAAAAGGAAGTGTTTCTTTGTGTTCAGTACCTCCTGTGTTTTCAGTTGGTGCCCACTGACACTTGTCCTTTCACTGGGCGACACTGGAAAGAATGTGGCTCTATTTTCTCAACACCTTTTATTCAGGTGTATTGTGTACATTGGTAAGATACCCTTGAGCCCTCTCTTTGCCAGGCAGAACAGTCCCCTATAAGCCTTTCCTCGTATGTGAGGTGCTCCAGCCCCTTTATCATCTTAGTCGCCCTTTGCTGGACTCTTTCCAATATGCTCATGCCTCTGTTGTACGGTGGGCACAGGACTGGACCCAGCACTAAGGTGTGGCCTCGCCAGTGCTGAGCAGAAGGGAAGGATCACCTCCCTCAGCCTGCTGGCACTGCTCTGCCTACTGCAGCCCAGGATACTATTAGTGTTCTCTGTGGCAAGAGCCCATTCTGACTCATGTTCAGTGGGATGTCCACCAGGATCCCTAGGGGGTCAGGAGAAAAGGAGACAGGATTTGAATCCAAAGGGTGATTTTACTTGGGTTCAGACATTGGCTTATACCTTGCTAGGACTAATTTCCAAGGACCGCTGTGACTTGCAGGTGCTGGTCTTGTAGAGCAAAAGGGCAAATCATCAGCCCCTCTGTGGGTACAAATCTCCTTTCACTAGTCCCACTTCTCCCTGTGGTAGACTGAGGAGAATTGCCTGGCTTGCAGGTGCTCCGTCAGGATTTCACTTTCTGAGAGTGGCAGCTAGATGTTTGTGCCTCAGGGTTGTATTTACTGTGAAGGGTGTTGAATCTCAGTAAGTGAAATGGAAGGGATCAACACTGGATTCAGAGATGGGATGTGAATTCTTAGCTGCCAGTTCAGAGCTGCAGGGTGTTTTATTTACCATTGTAAGGGGATGAATCTGGTGATAGCATTTGCTTTGAAAAAAAAAATAAAATATGAGCATAATTGTTAAGTCCATGCTCATTTTACAGCGTATTTGGGTTTTTTTTTGCTTAAAGTACATTTTATTTCCATATTTATGTCCTGGGGGCATAAATACATACAAACTGATCAAGTTTGTTGAATGTATGTGAGATTCCTTTGAGAACACTTCTGTGTCAAAGTTTTCTTCCTTTTTAAAAAATGAGCAGTGCTCACATTGGATAATTCCAGAGTTTAGGAAATGGGGTGAAGAAAAAAATAACAGAAGGGGGGCACATGCCAGGAAGCATCTTCACTGTATTTGTGTGTATTGCCAACATGTTTCCTGAGCATTTAGTATGATTTAGGTCTCAGGAGATTTGATTTACTTCCTTGGCTCTGTTCTCAGATGTCTCATAGCCTCAGATGAATCCTGGTTTCTTCATTCCTTGCCTGTGAAAAGAGTAATTGTAGATTTCTGAGAATTATATCTCCTTTGTCTTTTTTTTAAGTTAGAAGGTTTTCTTCTCTAAAGTTTTCTAACTGTACATTTGTATTGTACTTAATGCACTCTTAAGAGTGCATTAAATTTTGAGAACCACAGAATCATTGAATGGGTTGGGTTGGAAGGGACCTTAACCTTCCTGCCATGGGCAGGGACACCTTCATCTAGACCAAGTTGCTCAGAGCCCCATCCAATTTGGCCTTGGAATACTTCCAGGGATAGGGCATCTAAAACTTGCAGACTTTCACTTCCAGGTAAAATTGATGCTGTCCAGAGCAGAAAAAAACACACAAGTGGGGGAATAAATCTTTCTTGGTTAATAAAGGTTATCAGGTTAGTTGCTGCCTTTCTGAAAAATCTGCAGGGGGATGCCTTGAACAGAATATGAATATCATAGTTCTAATCTCTTGCATTTGGACATAGGATGTTTCATCATCCTTGGGATCTGATTGTGAAGTCCCTTTTTCATTCCTCAGCTCTTCCTGTGCATTTTGTGACAGTGTTTCATATTGCCTATGCGCAATAAAGTGCTTTGAATCAGTGGGAACTGAGATTGGAATGAGGGGAAAAAAGTTGGGTGGAAATGGTGTAGCAAGATAGTATTTCAGTGGTGCTGACCTTGTTCTTCACATGAAGATGTGTTGCTAATAAAGTGTTTAATGTGTCTTGAAAAGGAATTGCTTGGGTAGCAAATTGAGGAAAATTTCTGCCTTAGCTTAATTAAATGTTCCTGTCAAACTTTGAAGGAAATGATTAGGTTTCTGGACATCAGCTGGTAATGTGTTTGCCACACTGTTGACTGAGGGACTTGGACATATGTATGTTGTGTTTTGGGGAACACATTTTTTGTTTAAAAAAGGCTCTATTGGAAGAGGAGGGTATGAGCAGAACAGTAACTCCCAATACAGTATGCAATGAAACATTTTAAATGGAAGGCTCTGCTGTAACTTCAGCTGGAAGAAGGAAGATCAGGGCATCACTGTAATGTGTTCATGAAAAATTTTTGTCTGCATAGTTCTATATTACAAGTCATAGATGACTCAAAAAACTTTATAAAAGGGCTTGTAGTGATAGGACAAGGGGGAATGGATGAAAACTGGAAGAGGGGAGAATGAGGTGAGACATGAGGAGGAAATCCTGGAGTGTGAGGGTGGTGAGATCCTGGCCCAGGTTGCCCAGGGAAGCTGTGGCTGCCCCATCCCTGGCAGTGTTGAAGGGCAGGTTGGATGGTGCTTGGAGCAACTTGGTCTGGTGGGAGGTGTCTCTGCCCATGCAGGGGGGTTGGATCTAGGTGATCTTGAAGGTCCCTTCCAACCCAAACCAGTCTGTGATTCTATGACACATGGGTTTAATTTAAATGTATTAACAAGTTTCTTTGCAACAAATTATCATACAAAACTGAACAAAACATTGTTGTCCTGTGTTTTTGGAGAATTTCTTTTTAAGCCGTGTGTTTATCTTAATTCCTGGAATGCATGAAGAACAGGCTTTTTATTTGGAGATGCAGGAAGTTTAACTGGTGAGAAACTGAATAACTTTATAATTAAATAGGTTGTGTTAGGCCTGAGTAAACCAGTTGTGATAAATTTAAAACTGATGTTAATCAAACCCAAACCTACCTAGATTTAAATGCCTAGTTTTCTGTATTTTCATTTAGCACTGTCTAAGATGGATCTAGTAAAACAGCCAAAGCACTGTAAGAATGTGACTATTCTTTCATTGCATAGCACTCTGTGAATCAGCATATTCTGAGAAACTGGTATTTTAAACAACCTAAAGGTCTGGGTAGTTTACCTAGCGCTCAGATTTTTTTTTTTAGGCTTTTCAGCCAAGGTTTTTCCTGCCTGCCAAACCTTGCAGAGGCTTAGAGATACAGCACCAGTTCAAAAAACTGTGTCCATTCAAAGCAGAATTGATGTTGATAAGATTAAGTGAATAGCTACCCTGTTTCCAGGGTAATCAAATTCAGTAATTAGGAGTTTGGTAATCTCAGTTCTTTTACAAAGTCTCTCAGAGTTATAATTAATTCAGTATTTAGTTTGCCAGTTCGTGGATAATGTTTAGATTATAACTGAGATGTGTGCCAGCTGGACTTCATTGAACCTGAAGGCCTTTAATTTGCAGATTATCTGGAACCTTGATCCTACTGCCAGTGACCTCCCTTATCTCTGGTCTTCAGAAAGTGTTTCTTTATTGGTACATGTGCACTGAGGAGCATGGCAGACAGTCATCCACAGTATTTGTGCAGGTTCTGCTAATGAATCAGGATCAGCACCTGCTTTCCAATTACATTTACTAATCTAGAAACTAACAGCTGCTGAGGTTTCTCTGTGGTTTTGCAGAAACCTGATATTTCTCTTCTGTAGCTAAATGAAGAACTGTGGAATGGTTTTAATTTGGAGAGCTACAGGGATGGTGGTGGTGCTGTCTGATTAACTAAATCTGAACCTTTAATATTACTGGCTTTAGAAGTCAGATTGGGAATTGAGGAGGGGATAGATTTTTAGAGAAATCTGTAAGCAGGAAACAGAAGAGGTCTTTCTAAAAAAACAAACAGCTGCTTACTCTTTATAGGGACGTCTCGAGCTAACATGAAGTTGTTGCCTCCCTTCTGTTCAGTGGAATTAAGCTTAAAAGTTTGTTTAAGAATTTTATATAGCTCCATGTGTAAATGCAGACTTGTAAGGTATAGGCCAAAATCTATTAAAAAGACACTTTAAAAAATGGTATTAGAAGCACTTTGAAAAGTACTGCTGTTCTTATAAACTTATATTCACACAATATTGTCAAATTTACAGTAAAATAATTCACCACACATGGCACTACTCTGGAGGACTTAGGCACTTGAGACACTGAGTATAGTTCTTCTCTTGGTTGTATCTGTTCTACACTCAGACTTTACCCCTACTTTTTTTACCAGTATAAATAAAAGTTGGATTACCAGCTATTGCCATTAATTTATTTCTGCTCTGTGCAACGTGGTAGAGGCTGGAATGAAAGATCCCAAGTTACGTGTCATTATTGGCAACAAATACATTCATGAAGACTTGCTCACGCAAGGAGAATAATGCAAAAAGTCTGTGTGGCACTGGCTTTGAACCTGTATCTGGAACAGCCATCCAGTTTGCTTCCGTCATCCATGGCATGACTTTATAACTGGCAGGTTTTAGGTTTTGGCTCAAACTGGAAGTTATGCAGACCCATGTTTGCCAGCATCTCTGCTGATGTAGGAGTGGATAAATTTCCAGTGTGATGTGCTATCCCCATAGCTCACATTACTGTTAATGGGAAATCTACAGTTAAATCCCACAGCAGACATAGCACTGGATTTAATTAAAACCTGTAAAAAAATTTACCTTTTTATTATTTTTTTTAAGGAAGCTACCTTAAGTAGAGGCATGCCTCAAAGTTCAGATCACAAAATGTTTCAGGTAGGCAGAGAATCTTTTTATGCAATGGATATAATTATAACACATCAAAAAGCTTTTGGGGAACACACTGCTTAATGACTATTCCAGTTACAGGAATATGTTTTAAAGGGCATTTGTGTGTTCAGCTCAAGATCTGGATTTACAGAATTTAACTTGCAAGTTTCAGTCAATGGGCTTTCTGCATAAAACCTCTAAAATACTTTTCCAAACCATGAAACCAAAAAAGCTCCTTCTGAATCAATTCTTGGGCTCTATTTCCATCACCTATTTACTTAGAGCCAATTGAATTACTCTGTCAGTGCCTCTGGAAAGTTATCAAAAAGGGGTTCTGCTGCTGGAGCAACCAAAAAAATACGAAGAAAATCCTTTCTGTGATGGCAAACTTGTTGCACAAAATGACCAGAAAGTTCCTCCTAGCTGTGAGGTTGTTTCAGTGCAGTGACTTTCCCCTGCTCAAAACTCCTGAGTGTTAGAAGGTGTTATTCATAGGGAACTGTGAAGGCAGCCTACCTTTCTATGACAGCAGTGATGGACAGGTTGCCAATTCTATTCATGGCTTTACTTGTAGCTCTCCTACAGCTTTTCTTATAACATGTTTCCAGAAATCAGAAAGCACTGTACATGATCAGTCTTTCTAATCCACATTCTTTAGAGCTATTGAAATAGCAGGGGTTTTGTTGTTGTTATTTGGCCATGAAACTGGTGGATAGTTCTTTCTAGTGAATCTGAAATGCTCAGACATTAAAGAAATATTTTTAAAATGAAAACATTTCCTCTTACTCTAAAGATATAAACAGCTTCAGGAAAAACACCCAAAGTGTTTTCTTTAGAAAATAAAAAAATAGGCTTCTGAACGATATTTTTCCTTAGAGTCTTTGTGTTCAGTCCAAGTATATGAATAATATAGATATGAAACTATGGATTTTTAAAGCAAAAGTAATGGAAAAATCTTGGCAAGCTCTACTAGTCTTATTTTCCTGTAAGTAAAACAGAAGAAATTTAAAAGTGAGTTAAACTTATTTTGTTCATTTCAGTACTGTCTGTGCCTCCTGACCTTCTCAGGTTGTGCACAGAAGTGTTCTCTGCAGCTAAAAATGGAGTTCTGGGAGAACTTTGCAGAGAGTGATCTCTGCTACCTAAATCTGGCTTGAAAGAGCTGTCCCTTAAAAATGTCAATAATGAATTTCTCTTGCAGATCAGTTCCTGTGTTCAGTATGTGAGACTGGAGATGAAACTGATAAGGTAACAGACCAGCTCCTCAGCTGGTCTCAGCAGCTGGGAGCTGCTTGAGTTCCCCTCTCCTTAGTGAACTTAAGCAGTTTCATGCCAGCTCAGGGTTTGATGCACAGTTTATTTTCTGAGAGAGGAACTTTTGGCAACTCAAGAATAACTGACAGCTATGAAGTTTTGTAGCATCCTTTCAGCATCTTATAAAGCAATCCAAGGTGCCTTGAGGCATATGATTTGTGGAGGAGGTTTCATCAATATTACACTGACATGGTGTAAAAGCCTTTGTAAATAAGTCCTGTCTTTTGTCTGCAATACCTCTGTGTTAAAGGTAGTCAACACTTAAAGACTTATGACTTCATCTTTTCTGTTCCTCTATGTGACTTAGAATCTGACATGTGCTTGGGCCTTTTCTGAAGGGAGATGGTGCAATTGGGATTTCAGCTGCAGGAATGTCTCTTTGAAGGAGTTTTCTTCTGAAGTGAGCTAATTGCTTTTCACCAAGATAGACTTGTGAGGCAGGACAGAGGAGCTGATAGCTGTGACCACTTAAAAGTAGCTTCTTGGTTTGGATAAATTAATGCAGGTGAAAAACGTTGTAAAGCACACCCAAATGAGCAATATCCTCCTGTGCATAGTGAAAGATAACCCAGAACTTTGCACCAATATGAAATTGTTGTTTGTATGACTTTCTGTAGGGAGGAGTTCAAACAATGTTGCTTATTTACTGTGGATTGGAAGACATTAGCTCTGTGTGAAATTTGCTGTTTTGTTTTTAATTGATCCTTTGGAACATCAACCCTGAACTGGATTTTCACAGCATTGTGGAATTCACTGGATAGTATAAGGGACTTGGAGCAATTCACATATCTTTTGTTTCAGAGGATTGTTGTTTGGTGCTCACCTCTAAAAATGCTGCTTGTATCACTGAAACTGTTGAGGAGATAAATGTTTCTGCAATGGCAGCATATGGAGAAAAGTTCAGCAGCATTAAACACTTAAGTCCCATGGAGCATTTTTGAGATGCAGGATCATGTGTCATTAATGTAAAACAGTCAGGTATCTAGAATGTAATTGTGACTGTCTGTTTGATATATGAGGCTAAAAGGGTGAGAGCTTTTTCTGATTCATTGCTTAACTCAAGCACTTAGCATTTTCTGCATCTTCAATTTAAGGCTGATTAGCTTCACAGGGAAAAAACGATATATTTTTAATATTAAACTATCGGTTTATAGTATAAGACCTGATTCTCTAACGTAGACAGACCTTAGAAGCTTTCTATTCAGTTCTTAAGATTCCATCCCCACACTCTTTTGGCCTTTTCTTCAATATCTCTGAAAGTTTATTCTCTTGGGGAAAACTCTTTCTGCTTTTAAGATGTCAGGTTCCAGACATCTGAACTTTTCAAAACCAAATTTGTTTTCTCATTCAAAGGACCTCTTTGGAGCTAGGTCCCTTTGTTTTTAAAGGGATATTGCCAATTAAAATTGGCCACTGAAGGTCATATATCAACTTCAGACCTCTAAATTCTCATGGAAGTATTTATTAAGAAAATAAATGTTCCCCTTGCAGTACTTACAACCTAAACATATTAGCATCAAAAAACTTGTGGTGAGGTTTATAAACAGAAAGCCCTTCTTTCCCTTCCCTTCTCAGGGCCCTAAAGTTCTGAGGTGCCAGCAAGTGGCTATACAAAAATGTTTGCTTAAATTAACTTTTGCTTAATTTCTAATTTTCAGTCCAAAAATTAAATGAGCCATTAAAGGAAACCACACTAATGAGATGCGCTACAAAGCAAACTATGCCCAGGGCAAAAAAGCAGCCTCTTAATTTGTTCAGCTTAAATCTTGAACATCTGGCTGTGATGGATGATATAACTAAGCACATTAAGAATATGAGAAATAGATTTTTGTAATTGGTGCTTCCACTGTTTGCCTTTCTTTATTTGCTCACTTGCTTTTTGGCACACAGTGATAGGGGAAAATACTTTAAAAGGCAGACTCCAAGCCATAAGTTGCACTTTGGTTTGGATGTGGACTAGTGCGCCTTGTTGCCAGCAACTTGTCTGGTCAGCTTGCACCTCAGCTGATGCAGAACATGTGAAGAGCTGCTGTTGGCACTGTGTACCTCAGAGCTGCTCGGGGGCAAGGGATGGGTAGCAGCCTCACTTAGAATAACGGTCTCGAGAAGGTAGGAAGATGGGGACTTGGTGCAGTTTTGTGTTTCTTCTGTGTTTGGAGGCCTGGTTTGATTCCTCGTAAGCCTGGGGTTGAGAGGTAGGCATAACAGCTGGGGCTAGAAATGGCCAGGTGGGAGAAACAGGTTTGTTGACTGCCAGTCCTTGTGAGCAGGCTAAAATGAGATCTGAGGGACCCTGTACTTATTTATTGTCTGTAAAACTATTTTCAATTGTCTTGAGTCAGTGGTTTCCAGATAAGGTGAATGGTGAGCTCTGAATTGCTCCATTAAAAGTGATGGAATCAACCCAGGTTGCTTGCAGGAGTAGTTGGTTGGGTGGCTCTCCAGTTATGTGAGATGTGTATAGTTACAAACTGTTGAAAGAAAGCTGTAGTAAGAATTCTGTCTGTGCAGCCAGCCTTCATTGTGTACGCACTGTAAGCTTTAGTTTCATCTAGAAGCAGTTTCTCTCCTCTGTCGGGAGTAGTGATTGCTCTTCCTGAGGCCCACTGTCCAGTGAAAATTTCTGTCCTGTGCAGATAATTGGTGTTTCCAGAGTTGAATTTGTAGTTGTAAAGTAGCCTGATTCCACCTTCTTTCCACCTTCCTTTTCAGTGCTTTTCTTAAAAAGGAGTAAATCTAAGTGTTTCTAACAGGGCAATTGTTTTGTGTCATAGAAATACAGGTTATTTTGTTTTGCTGAGCTTTAATCTTTAGAGAATCCTAGAAAACTCAAGCAATTATTTAATAAGAATGTTTTAAAACTAGGTGGTTGTTATAACCCACAGCTTCTGCTCCATGGATCTTTCAGACTTCATTGTCCTTTGAACGTATTAGTGGACTGGCCTGTCTCATTCTGCTTTGAATGTACTTGAAATCATATCTGTGTAGTCCCGCTTTTCCCATTTGCCAAATATAGCAAATGTCCATTCCACTGCTTCCATTTTCCAGGAGACTCTTATATGTTGCTTACAAGAAAAGTAGGGCTGCATATAGAAACTTTTATGTGATGGTTAAAAATGATTGGAGAACCAAGGATCACTAGCACCATCTATTAATTGCGAAGAAAAATATTAGTGTATCTTGTTTCTGACTGTGCAGAATAAGAGATCAAATGTGAGTAGCCTGAAGTGTGAGAACCACTCCTTTTATAGATTCCCTCTAATTCAAGGACCCTTTGCCACGTGGAGTATCCCACCTTTGCTGATTTATGCCTAGATTCCAAGTAACACAAATTCCCAGTTTATCCACTTGTCCACTCCTGGATTCCAGCAGAACTATGAAGAACAAAAATTCCAAGCTTCTTTCTGGTCCTTACTGTTCAAGAAAAAATAAGATTGGCAACTTTCAGGGAAAACTGAAGGAGAGGTTGACTTTCATTTATGTCTGGGAAGCACTGATGGTGAGGCCTCTGGTCTACAAGCAGTGGGGGGGGCTTTGTAAAATCTTTTTCTTTGGAATATCTAACCCATCTCTCTTAGGAGGTTCACAGAAGACATAATCAGATTGTCTAGTCTGGTCCACTTGGAGTCACAGGTCACTGAATTTCATGCAGATTACTCTCTAATCAGTCTCACCCTGACATTCTCAAGCATTGACAACATCCAAAGGGTCAAAGCACTGTGGCAGTGGAGCTAAGGCCATGGAAAAGTTTCTTCTTGAGTGCTTTTACCTTCTGTACTCTCTTAATTTGAGTCTAAAATTTGACCCCAGTTTCACTGCAGTGTTTAAGTGTGCAACTCCATCAATTCCAATAGTTGCTGTCCTTCTAAATATGTCTTGACACGTAGGTCTTGATGTGTGCAGCTGGATTCTTAGATTCTACAGTGTAACAATTGCATGGGTGTTTTGCAACTGCAGAACATGGCAAAGTGAGCTGTAAAATGAACTTGAAGTTGCAAACAGTAACTTGAAGTGAAAAGTAAGCAACCTCCCTTTCTTACTCCAAATGTACTTTTCCACCCCATTGTTTAGCAGTGTCTCCAGTACTTAGAGATTCAGGATGAAGAGTTTTATTTGTTTTCTTCTACAGCTAACACCTTTGTAGGGGAAATAATCTGAAACATACTTTCAACAGCAGGAGGGAGGAGAGGAGAGAAACCTATAATCAGTAATGTTAAGAGCTGGATATGATGGAAATGAATTTGGAGCTAAATTTGCAACCTGAGAAGGCAACTTGGCAGCTGTGAACAGTTTTTGGTTGTTTTAAAGGGGGCTTAGTGCCACAGAACAGAAAGGTATCAGATCTCTCTTAGCATGGGAGGGGATGAGATGCTGGGCTGTGTTCCTAAATTGCTGCTCTAACTAATGAAAGAAAATCTGATGAGGAAGCTGGGAAACTTACTGCTTTAGAAAGTCTCAGAAGTTCAAAAAGTAACATCACTGGGTTGAGAATTAAAGTACATAATTGTAGTTCATTAATATTTAGTTTTATGAAAGAAAGGGGTACTGAATGGTAGATATGGAAAGTCTTAATACTTTGGGGAAAGATCCTGTTCTGGCCAAGGAGAATCATCACCATGGACAAGAGGCTGATCCCCAGAGTTATTTCAGTCATCTGGAAGCAAGACTCTCTTGGTCTTCCAAACCTAATTAACTTAATGTTCTTGCACTAGTACAATTGGATGAAATCTCAAAAATGAATGGTTGAGATAGGTTGGACTAATGTAATTTTCACCTAAGATGTTGGCTGAACAGTCCCCTCATTTGGTCATTTTAACTTTCAGCATGTAACTTCAGTTGATGGCTGCCCTTGAACTGGGAGAGACTGTGAATAATTGATGCCTATTCTTTTATGCTACTTTTAATTTTATCATATCCCTCTAAATATTTTTTTATTTTGAAATTAAATTCTTCTGTATTTTCATTCACAATATTATGCACATTCAGAAAATAAAAATAGGAGTTGAGTCTGCTCTGGAAGATCTACATTCTCATTTGGATGGATTTCATGTTCAAAGTATTCTGAGATGGCTGAGGTGGCATGTGGATTGTGTGAGCAAGTGATACATGTTTTGACAGCTGCTGGATTTTTTATTTTAGAATTTGATATACCTGGACATGTCAGCCTACTGGGTCAAACTTTGTTGGCCTTTGAGGAGTTGTATAACCATCTGTTTATATGCTGTGTCTTTTTTCTGTAGATGATTTATTTTTACCAAGGAGAAGAAAGCTCATTTCAGTGCATGTGTGAAGCCCTGGGTCAATACAGCATGGGCACTCACAGCCTGAGGTGGGCTTTTGAGCTATGCAAAGTAAAAGCCATCAGAGGAGTGTATGCTGCAGAACTTGTAATCTGAGTGTCTTGGAGCTTTTGTGATCTTTCTCCTACAAGCCAACAGAAAACAAGCTTTTCATCAAGCAGAAGTGCTAAGAATAGCAAACCCCACACTCAGACTCTGTGAATAGACGACCAAACTTGTGAAACGGAAGCATATGGCAGAAGGTGAGCTGAAGTGCTTCAGTCTTAGCTCTGAGTTTGCAAATAAGAGAGATTTTTCCACCTAGGTGTGGAAAAATGTGAAACCAAGGATCATGTAGGTAGTTGAGTTCACAGGAATGTAGAAAGCTTAGATATACTGTACCCTGCACAAATACAGGTATCCAATCTTGAATTACATCAGATTACTTGGGTTAATTTGTGTTGTTCCATATTGCTTTTTAATCAGAGTAACCCCCTCAGTTCAGATGGAAGTCAGTTATGTAATACTAATTTTTTTAGTTTTAGGTCCACTTGATTCTCTGAACCTAGTATTTTAAGTAATGAGAAGTGTTAGGATGTCTTGAGGCAGCAGAAGTAATGGAGAGTTGATTCTGGTAGGCATGATCCTTGCCAAATAGGAAATGAAGGGAGAAAAAGCATTCTTCTGTGTTGGAAGAGCACTTCATTTTCCTATTCAGGGAAAGTGAGATGAGGTTCTTACCCTGATGTGTGGTTAAATGTCCTAAAATATGTTTATTTGGTCAGGGAATAATACTGGAATATAAGATATCTGAGATCAACCAAGAATGACAGTCCAAGTCGCTTCTCCCAATAAGTTTTTTCCATCCAAATAGAGAGATAATTTTTCTCTTCTTTTGGACTTTGTTAGTGCTGGATCTCCATCAATCTTTGGTGTGTTTATGTAGCATTTAAATGGGCGCAACTGGAACATGATATATTTCTGCTACTGAGAGAGATAAGAATTTAAGGACATCTGATACCGAACTGGAAAGAGATAGTTTGGTATGTCATGTGCACTTTTCAGTGCAATTCTGTGATGGTATTGACAACAGTAGGGCAGAAGGGCGGAATGAAGAAATAATACAGTAAATCTTTACAAGAAGACTAAAAGGACAAGGCTGGTGGCAGTGCATGGTTCAGGCTTTGCTTCTCGAGTCAGATGCTCAGCGGAAACTCAAAGCAACCAATTTTCATGTTATTTTCAAAGTACAAATTGTGATGCTGGAGTGCAGAGCCTTTTTCTTGTCTGCTGGGACCTTCTCAAACTGGAAAAAATGTTTGCTATGCTGAGAAATGGATACAAGAGCTATTTCAAAGATACATCCCAAAGATTCCATTATTTGGTAGATATGAAATTTGTATCCCAGTTTGACACTGAAAATAGGAAGTTTAGTGTACAAGTGCAACAAAGTGCTTAAGTGTTCTGGTAAGAACATACTGAATTGTTTGCTTGGTTTTGACCACTAGAAAAGTAGTGGTAACGTATCAAAGTTTGTCTCTATCTCTAAAGAGATTACTAAATGAAAGTAACTATGCAGAGAATGGAAAGTGCATGTATGTTTGTGCCATGGTAGTTCATAGGTTCAGGAAACCTGTGACACAGGCTCCTAGCTAAAGACATGAACTACTAAGAGGAGAAAAGAAAGTGGCCCATTTACTGAGTTTTACAGGGAGGATAATCTCTTATCCTGCAGCCAGGACTGCCATGTCCAAGCCCACCGTACCAGCTTCATGTCCTGGACTGCCTAAAGAGAGACTCTTCATTAAGAAGCATAGCTTTTATCTTACACACAAGTCAGGCCTGTCTGTCATTCTGCAGGCATTCTATATCTCTTTATAGGTGAAAATGAATACAGAAAATAGCTAACAATGCTGAAGAGTAGCCCTGTTATCCAACGCACTTCAAAAGAAAGTGTTTTTTAGCTCCTACTGACTTAGGGAGAGATCTCCCTAGCCACAGAATTGTACTCGCTGCTGGCAGATGACCTGAAATGTTGCAGAACCTGACAGGGATCATTTGAATAAAATGCTTTTTTCAAAAATAGAAGTTTGCTTGTCCTCTAGTAAGTGCCTTGAAGCATCAGCAGCAGGGCTGTATTCACCTAACTCATATTAAAATGAGTTGTAGTTAGGCTTAGACTTCTTACTGTTGCATACTACTGTAAAACAAGTACTATGTCCTAAAAATTTTGACAGTCTGTTTATTGCAGCTGTAAAATGCAGAATCTTAATTTGAGTTTAAACAAAAAGCAGTTTGAAGAAGTCCAGTGATCTCTGTTTTGTGTAAGCTCAAACAAAATATTCTAAAGCAGTGGTCTATGATTATCTCTGAACAGGAAGCAAAAAGGCCAGGTATTTCAGAATGTCTTACATTCCCTATCAATATTAGGATAAAAGACTCTATGGAATGGAAAAGTGATGTTCCCTGTCTACGGCCTAAATGCTCCCTCCTTCCTACTCTGTAGCAAAAATAGTTTAACCTAAATCTAGTGTTCTCAGGTCTTGAATTAATGTGCAGTTGACTCTTATTTCTGCTGAGTCTTAACTGTCCCAGTTTTTCTTGCACTGTGGCATTATGGACATCTCTTGGAATGAAAACTGATCACACTTCTACTTCTGATGAACTGAGGCTTTCAAATTAACAGGCAGGCTAAGCTCTTTCACTGTTTTTGTGAAATTTGCTTCTCCTGGTTTTCATATATTTCCAGTACAGTATGTGTTCAGAGCTGTTACTTTGTTTCTGTATTTGCATAAAATGGCACAGGCAGGCCTGCCCTCAAGATGCATGGCTGCTAAATTATGCACATTTTTTTAGTAGGTTATATCTCTGTCTTATAACTGTAGTGGACCTGATGATTTATTGAGCTGAAATAAATCAGCTCCCTTCACTTAGCTCTATTTAATCATATTCAGATGTTATTCTGATGCACATGACTTAATTTAAGATTGTGACATAGAATTTTTGCCCATTTATCCAAATATGGTAGTGTTTCTTTCAGATTGTTGAATAATAGTTGTTCAAAATCTGACCACTAGAGTATGCACTCTTCTGTGCAGTCATAAACATCACTGAAATACTGTAATTCTTTTTTCCCCTCTATATGACAAATGGAAGATGTCAAGTACACACATGCACATAGGTTTCCTATTAATCCCTATGGTGTTTCATTTGAAATTATGATTTATGTACTAATTAGTGCAGTTCTTCCTGATATAGTAAAACAAGTAATTTGATTTTTATTCCACACCCTTTGCTCCCCCCCTTTTTTTTTAATAATATGGAGATTCCAGCTTTAAGATGTTGTAAGTCTTGGTTTTGGAAAGGTTGAAGGTCACTCCAGGAATTGCCTGCAACTGTTTGCTGAAGTAAGTGTGATCCCCAGAGTGGGAACTTGCTGCTAAATACCTCAGGCTACTCACCCTACAGTCAGGCTACTTGTGCACAACTATTGCTGCATTGCTATTTTGTGTGTTTGAAAATTGGAAGAGCTTTGATTATTTGAGGTTAAAACTCCTGTTCTGGTATTGTTTTAACTGAGAGAAGCTGGCGGGTTGGGTTATCAAAGCAAACAGTAAGGATGTTTGTAATAAAAATAAGTCAAGCAATAAAAGCCTGTTTCACTTCTCTGAGGCAGGATATTTCTTATCTTGTTGGGAGCATTGTCTAAGAGCTGTATATAAGGAATTTCAAGAGCTAAGCAAAAAGCTAGCACTGCCCATTAGTTTATGTGAAACAGAAACATTTCTGTGAGGTTTTTGCTGGCTTTAGGTGATATTTATTAGCAGCAAAATCTTGTCTCTTGCTGGAAATCTTTGCTTCACACAATGACCTGGCCACCCACTCACAATCTGCTAAATGTGATTATGCTTAATAAAAAAAATAAATTATCATATTTTATGGAGAAAGTGTTTCAGATTTTGTGTGTTTAAGTGTTGATAGCTCAGCTGATGGTTCCCCATGTCCTTTACTGCACTGCTATTGCCAAGCCAGCCCATCCATAAACTGAGGCAGTATATGGGATTAGGTCTGAAATTCAGCATTTTGCACTTTGCTGAAGTGCATGGTGCACATCAGCCTGTTTGTCCTGGCTTCTCTGACAGCAGCTCTGATCTGCAGTCACTTGCTAAGCACTGCAAAGTGTTGGACAAAAACGTAAATGCCAAATTTGACATTGGCATCATGGGCATTAGTAACATGGCAGGTCTCTTAACTCTGTTCTGGAGAGGAGCAACCTACCATTGAAGTTATGAAAAAATAAACTGGGGGAGAGCAATATCTGGCTAAATATCTGCAAGTTAGGTTTTTTTGTATGTAGCTCTGGGACATGTGTCATGGTCTCGTAACATGTGTCCTCATAGTTTATAATCTTTTTAGTAAACCTCCCCTTGGCAACTGCCTCAGTTTCATGGTGGATCATTTCTTACACCTTAACTACGATTTCTACCTTAATTCTTGTGTAGCCCAAGTGATTAAGGAAGTAAATCCTTTGGAGATTACATGAAAAGCTTCTATCTTGCTTGAAAGAATAAGGATAATTATCTACTTTACCAAGCTCCTATCTTTAGTCTATAATTTTCTGTGACCCTTCCAACACTCCATTAGATTATTAGGGGTAATAGTTTAAACAGGCATGATTTAAAACAGGACTGAGGAATAACATCTACTATTAGATGTTCTATTTGGGGCTTATAAAAGTGGGCGTCAAATGTTATTTCAGGAGACAGTGAACTAAATCTTACTGAAATGAAAATGTTCAGAATTACCCCAAATCACTATGGTGCCATGAAGGTTACTTTGAAGAATGGAGAGGCACACCCTAGGGGAAGAAAGAACCCTATGAAAAGAAGCAGTCCTGAGTTTGCTATAATGGAATTCAAATGCAAAGTAGCAAGGACAAGTTCTGTTGTAGCAGAAAAAAAAATTAACACTACAGAGAATGTAGGAACAGCTGTTTCTGATATTTGCCATAAGTGCTTTTGGTGAAGTCATAATTGGGTTTCCAAGTGAGACTGTTGCCTTTTCTTCCAGGTTGACAGCCATAGTTATAGAGGCTGCAGATTGAGCAAATTTGAGCCTTCTCTTTTGGAAACCGTTTTGTCACCATCTGTATGTGCAAGTGCTTTTAAAAATGAAACTCAGATTGTTGCAAAGGTCTTGTGCACAATTAAGTACTGAATTAGTAGCTACTTCTGCAAAATGCTTCTTAATTCCTTCTGCTTAATATGTCCAAGTTCACAAGAATAACGTAGGGCTTGATTTATTAAAGGTTGTAAAGCAATTTCAGGTCTTCTGCAAGTTTCTATATAAGTATGAAATCTCAGAAGTACTTGATCTTAGATTTGTTTGAAGTTAGTGGTAAATTTCCTATTGATTTCATGAAGCTCTTGGGGCAAAAGTCTCAGATCCATGGAGTGTATTTTGGTCTATTTTTGGACTTATGTTTGCATGAAGAGTGGAATGAGTGCAGGCATTTCTCATGAGTCAGAGGAGAGAAATCTCTAGTGGGCATGGTTATAATATGTTTAGCCCCAGTTCTTCTACAGCTGATAATTAGAACTAAGGTGTGGAGGGAAATGATGACTGCCCTTGTCAGAGGCAGTATAACTCCTGATCTCCTCCAATAAGCTTCAAGTCCTGTGCTAAAAATATATATTTCAAAAATAACTGGGATAATTAGTGATTTTTGTCTGGTTTGCTTATTTTCTAACAAACATGGTAAATTCTGTTGCAGCTAGTTCTGACAGTAGGAGCTGTGTGTTCTATTGTAGTGGAAGCTGATGCATTATGTTTTGTTCAGTGTATTGTTTTATTTTTTTTAAAGTGGCTTGATTCTCCTAGATCTTTTTATATTAAATTACAAGGTGACTGTACACTTAAAATGTCTTTGTATATTTTATTGAACGTGCCCATCTTGGTTTTACAGATAGTATTGCTGTGACTAGGCTGAAGCTGAGTGATCTGTACTGTGAAAAGCTGCACCTTTTGCCAAGTTGTAACTTTTGATTAATAAACTTAGTGTCCAGAATTGTCTCACACTGGAACACAGTCAGGTAGCACTGTCTGAGGCTCTGGGACATGCTGTGAAGGATCCACACTGTGGTTGACTGTTTTGGCAAGGGCTGCTAGCTCTGGTCTGATGTCTCCTTGGACAGCTGAGAGTCCTCAGCTTGGAGAAAGTTCCTTGTGCTCTGTGCATTTATGTATGCTGTGGAAGATCTCTGTGACTGCCAGAATGTCTGGCACACTGAAGTTCTTGAGATTAGGTTATCCCTGCGAACTCTGAGATACTTACTGGCTGTGAAGTCAGAGTCACCAAGTTTATGGAAGTTTTCTGGGCTCCAGTCTGCTGATTTATTGTCCAATATGGGGCTGATGCAAGAGAAGAGAAACTTCTGCTACTGCTCTTCTGCTCTGTAACATGTTTGTAAAGATTTTTCTGTGCTTGGAGAATTGCAGTTTTGCAACAGATAGCCAAGAATGTAAAGGCCAAACCACAAAGCTATTTAGGTACTCAGCTCTTAAGATATTTTTGAATTGATGGCAGTTGAGTGACTTGTTTTCTGAGTGGTGGTGGTTTGGTTTTGGTTTTTTTTTTTTCTTCATATATTCAAGTTTCTACACTAGCCCTTGTTTACTTTTATAGGTCAGATTTTATGCATATTCCAGCTAAATGGAGTATATACTCATGCTGTTTCCACTCCATCTGGGGAGATGTTTTTTGCTACAATCTCTGTTCCAATAACGATAATCAAATCGCCTGTCTCCTTTGTTTCTTTTAGTTGTGGGAAGCCCTTGTCAAGAAATGTTAACTGAGGATTCCCACTTACCACCAGAACTATTATTCAAAAGGGTGCACAGCATTCACCAGCAGTCAGACCCAATTTTATTTGGCTTCTTTTTATACTCATTAATAGTTTTTAATCTTTCTTTCCCTCTTTGCTGGATGTGTTCTCTCTAATGGTCAAGAAAATACATCCTCCTGAAATTGCTGAAAGAGGACTTCCATGGGAGAAAATTTATATAGAGTAAAGTGTCCTGGGGTCACAAAAATGTGTCCCATGAGAAAAATCTAATGTGGCCGAAGTAAGAGAGATTTAAAGTAAAGCCTGTTGGCTTTCATAGGAACTGTTTTGATAAAAAATTCTTAATTTTAATTTTACATATGTAAAAGGTACTGTACAAAAGTGATGCAAGCATTACTAATTTAATTGAAACGAATAAATTTGTCGAGCCAGGGTGATTTTTAAAAAAATATTGTGGTAGAATGTGAAATCCTGCAGCTTGGCTTTAGAGTTTACAAAGCCAGTTCCCACCAGTATAGTTCCTTAGGGAATGAGTGGATGTTAGTGGGCACACACACCTACCTGAAAATAATCTGTTTATGTGAAGCATCTGCTTTACATTGAAATGTGGGCTTTCCAAGAATCTTTCAAGCTGTGTTGTGAGGCATGAAGAGGTTGGGTGGCTTATCCAAGACTTGAAAAATGCCAGTTGAAATTAGCATCTAATGTGGCTTGATTCAGGTTTTTAATCAAGCCACTAGAACACAAAGCTGCTTAGCCAGGATAGGAGTGAAACCTGGTGCATACTTCATCAAGGACAGAAAGATGTTTCATGTTCTTAACAAACAGTTCTCATAAAATGCTAATGAAACTATATGTATAATATGATAATTCTTAATTGCTTAGTTGTATTTCTTACAGGTTTTTATTTATAAAACAGAGTTGTTACATGAAGCCTCTAATGACAAGGAAAAAGTGGGAATGAATTTACTGGTGCTCAGCTGGATTCTCTTTATTGCCCTTCGTATAGAGCAGCCTGTCCTGAGTAGAACATATTGCTTCCTTTCTTGAGGAAGTCAAGTCTTTAGAGGAGTGAGTAGGTCCTCTCCAGGCAAAGGGGCAATGAACTGGATGGGACTGGAGGAATTCCCTAGGCTTCATTTGCTCTGCTCCAGGTTGAATCTGGAATTGAATGAGAAGTTTCTATATAAGAAGAAAAATACTGTAATTAAACAACTTAAGAACATAAATCCTCAGTGACAGGCTGAGTGTCACAGTGGAGTTTTCAGCAGGGAAAAGGTGCATTAGCTTTGCTAATACTTCAGATTAAGGGCAGGAGGAGAGTAGCCTTATAAAATAACTACTTTTTCTTGGACTACTCCATTTTTATAGACTGAATACAAAGGATATCACCTTAGATTTCCTATGGAAACTGGCTAGTGAACCTTGTGAAAGTTTTATGGTGGCTTATTACTGCCTAATTCACCTTTCAAAATGAAAGTGAGATTTTTCAGTTGCTTTCCAGAGCTTTGTTCTTGCTTGCTTCATCTAAGGGCCAAAGTTTAGACCGAATATGACAGTGTCAGAAACAGTTAATCTATCTGATTTGTCATTAAATTGAGTCTTCTACTTGATCCTTAACTAGATAGTGACTTTGCCATATAGAAAAATAGGCTATTTTTGGAATATTATGTTAAAATACGTCAGGAAAGTGCTGAAAACCTTCCTTTTTGTGATTTCTAATTCAGAAATGTTATGTTCTATCAATGCATGAACAAACTATTATGTATGTACAGAGAGTGACTTATATTCAGTGTGGCAATAAAAATATCCACTATCAAAAGGAAAAAAGATATTTTGAAACATTTTAATCCTAATTTTTTGTTCTTTTGTGTGAAATAGTATAAAATGTCTTAATTCTCTAGGAAAAAGATTAATGTACTCTAAGGCTTAGCAAGTTACTCTTTCACCCATGAAGTGAATTGCTTAGCTAAGCTTCTTGACTGAATATCAGTTAGAATTAGTAGATCGTAGTTTGGCTTCCCTTGGAATGAGAATCAATTGGGTTCAAATTCATTGCTAAAATAGTGGTAACATTTTAAGAAAAGTGGATTTTGAAACAAATCTCAAGGTTCTCTGCTTTCAAAAATGAGCAAAAAGCCAAAAATTAGTTTCTCTTTTTGTTGTATATTTTTAAAAATGCTGCTGTGCTTCAATACCTGCATAGAATAACCTATGTGTTTTTCCAGTGGAATTAATGTTACATCTAATGCTGTTACTTTAATCTGTTAGTAAAAAGAATACTTTCCTGAGGAATTGTACTGACATAGCAAAGTGGTATGTCTAGGGAGTGAAACAAATTTCAGGCCTTGCACCTTTCATTTGGGAGTAGTGGCCAGATGTTTTAACTCCTGGAGGTGAATTTTGGTGAGATTTGGAGAATGAGGGGACGAATTTTTAATTGGCAAAGCAAGCCCAGAGCCCCAGTGTTGGTGGGGATTTGAAAAGGGTGCCAGGGGAAGGTAAAGGCCAGCAACAGCTTTTAGGCCTCATAGCTTCCATTTGGGAGGAAAAAAAGTTTAAATTGTTCACTGCTGAAGTGAGGAGACATGATACAGAATTAATCCATTGTTACATGAGTTCACATAGTGCTGTTTTCATAGGAGTACTCCAGCCTAAGTTGTTTCATTTGACAAGGTATTTGATTATGTGCTGATTTTCTCCATTTTACAGACAGGTTTACACAAAAGCCAAAATGCCCAAGCCTCATCTAACTTTGGATGCCAAGTATAAAATTCTAGGCAGTGGTTTTGCAAAATGTGTAGTTATTCTTGGTCAATGACCAGTATGGGGGAGTGGGGTGAAAGGGGGGTGAAGTGGAAGAAATTATCCTAGTTTAAAAGTCATGAGTTTCAGCCCAGGTGATCTGTCAGACGCATGGAAAATAGGAGGAAACAAATCCTGTGCAACAGATGTGCTTTCCCCTTTTTCTTTTGTAAGTACAGAGGGATCTGTCTGACGTGGAGGATTTGTTCTAGTTTTTCCTTTTCAAAACCTGTTTTAGTATTTTGATAACAATAGAAAATCATAGTTTCAAGGTAATCCAGCCTGCTTGAGTTGGAGTGCCACGGATATTCCTCTTGGTTTGCAGTGTAAATTTAGAAATGATTCCCTGCTTTAGATGTGGGGTAAATAGAAAATAATCAGTTTCAACTGTTTCCAACTTTGAAATTATCTGTCTTGCATTTACTCAAAAGTTTTTTTTAAATACAAGTATTGAAATGACAAAGTATTGTTTTGCTTCAGACCTTTTGTTGATGTCTTGTGTCAGTTCTCTCAAATGCAGGGTCAGGATGGTATCAGGTGGTAACATGGTGATTTCTGCTTAATTCCTACATAAGAAATGTTAGGTGCTTTGCTTTTGCTTTCTGTGGTGGTTCTTTTGAGGGATATGTTGTTCTGTGTTGAGGTACAGCAAGGTACAATTCCAATGTAACTTTCTGATTACTCATCTGTGTACTACAGAGCTTGTCACTTGATGAAAAATTGGAGCTTTTCCCATTTCTGTTATTCATAATAATTACTGCACTTACTCATCCCTAGCTTACCTACCAGATTTAGTGCATATGAATATGTAGCTCATTTATCACAAGGTTGTGATGAATTTACCCCATATCTCCCCCTATTGTCTATGAAACATTTCCTACTTCTAGAAATCACGCTGAAATTAAAAAATATTCAAATAATTCTGAAAAACTGCAAGACTTCCAGGCTGTTAGCTGGTATTTCTCAGTGTGCTTAAAAATAATGGGTAATAATGACCTTGCTTTCAAAGTTTTTTGGGGAAAGTATTGCTTCTGCATGGGCACTTCATTCCATACTTGCACTAGTCATTTTCACACGTGTTGATCTCATTACAGGTTTGCTGACATTTTTTTCCATATCTGGAAGGATGGGATATTTTATGGGTGCTTTAACTTCTTATGATGATCTAGCTGACTTCTGCACCTGGACTTGAGTAACGCTGGGCACAAGCTTAAAACGTCCCATGAGGAGTCTGTGAAGAGTTTGGGCTTGTCTAGCTTGGAGAAAAGGAGGCTGAGGGGTGACCCCATTCCCCTGTGGAGCTTCCTGATGAGGAGAAGCGGAGAGGGAAGTGCTGAGCTCTACTTCCTCAGATCCAGTGATAGGACACTTGGAAATGGTTCAAAGCTGCAACAGGGGAGGGTTAGACTGGACATTAGGAAGTATTTATTTACCAAGAAGTTGGACAAACACTGGAACAGTTCCTGGAGAGGTGTTCAGTGCCCCAAACCTGTTAGTGTTTAAGAGGCATGTACGATGCCTGTAATAACATGTTTTGCCTTTTGGTCAGCCCTGAAGTGGTCAGGCAGTTTGACTAGATGTGATCATGGTAGGTCCCTTCCAGCAGAAATATTCTATTCTAACACTTTGAATACTTAGTGTCTGTTATTTTAGGTAGCTAACGGTAGCAAGTAGGGTTCCCTAGGAACTGTGTCCTGTTTAACTTTCCCAGTGAATCTAATATGCTTCTACCTGAAACATCTCTGATTAGCCACATTATTGAACTGAATAAGGATTATTGGGATGTGCACCCTAATCTGCATGGTATTAGGAATTGCATCATGTACTGTGTTGATGACTTATGTCCTGATTGGAGGACAAAAGCTGAAATGAGCTGTAGCAGATAACGACCACAGCTGATTTTGGAGATACTATGGTACCTTTGTCAGTGTGTGGTGGTGTGCATTCACCTCACACGTTCTTTTCCATCAGCTGGGAAGTGTGTTCTTTTGCAACATCCCTGTCTTGCTTTCAAGGCAGACATTCAGTGGCAATAAAGGTAAGAGGCTGGAGAAGTTTGAATTGAGTGTAGATCTTCTAGCAGTGATCACTGAGAGAGTAGAATGGCTGGCCTGAAATTCCATCCATTCCTCTTCCTAAAAAAAATAATCAGTGTATGATGATACGTGACCACTGATATATCACTGGTAATTACATCAGCAAACTTCTGCAAGATAAAATAAAGCCATAAGTACAGAAACAATTTATACAAGAGGATTCTAAGTTAATGTGAGTGTACACCCTATGAATACATTTCTGCTCATACTGTGTCCTTAATTCATAGTGGCATGGCAGGTTTGTTAAGAGACAACTCGTTCTGGGCTTTCTTGTTTATAAACATGACTTTGAAGGAAAGTCATGTTGTAGGACTTCAATGCTGAATCAAACTGTGAAAGATTCGGGAAGAGAACATATTAAGGGATAGTTCACACACCTTTGCATAAAATAGTTTTTCTTGGTTTAGCAATAACTTACTTCTAAGGTTCATTATTTCAGGACTCTTGAGCAAATCTTGTCTCTACCAGGAAATGAGTTTTCTGGTTTTATTTTCCTCACAAGTGATTTATATGTCTCTCTATATTACTACTGACACAGTGCTGCCCAATATCACAGGATTAGTACAGATGTCCACAGAATATTTCCTTCTCCTGTTTCATATATTTTTCAAAATATAATTTCAGACAAACCCTGGATGGTTCAGTCTTTCAGCTGTGTAGTTTTCCTTGCTGGAAAAGATAATTCTGAGCATTCTTCTTTCTGGGGTCAGTCTCCTTTACCTTGCTAATACTGCAGCATCAAAAAACTAAGAATTGGAACTGCTGAATGAATGGCCCTCCTAACTGTTTCATTAATCTGCATTTTAGTTGTAAGCCGTCCTGCCCCATCCCTATGCCTGGTCTCCTTTAAGCTTGGCATTTAGGTCCAGTTGTTTGAAGCAATCTGTTGTAGCTGGTCAGGGTGAAATGGAGCTGGCTGTCAATTTGAAAAGGTCACTGGCTGTGTCAGAATGACAGTGATTCCAAATTAACCATTAATCTCCCAATTTAAAATTGTCATCCCTCTGATTACAACCAGCTAGCCACACAGGCTGAAATAGACCTTTTCTCTTACACCCATGACCAAGCAGCTTTTTTATTAGCTGGCAGATAAAATTGACAGTGAGCTCCAACGTTAAATATTCATTGACTGTTCTCGAAAAAGAAATGGCTGCTAACAGGTTGAGAATATATGAGAAAGCAGCCAAAGAAATTACAATTGATTTTCTTGTCTTATCTGCTAAGGTTTGGGCTATATGATTAGTGTAACACACTTAGCATATTTCTATATTGGTTTGAGTCAAAGGGTAATAAATGCCAGAGGTTCCTTGCTCCCTTCTACATTTTCGTGTTGTCTTCGTATTGTTGATCCACACAGTATGTTAAATGAGGGTAAATTACTGTACAGAAAGTGTAATTCTCTATGGAAAATAAGATTTAATGTCTTAAGCATTGTCAAAGTAGTGGTGGTGGAAGATGGAAGAAATCTCAGATAAACAGTTAAGGCCTAAAAGGTGTTTAGTTTTCTTAAACAGTATAAAAGAGGTTTAGAAGATTAGGGGAGAGCTGTGTGCCATGTGCTCCAGAGGGGGAGGAAGGGCTTTGTCTCTGTTTCTCTTCTTCATCCATCACCTGAGACCACCTTCACTGTTTGCTCTGTTTTAAATACAAATGTAACTTAGGGGCTTTACTAAGTGGTGGAATGACCTGGGAACAGGGCAGTGCTGGAGCTGGCAGTGCCTCACTTGTGAATGGAAGTTTAAACACCTAACCTGCAGTGAAAATCCACACTTTTGGAGGCTTTTTGATGTCGTGTCAGTATGATGGGGTGTCCATTTGTACAACAAAAGGCATACGCCAGGGAAGGATGAAGAAAGAAATTTAAGGCACATGAAAGCCAAGAGGGAACATCATCGTTTCTTATGCTGAGGAGCAACAGGAGTCTGCATGAATACTGATACCAGGGCAAAACTGTTAGATTGCAGATGATGATGGATTTACTAGCCTCATCTCAAGCATGGTTTGTGCAAAACATTTATGTAAAGAACTGATTAGTATATTTTAGTTCTAGAAGATATTAAAAAAAAGATGCTCAGTTTGACAAATTCTTTTTTTTGGTGTTTATTTCATGTTATAATTGCCCAGATACTTTCCTAGTGGAAAATGTATATTTGTCTATTATTATAAATGGAGCATTTTCTATTGCTCAGTTGTCTCTTAATTGTGATGCAATTGTGAGTCGGTGCTAAATGAAATGGAAAATAATAATAAGATTGTAGCCAGGAAGAAGTGCAAGGAAAGGATGTAACTTTCCTTCTTGAAATCTGTTTAATACTCTCACATTCAGGAATGTTTTTTCCTTACCAGTATGGCTTTAGAGCACTTATTGAAGCCAGTGTGCTGAGATTTTTAGAATGTGTCAGTTGTTTATTAGCTTGTAGGTTTTAGTTTGTTGTTGACTGGACTTTGGAATGTGTTCAGAACTGCATAGTGGCTACAGATGAGTCTTAAGTTTTCCTATTTCTTTGCAATGCCATATTGTATTCATTCATGGCAGACAACATGATAGATGTTTCCAGTGTAGAAGTAAGTATTGTACACCACGAGATTGGTAAGACTTTCAGTTCAGGAATATCAAATAAAAGATTAGGTTATTTTGTAGCTAGCCAAAGAAATACAAGCTGTATAGGTTGACTGCAGGTGTACCAGTAAAACTTTCCTTTCCAGTGAGCATTTAGGTTGTGTGCAGGTGTCAGCTCTGCTCACCTCTCCTCTGACTGCTCTTTTATTCAGTTTGTTTGGATTGTGGAAATCAGAAGATGAGAAGAAAGCAGAATATCTGTTGTATCATAGATTTTATTTTTATTTCTTTATTTCAGAGATATTTGACTTCTGGGGGAGGATGTCTGCAAATTTTTTTACCCTAGATTTTTACCCCCTCTGCCTTTGCAAATTTAAAGGGTTATTAAGAGGCACAGAGAACCACACACTGGCACAGTTTTCTAATGAAACACCTAATGACTTTCAGCATTTGACTTATGGACACAGCTTAAGTTACACAGGGGCTTGTGTCAAAACAGGCCAGAGATAAGCTTACATCTGTCTTTAGAAGTTAAGGGATAATTATGTAAAAGCATTACATTTTAAAGGAAACAAAGACAGACCTGTGGGAAGTGTATTTTCACAGCACGTATTACCAAAGCCCAATCAACCTCCTTGTGGGAAGACAATTAACAGAATTAAAAGTTGGAATTTTAATTATCATACAAATTAGAGGGAAATTAATCAGCTTGTATTTTATGACTTGGCTTTGAGCATTGCTGCTTGAATTTTATAGCAAAAGTTTGATTAATTGAGACACTGCATGAAAGCATAAAATCCTGACTTAGGTAGCATTTTAATTCCCTTTCCATGTGCTACTTCCAATATGGGAAGTTGCAAAAGGGAGACAATGCAGAAGCAAAACTTGGTTACCCCAGCAGTAGCCCCCAAAACAATACCCTGAGATTTCCCTGCATATGCTGGAAGTTGCTTTTTCTGTAGCTCCTGTTTTTATCTTCTGCCTACACAACATGTGGTTTTATAACTAGTGCTCAGCTACAAGAGTTAGAGATTTTCACTCAGGGGCTGGAAGCATCATTTCAGTTCAGTCAAAACCCTTTTTTTTTTTTTCTTTGTGCACAGCTAGGCAAGAAATTTTAAAGGAGCCGTTTAAGTAGCTTTGAGAAGAAACAGGACAAATGTTGATGCTATAAGGCCTGCATTATGGATCCCCAAGGGCTAGTAGTTTCATGTGGGATCTGAAAACACCTACAAGCTTGTGTGTGACCTTTGGTACTGCTACTCAGGACTGAGCAATGCCTCTTCTTGGCAGGTATCTGAACTTTGTTTTGCATTGTGCTAATCAGAACTTGAAAGCATTTAGAGGAGTTTGATGTGGCACTAGGAGAGTATGGCAAGTTTCAGTTCAGCTGCTGAAAATGTGGTTTTATCAAGTAGTTACTCTTTTTGTGGTTGGTTTTTTTCACCCAGGTGTGAAGTATTTTGGGGTTTGGTTCCAGACACTCATCAAAGATCCAGAGGCTTGAGTGCTTCTTTTCTGGCAAATGAGAGATCTAGATTCAGACTCCTTTCATAGAAAAAGATGTTGAATTGATGTTTGCCCTTTGTTTATCTTTGTTTCTCTTCCTACTAGTACATATCTGTTGGTTTGGGTCTGATAATCCTGAAGGAAACTCTTGCCATATTCAGCACTGATAATCAATAAAGGACTAAAGCCAAGCTCAGTCTAGGATAAAATGAAACCAATTACTTTGTGCTGCTCAGTTTGGGTCGTAAAAACAGAATTCAAATAACAAAATCTTAGGAAAAAAAAAACAAATCTGTCATTCAGTCAGAATATAAGACACAAACAGATTGCTGAAATAAACTAGACCACAATTTTATAGGGTCTGAAATTTAAAAAGGGAGCTTAATTATCATGCTGGATTTAGTTCAGAGCTCAAGTAATGATCTAGGAAGCTGGAGAGAAGAACTGGAAATGACTGCTAATGAGGGCCCTAGTAAGAGGTTCTGTGCTAGTTAATTTGCAATCTATGTGGAGATGTGTTGGCAAGCCTAGAAAACAAGGTTTTGCAGAAGTAATCACCACTTGAAAGTCTAGAGATACAACCTTGGGAAGCAGAAGAGAAGCATGTTGACTTTAATTTCCATTTTGAACATTGTTTGGAAGGTTGAAATTGCTTCCTACCTGCTGAACTGGGGAAAGCAGAATACCCTGGCCATCAAAATAGATCTGGAGTTAAGCATTTCAGAAGACAGTAAACAGGAGGGTCTTTTTCTGGCAGCTGTTCCAAATATACCAGTGTTGCCCAGTTAGAAATGCTAATCTGTCAATGGATGTTCAGTTTAACTGCCAGTTTCAGTTCATTTGCCAAAATGCTAAGGTCAAAGCATCCTGTTTTCTGCTCCAGATGTGTTGTTACTCAGAACTTTCCTGGATTAAGATCCAGATATGATATAATGTGTGTTCTTAGAGTAAATCCTTTGGCCACCTACACAGGTATGCAGAACTTCCAAAAGACCTCTTAAAAGCATGGCTATGAATAAGGTGGTGAAACAGGCCAAGGCAAGAGTGCTGTGTTGTGTTCTCTTTGAAATTCCAGTTTAGTTTTGAATGGGAAAATACAGTAGGTTGGTCAAACATACTACTTGGAGCTCTGCTGGGTAGAGGTGAGCCATGTCTGCTCTCTTCCCTCTCCATAGTATCTAGAAATGGATTCCACAAGGCTGCAGGTTTTGATGTGGAACAGAGAATGTCAATGAGCAGGTAAAGGTCCAAGAATTTATTGCAGATCAAGAATTATGCAACTCAAACTAATTACTTCATAGAACTGCCAGGTAGTCTGAATGGATGTGACTATCAGGGTCTGTTCAATGTCACTGTTTCACTTAAATGTCAGTTTACTTTGAGTTAAGTTGAAAACAAAATGTTCTTTTATCAAAGCTACAAGTACTACTGAAATACTGTGTCTTTTCCAAACACCTTGATTTTAAAGCTCACCCTGAGAAGCTGAATAAGGTCCTGCAAGGTCTGAATGCAACCTCACCAAAAGGCTGGTGAATGTAGAATAGAATAGTTGTAGTTGAAAGGGACCACCTAGTCCAGCTGCCTGACCACATGTGGCTCAGTGAAGTGCTGCACAGAGATCCACAACTTGTTCTGAACAAGTTAGTGCAAGTACCTGCAGTGAGGCCACCAGCTCTGTCTAGCTCCTGAGAAATGGGAGCTCAGAGGGGACCAGTTCTCTGGCTGTCCCCCTGGGCTGCTTCAGCAAGCTCCAGCCTGTGTGCTGTGGTTTGCATTGATACTCTGAGGAGATGCTTTACTTGGCAGTGAGTAAGGAGTCCTGCTCTGTGGCAGCACCTCTGTCTCAAAACAATCTCTCTGGTCTTAATAGTACAAGTAACAGGTTGAAGCCTGGACACAATGATTGAGGGAGGGAGAGGCTTAGATTACTAGAGGGAGGTACATAATGTCTTAGTCAATGCTTCCATGATTGGATTTCTTAGGAGCTATTTTGCCAGTGGTGCTCCCACTAAGTTAAATCAATTGTCCCTTCCCAAAAAATACATTGAAAAATCCTGAGCTGTCATCTATGTGACAAGAATGTAACTGTAACATGAATTTCCAAAACAAAGTATCCATATGATGAATGCATCCCAGAATGTTTTTCATTAGAGTAAGCCCTCTGATTCTATATGCTGGATAATGAAGACTGCTTTTCCAATGGCTGTGAATGTAGTAATTCTCTTATCTAAGGCAACATGCGAGAGGGAAAAGAATTCCATTATTGGTAAGTATTTACTATTGGGAATTCATTAAATACAGACTTCTGCATCTAGAGTGTCATTTTCTAACATCATACATCATTTGACAGATGTAACCCATTGTAGAGTTACGCATTTTTAATGCAGATCGTGTGAAGTGCCTGGTCCTGTCATTCTTGGAATATTAGATTATATAAACTCTAATTTCAATCAAGATTTCCAGTCTTCTGTTCCTTGGCTGTCTTAATCATTACACAAATCTGGTTTAGGCCCGTGCTTTCAAACTTCATGAGTAGCACCATCCACCTTTGTCATGTCTTGAGAATGGAGACCTAGATTAAAAATGTTAGTAAAATGTCTTTTGACCTCCAAGAGTGTTCCATGGAACATTCACCTGGAGCAGGCAGTAGGGGGGAGACAGTCAAAACTTGAGAACAGAAGCAATCAAAAACCCTGGTTGGGAAGAGGTGAAAGCTTGCACAGTGCCTGCATTCTGACAAGCGTTTGCTCTAAAAGCCAGATGAACTCATTTGCCATCTCTGTAATAGAAATCCTGTAGAGCTCAGACTGACTTGGGGCCAATTGTAACTGTTGTGGAGAGGAGACTGTCACATGCCCAAACTGAACAGCTTCTAAAATGGAGATTAGGTCTGAAATGCTCTGCTTTCGTCATACTTAGTTCAGATGCATCAATACATGGTTTTTTTTTTTCCCAACATACTTTCTAAACAGCAATCACTGTGCATTGTAGCTGAATGGTGGAATCCACGGGCAAAAGCGTGCAAGGAATGTGGACGTAAGGCTGGTAGGTTTTCTTCTCAGCTTGCCCTCAGCTTTAGCTGTGATGAGGGTCTGCTTCTCCTGTTAGTGATGTTCATCGCTCTAGATGATGGCTGGGGTTCAGCATTCCCTCAGAACGGCATCGCACAGTGAAGGCAAATGCTCTGCTGGTGGGTATGGTGATCCTCATATTTTGGAAGAGTCTGTTATGGAATTATTCCCTCCACCTGGACTTGCCTCCACAGGAAGCTCTAGGCACTGGACTATGCTACAGGCATGTTATATGCTCCTTGTTTGGTTCCTTCTAGTTGCCTGATGGAGCACAGTGTTTTAACTCAGGGAATAATGCATTTGAGGATATCTCTGAATAGTTTTACCTGCTGTCATAACTTACTGTTGTGTCAGTGTCTCATTTCACTGGGATTTGAGCAGAACTTTCAGTAAGTGAAAAATACAGCTACTGTTAGTGTAGGAGCTCTTTTACATTCTACAGATCTCTTAAACTTTACTTGCAAAGTTATTTGATCTTAAAACCAAACCACTGCTCTTATGTTTCTGTTGGGTTATACTACTTAGATGGTGTATAATAAGCAGGATTCCCTGCATCTGGTATCAAACAGTGGATGTGCACTACCATATAAAACTACTCCTAAAGAACAGTGTGGTTAGGTCCTAAAGTTTTGTCTTGATGTTTCTTAAAACTATTCAGTTCCTAGTGTATACTTTGTATTCCTGCTGTATTCCTAGTGTATTCCTGTTAATCAAGAAAGATCTGAAATTTCCTATATAAATGTTGCCCAATTACAGAGAGATCTTTTTTAAAGTTTGAAATCATTCAGGGAAGAATAAGCATGGATGAGTGAGCTTGATAATGTTAGAAAAGGTAATTATAAGCTGGTGGTATGAAAATTTTTTAATCCTTTGAAAATGTGATGCCCATATGTGCAATTTGCAGTATCCAAATCCTGAGATACACATGCCTTCTACTTGGAGGCTTTTAGCTATGCTTTTCTATATGGTAATGAGATATTCTCATCTAATACTTTTGAAATGTCATGGAACATGCTGAGAGCTCCATACTGAACTCTCAGCTGCCCTGACTGAGGTATTCCATGAGCAGATTTCTGGATGTCAGGCTGACAGCTCATGAAGAACAGGGAAGAATTTGGGAATGTTGGATAATTATTTGGAAGTAATTTAACTACTGGAGTTCAGCAGTGTAATGGGAAATGAATTGTGTACTTGTGTTCGTTCTTGCTGCCATGGATGTGAAAGTGAATATGCAGTACCCCTTTTCCCATTCCCTCTCCAGCACACACTGTGACCAGAATACACATCTCTTTTGGCTGGGAAAGCCTGGAAGTCCTGTGGGCAGTAATGTATCTTTACCGTGTGAGCAGCTGTCCCTAGACTTAGTGCTATAGGAAATTTGGCAGCTGTCCTGAGGCTATTGTGCCCTCTAGAACAGCAGGCTTGTGGTTACTTCTGCTTTCTCCACATCTTGTTTTCAAATCTCCTTTCCCCAGTCTGCTCATGTTTTTTCCACATGTTTCTGCCCCCCTGACTATTACTGCCTAGTGTGGTGTCCAAAGTGACAAAAGTAGGCAAAACAAAACTGTGGAGTATGTTTTATTCAGTGGTATTTGAGGTTGTAGTTCTCTGTGCTGTGCCTATTAACACACTTACATAGGAACCTGAATCTACTGTGATTGTAATAGAAGAAAACTGTATTGGCTGCAAGCAAATCTCTCAGTCTCACTTAGTGACTGCTACCGGAACTGTTGACTTGGAGCTCTATTGATGTTTTTTTTAAGGAATTCTTGTGTAGGACATAATTGTGCTGGCTTCCAGATAATCTGGTATCTCCAGGCCTATGAATGGAATTTATTAGCATCATTATTTCTCCAAGCTTGCTCTTTGTCCACCTTTGGTGTTTTGCATTTACAGTGCTTGAGAGCAGATTGAGAGCTCAAGGAGGCATGTGCCTTTCCTTGACCCTGAAGAGAATTCTTGCTTCTCTGGTTGTTATTGATAGGACATATCATAACTTCAGTGTAAATTGGAGTGACACTAATTTGTTTTCAAATGTATGCTCCTGTCTTCAAGGTTAGGTCAGTGTGTACTGCTTTTGGCATATGACATGACTTTCTAAAGCCAATGCTTGTTTCTTATAATTTGTGCATTAGAATTCAATGCTTTCTGAAGTCCTTCAAAGTCAAGCAACTTATTAACATGAGCACAGTTACTTCAAGTTGCATCTTGGTGCCCACGGCTGTAGACATGATTTGTGATTTCTATTTTGCTCTCTGTATTATTAAATTCACATGTGGCTGCTGTGATAGGAGTCCAGCAACCCCCCCTTAGTGCTGTCTACATTGCCTAAAGATATATATTTTCTATTAAACATTTTTCATAAGCATAAAGTTTCCAGTGAGTTTTCTAAGTGCTGAAGAGCAGTCATTTGCATTGCGTATGTATCAGAGCCAGTAGCAGACACATACATGGTTTCTGCCACAGTGAAATGATGTGCATCTTCTGTTGTGTTGCCTTTCATGATGAAAAGAAGTGGACTCCACCCTTTGCAACTCTTATTTGAGTCCCAGCAGGTTTTTGTTTGGGTTTTCTTTTTTATTTTTTTTCTGTATATCAGAAGGTGGAAAGGCTTGAATCAGACTGTGCTAATTATATAAGCTCACTTTAGCATTCATTCAAACCTAGTGAGAATGGATCTGTAGACTCAAGAACCCTTTATATAACCATAACCTCATGCTGCTTGCATTTACATGAGAAATTCAGACAGTTGATTTAGTGTTTCTGTTACAGAGTGTAGGAATCCAAAAGGAGGTTCTGATAGCTGTGCAGATGAACCTGCTTTTGCCTAAATTAAAAAAATAGCATTGGATAGAGATAAGGCAAGGAACTTGAACCCGAGGAACCAGAGAGAAAGAAGATCCAGGGAAGAAGTTTAAGTCATAGTTCAAGTCTCTTATTTGAATTTGAGTTTATGGGACTTGTAACAAAAGTTAAACTATCTTTTTTTACTCCAGAAAAAGTGTATAGATAGTAACTTACATAGTTGAAAGATGAATGTGTAAAAAATATAGCTATGTCAACTATGAGTTAAGAGTTAACATGTTGAAATAAGAAAAAAAAAGCCATCTTTCCATGCAGAGACATAAGTTGTTAGATATTTCCAGATGTCACCTTTTCTGTGATTTTGAGTAACTTATTACTTCTCAACCACAATCTTGCTTCGTTCCCCCCTTAGACACTAATGTGATGCAGATGGTGAGAGATAAAAAACTCTTCTGGATAGAACACCTGGCCTTTCAATGACCTCCACAACTTGGTGGCTTCAAAGTCTAACTCAATTGTTTCTTTTTTCTTTTGTTAATATTCCAATAATAAGATGTTGATGAATAAAATGACAAGGAAAATAGATGTGTAAATTTACAAATTAGTGTTCATTCTCCAACTGTGATCTGAATTATTGTCTAGGTGAAGTGGATGAAAGACCTATTTCAAGAGCTGGCAGGATTCTTCTTTTTTTTGAGAGTGTGTATTTCACTGTTTTTAGCAAAAGATTAATACATAAAGTACCTGTCAGTAGCTGTAAATTGTCTGGTTATATGCTTTCCATCTCATGGGAAACAAAATATTCCTTTCTCAGCTGCAGATTTTAGGGGTTAGGTTTGTATGAAAACCAGAACATTAGTGTAATTGTCAATTTTGCTTGTACTATGATGCCATGGAAAATGGCTGTATTTTCAGTATGACTAGGAATTGAAATATTTAACTGAGGAAGCCAAGCATGGCCTTTTCATGATTATAAGAGCCAGAGACAGGAGATTAGCAGTAGTGAGTTTGATGTTTAAATTAGAAGTGTAAGGGAGTGTGTATACTGGATTGCTCCTCAATTCTGGTTCAAGTGCAGAAAGTATCAGTTTCCCATATGTACTGGCTACACACTTAAAGCTGAGCATCCAAAAGCTGTATTAATTACTTGGGAATTTTTGTCAGGCTTATTGACAGGAAATTAGTTGGAAAAAAACCCTGGGAAACTTTAACAAGCACTGAAACTGCACTGAACTGGAAGAAGCATTGTTACTACATGTACCACTTCTGATCAGTTAGAGAACATCAGACTTTGCACCCTGGGAAACATAATGCTGTGCTGGAAGCAACATTCCTTGTAGCACTTGTATGAAATGTAGCCTACAGATTTTTGAGGTTTAGGCAGGAAAACATGATGCAAATCAGATTTCTTGGTGTATTTCAAGTTATGTGAATAAGAACAAGAGTTGAAAATTAATGACTCCATCTCCTTAGTGGATGTAAAGAGATGTTGCAAGCAGTTCTTTACAAAACAAGTAGTATGAAGAGAGCCATATGAAAACACATACCTCCCTGAATGCTCACTGCTGTGCAATGGATTCCCAGGGGGAAACTCAGAGTACCGAGTATTCCAGGATCTCTGGATCCTCTCCCCTAGGGAAGCAGAGAGAGTGCCAGTGGTACCTTTTGGTGATCTTATGTTAACCTAAAATAAGGTTATAAGGTTTTATCCAAGTATCTTTCTGAAGCTCTATGCAGGTCACTAGTCAATGTGAACCAAAGTCAAGTCTGTGATGGGATGCCTTTCAAGTACAGTTGGCTGAGCATGAGCCAGCAGTGTGCCCAGGTGGCCAAGAGGGCCAAGGGCATCCTGGCTTGTATCAGCGATAGTGTGGCCAGCAGGACTGGAGAGCTGATTTTCCTTGGCACTGGTAAGGTAGCACCTTGAATCCTGTGTTCAGTTCTGGGCCCTTCACTACAAGAAGGACATTGAGGGGCTGGTGTGTCCAGAGAAGAGCAACAGAGCTGGAGAAGGGTCTGGAGAACAAGTCCTATGAGGAGCGGCTGAGGGGGCATTTAGTCTGGAGAAAAGGAGGCTGAGGGGAGACCTTACATGCCTGAGAGGAGGTTGTAGTGGGGGGAGAGTCAGTCTCTTCCCGAATAGCAAATGAGTAGAACAAGAGGAAGTAGTCTTAAGGTGTGTCAGGGAAGGTTTAGATGGCATATTAGGAAAAATATTTTCACCAAAAGAAGCGCTGTAAAGCACTGGAAAGGCGACCCAGGGAAGTCATTATCCCTGGAGGTCTTGAAAAGATGTGTAGATGTGGTGCTTAGGGACATGGTTTAGTGGTGGACTTGGCAGTGTTAGGTTAATGGTTGGACATGATCTGAAGGTTTTTTCCATACTAAAGGATTCTGTGATTCTATTCTACAGGTGAAGCAAGGTCATTAGTTATCTTGGGGTTCATGATACTTTAACCTATGATTTTCACACTCTGAAACACTAAAAATAAGGCTCTAATATGGCTCTTAAAATATTACTTTTTAACGCTCCTCTCATGCAAAGTGTTTTTTCAGAGTGCAACTTGAGGCTGGCATGTAGAAGGGTAGGGGTGAAAATACAACGAAGTTGTGATATTATTTTTTTTTTGTGCAGGAGCATCCAGAGATTAGAGTCTGACTTCTGTTAAACAGAGATTTTGATTTATTTCTTTATTTTCCCCTCAGCTTATTGTTCCTTGGGCAATCTTCTCAACTCTCATCTGTCTGGCAGGCATATCACTGGTTTGTTGTGGGTACTTTTTGTTGGTGGGGTGGTGGTGGTTTTTTCTTTGGCTATTTTTCTTGTTGTGTTTGTTTGGGTTTGGGTTTTTTGTTTGGTTGCATTTTTTGGTGTGTTTTTTTTTTCCTCCTCCCTCCCCAGTATTATAGTGCTATTTCTAACACATTGTCTCTGGTTTCCATTTGGAGTAATTTTCTTCCCCCTTCTGTAAGTGTTCTCCCTGAGTTTAATGGTCAAACTTTTCTAAGAGAAGTCTTGTCAGTGCTTGTCCCATCGACTCCCTAAGTGACTGCATCAGATGAACAGAAGAGGATGGATAATTGACTATTGGATTCCCATTAGTGAAGGTCAAGGTGGTCTCAGCCTGGGCTACCCTCTGCTTGTCATACAACTCTGTTATTACAGGGTTTATTCAAGCCTGTAATCAGCTGAGTTTCACTGAGGTGGAAACTTGTGTTACACTGTGTAGTTGTTTTGCTACAGTGTGGCCTGGCTTTGCCTACCCTACACAGCACAGATGGAATGACCATAGATTTTTGTTCTGGACCCGTTGTATTTTAGTTCTTTTAGCTGTCATTTCAGGAAGTAGTTTAAAAAAAAACACACACACAAAAAACAACCCCCTCCATGGTATTTTAACTTTAGTATTTCTCAAAAGCCAGTGTCCATAGTGATTATATCTGGGAAATATGGTTAAATCCTTTAAAGACAAAGGTCTCAAGTTCTGTGATGAATTGCATCCAAACCTGACCTGTATCTTCAGAATCTATGAAATATGTAACTATCAGGTAATAAGTACAGCATTGTTAAGGGCTAGTTTTATCCTCACTTAAACCTTGATGTAACTAACTACCCAAGTGTAGTGCAGGCTGAAGATGACACAATTTTGTGCTTACATGTAGGAATATGATGAGTACTTAGTAGCAATACTGTTCTGTTAAGATCACAGTGGTGCTGCCATGGACATGTTATGAGGTTTGCCTAATAAACTTGTGACTGGGTAGAAACTGGTTTGAAATGGAACTGTGCTAGAGATTTTCTTGAGGGCTTGGAAGTTTCTGTGTGTTCTAATGATGCATTTCTTAAGCGTAAATTCTTAAAAATTGTGTTTCAGTCTGTCTGACCTTAGCCTAATCAAAGTCAAACCTTACTCTTGCCTGTTTAAGCTAAAAGATCTCTGGGGAAGAGAGCATAAACCACTGTCTGCATGTGATTTTGAGACTACTTAAAAATTCTCTTTCATGCTAGTTTTATCCTGGACTTAAGTGTCTGCCACTGTGAATAGTTCAAAACCAACTTTTCTGGGTTGGTTTTTTTTGAGGTTTTTATAGTAAAATGGTAGAAAATTTGTTACTTTTTAGACTGGGAAGGGTGTACCAAGGAACTTAGGATAGTAGTACAAAGGATGGGATACTTGAAATGGATAAGAGGCTTGGGTCATCACCAGGGTTTCATACCTTGGCAGTAACTGATTATTTTCTAGATAAAAATCTTGTAACTGATTATTTTCTAGATAAAAATCTTCTGTACTTACTACCATGCTAATTGAGGAGTACTGAAATAGGTGGACGGTGTTTGAAAATTGTTAAAATAATACTTTTAAGTGCCCAAGTGTCTGCTACAAAGTCTATGGCAGTGGATGAGAATTTGGGGTGAGGTTTTATGACACTTTCTGTGTGACTTCTGCTGGCTGAGTCAGACTGATGTAGAGGGAAATTTTTTTCTCTATGTAACTTAAAAGTGCAATTGTCTTTTCAAAATTTTTTTCTTGAATCTTGGCACTAACGAGGTTTCTACAAGTTGATGGTGATCAGTGTGGAGGAAGTGATTCGTGCCACTCTTGCTGACATGAGCTGCTTCTGTGCAACAGTTCTTCTAATTGAAATTTTGGTATGTGAATCCAACTTCTCCCCACAGATTTATTGAAAATAGGCACTTTGTAAGCTAGTGACTTGTGCCATAGCCTAAAAAACATGGGGTTTTAAGTTCTTTTTTATTAAAGGCATATTCTACACCTGCCCTTCACCTTTTTGTCCCTGGGGTCTGCTACTCCTTGATTTTCCAGGGCGAGTGTCCCAAAGGAATGTATGATATCTGATGCACAGCACTGTTAGAGACTTGTGTGTTAGAAACTCTGAAGAAACACTTTAGTTGAGCCCTGGAAATGAGAGAAGTGAGGACAAGAACCAAAAGTTATTCTCTATGCTTGTGCAGAACATTTCTTGCTTTAAGATGTCAGATGGAATAAACTAAATAATATAGACTTTAATGAAAGACAGCTTAGCTGTGTCCAAATACAAAACTCCTTCTTAATTAATGAGTTCAGAGCCTTTGTCAGTGTGGCAATACTTTTTCAGTGTGGAATGGGTATTCAGTTGGGTATGAAATTATATTGAAGAAGAGAAGGGCAAGTGTTATACCTATGTGCTTGTCTCTGCTTAATATGGCAACTCAGGGCTTATACAGTCATTTGGAGCTATTTTAATGTCAAAGGTTTTTCTCCTGGAACAACTTAAAAATTGCTCAATGTCTAAACAATACATACTGCTTCTTCACATGTGGTGTCCTCTGGAGATGCAGTCTCTTTTGAAAAGGGGACAGAAATCTATTTCCTACTTTATGTCTTAAAGGAAACAACTGTCTTATCTAGAACAAGACAGTGGTTCAAGGCTGAAATTCTTTGAATATGATGCCTAATACTTTAACCTTCTCTGTTTCAGGGCTATTGTACTTGAAAACTGAACACTGCAAATAAACCAGGCTTTATCTTTCATAAAACTTTTCTCACTGGTTATATGAGTGAGCTGTTCACCATTAAGAAGTTACTGACTAATTTTCTATTTACTCGGCTGAGTGTGAGTTGAAAGTCTGTATCTACTTTAGTGAATAAGTCAATTAGATGCTTAACTAAGGCCTGTTGCTATATAATATGCTTTCTGAAAGTCTTTTCTCCACAAAAAATGAATGTTAAATAGCAGTTGGCTCTGGGCTGCTCCTTCTTGCTTGCAAACAAGGTACAGATGGAAGATCAAACTGCAGCTTCTCACAGAGCTTTTGATAAATTTTGTGCAATTTTTTTTTTTAACTCTGCCACTGTGGGGTCAGAGTAGAGGAAATTGCATTGGTACATTAAATATGTACATCAGTACATGAAAGTGTAGAGTCTTTCCTACACAGATACTCTCTGCAAGACATTTTTGCATCCCTGCACTGTCTGTGGTTTTGCTTATTCATGCTTTTGGAGAAGAAGGGAGGTAATTAAAGCAGTTCAGTGTACACAGAAATCAATGGAAAGACTCCCATTAACTTAAATGGATTTTGGATTTGGAACTTGAACTTTACTGTACAGTCTCTTCAATAACAGACCTTCTGTTTTTCTACTTAAACAAAAGTTCTTGAAGACTGAAATGAACTTCCCCCTAAAGGTGCTTGCACTGTGTGTTTATTAGTTGTGTTAAAGCAGCCATTTCTGTGCTTTTAATGCATTAACGGGCTGCCAGTTGTATAATACTGTATGTTTGGGTGGAAAAGAAATCCAGAGATGTGCTACAGACAGTACTTGGAATGGTAATGAGAATGGCAGTTCATTAGGATTAGCAATGCAAAAAAGGTTCCAGTTATTGAACAATGAAAACATTTTGGCAGTTGCAGGGTTGATTATTGCAAGACTGTTTGGGCTGCTATAATTTAAGCACATAACGTGACTGTCCATTATCAGCTCAGATTTTGAGAGGTTTATTATTCCATCAAAACATTAATTCTGTGCTAGTTTGGCATGGAAGACAGGCAAGCAAGTAAGTTACATTACATGTACTATCTGTATATTGGTAGGGTGAGATTGCAAGTGAGCCAGGAGCCAAGTTTCTTTAGGCTCAGATTAAGATGCCTGCTGTCTTACTCTCATTAGAAAATCTTGAGAGAGACTGCATGGACTTGACCAGATGACGCTACTGGAAATGGGACTGCTCAGTTTACGGCCAAGCACAGCTCCAACCTGCCAACGTACGCCCGAGGCCTGTCTGTAGAAGATGGGCCTGTGCCAAGCAAGAGCTGTGTTAAAGGAGGCCTCTGACTGAATGTGCTTTTAGATGTAGAACTATGTAGAGGATAAACCCATATAAGAGAGCAAAGACTAACATTTTACTGCTACTGGAGATGCTGAGGTTTGACTTCTTCACCGTTCCCATGGAAAACAACAGCTTTGATCCTAGCATTAGTGGAAGCACAGTTAGTGCTGAGCTAATCTTCATAGGGAAGTTTCTCAGGGGAAGGACAGAGGATAAGAAGACTGATGAAGAGAATAGCTGCAAACTTGTGATGTCTTCTGCAGAAAAGTGGAAACCTAGGTCCAAGTCTGGCTCAGAATGAAAGGCTTCAGACTAGTTGTTTTTTCTGGGTTTCTTACTACCAATCGAAAGAACTTGGTATAAATCTGATGTGAAGCAAAGAATACTTCTTATTTCCCATGCAGCTCTAGTCAAAGCTGTTTTCTTAATGATGGCAATTAGTGTTGGCAATCTTTAGCACAGTAAAAATGAGCACAAGTACCCCAAAGCAAAGCTCTGTTAAGAAGGGCCAGGGTTTGTTCTGTGGGACTGAAAAATCTTGTATTTGGAGTGAAAATTTCTCTTGACTTTCCCACTCTGATTGTTTTTTAAATTGATTTGCTTCTTTCCATCTGAATTGCACATCTTCTGTCTAACAGTTCTTTGAACCAACAGTCTCAAGTGTCCACCTCCTCTCTGCAGCAGATTGTGTGAGTAACCTGGCCCCATTTCCACTCTCAGTGAGCAGCACAAGATGCTGCCAGGTTGTTGGCTGCTGTAGATGCCCTGTGGTAGTTACAATTTAGCTGTAGAGAATGATGCTCCGTGACAATTAGGGCTGGCATTAAGCAAATGTGATAGTCACTGTGATTTTTCTTATTGCTGTGAAATTATCTGTGAAAATAGCAGCTCAACCTGATGCTTTGGTAAACTGTGTGCTTTATTCCACCACATGGTTAGTTCCAGCCAGAGGATCTACTTTGCCTCTGATGTGGAGGAGTTTGCTTCCTCCCTCACCGCTTCTCTTGCTTTATTTATTATTATGAAGGCAATTATTTTATAACTACACTCTGGGTTTGGGTTGGCTAAAACTTGAAAACTTGGCAGTGTTGTCACCAGGTGTCAGCCAGGTTTGATGTGGCTTGTGATGTTATGGCCTTAACCAAGGAGTTGTTCCTGTGCTGGGCTGGGTGCCTTCTCATGCTGACATTGATGGGAAGTTTGAACACTAACTTTCTGCTGGATCTTGATTCCTCTTGCAAACTATTGGACACCAAGAAAAATAATATTTTTCTAATAAGTATTTATTACTATATCCTGAAAGTCTTTTTGACTTTTACTATTCAGGGTGAAATTAAGCCCTTAGAGTTTTGTTTGGAATGAGGCCTGGGTACAAAACACTGTACTAATGTAGTCAGTTTGTGGTGAGCAGCAGTGGCTCACAACCACTAAGATACAAGAGCATAAAAACATATTGCTGGTCCTCTGACACCCTGTTGCTTCTGTGGCTGCCACAGAGGCCTCACCATGGGATTGTTGCTCTGTGCCTTTAGATAACATGATCCCTGGGTCAAGCAATGGCATATAGTAGAGATGCTAATTAATGACTAACAGCTATTTTCTTTAATGACATTAATTTTAGCACATTAGAATGTGTTCAGTCAAGTCACACCTCCATTTCTTTTGCAAATTATGCTAGGAGTAATGGTCAAAATACCAAGGAAATTTTCTGCTATGGAATATGCTAACATTTAATGAAAATATAGCAACTATTATATTGAAAATTAGAAGCTTATTTCAGACATTTAATTCAATGAATTAGCAAAAAAAGTGTGAAATTGTAAATGGCACCCTCTTTACTGTGGGTTACAGAATTAACAATGGGATGCAGGAAGATGTCAGATGTTAAAAGGATAAAGGACAACTTGAAACCGTTTTTTTTAAATGATATCTGATAACCACCTTGTTCAGTGAGATTCCCTTTCCTGAGTCAATTCTTGTAGCTTTTAATTCTTTCCTGTTTTTTTTTTTCTATTGTGACAATTACTACAAACTGACAACAGATAAACTAAAAGTATGGTAAGGCAGCTGAAGTAATGCACCAATAGGTGGTAAACAGGCGTAACAGCTGCCTGTTTAGGCAATGAAGTGCCTTTCACATTCACTATATAAACTTTGTAGTTATGAACATATCTTTCAAACACCTAAGTTGGGGTTACTCTGATGTTTAACCTGACTCTTGAAGAGGCTAGTAAATAAAACAGAGCTAGGTGAGGTGCCCCAGGCAGGAGAAATTGCTTTGACATCATTAGTTTCATTTCTAGGAGAACCTCATGGTCTTACAGCAAAATCTGTTTAAAATAATAACATGAAAGTTGTTTGGAAGGAATGAGGGATCTTGAATAACTTCAGGCTGGGAGACAATGGACCTGTGCTCTCTGGGGTGATATGGTGCACTGAAGGTCCTATATAGCTCAATGATTTTGCAGGTACCATCACAGCTACGTGGGACTGGAGACTGCTGGTAGGAGATGATAAATTACCTTAGGAAGGAGCTGATGGATTTTCAGAATTGGGGCAGAGATGGCAGCACCTTGTCTCTCTCTCTCTCTCTCTCTCTCTCTCTCTCAAGATGGAGTTGCCTTCTCAGTGCTGGGAGGCAGGCTTGCCTCTGGTCTTTGAAAGTTAATAGCTGTGTGCACTCCTGTGCTGGGGAGGTCTGAAGTCCCCCACATTGGCTGAGTGTTAGCATAGCAGCTTTGGAGGAGCAGCTCAAGTTAGACACTAGGTGGAGATGTGTTTGGGGCTACTAAACTATGGTAGTATGTTGTCACCATAAATGCAGGCTCCCTTGTGTATACACCCCACCTTCTTCATGGTGACAGTACAGCTCCTCTGCAGAAAGCTGCTGCCACATCTCAGCCAGTTGCATTTTCTCCCAGATGGCTTAGTTGTTGTGATACCCTGGGTGACACCCTGCTGTGACAGAACTATGCATTTGCAAACTGTGTGGCAGAAGGTGATGTTTGACTCTTTCTCAAAGCTTTGCACAGCAGTGACAGGAGCAAAGGTATACCCCTTATTCTTGACAAAAAAATAACTATGGACTTCATGACAAGTTGTGTAGTGAGACGCTGGTTTTAGAGCTGCTTTCTAAAACTGTACTCATGCTCAGATTTCCTGAAGCAGAATTAGAATGCCTAGTGCTATTCTAGAATAAGTGTTGTATCAGCATAGCATTTTGCTGACTGTTCAGAACATCCTAAGAGCACATTATGACTACTTATCTCAAGTTGAGCACTGCCAGGAGGGATAACTATGTGATAACAAGCAATCTAAGCTCAAGGCTACTTGGATACCTGGGGCACAGGGAGGGTGATGCCCACACACACATTTTAGGTAGTATCCTGCCTTGGAACCTTGATTATTTTATAGACCAGACAAAGACAGAGATTTTTAAAGGAGGAGGTGTCCCACAGTGCAAGAAACTTACCCAGTGTCAGATGGGAATTCTGTGGCAGGACTGCAAAAAAACAGTCTCTTAGAACTCACTGCCTTGGAAAAAAACCCTATTATCTGTATTTTCTTAACTCTTTTGTTCAAAAGTCCAGCTGTTGTCCCCAAAGTGAGGTCCATTACCCGGTGTGCAAGAAGTCAATCCACACACAGTCAAGATACTTGCTTTAATATCCAGTTCTGCACAGAAAAAGGAGCAGGGGGTATTCCACAAAGCAAGCTCAGTTTCCTACACATGTTCTACTTTTATACCCAAAAATGTGATAACTTTATCTCTAACATGATTCATTATTCTATCAAGTGGCAATGCTCAAGAATTTCTTGCCGCATGCTCAAAGAGTGGGGGGCTTGTTCTTAATAGAGGTCCCTCTGCCCTGTGGGTGTGAATTTTAGTATGCTAGTGGATGGCTTATTAATATATTAATAGGGTGATTTCAATAACTCAGTGTGGTTTTCTCCAGTGCTCGAGGCTGTAACCAAGACAAGCTGTGGGGAGTGCTGCTTTCCATCCCTTTCATCTGTCCTGTCTGAAGGCTGGGCTGTTGACTACTTGGGGAGTGTTTTTCTCTAATTGGAATCTGGTTTTGTCTAATTCTTACTGTTTCACTGTTATCTAGGCCCTGTTTTTAATCTGCATGTTCTTTTATGTGATTATTTTTTTTCCCAAATGTGATTTTTTCCTTCAAATTTTACTTATTTCAATTAATAACTTACAACACAGCTGCTTTGCTGTGTTTTGAGTGTGCAGATCTTGGTCCATGGAATGAGTGTGTGGTGCAGGTGTGCAAAGGCAAATATCTACTCAGTCTGCCTTGCTTTCAAAGCAGGTCCCTGGAGCTAGAGTTTGCCTTACAGGTCTGGATTTAGGGTTGTTATGTGATTTCAGACCTTAAAGCTGGAGGTGGTTTGGTTTGGTTGGTTTCTTGTGTGTGTTGTTTGTTTTTTTAACTTTAAAAGCTTCGTTTTCCTGCCTGAAAGATACACTTCACGTGAAGGGTTGGTTAGGACAGAGATGGGGAAGCTGAAGTCTATAAATGCACCTTCATACAATTCCTATTCTCAGGTCAGAATAGCTTCTGACACAGAGTGCTGTTTGGCACAGTCAGGATTTTCCAGTTTTACTTCCAGTCTTGAAATAAATCTCTTGGTGATCTGAGTCACTTCTCCTCATTAGTTTTTTTACTCATGGCTTTTGTTGTTTTTTTTGTGTGTGGTTGTTTTTTTAAATTTTTTTGTGCTTTTCTTTTTCTTTTAGCTATTTGTGGCAGTGTCCTTAAGTTTGGGGTTATTCCAAGCCTTCTTTACAGAAGGCTGATTTGAGGGGATAGGTGGATTTTTAAAAGGGCTTTGAAGATCATGACATATTAAAAAAATAATAATGGGGGAAGTTTCATATTGTCGGCACAGAGCTTTCATAATGCTCAAGTAGGCCCAGTTTTGTGGGGGCAGCTGCATCTTCTTGTGTGCTGAGAGCTTAACTGTGGAGGTGCAGAGATTTAGAAATGCAGTTTCTTCCCTTGTGCCTTTAGCATTTCTGTGCTACTGGAAACAGAGCAATTAGTTTTTTCAGCCAAGGTGCTCTAGGGGAGTTCAGGAGCTGTTTTTAACGGCAGCAGCCCAGCAGGCTTTGTTAGATTTTTACTGTCGTTGTTTGTGCAGTGAAATTAATTTGAGTCCACTAATTGTGATTGCAGTAGCTCCTGCAATCTGGAAAAGGGAATATTGCTGAGATGTCAGTGTGTATACTGAACAGTTTGCACAATCAGTGGTAAATTTGGATTTTTATTAATGAGATTGGTTCTTGTGTTTACATTTGGACATATCTGAAAGTTCTTCAGTGTCCTGTGGCTGGGAAAAAAAACCAACACATCTCCTGTTCAGTCTTTTACTAGTTGTGTAAATAGTTTAGTGTAACCATGTAGTCACATAAAATACTCTTCACAATTTTATATTTAGTTTAAAAGGATGCAGCTATATTTCCACCATTTCTGCCAATTATTGCTTTACCCTACAAGGATCCAAACTGATTTCACGGGAACTGCTAATAGATTAATACTTGATGCATGAAAAGCAACATTCATCTTTGACATGAACTCAGCTTTGATTGTGATCTTATCAATATATTTATTAAAAAATGAATTTGCTAGCCTAAACGTTCAACACAACTGCTAATTTAACTTAATCTTGTACTGTCCGTATTAATAGAAAGTAAATTTCAAATAGTAATTAAGTCTCACTGAAAATCTGACTCTTCATTTGAAGAAATGTGCTGTGTGGAGGCACAGATAAAGTAGCCATTGTCTGGTCAAAATGAAATTGCCCTCTGGGCAGCCTCCTATTCTCCATCCTTTATTCAGAGAGACCAGGCACTGTACTTTGTTCTTCAGGGTTGATGCCCAGAGTTATTCCATTTGAATTACCTGTGTTTGTCAGTGAACATGTGATAGGAGGCAGTCCTTATGTTTGAAATTATTTTTAGAATACAGCATAAAAAGAAGCAGACAAAAAGTATAGCTTTCTTAAAGAACCTGGTCCAGGTTAGTAATTTGCATGGTAACTTAGTCTGGTTGCTCCAGGAATTTAGGCAGCTCTCCCGCATGTAAGGGTTGAGCCTAAACTCAACTCCAGGTAATGCCTCTGTTCACAAAGTCACCCTCCAAGGTGACAGTGTGCTGTGTGCCAATAGATAGTATTGCAAACCTTGGAAATAGCTCATGGACTTAACATGTGGCCAACATATCTGTTGTGTTTCTGCAATACATGTGCAGGAATAAAAGCAGCCAGCACATAATGGGATCAAGAGAAATGAGCTAGGAAATTCCAAATCTGATATATGCTTTAGAGAGAGCATAAAAGCTGCTCACCAGACAGTGACCAACTTACCACACTATATGAGTAGCAGATCTTGCACTACTCAATTCTATTATAAATGTTATCAATCTGAACTGAATTGAGATGTACTGATACTGACTTGGCTCGGCAAGAAAATTGTTCGTTTATTCTCTCTGTGTGTCATACTATGTGAAGAGCACTGTTCTCAATTGCAACTAATAAAATATAATGCAATATGAAAAAATGGGCTAGTAGAAATCACATGAAGTTGTAACTGGAAATGACAGTCTGCCAGGCAAACGCATCCAGTGATGTTGCTGGAGTTCACCTTTGCCCAGTGTGATATATTTGACTGCAGAGTCAGTCGGAATTCAGCAAAGCAGCGTGTATGACTCCTCTGTGGACTGCAGTGAAACCAGCAATGTTCCTGAAAGCTGAAAAATGGATCTTTATTTTCCATGTTTCCTGTTTTATGGTCCTATGGAGTCTTTCCTTAGTTGCAAAGGACTGTTTTATATAGAAGTCCTTTACAGTTCATTGGGTGGTTAAGATGAAATCATGTCATGTCTAATGTTTAAAAACTGTACAACATTCAGGAGTAGTGCTGAGAGCAGGAGGGGACAGTTTTGGTATGAGCTCAATAAGGAGCTTTAGTGAAATTAGTAAAGACAATATGGCATTGAATTAGATGATGAATCTTATTGCCACAGGGAGCTGTTGAAGGTGGGAGCTTTGGGGAATCAGCCATTGATGTGGATTTCTCAGTATGTTCACTGTTGTGTTAATTTTTTTAGGAGGGCTATTAAGCTACACACCTGGGTTTTTAGTAGATATATGTGAATCAGCAGATAATGTATGGAGGAAGCAAAAGATTCCTTGTCTTCCAGTTGATATTTTCTTCAGAGGATTCTAATAGAGGCCTCTGAGACCTTTAGATCTAGTCTAGTTGGACAGTGCTGTATTTAACATACATGTTACTATTCTTGTGAAAAATTCTTGTTTTTCTTGAAAATCTCAGGACTTTTGCCATTTCACCTGATATTTTTCAGCTTTATTGACCACTTGCCAGTCTACTGCCATTTCACCAGTGTCACAAGGCAGGGATTGTGAAACATACTTTTCCCACTATCTGTATCAGTTTTGGGACCCAAGGGAGCTGTGCAAGCCAGCTTGGCTTGCTCCAACCTCCTACTAGATTGAAGGGCATAAATTAATAAGTTTTTCCTTTTTTACCTTTAGAAATGCTACTGCATCTCAAAACTAGGGGAAATTTGGATCAGCTGTAGCAATCACTTTAACAGTTTGGACTAACAGTCTGGATTTATTCCAGGTGCAAAATAGTAATTGTCTCTAAGAGTGCTATTTGTTTGCCAGACTGTGTTGTCACTAGCAGTGGCCAGTGGTTTTGATTTGATTTTTGGAAATGGAAAAAAAATAATTCCCTACTACTTCTGTTTTTTGAGGTTTTAATTTTCTGAGAACCACTAGGTTTAATAGAGGATAATTGGAAAAATGCATTTGTACATGTGAAAACACTCAGGAAATCACAAAAAACACTTAAACCAGAAGATACCTTTCTTTATGTTTGTGTGGCTGCCTGGACCAAGTGTTGGTGGTAATAGGAATGACAGAGCTTGGGTGTTAGGGTAATGAGGAAAGGCAAATATTGTAGAAAGTCTGAGTTTGGCACTAACTTTTTTTTCTGCAGTAGAACTGTAATCCAAAGCCATTTTGGCTGGATCTTAGTGGATCAGGTTTTGTGGGTCATCTTTCAATACCCTGGGTTTTGTTTTGGATTCAAAACAGTGCAGCAGGGTTTTGGAAAGCTCACTCTGCTTTTACAGCTCTTTAGACTGTGCTCACAATAGATTAAGATCTGCCTTTTTAGGTGCTTGAGTGACTTAAAATCATGAAAATGCTAACTTCAGTGATGAATACCAGCACCCCAGCTGAGAACTGTGTGGAAAACTGAGCACCCTTTAGAATTAGAAGTAGTGAAACAGGCTGGGGTTTGAGGGCATGGAATCCAACAAAACTACGTAACTTGTTAAAACCTTTGCATGGAAGTTCTGTCTTCAGCTTTGAGCAACCTGATCTAGTAGGAGGTGTCCCTGCCATGCAGGGGGCTTGGATGTGGATGATCTTTAAGGTCCCTTCCAACCCAAAACATTATATAATTCTATGAATTGTTGGTTTCTTTGATACTGCAAAAACACATCCTGCTTTCTGTTAAGATATGCTACTCTTATCACCCAACTTCCTTATTGCTGACACATGAAATGCTTGTTCTGAATGAGTATGGCTCAGGACTGCCTAGTCTTGGATGTGTGTTTAAGTTGTGTGGCACATTTGAGTCAACCACAGGCTGACCTCTGTATCACAGACCTTTACTGTGAACAGCCTTGCCAGCACTGATCTAGTGGGCAATATTTCAAAGTCTCATAAGTATCTCAAGTTACTTCTCCTGTATCAGTGTTATCCCCTTGTGATTTCTCTTGCACATTCTCTGTAGGAATTTTTTTTTTTCTTGAGATCTCATTGTGTGTTTCTGTGGAGCAGTTTGACGGGCTCCGGATGCAGTTGGTCCTAAGGCAGGTGACTTGGCTTTCTCAGATTCTCTGTCCTGAACAGTGAGGATTGTAAGCCCAAAGTTGGCCTGGATTGCAAACCTGAAATGTAATCTTCCAAACTCCCTCTTCCAATCACCTAATGAGCCTGGGGACACACCAGCTGCACAGCCAGAGCAGATTCTCCTGGGGAAACAGCTTGCCCAGTTTGTATTGTTAAAACTCAATGAGTTTATGCAATTGAACTTGCTGCAATTATTTCTTAGTGATGTATAACAAGTAGCTGTTCTTACAGGGTTATAAAATGTTCCAGAGCTCCATTAATTTGCCCTTCATTAGCTATGTAATTTTGCTAATGACCCAAGATATTTAGAGGCATTGTGTCCTATGAGAATGATGAGTCTGACAGTGAGGGCTTATGGAATTGTTGCACACACAGCTCTGTGCCATCTTACTGTGAGAAATCCGTTCTGCCCTGCTGCATCTAATTGTATTTTTTACTTCTTTGCTGAAGTAGAGTCATCTTCTATTGATAAATGAATAATTATTTCATATATGAAATTACACATTTAATGGAAGTTTGAAGTGTTAGAGTGTTAAATGATTAAATTTGTTAATTGTGTAATATTGCTGGGCATAATGATGCATTTAACCATTTACAGTTTTCCACTGCATTGCCTTTTAAATTCTCATGTAGTGTGTTATACATTCTTGTTGCCGTTTCATCAAGTGTTAATAAATGTGAAAAATAAAGGTTAGAGGCTGGAGAGGGAGGTATCCCAACTGTGGTAACAGAAGAACAAGAGTGTGTGTCAATGGATGCCCCAGTGGGTATAGCAGGGTCTGTAACAGTATCAGAAACATTTGGAGAAGTGACCTTTTAAAAGTAATTGTACAATCTCATATTTTTCATTTTTACAGTATAAAATAGCAAAAATACAGAGAAAACTACAAAGAAGTGGTGTGAGGAGCAACATAGGCTATAGTGTGCCTACTTCAGTCTGTCTTAACAGCTCTTGGTGTCCATCAGTCCTGAAGATCCACATGCAATTTGTCACATTTCTCTCCTGTGACACTAGCAGGAGAATCCACATGAGACTTGGGCTTTGCTATAGTTGAGAGTGTGGAGCTTCCTTAATTTGCCTGGAAGCAAAAGGTTTTGTTTCCCTAATAAATAGACAGGGTGTGATGCAGAAAACAAGCCTGTAGCCTGTGCTGTTAGCCTGGCACTTGCAGATATATGACCAAACATGGCTGTTTTCTCAGCATTTCTGGTGTGAATGGCAACAACTGGACCACAGTGACTGCATGAGTACCAAAATGCATCACAGGGATCCAGCATGCCTGGGCCCAGCCACTTTTCTGCAAGTAGTGGGGTTTGATGTAACCAGGGAAATTCAAGAGAGTGGGCAGCAGAACTGGAGGTAGAAGTTGAATTTATGTTCCATAGCAATTAGACCATGCTTACAATTTTTCACTTATCTGCATCTTATACCTGTAAGAAGCTGACAGGCCTCTGTTTTGGATACAAGATGAAGATTTCCAGAAGGTTTATCTCTACTTATACTGAAGTAAATCACCTTTCATAGATGAAGCAGATCAGGCAACATCATACTGCTGTTGGACTAAAGTTGAAACAATACATAGAAAAGCCTGGAAAGCCTCAGAAACTGACTTAAGCATTATATTTGAAAGGAAAAGTCATTTTGCTTCAAGATTATCATCACAATTTAGATGCTGTACATTGTACTAGGATAAAGAGGGAATTTGGTGGATGAGCTTTTGCCCCTGGAGCCCCCAGATCACTGGAACAAGCTTCCGTTTCAGCTTAAATCAGCAAACAGCATAATCTTCTTTAAGCCTGGGGTTTAAATGACTGTTTGAAGGAGGATTGTGCAAAATCTATTTCCAGTAATATGGTTACTGGAGCTAAAGTCTGTATGTTGTTTCCATGAGATTATGGATGGCCCTGTGGTGTGCATTAAATTATTGTAAGAATTCTGCAGTTTGTGGTTTTCACTTAGTCTTTAGGTATATGAACTGGTGGCTCTTCTGTGAAACTGAAGGCACTTCCTTGGTTCTTGGACACTTCTTTAAATGCAGTAAACAGAGTAGCTGTCAATACCCTGAATCTTCTCTTGTGCTGGTTGTAAGAAAGAGTCACAGTTAAAGTTTCCTCTTCTGACATGTCTAATGCCTACAGGAGACTCATTGATCTCACTAAGTCAACAGCAGCAACCTTTCCTCCATCAACAAATCAAGGATTAAAACACCACAGACTTGAAAGCAAAGGTGTAGGAGGAAAAAGGAAATGGGATTTGTGTTCTAATTTGATGGAGAGTAACAGAAGTGGCTGACTCATCATCTGGCTGCCCTGTTACTGTGATACCCAGAAGGATACTCCATTCCCACCCTCTTGTTGCACGTTCTTTGTGGAAATACAGGGCAGCCATGGTTTTAAACTTGTGTAGGTGAAAACTTGAAGTGTCTTACAGTTCCTGTAACAGAGGAAGCACTTAACCAGGAGTTGTCCTAAGTGGTATCTGTACTGGTAACAAACTAGAGGTTGTCCAAGAATTTTTCTTATTTTTCTACCTTGTTTCAAGAGCTGTCAGCCAGCTGGGCTGCTGATTGGCTGAGGCAAAATGTTAATTTTGCACTTGGATGAATGCAGTGTTTACTGTCTGGGGAGCTGCAGGAAGCAAAGAGAGGTTAATGCTAATGGGGTATGACTGCCTGATCATTTAGAACAGGCTGCTGTGGTGCTTGCTGAGCCAACAGCTCTCCTGCTTTCAGGATCTGCACGGAGTATCTCTGGGTGGAAATGGACTGCTCTGTGAGGCATTGCAGTTTGCTTGATGCTAGCTGTATCATTTGTACTTCAGATGGTGTAGCTGTGTTGTGCTTGGAGTATGTATTTTGGTGACAATTGCCTTTCCATTTGGGTGGGTGCAGTTTGAAGACCCAAGTGAGCCCTGTCTGTGGTCCAGCTCAGCACAAGCTTGGCCCTTTTGCTCCTGAGCCTTTTCCAGGTTTTTTGGACATACTGTTCCTGAAAAAAATGGCCTTTTTTGAGCTTCAGTGGCAGAGTTATCCTCTGCCACAGAGTTATGGAGAGAAACTATGTGTGATTGTTTATTAGGAGTACTAGTGAAGAACTTTCCTGCAAAGCTGTAGGCAAGACTCTTAAATACCTGAGCTAAATTACAGGTTTCTGCAGATCAAACACTACAAATTACCTGCCTCTGTTAGAGCAAGTGACAATGGTTCTGCCAAGAAATAAACACCGAAAGCACATTTCTTGCTAGATTTCCACATCTTTATTGCTTTTCTTTTCAGTGGGAGTGAATGCTTGTGGACTGTGCTTCTTTCCTGCCTTTCCCCACATCAAGGTTGAACTAGAACTGCCTTTTATAGTCCTCCAAGGGAAGGTGTAGCAATTAATGTTACAATAATGTGATAATTATCACTGGGAGAAGAAGGTGCTTTCCTTTTAAAACAAATGCTAGTCCATTCACACTCTCATATGTGGAGATTACTACATTCCCTTGCAGTCTATTGTGAATATGGCAAGTGTCATGAACACTTAATTTATTTACCACTTTGTATTTTAAATACTTAAGGAAATTCCTGGCACTGCACAGAAAATATCTGTAGATCCTAACAACTGATCATGTATGGTTATGGCAATTTGGAGAAAATGCAAATGAACTATGGAAACTGCTTTGTCTATAAATAAAACCATTTAGCTTCAAAGCAGTATTGCCATGGAAATTCTTCACTGATAAAGTATGGGAGTGAGGCTTTTCTCATTTAGATTTCCTGAGCCTTTTTATTTTATGTTGAAAAGATGCCAGAGGAAAAAAGCTATAAACTCAATATTGCATATTTAAAAGACAGTATTTTATTTCATCTTCTTAATTCTGAATCTTTCAATTTACAGTATACAGCCATGAATTTAAATGTATAACAAATGAGGGAAATGGGATAGGAAATACTCTTCTTGACAAGAGCTAGCTAAATCCAGTACTCACTGAAAATTTTTACTTTGTTTCCAGTTGGCTTTGGTCCTGTATTTTAAAATACTCTTCTAATCAGTATTTCTCAGCTGTGTTCAGAAAACTTTCCCTGAATGATACACGAGGTGTGGAGCCCCTCAGGTAGGAGGGGCTTAACTGATCTGAGCAGGGTGCACTTCCAATCCAGTCACCAAAAATGCAGGATTATGTCTGCCAGTCTTTCTAGCATTTACATTTTGTTTGGGCTGTGTGGGCAGAACAGAGCTCCGTGCTGCGTCAGCCTCACTAGTGTTGTGAAGGAGCTAAGGAGTCAGTTAGGAGCTAGCTTACACATTGCTGTACAGTTTGTGTTTTGAGTCTTCCATGTATTGTGCCTAGTAATCCTTATCTAGCAGAATTAGTAATTAGCACCTTTCTTTCCTGGAACTGTAATTCAGTTGTTATTAAATGTATTGTGTGATAGCAGTTTACTTGACAGTACTGACTTTTTCTGCATTAGGTATAGGTATATTATCATATTTCTCTGGGATTATTGAAAGCAGCCAATAGTGTTTCTTTCAACAAAATGTATGTTAAATCATGTTGTGCTGGACTGCATATAAAGCTGGCATAAAGTTACTCTTTAATTTATTTTCTTTCTTATATGAACTGGCAGAATGAAACTGTACCAAGGCAGTGCTTTCCATCTGTGCCTCCAGTGCTTTTTGATTTCATACTAGGTATCTGTAACTGCATTTACCCTCTCCTGGAATGACAATTCAATATTGCTGTCTCTAAATCCTATCAAACTTTGTGTACTGAATCAAACTCAGAGATTTCTGGATGAAGCTCTAATGTGGAGTGATGATGTGGTGGTGTTATGTCATAGCCAGCCTCAATAATTCTGTGATTCTTTGATACGTGTTGTATTGCTCTCTGTAACCTCTGTCTCTGTGGGAGCTGTTCTCTGCATGGAAACTTCTTACAGTTGAACAACCTTCAGCTAGATCTACATGCACAATAGTGCAGTGAAGTGAATGGAAGTCATCCAATTGCTTATTTCAAGGTACAGAGAAAGAGCTTTGTTCAATTTCCATTTTTTAGCATATATTAAAAATGATCAGACAAACCAGCCCATCAGTATTATTGGTGGGAACTTGCACCCTTATGAATTAGTGATCAGTGGTTAAGGTAACACTTCGCTTTATTGATCATAGACTGCTGCATTCAATTAAAATGAGAAATAATTTCATGAAATTAAACTCGGCTCATTGGGGGTGACTAAGCATGCCATGCACATGGTTAATGTCACCCAAAGGAAAACTTCAAATTGGTAATGCATCCATTGCACCATCCCACAGCAGGGGCTGGCTGAGTGCCCTCTGCTGCCTCTGAGCACACAGATTGCTGCTCCCAGCGGCCCTGGTTCTGTGTTAGAGAAGTGCACTGTTAGCTGCTGACACTCTGCTTGTGATTTTATCTTCCCTTGGTAGGGAGCTGTTACCTGCTTTGATAGAATTAAGTGCATTGCTGACCCATCATTAAGTCCTTTCAAAAGTCCATGCTGCAAAAAGCAAGAGCCTTTATTTTTTGCATCACTAAAATAGGAAAGCAGTGTGGATCCCCATGGCTCCTTAGCAGAACTGAAGAGCCGATTTGCAGTCTGAAGTGCAGCTTCCCTTGAGAAGTTAATGCCTGACAGTTGAGAGGAGAAAGCTTTGTTGATAAGACTGCCGATTTTAAAAGTATCAAAGCATTCAAAAAAGACCATTCAACTTGACACACAGAGCAGAAAGCAAATGGACTTTCAGCTCCTTTGTGACCCTGGGAGTTCTGGTTGCTTTCAGCACACTGCTTTTGGCTGAGTTTGCCTCTCCTCAAGAGATGGCATTTTCTGTTCCTTCTGCAAGTCTCAATCAGAAATTACAACCTCCTTGGTTTACTGGTGGCCCACAAAGTTATTTCACTCTAACAATGCTTGATTTATCTTTTTCTCACCTGCAGAACCCAAAGTACTCCCACACCTATCACTTAGCAGTTGCTCTTCTTTATTTGCTTTTCAAGTGGAAACCTACAGAATTGTCACCCTTTGAGGATTTGAGGAATGATCTTACCAGCCCCTTGCCCTGAGTACAGTCTTGGCTTCTGTACTCTGCTGAGCTGTGCAGCAGTAAATTAGACCACCACTTTTGTGGGGAAATGCCAATATGACTCCTCTTGTGCCCCCAGTTACCCCGGGGGGGCAAAATCATGAAAGCCATTTTTTTTTCTCTTTCCCTCTTTCTGGAGTAGATGAATTGCAATAGCGACTTGTCCTCTTAACTTTTTTTCTGGAACAAATGGACATATGTCGTACATGGTCATGTGCTTAGCATTTTTGAGTATGATCTTGATCAAAGTGGATTCAGCTGTACTGATCATTGTGCACACGTAAAACAATGCTTGCCCTGGTGGCTGTGAAGGTCAAATAGCAGAAGAAAAAGATTCTATGAATGTGTGGAGAAAAGAGAAAATGCAAACAGAAAATGTGTTTTCTTCAGCCTCTTAAAGTTGATCTTTTGAGTTGGTGATACTTATTTTCTGCACAAGTAGAGTGCTTATTGGCATTTCCTGACTGCACTGAGGGTTGATTTTTCTGATAAGGAATTAACTGCATTTCAAGTTGATGCAAAGTTCTGTATTTGGCAATGAACATTGAACCAGAAGCAGCTCACATTTGATGGTCCTTTGATTTAATGTGTAAAAATCAGCAGAGTGAAGATAGATAGTTTTGTATATTTTCATCACAGTTTCCCTGACTTTATTAATCTTCTAAATTCATGGCTTGACTTTGTGTATACTTTCTTTTCAGGAAACAGCAGCTTTAATGCTTAAGAAGCTTATGGAGATACAGGCTTTACCTTTTACAACATTAATGGGTTGGAGGAAAAGATAATTTCTATGTACATAGTACTGTGTTGGAGGCTAGAGGGCAGAAAAGAAATACAGAGAGCTATAAACTGAAGTACCTCCTATCTGTTGAATACTCATGCTGGTGGCAGCAACTTGGTTGAAATAAATTCGTGCCAATGTAGTTTTGTGTGCTTTCCTCACCAGAGGAGTATGTTAAAGACTTAAATGAGTATACTTCCATCTAATGCAGCTGTGACCAGAAGAGCATCACATCTCTGGATCTTAGGAGTGGCATCCTTAGGAATGACAGATTGAATGAGGAATGCAGTTGTGGAAACTGAGTAGAAGAATCTGCAGGAAATCCTGACTGAGTGAAGTGGAACTGTATGGAGCACTGCTGCAGCTTCTGTCTGAAACAGTTTGAAGTACCTCCCAGACTGGACAGCACATCTCCTGCTGTGGCTGCCAGTTTTACTTCAGGTTTGATTTACTTCAATTCTGAATTAGAGCATTCACCTGCAAGTTTAGTGTGTGAATTTTGGATCAATTAGTTCAGTCCATTTTCATTACTTAATATGGACAAATCCACAATTATTTATTGTGACTTTTTTTTCTATTGTGCTTGCTTTCTTGATAACATTTTGTGATACTTTGTCATCAGATACTCAGTCCAGCCTTCAGCTGAAGGAAGCAGGGCAAGAGGAGGAAGAGAATTAATTTAATTTAAATTCATTAGTCAAACAAGAGTGTTTATATTGCATATGCAATAGTCTTTAGCAGTATTGATGATTCAGTCCTTTTTTTGAAGAAAGCTTCTATTTTTCTTCCTGTAAGGTTCATGACATTGCTGAACCTGGATGGACACAAAGAGGGTTGGAAGAAGAACGTTTCACGTCCCATAGTTTCTCAGGAATGTAAGGATGCCTTAGAGTCAAATTTCCCCCTAATCAAATTAAACTGTACTGGAAGCTGAGTGTGACAGGCAGAGGGAATTAGACTTGTCAGCCCAGTTAAGCCCCCTTGCCTTCCCATAGCAACAGCACATGGCCAGTGGTTACAGACTTTGTGCTAGACAGTGTTCTTAGTACTCAGCTTAGGGCAGTGGTATGGAAGAGCAGTGATGTACTTGTGCTAAACAGACCATCCAGCCATTATGGGAATTGGCTTCAGCTTACTGGAACTACTCATGCAAAAACTTACTAAAACCTTGGGAGAGTGAGTCCCACCTGCCTTGCGTTGCATGGCTGTTTGTTTTCTGTTTAATCCATGTTGGACCTTCATGGGTTAATCATAAGTGTGAGGCTTCTTGTGACATGCTTGGCCAAATCCAAGGTACAGACTTCAGTTTGAAGTGAGAAGAGCATTGAAAGATTAAATGTTTTTGAAAGTTAAATTGCAGTCATTTATATGAAAATACCTTAGGTATTTCATTTTCTCCAAAAAATATATTCATTTTATCGAGCATTAATAATTCATGTGTGTATTGGTTGCAGACATGAAGCACAAAAATATACATGCTTTATAATGCATAGAGTTTTAGGAAACAAACTTGAATATCTACTGTCTGAATGGTGGCAATGCCTGATTAGCTACCATACTGTTTAATTTTTTGATGATGTTCATGATTATTCACCGACACAAGAAGGAAATGGGATCCTCGGCAGGGGTTAGTAAGAAGTCTCCAGAAGCACATCTCCTGCAGCATCTGATTGATAGGCACAGCATGACACTTGAGGCAGCAAGGTGTAACTGTCTGTCTGTTGGCAAGCTGTGGTTTGCTAATCCAAATTCGGGAAGAAGACATTGAATGTATGGGATAACGGAGGTAGACACTTCCTCTGTACTCTAAAATAGGATTCTTCAGGGAGTAGTGTGTTTCTTGATTTGTGATGAGTGATTCTCTCTGAAGAACGAAGGAGGAGCAAATTCTGCCCCCTCCCCTCCTGCAGTGGACAGTTTTAAAACAAGAACTAGGCCACTAATGATCCTTTGGCACTTTGTTGAAATAAGGTTGCCCATATGTCAGTGCTGTCTCCCCCAATACAGGTTTTTTATTGACTAAATTTCCTTGTGCCAATAAAGGTTCCAATATCCTTTATCTCCTGTCAGTAGGTTCCCATTGTATATAATAGAAGTGTGTTCTGCTTACATCTGGCTGAGTTTCTGTAGTGTAAAATAGACCAAACACTCCCCATAATGTTAAGGTTAGATTGTCATCCTACTTACAGAAATAAAAAAAACAACTCCCTTTGACTTTATTTGAAGTTGAGGTAGATCCTTCCCTCCTAGCGGGACTTGGACTGTGAAGTGTGTTGGGTTGGACTAATACCTTGATGCCCATCTGTTTTGGGTTAGTGAGGTGGGGTTTTGGTAGTGGGGACACAGGGGTGGCTCCTGTGAGAAGCTGCTGGAAGCTCCCTCAGCTCCATTTCTGTCCCCACCTCTGGCCAAGGCCCAGCCGAGGAGGGAAACTTGGATGTGCCTCTGTGAGTAACGTATTCAAGAAGGGGGAAACAAAACAGCAAAAAGACCTGCAGAGGAGAGGGGGAGGTGAGAGCAACACCAGAGCAAAGACACCAAGGTCTGTGAGGAAGGAGAGGGAGGAGGTGCCCAAGCAGAGGTTGCCGGGCAGCCTGTGGTGAATCAGCAGCCGGTCCCCCTGCAGCCCATGGAGGAGCACAGGGGGGCAGCTCCTGAAGGGCCGTGGCGGAGCAGCCATGGATCTGCAGCCATGGAGGACTGCGGTGAGTCAGAAGTTGTTCTGCAGCCTGTGAAGGATCACAGTGGGGCAGATGTGGACCTGCAGCTGGGGAGGACCCCATGCCAGGACAGATGGCTTTTCCCAAAGCAGGCCGTGACTCTGAGTGGCCCGTGCTGGAGCAGTCTGTTCTGAGGGACTGCACCTCATGGGAGGGACTCATGTCAGAGAGGTTCATGAATTATTCTGTCTTGTGGGAGGGACCCCAGGTTGAAATGAGAGAAGGCTGTGAGCAGTCCTCCCTCTGAGGAGGAAGGAGCAGCAGAAAACAATGTGTGATGGACAGATCGTTACCCCCCACTCTCTGGTATTTAAGATGTGGCCTTGTTTTATTTTTCTTCAGTTCTGATAAATGATTTTTTTTTCCCCCTGAAGTTGAGTCTGTTTTGACCATACCATAAGTAGTGAGTGAACCCTCCTTGTCTCAACCCACGAGTTTTTAGTTGGATTTTCTCCTCCTTATTCCACAGTAGGGAGGTGGATGCTGGGTTGTTACTGGCCGGGCCTAAACTGCAGCATTTTTTTTTTGGCGCCAAAATCTGGGGCCTGAGATGAGGAGAGGTAATGGGCAAAGCACTGCTAGAGAATGGAAGGGCCATAGAGAATTTTGGTTGTTAGAGTTGTGGTGAAGGGACCGAGGGGTGGATCGTGTGTGAATTATCCATTTCCATTTGGTATTGTGATGTTATTTTGATTTTGGTGTGGGGTTAGTGCTGATGGCTGCAGGTACATGCACAACTCAGGTGTGTTAGTATAGCTCAACTTTTGCTGCTCTGGAACAAGCTGTAAGTCACTGCAACTGGCACGAGGCATGTGAGTGAATTTCAGTGTGCATTCGGGGTTCTAATCTATGCATTCAACTCAAGGATCTTAATTTTTCAGAAATGCTAGAAGTTAGAGTAATGCCTTGTTTTGCTTGATTTCCTTCCAGCTCCCACGATTAGTCATTAAATGTGGCAATGAAGGGCATTCCTGTTCACGTGTTGTTGTTTGTGGTGGTTTTTGTGGGTTTTTTGTGGGTTTTTTTGATTGTTTGTTTCTTATCTGCAGTGTTTTCCAGTTATCTGTCTTTTCACATTTTGGTTGTGGAATCTCGTTAACTATTTCATGGGGCAGATGTGACCTGTCAGAGGAGTGTGGCCATGTTCTCCTGCCTGGAGCTGTTGAAGAGAATGATGTTGCGGGTGTGAACATTGGGAGGTCAAAACCTAGAGAAGGATGTGGTGCTTCTTGGCATATAAGTGTAGTTGTCTACATAACTATTACTGAAATAGTGCATCTTGATTAATTGATTGAAAGGAAATTGCTGTAGACAAGAGAAGTAATACATGAAATATGGGAATGACTTTACATTGCAGGATGATGAGATCTCTTCCAAGAAAACTGAGCCAGATGAAAGCTCTTTTGCTGCAGATGAGTCATGCTGGGAAGAGTAACTTTCCTGTTGATTACTCTGTGAGGAAAAAAAATACTTAGTTTGTTGTAATCCATCAGTATCAGGTGAAAGCAGGATGTGCTTTGCTGAAGAAGCAATAATGAATGGGCTGGAACAAAGATTGCTTTTGCCATGGGCAAGAGGCACTAGTGGTTGGGATTTCAGAGGCAGGTCTGTCAGGGTGCTTCTTTTGACAGTGTAACTTCTCACTTACCTTCCCTGAGAGCATAGCATGCTCTGGACTTGTGTCTCAGAAGACTGGATGTTCAAGATGAAGCTGCTTGCTTGAGAAGCCACCATCACAGAACTGAAGCCCTGTCCTGCTCTGGTATCTCCACAGGTTTCTAATCAGTCTGAATGGAATCCATATGGATAATATTTAACTTGTTGAGTCAAAGTACTAGTCTGAGTAAGGGACACTTCCTACCTATGCCTTCCCTTCAGCTTAATTGGCAGCTGCAGCAACTTGAACAAACCTGGATTAGTTCTGCCTTAGTAAAGAAGTTCTGTCTTAGAGGTCTTTTTCTCCAGAATTCATTTATTCTCTGGCTTTGATGAAGCATGGATGTGTTGACTTGAGGGCTGTGATGTACAATCTTTGCAAGCATCTCTAGGAGGGAAAGATCAGGAGTTTTAGGGCTACAAGACAGAGAGGTATTAATTTGAAATTTTTACTTGCAGCTTTCAAGTATTCTTACCCTTATAGGAAATGGCCACAGGAAATTTGGGCAAAGAGGACTATTTCTTATATAGGTTATTTCACAGATGTGATTTTTAATTTCTTATGGTGCTGTGGTTTAAGTGATACAGGCATTTTAAAAAAGTAAGATTAACAGTTGCAAGTGTTGGGAGATATATTTTGAAGGAAAGGACTGCAGTTATGTCTCAAAAGAGTTCTTTAATTCTGTGCTGGGTTTTTTCACTTGTGCTCTTTTAGTGAGGTGTATTTGGTTTTGAATATGCCTTTGAGGACTGTTGCACAGTAAAGGAGTATAATCAAATCACTTAAGGGATTGATACAGGTTTTTCTGTGGATTATCTGGACGTGGCTGCAATAACTGTTTTTTTCCTCTGGCACATCAGTGCTGTATGGCTGTCATGAAATGCCTGCACACTTAAACTTTATTGCACTTTTAAATTTCTTCCATTATTTTGTTGGACAGTAATTCCCTGAAGCATTTGAAACCAAGTCATTAATTACTGTTTCTAATGTGTACAATCCATTGGAAAACATTAAACAACACTCATGATTCCCTTTATTGTTACTGCTCCTTCAATCCCTGAGGCAACAGATCAGATGGCAACTCCTGGGCAATCTCATATGGACATTTTGTGCCTCTGACAGAGATGGCTGTGGGCTCCAGATGTTTATGGGACCATATGGTATCTGCATATCGTCTTCTGGAATTATTAAGACATACACTGTTTTTAAGGGGAAAGATAATCTGATGATAAATGTTAATCAGTGCAGCTGTAGTTTGAAAGACTGTAAAAGTGTCATCATGGAATTCTAGACTTTTCCTGTTTTCATTCACTGAGTTATTTTTTTCCATACTATTTTACAAGTAAATACCTACTTTTAAATCACTCTCTGGTAACCCTACATTTTGTCTGAAAGCAAGCTAAGATTCTTTGTGGCACAAACAATCTGAACTAAGATTCATTGTACAGGCAAAAGTCATATCAGGTGATCTAAATCTGTGGCTTTCCCAGCACAATACTGTTGCCTTGTTTTTATCCAAACACTAGTAACCACAACAGTAGAGCTGAAAATTCGGCACTTCTGTCGGAGCTTCAGTACCATGAGGACATTAGTGAAAACTCTAACACAGTCTCACAATTAAGCCTGGATTGGAAGATCTGGTTGAGTTTGACTCTTTATGGACTTCTCTGTTTTTCCTGCAAGTAAGTCTGTTTCCAATACCTCAAGATTTGTTTGAACAAAGGTAGCTATTATTGGATCTCTTAGGGTGGCTTTGTAATACTTGCTTATATGTTGCTTTCTTCCCAGTCTTCTCTTGAAAGAAAGACTGTGGAGGGGGTTTATTTCCTTCAGTGTAGTTGATAAATTTTTCTAAATACTAATTTTGATTTTGCTTTAATCTGTGGCCTAGCTGTCATATTGAAATTAAGGCAGAACACTTGATATACTGATGGTGGTAAAAGCACTTACGTGGGTCTTGTACCTCCTCATATTTATTTTGTTAGAAGTTGCCTTTAAGTATGTGTTGGGTTTTTTTTTTTAAGGATGAGGTTATGGAAATACTCTTAGGACTCTGGACACACTTGCTGTGAGTGTGGAGAGTCATCAGGAGAGACTTTAATGTGGTGTCCTCAAGGATCTCCTGTACTTTTTTAATCCATAAAAGTGAGTGTCAAAACTTGTACAGGAAATTATTCAGAAAATTATTTAACATATATGGCAGTGACCTGATATTAAACTGCATGGATTAAAACCAGGAGCAGGACTAAACCAGGGCAGGGTTTGTTGGTGCCTGTGATACAGCAGAGTAGGTAGAGGACCCCAAACACTGGGCCACAAGTTTTTCAAGTACTGCTTTAAATCACTTCCTTGCTGCAACTGAGACTAAAAGACTGTATCTAAGAATCTAGGAGCTTTTCAGTTTGTTCTGTTAATAGAATCTTAAGGCATGTAGAACTACTTCAATAGCTTTATTATAGTATAAGCAAATTAGCAGAATCAAATCCTTTAAGAGGAGCCCAAGTGAATCCCAGGTTACCCATTGCAATGCAAGTCAAGTGCATTAGCACAGCATGGGGTGGAGACCCTGGCCTGCATAACACCCTTCCTCAAATGAGGATAGCTTCCCCTCAATTTTAGGTATACATCACCCTGATTTTATCAGTCCAAAGCTCCTGGCATTTTGAATTTCAGTTATTAGACTTAGTTTTGTTTGTATTTTTGAATTACAGTGCATGAATGGTGGACCAAGTACTTCAGGCATTATGCAGCTGTATTTTAGGTTTACCTGTTCTTTCATCTTCACCTCATCCTTTCTTTGTACATACTAAGGCAATAATTGTTGTAGTCCTGCCAAGGCTGAAGTACTGACCTCTGTTTTACTGTTGATTAGCAGAGATGAGTAAAGTGTGTGTATGAATACGCTGAATATTTTAAGTCTCTTAAATTTCTGCACTGTCTTACATTATCATATTTATCATGTGGAGATCTGTAAAACATTAAGTATTGGATTTTCTGCTGTGGTAGGGTTACACTGACACACTCAGAATATTGAATATGTGGAGCCTTTGTCACAGGGGACCCTGGATTCCTACTTGAACACCCAAATATTTGTGTATGAAAAATGTTAGCAGTCTCTTGGAGTCTTCTAATTTACTTAGTGGAATAAATAAACATATAAAACCTGTGCAAACCTACTCTTACCCTAAAACCTATACTTAATTTAAAATGCTTAATTTAAACTCGAAATGTATTCAGCCTTTCCTGGAGTGTGAGATTGAACAGGCACACAAAAAGGAAAAATGGGATCCATGACCAATCAGTAGCCTTAGGAGCAGAACTGGTTGTGTTGAAATAGTAAGATCAAGATTGTTGTGAGCAGAATAATCCAAACAGTGTGTACCACCCAGTGTCTTGCATCCTGATATTACTGTAGCTGAAAAAGACTTGTCATGAGCTGGTATTCTTACTGGAGAGCTGAGGGACATAAGAAGAAAAATGTCTTCTTTTAGTCTGTAACTGGTCATAGCAATTGGCCTTATAATGTCATCCTACAGTTATTTATATGCAGCAGTATTGGGATCAATTTAATTTATTTTTGTGCTGTAGAGACAAAGGTATGAGAGAATCCATATGCATTTTGATGGATGCCATATGATTCTGGTTCTCATCCTCTTAAATTCCTCTCATTCTCTTCATGTTTTATAGGAGCAAAAAATAAGAACAGATGTATCTCTCTTCATAGTTTTAAATGTTGAGCATTTAGCTTACTAATGTTCCATCTGCTTGTTACCACGAGCTGTGGGAGCAGTGCAATTTCTTGACACCATCTAGCATGTTCTAAAAAGAGGGAGCAGTTAGGAAAAATTAATAATGGGAAATATACAGAAGAAAGAAAATGTACTTCCCTTCCAAATCCCAGGCCTTGGTCTTTGGATATGCCTGTATCTGAGTGGAGGGCTGGCTGGCTGCTGTGTGAGCTGGTAGTGAAAGGCACCATTGTCAAATAGGCATGTATGAAGGATAAAAAGGGCTGTTGTCCTAAGTTCAGGAAGATGGACTTAATCTAAGACTTTGCAGAGCTGGTTAATCAAAATTTATGGCTTTGTATATTCTGATTAAGCATCCTAAATAGCTGGTGCTCATTTTTGTGTCTGTTATTCTGTAGAAGTACTTAGTACAAGGCTGCATGTGTGAAAGTCCCAGTCTCTGAGGGAAGAGAATTAAACTGAAGTGTTATGTATGGGAACTAAATTTGCATGAGAACTTTTTTGACTTCTGCTTGCCCCTCTTTGCAGGATTCTGTTCATTCTCTTACCTTTCTCACCATATCTAGTGGGGAAGAAATGGCTAAAACAAGCAAAACACTAGCTAGAGGGTCAATATTTCATGCTTCTGTACCAGAAGGACACTCCTACCATTTAGACACTCAAATCACCTTTTGGTACAGGCTTTCTTATACAGGGTACTCTTTCAGAGCTGAATAAATCACTGACCTCAGTCTGCTCAAAGGGATTAATCCCAATTTCATCAAATTCTCTTAATCCACTTTGGGTCAAACCCCATGCAGGCAAAACAGATCTAATCTAGGTAGTTATTTACTGGTTTACCAAATAATTGATATTACAAGGTCACAAGAAAAGCTGGCATTTTAGCTGAACTGGGTTGTTGAAGTCAGAATTTCTAATTTTGTTAGATCCCAGAACTCCTTTCCTTGAGTCACTCTCTGCAATGTTGCATCATAGCAGGAAAATACATCTGCAGGTATTCTTGCAGTCATTTGCATATCAGTCAAACAAAATGATTATTATATATTTTTCTAACACACAGGTTATCAGCATTTCTGGATGTTCCCATTTTGAGTGATGAGAGATGGTATGATATAAGTGATCAGTGCTAGTTTGCAGCCTTCCAAAAATATCTCCAGTGTAGTAATTTTATTATAAATGCTAGTAATTGTAATTATCATCTGCACTGGAAAATGCCTCTGATAGCAATAACATGGAAGTGTCAGGAATTTTTATAGGTAAGGATCTGCTGAAGCCCTTATGAGTGTTAAAAATACATCTAAAAATAAAACTATTTGATGACCTACTTGCTAATATGTTTTTTTAAAACGTATGAGTTGGCTAGTTCCACCAGTAAGCAGGCAAATCTTGATTGCTGCTAGTTTTGATATGTCTGATTTATATATAGGTGAAGGCAAAGGATGCATTCTGATATTTTTTTGGAGGAAAAAATTGCTTGTCATTGAATACCTCTATACATTAGGTATAGTAAATAATGAGAATGTCTATTATTTATATAATAATGTATAGTATATATAACAAACTACATATATTTTTATATATAAAATATGGTGAAATTTTTTTCAAAACTGAAATAAACTGTAACCAGAGGAGTTTTCTGGATGGTTACAGGTGCTAGGAGCCAGCATGCACAGGCTTGTTTTGGTGTTCTCTGAAGTACGGAAGGAACTGCAGCCAGGTGAACTTTGGCTATGCCCTCTGAGGCTTGTCTCCTGATCTTGCTTTTCCATTTTGCTTGCTATAAAAAGAGATAGTGCATGATATGCAGAATGGTAGTGCTTTCACTGTATTTGGGATCCAATCCAGAGCCCAGGGAAATCGCTAACAGCAATGAACAAGCTCCTTTGAAACATAAACCACCTTAGTAGTGGGTTTCATTGTTCAGTCTTCCCCCTGGCTGTCTTCCCAGTAATGTGAAAAATAACAAGTAACTCTAGAGTCATAGAATCATAGACTTCTACATAGAATCTTAGCAGATGGGAAGGGACCTCAAGGATGATCTGGTCCAATCTTTCTAGGTAATACTGTATTTTATATGAGATTGAGATGGTTCAGCACCCTGTCAAGCTGAGATGTAAAAGTGTCTGACGTGGGGGAATCTACCACTTCCCTTGGGAGACTATTCCAGTGTTTGACTGTCCTCATGGTGAAAAATTTACCAGTTTTTTCCATTTTTTTTTCCCCAAAATGTTTAAGAATGTGCTTCTTTTAAGATCTGTGAGTATACCATCACAGGACAATAAGCTATGCAGAGCTGTAGGGGGGTGGAAGATCTGCAGAATCTGTTCTCATTTGCCAAGCTCTAGATATAGAAGTTGTTGTGAAAGTGGTGAGCTGGGTGAGTTCATTAAGAGCTGGATTTTTAGTGAAGTCAAAGGGGTTTTAGGGTTGTAGCAATCTGAAAGTAATTTTTATAAATTCTACATCAGTAGGTAAAGGCTTCAGAAGCTCATAACAGCTGTACATCTGGCTCATTTCTAAAAGCTTTTCATGTTAAATGAAATCTATAAAATTCCCAGTTCAGTAAAATATTTAAATACATACTGAAGTCAATCCTGTTAAATCTAGCAATTAAAGCGATGCCAGTGAGTGCTGAGCATCCACCTACAGCTAAAAGATGTGCTTAACTTCTTTGTGAAACAAGCCTTTCATTCCTTTAAAGTTTTAGCTGGACTCAAGGACAGAGCTATGGTTGTTTATTTTATCTTAATGGGCTTGGACTTCTCTGTATCATGTTCTAGGAAACCTTAGGAAAACCATCCACCCACCCAGAAGAGGTTGTGTATCCCAGAAGAGATGGTGTAAATTCTACCGTGTGGTAGATGCTGCATGAAAGTGCTAAAAGTGAGAAAACCACATTTGTGCTTCTCTGGCATAAATGCTGGAACTAGAAGGCTGCAAAACTGGTTCTGAGAAATGAAGTGCTTTAAGGATGCTCGTAGCATACCAGGAGTAGGCTTGTTGAAGTTACTGCAATGCTAAACTGGATGGCAGTAATAGAGGTACTGCAATAATTATAATCAGTGTTAGGACCCCCATCAGTGTGTCAATTAAAATGAATGCCAATAGCTTAAATGACATTTAGCAACTTACAAATTCAGCCAGAATGCAACTCCTGACTATCCTGGTGATAGTCTGGACTCTTCCTCTGAACATGGCCAGCTTGGATCAAAGTATCCCACACATTTCTCAGATGGTAGTGCTCCAGAGTACTGCCCTTCAAGCCCATGTTTTAGTTTGTGTTAAAAAAGTAAGAACACGAATGAAAACTGCTGAAATGCTCTCTTCTCCTGAATTATTTCCTAGGTCTGATTTTTATAAACGAGCCTTTCACTTTACTATTGTTTACTCAGGTAAATGCTGTTGCCAGGCTTCTTGCCTTGTATGTTCTGAATGTTATGCTCCTGAGCCTTTTGTGTTCCGTGGCAGCAAGGCTGCTTCTTCACCCACCTTATCTGCTTTCAGAGATTTTGCCTCATTCTGTGGTAGCTGGCATGAAAACCTCTGATTTTGAATATTTTAATGCATTATGAAGTACGATAAACAATAGAAATCTCACCTAAAGGGGGAGAGTGAAGGATGAACCCATAAAGCCAGCCTCTTCATCTTTTAAACTGGTTTTATTGCAGCTGTAATAGGAGCAATTTCAGTTAAAAGCTCTTGTCAGACAACAGTTACTGTACATTACAGCTGCATAAGAAATAGTCTTGGTCAAAGACGAATCAGGAATTCCTCTAAAAAGGTGATCTTTTGCTTAAAGCTCCCTTCCACTTAAAATGACCAGATTTTAGTCTAATGAGGAATAAAGAGAATTAATTAAGTCACTGGTGATAACTCTATTAACTGATATTCTTGAAAAGAGCAAAAAGCTTTTCTGGAGGATTTGTGGATACAAATGTCATCAGCCACATTTCAAAATCAGGCATCTTTTGAGATGCAAATTCTCCCATTACCGTCCAAAACCTGACCTCGGCTGAACTGGCATTTTGTATTAAATGTAGTTGTTCCATAATTTGCCATTTATCTTCTGGCAGTCCAACTGGAAAGATTCACTTGCACAAAGCACATTTGGGGATAATACAGAACTCAGTGTGCAATACGAGCTCATAAAATACTGCACAAAATGGGAGCCATATGAAGTTTTTAAGGGTGTCCTGATGTCCTCGGCATGAGGGCTAGGGAACATAGTCTGCACTTTGAATATTGAAATTTCTCAGTAGAGCTACAGTAATAATTAAACTAGTCCTCTTGAGGAAGTTATGTATCTCTTAAGACTAGCAGGAGTACTTCAGTATTGCTTTGTCGCTTGGTTTCTCTTGTTTGAGCACTCTGTCCAGGCTAATGTCTGTCTGCCCCATGGTCTATCCTGCATGATACAGTGACCACACTTGTGTGGTAGAGGAGCCATGTTTCCAAACCACAGTCTGGCAAGTAGTCTCCCTTTTATTCCACAACTAAATTTTCCCAAAAGAGGGATCCATCTCCATTCTCCACCTTTTCTGTTTTCATGTCTTTACTCCTCATTTTCTGAAAACTACTTTTGCTCCTCTATCTCCAGGATTCCCCTGTACCTTTGCATAGTGCACTTGCAAATCACTGAACCCCAGGTCCCCTATCTCATCTCCTGCTCTGTTTCCTGTTCTCACACAGATTGATTAATTCTTGCCCTGAATTCATGCAGCTCCAAGTTCCACCAGCATCACTGTTACCATAGCTTTAGCTGGCTATAGAGGTTTCCAGACTAGGCCTAGCAGCCAGACCTGTTCTCTGCACTTTCAGACACAGCTTACGGGTTTGGAGTGCTTCAGTATCTCCTGCTTGCAGTGATTCCTGGCTGCATCATCTTTTGCAGACTGTGCCAAGCAGTCAAGGCTGTGAATGAGGGTGCCAGTGTTTTGAGGGTTTGGCTGGTGCTGGGAGTCTTGTAGATCCTTAACCGAATTGTGTGCTGGACCTCAGCCTAGAATCATATTCCCTCCTCATCATGTAACATGGTATATCAGAGCCACATCAAAGGAGACAAAGTTGTGGAGTCTACCAGTGACTGAACTAGACTTACTCAGCTTGACAGCCGTGTGTCTATTATGGATCAGAGGTTGGCCACCAAGTAACAGAAACTTTCATTCTATGGACCTCCCCAGGTGCCAGATGTTACTGGAGGTGGGATATTATTGCTGTCCAGAACTTAGACACAGGTAATTTTGATCTGACCACTTGCAGCACTCAAAGTATAGCTTATTGTGTTTATAGCAATTAGTCACTTTCTTTATTTTCTCTGTTTTGCAAAAAGAATAAAGAAAACTTGGAATGATCCAAGGTCATGGATGATTTAGCCCTGCTCTTTATTGCACTCTGAAAATATTTATTTGGATATCTATATTTGGATATATATCACATGGAAAAGCCAAGGGGTAATGGGCACAAGTTGTTCTGGGGGAGATTCCAATAAGACACAAGAGGTAGATTTTTCACCACGAGGACAGTCAAACACTGGAATAGTCTCCCAAGGGAAGTGGTAGATTCCCCCACACTGGACAGTTTCAAGTCTCAGCTGGACAGGGTGCTGAGCCATCTCATATGAACTATAGTAGTACCTAGAAAAGTTGGACTGGATGATCTTTGAGGTCCCTTCCAACCTGGCATGATTCTTATGCTTAGGATTGCAATGGAGCTAAAAAGTCTGGCAGCTGTTGAAGCATGCATTGAAATGCAAGACAACATGAGGGCTGAATGCCCTCAGAAGTTCTGAAATTCTGAGCCATGTGAAACTGTGTTGAATGGTCATCTTTGGCAGAAGCAGAATGATACGAAGGATGGGCTTTAGCTCTTAATAGACATGGTGATCACAAGCTTTAGGAAATTATTTCTGAATGTCACATTCAGCAATTTCCTTTTGCAATGCTAGGGCTCAAATTACCACTCAGTGCTGTAGTCCAGTTGCCTGAACAACTGGAAGTGCTTTGAAAGAACCTTAAAAATGTGTAAATATAATTTTCTGGCATTTCGGCTTAAGTAAGAGCTCCAGTGTATGACAAGTTTCGTTCTGGAGGGATTTTTTACTGCTGAGTTATAAACCCCTGGAGTAGTGGTTTCTAATAAAAATGCTGACAGACCCTTAATGATAGCAGCATGAATACTGCTGCTGTAATAAAGAGAAGAAGGGAATAATCGGACTTGCTTTCTACACTTTTTTTTTAATGTAATAGGCCTTTGAAAGAGGATCCAATGCTGATGATATTCATGGAGCACTGCGAAGAGTTATTGTTTACAAATCTGTCACCTTTTTACAGAATACCAAAAAATGAGATACTTTCATTTGGCAATTCAAAAGTTGCTTATGACAAAGGAGACAGTGAATGCTTAGTCTTTAAATGATTTATTATGAACACCACTTTTCACAAAAAAGCATAAGCAGTATTAGAAAGCATCTGAGTGGAAAAAGTGATTATTTTGTTACTCAGTGCCTGCATTGCATGACATTTTTCATGTCAGTTATCTGTAGCACTACACACTGTTGATAGAAACTATTTTTCCTATGTTGAAAAGTTGTTTATAGAGCAAGATACTAATCTTATGAAAATTACTTGAAATGGCATTCATCAGGCTTAGGCAGATATGTCAAAGCTATTTTTCTGGGATTAGCGCTGCACGGTGTCTGCCAGGATCTGCAGGGAAGCAGAGGAGAGGCAAATGCCAAATACAAGGAAGCCAGAGAGGTGGTGGTGAATGCTTGGTGGTGGAGCTCTCCCACTGAGTACATTTCTTAGGGGAAGGCTAGTGAGAAACTGCCCTTTCCAAGCTGCATGCCCAGACTCTCCAGGCACTTAGCAACTTTCCTCCATATAGGGGGTTGGAGGTGGGTAACTGGCTCTGGCTGCACGGTGTTCTCTCTCTTTTGCAGGGTGGGAGTGACTGTCAAAGGGGTGGCAAAAGGGAATGTGATGAAGACAGAAGTGCTGTAGTTGCACATTTTAAAGGCAGGTAGTTGTTTGGGGTGTGGGTTCAAGGAGGTCCCAGCAGTATCTCGGGTGACTCACATGAGCATCAGAAGGCACTGCATGCTGTAGCAGTTAAGTCCTGGATGGAGACTGATGTCTGTGAGGCGCTTTTTTTTTTTTTTTACTCTTGGAAGTCAGCTAGAGCACTTAGATTTGATTCTGTGACATTCACAAATAGTGAATAGGTTTGCTTGGACCTTGTTGTTTGAAAAATTGATAGGAAGCAGAACAGCATTTTAGCTGTTGAAATGACATCCTAAAGACAGGCTAGGGAAACAAACCTCCTGCTCTTTCTAGAGGAGATGTAGCTGTTCAGGGAAGCTGTAAATATGCCCAATTTTGTCTTAAATTAGGGCATAGCATCTTTTGGGGTCCTTATTTTTGAATGCTTTAAAATCAATCTGATATAACACTTTTATGTTTTGGTTTTCTTTCAATTTACCAGTTGTGGGTAGCTGAACAGCATAAATTATATAACCAGACCTGTTTATCTTTCTGCCTAGGCAGGTATGTGTATCTGAGTAACAGAATCTGGACGGCTTACAAGCATTTAAAAAGAAAATTTGTTGCCCTCTGTGACTACTACTATTAAAGGACTTTCGGCACTATTCACTGTTTTGCTTGAGTATTTTCTGTATGCAGCACTGTTGGGCAGGTTAATGACCTATTGTCCTGCTACAATTTCTAATAAATTCCCAGAATCCAACACTTGTTTGGTATGGAGGTCCTGCTCCTTATGATAATCCCATGTCTGTCTTCAGATTCACTGTCTGCTGGGTAGCAGAACTACTGCTCATGAAAAATCTTGCTCCAAGTGCTCAGTGCTTATGGAAGTTGGCTGTATGTTGGTTTCCAGCCAGGTTGGTGGCTGAGAGGCATTATTAATGTTCAGAGTAGATGGTTTCCTGCATTGAAAATAAAGAGCAGGTTTTTTTAATGTGCAGAATCAATCTTATTTTAATTACAAGAGCTCTGGCTGACAATGTGGTTTAAATATAATTATTTTTAGTTTAAATAGTCTCTCTAGGTATACCAGGTCTGTTCCATTCTCTATCCTATTCCATTGCATGACTTGGATCTAATATACCACAGAACTTGTGGTAATGTTGATTATAAAATGAGTGATTCAGAGACCACAGTTAGCTGAGAAACCTAGGAGCGGAGGTGAGCCTAGATGTTGGGGGAGGGAGGCACACATGATCTGGGCCTGAAATGCAGAAGAATAGTGTATCCAGATATACAGAAGCAAGAGACTAACGTAGTTTAAACCTTTTTGTAAGTTTTAAACATCTGAATTTAAGGTTACTTTTGGACTCAATTTATGTATCAATCTATTTGATGTATTAGCTCTGGGTAGTTTCCTAGGGAAGAGAAAAACAAAGCCTTTGAAAATCAAGGCTGAATTTTTAACAAAAATCCTGGGAACTATTTCCTAATACTCCATAAAGTGTCCCCATTTTCCAATGATCAAAGACCATTATTCATTTACATTTGGGTGGGGTTTTTTATGTTTAATGTTTTCATGTAGCATGTGCTCATTTGGCAGTTAGAGACACTGCTAATAACTCTGCGAATGGGTCTGGTATTAGTACTGTCTATAAAGGTAATACCATAATCTTGTTATCTTTTTGTCTTTTCTAAGGATTGCCAAAATACTTTTCTGTTGAAATGCCCCTGAGGTTTATTTCCTGTTTATTTCCTCTCTCTGGCACAATTCTCAAATGTACGCTTGTAGCAGCACAGTGGGGAAGCTGAGATGCAACATCCATTTCTTGGCAGCTCAGAGGAAGGAAGCTCATTTGATCTGTTGTCACCCTGCAACAAAGGTATAAAGCCCATGGTAAAAGAACTGATTGGGAATGTTTGCTCAAAGAATTAAAGGGGGAAATATAAGGCAAAAGAAAAAACCTGGTGAGAAGTAACCTTGAAATATCTGAACTCAAATCTGAGGACAGGGCTGTATATCCCATCCCCATCTCAGCAGCAGGATGTTCTGCAGGTATCTTATACCAAGGACTGGTCCACAGGAGTGTGGGTCATTCTGAACAGTATCACGTGGCTGTAACAAGCTTTGCAGACAGTTCAGTCTGAATCTTCAGCCTTGAATCTTGAAATAGCTTATCCTTCTGTGCAGGAGGAGGAAGATGTTAGGGGTATCTTAGTTTCCATCTAGGTGGCCTGCACACCTGCTGATGCATGACAGTTGGTAGTGTGTGTGTGTATATATATACATACATACAGCCTTGTGATAATTTACTCTAGAAAACTGCTTCTCCTAAGTCATATGATTGCCACCCACTGGAAATCTTCATGTAGCAATGTTTCCTCTTCAGAAGTTCATTAGTGGTAGAACTTAGTGTAGAAACTTGCACTTCTTGAACTCATCCAATTTCCAGAGGTGAGTTACAATATCTTATGCCTAGCTTGCACCCAAAGAAATTACAAGAAAAGCTGCTTTGGAGGGTTTGGTTTTTTGGTTGTGGTTTTTTTGTTTTTGTTTTTTGTAGAAGTGTTATAGGAATGTAGCCCAGCAAAGCAAAACCACAAGAAACTGGGAAAAAGGAAAGTTTAAGACATTCTTTTTTGTCTCATAATGGAGCCTGTCATTGCATGAGCACACACAGACAATTCCTGGTACAGGAACTTGGTGCAATTTAACACAAACACTTAACCATTGCTTCAGTCCTGAAATCTTGCACTTCTGCTGCTGTGATTGCAACAATTGCAGAACTGACAGGGAGAAAAAAATAGCTGTTTTTCATGAGAAGGTAACATCAAATGCATGTGGGGTGCAGTGTGCTCAGTGAATTCCTGTTTCTGAGAACACTCCTGTACGTGGATGTGTCCTGTTCTGTTGCAGGACTTAGATGTAACATACCATCAAACTTCATACCAAGCCACCCTTGAGTTAATGATATGCATAGTATTGCAAGCTGAGAACACACAAATGACCTCCATAAAGTGAGAAACTAATTAAAATCAAAAGTAGAAGCTCACCATGTGTTTGCAATTGAGACTGCAAGTGGGAAAGAGTATTTCGGGGTCAAATTCTGGTCGGTTATACAAAATTTGATTGTGGGAAAGCAGCAGCTATGTAACCGGGTGGCCTGAAGAGATAATGTGGAAAATGTGGGGTGAATTCTGGGTTTTTGCCTGTAGAGTTTAACCCTGCAGCTCTTTAGTCATGTGAGTAGTAGGAGATGGTATGTTGTGAATCATCTTGAAAATTGTTGGTTTTAAGCCTGCCGTGACTTGCATGAGCAAGACTTTGAACCAGTCAGCTGAGTTGGTCCACTCTTCCCTAGTTGCTAAACAAGGGCCACTGTGGTGGACACTGCCTGTTGCCCAACATGAAATCTGGAGCCCTCCAGGTCTAGTATTATTTGGGTATCCAAGGAGTATTTCCAGTATTTTTGAAGTATTCAACAGTATCTGTCTTTCTAGAAGATGGCATTTAAGGGAAGGTGGCAACTTCAGCTCTGAATTTTTCTGCCAGTCTGGTTTCTCATAGGCAGCTTATGCCAAGGGTAAAGTCATCTTATCTGGCTTGCAACCAGCAATGGAGTTTGTAACCTGCACTCACTGAATTTCTACAAGTCTTCTCCAAAATGATATTCCACAGTTCATAATGATCCCTTATTTACCATCTGAAACAACCTAATATCAGGAAACTACATTATTCACATTCTTTTCCAGAACATATATGAACATTTTCAATTACCTCCCCTTTGGGAGACTCCTGGTGACATCCCTGCTACAAGAAGTGGCCAGTTTTCTCAGTTTTCTGTCCTTTGATCATATACTTATCCATGTGAGACCTTTGCTTCTTGTTATGGCTACTTAGTTTCCTTAAAAGCTACTGCTGGGGGACCTTGCTGAATGCTTTCAGGAAGTCTGAGTGTACCACAGGACCATGATTTCCTTTGTCTTCCCGACTACTTTGGGGAGTTTCATTAGGTCTGCAAAGCTTGACTTCCTTTTATGAATCTGCTTGTTTTTTCCCCGAAATGGTATCTTTGTTCATGTCACAAATGGATTTCTTTACATTAGCTTCTACTTATTTGCCTTGGAGACTCATTGGAATTGTTAGTCTGTAGTTCCCCTGGTTTCTGCAGGTGTCATATTTCCACCTCCAGCACCAGGATGATACTGATCAAGAGGCTCCTGGATCCCAGCTGAGAGTCCGAGCTATTTCATTCTTCATTTCTTTCAGAACTCCTGCCTGACATCCTCTTGTCCAATGATTTGTTGATTTTCACTTTTTCTGCTTTTATAGCACCTTATTTCCAATCCAATCTCAGAAAGATACTGAGGCACCCTAAAAAAGGGTTCTGGCCTTGGAACTCCTGATGTTTGCAGGTGGTCTGTGTTACATCTATCATAGGCAGGTAGGCAATAGTGACCCAGGTCAATACTTGGAGGTTTAGTATTGGATGCTTCTGTAGTTTCCTAGGGAGCTGTATGTAGTGGAATAGAATTGACAGTTATCTGAGTAAGCTGCTCCTTTCTGACCTAGATTTGGTCCGAGTACTATAGAGATGATGCAATTATATAAACCAAGCAGGCACACATCTCTGCAGGTATAAGACTGGCAAGCATTAAAACCTCATGTGAACAGAAGCTCAGAATATACAATTCAGCCTTTGATAATCTCCTATTACTATTAACCTATGACAACTGAGACCACATTTTAGTAAAACCTGGCCATAATCTTAGGATAATCAAAAGCCCCTAAATTAAATCATGTCCTGGAGCAGGTAGAGACTTGATTGACAGCTGTGTTTGTTTAGTGTGGCAGGGTTTTGATGTAAGACCTCAGGGCAGAGAGAGGAGTGCTCCTCTCACTGCCCAACGCTCTACTGTATTAGCATGACACCAGGGAGTTCTATGGTTAGAGTATGAAGAGATATGACCAAAATTTGTGCTGTCAAAACTCCTTAACAGGAGACTGGGGGGTTCGCTATGCTTTGCTGTGTTAGGAAGTGATTAAGCAGTTGTGGGTACAAAGAACAGCATTGTTGGGTGCTTGCAGGGCAGAAGGTGAGGAGTGCTGTGTCAGCGGAGCTGATATTTGGAAACAAAATGCTCCTTACACTCCTCTGTGTAGAGAACAGCAGATTAAAAAATAAACCACTACAAAGGTTCTAAAGAGGACTATGGGACCTCTTCCCATATTTCATCCATGGGTACTTAAATGAACACCTCAAAGGGGGAAAATATATCTCTTTGGCAAGATGTAAATAGCCCTGTACTGAACCCCCTGCTCATGGGATAATCGGAAGCTCTGTTGGGTTTGCTGACCTAGTCCAAGTCAAGAGTTTCTCCGTTGTTTAGAACAATCTAGCAGAAATAAAATTTGGCTCAAATGTTGATTAAATGAATAGTGTAATTTGTGGATTTGTTTTGGCCTTGGTTACAGACTTTGAAAGCCAAAGGGCACACCTTGTGACCTCTGAACACTTCTGTTCCCTTTCTGTAAATTAGCTGCATGAGTGCTTGTATGTGTTTAGGCCTTATCTTGTCTGAAAAGGTGTGAGGTGCAGTGCAGTGAGGGCATGCTGACCCACGGGACCGTATGTGTCTGTGTTGTATTCTCTCAGGTAAGAGGTGTTGGTCTAGTATTTTTCCTCTAGTGAGAGATCAGGCTGCTTACTGTTAAAAAAAAAATACTGTGGCCACACATCTACTGAATCCTCAGGGGCCAATTTTCGACAAGCATTTGGTAGTTCTTGAGAAGGAGGATATGGTGAGGTAGTGCGGTGTTTCCTCCAGGCATCAATCAAGCTAGTAAAAAAGAAAATGGATTTTGAAGCTGTGCCTGACAAAAAAAATCACTCTGCTACAGCTGTTCCTAGAAGAATTCTTTGTTGCAGAGTTTTGGGTGATTGCACGCACACAAGGAGAAAATTGCTGTTTGCAGCTTCTGCACAACTATTGAGATCCAAGAGTGATCTCCTAGAATTCTATCCGTTTATGGGACTTCTATGCTGAATTGTCAGTCCTGCATTCTCTATGCCTTAAAGAAGTTTATTTCTTTACTCCATGAAGTCTTAGGTGGAGACAGTGGAGAGGGGAACACATAATATCAGATGAAAGTTGGGAGTAATGATGTTCTTGTAAAAGTTTACTCAGCTTGTATTGTAAAACCCATCTTCCTGACTGCCAAGTTGAGGGAGGTCTCAGCCTATGAGCTGTGAAAGTTTTCTGATTACATTTTAAGGAGAATTACTTAGAAAATAAAGGGTAATGTAATGTCAGCCTTCTGAATTGGCTCTGAAAGTGTCTTCAGTTAAAGATACTGGATTCACCCCTGGGAAGACATTTATATACATCTTGTTGTGTTTGGTTTTTTATCTCCTGTAAATGAGCTTCCTAAAAGGTTTAGGGTTGGGCTTTGTGGCTGTGACATGGATGTGTTTTTGAAATAGTGCACAACTATGTCCAGCTACACAACTGTCTCTGTTTGGTGAAGCACCGTATCTCCATGGCCAAACACAACAGGGCATGGATTCTTACTTTTCCCGCATTGTCTTGTTCTTCTCTTTTTCTTTCAGAGCAAAGATTGTCTTTCAGTATATGTAAACTTGAAAAACATGTGGACTGGAATTTGATTTGGTCTTTGAAGTATAGTTGAATCCAAATGCTAATGTATTGGGGGAACATTTGTTAAAGGGTACATGGCAGGTCTTGTCCTTCAAATGAAAGAAGGGATCTAGGTTATGCTTAATCTAAGTGATCTTTGTTGGGATCCATGTAAATTAATGGCTCTGTTTTTCTTCAGCATATTAAATCTCTAATTCCTACTTGTAGCCAGTCTGTTGGGCACTCACCAACCTCGTGAACAGGCATCCCTGAAGTGTGCTGTATTGCATGCAGTTCTTTTTGTTTGATACTCTCATCAGCATTTTAAAATCTGATATGGTAGTTATTATACCGTGGATATTCTCCAGCTTTTTTTGATGGCTTAGTCATACTTTGGGCTTTTTCTGAAACTCAGTATCAAGTATCAATGGCCATGCTGATTGCTGGCAAGCTGTAAAGACGAGGGCAAGGCGTTCTCACCTTCAGGCATTTTCCATGTTCCCTTGTATCTGTGAAGAAATAGCATATCTTAAACCTTTGTGGGTTGAGTTTCTCTTTGGCTATCATACTGATGCACACTGAGCAGAACAGAAAAAATCAGGGGACTGTTATCTAAACATCTAAAATGAGACAGTTTGAAGCTGTATGATTCTGGAGTTACAGTGCAAATTCTCCTTGGATGCCTATGAACAGCCTCTTTGCCCAGCAGGGAATTCGATTCTATCTTTAATGGTTTTATTCATTCATTTAATAATGTTGGACAGTTTGAATACATGTACTTTTCGGTCCTGCTGGTAGATCTTGCTCCTTTGGTAACTTTCATTTGGACACTAGCAACTGAGGGCAAAAAGCAAAGATGGCAAGACTTCCCTTGTCTGCAAATCTGGTTCTGTTTCGGGGCCAGATTCAGCCTTGCTATAAGCAGATGTAATTTCCTTTGTCATCTCTGAATTTGGAGGCTAATTATATGTAATATGAAAAGTGCAGGAGGCTGATACAATGCTTCCTACCCTTCTTTCAGTGCTTTGTAAGAACAATCTTTTCTTTGAAAGTCACATAATTAGCCAAAATATCAAACAGCAAGTTGGCACTGTGAACATAGAACTTGACAGTGCAAGTAAGCAGTTAAGAGCTGCGTTGCAGATGAATCAGCCTTTTTTTTTGCTGTGAGGGATTTTTCCGGAATGAAATGCTCCTCTTGGGTGAGGATGAGTGAAGGGGCCTAATAATTTCATCTTTGAGGAATTCAGTAATGTTTATCTTGAGTAAGAATCACGAAATCCACCCTAGGGCTATCTAGGGCAAGTAAGTGAGGAAAGTAAAAAATACTGGAGTACCAAGAATCTTGCTCTAAACAGAGTACCATCAGAAACTTTTGCTGTAGTGGCACAGATCGTTAAGCTTCGAACCACTACTGTTAGTAGTGCTGTGGTTTTCCTTGTGATTGCTTTAATTTAATCCTGTATCTGCAGTTCCCTTCAAGTTTGTTGTTTGGTTTTTTTTGTCATACACAGAAATGTGCTCGTTTCTCTCACACAGTAACATTCATTAGTGTTTCAGTTCTTTCACTAAATGGACTGTCTCTCCCAGTCCATCAAAGAGTAGTGCATCAGTTTTGTGTAGAATAGCTTCTTCCTTTAAAAGTTGAGGAAACCTCCAAGATATATATATTTTTTTTCGTTCAGGAGGGTTTTGAAAGAAAACCTTTTGTTACTATCTAAACTGCATAATTTTAAAAGAAAGGCTTTTGGCTCTGGATGTTAAAATATTTTTGTTTCTTTTAACAAGAAGTGGGAGGCAGTTTCTGCTCCTAATTTGGTGTTCTTTTCCACTGGCATGCCAGTCAAATAGAGTTTAGAGTGCTTAGTCCCACCCAGGACTCTGTCTGAAGGGAGCATGATGTTAGGAGTATACCTCAGCCTGAGAAAAGCTTGTGTGTTGCGTGGCTCTGTTTTCCAACTGACTATCTCTTCACTACTAACATGATACTTCAGGATATAATGTCTCCCAACTCAGTGGGACTTTGTGTTTCTAATGAAGATCATGAATTATATTACTCAGTTAACTGAAGCAGGAATCTTGTATTTTAGGTGATGCCAAGGTAGCTGGAGCTGCTATTGGGCAGTGAGGGAGGCAGCAGGAAGAGTGCTTTCTGCTCCAGGGCAGCTGGCCTTTGACTAGCTGACTCCATGGGCAGTAGTGTGATGACAGGACAGTCCCTGATGTATGGAGTCACCTTTAAAGCAAGCAGATTATCCTCCCACCGTGCAGGCTTCTTAGACAATGAACTGTACCCATTTCTGAGCACACAGACGAAACTCCTCCCAGTCCTGAGCTCAGAGACACAGAACAGGGCTAAATTACAAAGAATTAAGAGTAACATGGGGCAAGATTTTTTTGCCAGAGACCTACTCTGTGATGCTGTGCAAAACACTTCCTAGTCCCCAGTTCCCCTTATTTTTCTTCTCCTCCCCTGAAGAACTGGAGCAATATACCTTAGTCAATGCTTGTTGACAAAAGAAGGCAAGCCTTACTACAACAAAATCCTGCAGTCATCTCTCTGATAGTATGATGATGCTTACTTTGTTAGGTGTTATAAATAAGATTAAAAGTGGTGGTTGTTCTGAACAATACAAATCTTGAGCAAATCAGCCAGACAGACTTTATATATATTGAAGTATCTTACAAATGCAGGAGCAGAATACACATCAATCTTCTAACAGCAAAAAGGATGAAACCTCCCATATTTGATAAGAAAAAAAAATACAGATCCTCTTATACCTAGCTGCTGCTAGAAAAGCATTGTCCCTTCAATCCTGATTCAGGCAATGTTTTCTAGCACAAGTTATCTCCTTGCTGAGGCTGTAATTATCATTGTGGCCTGTCTCGATCCAAGAAGCTAATAAAAAAGTCTAGGGAAGGAGGTTTTCTGTCTGTTGTTCCACTTGAGATGAGAAATAGGTAAGGGAAAGGTGACTGATGCAGTCCTATATATTTATAAAGAATTTACAAAGGGCTGTGTCCCTGAACACAGCAGGACTCAAGAGAGCTCACTTAAAAGCTGCTGTATTTGGCTTTTCCTGGGGCTGTGTTGTTAATGCTTGATCAGAGTCCATGGCTTTCTCTCCTCTGGCTTTTCAGTGTACAATTTTTCTAATCTTCTTTTTGATCTTTTCTTCTGATCAGTGACTTGTCCCATGAATGTACAACCTGAAATCCTTGGGAACCTCTCCATGGAATAATTAGTTTTGTTTGTTAGGGGTATGTAACTGTTTCCTTGCTTTATATTGCCTCTCTTCCCTCTGGGCTATTGTATTTTACTGTATTATATTAATAGGGTTTGTATCAACCAGAAGAGTAGAGGTTTTGCTGTGTATTAGTGCCTGAACCCCAGAGGTGTCCCAGAACTTGGCTGTTAGGCATTTAACAAGCAGGAAAATTGAGACCTCATCCTGAAATTTTGTGTAGATGTGAAGGGCAAGGAGATCATTGATGATAAAAGAGAGATTTGCTAGCTTTTTGGGAAGCTTCTTTCCTGCCTAAGTGGCAACCTGGCCAGAAAGCTATAAGTGTTTAATCTGAAACAGTGAAAAATGCAAAGCTGGCAGTTCTGAGTTAAGGCTTTTCCTCCCAGACTGACAGATACTTCCATGCAAGTCCAGGAATCAAAATGTCCAAATCGTGAGCCAGGTGGTGGGGAAGGATTTGTGGCTGGTGAGAGAAGTTTCTTATGGTGTGGCTGTTGGGCTTGAATAGGCCACTGGCCACCTCAGGAAGCAATGTAAACAAGATTGGCTCTGGAAGGAGACCATTTAGTGACTCCGAATGTTGAGGCATGAGTCAACTTTTGATAACTGCTTGTTCATTTGTGTTTGAGTCACCTAGCTTTTCTTCTGAAGCACTGCCTGTCTTTTCTTAATACCAGGAGTGGTTCTAAATGCAGGATGCTTCTAAAGATCATGTCCTGAATATCTGTATTTGAGTGCACTCAAATGGATCTGTGCACCTACAAGACACATCAGGCAAATGAAGTCATACCACCTAGTAGTTAATAGATAGAAGAATGTTGCTGTGAGCTCAAACTCACAGTGTAATCTCTGTATCTCCACCCTGCATGTGGAGAACATCTTTCCTCGTTGTCGCTTGGCGCTCCTAGCATGGAAATGCACTTGTGCAAGGTCTGGAGTGCCATTAATTCTTTTGGAAAGCTCTGTCTGGGACTGGTTTTTGCAGAACTTGGCTGATAAATTAAAAGCATCCTTTGAAACTTTGAAACTACTAAGCACCCACCATGATAAAAGGCAGTCCTGTATTGCACTTGGCTTTGCCACAGACAGCAGTGTCATCCTATTGCCTTGCTCATGAGAAGCACCAGTGTGTTGGAACAGGGATGAATTTACTGATGGAAGGACCAAGTGTGCTAGTGTCTCTTCAATGCCTGGGATGTGATGCACAAGAGGGGAGTACCAGGGTGTGCATCACACACCACACAATCCAGATCTGATTTGTAGATGGCCCATTCAACAGTGGAGTTAAGCATTTGAGGTTTTAATTCTGAAAATTTAGAGCTCTGAGCATGAATGGTCGCCCATGGTATATATTGACTCTACTTAAAGTCTGTGGTTGCAAATTAAAGAAAATTGTGTATGTTGCACTAAGGCCTTAAATATTTCTGTAATTTCTTTGTAGTTTCAGGCATGTTGCTGAGCACAGGATACATCCCAGATCTAAGACAAGAAAGAAGTTTTCCTTTGCTAAGGATCTAAGTGTTTTTAGTGTAAAGCGCAAGCTAGGGATTGATGCCTGTATCCCGTTTCATGCTAAAGAAGGGCAGTTCAGCTAAATCACACTGTGAGCCAGCTCCTGAAAAGTGAAGGAAATCAGAAAATCTGCAGATTCTATTAATGCAAGCTGCTCTAGATGCTTTTGGAATACAGAATCAGCAAGAACAAAAAGGTATTTTGGGGAATAGCTGTGCTAGTTCAGTGCAAAATCATAAACAGGCAAGAACAAGCAGAGATTATTCAGATAATGGTCTCAACTGAGAATAGCTAATCGGACCAATTAGCCATTATGATGTAGCTGCCTTATGACTAATTTGAGCAGTCTGTGGTGGGTGATGATTATCTTACGGCATTTGTGTGAGTAGAGCAAGCAAAGATGCGGGCTGCAGGTTTGTAGAGGAGAAGAGTCTAGTAGGGAAGCTAAACTACAGCATAGAACTTTCCAAGTCAGGATGGCATCATAGATGTTTCTGGGTCTCATTTACACAAAGGCCTGAGATCAGAGTGCCATGATTTAAGGGAGATATTTGAGGAGTGTTTGGAGGTCACTGAGGAGGGTGCAGAGGCTGCTTGCTGGATAGAGCTTTTCAGAGGAGCAGGAGGTGATGGGGGAGGTGTGAACCCAGTCACTCTGGGACATTTCTTCCCTTTCCTGTTGGAAGCAGTGGGGTGGGGGTGGGAAGGCTGTATCAGCTAATTCTGATTTAACTGGGGCTTAAGAGTGGAAGTAGCATCCCATAGTCAAATCCCTATAAATAAAACCTGGTTTGAGTGCAGTCTCATTGGGTGTTGATTTAGGCTTGAATGGGGCTGTGGCAGGAACCTGTTTCAATTAATTTGCTGAGTTACAGCCTTTGGAGGTTGATTTGAGTTTCAGAAAGGTTGCCAATGAGTTTTGGGTGGAGAGAATCCTTCTCTGAAAGGATTGTTTTCATGGGAGAACAGCAGACACTGTAAGGTCTAAATACACTTGAAAGAGGGAGGAAGCAGGAGAAAACACAAGCCTCTGAAATCAAAGGTATGAAGGGAAGCTTTTAAATTAAATAGATTGGAGAGGAAGCCTTATCTTTCAAAAAGGCTTGCTAACACTAAGGGACAATGGTGCATTGGTCCTGGTTGCATGTGGTGTGTTATTTCAGGCTTTCAGAGCAGTGCCTGACTGCAGTTTGTGAAATTTGTTTGTCTTCCTACCTTTTCCTATAAGACGTGTCATTTTCTTCACAGACATTGTAGGCTGTGATTTAAGGAATTGACAGTAGAAGGATAATTATAAAGGACATCATTAAGGAAAAGATGATGACCTAAGATATTAAGAGGAGGATGGTATGAAAGATGACTTTCATTTATTGCCATTTTATGGATGAGAGATGAGCAAAATCTTGCTACCTGAAATGGAGAAAGAGAAATTAAGACACATGGCACAGTGCATCTGCATTTGATTAAGAAAGGTGGCTACAATGTATATTTTGGACAGACAAAAATAACTGGAACAGTGTAACTGTACAGTGAGTGGGTAATTATAGCCATGAAAAGTTAGAGAATCCTATTCAGGAAATAGTGAGGAAAACATGTTTTTAACCAGAGATTTTGATAGAATATGTAGGTGCAGGCAGACTGACTTTATAATTGAATTTGGGAAATTATCATTACTGAACTGTCACTTCTAGAATGACCGAAAGGTATCTGCTGTATGGGTCTGGATTACAGAATACTTGGTCTAGGTACATTTTAAGAGGAAACTGTCTTTCTCCTAGAATGGAAATGTCATAAGGCAAAGCCTTGGTACTCAGAGGAATTTCTAGAGAAAAAGATCTGAAAATGATGCAGGCATCCTTGGTAAGAAAAGTACAGGTAGCAGCCTGCAAAGAGAGAAAGCCACCTCAAGTGGTGTTTTTCTAACTGTTCTTTTAGGGCATAATTTTGTATATGGATAGATTTAAATTGTTGTTTAAAATAGTCTGAGGAGCCTTCATGATGGATAGAGGAAAGGAATCTTCTATATTTAAGCCTGGATGCTACTTGGTAGAATCACAGAATCATTAAGGTTGGAAAAAACCTCTATGATCGTCAAGTCCAACTGTTAACCCAACACCACCATGCCAACTAAACCATATCCTGAAGTTCCCTCTCTCCCTGCCCTTCAGGCTTGCAGATTTAATCTCCTCCACACCACTGAGACAGACTAAAGACCTTACAACGTCTTAACTGAAAAAGAGAATGTTCAGTGCAGGAGCAAAGCTGAATCATTTGTCATGCAGTAGTCTCCATTTTGGCTAAGTTTTGGAAGTATAGTTATCCTCAAAGTCAGGATTATTCAATTGCATTCCTGTCACATTCAAAAGCATACAAAGGAAGTGGATGTTTGTAGTAGCTCATGAATGAGGGAACACTTGAGATGCCTTTGACTTCTAGTTTTTACATTTTTTGGTCTCTTTTTCTGAAGACTGGGCTCTTCAGGAGTCTCAGAATGATCCCTGTAGCAACGGGGAAGTAAGGGGTTCCAGGAGTGTAGTATCTCTGGTCAAGTTTAAAGTATATTTTCACCTGAACAGAGTGGAAGAATAAAAGGAACCTTTTGGGTTTTCTCAAAGGCAAGTGCAGCATGCAAAAAGCTCTGCATGCATGAAGGAGGTTGGAGAACCTTTGTAAGAGAGATCTGAATGAAAGCAAATTTAGAGCGAGTCAGTTCTTACCCTGAGGGAGATGCATCTGTATGCTGTTCACAGGGCACTGAGATGGGCTAAGCTGGCATAAGCAAAGCCCCATTCAGCTCAGCAGTGTAGTGTTTGAATAATAGGAACAGAAACGCAGACATCCAGGTAGAACACTGGGATTTAAAAGTTTCTGAAGGGTTGACCTGAAGCTGGTTGATTCCCCCCCCCCCTTCTTTCAGTGCTTCTGAAAAGTAATCTGGCACATACTGCAGAGCTGAAATTTAGTTGCTGTGTGTGGAGCTTAAATACAAATACTGTAATTAAAAATTATGACCTACCTGTAAAGCTGGAAAATTGAAACTGAGACATGTTATTACTGAGGTGTGGCATCCCAGTGTACGTCTTCCCCTGCACTGTTGTTTCAGTAGTGAGACTCCAGACTGCAGGGAAATTCTTAGGAGTCTTGCTGCTCCTTTCTAAAGATTGCTAACAAACTAAACATTGTACTGCTTGATGTACTGCTGGGCAGCTTACAGAGAACCATGTGGTTCATACTGCTTTCTTGCCAGCTGTTAAAAATATGACCTTTTATATGTACAGAGATGTTAGCATAAAGTTCTCTCTCTTTCCTATGAAATACCCCCTCACTTGTAGCACACCAGCACTTTTGGTCTGTCAAAACATGTTACATGGGCACTACCCTGCAAGTGTTGTGTTCAGCCTCTGACAAGCCACCCCTGCAGTGAAGTTCTTCAGGGGGTTATGTGCACAATCACTGTTAGTCTTTCATGTGTGCAGTAGCTGTGGTTACTCCAGAGGTGAAACAGGATGGGAATTGATGTTAGAGGAATTGGAGAGAGGGTCTGTCCCTTAACCAGGAGTATGAAGGGACTGTGAGGTTTACTGTCATCTACTGTATACAAAAATACTGCAGAGTTCTTTCAAATGCAGAACTTAGGTCCAAAAGCTTCTCTGGAGTGTTGCAGAATTTAGTAATGTAACATCAGTCGAGGGTTTGCTCTATAATTTTTTTAAGTACTTTATCTTCAAGGGGATTCTTCTGCATCAGCTGAAACACTGTTAAATGTTTTTGCTTTTTAGGAAATGTTCAGCATAGCAGCTGGAACGGAGCTGGCAAATAACTAACTTCAGTAAAAAGGGCCTGAAACCTTCCAGATGATCACAGGGATAGGCAAAGCAGCAGTTGATCTGATGAGGTGATTAAGAATCAAGCATCCATGACAAATAGCCCTTCAGAGGAAGTTAGCTTTTGTGGGAGCAACTTGAGCTGACCCTGAGGTAGGGTAATTATGCTGAAATGACATGAATTGCCTGGCACACTTACATATATTTTAGTTTCTTGCCTTTCTGATCATAATTAAGTGTCTCTAGCAGATCAAAAGCTGTTTTAACTAATCTGGAAATAAAATCACTGTGCCTACTGTGCTGTGTAAAGTTGAGGAAAATCTTAATGAAACAAATTCTGTCAAGGGAGGCTGTTTTACTGTCCCAAGGTACTTCTTTTAAATCAAATGGGTATAATTTGCAGTTTAAATTTGTTGCATGTGTTGTGTGGAATCACTTTGTGGGTAACCGATGATACAAATAGCACTGAAAATTGAAGTGCTGGGAATATGGCTTTTCTCATTTGACACCTCTTTCCTGATACAGGTCCCTGCCACCAGGACTCACCTCACAATCTGTTATTTTTATTTAAGTTCTAAAGTATTAAACCTTGTTTCATTTGAGTACCTACTCACATTGGTTTTGTCAGTGTAGTTACAGAAGTGCAGAACTTGGGCTGCTTACCTAGCAGATTTGTGCAGTCAGACCCAGTAAAAACTGTCTCAAGCTTTAGTTTTGCACAATACTTCTTGGCTTGCTCATGAAGACTGTCTTATTTTTGACACTGAATTCTAGTAAACATGAGAATGCAATGCAAACTGACTACATTAAAAAGTAAAATTATTTTTTTTCTCTAATGGGTATAAAATAATATGAAATAAAAATTATGTTTTTCTCTCAAGCAAAATTGAATATGAAGCATGTGTTTTATAGTTCAGACTGGACTTGAAGTTTGTTCTGATTCATTGAAAGCTTTGTGGATTTCAATCAGACATGTATTCTAGGATTTTGTGTATTAATTCAGCTCTTCTCTCCCTGTTGTTAATGTTTACACATTAATCTTGAAATCAATGGCAGAATTACAAAAGGTCAATATATTGAATACAATTTTTTAGTTATGAAAATCCAAAGAGGACTAGCTGTATTTATAGCTGTCATGTTTTCTTTAAACAAAAATAGCAGCCTTATTTTAATGAAAACTGCATTAGATAGACATTGCTGAAGAGGTTAAAACTGAATTTCATGCTATGACTGTATTGCTTTACAATTTTTGGAAGTCAACACCAGAAAAATGAATTTTTCAGCTAGATCAGAACTGAATGTTCTCAGCTCCAGAATTATAATTCTGGCTTTTAGAATAGGACAATTTATAAAGCATAGATACAGACTGAAATCAAGACTTAAAAACTAGAGCATTTTGGCCCACTTCCCTACCTACCTTCAGTGAGTTGTGTCCAAAAGCTTTGTGTTTATTTACTTGTATTGACTCACACTCAGTGCACATACTGCACTGCCAGTGGGAGTTTGACGTGAAGTCCTGCTCTCGTTGCTCTTCTCTCTTGATCACTTTTCACTAATGATGGTTTTTCTAAAATGTTCTTTGTTCAGTGCTAGACTTAGTTGAGGCCTTGCTAACATTGGCTGCTTGCTTCACTGTGGTGTTTTGAATTAAGCAGTGAATGCTCTTGATGAATTCTGAAGTGTGTTCACCTATGGATTCTGTGCTGAGCACCTGCCTTTGTTTCATTCTCCCTCCTCATCGCCCTGTCCCTACAAATTGTACAACCTTGGGCAACACAATTTGGAGGGGATGTGAAAAACCTAGACAGTGTTGAAGAGAGAGCTGAGAAGATAGAAAGTCAATGAGGAAGTTCTTAAAGACAGGTAACAGGTCCTTGGAAGAAGAGAACTAAGATTATTCAGAAAGCAAAGTTGATATTTGAAACTCACAAATCGACAGTGACATTAAATCCTTACAAAAAAATACATAAAATTCCACAGATTCAGAGGCAGAAAATTGAGCATTTGACGGTGTCTCTCCGATTTCTGTCAGTCACATATTACCTGTTTGTGAGAGCAGAAAGACAGTGCAAGTTCTAGTGGCACTGTAGTTTATCCAAGAAATGAATATGAGGCCTAAAACTCCCTTGCATTACTTCTCTTTTGTGTCTATCCTTGCTCTGAGAAATGTATTGTTGTAGGTTGGATGTTCATGTTTAATTCTACCTGAAGAGGCTTGGAAACCTGGTAGAACCTAGTGCATTTTGATTCTAGTAGGTGGAGTTACCTAGAACTGCTTGGCACTGTTGGCTTCAGCTTCAGCTCTGGTGTGGAGGGGAGGTAGAATTTACATTAAACCATTTTAAATTGTGGCACTTGACTAACTGCAGTTATAGCAAAATGATTTCTAAATTATCTAAGTAAATGTTACAGACAGAAGTTCTTAATAAAATGGGTAAACACATTAAGAAGGAAAGTAAGAGGGAGTGGTAAGGACAGAAAACAAAGAGGTTGCTAATTATAATTATTAAAGCTTGCATGAGGTGTTAGTTTCTTGTTGATTCTTTGGTGTTATATATTTAGAAAAGGAGGCTGAACTGTCACCTTTGTAACCGAATCACTTATCAAGGGCAAGCGTTAAGTATGAAACAGTTCACTTATGTTGTGTTTACATGGTTAATCTATATACCACATTCTGAGTTTTTCCCTGCTTAGTGGAAGATCAGAGCCCTTTTTCCATAATTGCTTTGTTAAACCATTTCACTGAAATTAGCATTTAAATAAGGGCAAATTGAGCCCTGAACTGAATTTCCATGAAAATGTGATAAACCCCAAACCTATACAATGTATATAAGCAGAGATAGCTGCAGCAGATGCACACTTTGTGTTGAGCAAGTGCAGGCAGGGTATGGTTGCCATCTAGGACAGAGACAGCATATCTGTGTGTTTGTATGGCTTACAGGACAGTGAATTCTGGTTTGCCTGGCATCTCTGAATAAAACTATTAACACAAAATTTTAATGCATGTGGAGGGCTCTTTTTGGCCTGCTAAAACGTTCGTGTATGTACAGTCTCAATTTAGGATTTCACTTACTCCTTTCAGATGCGATGATGAATAAAAAATGAGGAAGAATGAGGTTTGGCATATGGGATTCTGTCAGTATGCTCTTTTATCTGCCTTCCAGATGACAACAGTTGAGGGAGAAAGTGATTTGTACCTTGGGGTTATTTGGGCAACCTTTAAGAAAGGGTGAGTGCTTAACACACTGTGTGTGACCAAGGGTTGCCAGACATTTTCTCAAATTTCACACACACTCACTCCATTGGCTTTTAAAATCACAGAATCATCCAGGCTGGAAAAGATCTTCAAGATCATCAAGTCCACCCTACAACCCCTAACCACTAAACCATCTCCTAAAGCACCATGTCTACGTTTTTTTTTAACACCTCCAGGGATGGTGCCTCCACCACTTCCCTGGGCAGCCTGTTCCAGTGCCTCACCAGTCTTTCTTTGAAGATAATTTTTCCTAATATCCATTCTGAACCTCCCCTGGTGCAACTTGACCCCGTTGGTCTCTTGTCCTATTGCTAAGGAGAAGAGGCCGACACCCACCTCACTGCAACCTCCTTTCAGGTAGTCGTAGAGAGCAGTGAGGTCTCCCCTGCAGGTTACCTTCAGTTTTATTTTGCTGGGAAATTAGGGTGAGTCCAATTTACCTGTTTCCTTTTTCTTTTATGACTGTTCTAATAGTTTATGGAGGAGAATATGTACAATTCCTTTGAAATAATTAGATACAGTTCCTCTGACCTAGAGAGTTATTACTGATTTGGGAATTCACTGGAACTGCTCTAAAGAACACAGGTGGCTCTTCAAACTCAACTCCAAGACTCTTGGCCTAAAAGAGAAGTGGAGGTGAGGGTAAAGGGCTCATCTCTCAGTTCACATTGCAAAATGATAGTGAAATGTTCATTATCCTAATAGTTTTAATTTATTAAAGTTTGTTATGTTTCTAGGCTGTGTTTATAAATTTGAATGAAAATTTCTCTTTTATAATGGAAATAGAAGAAAGGAGATTTTGCCATATATGCTTTTAGAGCCTAACCAGTTCATTAAAAATTCTTTAAACAGAAGCTGCTTTCTAACTCGGGATGCTGAGCCAGCTGCTGTTCTGACTGAGGCTCTCAAGCTTTTGGCCATCTGTCCTGATAAGAGATACTTTGTTTCTCAAGCAGTACTGGTTGTGCAGTGCTGCCAGAGGGAACAAGATTTTTCAGGAGCAGATGAAGCAACTATTTCAGACCCAGCAGTCACTACAAATGAGAAGCCACATTTATGGGATTTCTGTTTGTTGTCAAAACTTCTGGTTCACAGGGCAGTGTCCTCTGTGCTGTGGTACTGGGAGGTGTGGAGCAGAACCCACTGGCACCAATCAGCTGCCTCTGCCCTTCAGACAAATAGTCAGTAGACTCATTCCCTTCCCAAACAGAGGATTTTGGAAGAAGGAGAGTAGGACTTTCTTAAAACTGTCCCTGGTAGTGCACATCTTCTCATGGAAAGCGTGCATTCAAGTTGCAAACTCTGCACTCTGGGGTTTTGCTCAGAAGGCAGAAGCCCTGGACCTGGATGTTACATTACACTGATGTGAGTGGTTATTTTAGATTGACCTATATTCCATCTGGTTAGCTGTTCTTCACTGGGATCTCAGTGAAGAGCTAAATTTATTTTTACTGTTAACCACGCAGCTTGCCCCTTTTTATTATTATTTTTTTTTTCTTAATAAATGTAACTTCCTTAGTTAATGTTTTCCTGTGGGCTCATTTACATACCCCTATACACTGAAGTTGCTGAACATCTGTCCCTTCAGTTCTCTGAGGCTGCTTCCCTGTTCATTTACGAAAGGAAGCAGCAGAATGATTCTTCATAGAGATGAGGAACATGGAACAGCTGTATAGGGTCACACCACAGGGCTGTGTAAGCACAGTACTTTATCTAGCAGTGCATTTCTACAGGAGGAAGGAGCCATCATGTGCCTGTGTAAGGAGCCAGGATACAATGATTTGTAGGTCTTTCCATTGACCTTCAGTTTAAGGACCTTGACTTAGACATGGCATTGAACTCTTGACAGTATTCCCCAGTCTGTTTTCTGTTAATCTATTTTGTAGTTTCTTTGTTGAGCTCTTGGCCTCCAAACATCCTGTGGCAATTAACTCCATAATGTAATGATGTGTTATGGGGAAAAAAAATGAGTGAGGGGAAGGAGCATCAAAAGTTGAGATTGATGAAAAGTCTGAGTAGCAGAGAAACCTTTTAGTCTGGTTAGTACTGAATTCCAGATTTGATCACAGTACTGCTCTCACTCTGATTGTTATGGTAGTCTGGCACTGGCATTTTTAGGTGAGATCAAAGTTATGCCAAAATACTTCTAAGGGAAGGCAATATCTGATGCTTCTGATTAAAAAAAAAATAAAAATAAATGAGCTCTTAATGAGAAAAAACCCCAATGCCTGAGACACAGCTTCTTGCAAAATATAACAACATCTGAAATCTGTTAAACAAGCTCATGTTCTTTCCCTTTCATAAAGGTACCCCTGTGTTTAATTAGAAATAATGTTGAAGTCTTGGAGTGCTCCAGTTGTGATAAGAGTTGATGTATTAAGCTTTTATACAGTTGGTTTGAAGAAATTCAATTCATAATTAAGGTGTTCGCTGGTATCAGTCATGAAGCACATTCAGAGGCAATTACTGCATTCTGCCTATCTGATTTAGACAAAACCACTTGCGTGTCTTTGTTTTAATCCCTTGTTCCATAGACAAAGGATGTGGGTGTCTGACCAGAGAGGGAGGGTTGCAAGAAAAAAGAAATGCCAGCCAAACCTGTGCCTGGTCACCCTGTTGGCATTGCTGTTTCATACAAGTGTTGTGTGTTTCTGCAAGGTTATTTGAGCCTTTTTGGCCCCTGTGTGAGTGAATATCAGAAATTTCAAACCTGAGTCATGGTCCCTTTGTTGTTCAAACTGGAAACGCGAGTTCAAGTATTAACAACATACACCTCGGATGGTGGCACCAGCCAAATTAAGGTTAGTGTTCTTTTGGTGCAAGGGATGAAGCTGCTGCTCTAGTTAGGACACCAGGTAACAGGGACAGCAGGTATTAATCTCTCGTCTGTTTTCACTGCTTCTGCCACACAAATTTTTGTGGACAAGATTTTTTTGGTAATTTAAGTGTATGAAACACAGCTGGATATTTTGGACTTCTGACAAGGGCTTGTAGTGAGAGGACAAGGGGGAATGGATTAAAACTGGAAGAGGAGAGATTTAGGTGAGACATTAGGAGGAAGTCACATCCGTGGAAGTGTTCAAGGGCAAGTTGAATGGGGCTCTGAACAACCTGGTCTGGTGGGAGGTGTCCCTGCCCATGCAGGGGCGTTGGAACTAGATGATCTTTAGGGTCCTTTCCAACCCAAACTGTTCTGTGGTTCTATGACATTTGGAACAGATTTCCTATTGTGGGCACACAGCAATGAGCCACCCCCACAATGGATACCCATGGACTTCAGTGGGTTGGGAAATGTAGGCAAAGTTAATGCCGAAGTGAGCACCCCAGTAATTGCATTTCCTAAAGTGTATGTTGCATGTACATCCTGCTACTATAAAAATATTGAGTTGCATATCTTACAACTGTTGGCTAATGAATCTCTTGACCTCCTGCTGTCATGGTAATGCAACTGCTCACTTGGAACCTTCATGAGCCAATAAATTACTCCCTCTTTTTAATACTCTTTTACAGATTGCTTCTATCTCAGTAATGGAGACTACCTATCTCATTAATTTGTAATTGTGCTGAAATATCAGAGCCTTGAAAGTGTCATGTGAACTAAAATACAAATGCAGTAGACATATTGCTGCCAGGCTATATAAAGTCAGTTAAGCTTTATATTACTGTAGAGTAAGAAATGGTTGTATGCTTTGGACTCTGGTATTACTTGGTTCATTCCTTATATGCAAGTGTCAGTAATGCAAGGGTAAGTGTAAAGAAGATGTGCATTTGACAAATACATAAATGCACACACAATCTATAAAATCTAACATATAGTTTCTCATAGCAGTAAATAGAAGAAATGCTTTTTTCTTCTCCTAGAGTTTGATATATGTGAATATTGTCCCAGATGAACTTCTCTCAAGCATTCTTGCTTTTCAGTAAAATGTGGCTTGTGAAACAAAAAGAGAGTGCAGAGACTTTTACAAGCATAGGTAACATTGGACAGCTTTTCAGTTGGATGTAATATTTATAGACGCACCGAGGGACTTCACATAAAGTACCTGGACCTGTAACGCTGTATTACTTTAAGAAAAGTCATTCTTTTGCAAGAATTCTCTGTGAAACCCATGTGATTTGCTTTATGAGTAAACCATGTGATTTGTGAATGTGAACAGGGTGAATCAAAGGCAAGGAAGTCCAGTTTTCATTATTGGAGAAGCTCACCCAGGCCAGTGTTGAGACCAGCTGCAGAGCAGGATCATGGCCCCAGTCTCCAGAGCTGTTGTACTTTCTAGGTCATGTGGATTCTGGTGGGTTTAAAGTTAGTTGGGGTATTTTTATCAATAAACCCTTTATGCAACAGCAAACCTTTTGTGAATAATTTAGTAGGTTACCATTGCATAAAAAACCCCAACATAGGAGTTGTGTGACTGTTAATCACTTACTATTTCAGTTCAGTTTTTATCACTGAGATTTTTTTGTAGGTGCAAAAACGAATGGAAGATCTTATACTTTCTTACTGCAGTTAATCCACTTTTGTGTCTATATGTGGTTTAGATTTTTTGATTTTTATCAATGCATGAGTTTGGATCATTGGGAGAGCCAGAACAAGAACTATCAGAACAAATAAAGGGGGGTGATCTACGTATGTCTGAACACTTCTTGATCGTTCCTCTCTCAAGGGTTAGGAATAGTCTTCTTTTATATCTTGTGCTCTTTCTTGGGCTTAGAAAAGTCTAACAGCTTTTCCACAGTGTTTTTAACAATCTGGAAATAGGATGACACCTGAAAGTATTTTAAGGTATTTTACCTTTTGTTTAATTTCATTTTATTAATGTAAAACGTAAATCTTAGGCTATTGGGAGAAAACACTTTTTTTTTTTTGCATTGCTCTTTAATGGCTTTGCACAAAAGTGAAGGATAAAGGGAACACACAGAGTTAATGCTGGGAAAGTTCGCAGTGCCATCTACAATGGGGCTCAATAATGGGGCTCAGTGCAACCATGTGCTGAGCTTTCAAAGGAAAAACAAATAAATCAAAGGCTACACCCGTTCCTATCTGATCCAGTATCACTGAAGCAAAGTCTCCCACTGACAGGAATTGAGGTAGACCCTTAGATGTGACTGCAGTCACAAAATCTCAGACATGAGGGAGAACCAGCTTAATGGCAGATCTAATTTCTCTCAATTTCAAAATATGTTTCTTTTTAGTTCTGTTAGTACTAATTAAAGGCAATCCAACAGGCAAACATCCTTCTGTGGCAAATGGCTGATAAAATGTTATTATGAATTTACGCTCAGATGATGGTACGTATCACTGTGTCAGTTGCTTGCTTCTGTTTGAAGTTACAGTAAATCATAGTGGTATTTACTACTGGATATAAAATGAAATTTATTGCCCTGGCATTATCTTCAGCAGAGTGGAAACAAATCCCAGATAGAGCATTCCCCTTAGCTTGCAGTCATTTTTGTCTCTCTAACTGATTAGTATTAAATGTCTGGACATGTTCATTCTATTCCACTGAACTGCCATTCTTCCTCCTTCCTGGGATATTAGCCCACTTACCTGGATCTTTAGTTGCTCCCAGCACTGTCTTTTTCCTACAGGAGGTTTGGAGCCAGCTAATACTGAAATTGCTGATGGCTGGTCATGCTGCAGTGGGAAGGGGTGCTGGATGCTCTTTAGCTTGTTGCTTGTTATTGCTTGGGTTTTGGTTTGGTCTTTTCCACTGTAGCTTTTATACCTTCCTGTTAATCCTCCCCTTGATGTCTGTGAGAGCAGGACGGAAGGTCTGAGGAATATTGGGAAGCAAACTATTCTGGAATATCTTTGATATTGCTGTTTGAAATCTTGAGTGAGTTTGATGAGCACTTAACGAGTACTCTAGTACTTTGTTAATAGATGGATCAATTACTTAGGTAGACTTCAGCTGTCTCCCTGCCTTGGATTAGTAACAGGAATTTCTTCTATTAAAACAAAGCAAAACCACTTTTCATTTACAGCGTCTGCAAAAGTGCTCAAGAACAGCTTTTGAGTATTGAAACCAGCAAGGATTTGTCATTCTGAATTTCAGTTTTACCTGCCTACTTCACATGGAAACCAGTGTATGTCTGGAAATGAGGTATTGCAGAGGGTCTGATGTATGCAAATTCATTTTAATGTATTGTGCCTTTAATGAACATTTTCTGATAGAGGATATTCTGTTATTTGAAGCAGCTCTGTACATAGCTAAGAAAGTGCACATGGGTATGGAGAGGGACAGGACTGCTGAAGGATGGGGGCAGATTTCATTCCCAAGCAAATTATTTTATACCAGCTGAGTCTCCTGTTGTTCTCATTTAAATGGGCTGAATGAAATCACACTTTTCAATTGGTTACATTGAAAATTGCTTCTGAGGCCCCCCCCAAATTCCTAAGCTTCCTCCGAGTATTGAGTGAATTTCATATATTACATTATGGATGGGAGGAGGGGAGAAGGTTACTTCTTTGTGTTAAGTGTCATCCTTAAGATCTACCAAGTTCAGACAAACCAGTTGGATGACAAGCACTAATCAATAATTTTGTCTCCATTCACTGTTTGTAATGCTCTAGTCCTGTGGCTGGAAGCTGCCAGCTGCCTTTCATCTCCCTGAGTGCTCTGCCTACATGAGATTCTTAACAGCATCCCTGCCTTTGACAATTGTAGCTACACAAGTTTATTGAACTTCAGTCAAATGCAATGAAAACAGACTTGTGTCACCACTTGACCTTGGCTGCTTTGTCCACCAGGCAAAGTAAAAGCTCTGGGCTACTAGTCTTGTGTTGCTGTACATTAATTGAATGAAGGAAGAAGTATTTCTTTATGGTCTGAAGGTCAGCTGAAATCTGATTTAAAGGTTGTCAGTTTGTTTTCAGGCTAGTGGTAATACTTTTTGTTGAACTGTTGTTCAAATATTTGCCTGAATCTGAAAAATAACTGTTTTCCCCAGGTTTCCTCTCTGTGGTGCAGAAGTCATTAACCATAGAGGCCCTGATTTAATGAAGTATTTTGCTTCTAGTGGAGCTTCACTGTATGACAAAAGGCTTTGCAGAATTAGGGTCTCCAGTCTCAGCTTTACAAAAGATGAGGTGCTAAAGGAACTACAGCAATGGAGAACATGGACTTGTCTTACTGAATTTTTTTTTTTTTAATTGAAACAAATGTATTTTTTGGCAGTTCTGCAAAATAAATGGTTAAATGATACTTCTTTATGGAGAGTTAGATGGCTTCAGCAGCATTGGAGAAGCCATTAATCTTTATTGAGTAGAGTGGGTACATGAAGTTTCCATTGCTTCTTGAAATCTGGCCTTTTGTTCAGATGATCATTGTCAGCATTGAAGAAAGAAGCAAATGTAGTTACCAGTGCTAAAAAAAAGGTTTACAGTTAGGATGGAGTGTTACCTGTCTGAAACTTTCTTCTAGAAACTTCTATGAGAAGCTATAGATTAAATTGAAGCTGAGGTTTAATGGGCATTTTAGTAGAATTAGGTAGCTTTTCAAACCATTTTCTAAGTCATTTGCAGTTCCATCTTTGGAGCAGGTGAACAATATAATAAAAATATAAATACCTACTTGATCTTTATCCATACAATTGGAATAAATGCACAGTAAAAGAAAATGCTAGTAATATTGCTGATACTTGACTTTGTCAGCTGTATTCTTTGAGCACTAGATACTCTTTTCAGATGCTCTGATTTCACCCCTCTTTACCCAGGAAGAAAAGTCCAGTCTTGCGGTTCCTCTGTGCAGAGTTGAGGAGCATTGCCTCCTCGTAAGTGATCCTTCCGAATCTCCAGTATAAATTAGTACTCTTCAAGTATCATAAGGGGTGTAGAGAACAAGCTTCAGACTGAGGCCAAACAGTTAATAATCCTTCTGAAAGGCAAGCAGAGAAAAGGTGGAGAAAAGCTTTGTCCTTCATACAGTGCACAAGGACTTTGCACAACAACAAGCACAGGACTCTGACACTCTGATTTTCTCTTCTTCTGTGGACACTCCTAGTATTCCTCAAAGATTCCTAGTAATATAATAAAATAAGACTTGCCTCCTGCTTTCTGCCACAGCCCAGACTGTTTTCAGAGGCTGTAGGAGTGATTAACTTTTAGCCAAAAATGCATGTCACTCTTTAATATGTCCTGTACATGAAGAGTCTTAGGAGAGGCAGTGTCTGTCTGCCTCCTGCTCTGTGTGAGGTGATAAATACTCTGTGTGCTCTGCAGTGACCATTGCCTTACTACTTTTATATCTTATTGAGCAAGAGGAATATTCCAGGCTTCCAACTTCTGTGGGTGCATCTTCAAAGCTGTGCAGGTAATGCTCATTAGGTGACTGCAGTAAAACAAGGCTGTTCAGAAATGTAAAATAACCCACACATGCCTCTCAGGACAGGGCAGGAGAAGCAGAGGTGCACTGGAAATGTAGTCTAGAGGGTGAAGTTAGTCTTTACTGCCCGTGAAATGCTGTGATGTGTGATATTTAACTCCAAGGATTGCTGAGAAATTAAGATTAAAAACAGCAACCTTTTGCACAGTGGGAGACAGACCAGGGCTGAAGCAAGATAAGGGTAGAAATTTCTATGCAGGGCTCTGTGGGGAAAGAGGGTGGGAGGGCAGGGAGGAGGGGGAAGTCTTGCTGACAAACAGGAACTTGGCTCTGCCATGTCTGTGAGGAAAGGGACAAGCCATGTGAAAGGAGATGCCACAGGCCTTATGTGTTGTAACCATGTCCCTAAGATTGAAGGGCAAGGGGACTTCTGAAAAAATTAATTAGCACAGCAGAGCATTTTTTTTAGAGATGCACTATTCTATTGGTGGCAACTATAGTTAGATATTTTTCTAATACCTGTTTGCCAGAGAGACTGGATAAAGATACAGCAGAATGACGTGACTCAGTTGCTCCTCTTTAGGCTCTTCCAACTACACCCAAGTGGCTTTTCCCAGTTAAGGAAATTTTTTTGTGTGTGTAATACTTGCACACTCTTCAAATGGTTATGTTTAAATATTTCTGGTTCAGGGGAGATGGAGACTGAGCTTAAATAAAGTAATTTATTTTTTTCCCTAGTAGCTATTTTTATTAGTCTAGGAAGAGCTTTACTATCTCATACTGTTACAGTGGGGAACATGCTCTTGTTGTCACCTTTACCTCTTTTCAGAAGAAGTGGTTAAAATGATAATTTTTCCTGGGAGTGTTGATGAGCATGACAAAATACAGGGATGGCAGGTGTGGAAAAAAAGAGCGAAGAGGGGTAGCCATGCAGGGAGGAAGGCAAGAAGCTGCTGAGGTTCTTAAGAGCTGTGGCCCAACCTTGAATTTTACAGTGTACTTCTTTGGAAAATGAATGTAATGAGTTGTTGAACACCAGTGTAATAGCACCCAGGGGGGATTTGAAAGAAGACTCTTTTGGGTGATGTTGTAAGGTAGAGTGTCCTGGGGTTGCCTTACTTGCATGTGCTGAACACTTGGTTCTTTTTTGGGGGGGTGTTACTGAAGCTTTGAAGAACACAAGGAAGGGCATCCTGAAGGGATTTCTTGCAAAAAGGGGATCCTCGAGGGAACGGTCTGTTGAAAAGATGCGAACTGTGAACCTGCAAGAAGGAAGGGTTTTTTTTTTAACACTGTTGTGGTGAGGATGGTTGAGGTAGTGCAGCACTACAAAAAAGTGTTCTGCTGTACAAAAATTACAAGATCTATGGGGAAACTGAAGCACCATTTCCCTGGATTCTAGAAAAATGTCTAAATATCCTAGAAAATGAGTTGTAAAGTATCTGACAAATCATCTGGATAAAATTCTTTCCAAACTGAAGAATTTAATTGTTGAACAGTAAACTTCATAGACACAATTTTTTCATTTTCAGAAAATCTCTCTATGCATTGTGATTATCTCAGTATATGTTTGTGCCCTTAGATGAAGCTTCATCTTATCCTGGTACCAATTAATTAATCATTCACTGTACTGCAGTGGCTCACTAAAAATTGGTAGCAGCAGAAGCACAGCTCACAGGACAATCTGTTACCTTGAAAGTAGGATAATAACACCTTTGATAATAGATAACACCTTCACAGCACCTGTCTATGCAATATGCAGTTTGTTAGATGTAAGTGAACAGGGTTACTTAAATTTTTACACCTCTGTTTGTTAAGGAAAAAAGAAGCCCAAATGGGATGGGGTGAAAAATAACAAGGTTTTAGCCCAAAGGACATAAGCCCTTATACAACAGGTTTGTAAATTATTGTCTTGCTGGGGGTTTTCATAAAAATGTTTTTTTTCCCATCTACTGTAGATTTAATTGCTCTGAAAACAAATGTGTTGTGCCAGCCTGTAGACACAGTATTTCATCAAAGTATAACCAAGCCTTATAGCACAGTATACAGATAGTCATTACCTTTAGAGGCTTAGAGCCACCTGTGACCACCTGCTTTCTCTCAGCAATATGCCACAGTACCTCAGGCTGCTAATTTTGCTTTCAAAATAATCTACTACTTCTGTTTTCTTAGGCTCTTTTTCCTAAGTCAGTGCAGTTAAGGGGAAGAAACAGAATATGATTTATTAATAATGCCAGATACATAGTGGTCTGTAAACAGAATCAATTGCATATGCAAGTGATACAAATCTCTGTAGTTGAACTCCTCTCTGTCAAATACCTCTGAATTTCTTTTATCTTTGATTAATAGATTAGCAAGACTTATCCTGTGAACTGGGTAACTTTGGGAAGAGCAGTTATCCTGAGCTAGTGAATGTCTTTCCTTGGTAGCTTCCCACCACAAAAATCTGTTGTATGAGACTGAGCACCACAAGTGTATGGTTGGACTCTCATCCTTCGAGTTGCACACAAACATGATCTTTAGTCTGCGTGTGCAGGAGTGGGAAACTTTGTCTTCCACAGGCTGGCAGATCCTGAACATTGTTTACCTACTGCAAGATGATGACTGCTATTAACTGTTGGTGCTCCTTCAGCACTAAATGTTCTTGCTGCAGAAGTCTTTTGAGTGTTAAATTAGCTGTAGCTAATGACAGATGATTCTCATGAGTTTAGCAGAGCAGTTGGAAATACAAATTTTATTTTCAGTCCCAAGGGGGAAGCTTAAGGTGCTGGAGTTACAGCCAGCTGAATAGTTAGGTTTCAAGAAACCTTTCAAATAGACAAAAGGGACTTGCAAACTGTAGAAAAGCAGTATGTCTGAAGGCAGCAGGCCAAGAAGTGCTGTCGGGCAGGTGTCAGCAGTCAGGGTCTGCCCCAGGTTTGCTCCTCATGGCTTGTCTGCAAAGTGCCTGACCAAGAGGGCTGGCAGACCTGCTGTAGCACAAGATGGGCCCAGTCAGGGTGTGCTGTTTTGTGCCTCTTCCCACGTTTCAGTACAGAGTGTGTGGTTTTCTGCCGAAGCTGTGTAGTTATAACCATTAGCAAGTTTGCCCCTAGTCATTTGAAGAGGCTGTTTCTTCTTGGTGAAACCCTGCTGCATTTATTGTGAAACACTCAAGAAAGGAAAAGAGGTTCCTGAGTGATGAGTGTGTCCTTTTCCTTTGCTTTATTTTCTTCCTCTTTACAAAATTGCCTGCTTATCTCCCAAACATTGTTGCATTTTTTGTTTAATGTCCCTCTTCAGGAACTTACTCTGTATGGAAATTACACTATACAGGAAATAACTTACCTTTAACTGCCATCCTTTGCAATTCTCTTATTTTTAGATTGTTTTCCTGGGGTTTTTTTTTTTCTTTTTCTTTTTTGCCAGCTCTTGGAACAATGAGGCTGGAGACTGCTGGCATCCAATAGCTTTGACAAACTGAGTGTCTGTTTGATGTGCTCCAAACCATCTGCTTCCTGAGATGGCTCATTCTGGCCAGTGCTACTTCCAGCTGTGAAGGAGCTGCAGCCCCGGGTTCTGCTGTGGAAATCAAGGGCACAAGGACAAACCCTAGCAGGGAGTTAAATTAATGTGAAATACAACAGTACCTATTTGAAGATGCTACCAAAATGGTCAGCCTGCTGCAAAGTATTGGTTAGGGTGGCTCAGACTGGAGTTTGGGTCTTTGTGACTGTAGTTATTTTTTCCCTTTGATATACTGATTTATTTTTCAAATGCTGATCAGAAGAATAGGTTGACTTATGATGTTAAAATTCAAAGGCATTGGAGAAGGCTAAAATCCATCTATTAACAGAGCATTCCTATTATGAAGGGCAGCCCCTCACATAGCTGTCTGTTAAGAGATTACATGTCTTTTCTTGTGAAGCTTTTGTGAGAGAGACACCCTCCATAAATAGCAGTCTGGAGTGGTTACCATGGCTGAGATGGAGAGATGGGAGCTGAAGCCTCTGTTGTCAGCATGAAAGCTCAGGTTTCTTTGTGTCACACTGAAACACATAAGCAGAGGTATTCTGAGCCTCTGCACTGCATGCTCAATGCATGTCTCTGTAGAAAATCAGGGGAGCACTTCTAGGATGTTTACTACCTCTCATGGAATAAAAACACATCTTCCCAGAGATATTACCCTGCTTTGAATGAAATGCAGCAGAAGCTCAGCCAAGGAGACCTGGAGATTTGGGAGGAAATGTGGTGATAGTGAAAACTTACATGATCTTGTGCTATATCAGATACAGACAAAATAGGTAGCTAATGAGTAGCATTTCATAGTTTTGTTACACTTCTTATGATCTTTTCTTCCCCAAACCTACTGTCTGCTACTGCTCATGGGCTCTGTGATACTTGAAACTGCAACATATAACTGCTTTCTAAATATGATGCTTTTCCTAATATGCCTTGAGTTGACCTTTTAGCATTTCTCTAATGTGAGTGCTCAAGTACAGCAAAATAAGTTCAATTTTGGTCTCCCAGTTTGATTTTTCTTAGCCCTTCTTTACTGAGTTACTCAGTTTCCCTCCAAGTTCAGCTTTCAGGTGTGAGTGTTGAAGAGCTGGGTAAATCAGGCCCAAGAATCTGGATTTAAGCATATTTTCAAAAATGTTTTTTTTTTAGATAATTATCTCTTCTGACTATATCAGAAATGTGACACAGTAGGGTGGTTTTTTTTAAGCTGATGACAGCTAATTCCAAGCCATGAATTTCTGAAGTAGTATAGGCCTGAGTTGAGAGGCTGATTATCAGGGACAAGAAGCTTAGTAGGATATGGATTATTTCCCAATGTCCTGGGCTATGTATTGAGATAGAGGGAGTCAAAGATACTTCTTGACAGTGTGCCTGAGTGGCAGAGAGGGAAACTGGCAGATTTGTCTTTTGGGTTACAGTAACCTGGCATTTCAAGCAATAATGCTCTTTTTACAAACCTGTGTTGGATGTGGGTGTGTTCCCATAGGGCTAGGGAGGAGGAGAGGAGATGCAGCCATTTCTGTAGGTGCTAAATGAAAGAAAAACTGTCTTGGCAGCCTCACTCTGCAGTTAGCAAAGGCTGCATGCCTCTTCTTCAGGCACACAGGTAGGGATGAAGGTCCTGGCCCTTTCTTGTTTACAGTTATGCCAAATAGAGCAAGATTTTGCTTTCCAAAATCTTGAAGAGTTGCAAAAAACTCTAGATGAACCAAGGGAATATCTTCAGTATCTTTCCTTCAGGGAAGGAAAATAAATGTAACTTATGTCCACAGTAGTTCAGTTCTGGGTAGGGATTATGTGAGGAAGGCAGAGCCTTATTATTCATGTTGGCCAAAAAAGTACAGAATGAGAACTAATGGCTTTAGTAAAGAAAATGCAGTTAAGTCATTAAATCAAACTTGGAATGTATTTTGTCAGGCTGTTCCAACAGCAAGGCATTAATGCACTGCATTGTGCTACTGAAAGGTGGCTGCTGCTGGTACAATCTGGTACTGGAACCATTGTCAGTGTTGAGTGCGATTGTTATTTACCTACACTCTGCAATTGGTGTCAGTTATTAACTGAAATAAGCAGAATTTTGGGAAAAATGTCACATAGAAGAGAGCACAGAGACACATTGAATAAAACAGAGCTTATGTAACACTGAAACAGCAGAAATTAGAGAAAAGCACATCCCTGGTAGTCAACATACCATCCTTGAGAAACAGGCCTGCAAGACAGATGGAGGATGGAAGGGAGCACCACCCACAACTTACCTTGGTCATAGCCTTGAACACTAGGTAGAAAACACTGATTAATTGGACTCACTGTATTAACATACCATTAGCATAACAGTGTACTGTTAGTATACTGAAATACCAACCCACAGGCTAGAGGGACCCTTACTAACAAAACCCTCCCTACTCTTTGAGCAGGCATAGTGACATTTTTAAGTGCTTTCACTTTAAATGGAAGCAAAGAACTAGGTAATTAATGTGTACAAATAATATAATTAGAGATAAAATAATTGTATACATTTCTGGGTAAAAACATAGCCCTTATGTTTCAGGAAGCTGAGCCAGCTTTGTGTAATACCACCCTGCTCCCTTTTCTGCATAGAACTGGAAATTAAAGCTAGTATCTCAACTGTGTGTGGATTGGCTTCTTGCACAGCAGGTGACAAATCCTACTTTTGGGACAGCACCATCAGTTAAACTCAGAAAAGATTTGCACAGGAGTACAGTACTGAGGGAAACTTCCACACTGGTGGAAAGACAGAAAATCTGGTAGTCTGTTTATCTAATATACTTTTAAAAAAATCCAGCTAGGATGCACTCAATGATGAATGTAATTGAATTCCTAGTACTTCTGTCTCCCCTCAGCCTCCTCTTCTTCAGAACAACCCCAGTTTCCTCAGCTGCTCCTCATGTGACTTGTTCTCCAGACCCTTCACTAGCTTGGTAGCTCTCCTCTGGATGTGCTTCAGCCCCTCAATGTCCTTCTTGTAGTGAGGGGCCCAGAACTGAACACAGGATTTTGAGGTGCAGCCTCACCAGTGCTGAGTACAGGGGGATGATCATCACTGCCCTGCTCCTGCTGGTCACACTATTCCTGATGCAGGCCAGGATGCTGGTGGCCTTCTTGGCCACCTGGGCACATGCTGGCTCATTTTCAGCCACTGGTCTCATCTGCAAACATACTCAATCCCTTCAGCATGTAAACAGCCTGAACAGTGTGAGAATGAGCTCTACCTGGCACAGAGGAGTTACAGGCTGACACCATTAGCATTAGAGAAGTCTAAGAAGGACAGTAATAGACAGAAGATGGGACCATTTTCACTAGGCATAATATAAATAAATTGCATGATGGGTATATATTTGAGTAAGTTTGTATTTAGTCTTTGAATCCAGGAACAAGTCAGCAGCAAGACAGTTTTGGATCCTTTTTGTATTTTGGTACTGGTGCTGTGCCAAGGGCACTGTCAGAGCTCTAGAGCAGATCTAGCTCAGTGGTTTATCGTGTACCATTTAGGAAATATCCCTGGGCTTAAATATGCTCTCCTTAACTATGATCTCCTGCAGCTTAACTTCTAATAGGTCAGACTCTTACCCAAGAACAAGTGGGGATGTAAAGAAGCCTCTGTTGTTAGGGTTTTTTTTTTTCATAATTTCTACAGAGCCAAGTTCAAGTAAATTACTGCCACCAATGAAGTAAGAGAATATTGTTCACTGATGGCAGTCACTGGCATCCTGCTCCAGCACTGTGTAAATGTCAGGCTTTATCATAATGCAAAGTCAAAATTGGCTGCAGCAGCTGAATTATCTGTAGGTAATCTCTGTTCTTGGGTTTCTGCATAAATGAATTATGAAAAGGAAAGTTAAAATAAATGGAGAATTGGGCCATTTTGGTTCTTTGTTGTCAGAAGTTGGCCTCTGTGCTTTCTTTATGCAGTGACATAAGACTATTTCTTAGATGCTTTAAAGCAAAAATGCAAAGAAATGTTCATTACAGTGTTTTGATCTTGTTGCTGCTGTTTTATTGAATGAAAGAATGGTCCTGGGTTCTTGTCTGTCACTTTAATCTGAATTCTTTCTCCTCCATGACAGGCTGAAGTGCCTAAATGAAAAGCATAGTTGTCTTTGGGTTAGGGGGAGGTCTGAGGAAGAGGATGAGCACCAAAAACTTGAGAGGCTACTTGGAGAAGCCTGGCTTTGTTTTGGCTGCTTAGGAAGTTCAGGCAATTATGGGTGAAAATTGTATGTCTTATCTGGGTTGGATGAATCTAGTCATCCTTGCCATTTTGAAGGTAGAGGACCCGTTTGTAATTTGCCTCAAAGGATCCCGAACCTTGTACAATCTCACTGAAAATAAGAAACAAAAGATGCTCCTGTGGACACGAAACCATTAAGAACAAAACTGTATAAAATGTTGAATACACTTTTTGTCTCCTGTTTCTGCATCATACCCAGTTTTCACTCGTGCATTTTTCAGCAGGTGTCCTCAGTAAGAATATTCTGGGTTGTGGTTTTTTTGTTTTGTTTTGTTTTTTAAATCTTTATCCCACATTGTTGAAAAAAGTGCCTCCTCTGTGATGAAAATAAAGTTCCTTTTTATGTCAAGACTGGGCTTTTATAAACATGACTGAGCTGTTTTAGATCAAATCTTTCAGCAAAAATACTTGCCTTTGGAAAGGCCAACCTCAGAAACTTTTTGTGCAGTGTAAAGTCTGGGAATATGCATTAATGGAGCTTGTTGTTCACAGGGAAAACAGTCATGAACGAGTAGGTCACCCTACATGGGAATATGTTGCTTTAACAGGTTTTTGTTTGAAAATTGTGAAACTGTCAAAGTTGAAATCCTTTACTTAAATGTACATGACTTCTGAAGGGATACAGGTATATTTCTCTGCTTCTAGTGAAAAGGAGCTGGGCTCGGAGCTTCTGAATCCCTAATAGTCAGGCTGCCTCGATGGGAAGGACTTTGGGGCACCTCCTCTGAAGTAGCAGCTTGAGAAGCCAGGAGGGCTGGCACAGGGCAAGGTTTGCCTGCTTGGCATACTGCTGGTTCTGGCCCTACAGCAGGGGGAGAAGTCTGGGGTACCAGTGCTTGTTTTCTGCAAAATTATCAGAACATGTCAATAGAAACTCTTCTGTGTCCTTTTCTTTTGTGTGAGTGAGTTATCAGCATTTCCCATAGCAAGGACTTCCAGGACAGTCTGCTTCCCTGTGATGGTGCTGTCCTTCTCCATCAGAGCAGGCACATTGCTGCCAGGCTTTTGGTGCTGTGGCAGCATGTTCCCCTGAGAGAAGCTAAACATTTGTCTTTGGACCCTCTGGTCTGTAGGGACTCTGGCTGTAGGCAGTAGTGTTCTGCTGAAGTTAAAGTTGTTAAGTTGATATCTGCCCCAGATGAGGATTTAGTTGGCTGTACCTAATAGTTGGGTATGTCTTCTGGTATGCAATGTCAAGTAAACTGGTAGGAGGGGAAAGCCAACTGGCTTGGGGTGTGTTGGTTTCTTGTTTTTTCATTTCTTATTTATTTTTGCCCATTGCTTTTTGGGTTCCTTCATATTCCTATTTGAGGCATTTAAAACAGTAGTAATGTAACAGCCGTACATGAAGGGGTTGGGGTTGTAATTTAGGGAACAGGTCAGACTGCTGAAATTCCTTCTATCTGTTATAATTTAGGAGCAACACCTCGGCACTGAAATACAGTGCAGACACAAGTGTGCATGGTTCAGTTGGCAACTCGGCATCATTAGCTATAAAGTATAACAGTGGGCTTTGTGTGACAGTTTTAATCAACTTCTCCCTCAAGGTCACCCTTGGCTTCTGAGTTATAGGAGTCTGAAAACCTGTTGTGATTTATTTTGATGAAGGTAAGTCAGTCCCTGTTTTCTGGCAGCTTGACTGTTCTGTGATCTGTAACTACATTCCTTCTAGTACTAAAAAATATGCTCTGGACAAATACATGTGGATGGACAGCTCAAATAACAGCAATACATCTTAGCAAAAGACGTTAGTTCTTTTATTTCTTCATTCAGCTGACTTGTCCCTTCATAATAGGAGAGGCTCATTACTCCCATAGGAGTTTCAGAAAAATCATTTTTGTCAGGAAAAACTGTTAGCTTTCTGGTTCAACCCTTACATGATTTGGAAAGTGACAAAGGTTTTTGTAAAGATTCTTGGGCAGCTCAAGTCAGAGTAAAGAGGGAGAGTTGGGTGCCTGACAGTGCTCCAGCTGCTCAGCCTAGTGGCTACAAAAATAAAAACCACTTATAGCTGCTCTTTTCCCTGGTGCTCCCATTTCCAGATGCTCATACAGCAGGGATCAGGAGGATGCCTTGCAAGATCAGTATGTCTGCCTCAGGAATGGTACACAGCTTGTATCAAAAGGGTTACCAGGTGGCTGTTGTTGAAATAACTTGGTGAAAATCTGTTGAATGTTATATGTAGTACAAGGATGAAACTCAGGTTTACCCTGCTGCAATTTTGATGTAGCTGGATACTAGGGCTGTGCCTGTGTAGATATCCAGCACACTTAATAAAGAGTTCCCCAGGTGGTCATGGAACTCAGGAGCTAACCTCTGCAGAGGGGGCATGTCTGCCTGAAGATAGGGTGCTCGACTGAACTCCTAGCCAGCCTCGCAGCAGAGCCAACAGGCAGTATCTGCAGACAGAACTTGTGCGTGGTCCCCAAGGCTCCCAAGGAGCTCCTGCTGTGCATGGACTAACTGGTAGACAGCGCTTGTATGCTGGGATGTGCTGGTTAATTTACTGGGCAGAGAAGCGGGGAACTTCTGGTGGTTCTCCCTGTTGGCATCTGCTGTAAACAAAGGTGTTGACCAAACTTTATGGAGGTAACTTTGAATGTTTATACAAAACTGCTCAGTAGGACTGGTCTTGTAGAACTGTCTTTGTTCATGTTCATATTCATAAGATAGTTGAGAGATGATTTGTACGTAATTTAAACTACCCAAGTGACTAGGCAATTGTTAAGTACAAAGCCTAGATTACAGCTTTAAAAAGACTTAAAATAGGTTCCCTGTACTGCTATTCCTTGGAAAAAGATCTTCACAGAAACCTTTTCTTTGTTTATAAAACATTTCCAGCTAAAGATATCTGGCTGATTAAGATGGTGTTTCAGTTTTTGAATTAAGTCAACAGTTTGTCTGTGACTGTTTGTCAGAGGATGTGTGCAGGCTGTTTGCTCCAAGAAGACGAGATTGAAGGAAAACATCTCCATTGAGGTGTAGCAGGAGAACTGGATCTTCCTCCCACTACCTATGTTCACTAAGCTTAAATGATGTGTTGTTGCTTTTGGTTCTAATATTCAGTATATTCAGTGCTTCACCAGCTTGCTGCCAGATAAATGATTGCATTATGGGAAGTAGGCAAAAGCCCCCTTCAGATCCAGTGCAACTTAAAAAGATTCTTTCTGCCTTAGCAGTGGCCAGCATGTCTCCCACACTTTACTGAAATGCTTCACATTAGAAAATTAAAACATAAGTAGAAGGTGACCTTTTACAGAGGTGTTTTTACTTATTGCTGTAATTGAGCTTGTCAGTCCTGTAGCTTTTCTGTTAATTTCTGTGGCCACACCAAAACAGGTCTTCTGAGGCACTGCTGCTTTGCTACCCAGCCTGGACCCTTCAATTGAAGTTATTTAATCTTTTTCTGATTTCCTACACACAAAGAAGGAGTAAAAGGCATGCTTTTAAGTAACAGACATGAGCCACAACAGCAGGCTTACTTTACAGACAAAAATATTATTGTTTTTATCAGGGAAAGGAAGAGACTAAATTTTTTAAGATCTTCCAGAGTGCTCTGCAGACTAATGCACTAAGAAGCCTTTGCTAGTACTTCTGTAAAGTGTGTTGGGAAGAGTAACCTAAAACCATGGCTACATGTGTGGATGGAAGTATTGGTCAAATAGCTGTGCAGACCCTCAGGGCTGTGGTCTTTGCACATTTCTGGGTGCTTCTTACTGCTCCTGACAATCTGGCAGTCATTTGCTCTATAGATAGTGGCTCTTCTGTGGAGCTTGGCTGTCTCTGCCATCACTGTGGATATTTGATATTCTCATCAGAGAGTCAGTGTTTGTTGTAAACATGCAGGGGGTTCCTGAGTCACCAAGCTCTTTTTAGACTTTTACCCCTGAGGGCAAATAGCTGACTCAGTGTTTTGCAGGGTGCTTCAGAGCTGGGTTCTGCTTATTTGCAGATGAGGTAGCTCTTAATTCAGCCTGCTGTTCTCATACAGACATTGATGTATTAAGTGAATATGTACATATACAGAAGTCTCTTGGCAACTCAAAACCTAATGCTTTTAACACTTCTTTTTAATAAGTTTTGTGAAGTAGCAGTAAAGCTGAATATGAAGGTATTACCTTTGACCAGGGTATTAAACATGTAAGAGGCAAATTACAGCCAGACTAATACTTCAGTTTGACAGTTAAGCCATATGGTAACATGTGGTATTGTAGCTGTAAATTAAGCTACATTAAATCTTCAAGCATCCAATGGGATTTTTTTTTCCCATGTCATCTGTCCTGAATATGCAGAGGAGTTTGGTCTAATTAATTTCTCCAGCACAAGAATTAGGAAGGATCCTGCTACTGCTTTTTAGATAATTAAATTTCACTAGAGATGAGGGCTTCAGAATACAATGTATTGAAGAATCCCTCTGGCGAGGTCTGAGAAGAAGTATCAGTGTCCTGTTCTTTCTATTTTTAATGCACCTCACTATGGAAACAGATCTATGTTTCTCTGCTCTGTGTGTGTGTGTGTCCATGTCTCTAGTAATTTTGTAGTGTTGCATGATATAAATCAAATGTGACAGAGGTAGAGGTCCTAAAAGGTGATTAGGTTTCTGCAGGTTTTTATAAAAGTTACTGTCTGGATAGAAAGAGGAGATTTTCTGTTACGCCTTTATAAACTTAGTCTGCAGCATATGTTTAGCCTTTATTAGATATAATGAAGTTACAATGAGGGGAATTTAGGTTTCATGCGCTAAGTATGGGTATGACTGCGGGTGGAACAAGTTGAACCTGTTTCACCTGATGCCCACTGCTTTGTTTCAGACTTTGTCTGAGGTAGAGTGAACTGCTAAACTGGTGATTTTTATGATCGAGGTCCCTGCTTCACCCACCCATAAAGAGAGTGGATTTCCTGCCCAGCTTCTCCTCCAGGCTGTGTCTACATCCAAATATAAACTGTGGGATTGCTTTAAGAATGTCTAATGTTATCATTTTTATTAGCTTTTAACAGTTTCTTAGCCTAACTGCTGTTCTTAATGCTGTTAATCCCTTTTAAAAAATACCATGCAGGGTTGCAACAAAGATAGTATTAAGTTTGCTATTTTTACAAGCATCTTCTGGATTCCTGGTTTCCCTCGATGGTTTGCCTGTCTTTTGTACACACCCGAGTAAAAGTAAACTAACAGGAGGCACATGAAACCATGCTATTCACCTTGTGTTACAGCACAAAAATAAAGGAATGCTTGCTGAGGAGAAACATGCTTGAAAAGAATTTGGGAAACACTTATGACAGATAGATGATGTGGAGCATTTGCTGTTATGGGAAATCATTAAGGCAAACAGTGCAGCAGGACTCCATGTCTTAGATACCAATAGCAGCAGATAATGTAGCATTTGCAACTGCAGCAGGCAAACCAAATCTAACTGCACAGAGAGCACCGATAGCAGAACTGGCAACATGGTTTTAAGAACATGCTTAAGTAGTTTAGGATGGTTAAGTTTTGTACGTGCAACTGATAATTGACAAGAAATAAAAGGTAATTCACCATGAGAAGCTGAAAATACCCATGTTCCCCATTCACTTCCCATTTCCAGCTCCACGTACTTCCTGTTCCATCCCAGGAGTTTAATAGACAAGAACTGGAAGGAACAAGACACTTTTTTTTTTTGGAGGGGGGGTGGTTTGGTGGCGGGGGGGTAGAGAGAAGGAATAATGGAAAGAAAGTACAGTCAACTGACAAGCAGTGGTTTTGCTGCCTCTTTCTCTGACAAACACTTCCTGAGCTCCTGATGGGCTATTTGCCACGAGTAGTGAAAATTTTGGTACCAAGTTTAAGGGAAGTGGATTACAAAGGGCACGTTGCCTTTGAAAATCATGAAGTGCTAAGTTTCTTTCTCTGGGGTTTTGTGTTTGTGCTTGTAAGCCATGCTGCAGAGCTGTGCTGAGCCATGTGGAAAGGGGAGAACAGTCTATTCTAGCAATGCTTTAGTAGGCGAGTACCTTTCACAGAGGTAATATTTAGTTTAGGTGCAACAGGGACAGTATTTTGCCAGTATAGTGTAGGTTGAGACCTTCTGTCTTAGCGTTACCTTGAAGTCTTCGTGTCTGCTCTTTCCCCATAAGGGAGGACTTTTTAAATTATAATGTGATTCTGGGTAGGTGGGCTGACTATTTGCTTTTTGTTTACTCTGAAAATAACTCTTAGTGGATTTTGTGGGAAGGAGATAGGGAGGAAAAGATATGGTTCTCTGCTGGTCTTCTCCAGCACTATTTAAAATGTTAAATTGCGCTCTGGTGTGAGCAGAACTGAATCCAATGTCTGAAGATATAACAGGGATGGCTGAGGATACTTTATGTAACTATAGAGATAACAACGATAGAGATAACAATGCAGGAGCAGAGGGGGTGGAAATCCACTCCAGTTGCCCAAGCACAGCAGGCTCAAAGAGCAGGAGCTGTTAGGTGGTGTGGGGAGCCTCACTGACACCACGACCCTCCCCTATGGGCTGGCCCAGTGCTGCATCCAGGACTGGTGATTTTTTTGCGCTCTCTATCTCTCTCGCTAACTTTTCCTACCCTATTTTCTATCTCTCTCTCCCTAAATAATTTAGTAATCAAGGCCTAATATAATTTTTCTCAGGACATGTTGTTAAAGATAGATGTATTGTGACTTGTGATCAAAGTAATCAGCCTTTAGGATTGCACAGTCTGAGAAGTATCACCTTTTATGAGTTTTCCTTCCTTAGATTTAATCAAAGCTTATGTTCCAATACAGATATTGAGTGTCAATTCACCTTAATCTGATCAAGGACCCTAACAATTTTAGTCACTCTCCCTGGGAGAGTCTCTCCCTGAGACTAAGGTTGGATCCAGCTGCTTGGAAGCTGAGAGGATTAGATCTACATGATTAAAAGACTTATCATGCTAACAAAGCCAGTTTCCCAATCTTGTGTTAATTTTGTATCCATGCACTTTAGTTTTCCTTGGCTTCGGGGCTGCTGATAGTGTGGTTGTTTCTGTTCACATACATGGCTTGTAGTCATCTGATAATGCTGGTGCAAAAGAGGGTGACCAGGTTGTTTTTCATAAAATATTTTTGTCTGTTATTTTGTTAGTCAAGGGAGAAAGAAGGTAGAAATTAAGTCAGTTGGAAATAAATGGATGAGGGCCAATGAATTCCATGCTTTGGAAAATGCTGTCTTTTAATACAAAGCTTTCTATTCTAAAGTGACAAAAACACAGCCCCAAGATAAATGTTGACATGAGATCTGGCTAGAATTTAGGTACCTAAAATTGCTGTCCTAAAGAAGTCTATGTAGCTGCTGCCAAACCTCTGGAAGGGGTTAAAAAATAAAAGATTTAGCTCCTTGGAACCGTGCTGGTCCCTTGGCCTTGGCCTTGGCCTCAGGGGCTGCACACAGATCTGCCTGAGCTGTGGAGCTGGGTGCTGGGCCCTTTTGGTGCTCTGAGGAGCTTAGTGGGGTGGATCACTGGGCTGGCAGAGGCTCATAGCCTTGTTGTACCTTCTGGTTCTACATTTTGCTGATAAATTTTTAATGTAAATGTTTTTTACGTTTGTCTGAGGGAAGCAGAGGGACCTGAATTTGACTGTCTCACCTACCTGAGTGTGATTTCATATCCCCTGTTGTCCTGTGCAGTGCTGAAGCCACTGGACTGCTGGCAATCTGGGCTGGAGGCATGCCCTACCTGCCCTACTGAAGGATTTGGGGATTAGTGGTCCAAATGTGTGAAAGGAATGAGGACAAATGCCTGAAAGATTAGGAACATGGATTCCAGTCATCACTGCAGAGTAATTTATGTACTCTCTGAAATGACTTTTACATAAAATTCTTGTCCCCCTCCCCATCCTCACAGAACCAGGCAGTTCTGAACCTCAAGCTCCTATCCCAGAGGAGCTCAGTGTTGCACACAAAGAGAAGGAACCTCCATGGCAGATGCTGTTTTGAAAGGAGAGAGGGAAGGGCATCCTTTCCTGTCTTCTAGAGAGAGCTGGGCTGTGGATTCCCAATGCAAAGAGGTTTCGTTTCCTCCCTGAGTGTGGGTGTTGGAAGAATAAACTTTACGTTTCAAACTGCCTCTTAGCATTTTCCTTTTCAGTGAGCTGCAGACACCAAATAGTACATACACTGATACCAGTTAGCACTTTAATGCCTTGAGCTGAGCTGGAAGCAGCCTGCGTGCTGTCTGTGCCCAGGCAGAGTATTGGGGCTGTAGGTAGGTCTCTCAGGATCATAATGCTTTCTTTTCTGGGGTCAGATGCCTAAAAGACAGCTGACACAAAATCTAGATCCTAGAGACTTTAACTGAAAATTTTCTGCTTTAATGATCTCTACTGCCCTCAGCACTAACATTTCTTTTTAAAAAGAAAGTTACAGTAGCAGCCTTGATGGTTTAATAAACAGAGAATTAGAAGAAAAGCGTTTTAAGACCAGTTTTAAAATCTTATTTCACTTGAAATGTCAACATACCATCTTTAACAGCACCATCTAGTGGCTCTCAAGTAATGTTAACATTAATCATGGCTAGAACTTTTTCCTACAATATTACAAAATATTAAATGTTTGGTTAGTTTCATTAGGAATGCCAGAGGAGGCGTGTGGATTTTGTATGGGTAAACGTGGCAAAAAAACAGACCTTGACAAAAGCATGTTGCTGAAGTCCCATGTGTTCTGAGTATGTGGGGTAAAAAACAGTGCAGAACTCCAGGGTTGTCTGTGCATAAATATTTGAGTACTAGAAGAGGGATATTTTTCCACTCCTGTAGTATGTTTAAAGACTCCTACTTACCATAAAAAATCTTCTATTAAAGATTATTTTGTGCTTGCTTCTAATCTCCTTACATGTATGTAGAGTCAGGAGAGATCAGTGAAGTCTCTGGCTGGAAGAACAGCCTTCTGAACAACACTGAGAATTTAAAATATATTGAGGGCTTAGATGTGTGAACTTTCATTTCGATTTACTCAGTCTCAGCAAACACAGAAGGTGGATATCACAACAGTGAATGAGTAGGTAAAAAGACAATCTGTATTCAGCCAGGACACTTAAAGTAACAGACAAAGACAATTTCTTTCTTCTGTGAGCCTTTGCATAGATTGCAGGACTGATAAACAGCTTCTGGAGCTGATGTGTGATGGCCATAGAAATGCCATGAGAATTCCTGCACAGAAATTTCTGAGTGGGTGAAGTATCCTGCTTGTCCGTCCTTCCCCCATTTGGTATTTAACATATCACTGTTCAGTGTGCTACTTCTTCATTATTTGTTTATGACTGGCATTAATTGTAAGGCCATATAGAGTTAGAGCTTTCTTCTCATTGTAATGACAGCTGGTGATTCAGCATGGAGCTCTTGCTTACGTTTTGGTCTCTGCACCATCTAGAAAATCCAGTTCCCTCACTGTTAGGTGATCCTTTTGCCTAAGTATGTTGTCAGCAGTTACAAGTTGTGTACAACAAGCCTTGGCATCAGCAGCTTAGCACTGGCTTCACTGATGAGAAGCAGAACTTTTGCTTGACCATTTGTAAAGCAGTTTGCTCACAGCTTCCAAGTCAGATCCATTTCCAGAAAAGAGCTTTCTGTGCCTTTCATTTGCTTTGTTCTCTGGTTGGTAACACAAAACAAAGATGACCTGGAAAATACAAAGCTCAAGTGTTTGCAACTGCTGGTTATTATTCCTAAGGAATGTAGATTATAAAAAAAAACAACAACCCAAAACATTTGGACTTTGTATTGTGAAAGACCAAATTAAAAGCTTGCAGGAAGCAGTTTGGCATAGTAGGCAGGAAGGTGCTGGCCTGGCTGTCTCAAAAGATGTGTTCTAACTCAGGCTAATAGGAACCACTGGCCAAGCCACTATTATTTTCTCCATGCCTATTCCTGCCCGGCCCATATTGTCTCAGTTGTCCCATTCTGACAATAGAGGGGTTTTTCTAGTCTCTTCCTTATTTTGTGTGGCCTAATATTGTAGTGAGCATAATGAACTGCATCCTCAGCAGATGCATGTCCTCTGATCATTGCCATGGAGTGTTGTCTAATTACAGCAATTTGGAAGGTGCCCTTGCCTGGCAGAACCTGAAGCCATAGTAAATGTAGTCTGTATTTTTTTTCCACAGAAACTGTCTATTCTGTGTATTTCCACTGAGCTTTCTGGTTCATATCTGGAATGAAAGTGAAATAGCAAGTGATGAAAATGATGATGAGGATTTATGTGTGTAATAATCATCTACAGATATTAAAGCTTTGCTGTAGCCTTTTTCAGAGATATTCATATGAGTCCATAAGATCAGATGACATGCTGCAGGTCACATAGCGAATTTGTAGCAGAGACAGAAATTGAAATTGTATCATAAGAGTCAGTAAGGTATTATATTCAGGGCTCCCGTTTGTACAGACACTGGTTGTTACATACACTGTGGGGTTGTACATAGTGTGGCAAAGGCACAGGCTGTGAAAAAAGAGGGAGGTACACCCAGAAGTAAGCTTAGCAGCAAATACTGGGTTTAAAATGTGCTTTTGGATCTTCAAAATGGGCATAACTGTTAACTTCAGTAAAATTAATGTCATCCAAAATGTACAGAAGCAGTGGTGAAAAGGTTCATTGATTTTTTTTGTCTTGGTGAAGAACCCAGCAAATGCTCACCCCAGGCACCCTCCATACAGCCATCCTTACAAAGGGGTGGTGGGTAGGACATACGCAGAGCTGAGCCTGCTTTGATCACAGGAGTCAGGCAGCACTGTTTGTCCTGGGTAGTTTAAGGGAGCCACTGTCTGTAGTTTCAGCATTTGGAGTTGCCTTTTTGCTATGTGAAAACTCTTCTCAATTTTGGTCCTATCATAGTGGTGTTAAGTTCTACTTTTCTAAGCAAAAAAGGTACCTTTGACTTAGGGCCAAATAGTGCACAAACCTGGTTCAGAGTGTCAGTCCAAGGACAGAAATAGTATAATCAGTTCCAAGATCTGTGCAGGAGAAATAGAAGCCAAAATTACCTACTGCAGCCCTGGTCCCCTTCAAGACATGTGGAGAAGGGGAAGTAGCTCACGCCAGCTTGCTAAAAAATAAGCTGAAAGTTACAGATGGCATCAATGTGATATTACAGGCAGAGAACAAATGTTTCCTACCTATTAAGAAACACAAAAGGGCAGAAAGGAAGCATCATCACTTCATAGCAGCATTATGGTTACTGTTGAAAGCAAGAGAGAGTTCTCTAGAAGCTTAAAGCATTATCTAAATAGGGAAAACATAAAGGATTATAAAAACGGACAGGTTAAATGTAGAAATGCAATAAGGCAGACTGAAAAAAGACTGAGGACCATTTGTAAGAGGCATCAAAAATAGTAAGAAATACATCTTCAAAAACTTAAGCATCAGGGAGCCTGCCAAAAGAATCTCTGGGGCTAGCAGATGTTCAGAAATGACAAATGAATTCTGTGCATCTGTTGCTCGTTGTGAAGAAATGGTAGTTCCCTGTGCTGGAACACTTCTTAAAGAAGAATTAATCAGAAAATCTATTTAAATTGAAGAGCTGATAGGGGAATTTATGAATCAAATAGAAGAAGTTGCCAAGTAATTTATTATTAACTCAAGATTTCTGTAGGAAATCAAGCATGAGAAAGCAAGGCTAGCTCTGGTGTTGTGTAAAACCACTCTGATATGAGGACTAAAAGATGGCATATATGATATGACTTTCTGAAAAGGTGATACAGGAAACCAAAGGCTAATGAGCTTATGACTATAAAAAATTGCTAGTTGATGGTATATTGTGAATGCAGTCACTGGATATGGGGATAAACATCTTGCAGAGTCAAGAATCAGGCTGTGCAACATGTTGCAGCTTGTCTAATGAGTTAGCAAAGGTACCTGTTCTGGGACCTGTGGTGGTCAGCATATGCATAAATCAGAATCATAGAATGCTTTGGGTTGGAAGGGATGATCATCTAGTTCCAACCTCCCTGCATGGGCAGGGACACCTCCCACCAGCCCAGGTTGCTGCAAGCCCCATCCAGCCTGCCCTTGAACACTTCCAGGGATGGGGCCTCCACAGCGTCCCTGGGCAACCTGTGCCAGTGTCTCACCACCCTCTCTCACTAAAGAATTTCTTCCTAATGTCTAACCTAAATCTGTCCTCTTCCAGCTTAAAACGATTACCCCTTATCGTATCACTACATACCCTGGTTAAAAGTCTCTCCCCAGTTTTCCTGTAGCCCCTTCAGGCACTGGAAGGTGCTCTTAAGATCTCCCTGGAGCCTTGTCTTCTCCAGGCTGAACAATCCCAACTCTCCCAGCCTGTCTCCAGAGCAGAGCTGCTCCAGCCCTTCCATCATCTTCATGGCCTTCTCTGGACTTGCTCCAAGATCTCTATGTTCTTCCTGTGTTGAGGGCTCCAGAGCTAGAGTAAGAGTTGAATACTTGATGTCATTTATTCCTGTTCTGAATAACTTTAAATTACTAATGATGACTGAAAAGTTTTAGGACAACCTAATGAAACTGAATGACTGGGCAGTGAAATAAAAGTGTAGTGTAAATAAACAAAGTTATGTGTATCAGGGAGGTTGGAATCTGAGATAATTGGGTGAGGTTAGATCTGTTTTTTGAGCAAGATCTTGGATTATGGTGGAAATGCCATCTCAGTGTTCAGGAGTGCTCCAACAGGTGTGTAAAATATTTGAGTTGTTAGGGCAATAATAGAGAGCAAAGTAAAAGTGGCATTAAATGCTTCATATGCTAATATTAACACACAAAATGTCTGCATCCTGAGTACTGTATTAATTATGGTTCCTTTACTCCTTACTCTGTCCTAAATATGCTAAAACTGAATATAGTGATGAGAAGGCAGCAAGGCTGATTAGAAGTTTGGAATGGGCTTTATGAGGCTAAGGGTCTTCAGCATGGAAAGCAGAGTGCTGGGGAAAGTGGTGATAGATAGACGGCTATTAAATCATGTGGCATGGAGAGAGTGGGCAGGGACTGAACTCTCTGGTTCAGAACAGGAGCTGGGGGACATTAAAGTGAGCTGGTTCAGGGTAAGTGTTTCTATTTGCATGACCCATTTTTATGTTCCTTCCTAGGTACCCAGTTTTGGTCACTGTTAGAGGCAGCACAGTCAGCTGTGTGGGCTTTGTATCTCCTGCTGTTGTTTTCTTGTGTTTGGCTTGAGATTGTCTGGGAAAACACTGCTGCAACGTAATAGCAGAACTGGCCTCCTCTCATGTTGTCTTCAGTGCTAGTTCAGGGTCAGAAATCAAACAGTTGAGTTGGCAGCTGCTTGTCCTGACCAAGCAACTTGTGTTAAGATTCTTGCTGCAAATTTGTTTTGTCCTTAATTCAGAGACAGTCCATGTGTGTGGAACAGTAGGGAAGATCTGAGCAGCATCTCCATAGCCACATGTGAATAGCTGGACCTCATTCCCCCCAAGGCAGAGATCTGGATTGCTTCTGCAGTCTGGCTGAGGCACAGCAGGAAATTGTAGCCCTAGGCAATGAAATGCGGTGTTGTGTTTGGGTTTGCTGTGAGTTGTGTTTTGGTTTCAGCAGTATTTTGAAATATAAATGCTGTGTGTACTTTTAAAAGACTACAGAAGCTGAAAGATAAAAGTGAGTGTCCCATATGTTTTGACAATATTAAAACAACTGTAGCTGGAGCTGGGTCACTGCCATCCTTGATCAAAAGGCTACGCTTTTGCATTCCAAGCAATGAAGAACCAAATGACAAAGAACATATTGACCCTTTGAATGCAACTGTAGAGGGGATGAAAAATCTCAGAAAGTATTGAAATTTTTCTTTAAAGACTCTTTTCATGTTATTTTCACACATGAAAAGTAAGAGAATAATAGAGGTACAGAATAAACAGGTTAAGGGAATAGTCAAGAGCATGTGCTGGCACATGAAAGTTGCTAGGAATGGTGCCTTTATCTGAAGGGAATGGTGTTCCTTGTGAAGAGAATGTTTTGTGGAATCAGTTCTATTTATCCTGAAAAACCTCCAAAGTTTTGCATTTCTGAGTTCCTGGCTCTCACGCTTACTTATGCAGACACCAGCAAGTTGTTTTTTGCAATATGTAGGTGTACTATTGGGCTTTCATCTTCAGATCCTTCAATACCTTGCTGGTGTTCCCTTTATTTAAAGATGCTCGGGTAAGGTAGATTGTGTGGTCTCTGGTTAGGTCTCTGGCTTATCTTAGACCTTAGGAATTTCCACCTGAGAAGTTTAATAGTCATGTAGAATTAAGGCTTCCACAAGTGCAGTCACAATACCAAGTAGTTGTTTGTGTTGCCAAATCAATAGGAACCTAATTGAATTTTTTACCACCATGAGACAGACGCTTGGCTGTTCAGGTCAAACCATGGCTACCCATGCTGCACCATTGACCAGGCATAAACCCTTACAGCTTTATCAATTACTGAAATAAATGTGAAATGCTTAGTGTTGGTTCTGATGGCCCCCAGGCATCCAAGAAGTCATCCACATTCATAAGCAGCAAGCTGGCTTCCTAGAAGAGAATGTAAAACACCTCAGAAACACAGGGAGGCTAAGATCATCAGTGAAGCAGTGTGAGTTCATACCACTGAACAGTGTATTTCTTAAATATGCAGTGTAACATCATGATAGAGTTAAGAGCATCCATACACCGTAAAATATTTTAAAGAACATTTTAATTAATAAATAACTAGATTTTTTTTTTAGTGAAATGTTAATATATATTTTAGGTATAAAATGAAATCGATCAGGTAGTTGATGGTACAAGGTAAAATTTTTATACTTTGGTCCAAAGTACCCTTTCCTGTTGGAAAAATTAAAAGAATGGCAAGAAATTCTGGATAAAATAAGCCTAACCATTGTTTCTGGAGTGCTTGAAAACTACCTTTCTGTGGAAATAAGAAATTGCCCTTTTACCTCGAGTGCTCCGGAAAGAATTGTTAGCTTTTTTGGACCACACTTTGTGAGGAAAAAGATCTTGCCAGCTTTTACTAGCTATAAGGGGAAATGAAAATAGGCAACACCAGAAATGTTTATCAATAGACCTATACAGATCAATTTCAGTTCCATGTGACCTCGATGCTACAGCACTGGCACAGAGCATTGGTGGGAGAATCATCCCAGATAAATGGTGGAAATTACTTAGCGACATAAAAAAAAATCATACCCTGACATTAAAAGCTGCTAGTTTGTTTAATTATTTTTTTCTGGCACTTTATTATTGCTGAAGCTTTAAAGAGCTCCAGCCTTGTAGCTCCCATGATGAGTGTTCTAATTATGAACATTAAGAATTTCTTCTGATTGTTTGGAGTTAGCTAGTAACTTGATATGCTGAATAAATCAAGCAGATCCCAATCCAAATGTAGTGTCTGGCTTTGGAAATACAGTGTGCTCCCTCTCTGCTGTATGAAATAGGTCTGAACAGCTGGAACAAATGCACTTGTCACTAAATTATAAATTACAGGTGTTGAGAATAAAACATTTAGTTTCAGCACTCAAGAAATAGATTTTTAAGAACTCTTTCCATTTATCACTTTAACCACTGATTATGTGTGTAAGGTCATTGAATCACAGCAGTAATGAATAGAAGTCTTGATTGATCAAATACCAGACTAAATGTATTCATAGTTTTACATCCAGGAGCTTGATAATATTTAAAAATGCCTAAATTGTTAAAGGAACTAAGGCTCTATGTAACCACTTAGGTGCTGCCGTCTGATCACCGGTAACATGGTTGCTGAGTACGAGAGTAAGATCAATTTGTTTCCATGAGCTTTTTACTTGTCAGATTTCAGTGTGTCTAGCACTGCGTAGTAGCAGTTTCACCTTCCAAAGGCTGTGTTTGCCTTGGTGACTTACAGAGAAATCAGAAAATCAGGACTAGGGTCAGATTGAGCTTCCTTAGCAATTAACTAACAGCCTTGATTTCCTTGGTGCCAGAGGCAGGAGGAGGAACGTTGCTGTACGTGTTCCAAAATAGGTATGATCTACCATCAAAGTCACACAGAATTGTACAGAATCTGCTGCTGTTCCTCAGACTTGTCTAAGATAAAACCTGAAATAAGTGTATAGATTTGACTCAGTATTCTTTTTATTTTTTTTTTAAATATTGGTCCCGCTACTTGGTATTTGAACAGTTTTATTTTCCATGTGTGCTGTTGGCTTCAGTCGTCACCAGTGTAGAGGGGGCTACAGGTTCCAACCTTTTCAAGCTTTGTACCCTTGTTTTCAGGAATGTCTACAAATCACAGTTGTTTTGAGCTGAAGGTTAAGGGATATCTGCAGAATGTGTGTGACATTGATGTGTTTGCATGCAGTTCGTGCATTCAAGATTTCTATTTGTGAAGTCATAAATTCAGCATCTTTAAAATGCCATTTCAATAGAAATAGCTAAGATAGGCAAGCATTACAGATCTTTCTGAAGAGATATGTGGTTGGGAGGAAAAGTGTTCTTGTGCTTGCAGAAATACCTCAAGACCACTTTTCTTAAAGATGTGTTGAGGGGTTGATACCTACTGGTTCTTACGCCTTTTGTGATGTTTCCTATGAAGTTAAAGTTTTCTTTCCAGGTATTTACTTAAAGTCTGCATTGGGAAGATTTTTCCAGTCCGAGCACTTCCATGCTTGCTTTCTCCTATCTATCAGTCTTAGTAGAATTCATGGGGACAAAGTTATCTGTGATTCCTATGATGCTATTCAAGTAAGTCTTGAAAAACTGGGTAGGCTCAAGAGGGAGCAGGGGTGAAGTCTTGGCATAAGTTTGTTTAAACAGAAAACCAAAGCTAAATAACGCTTGTAAAGGTCGTATCCACAGCCAGAAGCTTGCTGTTGTTCTCTTTCCAAATGCCCTTTCCCAGCCTGCTAATTCTCCATAACTACAGAATTTATACTGACAAGGCAAAAACTACTACAGGAGAGATGTAGGTTTAACAGATGTAAATATGTTTGAGGACATAATTCTTAATAAAATTTGTTTTAGATTCCATTTCATTAGAGTATGAAATCTTACAGATGTTTATCTTAGGTGACTCTTCCATCTTTAAGTAATCAATAAAGCTGTCTTAAAAAAACCCAACACCACCAAAAATTAATAAAAGTCAGTAATTACAGCTAGAGTAAGGGGTAGAAATAGGCACTTTTCAGCTGAGCAGTAGTTGGTTAAGAAAAGAGGAAGCACTTAAGCAACAGGTGTAAGTTGGTGGCTCAGGAATTTATTAAATTAATCAGTCTTCTTTCTGCCTGAGGAATATCAATGACCTATTTAATTCCCTTCACCTTCTCTTCAGGTGTATTCAATAAATATCTTTCTGTATGCGGCTGGCAAACTATGAATTTGGTCCTGGTGGGGAATCCAGCTGTGGTATGTTGGGGTTTTTCTGCCTCTGTTGGAAAAACACACAAATATTCTCTGCACAGATTAGTTGACTTGGAAATTCACTTTGAGAAAAGTTTCTGGGGTAAAGTAGGTCATATAGATTGCAGGAAAAAGAGAATAATGTTGACTAAATGCACAAAATGAATTTGTTAGGAAATTGAATCTGGACAGAGGTTTCTCTCTGTCCAGATGGTATTTCAGCTCAATAATTCTGCTTGAATAACAAATAGTATTTTCATTTCCCTGGGATGAACAGCAAAGACTTTGCTTTTGGGGCCATAGATTATGTTTCAAAACTGGAGTGATTGCAAAGTTAGTATAGCTTGCAAATAAATACTACATCCTGTCCCTGGTAGGCTTCTATTTCTTCTGGATTTACTTAATACTAGGTTTTGGTATTATTACTCTGCCTCTTGCTCTGGTCCATCAGAGGGACTCATAGTTGCAATGCAGCCTCTTCATTTTGGGGTTAGATGCAGCATTTACAATACTCTGAAATTATTTCAAAGGCCTTTATATAAAATATTTATTTTAATAAAATTCTCACTATATGGGCTAAAGAATCCTGCCTCCCCATTTCATATTGTGCAAGTTCATATTTTTAAATTTACATTTTGATCTCTCCTCACTGTATCGGTGTGCATACATATATATATAGAGAGAGGAGTATGTGCACCTGTGTGTACATATATATATTTATATGTGCCTGTTTCCAGTGTAGCAGTTTTATTCTGTCATTTGAAAACAGTGTCTCTCAGCCAAAAATAAAAGAGAAGAACCCAACAAACTGGGTAGTGCTCAGTGGCTCACTTCAAGTCCTCTCCCCAGTATGGTCTTGTAAGGTTGAGAAACCAGAAGACAAAAGAATGAATTTTTAATGCAAATGGGTAATGTATCAGTATATATTTTTTATTTTATGTATAAGTAGTAGAAACAGGAAAAGATGATTTTTAGATTTAAAATAATTTTAGGTCTCCATCCTGCTTAGTCTTTGCTTTTCTAATGAGATTGCCCATGACAGTAGGAAAAGTGGGTGAGGTTTTGGGCTTCTTACTCTTGATCATTTCAGAACCATGAGGATTAAAGTGAGGATACAGACAGCTGTCTGCAGAAATACTGGAATACTGGTATCATCAAATTTTTGCTCATGCTCCCTGTACTCAAGAAGCTCTTCTACAAATATGTTTGTAGAAGTATGTTATTTCCTGAAGCAGTTTCAGACGTCCTTTATGAATGTTAATAACTATGTAATGGAATCCAGTGAGGATGGTTGTCCCAGACAGCTGCGTGTTAAGCACAAACACACCCATCTTTTCAGCTGTAATGCCATTTAATTTCTTGTAGTGTACTTCCTGAAGTGTTATGAGTATGCTCACTGTGTACTTACTAGGATCTTGAACCCTACTTAAAGGGAACCCTGCTTTGTCTGTAAAACAGAAGAGGAATGGGCTTTTTTTTTGCTGCTGTTGCATTTTTATGTATGAAGGTTTTCACATTTTTCTTCTTAATATTTTCTTTTGAAGTCATTTATTTTAAATTAGCTTGTGAAATGTTACGAAGAATAAATTATTTCCTTTTTACTTTGAACTAAAGAAAAAGTAATTAAGTAGTACTGAACTGAACAAATACCCATTACTTTTAGGTAACACAGACTTCTTTCCCTATAATTTTTTTATAGGTCAGTCAAGCTGTAAATTACCAAGAAAAGCCCTTGGGTGGACCTTCTGCTAATTATCTGACACAGCTGCCTAGTTTTAAACCAAGAACTAGCAGCTGAAGACCTGTGCTGTAGCAAAGAAGGAAAAATGAAATGAAATTAAAACAGTTCAATATGAACAGTTTTTTTTCCTTCCTGTTCTGAATATGGTCCCACTCTGAAGGCAGATTGTGGTAAAGGCTGAAAATGTTAAGAGAATACTAAACTGAATATATCTAGTTTGCTGAAATGGCAGAATATGCTTAGCATATGAGTAACAGTAGATAACATTCTGCCTATGAGTTTTTGAGTGAATTTTCCTCTGTGCAAGTCACTCTGGGTTGAAGTTGTTTGGACGTGGTGGAAGAGAAATAGAGTAAACGATAGAGTGTTGTCCCCTACACGGTTACCTCACATCTTCCTTCCTTCTAGCTGCCCATTCTGACAGCCTGTGGCCCTGGAGACCCAGAGTTTTGTGGCTGGAGGAGCAGCTGTTGTGCCCCCAGTGTGTTCTTACCCACTCGTCACCCTCTTCTGCAGACCTGTCATTGGAAGGCATCAACTTGACTGGAATATTACCTAGACATTTTTCCTCTTCCGTTTAAGAAGTTGAAGGCGGGGGGATGCTGGCAGGGGGTGCTGACGGGGGGGATGCTGGCAGGGGGTGCTGACGGGGGGATCTGGCAGGGTGGATGCTGGCAGGGGGTGCTGACGGGGGGATCTGGCAGGGGGATCTGGCAGGGGGTGCTGATGGGGGGATCTGGCAGGGGGGATCTGGCAGGGGGTGCTGACGGGGTGTCCCGGCAGGTCTGGGGGGCAGGAGGAGCTGCCTCCAGCTGCGGGGCCGGGGTCAGGTGACCCAAGCGGACCAATCACAGCGCTCCTGGCCGTGGGGCTCCTGACATGGCTGCCAGGGGAGGCCTGTGCTGCCTGCGCAGCAGTCTGGGTGTTTGTTGTTTCTTCCTCTGCTCCCGAATCCTGTTGTCTTGCTGGAGAAGAACACTGTTCAGCGGGTCAGGTGGCCTTCCCCTGCCTTCTGGAGTAGGGACTGGCTTGGCAGCTCCAAGGCTGTTCCAGACTCTCACCAGGGCCCTGGACTCAGGTACCTCATGTGCTGCTGAGTCCACCTGGGGACTTTTCTGGTAGGAAAGCAGTTACCAGCTGAGGAATGTGGGTTCCATGTTTATATATTTGCTAATATTTGAAATTCACCGTCATTAATACTACTTCATTAAATGTATTATAGTGTTTTTTTTCCTCAATCTAAAAGCCTCTCTCCTTTACTCCGTTTTTATCTTCCCCTGGGAGGGTAGTGGGGGATAACAGAAATGTGACCTGGTTACTGGCTAAAACTGTGACACTTTTCCTGCACAAAGTTTTTGTCTGTTCTACCATCATAAAAATGAAAAGTTTGAATGTCAGTTGGTTTAATGATCCTGTTCTTCAACACTGAGCTCACTCCTAAGGTTTACATTAGGGTGCAAGTTTTGGGAAGCATAGCTGGAATGGGAAGAAACAGAGTCTGGGGTGCTCTGTCTTTTTGGAAGTGAAGTTCAGTTTCTGCTGGTTTGACCACATCCCATTCCTCACTCCACACCCCACAGTGTCATCATGTCCCACATCAAATGGTGCAATGGCAATAGCAGTACAATCCGTACATTGGGATTCCTTTTCATGCCTCTGGGGTTATTGGGGCGTTTTTGTTGTCTTGGATTCACTTTTTTATGTGTGTGATTATTTTGTGCTGTTTTAAGCTCTGGACTGTCCATGTAAATCTACATCTCCAAAATTGCTCTCAGTCTGGTCTTGCAAGGTTTTGAATACTGACCTTAGAAAAACAATGTCAGCAGTTAACCTGCTGTGGCTGCTGGTTTGACTCATGCTGAGGTATTTGCTACTTTAGAGCCTTTTATTGCTCAAAGGTGTGTCTGTATGGTGGTCTTGGTTTTAATTCCATTTAATGTATCCTCCTTTAACCTTAGTTTCTTTGTATCTTCAGAAGAGTGTCAGATAATTAGTTATAATTATAGGTTCTTTAGTTGGTTGACTTCCTGTTGATGGTGTGTAGTGTGTGTGTGTCAAGGAAAAATTACATTTTTTAGGTAGATGTGGTTGCAGTTGAGATTGAGGTTCCCTCTCATGCTTTCTTATGAATTGGTTTATATCCTGGGGATTTGTATGGCTCTGAACCCCTGTTTGTGTTCTGAAAAAATGCATTTAAACTACAGTAACTTTTAGATTAATTGGGCCTTCTCATTCACTGGCACAGCGATTTATTCCATCCCATAAGCTATGTTAGCTTTTAAATGAGCAGGTCTGATCATTACCAGAAGGCCTTCTACTTGTGTGTCAACACAAATCTGAAGAATTTTTTATTTCTTACAGGAATAGTACTGACTGTTAGCTTCAATTGCTTGCAGTAGTGGTTCCTGTTATGTAGGATAATTATTTTTTCTGAGTATAGATACCTGTCTTAAAACTTTTTTGGAGACTTGCACTTGAGAAACTCTGTCAGGACAAAATAAGATATTTCTACAGTTTGCATGCCTGCTAGTTTTATTTTTTTCTGAGCAGTGTAATATATTGGTGGGATTTAAAGGTGTGCTGAATCTAATCTTCCAGGAGTTGAGGAAATACTCATTAGGATGCGTTGTCTCTTGCTGAGTTTGACCTTCACTACCCTGCAGGAATGCACTGCAATTTTATAGCTGCTTTCATTTGGCTTTTTCCTCTTTGGATGATAATAAAAGTGAAACAGTTTGCATGTCCAGCCATAGTTCTCCACAGTCCCAATACTTCCCTACCATTCAGGCTCTTGCTGAGGTCAGTGTCCCTCTGTCTTCAAGTTTCCAGTCTCTTTGTCTAGTTTTGACAAGCAGGTAATGAAGTAGTTTTGCTTTCTGTATCTCCCTCATGCTTAGGAGCTTGTGCTGTGTATTGGTTTGCATGGTAATTCCACCCTGATTTTTAGAACTTAAAAGGTTGACAATTCCTGCAATCTGTGCTTTCTGCAGAAGGTGAGAGTCCCTTTTAATCATCTTTACTATCAGAAACTCTCTTCAGTCCTGTGAAAGAACACTTAACTTTAGCACTGGAGTGGCAGCAGTTTTAGAACTAACAATAAAGTACAAAGCTGGCACTTCAACACTTGGTCACCTATCTATGGCAAGGAAACTGGGGAGTGAGATCGTCTTCTTTTCCAACTCTTACAGTTAGTGGAAGGAAGCCATGCCTGGAGTCTGTGCTGGCTATTGCATTGCATATTAAGAAATGCGACTTAAGAAACATGCTTTCCTCAGTAACAAAAGAGTGAGGATATGGGTTAGATGTTATACTCCACACCTAAAAGGTCCAGTTTATTTGTTTGTAACTTCCTTTTTATGAACATAAAAGCTCAATGAAATTCCAAGGTATGAGAATTGGTAGAAAACAATGTAAATAAGTTTGGATTTTCAGAGCAATTGTTTGTGTTTGTAATCCCTCCCTATTCCCACAATTCACTTCTTAATAGATTGTAAGATTTTTCCAGTATTAGTTGAAACTACGAAGTTCTAGCACCAGGTCAATAATATGCTTATTGTAGATGGCAGCTGGAGGAAGTGATTGTTGTTACCATTCATCCTGTGTTCAGATAAGTTTTGCAAAGCATGAACGATGTTGTTTTCATTTAATTTACTTGGTTAGTAGAGCAGATCCAAGACCAAACCTTTCTCTGTGGGAATACGTAGTTCAGGTGTCAAGCAAGTGGCTGGATCAGTTGCATCTTAGGACGTAGTGCAGTATCTCTGCAATCAGGATAATCCATAGCACCAACAATGCTAAAAATCTCAAATTGGATTACCAATTGTGTATCTCAGTAGCTGTTTTCTTCCTTTCCAAATACTTTGGAAGATGGCTGTGTTCATCCCAACAAATGCAGTATGGTGGCTTCTGCCTTGGACAACTGGAAGCCAAGTCCAAGTTTGTGTGTTACACTTCCAAAGTTGATACTGTTTTCTTACTATGGTTATATCAAATGAAGGGAGTGTTTCTGAGATGTGCTGATTGTCTTTGTACATCAGTTTGGGTCTAAGCTCAACACATCTTTCTGAGAGAGATGAGGCAACAGAGCATTTTAGTCAGTTGGGTGGGCACTAGGTCTTTTTTATGCTGCTTGTGAACTGATTGATAGATGAGGCTCTGAAACAGCGGTAATTAAGACACTGTTCACACTGCCATAATTACAAGATAAAGCAATTTTATTAACCAGGATTATTTATTAGTCACAGCAATCAAAGTTACATTTCGATTAGTCACAGGAGGACCTGACAGAATATAGATGTTAACATTAAATATCCAGTGTGTTAATCTGTAAACCTGTCATATCTGTCATGGTAGTGGTAATGCTGTTAAACCATTTTTTCAATACATTCATTAGTGATAACCTTTTTGGTTGATAATCTGGCACATCTTTTACACTATTTCTTGATATTTTTTTTAAAGAACAACAATGAAGATTTAAATTAGGCTTATTTGAAAGATTTGTGATTGTATTAAACACAAATTAGGAAAAGTCTTTAATTGCTTTGGATCATAAAATTTATCACCTAGTGTGTTTCATCCACTATCTCAGATTTCATCAAGAAATATTTGTTTTAGTTGTATCAAACAAAATCTGGGCCTGTAAATAGTGAATAAGATAACTAGAGTTAAGAGAGACTCTTGACAGTTCTGTGTGGTTTCCAAAATACCTGTCGAGATTAAAGTTAAATTCTTTGCCATGACATTATTGCTTGATCCTCTTCTACCAAAGAGGACATTTTACATGTTTAAGAGGAAGGTCAGAATTATCTGTGTGAATTACTAAATGATAACTTAGTTAATGATAATAAGCAGAAACTGTAGGTCATTATGGAATTGTAATTAGCACTTTCGTTTTTTTGGTTACTTTAATGACATATGTTCTGTGCCAATATATGGTTCCTGGGATAAGATTTCTAAAGAGAAATCTTAAATTACAGTTTTTTGATTGAGGAGCTGCTTTAGTCCTCTCGATTAAGCAGCAGGGTTAATTTCAGCTGGCATTGACTATTAAACTTCCTGAAAATCTGTTATCATGCAGGCTCAGGCAGCAAGGTGGAGAAGCACTCAAGAAAGGATGCTAAAATTTATCAGTGCATCAAACTGAAGCCAGCTGTGTAATTCAAGTAGGTTTGCTAGCAGTGCATTAAATCTGGTAGCACAGTTAACAGTAATGATGGGCACCTGGCTGTAAAGCCTTGGTATGTGTTTGTCCTAAACCTATTCAGGACTAGCACAGGTAACAGCTGTGGAGTTTCTACTGCTTTGCTTGATAGTTAACCCTGTTAGCTCTGTTGGTGCTGGCATGAGTGTGCCTGATGTACTGTGCATGCTTCTGTGTTTTGCTGGGTAGATAAAAATAAAGCTTGCACTCTAATAAAAGGTGTTGTTTCTTGCCTCATTACTGACAGGAGTTGCTTATGTGCTGCAAACCACTTGATCATGTCTGTAAGGCTTTTTACTTCTTAAAAATAGTAGTTTATCTGTATATACTACTTGTGGGAACTGAACAGGGTAATCTTCCCTTTGACTTTTGGTCAATGCAGAATCATGTGTTGTCTTTACAGAGCACGAGGGTCCTCCTGGCACTTGATTCTGTAGCAATGGGCTTGTATTTTACATAGAGAAAGTAGAGCATATATTTGGAAGCCTAAACTTCTTGAGCGTTAAACTTAGAGATTGTGATGTGTTGAGCGGTGACCAGTCAAATGGTGATGGTACAGAACTTTCTTTCAGTAGGAGACAGAATGTTTCAGTATTTTCTGATGCCAGTGTGGAGCAGGTCCCAGTTCTGCCACCCATGAGAAGAGAGAAGTTAGAATTTATGTTGACAGCTGTAGTGCAGGTAAGTAGTGTGGCAGCAAAGCAGAACATTTCCACCCTCAAGTGAACATGCACAGTGTTAGTTCCATGTCTTGAAGCAATGCTCCAGAGAAGCAGAACTCTGGAATAGAAGAGGGTTTCTTTGCCAATCAATGCATTTTATTGTGTGTATTTTCAAAACTCTTGAGGAACAGAGATCACAAGTTTCTCTACGAGAGCCAAATGCTTTTCATTTGTCATGAAGCTTTACTTGCTATCCATCTTCATTTCTCCTTTGTATCTTTGGGCCAGCCTAAGTTTCTTTATTGTTGTTTATATATGTTTCTTTATATGTTGTTTATATTTTCTAATCTTGCTGTTTGACAAAGCTGTACATAGACATACATACAAAAACCTCATACATACAACAACTCCATGCAAAGCTGCAGACTGGAGAAAGAGTGGCTGGAAAGCTGCCTGGCAGAAAAGTCTTGGGGGAGTGATCGATAACTGGCTGGATATGAGCCGGCAGTGTATCCAAGTGGCCAAGAAGGCCAGTGGCCTTAATCGGGAATAGTATGGCCAGCAGGAGTAGGGAACTGATTGTGCCCCTACACTTGCCGCTGGTGAGGCTGCACCTTGGATCCTGTTCAGAGTTGAGCCCCTCGCTACAAGAAGGGCATTGGGAGTGTGTCCAGAGAAGGTCGACAAAGCTGATGAAAGGTCTAGAAAACAAGTTGTATGAGGAGTGTTCTAGGGAACTGTGCCTCATCAGGGGAGTAGTGACCTACTCAAGTCACACCACAAATGTGTAGCTAGACATGAGCAGTCTCCTAGGATTTATGTTGCCCTGTGCTTGAGGTCTTTGTGTCTGTCTGTTCACCCCCAGAAAGGTGAAGGGAGGACATGCCAGAAACAGCTCAAATCTTACTGTATTCTCTAAACTACCTGTCATTCTTATTGTGTATTCAGGGTCTCTCCCCTAGGGAGCTACATAAAAGAAACCAAAGCTGTCGCTTGGTCAAACACGGTTTTTCTCTATGTAGGCTGTTTGTGAGGCAGAGTCCTCATCACATATGCACAGGCTAGGGTCTGTCTCATGAGATCCCCTGTCTTGCTGTTGATTCTCAATTCCCAGCTGCAGGAAAGGCAGGGCTGAGCTCTGGAGCAGACTCTTTGGGAGAGATACTCAGTTGGTGTTTTCACTAAGCTCCCTTTCTGTTGATTTGGACTTGCCTACTTGCCACTCTATATGCAGCATCTGGTAAGAACCTTTGCAACAGAAATTGTTCAGATGAATATGCAGATCTAGTACTTGAAGCTCTACTGATAGAGATGGCATGTCTGTTATGCATTTGGATTCATAGATACTAGGCAGAGTATCTGTATGTACATGTATTTTTCTTGGCGGTGAGGAGAGTAGTTGCAAAAATAGTTGTGTGATGTTTTTAAGCAGGTGAGGAAATTAATTTAGTATAGCATATTGAGCATTGTGTTTAGGGAAGCTAGAATTTAAAGTTTCTGGACTCTTAGCTGTGGCACAGATGTGATATCATTGTGGAAGGATTTTTGCCATTAATATTTTACTCTGTGACATTTGCTCAGCTTTCTGAATTTAAGGCAACTGAGTGACGGTTCTGCTGTTGGAACAAGGCTGTGTCTGAGAGGCCAAAGTCTGGTGGCTGTTCAAGTAGACTAGCTGTGGTAGGAAGGCCATTGTTCATCTTCCCTCTATCTGGTTCTGTTGCAAGAAGGTGGCTTTTGCAGTACAAGTTGTTCACACCCCACTTGGACTTACTACTGTTTTGGAGTGTCCGGAACACAGAGCCAAAGCAGGTAGATAAAAAGTAGGTAATAATTGTAAAATCATACCCCAGCTCACAGAAGTGTTCCCTTTCAGATCAGCCTAGGGAGCAGATGGCTTGCTTGTCAGATCAACGGGCTTTATCTAAATTGCCTAAATGTTTTAAAAATGTGATTGGCATACACCGTTATCTGCATTTTTCAGGAACTGACAGGTAGAGAATTGAATGCGTTATGAATATTTCCAAATGTATCTCAAAGATGTTAATCCATTTGAAGTTTGTAACTGAAGCTTATTCATGTTACAATCTGCAATGTGTAGGAAATAAACTTGCTATGTTTTTATTATGTAATTCCTGTAATATCCTTGATTGGGTTACTTCAGTTGGTTTTAAAGCATTAATTTTACAGTACTTGTATACCTCAGTGACTCCAGGCAACTTCTGTTTTCAGTGTTTATCAGTACTCAGTTGCAGTCAAGACCAGTTTCTCTTCCTGTCAAGCATTTGTCAGGCAGGGAGGAAAGTGTGAGCTCTTTGGAGGTAGGAGTTTCGAAGTGGGTGAGAATAAAGGGCAAGGATGCTGAGTGACTGTCCTGCAGGCAGCTCAGCAGTGGAGCATGCAGTTGAACATAGGCAGAGTGATTTCTCTCTACCCTCACATTATCTGAGGTTGTCTGTGCTTTTGACACTTTGTGATTTGTAACGTATAGAGAAGTAAATGTAGTCAAATAAAGGCTTATTTCTTATTCTTAATTCATTAATTTTCTGCCTAAATAGGGCAAAATGCTCTGGGATGTAATTACCTGAGTGAATTCAGGGTAGTAGAACTGAGCTGGCATCTAGCAGAGTTGGATTGTATTTGGGATACTGTCAAATTCAGCAGGAAATGAAAAAGGCATGGGAAGAGTTGTACCTTCCCTACTACCTAGTCACCTTATACCTCAGCTTAATGAGATAGGTATTAGCAAGGCTACAAGGCCTTACCAGGGTGTGGGCTTTTTCCAGGAAGAGGAAAGTTTCCACTTGAGGAACTCTAAATTTTACCTTGTATCTCTAAGTCTAGCTATTTATTGCATCAAATTTGCATCTGTTGCATTTTCTATAGGTAGCACTTCTGTACATTGGAATTTGGTAGAGGAGGGCCAGATGAAGTTTTACATGCTGATAGTTACGAGTGTAGAATGGTCTGGATTCATTGGCTTTTTTATTTAAGCCTTGTATACAGTGGAATTAAAAATAACAAGAGTGTTATTAACAAAATGCTCATAGAGGTTTCAGTCTTATTGCCAGAAAAAACTTAAACATACTTCAACTTTTCAGTAATAATTGAAATGTGTTGGTAACATCTCGCTTCCTCTGTCTTTGTATTTCACTGCAATATGGGAAGTTCAACCCTGGTTTAGTTTTGCTAACAAATATATGCAGTCTTTGGAAAGTCAGATATTCGTGCTTCTGTCTTGCTGTTGCTTTCCTGAACTTTTGCAGTGAAAAATATCACTCATTTATTTGTGCAACAAAGTTGTATCTTTTCATATACTTACCAAACTGCAGTTGACCTTGCAATTCTGGAAGTGAATGTTGCTCTTGTAGATGTCTGTCAATACTCCCCTGTTAGTTTCAATGCTTTTTTTTACACACTCCAGAAGAACTAATGAGCAGTAAATGAAGAAATAGGAGTATGCTTGTAAACTGTAAACATCTGGTCATACTTTGTGCTTATATGAGTTTCTCTAAAGATGGTGGAAGCAGTTTGCCCATGTTCTTTAGTAGCAGGAATATAGACTTATTTTAATAAGTCCATTATGCAAATCCATTTATTGTTTTAAGGAACTAGGTTGGTTGGTTTTGTTTTTTTTTGGAGGGGGGTGGGGAGTCCATTTGTGCCTCTGAGGGAAGTGTTCAGGTTAAGTCTGCAATACAGAAAACAGAAGATACTCAAACTCTTGCTGACATAAAGAGGATGGAAAATGTTATGTTCTTTTTTGCATAAACACCTGGTATTTTTCAGGGGGTATTGGGATGTATGGGCTAGAAGTGAAGAATCTTCAGTAAGCCATGCATGTGCTCATTAACCAGTGCCAGAGAAGATGCTACTGTGAAATATGATGCTATTTACCTAATTTAAGATAACAATAAACTGACTTAAAAAAAACAGTGGAGGAAGACTAGATTTTAATTTGTTTGCGAGATATTTTTCTGAATGATACTGGTTATTTTCATTTTTTTATTAAGAGGAGCAGGACACTTTAGAAGTTATTTTTATAGGGTTTAGTTTATGTTCCTAGCAGAATTGAGCTGATAGTAAATCCTTTTCAGGAGACTCATATGACTCTGACCTGCAGTGCTTTCTCTCAGGGTCTGTATTCCAGCTATGCTTTCTATAGTGTATGGAAATACACCCAGTCTTTCCACACATATGCCCCTGCCCCATCTTTCCTTGGCTGAGGCTTTTGAGCTGGTTGGAAGGAGCTGTGACCAGCATGGGGCAGTTTTTTTGGCCCCCACACCAGCTGCAGAATCCCTGGACAGTCTGGATGTCCCACATTCTTCACAGAATCACAAAATCGTCATTATTGGAAAGGACCTCTGAGGTCACTGAGTCCAACCTTCAACACACACACCCACCCCAACAACAACAACAAACCCCCAAAACTCCAAAACCACAACAAATAAATACTCCCCACCAGAAAACACCCACAAAAAACCCCACAACCTCAGCCACTAGAGCATGTCCTAAAGTGCCACATATACACATTTCTTGAATACCTCCAAGGATGGGGACTTAGCACATCCCTGGGCAGCCCACTCTAGGGTATGACCACTCTTTCAGTAAAGGAACTCTTCCTAATAGCAAATCTAACCCAACTTCCAGTCATTTGCACTGGTTCTGTCATTATTTACTTGGGAGGAGGGGCCAACACCCACCTCCATACAACCTCCTTTCAAGTAGTTGTAGATGGCAGTGAGGTCTCTCCTCAGCCTCCTTTTCTTCAGACTAAACAACCCCAGTTCCCTCAGCTGCTCGTCATATGACTTTTTCTCCAGACCCTTCACTAGCTTGGTCACTCTCCTGGACATGATCCAGCCCCAAAATGTCCTTCTTGTAGTGAGGGGCCCAGAACTCAACACAGTACTCTTAGGTTTGTTCTTTTTGTAGCTAAATGTTTTGGTTGCTTCAGGCATGTAATATTGTTCTGTAGATACGAAACATCAGTAAAGTTACGTGTTGTAGTTTGTCAAATTAAAACCAACTGCCCTGTGCACCCATTAATGCAATTGATTTTTAAAATATAATTGCTTGTGGTGATTAACCATGGGCATGCCTGACTGAATACCATTTCATACCATTATGCTTGTATTTCCTTGACGGTCTGTAGGTTGTGATGAACTTGAGGGACTAGGGTTTCATATGGCTGGGGAGGTTACTTACATCATAACTTGGAGCCTGTAGCTTTTTACCTTTCTTATAGGAGGCACATAGAATAGGATCCTGTCCCTTGAAGTTTTAGCTGGGTTTTGAGGTAAACCTCTTAACTACATTTCCCTGGTGATGATCAGGAGAAGTAGATGTGCTACCTCCAGTGTGAATATTTACAAAAACTTCAGTGTTTGTAGTTGGCAGAGGGTCTTGTGGTGACTTCAAAGGTTGAGTCTGTGCTTAGCAGAGGGATAAGGAGGCAGGGAGATTTGGGGATGATGAATAAGCTGTGTGTGCCCGTGCTAAAACTCACTAGAGCAAGAAAATGAAAGGCCTAGAAGCTGAGCACTGTCTTTGAGGTCTGAAATCTCTAGACTATTGCAAAAGTTGGTGTGCTTCAATGAACTAATGAGGCAGGAGAAGGCTGATAGTAGTGGGTTTGGATTGTGACTAGTTACTGAAACACACATACTTGTGTGTGAAGTTGATATGGGAATGTTTGGTTCTTACAAGTTTTGTAAAGACAGGAAAAGTGAAAGCTTAAAGAATCACCTCAGTTTTTCTTTTTGAGGTTGGGGTTTTTTTTTGGTGTTTTTCTTATTTGTTGTTTGTTTGTTTTGGCTTTTTTTTTTTTTATAGGATGTAGCCGCTCTGGCTATAAAACCTGTTGGTGTTGTTTCAACTGAAATAGGAGATGGAAGTCAGAGGAGGAAAAGACCAGCAGGAATTGAAAGCAAATTGGTAATTTCAGCCTGCTGTTGTGTTTATGGTGTGAGTTGGACCTACAGAGCCTGATTAGCACATTCCCAGCAGAGAGACCTGCTTGCACAGTGGGCCGAATGACAGAATTAAAGTTAGCTTGCTGTGTATACACTATATTGAAAAAACATGAACAGGGGTCAATCATCAGGTTGTGTGTAATGACTCTGGGAGTGGTCACTCTTTTGCAAGGGAGATGAAAAGCAGAAGTGAAGGACTGTTGTGGTTGTAAGGCTTTTCAAGCGGTATTGAATGGAACTTTGATTCAACAGGAAGAAAAACATCATTTACAAATCACTCTTGTTCTCATATTTTAGCTGTGTGTTAAAAACAACCAGATACAAACAGGATGAGAAATATTAAAGCTGGAAATAGGGTTTCTGATTTCTGGAGGAGTGAGAGTATTGAATACCCTTTCTTTAAGGACTAACTATTGAAAAGAGTTGATGAAAAAAGGATTTAGATGTATTTTTCCTGATAGAAGTTGGAAGAGATGTCTTGGGGAATCCTTTTATAGCACTTTCCCACTTTTTGATGTGATAATTTGGAGGAGGAAAAGAAGCTGAAGAATAGGAGTTATCTGAAAATAAACCCAAGTGCATGGCAGGAACACCAGGCTGCAGCTGCTCTGTAAATAGTTGCTTAACTGAAGGTACATTTTAGTTTAATGAAATAGCTTGTTACTCAGCCCGTGGTGTTCAGAGAACACCAAGCTCTGTAAATTAAGTAATGATTGATCTGAGCTGCATGTTAATTTCTTCATACTGTTGTCATTCCTTCTACCAGTATCCTGAACACAATTAAATGTACTTAGATTCTGTTTTAGGACCTGCTTTCAGGCAGTTATTCAGAGCAAATGGCTGGAACTCTTTTTTCCTAGAGAAAACTATTGCAAACCCATTAAGACCATGTCTGTTGTAAGAAGAAACTTTACTTCTGTTCCTTTAGGCAGTAAACATTGTGTAAAGAGAAGCCAGTATGATGCATTAGTGCAGGTACTAAGCTATACAGTTCCTGAAAGTTATAGTGTAACACATAGTAGTATTATGTATAAATAGTAACCAGAGAAGCTGTGCAGTAGCATTTTTCAGAGGAAAGACTAAATTGTTTCTGTGATAAGTGATAAAACCAGTGGTGACAAATTTTACTTGTGACAAAATGCTAGGAAAACTGGTTACTAACAAGGAAAATACCATGTAACAGCTGTTGTCCAGGTTTATCTGGCAGCTTGATCTGGAGTGTATCATGTTATGAGGAGTGACTGGGAATTGAGTAAAATTTTCCTATTTAGTGAGAATGTGATTTAGGTGCATTTGGTTTGAAAGAGATGGAGCTGTGTGAATCACAGGAAATGCAAGAGCTGTGGAGGAAGTGTTGCTGAAAAGCCTGAAGCAGGCTCCATGAGATACTGTCATCTGCACCTTGGGCAGTGCTTCATTGCTTTACTTCAACAAAACTTGCAGAACTGTGTACTTTATTCAGTGCATTACAAAATCCAGAAGTACTGCATCAAGAACCTTCTTCATTATGCCTTGTTTTCTAAGAAGTTTCCCTTTATTTCAAGGAACAAGCTCTATATATTAGATTATTCAAGTAAGACAGTCATTCTGTGTTTACCATAGAGCTGTCATCATGGTATTCCAGTGATGGAAGAGATTTCATCCTTCCTCAGAGGTGCCACCTCTGAGTGGCAGTTTGTATTAAGCCAAGACCTATTTTTTATTAAATGGGAGAATTATAACTTTACTCAGCTATGAATTAATATTATTTCAGTAAGAAAATTCTATGTATTTGTAGAGGAAGTTTTATTGTTCTGTTAGAGCTCTTTGAAGGAGCAGCCTGATGACTAGGATCTGTTTGATGTGCTGTTTGTATTTCCAAAAGCCTGAAAAAAATTTTCTCTGAAGGCTCCAAAGTATTCAGGCTGTTATTGAATAAGCATTTGTGGATAAATGTAATATAGAAATCCACTGTAAATAGGCTAAAAAACCCCACACAGTTACAGGTATATTTGGTCAGATTTCATTACTTGTAGTATTCAGTGTGTTAATAACTGACCTGGAAAAAGTACTGCATTAGGGAGGGAACAGTTGGAGTTATTCCAGAGTGTTGAAATTACATTAATGCTGTGAGGGTAAAGAGTTGCAAAAAATATCATGAATGAACAGTACAATGCCAGATGAAAGTCAGTGTTGATAGACATAAAGAAATGTATTGAGGGAACACCAGTCTTAACTATTAGTATTGATTGGTTTAAAATTAGCTAGTTTTGCTTAAGGGAGAGATTTTTGTATAATTTTTAGTAATTCTTAAAATATCAGCTGAATGGTATGGTAGCATGCCAAAGAATAATAAAAGGTTAGGAATTACTGTGAAAAAACTAGAGACTGCGATATGCCACTTCCTGAATGCACAGAATTCATCTCAAGGGTGTGTTAGAGCTGGGGAAGGTGGAGACAGAGGAGCTCAGAAGTGTTAACCAGCTTACCTAGAGGAGAGGGAAATGACAAAGTCAGTTTGCTTCACAGAAAGGACACATAAGGAGGGCATGGCAGGTGGTAAATGAGGGCATAAGTATTGTGTGGGAACAAAGAGTATCCACTTGACAGTTCAGTCTTCTGGATGCTGAAAGATGGTGGAATGGCAGAGTGGGGCTCCAGACAGGGAATGCTGTATCATCCCAGATTGCTCGGGGTTGGTTTGGTCCTTCCTGCCTACCTTGTGAATTCCATAATATTCCTCTACCATCCCCCCCAGCTCCAAATAATTAAAACTGCTATCATTTTAGGGCAGTAATGTGCTAGAACCTCTTGGCTGCTGGTGTTTTTCACACTTCAGAAATCACTGGATTAAAATGACACCCACTGAATTCTGTAGCATTGCTTCTGTCTTTACTACAGGATTAATATTTGGATTTCTGCTTCAGTTTGAATTTAGCACTTTCTTAAGATACTTACATTTTTACAGCTAAGCATTTTTGTAAACGGTTCCAGTAAATCCATTAATCTTTTCCAAAGTACAAAAGAGTAATGTCACTAAACTGAGCTCTGTCTTTCCATCTTCTGCACAGGTTCATGTTCCTCAGGGTTTTTGTTTACTGTTGACATTGAAAGAAGGCGAAGATGACTGCAGAGCTGCACTCTGGGAAGACCTCATCACTCCCCTCAGAAAGTGGATGCCTTGTTTGAGGTAAATAACACAATAACAAGAAAAAGTGAGCTTGTGTTAAAGCAACATGATGTGTTTGCCTGCATGTTTAAATACATTCTTGATAGTATTATTGCATAGTAGGTTTACATTTCCCATACTACTGCCTCATACTTCTCTCTGTGGTGCATATTTGATGTTGGAAAGAATCAGCTGTATCGGACTACAGGTAAGCAAAAATAGTGTAGAGAAGATGGTATTTTTTTCTGCCAGCACCTCTACAAAACCTGAAGAGATCCTGGAAGAGAAGTTCTCTCAAAAGGTGAGACCAGCCCTTGAAAGGGACACCGTGACACTGGTGAAATGGGGGCAAGCTCATCCAGCTGCAGAGACAGGGCCAGAATTTGAGTCCAAAGTTTGGGATGATGTATATAAATAATAATAAATAATGTAAAGGCAGTCTGGCTGTGGACCAAACTAATCAAGGAGGTTGTGTCTACCCAGGCTGTATGTGAATCAACGTTCTTAGACTCAGTAAAATCCTCTACAAGAACAGTATTGAAGTAAATTATTTAGGTCTTTAAATCATTTATTTACCTGATTATAGAGAGACTATCAGTCCTCAGAGGTGATTGTTGTACTGAGGGCAGAGGAGGAGGAAAGGAAAATAGAGGTGACTTCCTTTCTCCTTGATGCGAACCAGCTGGTTTGACCAAGCCACCAGAGATGATTTAGAATCGTTTAATGTTACTCTTGCTTTCAGCAATGATAGAAGGATAATAGTTCAGCCTCCACTTCCGAGAGCACCTTTGCCATTGCCTGGAGTTGGTACCATAACTGCTTCTGGATGACAGCCAATAGATTTGGGAATTTCCTTTAGATACAGTTTCAGAATCTTCTGTGGTGGGGTTATGTGGTAAGTTCCAGTGTGAGCTTAAGTTTGTTTTCCCTGCTATTTGAAATCCTAGGTCAAGCTGTGTGCAGTAAAATAGGTAACTTTGGAGAAGCATTATAAAAACCCCTACAAACCCTTAGAGTACTTAAACTTACAAAGGGTTTCATTTATATTATTATTAGAGGACTAATTTCTGCCCTAACTGTAAGTACGTCAACTTAGTCAGTTTTGTGCATTGCTGGCCCCTTCAGGAAGATGCAAGTCTGGTGGTTACCTTATTCTTGAGGCTAGGAAAGAGGTATAAAGCTGCAACAGATAAGAATAGTGTTGCACAGATAATTATTAGCATGCTAGTTGTAAATAATTGTCACAAAAGTTTAAGAAATCTTTTGGATATCTGATAATTTATTACATTTGATTTAAATATGACTATTAGTTTAACTTTCAATATGGAAGTGAAGCCTTAAGTATATTTACCTGCAGTGCTTCTTTCAAGGCTTATTTCTTACCAATGATCTGTCTTTTTATTTGCTTCAGTTTTCAAGCAACTCAAGATCATTATTTTTTTTAAGTGGGAACAAGACAGAGGAAAGAAAAAAATTATTCCTACTCTGGGCTGTTGCAGTTGAAATGTATCTTTATTCCTTTAGAGAAGCAACTTTATGCAAATAACAACTACCAGCAATATAGAACCCAAAATAAAACAGTGAGCACTAATTCAAGTAGGAAACTTGTAAAACAGTGCTCCATTGCTGAATGTTAAATATTCAAGTAAACATTGTAAAAACTTCAGGAAGACTTTATGAGGCCATAGATGTGCAGTATAAAATCATTCAAGTTCTGATACCAAACCACACCAATTGCTCAACATATTCTTACCAGTCTAAGTTGCAAGTGAATATCTTGAGGAGAGTAGTTAAGCTAGTGCATATGTGTAATTCCTCTCTCAAACTGCATGGATCCTATTACACCTTTGCATACAGAATCAAGACAGTGATTAAGTGCACAGAACATTGATATCAATAAAATGTTTAACTTAAGAGTGCTGTTAATGGCCTGGGTGTGTGCTGTGTGTGCATTGCTAAGTGTCACAAAGAGAACTAAGGAAGCTTTGTTATAGGACTGCATGGGCAAAAAAAAAAAGGCAAGACTGCTTGCAAAAACATGGAAGAAAAAGGGAGAATAATATCAGAAAAAAGGCTGTGCCATTAATCTAGAGGTTTTTTCCTTGATCAGGTTTTTCTTTCTATAGCTGAAATGTTTTTGATAGAAAAGACACATTTAGGAATTACTTCAGTGAAAGTATTAGTTGAATTTAAAATATTTTGAGGACCTGGCCTTGTTCTCTAGTGGCCTAGTATTGTGTGGCATTGCATTTCTGTTCTGGAAGTAGGCTTGTCTGGTAATGAATAGCAGAGAATGATTTCTTATCTGGTGGTAAACGTGCCTATGGTGAACATAACTCCCAAACCTTATGTTCCTCATGAAGAAACTGTTTGAAGATGTGTTGACAGATTGAAGAACCTTATGTGTTCAGATATGTTTTGGCCACTTTCTCACAGAGTAATATTTTATTCTGCAAATAATCTCATTGAAATCAATGGGACTATTATGGAAAAAAAAAATGGAGTGAGGATGTGTCAGTTTAAGGCTAGGCTAGCTACTACACAGAGGACAGATGTTCTTTATTAACTCTTTCCCTTCCATGAATAGTTCTTTTATGAGTTTGATTTAGCTTTAAATAAACAGAAAAAAGGATTGAAATTCTTAAATGTAATCAATATTTTATTTTAAGAAATAAAATCACACCTTGAATTTGTTGTCCAGGACCCGAGTTACAGGCTGAAACCTAATTTATCTTCTGTGTTTTGGTTTTGGCTCACACAAAGCTTTCTGTTGACAGAGAATAAGTGATTTGTGGGAAAAACGTGCACTTGGGACTTGTGAGTTTTGTGCATAGTTCTTAGCTCAGGGCCAGTGTTCCTTGAAACCACTTAATCTGGATGCGTTTCCCATCTGTTCTGCTTTTCTAGGTGGCAAGCTTTTGTGACCATGTTTGCATGCAGATGAATACATGGGATCCCAAGTGTTACTTAGAGCCTCTTGTTGCATTTGAAATGCATATGCCAGTGAAATTAATTCATGCCTTATGTCTTTAAGTGATTAGATCTTAATTATATGCAGGTGTGTATTCTTCATTTGCAGTGAATGGTGGGGAACATTTACAAATGTGTTTCTTCTGTGCAGAAAACTGATTAAATGAGCATGAGGGGAATGATTTAAGAGGGATAACAAGTTCTAAACTTACAAAGGACTTACTGTAGGAGGGAGCAGAGAAGAACAGTTTTGAGTCACTCACTTCCTCTGTTTATGTCCTTGGGACTGTGCAGTTAAATTTTCCAGCCATGATGGCCTGGTCAGTCATTCCTAGGCCTCTTCCTGAGTACAGGATGCTGAAGTGAATGCCTGGGAGTCAGAATGGAAGTGGTTAGTTGTGTATTAAAAGCAATCACTGCTAGTAATGAAGAGTCCCAAGGAGTTCATTCTGGCAATTGAAAAAGTTGTAGCTGTGCTTTCCTGGGTTCGTTAGAGACAGGTGCATTTTTAGCTCATGTAAATTGATAAAGCTTTAGTTATTGCTACCCGCTCAGGTAAGCTGAATATTCAAGCTTGAGAATCTCAAGTATTAATGAATTAAAATCATGGGCTGTTATTTCAGTTGCCAATGGAAAATAATAATTAAAAAAAAAATCCCGTAAGTTTGTCTTGATCTCCTACAGAATTGCTAGATTGACCCCTCCCCAGTCCCTGCCTTTTGTAAGCTGCCTGTGGTTCTAAGTTGTGCTCTGTTTGTAGCGCGGTTCTAAGTTGTAGCTCTGTAGAAGTACAGCTAACCTTTGATCTCATGTGAGATGTTAACTGCTGGCTTTAAGTGAAGTTTTTTCCTGGAGCAGACATCCTATGCTGCACAACTTAAATCCAGTTAATTTGAAGACAGATGGTGTTTTAAAATTACTAAATAGATACAAGGACTGTGTTTTTGGCAAGCTGCCTTTCTGGTCTGTTTTAAAAAGCTCTTTAAACTATGTATTCATCATTTTCATGTCCCCTGCCTCCCTCCATGCCTGTGAAGGTGTGGTTTGCATTTTTGTCAGGTAGGGGGGAACAGAGCCTACCCAAATTACTGGCCACACTTCGCATAAAGTTACTATTAGAAATCCAGGCAAAAAAACTGTAAGCTACTTACACAAGGAAGAACAGCTTCCATCTGATTTTATTTAGGTTTCAGAAGCCCTTGGTAGCAGAGACACATTCCTTGTGTGTGCTGTTCTTTGTTTTCCTTAGTCTAGTTACAGGGAATAGCAATTTTATGCTGAAATAACTAAAGCTTCCAAGCTCAGCTGTATCCATTGCTTTCAGACTTCTGTACAAAAGCTTGTCTGTAGGTTTAGACTGCAGTCCCCAGTGTGAATTTTAGTGGCCGTTATGGAGAAGTTCACTATGACCTCTACTGCAACAAAGAGCAAATGTTGTTACGGGCTGTGAAAGGGACAGAAGTCAGCACTGAGCATTTTGTAGCATTCTTCCTTACTTTCAGTCACTTCTGTTTATTTAAAATGGTGGAAATTGGGTGGAATACTCCAGGGTCCTATTTTTTTATTTCATATATTAGATGAGTCAAAATGTGTCCTTCAAAATAAGTGAAGTGTTTTGGTTTGAGCTAAAAGCTAAAGGCAGAACTTTATCTGCGATTTTTCAAGAACAGCAAATAATTGGTTGCAGGGATAAATCAATAGATTTCTTCACTGTCAAGCAACACAAATGATGTCATGGAAAGCAGTTTTGGTAAACAACATTTATCTCTATTTCTTCATTTTTCTGTGCCTAATGGCAGCTATGGCAATTAAATATTCATTAACTGATTTGAAAATGCATTTGACATTCTAAGTACACTAACATATTTAATTTTTTGAAATTTCTTTTAAGTGGAAGGAGCAGTGGTCTGAATATATTTCAAACAGATGACAAACCATTTGCAATCAACTTGCTTCTTATGTTTTTCATCCCAGGATCTTACAGTTAACATACAAAACCTTGTAGCTAATGTACCCATCCTCAAGCAGCTTTGAAAACAAGTCATTTTGAAATACAGGGCGCTTTCTAAGAATGTGGCATTAAAAAGGTCACAGAAGCTTTTCAAATGTCTCAATCTCTGTATGGGCAGTACAGTTTAGTGAGTACCACATACAATACTACTCCACTGCACACTGAGTCAGTTAAATATATTTACATGTACATTTTAATACTTGCTCTCATACTAAAAAAAAAAAATAACTAGCTTATTCTGTTTAGGTAGAGCCATGTACTGGCTGCTCTTCAGTACACTATCAAAATTGGTGTTTGTGACTATATTTGCAGATACATTTTTCTGTATGAAGTGCAGCATGATGGATGCCCAAATCCTGATCAATGCCTGTGGGTATCAACATGATTTTCACATTTTAAGCCTTTCTTAAGTCTAGTCTCCTTGTGATAATGTTGACCTATCACTGCAAATGTCTCTAAGGGACATGCTTCACTAATACAAGTTCATTTTACACTAGTATTTTGTGTATGTGAGATTGTGTCACCGTAGCATCCATAGCATAGCATCCACTGCAATACTACAAGTCCGAAAAAGAGAAACAGGCAACTTTAAAAATGCGGGGAAGACAGGTGTATATTTTGTGTTCTCTTTGGATGTGGGAAGGTCCTGCACTTGGGCATTCCTGGTGGAGAACATGGCTGTATGTCTGCCAGCAACACACTGTTGCAGAGCTCTTATGTCTCACTTTGTAAGAAATTCAGAGTTCAGATTCATTATCAGGGTTGTTTTAAAGTATGTTCAGGATTCAAAAGGACCTACTTGATGGAGCAAATAAAAACAATTAATTCCCCAGTAAAGGAATTCTCCTAAAAAGCAGCTTGTTTCGGATGCCAGTCTTTCCTCTCTTCATAGCTGTTCATTTATTATTTGCCAAGACATGTGGTGGTGAATTTTTTTTTAAGAGACCTGTTTAGAAAAATAACCAACACAGCATACAAGAAACCTTATTGGTGAAAGTTTCTTTCAAAGAGTTACCAAAGGATTTATTTCACCTTGTCATAATTCTGTACTAATAATTTCATATCCTTAGATCTTCTAAAATTGAGACATGAGTTCTGAGTTCAACAAAAGAAAATAGTTAATCAGAATTATCCTAAAATGATGAGTGGTACCGTAGCTGTGTAGCAGCAATTAGTAAGGTTTCTTTGAGTTTTTTGCTTATCAGCCTTGGCTGATTTTCCAAGTCTGTCTGCCTACGTAGTCTTTGGAAAGGTTTTTGTTCAGAGCATTGCCACTAACAGGGCTGTGCTGAAACAGATGATTCTTTAGTGATTAATATAAAGAACTCTCTGATCAGTGGGAAGTCTCTTAACCTCTACTTCCTGAGCAGAATAAATCAGTTGTGTCTTGAAAATGCTTCAGTGGTTTGGAGACTTAAAAAAAAATATTTTAAAAAAAATTATCAGGATGTTACCTATTAGAGCAACAGAACAGGAAATTAAATCAGTTAAATAGTAACACATAATGCAGAGGAAAAACTACTTTATTACAAAAATATGTAGAGGAAGCACTATATAAAGAAGATTGTAATCTGATTAAAATAGTGTGTGCTAATTATTTCACTATGATACTAGGTTGGAGGGAGGGTTGTGATGAGAGACAAGCTGTCATATCCATAACAGTTCTGCAGCACTGTGGTCCATGTGGGGAAAAACTAGTGAATATGAATACCTGCTGTACACTCCTGTTCACTAGTGTGTTTTAAAATCTGTCACATTTGGATGATATTCCTGTAGTTATCTCTGTGGTTGTGCTTAGCTCTGTTTCCATTAATACAATTGACAACAAATGCTTGTCTGGCTTTAACTTATCCTGTGGGTATGATGATCTCAGTTTGCAAAAAAATTCTCAGAGGTTTAATAGGATTTTTTAAAGAATGTTTTTGTTCAGTTTTGACTTTCTAGGGTTCAATAATAAGGAACGCTTCCAAATTCAGTTGCTTCTATACAAAGTTATTCTTTGGTAATTGTCAGCTTTTCAGCTGACCAAGACAGACTCTTGAAATATTCCAAGTAGGAAAACTGTTCCCCTTTGAAATAACTGTGCTTTTTACACATTAGAACAATATTGTGCCTTGGGGTTTGGCCAAACAAAAAAACCTTTCCTCCTGTTAATTGCCTCAAATTAGCCTCAGAGCAAACTAGCATTTATGTAAATGCCCATCAACATACTTCTGTTGTAAAAGTGCAATTTGTAAATGCTAGCAAGGGCTCAGACTTACAGTCCTTCTCCTGTCTAGCCCCTAAGCTGCAGTGCCTTCTGGGTTGCTTTCAGGGCTGCAGTCACTTGAAAACCTTTTACTCCTGGCTTTTCTTCAACTTCTCAGCATCTAACCCATCTCCTTGGTTTTTATACCTGTTGTGAGAGGATTGGTTGAGAAAACAGGTGGATAAAGTAATGCAGCTCTCATATCTACACTGGTAGCTGAGATGGCTTCATTATCAGTGTTTCTATACTTCTGTAGTATGGTATTAAAAAAGTTAAGCCACAAAGAAAAGTGGAGGTAGCATTTCATATTGTGAAACTGTCCTGCAGTTAGCTAAAATCTTTGGTAATTACCTAAAAGCCAGCCTGGGTGCAAAAGGGATGTGTGCATGTACGTATAAGTAGACATATCCATGGATTATTTTAAAGATTATCAGAATGTTGCTAGTGGTAGCACCTTTATAAATTACAGGCATTTGTATTGCTTTGTTCTTTCCATAAGTGGTGATGAAATGGAGCATCTGGAACATATATCTCCAGTGCTGTCTGCAGCAGGAACATGAGGCCGTTCACAAGTAATTTTACAGACTGTGGCCAGAAGTGAGCCTTGAAAGGTAAAGTTTTTCAGGATTCAGATTGGAACATGCATTGACCTGCCTGCTAGCAGCATCTGTATTACTTAATGCTTTTTGACTTTTTTGTCTTATGAGGAGCAGCTGAGAGAATTGGGATGATGTCTAGAGAAAAGGAGGCTGAAGGGAGACCTTATTGCTCTCTGCAACTCCCTGAAAGGAGGTTGTAGTGAGGTAGAGGTTGATCTCTTCTCTCAAGTAACCAGCGCGATAGAACAACAGGGAACAGTGTCAAACTGTGCCAGGGGCAGTTTGGTCTGGACATTTGGAAGACATCCCTGGATGTGTTTAAAAGTTGTCTAGATGTGGCACTTGGGAATATGACTTAGTGCTGGACTTGGTAGAGTAGGGTTAATGGCTGGACTTCATGATCTTGAAGGTCTTTTCCAACTTAAGTGATTCTATAATTCTAAGAAAAATTAGACCTGAGTGGGGAATTCAGGGGCTATTTCTTCTCCGTGTATTGTTAGATAGAATAGTCCTGGTGTGAAGGTTTAGCTAGGTACATGGTTCTCCTGCTTTATTTTTCAGTCTGAGAGTTAATACTTTGGGCACATGTATAGGAGATGTGGGGCAGCTCACCGAGAGCAAATTTTTCTCACATTCTCCAGTAGTGCAAGCTCACAGTGTGTATGTTAGACCCTGTGATAACACTGGTCCAGTGAGTTCCTGTATTTCATCTTCTCCAGTGAGAACCACATGGAGTAGAAACTTTGTAGATGGTTACTTTACTGTAACTTGTGACTTTAAGTACCCTCTGACTTTTCAGTGACTGAGCTTCTTTGAAATGAAACCACACAGATTCCATACCTGTTTTCCATCCCAAGAATCAGGCACACTTGAATTGGAATTATTAGATGTATGTTATGTACATTCATTTTTTTCAGCTGGATGAAAAGCTGCATGTCCCATGGATCAGGAAATATCTTCAAATTGGGGTCTGTGTGTCTTGGTGAGTCTCAGATGAATCTCAGCTGATTAAAAGGTTGTTGTAGCTTGACTTCAATATTGGTGGTTTCCAGCTGGATAGGAGCCTAGGTGGCTCTTGTTAGTATTTGTCCACAAGTCTTTTCAGACACAGTGTGATGGGTAATTGCATATATCCTGCCTATTAAGTGTAGTTTCTGGGAGCAGTAATTAATTTAGATGAGCTGCATTTTTTTTAATGCATGTATATTGAGGATATATGTCTTGAATGGATGCTGTGTGGACATTGTATTACATATTCTAAGAAATAAATATTGCTGATTAATTTTGTTTGTAAAAATCAATATCCTTGAGAATACTCAGGAACATGAGAGGTTAATGTAAGCAGAATGGTGAGAAGTAAGCCCTAAGGCAAATATTAGAGGTAGTGGTCTTTTCCTAAGACACTAGGGTAGATTTTAGACTTTCTAATATTCCTGTATTTAAAATCCAGACCAAACATGCTCATTTTTAGCTCTGACATTTGCCCTTCTGTGTTTATGAATACCACAATGGTAGTGTTCTGCCATCATGCATCATATATCATTTGGACACAAAACAGGCTTCCAAATCCTCTTTCCTGTGAGGGAATTGACCTTCTCATTAGTTGGAAATAACACTATGATGGGTAATCAATATTTAGTTGAAATAGCAGCATTTCATCTGATGCATTACTCATCCTTATTTCTGGAAAGTGTTCAGACTAAAAGCAAAATGTTTAGACTCAGCTGTGCCTGGCAAACCTGCCCTTATACATACAAATAATTTCTATACGAGTGTTACTTGAAATGTACAAATTGCAGATTTGCATCTCTGAAGCTGGTTGTGCCTCAGTCTGACCTTGCACTCAACATCCTGTATCAGAATGTAAAGAGGCTGCCCTGAGTGCTGCCGGGTTTCCATGTTGATGGGGACTTGGTTGGAATTGCTGCTGGGACCTTTATGAGAGAATTCAAAGGTGCTTTTTTTTTTTTTAAGCTTTTGTATAAGCAGTAGAAAATAATGGTTTTCTCCTCACAGTTTAAAAAATGTTCCTGGAAAAAAATCGATGCAAATACCGATTAGGATTTGGAACTTTAAAGTCAGTTAAATTTTGGCATTTTAAAAGAAAATGTGCCTTCGCCTGCCTATCTTGTAAAGTCAAATTAAAGAACCAAGCAACTATCTGAAAATTTGGCTTCAGCTTTACTGCAAGTATGACCTAACATACCCTGGCTCAGCTCAGGTCTTCTTGAGCTGCAATCACACTAAAGGTTTTGTGAATATGAAAGTTGTTTTGTGACTTAGCTCTAATGAGGCTGTGTAAATTCTATGCCAACATATGTATTTTTCCAGTCAAGCTGAAGACTTCCTTGTAACATTGCTTACCCTCCCTGGAGACTAGGTTCCCTTTAGATTTATTTGCTGTTGCCTCTTTGCCTTATTTTTTTTTGCGTTTAATAGAGACACAAATACTACAGTTGTTGCAGGAGGACTCTAAAGCAATGTGTCTTAACATCCTGTCTGCAGAAACAAATGGGTCAAGATAGCTACTAAAATGTGTCCTCTTTAACACTTCCCCTCCCTCTCATGGTTCAGGTACCTATTTTATTCACAGCTCAATACTGCAAGCAGAAAAATCAAATCTGTGCCTAGGTCTTCTTAGGAAAAGTTAATCAGAGCAGCCTGAGCAGCTCCAATTAAATGAGGTGGAACACTTGAAGCAAAAAATACCTCAGCCTCCCTTAACCTAATGTTGCTGTATGTGGATCAGGAGTGCTATAGATCATAGCTTAAAAATTAGCTTCTTGCTTCTGCATGGGAATTCCAATTTCTTAATGAGTATAGCAAATTAAAAATAAAGACTTGAGCCTTACTCTGATAGCAGTGAAGAAGTAATTTGCAGATAGAAATCCAAACCTTGCCATTGCTATTATTTATATGCATGGTGGTTGTGCCATGGAAATTGTGATTGCTGCTTTTCTTGTAGTGTTCAGGGTTTCATTCTAGACCTGTCTAGTGGCAGGATTGGGCCTGAGTGTAACACAAAGGTAGAAGAATCCAGGCTTTAATGTGTCATAGACTTAAGATGTGGGATTTCAGACTAAGATACGGTTTGCTTTTGTTCTGGCAATGACAGTAGTAGGTAGAGGAAGAGAAAGTAGTACTCATGTTTTTTTCTCAAGAAAAGTGCTGAAGTCAGGTTAAAAATAGATTTTCAATAATAGTCTGTACTGGAATAGTTTAACATCAAATGGTTGTACAGGTTGGTAATGTGAGTTTAATTGGCAGAACTGAGACAAGCTGTTCCAAAATGGGTCTCTTGCAGCCCAGACACTGCCTGCTTTGTCACTAAGTAGCACCTTGACAGACCAAGCCTAGCTGGGCACTAATGGAGAGTAAATTGAGGGTGATGCAGTAGGCAAGGTTTATGCCCATTCTGACCAAATATAAAAGTACCAAAATTAATAAAGAAAATAAAGTGTATTTTAGAGTAAGGATCAATCTACGTATCTTAACGCGTTAGTTAAAACACAGGGTTTCTCACAGAACCACAAAATCATTAAGGTTGAAAAAGACCCTCAAGATCTTCAAGTCCTACTGGCCACACTCTTCCTTATGCACGCTAGGTTTCCGTTGGCCTTCTCAGTGGCAAGGGCACATTGCTAGCTCATGGATAATTTACTGTCTATCAGGAGTCCCAAGTCCTTCTCCCCAGAGCTGCTTTTTAGCAGGTCCACCCCTAACCTATGTTGGTGCATTGCAGTGATTTGGTTCTGTCATATTTATCTTCATACTCAGTTGTCCCCCTTTGTATATGTCTTTTACAGTTACCTGTTTGTGGTGATTGGTGGTTATGTTCTGTTGTTCTGGGGGTTTTGTTTTTCAGACATGGGGTATCTGTTTAACTGCATTTCAGATATGAAAAAAATCTGACAATTCTCCATGTATAGGACAATTTTTTCCTACATATATTTTTGTTAACAGTCCAAATTTTAGTGGCTTATTAATGATTATTGGATATTTGCTCATCAGTGATTAATTATGCCTGTGTATTTTTATTCTTAAATAAAAGTCCATATTTTAAGTGTGCATTACTGCTTTCAAATTTATAATAGGTGGCCTTTTGTTTTTAGATTAAACTTGCTCAATTGGTCTCTCAGCAATTTTATATAGCAGAGAAATATGCACATTTTTCTCAATGCCCAGAAGAGCAAGGGAAGCATAATATAAAACATTAATCTACATTGGTGATGGATGATGTTGCTTCTTGTGGTGTCTTTCATTTGAGTTCAGATTTTACAGAAATTGAATATGACCTCTATTTTGCCAGAAATTCTAAGCTTTATCTTTCTTTTGAATGCATTTTTCTAGTAGTGGGGAGAGGGAGAATGTAGGACAGAATTAATCTATATAAAGACTGAAAGCTTCTTAACAAAGTGTTGTAAGGATTGTATTTAAAAAAAATTATGTAGAAATTAATGTGTTATAAAGGAGTTGCATGTTGTGGAAAGTTGATATAATGGGTTTTTTTTGTTACTCTAACAAGTGTTAATTTACTAATTTATTAATTATACCCTCAAGACATCTTGGGTATTGGGTATAAAAATACTCATTTGCAGTATTCTTATTATCTCTATGCAACTGTTTCATATGGGTTCCTAATGGAAAGTGGTTCATCATTAGTTCAGGAGTTGTGCGTGGTTGGCATGGTAAGTGCAAGGACAGGTACCAAAAGAATGTGGGTGCCAATAAATGAGTAAGAAAGTCCTGGAATATGAGTATAACCATGTGTATTCTAAAAGACAGCCAGCACTCAATTTGTTATGCAGTGGATGTCACCTTTGCAAATGAATCACTGGAAGATTCTTTAGCAATGAATATAAAAATGTGAAGATCAGTTACACAGAAAAAGGAAATTAAAAATAACTTCTACTTGTAAGTGTGATTTAGAACTGGAATATTTTTTAGTCCTTTTGGAACATGCATCCTGATTTGTTGTTTACTGGCAGTAGACTTTGCCCTTAGGATTCACTCCAGCCTTCAAGAATTATAGTTCATACAGTGAATTATTTTTTGTTGAAACTTGCAGACAAGCGGCATGAAGAGCAGCCCTCTTGGGATCAGAGTGCCTGGGGATGGGGAGGAGAAGAAAGAATGGCTTTCATTTGCAGCTAACATTGTAGTGCCGTAAAGGGCCCTAAGTATGTCACACTGGAATAGGTTTTCAGGGAGTTTGCAATGAGCTATAGTGCAGCAAAGAGAAGCTACAATACAAACAGAATAGCGGTACAACCCAAAAGAAGGTATTCCCAACTGTTGTAATGGGTGCTTGCTGCATGTCAAGTAATTCTAGGCAGAGAACGGATCTGAAGGTTACTCCAGTTGAACCACTAGCTGAGCTTTAAATGGTAGAACAGCATATGTTGGCATGCCATAAATTTATTCTCCCACATTGTATAATCCCATATCCTACAGCAAGTCCTTTCTGGGGAAGAAGACTGCCATGAAGTTGTGACATTTTTAATTTTCTAAGTTGTTTCATATGAACATCCCTTCTTCTACGCCAAGACATGGGAAGAGTAAAGGAGTCCTATGACTTGTTTAACAGCTACAGTTACAGGTTGAACTATGGTATAGAACTGTGCCTTGTTAGTGAAAGCTAAAGGGTTCTTAGATGCAACTACACAGATGTCCTCCTTAGGACAGTTACGTTTTTACATGAAGACAGATAGTATTTTAGAAACTCAGAGACTGACTGCCTTCTCATTTGGCAGCAGTGTTAAAGGAAATTAGGTCTCTGACAACCTAGTTTGTAACCCAGTATTACCTGAAAGTACATGGGACAGACAAGCGTTATTTTCAGTACTTGTATTCATTATAAGATGGAAGAGGAGAGCTTTCTGAGATAGGAAAAAACAAACATTAGAGCACATCTGTTGCTCAGAAACTATTTTCCAATGGGAATTGTTAACATCACAGGGATTAGGTGGTTGGCTACTTTTAAGTGCCTATAGCTTTCAGAGGCAATTTGAAGTAGGAGAGATCACCTAGGGCATGTTTTTGTGCTGCCAGAACAGCACCTTGAGATAAGCAAGAGTTTTTTCGGTTTAGAATCCTTAATTTCCTTCAGAACAGAGATAGCATAAATTTAGACTTGCGTGTTACAATCTCTTGAGAAACACTTTCTGAGAAGGAAAGCCAGCTGGGCACTTAGTTGAGTGGTAAGAATGGAAGAATTGTAACAGTAGCAAGGAGGCACATTCACAGATGTTCCTTTTCTTTCTCTCTCCTGCAGACCTGACATGGAAAGAAATAAAGATTAGAACCAACAGAGGAATAAACATTTGTAATTAAAACAAAGATGCAGGTTGTGTCAGGAAATATTTTTTATTTAACATTAATGGAGAGGGGGGGCAGAGAATCAGGTTGATCAGTTAACTCTGACTTCCTGATGCCAGTCTGATTGCTTGAAATGATCATGGAATTGGGTTAAATAGCTAGCAGCAGGACATGGCCCACTCCTTAGATGCTGTTCTCAAGATGTGTAAGCATGTGTAAGTTGTAGGCAAGGGAAATTTGAAGATCAGAATTGCTTCAGATATTCTGCCTGCTCCCTGAGCAATGGAATTTAAACAAATCACAGAAACAGCATTCCTTGGATTTGTATCATCATAAATGGAAAAAGTTTGGTCCCTGTTGTATAGTAAGAAATACCACTTCAGTGACGATTGCATCTGTAGTGTTTGTTGGCAACTGCAGAGTCCACCTAGCTGCCAGCAAGCAAACTGGCTTTTGCATCTTGTTACTGAATTTGTGGACGTTTTACCTATGACAAACAGTTACTTGTAAGTAAATCTGGCTTTGACTAACAGAGTCAAGTTTGGATTAGGGTCTCCAAAGTCCTCCTTTTAATTTAGGCCATACCTGCTTTGTTTTGGACTAATTCAAATATTCAAAGCAGCACAAAGTAATTGAATTGTATTAGGAAAAATACCATTTTTATATGAACTGGTCTTGTGCTGTAGCCCATTGGTAAGGAAATGGATCTGGTTTTCATTGTTATGATATTTGGTCAGAATCATTTATTCAGGCACCTGCATGAATCTAACTTGACTTTCAAGTGTTAAGTGTACTTTTAGAAAACACAGCTCATTACTTAGGAGATAAACTTGATATAAAGCTGCAGAGACAGGCTGTGAATAGGGAGACACTAGAGCTCTTGCTACATTTTTGCTGAAGTCACTGTAGTTCTAATTAGATCACTTAAGCCAGAAGCGTATTGCTTTTTTTTCCTTAGATCCTTAAGTCTGTAGTCTGACACGGAGTTCAAAAACTTGTCATCCAAGAGTTCTAGCAAAGTGGAGAGGTGAATCCAGGTCTTGCAAGCCTTGATACAGTGTCATAACCAACAGACGCCCTTTATCAGAATATGCCCTTCCAGAAGTGTGTAAATAATACTTTTCTTTGCCTGAGTATCTGTGGAACAGTACAACGCCAAAGGTCAGAGATTTTTAAAATGTTGAAGGGCAGTAGATACACTGTTTCACAGAACTTAACTGAAAATCTGTAATCTGATTTACTGAAATTCCTTTGAATAGACAGATTATCAGATTCAATTTTCTAAAGTTTTATACTCATCTTTTAATTTCTGTTTTTTTTCTTTTTCTTTTGGCAAGGATGCATGTTTTTCCCTTAAAAAAACCACACAAAACCACAAAAACCCCACAAAAGCCTGCAGCAATAAAAAGCCACTAAATAAAAAATACTGGAAAGTAATTGCAGGAGTTAGGGGATTTGTTTTTCTGAACATGAGTTGCTTTATAACATCCCCAACAGAACTTTAGAGTTGAAAACACTTGAACATCACTTGGCACTTTTTGTTATATTAATGACAATTGATTTTCAAACACATGCAAATCTATACTGTGGTGCAAGCTCTGTGACCTCCCAAAATGCTTTCCTTGAATTGCAATACCTGAAGTACTCCAGTTTTAAATCAAAATGTAATTATTTTGTTCCTCATAAATCACTATCCCTGAAGATATTGCCAGCTTGTATAAGAACCCAATGGTTGTGCAGCCATTCATCTTCTGAAGAGCCAGTCTTTGTAACAGTTGTGTGAGCAGTTGTGACTGAAGAGTTGGAAACTCCTGGTTTTGTGCAGAGCAGTGGTGTACTTCTAATGTGGTGAAGCTACACACCCAAAAGTTGGACAGACCTCTGAAGTGCACAACAGTTTATTCTAAAAGATTAAGTACTTCATCTCTCTGCAGATACAACTGTCTTCCTCCTTCACCTATAAAAGATGAAAAGTCATGTTTTATTTATACTGTGACAGAATGGCTGTGAAATGCCCAGATACTGCACTGATACCCTGAGAAGTATATGAAGTGTATGATACTTCTGTTCAGCTCTCCTGGTGTCAGAGGGGGTTAATTGTCTTTCTTTGTTACACAAGATTGGCATCTACTGCAAGTAATGACTTTGGGTTTTTAAGACATCTCAACATATTGAAAAAAATTATCTCCATTCTTCTGGTTGTTGTCATACTTGTAGTTTACAGATGTCAAAAACCTCATCTGGTGGCTAAAGCAAAGTATATTTTCCAAGTCTCTTTTATTTGTTTGGTGTTGTGAGAGAGACTTCAGTGATTTGTCACTGACAATCAAAACTAAGCTGAGCTCTGTGTGTGAGTGCTCTTTCAAATTGCAGTATGAGTTTGCCCAGGATGCACACACATTAACCCTGTTCCATACCAGAAATACTAAATGCCTATTTATTTTTTTAAGGTAGCAGATTCTTAAAGCAGACCTCATGAAGGTTGTTCATGAGCATGAAGCCTTAGCTTCATGCTTTGAAATGTGTTCCATGTCATAATAGCTTTGTGCATGCCCAAGTAGCATATGCTTTTAATTAGTGGAATCATCCATATGGATTTTTACATACACTTAAGCTAACACAAGAGGGTGAATTTTTAGGCTTAGATTGTAGGAAGGGCTAAGCCCAAAGGTACAACAAATTAAGACTTGTTTAACATGATTACTATGTGACCTGGCTTTAGCTAACAGTTCTAGTTTGAAGAAAATACGAAATGTGGGTTTGGAAAGCAAGGACAGTAACGTGGGAATTCTTGTGCAGTGAGGTCACTGGGACTGTCTTCTGCTCCATTCCTTCCTTCTGCTTCTTTCCTAAAAAAAATACCTGCAGGCTCTAAACATGTCTCTCGGGGAAGTACATGCATCTCCAAAAGTGTGTTAGTGTTGCCATGATACTCTGTAGTTGAACAGCGTCTCTTCATAGTTGTGGACTTGGAATTGTGTTCTGACCCTGGAAAAACCAGTGGGTTCTGTGAGCCTAGACTTCCTACTGTAATTCCTGGAGCATTTTGGCTAGTGCTCTCCAATGAAACATAAAGATCTTATCAAAATGCAGTTATTGTCAGCACAGCACAAGATCTTTAGTGGATCCATTTGCATCTGAGTGTGCTTGTGGACTGAAAAAATTAATTCTCTATGGAAATAATTTTTGTCAGGCATGAACTTCAGATTCCTGTATGATTCTGTCTTTGAGTTCAACAGGGAGGAGGACATAAGTGAAAGCCTGGCTGTAATTGCTTTGCTCTGTCTCAGGCCCTGCATCCATGCCATCAGTCTTTTGTAGCTGCTTAGTTTTTCATTCCTTCATTCCCTCTGAATGCAGAGCAAATCCTGACTACAGAGCAGGTGTCGCTGAAGGTTGCTAATGTTGCTTCAGAAGTTGTGGTCCCTTTTCTGTGTTTTTAAACTAAGACTTTTGCCAGCTGCTCTCAAGCAGCTGGAATGCATTGCTTTCTGTAGCCTTTGATATTTAGTAGTGAGGCCCTGACAGAAACACACCAGTGCTGGTGACATTTAGTTAGGTCCTGGCTGGGATGAGACACAACTACCATCAGTTCAGCCATCTGCTTTACATGTTTTGTAGAAGATGCTGCATCCACAAATGAACTTTATATCAAGGATGCACAACTTGCAAGAGTTGAAGTGTGCTTACTGCCCTCATCTCGTTGCCTCTTCTGCCTATAGAAGTTACTGGTATGCAGAGGATTGCCTGTCTTGCTTCGTTAAAGCCTCACTGTGAGATGTCTGGTATTATATATGTATTGCAGCCTATTCACACCTTGTTCTGAGTAGGGAAGTATTTATTTCCTTAGAGGCTTTTCTGTGGTAATCATCATTTTGAGATGAGTGTTTCACAAATGCTAATTGGTCCTCTGCTTGTCCATTAGGTGACAGGATGATGGGTATTCTCATTCTCCAGATAAAGGGCTGAGAACAAGATTAAGCTGAAAAAAAAAAAAAGGCAGGTCATTTCTCTTTGCCTGATTTGATGTGACACTGCCCTGACTTCTCACAGAACTCCAGATTGTATAACAATTCAGATGTTGACAGCCTGCAGTCCTGTGACCCAAGCTGCAGCTGTGAGCACTTGGTGCTCCTGCCTTTCAGACCCTTGGGTCTCAATACCCAAAAATGAGCAAAGTGATTAGTGGCCCTTGTGGGAAATTAGGTTGAAACTATGCATTTGGTCTGTAGGGACTCAGAGTGGTGATAATAATCGATGTTCTCTGGGAAAAGAGTGTCTGCCTTAACCATGAGAAAGTCTTGTCTTTTCTTGCTCCTCACTCTTTGCAGCTCCAGTTAACCCCTTATGTCCCACAGCAAAGTCTACTGCCATGTGGTATGGATCTGCTCCATAGGTCCTAATGACCTTCCCTCTCCCATTGGTAGCAACCATGTTTCTTTCCCAACTTTACTGATCAACATAATTCACTTGAACTTGGAGCAACTGACCCTATTACAACTTGTACCTAGATTTCTACAAAGCAATGAATTCTGTCTGTAGTTTTAGAGGTAACAATATTAAAGCCTAAAATGTAAAGAAGTGTACTGGACCTTGGGTAAGGATGGGAATACAAATCTGATTTTGTGAATCCAAGTGTGAGTGTTCTCTACATAATGTGTTTCTTGTCTGTCACCCAGAATTACTGCAACATGAAAGTAATCCAGCATCAGCTACTGCAGAAATATGCTGCAAGTCCATATAAAATATCTGATTTCAGGAGCAAGGCATATTATCAACATGTTCTTTTTTCTTCTGATGAACATAACTCAGCCTTATGTTCATATTTCAAATATATAATAAAAATAAGGCTGTAAATAAGCTATTCCCTGTAAGATGGAAGTCAGTGCAGCCCTTACAAACAAAGAAATCTCATATAGAAGAGCTGTTTTTTGCAGGCAGTTGCTGTGTTCACCCTTTGTAGGGGTTTCAGGAATATTGGTGAGCAGCACATAAAGGTGCTGCATGTCTTTGTTTAAAAATGTTGCCTGCCCCCATCTATATTACTTAGACAAAGGAGCAGGTTTGCTGGTCTCATCCTCCTGGCATTTTGTGCTTATCATGAACTGGTGTGCAGTTTGCTGCAAATGACAAGCTGTGCTGAAAATAGCAGGGATTGCTGCAGGTAAAGGTTAAGGTGCATGGGTGACAGGAGGGAGTGTGAAGGATCTTGCTGCTTCTCTTGTTACTACTAGCTTTAGCTAAAAGCTGTGTTTTTTCCTGTGTTTCTTGAGCATTTACTTCAAGATTGAGAAGGATCATCTGAGACTTAGATTTACTGTGCCTGTTTAGATGAAGAGAAAAGAAAACTTTTTGGCTTTTCAGAGGTACTCTCTTTTCTTCCTGACAAGTAAGCCCTAACTCTGGCATCTTTTGCTACAAATAAAAGGTAAATAAAGAAGGCTTTATTTGGTAACTCCAGCTTGCAGAATTTCTTTCATTAAAAATGGGAAGTTGTTACCAATGGAGGCTACTTTCTTGCTTTCAAAAAAATAGACTATGCTCTGCATGTGTGTCACAGTAGGAAAGAGGTCAGCTCTACTGGTAGCATTTAATTGCTACAGCATACCATAATGTCCTTCCTTTTCCTTCCTCACATGTGCTTTCTTCAGCTGTGTGGCAATTGTGGACAGAATGGTGAATATAATGAAGAATAAACGTAAATGAGAGACTCTTTGTGCAGAATGTCACTTCTCTGATATTTTGGGACAAGGGTATCTGCTTTATTTGGGAGAACTACAAATTGGCCATCTGCTAAAAAAACAGGGGCCAAGTTACTTGTATTTGTGGAAAGAGAAATTGGTTACTTGGGGTCAGCTGTGATCTGCAGCAGGGTAGGAAAAGTCTGTGGGGTCTGTGGGGTCCCTGGGGCAGGTCTATTATCTCTTCTTCAGCAGTGTGACCTGAGGGATGGGAGGAGGTGGGTGGGTGCAGTGCTGCCAGGCTTTTCACAAGGGCTGTACCTGCATCACTTTGTGGACTGAGTTGAGAGCAGCTTGAGGGGGTGATCTTGGTTGATTTGTTTTTCTTGAGTGGGAAGTAAGTATTTTTGTTTCTAGAACAGTACACAAGTTCTTACCACCTTTGTGAGGTGCTGGTTAGAGCTGTCCATGTAACTGGTGCAAAACCCTTTACTTAGACCTGTCAAGTTCTTCAAAACACATTTCATACTGAAACCTTGCCCTCACCAAAGAGGCACTGGTAGTTGATAGGAGCTAGTCCAGTTACAGCACAGAGCTGGTATTATTCCGATAATAGGCTTTGGGGAAAGAGAAACATTTCCTTGCTGTTAATCTACAATTCTGCATCTACCTGCAGGTACCTGATGGGAGTTATTTGTACTGTTTCAGTATATATAAATTTGGTAACTTTGCTTTTTAGAGCATCTGCAGCATATCAGGTTCCTTGGCCTATCAAAGAACCTCAGTGCTTTCCCACAGCATCATACTCTGTTTTGTTTTTAGTTTTCCCATAATGTTGCCTGAGTTTCCATGCAAATACCAAGAAAGGGGTGGGGAAAAGGTTGGGATTTTCCACATGGATTGTTAAGAGGAGAGCTTAAAGTGCTGTAGGAAGTTATATTCTCTTGAAGTCACAAGGGACTGTTCAGCATGAGGTCACTGTGAGTTCTGTAACAAAGAACTGTGTCACCCAACTGTATGCAAGCTTTGCAACTGGTGCTGATCACCCCCAGGGCAGTTCCATGCTGAGGTCCTGGGTGAGCTGTGCTTGCACTGACACACTCTGGGTGCATTAGCTGCAGTAGTACTGAGCTCGGATGCTCAGCCTGCCCTGGCATTTGAGGCCAATCTGTGTCAAGTGAGACACCTGGCTGTGTTCCCCTGCCCTTCCACTCCTCACTCCGTGTATTGATATTCTTCTCCTCATGTGCTGTAGTGCTTTCGGGTTTCATCAGATGAGCTGCAGCACTACAGTGTGTGGGGTTTTTGGGCTTGTTCTTTATTTGTCATGAGAACAGTTTGTGTAAGAAGCTGTGAGATGTCTTTGCACAAGACACATCATATTAGGACTGAATGAGTTTATTTTATTTTTCTTGCTTTCCAGCCACTTTGCAGCCTTTTTTCTCTAAATAATTCAGCCCCAGGCATGTGAGCAGTTTTCACCTGTACGCTTGTTACCTTTGTTTCTCCAGCTTTCAGTCCTTTTCTGTGACTTGCTGTTTGGCAGCTTTGGTCAACATCTTAAGTCCAGAAACCTGGACTGTGCAAGTGCTCATAAGTGAGAACCTGTTTTGAGTGTATTTTCTTGTTGCTCTGAGGCTGGTAAACTTAGAGCCCCCCAGGATGTGAGATGCATATTGCTTTGGAGAACAGTGGCAGAAAGAGTAAGATTTTTTTTTCCAGCTTATTGAAAAATCATGGATTTAATTCTGGTAACTCTTCTTTTTCAAAAAAATAAAAAATCAGATGTATTTAAAGGCTTACAGGGCTTATTTTCTGTCCTGGTATAAGGACAAGGTAGAGAAGGAAGACACGTAAAGAGTGTTAAGAGGGAAAAGGAAAGGCAAACCTTTTTTCCTTGTAGTCTTTTTGAGTTGTCTTTATATTTCTAATATATCCAATATGTTTCTTTTTTTAAAGTTCATTTTTTCTCAAGTCTAGGAAGAAAAACTTCCTCCATCCTTTCCCTTGAGATGATCTCACAGTGTGGAGCTACTAGTTGAAAGCAGTCCTTCATTAACAGCCAGTAGTGAAATGCAGAACAGGGCTGCAGGGAAACTCAATTCACTTAGCCTTTTTTGTTTTCCCAGGAGGCAATAGGTAAACTGTCTGTGTCAGGAAGAGAGCTGCCATATTGAGTTCTCTTCATTTTTTGACTCAGGATAGGATTTATGCTGTATCATTTTGGCAATCCAAACTTAGCTTTTTAGACTTGGTTCCCAGCAAGAAGAGAGGCATGTTTAAAAGCTGATTTATTCTGTTCTAAAACAGATAAACAGATGTTTGGATGAGTTGAAATCACCCTTAGAAAAACTTATCTTTCCCCACTGACCATAGAGGAAACAGAAGAAGGAATAGCTTTGGCTGTCTCCCAGAAACTTCTATCTTGCCTAATTTTAGATCATTTTCTCACAACTCTTCACCCTTTGTAAGCAACTGGCTGGCTCTTTCTGCTAATGATCCATGGCTTTGTGATTGAAATGGCAGCCTCATCACAGGACTGAGAGCCAACTGTTTGATGTAGCAGAGTGAAATATTCAGTTGAACAGTGATGTTGAAAATAAGAAATATTACTCTGGTAGCTTGAAATTCAGCTGCAGCAGAAGAAAAGGGGAATGGTTGATTCCTCTCTGTTTTCTTCCGCTCTGTTACTTCCCATTCCCTCACTGACACACTCAGAATCAAGTTGTGCAGCAACCTAGTTTTCTATCAGATCTTTCATTTCACTCCTTGCCTTTATTTAGGATCTAGTTGCAGCTGCATTGTATTTGCTTAACAAATAAAAGTGTTCAGAGAACATAATTCAATTCCCACCTCCTGCTAAGGGTTTTTGAAGTGTGATACATCACAGAATCAAAATTACTTTCACTAAAAGTTCATGCTGTTTAAATCACACCAAATGTTACATTGAGCTGTAGCATACATAATTCCTGTATCATTAACAGCTTCTGCAAGTGCTCAGCTGCATGGCATAGCAATGAATCAGAATTTGTGGGTACTTTTTGATATCTGCCTTTACTGATATTGTATTTAGAAGCAACTAACTTGGAAAATCAAACAGACATGTAATAAGTTATGGTTTGTGATTGACATAGTAAATTAGGTCTCTTTCCTGATGTTGAGTAAGCAAGCTATTTTAAACAGGAAAGTCTCAATAGGTTGGGTCTTTTTTGTGCTACTATTGGTATTATTAACAAAAATCCATTTTCATGTCTATAATGTGACTATTCTCCTGCAGTCACTTAACTCATTACATGGCCTTTGAATTAGCAGTGTCCTTTAGTAAGAAAGACATGTCTCTTTGGTCAGTGAATCTATTTCCCAAGATTGGACAAATGAACATGGTCAGGAAGATGGCCATAGGATTACTGATGTGTTAGCCTGTTACTTGTGTCCCTAAGAGATGTTTGGCTTCTAATAATGCCCACAACTCTATGATTGCCTGTGATTCCTGCCATTATCCTTCTTCTGTCACACAAGTGTCAAAGTCTTTGATTCAAGAGGTATGTCAGTGCCAGCCAAAGCTCCTAAAATCCCCACATCAGATTTTGTAGCACACAGCAGCACCTGACTGAATCAACCTGCATGTAGGGATTGTAATTTTGTTTAAAAACCTGAAGGCAGTGAAATATCTTGTATTGATCCATACAGGAGGACATTAATCTGATGGCAATAATTGTGCTGGAGAGCCTGTGAACAGTAGAACTACCTTATGAAATCAGTGTTGCTGACAAAAAGAAACTTTCTGTCAGAATCATGGAAGTCTGTACCTTGCAATCAATGATTTCATGCTGTGTATGTGAACTTGAGGGCTGGGAAATGAAGGTGGCCAGGGTCTTGCAAAACACATTTTTCTGAATTTGAATTACTGATGTTGATTATGGCTTCTGACTCATTGACAAACAACTAGATTAAAGATTTTCTACAAGTGTTTTCGTTTTCAGAAAAGTGACTAATAGGTGTATTCTGCTCTTAGTCATTGATATACCAATTTAAGCAAAACTTCAGTTTAAATATGTATTTAAAGTAGGTTTGGGCACGAGGTGCTTGTCTGTATACTTGTATTTAACAAGGTAATAATAAATTACAACTTCGGAAACCTTTTGACTGGTTACCAGGAGGCAATTTTTTCTTAAAATTATGACATTTTTCAGCCTTGAGATTCCATGGGGAGCGGTCCCAAATGGGTGACTTCTTGAAATTAAGTGATCTGCAGTTTGCAATTAGTTCTGTTTTAATCTATCCTGTACTTGATATTGTATGAGTTTTATATTAGGAAGTATTAATAGTTCTTTCAATTTGATAGTTGCTGAAAGTTGAAGCGTGGCGCTGACTTCCAGGAAAGTAGCATGTCACCTCTCTACTCTAGCAGATCTTTTTTTTTAATTATTATTTTTAAGATATCCAAGAACTGAACTATCAGCAAAGGTTCCTCAAAAAAAGTGCAGTTTCTGACTGTATTTATAATGCCTGAGAGTTCCCTGCTTGTTCTTAGAACTTCCAATGAGCTCCAGGTTGCAATGTGAAGGATGTGCAGATCTTCCTGCCTTTCTGATTTTCCCTGTGAAACAAGCAGGATCTCAGTGTTAGCTCACTGATTATCTTGTTTTGGTGGCATTGCATTTGTTGCCTTGGTTTTGTGGGGAATGCATCATCTTGTGTGATATTCTGGGTGCTGATAATCAGTCACCACCTTGTGATAAAGGTAGTGTCTGATGCAAAGTTGCACAGAACTGTAAAGAATGTTTTCCTAAGTGGGAAAGTTGGTCAGTGAAGAAAGCGGAGTCTGCCTCACAGGAAACAAACGTTGTGCCTTATGTATGCAAACCAGGAGTTAAAAATGTGAGTGATCCTCTGGGCATAGGGCATATAGTGACTATGCAGTAAAACCTCTAATGGTTCTAGTATTAAACCTCTCCATTATTTACTTTTGTGAAATGGCCATACAAAAAGTGGCCATACGTAGAAAAATAAGAATTTGTTAAAAATGTTAGTACTTTCTAATTGGGCAAATTGGAGCCAGACTCTTCACAGTAGTTCCCAGTGAGAGGATGAGGGGCAGCGGGCATAAGCTAGAACACAGGAAAGCTGGGCAGGGCCTTTTGACAAGAACTGCTAGTGAGAGGACAAGGAGTAATGGAGCAAAACTGGAAGAGGGGAGATTTAGGTTAGACATGAGGAAGAAATGCGTGCCTGTGAGGGTGGTGAGAGCCTGGCCCAGGTTGCCCAGGGAAGCTGTGGCTGCCCCATCCCTGGCAGTGTTGAAGGGCAGGTTGGACAGGGCTTGGAGCAACCTGGTCTGGTGGGAGATGTCTCTGCCCATACAGGGGTGTTGGAACTGTATGATCTTTAAGGTCCCTTCCAATTCAAATCATTCCATGATTTAAATATGAGAAAAAACATCTTTACTGTGAGTGTGACAGAGCACTGGGACAGGCTGCCCAGGGAGGTTGTGGAGTCTCCTCCTCTGGAGATATTCAAGACTCACCTGGATGCAGTCTTGGGGGAATGTGCTCTAGGCAGTCCTGCTTTAAGTGGGGAGTTGGATGATCTCTAGAGGTCCCTTCCAACTTTGACAATTCTGTGATTCTATGAGAATTCTGTAAATGTTCATGCCACTTCATTTTTCCCTAAATCTTCATGCCTTGAAAGAGTAACTGAATGAGTAGCCCTTTTACAGAGCAGAGCAGCTGTACTCTGTCCTTTCATTGCAGGGTCTTTGCTCCTGCTTTCCACTGAACTGTGGTTAAATGAGCTGTAGTAAATTATACTCAACCTAGTGAGAAATCTGGGGGGAAAAATAGCTTATTAAAAATTGTTTTAATATGGCATCAAGCTAACCAAATCATTTTACCAGGTATCTATGACATAACATGAAAAAATTGAGAATGTTATTGAGAAAAAAGATACAATGATATAATGAACAATTAATATGATAGTCATGTTAGTATTTATTTCACCTTTTAAAAACCAATTTGAGACTTAATTTTTTTTCTTTTATTTGTGATTTTACTACTGTTTATAACCAGGACAAATAAAATAGAAAAATAAGGGCTAATAAGATACCAGGAAGTGAAGCTGGGAGAAATGTGTGAATCATGCCTGAAAACATGTCTTCAGAATTGTTGGCATTTCTAGCAAGGCTTCTGTGTTACTCTGCAAACAAATAGCACTTTTGGGCACTGAACTGTTTATTGCAGTTCTGAGGTTCTGAATTTTTCTCTGTATCACTCTGTATTTCAGGCAATTCTGTTTACCACTGCAATGAGGTGTAACTGATCTTGTGTTTCAAGCAGATCTAGTCAGCTCCACTACTGGTCTCTGGAGAGCCAGAGAACATGTGCTGCAGCAGGCAATGTGATGCTGGGCTGATGTGGAGCACAACTGCAGGTCAGTGGCTCAAAGGTTCACAGAGGCTGCAGCTGAAAAGCTGATATCCTCTCCGTAATAAGCTTTGCCTTGCCCCCATCTGACTTCCAGTTGTTCATGCTGTAAGCAAACAGATGACATGGCAATGAACTCTTTGGTTGGCTACCACTGAGATGTGTGGTTACCTGTTTAGACACACCTTCTCAGAACTTAAATCAGTCTTCAACTGTAGGAGAGTATGGTGTGCAACTGCATCCAGGTGTGTGCAAACACAAGGGGTTTTGAGTGCTCTGAAGCACAGCTTCTAAATGTATGGCACTGTCAGCCACAGACTTAGTTTTGCTGGGCATGAATTAGCAGGATCAAGGAAAGAGAGAGCATGTTGTAATGGGAAGGAACAGAAAAGCTTTGTGAGCTGGTTGGACCACAGCAGCCAGGCCTACCCACGTAGCCCCTGTGGCAATACGATGATGTCCTTTTATTGAAGTGATGTGATTCACAGTTACACTCACTCAGCTCCTGTGCACTTCTTTCCCAGTGTAATTTCTCATGCAAAGAAAATGCCCCTCCCTGTTGTATCAGTGGTGGTTGATGGGATTTGGAGTTGCTGAGAACAACTCATGCTGGGTTTTCTGTACAGCAGAAATCTGACAATCTGGCCCACAGACCATGATGGTGGTTCCCCAAAATACAGGCCTTCTGCCAGTTTGATGACAGAACATTGGGGATTCAATGGAGCAGGATGTTAAAGCAGACAACCAAGGAATGGCTTTGGAAGCATAGCTCTACCCTGAGATGTTAAGGTACAGGCATGGTTGCCATCTGAGAAATTCATTAATGTCACCAGTAGAGTCTGCTGAAGTGATAGCTATAAAATGAAGGATTTAAAGGAGGCAATCATAATGGTTAACAGTGGTATGAAAAAGCTTAAACTTGTTCATAAATTTCAGTAACTGCTGAGCAATATACTGGATTCATCTAGGAGAAATTTAATTTGAAAAATGCTAAATAGTAAGTACAAAGACTGGAAGCATAGACATTTCTCCTGAATATTGAGTCTTTTTGCTGAGAAATTTACATTATACTTCAGCTGAAGTGATACTAAATGCAAGTACAATGTGGTAGAAAGGGAATTCTAAAATAAATTATAGAAAGAGTCTTTAAATTTGCATATAGGGAAAAAAGCTTTATTTTTTATTCTCACTTCAGATAGTATTTGTGTCTAGATCTATAAATGACCATGCATGCTGAACGAAACAAGATACAAAATGTTGATGTCAATTATATAGATATTTAATAGAAAATAAAAATGACTGAAGCCTTATCACAAGGAAGTGTAATCATACATACTTGTGTGCAAGTATCCAAAATATCTACATCATTTAAATAGATGCATATTATTTAGAATACAAATACTTCAGATGGATTTTAATTTTTCTGTGTTTAAAGATAATTGTATTCTGAGGCAGAACCTTCCCTTGCAGTTTTAGCAAGATGCATCAGTGCACTAAGATTTCTGAACCAGTGAATACCTTCTTTGTGTTGCTAATTGCAGCACTGCAGTCTGTATATCAAGGATATCCAGCCTCTTATTTCCTATTTCAATCTTTTTCTTCCTGTTGATAAACAGACCTTATCATCCTCCCACACACCAGGTAGATTTTACATTATTTTATAAATGAGAATTTTCCATTGTGCTGCAACGGTATTATTAGCAAGCTTGAGCTTTTCTAAAAAGAAATAGAAACTTGAAATTTGGAAACTTTCTCCTTGATGAGGTGACTTGTTTTTAGACATACTGATGTTCTTTGCAGTAATGTTTAAATTAGTGAAGACTGTGTGGTCTGAATTTGCCATACTATTCATTGCCATGTTCTGCTCTGATTTAAACCCTGCTGCATTCTTAATTCAGCCAGAACACCGGCCCCCTTTAGATGGGTGTGGAAATGATCACAGCTTCAGCTGCACTGTGTTTCTTCTGAACTGGGGGCCTGAATTTAAGGAAGTCTGAGCACCAGCTGCCTCAGTTCACATTGCTGCTTGGCAGGTACATTTATTGAACATCCCAATCCCTGGGGTCCTCATACCTTGTGTTGTGAACACTGAGATGGTGAATACTTAGGACCAATCAGCTGGATCAAGGTCACTGCCTGTGATGAGGGAGATGTGTTCTGCTACATGTATAGATTGGTGTGTTGCTGTTGGTAATGCCACCTCAGAAGTGTTTTAGGAGTTTAATCCATCTTTTGAAGTCATGTGGGAGTTCATTTACTAGGTTTGGGGGAATATCTGGGTAGGCAACCCTGTTACAGCTAGCAGGTTTGGAACAATGAGTAGATTTGAAACAACAAGGACCTTTCTTTAAAGCAAAAAAGTTGTTTTCATTCTTTGTCTCCCTGTAATAGGTAAAGCTACACAGCTATTTTCTGAGTTTGGTCTAAATTTCACTATCCATCCTTCCTGGTTTTATGTTTCTCCCTGATCCTAAGGCAGTATTTATTTAAAAAGAAGACAAAAAATACACAAAAATGTATGCTTTTAGCAGAGATTGAAAATCAGAATAGCTGAAATTACATTATTGGGACTGAAGGCATTATTGAGACCAGCACAGGGAGAGTGAAGCAAAGGGAATTTCCCTTTCTGTGGTCACTAAAAGCCACTCATAGATACTGGAAGTTATGAGTTCCCTTCAACGAAACAGAATCTATTTGCCATATTTGATTTGAAGGTGAAGTTTGTTAAGAGAGTTTGGAAAGAGAAATTACATCTACTGGCAGAAGAGTGATTAACTAGTGAGGAGCTCAATACCAGTGTTTAATTCTCAAGAAACATTACGTTTTTGCCATATTCTGAATGGGTTTACTGATGGAGTTCCATTTGCTTCACAAACCACTCAAAATACAAGGAGCTTTCTAGAGAGTAAGAATAATGATTTCCAATAACAGAATGAAATATTGTAGCTGACAAGTTCAGTGGCACAGCTCTGTGAATCCTCCTACTTTCTCTGCCTAATACCACATCAATTCTGTTTGACTTCATGCAAACCTGTGTGGAGAGGAGGGGTGCTTATCTCTTTGTATATTTACATACACCCTATATTCATGCATAAATATTCCCAAAATGATGATGCTGATGTCCCAGCAAAGCATATGGAATTTCATGTTGATTTGTGAACTCTATAAAACACTAATGGAGATGCTGCTTTAGCTTTCAGTCAGCTGGGACAGACTCTGTGATGGGAAGCTGCAGGCAAATTCTCCCTTTGCTGGTCCCAGTAGTGCTTTCCTTGTGACTTCAGCCATTCTGCTTTCCACTGTCCTCTGATTCATTTCTCTCATTTGGGAAGCCATGCAGACTCATTCATGATACATCTCAGAAATGAGTTCTGTTTCCCTACATCTGATACACTTGATTTATTTCTAAGCACAGCTATCTAAAAGGGAAAACAAGGCACACAATTCCATGCATAATGTGTATACCTACAGTGCTGTAAAATGCTTCATCAGGAAGAGATGGGGAACATTGCTCCTCTCTCCTTTTTTATTGTGAAATGAATTGTACTGCTTTCAACAGCCTGCACATGCAGATTTATCTCTCTGGTCTGCTGAAAATGATTCTGCATTACAGCTATTTTATGTGTGCCTGTGGGTTCATCAGTGATACCTTACACTGCTGCTCAGGGCACAGCCCTAGGACACCTTGGTATTTAGAATCAAGTTCTATTATAATAAGGTCACCTGCTTCTAAAGAGGTTTTCATTGCCATGTGCTTTTTACAAATAATTTTGGTATATCATTAGACCAGTCACTGCAGGAGCAGTTGTTTTTGTGGTAAAATGTTATTTCACAGTACAGTTGTCCAATTGTCATAGGCAGCAGCTAAAGGATTAAATTAAACAAGCAGAAACCTAGCTGGGATGTAGATAGTGATCAGAACTACTGACCTTGACCTCATTTGTGAGAAACCATGAGATCTCGAATGGCAAATTGTATCTTCCTCACTCAGTACCAAATTATTTTTGAAAATATATGCAGCAACATAGTTTCCTCAAGCTGCACAAAGGTATTTGTGCCATAGTGAATTCGGGATACATGCTACCAATTGAAACATCAGCTGCTTCTCTGAACATGCAGAAGCCTGCTTTTCTCTCCAGTAGCTGGAGGAGGCAGTAAGATTATTGGGATTTGGGGTTTTTTTGAGGAGTTGAGAATAAAAACCAGATTGAAGCCATGCAGCTTTTCTACAGACTAAAGTCATAGAATCACTGCATGGTTTGGGTTGGAATGGACTTTAAAGATCATCCAGCTCCAAGCCCCCTGCGTGGGCAAGGACACGTCCCACTAGGCCAGGTTGCTCAGAGCCCCATCCAGCCTGCCCTTGGACACTTGTAGGGAGGGATAGCCATAGCTTTTCTAGATAACCTGTGCCAGTGTCTCACCACCCTCACAGTGAAGAATTTCTTCCTGAAGTCTCACCTAAATCTCCTCTCTTCCAGTTTTAATCCATTACCCCTTGTCCTCTCACTACTTGCCCTTGTAAAAAGCCCCTGCCCAGCTTTTCTGTAAGCTCTTCAGCTACTGGAAGGTGCTCTGAGGTCTCCACAGAGCCTTCTGTTTTCCAGGCTGAACACCCCCAGCTCTCTGAACCTGTTGCTGCTCCAGCCCTCTGATCATTGTTGTGGCCTCCTCTGGAGTCGCTCCAGGAGCTCCATGTCTTCCTTATATTAGGGGCTCCAGAGCTGGACACAGCACTGCAGGAGGGCTGTCATTAGAGCTGAGTAAAGGGGGAGAATCCCCTCCCTTGACCTGGTGGCCACACTTCTTTTGATTCAGCCCAGGACACGGGTGGCTTTCTGGGCTGCAGGCACACATTGCCAGCTCATGTTGAGTTTCTTCTCATCAACCAACACCCTCAAGTTCTCCTCGTGGCTGTTCTCAATCCATTTTCTGCCCAGCCTGTAATTGTTGGGATATTTCTTTGCCATCCCCCATGAGTTGGTGGAGATGAAGGGTGCCCCACAGAGTTGAAAGGCACATTTTGACTGTTGGGTCTGACTTCTCTCCTAGCTTCACTTTCTTGTCTTTTTTTTTTTCCTTTAATCACTTTTATTCATTTTGATAATTTGCTTTCCCCTGAACATAGTACCCTGTGGGAACCAGTATCAGCTGAGAGAGCTGCTGAACACATTTATTAATGCATAAATGAGCAGGCTAGGAGCATCACATTGATCAGCAGATGCCTCGTTATCTGTTGTACCCTTGCTGTGATGCCCTGAGGGATAAGGGGGACTTTCTACTGTGAATATATACACTACTATTTCTCTTTGTTTTCTTATTGTATGAACACAAATAATTAAATAAATGTGTCCTTATAATTTAGTGTTTTCATACTATCATCTTTCTTCTCCCTTCTTTCCCATAGAATAATACATTTCAGAGACACTTCAGAGGTTATGTGAAAGCTTCTGGTTTCGTTCTTTACTCTTACTCTTTTTGCATAAGTGAGCCTGGTGCTAGTAACAATGGGATTTGCAAAGTCAACCTGGAGAACCTGGCACTGCATTTAATATGCTGATGGTTTAGAGGCACAGTCCAGAGTCTTCAGAAGCCAGCTGGACATTGATTGCTTCCAGGTAAAGAAGATATCTGTCTCTTTTGCAAGTCCATTGTGCTTGTTGTGACACCCGAACACTTGCTGGGGAGGAAATGCCAAACCTGAAACTCCACTGAGAGTTGTCACCAGGAAAAGTACCCTTTTCAAAGTGAAAGGCGGACCTGTAAAAGCACTGGTTGTGTTGAAGTCATTGCTTGGTTTAGTCTCCATGACCTTTTCCCAAAGCTATGGTGGCTTTGAGTGTGCTTAGAAATTATCTTCTAACATCTTGAATCATCAGTGATAAAATTCAAAAGATGAAAAGCCTCCATCTTTGTTTGCCACTGTTTTCCTAACACACTTGTCTGCTATGGCTTTGCTGATGCCTGTATGAGATAAGCCTGATGGATTCTTTGCAACTGATAAAAGTTGCTTGAACTACACTTCTTGGAGGCACAACTTGATGTAAAAAAAGTGAGTGCAGACATGTACCCAGTTCTAACCAATTCCTCTCTTCAAACAGGGAAATCCTCATGATGGTGCCTGATAGTGCTACTGCTCTGGGGAGAGACTGGATCTCCTATGTGCAGCACTGTTTGCCTTTTCACAGTGCTCTAAGCAATGTTAAATTCACTCTAGTTGTGTTTGGTTCATGTTTTCAAGCTTTCCTGGTTTGCAGGAGTTAAGGACTGTGAAGTTAAAAGTGCCAGCATGTGACTCCAGTGCTTGATATTTGGGTCTTTCTTAATTGGTTGGTCTTGATTTGCCTTACTCTGAGTTTAGGCATGTTAGAGAGGTATTCAAAGCTTTGATTTGTGGTTTTAGTTAAGCTAACTTAAAACTTTATTTTATATCATAGGTGGTAATGGTAGCAAATAAATAGGAGAATCCATTGAGTTCAGTTGCTTTTAGCAACTTTTTAACAAAGTAGTGAAGTTACTATGTAAGAAACCTTGTAAGAAGATTTACATTACCAATAGAGAAAGCTAGTACCCAAGCCATGTACCCAGCCAGCCTCCCAAAATTCAATTAAAAAACCTTCAGCTCTAGAATATTGTATTTAGAAAATGAGCTTTCTTACCAAATTACTGTTTACTTGGGTTGTGCAGTAATCCATTAGTGAGGATCCAGCATTGGTTCCATGCATACATTGTAAAATACATGGTACAGTTCACTGCAGTGCACACTTTTGCCTTACAACTTCAGCTTGCAGTCCGGAATATTAAAAATAAGAGTTTCCAATATTTCAGGTGTACAACACATAGTATTTCTTCCCTGTTTTGTGTGGGTTTTTTTCAGCCTGTGTTCCTTTCTTACTATAAAAGAGCAAGGTGACAATCCACAGTGCCAGAGTATGTCTCAACTGCCATAGTCCTGCCTGAGGGTAGGAAGGCTCTGCAGAGGGACCTGGACAGGCTGGATCAATGGGCTGAGGCCAATTGTGTGAGGTTCAACGAGGCCAAGTGATGTGTCCTGCATTTCAGTCACAACAACCCCAGGAAAAGCTACAGGCGGAGTGGCTGGAAAACTGCCCAGAGGAAAAGGATCTGGGGGCGCTGGTTGACAGCAGCTGAACATGAGCCATTGTGTGCCCAGGTGGCCAAGAAGACCAACAGCATCCTGGCCTGCATCAGGACGAGTGTGGCCAACCTACTAGGGAGTGTTTGTCCCCCAGTAATCGGCACTGGTGAGGCTGCATCTCAAATCCTCGGGCCAGTCCTGGACCCCTCACTATAAGAAGGATATTGAGGGGTCAGAGCATGTCTAGAGAAGAGCATGGTGGAGGATTTAGAGCACAAGTCTCACAAGGACTGTCTGAGGGAACTGCCTCTAGTTGTGCCATGTGAGGCTTATATTGGATATTAGGCTGAACTTTACTGAGTGTTCAAGCACTGGAACAGGCTGCCTGGGGCCATGGTGCAGTCCCCATCCCTAGAGGTATTTAAAAGCCATGTAGATGTGGTGCTGAGGGACCTGGTTAGTTGGTGGCCTTGGCAGTGCTGGGGTAACAGTGGGACTGGATGATCTTAAGGGTCTTTTCCAAGCAAACCAATTCTATGGTTCTGTGGTAAGTGTCGGCACAATATATATATATTTTATAATGTTCTTTTCTAAGAGCTGTCAAAAAAGGTTAGTAGTGTAGTAGTTGTGTACCTTTCACAAGTATACCTTAATTTGTTTTTACTTTAAGTTCACTGACAGGTAATTTTTTCAGTGGGCCTCCTGGTGAATGGCCTTTTCAGTTTGTATCATTCGTCATTTTACACATCACTAGAATATGTCTGTCTTTCACTTGGTTGTACAAATAAAAAATAGTAAGTTGAAAGTTTGCCTCATGAACCAGAATTAAAGTTAGCAAAATTACACTGAAATGTTATGCTTTGCTGTTAAGTCAAGGTATAAAGTGGAAAGTTAATAGGGTATATTCGTAAGTTATATTTTTAAAGCATGTTTATTTAAGACTGCAGTTAGGGAATATAATAACATAGAGCACAGGTTTTTGCTCAACAGCCTTCAGCCTGAATGGACAAGGCAAGTGAGAGAAATGAAGAGAAACAGAGCTCAGAGATTTCCTCTGGCTGCTGCATGTAGAAAGGATGGAGCAAGTGCTCTGGAAGACTGGCCCTGGGCTCACAGTTTCAGCAGGCAGAGACATGAGAGGTGAAGAAGTCTGTAAAACACTGGGGATTATGTTTGTTCCTGTGGGTGAATGTTTTTCAGAACAACTTGGTAATAACTGCTGGTTCTTTAGGTGACCTGTGTGGTGGTTCTCATGCTTGGTTTGATGGGTTATCATGTAAAACTTTGCTACAAATCCATCGGGTTAGATTCATTCTTTTAATAGGTTCTTGTGTAGAATGCTCTGCAGGATGTGTGTGTGAAACTTCAGTAGCTTCACAGTAAGGTGACTTTTTTAAGGGACACAGATCAACTAGCTTTAGAACTGGAAAATAAGCCCAAACAGATTCCTGGTCCAGAGCTTTACCAATTAGACTACTGTCACAAAAATGTTTTTCAATTAATGCTGTACTCTTCTGTATCTTTTAAGTTTTAATTTCCTTTATAGATTCACAAGATTTGCCATGGATACTTGTGTAGTTGAGGTTTAGTAGCTGCAGCTGTCTGATTTCAGAGTGATTGTGATTAACTTGCTTTTGCAGCTGATGTTTCCATGTATGGGCTGCTGGAGATAGCCTGGGGATATTCCTGGCTGAAATGAAACTGTGTGCACAGCATTGGGTTCTTAATTGTTTTTTTAATATTTCTTATGCTGAAATTTTCAAATACACTGGACACAGGAGGGGAAGATTTTGGAGACATACATAGGTATACCTGACTGTTCCAACAGATCTGTGTATTGTATGGGGTAACACAGGAGGGTTTTTAAAATGTCATCTATTTAATCTTTTCCACTATGTTAGGTGACACAGAAGCTGCAAAAACCTGTGACACAGGGTTTTACATAGAAGGGCCTATAACCCACAGTGGGGGCTTTACAAGATGCTAGACAAGGTTACAGGTTAAGATGTAATAATGCCCTATTTTATGTACCAGGTTCAATGATCCACTCTGCCTTTGACTCTCTGTACAAGGTAGGTGGTAAATACAAGTCCCAGTCATGTCTCATGGCTCTGTTTACAACACCCAGTTTTTGAGGTGGAACATTAATTTATTCCGTGCTAACTCTTCAGAGTCAGTTAGCACTGACATATGTAAGAAGGTTTAAGAGTGACTTTGTGCTAGGTAGCTTATTCCCTTCTGGAAAAAGAGCAAGGTAGATCCCATGTTAGTAATGCAACTCTTCAAGCTGCTGGTTTTAACAGTTAATTTTAATGATGTGGCACTGATAGTGGCTGAACCAAGGCAGCCCAAGGCTTTGTGTGAGCTTGCCTGTTTCGTCAAGAAGCTGCACGTGAGCCTGGAATCTGTTTTCTGCTCACGGGCACCGCAGGTGTCTGATGCTGTGTAGTAAAGGAGGAGCTGCTCCCAAGGCTGGGACTACTCCATTGCTAACTTCCTAGCTGGGAAGTCCCAAGCTGTTCTTCTGCCTGCTAGTTTAAAGGTCAACTTCTAAAGGAGCAGCAGCCACTGCTCTCCATGTGGGACGTTCATGCCAGGCGACTGCTGTCTAAAATGGTGCTTGGGACGACTACACATGCTCAGTTTCTTGTAGGTTTGGCTATGAATCATGTGACTGTGCCATGAAGGACACAAGCCTGTAAAGAAGCCACATATTTTAGATTCTTCACTTTATAATGGGACAGTGGTAAAGCAGCCAGGCTCTCAAGTATTTTGTCTTCAGAAATTTAGCTGCATATTAGTAGGGACAGTACTATATAGTGTAAAATCTTAGGGATTTCCTTCCAGTTCACCTTTTTCCTCTAGTCTGACAGTGATAACACTTGCAAAGCATTTTGTAGTAATGGTCTTTAAAAACTCTAGTTAACAGCATTGAGAGAAGTAATTTGTTAGAAAATATTGTACTGTGTTTCAGACTTGCAAATGCTTCTTGATTTCACCACAGAAGGATATTATGAAAAGAGAACTTTCAGTCTGAGACTCAACTAAGAGCCTGTGTTCTCAAGGGTATAGTGTTGACAAAGAAAAGCTAGAAGCTGCTTGTGGTTTGATTTAAACCAGGCACTGGAATTAAGGGTAATATTAGAGAAAAAAAAAAGCAAGATTTATAGACACACAGCTTGCATCTTAAGCTTTGGAAAGTTCTTGCCCAGCCCATAGTTATCAATGTTTTCTCAGATGTTCTCCTGGCTGATTTTTAATAATAATTCAAAAATTCATAATTTCAAAATGAGCAGGAGAAAGTCTGAATGTTCAAGCAAAAATTGGTTGCATGTGTTTAACAATAGTAATTTTTCAAACAATCCACTCTACCCCCTAAGCATTTGCATTCCTGTATCAGAATTAACAGGAAAGGAAAAAATAAAGTCTTGAGAAGACTAAGAGGGGACCTTGTTAATGTCTATAAATACCTGAAGGGTGGATGTCAAGAAGAGACCAGTCTCTTTTCAGTGGTGCCCTGTGATAGGAGAAGGGGAAATGGCACCAAGTGACAACACAGGAAGTTCCACCTCAACATGATGAAAAACTTGCTGTGAGGTGACAGAGCCCTGGGACAGGCTGCCTAGACAGATTGTGGAGTCTCATCTGGAGATTTTCAGGACCTGTCTGGACACGTTCTTGTGTGACATGCCTTGGGTTTTCCTGCTGCAGCAGGGGGTTGGACTCAATGATCTTCAGAGGTCCCTTCCAGCCCTGTGATTCTGTGAAATTCTGTACCAACAGCTGGCCTAGCTTGACTTGAACGTGTTTCTCCTTTGGTAAGGAAAAACTTAATACCTGTTATTTGTGAATTCTCTCCTACTTCAGAGGTGAACTCTCCACTATATGTTATTTTCCCTCCTGTCACACAAACTGAAGGTTGTAGCTGGATCCATTCCATGTGTTATGTGCACAGTGTAACTTTGGTTGAAGAGTAAATGGGAAAACTTCCAGCTAGTGTTTTAATGTTTGACAAAGCAGCAGGTCAGTCTAATTAAAATAAGACAGTGCAGCATGGAATGGGATGGGTTCTGACTGCTCATCTGTCACTGTTACAACATACCAGACAATTGCTTACAATGACAAGCACTTGTCTAGCAGCAAGTGCTGTGCTGCTGCCACTACTGAAGAAATTTGTCATCTTGTATTTTTACCCTTGAAAGCTTCCTTCTTAGTCACTGTAAACCTGCACCGTTTGTTTCTGTGCTTTTCCCATTCAGCCATAAGTGTGTAATGCCTTTTACACAACTACATGCCTCTAAACAAAGAGGCCTGTTTCTGCACGGGAAATCTATATATGGATCTTGCCTGTTTAGGCTTCTCAGAGACTTCTCTGTCAGCCACAACCAGCGATGAGTGGGTGCCTGCTATGCTTAGGTAGTTTTTTGTTTTAAAGGAGAGTCTGAGGGACAGCTGTAGACCTGTGATGGACTTGCAGATGTGGAGAGAGCTTTGTAGACTATTCCTAAATTGCCAGCCCTCTGTAGATATGCTTTAATAAATAAGTGTGCTTGCCCTTAAATTATTGTTAAGTACTAAGCTTAGTTTGGCATAAATAATGATAGAAACAGTATTTTAAGAAACTGCATCATTCACCACAGTCAACTGATTTTGGAGCCTTTGACAATTTTTTTAAGGCATTTTGGAATTTACATTTGCTTTCTAAGTGTCTAATTAATCAAGAATTTCAGTGCTGAGTATGATAGTGGTTCAGCACCTGTAAGAAAATGGCCTAAAGATTTTTGCTCCTTAATTTCTTAAAATGAATCAGAAAAAGGGAATATGCAGTAGAGGCACACAGAAAAGAGGCAGAGCCTTTCACTGCAGAAAGAAATGCTCGATTTCTGTGGCACGTTTTGTGCTGGTCAGTCCATAACTGAAAATCCAGAAATTATTTCAGTCTTCACAGGCAGAAAGCTGACTCTCTCTGAGGCTGTCAATTCTCAGTTCCCATTTTAAGGATTCACAATTCACACCCCATTCCAGGCTACACTTAAAGTGAAGAAAAAAGTTTATTTTCCCTTCTAAAAAATCTGTAAGTTGTTGAAATCTGAAAGTGTCCATGTGCATGGATTTTGGCTATGTAGATGTGTCTGTGTAGGCAGATTCATACATGCATAAGAACGCACATAGATTTACACAAGGGAAAGAATGAAGCTTTCTATGCTAAAGAAATCTGATGTAGAAAGGAGTAAGTATAAACTAACTGAATCAAAGAATTTAAACTGTTAATTTCTGGTAGTAAATGAGAGTATACTTGAAGTGCTACTTTAATAGTGAAGAGCTGCCCAAGTAGATGTATCATTCTGTCAGTGAGAATTACACATTATATCCTTTCCACATTTATCCTGCCACCTTTCTTCTCTCTGTTTCTTGCTTCTATCAGTGGCTCTTTGCTGTTCATTTCTAGGATTCATTCACAGAGAGATCAGCAGCCATGCTAAAGGACACCAGTAGATCACTTTAGATTATAGTCACATAAAAAAAAAGCAAACAAGCAAGCTGACAAGACTTGAATGTGCATCTGTAGCAGTAAAAGAAAACTTATGGAAAGGAATTTCAAAACCAAAATAAACCATCTCTTCTAAAGAGCAGTATGATAGCGGCACTAAGCATGTATGACCTGTGTGTTATTGCCTGTTCTTGTTGCTAGTTGTATTGAAGCAGAGGTAGTTTGGGCAATGGCTGCTACATTCCTGTGATTCTCTAAACATACCCAATTCTCCATTTTGATCAGTGAAACCCAAAATCTTACGTCCTTTACAATTACAGGCATCAACTTTGTGGTTGTAATTATAGTGTCCTATAACAGAAGTAGACATGTTTATTCCAGTTTGATTAAATAGCAGAGTATCACAACATACATTTACTATGACAATAGACTTAAGTGTGCATGCTAGAGAAGTATTGTTGCAGGGTACAGCTCTGTGCTTTTATATAGTGTTAGATACTACTGTCATTTCCTTTGAAGGAAAGAAATCAGTGTCTTGCATTATGTTTGAAAGTGATATTCACTGACAGCTTGTAGTGAGGCTGATGGAGCTGACTTAAGTCACCTTCATGCCTGTGAAAAGGTCTGTCATGTTCATAGAACCTGGTTCCTTATTCTGCTCTGATGCCAGAAGCTCACCTGGGAAAAGTTACCTTGGTGAGGCTGCAAAGACCTCTGAGTTAGTGCCTGAATGACTGGTTTATTGAATAAAACTCCTGAAGAAATAGCTGTGTGACAAATCCTGGCACACATAGTGGCTCAAGACAGAGCAGGCATCTTCTGTACCCTGCTGGGACATTGGGAAGGTGCGTGGTGGTGCCCAGGGCCTCAGATTTGGCAGCCCAGCAGCTGGTAGTGGCAGTGGTAGAGGGGGCAGGGAGCCCGGGCCTGGAGCAGCTTGGCGAGGAGGCAGCCTGAGGCAGCAGTAAAGCTGGTCCTGTGTGTTGCAGTAAGTGTGCCTGTTGGGGCGGGTAACTTTGGTCAAATCGGGTGGAAATGAGCCTTCTCAGTAGCTTGGAAAGGCTCACTTGTCCTGGATGTGAACTCATGCCTAAATTGCTGAGAGTCTGGTAGCTTTGTGAGGCGGCTGCCATTTTGTTTAGGTGGAATGTTACTGGAGTGCAGCTCACAGGGACAAAGTCTGTAAGAGGCTCATGCCGAGCTCTTGGAAGTGTTTGAAAGCATCATGAAAAATTACATCACAGCGTTTGAAAACTCTGGTGTGTGCTGGTTTATTTTTCTGAGTCTGTAAGAGGCCTGGAGCCATTCTGAGGAGACACCTTTCACTCGGACAGTGCCCTGAGGTGACCAAGGCCTCAGTCTCCCCTCTGGAGCCCGGAGGCCCTTTCCTGAGTGTCCATGGTGCCCCACATCAGAGATCACATCCACTGAGCTGCTGGCCATTGCTCTTCAAGACACAACAGGAAACTTGGCTTTTCAGGTCTGCCTTGAGGGTGAAAGTTGCTGAGGAGATCTTAAAGCAGGTTTTTCAAATGTAATTTTTATTGAGTGGCAGGGAGGAATTCTGTAAGAGCCAAAACACTAGTGACAGTTTTAATTACCTCAGACTCAGTAGCTTGATGATTAGTAAAAGGAGGTCTTGCTCTCTTGGTTACACACTCCAGGTTTTCAGACCTTTGTCCATTGTTTGATTAAATGAGTTTGAACCTTCTGAACAACTGTATATCTATCCTCTTTGCTGTTTCAAGACAGTGAATTTTCTCTACTGCTGACAGTAGTTTGTGTTGAAAATGAGAACTGTGTGCCAGAAGTTGGGGTGTGTTGTATAGCTGATTTTTTCGTGGGTAGGTAAAAGGTTCATGTGGGGTTGTCTCTTTGGGCAAAAGATGTGGTCAAAACTCAGCAGCCTTATTCCTCTCTACCTGCATTCTTGGCTGATGCCTTAGAGATGTGGACTGAGAGTTCTCCCAGCAAGGCAGGATAGTGCTTGTCAGGAAGCAGAGACTAGACACTACTGCTTTGGGGATGTGAGGTTTATTACCTATAGTTTCAAATCCTTTGTTTTTCTCTGCTTGAGAAATTTCAGGATGTAGAAGTTCTTTTCAGAGCAGATAAAACTATTTCTTTAATGAGATGTGTTAATTTAGTCATAATTACTTCAACAGGAAAAAGAAAGGGCTTACCTCTGCTGTTCATTGTGGTTTTGATAGCTCTAACAGCACATTGTTGTTGTGTGGAATCCACACTTGCTCCCCAGAATTTTATTTCATAAAATTATAAAATCCTTTATATAACCCCTGTCTTCACTAAATGAATATTTTGTGTGTGGAGCTGAACACCAGAAGACACTTTTTTGTATAATACATATTCTAGTCATGATGAAACTGATGAGACACTGTGATCTGTGTTTCCTCTGCCCTGCTACCAGACTCCTCGTGAGAAGACGTGAATCAAGCAAGGTTTTCCGTGTTGTTTGTTTGATTGGCTTTTTGTTTTGTTATTTTACTAGTTAACTGCCTTCAGTGTTGAAGGAGAGTTTGAATTTGTCAGGCATAACTTCCTCCTGCAGTTTCTTGCTATGCCACCTTTGACCAAATTAAAAAATGCTTCCATTCCAGATATTTTTGTTCCCCAACCTGATCTATCTCCTTATCTTTTTGAATGAAATTTTCTTCTCCAAACAGTTTTCATGTATTTAAAAAATCTGTTTTGAAAGTGTGGGTATGAGATGTGGATGCAATATTTTGTTACCTCTATATGAGCATTAAAATGTCAGTTCCTCTCTGCTGCTGTTTTGTATGCCTGTGATCATACTAGTCCTCTAGCAGCTTTTAGGGGCAATAATATTCACCTGATATTCACTCATAGGACTGTATTACTTTTAGAATCAACCTTTTTAAGCATATCCTGTATTGTTAAATTCAAATAGGTCTAAAATACAGTTTAGGGCTAAAATGTGGTTGGTTTTTGTGTGTGTGTGTTTTGTTGCTGCTGTTTTGTGGGTTTGGTTTGGGTTTTTTTGTTTGTTGGGTTTTTTTTAATTATTATTAACTTTAATTGAACCTATCATACAAAATAAGCTAAAGTGCTTTGAAAAACTACCCAGAATTTTATTAACATCTTCTCATTCGTCTGTCACCTGCTAACATTGCTTCCAGTGGATTAAGATGGAATAAAATTAGCATGAGTTAATAATTACAGCTCTCCCAATATGATTTCTCACTGAAAATGAATTCTTTTAATTCTTCTCATTGTCTGTAATCCATTTAACATCGGTGTTGTGTAGGGTTAGAGTAGTCAGAATTTTAAATGGCTTTGGCTTTCAAGTACATTGCCAAAATCGGAGATCACAGGTTTTTTACAATTTCAGCTACGTCGGGAGGTGTATATCATGTTAATACTTGGATTATTAATGAAACAATTATTAAATATTTTATCTTAAATATGCAATTAAATTGAGGTGATGAAACCGTAAGTAGAAACCTTGTGCTCCTGTTAAGTTTTGTTTTGTTTCAGATCTTTGACAAGAAAAGGTACTAGTGTGTGTGACATAACCAGAATTCTTGCAAAACTTGACAATCTGTGTTTCAGTTCACTTTAAAGTTCATTGTGACTCTTACATTAATTATTTTTCTGTTTTCTGCAGACAAGATCTCTGAGGTTAATTTTTTTAAGGGGTGGTTAAGATAATTCTCTTCAATATACTTAGATGAGTGATTTTATAGTAATTTTTAAAATGCAGTCCTGAGCATTCTGTGTCTGTGTAGAGAGCGCTTTCTGCAGACTTTTTGCTTCATCAAGTGTCAGGCATTTAGATTCTGAGTGCCTTTTGAGCTCTTTACCTTTAGCAGCAGTTCTGTGCCACCTTTGAAACAAAAATACCATGATCATAGAGATTCAACTGGGAATTCATTATCCACCCTATCAGAAAGATGGGTGTTCAAGTCTATTAAACCACAGTGGACAGATAATCCTCCATTCAGATACCCAAGAACATATTCAAAATTAAAACTACATACATGGAACTGCAATCAATATGAAGATCAGTCATCTGAATTGTCACTAAGGACTATTTAATCCTCTCAGTCTGACTGTGCATTTGGTATATCTCAAGAGGTGTGCACCCTGCATCTTGCAAACAGAATGAGTTAAATTTACAGCACTTAAGAGTTTTTACCACCAGACTGGTTTCTTTGTTTTTATGAGACCAGGATGACTTCATTTATATCTTCAGTGTATTCACCAGCAAAACAAAAAGCTTTTAATGCACTGATAATCATATGCTTTATCTATTTTAATATTCAGTGTTTTTATTGGTTGGCCTTTCACCTTTCCTTCATGGGTTATTGAGGCAATAGACAAGAGAATGGGGGAATAACTGGTGACTCTAGCTTCTGAACTCTGAATGTGTCACTGACATATGTTTTACTACTTTTCTATGCATGGTGCGTGGAAATGCCAGTACAATGCACTCAGTTAAAACTGATCAAATCCCTTTATGTGGCTGCAAATTAAACCCAAAACTTCCTTTATGAGTCTCCAGGGGAACCTGTGGCTGCTTGACACCAGACTAAGCAGTCAGGCATCACCTCCTGTAAGTCCCTTTCCTCAGAGTATGAGTGGTTGTGGAGGTGCTGGAAAGTGACCTTGACTGCTCACTGTTGCTGTTGCCTCCATGTGCTTTGGGCAGAAGTGCATGCCAGTACTTGGGTTTGAATACAACCTTGTATTGGACAAGCTCAGAAGCATAGGAGGAGGAGAGGGCAGGTGTCCTGACAATCTGAGAGACACCTCTGCCTGTGGTGCACACTTGTCTTGAGTCTACCATACCATGCCACTGTGGCTTGCTGAGACAGCACATCGGTGGATTTTCACAGACACATTCTTGTCCTCATCTTCTTCCTAGAGAATCCTAAAAATCATGTGTAGCAGAATATTTATTTTGAAGTTCTCATACTATGGGATAGGAATGGAATGGGATATGGCATACAGAACATGTTCAGCTTTTGATTTTCTAATTGGGGTGTTGGTGGCTGGCTAGTATGGACAGAGATAGTTGCTATATTGGCTAGCTTGTAGAAATTAATTTGTGAGGGTAGTTTGGGAGTGGAATGGGACAACTCTCTGTGGTCTTTTCTATGTGACCAACTCTCCATGGCTCAAGTCTATGTGGCTTACTCTATGCAGGACAATTCCATAGGGGATGGCAGATGCCTCTGGTCCTCGCTGGTGCATGGCAAGCTCCACAAAGCCCATGAACAACAGCAGGGGCTCTGTGCAGTTCCACAAGGAGTCCTGAGAGCCTGGCAGGGAGCAGTCCATCAAGGGAGGCTGAGGGTGGGGGGGTGGGCGGGCGGGCACTAGTAAGCTCATTCCATCTGTGTTTGCAGTTCAGATTGCATTTGGGGGTTGAGGAGGGAGCACACAGGCAGGGGTGCAAGTGATGACCAGGAGTGAGCCCATGTTGCATGTCAAGTGTACTGGTGGAGTCATACATGCAGAGAGAACCATTGCTCTTCAATGTGTGTGTAGTGAGGTGGCTTTAGATGGCAAAAATGAATAGACAGTGTCCTGGTTTGAACGAGGATGCAACCAATTGTTGTTCTAATAATTTTACTTTTCAGTTAAGTATTTTCTCAGTAACTGCATTTTTTGAAACTAACTTGTTTTTCAGTGACTATGTGCTTCTAGGACTGGTAATGCTTGATGTTTATAGTTACTGCTGGAGAACGGTATGGAGAACCAAAGTCACTGCTGGCATCTGCTAAACTGCTCATGTGCCAGAAACGAAAGGGAGGAAAAGGGATCACATCTGTGGGGAGGAGTTGACTGGACAGGTGACCAAAATTGACCAAAGTATTCCATCCCATACTCAGTATAAATCTGAGGGATCATGAGGGTCAAGCTCTCTTTGTCTATAGCTAAAATCCTAGGAGGACTCTGTCAGCTCTTCTGCCTTTGATTCTGATCCATTAGTTCATGAATCTGTGCATTCCTGAATCCAATTTTGGTTTCCTGCTGGCTCCAGGAGTCCAGTCTGGGACTTTCCCAAGGCCTGCCCTGCAGCCTTGGTGCTGATACGAGCATTCCTGTGTGGCAAAGTGATACTGGTTTTGTATATATTTAATTATTTTCTTTTTCATTGTTGTTGTTTTCATAAAAGTTGTGTAGTTTAGTAAGTCTCTTTCCCTTATCCACTTTCCTTTCCCTTCCTGGGAAGGGAGAGGGGTGAAAAGAGAGCATTTGTCATTTGTTTAATTGCCAACTCAGTGTTAAACTTGGACACTGAGCTATATTGACTGCAAAGTAGGTACTTGTTTTCTTTTTTCTGGCTGAGAATCCAGCTATAAGAAACAAAATGATACTTTTAACTTGGGCCTAGATACAATATAAAATGAAACCTCTAGAATTTGTCAGCTGGAACAAGAGATGATGTGTTTAGTTCACTCAGCTTAGAACAAGCTATAAATCAAAGCAGCCAGGGCTTTTTTTATATTTTAATGGGGACAGCTGTGAGAAACCAGATTGAAGCCCAAAGCTGCAGTAACCAGGACAACACAAAGGTTTTAACAAAATTGAACATTGATATGGAAGGAAAAAACCTGCCTTGCTCCATTATCTTTATATTTGAATAGCTTAAGGACTGGCAGAAGGTTTCTTTATAATTGTTTGATTTGCATGAAGCACTTGACCTTTTCTGATGAGTTACCAAATATCACAAGGGATTTTATTTTTACTTTTGGTAAAAAGCATCTGATCCACTTCATTGATTTTTAATTTTTTAGAAGCATGACAGCATGCAATCGTTCATTTACAGTCAGGAATTTCAAAGTCCAAATGGTTAGAGCAAAACAATAGCTCACAATTTTGCCACTTTTGTGACTTGAATATTCTGACCATTCTGATGGTCCTCAGCATTATGAATAGCAAATTAGTTCTTAAAGACGTTTATGGGTTTTTCCATTGACAATGTATTTTCTGATTGTATTTGAGATGTTTCTTTGTGTTTACATGGTGTGCTATACTGAATGTCACCAAATACAAAGTATATGAAATGTTATAGTGCATGTATTTCATAGGAAATGAAGGTTCTGTAACATATGCTTGAGCTGCTGTGATACTGTTGGTGAACAACGGACAGAAAAGAGGATATATAAAAAAAAGTGCTCAGAATTAGTTTTGTAGTCACAGCGAAAGGGCACAAGAGCAGACTAACAAGGCATAGAAAGCTCTAAAGCCAAACAATCCCTAATCTTTAACATGATCTCATTCCCATTGATGTTTTGTCTGCAGCAAATTAAAGATATGTATTTTGAGAAAGGGTATTTAACTTTCCTTCATGGTGGATGTCAGTCTCACTGCAAGAAAGATAGAAGCTAACTTTCCTCTGAGTTTTCTTCATTACTGTATGAAAGCTTACTGAAGGGGCCATGTATGTCACATGCAGCTTTAATTTATGCACTTGGGTGGAAAAGTCTTAACAGATTGCTAGGCCACATTTTCAACCTGTCCAGACCTGACAGCTGCTGTAGGGCTGAAGGCAGGCATGTGCTGCTACAGTTTTCTCCTGGCAAACATATGAAGAACAGTTCTGCTAGGACTGCATAAATTGATGGTATGTCCTCTGTATATACATTGGCCCATGCTGAACTCTCGGTGTCACTCTAGTGTCTTTGATAGAGCTCTTCTGTTCTGTACTAACATGGGTCCTACCCTTTGTGGTTGTACGCCAAGGCATATTAGCACATCAGGGTAGTGACAAAAATTAGGGAAAAAATTGAATAAAGTATGTCCAGGCATTCTTAAAAGGATTGCAGGCTCTGTCATTGTCATCTGTGCTGTTGTCATGTTCAGATAACACAAGTATCTTCATATTGTGTCTGTAGATGGTGAAAATGCTTGAAACTCCCAATATAAATAACCCCAAGTTGTTTTGCAGTCATTACTCTTTAGTAAAGAGTTGGTGATTTCAGAGGCTAGGAAATAATTATTGCAATGGAAATTACTCTGTTAAATTCTGTCATACTGTCACTTATTCTTCAATGGGAATATATTTGTTGCCAAGCTTACCATACAGTCTGAGGAGAGAACAAGCTGATGATTTCATTTAATGGCCATCAGTGTGATCCAGCTGAAATCCCTTACTCTATTACAGACAGAGTTTTCTCATTAACTTGTCGGGGTTTTCTGCTATTATAGATGTTAACACATTTCCCTCTTAGAGGACTTTTTTAGACCTTGAAGAATTATCTTAAAGGATTTTGTGTATAAAGGCTAATATTTCTGGAATTCTTGAAGTTAGGAAATTGATTGAGTGGTCTCCCCCAGCACTGAGAGCGTACCTTCCATGGGCTATGGAATAGCTCTGGCCTAGCCTCAAGATCAGTACTGGGTGGGTCTGGTGTGATTTCTGTTTTAACACCTGTACTGCAGGATCTTGACAGATGTCTTTACCTCTGTGGTTATTTCCCTTCCTGTTTTGTTGTCTCATGTTCCCAGCTTACAAATTTCTCAAGGCTTGGATTATTTCTACATACATGGTGCCAAGCAGAAAAGGCATTCTGATGTGGGAATTAAAATACAGATTTCAAGGCACTTTGCATAAATCACAGAGTGATGGAATCAACTGATGATATCAGTTTTACACCACTAGTCACCCATATAAAAAATATCCAGACCCTGTGGGCCCAGCAAATCGAAAGAATGTGACCTGAGTGTGAGTTGTGATTGGTGCCTTAGACTGCAGGCTTTCCTGGCCCTTGTTAGGCTGCTCCATGCTCAAAGGAACTGCAGCACATGGGGAAAAAAGGACTCCCTGACTGCCCCAGGGGTAAAGAGAACCAGCCATGTGGTAGCTGCCATAATTTACAACTAGAAAGGGAAATTAAAAGACATGTGGGTCCACTTCATTGTCATGTGATGTTTATAGTAATGTTATTAATTCTCTTTATATTAAGCAGTCAGCAAAGACGAGATAAGAGACTAGACGTTAAATTAGTGGACTATTTTCTCTGTCCATAAAACCTGTTTAACACTAAGCATGAAGCCCAAAAGATATCAGTGAACTGCAACTCCTTTCTTCTGTGCAATACCACTTTAAAATCAATTTAATCTAAGTCATGATTTGCATCTATAGGTTTTACAAGAGCTTATAAATTTCAGGAAATTAACTTCCTCATAACCACATGTTCAAGCCAGTCTTTTTGAACAGGCGTTTTATTTTTAGGTTAATCACTGCTGATGTATTTTTTTTTCCAGAAATCTGTTAATGTTCAGTCTCTTGAAAGGGAGAAGGCAGTTGCTTTTGATTTATTTGGGGGTGTTAGGTTTGCAGTTGGACTCTGATCTTAAAGGTCTTTTCCAAACTAAATGTTTCTATGATTCGGTTTATCTAACTGGTGTTTCTTCCAATCACTTGTATCAGGAAATGCTCACTGCAAACAAACATCCAAGCATACATCACTGGATGTCTGCTTCCACGCTGATTAGCTGATTATTCCATTGCTAGGCATATAAAAGAATTTGTCACAGATTATTTTGCAAAACAGACACATCTTGAGGTAAGGTGAACTAAGCATAGTGTTACTGATTTCTTTAATGTTGGGCAACTTTCTCTCAGCTGGAGGTCTGGCTTAAAAAAACCATAGAATCACAGAATGGTTGGGCTTGGAAGGGACCTTTTATAAGCCATTTAGTCTAACCCCCCTGCAATGAGCAGGAACATGTTCACCTAGATCAGGTTGCTTAGAGTCCCATCCAACCTGACCTTGAATGTTTCCAGAAATGGGGCACCTACAGCCTCTCTGGGCAACCTGTGCCAGTATTTAATCTCATTGTAAAAAACTTCTTCCTTGTATTTAGTCTAAATTTCCCCTCTTTTAGTTTACAATCATTACCCCTTGTCCTGTCACTGCAAGCCCTACTAAAAAGTTTGTCCCTGTCTTTCTTATAGCCCTCCATTTAACTACTGAAAGGCTGCAGTAAGGTCTCACTGGAGCCTTCTCTTCTCCTAGTGATGTTGCTTCTTTTGGTGTGGCCCAGGATATGGTTGGATGTCTGGGCTTTGAGCACACGTTGCTGGCTCATGTCCAGCTTTTAATGCACCAGTACCCCCAAGTACTTCTCGTGGGGCTGTTCTCAATCCTTTCATCCTCCAGCCTCTACTTATACTGAAGGTTGCCCCGTCCCAGGCGCAGAACCTTGTTGAACCTCCGGAGGTTCACACAGGTCCACTTCTTGAGCTTGTCTGGGTCCCTCTGGATGAAATCTCACCCCTCAGGCATGTCAACTGCACTATATGACTTGGTGTCATCTGCAAACTTGCTGGGGGTGCACTTGATCCCACTGTCAGTGTCATTCATGAAGATAGTAAAAAATTATTAAACACTAAATCATAGTACAGTTACATAAGCATCCCATAGATGCTTTTAGAATGTCTCAGTTTATTCTCTCTATTGATACTTATTTGTGTACTCTCTGACATTCCTGAGTTGACTTCTGGAATTTTAAACAAATATAAACTCAGTATCAAGCCTGTGGCTTTATGAATTTGTCTCTAACACTGCTATAAACATGCACAATTCTAATTTTCAGTAAGCATCAGATTTGTCGCCTCAGTTGTTATCAAATCTTAAGTCAAGAGCACTTGAACAGCAGTTGGTTTCTGCTTATTAGTCTTTACTTGCATGGTCTTTGCAGTTAGTACTTGAAACCCAGAAGATACCAGAACAGTGTTCAGTTTCTGTAATCACATAATAATGCACCATTCTGAAGTTATTGCAGCTATTTTACAGAAAAAGATTAATACAATTTGCATAAATCAAGTGGTAGCTTTATATATGCATTTTTTAGGGTGTTTTTGCAAATTATAAGAACATCTTCAAAGAAAAAAAGAGAATTGAGAGCTCTTCCCTACAGTATGACTTTCAGTCGTCGAGGCTTGACAGTGGTTTGAATCAAACATCTTTCAGGCTTTTTGAGAATGGAAAAAATAGTTGAAAGAGCAGCATTGGAATGTAGTAGGATTGAGCAGGAAACATGGACACTGATTGTTCCACACAAAGGGAAAGAATAAACTCACAGCCCTGTATGTCCTTCTTTTTTAGCAGACTCCTCTTTTTTATTCCATTGACAGCAAAGCCAATTCTCTGTTTTATGTCCAGTTCTCTGTTTTATGTCCCCATGGAGTGGATTTGCTGGAAACTTCCATAGATAATGTTTTTCACTCACTGTCAAATAGAAATAAAAGCAGAATGTTTTTAGCCTTATTCCTGGGGCACATTACTGTCTTTCACCATTACTTTTAGTTATTTAGTGAATTGAGGTAACTGCTGTTTTCTGTCTGACGTCATGTGTCAAATTGTCTCACTGCAAAATTAGTTTAATCTAGCATTTCATAGGGTCTGGTTCTGGTGGTTTTCCCCCGAGTCTGATCCCCAGATGAACTACTTCCCTTCTGGTGAAAACAGAGGTTTATGACCTCTTTAACGAAGGGTTTGGTAAGGAAAGGCTGTGATATTTTACTGACTGGCTGTGTTCTGCTGCAACGTTTGTGTTACAAGGTGACATATTCAATGTAAAAACTCATACAGCAGTCAGTTCTGAGTGTAAAGGAAGCATAAGTTGATGAGAATTGGCTCAGGAAAGGCAATATTCATTCATAGTTCATCTCTCTTTTTGTGCCAATAAGAAAATAGGGAGAATAGCTTAGATCCACAGACTTTTCTTTCCTGTTGTCCCCCAGGGTGTAGCTTGTGGGATTGGAAGAGTGAAATTTAAATTACCTTCTCATGCTTCAGGTAGGCTGGGTATCAAGGGATGCTTGAATGAAGAACTAGTCAACAGCCTGTTTTTCTGTGTGTACTCAGGAGAATAAAAAAACACATGCATGCAAGGTAATTAAAAAGTCAGTCTCTGGCACAATAATTACTGTAAAAGGGAAGTTAAAGAACAACCTGCTCATTTGAGGCAGTAAAAGATAGTGTTGTCAAGGTATGCTGACTTCTGACCTCGTTTTCTCTATGTGCTGCTAGGAGCAGGTGGCAGGGAATATGGCTTGTGGGTGTCCTTTCAGTACCAGAAAGCTGGGAGGCTTGTGTCACCCTTTTTTTCCAATAAGCATTCAGCCTTCCCTGTTATCTCTTCCTAATACCTCTTTATCCTTATTGACCTTGCTTTGTCCTTGCTTAAATCCACACTTGTCAGGTGAAAGACCACATCTATGTGGTTTTAATTGCATAATAAAGCTTTACATTATTAAAACTGGAGTAGACTGATAGAGACATGACATTCTGCTTATACCCTTGCAAATTTTCTGCAACCTGTAATTCCCTGGGCATAAGCTAAGTACTTCAGGTGTCTGAGTTCCTTTGCTTGTAGGTGCAATTGAGTGCCTTACTCTCTCTGAATGACCAACTTTCCTAGAAACTTATGTTGAAAAAATTGAGATTTTAGGATGAGATGAAGATTGGTCCCTAGATATGTTTTGTTTCATGTTCCTAATTCTTGGCTTGAGTCATGAGAAAGGTTTTTTATTTTTTTTTAACATGGTAGAATATGAATTAAAGTGATACTAAAAGGTGTTGGTTTACATTTAGTCACTTCTAGGAGTATAAATTACAGCCTTAGGAAAAACAATACACAGGGAAGTAGAAGCATACAGTTAATCTTAAGAGTGACTAGTGACAGAAGGAACTTTCCATACATACACAAACAGTGACTCCTGCATGTCCCATGGTTAGCAAACCTCAGTTGGACTTGTCCAAGTCTTGCAGAAGGTTTTTCAGTATCTTCAACAGGAGCTCCTTACCAGTCCTGAGGTTCATACATCACGCTTCTGAACTGCTTTTCGTGCAACCGGTTCTGAATATGCACAGTCAAAGTACAGTGGGCCCTTAATTATCTGAAGAGGTTTGGTTCATATTGCTTCTGGATTGTATTCATTCCCATTTCTGCAGTATGTTTGTTGCTTGTACAAATGCAGCCTCTCAGAGATGCAGATGAGGTGGTTTCCCAGAAAATGAGTTCATTGGTATTAGACAAAGTGTGAGGAAATGTGTGCACTAATTGTCATAAATACATGGAAATAAAAACCAGAAGCACAATGGCAAAAGGAAAAGCAGAGGTAAACAGCAAGTTGTCCAAGTTAGTAAGAGAAATAGTAAAATTCTGTTGTATGTGCTTTTTTTTCAAACTTTATTGCCCATCACAAAGAAACTCAACTGAAAAACTAACCTGAAAGTTAGGCAGAAATTCAATCATGTTTAACTCGATTAAGGTGAAGGATTATATTGGAATGTTTTGGATAGTGCTGTTAGAAGATGACAGAACTGACAGTCCAAGTAGTTTAAATATACGTGAGGGAGTCTTTCCAGACTCAAAGCCACTGGACCTTTGAAAGCCAGTTAGTGTAGTCCACCAAATAAGTCAGCAACCTGGTGACTTCTCAGTGCAGTTTCTCTTAATGTTTCTGGAGAGTCCCAGAAAAAAAATGTGTTAAAAAATAGGTGAAGTAAGTGCTCAGTCTTTCTTGTGGTTAGTGCAGGCGGATACTTTCCACTTAACTGTGCCAAACCTTGGCAGATCCTTGTATGCTTTTAACAAGAGAGCATAGCAAAAGAAAGAGAATTAAAAACAAACAATACATGCCAAGCTATAAATATTTCATTAAAAGTAGCACAAAGTGAATGATGGGTCTGGTGCATGTTAGAAAAAGGGTTGCAGTATCAATCGTTTTGAAGCTGACCCACACTTAAGACACCAGTCAAGGTTAATGAGCTGAGTGTACATTAAAAGGACAATATAGAACACAGCTGCTTTAATGGCATCTCTTCTCTGCTTTTGACTGCACCTTCAGGTAACGTAGAAATGATGAATGAGGCACTTAAAGTAAAAACCTCATGGATTATCATTAACTGAATTCAAAATGGAAAGACTAGCATTGCTTATCTTAGAAATTGACTTAGGGCTGATATCACAGCCCTCACCCAAGCAATTCAATTAACCAGCAGAAGGCTTTTTTAATAAGTATTTATTTAAACAGTATATATTGTATCTCTTCTCTGGCTGCTAATCTTAGACAGTGCATCTTGCTTGCTGTATATTTGGTGGCTGAGTTTTAAGCTTTTTCAAAGAACCTAAGAAATGAATCATGGAGTCATGGAATGGTTTGGGTTGGAAGAGGACTTAAAGACAATCTATTTCCAACCCCCCTGCATGGGCAGGGACACCTCCCACTAGACCGGGTTGCTCAGAGCCCAATCCAACCTGGAATGCAACAGGCAAATTACAAGGGAGGCTGCTTAAATCTTTTAGGTAGTTTTATATTTTTCTTGAGTTCTTGTTTTGTTTTGCTGCTCTTTCAATGAAAACAGTGAGGTAACAAAAAAGAAAGTTTCTTTTCTTTTGTTTCAGGTGTTGTGTTTTTTTCTTTAACAACTGTTCAAAGTTATTTTAGTTCTTAATGCCTCAGGAAGTCCAGAAAGGTCCCCCAAGTAGTTACTCCAGGTGCCTCTCAATTTAGAGCTTATTTCCTTAGGACTCGTTCCTGTACCTTTAAAACCAAGAAGAACTTTATTCAGAGGGTTCTGCCTGTGAATGCCATATAAATTATGTAGCATGGTCTGAGAGCCTTTATTAAACTTGAGCTGGACATCTGAAATTGGGAATTAATGACTTTTTAGAGTTTGGATCATTGTATTTCCTCCTGAGGGCAAACGTTATGTGGCTGGATTCATCCTATGCCTTCTTGTGCCTTCAGCAGTATAACCACAGGCTGTTCTGTGGGGAGAGGGGAGATGTCTTGAAAAAAGTATTACAAGGATCCCTGCCTGGGAGACATGTAAATGAGTAGGTGTTGCTCATTCGTGCTGCTTTCTGAGAGACATATCCTTTTAACAACAGCAGGAAATACTGCAGTGGCAAGCAAAGAGCTGTACCCAGTGTCTACTGATTCTGGAGAAATTGCTGAGTTGCCACTGAGTTGGGCAAGGTTTCATGGCATGTTATGGCTGTTTAATATTTGCTCTGTTTGGCTGGAATTAAATAGGATCATGAGATTTTAGACTTAGTAATATAGTTCTTGTTTAAATTTAACCTGCAGCTACTGATAGTCTGTACAGTTAAAAACAAATAAGAGCATATGTTCTTTTAACTAAAACTGCAATTTGAAGTCTGGAGTTTTCCAAAATACTGAAAAGCAGTATCTGCATTTTTTAATTGAGACTTGGCTGAGAAAACAAAGGGAACTGCTAGTACATTCTGCTACAGAGTTTTGTCTGGCTGAATAAAAGGTTTGAACTGCAGCTCAGCAACCTACTTAATCTTAACTTGAAACCTGGACAGACCCTGCCTGTTATTGCAGCTCCTGAGACTGAGGCTGCACCAATGCCCTAATGCTAGTTCTCTTCCAGGTGGAAAGCTGCAAGTGGTAGAAAGGCTCAACAATAAAATATGGAAAACATGCTCATAACTCCTTTCTTCTTCCAGGAAAGGGGAATGTTGTCAGAGCAGTGACCTGGCCGTGACCTTTGCTTTGGTTGCTCCATAACATGTCTTATAACACAAGGGAAGTGCTGGGTCTGTGAACTGCAGCCCAGGCCAGGGAAGGAATCCCCCCCTAAATGTGAGTTAGGATGCTGGGTCCAAGAGCAGCCTGCAGTGTGAAGAGAGAGAGGAGAGGTTTAGGTTGGATATTAGGAAGCACTTCCTAGTGGAAAGGGTGATCAGACATTGGAATGGGCTGCCCAGGGAAGTGGTGGAGTCACCATCCCTGGAGTGTGGCACTTTGTGCCGTGGTCTAGCTGATGTGGTGGTGTTAGGTCATAGGTTGGACTTGATGATCTCAGAAGTCTTTTCCAGTCTTGGTAATTCTGTGATTCTGTGACATTGCATAAGGGAACACAGGGAAAGGGGGTAACAGAGTAGACCTGAACATGGTTTATGCTAAAGATCTCAGAAAACAATCTTGTGTCCTGGAGAATTGCCATGAATGGATGAAAGCACTTAATCTTTAGCATCCTGGAGTAGTGTCTGACCTCAGAGATGAGCTGTTGCCTTACTAGTTGGAAAAAGGGCCTAATGTGGAGTACTAATAGAAGAGAGCTAGGAAGTTCATGAGTTTGGTTAAGAGGTAGTAAGGGCATAACTTTATCTCTGAATTCACAATGCTTTTGTTATAAGCAAAGGTGCTAAGGGAAATTACAAGATTGGGTCTACAAGGGAATGATTCAACCATGGGAGAGTAAACATCAGTTATATATATATCAGAAGGGCATTGGGGACTAGCTCTGTTATTTCTTGTGCAGGTGAGAAGACTTGTCATATTACCAATGTTCTTTACTGGATGACTCTTACGAAGCGAGAACATATGGAGCAGCAAGTTGCCATCAAGTCTTAACAAGATACAGAGACTACATTGTAAAGGCAGTGTGTATACAGAGTAGAGTCAGCTGCATTCCTTGGTCAGTTTTTAATGGCATGAAAGATTTAAGGGAATTGTTCTTAGCATTTCCAGAATTATAATATGAAAGCACATAAAGGGTCTTGTTATTTGAACACAGCTGTGTTTAGGTATAGCATCCTTTACTGCACACCATTAACTAAGGATTAAAGGAGATGTAAGACTCTGGCAGTAATGAGATATTTCATAGAAGCCTTATGGTTTTTGTGTTCATCCTGTCAGTAAAAATAACCAAGACTTGCTCGGCCTCACAGGTGGTATTTGTTACCATGGAGACTGGGGTTCAAGTTATTTTTAGGGCACAGAAAACTTGTGATTGTGGACCCGTATCAAACCTTTCCCCTTTAAATCAAATATAGTGTATAGGCACAGTTAAAGACTCTAATTTTCAGAAGGGCCCATGCTGTGAGAAGCAGGAATGCTCAGGATCAGACCAAAGGTCACTGGGAGCCCAGTTCTTCTACTGATGGCAAAGCTAAGCAATAAAAAGTCACTCTTGATGAAGTGCCTTGGAAGGCTGTGATTACTGATGTCTGAGGAAAAGCAATACTTAACAAAAGCAAAACTTGAAAGAACTGTTGCTTCAGATTATATTAAATAACACACATAATGGACTAAAAGCAACGGGGATCCAGAATCATGTATTAGTGTGGTCTACACAATTATTGTGCCAGATTTTAGTGTCTTGGGGCACTTCATAAAAAGAAAGCTCCTTGAGTAGCATTAGCTGTTCATACAGAGTCTAAGGCACAGTCTCCCCATCTACCAGCCTCTTCAGCTGGAGTGCACCTGCTTATATAAATGAACCAGGGGTATTATGAGTGTCCCATTCGTAAGAGGCAATCTTTGCTGTTAGAATTTACTAAGAGTAACCTTAGCTTGAACCTGCTCTTTCTTGTGGCAATTGGAACTTTTCTTCCTGACTTGTAAAACCTTTCTGAAGAGTTGGAGAATAATGTTGATATTGTGCAACTTTCAGCTCCATGGTTTTCAAGTGATGTGTTAAACTATCAGGATTTTGTCCAGTTTGCCCAGTGCTTTTCAGTTATGCCAAATGTTTTCCTGTCCTATCATAGATTGTAGTTTTGAGCTGGTTGAGAGAACTATCGGAGCATCATAATCTAATTTATTATTTCTTAGTTTTAAACCACCATCAAAAGTGACCAGTGTGTAATGCTACCATTTGCAAATTGATAAAAGGTAGCACTGTATTCTAATGAAACTGTTCATGTAAATTAGGAAGAGTTTCTGAGGCTAATATCCAGCTGATTTTCAGTTAGCAATTGTGAGTACAATTCTTGGAAATTATTGCAGGGAATGATCAAGAACATCTGTTGTTGAAAATGGCAATTTAAATGTCAAAGAAACTATTTACATTTTAATAGCCCTATTCTCTGAAAGTTCCTGGGATCTGATACTTCTGATTAGGAAAATGATCTCTGGACCTACATTTTATATTTCGTATTCATTATAGTAACAGCCCTAATGAAATTATCTTTTATTAATGTGGATGCATGTAATGTACAATTACAGAGGAATTCCACTGTCACTCAGCAATGAATTGTCATAGCAATCCTTTAAGGTTTGGGATTTCACCAAAAGACATGTAGAATGGCTTCTAAAATAATTCTCAGAAGATGAAACTGACAAGTATTTCCATTGCTTCTTTTGATCAGGAAAAGTTCTTTTTTGTTTTCAGCCTCTTTTCCAATATAACTTGGTAAAAGGGTGACTGATAGAAGGGCAGACTTTCAAGCAGCCTTATTTTATTTAAAATTTAGGCTCCGTGGTGACTTGGATATTTTAAAATACTCATTTGTGTCTATTAATCAGTGCCACAATATTTAATAAGCCTTTTTGATATGCAAAGAGCTTGGTATTTTTCTTGACCTTTTGGAGAGCTTAGGGTTACTATAACTTACATGTGTGTATATAAAATGTGTCCTGGTACTTCACCTAGGGCTTACTCTGGGACAGCTGAGAACATTGTCTAAGAATGTTGCCAGACACTTCCCATGATCTGTAACTTTGAACATCAAAAGATTGAATTTTTCAGTGTAAGATAGTTGCTAAAACTGATTATTGGATTGTTTGGGGTGGTTGGGTTTTTTGTGGTACAGAGCCAGGAAAGCTTTGCTGTTGCCAAGAATGAAGCTGGGACGTAACACATTCACCTCTGCTAAAATTATGGTGGCTTTTCTTTCAAAGAGGCCTACTGTCCTGACTCTTCAAGGCAGGAAATTGAAATCTGGTAGGGATTAACCATCGGGCCAGGGATGTGCCTTTTGATTTCCTCTTGAAAATGAAATTAAGCTTGTCTGTTGGGGGACTTTTTTTAATCATTGTGGCCTGTGATGTGCCAACTGGGTAACAGCTTTTTTTGTTAACCTTTCTCTATCCTTCCACCCCAAACTCTTGCACAAACAGGGAGGTACAGAGAGGACGATAATCTGTGATTTCTGATCTTTCCTCCATGTTAGATTTGTGTAATTCCCTTGAAGGACTCCCTCTTGATACCTTGCAAAGATAATCCTAGCCTCTGTTTTCTAACATCATTCTCCTTCTCATCTATTTCAGTTCTTTGGCATTCTCCTGGGCTTAACATTAGGCACCCTTTTCTTTAGAAAGTTCTAAAAAGCTCTCACTGAGAGTTTTATGTATCATGACAAGTTTGTAACACAACCAGAAGTTTTCAAACATGCATAAGCAGTGCAGGGTTTCTCATCTTCAGTGACAAACCTTGAGGAGGTTTTCAATATGTCAGGCTAGATTTTTAGGAAACAGCGATGTGTAAAGAGAAATTACATGCCTAAGCAAAGGCTGGAACAAAGATCTGTGAAATTTCTTTTTGAAGTTCAGTGGTTAAAGAATTTATATATGGCTAGAGTTCAAATTAAGATTCCAGCTTGGCAGTAGGGCTGTGGTGGGCAGTTGTTTATCACAACATCACCTAAAGTTTTGTCAACAGATCATCACAGTTGCCATTTTTTATATAAGAATTCATGCCTGGAGCATCTGATGTGAAGTGTATTGGAAGAGATATGTGCAGTGCATCTGTCTGTACTAAAACAGTTACTAGTCCATGCTGTCAATCTAATAACTTTCAGAAGCCCTAAAAAAAATACGTAGTTTTAGAGAATCATTGATGTTTCTGAGATGCTCAAATACTACATATTTGGGAGCCAAATGCCTAAGCAATTAGGCAGATACAGCCACCATTTTATAAAGCTAGTAGAGGAACTCCTTCCAATTTCAATGGGCTTTGGAACCCACCTTGGGATATTTTATGGGTTGCCCAAAAACACATGCAGTCTGTGCAAGAAACAGAAGAAAATCTAGTCCTAATACACCTTAGTTTAATGCCATTTTATCAACCACTCTTAAAATTGGGTTGATCTAAATCTGGTGGGAAAGGTGCAAGCTAGCTCAGGAGAACTTCTACTGCCAGATATCAGTGTAAGGAATGATCACATCCTGCTGGGCATGTCTGTGGGATGCAGTGGCACATGCTGCCCAAATCCCTGAGCTAACATCTGTTCTGCTAGTCAGTCCATTTGGTGTAGAACAGTATCCATCTCAGCTGACCAGCTGAGGTCCATGATTGCAGTATTGGGCAAAAGCTGTTGGTTTTTGCCAGGATGCCTTGCTGATACAGCTTTTCTGGGAGATACCCGCTGTGGGATGTAGGGCAAGAGGAAGGATTGGCAAATAGCATATAATTCTCATTTCTGTGAAGGCTGTGGAAGACTGAATGGCAGCTGCCTGTGGATGAAGCTAATGTAAGATGTTGGAAACGTTACAAGTCACAGTCCCTGGTGGACTGACAATGGGTGACCCTGGTTTCATTTATACCACTTCAGTGGAATTGCTCTTCTTACAGCCTACAGAGAATGAGATGGGCCTCAGGTTCAAGGCATATGGCAAATGCAAATAATATGAAACAGCATTATATTTGTATTTGTATTCAACTTACATAATTTTGAACCAAGAAGTATTTTTGGCCCTGAAATGCTGGGTGTATTTGCAATAATCGGTGGTAGTCTCATTACTGCAGTGAATAGCACCATCTAGGGATCAGGATAGTTTTAAAGTTCTCTCTTTAAATTGTGCTTGGCAAGAATGGCTTGCATGTCAGATTTACAGCGCACATACACTGTCTGTTTAGCCATACCTTTTTATATTAATACTGTTGCACATGCACGTATAATATTTTCCTCAAGTTTTATATATACCTATATATATGTATGCATAACATTTCAGACATGAAATTTCCCTTAGTTTTTATATACATATAAGTATTATGTGTGCCCCCAAGAAGTACAAAGATAAATGAAGAGTATACCCATATTAACAAACAGGACACTTATAGTTATGAGCTTCACATTCACAGAATCCTTTGGTGCTGTGGTTATCAGCTGGTGTTAATGCAGCAACTAGTCTCTTCTGTGCTGTAACAAGCTTTTCCAAATATTTATGTATCCATTTACTCTGTTGTGTAGGAGACATTGTGTTTCAGAGAAAACTGGAATTACCACCTACATTGCTTTAAGATTTCTCCTTATCGTGACTAAGTAAAATGGGGAATATAAAGATAATAGTATTAATTTTTATTACAGTTATGCTGGGTAACTTCAGGAGAGATCAGACCTGCTGTTTCAAGAAAAAATTTGCATATACAGTAAAGCTGTTTTTGTCCTGGCATTTAATGAGTGTCTTGGCCAGAGCCAGGATTATTGTCTTCTTGATTAAAACCTTTTTGGATTTCCTGATTCAGGGCAGTACTCTGCCTGTTGCTCAGTAGACTGAAAAATACGTAAACTTGGAGACACAAGCAAATTGGATAGACCAGAATCACAATTTTATAAAATTATCTTTTAAATTATCTTTAAACTTATTGTGCCCAAGTCAGTTAGTTTGTTTAATTTAAATATTTCTCTTCTGTATGCTGTCAAGAGCACCTGATCTCCAAGTGGGCTCTGTTCAGGCCTGCTGTGGGAAGGTGGTCCAGGTTCTCTGTGTACAGGTGATGTGGAACTGACTTCTTTTCAACTGCAATGACCTGCCGAGGTAGAAGGGCCACGTATCAAGGCAGGAATGTCTTCAGACACTATCATTGTGTTGGTTTTTATCTTTAATATCCCAGATGGCTTTATATCATGACCAGATGTCACCATTATACACCTTGTTTCCAAATCACTTATGAGTGTGCTGAGCAGTGTGCACCCAAGGTTGACTGCACATTGTATGCTGAAGAGAACCAGGTGGTGGAAAGAAATGGACACCAAACTGCTATTGCAATCCAGGAGGACTTGGTGGGTGCAAAACAAGATAGTACAAGCAGTATAGAGGCTGAGTACCTGTGACATGGGACCTTGTAGGTGTCAGCAACTGTAATGGTTGGACAGAGATAGCTATGGGAATGGCTTAACAGAGTAACCTTGTGACCCTGTATATTTCTTCCAAACCAGAAGCAAATGTCAAGCATGTCTCTTGTCTCAGGTACCTTAAGACAACAGTTCCCATACTAGAGACTGCAACCGTAATGAAGTTGTGGATAGTTTGAGGTATTGGTGTTAATGCTGAAGGACACTTTTTTGCTTCCTTGTCTGCTTTGAAGGTAAGAATTGTAGCTCTTTTGCTTGGAGCATTGCCATTAGTCCTGGATAGGTGACAGGTATGTTGGGGCAGTACCTCTCCTCCCTTAGACAGAGATGAGAGAGCTGCCTGTGTTGGTGCTGGAGGTGGGCACCACCAGAGTTACTTGTATCGGTGCTTACCAGTTCAGAGCTGCTGCTTGATGGCTTTCTCCAGTCTACCCCCACCCATTCTACACAGCACTTCACAGTGTGTGTTGCAAATTAGGGAACTGAGGGGTGAGCAAATGTGAAAGCTCAGGGCTGACAAATCTCTCCAAACAATCTGTGTTCATTTGTCATGTGTGGATGTTGCAGTAAAGACAAGGACAATGAGATTTATTACCAGAAGTAATAGAAACTTCAGAAATGCAACCCAGATTTTTTTCTAATATACTTCCAGATTAGATACAGTCAGAACTGGAATGCAGCCTGTGTCAATATATTGTTTTGTGAATGAGAAAGATCATAGAATCATAGAATCATAGAATCCTAGGGGTTGGAAGGGACCTCAAAAGATCATCTAGTCCAACCCCCCTGCCAGAGCAGGGTCACCTAGAGTACATCACGCAGGAACGCATCCAGGCAGGTTTTGAATGTCTCCAGTGAAGAAGACTCCACAAACTCTCTGGGCAGCCTGTTCCAGTGCTCTGTCACTCTCACAGTAAAAAAAAATTTTCTGATATTCACCTTAAACCTCCTATGCTCCAATTTGTATTCATTACTCCTTGTCCTATCACTGGTCATCACTGAAAAAAGCTTAACTCCATCTTCTTGACACTCACCCTTTACGTATTTGTAAACATTGATGAGGTCACCCCTCAGTCTCCTTTCCTCCAAACTAAAGAGACCCAGCTCCCTCAGCCTTTCCTCATAAGGGAGATGTTCCACTCCCTTCATCATCTTTGTGGCTCTGCCCTGGACTCTATCAAGCAGTTCCCTGTCCTTCCTGAACTGAGGGGCCCAGAACTGGATGCAATATTCCAGATGCGGCCTCACCAATGCAGAATAGAGGGGGAGGAGAACCTCTCTTGACCGACTAACCACACCCTTTCTAATGCACCCCAGGATGCCATTGGCCTTCTTAGCCACAAGGGCACACTGCTGGCTCATGGTCATCCTCCTGTCTACCAGGACCCCCAGGTCCCTTTCTCCTACACTGCTCTCCAGCAGGTCAGCCCCCAACCTGTACTGGTACCTGGCGTTTTTCTTCCCCAAATGCAAAACTCTACACTTGCCCTTGTTGAACTTCATCAGGTTTTTCCCCGCCCAAGTCTCCAGCCTGTCTCGGTCTCTCTGAATGGCAGCACAGCCTTCTGGTGTGTCAGCCACTCCTCCCAGCTTAGTGTCATCAGCAAACGTGCTGAGGGTACATTCTGTACCCTCATCCAGGTCGTTGATGAAGATGTTGAACAACACCAGTCCCAGTACCGACCCCTGAGGGACTCCACTAGTCACAGGCCTCCAACTAGATTCCGCCCCATTGACTACAACTCTCTGACTTCTTCCTTTCAACCAGTTCTTGATCCACCTCACTGCCTGATCATCAAACCCATACTTGATCAACATATCTACAAGGATGCTGTGGGAGACGGTGTCAAATGCTTTACTGAAATCAAGATAGACCACATCTACCGCTCTACCATCATCTGTCCACCTAGTAATTTCCTCATAGAAGGCTATAAGGTTAGTCAAACATGACTTACCCCTGGTAAAACCATGTTGACTGCTCTTGATGACCCCCTCATCCTTGATATGCCTAGAGATAGTGCCAAGGACAAGTTGTTCCATCACCTTTCCAGGGATGGAGGTGAGGCTGACCGGTCTATAGTTACCCGGGTCCACCTTCTTGTAGACTGGAGTGACATTTGCTATCCTCCAGTCCTCAGGCACCTCTCCTGTTACCCATGACTTACCGAAGATGATGGAGAGTGGACTAGCAATGACCTCCGCCAGCTCCCTCAGGAGGGAGATATCTTGATATCTTGAATATCTTGAATATCAAGATATCTTGAATACAAATGCTCCTTATGGATCAACTGTTACCACGCACAAATAGACTTCAGAAGCAGATTATTTGGACCTCAGGCAATTTATGGTTTCTGTGCTTAATGAAATCTTCATCTTTAAATGCTAGTGACAGAAGATAGATGTTCATACACAGCAGCTTTGTTGCTTACATTCCCTTTCACACAGTTTGACTGAATAAGTCAAAATGAATTCTCCTCTAATGTTCAAGTAGAGGACACTGTTTTATGACAAATTTTGCTCTCTGGTCAAAGTAGGAGGAACTAATGTCCTTTTCAAGGGAGCTCCTGCAGGGTAGTAGCCAACCAATGCATATGTGCAGTACTGTAAGGCTTTCTCTTACAGTATGTTATTAGACCTCTTCTGGGAGGTCTCCAAACCTTCTCATGTTGGATAAATTGTGGAATAGGACCTGAATGTAAGATTAGAAAATGTTCTGAGGAGGATACTTTGATTCTGCTTCTCTTGTGATGGAAACACAGTGTGCCTACAGATGGCTTTCCTTGCACCTGTCTGTCTTTCTTGCCCCAAAATAACAGTGTTCTTTATTGATAAAGTGTTAGTCTGCATTTTTTGTCCATTTTGTTTTAAATTACGAATTTGCCTAAAATGCACAGCTATAAATATGTCTCTTCTCTGGGTTATTGACAAAATATGTCACAGAAATGAGTCTCTGCTCCTATATTTAGCAATAGTGCCTCATTAATAATTTCAGAGATCAGCAGTGGAATCTACAGGGGACTATTGTGCAAACGTCCTGCAAAATCAGCACTTAGCTAAATTTGCCATATCCAAATAAACAGAAATATACCTTTTACCTTTGTTATGGTCACTTTCATGTGTATCTGCTTGTGTTGCAGCTAATGGAACATTTGGATGATAATTGTGCATGTATAATAATGAATGTTAATCATCTATGTCACAGATTAAAACTTCTCAGCGATGCTTATCAGCCTTTTTACTCTGCAGCTACAGTCAGAGGTTGTAGCTGATGAGATGGTTTGGTTTGTGTCAGTTACCACTGAAACCTGCCTGTGACTTTGTGTCTTATTGCATTATGTTCATGCAGCTTTTTAACTGTATTGGATAAAACAGTGAAGTTACTCATAAGTAAGGAGTTTTCAAGGCATTGAAATACAGTTCTGAGGTTATTTGTGCCTCTATGATAGTGATAGTGTGTTTATAGGTGCCATCTAAAGTTCTTTTGCATTAAGGATTTAAGTTGACAGAAGAAAGGGATATGTGAAATCATCTCTATAGCAGAATTAAAAATCAAACACGCGCAGTTGTTGAAGATGCTTTTGTAAACTTCATGAGTGTGATTGCTTGAAGTAATGTCAGACAATTAGTGTTTATTAAAATGGAGTTGGTATATTAAGAATAGCTTTGTTACTAAGATACAGAGACTGCAAGTTGATGGTGCTGTGCTCAGTAATTTGCCTGTTTCCCCTTATGGGGAAATGCTCAGTTTTTACAGTAATACAAGATATGAAAATTGTTGAAGGATGCAAGTCTGGTATGGAAAAGAGTCTTTTTCAGTGTGTATGGTAATAGGGTGATTGTCTATTTTAGACACTTCTTAAATGTGTTGAGGTGGCCTGCCTCACTGCTGCCTCACATTTCTCTCATCATCTTGTGAAAGGTACAGTAATTGGTGAAATTACTTTCAGAAAAGTGAGCAAAGACTTTGCAACAAAGTGCAAATTTAACCATTTCTCTGCATCCTAATTGAAAACAAGGTAAGGAGAGGGATCAGTTAAAACAGAATTTTTTCATTCATCCTTTGCATTAGTGTCTGTTGGAGTAGCACAGACATGATGATAGCCATTTGAGGGAAAAACCTTGTAGCTTCATCTTTTGTGCATTATTGGCAATGTGAGTGTTTGACAGAGCCTCTTGAGAAACATTTTTGTGAGAGACCTAAGAAAGCAACAGTCAGATAATGTTATTCACCATTTTTCAGACAACACAAAGAACACTTTAAATACATTTATTTTTCCCCCCTCCCCTCCTTGGCAACTATTTAGCATTTGTGTTGCTGTGTCGTTCTTTAGCCAGGCCTCTGGTTGGGGATCCAAATATGAAAGAGCTCTAAGAGTGCTCAGCCAAACAGTAATTTATATGTACTTTTCACAGAAGATTTGCTATGAGATTTTTACCTGACACAAGTTCTATATATCCTGTTGTGAGTGTGGACAATACTGCACTGAAGGAGTAGGGTTGTTTCAGAGCAAGAATGGATCTGGCAGCACTGCTTGTTTTTCAACTTTGTGTGCTCAGTCCAGTTGTACTAGCTATGTCTGCCATTTACATTAGTGTAAGGGATACTGGAGTGGACAGGAACCAGAAAACACCAGTTGCTGTCAAATAATTCTACAGTTCAATGGGAGATTTTTAGAAACATAGATACATGTTCTACCAATGCAACCCTGAAATTCCTAAATCCTTCTCCAGAAAAATTCAGAGTACAGCACAGTGTAAGGACGTTGGCTGCTCTTCATGTTAACTGTAAGAATTTTCTGCATTGTCTCAAAGAAATGAAATACTTTATTGGCTTCTTAGGACAGCTGTGCCTAATGTGACATTTGTCCTTTTATGGAGATAGGATACAGTTTTCCTCCAAATTCTCCTTCTTTTGGAGGACTTTACTAAATTCAAAAGATTCGCCCATACTCATTTTTTTCAGTGCAGAGCTGGAGTGCTCAAATTCCCTAAACTCTTGTCATTTTACTACTCCCGAGCTACTGAAGTATGAATTACAGTTACTTAATGCTTCTGATTGTCTGTCACACTATTATAAAGTAATTCTTGTCTCCTTCTTCTTTCCTGCTTTCCTCTGTCTCTCCTTTATCAGTGCAGTGGAGGGCTGTGAGCATATTACCATTAAAAAAATCCAAAAGAAATTGGGAGGGAGTGTTGATCTACCTGAGGGTAGGGAGGTTGTACAAAGAGACTTGAACAGATTAGATCTGTGTATAATAGCCAGTCTTTGAGAGGCTGGTATAGTAATAGGTGTGCTTTCAGGAATTGATCCTAAGGCAGCCCCAATCCTTCTCAATAACTACACCACCAATAACATCTTAAGGAAGGTAGTGTTAGGTGTGCTTCCAAGAATCAGTCATACTCCTCAGAGGGATTACAGCACTAATGAATAACACACCAGAAAGGAAAATCTGTTACAATATTGTATTTGAATTTAGAATTTACTAACTTGGGTTTGTCTCATTGTGGGACCTCATCTGTAATGGCAGTGGTTACTTCTGCCCTGACACCCACGGGAGCCACTTTTAGTTGTATTTTTTCTTTTTTTGGTGTTGTGAAGAGTGTGGCTGCAGAGAGCCTCTTCATGGGAAGAGTGCTATACAGTTCTGCTCTTTGCCGGCTTTATTTCTTAATTGTGCAGAAATGTTGGAGATATCAAGCTCTTACGCATCACTTTTAATCAGCTCTTGAAATACTTAACCAAGAAGATGAATGTCTCATCACTGTAGAAAGACATGAAACTCCAGCAACTCAGTCAAGATGTTTTAGCAGCAATTGCAGAGCTGGTCTCAGAGCTCTGGCTCTGTCCTAGTCCAGTGCACTGTGCAACGGATGACTTAAGACAGAAGTGGGATTCTGGGACTGTGGGTCACAAGTGCCTAAAGGGGATAAAACTACTTTTGTGTGAACAGCATAAATTTAAACACAACTTATGGATGAATCTAACCCTTTGAGGCTTAGAGGTATTTTCTCTGCTCAAAGAAGACATCTGTTGGTTGTCAGGATGTAGGATATTGCCAGCAGACTTCCTAGCTGAGGAATGTGATGAGCAGTTCATAGCAGGACAAAGCACACCCAAGGATGTAGGCTGGGGAAATGGTTGTAGTTCAGGTGTGACTTTGTGCACTGCTATTCTTTCTGGACCTTGGTTTATTTATCAAAATAGTTTTATTGGCCTCCCTTCTCACCTATGAGGTTTGCCTTTCTGCTTGGGCTTACCAGGGACCTGTGTTTAAATCCATCAAGGAATGTTTTGAATACACTTTGCTGAGTGCCTTTTTTCCGAAGACATCACATCAATTAATCTTTGCCACAAAGGCCATTCATATGGATTATATGCTAGCACTAACCTGAGTTTTGACAGAAGCACTTAAGAGTATTTTTGCCAGGGCCCTAAAATAGCTTGTTTCTTTGCTTTCCTCAACTAGAGCAGATGACAGTTTTCAGCATTAAAAGCAATGTAGGAATAAGCTGTTACCTTTTCCATCTACAAAAGCAAAGGGATTTCAAATTTCATACTGCTTACAATGATGGCTAAGATAGCCAGCTTGGGGAGGATTCAGTGCAGCTTCTTTTGTACTAACCTATCAGGCTATATACTCAGGACTCTGGTAATAAATTGTCCTGAGACTTATGGGTGAGATTATGTAAGGTGCTTCTAAAAGGCACACGTGGGACCAGCAGGGATGAGTAAAACAGGATTACATTAAATATTTTTTGCGTTTTCCTAATGATGAGCTTGTTCTCTGGTTCTGTAGTCTTCAGAATCTGTTTTTTCTTGACTACCTGCAATCTTGACTGTGATTTCTCATATCTGAGTGTAACCCTGATACATTAATGGTTTTGCATTAAGTCTTTGAAAACAGGTTGGTAGATCTGTCTTCTCCCAAGACACTGCCAAAGGTACACTGGCATTTTATAAAGAATCTAGACTTGACATAGGCATCTTACATTTAATACTGATGAAAACTTAGTCCTGACTATCTCAGAGATACCAAAATGAGGAGATGGATGCCAGAATTGTGAGATGAGATCTTCTTAATCTTTCTTTGCTTGTTGAAATGTCTGCTGCAGGAGTTTTATTTTTAATGGAAATGATACAATTCCCTACGCTGGAGGCTTCAGGAGCTGTACACTCAGTTCTTCTAGATATTGGATTCTTTCTTAGACTTTGTATGTCTGCCCTGTATGTGTAGTGTTAGAAGTCAGTGACTTTTCTGAAATGCAAAACTTGTCTAACATCCTCTGGACTCTCTGGGAGTCCTTGCTGGAAACTCAAGTGGTTTGTAGGTTACCAGAAATAGCTAATTCAATCTACTTGAACAAAACATTCCTCTGTTTCAAACAGTCTTGCATTTTCTCAGTACCTTTGTCTTAAGTATTCCATTTCCATAAATCTCTCAGATGTATACTTGAGGGTTGTTATGTTTTTCATTTAATGTATTAATGCTGTAAGTACTGTGCAGTCCTCTGTTGGGTCTTTGGTAGCCAAAATAGGTGTCTGAAAACATTATGGATGTGTATTTTCAGAAGGTTTAAAAAACTTAAGTCTGTTTTGTCCATTTTGTAGTTGAAATTTACATTCTTGAATGAGTCATGCAGAGCAGGACAGCTCTGACAATTCCATTCACACCGTGTAGCCTTAGATGGCTCCTTCTCTGGACCTTTCCTTGTAACACACACCTTTGCCCCCAAGTACTCTTTCCATTGGAGATGCTGTTAGCTGCTGCTGTAGTTACTGGTAGTTCTCTGAACTACATTCAAGTGTCACTCATTTCAGAGGTCCAGTGCTAATGCTGTCTGTAATAATTGCAGTGTTCTTCCCTGAAATTACTGCAGCTGAACTACTGCTGTTACAAGAAGTCAGCACAGAACTAGAGATGCGAGTGTCTGCTCTCTTGAGGCAAGAAGTTTTCTCACTGGGTTCAGAAAAAGACACTCTAAAGCCAGTAATAATACTGTTCGTGTTGATGCCCCCTGTTTACCTTCTATCTTGCAATTTTTGCCTCCTGCTTTGAACAGAGGTATCTGCATTTCACTCCACAGTTTTAGCATTGCAAAGGGTCGTGCTGTCAACTCAACCTTTTCCTAGACTGTTTATTTCTAGTTTTATATGGTTAAGAAAGTTCCCAAAGAGTTTAACTGTTTAATATGACAGAGGTTGAGCTGTGAGTCGAAGTGCAAATACATACTTGTGTCATCACTATAGAAAAGACAATAGTTACAACTACTACATCATGTTGGATGACAACAGTAATTTTTCATTGTAGGTATGTTGATGTAACTGTAGACTTTTTATTAGATTGATATTGCTCTGACTGGAGAAGAATTTTTTTTAATAGCTTTTCAATGAGTTTCCTGCTGTTAGCCATCTGGTACATTAAATAAAATATTTTCTGGTTGTCACTTCCTATTCAGCTAGGGAACAAATTTTTTACATATTCTAGAGCAAGTTTTTATAAAGGGCCAAGTCCATGTACTCTTACTTTTTACGGGTGTGTGTATTCATGGCATTTCAAAAAATTTAAGTGGAGGGTTAAGACACAGACATAACTGTTTACTCTTTGCATGAAATGCTCTCATGCTATTAAAGCACTGGCTGTATAAATGGTTCCATTCTGTTAGTGTGTCTCTGAGGATTTTTTCAGGGAGGACTCAGAGGAGCAGAAATAGGTAAAGGCAAGGAAGGCCAAATGCCATAAAAACTAAAAAGTGCAGACAACATAGCCTCCTAGAAACTAAACAGGCACCAGCAGGGCAGCCTGCTTCAAATTCAGTTTGAAAGAGTGAATTGAGCAATTTTTCTCATGTTTTCTTGGCACTCAGAAGAAATGGCTAGTTATTTCCAGGTTATGATTTACTGAGAATAGGAAAGTAAACTCATCTGCTGGGCTTCTACTTTAATACCAGAAGCAGAGCATTCGATAGTCTGAGGCTGAGTTGTCTATAGGCTGGAATGACATGAGCAGGCCTGAATCCTTCAGCAACAGAGGTCTGGTCTGGCAATACAAACACTTCAATTCCAGAGCTCAGGTAAGAATAATGCAGGAAAGTTTTCCCAGTCTCACTAGATTGTATTCTGGAAGTCCTAGCATCCTTTAATCACAGAGAATCACAGAGATTGTTAAGGGTTGGAAGGGACCTTGAAAGATCATCTAGTCCAACCTCCATCCAGAGCAGGATTCCCTAGAGTAGGTTACACAGGAATGCGTCCAGGTGGGTTTTGAATGTCTCCAGAGAGGGAGACTGTACAACCTCTCAGGGCAGCCTGTTCCAGTGTTCCATCACCTCACAGTGAAAAAGGTTTTCCTCGTGTTTACATTGGACTTCCTATGCTCCAGCTTGCACCTATTGCCCCTTGTCCTATCACTGGACATCACTGAGAAGAACCTGGCTCAGTCCTTTTGACACTTGCCTGTTTCATGTTTGTAAACACGTTCACAGTGTATATGTTGCAATTTGTGTTGTCTTTATAGAATCATACAATGCTTTGGGTTGGAAGGGACTTTAAAGATCATCCAGATCCAACCCCCTGCATGGGCAGGGACACCTCCCACCAGCCCAGGTTGCTCCAAGCCCCATCCAACCTGCCCTTCAACACTTCCAGGGATGGGGCTTCCACAGCTTCCCTGGGCAACCTGTGCCAGTGTCTCACCACCCACAGTGGGAAGAATTTCCTTCTAATCTCTAGTTACCCTTGCGTTTTTGAAGTAAATGTGATTATCTGAACTCTCAAACTTTTTGCTGTTCTGAACTACCAATGTGTTACTGGTTTTAACGGTACTTGGTAGAGGGTTAATTGGATTTGTGAAAGAGTAATTTCTAAATCTATATGAGAAAACAGGATTTATGAGAAAAGATGAAATGAACATGAGTGTTTAAAAACTAAGGGGGAAACTAACAGCAACATGAATAATATTGTTGAATAAACCAAAAAGAATAAATTGTTTTTGGTGTTCATCAGATGTAGAAGTTGTTAAAGAAAGTGGAGGAGAAAGGAGTTTTTACTGGTTAATATGTTTAAGCAGTGGTATTTAATGTCGACTCAGGATCACTAGATATTGCCAAGGACAGGTTAGGCACATTAAGGATGATGTAAGATGACTGAACTTCTGCTGGGTACAAGGGACAAGATCTGATGCCCTTTCAACTACATTTTTTTTGTTTCCTGGTGTGCATGACTTTCTACTAGAAAGTAATGAATGGCTTTAATATTCTTGCTCATGAACAGAAAGGAAAATGTGTGAAAGCTGAACTGAGAAATCTTCTGAAGAGATGGAGAGTTTCTAGATCCACAAACATTTAAGGACAGCAGTTAAGAGAAATGGGGAAAAAACCTGTTGTAAAAGCAGGCTTTCTGCTCTAGGAAGTTGTGGAACAAGTATGTACTCAAAGATAAATTTGAATGAATTGAAAATTCTGATGCATTGTGCTTATTATTTCTTTTACTCTGCTTGATATTAATTTTTATTTAAACATATGTAAGCATGTAGGAAATTGCTTTCTGGAAGTAGCTTACTCCAGTCAAACTCACTAAACTGTTGAACTGCTCTGAAGGCTTGTTTTGATCTTCACCCCTTTACCAATGATGACTTTGCTACATAGAAGGAAACCCCGTCTCTTTGCTCAGCTGCAGCAAAGACCTTTTCCATTCTGGTGAAGAAGCTGTAATGCCTCTGTCCACACTTGATCTGTGAAGTTAGCAGCAGTAAGTATGGCCTGTCTCTCTTAACAGTCTGTCTTCACAATGAAAGCCTGCTTAAAGAACTCTGCTAAGGATCAGACTCATATCTCATAGGGACTCTTATCTCATAGGGAAGAGCTACCAGGATCACAGCCTGGCAGCCAAACTTCTGAAAGGTCTGGCTGTCTCATGAAGCATGGCTATAAAATTCTATACTCCGATCAGGAGAAAGAAGACCTGAGCTTAAGTAACATAGACAGGCTCTTACAGAAAAGGGATTTTCCACCCTGGCTGTGGTAGGCAGTTTTGGTTTGAAGTGGGTGGGAACCTGTGAAGAGGTAGTGGAAGGAGGACTGAAAATGTCCTATGTGGTGGGCAAACAGTAATAAGGAAGGGAGTGATGTGTTAAAAGACCAAGGCTTATTAGGGGGAAAAGCTGACTCCAGCCCGTGGGAGGACTAATTGTTCCCTGTGCTTTATGGCAGTCAGTGGCAGTCTCACTTTCTGTCCTTGCTCTGTTATCTAACTTTTGAGAGTGCACTAAGCAAGAAGATTCAAATTATGCATGCAGAATATGAGCATGTCAAGAGCTGTCTTGAAAATGTGTGCCCAGAAAAGCTTGTCTGTACTTGTACAAACAGATTTGGGCTTTTGTCTGATCTGTGAGGATCAAGCAAGTGAGCTGCAAGCAGGTAGCTGTAGAATGAAAGAGAGCAGGAGTTAGCCACCATCCAGCCTCACGCTTGAGGTCTCTTGCTGGAGCTGCTTGAGAACTCCTTTAGTTTGCACCTGTATTGCTGTTGTAAGCCCTAAAGAGCAGTGTTGTTTTTCTGTGCTATGTCAATACATTATTCTGTTTGATACTATGTTTTATTTCCTCATCGGTACAAAAGATCAAGCCCTATCTATGAAGTGTTTTGGTTCTTGAGAGCTGTGCAGGTTTTTTGGGAGCTGGTCAGTAAAAATATCATTAACTGGAGAGAGAGACAGAGTGTGTTACATCCAGTTGTTCTGAAACTGGAGCTCTACATCAATAAGGTGAAAAAAGTTTACTACTGCGAGTGTCGTGCAAAGCTAGAAATTAGTGTAATTTGTTCCAAGCAAACAGGAGCCACTCAGGGAAGCAGTGGTGTACTTGTGTAGTCCTGCACATAGCCTCTGTGCTAATTAATCCTTGTGTAACAAAACAAAAACTTCCTGTAGATTCATATCAATGAGCTTAACACTCGTTAGACTTCTTTCCTTAACCCTGCTGTGTATACACATGCTTTCTTTTATCAATATACTCTTTAAAGGTGTCATTTCTGCTTTTTCCCCTGAAGATTGCTGCAGCAGTATTTCTTTCTTTTATGCTCCTCAGAGTGCATGTGTGGAAGGCAAGTTAGGAGCCATGTGAGCTGCAAACTCACATCTGAAAAATTGTACGTGGCTGTTCAAGTTGTACCAGGAGAAAGTCTTGGGGGAGGAAAAATTGTTCTTGCTGACTGAGTCAGTTCTTTTTAGTACATCCAGCAACTTTAGTGTCAGGTTAACTGTTGATGCCTCCTGAACTAACACCATCCTTTATTTTCCCTCAGACTCCATAAATGATGAATCACAATCATAAACTCTGGCTGTGCTGAAAAAAACACCACTGTATTTACATCTTTTCTGCTACATCTAATAACTTTAGTTACTAAAGACAGTTGTCATATACACTTGAATCTTTCAAACTACCAAAGGCATTAAGATTACATGAAAATGCTGATAAATAAAAAGACTTCTGAGATTTTTAAGCTTTAACATCTAAAAAGATTCCACAGAAAACATGAAATTATTTCTAATTTTTCTGAGATTTTCTTTGACAAAATTATTTTTCTAACCTCCTTTATTTCAGCACTTGGTCAAGCAAAGTGGAGAAAGTATTTACCACTGTACCATATGCAGCCATTAAAACTTTGTGCTGGATTCCTCAGGGTCTGGGCCATACAAAGAGCAAAGGCTGTTGGTCGATGTTCTCCTTCAGCCTCTTGTGGAAGGAGGTAGAGCAGGCACACCAAGGGAGGAGAAAACCCCCTTGATTGCTAGGGCAAGGCAGGACTTAACCCAGCTCAGAGAGAGCAATGTCATTGCTGAATATGGCATACACAACCTGACATGTTTTCATCACACCTGCTTTATTGTCCCATCCTCCCTAGACCAGAAGAGTGCAGAGAAGCCAGGAAAATCTGGCTGGTCTACAGAAAGACAGGGAAGTAACTACAGACAATAAGCAACAGAAACAAGTATGTAAGCAGGGGTGCCATTTGTTCTACAGCTGAAGTTCACAACAGTGCCAAAAAAAGTGTACTTTAATTTATCCTGGAAGTAAGGATAAATCATATATATTCCAGATGTAACAGGTTTCTTTCCCTGGGAAACTTTGCTCCATTCCTGCAAACACTTGCCCACGTTTCTCTTTAGCAGGAGCTCATCTGCTGGCATGGATTGGATCTGTTACATGTTTAAGATGAAGTGTGTGTGCAGATGTGAGCAGCATTGGGCTCTGTATGGGCAAGTGACATGTAAACTTCGTGGGTATATTTCGTAGGGCAGTGTAATCAATCTAATTTTAACTACCATTCTGTTTGTTATTTCAATCTGTAACAAGTTGCTTGGAGAATAAAAAGGTAAGGAAATGTAAGAAAGCATTTTAAGCAATTTTAGTAGTTTAGCAATTCACCAACTATTTATAAAGTGCAAATACAGCCAGAATTACCCTCTTCTCTGATTATATTAACTTTTAATTGATCAGTGGGAGTTGGTCTAGATAATCTCCAGAGGTCCCTTCCAACCCCTACCATTCTTTGATCCTGTGTGATTCTGTGAAATTCATATTCCAAACAATTTACCTTGGGAAGAAATACAGTCCCTCAATTTTATCTTAAAAGCAAACAAAACATCCACACCACAATTAAATTAATATCAATGTAACTTTGATACCATTTTTTATGTGGAGAATATATTCTAAATTCTGCCTAATGAGCCTTGTTTCCCTGTGGATATAGCAGAGCTCACACCTACTCCCACAAAGGCCACTTTACACAATAGGGCTCCCCTAAAGTCCTGATCTCTCACCTTTCTTGTAGTGACAACAGTGGTGTGGTTTGGGCTGCTTAATTATGCTCCCTTCAAAGTGTGCGTCTTTGGTGTGTTTTTCTTCTCCCTGGATGCAGATGTGAAGTATCAATCTAGAAAAAAAAAAAAAAATTATCTGTTTGTTGAAGTTTTGACTTAAGAACAGATTTCCTGAGTCTTTGGCTTGTACACCTTGTACTGACCTTCACAGCTGAACAATCCCTCACATTACTCTGATATTCCCACTTCTTTCTGATCAATCTCTTCTCTCTTCAGATATTTTTGAGTTGTGTTAGACTCTGTCCTTCTCATGTTGGTGTTACTTTTTGAATACAAATACGATTGAACTTATGCTTCCGCAGAATAATAGAATAGAATAATAGAATTGTTTGGGTTGGAAAAGACCTTTAAGATCATTGTGTCTAACCATTAACCCAGCACTACCAAGTTTACCAGTAAACCATGTCCCTAAGCACGACATCTACACATCTTTTAAATACCTCCAAGGATGGAAGCTTAACAGCATTCCCTGGGCAGCCAGTTCCACAGCTCTTTGGGAGAGTTTTGGATGCTGGGCTTTAAAGTGCTTAAAAAAGAAAATGTCTCAAATGAGAGCTACAAGTAGGTAGTTACAATACTTGAAAGAACATCCTGTTTCAAAACTGCTAGTGAACGAAATTACCTCAAATTGATATTGCAATGACTTGACTGACCTGGGTAGTCTCGCCAGTCAGAGGTGGGTGATACAGGACTGTGTGTTCCAGCAGGGCAGACATTTCCTGTGACAGGGTTTTTTGAGCTGTATGCCATGGCAAACAAGCGCTTGTGTGCCAAACAGGAAGAGTGAGAAGGAATTTGTGCTCCAGACAGAACATTGCCCTCTGGCACCTCTAGAGCTCTTCCTACACAAATCTTTTGGCAAAGTCACAAACCTAGCTGACAATTGGGAATTTACAGTTAGCTGAGTGCACTATTTATAACAACTATCATCCTCTTTCATACTGTTTTTATGAATGGATGATTTTATGGAAAGGAATTTGGTATTAGGATTTGTTCTTCTAATTCACCTTGTCAGCTGCCTCAGCATTAGACTGCAAAATCTGGTAGTGAGCTGAACAATGTTGCTAAAATAATTACCAGCACAGAGGAGAGGAAAACATGACAGTCACATGTTTAGTAAATCTCTGCTGCAGGCAAAATTAAATGGAGACTGCATGGAGATGCTGCCCATTTTTTCAGGGAATCTGTTGGCTTTTCTGTTCCATTTGGGGGGCATGGCTGCCCCCTCCTCCCTTTTATTTTTTTACTCGATTCTGCAGTTCCTCCTAATTGCCCAACTTTGACAGGCATTTTCTCCAGATCCCAAGATTTCTCTGCAATATCAGGACTGGATCTACAAATCAATTCTCTTTTAATTGTAGGTCTCTGCTGCCATAACAGGCCTAATTTGTAGATGATTTATCTCTCTGTCACAGTCCCTGTCAAAGCTCAATTAGTGATTTTGTGCTAACGAACAACTCTGCCATTTTTTGCTACGGTTTATGTATGTTACCTGGTTGGTCATCAGTTCTCATCTTCTGTGAGTCCTTCTTGGTGCATTCAGGTGCTACAGTAAAAGCTGATACAGTGGCTTGTGCTGCCTAAGGGGACACTTCCAGCCCTCCCTTTTCCCTAGTGTGTTCATAGCCACAACTTCAAGGAAGTTCTGCTGCTTTGGCTGTGCTGTAGGATGACCCACCCTGCTGGTCCGGCAGAAGTTATTCACTGCTCTCCTTGGCTGCCTAATTGTCCTGTTGGCTTTGCTCACCTGAAATCAGGTGAAATGGGGCTCACAAAATGAGAGGATTGTGGTGTCCTTCAGCATTTTAGGTCAGCTAAAGGGTATGACTCTATCCTACATACCAGAGCAAGGTTCTCAGCCCTATCTGGCTGACTGGCATCTCTAGAAACATACAGCAGAGAGACCTCACAGAGTCTTTCCTCAGGTACACCTAGGAGGGAAGGCAGGAAAGGTGAGGCCCAGCCCTTTGTATGTCCCTTATTCCATTGCTTTGTAAAGCCTGCACGGCATTCTTTAACCTGCACAACTCCTTCAAATCATCTTTGCTTTTGCTTCGTTCACAGACGATCCAGATAAAATGTTTGCTGTGGTGCTGCTGTTGGATCCCAGACCAAAAAGTACAAGTGACACACCCTGTAGCCCAGATAAAGGTAAGCCCTTCAGCACTTTGATCTTTCCAACAGAAACTATGGTCTTTCCTACAGGTACACCTTCATTTTATCTTTAACTGCTTCTTCCACCCTTTGGCATCTTTTTCACAGTATTTATTTTTGCAACCTTTTCTATACAAACTTTGCTGAGAGACAGTTATTTAATTCTGAGAGGAGTAGAGAGCAACTGAACTTTCTTCATCCTAGCTGCATCAATCACAGTGCTAGAAAAAGAGTCTGATGGTGTTTTCGTGATAAACCTTTGGTTTCAAGGATTTATATAATGTCCTAAAATGACTTGGCTTAAAAATAGTCATTTTGAAGAAATATATGTGTGTGCTTGCTAAAATCAGTAATGTGTTTTGCAAGTCTGCGGGATGCAAAAAAATTACCAGATATTTCATGTACCTTTTGTTACTAATAGCTTTACATTGTTAGAAATGTTTATGCTAAAGACCCATGTGCTTAGGAATCTTGATGCAGATGCTACAAAAAACATATTCTTCTTTAATAAAAAACCTTTCTGGTTTTAATTCATTACTCCCTTCCCACTGTAAGTAGTATCACAGAGATCTCTGCCCCCAAAGGCACATCCAAGTTTGTTCTTTGTCTCTTATGTTTACTTTCTTTGACATGTCTTTCAGCTTCATTCTACTTGTTTACAGTGTAACCACTGGCAGATTAAAAATACATGACAATCAAAGAATTAAATCATTGTAGAAATAAATGCAAGATAATGGCATGTTGTTTTGATCAGTGTCATGCTGACACTCTGTGTTCCTCACACTGTGTGTGTTGGTGTATAGGCATTTCGGAGAGATAGTCAAGCATGCAGGTTTCCCTTGAAGGGAGTGAGAGGATAGACCCTCGTCATACACAGCCCCAAAGTGGTTAGCCTTCTGTTTCTTGTCTTCGGGGACAGCTAAGGCCATGAAGTTGGTCTGTGAAGACAGGCTGAGAGAGCTGGACTTGTTCACCTTGCAGAAGAGAAGGTTCCAGGGAGACCTCATATTGCCTTCCAGTATCTGAAGTGGGCCTACAGGAAAGCTGGGGAGGGTCTTTTACAAGGGCTTGTAGCAGTAGGACAAGGGGTGATGGATGAAAACTGGAGGAGGGGAGATTTAGGTTAGACATTAAGAAGAAATTCTTGAGTGTGAGGGTGGCAAGGCACTGGCCCAGGTTGCTGAGGGAAATTGTGGAAGCCCCATCCCTGGAAGTGTTCAAGGGCAGGTTGGATGGGGCTTGGAGCAACCTGGGCTGGTGGGAGGTGTCCTGCCCATGCAGGGGGTTGGAACTAGAAGATCTTGAAGGTCCCTTCCAACCCAAACTATTCTATGATTCTATGCTGATGACAAGAATTTTATCAAAACTATGCATTTAAATCTTCTAGAAGCTTCCATGTACTCAAAGCATGGACTGTTTGGATGGTACAATCTTGATGCATCTGCTTGAGGAGCCAAGCCTCAAGCCTGTGACCTTTCAGAATTGAAAAATAATTTTTCTTTAAGCTGCATAGTACTGGGAGACCAAGTAAGGATGAACTGAGAAGTGCAGTGAGAGATCTGTAAGGGAATTTTTGAAGTGTGAACTTAACTACTTTGGATTGGTTGTCATGTTCTACGTAATTACAAGTGAAACAGATCTGCTTTTAAAACCCCTGAAGTGTTAGAAAATGGGACAGAGCTTTTCTCCACTGCAGCTGAGCAAGATACCACTTACTGCATCAACCTTTACTATTACATGCAGGTCTGAATTGCTTTGAGTTGTAAGAGCTTGAACTGAATTCCAAGATTTTTAGGTATTTTATGCCAAAAATGAATTCTTGTTTTGGAATTGGTGACAGAGAAACTACATGAAAGAAAAATGAAAGGTAGATTATGAGCAGTTATAATATATGAGGTCAGTTCCTGAGTCATCAGAATTCCTTCACATTATCCTCTAGTTGTCACTTCTAGATTGGATTTGATTAATTTGTTCTTTAGGTCAAACCTCTGTCACTGAGAAAATATTTGTATAATTTAGAGCAGTTTTGTAGCAGATCCTTCCTAATGTTTGGATTTGAAAGTATAACCTCCAGGCAGGTATCAAGTCATATTTGGGTCACTCCAGTAAATCCACTGAGCTATATCTTCTAAACATGAAACCAGACGAGTATTTTCAGAAGAAATATCTTATTATACGATTTCTTTGTTTTGATCAGAAAAACTAAATGAAAGAGCTGATTCAGAACCTGATTTTGGAAAAAAAAAATTGAAGAAGAAATGAAATATAGTAGAAATTCAGGCTGTAAAAATGTGACTGTGTTTAGAGACAGGTTCATGTACTTACGCTCTTTTCAGCTCTTGGTACTGTTACATGCTAGTGCTTTTTGTGAATTAAATAGTACTTCCCTCTCAAAATGAATTTAGATTTTTAGTTCATTCAGGAAAGCAGTGATGGATTTTATGGCTGAACATTTTTTGATAGAAATTAAAACAAATCTGAATAGATTAATTTTTTTTACTCATACCTAGGAAACATAAGCTCAGTTTAGTTCCTTATGTCCCTGTAGAAAACTACCATATTGCTACCAGGATGATAAATAGCCTTAATGTCTCTTACAGGGCTGAGGAAAAAAAATCCTTTAAGTTTCTGTCATAAATAAAATTACAGAGATTCCTTTGGCATGCTATTTAATTGTGTTCTAATTATCACCCAACAAACGCACCTACATGAGATAGAGCTTTAAAACTGGGATTAAGTATTTCCAGTGTTTTGTGAGCCCTTTTGGGCTCCTCCTTTTCCTCTTTTGTGATAATTCACAAAATCTGGCTGAGTGACACATTGGTAAAATGGATGTGTTGTCATGTAATAGAGTCATTTAGAGCCAAGCTTGGTGGGATGCCCTTCATTATTCCTACTGCCATATGAGCATAAAGGCACTTCAGATTTGCACTTTAAAATATGTTTAAGTTTACCGTGTCTGTCTTTGCTTTCTTTGAATTGGAGCCTAAATTTACAAATTGTGTATCCGTTTGCTGGTACCAAGTAAGCTCGGCTAGACAATAAATGTCTTGAGGATTTTTAAATCTCCAACAATGCTGGAAATACTGAGCTGCTTTGTCTGCAATACTGAGAGAGTTTTTAACACAGGAGCAGCATGTACTTTTTTTTTTCTTCCCTAAGGCACCAAGCTTCACATTCTGGAGCTACAACATTATATTCAATTCTGTGTCAGGCTGAGCATTAAATGTAGTGGTTCATGAGTATTCCATTTCTCCAGTGCATGCTATGTTTGAGGCTGCAATGAGAGTTTAAAGACGGGACTAGGCTCCTTCAGTTGGCCTGTGTCTCCCCTCCTGTGTGTCACAGGAGTGTCAGTTGTGTTTCATCTGACTGCCCTCACTTAAGAAATGGGGAAGATTGTGTGATTTTCTGCTAATCAGGCCCAGCAAAGGCAAGGGCTAGAACTTTGTCCAAATCACCCGGATGCAGTGGCTGAACAACTGCAACCCAGACCAGCACACATCAGAGTCTCTCAAATATTAGGTCTGTAACAATCAGAGCAAAAAATTCTTCTGCTAAAAGGCTTGGAAGAAGTAATGTTACATTATTAAATAGCTACAAATGAATAACAATAAAATAAAATATTTACATTTATTTATAAGAGGGCTTACAAAAAGTATTTTATAGTCAGAATTTACAAATTTTATTCCTTTTCAAATTGTTCTTAATCATGTAACATTTTTAACCCTGAAGAAAGGATGAAAATGGTATTACGTACTCAGTCAAAAAAGTAGTTAATTGTTTTATAATTTTAGGCAGTACATTTTATTCCCCTCCTAACACCAGTATGAAATACTGTTTTAAACTCTTACTTGAAGATTTGTATCATATGTTGTTGGCAAAAACAAGTTTGCAGTTGTCCAATTAGGGTTTGAAGACACCTGGTTACTGCAGTAGAGCTGCCAATTTTTCCAAGTAATGCTTTTTTTTTTCCGTCTCAGAGTTCTTTATGACTTTTTGCCTCCATGTGTGGTTGTGTGATACTGTACAGATAGTAAGCCAAATTTTTGCTAGGGCTCGATCATTCCAATCCTGGCTAACCTCATTAGAAGGAACACTTTAGTGCAAACACTGCCCAGTATGTCTGTGCAGAGGACTGGGTCTCACCTTAGTAGTGTGCAGTGCTAGGGAGCATAGCAGCTTAGGGTACTGACTTTTTGAAGGGTTAAAATGGAGTCTGCTGTTATCTTTTTGAACACATAATTAAGAGATTTTTTTAAAGCCACCTTCAAAATCTGCTGTCTGGTGGGAAGATCATACTAGTTTTGGACATTTGGTGCTTGAAGCACCTATTACTTCAGAGTTGCTTATCTTGTGTGCTTGTTCTAGTTTAGGATTCAAGTTCAGCTCAGAAGGTTGTATTAGGAATTTACTGTTTTCTTAAGAACTGATAATTGAAGGGTATAAGTAAGTTCAGGCATTGCTGTGATCAGGAAAGGTTTCCTATTCTACTTACAAAGGGGTGAGCATTTCTAAGGAAGCTGCCCTTGGAATCTGGCAATACAGCTTTACATCAGCTACCTGCATCTCTAATGCATGTTTGACTCTCCTTGCTGCTGCCCTTAGTAGTGTTATGGTTCACAGTTCTTGACCAGACTGTGACACATTGCCTTTTGGAGCAGAGGAGGGTGTCTGACACTGTGGGGAAGGAATGTAATGCTGGTTCGGGAAGAGTATTGCAGTCCATAGTTGCTTGCTTTAGAAGTGGTGCATAAAACCGCAGTCTGGCCAGAAGCCCCATGGGTTACCCATCACCATATAATAAAAGCCACAGGGTAGAGAGGGGAAAGTACCAAGTCACACAAGAAGGAGCAGCATGCCATTTGCAAAGAGAATGTACTCTGCTGAAGTCAGTGAGTTGCAGTGCACAGTAGCAGTCATCAAAATGACACTTTGATTACAAAACATGAAACAAAATCAAGAAAATTGGATTCTGTCTCTTACTAATTTTAACTAGTAGCTCAGTTTGTGGCTATCCTCACTGATTTTATTGAGCCCATGTGCAGCAGAAGGAAAAAGATTTGTATTCTTGAATCCTTTCTGTCTCTTCATGGTGGCTGCTCTGCATCCCCTGGATGAAGAACATGAACAAAAATTTCACACGTGCATGCACGAAAGAAAAGTTAAATTAAGGATTAAGGCAATTTTGTATTATGATTAAAAATTTTAACATAAACAGGACTTTAAACGTCTTTGATATCAGCAGAAAATAGTGCTTACTCTAGAAAAAAAACAGCAGGTGTGCTTTTTCTTTTTTCCCCAAGTAAGAGTTGAGCCAAATTGAGTTCTTGGCAGCAGGGACAAGGAACCACTGAAGATGAAAGCACTGGAATTGAATACCATTGTACTCTGCCATTGCTGCTGTTCTTTGAGTCAAGCACAGGAAATTAACCTCTGTCTTCCAGGCATGTAAACAGCAGATTGGGTGTACTGGAGTAATGGGAAAAACTGGTAGGAATAGTGTTTTCAGTATTTTCTTCTGTTTACTTTCTGAACAAGCCCTGGTAATTCTAAAGGCTATTGAATTGCTAGACAGAGAAGGTATTTTAACAGGGTACTGTAACTGTGTGCTTAAAGGTTTTTCCTCCAGAGTGCATGAGGTTGGAGAAAATGAGAAATACTTCACCAGGGTTTTTTTGGGGTTGGTTTGTTTGTTGGTTGGTTTTGTTTTTGTTGGGGTTTTTTGGTCATAAGTTGATTGTAAAATTATCCATTCCAGACAGATCACATCTTCAATGGATACAAAATAGCAAAGTTCCATTGAAGCTGTGATGTTCTAGGGTTTTACAGCAGTTGAGGATTTCTTTCAAGGAATATCGAGTGATACAGATAGAGGAACCAGGCAACTGCTTAACACTGAATTGGAAACCTTACCATCAAACCACTTTTATGAAAGACCATGAAGGTAGTAAAGAAAGTGTTGCTTAGGTGATGGAATGTGGCCTCCCCTCACAGAGGAGATACTGTCTCAAGGAAGGACAAGTAGTATTGCTGGTACAAAGAAAACTGCTTAGCGGAAGATGGAAGCCTTGTCCCATGGGTTGCTGAGTACCTTTGCCTCTCAGGGGAAGTAAGTGAAAGCTGCAGGTGTCAGACAGCATAATGCTCATTTTTGTGTTCTGAGCCTGGAAAAATGGTTCATGTACATGCCTGTCTTTTTCTGTATCATTAAAGCCATCTTTTGTAAAATAGAATTAGGCAGAACTATGAGGAGAGATTTTTCATTAACTGGGAATCTGGCCTGCAATTATGTAATGAATTCCTGGAAAGCGTTGATCTGATTTTAGCTACAGTAGCATTAGCAGAACTGATGAATAGAGTCCAGTGACAAGAGAAATCAAATGGGCTAAAAAGCTCAACCATTCATAGTGTATTATTCATTTTTCAAGGAGTTGGGAATGAGGCTGTTATTAGGGACATAAGAGGAACAAATCTTCTTTGTATCCTCAGCTGATGAGGCCTAGGATTTTCACATGTACCATGCCATATTTGCTTGGGAAGGAAGAACAGAATCACAGAATCATTAAGATTGGAAAAGACCTCTAAGATGAAGTCCAACCATCAACCCAATGCCACTGTGCCAACTAAGCCATGTACCATAATTGCCACATCTACACGTTTTTTTAATACCTCCAGGGATGGTGACTCCACCACTTCCCTGGGCAGACTGTTCCCAATGCCTGACCAAATTTTCAGTAATGAAATATTTCCTAATATCCATTCTGAACCTCCCCTCCTGCAGCATGAGGCCATTTCTTCTCACTCTATCACTAGTTATTTAGGAGAAGTGACCAACACCCACCTCAATATAACCTCCTTTCAGGTAGTTGTAGAGAGCAATAAAGTCTCCCCTCAGCCTCCTTGTCTCCAAACTATAAAACAACCCCAGTTCCCTCAGCTGCTTCTTGGCAGACTTGGGCTCCAAACCCTTCACCAGGTTTGTTGCCCTTCCCTGGGTACAATCCAGGCTCCCCTTAATGTCCTTCTTATATTGAGGGGCCCAGATCTTACCCCAGAATTTGAGGAGCAGCCTCACTACTGCCAAGTACAGGGGGACGATCACTTCCCTACTCCTGCTGGTCACACTATTGCTGATACAAGTCAGGATGCTGTTGGCCTTCTTGGCCACCTGGGCACACTGCTGGCTCATGTTCTGCTGCCTCTCAGCCACAACCCCTAGGTCCTTTTCTGCTGGGCACTTCACAGCCACTCCTCCCCAAGCCTGTAGCGTTGCCTGGGGCTGTTGTGACTGAAATGCAGGACCTGGCCCTTGGCCTTGTTGAACCGCACACAATTGGCCTCAGCCCATTGATCCAGCCTGTCCAGGTCTCTCTACAGAGCCTTCCTACCCTCAGGCAGATCAACACTCCTACCCACCTTGGTGTCATCTGCAGACTTACCAAGGGAGTACTTAATCCCCTCATCCAGATCAATTATAAAGGTACTGAATAAGACTGGTCCCAAAAACTGAGCCACTTGTAACCAGCGACCAACAGGATTTCACTGTGTTCACCACAACTCTGTATAGCCCCTGTAGCACAGATTCTGGACAATGATATTGCTCCTGAATGGGAGATTTTTTACTTTCTGTATGGTGTGGTCAGCAGTTTCTGTAATGAGCCTTGCATGAGGTGAAATTTTTTATGGCAGAAAGAACTGGGGAGTTGTCTGTGATTCTGGAAAAGATCCAGCAAATGATGATGTGATAATGGTAAATAAGAAGAGATTTTCAGGAAGTTTCAACAATGTATTCTTGAATGGAGCTTGCATTTAAATTGTTCTGTCATTCAGTAAGCAAAACTTACTATGCAATTGGACAAAATGTTGAGAGTTGGTGAAGCTGCATTCTTTTACTGTGGCAAAGCCCATAGGTTCACAGTTTCACATTTGAATGCAGAAAGGTATGAGACTGGAGTATGAAAGCAAGCATCTGAAAACATCACAAAAAGAATCCCACCACAGTCACTCTGGTTGCAGTTCTGTTGGACTCTGGAGTCCCTTGTCTGGACTGTATGTTCACTTCTGAGCTGCATTTTACTCTTCAAAGTGGAGATCAACCATCTCTGTTCTAAGTAGGTCTGTTCTGTGACTGCACCTTCCAGGCCAAGAGTTACAGGTTTTGTCAAGTGTATTATGCAAGTTTTGTTTTTCTGGTCAACGGTGACAGTGAATCCCACTGTAAACTGCAAAGAATGGTCATACAAAAAGCACCAGAAAACATAACAGTGGAGTCAGGATTGCATCAGAATTCCATGATAGGACCTTAAAATAGCAGCAGAATCTTCCTGGAGAAAGGGCTTTCACAGGAATTGCAATGAGGCGTTTCAGTCTAGCGTTCATTGCCAGAGTTCCCTTGGGATGTTTAAGAATGCCACTGTGACAGGTTTCTGCCTATCACTTTTTAAAATCAGAATCATTATTTCCATGGCAACAGCAAGTGTATAATGTAGCCAAGGCCTTAGGGTACTTTGGCATCTCTGATGGTTATGTAGTGTTGTGTCTAGTCACAATTAAGTAACAACTAAATTTCACATAGCAGATAAAAAGCAAGAGGTAATTTGCGGCCCAAGTTTTTGATCCTTTGATAAATGAGTGACATTTCCAAGATGTGGTTCTGCAGAGACTCAATGAGTATTTTGATACCAGGATTCCTTGTGTGTCTTTGAAGTTTACAGTAGGCACTGATGAAATACTTAAATTGTTCTGGTAACTTTGCACTTGTGGTGGCTAGGTGCCTTGTCAGGGAACCCCTCTATGGCTGAGGAACTTCCCTATGAAGTTGATATTCTTCCCCATAACTGGCTATTTTTTTATTTACAGAGATTTCTGACTACAGGCTTTACTTATTCAGTCAAACAGTCTGACACATTAGGCTTTTCCTATGATATTTTTCTGTTTCTGTATTTCATTATTTCAGCCAGGATCCCTCTTAATGACAGTTATTCTGCTTTGTCAAAGTCAGATGAGAAACTAAGGCTCATCTTACTGATAGTTCTATCTGAAAAATAGTTTCAGTTAGCATTTAAAACAAAATAAATGTTCAATTTTATTTTTTTCTTCTAAGGTACCAAAAAAAAAAAATTTTCTTTGGTTTAATATTAGCTAAGTAAATTGCCTTCCCAGTTTCTCAGCCTAAGTTAGTATGTTATATTTAAACCAGGGGCCTAAGAGGAGTAAAAAAAAATACTCTGTAGAGATTTCTGCAGCTCCGTAAATCATAATAGTGTAGCTGGTGTGTTTGAGTAAAATCCAAGCAAGCAGCAGCTTTTTGGTAATGTGTGATTACCTGCAAGCCCAGAGCTTCAATTATATTTCTCATGAGCATTCATCTGGGCAAGTAACAGTTTTGAACTAGTATCTGTGGAGCAGTTCTGGATGATCTGGTGCTGAGATGATTTTTTCCTTCCCACCTGAAAAAGTTCACTGAGAAGTAGCTGTGATTGCAGTCTATCTGCCTTCAAGGCAGAAACAGAAATATATAATGAAACATGTGGTCTGCTTTTCCTTTCTCTTAGAGTCTCTCAAACTGGTGTGGATAATTCAGAGGCAGTTGAGAGCATGTCCTCACATCCCTCAGCTTTGAGGGAACAGGCTAGACTGGAAGTTGAGTTACCAAAGGTGCGCATTAGGGCTTTTAGATGTACCTAAGTTATGAAGTATTAAAGAACAGTATTTCTCATTTCTTGCTTTTTCCTTTTCATCTATGAGTGCCTGTTATTTCATTAAATGGTATCTGTGTCTGAACAAAATACAGCCATTGTTTTAAAGGAGGGGAAGGATCCGGTTAATGAAGAATAACTTTTATTTTCTAGCATAAAACACTAATATACAACTTCTAGTAGGCTGGCATTATTTGCTGCTCTGATCTCCGTGCCAGTGTTTCAGTTCTAAATTAAATGCACTTCAAAATAGAACAATAAAATGCAAATTACAGTTGATGTAAATAACATATTCTACAGCTGTCCAGTCTGCCAATTGCAGAGGAGATTTGATACTGCTTTGACAACAGTACACAAAATCGTATGTTGCATAGAGTCTTAAAAGTCTCTTTTTGTGTATGAGAGGAGTATGCAACCTTGAAGGAGAGATTTCTAAGTTGTTCACTAGTATTGCATTATTTTTGGTTGTGGTGGAGAGAGAACAAGCAAGCAACAAGATACTGTTTTACTGTCTATGAAGTTCTGTTCTTTCATGTACACTAATTTAGTGTTTGTAGGGGGAAAAAAACATCAGAAATATATTCCAAAAACTTCCACTACAGACGGATCTGCAACACCACTCAAACTTGTTATCACATGGCTAGTTTAGACTTCTCAAAGTCAGGTAAAACAAGAGTTCATTAAAGTAGGACACAGGCATCCTCGCATCAGTCATTATGGAAGCTGGCTAGAAATTTATGGTACTGTGCATTAAGCAGTGTTTAGCTTGCAAACCATCATTATCATAGTGCACTTTACATGCACTCTTGTCTATCAAATGGCTTTTAAGAAATTTCAAGAATTTGACATTCAATAAAACTGGGGTTTGAGCTTGCAGTGCTCTCTGGCTGCTGCTGGGTAATACTGAGACAGCAGTGGATGGACTGGAAGATGAGGAACAGTATTTTGCCCTTTGTGCTCTGTTCTAGCAGGCTCATTCATACGTCCTTGTGTTGATCGTGTCTTGTCAGCATTCCTCAAACTTGCTCCTACATATTTGCAAACATTCCAGAAATATTAAAGATACCAGTCAGTCCTGGCAGGTGGACTGAGTGTACATGCTGGGCAGTTTTCACATTATAAAGTACATTGAAATGGCTTTTCCTGTAGCATCCTGAAGTGTATAAAGCACTCAATGCTGCTGAGGTCCCTGTGTTCTTTCTGCACTAAAATTTACCAACTATGATATCATGAGGAGCACTCATGGCTATAGGTATATCATTGCGATACCTGTTGACCAGATATGTTTTCTGGGTAAATGACACCTACTTATGGTTAACTGCCTGCACTCCCTTAATAACCAAGAGGATTTATTCCATCTTTCAGGTGGGATGTAGTGTCAAGAACATGGATCACAAAATGTTGCCTTCAGAATCCTTTTTGGACTCAAGCTTACCTTCACACTTCTGTAATACGTGCTATTATTCTTCTACAGATGGCACTTTTGCTGTTAGTGTCACTGGCCCCCCATCACAGATTAATGGGTCACACCAACCTTTCTGGTCTCATGAACTGAAACCTGACTGCTCCATTTTTCTTGTACATAGTTTGTTGTCATTACCATGAGCACAATTAACATCAAGAAGCCACTCTGACAACTCTGTGCTCTTGGGTACCTGCATGTCCTGCTGAAATAGCCAGGCAGAACTTGGAGGAAGGGCCGTGTATACTTGGTGAGGCCTGTAAGGAACCAACACATGACAGGCTGGTTAAGTAGCAGATCGATTTTGTTTCATAATTACATTGTTGTTTTGGTGAACAGAGTGATTTTTTAAATTAAAATGTGCATTCCATAACTTATCATTTTTGCTCTGTTGCTCCATATCCTCTATGGACATTGTGAGTGCAGATAATTTTAATTTAAAAAGCCCACAGATGCCTAACATGAAAAATATGAAGGAATGGTATTGTATTCCTTTTTAAACATAATTGCTATGCTAATATTTTGTACTATACTAATAGTGCATACTAGACTGTTTAAAAGAGTCTTTACAGGAAATAAAAGATTTTTGAGGAGAGAAAAATTAGCTGCTGCTTCTAAAGTCTGATACACAAATTCACTGAGGAAACAATCCTGTTGACTTCAAGGGCTTTGGATCAGACCCACATGAATAAATTCAACAAAGCATGCAAAGTACATATTAACCTTCAGAATGTGCTCAAATCATTCTCTGCAACAAAGCACGTAAGCACTTGCTTAAATTTGAGTATTTGATTAGCTGTCTGAAGTATTTGCTGAAGAAAAAACAAAGCACTGCAGCATTCAGCTAATGGTATCTACCTGATGCTACCTCCTCAATTGCATCCACATGAGAATCTGTGTTGTAAAAATGCCAGAATGTGAATTTTTAAATTTAGTCTTCACAGGGCTTCTAATGCAGTGACAATTTAAAAGAGTGGGGTGTCACAACAGTTACTATGTTTTAATCAAGGCTATTCATTTTGAATTAGATTTCAAACAATGTTTTGTTTATAACAAGGAAAAAATTAGAAGTAAACTTGAATCAAAATACTGAAATTTTTTTTTAAAGTTATTTTTATTAGAACTCTAAATTTAATTTTAAAAGCAAATCCAAATCACAACACAAAGTAAAAAAAAAAAAATTTGGAAAATTTGCACTCATCTTTCAGCTGGAGAAGTGCTTTAGTGGAAATGTCTGCTTGACCTAATGCTGTTATATCACAAACTGTTTTGAAACATGAGCAGGCAATTAATGTGATTCTGATTCACTGTATTTAAAACTAGAATACAGCAATTGTATTTAGTTTTGCTTGTGACATTTGGGCTTTCACTTCATAGAGATTTAAATATTTCTAGTTAAGAAATCATTACAGTAAGAAGATGGCAAATATAATGAAGTATTTTTTCAAGGATCAGTGTTCATTTAGAATTTTGGAAATTATTCTGTGACTAAATGCAGGAAAGAGTGACAGTTCAAGCCTGAAGAGACCTCCCAGATCACAGTGACACGATTTGAGCTAAGCTGCCTGTGGTGAGCACCTCTAGCCTGATCCAGAATACATCTGATCTCCCCACCTGTAATTTACATTCTAGTGTGTTCATCAAGGCAGCACTTTTGTAAAAAATATTTGAGATGGGCTCAGACACTAACCTGCAGGTTGATGTGGAGCAGTATAGTTTCACCTTTGTGTTTTCTTAGTGAACTAATGAGAGGAGAAAAACTGTAGCTGGATGTGGACTTCTTAAAGAAGGAAAAGTCACTTGCCTTCTAACTCTTTGCCTGCTTCTAATGCCTGCTGTTCCATCCGTGCATGCTGCCTCTGCTTGATTCTCCCTACTGGCCTACAGCAAAGATCTAGCTTTCATGAGAGAAAGCGAAGCATGAGTGTTCTACTGGAGGAGAAGGCAGTGAGCAGCAGTTCATTCATTCACTGTAGGTATCCTCTCCAGCACTGTGTTTGCATTTGCCTGGTCTGGACAGAATTTGCATCTGTTCCAGAGGCACCATGCTGTGTATAAAGTATTCACCAGACAGATGCTTGTAAATAATTAGATTTTGACTGCTATCCATTAGGCACACAGCAGGCGAGGTATCTAACGCTGATGTTCAGTAGCCCACCAAGCTTGCTGTAATGGCCCCTGCTGAGGAAACTTATGTAGTCTGTTAGCAGGTACAACAGGACAGCAGGACTTTACTGCCAGCAGTGATATGGAAGACTGTGTTCCTTGATTACAAAGAACCAGTCTGCCTGGTGCTGAGCTGTTGTTTCTCTGTGAACCAGCCTCTCTTCTCCTTGCTGATACTAGCGCATGGAAAGGCTGTTAAGGAAGTTCCACCTGAGTGAAGTCAGATGGGAAGCTGCTCCTGAGCATAGACAGTGGGAGGCCTGAGTTGTCACAGTCACAGAGGTATGCTCATCCTTCTGGAGAGGAGCATGCCAGGCCATGAGCCAAACATTTTCTGTCATTGGGGATTGCTGTGAAGCTAGGACCATGTGATGTGAAGGGCATGCTGACCTGAATGCTGGTAGCGTTTTAAGTAATTAGTTGTATTTTTCAGCCTGACTTTTAGTATTATTGTGCTATTCAGGGATGTGAGAGATCAGTCCTTTATACTCTAAGAGAAGCAGTTAAAAAAAAAAAAAATCACAATTACTAAATTTGTTCCTCCTCTTGCTTGACCTTCTCCTGTTTCAGTCTTCTATTGGCATGGAAACCACATTTTTACCTTTGTTGCCTGCCTCTCTCCTCTCTCCTGCCCTTACTAATCATCTCCTGGCTGTTTAGTCTAGTGTTCCAGGGAAGTATTGCAAACAGAATAACTTGTAACTCCAGCCACCCAGAAACTCTATTTTTATTATATCTACTGAAAGAGAAAATTTATTTCCCTCATTTCAAGGCAAATTGAATGCAGTAGGACAATATAAATTGAGTTTCTTTGTCTGATAAATGGAAAAGCCTCAGTGATTTTAAATGGATCTAACATGGTCCCACTGGACAAGATCATGGCTTGCACTGAATGTATCACTGAGGTACTGATACTCACATACCAAAAAAGGGCTTATCTGATACTGAATGGAAAGCTTCAGCTCTGCCATTTCAGTGGAGTATCACCTTTGTATGTAAAACACATAATATACATGTTTTGATAAAAGGCATGAAGAGCTGTAATTGTTTCTCAGAAAATTCTTCTTACTCCCTCCTGTAGAAAATCAAGAGTAAAGAATTATATATTAGTCCATTTTTACTACACAGTTGTAGTTCTACCAGAGGGGAAATCTTTCAGGATCAACAGCTTATACAGTACAATAGTCCTGAAACTTTTGTACAAAGTTGTAGATATTTCTACAGCTGTCTGTATGTGTAGGTGAAAAGTGCAAATCTAATCACCAAAACATTGATTATTCTCCTTCTTTTGCTCTGCTATGATTCACATAAGAATTTATCAGCTAGTAAATAATGTGTTGCTAGGTTCAGAGGCCATAACATTAGTCCAAGGTCTTAATATTTCAGATGCTTCAAAATACTAGTGTCTATCCTTAGCAGATATTATGAGAACAACCGCTACACTTACATCTGGCTAGAGGAACAACTGGATTTTTAATATTCAGAAGTTTTAAGGCCCTCTCTATTGTCAACTGCTAATGCAGAATTATACTTTCTGTACTTCTGAATGCATGGAAATTGTTACAAAGAGGCTGGTAATCAAGGCTGCAAGTTGGCAAAGATTATCTTTTGGTGCAGAAACTCTGGTGAACCCTTTTGTCTTTTGGACTTGAAATGAAATAAAAGTCTGAAAAACTGCTGATACTGCTACATTAATTTTAATTGTTTATCTGGAAGACCGGCCTGGCAGAGGGAGGAAAGAAAAGTGACTTTGTAAAAGTTTTGACAAAACATATTTAAACAGGGCATCTTGTTTGGTTGGAGGGTTGGTTTTTTTATTGGGGTTTTTTTTGGTTTTTTTGTGGGTTTTTTTTTTTGGGGGGGGGGGTTGTGGGTTTTTTTTCCCCTGTTGCCTTTAATTACATCTCCATGGGTTTATTTCCTTGGCAAGCTTTGAAAGGGAAAGAGTGAGGAGAGCTTTTGTGCCAAGATGGTTTCTCCAAGTTTTTGCTAATCCATACTTCATAGCAGCTTTATCAGTAATTGGTTTGGGTATGCTGGCAATGCTTGATAGCTTTCAGCTGGGTTTGTATAGTCAAAGACATTTTCATAATCTACAGAACATTGTTCTCTTAGATCTTTTTTATTCTTATTTTCTGAAATAACTTTTTTTATTTTTCAAACATTGCAATGTCTGTTATTTGCTGTTCCACTGTAAATAAATTCAGGGCATAGCTTAGGTAATGCTTAGGAGGGTAAGCCCCATATATGTTCTGTGCTTCTTACCAATTGCAGAAGGCTCAACTCAGTAATTCTGGGACAAAACAGAATAACCTAATTAAGAAAGAAAAAGTCCTCATGGATATGGTCTGTATTTATTAATATTATCCTTATAAAGTGACATTTGACTCATCTATTTCTGGATCCAAAACCCAGTGTAGAGTCCATTAATCATGTCATCAGACCTGTCATCCTCGCTGCTGGTAACATGCTTAGCCAGCAGGTCTAAAAAGTGCTGTGGCACACAGCAGTAATTGAATTTTTGGGTAATTCCCCATTGCCTACATGTCTCAGCCTCTTTCAGGACAATGAAGATTCTGCAGCTCAGCAGGAGGAAGTAGCAGAATGCCATTTGCCTCTGCTGAACTTGATCTGATGGTTTGGGAGTGGACATTTCTCTCTATTGCAGATCAGGCTGTGACCATGACAGCAATTTTGGATAGAGCCAAGAATGCAAGGATGTTGTAAGATGATGAGGGCAGATTTGGGATCTGAAAATCCAGCAAATGTAAAACCGAAGGAAACCACTAATCTTCATGTGTGAAAAGATTCTGAACACCTAATAGAAATAAATTGTCCTGCATATTGACTGTGCTAGGGATAAAATGGCCTAGTTTTAGAGCAGGGGGGAAGTGAAGAAAAAGCATCAAGCAGGAAAACTGTGTGCTGAAATAGATTGCATTGAAAAGCAATGCGGTTTTCAGTCAACAGAGATATTTTTTTAAGAACAGGCTGGACATTAGGTTTTAAATTCTTTTTCTGATGACAGAAAGAGGAGATTGCACATTCTTGGGGCAGCAACAGAAGTACCAGGCTCTGTGCTGGTTTTCTCAAGTTTGCTAAGTCCCTTGAGATCCCCTTTATAAAAGTATAATTTCAGACTTTCTGTGGGATTTAAATTTTGCTAAAGACATGTTGGTGAGAGGGGTTGGCTCTCTTCCCAAGGGCCTGTGGATCTGCACAGGGCAGTGTGACTGTGAGGTCCCCTGGATGGGGTACCCCCATCACTCCCAGCTGCCCAGCCATTCCCTGGCTGTGGTGTTCCCAGGTGACACTGCAGCTCCACCACTGCTGTGCTGGTAATGCTACCAAGGTGTGTTGGGTGGGTCATTGCACCAGGGACTCCGATGCAGAGTGCGGTGCTAAGCACTATGTTCAGTATCACCAACTCTCTGGTGTGCCACAAACATGGTGGGAGTAGTGACCATAGCACACTCATGAAGCCAAGGGTAGGCCAGGAGGTAGAGGGCACTGTGGGTTGGCCTGAGCTTCCTGACAAACCAGCAGCCACCGTTTCTGGTTGCTCCTGTTGGATACCAGAGCCCTTACATACTTGTATTCAGAGGGTGGAGGTGTATCTGTGAGAAGTTCCTGAGTATGGGAAGGCCTGGCTCCATTAGCTCAGGCTGTGCGTGTTAGCTCATGCTAGAGCTTTACCCCCAAGATGTTGGTTATGTCAGAGGGGAGAAACATGCACACCCTGAAAAAAACAAAACAAAACCCAAAACATTTTAGCTGTGCAATTACAGAACAAAGCTGATTTTTCTTCCTAGTTTTGTCATTCCTCTTTAAATTTGACCATTACTATGAATAATGTAAATGAGCATTTGCCACCTGGGGTAAGGCTAACTAAAATGTTAAATGGGACTTTAAATGGCCTGTCTACCACCACTTTGTCATGTTACATATTGCAGCCATCACTTGTTTAACTGAAAGGCTGTTCCCTGCTATTTCACAGCCCTTGGGGTAGCACAGGCAGAGCTGCATGTGCTGTTGATGTGGGCTGCAGTTAGCAGTGATTAATGGATGCAGTTAAAAATAAGTATGTACATGTGTATAGTAATCATTGCAAAAGATTATAAAGTGCAATGCTGGAGTGAAAAATCTAACACGGGGGCATCTCTGAAGAGGTAGCAACCCACTTTGGGTGCTTTTGCTGTCACTCCCTCAAAACACCAGCTTTTGCTGCTTTTTTGCAATCTGTAGCTATTAATGCATTTATAGGAAAATGATGCTCAGTGGGAGAGGCTGTAAAATGGTGTTTAGTGTTTGTGTGGGGAGAAAGATTCATGTCTCTTCAAAGGGAATTGTGAAAATGCATTTTTCAATGTGCAGGACAAAAAAATGAACCAGCAGGTATGTTTAATGGGTTGCTTGTAGAATGAGAATATAGTTCCTCTCTGAGACAGAGTTTATCAAGGTTGTGCCTGTATCTGTGACTATTTTTTTCCCTGCCGTAAGAGCAGTTCTGTGCTACCAGGGCCCTTGTAAACTGCAAGTGAAGCATGGGGTGCTGAGGGAGACTAACTGGGAGGAGGGCAGACTTTGTAGACTTCGTGCAGTCCCTTGAGACTTCTCTACTGTTCCTGCCATCCCTTTTCCATTCAGGATTGTTCAGTGTGGAGAATAGAAGCCTCCAGGGAGGCCTTATAGTGGCCTTCCAGTACCTGAAAAGGCTACAGAAAAGCTGGGCTGGGACTTTTGCCAGGGGCGTGGAGTGATAGGATGGGGGGGAATGGTTTTAAACTGGAAGAAGGGAGATTTAGGTTAGACATTAGGAAGAAATTCTTTAGTGTTAGGGTGGTGAGACACTGGCACATGTTGCCCAGAGAAGTTGTAGCTGCCCCATCCCTGGAAGTGTTCAAGGCCAAGTTGAATGTGGCTTTGAGCAACCTGGTGTACTGGGAGGCATCCCTGCCCATGGAGGGGGTTGGAACTGGGTTTAAGGTCCCTTAGAACCCAAACCATTCTGATTCTGTGGTTCTCTATGTCACTTTGAATCATATAGCTACCCACAGACATAAACAGTACTGCATGGCAGGCAAGAGACCACAGGCATACACTGATATAAGACAGGGTCCAACTGGATGTGAGGAGGAACTTTTCTCCCATGAGGACAGCAAGGCATTGGGACCTGTTGTCCAGGGAGGGTGCACCATGTCCATTTTTGGAGGGTCTCATGCCCAGTTCAGGTAAGCACAGAGCAACATTACCTGGTCTAATCTTATTGTAGACCTGGCTTTGAAGCAGGGTTTTTTTCCAGCCTGGATTACTGTGTGCCTTGAAATCCTTCCCTGACTCAGAGGTTGTAGGAACTCTTATGAGGGGTTGGACCAGAGGTTTCTGTTGCACAAATGGACTATATGTGGTAATTCTGGTCACAGGTCTAAAAATTTGACTGTAGGGTATGAAGCCAAAGGTAACCAGCAAAAGAAGTGCGAGGTAACAGGACAGAAAAGCCCCTTGGAAGTATACTGAATGTGGAGTTTGTCCCCATCCCTTATTCATCAGCCTTCTCTTTGCAGAGAGCTGAGCAGATCTTCCAGTTTCTGTGTGCACACTGGGCAAACCTTGCTAAAAGGTGCAGATGAATCACAGACTCATTATGGGAACACCTGCTACAGAGTGCTCCCTGTCCCTCTTCAAATCTGCCCAGCAAATTTGTGGCATGGAAGCATCATCATAAGAATGCAGGAAGGGCTGCCAAGACAGATTCAGGTCTCCTACCAGACTGCAAAATTAATGAGGTTCATCTGTGCCCTCAAGGACATGGTCAGTACAGTGGGAACAGGAGAAATCCCTGTCATAGACCAGGAGTTTACAGGATTCTGGCACTGACAGGGAAGCAAGCATACATGAGCCTGGGGGGCAGATACTATGCTTCATTATGTATTAAGCTGGAGACTCTTAAGAGAGCCTGATTGACCCATGTACCCCATGTGATTGAATTGGGTTCCTTTGGGCTTCTTGAAAATTCCCTGTTGCTCAGCTCTCCATTTAATACTTAGCTGATATATATACTTGAATTCCTGGCTGTAGAGCTGTGTGCAGCAGGTAATGCAGTACAGGAGACACGTTAACCCTGTCTGACTTTGGCTGCGGAGACGGAGACGCCCCTGCTTTTCTGTTTAGAAAGGACTTAATGGGCAAAAGGGAAGGAGGAGTAGTGCTCAATACAGAAATTACCCTCCCGTTAGTGAGTCACCAGGATCTCAAAAGAAATGAGCATGAATGCTGGTAAATCAATGTCCTAACAGAGAAAGGAGAAGATAGAGTACTAGTTAATGGCTGCTACAGCCCACCCACTGGCACTAGAAAGGAAGTTGGCCAGCTTCTCAAGCAACCATCTGTCATTTCAGTGGTGAAAAAGACTGTGTACTGGCAGACTGCAGCCTGAGTGATGCTCGTGCTGCTTGTGCTAAGACACTTTTGCCTCTTCTGACTGTTCTCACTAACAATAAAAATCAGAAAGTCTGACATCCAGTGGGGAAGATACTTGTAAATACAAGGTGATTGTAAAACGGGTATTTTCAGTGTCAGTAACTGTGATCACGCTTCTTATCTGCAAGTCCAAAACCAGAGGATTTGCCCTGGATGGTTTAACATTGCTTGTTTCATGGCATTGCAGAGAATTTTGAGGCATAGTGATAAGGAGCTAGAAGTAAAATTGCAGAGCACATAGAGGATTTGAACTGTTTAACTCCTCTTATGAGCTCCCCAAAATGTCAGAGTCAAAAAGAGCCACAATCATTGAGAAACCAGGAGCCCGATTCAGAGGGAGTGTAAGGCAACTAGAAGAAAAAAAAATTTAAGTGTCTGACATGTGGAAGAAAAGGGAAGATGGTGGGCTGTAAAGCAGTAACTGGAAATTCAGGGAGAGGATTAACAGAAGTTGGAATATAGGTCATCAGCAAGACACTTGAAAACCTGGTAGGGGGGTGTTGAAGGTATGTTAAAACACAAGAAATATACAGCAGTTGCAACAGTCCTTTCCTAGGAGATGGCGTCACTGCCAGTGAAAACATAGAAGAGACAATTTTCAATAGATGTTTCTATCTTCTAGTTGAGGAAAGGCAAGATGATATATCCTTTTTATATAAGGATGTGACATTTTCATCTCTCACAGTGAAGAGTTTGTTAAGTCTAAGGTGCAGAAGTTATGCTTCTTGAGTTTGGCAAATGTAGATTTACTTGCATCCTGCAGCTGTAAAAAAACTGTCCAAAGACTGATGTTAGAGGGATTTTGTTTGGGCTTGTTGTTGTTTTGTTTTTCAAAGCTCATAGAACCCTGTGAGAGTGTCAAGGCCATGAAGGGAAGTTAATGTTTCAGAATTTGAAAAGCAGAAACTGATTCATCCATGTAAATCAGACAAAATAAAAGGAGGACAAATGTAAGTTCTTTGTTATTGCTTGGTATTGGCTTTTGGAAAAAATTGATCCTGTTAGACTAGATTTTGTTAGCATTGTAATTATTAAATGAATACTGCTTGTATAATGTACTTTACTTGATACCTTGGAATACTTTGTCTGAGCAGCAATACAAGATGACCTTCATTCCTATTAAGTTTTATTTCTGGAGGTGTGGAACTCTAAGGGCAGCTAAGTCATTGCCGTGCTGGTGTGCTTGTAGTGAGATCCTGCAAGATTTTTTTCAGTGACCTGAGAGACAACCTGAAGTTAGTGAAAAAAGCTTGTGGATGTCATGGCAGCTCTGGAGTTATAAATAATTGAAAGGCCAGACCACAGTTACAGATTAAGAGACAGAGACATGTTACAACATGGCAAAATACAAATTTCTATGTCTAGGAACAAAGGAGGCAGCATACCAATTTGAATGGGTACAGAGGCTTTCTGTTTGTTACCCCTCTCTGCCAGAATTTAAAAGTTAAATCTAATTGCTTCATATTTGGGAATCCCCCTTCCAAGAAAAAGTTTGCATCCCTGTTTGAGTCCCAGGAGTTTCCCTGGCTGACTGGAGCAGGTAGACCCAGTCTCCAGAGCCAGCTCTCTGCTGGGCTGTGGGCTTGTGCAGGCAGGACATGTTGTGCACAGCCCTTGGGCCTTGCATCCGAACAGTCTGAGCTGGGGAAAATCTGGACTGGATTGGGCTGACATAGCTCTGGGGAAGGAACACCAGATGTGGGCCCTATGCTGAGTGAGTCAGAGTCACAGTGGTACTTTTGGGTGCATTGGATGCCTCACTTCTATTTGGACACTTCTCCCAGGCCAGCAGCACCTCCTGCTCAGCCTCATGCCATTTGCAGTCACTTTTCCACAGGGGCAGCTGCAATGAGCAAGGGTTGGTCCTCTTCTTCCTCCAGTTCTTGGTTCTGGCAGGGAAAGGTAGGATGGGGAAGGCAGCACTGAAACATCACTGAAAGAACTGGAAATCATACTATTATATTGAAACTCTGGAAACTGGAGCTTTTGAGTGAAATGAGGAAAAGAGGGATAATGCCCCTGTATGAGTGGCTGCATGAGGATCCAGTCTTGGATCCTTCAACCAGTTTGCAAACTTTGCAAAGTGTGTACAACACTATTGGAACCCTTTCATCTGCCCTTTCAAGAAAGTACAGGTTGGAAAACTGGAAACCCAGCTTTCCATCAGACTTCTTTATTCAAGGATGTAGAACTGAAAGCAAAAACATAGGCCATTTGTTCAGCTGAGTCAGACAATATGGGAAGAGAAAAGGTTCCTTAGCTTCCCTGTGACACTCCACCACATGCCAATCTGATCACAAGGGTCATAAGAGATGGGAAGAGAGAAAATTAGCCCTTTTGCCCACTACATCTTTGTCAGAGAAGTGGACAATGAAGTGCTGTGGAGGAGAAGGCAAGCTGGAGACAAGCATCTTACACCATCTCACTCATCCCACACAGGTTAGCTGAAAACACATTTCTTCAGGAACTGTTTGGTGGCACCAACTGCTACTGCCCCTCCTTCTGGGACAGGTGGAAACCAGGGTGGCTGAGTCCCCAGTCCTTCCTGGGCAGGAGTGCAGAAGCATATTATTCTTTGCTGGATTCTTAAGCTTGCCACTGGATCTTAGCACTGCTTTTCTTTTTAATTTTTGTTTCACGGTATTTTCTGCGCTTTCCCTCTAATAAGTTTGTATTACTTTCAGTAGGGTTTTTGGGCCACATACTGCTGCCTCCTGAATTTGGATGAAGTCCTATTATTTTCAGTGCAGGTTTATGTGTAACATGGAATGACAGGAGCTGCTAAACCTTCTCAGTTGCAGAATTGGTCTTTAACAGCATTATGTGGTGTAGCCAGGCATTAATCAGTCCCAATGCTTAAATTATGAAATGTTAATGAGAGTGCAGAGGCAACAGAATACCAATGAAAAGTGGATTTCATTATTAAAGCAATTTTAACTTCATTTGTGCAGAGAAGAAAACCAAGTCTGATTTTCTATAATAGAAAATACATACGCATTTTAATCACTGACTGGAAATTATAAATTTACATGCATTGGTATCAGAAAGAGCAAAAATATTAAAGGCTTGCTGTTCCTCATTATGTTACATTTTAAACACAGAAAAAGCAATGCAAGGAAATTGGTCACTGAGTCAAAATTTTATGGGCCTACTGACCTGAAGTAGCAACTTACTTGTTGAGTAGTCTCCATTATTTCATTGTAGGTTCGTTTCCTGAGGGTACTACTTGATTTGTATGAAAGTATCAGACTTCAGATTTAAATTACTTGATGCTCATGAAATTCCTTAGATCATGTTATGAGTTCCTTTTGGCCCTGTATGAGAATAGGTCCCAGAATGTTAGTTAAATGCCTTGTACGAGTAGGCATGCTGTAAAAGCAGCATTACCCTGCTTTCAGAGTGTGATTAAACTCCTGTACAGTGTACACTGCTTCTTAAAGCATTTCATATCTTTTTCTTCTTACAGTGATAAAGGATTTGTTGTGATCACAATGGCAATTTCAGTGTTAGTAACTGGAGGGAAAACAACCCAGCAAATAGGCAGTTCCGTGTCATTGTATACACTTTGACATGTGTGGAGGTTGCATTCATCCCAGCAGGTGTTCCTGTACTTCCATTGCCATAACCCAGAGCCTGTGGAAAAGAGAAGATTCAGTAAGAAAGGAGGGGTAATGGCGATGCATGGGCCTGGGAGGGGGTCTACAATAAACAGATTGGCAAGCTAGACTGCTGTAATAAAGAGAACAGGAAGCGAAAAATAAAAACTTAGGGAAAAAGATAAGGGGAGCTCATGGCAGACCTGCAGGATTGAAAGGGAGGGCAGAGCACCCAGTGCTTCTGCAGGTTCGTAAAGAGCCCAGCACAGTCATCATGGGATGCTTTTAATGACCCTGCTATTGGCTAGTATAAGAATTTCAGAATGACTGGGGAAGGATTAATGTTTCTGGTGGTTATTTCAGAAATAATTTCTTGCTGCTTTTTCTTAAGCAGTCAATAAGATCAGAAACTGTAGTGGCTGGAAATGAACAAAAAGTGGCAAAAGAGAGAGCCTTCATCTGAGCAAAAGTGGTTATTATACCATTGGATTTGTTTGAGGTACTTAGGAGGAAACGTTGAAAGGCAGCAGGACAGAAATATTGGATTTTTAAAAGGTTGATGTGAGGGAATGTGAAAAGGCTGGGATAAAAGTGATTGAAAGAACTATTATCCAAAAATTCCACTTGGGAGCATTCAGATCTAGGGTTTATGAAGGGGAATCTCTTTGTTATAAGAATCCTTTTACTGTTAATGGTGGCAAAGGAAGCCACCTTTCTTGTTTACTCAGATGCCAGGTCAGAAGGGTGGAAATAAGTGAAGCAGGTGAGAGAGGTTATCTCATCGCAGAATATCATCCAGGACACTGATTCCAGCCTCCATGGGTCCTCCAGCAAATATGGAAACTTTGGAGGAGCTACAAGAAACCAGGATCACTAATGCTAGTCTGCAGTTCCCTGTGCCTGTACTCACTTTGAGGACTTAAACTGCCACCACCTGCCCCCAAATCCTCAGTAAGGGGAGATGATGTAGCCTGCAGGGCACAGCCTTGGATGTCATTGCCTTTTTAGCAGATTCTCACCCTCTGCCTGCCTTTTCCAGCTGTCTCCCAGTATAGACCTCTGGGACCAGCTATTTTCTCTCTGTAAGGGGAGCAGCAAGAAAGAAGTATTCCCTGAGTGAGTGCCATCCCTAATGTGCTGTGCTGTATCCTGCTCTGCACTGCTGCACAGGAAGGAAGAGGGATTTATCTGAATATTTCTCAGTGCGCAAAAGAAATGAGGGAAAATAAATAATACATGTGTATGGAGAAGGTAAGATAATCTTTGGTAGCAGGCTGGATAGCATAATGAAAGGAGCTTTAAACTGAAGTTTTTTGGGGGTGGGATCTAAAATGGAAATGCTCATATCATTACATACACCTGGGGAATAAACCAGGTTGACCAGACTTGCAACAAATCATAGAATCATAGAATAGTTTGGGTTGGAAAGGACCTTAAATCCCCCTGCATGGACAGGGACACCTCCCACTACACCAGGTCGCTCCAAGTCCCATCCAGCCTGTCATTGAAGCCCACTACCAGGGATGGGGCTTCCACAGCTTCCCTGGACAACCTGTTCCAGTGTCTCACCACCCTCACAGGGAAGAATTTCCTCCTCATGTCTAACCTAAATCTCCCCTCTTCCAGCTTTAATCCAATACCCCTTGTCCTCTCACTATAAGCCCTTGTCAGAAGTCCCTCCCCAGCTTCACACATAGTGGTGTTAGGAAGGAAGGGAAAGGTAGAGGCAGTTACTCAGCCTGTTTTTCAGAGCAGGGAATGTGTATTCAACAAGGAGGGACTATGGGTGTGTGGAGTGGCAACTCCATCTGTCCTTAGCCTTCATCCTCTGCCCCAGTAGGTCTTTAGTGGGTCTCTTATGGGAGTATACATTTCTGCCTCCTGCCGCCTTGCATCTGCCACTCTCTGCAGTCTTGACAGCTTCCCACTTGAAAGATTCAGTGCAGAGGGCTGCATTTCGTATCTGGTATTACATGGAAACAAATCAATCACCAATCTTAAAAATCTTAACAGATTTTCAGGAAAGAGATTTCTCCAAATTATCTGAAGTGATTTACACTATTGAGTAATTGTAGGCAGGTATCTAATCCTTAGTTTTGGAGAGTTGTGGTCGGTGTTTTTTTTTTTGTTGGTGTGTTTGTTGTGGTTTGTTTTTTTTAATATATAGCAGACACATTGTTTTCACATGTGAAATGAAACTGCAGCTTGGCAAAGTAAATCCCTGCAATATGCTAACTATCTATTTATATAGTACTTCCTTTGGTTGTTTATTTGTTCATTATTGTTTATGATATGGAGTGGAAACTGAGTGACTTCATACAAATAATGGTCTCTTAACCCCCATAATCTCATATGGTAAATTTATTCTTGTCTCAAAATATTTCCTTGAAGCCAGTTCTACGCTTAATCTGCTAAAGATTTTAATAATAGTTGATCAGGGCATCTTCTGCAGGCTTAGGATAGGGGGCAATATTTGTTTGGAATGCAGCATTTTCATACCCACAGCACAGCAGTTTATATAATCCCATCTTCAGTGAAAAGTGGTGTAAATAGGAAAGCAGTAATAGTTACCTTAATAGAGCTTTGGCTTATTTAACCAAGATGAGGAAGCCTTACCTGGATACTGCCAACTCTTGTGCTCCTCAGAAATCAGCATGACTACATGTATGTCCCATTGCAAAATCTTGCTTGTGTTCTTCACCTGTTTGGGCATCGAGATGAACAACGGGGCTTGAAAAGCTTGCATGAAAATTTGTTCTCTCTTTCACTGCAGTGTCATTACAGGATATGAGTCTCTGTCCACGTGTGGGAAGTGAACTCATGAACTGGCTTACAAACAAAAAATCTTTCCCAAAGGAATCTGGACAAAATTGCAGAGCATGATTGAATGCAAGAAAGAGGGCAGGCACTGAAAGGTCAGCGTGATGACAGATGATACTTCATTCTGCTTAGAGTTCTGCAGCTGTTTGCTGTTGCAGGAGCGTGATGAGGGGGATAGGACAAATCCCAGTAGTAGTATATCAAGAGACCATGTTAGTATATCATGTGGAAGTGCTTGCTTATGGGGTTGTCCACCTGGCACCTAGCAGTGCACTTAGGAATGCTTTCACTGGCTCTCCAACCCTGGGAAATCAATGGATTATGTTCTCCCAAACTGCTGTGCTGTAGTGTGGACTTACAGAGAGGCAGGGAAGGCAAAAGCAACTAAAAGCCCTCTTCCTCCCTCCTTTACCATTGTTCAAAATTCTTCCTATGCCATGTGATGGTGCAGACCCCTTCCAGCCCTTTATTGCAGCTATAGCTGTATGGTGTAAGGGGTACAAGGCATAGAGAGCTGGATGAGAGTGGACTACCTCCCAGGAGCTCATATAAGGGGAAAGAGTTCCAGATTTAACTCCTATCAGGCAGCTTCCTCATTTTGAGGTGGCAAAGAGCAAGCTAATTGTCCTGTACAACGTGTGTTTATACGTGGGCCAAGGTTTAAGAAGGTATGAAAAAGATGGAGTTGGGAGGGAAGGGCTTTTAATTTCTTGCAGAAGGCCATGCTTCAGCCTGCTTTGTGTCCAGTGGAGATCTTCTGCAGATTTGTCCCAAGCTCTGCCATGCTTGAGCAGAAATCATTGTCATTGTTCCTTGTGGGTCAGTGAACCATGCCAGCCTACAGCCTCTGGGGTCTGCCTCCAGTAGTTGTTGTGTCCTAGCATGGTGCACAAGGGTTTCAGAGGTCAATGTAGGAGGTTGTGCTTCACAGTGTCTGTTCCACAGCTGGTATTATACTTTAGTAAATATATATATATAGGTTGCTCTGTCTTACACAGTTTTTATCATTATCATAATTGAAAATGGAGAAGACATTAGCCCTTGAATACCCTCATACACCCTCAGGTCAGTGTCACTGGAGTGTAAGGCAGGAGGTGCCATCTGACAAGCCATGTCAGGTGCAAGGTGCAAAAGTGCTTGGGCTGTCAAGACTGAAGGGGCAATTGGACATGGCAAAAGGAAGAACTTGCTGGCATCAGGGGAAGGCAAGGGTCTCTAACATACTTTTTATTTCCAGGGTACAGCAAAACTCTCCGATTTGCAATTTTGAACTGGGGTTAATTGTAGGTGCCACATGGACCTTACTCCCTTTTCTTTTCTTAGCAGTCTCCAGGTCTTTTTCCTGGATTTGGTCTTTGGCTTTTCCTGATTATTTTGTCTTGTTTTCTGCTGTGTTGGTGTGTCCATGTGGAAAGGCATGTTCCTGCATACTGCTATGTGTGTTGCTCTAAGGAAAGTACTGTCACAACAGGTAGATATATCTAACTCATAGGTATTTGTGCACTCAAAACCCTAGCTCAGAGCACTGATACCTTCCTATACATATTGGTGATCCTAAATAAGTAATGAAGCAAATGTAGTTAAAATGCAAATGTGAAGTGTCTTTATTTTCAGCCTGGCTTGCATTAAACTGTTAATTTCCATTAGCATTAATGAGAAAAAACACCCAAAGGTTTTCCCCAGGCAAGAATTCTGATGCTCCTAACAATTATTCCCCTTTTACAGTGTCGTTCAATCAAGGGGATCTGTATTTTGCAAACTTAATTAAAAATTAATTAATTAACAGTATCCCTGGAAGGAGCAGCAAATGGCATTTTCCCCATTTTACCACTGAGTGAATGGAGGTTGCCCAGTGGGATGTGGGTTCTCCTGGCTCTGAAGTTGAAATCTGAACCACCTGTGCCACCTTCTTCAACTTACTTGCACAAGTTCTTGTCCAAGGTGTGCATCCTTATCATTTAATGTATCACTTCTTTGATACTTGTTTACTGTTGGTGAATGAAAAAGCTGTCTGACTTAGCCAAGACTTTCTTGTGATTATAAGTCTTGCTTGTGTGCAGCACTTCTCTCTTGTTTGTTATGATTGCTGCTTCTGTTAAATACCCAACAGATCTGTTAAGACTTTCTTGTCTGCATTTGTAGAAATAGCAGACAATTTGAATAGTTATCTGCAGAAACAAATTACATGTTGGCTGTAAACTGTGGCTGATGCTATGAAACAGTACACCGGGATGCCTACCCTGTGATTTCCTCCCGGATCCTCTCTGTCTGTATGAATAACCTTAGTGCTGTGCACAGTGGCTAGCTGATTTCTGCATATTCATTTTACGTAATATTTATTGCTATCACTCAATCAGATTTGTAAACCAAATTCCCAAATGATGGGGGAGTATGTTCTTCTTTGCAATTACGATGATTCATCAGTGGCATAACTAATAGGAGAACAGGAAACTAAGAAATTATACCCTTCTGCTTGAGACTGGGAGTGGAGCTTGGGAACAGTGATGGTAGGAAACAGAAAGATAGAATGAGAAAGAAGGGAAGAGGATCAAAACACTGAAAAGAGGCAAGGAGATGGGAAGATGAGAGACAGTACATTGGAACAAGAGAAATGATTACAGCACACAGAAAAGGCTGGGGAAGCTGTTTTCCATAAAGAAAGGCAAAATAATGAAGAAATAATTTTTTTTTTTTAAGTATTTTACTTTCCAGAGAGGGAAGGAGATGATGGAAAAGGGGGCTAGCAGGGTTGGGTACTTCTGTGTTGTCCAGGTGAGGGGGCAGAGGTTAGGGAGGGTGTTGACAGTGCAAGTGTCCATAGGTTCTCCATAGCTGCTGCAAGTGTCTTACAAGGCTGTTCCCAGAGACCAAACCTGCATTATCACCACCAAAGGCAAGAGGGAGAGCTGGTGTGTTAGGAAACTATTGTAATCCACCTTTCTTGTAATTAAGTCTAGACATGATAGTTGAGGCTTGTTTGTGCAATTCTTGATGTTAACACCTTTTTCTTTTAATCTATCAAAAGGTAAAAAAAACTATGAAAAGCTCCTGTTTTGAAATGAAAGCTTAGTGGAGACTAATTTTTTTTCTTAAAACCACTTGTCAGTGGACAGTACACTCAGCTTTGTGTGCAGAAATAGCCCCCTGTTCAAAGTTCAGGATTCAGCCCACCTTACTCTTCTGAGGTATCTTACCTTGTCCACTGACTCCAGGTAGATCTGAAAAGTGAGCTCTGGAAGGTATTCCAGATTACTGAAAGTTGCTGTTGGATTGTCCTCTTCTCTCCTGAAAGTTTAAGTTATTGAGTGTCCAGCATAACCTTTTGGCTGTTACTGATTAATGCCTGTTAATGTAGGGGAATTAGCATTGGATAAAGGAGTTCCAAGGTCAGAAATCTGAGAAGAACTTAGTTGGTGAAAGTGGTCCTAGAGATAAGTGACAAGCCAGGGTCCTTAATCACTTTATGTGGTTTGGTTTGAAAATGACAGTACTGTCGTTTAGAGCAAAATCAGTTGTCATTTATTTATTTAATATCCCAAAGGAGAAACAAACCCTATTTTTTCTAGTCATAGCAAGTTCAAAATTGTTCTTCATCTCCTTTGTTACTGCCTGTCTGTGATCACCTTATAGGCTGCTTCTTCATTGTCATGCAGACTGAATGTTGGACAATATCATCACTTCAGTTGCCTTTTTGATCACTTTTTCCTTAGAGTCCCCATGCACAGAACTATATGATCACACAAGTCTTAGCTTTCATTTTAAAAAGACTAGCTGGCATTGCCTGGTTGGAAACTTGAAAAGAGGGCCCTAAGATCTCAGACCTGAAAGGAAAAGAAAAAAAAACACCTTGAAATTGTTTGTTTTTTACTTGTTGAATATAAATAATTGTATCATCCTTCATTAAGACAACCTCATAACTTTTGTGGGATCTCACCCTTCTTATAGCTCTGGATTAACATTATTAAATTAAATTTCTTAATTTGCATCTTAACTGGATCTTTAAAATAGTAGAAAAAAATAAAATCCACCCTTTTTTCTAACTGTACCTCTCTTTATTCAACTCATTTAAATTTTAAATTCTTGTCTTGGAGAAGAAAATATTCCAAACTGTAATAAACATGTCTCTGTGTGGTTTTGTGCTGGTTGGAAGTCACTAATCCTTTTATGTCATCCTTTTTGAGGATGATCCTTGTCTAGTCTCATATATTGATTAAAATGAAGCATTACCTTTATCATTTCAAAGGATTATGCTTTTATGTTTTTCTCTCTTCCTTCTTTTTTTAATTAACTTTTTTGTACCCCAGCGGATCTACTAGCTGTACTTTTTTTTTCCTTTAACATAAATGTTGGACAGTTAATTTATTTCTTCTTTTGGTTATATTGAGCTTTTATGAAACATGCCGATGGGCACTTCCATGGCATGGGATTGTGAACAAGCCTGGAAATGGACATCTCCAGCTATGTCATGTGTCGCTGTAGGATAGGGGGCCTAAGTCCATTTATGTGTATATTGATTCATAGGGACAAAGAACACTTACATTGTTTCTGTGACAAACCATTTGTTGCCTTGTATTGGATTATACCTGTGCAGCTTTGCTAGCTTGGGTAACTGTCGTGATACACAGTTGTGATAAATAATCTGTGTTTTGGGATGTATTTTTTTTGATTGGTTTGATTTTGCATTGTTGAAGACACAAATTGATTACCTGCCTTGTTTTTGAAGAATCATCCAGAGTAGAGTAGGATCTAAGTCATTAATTTATTCTGTGTGGCCAAAATTGTATGTAATTTGTATTCTTTCCCTTTAGGACTGGGACATTAAATGTAATTTGTAAAACTGCAGCTCCTAAAACAACCAGTTGCTAGAGGCAGCCACAGAGTGTATAATTTCTAAAAGAAACTCCCGTGAGCTGTCTGGACATGTTTCTTCTCTTAACTCACCAGCCCCTGCAACCCTGGGTTTTGCATCTAATTCTAAGAGAGTGTGTATCTGATACCTACTGACCTCTAAAGGCTGGTATGCTGCCCTAACCTGAAATTTACACCAAACAGTTCTTTCTTGTAGACCAAGTTCCAACTGCTGTGTGTTACTCCTTCTAAATTGACCCTGCACCATGTTTAAAACTGGGAAAGGCAGTTAAGCCTACAAATAAAACAGCAATCCAGCTGTGAGAGTGACATGTCTAACCATGACATGGTGGTTCTGTGTAGGTACAACTGAGTCATCCAGGGGCTCTGAACCCTAAGTTTGATCCAAGTTGTGATTAGCAGACTGAAGATTTGGGACTTGATCTTGCCAGACCACTAAAGGAGGTGAGGCTGGAAATTTCTGGTGCCAGGTCAGGCAAGGAGCTGTATTTGGCAGGTGTAGACCAACACCTGTCCTGAAAAGGAGCAGTCATACAGCTGAGACATGCTCTGTGGCAAATTCTGAAAAGTCATAGCAACCAACCAAAGTGCTTCGGAAAGGCAAAGAAGCAAAAGTACACTACAGGGACTGTTTGTTATTTATGATTGTGGTGATGACCCTGTTCTAAATAGAGATTTGTTTATAAGGAAACAGTAACACAAGTGGGAAGATGAGAATCCTCCTGCCTGTCAGTGACTCAACATCTCAGGGCAGAACACGATGACTGGAATAAGCAGGCTGTGTCATGTAGTTAGTAGGATACTTCCTCATGATGTTCTGTGTGGCCTAGAGAGTCACTCCTACACCCTTCTCTTGGGTTTTTAGACTGGACATTCGTCAGATCTCTGAATTAGTATAGTGTCTTATCTTGGCTAGAGACTCAAGGGGCTTAGATAGGATAAATAATGTGATAGTACGTTCACTGCTGTGCATAGCAATTATGCCATGCCAATAATCAACTTAAACTACTTGGCAAAATGTCTTGACTACTGGTTAAAATTACCACTCTTTAAGTGCAAGATGAGCAAATTATGACAAATTTAATCATCTGTTTAAATGTTAAGTTTCTGCTTTGCATTAGCAGGACCCAGTCTCCCAGACTACCACTTCATTACAATTGCTGTGGTTACCAGGTTGAGCAATAAATTCTACTTTGGTCTTTCAGGAGGTCAAATCATTCATTAACAACCTCTGGGCAAAGCCTAGCCACCTCATGTGCTTAAAACCAATTAGACTTATCCCTGGTATAACTAAGTTTCTCTTTGGTCTTGAAGGTTCACTAGCAAAGTTGGAAGGAATTAAGGGCAGCCCACATTAATGCTTGACCACTCTTTTCAGAAGGAAGAAGGAAATTCTTCTTAACCTCTAGTCTAACCCACCCCTGGTGCAGCTTCAGGCCAATTCCTCTAGTCCTGTCATTACTTGCCTGGGAGAAGAGACCAACACCCACCTCACTACACCCTCCTTTCAGGTAGTTGTGGAGAGCAATGAGGTCTACCCTCAGCCTTCTCTTCTCCAAACGAAACAATCCTAGTTCCCTCAGCTTCTTCCCATAGGACTTGTCCTCCAAACCCTTTGCCAGCTTTGTTGCTCTTCTCTGGACGTGCTCCAGCCCCTCAGTGTCCTTCTTGTAGTGAGGGGTGCAGAACTGAACACAGGATTTGAGGTGCAGCCTCACCAGTGCTGAGCACAGGGGGACAATCACTTTGTCCACAATGTCAGTGCTAAATGAAGAAGCTCACTTACTATTTAAACAGTCTAGGTCTTATTCTTTTCTGCAGGAAAGCTCTTTTGGTAAAAACAACTTCATGGATGGGACTTCTTAAAGCATTTAGATTTAGGCTGCCATGCCTTTGTGTTGAATGGATAGAAAGATGTAATGGAAATGGAGCTTCAACGCAGGCATCTTCCCTAAGGAACAGGTGATCCCAGTTTCAGTCCCTGATTCCCATGGATTATTATGGCTTATCATGACAAGTGAGTCTGAAGGATGCAGGAGGAAGTGCTTTTACTTACTTTTCTGTTCTTACTGGCTATCTTCCCAGAACTTTGTGGTATTCTGACTTTAATTTGCCTCTTATTCTCTTTAACAGCACATTTTAGCAGTTTCTTTACTGCCAACCAGACTTCTATTGTATAGTATAATGTGGAGCAGGCTGCAGTTACCCTGTTGTTTGTGTATTTAGCCATAGGTCTGATGAAGGCTTGAGGCCAAAAGGCCCAGTTCTGTCATGTCCACAGCATTTTAAAATGATGGCTTTAATAAGACTGGCAAGATAGAGGGAAAATGTTGTTAGACACTCAACTGTCCAGGAGCTGAGGAGCTGACAATTCGCCACTAGTGACTGCAGAAAAATGCCTCTGTGTTCAGGGTGACAGACCTGACAGGCTCCCTGTGCTTACAGGACTGGCGTGTGTTTTGATTCTGCAGACACAGTTCCTGCACAGACAAAAATACCTTACAGAAAAAGGCCTGTGATTGCACTGGGCTGCAGGTTTACTTAGTTCAACTTTTGCCATCAGTGTTCAGTGTCTTTACTTTTGGGACATGTGGGTGCCACAGTGCTCATCCCTGATGCTTTACAGGGACAGCCTGAGAACTGAGAAGTTTGAAACCACCAGTTATTCAGGAAGGACTGTCCTGGTTGTTGTTATAGGTACACATTTATGGAGTTAATTCATCAGTTCAGAATAAGGAAATTCACACAAGGATGGAGAGACTGTCCAGGTAGACACTTCTCTGCTTTCATGTAAGGGAGGAAGAAAAGAGAGAGAAAAAGAGAAAAACACTGAAGTGTAGTTTAGCAGCTTTTAAGAACATTCTATGGTGTGAATTACTTCAGTGCATTTTTTGTCACCTCTCAAATTGGTGCTTACCAAAGGGAGAGCCCAAAATACTAGAGTGGCTTTTGTAAAACAGTTACACTCTGCACCAAAGACTTTTCAAGGGCCTGAAGAAATCTTGTGCGTGTGCTATAATGACCAAGTTAGAGGAATGTCTGGTAACACACATTAAGTATGCATTACACTACATGTCAGTGAGAAAGGCTGAAGCACAGAAAAGGGAAACTCCCAATGTCCAGGTAGGCAGGAGAACCTTCTGTTGTACTATGGGTAAGTTTGGAGTCTGGGAGCTAGGCAAACCACTCTGCAAAACTCTGCAGCAGGTATCTGGCTGCTCATTGCTTCAGAACACAATTAGACAATTGAGTGAAGTGCTGCTGCTGCTAACTTTTAGAAGATGCTGGCAAGGAATAGAAGCTGCAATGCAATACAGTACAGTAACACCTCAAAACTAAAGTAAAAAAAATAAGAGGACTCTTCCCAGCTGGAGTGGTATACTGGTTTGAGTCCAATGGTATTTCGAAAATACCTGACAGACACAACTATGACTTTTTGCACTCTTAGTTGAAAGAAAACTAATTTGAAAATTAGGTATTGCTCTTAATGCTTGTGATATTGATATGTTGGTTTACAGAAGGAAAGCATATATTAACAATAATAAAGTAGCACTGGCATTTCAGTGCTGCTCAATTACAGCATGTGTCTCTCTTGAGGATGACAGTTATTAGATTGCAGATGTGACTATAACTGGCATTTCTCTGGAGATGGCTTTTGTTCATGTTAGGGAAAATGCCATAAAACTTGTGTTTGTCTCCTATTTCTTAGCTCTTAGTTTTATGAGAGGCAGGAGTACAAAAGTAATCTAATAAATGAGAAGAGTGATGTTTTGCTATTCCAAGAAGATAGAGGAAAGAAGGCCATTATTGGCAGTGTCCCAAGAAAATGCCACTCAACCATGTCTGATTCTCCAGGAGAGAACTGCTTCTCTTCTAAAGTAGTCCCAGAAGACTGCTTTAAGAACTTGCACTCACAAGTTATTTCAAGGATGTTCCTTATCCAAGATGTAATCAGGGCTGCACATCAGAAACTATATAAATTAACACTCTCATTAGGGCCCATGAATAGCTATAGTTTGTCTCTTCAAAGTCACCTGAAAAAGATCCCTATTTAATTATAAATGCAGCCATCCCACCCGGTGACAGGGATTTGCCCACAAAAGGAAGTGGGCAAATGAAAGGGAATTCTTTTGCAGGCCAGACCTGAAAGGTGAGCACTTTCTTCTCTCTGGGTAAAACTTGTTACTTTTGCATTTTATGCTTGTGTTGAGTCAGTAAAACCAAACCAAACTTATTTCTGAGCTGATATATATTTTGAAACCAGTTCTGATCATAGAAACTTGGCTGTTTTTTCCAGAACATCACAGTTGTGTTTGACAGATGGCCCCTGGGATTCAGGTCTCTTCTTCACTCTCCTACTCCTTTATGAACCGCTGAACTAAATACAGTTCAAATAATGCCTCAGGCACTAACAGGTAGTTCTGCTTCTCCCACCTCTGAACAAGTACAGCCTTTTCTGTTTTACCTTAAGGGGTAGAAATTGGTTTGAGCAGTGCACTGACAAATGGATAGCTACAGGAAAGTACCATTTCTTTGAGGAAGTTACCCTACACATGAGCTGTTTAAGGGAAAAAATAAAATTGCTTCACATTAAATTGTATAAACTCCATGGTTTATTGTCTAATCTAGGAAAATGTAGTAAAATAATACCAAGTTAGAAATTTTTTAATTAAACTCATGCTTGTTGACTTAAAGTTTGTTTATGAATTCTAGCAAAGATTAATGTAAAATAGCAAACTGAGGTATTTATTATTGCAGAGCTTGTTGTCATGTAATTTGTAGAACTAAGTGGAAGAGAGATTATTACATTCAAACAAATTATTGTTCTGTAGCTTGGGGATTTTCTTCTGGTTCTTTTTGTTACTGGGTTTTGGCTTTTGTTTCAAAAAGTAAGAGTAAATAAATTAAAGTGCATTGGCATTTTCCCAGAGGAGTTAGATACTCACATAGGCTTCAGATGAGCAGCTCGGGATTCCATTGATCAAGGCAGAAGGCTTAGGTTTCCTCAAAGCTATAGTCATATATTATTATAGATGTAGAAGTGGATAAATCATTGGTCTAATCTTTAAAATAGCCTGTTATTTTAAGGAAGAGATTCAGCAAATAAACTTGTATAAGAACACGTACCTTTATATTGGTCTTGGGATCTCAAAACCTTGTGAAAGAGGATCAGCTACAGAACTGCTCACAGGAAACAGTATTAAGTGTCAGAAAAGTTCAGAATCCTAATCATAGAATCACCCAGGTTGGAAGGGACCTTGAAGATCATCAAGTGCAACCATAACCTGAATTCCCCTACCATAACCTAATTTATCCATTCAGTGTTTAAATCATGTCGCTAAGCACTATATCTATATTTCTTTTAAACTTCCAGAGATGGTGACTCCACCACCTCCCTGGGCAGCCTGTTCCACTGTTGACTTATTGCCAACTTCATTTTCTGTAATGAATTAGCTACAACCACCTCATTAAAGACATAGTTCATAGTCAGACTTTTCTGTCAGTTTGCTTAATGACCAAATTGAATTTAACCTCTCTCAACTTGAGACCTATTATTCTTCACCTTAATGACAGGACTTGATTTAAGCTATTCCTTTTCATTCACTACATTATCACAGTAAGTATTATAAAGAAGCCATCCCAAAACCTCAGTATAGGAAAATGGAAGTCTTACTTTCACTAAAATTAAATTACTCAAAAATTCTCTGGGGGTGGCTGGATGAACAACCTCTCCCCTTGTCTCAAAGCCATTTGTGTGTTTCCTCCAGTCATTTGTTCCTGACCTGGTAGGACAATAGTTGAGGAGCCCCTCAATGGTGGAGGGAGTGTGCCATCTGGGACTTCACTCTAAGCCACAAAATCATTCCTGTAGCACAACAGAGGGGACAGTTAAGAGCAGGAGATAGGGATTGGGTGGAACTGGAGCAGGATGAAGAGCGTCTTGCCCTAGCATTTGCACAGCTCTACAATGCCATGGTGCAACACACGAGGAATACTCTTATGTTAGGGCGCATGATGTTTTCCATAGTTACCTGTGTCTTCCCACAGGAAGCACTGAACACTGTGCTGAGTGCTGTACATACAACAATCAGACCCAGTTTTTAGGCTGCAAGCAGGATTTTACCCTTAATGCTTCTACATCATCATTTGATGATAGTAAATGATGACTAATTTTTTTGATGTCCTAAATGAGACATCTGGGGAATGATTTTTACTGCTCTCAAAAGGTATTGGGTGAGGCACTCTGAATTTGGATGTTACTATGGAGAAGTTAGGCTGACATTGGCTGTGGGATTTTATGGAGTTGTAGCATGTTTATTTCACTGAACTGAAAGTTTGCAAGAAAAAATCTGAAATCACCCTGAGAGCTTTTCCTTTGAAAAGCAGAGTCTATCCCCAGCAAAGCAGCAGTTTTTGGAATGAGTGCTGCTATTGAAATCTTGAAGTCTGGACATTCAGAATTCTCTTCAAAATATTTATTCTGCAAAAATCCTGCCTTTATTGGGTCACAGTGCGATATCAGAAAGAGGATTTCAACAGGCAATGAATAGAATCTTTTCTTTGTATTATGTTTTATTGTTTTGTCCTCTCTTTGTCATAAAGCAGGAGTAATGTTCATGGCATTGGAAGACATGCACAATAAAGAGCTCAGTGGTTCTCAATACCTCAGTTTTGCTTTAGTACTTAATCACCCAGATAAAATGTTTATTGCCATGTACACTCCTTTGCTGTGAACATTATCTTTCTAATTATAAAACATTGCGCTGTACAAGATATACAGCACAGTACACAAAATAAAACCTGGTATCTCTTTCTCAGGTATAAAGAATTCCATGGTGGAATCCTTGTCCTTTTGGTCTGCTTGACTTAACATAATATGGACCTCACCTATCTTCTCAGACTTCAGTGAGCTCCAGGCTGCCATACTCTTTTAAATGTGGTTTCCTCCTGTGTAAGCACATCTCAGCTTCACCAGTTGGGGTCACAGTGGGAGGTGTCCCTGCCCATGCAAGGGCTTAGAACTAGGTGATCTTCAGGGTCCCTTCAAACCTAAACCATTCTGGGATTTTATCCTTTGTAGTTTAATAATATACAGAGGCATAAGCAGAGATTGAAAATCGATTATGTGAGTCACTAAATGAACATGGAGGGTGGCAGCACCTGCCCCACATATCTGTTTGACTGGAATAGACAAAACAGGCACCGAAAGTCCTATTATTTCCATTTATAGGTAAGGCCACAGGATATATTAAAACTCTTGTGGTTATAAATGGTTTTTAATAGTCATAACAATTGAAACCCATCTCTAGAGTCCCAGATTAGTGTTTTTAAAAAGAATAACTGTTGCTTTCTTGGAAACAATTTAACTCTGTTAAGATGTAAAATGAAGCAAACCAGATGTAAAAACAGAAAGGTTATATATTCGGATACTACTTCATGGGGAAGTTGCCATTTTTTTCCCATAGAAACAGACTATTAGGAAGTAAAATAAGACTTTTAAAATAGGTAAAAAATAAAACACTAAAACAGAGCCTCAATTGTTCTTTCCCCAGATTCACACCCCTGGTATTCTCTGGGTTTACTGGAGTTATTTCAGTTTTAAGCTATGCTCAGGGAAAGAAGCATATTGCCCTAACAGTCCCTCCCAGAGCCTCATTCATTGCTGGGAAAGACCTCAGTGCAGAGTCCACTAATGGATTGCCTGGTTCCTAGCAGCAGCCTTCTGAACTTCCAAAGAAATCATCCAGGTTTTCAGTGCATTTACATTTAGTAGCAGTAGTCAAAATACAAGAGGAGAAAATAGAAGTTTGTCTCTCATTCATCTTAAAATGCTAAAGCTAATAAGTCCATTGTTTTTTCAGGAAAGGTAGATAGGTCTGAGATTATCAGATCTTCTGCCCACTATTTTCAAGTCAGATCTGCAGCTCTGACACTTTATTTTCTGCAGTGGAAGGGTGGCAGCATGTGGCAAGTTTATAGAAAAAGAATTCTTCACCTTCAGTGGTGCTTAAGAAGAGCATTGGTACCATCTGCACTGATGCCATTACAGCCAGTTTACAGACAGCTGGGGTGCCTAGGCATCCACTGCCCTCATTAATCCCCCATTCCACTACAATAAACTTCTGCAGAGATGGCAACACATTGCAGATGGAATTAATCCCCCATGTCAGGAGGTAATTAAGAGAACAAATCTGAAGCACTGCCTTATGGCTTTAATTCCCTTTTTATACCTGCAGGGCAAGAACTGTTAAAAATGAAAAGAAGTTATGCATAAACCTATGCTGGAGTTAACCATGTCTGCAATCTCAAATACTGTTGCTCCTGTTCATTTCAGCAAAGCCTTGGATCAGACTTTAAAAAAATAAAATAAAATGAAAAATTAATGAACTATGAAGAGAACGGGGGTGGGGAAGTAGTTTTCATTAGGAATGTTCAAAATTCAACCTGCCCACACTCCTAAGAAAGCTGGTACAGTTAATCTCAGCATCAAAGTAGAGTGTTGCAAGGTGGCACATCCTTCTAGGACTGTTTCCTAGACCTATTCAAACAGATACAAAAGGTCTTCTCAGGAGCAGGGAGAAGTATAAATTACCTGAGATGGTGTCATTTATTAGAAGAAATAGTCCTCTATAAGGTGTTGATGTGTCAGGGTAAAAGCAACCCTGTGTGCTTGTGTTTTCCAAAGGGAAAACTCTCTTTCCCTAGGTTTTGGAGCTTCAACCATTTAAAAAAAATAATAATCCTGAAGCCTTTCATTATCCACCAATTCGGCCCTGATTAGCCCCTGGTTAGCCTAAAGCCAAGGACAGGGATGATGAAAACAAAAACTTCTGCACATCATTTTGCAAGACAGGAGTGCCAGCATATAAATGACAGATAGCAGAGGAAATCACAGATGAATAAAACGTGCACAGGGGCATACGGGAAGTGTCAGAGCTGCTGGTGATCTGTGCAGTATTTATGCACAAAACCTGAAAGTGAGTTTTCTGGATCAGAGCTTTACCAAATGTATTGTTTCAAACTGAAATAGCTCTCTTTGTAGTGCACTGAAGCGTGTGCTTGGCTTTTATCGTACATGTAAGACCCTTCTCTGCTTGCCGGAACGCTCCGGGGTAAACGTCAGGAGGCCAGAGGCCGGAGGTCAGTGCGGTGTGACCCGCCCGGGGCCCCTTGCCCCGGGAGCCGCCCCAGCCCTGCCCTCCGGCCGGAGCCCCCGGGGAGCGGAGCAGCCCCCGCGGGGCGCGCGGCGCCGGCGCGAGCCGCGGCCGTTGGGGCGCGCGCCGCGGCCGTTGGGGGCCTGAGGGGAGCGCGGGGCTGGTGGCAGCGCCTCCCAAGCAGCGCCAGCCCCGGGGACACGGGCCGGGACACGGCGGCAGCGGGCATGGGGCGGCACGGCCGGGCGTCCCGCTGCGGGACACGGCTGTCCGGGCCTGCGGCGGCAGCGAGGGAGCAGAGACAGCGCCGGGGGGGCGCGGTGAGCAGGGGAACGAGCTGCTCGGCCTGCTGGCTGAGCTGGAGGAGGGGGAAGGATGAAGGGGTGTCTGAGAACGTGAGAGGGAGGTAGCTTGGTGGAGCCTCACCCTGCCGTCCTGGAGCCAAAGCCCCAAGGTGGAGGCGCCACAAAAAGCAGAGGGTCCCCTGCCCTCTTGTCACCAGGCAGAAGGACCTGAGAGACAAGGGGGGGGAATGGAAACAGGTCCCTGCTCGGGGCAGCAGATGAATCCCCTGCCAGGTGCCCTGACAGAACAGAGCTGGGGCCATGGAAATGGAAAAGCAGGCAAATGAGGTTGTTGATAAAGGTCCATCCAGGGAGTTGCTGAGGCAGTGAGCCCCATACATCAGGACTGCTTCTATTAAGAATAAATGAGAGTAATTGTTGTGGGAGATTCCCTCCTGAGGAGAACAGATGCCCGATATGCTGGCCAGATCCATCCCACAGCAGGGTCTGCTGCCTCCCTGGGCCTGGGTTAGAGAGGTTACCAGGAAACTCCTTGCTCTGGTGCAGCCTGCTGATTACTTCTGAATGCTGTGGCTTCGTGTTGCTACAGTTCTCCTGTCTGTTGAAATCAGGGGGACTTCTGTATCCCCTCTAAGTTCAAGGTTGCTCTTGAGCAAAGACATTAATTGGTTGGTAAAAAGTTCTTTGGTGGGTTAGGATCAAGCAGGCATTTTGCTAACCCATGTGCAGAGCATCTCATTAAAAGAATGTGTCTGATTGTAGAAAAATAACAGCTTGGGAGCAGAACATAACACGTGCTTTTGGTAGAGGTTTTTGTCGTTTGCCGCATGTCTGTTGCTGGTAATCAATTAGAATTATGTATTTATAAATCCAGCTGATAGCTGGTTCTGGACAATTAAGATTGACGTTATGTATGGATCCTTGGAGTCTAAAAACTTATATAGGAATAGATATTAAATAGTAAGAGGCCTCATTATGTTCCAGCCTATGCAAATACCTCAGATTTTATGGCTAGATTATTAACGTTCTTTTTTTTTGTGTATGAAGAGTTGGAGTCTGGATAAATTTTTGAAAATGTGCCTCTGAGCACTGGTTTTACAAAAACATCAAAGCTACTTCAAAACCTTCAGTAAGGCTGGGCTCCTAGAGATTTGGGTTGTCTCAAAGTGAGCAATTAAGCTTGATCTGCTAGATTGAATTTTTATAAGAATTGCCATGGGGAAGAGGAGAAAAAATAAGTTACAGAGTTTTTTGGCCTGTGTTCTTTGCTTGTAGTTCAGGGAGGACTGTGAGCATTATTGATTGGGGTTTTCAGTTTCAAATTGTGAAAAAAAAATTGAAGACTTAATTGTGCTTGTGGCAGGCAAGCATCAGCCCCCTGCTTCTGTAACCATGTGTGCTCAGGCAGGCTGCCGGGCCAGGCACAGGTTTGTTCCACTCATTTGGACTCCACAATAAAAAATTACAGAATGCCATCTCAAAAGGTTGGATTTGAAAAAGCACCAAACGTCTGAATACTTATGGAAATTTTACTGAGAGGAAAGGATCTATTGCCTGTGTTGCATAATTAAGTGCTTTTTCTAGGCTGACACAGTTTCTTCTTTATACACGTCAGATTTTTGCTGTTTGTATTTTGAAATACTCAGCTCCAGAATTGTGTGCAGGTGTGATACAGGAGGTGAAGGGAACTATCTGAGCTCTTTCAATGCCAAAGATTCAAGTCAGACTTAGTTTTTATTTGGGGTGAAATTTTAATCCTTAGATTAGATGCAGTATGTTCTTACCATACTTGTTAGTAAAGGTTTGCTCCATAGCTCTGTATGACCATAGAGAAATGGCTTTTACATCAGAAGACATTGGTTAGAAATTATGTAAACAAACAGATTATCGTTATTTGTGTAAATAATTGGTCACTTTATATGAGCACCTTTGAGTTAGTATGAGATTCAAGTTAAGGGACATTCTGTTTAGACTTTTTCAGCCTTTTTAAAAACATACCTATCTATCACTGTTACCAACTGCTTTTTCACTGATGAACAGTAAGGGGGAGCAGCACTCATAGATGGCATTGTCTGGAAATCCAAAATCAACAAGCATCTGCCTAGAGAAGTTCTGTGTGTCATACTAGATCCTCCCACACCAGCTTCTGGTTGACAGCATATTTGCAAGGCCAATGCATGTGGAATCAGAAACATGCCAGTGATTCCTGCCAAGAAGCAGAGCAGAGTGGCAAATAATTCCTGCTAATTTCAGAGAAGTATAGGCAGGGGCTGGACTCTGAATTCTTCTGAGTGGGCAGCTCCTGTGTTGAAGAAATAGGGGTCTTGGAAGACATCAATAGAGGCAGGATTCCCATATTTATTTGTTCTGTAACTGAAAAAAAAAATCTACAACATTTGGCAATTCATGCAAAGACTTTCAACTTAATTTTTCTGTAATGCTTTTTTGCCCACTAGTTCAGATGGTGGGTTACTCTTTCATGTTTCCCAAACCTGTGTGTCTTCAGATCAAATACTTGCAAAGAATAGTCCAGTAAAATAACTTTGGCTTTCTGCAGAGCTATGGAAAGTGTTAGAATCTTTTTGTTATAACCAGTTTTGGTTTTCAGAATCTTATGTTTATAAATCTCTTGATATATAACTGTGTTGTTTCACCTGGTGGCCTTGGCAGTTTTGTTTGGGGATTTTGTGGTTTGTAAATGAAAATGCATTTTTGTAACTGAGCAGAGCAAGTACGGACTATTAATGGTGGTGTGAATAAATAGCAAACCTGATTTTAGATATACGGCAGAATGATGAGGGAGGAGAGGGGAAGAGGAAGGATGAAGACATCTCAGATGCCCTTTTACCTGCTGATGAAGGAGGAAGTTTGGGAAGAGCTGTGTCTGTTTTCCTTTTTGCCCATATATTCTGCCTGATCAGTTCCTCCACACTCTCCATCACAAGTGAACATTTAACACAAGCAACTCTCTTGGACTGATTCTACTTCCTCAGGTGGAGGGTGATGGCAGGAGGTGGAGCAGAGGTCCTGAGCAGTGGTGGAGGGGGGGGGGGGTGCCAGGTCTGGGTTGGTGATTGCTTGATCTGTCTGCCTGGCCTGGAGACTTGGTGTCCAGAGAGTCCTGGGGGAAGCCATTTGCCCCAGACACCACCATGCCTGACTGTAACTGAGTAAACTTTAGAAACAGAGACTTTGAACAGACTGTTAGGAGTTAAGCTATCCATCAAAAACCTGTAAAAAAGCACCTCAGAGAGTTGAGTTCATACTAGAACTGGGGGGAAGGTGAGTTTCTAGTTGATTCTTTCTTTTGGTGTATCAAGAATACAGTTTAAGAAGAATTTAAACACTTTCTTAAAATAATGCTGTTAGTTGTGTGGGTGGAAGTAACAAATCTTTCAGCTCATAAACCTGATGCTTTGTATGATTTCCTGATGTTCGCTTACCTTGGCTGTTAATGGAAACTTGCATTCCAGCATAAACTCTATAATCATCCCAGTGAAAGCAGCAGGAAAGGGTTGTCCCTGGTGACAGCCATGGGCCGTTAATGCACTACGAACAGTAGATGTACTCTACCCTTCTGTTCACGCACTTCAAAGCAATCAAGAGCTGTGCAGTGCTAACTGTTCAGCATTGTACAGAGGAACTGGAACAGTGTGCTCTTACCCATGGAGAGAGAGGTGAACCCATCTCTAAGTGAAACCAGACAAATTGCCTTGGAGACCATGCCTGCTCCTTGGGTATTTACTGGTATTCATATCCCAAATCATACTGAAATGTGCCAGTAGAGTTCAGAACAAAGGGCTGGGCACCAGGTAGCACCTTAGCTGCTGAGCTCACTGATGTTGAGGGCTGCCACACATACGTATTTTCCAAGACCTCGTCTCCCTATAAAGATGGGAGAGGAAGTAGCTCTGGGGCAAGTCTTCTTGGCTGTTCATGTCCTCTACAGCCAGTCTGGGCTGGCACAGTGGCTGTTTCACTCAAAAAACCTACTGCGTATGCTCCAAGCTGATCTTTGGCTAGCATTTCTAGTATGAAAACTAATACTCTGATTATACAGCTCTTTCTATACTGATCCATTAATTTGTGGAAGACTCTCGAAGCACCAAGCATTAGCCAGGGTACTGGACCTGGTTTTAAATCAGCTCTTGGGAAGAGGCCCTGAAGTTTATCTGTCCCACTCAGTGTAGAACTGTACTAGTTAGCTCTTATGGTAGGAACTTGTCAGGATTTCTGGTGCTGCTGTAACATCAGGTGGGAGGCTATATATAAATGTGTTTGTGTGTCTCTAATGCAAATATGTGTGTGAGTATACATGCATTTGCTTAAATCCAATGCAGAGTTTGTGCACAACAGGCCAAAATTTAACTTCCTGGCATCGCTGCTATTTGTACTAGGTTGGCATAAGTCTCCATATTCTCGGTGTAAGCTGCTGCCAGGAATATAACATTCTTATTTTCTGTTTCATTTCTTAGAGGCAGTAAAGTAAAAGGAAGATCAGAGTCACTGAACACTTAATTTGCAAAAGAGGGCTCAACTGCATGTTCCCAGGATTTAAAATGCATTTTGCAAACTTTTATCCTGTTCGGACTGAATTTAACAGATTGGAAATGATACGGGCAGTGTTGCTCCCTACCAGAGGAGTTCAGTAAAGCAGATGGCTAGCCAAGGCACTGTTCCATTATTAAGTAGCACACTTACAGTCTTTATATCTCACAAGGCCATATATTTTCTCTAAGATGAGGGAATATTATTATGGCCTCTTTATTGGACAGAAAAGGCTTTTCAATTTAAAGTTGAGCTATTTCCCTTTACAAAGAAATTGTATAAAAGCAACAATGAAAAATTTTAATCTCCTTACAGGATAATAGGAGAGAGATCATCTGGAGCTTTATAAAGCATCTTAGTTAATGGATTCATTTGAATAATGACAGGTTTATCCACCCTCATTGCAAATCTTGGTGGTGGGTTGGGTTTTTTTTTTTCTTTCTTTTTTTTTTTTTTCCAAGTGCATGCATCCAGATTACTCATCCTAAAGCATAGAAGGAAAGTGTCATACTAAGAATAATACAAGCACTCTCCTGTCTGTCCTTTGGCAGTCGATATGTAAAGTACCAGCATTCTCCTTGACACTTGGGTCCATAATTTGGGCACTGACGCTGACCATTTTTTCGGTAAATCCTGAAGTCTCTGCTACAGCTGATTTATACCCCAGCCTGAAGTGTTGCATCTTTCCACTCTGCCTCACATCAGGGCTTCATCAGTTGAATTCCTATAGCATGGTCTTCTCTGTAACAGAGGCTCCTACTTCTGTCTAGCTAAGGTGCTTCCTCCAGTGTCACTTGCCAGCTGTTACAGCTGCCTAACATCCCCTCTGTTTATTAACATTATCTTGATCCATCAGTATCAAGCTGCATCTTCCAAACTTGCAGAGTAGAAGGAGGAAATCTTAACTTTGTTTTCTTCATCCTGGGAAGTCCAAATGGGCTAATTTTGAGAGAACTCTCCTCTTTTTTTCATGACAAAATAGCAAGATTCTAGAGTATGAATGGGTGTAAGTGGTTTTTTAACAGTTCCAGACCTCCCTGAATCTGCTATGGGCAGCACAAGAACTGCTTCTATGAAAGGACACCTGTCTATGCAGAGGAGTTGGAACTAGATGATCCTTAAGGCCCCTTCCAACCCAACCCATTCTTTGATTCTGCAAAATCCCAGACACTTGAAAGTATCTGCAGGCACCCTGTGGTGCCCACTTATTCAAAGCACTACCTGCATGTTGATCTTAAAGAAGAGTCACAGATCACACAAAGAATGACAAGCCTCTTTCTCCTGTTATTATTTCATCAGTCTCTTCTTGAGAACTGCCCATAAATGTCATCCTTTTAATATATGCTAAAGAAACTTCTTCATTACCAACATATGTTGGACTTAATTTGATTTTATCTGCTAAAACACTCAATCAAGAACCAAGTATTGTCCTCTGGAGGTTGGGAAGATTCATCCGTGCATCCAGAATGTGGTTTGTTCCCAGCAAATACTGACCAACAAGGTGATTTTATATTTGTTTTTTTTGGGTGAGATCTTAAGAGCAAAGGTGTCATTCTGCCCTGTAAAGTAGCAATGCCGTGCTCTAAGGAGCTAAAACCCACTCCACAGGGGCACTCAGACTGATATAAATAAGCTGTTCTACTTCAGGTACTGCTATTAATTATCCACTTTACTGTGGATATTCTGTGGCCTACTGGTTAAGGCTTCATTCTCAATACAAAACAAGGTGATGAATTTGAATCCAGATTCTCCATGTCCCAGGCTGACTGCCACATTCCTCACTAACAGTGAAGGCTCTGCTTTGGAGGAGTCACTTGTATCCATTACTTTGGGAAAAAAGTCCAACACAGGAGGGTGAGAACTGCTGTTGGATCATCAGTATTTCATTTTGGTTCAGTAGACAAGTTGAGGGAACAGGCTGACTTTTCTGCATGATGTTTCTTATGTCCTTGATCAGTAGCCTGTAGAGTCTGGGCTGAAAATCATGGGATTAAACATTTAATTAGGTTCTCAGAGCCAGGCTCTGGGTGTGAAATCATGGTAACTTGAAATTGGCTTCAGTCAGGTCTGTCACTGTGGATAGCCCTATTTTAAAATGTGTTTTACAGTGCTTTAGTCTTTCCTTTCTGCACACAAGATTTTCTTGCAACCTTTTATTTCCACAAGAGCCTGTGGTTTATTTAGAAAGGACTGTATCTCTGAGGACAGCTTCTGTTCTCATTCTGCTTAAACCCTCTTAGTTCACCATTGCCATGGACAAACATAGCGTTCTTATTGTATTTATTGAACTGGGAAAAAGGTGAAATAATTGTTGTTAGTCTAGAAACAAGAGTTAAATACCTATAATCAAATGTAAAAAGGAGTAAATATGGTACAAATTATCCTAATAGGTTTGCACAAGAAAGAGCAATTAAACTAAAGCAGTTTGACTTCTTTTCAATTAATAATGTTCCAAATCATTTCTACATTGTTTGGAAAAACTGTGTGCAGATAATATTGTCAATTTTTTTCATGCAATTAGTTGCATACATTTGCTGACAGGCTAATTTATGAGCAATTGCTTTAAAAGCAAAACTATTTTGCATTTAATTACATTGGGTTGTAATCCATCTGTTGACAAATTTGTGTGTTTTGCTATTTATTTGCTAATGCGTTCCACTACTTCAACATGATCAGTCATACTAGTTGAGTATTTTTTTATTATATAAATACCACAGGGTAATTAAGGGCCAGATGTATGGCTGTTGGGAATGACTGTTTGTGGTATTTCTACCCTATCAGTTGAACCTTTTATTTTTGCTCTGAGCAGGGAGATGTTTATCCAGTGGGGGCCCTGTAATGCTTTGTGCCCAGGACCTGCGTGCTGTTTCCTCATGTGCAGGTTACCACCAAAACTTCATGTTCATAAGCAAATGTGTGCTCCTGTAGTGAGAAGCAGAGGGCAACCTGGGAAATCAAACCAAGGTTTCTGGATTCACTCTTTTCACTGCTTACTCTGAGGAGGAGGAAAGGTGAGCTGTATGGAGTAGCCTCAAGTGAGGTGTGTTTGGATGGCAGGTGCTTGGACATGGAAAGCAGGACCATTTTGTTTCAGTCAGGTTTCTTGCTGCATTGATCGGCAGTGGATGCCTGAACTATGGGCGCAGCTTGGAGAATGGCAGTTGTTTGGATAATTTTGTTTCTTGGCAGGCCAGTTTCTCTGCACTTGCTGAAGAGCATTCGGTTGGGTGTAAGAAATATTTTTTTCTAGTACTCTTGAGAGAAAAGAGAGGTATCGAGCTGAGGAGTTTCAAGACAGGTATGGTACTTGGACTTTGCATCAGCCATAGGGGTTGAAGCAGGACCAGGTAAGGGATGGGTGTGTAATGGCCTGTAGGTACAGAGCTTGCTTGCTTTTTTTCTTTAGAAGATATTTCCTTCACGAGCAGTTGAGTTCAGGTTGCCCTCACAGAAAGGACAGCAACAATACAAAATCTTAAGACAAAGTTTTAGAAAAGTCAGTTGTATCTGGACACCCCAAAGCATTTGGCAAAGCACAGTGGGACAATGGACAAAGCCTTCTTCCTTCGTACAGCAAGGTGTAGTGTTGGGTTCTCTCTATAGACAAGGCACTGTCATTCTTTCCCTTTTGGACCAATATGTTACTCTCTAAGAAACGCCTTTTATTTGCATGTTAATTTGAGGTGAGGTGTTCTATCCAGGAGAGCAAAGGGCAGCAAAATCTGGGGCACGATAGAGCTTCTAGGACTATTTAGTTCAAGGCCCATCTAAATAGCCCTAGAGAGTGCCATGCAAAAGTGACAGTAAGTGTGACAGCTTCTTGTGTGTCAAAAACAGAGACTGAATAGTGTGCATTGAAATCTTTTATGCTGACACTGCCTGCATAGATGTCCATGAGCATACATATGCTCCAGCTTGTTCAGTTGCACTGTTGTGACAGAGGTACAGGCTATTCATTCTTTTTCCAAAATGAAGGTCATTATAAGGCCTGTGAAGGTAGGTGTTTGTACACTGGGTTTGTCTGTACTTAGCTTAGGTTCAGATACACATCAGCTTTCTCAGCCTCTGAGTGGGATTGAATTGAATCTTGCAATTACCACATTTTCAGGCAAACAGTTTCTGACTTTGGATTAAAACAAAGGTCAGAATTAGAATTCTCTTTGTGTGCTTTGTTTTGGTTTTGTTGGTTTTTTTGTTGGTTTGTTTGTTTTTTTAAATTTTGTTTCTTTGGGGTCTTAAATAACTGAATTTCTATTTCTCCTGAGTATTAACAGCTTGCAGCTGTACAGATTACGAGAGTTCAAGAGCCTATAAAAATATCAGTTTCTTTTGAAGTGCTTTATAGCATAAATTATAATTAGATAATGTCCTCAGATTACAGTATTGGTCTATGAAAAAGGATTTTCTTTCCCTACCTCCTTCTGCTTTTAATCCAGAAATTAAAGACAATGGGGACTGCAATTATCAAAGATGCAAAAAAACGTTCCCTCTTGGGAGTTTCACCTAGAGGTTCTAGTTTCTGCTCATTGTACTTTGGGAAGCTCAGTTTGGTGTTAATACACTGTCATACAGGTCCCATATAGCATGATGAAAATAGAGCTTAAAGGAATGGGTGGACACTTTGTGAGAGTCAGACAAATACATTGCATGCTTTTTATTCTGCAAAGCACAGATAACTGGAATTGTAACTGACTGGAAAATTTGCAATTATTAATTTAAAGAGAATTTCCTGGTTTTCAGTGTTCTTTGAAAATCTGTACATTTAAGCAGAAGCATGGTCTATTTAAACATATCTACTTGTAATTCTTTGGTCTTGAGACTGCTAGCAGCCAATTGTCATTTGAAATATTCAGTGTATAGACAAATTCAAAAAATTCTGTGATGTTTTAGTCTTACATGATGAGGAGATAAATGGAGATGGTTTTATTTCTTAATTTGCAACTTGCATATTGGATATTTGCTGTTCTTTCCATTTTGGCTAACTATATTAAACAGTCAAGGAGAGGAGATTATATAATAAAATTCATATAAGTAGCAGGCTGAAATGTGAAGTTTTCAGTTTGATTTATTTATTATTGCTTTTTTTATGGTAGTGGTTCCTAGTCAGTTATGAACAGGGCAAATGACTATGTGGGTGTTCCAGGCAACTGACATCCCAGAAGGCTTCCCTGCACTACCTCAAATAATGCTTCTCCTGCCATTATCATCTTAACTTCTCTTTAGCAGCAATTTTTTTTATTGCAATTAATAATTCCTTGGGGTATTGGTTTTTCCTTGTAAGCCAAGATAATTACAGAGGAGATCAAGGCAAGGACTGTAAGAGAACAGGAATCCCACTCTGTGCTTCTGAGAAGTCACTGACGAGCAGAATCCATGGGTAAAAAAACAGCAACCTGCTCATCTCCCTGTGTTCTTATGTTTGTTTTGGATCAAGAGCTGAACTGATATACTGTGAAGGGCAGAGGGAAGGGGAGAGCAGTACAGAGGCAGCAGCTCTGGGAGTCCGTACGTCAGCCCTTGTCCAAACCCCTGCTACGCCAGCTGAGGGTTTAGGACTTTTTAAGTATTTAATGCAGTGCAGTTTCATGTTTCATATTCAGTTTCAGAACTGAAGATAAGCATTTTCTCCTGAGATATCCATGCTGGTTTCTCAGCTGAAGAAGTCCAGAGAGAATTTGTAAAAGTGGAAGTAGGGGAATTCTGAAGCTTGATGAGGCTCATCTGAAACTTAATCACTGTTGGCCCAGATTTTACATTAAAAATCCAAATAGCTGCAAATATGAGTGTGGGAAACAGCAGTGATTATATCCCATGTCTTTCATCGTGAGATCCTAGTGCCCCCCAGAGTCTGACTAACAAAATCACTGAGACCGAGAAGCAATGAATGGGCTGTCTTCCCTGAAACAGATGGAAGTATTTAATGGCATGGAGTTTGGATTTTCCCAGTTGTCCTATTGGCTGTCCAAAGTAATTCAGTTCAGATGACCAAGACATGGATGTTGCCAATTCTTCCTCAGTGAAAAAAGGAATCATTTGCCAAAGAAGGGCAGGAATTAATTGGTGAAGATCAAAGGTCTAAGTCTGCAGAACTGTGAGGTGTAAGGAAGTGATTGCATTGCAACTGCCTTGTTATTTACTACAGCAGTGTAATTTAGGCCACTCAGGGTAGGAGTGAGACAAAGAGAGTATTTATACCATTAGCATTAGATAATTAACTGAAATACAGTTTGATGCAATTACAGTTAATTAATTACAGTTAGCCATGGAAGTTAGGTGGCACAAATACCTTCTTCAGTTCCTTTTGTTGTTCTTAGTTCATCCAGGTCCCATAAATACTCCTTTCTTCAGGCTCACTTTGCATTCACAACTGGTGTGTTCAAGGCAGTTAGAGCAGGCAGAGGCAGCACTCTGGCATGCCAAGCCACATTTCCTCTTGATACATGGCCCCTCACTACCCGCTTCCCCTTTGTTTGCCCCTGTGTGCTCCTGGCATTGGTAAGCAGCACCACAAGCTGACATCATCCCCCAGGCCTGCTGCACAGCCCAAGGTGCTACATGGCAAAGGGATTGCATCTTTGCATCCCTGAATCCTGAGGCTGTATTCCCATGCACTTGCTTCTCCTCAGTTGCTGTGGAACTACCTGCAAAGCAGCTCTTCAGCCTGGAAGGTAGACTGCTGCTCAGAACATTATTTTATGAGCTTGAGGACACTTCCTCTTCTACATCCAGCTAACTTTCTCATTAAACTTTGTAGCAAACATTAATGTCTAGAAAAAAAAGCAGATTTTATCTGCTCCCAAGATAGAACATAAAACAAACATCCAAGGCTCTATAATGCTAAGATGTTTTTAGGACGTTTTTCAGAAAATGTACTTGACTTCAGTCATTCCAAATCTATTTTGTAATGACAAAACTATTTCATGTTCCTTCTAAAGCTGTTCTACAAACATATTGAAGATACCTGATGTATTGAATTTACACAAACATTTATTTCAGTCCCGTTTATTTTTTTTTAACTGTGTTGATAAACTCTGCTGTGGGAAAAGGGGTCTTTGCCAAACCCAAGGTACTCTTGAACATATCTCCGTGACCTCTATAAAAGGCTCCTTAAAAGACTTCCATTCATCTGAGCAGTCTTAGTCCAAACAAAGGAAAAGGAAACTTGCCCAATGTGAAGTTTTAAGGCCAGATGGAGTCATTAATATTTAGTTTCAACTTCCCCTGTGGCACAGGCCATACTGCTTCACTGAGGATTGATTCCTTTGTCAAGGTAAGCAGCAGAGGTTTACTGGACCACAAAGTTTGTTACTAGCTCTAAGGTTTCATCAGCTGGCTGCAGGGCAAGACAGGCTAGTTTGTTTGCTGAATAGGAGAAAGGTCTATTTTCCCTTGTCATATGATGATGATAGTAAAAAAAAGATTGAAAACCACAAAATAGGCCACACACTTTAGGAATATCAGTGAGGTTTGCATCAGCAGGCTTGCTTTTATTATTAATATATTACTTTCTCCTTGATGATGCTGTGTAAGAAGCACAATCAGATTTATAAAGCTGTTCACTGTCCAGCTGTATGCAACCCTGATACTAATTATCGTCTTTTTTACTACAAAATAGCTTTAGGCGCATGGGGTTCTTCTTTCCAAGGTGCAGGACCCTACACTTGCCTTTGTTGAACCTCGTTAGTTTCCTCTCTGTCCAGCTCTCCAGACTCTGCACTGAGTAAAAATAATGTGTAATGAATTCTCAAATGTTATTATGCAAAGCAAATTCAAATTACATAAAAAGTGATACAATACTGCTACAAGTAATCACTCTGAAAACAGAGATTGTACAGGGATTGTAAACCAATGTGATCTGGTTCTGACTTGAAATTAGTGGAGCTTATACCCCTTGAGCATCTTTTTTGGTTCACAAGGAAATGAGCAGGCTTCCCTCTCCCTGTGCTTAGGGGAAAAGCAGCTGCATAGCTGTTCTCTCATCATCTCATCATCAATACTGGCTTCTATGTTACTAGTTCTCAGGTTTATTCTCACAATGATTCTGTCTTTAACATGTGGCTATTGTGCTTTCTGTAAGTGAATAAAAAAAAATGCAAAGGTTAGCTCTATTTCTTCTCAGTGAATTCCTTAGTGGAAGGAAGCATTCAGTGATCCCCCTTTCTGTGAATGTGGTCTGTCAGATTGATGCATTTTCTAGGTTCCGTTACCCTGCTGAGAATTTATAACAGATTTTGAAGCCAGATCACATCTTCCTTTCTAGCCAAGGATAAGTTAATTAGGTAAACGCAACAACACAGTCTCACAAAGTTTCAGAACTGTCACTATTTGCAGGGAGATAGGGGTGTATTGTCTCCTATTCCTCAGGAGAATCTGTGAAAGTTGCAGCGTGTCCGTGTGTGGAGGTGCCATCTGCTTATGGGCCTTTTTCACCAGTTCGAGAGTACTTTCTATGCTGGGGAAGCTGTAAGCCATTTACCCCCTCTGCAAGACGCATACAAAGTGCCAAGATGAATATTCATTAATGGATTTTTAAGTTTTTCCTAGTAATCTGTTCTCTGGGGTGTTTTTATTTCTTTTGTACCAAAGGAAGGTATGATTTTACTGAGGGTTTCTGCCTACTGACATAACTAATTACTTAATCAAGGGCTTCTGCCTTCTGTTTAGAGATAGCTGAAGTATTAAGAGATAGCATTAATGCCCTTAGAAACATAGTGAGACTTGAGAATTCTATGAAGATATATTGTGACAAAAATTATTCCGTGATAATTTGTTAATTACAGTGTTCTATCAGTTAGCAAATGCTTGAGATGAAATCTGCTCCGGCTGGGGTAAGAATCCTTCTTTAGTGCTTTCAGATGTATCTGGAAAGAAAATGTCTTTACTTAGCAATTTTTCTCATGTTTGCATTTAGTGTCAAGGTGGCTTTGTGTAGGGCTAGCACGTGATTGATACGTGTTAACAGTATGGTATAGGCATAAATAGTTGCTTTCTGGATTGGTAAAAGAAAAGACCTTAAGTAAACTTCCAATACTAGTTAAAAGAGTCATGGAGTAATTTGGGCTGGAAGGCACCTACAGAGATTGTCTGGTCCACTTGACTCTGGAAAGCAGGGCTAAATAATGTTAAACCTTTGTAAACAGAACCATAATAGAAAGTGACTTACAGTGCCCTCACAGTTTTACTCAATATTTCATTTCCATGTCACTTCTGTCTACTTTAATGCCCATTTTTTCATTGAGGAAAATGGCATAAATGAAAATGTTCTAAATTGCAGCAGGCAGGCCACCCCTCCAGGTGGGAACCCATGGTATTGTGCTCCACAGATACAAGGTGAGGCCTCATCTTTTTAAGACTTCCATAGAGAGCAGCTGGTAGAATATGCTACAGAATTGCCATAAGCATCTTTTATATGTGAAGCCTTTCCTCTGCTGTGTAAAATATGTGCATAAAATATGTGCATGTATTGATTTGCTTTATTATAATTTCTGTCATTTTATCATATCTTACCAGTTAGCAAGATAGAGTCATGGTTTTAGTGACAGAGAAACCCCCCCTCATCTCTTGTTTCAATACAAAAGCTTACTCAAGGAGGACTAATGAAAATTATAGCTATTTATCCACCAAAGCTATGAAATGGTACATTATGATTCCCAAAGTGCTGGGTTACTGTACTGTGACAAATAGAATAGTTTCCTAAGTATCCTTGAGCGAGAACAAGTGTGCAAAAGGAAACTAATATCAGAGATACTTTTCTTTCAACTACTTAATTGCCAATAGAAGGAGTTATAAGTAAAGTTTATATTTCTTAACCATCTGTCTGATGGGGGGGGGGGAGGTTTAAAAGCTGATAAAGGATGCTTAGCCTATTGTGTTTGAAGTGGAAAGAGAAATAAATATTATTTCCACACATTGAGTAGTAGAATCATAGAATACCAGGTTGGAAGGGATCTCAAGGATCATCTGATCCAACCTTTCTGGGCCAAAGCATGATCTAGACATACGGCCCAGCATCCCATCCAACCAAATCTTAAGCATCCAATGTTGAGGAATCCACCACTTCCCTGGGGACATTATTCCAGTGTCTGATTGTTGTCATTGTGAAAAATGTTCCTCTTGTGTCCAATCGGGATCTCCCCAGGGGTAACTTGCACCCATTACCCCTCATCTTTTCCATGTGGCTCCTTGTGAAAAGGGATTCTCCATCTTCTTTGCAGCTGCCTTTGAAATACTGGAACATGGTCACAAGTTCTCCTTTAATCCTTATTTTCTCAAGGCTGTTTTTTAAGAATTGTTTCTACTGCTCCTTTTCTGGGCTGTGTTCAGCTGCTGAGCCCTGGAGCAGCTGTGCCCTATAGTCACAGCCTCAGACACTGTGCTCAGCTGCTGGGCACCCAGGTCAACTTGCCCATCTCTTCTGTAGTTCGTCTTCCTGGTGATCTTTTGTTCAGGTGCTTTTTGTTCTTGTGACAAACACCTGACCTCTACTGGGGTCACACCAGTCTACTCTGGGTTATCTTTCCTGCTAGGGGTGGGCATCAATGGCAGCACACATAAGCACTAGTTTGGTGCCACAGCATATGGAGAAGCTGCTGAATTGGAAGAATTGCCGTTCTTCTTTGTTCCTCATAAATAGCATTTAGACATAAGGCTCCATCTAAAAGAAGTAGGAGGGAAAAGCTGGTTTTATGAAATACCTGCCTCTCCTCCTTTCCCCAGTGCAAGCAGACCACATGAGAGAATTACTTTATTGCTGTAGCCAGCAGGGTAGTTTCAGAAAGGGTGCTTTTTGCAGCATCCTGCTTACAGGCTGAATGATGGATAGTACATGGCTCATTGAAAGCAGTTCTGTCCTTTGTGGAGTATACAACTACAACATCCTGTGTTCCATATCTAGAACATGCACATGCTGAGGCAGAAGTAGGGGCAATGGCAATGAGAGGTCCTGTTTGAGGTCCTTCACATCAGAAAGAGAGAGCATCTGGCTTGGCTTTGTCAAAGGGTTGCTGGGTTGTGTTGTGCAAATTATTTTGTACCAGCTTCATTACAGGATTTATAGTTTCCTCTTCCACTGAAATGCCTAATATCTCCCTTGTTTTCTGAGATTTACTCCAGGATTGCTGGATTTGGAGCTGGTATCTGTAGAGCTTTTGGCAGCTGCATGGGACTCGAGTCTGTATGTCTCAGGCCAGGTAGGGGTAGGTCATCTGCAGTGTGCTCTCTTGTGCCCTGCTGCAGAGCCAGCCAGTCTGTCCTGGGCTGGAGGCACTGGGAACCATCACATATCTGCTGTAGAGATCTGGCAGGAGAGGAGTCTGTGTGTGCAGTGCATCTCAGCCTGCACAGGGAACAGAGGCAGAGCAGAAAGGGCTCTCCCCACTGCAGACCCTCAGAGAACGGCTGAGCCCATCTGGCAGGCTCCCTGTGCAAAGCCAGTTGTGCTATTTGGGTGCTAAAGCTTTCTCAAAAGAAGGGCATTGTAATACTTGCCCTACACTCGTAAGTATTAATTGTGTCAAGTTAACTGTCTCAACAAAATAATCTGTGAACTGAACATTAATAATTCCTCAATGCATGAGTAAGCTAATACATTAATGAGGTTCTGTAGGCCTTGTAATTCCACTGTGATGCAAATCCGAAAGTGATACATGGTGTAAGCCCATTAAGTGCGTTCACCAAATTAGCTATAGAGAACAAGGTCATGTCTTCTGATTTATGTAACAAATTGTTTACTTTGAGCTACCAAAATCTATATGCTTTTATACCACCTGCAGCTAAAATCAGGGCAGCTGAGATCAGTAAGAGCTTTCTCATTCTTTTCAAAATACCTTAAAACTTCATGAGGATGTAGAGAGGACCCCATTCTGTCTAGTGTAGTCTAGCCCCAGTTACCCTAATCCACCCTGCTTTGTAGTCAGACTCTGGCTTCTTGTCCTCAAGGCACTTCCAGACTTTCCATCATGTGAGTAGACAGAGTTGCAGCTGGGCAGTTAAGTGATGTGAAGTGCGTGGTGACCATTTTGACTGTTTCTTGATTATTTTTTTATGTGCATGGTGTGTTTTTATGCATGCCACTGCTCACTGAGCACATTGCTGAACTCCTCACCTGACTTATTTTCCTAAGCCATTAACCCCTTGTTTTAGGACATGTTAATGTACCTTTATAGTTCCTGTTCTTTCTAGCCTGTGCTTTGTTGCAAATGTGGTAATCAAAATTAGGAAAGAAGCAATCTGTGAACAGCTACTCTAATAATAACAACATTCTGAACTTGTGTTTGTATTTGCTATGCTTCTCAAATCTTTCGTATTACAATGCCTACAAAATGCTTGAAGTCTAACCAGCTGATGAGCTGTGACTCCTGCTCATCTTTCGTTTTCTGGTCTGATAGTTTCTTGTTGCCACCACTGTTTCCTCCTGTATAAGTGGATTGATAGCCTGCTGAGGTACAGATCTTTTTCTTGAATATTTGGTGCTCACCCTGGGTGAGTCTCACTAAAAGCAATATTAAAAAAAACAGTAATCTTAGGATTAGAGTGTTTTAAGAAACACGAAGCAATAACTTACACTCTTGTCTGCAGAAGACTTTGAAACTTTTCGGTGAGACACCAAAGGACATCAATCTGTCATTTGCCAAGGTAGGCTCAGAGGCAGAAAGCTCACATTATTTCTGACCAAGGACTCTTTGTTCCCCTTATACAAAGTCCAGTAGCTGGAAATGAAGTGAAGTGAGAAAAAGTACTTGCACCACTTGCATAGTGAGAGAAATTAATGATGTATTTAGGGATAAAGTAAATACTCCAATCACTTCAGATCAAGATGAGATGTTGAGCTGATCAACACATTGTCCAATTACAAATGGAGAGGTCTGATACAGTAATGAAACGCTGAAGTTCTTTGTCTTGTACATAGTGTGTCAGAGGAGTGCCCCTTCTGACCTTAACATCTGAAGAAATATCTCTTCACCTTTACACTGTGGGTCTGTGAAGCATTTAACCAGATAAAGAGAAACAAATAGCCTGGGATCAAGGTGTTTGATGAGTGAGATATCCTTTCTCTACCTTTCACCTGCAGGTAACTGTTGATTAGTGACTCTGACATGTCTTGGGTTTTGTTCATCATAAAGAAGAAAAAATATTAGGTATCAGTAACTGATTATCACTATTGTGCAGAATTTTGAAATAAAACCAATGCTTTGTGGCTGAACCTGCCTGATAAGTTCTTTAAAAAACAGTAATAATGCCTTCATCACAGCAGTGAGGAGATAAATTTTATGTTAAATGGCAAAGCATGGCCCTGCATATTTCATCGTCTGTAATGATTTATGAGTTCATCATTATAAATGTTAGTAAAATAAGCACCAAAGGAATTCAATGTGATGCTCTTCTACCTGTCCTGCGATCTCTTCAACTCCATTCTTGCTGCCTTGCCTTTTGGATAGCTACTATTCAATATCACCTTCAAAGAATGTGAAAAAGCAAAAAAGTAAACTCTTTACAGTGAAAGGCTGCACGATTAACAAAGCGAAAAGGGGAGTTGCCTCGAAGTTTTCCCAATGCCTGTAAAAAATGAACTTTTGTTATTACACAGGTGGCATTATTTAAAATGTCAGATCTGGGCTTTGTTCCCCCCTTTAATACAAATGTCAGTGGCATTTTGCTGGGAAATCTTCTTGTTTCACCTTCAGCTTGATAAATTCAGACTGGCTTTCAATCTTGCCATCTACCTTCGTATACTAATAATGCTGTTGACTGAAGTTCTGCATCAGGTTTTTTCCAGAAGCCATGGATAAATCAGGAGCATTAGACCAGGTGTATTCCAAACGATCAGCAACAAGGGTTTTAGCATGAATTGGACAAGTGCTATAGTGACAGGGAAGGACGCAAATTAAATACTGTGAAACCCGCAGTCTTGAACAACGCAGAGATCTTCATTATCACTTGGGGCACTGGTTGATTATATGAAGAGTGTATATTCCTTGCTGGGGAGGGAAAATTGAACCAATAGCATTTCTGTTTGGAGTGGGTAAAGGTGTGGGGAATGGAATACCATGGGGAGAAGAAACAATCAGAAATGGCTAAATATTACCCCCTACTCTGCTCTTAAGTGAGCTAGTGCTTTGAAAGCTGTATAAACTGTGAGGAAAAATATGAAGGTGTCAGAAAACTTATGTTTGGCACCTGAATTATTCATACTTCCAGATCATTTGGCAGGTGCAGCAGAAATACCACTTGGGGGTTGGGGTGTGTAAAAATCACTTCATCCATCATGCATGCATAATTCTGTCCTTGCTTTTTAGGTCAGTACTGTAGTACCTTCAAATGCTTTTTATGTTCATACAGCATAACACACCAGTGGGAAGGCAGGAGTGAGCCGTTGACAATGTTTTTGCTCACTTGGACTGGAAGGTTGGAGGAGATGTAGGAGAGGGGAAGGTATCCGTGGCTGCTGTCACTTGCCTTAGTACAGGGTACTGGGCTCAGGAGACCTTTGGCTTCATTCAGTAATGCCATTTTTACTCTGTGAGCCCTTAACACCTGGGATTACCCCATTCATTTGTATCTACTATTTGATACTTTACAAAATAATATCCCCATTTTCTATGTGGCTTTTTCCCACCCAGAAATAAAGTTTGTTCCATTTAATGCAAATAGGTTTTTCTAATCTGAAATAGAAACCAGCTGCCTTCCTGTATGACATAAAGTAAATGTTTTCCTGTGCTTACCATAGCAGATTTCTGCTCTACCTTGCTAATGCCAACTATTTAACTACCAAAACCCTCTAAGGTTCACAGTGTCATTTATGTCATCTCTAAATGATACTAAGGCAGCCAAGAGTTCTCCTATCTCATCACTCTGTGAATGCTGACTACTAGCATCTCAAGACTGAAATACATTTCTCTAAAACCTTTTTAAGCTGTAATGTAATGATGCATAAACTGAGAAGTTCTAACAGTTTGCATGAAAACCCGCTGTGTTCATGATACATTGTCTTTGAGTTACAAGGTTTTATAGCAGATTTTTAGTATATTCAGATACTTAAAGGTGTTCAACTGCATTCTGTCAGAGCTTTCTGGACATGTTCAATTTCTACTTTTTCACATCTTTGAAACTCGCATGGATCTGTCACTTCTGAGAAATCAGGTTGAAACCATCTCTTTAAAGAGGCTGCAGAGCCTGTGGAGCTACTTGTGCTGCTTTGCATCATGAGCAAAATAGCCCTGATACATGCACCTTCATTCTATTGCAGGGATGTAAATGCTTGTGTTCTCAGTACTATGGTATCAAGTACCTCTCTGGTACAGAAATCACCACTGATGAGGACTTGGTCATCAAACCAGAGAAAATGAAATGCCTTTTTTTTTTTTTTTTTTTTCTTAATACTGACTGCATTATGTTCCCTTATAAACTTCTAATTCACCTAATTGTTCAGTGTCCAACTTAAACCCAAAAGTCAGTGCTGGCATGTCCTTCATCCTCATGTTTATTGTAATTTCAGCTCCTTGAAGGTGAAACAAATATATGCTCCTTTTGGGAAACGGGAAATGAAGGCAGACTGCCAATGCTTGCTGAACACAGTGTGTCTGAGGTAGCAGCCTTGGCTCTAAAGCTACAGCTGCTCTGCCTTTCAGGCAGGCCTAAGTTCATGAGATGTCCAATGTGGGATTCAGTGGGATGCTTTTGTATTAAGGTACCAACAAACAAGAGTGACCAAGGCTGTCAGTTTCAAACGATTCTTGGTAGGAAAGACTCATGTTTGCTGATAAAGGATAGTTAAACTTAAGCTTTTGTAGTTCTGATAAAAGCTAAAATATAACACTGCACAAGGAATAATTTTGTTCTCAGATTTTTGTAATAGGAATAGGTACCAAACTCCTTGCAGAAGTGGTGCTGGCAAGCTCTATTCCCTTCTGCAAAGTAAAGCCCAGGGCTGAGCTGGCAAATGCCTGATTCACTTACAGTCTTTGAATGTCTTGAAGAAAAAGGAGCTATAAGAAATTGCTTGCTGTAATCCAGACTCAGTTGAAAGGCTGCTCTGATTTAAATTTGACTACTTCCCATAGCCAGTTTTTGAAAATGACTGTTATTGTTAATTCATTGTCTTTAAATGTTTCTTTAATAGCTTTTTTCATTGCCTTTGTAAAAATCCTTGTTCTTGTGAGCTGAAAATACAACTGGCAATATACAAATAGAAAAACTTACGATGTTTTTACTAATACAAGTTTACTTAATAACTTGAAGGCTGTTCTTGTACTCTGGGAAGGAAATATGATGCCAATGCAGCTGCATCTCCTTTTTCTCCATGGACGGTTTTTTCTTCCTCTATATAGAATCGCTGAATCACAGAATGGTTAAGGTTGGAAGGAACCTTAAAGATCATCAGGTTCCAACCTCCCTGTCATGAGCAGGGACACCTCCCACTAGACCAGGCTGTACAAGACCTCACCCAACCTGGCCTTAAACACCTTCAAGGAGGGGGCTTCCACAATCTCTCAAGGCAACCTACTCCAGCACCTTACTACCCTCATGGTGATGAATTTCTTCCTGATGTCTAACCCAAATCTCCCCTCTTTCAGTTTAAACTGTATTTCCTCTATTCTGCCCATGTTGGCAGCCTCAGTGCCCTCTTTTGCTGATTTCTTTCTTTTATACCAGATGCTACCTAGAAGCACCCCTCTTTCTAATGTTCTATGTGGTGATAGAAAACAAACCACTTTACTAGCAAATGGAAATTCCTCCTTAAAAAAGATGACGAAAATAGATGAAATAAAAATGGCACGTTTTTTGGCTGGCCTCTAAAGCATTGTGAGCGCAAATTGTATTTTGATTAAGCAAGCCACCTTGCTCTCCCAAATGTTTTTGTTGTTCCAGTATTCCCAGTGCACAGGCTGGCTTCACCTGTGAAAACAGGAGCATAGTAAAGAGAAGAAGGGCAGCCCTGCAGAGTAGATGTGCTCCATTAATTGCTCCCGGCTCCATGTCTCTTGGCCTGAACTATGCCCTGTAAGACATTTAACTTTTAAAAACTGGCTTGCTCTTTCAAGGGAGCCTGAAGAATTTTGGCACCCAGTCTCTTCTAAATCCCCAAAGTACTGACAGCCTAATTCCTTTGGCAGTTAGGATTAGAGCATTGTGATTGTTAATATCCTAGAGGAAGGAACAATTTTGCAACGTCCTTGGAGCATTTAACTCTTACCGAAGTAGAAGGCTGGGACAGTCTCTGTGTCCAGAAGTGGACCACAGTTTAGTGTGGTGCTTTTCCAGGCATCTGCTCTCCACTTCAGGGCTGAGGATTGCTGTAGTAGGTGTGAAGGAGCAGAGGCTCCTGCAGCCATGGGCCTTGGTTTGTGATTCTGCGCAGTGTTGCTCAGATTCCTTTCTCCATTCAGGATCAGGGCTCCTGATCCTGCTCTGACAAGTGGCACAGTGAGGCAGTTCATTAGAAAAGATGTGTGAAGCTTTCATGGTACATGAAGGTTGGCAGGGTAACTGCTGGTAAAGTTGAAAGGGGGAGAGGTGCAGAGACAGGAGGAAGGTGTTGAACAGATTATTGGTGGACTTGAGCCCAGGATATATATGGAGAAGTCCAAACAGTGAATTGGAAATTAATCTTAGATGCTGTCAAAACCTACTCCCCTCCAGTGCAGCAGTGATGGGGTCGTGAGGACATTCAGCAGAAGTGAGCTATGCCCCTGCTGTGGATCCACCTAAACGAGTGCCTGCCCACTGAGAACCAGCAAGACCTCAGGTAGAATAAAAACTCCTTCACCTTGGTGGGAAGTTGGTGCATTTGTCAACTCTGAGATTTGTGGTAGAGAACAAAAGTAGTGGGGAAACACGTATTCCCTCTCCCACCAGCATTTCCTATATACAGGTCTTTTCCCCTCACAGACTTGGGCCTGTTTGTTACAAGACAACCATTCTCCTGATGAATTATAAAAAACAACAACCAACAAACAAAAAAACCAAGAGAGCTGGTGTTGCAACTTAGGGAGGAAACTATTCTCACAAAGCAAGACTTGAGCAGGGAAATGCTCATGCATTCTGAGGTTGCAAGTCACTTGGCATATGTAGAAGAAGAAATGAGATCCTGCCCACAGGATCTGGGCTGAGAAACCATTAAGGCTGGATAAGTAAGAAACAAGATATAAAAGTATAAATTAAAAGCAAGAGTCCAGACACCACCACACTTCCAGATGTAGGAGCCACATAGACACTATCCTGGAACAGAGACTGGAACTGAGGACATGCAGGATGTGGGCAAGGTATTGCACAGCAGGCTGCAAACTCCCCATTTTGGCCTCCTGTGGCTGAGCACCACTGCCTGCTTTGAGCCAGTTCATTTCACCATATTTACATCTGTGTGTCCTAAAGAACAATTAACGTTCTGCTTCCCTGTGGCTTGCACCTTGAATGGGGAGAGGAGAGGGGCAGAAACGAAGGAACTTAACCTCAAAGGATCTTCCATGCTCAGGCTGAATATTTTTTTAAAATTTAACTTTCTGGCCTGTTTTCTGGGAGGCAGGGACTGAATCACAATTAGCTCTGCCGCAGGCTAGGGGGACTCAGCGGCTGAGTCGTGACAGACCAAAGGGAGTGATACATCAGGAGCAAAATCAATGCTGGTCAGCCTTGAGTGCTACAGCAGAGGAGCACCATTAAACTGCCAAGGACCATTCACTCTCCATCACGCTTTTCCATTTTGCTACATTAGTTATGGTTTCCGACAATGACCTCTCTTGACTCAAGAGATTTTCTGAAGAGAAATTTCTCTATTTAAATTTCATGCCTTGCGAGTCTTCTCAGATTTTGTCAGAGGTTAGTTCTACATTTGACTGACTTGCTTTAAACAAAAACAGTCCTGGGGAATTAACCCCTTGTGGCACAGGATTTGTAGCTTGCCCTCCTGCCCCGATGGGGGCTGTTACATTATCCGTTAAGCTCTCTGGAGCTGGCAGAAGCACCTGCACCTTAACCCTGATGGGCCAGGTTTGTGTCACCTTTGCTGGGTTGTTAGACTTGGTGGCGCTGGGACCGATTTCTGGCCTTCCCCCCTGCTGGGCTGCGGAGCCATCAGCAGACACAGCAGCACCTGGTTTGGGCGGCAGCTGGGGGGGTGGGACCCTCTGTGAAGGAGCAGGGTCCCCAGCCAGTGCGGGTCTGGGCCCAGGTAGACGAACAAATGAAACCACAGGGCAGATCTGAGTCCATAAAAGGAAGTTCCCACCGGGAGGCCTCAGGTTTTCCCTTGGTCTGTGAGGAAGGCCACCCCTTAGGCCGGGTCGCCACCTGAGGAGATTTCTTGAGATGGAGTGACCTCATCTTCGGTGAGTGATAAAGAATTCTTCTAGATACATCTATGAGTGAGCCTTGTCCCTGCTGGGCTGGTGATTGCAGGTACCTGAGGGGGAGGTTTTCCCTTTGTCTGAGTGTGCACAGGTGGGATTATTATCATCCATGTTGAGACTGGTAAAAAAAAAAAAAAAAGTTTAGGAATTCTTAAGTAGTTGTGCTGTAGTGTATTCCCGACCAACATCCTCATCTGTGGTATTATTTTTCATTTATCAGAGTGCTAAATAGTGTTGATTGGAATAAATATTCATTCCTAGTAAACCCCAGTGTGTTTGTGGGTGCCCCCTTTACACCCTGTCTTTGCTAGGCCTCTGTCTTGTGAGTAAACAGTTGCTAATGCTAGGGAAGGAATGAAGCTTTTCACAGGATTCATTATGCCAGGAGAAAGCAGTCCTCACTTTTCAGGGCTCACACAGGTGGTGCAAAAAAAGCAGTTAACAGCTGTAAATAAAAAAGCTAATCAGTTGTTGGAAAAACTGAGGATGTCAACCTGTGCCAGGTTGGGGAGGACGATTCCCTGCTTCTTTATTAATGCCTGCATCTCCCAGTTCACCTTTGCAGATCAGTCCAATGACACATGGTAAGATTGTGTAGTTGTAGTCAAACAGACCAATATTTTCTCAAGAAATGATCTAAAAATATGAACGGTTTTGCTCTGTGCATTATTTCCATATCTGAAAGACGAGATAAATCAAGTATTTCGGCGTACAGAGGAGCTTTTTTCTACAGAGCACATGCTGGTGCATGCAGGGGTAGGACTGCACCACCTAGTATCTTCTGCCTATGAAGCTGTAGGAAGCCAAAGGCTGCTAGCTTTAGGGAGTACAGGGAATCTGTTGTTTTGTTTTGTTTTACAACATTTAGTCATATCTTTGCATGAGGTAAACCTGGAGCTACTAACAGGGAAGTCAAAGACTTTGTTAAATCAGGAAATAGTCTTTTTAGTTCCATGTTTAAAGGCACATTTCATTGTGACTGCTGAATTGGATTAATCAGATGGAAAGGCTAATCCTACCCTTGACATTTACAAGGTTGGTTGTTTACTTCTGTCCTGAACTGTTCATGTAGGTTTTTATACTCTTTCGTGGAAATGTTTAATATTAAGAGGTTTTTCCAATTCCTAATTTAAGCTCAGCACATTATTAATTGAAAACCTACAAGCTAGTGTGAAAAAAAACACTACAAACAAAACAAAAAAACAAGGAACAGATCAAATCTGGCAAAGCACACTGGGAGAAAAAAAAACCACATCACTGAGACAAAAACAGTTTAACTGCTGTGACCAGAATTCTCTTGGCCATCGTAAAACCCCTTCCTGAGGTCAGCTGAAGGCTAATGTGGCAGGAGGGTGAGCTGGAGGCCAGGGCAGCAGTATTGCAGGGCTGTGTGCTGACATGGCTACAATCTTAAACTGAACAAGGGGACCCACCATATATTCTCTACTCAAGAAAAACCTTTTCGTATCTTCTTATTTTAATTTACTTTGTTTTGAAAGTACTCTGTCACTATGAGAAGAATAGCTATGAAAGGGAAATAGTTATTAGTAGATGTAGTTAAATGCATATGTATGTTTTGTATTAAAATAACAGTAGCAGCTAACAGATCCATGAGAGGTCAGAGTCCCACTATATATAGACTCTAAATTGAGTAGGGATTAGTCAGTGTACCACAGCTGGCAGCTCTATGAAGACAGGCAAAAGAATAATTTCCTTTCCTATTTTTAGGGAAATGGAGGCAAAGCAAACATAAGGACTCAGATTTCTGCATGGTACAGATCTTTATAGGCCTTGAAAAAGGATCACATTTTAAAATTAATTCTCTGCTTTTGAAAATCTGGACATAGGTGTTATACTGCAGATACTAGATTCAAAGGTTTTCTTTAAATCCTGGTCCATATCTAAGGTCTGCCAGGCTCCATGTAGGAAAACAAACAAACTCCCATCCCAGAGCTTACACCTTTCAAATCTCTCCAGTAGTCCCGCTGTGACCCAGAAACAGGCATTTGTGGTGGATCTTCTGGGTCATTGTGTCTAGCCCTCTGCTACTGCCCTCAGTCCCCACTAATCCCATCTATAACTTTATCAGGCCTCATTTTAAAACTAAATAGGTTCCTAGTGGTAAAGGTGTTACCATTTTCTTTTCCTTGTTATCTCAGAGGAGGAGGTTAAAGAAAAATCTACTTTCAAACTTAAGTTTATGTGTGGCTTATTCATACTTATTTATTCATTGTCAGTGTTGTCCTTTGGCATATATAGGTCTTCTCCTTCCCTTACGTTTAGCCTCCTTCTAGCTGAACCCCTGTGTTGAATTTACAAGCAGCAAGTTCAGTCTTGGCTTTGCAAGGTTACATGAGCCTTATTCATATACTCCCTTATCACCTAACCTCACCATAGCCTGTGTTATTTTAAGACCCCTTCTCCACGTCTCCTGCAGATTCGGTAAGTCTTTTCCTAGCTGGAGTGATCAGGGCCAGAAATAGTGTTTCAGACTTCTTATCCAGGCACTCTGTCCAGAAGTGAGAGATCTAAGAGCAGTTCCCTTCTCTGAGTAAGTGAATCTGAACAGTTATTTGACATTAACTTGAGACAAAACCATAAGGTGTTCTGACCTGATCATAGTTTCAGTCACTTGCAGATACTATTCCATTCAGTAGAAGAAATTAAATGTTGAAAAGGAGTGGTACTATCCCATAGCACGGCTGAGAGTCTTAAGCATTAGGCTAGAAAGTAAGTCTCTTTGCTTTCCTACATCAGTACTATCATAACTGATCCTCCCTGCAAGACAAATCCTAAAACCATCTGGAGATCTTCCTGCTAGATGTGTCCTCCTTTTCCCTCAAGCAGAGGCAGGAACATTAACCTGGCTCTCCCTGTTCCAAAGAAAAGACAGCTGGCACAGTGAAGTAAATAGCTTTTTTTAGGTTTAATGGAATCAGGACAAACTGAAAATTGGAAGCTTCAGATCAGTTTGTACTGTTGTGGTTTTTTAACTTCAGTTAGGTCTGATGCACAGGGGGGAAAAAAAAGTGGGGAAAATAAGAATGACCGGTGCTGCTTCCCTAGCAGTTTGTCCTTAACAGCCACTGGGGAGGTCTGCCTTTTTGCTCATTTGCAGGCTGCTTGATCCCATTAGGTACAGATAAATGGGTGTGAACAAAGATGAAACACACCTTCAACATTCCTAAAGTGGAACAATGCAGCCATTTATTATGAAGGCTTGTAGCTGGTTAAACACAAAGGACAGGAGTCAGCTCATGTAGTTAATTTTCTCTTATTACATAGCCTTATTGCAGTAGGCACAACTTACTGCTTTCACACAAATTGATTCCGTGATGATTAACTAGAGATATTGTTCGCTTTGCTCATTGAGAAGATCAGAATATTTTGAAATGGTATTCCTTTTTTTTTTTTCTTTTAGGTTTTGTAGGTAATACGTTCCCCTACAAAGTTAGCACAAGAGAAGTAACAGCACAAGGTCAGAATTAAACTTTTTTCATACAAATTACACTTGGTAATGATCTGAACTTTAAAAAAATACCTGCTTCCCATTTCAGAAATGAGACAGCTCAGTTCCTTTCTGTGTTTCATTTGTTTTAAGGCAGAGAATGGAAATGGCATCAATTTTTCTGCCAGCATATTAAAACATGTTTTTATTAACAAGTAATTTCATTGAGTCTAGGAAAGCATTAGCAGCAGCACCAGAAAATACTTCTGGGAAAGCTGAAAAATGTATTTCAGATTCCTTTGAATAAAAATGTTAAACTGCTCCAACATGGTATTTTCCTTCCCTGATCATAAGATGGGGGAATTTTATATAGTTTCTACAGCTGAGAGCTATTTTAAATCTCATTTTGAAGTCAAGTAATCTGTGAAGTGAATGCTCATCTGGGTGAAATGACACTCTGTCCTTTTTTTTTTGAGACAAACAAGTAAAAAAAAATTCAGAGAGAAGTCCACATTTGAACTGCATGTGGAATTGTTTTTTTCCAGTTTTGGACCAGTAGGGAAGGAGGGAGGTTGATATTTCCCTGTGGTAATTTTTCCAAGACAGTCTTGTAAGTGGATATCATTAAAACCATGTAAAGGTGCCAGTGGATTAGAAGAAAAGTCATTGGCTCATGAGACTTAAATGTGATTAAATGAAGTGATCATCTAGCTTACCAAAAAAGAAAATTGAGAGGAGACTTTTATTACACTGCATAAACATGGTGAAATGAAGGAGACTAGCACGTGCTGATGAACTCTTTGGTCTTGCAAAGGAAGACAAAGCAAAAATAATGGTTGGAAGCTAAGGTCAGATAAAAATCCATCAGAAATGTTTTTTTCAAGTGAGAGTGACTGGAACAATCCACTGAGGGATGCAGTAGATTCTGCATCCCTGATGGAGGCTGCATCTCTTGACTCATAGTCACCTTTGTGAAAGATGTAAGATCTTGTGCTCAGAAAATGCTCAGAACTGAAAGTTCTCTTCAGCAAAAACTGAAGGGCAGGGGTAGGGATGGAAGTATGTCTGATTGTGTGCAAGGGTTGTAAGGCAGGCTGTACCTTCTGGCTAAATTTACCAAATCAAGTGACTTGGTAAAGCCCAAGTGATTTGGAGGCATCATTTAAAGTCAGAAGCCAGCGTAGAGTGGCCAGGAAGGGAATGAGTGCTCTGAAGCCTGTCCTCTTTGCTGCCATTCATATTTCTGTTGAGACTGCAGGCACTGTGCAGGCTTCATTCCTGAGGCAGTGGGAAGTTGATGTGACCTGATGGGGGATGGGTGGGGGGAGAAAAACCCAAACCACTTGTCTTTTCATTTTTCTTCCCCCCCAGTAAAACTTCATGTAATGATCTCTAAAAAGATATCATGACTGACTGAGTCCAAGCCCCTCTGAATCCCACTGGTATACTACTCACTAACCTTAACAAAAGTAGGAGTTCATCTTTGCTTTTTAAAAGAACAATGTTCCAGCCTAACCAAAACCTTCAATACGTGTTTAAGGCCAAGCTATCCCACATAAAGAGTTTCCTTCTTTATCTCCTCCTTCTCCATCCAAAGGTACAATTTTCTTTTAGAAGTCTCTGCTGGCTGCTGCAGCATTTTTTTACTTAAGGCTAGAAGGAAGCTAGAATTTCCTAAATGAATAAAGAAGCAGTTTGATTAGAACATGGCAAACATCCCAGTAGCTCTTAAAATAGAATTTTGGGGTGTGTTTATATGATCTAGTGGCACAGTTGAAACCTTGCAGGTCTGGATGACCATTCACTCTTAGGTTTTTTAAAATCATCTTGATAACAGTAAAAAAGTTGATAACTTTGGAAGCCAGGACTCAAACCTGTCATACTCAAAGTCTTTTTTCACCTGTGCAATTAAGCTAATGTAGGAAAGTAAGCAGATTATGAAATTATATCTTAACCCTGGATTTTGGGCATGTCAGCAGAATCAATTCTGAACAGACTGTTGTTTAAGGAATAAATTGGACTTCGTGTCCTTCTCATTCACTGGTTTAACGTGTGTTTTTCAGCCACCAAATGCTGGCCTGAAATTTGTGAAAGATGCAAAGTAAGAAGGGTGGAAGGAGAAAAGATGCCGCTTGAAAGAGACAGATGGAAAATGTCATATATTGAAAAAAGATGTCTGTTCTGTAGAAAGCAGGCTGTTAAGTATGTTTGTTACTTTTAGCCATAATGTGGTTAATGAAAGAGTATTCTTGATAAGCCTCTGATGGGAGGGAGGGAGACATGACCAAGGCAGGTAGTTATTAAGGCTAGTTTGTTTGGCAGCCATAGAAGTAAATAGTAGGGCTGCACTTGGTTAACAATCAGCAAATGTTGGGATTGAACTTTCAGATCATTAAAAAAATGGAAAATTCATTCAACATCTAAGTATGGCTTGGTGTTGAATTTGTACTTTAAAAAAAAAGGGGAAAAAAAAGAAAACCTGGGACTAAAGATTTCTGCAAGTCTTGTGCACTGTCTGTCAGACCTGCCTGGGAGCAAGACTGGTGCCACAGAGGGGAAGATTTTGTTTAACTCCTCATTTATGTGGGTAGGTCTGCAGTGATACCTTTCTCCTCAGATATCATTATTCTACCCAGGTTCCACCTTTTCTGTAAAATCTTGTTATTTAGGGAGCTGGGGACACTAATCTATTGCTCAGGCAAAGGACTGAAGCCACTGGGTTACCCCAAAAGTGTGCCTCAATCAGGCACTGTGCCCCCAAATCCAGCCTATTTCCATTAGAAGACAGCGCAAGGACAGATGCCACTCACATTGCCTTATCAGTATATTATTGGAAACAGGATGGTGTTGATAGAAAATAAATTAAAACTTTAAAAATCAAATGTGGAACATACCCCTAAGCTTAGGCTCTCATGGGCACAGATGGTGTGCTTGTCTTCTCTACCCAGGGATGAATTTGACACCACGGTCTTCACATTCTCCCATTTTCAGTGTGAACAGAAACTATAACGTTCTCTTAATTGCAATCTAAAACAGAAGAAAGCAAATTATTTACATAACAGCATCAGACTACCCCTTGATGTTACATAGGTGTCTTTGTGCTCTTTCACTCATACTAAAATCTGTCTGAGCTCCCACTCTCTAGTTCAACCCAGAGACTAATCATGGGAGAAGATGGTACAGATGTTCTGTAACTTACAGAAAGACTGCTGGAAAAAAAAAGTTGTTTGTTGTAAAGATGCTCTAGTACTTCAGCGAAAAGTATTTTATATATATTTTTTTTTTGAATGCAAATGTTCTGTATGGAAGTCTGTGGAACCTTGTGTTATTAGTCACCCTTAGTACCCAAACTTTCCTTTTAAGTACTGGGTTTTTTAGCTATTTGGAAAAATCCATAAATATGTGATTTAAGGGGAGGGGGAAGGGAAAACCACTTTTGCACAACAAAGTAAAAAAAGCTTTACAATTTAAAAAGAAAAAGAAAAGACACTTGATTTTTCCCTCACAGATCACACCTGTACAGTAAGATGGCCATCTGATTACTTAGTGCTTTCTGATGGCTAGATCAAACTGTGCTGGTTTTTTCTAATCATTATTATAATAATCTTTTTTTCCTCTTCTCCTGCCCCTTGCCCATAGCAAAGATGAAGGAGATCATGCTAACAGAAATCCTAGCACTAGTTATAATCAAAGAACTATTCTGTTCTTAGTTCAGAATCAAGTAAAAAAATTGTTGTTCATTTTTTCCCCTCTTCTCTGCTCTTAATGTAATGTATTATGGCCATCTCTTACATTCTTGTTCGTTTTGGGGTAGATCATGATTTAGGTGATTTATTGCAGAGATGAGCAGGAGGTCCCTTTTCTGTGCTCTGTGGATCACACCGAGAAGGAGAGAAGCCTCACAGCCCGTTTAAGCCAGAGCAGCAATGTTTTATCTTCCTCTCTCAGCAGCAGAGAATCCCTGCAGAATCATTGCAAGGTTACTCTGCTGGGCTTGGCAGGGTTGATGTCACCCAGCCTACCAAGGCCACTCTTATTTTTCCATGACTCCTCCTCTTCAGCCAATTCTTTTTTGTCTGGTTTCTGTCCCATTTCTCACACCCAAAATTTTGAGGAAGACAGTGGCAGCTGCTATGGTTTGCAAGGAAGTTGAAAAGCTATTTGTGCAAATTTGTGGGGTTAAATTTAGTCTGTTGGGGATGGGTTTTAGGCCACTCCTTTCCAATCCCATTCCCATTTCTAGTTCAGGACTGTTTTTATTATATTTCAGCAGCTGCTCAGCAGTTGGCCCTGGGGGCTGAAGAGAATAATCATTGTGCTTTGATGCTCAGCTCTTTTTCAGAGCTAATAAAGAAGTTAGCTGCTGGTTTATATAACAGTTTGGAAGCCCACACCATTCAGAGGTGTATTTCATTGGCACAGGTAATTAACAAACATTACACCAGCATTATAATTTGCTGCTTGTTTTCCCTCTAAGTAAATAGATATAAATTGTTTAAAAGGGTAAACCGGTATAAGAGAAAAGCATCCAGGCACCCAAACACCAGCTTCTAGCAATTAAGGAGATATTATTGGCATCAACAGGATTATTGTCGTTTTTAAACTCTGCAGCTGCTTGTGATTTCAGTGTTCTTCCAAAAGGCAGCCGATCGCCAGCACGCCTGGCCAGCCGGATCTAGAGCAGGCTGGGAATTGCCCACTGCTATGCCAAGATTGTTTATCTTGGGGGTCTCCAGCCAGGTTTCTCTCTCAGTGCCTTGTTACTGCTGCTGGTATTTTCAAGTTAGCCTGTGTGCCTTGAGCCGAAATTGAAGCCTGCCTGCCTGCACATTACAGTGGGAATGGCCAGATGAGAATTGTTCAGTGAAACATCTTTTTAACTAGAAGAGCCTATTTTTCAAAACCAAAGTTGTTTTGTTGGAAAGCCTCTCTTTCAGTGAATTTCTATACCGTTATGCAGCTTGTAACAGGATCTCGTTGGTCCCCACATACCATCCTGGGGCCCCTGGCAGCAGGACCTGGTGCTCCCTGAGGTTGTAGCACTCCTGACACCAGGGCAGGACTGCCCTGAATCCCTCATCTGAACTTGTAGGGTCATACCACAATGGCTGGGCACAGTCAGTGCTGCATGAGAAGAAGCAGACGGACAGAGGCCAAACCTCTGAAGCCCCAAGCCCATTAAGCATTGCAGCCCCTGTTTTATTAGACTTGTCTCAGATTTTGACATTCAGAAACTAGGGCTCAAATAAGTCTTGAGATGTGCTTTTATTTTCAAAACTGAAAAAAGAAAGAAGTGGTTTTTATGTGAAGTGTATTGGGTTTTCTCTGCTCTGGGAGACATCAAAACTTCTGTTTTGTTCTGAAAGAGAGTATTTTCTACTTTTAAAGCAGTTTTGGACTTCGCACTGCTGTTACTCCCTGCAGCTGAGAGCATACTGCTCTGTGTAGCTGCTCTTGTTATTGTTTTATGGTTTATCGACAGAACGGCTCCCTTGCTGCCCCACAGTTTTGCTCCCCGGTATAGAGGAGCAAAGCCCCTGTGCTGCTGCAGTAGAGCTACTCATTTGAGACACTGTCATGAGTGTTTACGAAGTTTTAGCTGAACTGAGAGACAATAAAAGCCTCTAGTCTCATTTATAATTACCCTCTGGGAAGAAAATGGAAATGACAGTATTTAAGTTTTTGCTCTCTCCTGGTGACATTTAGACGTGGGGTCACACTTGGCAAAAGTATTCCTTCAAGTACAAAACCTCCTACAATCCCAGTTCTTGTTGCAAAGCATTGCCAGAGGGCCAGTCAGTCCCTCTTCTCCCTTATCCAGGTATGCCATTCATTTTATTAGTCCCTTGTGAATTATGTTGCAGACAGTGACATAACTGAATTTAAACAAACTAGACTAGATTCTCCTATGGTCTAGTGAACATTTGTGTCACTCAAACACCAGGAGACCTCTAGGCGGGTTTGGGTTTTTCTTTTTTTTCTTAAATACTTAAAAAAAATAAAATGTCAGTGACATCTTCTTGAGTAAATAGTTCTGATGGAGCTGCACAGAGATTTGGGTGGTCAAATGCTTTTTTTGTGCAATGAAAAAGCAGGATTAGTTTCACCTGAAAGGCAGAGTCACAAAGCTCCCCAGAGGCATCTCAGGAAATGCTAATTTTTCCTGACTTGGATAGATGAAAGATTGTGACACAAATGGTTACATTTAAAGGAAATATCTCCTCTCCAGAGGACAAATTTTTTTTCTTACCTACAATCTGTTACTTAGATTGGGAAATTGGTATGTATATAAGGTCCTGTGTTGCTCAGGTAATTGGGAAGGCAGAACAGGAGATGCTGTGGCTTTCACCTCTTGTGTGGAAAATTACCTAAGCTGCTAGTGAAATGGGTCCAGATTCTTGGCTGCAGAATTGTGTGTGGTTACAGTTTACAGCAGGAAAAATATGGCTGCATTTAGTTGGCCTTGAGGTGAACTTAATTTTGAATAGTCATTTCACAGGAAATAATGTAAATGGTAGGGAGCTTGTTCTGATGGGGCTTCTCATCCTTAGGCAGTTCTCATTGCCATCGGCTGTACCCAAAGGCTTCCTTTCTTATCCACAGTAGCATGAAGACTAAAAGGAGTCATCTCAGTGGCTGAGGTTGACTCTGAGTACGGAAAATCAATCCCATACTGACTTCAGCTCAGAGGGGAAGTAGCCCAGAGGCATTAACATGTGTATGCCCTGTGACCTCGACCTTCTGGTAATTATGGTATTCTTTCTAGAGAGTGCTTGAGCTTGTGCCAAAAGCCCTCTGTAGGCAGGCACTAAACTGAAGTAGGTCCCAAGGAGAGGGTACCGTTAGTTTTATGTCTAGATTGTTAAAAGAATTAGCATCTAACAAGGTCTTGTGCTTTTCACTTTCTTTCTGTCCCTTTCTGTCTGTCCAATTTCACTGCAGTGACCATGAGTAGATGGCTAAGACCAGGCATTGAGAATCACCTCCCTGTATGATTCCATTAGCTGAGGCCTTCTCTCTCCACATTAAATATTCATGGTATTTAGAATAAATGTTGCATGTGTTGTTCTGTTGAAATAAAAGGCAAACTTAGTGAAGTAATTAGGATCAGGGTCACAGGTTTTTATATAGCAAGTCAGATGTTATTTAACTTTGCAGAAACCCTGTGCTAGGCCTTTTATGAAGAAAGTCAATTTGTTTTTAAAAACCCTTAATCAATAAATCCTAATTAAAATCATATGTCAGTAGTCCATAAGATTTTGGGTTTTTTGCTCAGGAGGGTTCTAGCTTACTGATGACATAAGTGTATTTATTTACTAACTAGATCGATAACCTGCTCAATAATTGTTTTTTGCTAAGGTTACATGCATTTGGCTGGAAAAAATTAGAACTGCTTGTGATGATGGATTTTTTTGAAACTTGCTGTAATACCTGAAGAAACTCTTGCCTGGGTGGTGCCTTGAGGCTCAGAGCTGTGTTTTGTTCCTTGTGCAGTACAGTCTTCCTACGCCTGTTGAATAAATAGATTCTGTGTAGTTTTCTAGGACTTGACTTCCAAAACTTGTCATCCACAGGGCCACAGTATGTTTTCTACAGCATATACGCAGAATCATATCACATTTACAGCATTTCCAGTTTTTTATTTGGTGATATTAGTCTGCATTGGTCTGTAGGAAATATTGAAGTTTGGTAGTGGGCTTTGAACCCAGAAAGTTTGGAGCCTTTGGCTTACAGGTGAACTCCGGATGGGGTTATATGATATGGCAAGGACTTTAGCAGGGATGTGTAGTATTTCTATGCTATCTTGTGTGGATGTTAGTAGAGAGTGATTACACTGGTCCCTGGAGCCAACATATAGAAAATGGCAAAAGTGATTAAAAAGTAAGCACTGCTTCTAAATATCAAATACTTTTGTCAGCAAGTATTAGTGTGAGTAGTGAGGATGGCTGGTAAATCCCTGCATTGCTGTTAGAGTAAGTCTGTTGGCAGCAGAGGTCTCCACTATCCAAGGCCACTGTGAGGAGTGACAGACTGGCTATGAGAAGCAAAGAATCTAAGGAAAATGGAAAACCTAAATAGCATTAGTCTTTCTTTTATGACAGAGGCTCTAATAGAGATTTGATGCTTCTCTGAATTGTGGTTCCAAAAACCTTTTCAAACCAGCAGAGTCACTAAGCACACATTTGGTTTAACTTTAAACACATGAGTACCTCCATTTTTTATTTTTTTTTAGGGCTGACTAATGTACTCTGGAATTTTTTTCCTAGGGAAGGTTCTTTATTGTTAACTCCAGAATACTTTGTCACTCAGTGAGGCTCACACTTGAGACCTCCTTCTATTCTCCTTGCAATATACTGGTCAGCAAGGTCCCTTTTCTCTGTAGTTATTGTTGTACAATGAATCTCCACCCCTCAGAAGTTGTTATGCTACCACACGCCTCCACCTTGTTGCACAGCTCAGTAATAAATACATCTGACTTCTGTATCCCATCCTTTTCCCAGGACATCTGTTTGTGCACGGATGCCAACTATACATATTTGTTACTGGGATGGAACAATAATTAGAAATTTTTCATTCAAATTAGACTTTTTACGCTGTTGCTTGGTGTTGTGCATAAATATATCAGGGAATAAAAGCAACTTGATTACAGTAACAGAAAAAGAGAAGAATTATCTCTCTTCAGCACAAATACAGTCTCCAAACTGATTATAGAGATAGCTTTTATCATGTTCTTTCTTTATCCCTTTTCCCATAGGTTAAGACTAAAATCATTGGTGCAATATTCCAGAAATAACATTTCAGTTTATTCCCAGATGGCATCCTCAGCTGTGCCTTTGGAGCCACTTGCTCATAAATTACAGGGAAAGCTTATAGGAGCATAAAGTATTTTCAGTAAAACCTAAAACCTCTGACTTTTAAGCCTGCTCATGACAAACATCCCAACTGCATAAAAAATAGATCACATCCTTAGAGAACAGAATTTCTCAGTCTTCATCATCATTTAAAAAGAAAAAGATACCACAGCTGAGATGGTTAGAAATGAGCAACTTCCTGAATGTGAGTGTATCATGGCATCCAAGGAGGTCATTGACTTGCACAGATTTATCCCTGCCGTAAAGGGGAGGTTAAAATATAGATTTTTTGCTTAAAACATATATATATATATGCACATGTATATTTATTCACACATTTGTCTGAAGGAATCCACATGAAAATGGGGTTTCCAGAGGAATTCTTAATATCTTCAACAGGACAAGCCACTGTTTTTTTTAATCATCTTTCCCTGACAGTATCACAAACCTAACCAGCTACTTAGACTAAGTGTTTGCTTTTACAAGGCTAATCTTAAGTAGGATGATTCACTCTTAATTTAAGAGTCAGATTTGCATAACAAGACAAAGGCAATTTATTGTCTAAATGCCTAGAGCACATTTGCCAGCTTCCTTACATCAAAAAGCTGTCATTGCTCCCAGTGCAACATGAATTCTAGGAAATCAAACTCCATTTGTGGATACAAAGCATGTTTCATAGATGGCCCTAAAATTTAGGACAGCCATGTGGCTTCCCATTGGTATTCCCAGTCTGAAAATGAACAAGAGCATTTGCTTAGGGAAAGAGTCTTGGTGGACAACAGACTGATCATGAGTGGCCAAGAAGGCAAATGCCATTCTGGGGTGCATTAAGAAGAGTGTGGCCAGTCAGTCGAAAGAGGTTCCCCTCCCCCTCTACTGTGAGGCCCCCCCTGGTGAGGCCACATCTGGAATACTGCATCCAGTTCTGGGCTCCCCAGTTCATGAAGGGTAAGGACCTACTGGAGGGAGTCCCGTGCAGGGCCACAAAGGTGATGAGAGAACTGGAGCATCTGCCCTGTGAGGAAAGGCTGAGAGAGCTGGGGCTGTTCAGCCTGGAGAAGAGGAGGCTGAGGGGGGATCTCATCAACACGTATAAATTCCTAAAGGAGGTGTCAGGAGGATGGTCCAGTCTCTTTTCAGCAGTGTCCAAGGACAAGGGGCAATGGGCACAAGATGGGGCACAGGAGATTCAAGCTAAATGAAGGAAAAATTTCTTACTGTGAGAGTAACAGAGCCCTGGGACAGGCTGCCCAGATAGGTTGTGGAGTCTCCTTCTCTGGAGATGTTCCAAACCTGTCTGGACATGTTTCCATGGGATCTACTGTAAGTGATCCTGCTCTGGCAGGGGATTGGACTAGATGATCTTCAGAAGTCCCTTCCAACCCTGACCACTTCATGAGGTAGGGGAAAATGGTGTGATCCATTGCCTGGCATAGCCTCCTAGCTCACTGTGGTCAGTTGTTGAGGGATTTTTTTTTTTGTAATCAAGGCTGCACCTACACCATTTTCTGCTTAGTAGTTACTGATGACTCTGACTTTGTGAATTTTTTAGCCTGTTTCTGAACCTCTCTCAGTTTGAAGTAATTTTCACTTCTGATCTCTAATATAGTGTGGTGGTGATTTCCATGGAGTAGTTAACAAATACCCTCCTCAATGTAAGAGCCTGAAAAAGGTCTGCTCAGTGGAAGAGACATGATGGAAGCATAGTTAATGCAACCTTGCTGGAATTAGATTGCTACAAAAGCACACTAGTTGCAGTCGTTTTGCAATACATAGGCAAAAAGCAATACCAGTCATTTTTCTTGAAAAAAAAGGAAAGTAGAAATTGAACTTTGTGCTTTGAATATGGGCTGCTGGTGTAGGGAGAAACAGTCTTCTTTTCACTGATTTAATTGAGTTAAAATATTTTCTTTGAAGTGTTGCTTGGCATATCTCAAGTTATAAGATTCTTTTGTAAAAGCTAACGCAGTCAAACTGTGCATCCACTGCTAGATGCTCCTTGCTTTCAAAGACTCTCAGGCATCCTCATGGGACCATGCCTAGTAAGTAACACTTTCTCTAGTTAACCAGAAAATAGAAAATCAAGGACAACTCTTCCAAAGCCAGCATAAATTTCCCAGGATGACAACTTATGCAATTTGGAAGGCATTGCTATTTAAATTTCTCTAGGACTGACAAAGTCAAACTAATAAATAATCATAAATCAGCTTATAAATAGTTTTCATCTTTGCGTTCTCTGTAACTACTGCTGGCTTGGTGGCCAACAGCTAAACTTTGTAACAGTTGTGAGCCCCTGTGCTTTTCAGCTCTCTAGGGACTAGCCAATGCACAGGCACTCATGTTCTTGAAGTCTTGTTCTTTACTTCTTGGGTTCAAACAATCTATCTGGCAAAACTTTCCAGAAACTGGCTCCTTTGCCTCTTAAGGCATTAGCCTACCTTCAGATGTGTTCAGGCATTCATTGTTTTGAAGAAAATAGGTCACAATCTGAGCAGAATATATCTAAACCATTCCCTCTCTATTTTAAACAGTGCAAGAACTGTGTGTGAATCCTTGTCTCGGTTTCCTTCTCATTCAGATGCATTAGGAATTGATCCTCATCCTCTAAGCAGACACGGACAAGTTCTCTCTGCTTCTGTCTCTTTCTGGCAGCTTTGGGTTCAGGTTTCTATAATAGCAGTAGACACTTCTGTAAAGACTATTGTTCTGCTCTGTCAGAAGACTTTGCAGTTGTTTTCTGTCAGGAGATTAGTTGCTCACTTGCCCACCTGAGATTTACTCTGGGCAGTAGCCAGCTGTTAGAACAAAATGTTTCCTTTTGACTATAAGCTTATCAAGGTTTTACAGCCCTCCAGTGTGAGTGTTGTGCAAAGGAGGTGTGTCTGTCCTGGCTCTGCCAGGGATCTCTGGCCAAACAGATTTCCAGAGAATCAGATAGAGACACGGTGGTGTAGTTTTTGCTCAAGGCTGGCTGGGCACATGGCAAAGTGCAGAAAAAAGTAGTATAGTGATGAAGAACAATGCATACATATGCATAAATGTCTCTGTTCACATTTTCATTGGCATTCATTTCTTTAAAAAGAACATGTTTCATAGCAGCAATTTTCTGTGATAACATTGCCAGGCATTTTTGTGCCAACTCATTTTTTCAAAACTTAACCCTGTGCTGTTCTGTTAAATGGACTGCAACAGCTCCTTTGAGCTCACACAGCACTAACATTGGCTGAGCTAGAGTGAAGGGGTGGAGAGGAATAACAAAAGGGAGTACGCAGTATATACAACCACAAATGAATTCACTTGCTACCAAAAAGCAAAATGTAAAGAGCTTCTGTTGAGCAGGTGTAGGGAAGTATTTAATACCTAGGGCTTTTGAAGTTCAGATGAAAAATACTATAAATATCAAATTTCATGTCATTCTTGTCCAGCATCTGTTTCTTTGGCAGAGGAGTTGGATTTTCCCCTGAATTCTTTTTTTGATACTGGATTAGGTCCTTTCTCAGGAATTATATAGCTGAGAGCACTAAAACTGGATGGATTTGAACCTGTCATAGAATAGGTGTTGACCCGGGAAATTGTCGTTTATGGATACTGAAAAGATCTGAATAAACCTTAAGTTGTCTTAGAAATAATAAGGGATATGGAGCCTGCCTCCTTTATAACCTATTGTAGTGAGCTCTGCTACTGCTTCTTGATGCTGAATATTCATGAAGTCATTAAATGAATAATTGGGATACATTTACACTTTATTACTGTTATGGGACAGCCTGGGCACCTTAATAAGATGCTGATGATTCATTTTGGCATGACAGGAAGAGGGTGCAGAGGGAATTTGTCAGTATAACTTGCTAATGCAAAAATAATTGTTTCATTTTCCAACTTTAATGCCAAGAAAGACATTGATGTTTAAGAGTGAATCTGCCTAATAGTCGCTTTCACCGTGTATTAGAGATTTGTACAGCCAGTGCTCTGCAGCTGGCTGTTTCTATTTCTATAGTAGATGAAGAACTGAGGAAGAGGAGGCAGAAACAACACCACCACCCCTCCCCCAAAAGCGCAGAAATCACTAAGGGCTCCTGTATGTTGGAGATGAATTCTGATGATGCACTTGATAAGTGAGGAAGATTAGATAAGTAATCTAATAATAAGTAAGATCTGACTAGAACATAATAGCAATGGAAGGAGCTTTCCATTACATAGAGACCTTGACTCTCAGAATATAATGAAGCTTTTATGTGCCAATTTAATTATATTTGAGCTATACAAATATCTACTAGGGCTACATATTGAAAAGTTACATTCCTCTACTGTAAGTCAACTCCACTAATACTTCTGCTATAAAGTTATAGAACAATTAATAAAAGTAGTAGAAATTAAAAAATAAACAAAAACTAGGTATAAAATATCCATTGAGTCATTCCAGTATGCTTATTTTTGTGATTTTTTTTTTTTTATTATTAATATTATTATTTTTTTAATCATGGTCATTCCCCACATACTAGCTTTCTGCTTATTAGCACTGATGTCCTTGTGGCCATCCATGGCAGAGCTTGCACAGGACCCATGTTTGCCTCCAGAAGCTCATGGTGGGTCTCTGACTCATCCCATGGGGTGAGATTGTGTCTTGATTGTAGAGAAGATGAATGCCACTGGAAGAAGATGGTCTTGGCAGTGTGTATTTATGTGAGGAGATTTTCCAAGAACTGAGGGTTGTCAGGCAGAGGTGAACAAAGCAGACATAACACATGGATAAAGGCAGATGCAAACCTTCAGGCAGCTTGTATGTAAGAATTTCCAGACCATGTACTCTACATCTGGCAGGTGGCTCACATTATATGTCTTTGATAAATAGTGCTTATTAAAGAGTTAGAAATTTCTCCTTCCCCAGAGAAGCTGTTTCATACATTTTTCAATCTCTAAGCAAAATGAAAAAGTTTAATGAAAAAACCCTCATTCAGCCTCTCCCAGTGAGCCTCCAGTCAAGACTTTCCTGAAGTATATAAATTTCTAATTCACTGTAGATAATGTCTACCAGATGATAGTACCAGGAGCACAAGTGGAAATTAAAGAACAACAGACTTGGCATAGACATTATTAAGCACGTTTTCATGAAGAGAAGCATTAGTGTGTTGACTTAAGGCAAGGCTGTCAAGGCAAGAGAAGCCAACTGAGGTCATACAGAAAGACTTTAGATGGCCACTTTCTGGAGCAGGTCAGCCATTCAGCTGTGTGTGGGACAGGATACACTGGGACAGGTCCCACTGTGAAGTGTAATAAAACACCCTCATGAGAATGAAAGCACATGTTGCATTGCACTACATCTACAAAGCAATGTTACTTCTCAGAAAGGGGCAGTAGTTGCGTCTTGGTTTCTCATGTGTGACAGGAGTCTCTGGTTTGCCTGAAGAACAGCATGACTTTCTTATATGAAGATTTTTAGGGATACAGAATGTGATTTGTATATTGAATTTGTCTAGTTAATGATATTGAAACCTAAAATACGAGGGTATTTTCATTTTCCTTTCTCTACTGTTGATGGCACTTACATGTGAAACAGCAGTGGTAACATGTTGTGTAAATCCAAGATTTCTTAAGGAATTTTTCTCTCTGTGATTTTGGAGAGAGCTTCTGTACAGCTGTTCCAGAACATTAAAAAATGGCCTAGAATGTGATGTGTTTTAGTGAATGACTGAAAAAGCAGAAAGGAATATGAGAAAATAATAATAAAACCCTTCTTGTAATGGAGCAAGGCTCACCAATAGCACTTAGATATCTTTGCACAAGGATTTATCACATATTCCTCTTTCTTACATGAGGAAACTTATCAGGTTCACCTAACGAATCAGTGGATGAATGGGGGATAGAGCATTCTCTCCAGGAGGCCTCAGGACAGAACCAGAATTGGAAATGAGCATTTTAAAAATTAGGACATATTTGCTTATTTTTTACTTGTGTATTTAGGGAAAGGCCTAATTGTGTTAAGATTACTTGTATTCATTATTCTTTTTCCCTGTGACATGGATGTTTCTGTACAGGACCAAGCAAAATATTCATTATGAAGTATTTCATCTGAAATAGAACATCACATTTACTTTGATCGGGCAGTTAGTGAAACAGTATATTGAAATGAAAATGAACTTCCAACTTGCTTTGAAAATAAATATTGCAGCTTTTAGCAAAATTGTAGCATTTTGAGTCTAGATTCCTGAAGAAGATCTTTTGCTCTATTCTGAAAAATAACTGAATACATGAGTGCCCACGACTCTGTCCTCAATCACTTGAACTGTGCATCTTTCAGCTGAGAAAATTTGATTGATCTACCTACAATTTATCAGTCAAATGGGGAAATATATTCCTTGGTTTTATGTTTGGCAAAATAATGGCTGGTACTGGAACCTGTGCCTGCTTGTTCCAACGTCCTCCTTGTACTGCAGTTGAAATTAATCTTAAGGCAATCTTTGCTATCTCCAAATGAAAATAAAATCTTCATATTCTGCAAAATGCAGCCGTTGATCTGGCTTTAACCAGATAAATTCTTTTGAAATGAATTATCAATAAAGCAGTAAAACTTACTGCTTTAATAAGTTTACAGTGCAAAGCTTAACTTGACACTACAATAAAATATTATTTCAGTCACAGAACAGATTTGAGGGTACTTGTTAAATAAGTCAGTGTTAAATAAGTTAGTGTTTCCTCTCTCCAGAAACTGCAGTGCCAATTTAGATGCAGTGTTGTTAAAAAATACAGTTTTGGTGCAAGGTTATGCTTGTGAGAAGTTTCCAGTAGGGACTTATTAGAAGCAATTATTCTTTCTGGGCTATCAGTAATTTCTGCTGTAACTTCTCACAATGGCAGAAAGCTTCAGGACTGGAAAAATTAGTGGACGGACTCAGATTTAATTTAGTTTAAAAATGTGTATTAGTAACTTTGAAGTCATTTTTCTGAAAAAAAAAATAGGTTTGTCAACAATATACTTACATGTTAAACAACCTAGCATTAGAAAACTTATTACCATCGTCTGGATGTTTAAAATAAAATATTCATAAAGCCAGATCTGAATTTCAAAAAGAAAAATAGCTTTTAAATTCTGAAGTAATATATTCTCCCATCTCATTAAAAAGCAGAAATCTATCTTGGATCTTATATGCTCTTCCTCATTACAAGACTATTTATATAACAGTCTGATAGACATCAGCTCTTCTTGGGCTTACAGCCCTTGAAAATGATATAAAATGCTTTCCTCACTGTTTTAGCCTGTATATCTAATTTTTCATTCTTTATGACATACAGCAGCACAGCTCTCAAGGTCACACTCCAAAGAAGTCAAAGCACATTTCTTTTTAGGTTTTGTTTTATCTCAGAATTCCAGTCATCTGAAATAAAAAAATAACACCACAGAAAATACAGCGAAGGCAGTCAGCAGCATAATGTGGTTTTGGTAAATGCTTTTCAAGGGTGGCAAGTTACTGAGGAGCTTTTTAGCTAATGCTTTACTTTAATGGTACATTTAACTAATGCCAAATTGTAATGGGGCTCAAGTGAAAGTCCGTGTGATGTGCATGTAACTACCCGAGAAATTAATTCTGACAGTTCTTTTAGCAAGAATACTCTAAGACAAAAGAAGACCTTGAAGCTCTCCCCGCTTTGTATTCTGAGTCTTGCTTTCCTGGGTAGTGTGCCCAGGCATTAATCCCAGGAAAGTGTTGTATCAGTACATTATTCCAGGAGAGCAGAGCAAAGCTCCTGGTGAGGGAGGCAGGCAAAACTTGTCCTTCAGTCACTGACAGTTGTTTAACGTTTGCCACAGCACACCAAATTGTAGCCCTGTTGGCAGTTTGAACCTGAAGGCAATTCCATGTGTTTCTGTGAAAGGGGGAGGAGGGCAGAGGACATGAAGTCTGGTGTAAGGTAATGGCTGACTTTTTAGTAACACCTGTGTGCTTTCTGCCCACACTCTGTATGTCCCCATAGAGTTAGAATGAAATAGGTAAAGAACTATGTAACATAGTTTTGGAAATGTGTATCAGATACATAAATAGGCTTGTGCGTGAGGTAGATGTGCTCTTGATACGTGCTAAGGGTTTGTTTAGCCAAGGTGGATCTGTGGCATTTCAGAACATACATGGGCAGCCGTTACTCTGCCTGTTCAATGCACAGGGTGCTACGGTTTCCCCGAAACATCCTCCAATCTCCATGAACTTCCTAGTAAACCAGACCTGAACACATGTCACTGCACACTAGGAACAGGCTCTTGTGTCTGCTGTGTGACCTCTCAGAACAGGACAGTTGGCATGCCTTCTCCTTGGGCCCTCATCCGAAGCAGGTTTTGCACTATGTTCATACAATGAAGTCAAGCATGGTGACTGATGATCTAAGTGCTGCCACAACATGAGTCACAAACAAAAAAATTCTAGTAGGAAGGGCCAAGATTCACATTTGCATTCAGCTCTACAAACAAGACACAGGACATTCTTCCAGGTTCCTAGAGTGTCTAAAACCTGCATGTCACTCTACACCCAGCAATGATGATACTGGGACCTATGTGCCAAGAGAAAAGTAATCCTAATTAAACATTAGAGAATTGTTTAAACCTGAGGCATGGTCTGCAATATAATTTCTAAAACAAATTATTGGGTAAATAAATACATTAAATCAGATGTTGTTCTCATCCCTGTAAATACCCCATTCCTCCTTTTCTGCTGAAATTCTGTGCTAGCATAAGAATGCTGTTGGAAAATGCTAAATATTCACAATTACCTAGCTGTATATTTATGGCTTAAAACACTGTATTTATGCCATCTATTATCCACTTAGAGGCTTCACCATTTATTTGTCTCTTTCACTTTGTGGTTGGAGAAGAGCAGAAGAATGGTACCATGTAAAGAGGGATGCCCTTACTTCATCTTAGAGGATTCTCTGGCCTGAGCTGCATCTGCAGAGCTGAGCCAGATTCTTCTCTTCCTGAACACAGGCCTGCAGCTCTTGTACCGACTTGCATCATGGGTACCCAGTGGAAACTGGAGGAGAGTTTGGCCATTGCATCCGAGTGTTTTGCATCTCTTCTCTGATAACGCTGTTAATCTAATACAAGGGGTGTATTGCAGTTCATGACCTTATTTTCAGAAAGAGTCCCGCAGCACATCATGGCATAGTTATGCACTACTGCTGCCCATAATTCACGAGTGTCCCACTAAACACCTGCTAATGGCATTGGTTTGGATTTAAATTCAAAACAGGTCCTTTACTTCTGCTACTCATCAGTAATAACCCATGCTTATGGGTAAGAAACCAAATACATCTTATGTGAGAGAAACAAAACATATGGTTTTAGGACAACTTTATAGAGACATCAAGCGCAGTGACTCTTGAACAACTCTTTCCTCTGTCTCAAAATCTGTTTTCAGTGTATTCAAGTAATACACTCAGGTATATGAGAGTACTCTTGGGAATTCATCCCAAAGCTTGTTGTTTCCATGCCATGCAGTGTATATGCTGGTTCTAGTATTTACAAGTTTTGTATTTCAGTACAGAATGTCTAGTTCTCATGAACTAAGATTCCCTGCATTTTTGCATGTTTTTTGTCTAGAACCATCACTTTCTTGTGTCACAGGTTTAAGGCTGAGCTGGCTGTTAAACAGATGACAGATGCTATTAACCCTTTTCCCTTCCCAGAAGGGAGGGAAAGAGAAAAAGAGGGAGAGAAGCTTATGGGTTGGGGAAAAAAAAACCACAAACCAAGCTGCTTTAATGAAACAATAACAATGAAACAAAAAGGTATAATAATAGGAAAATAGTGAAACATACAAATATATACAAAACTGTTTTTGAGCTCCCTAAATGACGATCAATGACAATGGTGCTACAAGACTTGTGAAGCTTTGTATTGTTGCAGAGATCTGTTTGCCTTTGCTAATAGATCTTTATTCTAATGCACAAACACAGGTACATTTCGAGGCAACTTACAAACAATAGTTAATCCAGACAAGATGGTAACCATATAGATGTGAAACCTGAGGCTTTTGTCATTCAGTCATCTTACCAAAGTCAAATGGGAAATGAGTGCAGAATTAAAGCAGAATCGAGGTCTAGCTGATAGCCTTACCTCCAGTTACAACTCCAGCTGTTAAACACCTGCTAACAGCATTTAAAGCACAGGTGATCTCTGCAGTATAATTGGTAGCTTTCCTTACTACAGTTATCAAAGATACTGTGTTCTGACACAGCAGAAAGTCAGATTCAATGTGTGTCCAGCTAATTTTAACTGGCAACTTTTGCAAACAGGAGTAGTGAGACACAGTCCATCACCATGCATATGCAGGATCTCTGGTGATATGCTTACCATCAGGACACCAGCCTTGTCCCTTCTAGAAGTAAAACTTTGTTGACCAAGCATTGTCCATCCCCTTTGGTCTGATAGTGGTTGAGGCTAAATGCAACTTTGAAGGGAAAGTAAATGGAAAGATGAGGCCCTTAGTTATAAAATAACATTTTAAAAAGGAAAGAGTTTCAGTAATGAGAATTGTGACAGGAGAGAAGAGAGGTCACCCTGAAAAATTTAAGACTTTTAAGCAGGGTTTCATTTGTACAAAAGGATCTGCAGTGCACCTTTAGGCAATGAAGCCATAAATCATGCCTTTCCAGGGCTCATTTGTCACCACAATTCACCCCAGGATTTGGAAAAGGAGGTAGAAGCATTCCAGCTGTTTTATGCAGAATAGTGTCATTGATAAATGCAAGTCTCAAAAGTAAACAATAACATATCAATTATAAGATATTTGCAAGGAGGCTCCATAGAATTAAGTTTCCTGTGCATTGCAGAGTTGTCTAGATAGTGTCTCCTTCCTCGCTGGTGACGTTGATTCTTCCATACTGGAGCACTTCTTAGCTGAAAACAAGCTACCCAGGCTTCACACTGACTTTCTTATCAGTGGCAGGTGGGCAAGGAGTCAGCAAGGCTCAAGGAAGGGCTCCATCCTTCTGTCCTTGCTATGCTCCTGGCTGTGCAGCTGAAGCCAGCATTAACACTCGTAGACATTTGCTGTGGCAGAGGTCTCTTTTTCGTGACAATTCCACACCCCCTTCCCAGGAAGGGAATTACGATTAAATTAATTCAAACTATATACACCCAAATAAAACCACTGATAGGCAAAGTACCTTCTGGCCACTTGGGTAAGGCAGTGCTGATTTTGCTGCCTGTGCAGGTGTGAGCTCAGGCAGAGGTTAACTGGCCATGGGGTGTGCTGGAGGCACGCTGAGATCTACTGGGCTGCAGCAGCTGTGGGCTTGGGGAGCTCCCTAGGGCTGGACAACCTGGGGGAGATGGTGCTACCAGATATGCCCATGAACCCCCTGCTCCCTGCTGACCTCAGTGTGTGACAGTCAGCCATCGGTCATTGCCAGAGCTGCTGCTGACTGTAGTCATGGAGAGAGCATGGAGATTAATGGGTGTAAGATTGCTGTGGTAACTGTAGGAAGTTAGGATGCTTCCAGTCTTTAGTGCCTGGAGGTCTGTGCAAGCAGAGTCCTGCAGCAGGGTGTGCTGCAGGTCTCCCCAAGCCAGGGCTCCCTGCACCATAGCACTGCAGCAGGGAAAAGAACTTACTCTGAATGGTTTCTGGCTGCAGCAGCCACAAGAGCACACTGCTGGGCTGCAGCACTCCTGAGCACCAGCTTTGGGATTGCAGTGTGGTCCTGGCTGGAGTCTGCCTGCTGCCCAGCTCTCACATGTCTGCAGGTCAAGTGCACTTTGGCCATTGCACACAAACCAGGATATGGGCTCTTCCTTACTCACTGTTGTTGCAAGGGGCTTGACTGCATACTCACTGAAGACTGAGATGTGGTAAGGCTTCCTGCGATTTTGATTGGGTGGTGATGTGGAGGATCCTAAGCTCAGTCCCTCCCCAGACACATGCTTGCATGGAAAAACACTTTTCTAGACACACTTGAAGAGGAAGGGAGGGTGGGACAAACTTTGCTGTGGCTTCGTTTCCCACTGGAAGCCACAAGAGTGACTAGCCCTTCAGGGCCACCTTCCCTCCCTGGAGATTCTCCAGAAGACAACCTGTTTGATACCACCCTGGTGTCAGGCACAAGGCACAACCCAGTAGTATGAGGAAACCTGTAAAAAGATTCATCCCAGGAAATCAGCAGTGACCCACACCCAGAGTCCTCACACTGCCAATTAAGAGACAATAGTATCTCTAGACAAGAGAACAGATTTTCTTCGGTGTCCCCTCTGTAGAGTGAGGTTTGTCTGTGCTGCTGTCCTCTTACAGGTGATACAAATCCAGCATAATAACACAGCAACAGTTCTCTGAATTGATGTTAGCACAACAGAGCAGATCATAAAAGCAAGGAAATATCCAAAGTCAGTTTAGTAGAAAAAGAGCAAGTTATTTATCATCAATAGATAATAATTGTATTGACTTGCCTTGGTATTTATTTGCTCTGGGGGAATTCAGGCCACAAATTATGGATGATGTCTTAATTGCAAAGATACATGATTTAAAAATTACCGTAGTTTCTCTTTAATTGCTTGAAAAAATTCATTAGTATGTTTAAGCAGCATAATTTTTCAAGATGCTTTTGAAAATTAGTTGTATTAAGAATCATTGTATTGGAGGACTGTTTATGTTTTGTCAGCAATCTAGTTGCTGCATTGCTAATAACATAAGCTCATTAGCCTAAGTGACTGAAAGCAGACTTGTGTGCTACAGAAATCTTCTCTGTCTCTGCATATAACCAGCTTGTTGCAGTCCAGTTGGTCTTGGATGCCTTCTGCTGGACAAATAAATTTTCAAGACACCGTTGTTTTATGGTGATATTGAAAACCATAGGAAAATAGCAGGAATTGTTGGTGATTTTCTTTTTTTGAATTATCACTGTTAGGTGGATAGTGAAGTTGCATTTGATTCTGGGTTCTTCTACCATTGTAGCTCCGGCAAAGTTCAACTGAGGTCAGGGCTCCTTTGTGCCAGGGCTCACCTGTGCTGCCTAACTGTGCTGTTTACATAAATCACAGAACACAATGTCTTGGAAAAGGTCTGGACTCCCTTTGTGTAGTAAGGGGGGAAGCCAATAAAGCCAGCCATGCTCCCAGCTGCTCTTGTGACTGCTGTGATGCCTGTAAACAGCCACTGGTTTATAGGCCGTGGTCAGTGTGTACTGCTTAGTGTGGGTCCATGCAGCCATCTGAAACAAAACACGAATGACATTCTGGTGGTCATCATTCACCATGGTCTCTGGGAGATGCTGAGGTTTACATTCAGGGCTTCATGTTTGGGCCACCCTGCAGCAACTCACTGCAGAATCTTTAAGATAGCTGTATTTCTGGCACCAAATTTGACAAGGACACTTAGTCTTGACAAAGCAGCTTTTCACCTGCATGCGAGGGGTTGGAGTAATGCCCCCCAGGTCTGTAGAACTGTGCCCCACCAGTTGCATCATTTCAAGATAAGCAGCTGTGGCAGTTCAAACTGATCAAGTATGGAAAATGTCTGTTTTTTCAAGCCTTTTAAACTTCAGGGCGTGTTCATTTGCTGGTGTTTTGTTGATTTATCAACATCTTGTGAAAATTCTTTGTTTTCTGTAGCAGCCATCAGTCCCTCTCCTAGAAAGAAGAAGATGGGTAACCACACTGTGTACCTAACCCGAGTAAATAATACACATAGCAGAATTCAATAATTTAAAACACTATAATCAGGATTAGATAATTTCAAGGAAATCAGCCTGGGTAAATGTGTCTAATGCCCGACAGCTAAAGTGTCTTGATGACTTTGATCTGTTTGAGCAAGACAGAAAGGTCTGCAGGCTCTGAGCACCCCCTGGACTGGCACAGATGGACCAGGGACAAGGGGGAGCCTGGGGCTCCATCAGCTTCCTCCAAACACTGGCTGGGCTTGTAGTTTCTTGTAATTGCATATCTTTACCCTTCCTTTTTAGAGTTACTGATCAAAGTCTATTTTATCTTCAAGAGTCTGCATATATGTATTTTACCTTAGTCCTCTGATGAAGTTATGAGTGCTTTCCTGTCTGTTTTGCCCCTAGTTTTTAAACTAGATTATTTCTAAGGGTGCTTCTGACCCAAACCATTCTATGATTCTTTACAGAAGGCTCACACTGTCTCAATTTCTGCACAGGTCTGGATTTAAGTCTCATCACTACTTAATGCTCCAGACCTGGGGGGTTTTCTGAGCTGTGCCCTGGTGATTTTCTCTGGTGAAGGAAACTCCCCTCAGATGTCTCCTGCCTTGCCAATGAGCCCTAATTTTCTGAAGGCAGAAGGCCAGTACATCCTTTTATCCCAGTTAGCTGACATCCTGCAGGTCCTGATGCTCTGCTACAGTCTGTTATTTTCATTCTTTCCCTCCTCCCATCACTCTGAGGTTGTAAATTATTGATTATTCTTCTAGGGTTTGCTAAACCAGAAAATGTGGATATCTCAAATGTGTGTATCACAACGTACTGAACTGCAGCCAGATTATCCAGAACATGTTTGTCTCACATGCGAGCAAGAATAACTGCCATCAAGCCTGACAGCAAGTTGTGAAAAATAATTATAGTGTTTCTTGATCTCATCTTAGAGGCTATGGCCAAATTAAACCTGACCTTCATCTCTAACAAGGACTTGAAGCAGCCTGTTCCAGTTCTGTCTTGTGATTCCATGATTCTTCAGTTGTGGTTAGTAGCCATGTTACAAGGCAGTTGGTACACCCGTTCACACAGAGATACCCTGCTCTGTGCAGTGCAAATCACAGTCATTGCTCAAGAGTCCAAGGTATGTTTGCAGGATCCCAAGGAGAAGTAGGGAATGGTGTGTGGAGCATCTTCTGAATACAGAAGCATGGCAAGTCAAATTTATCATGTCTGATGCAAGCCAAAGCTGCTTTTGAAAACCTTCTCCAAACACAATCAACTGATTGGTTATAGTGGTAAAAGCTGAAGTGGCTTTTGTGCTGCTTTTTCCCTGGCTTCCCCTGACTTTCTTGACTGGAACAGCAGGAGCTGTCAGTGCTAACCTGACCCTGGCTCTTGATTTGAAACAGTGACTGCTTTATGGACTTGTCTGAACTAGTATTAGCTCCTACTTCCTAGTTTCCTAGCTCCATTCTCCATGATCAGCAACATACATTAGGTGCAATTCCAAAGCAAAAAAAAATGCTGTGTTAAAAATAACAGTTCTTGGCTTGGGGGACAAAGAAGCACCTTGTGTATTTGCTTTAAAAGCATAAAAATAATTTAAAAATTCTTTACTCACTTCAAGTGGTGACTTTCAGAATATATTCCACAAATCAGAGCAGAGATCTTAGGTGCTTGACAAATAATTCCAAGATTAATACAGATAAATATCCCTGAGTGCAAGGATTTTAATCAATCCCTAATCTCCCAGAGAAGCAGTTTGACTTTACCTGACAGCACTATGAAAGATGATCTGCTTCTATGTGACTAGTATGGCAATAGCAAAAGCCATTTCTTTTTTTTATTATTCAATTTCTAGTATAGATAGCCCACAGTTGCTCAAAGCCACATTCAGAGCCTTTCATTGAATACAAGAGGCTTTGGATACTTTCCCACCAATAAATTAGACCTAATGAAGTGGGTGACATCCCTCCAAGTCCTTGAAACTGCTGAAGTTCAAGCAGCTAAGCATAAGACTGAAAACACCTGAAAATGAGTGAGAGCAGGCAGGGAACCGGGAGCTAGGAAGTGGCAGCCATCGAAGAGCTCCTCTCTCAAGTACTTTGCTTCTTTCTCTCTCTGCAGAGGACAGCTGCCCTGTTCTTTCATTCTTCCCAAGTCATTTACAGCCCATGTAAGTGTCTGCCAGTGGCTCTTGCTTTTACATGTGCAGGTGAAATCAAGGTAAATTGTTTTCTTACAGCCCATTTATGCATTGTCCAAAAGAGATTTACAGCCAAACAAAATCAAATCATTACGCTTAGTAATATTGTGCCATCTGAGAGCACGAGGCACACCCAGGGCCAGGAGGTACACCCAGGGCCAGTTGCTGGGGGAGAGCACAGGGGTTACTGCAAGAGTTTTCAGGGCTTCCTCTGGCCATCGTCTGTACCAGTGCGTGCCCCAAGTGCTTGGCAAGATAGCTCTGCTCTCTACTTGGCAGCACAGCAAAAGGTGATGGATTGCCTGTGAGTTTTTCACAGCATTGTTTTGCCACTGGGCTAACCCAAGGCAACTGCTTGCTTTATTAACTAGCTAATTAAAATGAGACTATAACGTATCATTCTGTACAAAAATAATAACAAAAACAGAACAGTTAGGCAGCTCTGTGAGCAGAGGTTTTTATTCTGCCTGATGAGTTTCATTAATAACACACCGAGAGACCCAGCATATCCCCTGATGAGACATACCATGATGACTAAAACAAAATATGAATAGAAGTTTTATATATTGGCTCATTGTTATATTCTTATATAGTGGTATATGCTATTTATTATCTATTTTATTAATGTATTAATAAAAGCTTTTTGGAAGTAGCATAATAGAAGATCTGAGAAAATAGCTTTTCCACTCTGATTTGGTTATTTTTGTTTCGGATTGTGAAACTCAAGATATACCCACAGGAAAACACACTGAATTAATGGACCCATATACTTATGTTCTAATCATGCAGCATCCAAAGTGTATGCTTAACTTTACCTGCAATGCATACTTCCCTTGAAACCAATAGGATGATTCAGTGTGTATAAATTAAGCCTACAGTGATACAACAGCATGGTGAATCCTTTCTCTTACCATTTAGCTCATGGCTACATGTTAGCTGAGAACATGGTGCCCTTGTGCTTAGCATTTTACATGATTGAGACCTTCCTGAAAATAATTTGTCATTTAAATAGAGAAGATAAGGGTGACCAGATTTAAAAATAGGGGAAAAAAACAAAGCAAAACTGGGAGAAAAGGCAAGCATCCACTGTGTCAGCTGTGACAATTCCTTTGCACCAGGGCATGTGGTATTTGATCTCATTTTCAGGGGCTGCCACAACTTGAGGAGAAGCCTGGTTTTCTATTTGAATAATACTTGCATCTGCCATTTCTGTGCACTTACCCACATAAGTCTGAATTTCAAAACGACATTTTGCTAAAAAGGTCTTCTGAATGGAAGAACTAGCATTTGACAGGTAAAAGAACATGGATAGATCCATTTTAACATCCCAACAGATAATCTGTGAAAACAGGAATAAATGTTACAGAACAGAACAGCAGATTTCTTTCATTTAAAAGTCACGATTCTGGTCTGAGGGCAAGCAAGGGGAAGTTATTATCTTGAGAGACCTGCAAGTAATGGAACACAGGGCTTTCAAGCAAAAGTGCCAGGATCTCCAGTATGCTTACAGCCTTGCCACTGTGCTGGGGAACACTTTGTGTCAAAATAGAGATTATTCATTTCCAGCTGATTAGAAATCTGCATAGCCTATCCATAAACCACTGAAATTTGAATAAGGAATCAAACCTATTGTTAGCTATGGCCACTGTATCAGTGTATCTGAAGAAAATAGCTCTGTTGTGTCTTGACCTTTTCTGTTTGGAATTTGGATTTTCCAGCCCCTCTTCCAGCTGTTTACAGAACCAGCCCCTCTGGGAAACAAAAAAATTAATCTCTTCCCCTGTGCATGCTCATGACATGAAATGATGTAATAAAATGAAATCTCTCTCCTTCTTTCTCCCCTTTCAATACTTATTCTGGGGATTTATCGTTTTCCCTCCTTTTCAGGCTTCAAGGTTTCCCTCTGATAGATCACCTCACTGTGGAGCATTTCTCATACTCTCCATGCAGTTCCTCTCAAGGTATTCTTTTTAAATGTAGTTGGAGCTGCTTTAAGCCAAAGATAGTGCAGAGTTTTTCATTTTTCTTTCCAGCTATGCTGAAGCTGCTCCATGAAAGTTTCAACTCTATTTTTAATCAAAATATTGTTAACATTTAATAGTCATATCAGTAAACACCTGAAGATCAAAAAGCTTTTGTATGTTTCCACGTGGATCCTGTGTCCACATATTCTGTTGTTGTCTTAAACTTTTGTGCCATCCTGAACTGAATTCTGAGCTGGTATGAATGGGTGTTCACTTTGGGATAGAGATTGGCAGATCGAAAGTCTATGAGTATCTAGTGTTACGATGAAAAATCATAAAGTTGAGCACACAAGCACTCGAGAGAGCTTTAATTTTGATTTCTGTGCTGTGAAGAATTCCACAAAGTCAGTTAAAGCTATTACACAGTTCAGGACATATATGTGTCAATATAAGGTGATACTGAGGCCAAAAACCAGTGAACACATAAAATATCAAAGTCTCCTGGCAGAAAATATCTCAGATGATCTCACATGTCTTTTCTACTTAAAAATTTGTCCTAGAATTTTTTAAAATTAAAATACAGTATTTTCCCTAATGGGGTATTTTCCCAGCAATTTCCAGTAACTGTGCCACTGGCTGGCAGAGGTTGAGAGTAGCACAGGCTGACAGGGTTATTGCACAGGAGCAATGGGATATATGCTTAGACCAGAGAAAGCTGCTTCGGAGAGTATGGCACCTGAAAGACATGTCACTGAAAGGTCATTTTATGATGCCATTGTTCCCCTTTGAGCCATCTAGTCTCAGATTGAGGAAGGAAGCCCCAGTGCTGCAGCCTGACTTCTCCTTTCTATCTCATTATCCTTACTCTGTAAAATACAAGGTTGGCTCTTCCTGAATGGGACAATGATTTTTTTATAAGCCATGGTAAGCCACAGACAATTAGATTTTGCATCTGCATCATTAATACAGTAGTAGCTCTGGTTATTCAGGCTTTATTCAGTACCCCCCTGCACCTCACAGGGGGAGAATTGCAGGGGGCCCTCTGTTGCCTGCTGCTGGAGCAGCTGTGAGGCTGGCAGGTGCTGTTGGTGCAAACTAGGAAGGATTTTTACACAGCCTGTCTCCAGTGTCCACGTGCAGAAATGCTAAAACAGAATTATTGCTGCTGTAATACTGAAGCCTGTGTGTACATGCTCACTTTCAAGTGTGCTTCACTGTTGCTTAATCTCAAGGGAGAACTAATCAGCAAGAGTGTAAAGTATCGTAGAACTAGATTAGATCTGCACAGGGGTTTAATACACTGAATTCAAAGCACAGGAGCAAACCATCTACCTAAGCAGGAGTTCTGTAATTTTTGAGCATCAGTATTGATGCTTAAATCCCTGAGAATCTGTTGCCTAACTCCTGAGGGCGTCTCATTTCTCTTGCCCACCCCACGTGCATTTTGGTCTGCCTGATCATGCCGAAGGTATTTACACCTGCTATTTGGTGAGTGCTGGGGGTGGCCCAGCCTGGGCAGTTAAGCTGTGCTCTTGTCTCGCTTTACTGCAGCTGAGGAGCCTTGGAGAGTCTTGAGATGTTTTCTGCTGGCCTGGGCTGGGCTCTGAGCACATCAAGGGTGCCTTGTTGTGGCCCTTCACTGGAGTCAGACAGTGGAGTTTTCCCATACAGGACAGAGAGGAAAGGTGCCAACTGTTCATGTGTATTGCAGGGATCGGGGGTCTTCTCTTTTTCCTTTTTCCTCTTACGTACTGACTGAATTTATCACGGAAGTGTCTATTCCTGCTATTCCTGTTGCTTTTAATCCTATTTATGATAGGGTTGCTTTTCATACGGTACTCAGGTTGTTAAGGGGTCATCTAGGAACATCTCTGACCAACAGGTTTCCCATAAAACAGTAACTATTGGAGTTCTGTTTCTAAATGCAGTACAAGGGAGTTTTAGAGTGCCCTGAGCCCTCCTACACTGACCAACTTCTTTTTTCGTAAGAAAACTAGAAAATACTTTTATCCCATCAGTTAACCGTTTAACCATTTCAAAGCTTTTAACTTTCAACAACAGAACCATTGTTGAGCTTAAATTTTCTGAAAATCCCCTGCAATAAAAGCTACTGTCTTTCCCTGAAGGCTTCAAGGCAGTGCAACAACTGCTTCACTAAAAAGTAATTAACTACTGTGTAATTAGCAGTTCATACAGGAGATAATGTTATCGAAATAAGTATATTTAATGAGTGGTAATAAGACTTTAAAGCAGTGACATATACAAAGAGCTCATTCAAAAACTAAAGCAATTGCCTTTTATTTGTAGAACGGTTTATAAAGTAGTATGTGTGTTACAGCTGCATTATCACCTTGAATATATTGCAGATGAGATATACAAATAAGCAGGAGTTTACAATATCTTTGTTTATACAATTTTTTTAAACAACCCTTGTAATCACTTGGGGTGTCTGTGGGGGCTTCTGGAGAATATTGAAAATGAAGTGTTACAATTCTGCATATTCAGTAGAAAGATGATTCAGAGAATCTGTTTAGCCAGCTAAGATACAAACAAGTACTGGGACCTCTGTCCTCTCAGAGCTGCTCATATACTGGGATATGAGAAAGTAGCAGACCAGAAATCTGTTCACTGAATAAGTTCCAATGACAAGTTAAAGACACTCAGAGGCCATTACAAGTGAGTGAGTAGAAATTAAATAGGAGATGTTTCTCAGGTGTACAAAATTGTTAGTCTGCTCCAGGTGATGTAATCTCTTCATGCAAAGCTGATGCTGGCTGAACTGCCGTTGACTGAAGGAGAGAGATATGTGTGATAAGATGCCTGGCTCAAGATTACATCTGTTCTTCTAAAATAAATATATTCTCCTGTATTATCAGCTCTTCAACTATCCATGTATTGAAATCAGTAACTAAGAAGCTTGGAAAACTGTCGTTCCTGATAGTGGCAGACTGAGCTGATCATTAACATGTAGCCAAAGCTTCTATTTCTGGCTTGCCAAGAAAACACAAATCCACACACTGCCTGCTCATGTGGGTAGAACTCCCCATAGCCCATATTTCAGCAAAAATCACTGGTGCATGGCCATCTAGACAGCTCCTGACATTTCATAGCGTTTCTGATCTTACAATACTTGCCTGCAGAGGTTGGCTAACAAATATGATTGTAAGCTCTGAGCCCGCTGTCACAGTACTTACTCATTCTATAATATCACCTTCTCCTCAGAGTGCGTAGCTCAGCTGCTTTAATTCGCACATGCACTTGAATAAAACCATGACATGTGAAACAAAATACAGAGACAGGAATAATTTGTTTCAACTGTACTTTTAGGTCTAGTGGTTTTCACTGATCTTAAGCAATCTTCTATCTCAAAGATATTTTTTTTTTCCCCTGAATTTCTTGGTGCTGTCAGGAAAGCTCTCTCAGCTACTTAGAGTTTAGCTCACAGATTTGATAAAGGACCAGGTTTGCACCTGTAAAAAATTGGCATTTCTCTGTCTGGAATCAATAGAGCTGTATAGATCCACCCCAGCCACAGACTGCCCCCCTGGTGCAGACCAAGAAATAATTTTTAAAACTCAGCCAAGGAGTTTAAATAACTGTACTAATTTTCCCTGATCTTTCAAAAGAAACATTACCTACCAGAGCCAGAATTAGAAACATTTATCAGGAAAATGTGGCAAGAGCAGGGAAGCATGCGTTAGATGATTAAGATCAGTTTCTGTGTCAGGACACTCCTATTTTACCTGCAAAATATCTGGATCTTGGTGCAATGTTATCTGCCAAGGCATATGCTGGACTTGGATACTTTTCTTATTTTGCACAAATTTAATCCCTATTTTTGCTGTTTGTGTTTCAGAATGTTCAATATATTTAAAACAGTTTTTATTGAATGTGAGGGCAATCAGTGACACACTGGATACATCTGTGTTTTGTTAAAGATCACTCAAATTAATACAAGTTAACAGTTATTTGTAGTATCAGAGAGCTTTGATTTCTGACATCCATTTATGTATTTTTACCATTGGTGCTGAATACATTATTTCTGTCATGAGATATGTAGCAATTCTATCATTGTAAAGTGCTAGGAAAACGCCTGGATTGCAACAACACTAAAGTGTAGTTGCTAAATGTGCAGCTTTTTGCCATTTAGCAAAATGGAGGAAGATGAGGGGACAGTCAGTGGAGAAGGGCAGATTAACTCATAGGAGTTAACCCCAAAATCTATGAAGGTTAATAGTAGTGTTTCAAAAGGCTTCAAACAACATAGTGGAGAAACGCAGAAGTCTTATGTCTAGACTGCTTTGTAGGATTGCACTGGTATGTGCTGATGAGGCAACACCAGCATAGACGAGATCACAGTGGAATAAGGTCACCAGGGAGACCTTATGAGCAGCTTTCCAGTACCTGAAGTGGCTCCAGAGTATCTGGAGAGGGACTTTTTAAATGGGCATGCAGTGATAGGATGAGGTATAACTGAAAGTGTGTAGTTTTAGATTTGATATTAGGAAGAAATTCTTCACTCTGAGAGTGGTGAGACACTGGCACAGGTTGCTCAGGGAAGCTGTGGCTGCCCCATCCCTGGCAGTGTTGAAGGGCAGGTTGGATGGGGCTTGGAGCAACCTGGTCTAGTGGGAGGTGTCCCTGCCCATGCAGGGGGTTTGAAACTAGATGATCTCTGAAGTCTCTTCCAAGCCATTCCATGATTCTGTGATTCTATGAATAAAAAAGCAGTGTGCCTCCACCTTTCATTTCAAACCATTTTGTCATCTGTGTGAAGACTTGAATTCAGTGTCTTGTCTTCATATCCTGGAACTTATTCCTAACCTTGGTGAAGATCGTAATATTTGACATCATGGAGGACATGCCCCTGTAGTCATAGTTTCTAACCTTGTAGGTTATTTCCCAGGGTGTCAGATGAATGGGATAAAAATGAGAGATGTGGTTCTAAAATACAGTGTGAGTTTTAGAAATGCAGTGATTGTGACTTAACCCTCCTTACATTGATAGCACAGTGGCAACAGAATCAGGCCATGCCTGAGAGCTCCTGAAAGTCTCATTATGTATGTGCTTTTTATTATTTACATCTTTTACATATATTATCTTGTGACAGTCTAATAGCAGTAGATAAGAATTACTTCTTCTTTTGCATAGATCTTTTAATTTAGAGACACCCAGTAGTGTTCTAGTGTTCAGGTTCTTTCCTCTACTATTTGTAAATCAAAGTCTTAACCTGTAGTGCTCTATTGTATACAGTGACAAATAGGGATGGACTGCGTTCTGCCCTATAGTCATAAAACTGATTTAATATTTCAATTCGTATTTGCTACGCCTTCTCAAAAAATGTGTGTGAATACATTCTGAGCAAGTCATCTTCAGGACTTAAATAAATACTAACATAAATATCACTAAATTTATTTGTTCTGAAATTTTATAAATTTCTTTGTATCACTCTTGCAGTCAAATGTAAGTATTGCTTCCATCAGCCAAAACTCAGGAATATCAGATGAGATTGCCTTAACAAAGAGATTTTCACATTTTCATTAAATACTTTTGCATTCATGGTCATGTTTCCATATCCACTGACATAGTTCTTCACAGCTTTGCAGAGGATGGACAGCATATTGTTATGTACCTTTAATACCAAAATGAAATAAAAAGTATTTTAAAATAAGTGGGTTTTATTTCTTTTCAGAAGAGAGAAATGGACAGGGTTTCTTTCTTTGTTAGGGCATTTCTTATTTTCCCTTTGATACAAGGTGCAGGAGGGGCTGACAAGATTTCATGAAGCATTTTTGTGTTTATGCGGGTTTTTTTATGTGAAATGCTGTGGTTCATAATTTTTCTGTAATGATCCCTCATGGTCATAATTTGATGGAGAGGAGGAATACAGCTGCTTCTAGGCTGTGCTAAGGTGGTCCAGATGTGGCAAGATGGATGGGTATGTGGATGGATGCATTGCTAAGATAAGATTTCTGAAGTCTAATGCTTTTTGCAGAAGTACTTTTTTCCTCTAAACCAGAATCTTAAATTCACTAAATGTAGCAAGCAATTAACTATGCATTAGCAAGCTATTTGTGGAAGCACAAAGTATGAATCCCCCCCCTCCTGTAGTCAGTCCTGTAGTACCAAAGACCTGTAGTCATTGCAGTCCTTGGTAAGGAATTTAGTGACTTTAGTACATTTTAGATAATTCTGCAGTAGTCTCTCCTTATGAGAACAATAGAGTTGGATTAAAAGTTAGAGTTTGGTTGGTTTGTGAAATATAACATACTATCCTGAAAAGTAATCTCTAATGAAAATAAGTACATCATATGAGAAAAAAGGCTTCTTTCTGTTTTCCTGACTCTGCCCTTCTAGATATTCTTTCAGTGTTAATTCATGACCTAGTGATAACTTTGAATTCTAATGCTGTTAGAGATCCTATGTAAGGGCTCTGTAGGCAGTGATGGCCACAGGTAGCAAACCCCTTGCTCAGGACCCCCACACTGAGTTGCAAGCACAGTGCAAGGTTAATTTCTTCACATTTTTCAGAGGGAATTAATTAGAAAGCTGGTTTTGTTATAAAAACACAATTGATCCTGTTTGTTAGTAGTAGTCTTGGGGAAGTGCTCCAGCAGTACAGAGTTACATTAACAAAGAAGAGGGTGAGCTCCCCTACTGCAAGCTGTGCATGGAGAAGTGGTGAAACTACCCAAAGAAAGGTGATGGCACTTCCCTGTGCTTACTCTGAGCAGCAGTTCCTAGTTTTCCCAGCTACATTGCATGTGACTTGTAAGTGATACTTCTCTGGGCACGAGTGCAACAGCTAGTTAGACATGTTTAAAACACAGAGAGAACTACCCAGCATACACTGTTCAAAGATTAGTTGAAATACAGGTTTCTTTTTCTCCTGTGTTTCCTCACAGTCTCCCCATTTTGCTTAGTTTAAGGAGTTTAGTTTACAGGCTTAAACTCCCTCACAGTTCAGCTTTGTGAGCTCCACTGTAATTGAAAAAGCTGGCTGCTCATTCTGGCTGATGAGGAGAAGATTCTCTTCAAGTAGACCTGGTGGGAAGGGGAACTGGTAAACTGGGAAAGCCTGCTGGGAAAAGTGGTGGAATTTACATCTGTCTTCTTGGTAACAACAAGCACACTTAGTGCTTATTATTCCACTTTACAATGTAGAGACATATTATGCTCTAAAATATTTGTGGAAACAGCAGCTACAGCTAAGGTAGTTCTTTCATGTATCACTAATGAAAGATGTACAGACATGTTCCAGGGAAGCCCTGTTATCTGTGCATTTGGTGCTTGTAGAGTCATTAGACAATTATACTGCTCCTAACAGGGATTCTAACTTGGGACCACCCTCTGTAAGCTTCAATCAATGCACAGTGTATCTGTCCATTTATTAAGTGGTGCTTTTACACTTGAGCTTGCTGGTCTTGGCTTTCCCACTCTTTGTTGCCAGCTGGAATTTAAGTCTTGCTTCATTAAAGCCCTAAATGCCTTGAGTCATGTTTGACTTTCTTGCCTTGTGGTAGTACTGTCCTGCATCCAGCAGAGGCAGATGAGACAACAGTGCCATGCTCCAAAAGCTACTGAGACCTTTGGGGTGAATCTGTTACAAGGAGCAACAGATTCTCTCCCCCTCTCAAAACAGAACCTCAGTGTCTTGAGTGTCCTGGCACAAGAAAACACTCTCTCCTTGCACACATGTAAAGAAGAGATGGGGTGAGCGAAGTCAAGGCCACACAGAGGTTAATCTTACCTTAAGGGGACAGCTAACCAAAGCTGATGGGGAGACTGGTCTGGTGATGAGATGTGAGGTGGGCAGGGAGAACCTGTAGTGATTTAAGTTGTTTGTGGCATATCTAAAGTTGAAGGAAATGTGAAAGGAAAAGTTAAGCTCACAAGAAGGGCACATACTGATATCCTGGTATTCTGATATTCAGTAAACCTTCACCTATGTTGGAAGCGTGGAGCAAATATGATATTGGCATAATATTAGTCCCATGAAGCTGATGATAATGCTGTCCTGCTGCTGCTACCAAGTTCTGTGCATGATTATAGAGGTCCATTACAAGTAGTGTCAGCTAAGTTAGGTTAAAAATAATCAACAGAGGCTGTCATTTTATGTCAGTTTAGATCACACAGGGCTTTTTTATAAATCTCAGTGGCAAGAAATATGGTTGGTTCTTTTCCATTTTGGTTCACACAGCAAGGGCACAGATGTCTGGCATTTTTTCAGTTGTGTTTTGCAAGTGGCACCACATTGCCACAGGGTGCTGTGCCAAGCTGGCATCCTCACACTCCACTCTACCAGCTTGGGGCTCCAGCAGTAGATCAAGTCCTCACTTGTTCCTCCTCTCACCTGCCAGCATGTGCTGGCAGTGGCAAACATGGGACAGACCTATTTAAAAACATTGCTCCTTTCATGCCTTCATCTATGAAGCAGTCTGCAATGTGTGCTGGGACTATATTCCTTTTTGAACACAGTAGGCAAGTGCTCTGACTTGCATCCCAGAGAACCCCACTGGCTTCAGGAGGTTCTAAGGCCAGAAACAAATGTGGTCCCCTGTGCTCATGTAACCTGGTGAGATGTCTGATGCCTCAGCAGAGGCCCTTGCAGCTTCCCCCGGGTGTCCTTGCTGCAGCAGGCAGGATCCATCCTGGAGCTGGCCAGGTAATGAAAGGTCCCCAGCAAGCACTGGCTAAAGTGGCAGTACTGGTGTGGCATGCACAGTGAAGGCATGGCCTGACATGCATGGGATGCTCTGCCTGCAGGAGGTGGAGCTGATCCCAGTTTCTCCCTTGGGGCTAAATGGTCTTCAGGGCTGAGGAGAAAGGGGTGGCGTGTACCTGCTCTGGCCAGCTGAGACCACTCAGCTTCTCCCTGTACTCCCTGCAGTCTTGAAAGGGTTTCAGCTTCCTTCCTGTGCTCTGGCTGGGCCTAGCACAGGCTCCCTGGGCAGAGGCACATCAAGGCTTTAAATTTTGAAAACACAGGAGGAAAATCCCGAAAGAAAGCCAAAGGGAGAAGCCAAGTACTGAATGTGAGGGGAGTGTTACCCAAGGCTGCAGCTCTTGTCCCAGTCTCAAGTTTTGTCCAATTTACCAGATGCTTTGTGCCTTCTCTCCCTCACTCCACTATCCATGTGCACTGTAGTGAGCCTGTCAGACCCCTTGCTGCCAATGCTTACAGTCTTTCTTGTTCTGTATTAGATTGGTTTTCCAGCAGCTTTTTCCATGATACATCACATTAGCAAAGATCTCCTTGGACACATGCTGCCTGCCTTCTTCTGCCACATAAGTATCTCTGTGGAGGGATTGAAATTTTTCTGCATCTAGATTAGGGCAGGGGACCCAGTTTTCAAGCATATCTCCAGCTCTGCACTCGCTGTGCAAAAGCCAGTGAGTTGCTGGCCATGTGCACTGCTGGTGAGTTGTGGGAGAGGCCTGTCCCCTGGGAATCAGCTGTTACTACCAGCTCATTTCTGAGCAGATCCTGAGGAAGTGTCACAAGGCAAAATCTTTGTAGATTATGAGATGCAGCATGATGGTTGTTTTTTGTTTGTTTCCTCCTTTCTAAAGCCCCTCTGCCAGCAAGCCACTCTGAATTCTTGGTAATGTGATCAGACTGCAGAAGGTCAGAAGAGTGCATTAATGGATTAGCTTTTCAGTCATTTGCATGTCAATGCTTAAATGTGGCTTGTGTTCAAATGTCCTTTAAGCATCCCTTAAGCATCCTGCTTTCCTCTCTTCCGTGCCCTGCTGTGAGGCCAGAAGCCCTTGTGAAGCTGCCAGCTCTGCCTGCAGCCCAGGGCAGTGCAGAGGGTGGCAATGTGTGGCTGCCAATGGCCAGCCCGCAGCTGATGTGGCCAGGCGCTGGCATGCTGCCCACCATGGGCACGGGGACCCGGCATGCTGCTCTGACATGCCTTGGCAGTTCTCACCAGTTCAGCAAGAGCAGTGAGGGTCCCATGTATCCCAAGTGGATCTTGGTGGAAGTGGGAATGTTGTGTTGTGTTGTGTTGTCTTGTCTGGATGGTCAGTGCTATGGGGTTCCTGGAGAACAGACATGTTGACCTCTTATGGTTCACACATTGAAACCAAGCATACCAGTGCTGGATAGACTCCAGCATGGGTGAGCAATGCTAGGGATTGGTGTATAGTTAAAGGGTGTGCAGTGGCCTAGTGTTTTCTTCAGAAATTTCTCTGCATCTCGAAGGGCCCCCCAGTGCTGAAAATGCTTGTGTGGCCATGATTGTGCTTTGCCTGGGCTTGTTGTTGCTAATCCAGCAGCAATCCAGCAGGAAAGGAGGATCCACAGGGAGGCCAATTGCAGTTTATGCTAAGCTAGAGAGGGGTCTAAGCTTAATATTGATCCGCATTGGTGGCACTTGCTGGTTTGTGGTCTTTTTTTAACTAGCTGTTTCAAGAGCTGAGCAGCAGGGATTCCCTTTGAATCTGGAAGCTTCACATGGAGGCCAGCTCTGGGCAGCACATTGCTGTTAACCCCTCCATTGTTTTGGTTAAGCATTACTTGTACAGCAGCAAAGACAGACCCACTTCTCTGAAAGAAAAACAGCTTTGAATTTCTGTACTGAGGTGTCCAGGCTTCCGTATTGATTCTGACAGCTTTCCCAAACACCTGGAGTAGAGGAAGCAAATAGTTCATTGTTTAACTGACACAGGAGAAAAATCAGTATCGCCATGCAGGTCAGATCTTTTTTCCCTTTGATTAAATGATCCACAAAAGTCATTAGAGTTCCAAACACTTGGTAATTAATCATGAAGAGAGTAAATGAATAATTGATTTAACGTTAAGAGAGCTTCTTTTTTTGGATTTATTTTGGGGGAAAAGCAGTGTATTCTCCTGCCAACTTACATTACGAGTAACTATTCAATAAAGTGTAAAATCATACATTTGGTCTGTCATGCCTCAGACTTTCTAACTATCGATACATACACAGCCAAGCAAATCTTCTCGCTGATTAGGAGCTCTGGCTGACAAAATATCTAGCAATAAAGGTTTTCAACAGAAAGCCATGGTGGATACAGGTTTCTGATTTTTTCATTGATACAGTTTGGGCAGTTGCACATAGAATCCTAGAGTCCTAGAATTGTTTTGGTTGAAAAAGAACTTCAAGAAACATCCAGGGATGGTGACTGAACCACCTGTTGGCCTGTTCAGTGTCTGACAACCACTTCAATGAAGAAATTTCTCCTCATATCCAATCTAAGCCTCCCCTGGGCCAACTCAAGCCCATTTCCTCTTGTTCAATCACTTCTTACTCTTGAGAAGAGACCAACACCCACCTTGCTGGAACCTCCTTTTGGGTAGTTGTGGAGGGCGAGAAGGTCTCCCCTCAGCCTCCTTTTCTCCTTACTAAACAACTGCAGTCCCTTTAGCCACTGCTCTTAAGACTTGTGCTCCAGACCCTTCGCCAGCTTCATTGCCCTTTCATTGCACTCAACAGTTAGGAAATGTGCTCAGTTGTTTAAAACTGACCTATAGATTTGGCTTTTGAGTAAGAGACAGTGCAACTTCTGGACAAAGATCTCCCTGCTTTTGAGGCATTTGGCGTTTGTTATGTTGTACCAAATGTAAGTGAAGAATGCTGCATTAGGCAGGGGTGAATGGAAGGCAAGTGTGAGCTTCCCACTCCAGGCCCTGCATCTACCATGTCTAGTAGTTGTGTGACCACATGCAGTTGGATCTGGAATAAAATGTCATTTTTATTCTGGTGAGTTACTTTTCTGTGAGGTCAGTGACATGGATCCATGCACTGCACAGCTGGACAACTTTAGGCAAGGGAGGTTGCCATAGCATCTGGCAGGAACAGAAGAGAAGGGAGAACAAGGACCAATGTTTTTAACAAGAGCCCACAGCTAGACTGGATGTAGTGAAATCCAGAGCCATAGCCCTAAAGGAGTATATCACTCATGTCCAACAGAGTGTGAAGCTGTGTGGCAGCTTTCTCTTCATTAACATGGTCTTTCTACCCCAGCCAATTCCCCATCCTTGGTTTACAGAGATGTCATTGTACTAAGATTTTTAGCCATCAGTGAGATTCATTCTTTGATCACTGGTTCTCACTGAATTAACTCCTGTACAGGCACATGTGCAAACACAGAGGACCATGTGCTGGGAACCAGGCTATCAAACCAGGGTTGGCTAATTTCCTTCTTTTTCCTTGCAAACAAGGTACTACATATAATGACTGGATAAGATAACAAAACAGATCAGAGAAAATACTAGAAATAATGGAAAAAGTGTCCTCAATTTAGGGCAGAAGAGTGAATATTTGGACATCAGATGTGTATTTATATCAGAGAAGACTGTTAACAGGCTAGAGATTTATCCAGTGTAAGAAAAAAATGCATTAGTGTATAATGTGCTCTAGCAAGAGCCTGTAACGTTATGAATATTCACTACTGGAGTTAATGATACTGCTTTTAAAGTGAGGTGCTTGGTTTTGGTACCTCACTCAATCAGACTCCATTGTAGCAACTTCTCTTTATGACTCTGGCTTGGATTTGATCACAGAAAGTTTTTATGGGGCTCCAAGCTTAATCTACCAGCATCTTTCTTTTCTCCCATCCCCAAAGTGCCATAATAACTTTAAGCTTCCTTTGTACCTTATTTTATGTTTTTTATCAGCTCAATTGGTCCTTGAGCCTAAAAATATTTTTCATGCTTATAAAAGGGGAGGAGGGAAAGCAATTGAGGCCAGAGTATAATTACCTTTTTCTGAAGCTTTTGATGCATTTCAAGTGCCAGTATCATCTACAGGTAAACTAAATGTCAGGCTTATAAAAATATAAAAAATGATAAAATATGTATATATCCATAAATCTATTAAAACAGAATTGGTGATGGATGAGTGTGTTAAAATATTAGAATCTTACTTCTGCTAACCTACTGGAAGGGGAGTCCCATAATTCACTGAGGAGTCTCATTCTTGTGAATTATTATCTTCATCATTTAAGGAAGATTTCATCTCCTGAAGGTGATCTCCAGCCACTGTAACCTGTATTTGGCTTTCAGCTATATTTCTTTACCTTCCTTAATGTATATGGTCTTGTGCAGTTCAGAAAATTTGGAGTCCCTGCTTTCTAGTTTCTGGATCTTGCTTATTCAGAAATACTATTTAAGTAAACACAGCACAGCAGTGTGGCCAGCTTCTGTTTTCTCCCTCCTTCCTGGTGATCATCACTTGTTTACTTCACCAGCATTACCTGCAGCTCCTGAGCAGTAGTGTATCTGTCCTACTCCTAAAGGAGGTGACTTGGCTGTGCCTCAGGCACACATTGTGTGCTGAAAAGGAAGCTGTTTGGTATGCTTACATGTGCAGTCATTAAACCAGGGACAAATGGCTTGGTCTGACAGGTGGAACATTGGGCCTGGTGACAGGATGACAGCTGAATTCCTGGTTACTGGTTATTGTGACCTCCTGTCACAAAGTGGAGGATAATGTCTTCTAGTCTTCTACCCTTGCATTAGTAGGACACTTTAGGCTGTGTAATTGCATCTGCTGCACCTGCCACAGGGAATCCTAATCTTAGCTGGGCTTCTAAGTTGTGAGTAAAGTTCAACCTGGAGGGACCGGTTTAGAGAGGATCCACAGTCCTTGTGACACAGATATGTAATACTCTGTTCCTTATTTTAAAACATAGTAGCACTGGTTTATGTTGCAGTTGGCAGGGGAAAGCTTTAAGGAGCAGTGTGGTGGAGTTAAGGAGGGAGCACTGGGCCAGACATGAGGCTGGGCTCCAACCACAGCATTTGGTTCAGGGCACCAGGAGGGAGGGAGTCCCCAAACTGGCCTGGAGCAAGTGATTCCCAACATAAATCCTCCTGGGAAGAAGCCCTGTGCTCTCAAGTCGTGTCTTCCCACACTTGCTCTGGAAAATGGGAATAATAGTATTTGAACTCACTTCTCTGAGTGTTTCTTAATATTTTAATACTGCTTTGATTCCATGGAGTGCTGAGGATTATTCATCTGTATAAACCCTACAATTCTGTTATTCCATGAATTAAGTGATTCAAATAAAATTGGAAGCGTCTTTTATTCAATCCCACAGCCAAGGTAGAACTGAAATTTTGTAGGTAGTGGAAGAAATAAAGCTCAAGCACAAAAACCTGGTTTTTACAAGTCGTTCAGAGCCTGTGGGGTCTTTATGCCAGTGGGCTTTGAATGGGAGGAGTGGAGACAGGTAAGCCAATCAAAACAGAGCAAGAATCACTGTGGTAATACTTACAGTTCTCCTACAGTGTTTTCTGTGTCCTAGATCCCTTTAAAGCTCCTTTCTATTATTTGTGTTTGACAATCTCTGTGGACATAAGAAAGGGTAAAATAATTTCCACAAAATTACTGATGCTATCCTCTGAGCTAGACATCAAATCTCAGGTCTGAGGAGGCTCAAATTTCACCTAAGTGTTATGACTGGGACTCATTGATACACTACGAAGATCTATCTAGGAAGTTTTAGTTTTGGTCCTTCCCCTACACTCCTTTTTTTTCCCAATTGTGCCTCTCTGAAACTCCTCAGAAATGTTTGTGTCTGATGAGAAGTGGAGCCATTCAAGATGGGTTAGTGTGCAGAGCAAGGATATTTTAAAGGGATGATAGATGAACACCATTACAAAGCTATTACCATCACACAAATAAATAGCTTAAATATCTTGAGGATATGCATGGATTTGCTAGTAAAGAAATGACTGTGACCAGAAGACATTAGTATGGGAAAGATGGTGCCAATGGCACTGTGCTAGGCTAGTGAGCAAGGAGCAGGGAAGCTGAGCTTCCTGGAAAACTCAACCCCCTGCAACTCAGCCTCACCATTTGTCGTGCATGTAAACAGTACCATGTCTTCTTTCAGGCCTGATTTCTAATTGCTAATAAAATACTATGGCTGAGAGAGTGCCAGGTCATGTAAAATTCCAATTTTCAATTGTATATCCCTGTGTGATAGGGTATATTCTTGGGGTTTCCTGGGTACTTTATGTTAGGGCACCTGTCCTGGCAGTGGCTGGTACACAGGTTGGTGTGAGGCAGCAAATGAGGTACGTTCCTTCTTTGCTCATGCCTAACTGAAAGCCATGAGATGCTTTTTAGAAAGGATGAGCACAGAGGAGCTCCAGGGGCCGACAAGCACTGTACCTGCAGGGCCACATCTGAGCAGCAAAGAAACAATTTTCAGTTTAGCTGGCTTCTTGCTCCACCACCCGATGACACTGCCTGCCATCCCACAACCCTCACTGCCACTGAGTAATAACACAGTGTTTTGCTTCTTAGTAAATATCTTTTAAACAGAATAGTTCAGAAAGCACTTTAGATGACATTTAAAATTTAGAACCAAATGACTGAGCCATGAATAATGAATCTTGCCCAGCAGATGGATGGCACGTTACCATTCAATTCTTTCCCTCTCAGTCATTGTCAGCGGAAACATTTTTATCTTCCACTTGGTTTCCTTCCTCCCTTCCCTCCCTCACATCCAGTATACACAAGACCTATTCAGAAATGCTTTATTTTGAAGAGCATTTGCAGAGAGAAACTTTCAAACCAATCAGACCTGATCACAGATCCATTTTTCTCCTTTTTTTTCAGCCCTTACCTGCTGGGTGATTATATCTGTTGTCCATCTTTAAACTGGGGCTTTCTCTGCATATCATCTTATCCTCACCCATACATCTGCCAGCAGTGTCTCCCAGGTGCGCAGTGCGCCAACACAGCTGCCTGTGCCCCTGGTACCCCCCTGGACACACTGCCTCTGTCACTCAGTGGAAGACAGTGAACAGGCAGCCCCCGTTATTCCACAGTCCAAAAGCCAAATTAGAGGTGCCACCCACAATGTCCAGCAATAGCCAACGCTTTGGGGCAGCACAAGGTTACTGTGACCTGGCAGCAGCTTAGCTGTCCCAGCCTACCTCTTTGGGGATGGCACCCCTTGGCCATGGTGGCTCATGCCACCCTGTCCTCTTGCCTCAGACGTGTTTTCTGCCACCCATCACTCTGCTGGACCCACAGCTTCTGACTGACACTGCAAAGAGGTGCTTCTGTCCTAGATGACTGGCCCTTTTCTCAGCTCCCTTCTTCCTTTACCGGGTTTAACTCTGTCCCGTGCTGCAAACCCTTAAGCCCCTCTGCAGGCAGCAGCCACAGTGTCCCCTCTAGCTCCCCACAGTGCCCAGGCCTTCACACCATTGCAGGCAAGCAGCATTCAGCTGTACTTCCTTATGCTGTGAAACCCTTGTTAGGCTGTGAAACCTACATCCTCCCCCTGGCAGACTGGAGTCCCTCCATCACCAGCAGGAAAGGGAGCAGAGCAAGGAGGAGGGGGGTATCAGGGAAGGGGTGCTTAGGAAGTAGCAAGCAGGTAAGACTATCCCCTGCACAGGCTCTGAATGTGATTTCTGCTATCTCTGCTTGAGCTGGGCCACAAGCACCTCAGCAGTGGGGAAAATGGATAGGTACTCTTTGTGTTGCTAGGCCCCAAAACTTAGGCAAAGGGGGGATAATAATTCATTAGGATAATGACCTGATGACCACTGGATGGGAGCAGCTGGTTAGGCATGAGTTTTCTGTTTGCCTTGAGCTGGCAGTCAGTGCTACAAGGGCTGTATTTTCACTCTAGGAAGGCCAGGGGCTGTCAGCTTTGTTTTTTGTCTGCTCTGGCCTACTGCCTGGGTAGGGTGGGGGGAAATTCTTGCAGCATATAGGAAGTAATGCCAAAGAAAGTAAAAAAACCCTCTGTATTTATTAAGGTATTTGCTCTTTTTTTGCATTCTCCATTTTCATTGGTTGAATGTTTCTGTTCAGATTAATTTTTTACATCATATTGCATGTTATATCATGGTGCTATTTTCTTGATCTAGAAGGAAGCTGTGGAAAGGGTTGATTTTGGTAATTAACCTCGGGTTTTTGAGATGAAAATTACTTCTAGTGGAGGATTATTAGACTAGGTGGGCTACTGTGAACATCAGCCACTGGACTGACTTGTACAGTGCTTCTTCCAATTGTGCTAGTTGCTCTGCTAAAAGTAATTTCTCCAAGGTAAAAATAAAACAACCTTCATCTGTGTGTGCTGAAGTGTACTGCTTTGCTTGTGCTTCTTATATTTCTTGAGACTTTTTATATGATTCAATTAGAAACATTTGTGAGGAAATAACATGATTTAAGACTAACTTTCAAATAGACTTCCTTGGTTGCTTTATAGGTTCTTAAAACATTTTTTTCTCTTTTAGGGTGTCTCATCATTTCAACACCCAGATTAGAGCCTCTTTCGTGGGGAAAATGCTTTTCTTCTCTGAAGACTTGCAGAGTATTTGCCCAGAGCAGACATGAAGGAAGTGCCCTTGTGTGGTAAGTACCCTCTGGGAGGCTACTTGTGGGAAACAGTTCTTCTTCCCCACTTAAACAAAATGCTGGTGACACTACTGCTCTGTAGTAGGATGAACTTCTAGCTCTCTGTGGCATCAAGTAGTCATTGATGGCTTTGTTGCTCTGTATTTATGAGGAAGGAAAATGAGTGTTGCAAGCTTTTGTTTGCAAACTCTGCTTTCACATCAAGGAGCAAGGTAAAATGGGGATTTTATTTTTTTTTAATGTATGTTAACTGTCAAAGCTGCCTCTCCCTAACTCCTTTGTATGCAAAATAATAATGCAGAGCCAGACTACAAGATGAAAGATTGTCTTTTGAGACAGTTATTTGAAGCAGTAGCTAAGTAGTACTGACTGCACCTGAACCTCAGCCCACTCACAAATCTTAGCAAATAGTCTCTGCAGAGTTACACAAGGAGCAATGAAGCTTGTTTTTGCGAGCAAGGAGAAAAAAATTGGTGAGCTAGACCTGGACCCTGCTTTCGGTGTCTAGATATTCCAATGTGGTAACACCTGCCAGCTGGACTTTGATATGGTCAGAGGAGAGAGATTTTCCCCTCAAGTATGATATAGCTGAACTGACATAGGAAAAGGGTGACTGGAATAGAGCCTGTGACAGTTTGGCAATGTCTCAATAAAGATGAGGGAGAGGCAATGTTACAAATCCTGGGTTTGTTCCAGATGGGATTTTTTTTTAACAAAACCTGGGAAAACTTAGCAGAGAAATTTAAGTCAGGAAATGACTTACTGGAAGTTATTGGACTGCTAATGAGCTGTGAACTTGACTGAACCTAATGTATTGATTAAGGTAATATTCTCCTAATCCAGTTCTTAACACGTAGTTGCCCTTCCTTAAACTTCAGAAAAGATATGTGTTTAGGACTCAAGGTTGCTACAACTTTCTACTGGTCAACTTGACTTTGCACTCAAACTATATAGTTAGGTATGTAAGGCAGGCTGGTATCGTGAAGTGGGAAGAGCCTCAGGTTTTGAGCTACGCTCTGGGATTACATTCAAGTACATCAGTGTTCTGTGCACGTATCGCAGAGCGTTGCATCACGTTACTGAAATGAACTTTGTTGCCATGGTGTGTGGAATTGGTAGTGCTTTTATGTCCCAAACATTGCAGGCTGCAAGAGCAAGTGTAAATGGGGTGACTTCAGTTACCAGGGCTGCTAATAGTGTTGGAACATGATGTGAGAATTGCCTTGTGTTCAACAACTGTTTGCTAAGGCCTCAGAAGTATAAATAAATGAATGGTTTCCAAGGGCTAAGTAGACTGTTCTGCTGAATTGGTCAACAGAGCACACAGACCCACGTGATAGTCCTTGGATGGCTGTTTAAGGTGTTGTGTGAAATCTGGCATCTTTCTGTAGGTCTTTTTTATTCTATTGTGCTGGAAATGTTCGGAGCACCAGTGTCCTAGCTCTAACATAGTGTTTTTATTTTTAATCCTGTCTAAATTACAGCAAAAGGAGAGGAAAGACAGCCATTAATCAGACAACATTTTTAGGGTGCCAGTTTAGCTCTTAGGAGTACAGTCCTTTTAGACAAATTGACTCCTCCAAATTGCAGCTTCCAGGGTTCAGGCCATTTTAGTGGTGGGTTGCATTTTGGTTTTTTTTCTTCCCCTCAAAGATACTCCTTCCCTGGCTGTGAAGCCTTCCCTATCTCCTTACCTCACAGCTCAAAGGAGGAAAAGGGACAGGGGAAATAATCAGTGCCTGTATATTCTCAGAATTCATGAACTCTTGTAAAAAGACATTGTACATCTTTGGAATCGATGCTGAGAATGTGACCTTTGTGTTTGAGGGAGTGATTACAGAGTGTGAGACTTGGCTCAGCACATCACTGATGAATGTACTGCATTTAATAATTGTCTAACAACTTTGGTGGCTTACTTGCAGTCTGTGCTATGTCAGGGCCAAACACAACTGGATAAGGTGTTTTGAAATATTAGCTGATTTATTTTACAGAATTTTTTTCTTTTCACTTGGAAAGTGTTCGCAACAAAGTATTTTATTGCAATATCAAATAATCTGGAAATGTGATTAATAAAGAGCTTACAGGAATTGAATTAGCAGAAAAGAAATTGCTTGTATTGATTTCCTTTATGTATATGCAAAAACTTCTGTTGTGACATGAGCTGTTTTTCCTCTTCTCACAATTCCTGGCAGCAAGTAGAAAGTAAATTTCCACCAGACAATACAGGGGCAGTTTGAGCTTTGTGTTATGGTATGTGATGGCAGAGATGTAAGAAGACAAAAGGGCTCCCTGGTATAGCCAGTGTATTACAGACTGTGGCTGGGAAACAGGAACTGACTCTTCCTTGTGCTGGTGTTGACACTGGAATTACTTAAAACAGTTTTGGAGCATGGTCTGTTTCTGACAGGTGTGGACAGCTTCTAATACATGTAAATAATGGACATTTAGATTTTTCTTGAAATCCTTTGAAGGTAAAACTGTGACCATAAACCAGAAGTTTTCTGTTATTAACTTCCCTTCTTTGGGACTGTTAGTGGGTTTCTAGTTATGCTGTGGCTAGCACAGTGTGAACTGTTGACAAGCTCCTGAGCAGTACAGCTCTGTCTCTTGCTAAACCCAAGCTGGACCAACTCAAACTTCCCCTGTGTTCAGGGAATGCAGCTGATGTGGCTGAGCTCAGCCCCACATTGAGAACTGCTGCAAGCAAAGGAGAATGCTTGCTGTGCGTTTTTGGTTTTTGCATAACTGATCCTACCAATGTTTTTCTGCTTATTTCATACAAGAGCTTGCAGTGTCTGAGCTTGGACTAAATACACAGGACTGTTTTGGACATGCCTGAATTTCTGCTGTTTGTCTGTATGCTGTCCTTCATGTGGCAAATGTAATGGAGTATGTAATTCCTCATCTTGCTTCTCATTCAAAACATAAAAATTAGATAATCTGGTTCATCCTATAGCTCATGCTAAAATAAATTGTGTGTGTGTGTATATATATACTTATATAGGGGTCATTACTGAAATTCCTGCTGTTAATGTTCCTACAGAAACCCTTCCAAGGAAGTAAGCCAAATAGCTTTGCTCTCATCATTCCCACAGAGGCAGCCGCTGGGTCCCAGCAGGGATGTTAGCATCAACCAATCTGTGTTTGGAGTGAGACACTAGGAAGCATAGTTTTCTGGGCCAGTATTTCAAGAAAACATATGGCAGTGTCTGCTGCTTGTGAGAGGCAGTGGTGTAGTCAAATGTTAAATCAAGACTTTCCCACTGCACAGACTTGGAGGAATCCAGTTTTTGCCACACCACAGGATTCTAGTGCAAAGCTATTTTGCATTTTCTACTACAGCCCTAATAAACTTTTTTGCATCTAACTCGTGCAGGATATAAACTCCCGATTATCAGCATTGAAATCTTCAGGCTAACAAAGCCCAAGTGCATAAGCCAGCCTCAGGAACAGATAAGTGAGCTTCTTGCTCCAGGAAGCCACTAAAAACTGTCTTCTATTGTGAGCTGTGTTTTAATTCTAATGTTTTAGCGCATGTCATGTTAGATGGAGTTACTACAGGGCAAACACTTGTTTCTAATATCCTGTTAGGATGATGAATGTGCTAGCACTTCAGAGCAAATCTGAGGGAAAAGGGCACTTATCTCTGCTGTATCTTTATTGTTCAACCTTCTATTGAAATTAATTTTGGTTTGCCACCCTGAACATGTGACGCTTCCGTGTCATTGATATTGTGCTGTCCACATTGAGCTTGGCTGTAATTAGTTAAATAGTAGTTGCAAGTGGGCCTGTAGACTTGTGGAGTAAGTTTAAAAGTATATTAGTTATTTGCCTTATTTTGTAATACAGTTATGTTCTGACAGCTCTTCTTAACAGGGTCCATAAATTTGTCTCATGAGAATCTCTTGATTGTATGCTTTTGCTAAGGAGCACTTTCACAACTAGCATTAATGACTTGGTTTCTAGCAACAGAGGATTCTGACTTCTTTGAGATTCCAGGCAGGTTGGTCATCAGGTGACTGCAGGACAGCAGGAAATTTACTTGAGCATCTGCCATAATGTTATCTGGTCTAGCAATTTTTCTGTCATTCAGAGCCCAGGAGCAGAGTAGGTTTCAACGCAGAATGACTTTTTTATGCAAGGTAATTATTTTCTTCCTTTAATTTCAAATGATGTTTGGGTTTTTTCCAATCTGTAACCAAAGTTTCAGCACAGTGCCAGTGGTAGGTGGGATTATAAGCAAGAATTGCCAAAGCATATAAATACTAAGTATGGATATTCACACAGTCAGATGTTGCATGGGGATTGTCTTCATTAAAGTACCATATTAGTAACTTCCATTATGTTGCTCTCCTGCAGAGCAAGCATTCTGGATGAGAAGAGACCTGCTATTTCACATGCACTCCAGCTGTTCCCTTCACCCACCACAGTCAAGCCTAGTATTTTCTTATTTGTAATGAGCTACGTGTGTGGAAAGCAGGGGGGGGGAAAAAAAAAAAAAGCAGAAGGAGATTGTTAGATTGTTTCCAGCATGAAGAAGCTGGGTGAGATCACAGAAGGGCCCAAGAAAGTTTTTCTCAGCTGTGTGACATGCAGAGCTGCAAGGCCGACTCACATCCCTGACTACTTATTGTAACTGACCAACAACAGGGTGGTTGCCTTTGTCCCTGGTGTTTCTGTTTCTGAGATCACTGTCATGTTTTCTACTCTCCTTTTGTTCTTCCTCTTCTTTTTCCTTGGCTCTTTAATATTCTGTTTTGATTTTGGTTTCACTGTCCTTCAGGGTTGTTTTCTATCTCCTTACATCTCATCTTAAACCTATATGTGGTTCAGGGCTTTGATTGATAGCCGCAGGAAGCCTGGTCATGGCTTTGATGCATGTCATAGTAAGCAAGCTGAAATCCCAACACTAATCACTGCACAGTCTGACACAACTCTTATTTGTCATGCAGTGAGGAAAAGCTCTTCACAGTGAAATCAAAGCAACAATGAATGTAGTGTCCCTTCATAAGGAGTGGTCCAAGCCCCCCACCATGACAGTACACATACTGCATGCAGTTCTGGAGGCCTTTTATCTGTGCTAAGTTGCACACTTGCACTGGAGCACTGTGCTTTTGTACCTTGTCTTCTGCCAGCATCATGTCTCCTTCATCGAGCAGAGCCCTCCCAGTATAGGTATAGGTCAATTAAAATGTCCTGGCAGTGGCATTGATCTGTGGGTACCCCACTGATGTTCAGATGTTCTTACCTGAGGTGTTTGGATCCTCTCAGCCAATCCCGTATTTGAGGTAGGGGCTTGCAGAGCAGGAATTCTGCTCTGTTTTTAAAGCCTGCTCCATCTTACAAAAAATTATCTTAATTGTGACTGCAAACATGAAAGCCAAGCTGTTCCTTGTGCCTCACATCCTTGCAACTTTCACTAGTTGCACAGCATTTTGCAGAAAGCTTGCTGACAGTGACACAAACGCTTTCTGGCCTGTTCATTGGAATATGCCAACTCTGGGCAGGCAACCAACAGAGCATGTAAGCTTCTGTTTCTCTCTTTCTTTAAACTATCTTTCTGCTTCAAATGATCTTCAGAGAAAAGGATTCAAACCCTCTGTATGTAAGTCCTATTCCCAGTGGTCATGAAGTACTGCAGAATAAACAAGATCTGTCTTGTAGAAGGGCTGAGGAGAGGGAGTGGGTGCTGTTGCTCTCACGTTGCTTGTCTTAGAGTGGAGTAAGCCTTGGGAAAGTGGAACTGAGCTGACACAGGTCAAGCAGAGTGGTATTTTAAGGTCCCTACCCTCTGACTATGGCTGATCAGCCTTTACAACATCAGTTACTTCTGTACTGCTTCAGACCCTGATGTGAGGGAGCAATCCAGCCCCCGTAGTATTATTTGGAAAGAATGATGGGTTAAAGCTCTGGAGGCTTGATAGCAGATCACCAGTACTGAAGATCTTAGAACTCTGTACAGTCTGGAGGCCTTTATAGCTGTTCTGAATTACCAGTGGCTAAAATATTGCTAGAATGCATTACTTGCCTCTAGAAGTCATTTGTTTTCATTTACTGCATGAAGTAAAACAGGCCCAAAGTTACAAGCAGCTCCATCTGTGCCAGGGCTGTAATTCTGTTGCACTGGTAAATGCCATTGTCACTTGTAAGTGTCCTTGTCACTGAGATAACACAAGCAGCTCAGTTAGCTTCTCTAGCTTGGTGGCAGAGCATGGGTGCTTAAGTCTTAGGGAAATGGATGTGTAAACCCAGCTTGGCAGAGGATTTAAAAAAGGGATGCACAGGGAGCATTCTCATGACAGGCCTTGGAAGGAGGGAGTAGGTAAGAGGTACCAGAGAGGCTTCCCGTGCCTTGCAGCCTCCTTCTGGGGCACTGCCTGGCTCTTGTGTGTAAGTAGTCTGTTCCAAGACCAAACCTGTAATCGGAAGGAAGATATTTATTGTGTGGTGAGCCAATGAGCATTTAACACAACTAAGAAGTGTGTGTCCACAACAGACTGCCTCTCTTTAGCAGCCTAGTGATGCCCTGCCATGAGGTTCAGGTGTTAGAGCTAGCAGTTTTCTGGGATGCTCACCATCACTAGTACCACTAGCTGAAAAGCTTGGAGTGTTTCATTTTAAACTGCACTGTAAAGCTGAAATAAAGGGATAATAGCTCTGTTCTTATGGAGGAGGAAGACTTAAATCAAGAAGAGTTTCTATAGCTGTCCTTATGGAAACTTTTTTAAAAAGCAGAATGTAAGCAGGTGAATGGTTAACCCCAGACTGTGTGTGCTGGATTAATACAATCATTTAATGGGTAGAATCTGTACATAAATTCTCTCTCTTATGGAGAATTCAATTCCTAAAAACCAGAGTAGTTCCTAATGTGCTGAACAGAGCTTCTGGACTAAGGAAGATACATCATTGATAGAGGAGGATTCATTTAAATGAACTGGACAAATGCAAGTCCCTGGAACCTGATGGGATACATCCCTGAGTGCTGAGGAAGTTGGGCCATTGTAATGCCACTCTCAATTTCTAAAAGGTCACTGCACTTAACCTCTGAGCCTACAGACAGTCCTATGAGCATGCTGGAAGTGGAGCAGGTAGGGTGGAGGGCAGTGCAATTCCACAAAATCATTGCATCACAAGATCTGGTATGTACATGTTACAATGTGCTAATAAGGAGGTTTCAGACTTGCCTGAACTTCCAGTAGTAAACTCTCAGCTGCTTAAGAAGGATTGATTTCCAATGAGAGACCTCAGAAAGCTCTGGCAATTTCACCTACCAGTACACTCTGGGGGCTGACTGGGTGGAAGGCAGCTCTGCAGAAAAGGACCTGGTGGTTTTGGTGGACACCAAGTTTAACAGTAGCCATCAGTGTGTCCTGGTGGCCAAGGCAGCAAACAGCACTGTGGGCTACATTAGGAAGAGCTGCCAGAAGACTGAAGGAAATGATCTTTCCCCTCTGATAAGAACTGGGGAGGCCACACACCTGGGGTACTGTGTCCAGTTCTGGGCCTTCCAGTACAGGAAAGACATGGACTTGTGGGAGCAAATTCAGCAAAGAGACATAAAGATTGTTAAGAGCTTGAAACATTTCTTATCTAAGAAGAGGCTGAGAGAGCTCAGATTGTTCAGCTTGTGAAAAGAAGGTTCAGGAAAGGTCTTATCAGTGTGTCTAAACCCCTGATAGGAGGAGTAAAGAAGATTGAGCCAGATGCTTCTCATTTGTGCCTAGTGAAAGGGCATGAGGCAATGGAAACATGCTGAAATTCAGAAAAATGTAGAAGACGCAACACTGTGAGGTGATCAAATTGTGGAACAAGTTGCCCAAAGAGGTTGTGGAGTCTCCATCCTCAGAGAGATTCAAAACCTGACTGGCCACAGTCCTGAAGAAACTGCTCTAGATGACCCTGCTTTGAACAGTGTGTTGGACTAGGTGATCTCCAGAGGTGCCTTCTAACCTCAGCCCTTTTGTGATTCCCTGAAAAGGCCGTGGTTCAGTGCAGGCACAGTAGCTAAAGCACTATCTTGAACATAACAGCATAACTCAGTGCTCTGCTCTTACTCCAAGAGGCCTGTCAGCAGTCTAGCTTTGAAATCTGCATTTCCTGACTTATGAGATTGCCCATGAAGGTAGTCTTATTTCCTGAAATGATAAGAGCCCAGCAGATAAGCAAAGGGCAAGAGCTCGCTCGATTTGTTAGTTATATAGCCACATAAATGTAACAGTCACTTTTCTTCGTGTCAGGTAATGATCTGTAATTGGTATCACTTAACGTAAAGTGTTTATATCCATTTCCCTTCCCACTGTTAAAGGATTATGTAATTGCAGTATTGCAAGCTGTGGTGGCATTACCAAGGCAGCCACTTCTGTGTCAAATAAAGTACTTTGTGCTGTTCACAGTATGTTAGTATGAGACTAAATAGGACCAAACTGTGGGTGCAGACAACTTGTTTGGTATCATGAAACTAACGAATACTAAGACAGTCCTTCAGAAAGAAATCCTACTTGATCAAACAAAGAATCAACAAAACAAGAGAAAAACCCCAAACAAATCCAAACCAAATTTAAACAATCATATCTTTCCACATAAATGTAAGGTTTCTATTTCAAGTATAGAAATTACTGCAGTATTAACACAGTTGCCTGAATTTTCAAATGGGACAGGTAGAAAACTCCACTATAAAGAGAAACTCTGCAAATAATGGGATGCAGAAAAGTTACAAAACTTATTAAATACTTCGAAAATTCACCATTGCTGTAAGGTGCATGTGGCGGGTGTTTGAGCGAGCACTTCAGCTACAGTTGCAGAGCTTGTGGGGAGTGTCTGGTTTCACTGAACATGCTCATGGGAAGCAAAGATCATCTCTGAAACACCTGCATGTCTGAATAATGCTTTCAGAAAGCTTGTCAGGAGAATAGGGTTACAAAATTGTTGGCCTGTCCAACAACACAGCCACTTAAAGATGCACAGTGTGCATGCCATTCAAGTCAACAAAGTTCTTTTCCATGCCTAAAGTTAAGCACATTGACTGCTTGGGCCAGCACACTGCAGAGCTGGAATAATGAAAATATTTCTGGATTTCTTTTTTGTGGTAAGGAACAAAGAAAACTTTAAAAATGTTTGTTCTGCTAAATTTACATATGCCAGTCCCAGAGGGTAGTTGTGCTTTGCATGGATTCTATTGCAAATACATAAGGAAAACACATCCTAGCCTGGCTGATCATAGGTACGTAGCTTTAGCAGCAAATAGTTCCACTGATAGGTTATCTGAACAGCTACCAGAGATATCGATCAGGAAAAAGCTGTTTGAAATAGTGACATCTGAAACAATTGGTTTTAAAACAGCCAGAAATACAGCTATTGATTGACTGAAGGAGAATCTTCTGGCCCATAAAGGTACAGTTTTGCTTTCTTAACTCAGCAGGATGCTGTGGTATAAACCTTGTAAATAGCTTTTAAAGAAAGTTTTAAGAAAGAAAAAAAGAAGTAAAATTGCAGCAGGAGTGATTGAACTTCTTTCAGAGAAAATCATGGAGGAGTACAGGAAGCCAGCACGATTTTCCTGATGTTTTTTTTCTCAGCTATCCAAAACCAAGATTGAAAAGATTACTTAGATTTAATCAGGAAGATGTAAAAAGGGCCACTGTTCAGAATCTGTCTGGAAAGTCCATATGGACATCACCTTCCTGGGAATAGGACCTTCCCTGGAAATGGGAGATGGCTAAATTCATTTGCAAACTGAGGAACATGGAAATTAAAAGTGGTTTGTGGTGTTGAGCAGCTGATTGAGAAATCAGTACTAGGGTTTGTTCTAGAACTAGGCAAGCAGTCCTGTGTTGGTGGGTGGGATTTTACCTGGATATGTTTTCTTCAGGCCTCTGGTTATCTTACCTTAATTCATGTGTGCACTGAGGCATAGTGGATGGCATTATATTGAACATCCATATCATCAGAAATCTCAGATAGTGAAATAGTTGACCTTAGTATTTTTCAAGGTAGGTAAAGAACAAATGTCTGGTTTTCCCTGCTTTGTCAGCCAGTCATCTCAAAAGCAAATAAATTTAAATTACAGTCTGTAAGGACTCATGATCCAAATATTCAGTTCATGTGTTCAGAGCCCGTCTGTTATCATGCACAGTCTGATCTACATGGCACAGTTGTGTCTCCATCTGCTGAACTAGGCAGTTGTTTGAAAGATGGTAACATAAGTTACATGTTGATGATGCTTATATTGCTATGAATTGAAAGTAAGACAGTTTCTAAATCCATCCTTCCAGTCGGTACAGCTAAAATGAGCTTCAACTGGGGAAACTGAAATGTAACATTTCCTTTTTAAAATCTTTGTACAAAGATAATTGTTTCTTTCCCTTTCCTTCCCCCACTTTAGAATATAATGCTCAGTCTTTGCCCTGTTTGCCTGCATCAGGTGAAGGTACCATGGGCTTTCCTGAGGCTCAGGGGGAGGGCTGGGTTTGCTGCAGGTGTTGCAACGTGGTGAACCTGAGTCTGCTTTGGATAGGTAAGGGTCAAAATCTCTTCAAACCCTCCTGTCCTAGATCCTGTGTGTAAAGAAACTTGATGCTGTTCTTGAAGTACCAGCCCTTGAACCCTATTTCAGGCTGTTTTCTTATTTAAACACTGTTAATTGTTGCTGTTTCTGATCATACCAAAGGTCTATGAAAACATCAATCAGGACTAATATCCCTGTACCCTCAGCACTTGCGCACAGTGGAACAACTTAGAGCTTTTCATATACTTGCCTGTTTCTTTCACGTCATCTCTCTTTTGGGAACGAGAGCAGTCAGATGTGACAACTTAAAGTGGCTTTTTCCAGCATCACACAAACTGCCTGTGACAGAGCTGGGGAAAATTGACCCGTCCTAGTCCCATCCTGCTATGTTAAGGCACAGGCTGGGAAAAACCAGAGCCCCCTCAACTTAGGCTGTCACTGATCTCCTGGGCTTGGTCAGCAGCCTCTGCAAAGCTGTGTAAGACCGAAGCCAGTTTCTTTCCAGCATAGTGGGAACACTGCTGTTCTGGGGGCTGACATTTTCTAAATGTGGTAGCTGCCCAAGGGTTACACTTTGGTTAGTGCAAAGCCAGTTCATCTGCTAGCTTGGCAGAACAAGGAGAACCAAAATACTCCTTCATTTCCAGTAACAGAAAAATGCAGTGACTTTATCATAAACAGCTCTTCAGCTGAAGCAGCTAGGGATTTGAGCATGGAAATTTGGCATGGAACTAGCCATTCGCTACAGTCATGTCTCTGAGCATTCACATGAAAAACTGCTTTTGACTAACAGCAGACTTGGAAAGTATTACCTTGCAGAGATTGGAACCCTGCCTGCAAACTGCAAGCCTGCAGGTTTTTTCACTGCCCGTTGATACGGTCGTTATCATTATCCCAGACTATTATTTGCAGGGCAGGAGTGCTTCAGAGATCCTGTGGGGGCTGAGACAACACCGATATACCCATTTATAAAGGGGAATGAGAAATGCCACAGCTTCCCTGTAGGATTGTGCTGCTGAGGGGTCAGCAAGGGGCAGGCTCCAGCGGGCTGGATGGTAGGTGGCTTGGTGGGGCAGCTGCGTGTTGGTAGGATTTCCGAGAGAGAGCTCTCATTTGCTGTTGAATTTGAGGCTGGCTGCCTTGGGGCCCTTCTCCGTGGGCCGCGTGGGTCGTACTGGTGCCCGTGGGGCTGCGTCCCGTGCTGTGGGCCGGTCTCATCCCGCCACCAGCGGTGGCTGCTACGGGAGTTCCTCAGGTTCCTCGGGTATCGGCACATCGGCGTGTTCTCACCGCAAAAAAGACATGTGTGTTTCGGGGTTGTGTCAGTAATCGGAGGCTGTCGGCGTGCCTCGGTGCTCCCGCGGGCACAGAGGAGGGCTGGTGGGGAGGACGCGGGGCCGGGGCCGGGGCCGGTGCGGCGCCGCCATCTAGCGGGGGCTGCGGGCTGGGAGCGGCCGGGGAGCCGCTGCTGGCAGAGCTGCCCGTGCTGGTGCCGCTCCAGACCCAGAACGGCCTCTTTGGAAATGGCGGTTGTGCTTCCCCTCTTCCAGTCAGTGGGGACTTCACCGGGCTGCCACGAGTTTTCAAATAGGATGGAAAGCAGCTTTGCAACTTCATCCACCAGTTCCCTCAGGAGCTGCAGGTGGGCCTCGTCAGGTCCCGTGGACTTGTGCACTTGCAGGTTCTTTAGTTGGCTTTAAATTATTACTGTAGATACATTTGGAGTTTTTATTTGCCCAGTGAGTTCAGGAGCATTTTAGAGATGCTTTGAAAACTCTGAAACCTAATGAGATAACCTGTGGTAATCAGAAGACTCCCAAACCAGTGCATTAGTGTCAGTCATTTGCCACAAGGTCTTGTTTGTAATTAAGTGCTCACAACATACCATAAGGGGCAGGGAGGGGTGACCTTTCAGCTCCACTGAAAAGGAGGGAACAGCAAAATGCTCCACGCTAAGTTCAGTGTGTTGTAGTGTAACTGCAACAGGAGAGAGGGACAAATGTATTTTTAGAAGTACAACCCGAGTTAATTACTGTGGTTTCACTTAGTAACTGCAAACGTTTACAGGGAATGCAGTAGCAGAAAGAGCAGTGAAATCCATTCTCTAAGCTATTGCCAGTTCAGAAGCATGGCAGTTCAGCAAGGTATGGAGCTGCTAAGCCTTGCGCAGCAAATTTAGTTCCCTAACTTGTTCTGGTGCAGAAATTTCAGCAAAGGTGGGCTCTCTGGTGGGCAGGGTTAAGTGTACATAATGGTCTCCTTAGCCTAGTAAATCCGTCATATGGAACTGAAGACTGATAAAATAAGCATAGCCAGCAAAGCATGTTGGAGAGATGGGCGACATGCACTCCCACATTAACTGACTGGTTGAAATAGCAGTTTTGTTTTCATTCCTCCGGCAGATCAGTGGCTAAAAAAACTCTCTACCCCTCAATAGTAAAATGCAAAATGTGCATAAAGCAAGGATTTACAAAATGTTTACAAAATGTACTGTGGCCTTTCTGACAAATAGTTTAATTCCCAGCAAATGTACAAGACAGTCTGCCTTTAGGTGGTGGAGCTAGTTGTGGGCATTCAAGATCTTTGTCTAAGTAAACTTATTGTTTGTACCCAGCTCCACTGGGGGAATTAACAGGAAACACAAATTCAGCAACCAGTAGCATTTTGCCCAGAGCAACATCTGTGCCCCAAGCTGCTTACTGTAATACTAAACAGTACAAATCTGTTGATTTGGTAACACAATGTCAAATAGTAAATCTCGATCAGATGTTGCATATATCCAAGATTAAGCATTTCTGAGTCAAAGCCTTCAACTCCATTAAAAAGGAAATAGACTTTAATTCTAATCTTGGTATAGCGGTGTTAGTGTGGAGTTACTTTACTGATTACATCATCTTTATTAAATGGTTACTGAGATGGCTGAGGTATGTCAGCCTAAGCTCTAACTGGTCTTAGTTAATTTTTCTACCAAGTCAAGTCAGCCTTGTAATTCCTTAGGAAAGACTGGAGGTGCACAGAATTTATCATGGCACTATTCCCTTGCAAAGGAAATATGTAAGCTGACCACATTTGAAAAGCATACAGCCATCTGCAGACTAACTGAGGAATGTTGAAAGAAGGCTAGTAAAGATGTAAAGACAAAGCAAGTAAACATAAATTTGAATTTTATTGCTAACAGTATTTTGCTATAAATCAATAATGAGAATGAGGACATAATAAAACAGCAGTTAAGACAGAGCATGCACAAAACCATGAAGGATTGGGGTGGGAAGACATTTGCTGCATCCTACCCCTCCATGATTTACACATATACATCTTAGTCATATCATGAGGAGGAAAAGCCATACACGCATTTGAGGAATTACAGATTTCTGCTTTACTCGGCTTACTTAGCTGGTTCTATCACGTACTGAATCTTCACTGGAGAGCAAACAAAATGAAGCCAGTTTTGTGTGACATTTTAGCTCCATCTAGACACAGCTCAGAACATGCTTCAGCATTAGAAAAGATGTGTCTTTGCCAGAAGTCAGCTGTTGCTTTATACAGAAGTACTTCCCACCTCCTCTCCTCTAGTTGATAACCCTTTACCTACTCACTAGAAGAGGCAGGCTCCCTAGCCCCCACATTCCAAGCAAAAGAAGCCAACAGCTGTGTTTTTACCTGTAACTAAGAATTTGGGAGGGGGCTATGGTTCACCTCTTTTTTAATGTGGGATTTACCAGAAGGCTGAGCTTTTCCACCCCGCTCTCTGGATGCCTGGCTCTGTCCAGCTGTCCCTGAGATTCTGAAAGTAACTGGTCACAGATGAGCATATCTGTAAGCACTGCCATTTAATTCTGAATGAATATACAATAACTGATAATAACGTACACTGCAAAAACATTGACACTGTAGTGGCTGTGGACCTCCCATAGCATTAGAGAGGTCATGTATTGGGCCCCAGTAGGAAAGCATGTGCTTGGGTGCTCTTCAGGTATAACTGGAATCCCTGCATCACAAATAGCACTGCTGAGAAACAAACCCCTCTTTAGGACTATTATTTGAATCTGTTTTGAAAATGATGCAGCTGCACCCACTGCCTCTTCCCATCACTGTGGTATCACCTCTCTGCAGGTGCTGGCATGGCAGTCCCTCCAAGCCCTGAAATCCACTCTGGCCCTGCTCCTTCAGCTCACACCAACATGCACCTACACAAACTGCAGAAGTACTGCACTGGTCAGAGAAAGGCTATTGAGTCTTGACTGTGTATCCAGCCTGACATTACTATACATGTGACCAAGCCTCCACTCTGCTCCTGAGTAACAGGAGGTACAGTCATGTCTTCAGGAAACAAGTCTAGGAGCTTTAGCAACCAGTGAATTCAAATGGCTATCCCCATGCTGCTGCTTTGTGCACCAAGACATTTCCACTTCTGTTTCTGCAGTGAGATCAGAAAGGCTACAAGCACCTGCAAGAAGATAACTTCTCTCTTGATTTTATGCTCTAGTACAGTTTTATACATTTTCTTTCTAACTTCTAAATGCCTATGCTACCAGGAGAGAAAAGTAGCTCATGTTTCTTTTTAAAAGCAGCATACTGTTACCAAGAGAGAACTAGAATCTTCAGCTTCATTTATTATTTTTTTTTTCCCTTGAGAAGGGGTAAGGTTACTTTTTAAATGAAGACTTAACTTAAATGTGAACGTCTAAAAATATGATTTCTTGCATTTAATTCAACCTAGCAATGTTTTGCAATCAGCAGTTTTTATCTTGTATACTTCACTTGAAGAAACTAAGGACCTAGATACAGTTAGCTCCTGAAAATACAAGAAACATGTTCCCCTGCTGTGTTCAACAGCTCTTGCAAAAAGTAAAAAACCAAAAAACCCACACACACACTAAAATTCTTGAACTTAAATTACTAGCTGATTCACTTTGTGCTATTATTTCACAATTATGAAATTTAAAAGAAATCACAATGATGTTAAATTGTTTTATTCTTCCCCACCTCTTACAAGCTAATTATCACACAGGGAGAAGAGGAGATGGAGGCATTCTGCAGAACTAGTTATATTGCAAAGTGTAAACTAAAGAGCAGTGTAGACTTGTGATCAGCTTCAGGGTTATCTCAAGGCTTAAAAAGGGTAGAAATATTTCACTTAAGTTCCAGAAAGTCAACATCTCTTCCTGACCTCAAGGGTACCAGGCTTCTAAAAGAACAGAAAAGTACTGTACTCCCATTTCTTTTGGTTTCGACTAGCAAGAGGAAACTTTTGCTTCAGTCCTCTTTTGAACCTCCAGGTCCTTTCAGTACATAGCACTGGCAGAATATACACAGCTTGTATTGATCCCTGAAAGGACATGCATACACACTGGTGTACGGCTCCAAGCCAGTGTTTATTGAAATAAGTTTACATTCCCTGCAATAGGCCCACTCTTAGTAATGCAGCCAAGGTTACAGCTGTTTACTTCTGATGAATTCAGTTTGTTGAGTGGTCCTAAGAGTCATGGAAAATTTAGTGCTTCCCCTGGCTGCTACCCAAACTTGTCCAGACCTGTACTGCTTAAATCTGTAGGATAGAGCCAAGACAGCTTTAGGATTACATGAAAAAGGTTGGGGCTTGATCTAAATGTATATAGGTGTGATTTCTCATCTATTTTCATCTTCCCCGACATACCTGACACCCCATGAACCTTAAGGAAATTAACCTACTTCTGAATGAAAGCATAAGAAAGACTTAACATAATAAACCAGCATGAAATACAGGAAGCTGAAAGTGGAAGTACAAAAATAAGTCCTCTTACTATAAAGAACTCAACTTAGGCACCCTGCCTCTTTTACCTGAATAAGAAAGCACGTGCATTTCTTCGGACCTTTCTTTCCCCTGCCAAGCATGGCTCAGCATGGATTATAACAGGATAAGGTAATTGGAGGCATAACACACGGAATGGTTGCACTCCAGGTTACAGTCCATAGCACAGCAACCTGCAGGAGCACATTCTGTAAGGAACCAGAGATACAAGCAGAGACAGACAGGTTCCTTGGAGTGTTTTCCTTAACAAGTCATGAAGGGAAGAAACCTGCTGATTGTGAGGAGGGAGTGTGCACAGAACAAACCCAGGCTCAGCTGTGCTCTAAACTAGTTTAGGAAACCTTGGAGGCTAAGTGGTAGACATTCTCTCCTAGCCATAGCAAGGCAGCTGACACCAAAGTGTCTGTGTGCAAGGTCTACTTGTGCTCTTTGTCTCCCCTTCTTGACTATTACTGCCTGCAGAGGGCTTCTGGTAGGTCCAACAGGGCAAGGACCATTCAAGTTAGTTCTCCTCCTGCAGACTCTCCAGAGCAATACCAGTACTGATCAGAGATGCTAGGCAATGGCCTCTTCCTCAGCAATGCAGTTCGTACAGTGTCCGAGGTGACTGTTCTACGGACAAGGAAGACCACTTGGAAAGCTAAAGATCCATTACTTCCATCTGACCAGAGTCATTCAGAAAGAGGAAGATGGAACAACAAACATTGGTCTTCACTGCCACTGTCATTCACATTTCTGGGAGGACAAAAGAACTGAGGAGTGCTGCCACCTCTCTTTGCAGTTTGGTTATATGTTCTCAAAGACAAGTTCACCTGGATGGTCTGACAGACAGATAGATACAGGACTCCATCCAAGAAAATACACTAACATCTCCAGGCAAGTTTGAAAACAAAAAAGTCCTCAAGCATGGCAGACTATCTAATGCCAAGGAATTTCTGCTGAGCTACAGGTTTGCCCAGGGAATGTTTAGAAGCCAGTGGCACATATATATTAATGCAGGGTTTACAGGGCTCCTGTAAACCCCCTATTTAGACCCAATTTTAGAGCCCCCCCCAAAAGATTCTTTCTGTGGTGTTTACAATAATGGTCTGTTCATAAAGCTAGTGACTGCTGTCTTGTTACATTGGTGCTCGTAGCGATCCTTAGAACTCCAAACATCAGAACAGACTTCAAGAGCAGCACATGCCATTTCCAACCACTTCACGGTGCCTTTAAATTCTCCTTAGGGCAGTTAAGAATCAGTTATAAAGATGTCACTACTGAAAAGTAACTATTGCATTTCTTAGAGTTTAACAGTAAACAACATTGCCAATATATTATTGCACACAATAAAGGTTTTTGGAACTACAAAGATAAGGAACGGGTAATCTAGAAGACCCAGAATAATGATCCCAAAGCCATTCCAGTTGCTGCTCCAGCAAGCATGCCCAGGGCAAGGTCTCCATCGCTGTCACGGTAGCGCTCTCGAATGATGACATGGTTTGCAGGGGGTTGGCCATAAGGTCCTAGATAACAAAGAGATTGTTAGGAGCAGGGTAAAAGAAATTTATATGTTAATACAATTGCAATTTCAAAACATGCCTGTACTTTTAATCTTATCCTAAGGCTTCACTAACTTAGATGAGGAAAGCTTTAAAAGCTTCAGACTGATGTACATCCCTTATAGCAAAAAATAGAAAAGGCAAAGGAAATAACCTGACAAATCTCAAATGGAAAAAAAATTCTCCCTCAAAACTGAAAAATTTCTGTATAAAGATTTTTGTTTACACAGCCAGATCATAAACAATTAGGCTATTTTAAGTTAGTCTTCTGATTTATGTTACCCATACTACTCTAAAGCCGCAGTTCTGTAGGACTGAAGCTTTCTGTGCAAAGCTAATCCTAAATTGAAGTGAGTAGGCTTAAAAGCACACCCTAAAATTTTACTCTCTTTCCACTTTTATTGGGATTGAAAGCTACACAAACTGAAACAGAGTAATAGAATGAATGTAGGGCTGAATGTAGGACCTTACAGCAATTCCACCATATAGGGAAGGAACCAGTTACAACGTGCTTTAGGAGTTGAACCTTTGAAACTTGCATTTAATTCTGAGGTCATAGCTGAACATCAGCATTGAAATAAAGCTCCATCTATGCCCAGCATGGAGCACTGAATCAGTCTTGTTCTGGCTGCTCTACCTTTCTTTATAAAATATGGTGACTACTGTAGTTAAGAGAGTTGTGCGCATCAGAAACAGTTTATTAAGTAATTTAAATATGCTGGGATCACACTGGGAAATTTCACTGCAGTCGCTTTGTTGTGAAAGGGTAAGCGGACTTGTTTCCAGTTCCAAGTTAGTTTTTTTCTGTCACTTTGTTGTGCAGGACTGGTGGGTGGTAAAAGATGGTGCTTGATAGAATTAATGACAGAAAGGCTCACTCAAATAACTTCAATAGGAAGGTGAAGGCTTTGGTTGCTACTGATTACCTTGGTATGGATACTGATAGGGAACAGCATAAGCTTGTCCATTGGAAGCATAGAAGACTTGAGGACCAGCAGGGGGATATGGACCATTGTACTGATCGTAGCCATAGCCATAAACCTGATGAAAACAAATATCTCCATTACAAAAGGATTCTTTGCTGTGTATCTGATTATGCACTTTGTTCAATTCTCCCTCATCTCTAATGCACTCAAAGTTTCACTCAAATATCCAGTCTGTATTGATATTGCCTATTTACTCCCTCAAAAGGATACAGAACAGCTGCCTGAAAAAAATGTAGTGGTCCAGAGTAGCATTCACTCTCCAACCATCCTGGATGGTGAATGGCAAAGACAGGGCCTGGATAATCAGGCAGCTTTACCAGATTCTCTGCTCTCATGCCAACAGCAGCTCTCTGGGAGAGCTCAAAAGTGCCAGACAGGTAGTAGCTGATCCCAAGAATCTCCACCCTACTTTCCTTTAGCACATTGCAAGTAAATGTCAGATTCAGGACAAATACTCTGTAGCCATGTGTTTTAGAAGCAACTTTGTTCTCCAGAAGAGGAGGCCTGCTGCTAGCCCTACAGCTCCCAGTACCACAGCTAGTTTTTAACAACTATTTCTAAGAGCAAGGGGCTGGAACAGAGCACCTACAGTGCAACAAGTAATACTACCCCATACATTTGTGTATCACTGCATGTCAGTCAGAACATCCAGAAATCCCTAATGTATAATTGTTCAGCCACAGCGCTGCTCCTTCTCCACTGCAGAAGAACTACGCATCAGGTCCTGGAGTCACTGTGTCACTACGACACCCTGGATACAAGAAAATCCTTGTGCTACAAGTGACAGCTCCAGTCATTAAATCCTAGTTTTAAAACTCCTGATTTTATATCCTTCCAGTGCTTACACTATGTGAAAGTACAGTCACACCTCCTTTTGTTAAAAGCTGTATGGCAAATATTTTCCAAGATTATACAAACAATTTCTGCCCTGTCTCTTAAGAAGGCTTATTTTCAACATTCACTGAGCAGCCATTTCTTTATATACCTCCCAACCAAATCTGCCTCCTCCCTTTCAAAGAAAATTCATCTCAAATAGGAGTGACAATAGATTGGTAGTGCCTTATTCTAACTCCCTTTGTACAAATCTTAAAGCTGGAAACACAGCACTTTGGGCGTACAGTTTGAGTGCCTGAAGCATGGCTGCTTCTGCTGCCTCACTTATTTTAATGCTTCCTGACTGCAACTCTTACCTCAGGTGATGGTGTGGCATAAGCTGTATAGGGTGGAGGGGCTGAGGAAATGGCTGTCTCATCATACATCACGTCAGATCCCACGTAGCCCTAAACACCATGGAAAGGTAGCAGTTATCACCTCTTCCTACAGCCAGCCAGTTAGAATAGTGCAAGGATTAAAATTTAATAACCCTAAAGAAAGTCTAACCTTTAGACATCCAGCTACTACCGGTATGAAGTCTAGGTACTTATTAGATACTAGGTACACTTACTGTATTTGTTCTGGCATCCTGGAGAGCAATCTTCCATGCCCTGAAAAAAAACCCACGTTGTTTAGTGGAACACTGGTAAAAATTAATGCCAAATTTTTTTTATGGGGTATGAAAAAAGCACGGTTGGCTATGCAGAGTTGTGTACTACTTGAAGAATGGGAAAATTTTTAAAAATCAGTTCAGCAAGTACTGTGTTAATATATTAATAAGATTCTTTTGCTCCTCCTCCCTCTTAACTATTTTCAGTGATATAACTTGTAGTTAGTTTGCATGAGCTAAACAACTTATAGAAGAACTGTGGGTTTTGTCACCTAAAGCCTGCTTTTACTTGCTTGAAAACTTCCTTAAAATGCGTCCCTGAAAGTCTGAAGGAAGGGAAATAATTAGGGAGGGACAGAAAAAGAAACAAAAAAGAGAAAGGGGCAACAAACCCAATATTTTCTGGCACACTTACAGGCAGTCATCTGCACTCTCTGCACAGAGGTTGACTGTCTTCCCATCACGGCAAACAATCTGCAGTAAACAGTCTCTTTGCTTCCCCTCTGGAGGCTGGAAATCTGAGTCAGAAAAAATAGACAAGGTATGAAATGCCAGTTGCAGATGTTTTCCATGGTGTCAAAACAAATTACAGAAGGAAATAACCAGCACATTTCTTAGACATATTTACTTCTTCAGTAGTGTTGTACATGGCATGGTGGGCAAGGACTGAAGTTGTAAAGCATCTCTGAATACACATATCCTGAAGCCTTCCTTATTACCTCGACATTCGTTCCCCACTCTGAGGTTGATGCAGTGGATTCGCATGTGGATTTTATCTTCTAAATCGTGGCGGTTTTGATCATCATAGAATATTAAGCGGCCATCAGACCACAGGTCAAACCAGTTCTTCTTCCAGCGCCGTAGAATAGTACCTTAAAAATCAGACAGTCACTTTTGAGGGCACATATTAGGAAGTACTTGTGTCCTACAGTTAAAAAAATAAAATAGGCAGTCCTTCACAGTGGCCCCAGACAGTGTGAGGGGCCAAGCAAACTCCTGTTCTACATCATCTCCAGTTCAGAACATTGCAGAATTGGGTTCCATAATTTATCTAGTACTCAAAGTCACAACTGAGTTTATTTTAAGTGTATAACCTGGCATAGTTCGAAGTTGCTGCAACAACAGAGAGCATGACTAATTTAAGACATTAAGTTAAGATGTCAGGTGAAGTTTCCAAGTCTCCACTTATACAGCACTAATTACAGAACAGCATCTGAAGCTGAATGCCAGTCGGACACCTCAGATACGGTGTATCCTGTTTCCCACTGGTATACCGAAGGCTCACATGGAAATGCTGTCATGACAGGTCATTTTTTGAAATGTCATAAAGGTTAAAGAAAAAACAAAAAACCCACAACAAAAAACAACCATGACAAAAAACAACCATGACAATAAGAAGGAGGTAAAAAGCCCATGACTTACTTTGCCGGAGCAGCCATCCGCTCTTCACAAATGCCATTGTTGCTTTGTCTATTGGACAGAAGAGGAAGGCAAGGGGGAGAGAACCAGTCTTGAGTATTTCACAATAATACATTCGAAAGAGGCATCTTGGTATAATATCATGATAGCTGTATGTACCCAGCTAGTATTGCAGAGACAGAGCAGCTCTCACCTGGAGATATTCAGTAAGGTACAACTAGTATTCTAGGACCTAACAAATGGAAAAGATTAGCAATTGTAGCAATCCAACATGACTATCAGAGAGTTAAAATTTTAAGTTTAACTGGAAAATGCACAAGCTTACAGCTACCACATTTGCAACACTGGAGCAATTGCTTCCTGACTCACCACCAGTTCCTTTCAAAGTTTTTCACCTGACCTACATCTGCTTCCTGTATGCTGCAGTCTCAAATTACTAAGCACCCTCACTTCTTCCCTATGTTCCTTTTTTCCTGTACTTCCTCTTCTGTTTTTTATATTGACTGGCTCAAACTCCAGCCAAAACAGAATCTGAGACAGTGTCATCTTAAACAGAAAGGATAAAACTGGTTTTATGCTTTGTATTTCTCCCAAATTGTCTCTAGCTCCCACCAAGAAGAATTGAAATAAGTAAAAGCTAAGCCCATATAGTGAGATTCTTTTTTCTCCTTGACTTTTAAATGAAGCTTGAAATGGCATGGGAAGGACCCTGCATTAATTTCAAGTTATCACACATGACATTAAGCACTCGGCCAGTTCACTCTGGTTTACGAGCATGCAAAAGACAATAAATCAAGTATAGGATATATTGGAAGATGAGTTATTTTATAGCTTTATAGTCTTCTGATTATTGTTCTAAAACGGATTAATAAAAACACAACTATCTGGATGCAAGTGAACTAGAAAAGCAAGAACAGAAAGAAGCATTTTAAGCCTTCCTTGAGAAGGCTGCCTTTTTTAGAAATTATTTTTGGGGCTTGTAAGCCAATATAGGAGACAGATATTTAAACCTACCTGATAACATTCTACTTGTAGCAGCATAAGGGGGGGAAGGTGGCATAGTAGATTTGATAGACAGAGGAACTCCCCCCAGACAAGCAATGTATTTAAAGCTGGGAGAAGAGGGAGGAAGAGTTTTGTTGTCTTCTAGTAGAATAAAGTTAGTAAGCATCTACTTATTTTCTGATAGATGTACATATACCATCTATTGGATATTGCTTGTAACTGTGTCCTCTTCACAGTACTGGGCAAATACTGTAATACACAAGTAAAGACTATAGCCAGCAGCATTTCCTATTTAAGGAATGCCATATCCAGCACAGGGTGGGGTGTGATGGCGAGAACCACCTGGGGTAAAGTTTAAACTTCAAGATAAACCTCTTACTCTTGGCTTTTGTACCAGCTTGCTGAGAAAACATTTAGCTGATAGCACAGTGAAAAGGAGTGTCAGACTCCTGTCCTGCTTTTACCATGGTCACCCAGTCCCACTCTGAGGTCTAAGCATGCTGGTATCACCTTATCTACAGAGAGCTTCAGAAATAGAGGCCAATTTATTCTTCTAAAGTAAGAAAGCAGTATAAAGGACCTGAGCCTTTTTCTCCCACCACCAGTATATGCTCACCTCTCCCTAGATTCTCCTTTACAAGGAAATAGTCTTCTTGGTCTTTGTTTTCAGAGGAATGGGTCTCTCCAGTGGTGCTTCTATGTCTTTCAGTTTGCCCACTAAGCTGAAATTGCTATTTATTTCCAGAGGCCTTTTCTAAGAGCCAGTAAAGAACTTGCGTGAACTTCCAGTCTGTTGCAAGTGCTAGATTAGGCCATGGAATGTTTGTTGCTGCCTTTAAACCTACCCTGTTACACAACAGCATAATTAGATTTAACTTAGACATACAAAGGGGAAGAAATGAAGAAAACATTTATCTTGGTAAATTAAGATTTGCCTGTGATTACAGGCTCACAATCGAAGTCTGACGTTACAGAATGTCTCACAGCTATCTAGGGCTACAACAGCAAGAAGCTTCAGCAGCTGTATGGCACCTTGTGTGTTATCTCAGATGCAACAACTGCATTTTCCCAACACAGCATTTAAGTGCCCCAAACTTTTAGCTCTGGATATAGAACAAGGAATCACACAGAACAATTTGTTAGCAAAAGTAGTTAGATATTCTCTTCTCTTTTTTAAGCACAAGCACTCACTTGAAGTCCTATACAACGTTCACAATCAATCCACATTATGTTTAAAAGTGTATTTCCAGTGCTAAAAGGTAGCCTGACAAGATCATTTGTAGCTGAGTATTATTTGCTTGTTTAGTTCAGTGCAACCAAACATGGAAAATGGGATTTACCTAAAGAAAAAACAGTTAATTTATCTCCAACCTCAATAGAAGTTGAAATCTAAAAAGTAGTAGCTGAATACAAGCTAAGACTAAATGCAGTAAAGGGATGGGGCTATTCCTTCCTGCTCCCTGGAACAGCAGTTTTCCTTTTTTTGCACGGAATATATAATACCAAATAATATGCAAATATAATATCCAGCAGTCTGTTCCAGTACACTTACAGTTCTCAACCCCAGCTGGCTGGCAGGAAAAGCAAACTTCAAAACAGATCGTGTTTCTACCTGCAGCTTATAATTCCTAGAGGAATTTTGATTAATGCAGTCAAACTGGCAATGGACCCGACTCTGCAGCCCATGTAGATGGAAGGGACATAGTCACAGACCAAAGTACTGAGCTGAGTCCAAGGTGACCAGCTGTGCCAGTGACACCTCACCAATACTTTATTCCCAAGACTTTGGGTAGAGAACTGCACAAAGCTCAGAAGGGTGCTCAAATGTAACCCCATTTGCCCCCTCCCCCCACTTCAAAAAGGTGAATTTTCTATTTTTGGAACTTCCTGACTCAGCGACTGGCTACACGCAGGCGTTTTTCTTACTAGCCAGTGCTTAGTTCTGCCGAGAGCTGTGGCTCTGTTCAAAACCTGCCCGCAGGTGAGGGAGTCAGTGTTCAGGAACAGGCTCTTTGAAGACGCATCCCACCTCTGCCTGCCCCACCGGGGACGGCTGCACCCGACAGGCCTCCCGGGCCGCGCTGGCCCCAGCCCGGGCTCGCTGCCTGGGCCGCGCCGCGGCGGCAGGCGCAGGGAGGGCTGACAGCTCGGCCAGGCCAGCGCAACCGGCACCCCGGCTTCCCGCCCCCCGGGCCGCTCGCAGTGGTCGCCGGCCCTGCCCTACAAGCTCCGTCCCACCCTCCGCGTACCCGGTCGGGACAACAGAAGGGACCCCGCAGCGCTCCCCCGGGAACCCGCTTCCAGGCCCGGCAGTTTTGGGCCTGCCGGCCGCGCCGACCCCGGCCTGCTCCGCGGCGCCGCTGGCCTTCGCGCCCCTGCCGCAGCGGCCCCGCGCAGAGCCGTGCCCCCCGCCGCCCCCCGCCGCCGTGCCCGGGCCGTGCCGGGGCCACCGCCGCTACCTGCCGCCGCCGGTCCCGCCGCAGCCCCGCAGCCCCGCTCCGCCGGCCGCAGCCCCAGCCCCGCCCTGACGTCAGCCCGCCGCGCCGCCCCGGGCCTGGCTGCGGCCTGGCGGGACCTGCGGTGCTTTCTGCGGGGCGTTTGGCGGGAACACCCCTGTTCCTGCTGGCACCACCGGGAGGTGCGGTGTGGGACACCGGCCCTCTTGTGATTAATGGCGTCCTGCCCCAAGACACAGGTTCTCAGTATTTTAAATGCATCCCCTTGTGCACAGGTCAGCTCTATCACAGTGAGACACGCAGACTTTCTTCTTTTTTCTGATTTATGATTATAAAAGGGATATTTTCTTATGCCATGGAAGTGCAACTGAGAATGACAGTCGCTTTGTTCAAGCAGTCACACAAGTATTCCAGGCCAGAAAATGCCAGCTGGTGTGTGACCTCTCAGATAAAACAAACAGAAACTGCATCACCGTGATTCTTGCATGACAGCTCTAACCTCTGTTTGGGTCAGTGCTGCCCACATACTGCAAAATCTGAACTGATGGAGAGTGCACTGTGTCACTAGTTAATTATCTTCTCAACTTAGATTGTGCCTTACATTTGCAACCCAAAATATATGAGATTGTTACAGTTTTAAATGGGGAAAACCTCCTACAGAGATGTAGTATTTCCCCTATTAGAACTTTTCCCAGGCTCATCCTGGTAACGTAGAAGGGAAGATGACTTCTATCATCACAGTAGGTAAAAAGAGAAAAAAATAATAATTTATGGTTTGCTACAGCCGATCTCATTTTAAGACTGGACAATACAGCATTCCTCATAGTTACTATTTCATTTAGTCTGACAACAAGCTCCTAGACATTCTCTTACCCATCTAGTCTCTCTTCTTGAGCACAATAGCAATTCTAGGAGGAAATAACATAGAAAGCCTGTGAGAGTGTAGTTCATGGCTGTAGTGTGGTCTGTGCTTTTATGGATCTTTGAAGTACCATAAAAGTGGTGAAGGAAAAACAGGAGGGATAAAGAGAGATCATCCATCTGTGAATAGAACTGCTGGTTTCAGAAACAACCAGTAAATGAGATTTGTGTAGGACAAATTATGTTTATGTAGGAGTCCTTTCTCTGAGGCTAAAACTGTTAATCTTTCATTTTTTAAAAAGTATTTTCAGAAAGTTGGAGGTATTGGGTTAGAGGTAGAAGGTAAAACAGTCTTCAGACTGGGATGAGGGGAAGCAGTTTTCTTCTGGAACAAAAAGATGAGGATTTGGGAGCCTCAGCAGATCCTGTCCTTGGTGAGAAGTCAATAGGGGACAGCTGCCTTTTTGGCATGTGTTCAAAATGTTGTCTGTCAGGGTTTATATACAACTTTAGTAGTCAGATTTGGTTTAAACCATTTTAAAACTCGCTGACAAACTGTCATGGTGTTTCCTGAATTAATTACCTCTGTGGACACAGAACATCAACATTTTGTTTAGCAGCTGTTTGGGACCATGTCATACTTTGTTGACTATATCTTTCTCCAAGTGACAGGAGTCAACAGGGAGAGGTGCTATGCTGGACCTTGTTCTCACCAACAAGGAGGGGCTGGTGGGGAATGTGAAGCTCGTGGGCAGCCTTGGCTGCAGTAGCCATGAAATGTTGCAGTTCAAGATCCTTAGGGCAGCAAGGAGGACACACAGCAAGCTCACAGCTCTGACCTTTTGGAGAGCAGACTTTGGCCTCTTCAGGGGCCTGCTTGGTACAGTACTGTGGGGTAAAGCCCTGAAGGGCAGAGATGCCCAAGAAAGCTGGTTAATAGTCAAGGATCACCTCCTCTAAGCTCAGGAACAATGCATCCCAACAAAGAGGAAGTCAGGCAAAAACACCAGGAGGCCTGCATGGGTGAACAAGGAGCTGCTGGACAAACTCAGACATAAAAGGGAAGCCTGCAGAGGGTGGAAGCAAGGACAGGCAGCCTGTGAGAAATACAGAGCAGCCAGGGAGCAGGTTAGGAAGGCCATGATAGAATTACATCTGACCGGGGACATCAAAGGCAACAAGAAAGGCTTCTACAGGTATGTCAGTGATAAAAGGAAGACTAGGGAATATGTGGACCCTCTCTGGAAGGAAATGGGAGACCTAGTTACCCAGGATACGAAGAAGGTGGATGTACTCAATGACATTTTCCTCTCAGTCTTCACTGACAAGTGCTCAGGCCATACCACCCAAGTCATAGAAGGCAAAAGCAAAGACTGGGACAGTGAAGAACAACTCATGGTAGAAGCAGATCAGGTTTGAGACCATCTAAGGATCCTGAAGATGCCCAGGTCCATGGGACCTGATAAGATACATCCATGGGTCCTGTAGGAACTGGCAAATAAGATGCTGTCTGCAGCCTCCTGGTGTGAAGCAAATGTAGCTCTCCAGGCTGCAGATTGCAGAGTACAAAGAGAACAGCAGACAGACAAAACGTCCAGCCAAAGGTTGAGGAATGTTCTGGGTGAGACTTCAGGATTGCATTGTCAGCTTCTATTGTTCAGATCTAATTAAAAACAAACTGGCAGGAGAAAGGCCACGTGCTTGCCAGAGAACCCAGGAGGTCACGCCACTAAAAAGACATTTCACTGTTAGTGATGTGGCCTGGTAGCAGGAATAGAGGTTTGTGTTTCACTTTTCTTTGTAGGCAGTTTTGAAAAGCACAGGATTATCAGGGATGGGCTTTGCAACTCGCAGAAAAGTTACTGTCTCATTGCAGCCATTCTGAAGAGGAAGAGAAAAAAAACTTGACGACACATGTCGGTTTTCCTCTAATAACTGTGTGTGAGCCTGAGAGCCAAGCAGCATCAGTGGGAATGTTTTCTCTGAATTATCTGGGCTCTGACTTTCACCTTTAGATTGGCTGTACTATTCCATTAGCATTTGAAGACAGTGCTACATGCACAAAGTAGAGGATTTACACTCATAGCCAAAAGGAAGACATGGCAAGGGGAGAGATCAAAGAGTAGTGATGCTCCATTTTCATTGAAGGAAATAAAGCACAGGGACAGTAAGACTTAGGCAGCCACTTAGAAAGTCTGTGCCAATGTGGTGAAACAGATCTACACCTCCCATTGCCAAGACACCATATCTTTGTGTTCCCTCATCAGACTGGCGTAGCCCAATGGCCACCACCATAAAAGCTCCTGATCTGTATTCTAGTCTATCTTTACATCTGAACCCAGCTAAGAAAGCCCCAGTTACATGCTGCAAGTTAGTAAAGATTTGGACTTATGGCAGTTGACTTTAGAAGAACTGTTGATGAGGGGGTATCTGTTTTGCCTGATTTCATTCTTGAAGTTCACTGGAACTGGTAAGTTAAAAGTCAGTTCCCTCACCTTGCTCTGAAGACCCTCCTCTGTGTTTTCTTCAAGTGCCTATTGAGGCTGCCCTCTGAAACCCAGCCTGACAAACTCTGAAATCAGTGGACATCATCAGGTCTTCAGAAGGTTTTGCATTAGGCCCCATATTCTTTCCCTTCTCTTCCAGCAGTCAGGCATTAAAACACCTTGTCACAAAGTGGAGGATGACTACCCATTGTTCCTTGGGAGATACTGTACTGTGTATTAGCTACACTGAAATGTGTAGGACATATTTGTGTTTGATTCCTGATTTTTATAGGGACAGGCTCTGCCTCTCCCAGAAGCCTCTGCATGCCTTTTAGCAGCAGGAGCTATGGATACGGGTAGAGCTTCTTGACTGATAGTGTTTTATTTCTACAGCTGAGCTCTGCTATACAGTCCTGAGGTGTTCTGCTTTTCTTTTGAGTGAAAACAGAAAATCTGACAGCTACTTTTCAGAAAAAGTCCTGGAAGAGGGCCAGCACATTCAACACACCCAAACACAGGTACTCTGAATTCTTTGCTAAGAATTATATCTGCCAAGCTATGTATTCCCACTGCGATCCTCTGACTGCCTTGCAGCATTAGGGCTGCTGCACAGCACTATGCACAAATGGCATAGTGCCATTTGTTGTTGCTAAGACAAGCCAGAAGCAAATTATCTTCTGCTAGAACAAGGCAAAGGCCAGTGTGGAAGTGTGCCTCAGAAGCATGCCTTCCATCTACCCTGTTGTAATTAGGTCTCCTGAATGACCATTCTCACTTAATTCTCATTCTTTTCAAACCTCCACTCCAACCCTTCTGGGACTGGATATTTATCTTGCAAATACATAGACATTGAAGCAGAAACGTTTTAGGCTGTGGGCTGCAAGAGAAAGAACAGAGAACTGAGCACCTAGCATCAGCATTAAACTTGCAGAGGTAGTAGAAGGAGGTGGGCCCTGAGGAAATATGCAGGAAAATCTACACCAAGCAAAACTATAGATAGGGTATAAAGCTGAAGTGTTCCATATATTAATCTGATTGGCATGCAGAGTTGTTCCCTTCCAGACTGCCCCTAGGTTTCTCTCTTCTAGAAAGGCTATAAAGGATGGAAGTGTATTCCTAGGTTGAACTAAGAACATCCCTTCTCTCCCTCACCACTAACGTGGTAGCCCAAGAGTGCTACAGGGTCTGGCAGCCCAAACTTTACTAAGATAGTCACACTGGATTTGAGTCAGAGCAGAAGTGTTATCTCCTTTTGTTTCCTTATTGTGTCAGGTCTGGATGGTTTTGCAGTTGCTAGAAAATGCCACCAAAAAGAAAATTGTAAAGATTTCTATTTGAAGGTGTTTTCCCTGTGCTCGTGTGTTGTCCAGCTCTGGAAGTGACAGCCCTTAGATAGAATGTAGTGAAAAATACTACAAATAATGCTTTTTTGTGCAGTACTTGGAAAATCTAGAGAGCGTAATGATCTCCATATTGTACATTCTTTGCATATACAAAACCTTAAGATACAATTACTTTATAATTTCTGTGTACCTTGCAGAAAGCAGTCACCAGAAACCAGTCATGGGAACAATCAAGCTCCAGGCATGGAGCCAATGTGCAACTGATTTTTGCAGTATGTGGATCAATTGCTGAAAACCTCATCTATATAGAAAAGGCTTCTGAGTGCCTAATAAAATCTCTTTACATGACTTGACCCATTATCTAACAACCAGAAATGAAAAGTTCTGTTGTTGTTTCCATCACAGTAATTACAGAGGCTTGGGCATGTCTGTGCTCTGCATGTTCTCAAAGAGGCAGCCCTTCTTCCAATAATTTATCATTTAACAGACATGGTACAAAAAGGGTTAATATAACCCATCTCAGACCAACTCACCAGATAAGGTGCTGTTTACTTATTCTGAACAGGCTGATAAGTGGGCTGCAAAGCACAAAGCTGTTTCCAAAACTATACAAACAAGAAAAGCAGGTATAATAATTTCAGGGAGTGTGGTTTCATGGTAGTTTTATTGCCAAATGTCTGTGTATTTCGCAGAATCACAGAATTATTGAGACTGGAAAAGACCTCTGAGATCATCACCTATGATCTAACACCACCACATCAGCTAGACCATGGGACTAAGTGCCCCATCCAGTTTTTCCTTATTAAACACCTCCAGGGATGGTGACTCCACCACTTCCCAGGTGGGAATGTCTGATCACCCTTTCCATGAGGAATTGCTTCCTATTATCCAACCTAAACGTCCTGTGGTACAGCTTCAGGGCATGCCCTCTTGTCCTGTCACTAGTTGCCTGGGTGCACTGTCTGGTTTTCAACTCTGGAGTAACATTCAGCCACATCTATGTCTTCGAATAAATTATTTCATCCAAAGATATAACACATAAGGCAATATTTCCAACATTCTTTATTAAGTGTGTCTCAACTCTGAAAAAGCTACAGACCTTTAGAAAAAGGTAAGATCTGTGTGGGACATGAATCCATTAGGCTATGTTCTGTAAAACCCTACACAATGGGTTTTGGTCTCCACCAAGTCCTAGTGTAATATACATAGGAGAAAAAATTCTTGCAGAACAGGCTCTTATACAGCTTAAGGCATATCAAGAGAGTTCATGTTTCCTCAGAATTAGGACAGTTTGAGAGCTAGTAGTTCTAATTCAATGTATAAAAGGTGTCTACTTCAGACGTTGACTTTGCTGGGACTGTTCATACTGACAGGCATCTATGCTGACTCAAAGCATTAGGCCAGTGCATTAAAAAACAAAACAAAACATACGTGTGTGTGTTTATATCCCAAGCCTTCATATTCAGCAGCGATTTGGTCCTGTCAGCTGGCATTTGGCAACACCTTGGAGCCAAAAAGGGTCCTCCATATAGTAAATCCAAATATACATTTATTTATGTTCCTTCCACAGCATTTACAACAGACACATCAGCATACCGTCTATACATCTGTCCTAACTTTTCTGGAGCTCTGAAGTGCTTTTATCTAACAAAATCAAGCTTTAAAATCATTATATCCTACCTCTAAATAAAATTCCTGGCATGACAGAACCTGAAAGCTCTTGAATTGGTGTTGAAATTTTTGCATTGCAGTGAAAGTAATTTAATTGGTGGTTCTGATGCAGTGGCATAGTAATTATTGACATTAACTGCTTGTTCTCACTGGTCTTTCCTTGAAGTTTTAAATTCAAAGTCTTTCTGGAAGATAGGCTGTAACAGTGAAGGAAAACATGCTTCACACATGGCTGAACACGTAAGGGACACAGTGTGTGGAAGTTCGGAATAACTGAGTGTGCTTTTGGCTTCAAACTCAATGTATCGATAAAGATAATCGCTAATCTGGGTACATTTCATTTCTCAGTCCCTGCATGATGCCCTTTTCTTTGCCAGCCACTAGGCCAGTCAGTGTAATGTAATCATTCCACTGCTGACGGAACCTAAATTATGCCAGCCAAGTTATAACGTGTAATAAGATTTCCTGGAAGCTTCCTCAGTCTGTCCCCATTTGTATAGCTAGAACTTCAGATTTGCCAGGTTCTTAGGTGCCTGCAGTTAGGAATCAGTTTTATAAGTAATCTAAGGAGGTGCGTTATCTTTGTTCTTAACTTTCAGAGGCACTTTTCAAATATTCATATGGTACCAGTTTTTCCTGACAAACTTCAGACACTTCATTTAGGCACTGGAACAGTGATGTAGTTGTTTTAGATTCCCTCTGTAATCTCCAGAAGACAGAAAGGCCTCTCCAGGGAGTGCTTCCTCCATCTTGATTTTAGTCACTAAAGGTGCCATTATCTCTCCATTGAATGAACAGAAACCCTAGAGTGATCCTTCTCCTAGTATAGGTGTATAAGGGGCCTATTGCTAAGTAGAAAAAAACCCTGGATTTAAGGTTTGACAATGTATCTTGAAGTGTTTTGAAAATGTTGTCCAAGATGACTTCTTCCTAGAGAAACACAGAGCACAGGGGTTCATGCACTCACTTTGACTCCAAGAGAACATTGGCCTCAACTTAAATTGTGGCTCTAACACTCACTGTTGCTCACCTGAGGCAGCTGCACCACACAAGAGTAGTCATTTCTCCAGAGCTTGCATAAAGATCTGTTGGCTCTTTCAAGGGCTTAGGACTATGTACAGGCCTTTCATGAATATTGCATTGCTGTGCAATAGCACTGAGCTCTGCCCCATACCTAAATAATGCTTGTCCCACTAAAAAGCACAGGTACATTTAAAAAATGGTGCAAGGTATTAGCATTTGTATTATCCTTAAAATACACATAAGCAGGTGATGACAGCAAGTTCTCTTTCTTTGAGTCTAGTAAATGCTTTCCTTTTGCTCAGTTGAATTCCTTAGCACTTGTGCACTGTAATAATAATAATTCTTGGAATCCTCTGTCTGAGGGCTGGCTGTTGCCATTGCCAAGTCATGCTGTTAACTGACTTGCATGCTTCCCTTTTGTTTCTCTCTGTTTAACTGTTATATTCTGTTATCAGTGCTCTCACCTCTCTATCATTAATGCTCTCACCCCCAGACTTTGTGCTTTGAATTCAAGAGCAGATGATGACTGAAAGAGCTGTAAATTAGATGACCTACAGCAATGCCCTTCCTCGTAAGAGAGTGAAAAGCACCCCCAATAATTTGCTTAGGAACTTGGCCGTTTTCTTTTATACTTCATTTGTGGAGCATGTGTGGGAATAAAACACATCATCTCCACATCTAATACAACCATAACAGAAATACAACATGAATGTCGGGTTTTGCAAATGGATTTTTGCACATTTACCTCTATGCAGTTGCCCTCATCAGAACTTACCTTGACCTCCTGGGAGTCCTTTGCTTTCACAAAAAAAATGGAGGCAAAAGTGATGCCAAATTGAAATAGGACTCCTGTTTTTTTCTTGTGTCAAGACTGCCAGCTAGGGAAGAAGCGGGTATCTGGTTCCTGCTGTCACTTTTTATACCTCTAAGCTGAAGAAAAAATCACCACAGCTGGAATCATCTCTCGCAGCCTCAGCTGAGAGAACTGGCAAGGAGTGAGGTACACACTGAGAAGCAGAGACAGTAGCCTAATTATTTTCATGTCAGCAATACACTGAGTGCACTCAGTTTACAAGGGAATAAACAGCCCTTTCAAGGCGACGGGGACAGCTGAGGAGAATACTCTTTTGATTTACATCTTCCAGCACTCGTGTCACATGCATAAGTGCTATGAAAGAAACATGTATATGGAAGATGGTTATTGCAGCTGAGGAGACACTACTGATCTTTTCCAAAAACTCAGTTTCACAGGAAGAATAGATGCAGTGTAACAAAGCCCATCATGACGCACTTGCTCAGAGAAAGGTTCTCACTCTAGGAGCTGTTATGGTGAGATGCAGTTGTTACGAGCCAGCAATACATCAAAAATGCTTGACTCCCTCTCAAATAGAAGACTCATGAAAATACAATCCTCAGAGGATATGCAGTCTGCCAATATGTGCTTATAAGCAGCTTGTCCGAATGTGCTTTGATCTGGTTTGAAACTAATTTGGGGGGGGAATAATTGACTATTTTGTTTCCATGCTTTGATTCACTTTAAAGCCTGTACCTGCTTTAGGTTCTGGTTCATCAAAGCCCTGGAAGGTGCCCTTTTGTCTGTACCACCAGGGTAGTTTGCATTCTCTCTTCATCCTGCAGCCCTGGGAACCTACAGCAGTTTGCACCCTGGCTGTAGCCTGGGCAGAGCTGGCTGGCTCCCAGGGCAGGCAGATGCAGGCAGAGGGAGGGCAGCTGCCTGCTGTCAGCTGGCTCCAGGAACAGGAGCTGAATTGAAGTGTGAGCCAAGAGCAGTGTGGCTGTAGTCACTGTGTCTGTCATGAGGATCTCACTTTTGAGGGTTTTGGTTTGTACGTAATCTTTGCTGCTGAAAGCTTCTGCACTGGCAGACAAAAAAATCTGTGATGCTGAGGTCAGCCAGCTGGATTGGGAGGGAAGTGCAGGGGAAATTCCATGGAAATTATCTGACTTGTACCACAAGGACATGTATACCAAGAGCTTGTTTAGATTGAGTGTATCTGGCATTTTCTGGATACTTGCAGAAATGCAGTGAGGTCATGATACTCAGAATTATTAATTTGTTAGTGTTTTTTTGTTTTGTGTTTTTTGTTATTGAACAGAATTGAAATTTATCAGAGATGTTTCATAGCTTTGTCTCATGTTTCCCCTAAGGTATGGCTTACATGAGGGAAGATGGATGTTAGAAAGAATATGAGACATAATCCAGTTAAGAAGAGCTTTATATAATTATTACAAAACATAAAATAACTACAGATTCCACAACAGGCACTGTCCCTATGCAGGACTCTGAAAAGCAAGGCAATATAGAAAGCTGTGAATAGCATGTTGCATGCATTCCTGTGCATTCCTTATTTTCATTGGATTTATTGCCTTCAATTTCTTAGTAAAGTGTTTACAAAAGTTTAATTGTGATTGTGAGCCAGACTTCTATATGTGGTGTTACAGAATTGTCTTTATTTGCATTATGTTTCTTCCTGCCAGAACAAATTTAAGTATTACTGTTGTGTAATGAAGTTGGTATTTGGAACATCTCTTTCTGTGACTAGATTATACCTGCTTAAACTGACAGTAGGAAAAGAAAGTGAAATAGGTTCATTTAAAGTTCAGCATCCAACCTTACAATTTTAGAAGGCTGACTTCCTAGTGAGAGATCAGCTGTTAAATTCTGACCACTACCTATGCTGAAAAGTAAAATGATATTAGATACAGGCAGGGTTGATCATCTACCATTAACCCACCAGCAAAGCAGTTACAATACAGCAAACTGAGAGTCATCCAATCCAAAATTCAATTTATGGAAATCAGGTACTACTTTAATACCAAAACCAGTTTACAAAATCCAGATACTTCACAAAAAGAAACTAGCATGTTTGTTGATGTACAAGCCTTCTTTTTGCTAGTTGCAGACTTGGCACATCAGTTATTCACTTGAAGCTTCTGGAAAATCAATATTGTTCTGTTCTTATCTTGAAAAGGTGACAAATATTTCTTGGTAGAATGAATTCTAGGCACTTCTTTTATCCATAGCTGTAGGAAGAATTTCTGCATAAGACTGTAACATATCTGCTAGCAAATTCAGAAACTGAAGTGTAAAATCCAGGGCAGCATGAAGATTTGAAATAGTCTTAATTTTATGTGATAGTTTCAATTCAGTTATCAAAGAACACAGTTGAAAACACAGTATTTTTATTTAATTGAAGTCTTGTCTCAGTGAAGTGTCATTCACTAAAGAGAGCCACAATGCAAAACAGCATAGTGTAAATGTAGACATCAACTGAGAACTGTTTTCCTGTGGTAGAGGGCAATGAAACATGAGTTATCAATTAAATGTAGCCCAGCTTAATCATAAAAATGTTTTCTGGATCAGAACAAATATTGGTTTTTAATGAGGGAGTTAGGAGACAATAAGATTTCACAATTTGCAGCATTAGAATAATGAAAAATGCCCCTGTTGAATGGCAGTTTAAATATATAGTACTTCCCTGGATTATTACTCAACAGTAAGACAAAAGCAATGCAGAATGTGGTGTGGAGGGAATAAACTTGCCTGATAAACGTGTCTAGATCAGAAAGCATGAGGTTAGTAATTAAACATGAGAGGGAGGCCACCAATTTGGTGGGTCAGACTTTGCACTGAAAAGGGAAATATATTCAATATTATCCAAATTAGACATGGCTAAACTCCATTTCCTTGTGCTTACTCATGTCTTCATGACTGTGGTCAGCCCTGTGGACAGTGTCTAATTAAAAATAAGACAATTTACTCTTGCTGTTTGGATTGGTGTTAAAAGAACAGAGGCTTGTCTGTGCATGCCATGAGGCTTGATAGAGAGTGAAAACAGTGAAGAACTATTTATTAATTTGTAGTGAATATCAAGTTCTCCTAATTCTAATAAAGTTCTGACAGTGGTTCTTGAAGAAACCAGTTCTCTGTAGGGCCTTATTATTGTCACTTAAGTGTTAGGCTTTGGCTGGATTACTTGACCTTTCCAAGCAGAATATATTGAAAGACAAATGGAAATCACTGCTGAACATTATCACAGAGGAAGTGCAAAGACCACTGAATGTTCACATTTTCTTCTTAAAATGTAATGGAAATGTCTGGCAGATAATTATAATTTGCTTTTCTACATTAACTACTCAATATTTTAATTTCTGCCATTATAAACACTTGTGCTAGGAATTGTCAAGCTGAGTTTATTAATGTTAGTGAATGTTTCTACTTTAAAGTGCTTCAAATGTGTATTTGAGTGAGACAGGTATCTATTAGAGCAGAAGTGTAGAATCTTCACCATCTGAAAGTATCTCAGAGCAGTGTGTCACTTGTTAATTTTAATAATTTGGAATAACTTTAAAACACTGTGAGAAGTGAGAAAGCTGAAGCTTTTGGGAAGGAGTTTGTCCCCAAACAGAAGAAAAATAACAAGTTCAGGGGTTTTGCAAATAGTATCTCTTTCCAATATAGCAGTAACAACACTTCTTCCCAATGAGATAGGTCAGAATTTCAGCTGATGCAAATTGGACACTGTGTGTCCATACAAAATGAACTACTGGCTTGTAATCTGGTGTATGTAACAAAAGGAGCAGATTTACTGTACAAAATAAGAAAAAGTAATATCAAAGAAATATAAATACTCATCTTAAAATTTCAGTGTACGTTCACATGCTTGCAGCTCTTGTCCCACTGTGGAACAAGTGGAGCTGGTCACCAACTTTCACTCCCTGAGACTGGGGACCAGGATAGAGGTCAAGTAGATGCAATTTTTACTGCATAGAAATTCACACCTTTATTGGAACTTCCAGCCTGTGGTAACAAGACCTTTCACTCACTGATTGTCTAGCCCTGGCATATTGAATATGTCAGCTCCATTTTTGTAAAGATACCTGGTGAACACTGGGAACCCAACACAACATTGCCAGGTGTAGCTTGTGTCTGCTAGAAAGTACTTCTTTGGCTCTTTGCATCTATCTTAGAAAGGGTTTTTTCAGCACCAGAATGATTCCCAAGAGATGGGCAGATGGTAGTATTCTAGTCTTCTGTGTAGTCTTCTGATTTCCAGCCTTAGTTTTTCCTGCCATCTCACCAGGTACTTTTTTTTTACATGCCTTTTTACAAGAACAAGGGGTAATGGCTTTAAAGAGGGTAGAATTAGGTTGGACATTAGGAAGAAGTTCTTTCCTGTGAGGGTGGTGGCAAGTGGCACAGGTTGCCCACAGAAGCTGTAGATGCCTCATCCCTTAACTGTTCAAGGCCAAGCTGGATGGGGCTTGGAGCAACCTGGTCCAGCAGGAAGTGGCCTGCACATGCAGGGGGTTGGAACTAGGTGATCTTCAAGGTCCCTTCCAACTCAAACCATTCTGTGATTCTGTGGTCTTTTATTTAGGAATAACTTGCTCAGTCTATACTGCCAACTGATTCACAGTTAGAATTGTCCTAAAAATTTCCAGGGCCAGTGGTCATCTCCCTGCCTCTTTGTGGTTCTCAGGAAGTTCTGATGGAAATGAGTCACATCCTTAGAGCCTGCTTCACTCATTATATTGTCAAGGCAGAAACACAGATAAGGAAAAAATGTACTTGGGGGAGAATTACCAGGCCATGTATTTAGACGTAACATAGAATCACTTGAAGCGGTCTGAGAAGAGAAAATGGTTAATAAAGCTAGCATTTCAGTAAATAGGGTAGGAAAAATTATTAAATATACTGTGCTATGATTCTTAGCAACATATGTATCTAGCATCCTAGCCTTGTCTTTATGTGGTTGCAGTTTTAAAACTTTGCATAATAGCTAAAAATTTGGCAAAACATACTGCACATTCTTTAAGTGCAGCATTTGTCTCCTACAGGAGGAATGTCAGAGACTGTTTTCCTTCCAATCAGGGCAGTTTCAAAATGAAGCTAAACTGGTTTTTTATTTTCCATCCCAAGTTCCCATGGTAGCAGTATGTAATCATCATATTTGTAAATAGCAACTACCCATTTAACTTCATAACTACTTTGAACATTTTTTAATATCCTTGAAATGTCCAACTCTGACTTCTCACAGTTTTACTGCCACTATATGTAATTATTTGGGGATATTTCTATTTATGAAATCTCAGGTGATGTGGTAGCTCTGTAATATGTATAAATGTGTGCTCTGTGTGTGTACAGGCATACATGCATGGACACCCATTTATGATTAACATTGTCCAGCAATGACACATCACATTATAAATCTTTATTTTTCAACTTCTTATAACTTTTTCCAGGTTGAGGCCGCTCAGTAACCATCTGCAAAAGACTCAGTAAAGCTCCTCACTTCTTGCTGCTTGATTCAAGTCATGCTTTGCTGTAGTGTCTGGAGAAAGAAATAGAATCAAGAATTTATTACCTTAATAATAAATTAATAAATAAGATCAAATATACTCTTTCACATTAGTAATTAACAAAGGAAAAGGGGTGCATTGATTAATAGATTTTTTTTGTTTAATATATCAAAATACCATTTTTCTTTCCTTCTTCACAACACTGAATTAACCCCTCTTCTCTGTGTTCTGCAAAACATTGGCATCAAATGAAAAGCAACAGGTCAGTGACAGGGAATACAAATTGGCTTCCTTTTCTAAGTTGGACATTCTGACTCTTGATTCTGGCAAAAAGAACAAAATTGAATGTAGTATTCCATAACACTCTCTGGGAATTGTAAAATATTCTACTGATACCAGTTTGAATGATGTTAAACTTGTATCTGTAGCAGTTTACTTACCTTCAAGTTGTAGCAGGGATTCTAACTAGTCTGTGTAGAATTTTCACTGTTAACTTCTACCAAAAGTTTGTCAGTTTTATTTGTAGAGGCTCATGGTGACTTACAGCACTTCACAAACAGAGCAGGTGTTCACTCTGCCACAACAACTGTTCATGGCCTATAGGTCTGGGAAATATCTCTCCTCTGCTTTTGAAACTGAAGGAGATCATTACAGTGCTTTCAGCAGTGCTCAGTAAAACTGTAGCTGATTATTTGCATGATTAAAGTAAGTCACAGCAGTAAAGAGAATTTGTAAAGCCCCACAAAATGACACAGTGCAGCTATCCTGGCTGTTCTACACTGACAAAAACATAGCAAATATATGTTCCCTTAGTATTTGCTCCACCTTTGAGCAACTATATAGCTTGTCTACAAAAGCTGTCCACATGGCTTTAAAACTGCCTCCATTTAGTGGAAAACTAAGCAGTAGATTAAGGATTTTACCTCGTAGGTTCACATTTATCTGTGTAATAAGAGAGTTGAGCTGATTTATGAGACTTTGATCTTTATGTACATTCCATTTAATTTCATATCTGGTTTTAATTTTCTAATTCCTGGATGTTTGGGATCATTATGAAGTTCTTTACTGTTCCACTATGATGGAAATAGCATTTTGTCTAGTTAATTAACTACATACATTAAATACTTTTATCATATTGTGCTTTGGAATTAAGAGTTGACTGCCTGTAAAAGACCCCATGTATATCATGGAGAAGGAAATGCTGTGTGGCACACCATGATTCCCTTAGGTTAGCTATGCATAAAGAAGGTATGCATTGAGTGGAAATAGTTGTGATGCCCATAAAACTGAATCAAAAGCAAAGCTTCTGCTGATTTTGAGTTAGGTTGGCTGGTCCACATGGACCAGACCATTTTTCTCAGAGGCTTTTTTTGTACCGAATGAAGATACCTGTGATGAACTTGTCATTATAGAAAATGTGTCCCATACAAAAATCCTCAAGGAATTAAACTGATATAGAATGTGTCTACTACTGAGAAAAGGGAAGAGGCAGGGATAATAGCAATCTGAGGTACATTCATATGGTTGATGTGTCAGCAGGATTCTGGCAGAGACCCTGAGAAGATCAGAACACATTTCCATATTTCTTCATCAGCACACAATCCTTAATTGTGCTTGTCACCCCAAGTGTTTGATCAGAAAATACATTCTTAAAGACTTTTAATGATGGAGAAAGTGATAAGGCCTATAAAGATGGTATTTTGATCTTGTGGAAAAAAACCTAAGTAAGAGAAGCATGAGAAGAGCTCCTGGATGGTACAGAAAGGGGTAAGAATGGAAGAAGCGAAAAATGGCAAATGCTTGTGAATATTTTTATAGCATTTAGCAGTCTTATTGAGGGCAATCAGAACTGCCTAAAGTCTAATTTTCAATCAAGATACCAACTCTTAGAGGTATTTTTAAATTACAGGCTTATTTGAGATTGCTGAACAATACAGACAAGCTGTTAAAATGTATCCTGAATTACCATGACCCTCCACTCATCTGCATTGCATGCTCTTACTTGCATGCCAGTGAGTTTTCCTTTCTTTAAAATTTGTATTATAGGTGTAAAATACACAAACACAATGCAAAAACACAAAAAATCAACCAAAAGAAGTATTAAGACAGTGTATACAAAACTACAAAACAGTTAGACAAAAATAATTGTCACAGTGTTGCAATAGCTTCTGATTGCCACGGGGTGGTGGCTGTCCAAGTCAGTTATCTGCCTCCTCAGGGCAAGTCCGCAGGTGGTGTAGATGCAGATTTCCAGAAGAGTCAAAGCAATTCCAGGTGAGACAGATGATAGCAGAGGAGATTTTAGCTGTGCACATTAGCGGGGGGTGGGGTGTTGAGTGTTTCAAATACTATGAAACATTCCACAAAACACAGGTCATTTGTTTTGGAGCAAATACACTTCACTGTAGATGGTATCTTTTCCTGTAGTGCCTTTATTGTCACTTCCTCATGTCTGAAAATTCAGTCTGCTCCAACGGACACACTGAAGTGTCTAAGACTACATTTTCTGTAGCAATTTTTTGGTGCCATTAGTGTGCTCACAGCAGTTATGACTTCTCATCCCCCAGATAGGTCTCTCTACTCTTACCCAAAAAAACCACACTCAGAGAGAAAGCACTGCATTGTGTGCTGGAGATAGTATTTCTGAGTCACCATTATACCAATTTCTGTCTAGATATTAATGGTACCATTATTTTTGTAACAGAGATAGAGTCAATGCACCAACTCTCCATTTATTGTTGTATTCCTCTGCGGCTGACCAGCATGAGTGATGAATGCCAGTTCACATTTCTGGAAAGCATGTTGCAATAAGGGGGAGGCATCTAAGGGATAATTAGAAAAGATCAGGCTGTCCTTCCTGTCACAACTGTGAATCAATTTGCAATTCTGCTACAGAGAACATTATCGCTTCTACATTTTACTAGTGAAATTGTGACATTGAACACAAGAAATATCAGAAGGTCTTCAGTTTAAAAAAATAATTTCAATTTTTTGGTCATATTTTTTCCAACCACTTGTACGTTTGTATTGTACCAGTTGACAAGGGCTGTGCTCCATACAACTGATGCATAGTTAATACATGAGACAAAGCAGATAGTGATTGGCCTGTGTTTGTGCTGCCAGTGTGTAAGAGTTGAGATTGTTGCTTTGTTGTCTCTTTGGTATCAGATTTTTAGTTTTGGCTGAAATATTTTCCACTGTGGTGTATGGTATTACACCATGGGACAAGTTTAAACTTAAGTTGGGGCATAGTTTGCAGAATGCTATCTAGCATAAACTGTAATGCCCCCTATGGTTTTTAATAACTTTTTTTTTTTTTAATGCATGGTGGGATAACAGCAAAGGGTGTTAATTGTGTTGCATGTCCCTAAGCAAGGGAAATTTTAGTGAAACTAGTTAACCTGAGGTCAGGCTTCTGAGGTGCCCTGTAAGTGCAGCTAAGCCCATGGATGCCAGGCCCATTTGTGTGGGGTGTGTTGGCCAGGGTTCCACCTGTTGTACTGGAGACCTTATTTAGGAAAAAGCTGATCTGGTGTCTTTTGCTGTCATCCTTTTGGGATTTAAGAAGTTGTTGGTTTATCCACACCATTTGTCTGTCTGGATCGGCAGGAGCAGGGCTGCTGCTCAGGATACCCCTGCAGTGCAACCACCAGTTCTCACCAGAGACACAACCCTTGGCCTTTTGTTTGGGTTTGATGCCAGTGTCCTCTCTCCAGCAGCACGCAGGCTTAGGTATTCATGTAAGCCTGGGATCAATTCATAATGTACTTGCTGTCACACTGGCAGTCCACTCGTGGGTACTATTAGTCACAGACAAGAACTTGTGAACTAATGGCACTGTTTGTTTGCACAGTCTTTTCTGGACAAATCCTCTCTGTTCAGGCTTCCTGCAGATGCTCACAGTTATGTTTCCTTAACAGTTGTGAAACAGTGCTGAGTATTGTCTTGGCTTGGGCTTTTACCACAAATCTGTGCAGCTTTGTGTGTCTATTTTTTTTTTTTCTCCTTTTTTTAAGGACCAGAAGTAAGAATTCTGCACAACTGTCAACTTTGGTCTCTTTTGCTGTGTGTTCAATGTCTGCTGTCTCTGGGCAAAATTCATTTACCATCATTGCTACCTTGCTTTGTCCTTGGCAGATACTTAGTGCTTTATCAAAAGAAGTCTGTACATTTTGTCTGAGGATCAAATAGGACCTCAGTAGGTCTGGTGAGGTCCAAGAGTTGCAAGGCTGTCTTCAACCCATCAGTTGGAGGAGGGAGAGTCAGTTAGAAAGCTCCCTGACATAAAATCATAAAAATCTGTTAAAGCTTTTCTTGCTCATCTGTTTCAGTTTTGGACCAAGTTCAGTACCGTTCAGATTTCTGGAGAAGTTTAACATGTTTTGCTCTGAGTGAAAATATTGAAAAAGTAGTAATTTTCCTGCAGAGTTACTGCATTAGCAGAACTACCATCCAGGTGCCTCGCTCAGCTGCTGGCACTCCTGGAGGTGCTGCTTGAGCTGTCGATGCATCGTTTCCCACCCAAGCTCCAGTTCAGGCTGATCTCCCACTTCGCCGCCGTTTTCCCAGCGCGGCCGGGCAGGTGTGCTGTGTGCGGGGGGTGGCACTGGGGGCTTCCACCCCAAACCGCTCCGGGACTGGGACCCCTGCTCGGGCGGGGCCTCGGCCAGGCCCTCTCGCCGGGCTACACGGTGCCGGCACCGCGCGGCGAAGCCCTTCTGAAGGACAAAGCGATCAGGCGCCGGGGCAGGAACGGCGCTGCTGGGCCCGGGACCGCAGCACCTGAGGGAAGGGGCGCCCCGGGGCAGCCCTGACCAACGGCCTGCCCCGGGAGGGAGCCCAGGCCCGCCGGGCCCGCCTCTGCGGCCGCGGCTGGCACCGCCGGCCCCTCCGGTGGCGGGGCGGGGGGCCGGTCACGTGCCGCGGGAAGCAGCGCCCGCGGGCATCCGTGCACGTGACGGCAGCTTCCGCCCCCTCGGCGAGGTGCGCGCGCCCCCGCCCCCGCGGAAGTGACGCGCGGCGCTGCTCGGTGCGCAGTTCTCGGTGCGGCCGGCGCGGAGCGGCCAGAGGTGCCCGGAGCAGGCAGAGGTGCCCGGCAGCCGCTGCTCCCCCCCCTGCCCCGCGCAGCCCGCGCCCGCCCGGCCCCGCCCGCCGCCCCGCGCACTGCGTAGGGACGCACGGACGCGCGCGCAGCGAGCCAGGCAGCCGCGGCCGGGCCGCCACCACGAAGCGCCGCAGCCCGGTGAGTGCGAGGCGCCCGGGCTTCCGGAGCCGCCGCTTCCTCCCGCCGCGCCGGGCCCGTTATGTAAGGCACCCCGGGGCCGGGCGCCGTGGCCGCGGCCTGAGGCCGGCCTGGCGGGCAGGCCGCTTCGCCTCGCCCCGTCAGCCAACCGGGCGACCCTTTTCCCGGCGGGGGGCGGGCCCTGGGCCCCAGGCCCCAGCGCCGGCAGCGCCGCGGGCATCGGGGCCCCGCTCCTGGCCAGACGGGGCAGCCGCAGCTCGGGGGCCCAGAGGGTTCTTGGTAGCAGGTGTCTGCAATGGCCTTTAACTAGCGGCAGGTGATGGGCTAATGGAGGAATGAGCCTCCGGTGTGGGCCGGGCCCGCGGCTGCCCCGGGCCTCGGCCTCTTCTGCTTTTTGTCGCTGCCGGGGGCTCGGGTTACCTTGCTGGAGCAGGTTGGTTTTGAATGCATGGGGCGCCTTCACTGCTGGTTTATTGATGTAGACTGGAGATTGTCTGGTTCATAACTGGATAAACATTCAGTATAGCGTCATGAGGGGAATAGCCAGTTGGGTTTTCAAGTAAATAGTATCAGAAAGCTTCAGCTGCATGTGAAAGGCTGTGTTGTGGCTTCTGTGTTGCATCTGTCTTGTGCCCTTTTTATCTGTGAGCCAGAGAAAGGAATACAGTTTTAGTCACCTGTGGCTTCTAGGAATAGTTGTGAGGGGAAAAAGACCTGGCACAAACTGTGCTTCCAGTGCTTTTCTGAAACTCTTGGAGTCAAATGATAAACACCAGACAAATGATGAAATCTGTGCTCTGAGAAACGTTCAAAGATAGTTTTTCAGTAAGGGGAGGTGGAGGTATACGGACAGCTCTCAGTGTGAGAAGAGCTGGACTTAATTTATTCTTAAATGTTCAGTGGTAGCGTTCGTGTTACCTAATTCGACTAGACTTTCTGTCTGCTCTAATGTGATTTTACTGTAAGATGTATAATTGTGTCATAAAACGTCCATGCTCATATAATGCAAAATGCCCAACGTGTACTTTTTGTGGTAGTAATTACACACTTTAACTTTCAGGTTAAAAAGTAAAGAGGCTTTAAGAGGCTTTTGGAGATTCTATCTCAGTTTGAAACTTGTGACAGTTTCATCTTACTTCAAAAAGGAATGTAAAATAAACTGAAAATTAACTTAAAGAATTTAACTTTGCAAGATGCAAAATGTACCAAGAAGCAGAGCTTCAGGATTTACCCAGAAACTTATGAATGTTTTTTTCCCTATAGTGAAATCTTACTCTTTCCATTTGGGAGGTTTTGGGTTGATTTTTTATTTTCTCTGTTTCTCATAGTTGATTAACTTCCCCTAAGTTTGGCATAGGACACTTTAACTGTGAGGAGGTGACGATTTTGCTGCACTGCTTCATTTCTTTGAAATAAGAATAAACATGATCTCAAGTTGTGCAGGAGGTGCAAGGATTGGAGGTGGCAGCTTCTATCCCCTTGTGCGGTAGAAACAAGAGAAAATGTAGGCTTCAAGAAATGCTGGGCTGTTTGTTTAATCTTCCCATAGGTAGTGGGCTTTTTTGAAGAAAAAAAGTTTTGCTGATGATCTGGGTTTTTTTGAAGAGTAGAACAGTGCCACTAAGGTGCAAATGAACCTAGTTCACAAGCAGGATCTTGCCATTCAAATTTTGGTCTAGGTGTTCTTGTCTGTGACTGACAGAACTAATTCTGTTGAATCTTTAATATAGAATCATTATCTCTGTCCTTACTGATGCTGGGTACAACTAGTATTGGTGTTAATTTATGAGTATTTCAAATCTGTTATTCAACACAAAAACCATAACAACACATCCCTAAGTAGAATGGGCTTAAAGATTCCATTCTTTAGAAAAGATTAAAAAGTCTAAACTTCTCTATTCCTTTGGAGTCCTGAAAACCAAAATTGCATGCACATGAAATATAAAAGGGTGATGGCAGGTCATTCATCCTTTCTCTTTTATGACAAGGACATTTTGCAACTCGAGCAACAGAGGAAGACTTGCATGTGAGTGATACTTCTAGCTTTGTGCTTCACTTTGTGTGGACTTGAGGCAAAGTTGTTAGTTGTTCTTTTCCAGGCTGTGGTTCTAGAGCCTCAGTATGTGCTGCCACTGTCCAGTCCTGCTACCTTCCTTGCACTGGAACTGGTGCTTTTAGGCATTTGGTGATGTGTCTTGGCTCTCACGTTGATAGGAAGAAACCATAGCAAGCCTCTGCCCAAAAAACTACAGCAAAATCCCAAAATCTGCTAGTTGACATAGCTGTTCTGACTTATTGAGAAGTTAGAGTACCAGTGCTGTCCCAGCACAGGGAATGAGATTGCTTGCCAGAACTGTGGCATTTCTGAGCGTTGTTTCCAGCTGGGTTTAGTCATGGACAAACATAAACCTGTGCCCTGGTGAGAGCAGGGGTAATACTTGCTTCCTGATAAAATTCAGTGACATTTTTGAGGTCTTGGATGACTGAAAGAAATTAAGCATACACTACCTGCAAATGCCAGGTACAGCCTGGAGGTGTTTTTAGACTTCATGATGTCTGGAATGCCTGCTGATAGAAGCCGCCTTTTTTTAGAGTAGTTGCCACAAAAGTGACTCTTGCTTGGCTTAGGTTTTGCATCAAAGGGCCTATTTTGGTGGTTGAAGTTGTATCATAATGTAACGCAATGGAGACTTTAATCATTGTCAGATACTCGAAGAGCAGAAGCATCCTGAACTACTTGCTTTGGTACTTAGCTGTGGAAACGATTTTTTTTACGTTACAAACCACCAGGCTTTTAGGAAGTGCATTTTACTTCTATTAAGCTTTGACTGGAAATAAATGAGTAAAATGTAGGCCATTAGTAAGATGGTAATACCTTTGTTAAGGAATTGTATTTAAGTGGAAACTGGGCTGTTTGTATAGTTGCATAGTAAAGAGCATCCTAAAAGTATTCTAGGATGGATAGATGTTAAATACTGTAACTTGGTGTGAGTCTGTGAGTTCCAAGAACAAACGCATTAGTAGTGTGCTTTAGACAAAGGTACTTAGTTAGGAGAGATCCTTCTTCAGGTCTTGTGATGGAAATGTCATAAAGTAGCACAAACTGGCGTTCAGTAGTTCCTGCTCTGATAGTGTTTCTACACAACTTTGAAAACAGCTAGTAAGAAAATATGATCTCTGTTGCAAAGGCATGTGCAGTTTGTTTTACAGTATTTGCATTGATCTGTGCTTTTTGGCGTGTATCTGTGTAAAATTAATTTTAAAAGCAGAATTTCCTGGAAGCCTGTTCATTCTGAGTGTAGCAGCAAAGCTGTGTGCAAAAGTGTATCTAATTTCGAGTGCTAGAGCTTCAGCATTAGCAGCTGTGGGCCTTTGTGCTCAGCTTCCTGAAATGGGGATTTAAGAGGAGGATGATTGTCTCAGTATCCGTCCCAAGATGAGATTTAACAGATGTGATGAAAACCGAGTTTGATTGTTTGGCTTTGGCAAGATTGAGAGGTGAAGCATTTGAACTTCCCAAGCACATTTGTGAAGTCTTTAATTGGAGCATCTTTAATAAGTATGTTTACTTTCATTTTAGCTGAAAGAATTAGTTGACTCTAATTTGTATACAGTTGACTCTGTGCAATTTATATACAGATGCTGCCCAGTAGACACTTATTTACATAGACATTAACATGAGAATGCTTTGGAGGGGATGCCAACAAAAAGGTTGAAAGCTACCAGTCTTTGGGTTCACTTTATGCCAGTTTCCTTGGCTTTTGATGTGGACTCCGAGCATTACAGGTAAGTGGGACTGTAAGGTTCCATATTTCAATATAACAGATGATCTTCCAAGTAAAATTACAGTAAGAGTGGATGATTGCAACCACTGGATAATACCGTGTAATTCTGCTTGCACATATTGGGGCCTTCAGAGAAAATCTGAAAATAATTATTTTTAATTAGAAGTGATCTGAAGTTTTGTCTGTGTTATGAAGACCAAGCACTTTTTGGAGGCTGGTGGGACTCTTCTTGTAGTTCAGTAGTGAAAACAGGAGTGTGAAAGCAGAATTGGTGAGAGTTCATACCTGTTGAACCAAAGTTGAATTAATGTGTGTGTGCACACAGATTCTGAAGTGTGGATGCATTTGAAGTAGAAGTTGACATTGTTTCCAGCAAGACACTTTGCAGGCTCCTAGTGCCATATGTTTTTTTCCCCCCCTAACTTAAGTGGAATTCCCTTCTCTTAATCTGCACTTTCTTGAGATCAAGTCTCATGGATTGTCTGACCTTTTCTGTTCTCTGTACCTCTATTTTCTGTACCTTTTTGGCTTTGAATGGCTTCTGTTTTAAGTCATCCCCCCAGAATATATGTCCTTGTGTTCTTCTGCAGTCACTAATGCTTCTAATAGTTGGGTGGGGTATTTTTATCTTTTACTCAAATATTTGCAGAATGCTCTTGCTGGCTTTCCAGTCCTCTTTCTTCTTACTGCCTTTCAGAATGATGAGAGGGTTACAGGATGTTCTTTCTTCCTAATTGTTGTAGAGGCTGCAAGGAAGAGCAGCATGTTTGTGGGGATATGAAGGTGTGGGCAAGTGCTGTTTGAGTGGAAGAGTATATGCACCTCCCTTAAGACTTTTACCCCACAACTTGGAAATGTGAGACTAAGTGAAGCTTGAACCTCTTAGGGATTTTGTAAGTCGAGTGACAACATGTGACAAAATCTGCACTGAATGAATGAGAAGAAGGAAACGCAGGGAAAGTTTTTAAGGGGAGCATATTGAAAGTTCTCAAGTAAATGGGGGAGTCCTTATTTAGAACAGAGGATACACAAAAGTATGGGAAAAAAAGAACAGCCTTGCTACAGTGAAATACTAGTCCAGCAAAATACGCTGTTGGGTATGGTTCTGCAGAGTTAGTGCTATTAAACCTCCACCAGGCTTCAGTAGGAAATACTGCTTTATGCTTGAAAACAACTAGTAGAACATTTCGGAAGAGATTTTTTGTCAAACTGCTTTTTTGATGTTGAGAAAGTAATTAAAACATGCAGCTCTGGGGAACTTTCTTCATACTAAGCAATGTAAATGGCAGGTTGTTTGGTTTTTAGTTCATTCTTAATGGAGTCTGTTGTCTTGATAAGCCATCAAGTATGAAGCTGGAAAACATAAAAGCAGTTCTATTTAAGTGAGTATTATTGCTAAGTTGGGGGGGTCCAAGAAGCTGGTGAATCTTGTAATTCTTTTACAGTGAGTTTGAGCATTTTGTGAAACCTGATGATAAACTTTCAGGCTGTTCACTTTCAGATTTACTAATTTTGCACAAATGTTTCTTTTACTTCTCTCGTGTATTAGGTGCTGCTGAAACTCTTGGCACAGGGCTTGTTTTAGTTTTACTTTTAAAAGCAACAACTTGTGCTTTATACAGTCACTTTACGTATGTTTATCAGTGCAGCTATACTTGTAAACTTAAATCATATTCCTGCCACAATGTCTCCTGTACCTAAAGTAGCTAGTAAAGTAGTTTAAACTGCTTAACAGACTGTTAGCTTAATTAAGACAGCATCTCAGGGTGTAGAAGAGGAAGTTGCTCAAGTGTGTGTGTGTGTATATATATATTTATGTGGCAGTTAATAAGAAAGTCTGGTTTCATAGTGTGCCCTCCTATCTTGCTGTTGGAGACTCTTTCTAGGGGGCACTTGGAGGAAAAAAAGTGGTAAATATGTAAAGATGTGTAGAAAATCAGATGATTGATAAATATTGTGTTAAAATATGGGGATTTTTTTCCTAAAATATAAGAAGAGCAGTTGCAAACAGTACTCTTGTCCTGGGCTTGCTTGTGAGCTGTGCTGCAGTGATGCATTTTCCTAGAAGTACACAGGTGTACTAGAAGAATTTTAGTAACATTGAATGACATTTTATTTTCCTTGGTGTTTATGTATAATATCCTTTTTAAAAGTGGGGATTTAGTTTTATTTCTGCTAGTGATGCTGGCTGTAGGCTCCTTTTTGATGTGTGAATACATAATACAGAAATGACTGGACCCAACTGTCAGCTTGTCATAGGCTCCGAGGATCTTAGCGGCAAGTAAATAAAAATGAGCTAGGTGTCTAATACAGAAACTCTTTTGCCACTTACTTTTGTAGTACTTGGGTTACTCGTGGTTGATGAATTTATTGCTGGTAAAGGACTGGAATCAAAGGCTTGAAATGCTTGGTAGTAATAGACCAGAAGTACTTGCATCTCGTGGCTGGATGCTTCAGAAAGTAAACAGCAAGAAACCAAGTTTACTAGATGGAAGAGAAGTGATAAGTGATTGATAGATGACATGGAGAGAGAAGCCCAGCACTTGGGCACTCCTGCAGTGGCTTAGGGATTTGTGCACCATGGGGTGCTCTTAGGGGTGGATATATTTTGAAAGCGTGTCCTGCAACAGGGACATTCATTCCTGAGACACTTTCTTGATGCCTGAGGGTTGTGATGCTTTGAAACTTCTGCAGTGACTCTCTTGCTTGTAGCTAGTTTCAATGTTGATGAGTAATGGAATTGCTTCTTTTTCTTCTTCTTCTGATATGCTTTCCCCATTTCCAATTCCATTTTGATTGCTGAGATTTCAAGCTTTCCCTAAACTCAAGTAAATGCTTTTCTTTTTTTTCTTATTTAGTTACTGAAATCATGAATCCTGTGTATAGCCCTGGGTCTTCTGGGGTTCCCTATGCAAATGCCAAAGGAATTGGTTATCCAGGTAAGTAGCTCTGTTTTTTGGTGAGTTTCAGTTACACTGATCGTAGTTTATAATCAAGAATAAATGGCCACTTATGAATGGATTTGGGGATTTGGATGTTGTTCTTCTATTTTAAAAGTGGCACTTCAAGACTTACGTTGTGGTGTTATATTTCTAACTTAAATACTTCTTCCAAAGCAGCTTATTTTAGGAGCTCTAGTAATTACACCCTGTAAGGAGAGGAGTCAGTCTGTTTCTGTTGCTAGTTGGCTGGTGCAGTTAACCTTTCTACCCTTTGTATTATATATGTTCTATGACTGCCCAAAGCAAGTATCAAAGGTGGGGCCAAGAAAATGGCAAAAATTTGTTTTTAAAATATAAATTATGTCTATTTCTTGCTTTCTGTGCTTCTCATTTGTCTTCAGGTTTGTCAACAGGTGTTTTTTTTCCCCTCATCTCCTTATGTGTGTGTGAGAATGCTTAATTTCTGACGTTTACATAGTTCAGGAGCTGGATAAGACGATAATTATATTGGACAGAACTTTCTAGGAAGGCCAAAGAGAAGGGGCACGTGCCTCCGTGAGGCATTTCAAGCAGTATGTCTTGATGCAGTCTTTTTTTCTGGTATCTGTGGGGTAAGGGAGTTATTCCATCCTGGGAGAGGCTTGAGGGTCTTTCAGCTCAGATTCTATGTATCATAAGCAATTAAACTTTTTTCACTTCTACAGGGAGGCTGTTTGTGATTTAGTTGGTGCCTGCATTGGCAGCAAGAGATTGTTCTGTGCTATGGCTGTTGATATTCTTTGTAGCTGTACTAGATTTTCCTACTGGTATTTACAGTTTTAAAATTTGTTTTTCAGCTTAGGTAGTGTCCTAGAGTTGCTGTTATCTCGTTGCACTTTTCTCTGCTCCTTTTAAATGCTAGTGAATGAAAGAATTTTCTTTACTGTTGACTTGATATTCTAAAAAAAAAAAAAAAAAATTACTTTTCAGATACTTTGAATTTTTCCCTCAAACTAATATGCCATCCTTGATTTCTACAGTATTTATAAGGGGAAAAACCGGACTGTATTGCAGTGCTTTTAAGTTTATTAAGTGACTGAAATGGTGCAGTAATAAATTGTAAAGCTGATGCTGTGTAGCTGTAAGACCTGCAGGATGGTTTTATTCTTTGGAACTGTCTTAGTTATATGGCCTACAATAATTTTGTAGTAAGGCAAGCAGCAGTGGTTTGCTGATTAATACCAGCTATATTACAGTTTTTTCTATGTTCAGTGTTTTCTTTTGCTTTAGATAAAAAATATTATGAATTATTTAAATACAACTTTGTATTTTTATCTCTGTTAATTTTCTAAACTCAGGTTTACATTAACCAGAGTTGGTTGTACTGATCTAAGGGGTAGTTTAATTTACTTAGGAAAGTACACAATGGTAGATTCATAAATAGCAGTTTAAACAACATTACAATTTCTAATCTTTTTTCCTACTGTTACACATGTTAGAGTACCTACTGAATTATTTAAGTACTGGATATTTGCCACTCTTCACTTGGTTGTAAATTAGCATAACTAAAATACAGGGAATTGAAGTAAAATTATTACAGAAGTGCCTTCACTATCATTCTACAAGTTGATCACTCAGAATTCCTCCTTACAGCAGCCAGTCACTTCGCACAACTGTGACCCCTACATGCAGCTTAGTCAGTAAGTTCTATAGTGTTACAGTGTTACAGATAGTTTGCTGAGCTGCCTGGTTCAGGCTTAAAAGATTGTGTGAAACATACAAAACACATTCTCTAAAACCAAAAGTATAATTGCATTTTAGGTTTTTTAAAAAAAAAAATGGCTGCATGACTAAGTCTCCCTTCTTTGCCTTTCCTAAATAAAAAGCTGCAGATTTTCCATTCAGAATAATTGAATTTACATGGGTTGCCTGGTAATAAAAAGTAATGAACATATCGCTGGGTAGGATGTATTATTTAAAGGGACTGTGTTTCTGAAGCAGTTGCATATTTAATAGCTGTTTTTATTATACTACACTTATTTGAGGTTGTTGGATAGGTTTACCATGGCAAGGAATCAATATCCAAATGTTCCTGCATGGATGAAAGTTCTGAGTAGAAGTCAAAACTGCAGCTTGTCATAGCTACATTTTTCACAACTTGTTTCTTGAGCAGCTCAGAGTGCTCTGCTGTGGAGCTGAGCCTGTGAAGAAGGAATAGAGGATTGGAAATGTATACAACATAAATAATGTTGCACATAGGCAGTCAGTTTGAGTAAAGCTGTACTAAGGCATTAGCAGCTTGGGAATTTGAAGCCTTATGAGCTGTTTACACTCCAACAACTTGTTATGAATTGCATATTCTTTTTACCTTTTGATTTTTCAGCCTAATCGTTTTCTTAGTCTTATCCTTGATGGGTACTTAGTAGTGCCAAGTGTATGTCACTTGATACGTATACAGAGTGCTCTACAAAACTAGGTTAGCATATGTAGTCCTGAGCTAAGGAATTTTTATTGTTAGGAGTAATTGCTAAATGACTCTGGTATTTATAGCAAAATAGAAACCCTTCAAATATGAATAGCAGATTAAAACTAGCAGCTTTAGAATATGAAGTAGTAATTTCCTTGTATCTCAAGGTTGAAATCGTTATATGTTGTTAACAAAATGTAGTAGAGACTCTGTTTCTAAATCCAGACATTTCTCAGTTTTATGGATTGGAATAATGCAGATAAGTTCCTGGAAAAATTGCGTGCTATGATTATTTCAGCAATTTCACTTATTACAATATAAACAAACTTTGTATCTTTCAAGTAACTGTAGCTTTTGCTAATGTTGTTTTTGCCTTATGTTGAGGCCAGTATGTCTCAATGTTGTATTAGCCATAGTGGTTCTTAACATTCTGGGGTAGAAGTGTTTACTTACTGTTTTGCCAATACAGTGGCAAGTCACTTGTAACTTGTAACTGTCATAGTCCATTCTGAAACGAGGTGAGCTTGTTTGATACTGAGTGTAAAAACCAATCTATGTGAAATGGAACAAGCATTGTGACTATATAAGGTTACTTTGTACTCCACTTGGGGTAACTCTGACCAGGAGAGTCTGAATCACTCCGATTTTTTTTTAGGGATTTACTTCTGTGAAAAAATCCCATCGGATAAATATTGTATGTACGTCAGGTCTTAAAAGTTGGGACAAGGGAGGAGGGTCAGATAGTTGCACAAAACTTTGTTGTCCAGCTAACTTACGAGTTACTTGGCCAACTTTGGGATTTGCTGAAAACAGGGATATAAGGGAAAGTGGAACTTGTGACTCCTTAGCTGTTTCCTTCATCTTGCATTCAGCTGCAGGTGGCCTGGGAGGGGCCCCATGTGTTAGTTGAGGTGTGGTTGAAGACCATCTCTTAGCTCTTCTCAATTCAAAGGGGTACAGCAGGAATCTTTGAGAGAAGTCTAGTTAGACTGTGCAGTCTAGAAAGTAACTTTGATGTGTTCTTTCTTCTAGCTGGCTTCCCAATGGGCTATGCAGCAGCTGCTCCTGCCTATTCCCCTAATATGTATCCTGGAGCAAATCCTACCTTCCAGACAGGTATGTGTAATATTATGTCAAAGCAGTTACATGAAGTTTGGAAGTTGTGAGAACCGAGAACAGAAAAGATGTAGGAGCTTACAGTAACACTTGTACTGTGGAATATGTCTTACATTACATTGAATAAGACTCATAGGGAATATCTGATAAATTGCAATTAGCATAATCTTGTCTTAAGTCACACTACTTTTGCCTTCAGAGAAGGGAAAAGCTGGTTTTAGCTTTTTCTATATTTCAGGCTGATGTTTGAAGATTCCATCGTGTTTCCCTTCACTGTTTCTTTCTTGATTCTTGCTTTGCATCCTCTTGCTTGTTTCCAGATTCCTGTTTTTCCTTCTGTTGTCTTAAAAATTCTTCTTTTTAATCTGTTTCTTAAACCATATCTCTTTCCAAGTTCAGCTTTCTGCCCTTAAAGTTGTCTTCCACAAACTAATTGTTTAGAAAGTTGGTTGCTGGATTAAACTGTTTTGTCCATAGTAGATACTGGGTAAGGATTTAGGTAACTACACTAGCATGATTGTCATTTAAGAGAAAGGGAATATGGTGAGCATAGGAAAAGGAAAAACAGACACAAGAGGAACCAATGCATTCACTTAGATTCTTTTATGTGGTTCTTATTTCACCTTTTAAAAGAATATTATTTTCATGTGCTTGAACCAAAGCAGAAATCAGTAGCATTTGATTTCTGCTCAAACCAGGAACATATATCTGCTAGAACAGTATTTTCACTGTGGTTATTTTGCATAGTCAGGAATTCCTTACATTGCTTTTTTAAGTAGGTCTGGGCCATCTTCAGGAACTCTTGTCATTTGCATGCATTGTGCCAGTTTGTCAGTGAAAAACTGACATTGTGCCATAACATGGCACATCACTAAATTTGTCCCTGAATGCCCATATGGAATTTATGGGGACAGGAAAGGATGCAGCTTGAAACTGGGAAGCTTCTGTTGTGAATTTGCTGGCAGTATTGAAGTTCAGTGCTTGTGACATGAGGCATTTTGTTAACTACAGGAGTCTCCTGTAAGACAGGAAGTCTTCATCTGACTCTTCACTGTAGCTCCAAGTCCTGCTTACTGTGTTCTAAACTGAACAATTATTTATTCCACAAAGGAAAACTTTTTTATTTTCAATCAGACGCTGTATGATAAGTGAGGAGGACTGATAATGCTGCTTAGGAATCATAGTGTGGTTTGGGTTGGAAGGGACCTTAAAGATCACCTAGTTCTAACCCACGTCCCACTAGACAAGGTTGCTCCAGGCCCCATCCAGCATGACCTTTAACATGTCCAGGGGTTGGGCTTCTACAGCATCCCTGGGCAACCCATGTCAGTGTCTCACCACCCTCACTGTAAAAAATTTCTTCCTAATATCCAATTAAAATCTCTCCTCTTTTCAGTTTGAAATAGTTCCCTCTCATCCTGTCACTACAGGCCCTTATAAAAAGTCCCTCTCCAGCTTTCCTATTTTGATTTCTTAAAAGGATGTGGCAGCAATTACTGAGGCAAGAGGGAGACTTAAGTAACCAAAAATGTTTACCTGCGGAACTTCTTAAAAGTGTGTAGCTCTCTTTGGAACTGTGAAGTACTCTAGTTGGTACAACCTGTGTCCCTGCTCAGTTTACAACTTAGAGGTGTACAGCAAGTAGAGAATGGATTTTGGCTTGTCTTCAGTCTTGAATTGAAAACAAGGAAACAGATGGATAGTCTGAGTTTCAGTAATTTAAAATGAAAAAATTTTAAATCTATCCTTTGGGTAGGGTATTGTCTTTGTGCAAGTATGGTGTCTAGGAGGTACCAGCTTGCATTTACACTGGATTGCTTAATTGAGAGCAATGTTCGAGGGAAAGCAGTTCCCATCAGGGGTGTAAGTCTCAGCATGGGAATTAAAGCCCTCTGTGGGCCTTTCTTGTCAGCTCTTATTGCTAATAGACCATTCAGTTTCACAGTTGATGTTACTTCAGTGGTGTGTGTCTGCCTTCGGTGCTCCATTGTGTGTAACATCAGGATCCTGCAGCTGAGGGGTAGCTGTAATTTCTGATCCTATGATCATATAACTGAAAGGTAGATCCAGTCTTACTGCTGGTTGCAGTTTGCAAATCCTGCTGCAAGAAGATGAACTGCACGTAATTAATTTACCAGGTCATGAGACTGATGTTTTCATCCAGTTAAATGTTTTTTTCCCTCTGTGTCAGTTATACTGTAATAAAAGGTTATGATTTCTGGGTAAGATTCTGGACTTTAGACTTAATCATATCGTCAGATTAGTTTGCACTAATGAATCTTGGAATATTTCTTACGCTATATAACGAAGTTAGAGTAAGAAATTTTCCAGTTTTGTATGAAAAAGGAATAAAGGTTTATAGAAGTTATACCATGCCATCTTTGAATGTCCTTAATTTTTTAAAAGCCAGTTCTAATAGAGTCTTTATTGCTGCTGCATAAAGAATACTCTTATTTCAGAACTAAGAATAGCTTTAATTTCTAGCTGTTCTTTAAGCTATGAAATAAAGTTTGAAATGCCCAGATCTTTTAATTCAGATTATAACTTGAAGTATTTTCTCCTAACAGCTAAACTAAGTCTTCAGATGTAACTGCTTATTTGTAGAATCAAAGCTTTTGCAGATTCACATTATGAAGCAGTATATGGATGTGCTGTGCCACTGCTTGTCAAAAAAGGTACCTTTTTGCAGGTATCTTTCTTACATATCTGTGATTTTGAATAACCATGTTGTTTACTTTTAAGGTCATTGCTCCCTGTAAGGGAGAAGAAAAAGTAAATGGGAAGGCAGAGAATACGTTATGTACAGGTGTACAAGAATGGAAGTTAGATTGCCTGTGCAGCTGTATCAGTGGGGCTTTAGAATATGAGTGGGCTTGACTGAGGACATAGTTGTAGTTCAGTCATATTCAGCATTTTGTTGCTGAGTTTTTCAACACAAATAGCTCCCCATACTAAAAATTAAAGTTACTTCATCAAATACTCACTATCTTTAAAAGCAAGACTTGAGAGTAAGTGCTGTGGTACCTCTCTTTAGGGTCTCTAAAAGTGATACATTCTGTTAAAAAAAAAAAAAAAAAGAAAAAAAAAAAGTAGACCTATTTCTTTGTTATCTTAGCAGTTTTCAGTTTGAAGGGTGGAATGAAACTGGAAAGAAACTCAGATTTCTGCAAAAAGAATGAAGGTCATCTGGCCTTATGCTGTCTGCACTGACTGTTTTTTCACAACACAAATGCCAGTGTTCTCTTGGCTGTGTGACTTCAGATCTGCTCTCTGCATTGAGGTCAGCACATTCTAGGCAGCTTTTAAAGGCAACCTAATCTCTTTTGTGGTAGTCTCTTTTTTTTTTCCGATAATTACCAAGTGGTTTTTGGCTTCCTTGTGTTGTGTACAACTCCACCTAAATAGAAATAGTATGTGTGGATGTTCTGTCTTCTTCTGTAGAAGTCCCTGCATGAGACCCAAGATATTTCCAGCTTAACACAGGCTAGGGCTTTGATGCTTTCTCCAGAACAGGTCATGCTAGATGTTTGCTATCCTAAATATCATTCCTGGTGGATGCTGCTGCTAAGACCTTCACATTCCCATTCTGGCCATTAAGCCACAGTATAATATTGGGACTGCAGCAGCAGTGGTGCTTTTCACAGGTCTCCTCCATGCCTCACAAAGCTCTTGTCCTGTTGTCCTGAGATCTTGTCTGATGAGGGCTGGAGAAACTATGGAAGAGCCTTCTTCAGGTAGGGTCTGAGCCAGCAGTTGCTACTTACCCCTGGAAAAATGAAACCATTCCCAACATTTACAAGGCAGACTGATTTTGAAGTCCTTGTGCAAAAGACCTCTTTTGGATGGCATCTGTAGGCTAATTGTAACATATAAACATAATTCTTAAGTGATGATTAAGGATATATCTATGTATGTAATACACAAAAAGGAAATTTAAAGGTATTGAAGTGTCTTTGGAGTCTAATTTGCAGTTGAAATGAACTCTATAGTGTTTGTGTTTTAAAGGTATGGCCTTTCATATTTATTTTAGTGAGTTCAGAAAACATGAGGAAAAAAAGGTGAATAAATGTAAGTTGAAGTGGAACGTGCAGATTGTGTCTCTCTGTTCTTTGAAAAATCCAACTTAAGCTCTTTACATGAGTCTAACTTTTGAAATTAACTTGGTCTTATGCTGTTATCTTCTGCAGAAGGTAACTGGAGGTTGGTGAACCATCACAGTTTAGAACTGGGCTTATGTTAACATGCTGCCTAATATGCCAAATCCCAGTATTTAATTATATTACCAGAAAAATCCAAATCCACTTTTTTTATCCCATATCCCTAGATTTGAAAAGAAAACTGTGCAAAAACACAGTTAGTTTTTCATGCTTCGTTGACACAGTCAAGTATTATTTCCAGACTGTTATCAGTATTGTGTAAATGACCAAACTTGTGCTTGGTTTTTGAGACCAGCCTTCTGAGTAATCACATCAAGAATTTGGAAATGAACAAAATTGTTACCCATTACTTCAGAAAGCAGTGTACTGACACTTGTTTTTCATGTTTTTAATGCAGATTTAACTTTGTTTCAGGTTATACACCAGGCACCCCATACAAAGTATCTTGTTCACCCACCAGTGGTGCAGTGCCACCCTACTCTTCATCACCAAATCCGTATCAGACTGCTGTGTACCCAGTTCGAAGTGCCTATCCACAGCAGAATCCATATGCACAGGTAAGTGAGCAAAACCAACACCTGTTTGGGTAGTACTTTGTTTGCCTTATCATATCTGCTTGAAGTCTTAACTTGACATCACATTTGTTTCTTCATTTTTAGTTGCCTGCAGTAAGAATTCTTAGCGCAGTGATTTAGAGAGGGCACGTTTACATTCTGTCTCTTATGACAGTTGCTCTGCACTTACTGATATTATGTTCAGTCTTTGAAGACACACTAGATTCAGTAGTTTTAAAAATGCATGCTGAATGCTAGAGCTACCACATCCTGATTTAATTTAGTCAAAAACTGTCAAACTTGCGTATTTTTTTTTCAGTTATCTTTTTTTGGAAGCCTCTGTTGTGATTCAGGGAGTTACCAAGTCTCATTCTAGGCAAACTATTGAAAACTATTAGAAATTTTAGAATTAAGCCACTTCAGCAAACATGATAATCTGGGGAGAAGTTGGCCCTCTTTCTGCACAGAGGAAACCTGCCTGGCTTGTACGCAGTAGTTAAAGGGAATTATTAAGTACCTAACAAGATTTATCCAATCTGCTTAGTCTATTTGGATTTGTCAAAAACCTTTGATTCTTTAATTAAAAGTAGCTGGATAAAAACTTGTGAAAGAGTGAGTAGTTCTGTCATGGATTAATACACATAAAACTATGAAATGCAGGAAATGAATGACGAATGAGCCCTTGTTGTTGAAGGCACAGGCAGCATTGGAATTCTACAAAGATCCCTGCTTCTGAATGTTATCCTAAATGTTTTTTAAAAAGGCTAAATGTTAAAAAAATTGCCAGTGAAACACAGTTGTAATAGTTGAAATTAGTGTTTTGGCTTCTGCTCTGTAAATACATTGCGTCTTTAGAATAAGGGATTCTTGAAAGAAGACTTCATTTATCTTCCCTGCCAGACAGACTTTAATTACTTCTTTACTTTTTTCCTCTAACAGCAAGGCACTTACTACACACAGCCTTTATATGCAGCACCACCCCACGTAATTCACCACACCACAGTTGTGCAGCCCAATGGCATGCCAGCAACCATGTATCCTGCTCCCATCCCACCACCAAGAGGGAACGGTGTGACCATGGGGATGGTGGCTGGGACTACTATGGCAATGTCAGCAGGTACGTGAACTCATAACCCTGATGTTTTCTTGATTAAGCTTTCTTTTCAGATGGAGACAGAACACAGCTGCATTACAAAAATGTGTTGCCAGAGGTGTGCTTGGCAGAATCATAAAGTTGTTTGGATTAGGGACTTGTGTAGGTCATCTAGTCCAGCATCCTCAAAGCAGGTCCAGCTAGGTTAGGTTTTATACTTGTTTAGTGATATTTTCATAATCTCCAAGGATGGAGGTAGAGATAGCACATGCTCATTTTAGATACTAGTATTAGGCTTAAATAATTCTTCTTTATATCTGTATGGAATTTCACTTTTCTCATCAGTGCCAGGAGCTTGGTTTCCTCACCTCACAATTCTATGCGTGGTTGGAAGGAGCAGCCTCTTAAGGCTGGGGAGAATGCAGTGCTCTCAGCCCACAGCTCCTATTGCTGGCCTTCTTTGGATGCTGAGATGCATTTTATGTTTGCACTACCTGCAGGTCTGCTGTGCTTTAGGCAGTGGCTAGGGATCTCTGCTTCCCAACACCACACTCTTGGTGGTGGTGTTTTGGAGAAATGTTGTTTAACCAATACCTAGACTCATGGGTGAGTGTTTACTGAGAGATGTTATGCTTTGTTACTCAGTGGGTGTTCAGTCATAAAGAAATGTCCATATGCACTCTACGGATGCTCTATTCAAACTAAAAAACAAGAGCCATGAGCTTGTTTTCAGATTCTGGTTTTTATTTGGTCAAATTTATAATGTAATTTGAGGAGTTTCAAACCTAGATAAGGAACGTGTGCAACACTGCAGTTTGGTTATCCCAGGTGTTTGTTACTGTTTCTACAGTGCTGTAGACTAAGACTCTTGAGATCCTGCTGTCTCAGCTTGTTTGGTTCTCAAGCCACTTAGTCTGTAAAAATCTTATCTGGAATAACGCAGGAATTAATTTGTTCTGATTTATCAATGAAGTTATTTCTACCATAACATATTCTTAAGGCTTGTAAGGCCTGCTGTGGGAAAAAGTTTTACAGTCAATAATGCTTATGTTGCAGGGTTGCTGCTAGAGCTATTTTTGAGTAATTAATATCCTGGTGTGCATTCAACTGCACATCAAAGTGATTCTCTTGCATAAATGTTTGAAGGAAGATTGGAGCTGCAGTGCCAAGTGATGCTGGGAATCTTAAATCTGAAGAAGGGCAAACTGTACGGTTTTTTAAAAAATTAACTCTTTTTCTCCTATTTTTTTGGGGGGGCACTAGGATTGGTGCTGACTGAAACTTGTTCTTTTCATCCTAGGTACTTTGTTGACAACTCATTCCCCAACTCCAGTAGCCCCTCATCCAGTTACTATGCCCACATATCGGGCTCCAGGAACTCCAACCTATAGTTATGTGCCCCCACAGTGGTGATCATCCTGGCAGTCAGTGTAAGTTACCTATTGACATTGAAAACAGTTTATCTTTCTTATAAGTGACAGCATTGCAGGTTTTTCCAGGGAGATTTTTCAGAAGGTAATGTGTCTGGGGTACTTCTACAGTACTCTAATTGAGTAAGAATGCACAAACTATTTCTTATGTAAGATCTATTCTCTGCAAAGGAGACAAGTCTAGTGGGGCTTCTTCAGTGGTCTGTGTCTTCAGGAATCATGAAACATATTGGTTTGTGATTGTTGAGTATGAAAGAATGGAATTGGATTTATTGGTAACTGTTGAATTCAACACTACTGTGATTTGTGAATGAACAATGTGTGTAACTTTGTAGTTTTATTTTGGATTGGCTAAATATGTAGGCAAGGTGCTTTCCCTTGCTCAGAGCTGCTGAAACAAATACACAACCTTGAGTTAATTTCATATATTCAGTCTGTTTCAGGTAAGTCTCAGGTCATGCTTCTTGCAGTCAGAATGGAAAGTTTGTTACTAGTGTAGACCAAAATCTAGATCATAGTTTTCAAGCAAAGGACTTTAATTTTGAAATCTGCTATAAGTTGGGATGCATTTTGGGAGTGTAACACACATCAGACTGGCACAATGCTCCAAATTGAGTGCAGCTTCATTCAAAATAAGGACTTGTCAGACCAGCTGAACTAGAAATTGTCTTTTTTAGTCCACGTAGTGTGTGACAGTTAACTTGGTTTTATCTTTCCTTGAATTTCTGTTTCAGTAGTTAGGAGTCCAGAGTTCTGCAGTTACAGGTGGCTGTATTCTTCCCTTTGAGTTAGTAATCCCACAGCCATTTCTCATTTTGCTGTGATGCTCACACCACAGTCTGCAGATCTGAAATGTTTCACATGAAGTACTCCATTGAAGAGTATTACATCAGAATAAAAAGTCAAAGTTTTGCTGTGACTAAACTCATAACTACTGATAAATAAATTTAGCATAAAAGACTTTTTTAATATTGTACCTTCTACTGAAGAGGTCTACTACTGATGGCAGAAAGCTTGAATGAAATGGCAGGAGAAAATCAATGTAGTGAATATTTAACCTAGAAGCCTGTAGATGTCAGTTGACTGGATAGGTGGTAGGGTAGCATTGTATCATACTAACGGCTGCTGTGTGTGTGTTTCAGTGTGGTGCATGCAGTGTTAGACTGTTCTGCACACATCACTGAGACCATTTCCTACTTTCCCCCTCCCCTCTTAATGTAGGTTTGAAGATGGGAGATATGCAATCAAGAAATTGAGGTTTAAAAGTTGGTGCTGAAGCCCTCATGCCTCCAACCAGGACTTTTCTTCTGAATGCTTTCAACACTTGGCTAAACACTACTAATTCCTGATCACTGAAGATTTTCCAGTGCTGCATATCTTACATCTTGGAACTCCAGCAGTTAGTCTTAAAGCAAATCCTGTTTTGTGGACTGTCTTGCAATTTTTTAGCTAATTATAATGATAAAAAGGGAGTATAAATTTATTCTGATCCGTATCTAGTTGAATGCATGTTAAAACACAAAAACAAAGCTTGCTCAATCTACCTGCAGTGACTGATGCAAAAACCATCATATGCAAATCCAAAGGAACCGAAAAGTATTTTACAACTTGTATCACTAATGCACTGTTGTAATGTATGCAGGGTCTTAAAAGGCAGAACCATGAAAGTGAGTTTCTTTATAGAACACCATACTATACATTAGATAAGAGCTTCAGCCTTTTTCAGGTTGATGGAGTTGCCAGTTTAAAAGGGGCATATTTTTATTTAAGTGATGTATTCTTTTCAAATTCAATTATTAAATTGGAGTGACTGGAAAACAAGTCAGACAAGCTGTAGAAATCCCGCACACAACTATTTTACTTCATACCTTTTTGTTTTCCTTGTAAGGATTCAGTGTTATACAGACGTTCTTAAGGATCAGAATGAAATGACAAAGATAATGCTGTGTGTGCCAGTAAATAAAGCAAACTTCCTTGAGGCAAAACTGGCTGTTGGGAATAGTAGGAGGTGACATCACCTGCAGAATGAATTGCATGTCCTGGGGAGATAGGTATTTAGTACTATCTTTCATACGATGCAAGATGTGTCAAAGTGAGGCTGCCATACAGACTGATAGCATAACACTTCCTTTTAGTTCTCTGTTCAGGAAATCCATGCTGTTTTTCCTAAAGAATGTTGTAGTCAGTTGCAAATGTGTATGCAGTTGATCCAGCTTGCTCTCCTGAAACTTAAGAAATGCTGGGGCTTTCTACAGCAGACAGGAGGAGTTGAGCTGCTTGTTATTCTGAGGAAAGCTTGTGTGCCTGATGAGTATGTTAAAGGGGAACAAATCATTTTAACACAATTTCCTTATTAGCTACTTGCAGTATGGTCTATAGATATGTTGTAGTAGGGCTGCCAGAATACAGAGGTTTCAAATAGATGTTCTCTTTTTTTTTCCTGATATTTGTAATTGAAGTAGGAGCTGTTTGTTGGTTACAGCATTTTGATGTGTTTGTTTAGTATTTTGGTTTTTTACTTTCTAAATTGCACTTGGAAGAGCATGTACAATAAGACTGACTGCAGATCAGCATTTCATTGCAATGCATCACTTATGAAATTCTTTCAGTTTTTAAAAAGTACCTCAAAGCAAATGCTGTGGGGATTAAGGGCTAGCCTTGGAACCCATTTGTATACCAAAATTGTTATGGGGGAGGTTTTAAATTTTTAAATTTGAATATTGCACATAAAAAGCTTTTTCTTAAACCTGCTTGGCTTACAATTCCAGGAAGATGCAATTTTTTTTTATACATTCTGCCTGCAATAAATTATGCAGTAAATGGTTAACAAAATGTTGTTCCCTTTTAAGCGTTTACACAGAGGTGTATCAGGCTGTATTGTTCTTGTAGATTAACTTCCATTCAGAAGTAAATTTTTTAAAGTTGTGTATCTAGTTAAGCTTTGTTTTGGGGTGTTCTGCTCCTCTACAGGTTTGGCAGGTACTTCAGGGTAGCATCACTGCTGATTTAAGGCTGCCATTCCAGTACTCTGCCCTGGTGGGAGGCTCAGCTACCTTCATAACCTGTTGGTGGTTAGAGCCTTCAGTAACTTTATTTTTTACAGTGAGCACTCAACCTATTTTGTATTTTTATTTTTTTTTAATAAAGTTTAGGTTTATTTTGCATGAGTCACTGTCAGTGGACAGCCCCCTTATTTCTAATGCCTTGAACATAATTATATTGGGTAAGTACTTTAAACCTTACTCACGAGCACTTACTGCGGTGTAGGGATTTCCATATGTTTTTATATGGAGCAGAAAATGACCCCAGACAAACTTTATTTGAATCTGGACTGCTTTGTCCAAGTCTGTTTCACAGCTCCATTTGTGTCATAGGTTTGCAGCTTGGATCAGTCAGGTGTGCCAGAGAGTGCGGTGAACATGAACACAGGCTGTTTGTCCCTTTTAGCTAGTGGAGAGTGACGTGGTGTTGTCTTAGCATGATTTTCACAGAGCCAAGGAAGGAAGCAGGGCTGCCTTGGAGTGAAGCTCTGAAGAGTGAGCTCAAAGCTTTGCTTTCTTCTCTCTCGTCACCCAGTAAGTAAACTAAAGGTTTGAAAATCATAGGAGAGAACTTTCATGAGTGCTGCAATAGATAAATAGTTAAGGAACGAATAAAACTTCCTATATATTTGCTCTAACTTCAGATTCCTAAATGTCATTGTGGAATTGGTCTCTCTAGAATATTCCACAACATTTAGGCAGTCTCACTTGAGCACTTTTTTTTTTTTTCTAAGTTGCATTATGGGATTCATCCACGAGGGGGAAACTGTACCTTTTTTTAAAAGGTACTACAACTTCCAGTTGTGATCAATTATAATCTACTGGAAGAGTGGAGCATGTCTCCAGAAGTTGATATGGAAAGTAACCAAAAGCACAGTGCAGGGGGAGGGGGGGAATATGTGTATATATAACTATCTTAATGGTATTTTGTTGCAAATAGTAGAAAGCATGGATATCAAACAGCGGGGGAAACTGTACATCATTAAATAGGTGTTTACACAGTGAGGGTCTTATGAAACATTCTCTCCTGCTTTTTATATAACATTCCCTATTTAGAATTCCTTTATAAATAAATACGCAGTATGTGTTTGCACGAGAGCTCCTCAGCAAATGAAAAGAGCTAGTGCAGTAGAGACATTTCAGATCAAGCTTCTCTTTAAAAAAAACTTTAAAAAAATAATAAAAAAATAAAATTTTTATGGCAGCTTTATATGATTAAAGAAAAAGTACTACTTAAAACCTGGAACTGAAAACTGTTGCAGCAATAAAAAAGAGAAGTCCAAGAAAGATTTTTTTTTTTTAATAAATTCACATTTCAGGTGTTGAGTTTAGATAAAAGTATTTTTAAAAAACTGAGGTATTCCCTTTGTCAGTAACAACTGATGAAAATGTCTTTTAAATGTAGCAGCAGCAAAAAGAAAAATGGCTAATAATTGGCACCAAAACTGTGTAGCCCTAGTCAGTAGCATGGTGGTTTGTTAAGAAAACTAGGAAGGAGAACAGAGAACCTACTACTAGATCTTGCTTATGCTTGTTGTAACCATCTCCTCAAGTTTCTAAGAGACATCCAGGAATGCTGTTCCAGAAAGCTTCTTTTTGAGTGTACTATGCAAGTTAAATGCTTAGATGCAGTGGTAGTTGGAAAAAATCCTTTTATTTTAGTGAAGTCCTTCCTTGTATTGCTTGATCCACTGGAAAAAAATAACCTGACATAGAAACCAAACCAACCAAAACAACACCACTTGTAAGTACCACCATGTCTTAGTGTTGTCTGGGAATAGTTCATGGTACAGAGTTGTATACCAGGGTACTCATCATTGTCTACTCTTCATGGAGTAGTAAGGCCACTGAAGGCATCTGAGCAAGAGATGGTCAGAATTGACTTGGAATCACTCCCCAGTGCTTAAGCACAGTGTGTACACCATTCTTTTGGGTTTAGAACATATTTTTGCTTGAATAGGTAGGTAAGCACAGCAATCTGATCCCACCACTTAGTTCTAGGCTTTAGCTATGCCAGAGAGCAGTGAATACCAAGTGTGTGAAACCTCCCATCATAGGAACATGAAAATAGTGATGATTCAGCTGGAACTTGAGGGAAAGGACACAGGTGCTGTGGTTGTTGGAGGGTGATTGTAGTTTGTGCAGTAGGCACACCATGTCCAGCCTTCTCCAGCAAGGGACACTGGCCAACCTTGGGTCACAAGCCATCCATTCATCCTCACATCTGGTGTTTGTGAACACCTGTTTGGAAGACATGAAGGTTTAAGCTCATTCTTCTTCTTAATAAGTGTCAGCTTTCTAATCCTGTATTATATCAACTCTAGGCTTCCTGCAGAGATGCTCAGATTTGATGAGGTGAAATGCCAATTAACAGGCACAGCTGCAGCAAAGTTAGGATAGTTTTGTGTATCGGGCCTCGCCAAGAATCAAGTTCATTCTGACATCTCTGAAGTAGTGAGGATGTTCTCAGCAGGCTGTGTACACCTCTTGCTTGGGGGGTGTTAGAAGAGAGTGAGGTGTGTTTTGTAGACGGGAGAGAGGGAGGAGGAACAGTGCTTATCTGGGGACAAGGAAACCTTTTCTTGTGTAGGTTGGACATAAGACTGAAACATCGAGATTCCACAGGTAGTAAGAGTCCATTTGTGCTTTTGAAAAAATACTCTAAACAATTTATGGGCTCTGAAGCTTCAACAACAAGAAAGTGAACATGACTTTTCTAAACTGTTGTGACTTTTGGGCACTTAGCAGGCAAACTGGGAAAGCTTTTTTAGCTGGCTGCTGTACAGACTTGTTTTAAGTAGAATGGATTTGTTAGTGTTGTTTTGTTTTTTTTTTATTGTATTGCTATTATTGGCTGCCCTCATGTCTAAGATTTGAAAAAGTGAGTGCATGCAATGGAAGTACAAGAGGCCCCAGTAATAGTTCTCCATGTTTGTTATGAAATAGACACAGGTTTCCTTTTTATGACTTTTTTTAAAGCTGTCTTACGAACAGTTGTATTGGTACTTTTTTTAAGTTTAGGTCAATGTTGTCTTCCAGAATAAGTTTTAAGGCATCACTCACTCCTGCATTGAACTATTGCATCAACACAAAGAGTGGAGATTCCATTCTGAGCCAGTTCAATTGTGAAAATTCATACTTTTTTATTTTTTATGCAATTCCATGAGTAGATGAGCTCAGATTTGAATTCTTAAAAGCACGTTTATTGTAACAAGAATTGTTATGTATTAATACTTCAGTTTTCAATAAAGATTGACTTGTGTTGCTTATTGTGGTGTTTTTCTGCTGTCTTTGGTGACATCCTTTTTGAAAAGATCGTGTTGCTGGATAGCAGTACAGGTATGTTGAAACTGAAGTTAATGAGATCTGGTGATTGATCAAAGCAAAACAAAGATGAAGTGTTAAAACTGGTTAAGTGACATCACTTGAGAAGACACAGCAGGAAAGGTTTCCCCATGGGGAATAAGCTGTCCTAAGTTGCTGTGCCTGAGAGTATTCTAAAGATGGTGCTACTCTACCTGCTCCCCATGGAGGCTTTTCCTGGATTTCCTCAGGTTTGAGTTTCTATATTGCTTTATAGTTTACAACAAAGAAACTGGAACACATGTAAAATTTCACAGTGCTTTAAGTATTTACCTGGTACCAAATCAGTGCTGTATCAGAGGTGACGGACCCTGAACAGACAGCTCTAAATCTTGAGTGTTCCCCAGAAGGAACTTGAGGAATTGAGTAGGTGTGGGTAATTACCCCATTTCTTTGGAGTGTGGGTGGCTGTAAATGACACTAATGTTAAAAATGCAAGCATGTGTATTTGGGGTGGGGACACAGGACTGTGCTACTTGAACTAACCATCTATTTTCATTTATTGTAGGTCTCCAAAAATAACTGGTAAGGTTCCTGTAAAAAGCAACGTGTGTGGAAGAGGAAGTAGTCATGTCAATAACTACATCTAACTGCAGAAATAGCATTTGGATTTTGAGATTATCCTACAGGTACTTTTGTTGTTAAGTCAGGTAGTTCAGCTTCTAAAATAGTAGCCAAACACTAGGAATCCCATGAAAATATTTTTTTTCAGTGCATTCTACCTCAAGCTAATTGCTGGTTAGTTATCCTGGGGTAAGCTTTATTTTACAGGAAGATACTTTTGGAGATTATTTGCAGGTGACTGGAGCTGATGAAAATTCCTAATCTCTAACCAGTGGTTGGATATAAAAGGGAAATACTGTTCTTCAGAATGATGCTGCTTATGTTTGGGTTAGAGGGATTCTGTTGTGTGTTCTGGTCTGTTGTTACAAAGGATGACTTTGTCCTGCGTCTGACACGTATGAGAATGTGGTACTGAACATCAAGTCTGTTGATGGGATTTCTTGCTTGTAGGATCCATGTGTCCGTGGAACTACCAAAGTGGTAGGTCGGTAAGAGTTTCATTTTTTCCCTCTTTCCAGATTGATTTTGTAGTGGTGTCATGTATATTGCTCTTTTGCTGATGAGTGGCTGTTGGGTACTTGCTGTGAAGGTTGGATGTGTTGAACTCCTCATTTTAGAGGTGGCTTTGAACACTGGGTGACAGCCAGACCCCGTGCCCAAAAAGTGACTCTTCAGTTGGTGATGGTCAGAAATGAGGCAAGAAGTTTTGAGTTCAGGTTTTCCTGTAAATACATATGGATGAAAAGAAAGTTTGCTTTTTCTAACATCTTGCTTTAGATTCTAAACTCCAAGGCTTGCTGTAAATTCACATAACAGCAGTAGCTTTGTTGGTGAGCTCCCCTAAAACCAGGAGTGATGTACTGATGATTATTGAGCGGGGAATTTTCCTCTGTAGTAAATACCAGTGCTGGGATAGAAGGTGTTGATGTGTTAAATGGAGAAGACATCTGACTTGTTTGGGGAAAGCTAAATGCTCTCCTAGATGTTATTAGCTATCCTGTTGTAATCATCCAGAATGGAATGGGGTCCATGTCAGTATTTAAGTTTTGGATTTTTTTCAATTGTGCATCACTAAGAGGTCTTTGGTAGCTATGGATTGTTGTATTGTCTGTGTTATGGAGAGAATGGCAGACCTGTAGGGAAGACTGTTGAGCCTCGTGAGTACAGGCAATCCAGGGCTGTAAGACGTTGCTCCTTGTATCTAAAAGATACTTCAGACAAACTTGACAGAACAAACTGGCAGTAAACAAACCCAACTGTCAGCTTAAATTAATGCAGCTGGACCTTCATTTTTGGGCTGTATCAATCTATTTTGTAGTGTTTACAATAGCTTTTTCTTTTCTGGGCAAGAAGGATAAAGTACGTGGACAGATTGATGCTTCAGAAAGAGGGAGGGGAACACACCTTCCCACAGTTCGCCAGCCTTACTGTAAGAATTGTCATCATGTGAACTTCACAGTTGAGATCAAATGCTCTACTATAAGAGTACTAAGATGGCCGAAGCTGAGGGTAAGGTTTTTCTTAATGGTGTGATTCAAATAGCACTTACCTTGTTTCAGGTTGCTGGAGGTAATAGAAAAATTATTAAGGCTAGGTAATGGATGTGCAGGCAGGCTGCTATTTCTAAGAAAAGAAGGAAGAAGCACATGATAGAACTCTTCAGCAGGATGCTGTTACACAGCTACATTTGATTATGGCAGATACAAAGGCTTATTTTGGGTAGTTGTGTTACTTTTTTATGGGAGGGTTACAGAATTAGACAAGAGTAAAGGTGATAGCTTGTTTATTTTCCATCTCACAAATGTATATGTAAACAGTCACACACCAAGGTACACAAGCATCTGGGTTAAGTATCACAGGTATCTCATTTGCATGGGCTGTAAAACAGGGAACTGCTTTGGTAACAAAGCTGTGCAAAAGAAAAGCTCACTACGTGCAGAGAACAGTGGCATAGTTGCAGGGAGGAAAATTACAGGAGTGTTAGCAAAAAGAACAAGCAGCCTGTATTTTTCTGGAACAACCGTACTCCCAAAGCCGTGGGATTGGTGTATGGAGCTGCTTGTTACGGAAGCACGTGGGAGACCTGGAGGGTGCTGTGAGGTGTTGATCCCAAGGCGGGGCAAGCTGTGGGTGCTGCGTGGGGGGAGGAACCCCCTTTGGCCTCTGGTGAGCTGAAGCTGTGTTCCTGGGGATAGAAATCCAGTGACATCTGGGGTGGTGCTGGTTTTGAGCATTCGCTAGGTATCCACTGGTCTCTGGGTAGCATTCAGCAGAAGATGTCAGGGTGCCTTCTGGTGTGTCATAGCTTTGACTGCCTTTTTGCACTAGCTTAGCTCTGAGTTGCATTGTTTTGTCTTAGCTGCTTCAAAGATTGACTTCCTCCCCTGCACTATCAAACTAAATGAACAATGCTCTATCTTCAGTGGGTTAAAATAATCAGAAAACACTTCGGTTTTTCAGTTAATTTCTGTCACCAAAACTCTTATTCTTTAATCCGTTACTTACCTGAAGACCTGATCCTACAGCTTCACTTAGCCTGGGAACTCTGGGGACAGGGACTTGATACTGTTTGGCTGGCACAGGACATCATAGTTGAGACCATAGGGTTGTACTGCTGTGGTACTGCTACCTGTCAATAGCCAAGTCCTGCCAGCTGTAGGAGGATGTTGGAGTAGCAGCAGGCGCACAGGCTGAGGCTCCAGCAGTTTAATGAAGTATGAACAGCACAGTTCTTAAAGCTTTAGGAAGTATTGTACTACCATTTCCACTGTCCTAAGAGGCGAAACCTAGCAACAGGTGAAGTAGTAACAGTAAAATAAGAAACTTGCACTTGCTGGAAGCTGTACCATCTGAAGGATGCTGGCAAAGTTTTTAAGCAGTCGGGGTAGCAAGTGGTACAGTAATTGTTCAAAAGACTGATATTTAAAAATCAGTGACAAGTCATATGCTTAATTCTGTTGTATTTGAAGGTTTGCTCCCCCCACAGCAAACATGGAAGAGCACAGCCTGATATTTTTACATATTTCAAAAGATTAAAGGCCTTTTTAATAAGAAAAGCTAATTTCTGTTACTCTGGCATCCCAAGAAATGCAGCATTGTCAGTCTGAAGCTGAGGTTCTCTAGGAAGGTCTGTTACTCGTGGATGTTTTAAGTTGCCCTGATGAGTGACAGGCCTGGTGCTCTGATGTTTCTAGGAGCTGTTTGGACACCCAGATGCAGGTGGTCTGTTTGTCATGGCCTGCTGGATGTTGGACTGATGTGCTGTTTTGAGGAGCAGTGTCCTGGGCAGTTGGACTTACCTGCAGTGGAGAGCAGTGAGGAAATGGACTAGGCCAGCCAGGAATAGGACTCTTCACCCTACACCCCAGTGGTCTAGAGGTAATGGACAAACCAGAAAAGAACTTAAAGGCTGCTTCACAGGAACTTTTTGGTCCACAGGAATTGATATATTTGTTCTTTTGATTTAGTACAAAGACTTTTTTGTACTGCTTTTGATGCTATCAAACCTCGAAGCACAGGCATTTTTCTAGTGTATACACCCACCTTTTTTGACTTAGTTATTACAAACTAATATTTGAAAATAGAGATTATTTTTTTTTTGGTCAGAGCAGGAACTCAGTTATTTAGCAGCCATGGCTTCTCTGCATTTTACTGGTAGCTTCAGCTAGTCATTCTGATTGGTTAACATACTTTACATAAGTCTGTATCTTAGATATTTGGGCAGATACTACTAATTAAAAACCATAGCTGCTTTTCACAAGAGCTTCCTAAATGGATAGCTGCAGAAGGAAGGGAACAGAGCCAAAAATCCCTTAAAAAAGAAACCACAGAGTGCCCTTGGATCAAGTTGTTTTAACCTCTTCATGTAACTCACTGCAGAAGTATTTTCCTGAGTAGTTAGACAAGTTCTGCCCTGAAGTCCAGAATTATTGGTGCTGTTCAGACTCAGGAGCTTCAGCTTATTTGGCATCGAATCTGCATTTCTGGCCATGTAGAATGTTCATCTCCAGAGGAGTGGGTACTGAAATCTCACACCTGCTGATGCGTGTTTCAGAGGGACTCCTCTTGTGACTCTGGTAGGATTGTGTTGTCGGTTTAAGCTCCAAAAGCTTGACAGAAGCTGTGCTTGACCTGTAGTTCAAATGCTAGAAACCTCCTGTATTAAGAGTTTAGATGACAAACTTGTGAAGCTACACCATGTGTATGTACATGAACGGTCTCTGTCCTACATACACATTCTCCCTGATACTTTAAATTGACATTAGTCTGGGTAACTCCATTCAAAACCCAGACACTAGGGTGAAAAGGAGGGAAATTCATGTTGGTTAGTTTGTTACCACTGTCTAACAGACATTACATTTTACCACTTAATCAGTAACTTAAGAGATGATTTTTGAGTGTCTGGTCATTTAAAACCAATGGAGGTTACACATTATCTGATACACAGTTTGTTCAGGAAATAAGAGGTTTTGTGGTTAGAAAATCAGGAAGTGGTGCTGGGTAGAAAATAAAGGCTGGCATTTCTTGATGCAGTCCTCTTGACACTTAAAAAGTGGTCAGTTGACATGCTGGGCTGTGGGTAGGTGTGTTGAGGAAAAGTGAGTTTGAGCCTTACCTGTTTATCAGTGTCACTGCTGTGGCTCCACTTGCTGTGTCATGAGGCTGCCACCTCTGTCAGTGTGATCAGTTTTTTTACCTGATTTCAGTCTTGCATAGGGGTTGGATCCTAGCTCCAGCTGGTTCTTGCAAGACTAGAATCCCAACTGAAGACACTTTTTAGGAGTATTGATAGGCAGTCAAGTAGAGCATGTATTTCTCTTTACCAGAAATAAGTACCTTCTCATTGACTGGTAGATTGTTTGGCCAGAGCAGGCTGTTTCGGCAATTAAAAAGATTTCTGTAAAAAAGTTTCTCTGAATCATTTGTGTGCACTGGTCAGATACAAAGTTCTGGAAGAGGTGGTAATAATCTGAAAGTTTATCACAGCCCATATGTATTATTCAGTGTTTTGCTGCAGATAATTAAGCATAGCAAATTCTTATGTGCATTTTATTGGGGAGGAGGGGGGAGGGTCGTTTGTTATTGGCCTTCAAAGCTGCTCCACTTTGGGGTACTGTGCCACTATCACTCCATTTCACTCAGTAGAATAGGTCAGGATTTGTCATGGTCTTTGAGGGTGTGCATGTGTTGTGGGGGGGGCCCTACGTTCACTGGTCTGATCCAGAATTCCTCCCCCACTTACTGCAAAGCCAGTAAGCCCAGAAAATTGATCATTGCCTTGCCAACAGATTTTTTTATTCCTGGCCAATCAAAATAAACATGCCATGGATAGGGAGAGGAGGGTGCAGACAATGAGGGCAAACACAAGTGACAATTGTCTTGTCAAAATATCTTCATGTTGGCTGCTAGAGCTTAGGCTGCCACTGTGCACTGGCCCATGAGGGCTTATGGAAGGGGTGGGTGAAGATGGGCAGTGCAGAGCACTGTAAGGCTGGTGATGCAGATATAACTCAAAATTAAGGGCTGATTTTTGTTGTTGTTGGTTGTTTTTTTCCCCCTCCCAGTTATAGTGAACCGCACCTGTTTGTGCAGTGTTTGAAGGCCATCCCTGGATTGTCCCACTGCTTGTTTTCCTACCTGCTTCCTGCCATTAGAGATGCATTTCTGACAAATGACAGACATGTAAATGTTTGTGCTGGTCCATGTCCCTGTGAGGCAAGTCAGGCAGCTCTGCTTCCAGTGTCCTAAGGCCTGTTTCCTGGTGTTGCATGGGGTGATAGGGGAAGTGCTGAACCTTCCTTGGGCTGACATCTCTTGTGCTTCTGAATGAGAGAGAAGTTTAGGGGGATTTAATCACCGCTCTCTGGAGGACCATATGGGATGCTGATGTTGCATCTGGTTCTGCCTAGGAGAAGAGCATGGAGTTAAGTTGTTTTTTTTTCCCAGCAAGAAGGGCAGGGGAGCAGGCTACAGACTGTGCAGGCAGGCAGGTCCTAGGAGGAGCACCTGGGTTTTCTTTCAAGTATATTTCTTCCTGGCATTTGCTGTTTCTCTTAAATTCCATATTGCTCAAAGTGGGCTTGAGCATCCCCTGCAGCTTTTTTTGATGTTTGCTAGACATGGTTTCCATTTAAGTAACTAGCAGGAATTTGAGAGCTGGTGACTTGCTAACCTTGATCAGTGTTCTGAGTGACCAGTAGGTCTCTGCTTCATCAGTCTTCCACCCAAAGGATGGCTTTGTTGAGGGTAACCTCTCAGCATGGCTTCTACTGATTAGTGGTCATTTCTTTAAGTTGCAAGAGCAGAATCTCTACAGTGACTTTGAAGAGAAACAAGTTCACACAGACGCGCTGGAGACAAACACAGGCTGAGAGTCACTTTTACAAGTTTCTTTATGAAATTAAATGTTGCCCCTGGTCTGGGGGGAAGATATAGTGCAAGAATGACGTACATGCTACTGAATTCAGATATCCCTGGATGACCTGACTTCAGTCAGCTACAGCATCAACAAGCACTGGACTTCCAAGCTCTGCAGGCAGTTTACACTCACACTAGCATTGTGTTGGAATGGGTGTCTTCCTTTCACTGCCACAGGATGTCTCCTAAGCTAGGGAATTCAGTCAGTATGGCTTCTAACTCTCACTATGGTAAGGCAAATCTTTCCTTTGACTAACCAAGGTTTTACTTACTTTTTTTTGGCCACAGTTTGAAACTTGAATACTTAAAGTGAGGCTCTTAGTGCCAAATTTAGGCCTTTTTAAAGTGGCTGGTTTTTTTAAAGGTGTCAAAAACCTGTAGCAATACCCCTTGAATTGAGGGTCTGTGGGAGTTTGCATAACAACTATGGTTTTAATCTTTTCAGAGTTGAACTGTAGACTCTTGACTTCTGGGAGCTAGGCTTGCAAATACTGACCTTGCTTTAAAAAAATTAATAAAATAAAACAGACAAAACAGGCATCAAGTTAACAACACCTGACAAGAACAATTACAGACTTACAAAATACACAGGTCTTACTTTTACCATAAATAAACACATTACAAACAGTGAACATTTTCATTGGCCAGGAAATATGGCAGAATGATGGAGAGACAAGAATCTCAGGAATTGAGTACAGTATTAATTAGGCACATTTTTCTCTTAACTTAGGTAACTCAAACCCACTAAAAGAGATTCTTGAACTTGACTCAAGCTGCAGGTTGATTGGCACAGTTTAATATACTATATAGTTAATCAGTGGTGTGGAACTAAAGGAAAGAAAAAGGTCACAGTGCAATACTCACTGTTGTCTGAGTGCCTGCAAAGGCTAACTGGATTAGTTAGGACTGTGTAGGAGGATCCTGTCTCTGAGAAACATGGAGAGGGGGTGAGCAGAGGACAGAAGGGTTTGTCCCTCCATGGAAAATGTATCATGTCAGTGACTCCAACCTGTTGCTCTGAGCCTGTCAGGGGACATGCAGCCAGCAGATCTATCAGTTGCCATCTGATCTCTGACAGCTGCCAGACAGCAGTGTGGTCACAGTGAGAAGGAGTGAATCCAAGGACAGCTGGCAACCACCATTTTTTTCAGGTGAAACATCAGGCTCCCTCCTGTGATCTCTTCCTGGAAGGCTGTGTCTCAGGTCCTGTGCAAGGCTGGCTTGATGGGACTGGCACAAATGCACGTGTGTGCAAGCACACACACAGTGTCTCACCTCAGAGCCAGCGCGGAAGTTGGGCTGCAAAACAAGTAGGGAAGGCCGGAGCACCTGTGCCATCCTCTAAACAAAGGATTGGAAGAACCTGGGCACCACCTCCCAGGACTGATGGATAAAGTGCTTTCTCAGCAGGGGTTCAGGCACAAACACGGGGCTGCCCTTATTTCCGGAAGGGTGTCAGCCTGCTGATGTTCTGCCAGAAGTTCGAGGGCTTGCGCTTGGGCTCTGCCAGCATGAAGACTTGCTGCTGAGGGAGCGTGGTGGGCAGGGTGGGATGCTTCTGGCGCATCAGAAAGTCATAGTATGGCCTGGTGACAGCTGTGATCAGGAGGAGATGGGGAAGCGTGTTAGTTGGGCACAGCTCCCTTCCCCACCCCCTGCCCAGGCCTTGTTACACTGCAGGGGTGTGAATTGGGTTTGTCTTGGTATTACCCTTAGTTTCAGCTCTGCTTTTTAGGATTAGAGTTGATGCTGTGGGAGTCCAAGAACTGTGAAGGATAACTGGCAGGTGTTCTGTCCTCATGACAGCAGGGATAAATAGCTGTAGCTTGTCATTAGTGACAAACTTCACTGGTGACTTCAGTTGTTTTGGGAGCAGCAGCTGGTGTGTACGTGCCTCTGCCTGTCACAACTTCCTGCACTGGGTTTCTGAGTCACGGGGGCCAGTGCCCAGCCTGGAGATAGGGCTGGCTTGTGAGGTCTCCTCTACTGTGGGCCCTGCTTTGTTAGAGAGTTCTGGTTTCCTTCCCAATTCTCCTGTATGCAGTGAAATCTTACTTCTGACTTGCAGCCAGGCTTTCTTACTGGTATTTAACTGCTGACTGGAACCACCGAAGGGATGCAGTTGTGGGTCCAGAGAAAAGGAAGTGACAGCCCTTCCTCTGGATATAAAGAATGGTGGTGGCATCACAAAATCAGGTAGCAGGAATCTTCATCTGACAGTGCTGCAGGCACAGGAGCCTTCCTTTCTCTCCTTCCTTTCTCTGGCTTGAGTTCATACTCCCTGGCTGCTGCTAAATATCTTCCTTGTCTCAAAGTTGTAATAAACAAAACAGCTCTGCCAGTGGGCATGGGCATAGCACCTGCCCATAGCATTCTGCGAGAATCATAGTTTTCAAAGCAACTGCCCATGCAGGAATAGTCCCCATTGCAGTGACCTTTGACCCATTTTGCATCCTGGGGATTACAGGACTCAACCTTGCCTTTTCACAAAGGGAATGCCATACTGCTAGGAGAGCCTGGCTTCTAGGGCCAGGCTGGGAACTAGCCTTGGAACAGAAGCTGCCTCATGTATGTAACTGTGGTTTCTGGCACGGTGCTCAGCAATTAGGTGCAAAGCAGCTCTCCTGGAGTTTTAAATGGCTGGAAGCAGGAAAACATTCCAATCTGCCAGGAATGATACTAGAGATTGCCACATTGGAGCTCACCATCTGGCCTTCTCAAGAGTTCGTTCCTGCGACTTCACTGAAACTGTTTCCCCATAGTAAGCGTGGAACCACCCCCCTCCCCAGTTCTCAACAGCACTTCTCTGGTCAGGTGTGACTCACCCTTAGGCTTCCCCGTGTGGTGCTGCTTGCTGGCGTTCAGCATCGCCTGCTTCTTCTGCACCTCTGTGATGGAAAAACCTGGCAGAGAAAACAAAGTTTGTCAGGAGGAGGTCCTCATTGTGTATCTTGGGGGAAGACATGGGTTGGCACAGACAGTAACAGAAATACAGGGATAGGAAAATGCCTGAAGGTCCTAAGATAAAATTACTCCCAAAGCTGGAAGGGGCATGTACTGCGTCCCCCAGTCTGTGCTCTCCCCCTACCTCTCAGGCCAGGTCTTCTGCCCTGCTTTGCTGGGTGATGAAGCCAGAACAATCCAGTTGTGTTTCAAATCTCATTAGATCACACATATCTGAATTAAGCAGGATTTGGACAAAACAATTAAAACCCTCTGTTACAATTAATGTGTTTTGTATAGATACTGCCAAGTTGGACACTGTACTGCAAAATACTGGAAGCTGTATGTAATGTATTGACTGTTTTGTCAGTCCTGTCTGAATTCATTAAAGATGCATCAGCCTCCCTGAGAACACACTGCAATGTCTGCTCACAGTGGTTTGTATTTGGGTTTTTTCTCAATCCCACAGATTCATTCAGAATATGCAGTTAAACAGCTCAGGGCTGGACTGGAGCATGGACTGGCTTCCCCTCTTTTACTTCTCTGCATTGGCTGGTGGTTAAAATAAAGAAGAAAAACACAAAATCAAACATTGCTCTTTCCATACCTGTCTCCTGGTCGAGCTGAACCTGTCTCCTTTCATTCTCAAATGCCTTCAGCCAGCGCTGCTTCTGCTCAGGCTTTTTTGCACAGAACAAGTGGACTTCCTCAGTGTCTTGGCAGTGCAGCTTAAATGCATTTTTCACGCTGATGTTGAAGTCCTTGTCCTTCCCATCTTCTACATCTAGTATTTCCATATCATCCATGTTGATCCGACTTTTATAATACAGGATATCCCGACGCAGGAGGTCCTGTAAGAGAGATCACACAGTCTCATACAGATGTTACTGTTTCCTGTCCCTTCCTTAAACATTCATTATCTTTGATATGATGGAGTATTACATGATGGTTTACAGTCCTGTAAGAAAAAAATTTTATACTGGATTTAAATCTGTGGAATTGCAAAGTGCTGAGCTCCTGTTGGCAGTGAGGGGAATCACATGTTGCTGGTGGGTTCAAGATAAACTGGTGTGCTGGTTTGGGCTGGGACAGAGCAAATTTTCTTCTTACTAGATAGAACAGCATTGTGTTTTGTATTTAGTATGGAATTTGGTATGAGAAGAACCTTGATAATACCCTGACATTTTTAGTTTCTTAGTTGCTAAGAAATCAAGGACTTTTTAACTTGCCATGTTTTGCTAGTGTGCAGGTGCACAAGAAGCTGGGAGGGAGCATAGCCAGAGCAACAGGTCCATATTGGCCAGTGGGATGTTCCATATCACACAAAGTCATGCTCTGTGGGTAGATGAGGGTTGACCAGGAAGTGTTCTTTCTGTCTTCCTGGATTGTGGTTCCAGGATTTTCTCTCCTCTGGGATTGCTAGGCAAGGACAGGCTGGGCCGTTGGTCAGTCAGGTGGTGAGCAGCTGCACTGTGCATCACAGTATCCCTCAACTACTGCTGTTATTATGAAACAATTTTTAGATTTTTTTTTAATCTCAAGTGATGACTCTCTTTGCTTTTACCTTTCTCAGTCTCTCCCCCCTTCCCAGGGGCTGGGGCAGAAGGAGCCACTGGGCTGCCAGGTTAAAACCAGGACAGCTGAGTTGTGGGCTGTCAGCTGCCCTGAAGAGCTCTGAGGGAGAAGCAAGCTTGTGTTGTTATTACACAAGATCCCAAATCCTCATTAAGCCACTGTCAGAAAATAGTATTTTAATCCTACAGTCCCAGTTAGCCAAAAAAAATCCTAATTGGCTTTTGGTTTTTGTGTTGGCAATGACAAGTATATTTGAGAGCAGTGATAAACTGCTTATGCCTAAGTCACTAGAGCTACCTCTGTATGCCATGGATTAGGCAAAATAAAAATTGGCTTGTTCAGTTGTGAAATTCCAATGGAAGATAACTTCCATTTGCTGTAGGAATGAAGGTTCTGTTACTTAGGCTGTGAGCAATAGCATAGGCTGTACTTGCAGACCTACACATGATAATATGGTCTTATTGCCTGTCAAGGCCCACAGCTGTCCAAAGCTGCAGTTACCTTTGGTTACAGTACTACTCTGATGTGGCAGTGCAGCTGAAAAATACATATTTTAGGAAAATGAGTAACAGTTCTACTTGAGTTGTGTAAGGTACATCCATACACTGAGCCTTGAAGCAGTGCAGTGCTTCCCCCTCTTGCTATAGGAATAAGGCCAGGAGTCAGTTCCTGCAGCTGTGGTCAAGTGCACAGAACACACCACGATGTTGGAGAAAAGACTGCAACAAATGCTCCTAAAAATCTCTGTGTCAAAAGCAGACGTGATCTCTTTAAGTATTAAGGAAACAAAGGGGGCTAGAAAGGGAGTTTGCTCACTCTTTAGCATTGTAATAGACAGCAATTGTGCCTGGCTAGTGAGGTTACCTTTTTGCAGCAGACAAGCTGGTGATCAAAGAGGAAGAACATTCTCTGTTGGCTCTTGGCTTGAGGGTGGGAGATTTTGGTTAATTCCCCAGAATAGATGAGTTCTGAGCTTCTGACTAGGACATCTTCACCCTAAGAACAGCACAAAGAACAGGTTGGTCTTGGTTGTCTGAAAACAGGAGGAGTAAGCCTGTGGTTTCATATGAGAACCTGAGCTTGGCCAAGGGGCCTGTGTTGTGTGGCTGTGGGCCCTGAATGCCTGATGAAGAAACTCCCCTGGGTGTGAGAGGGAGCCTCTGTGCTGAAGGATATCCCTCATCACAGGGAGACACTAGGAATGGGAAGTGAATAAGAACAACAGTGTTAAACAAGCAAACAAAATCTCCTTTTCCAGGGAGTCTGCTCAGGGTAGCTGATCCATCCCTGACAGGAAGGGAGGTGGTCTAGCTGGATTACCTGCTAGACCTTTTCAGTTGTATTAAAAGATGACATTTGGTTATATTTAAAGAAACACAGAAGGGCAGCAGAACTGAAGGTAGGGCTAGCTAGTAATCCTAAATCTTTCTGTAAGCAGAAGCTGTTGGAGGAAGGGGAAGAGGGGCAACACAGAACATTCAGTCCGTGACAAAAAAAGTCTCTTACCTCCCAGTCTTCAATTGAGCTCTGCCACTGAGCAATTTTGTCAATGTTCTCCAGCCGCCGTTTTCTCTCATTGATGAGCCGAGCCACGTTCTTCATGGCGTTTAAGGCAGCTTCAACGTCTTTGAAATCCCTAGGGCAGGGCAGAGGTGGTAGACATGACAAACTGACACATGTTTATTGTACCTATCTACACTCCAAAGGTTCTAGCATGGCCTAGAGCTGAAGAGCAGAAAACATCAGTCCCTTTTCTTTCTTTCCCTTGCCTTCCTTCCCAGCATGTTTTGCCAGGTTACAAAAGTTCTTGTCACTGCTACAGCCCAAACAATGATCCTTTCCAGTAGAGTCTTTTCACCCCAAGAACACAAGGCAAAGAAAGAGAAACAGATCACAACCACTGAGGTGAAACCACAGTCTTAAGTTCTGCTTAAAAACATTGGCAGGAATGAGCCCCATCCTAGATCCAGGGAGATGACTAAAGACAGAAATGCCTATTTTGTCATTGAATGTTATCATTATCACTATTTAATCAAAGCATTTTGGTCTGCAACTTCCCATGGTCACAGGGAGTGCTTTTTTATTCTGATCTCTGCTTTGGGATGAGGCTAGTCTCTGTTCTATTTAGTAACAGGAAAATGATGTATATTTAAAAGTTTGAAGCCAAGTTGTCAATTTTCGGTTTTCTCACTATGTAAGCAACCCTCACAAGATACCAGATCTTGGAAATAAGAGTCAGAGACTAAAGGTTTTCCCACCCCTATTATTTACATTCACAAATATTTCACAGACTGAGATTCTGAGACATAGTCAGAGTGACTTTTTTTCCCATGTCTGTTTATCCATGTTGACACTGTAGCCATTGCTTTCCAGACCTTGTGGGTTTTTCCCCCCTACATAATACAATATATTGATAATGCCACTGTTTTCTTAGAGGGACTGGTTCCGTCATGCATAGGTGAGTCAGTCCCGCAATAACTGGCATCATTTCCAACAGAGGCCGACAGTTTATCTGGAAGGGTAGGCCATAAGTTGATCTACCCTCTCACGCCCACACCATCTGCTGCCATAAGCTACTTCTGCTGAGTCTGGAGTAGCTCAGCAGGAGCTGTTCTGCAGGAGCTGTTCTGCACAACTTGTTTCTAACACCATTTTCAAAACATCTGTGTACTGCATGAAGGAGCTTTCTGTTCAGAGGTCAGCTTCAGAAGAACATGCTTTTAGATTTAACAAGACATGCTTAAAAACATTCTGAGAAATAGCAGTGCTACAATTAGGAAGGTAAGTCAAGCCACAATGGACCAATATCAACACTTCCCTTTAATACAGATTTTTTTTATGTTGTATTCCTGTTGCTAATTATTTCAAATGTTTGATTAAGTGGCATAGTTACCTGAGCCAAGGGCAGTGCATTCACCATGAAATGGAGCAACGGATACAGAGGCTTTTGAGCTAGTGCTGAAGAGGCAGCAGGTTGTGCATGGCCTGACTGCTGTAGGCAACATCATCCCACTAGGGAAGCACTGGGCAAAAAGGATTCCTGACTGGCATTCAGCCCTCTTGTGCCACGATGTACTTAGATGGAAATTTTGGGGTATATTCAACCAGTGTTTTTACAGAAAAGTTTTCAGCACCAACACCAGAAACATTTAACTCCAAAGTAGGTATCTGCTGGTATGACAGATACATGGGCCAAATAAAACAGAAAAGTATCATTATAAAGTGGACCTTGCAACTCCAGGTCTGGAGGAGGCTGATGGTAAAGCCCAGTGCTACTGTAATGAGAAATTATTTCTTCTAAAGAAAATTTCCCTGGTTTATACAAGGTAGCACAGAAGAATTGTGGTACCAGCGGCTCTTGGCAAGCTGCCCTCAACATATCCTGTGTTCCTCAGTTTCCTGGCTCCAGTCTGGTTCCTCCTATCCCCACCATGCTGACCTACCTGTGTTGGGGGTTGGTGTATTTGAGCAGTTCAGCCAGCTGCAGTGGATACTTGCAGATCTTCTGCACAGGGGTCAGCAGAAACCCGTCCAGAGAGATGTCAATCATCTTCTGCAGCAGGCGACAGGCTTCGAAGAAGTAGACATACTTGTTGACCTTGGTGAGGCGGGACAGCTCCATGCAGGCGTTGGGGTGGTTGTTGCAGTACTCAGAGTAGATCTGAAACTCCGTTTGCTGCAAGGGAAATGGAGGGGTTACCTGTCCACATTCTATAGGTTGATGGGCTCAATGTGAGTCCCCTGGGTAGGTCCTGCCCCTGTATCACATGGGGCTGTTGGGTAATTTGTTTTAAAGACTGGAGACCTGAAGCTGAGGATGGGCAGGCTGGACTACAGTTAATTACAATTACAAATTACAGCACATTTAATTTGGTTGGGTGGGGTTTTTCAAACACAGCTTCAGTTCTGCCAGATCAGTTTCTAAACCCTCTGGCCTAATCCATACCCCCTTCTCATGAAGTCAAACTTACTTACATATTCCAAGAAGCACGAGCCAACCTCACTCAAATGTGGGTGGTCTTTGTTGAATTTCTTCTCTAGTGCTTTAACAAATTTCTTCTGGCATCTGTAGATGTCCTCAATGTTCCCAAAGATTGTCTTTAGTTGCTCTTCTGTAAACATATCAGCTCTTTTTCGGCACTGCTTAATATAACCCTAGGAGGGAAACAAATCAGAAAACTTTCTGGGCAATTGCTCTGTGGCCTTTGGTTATCAACAGAAAAAGCCCATGGACTGTGTTCCTTCCTGTACCCCCTTCCTGCATAGGTGCATCCATGTTTTAGCTATTATTTCCTCTTAATACCAAGTAGAACATGGTAGAAATAGAAACCAAGCCACAGTTAACACCACTGCCTTAAACAACACTGTTACCCACGCTTGGAGGAGTGCCAGAGCAGCCTTCTCTCCTGCTAAGGACACCCATGTCTGTCTCAAGGTCACAGGGTATTCTGACCCCAGCACTGATCTACTGATAGATTTAGGCCAATTATATCCAGTTGTGGATCTATTTGGATGGCTGGATGTTAGGAAATGCCTGGTTGACTCAAAGGAGAAGGAGGAACAACATGGAGGGACATTGCAGGAGGGCAGGCTTGTTTAAGTGTGTGCTGCTTTGCCCCAGTTGTCTCTCCTGGAAGGCACTACATTTTGGTGTCATTTCAGTGAAGAACTACATTCCTGCAAAACTCTTATCAATTACCTTCATGTAACCCAGTGTATGTGACAGTCTGTCTCTTCTGGAAGAGGTGTCCCAACACTTTGTGTATCTGCAAGTGAAAGACCTAGGAGATGTTCAGCCTATTAGTTGTCTTGATCTGAGCATGCCTTGCCTGAAGGCCTGAGTTGCTGTCTCCATTACCTCAGAATGTATATTGAAGAGGACAGCCATGCTAGATATTTACTTCTCTCTGGCTTGGGAAATTCAGTTAATTCCTTTTAGTCAGAGGCCAAGTGGGTAGTCCAAACACAGAGGCATTTGGACTATTGTTGTAATTAATTGTTTCCTGAGCATGCAGCACCATGTAGCAGAGCAGGCTCTGATGGAAATGCAGTCATATTTCCAGAAAAGAAAAGTTTAGGGTCGCTCTCTGAGCAAGAATGGGACATACTCTATTATCCTTTAGACAAGTTCTTAAATTCTCTTCCCCCTTTATTCCCTTACCTCACAAATGTCCTTCAGATGCTTGATGTAGTCTCTCTCTGTGCTAATGATCTCATTGATGACGTTGGTCCTCATCTGATCCTTGGTGGTCTGCCCCATCCCGAAGCGGCGGGAGCCACTGCTGGAGTCATCTTCTTTGCCACCCTCTACCTTCAGAGGATAATCTTCCATGGGTTCATCCTGGTTTACTCGGAGCTGTGTCAGACAACACAAGATGTTCACTGTTTGCATTGCTAAACACAGCTCCTCCAAGGAGAAGAAGTTTGGGACAGGTGACTGGTAAGACAAAGACTGAGCTAGGATAAGGAGGGAAGAGGGCTGCTCTGTGTATGCTACTTGTAAACATATTTGCCCCTTGAGGAAGCTAAGGCCAGACAGTCAGTTTTGGGAGGGCATTTTCAGGCCACATGACAGCTGCTCCTACTGTGTGACATGGGTGGTTTTAAGCAGGCATCTCTGTGGATAGAAGACACAGGAATTATATGAGTCCTCAAGGAAGGATACATACAAAATCAGGACAGGAAATGGTTTATCAAATGAAATCTGTTAGATACTTGTGAGGGGGCACCTAGGGAGGGAGGGGGGAAACCAGTTAACAGTTACTTTTTTATATAGCTGTATTGTTATTTTCATACTATAAATAACAGGTGGCCTCTGAGTATCTGCTTCCCCAAGATTATTAAAAGAGAATGTATTGTTAATATAAAAGATACAGATGCCACTAGGCATATAAGGTGGTAAGGAATGGCAACACTACAGAGCTGTTGTGAAACTCATGGTTCCTCCACAGTGCCCATCAGATGGCAGCACAGCATGAACAGAGAAAAACTCCAGCATTTCATAGACACACCATCCTACAGTCTGTTGTCAGCAACAGCAAAGTACCCTAGATAATAGAAGGACACTACTGGTGCATTTAACTTTTGAGCTTTCTTTTATGTAGTAGTATTGTAGCTCTCAGAGTGACAATGGAACTATTTAGTGGACAACTCAGCACAGAGAAGGAGTGAAAAACACTGAAGTAAAAACATGCATAACTGTGGGTATTGCTAGTATAATGACACAGAACTGCTTTAAACTTTTCAATGTAGTTTCTTCTAGGCAGGACTGCTTACCACTTGATACACATATATCTACATATAAAAAATACTGCATAGCCATCTATCCCTTCTTTGCACAGGCATAGATTTCATTTCCTCACTGTTTACAGCAGGTGAAGATGTACAATCCTGGTTTTCCTTCACTGTCAGCAGAACAACATTGGCTAGTCTTAAACTCAGACCCTGGCCTGAAACTGGTGTGGAGTTAACTGAGAGACATGCAGATTTATCAAGTCTCTGCATACACCAGCCTTCCCAGCAGTAAGCTTGAGGCCTGGTGATAATTAGAAGGGAATCTTCACTCAGATGCTTGAGTAAGTGTTGCAATTGCTCTGCTAAAAGAACTAGTTACTCTGCATCCCTGAAGGCTAGCACTAGGTGGCTTTCCCCTGAAATACTATCAATTTTTTTACTTTTTTTTTTTTTTTTTTCTGCCAGCCAGGACAACCATTCAGCTCATCAGTAGCAGGAAAGAAAAAAGGCCTGTGTTTTGAGTGTAAAAAAAAAACAAAGCAGTTCTGTTCCCAGCGGTGCTGAGTTTGGTCCCAGTAACCTCACTTAAAAAAAACATCCACAGTGTGTAATGTAATAGTTAACTAGCTGAGCCTGTCTCCTACAATCTATAACAAAGTATTTCAAAACTTTTATAGCATTATCTGCCCCATTTCTCCAAGGACTTCTGTTACAGTCTGAACTGCCTCATGTCACCTCCTTTCATGCTGCCCCTGGTTTTGGGTCACTTGTGATCTGAGGTGACCTGGATAAAGAGCTAAAGGCTGAGAATCTCTGTCCCTAGGCACCTAATTGCCTTTGCAGTTAGGCTTCCACAACAGTCACAGCCCAAAGAAAGGAAAGGAGTGCACCAGAATTCCACAGACTTGTTTTACCCTCCACTTGCACAGAGAATCCAGATGTGTTTCAGAAGGCTCTGCTGGAAATGAATTCAGCCTCTGCAGCACACAGCTGGGGCTGCCTGGGTTGTTCTGTATAGCTGTGTTTCTATGTGGTCTTACAGCTGGCACCAGGGGAGAGCCTTGGCCCAAAAGCATCAAGTGTTCCATATCTCTTGCCTCATCATTTGTTCCATGTGACCTCCAAGACATTTCTTGTGTTTTTCTCCTCCATTTTCAAATGCCTAGAATCTAGGGTTGTGTGGTAGCCCAGCATCCTGACATTCTTAAAACTGCATTACTTCAGGATGTGGAGTTGCACTGGACTAAGCACCAGATGGAGAGAGCTAAATTTGGTGCCATGCTTATCTAAAGTGGACACTACAGTGCAGACCTCTGCCAGCTGCATCTGGGATTCCTCTAGGAGAGCATTTGCTTGCTCAGGAAGGGAATGCTGCGTGCCTGGGCACAAACTAGCCAATATACATGTGGGTAAGCAGGAGCCCAGGCTGCAAACCACCATGCAGGGCAGCTCCCCTGCTGGCACAGCTTAGTTTAACTCTGGAGTCTGGAGCTGAACCACCCTTGCCCTGATTTACTCATGTAAAAAGAGACTTCCCCACACTGATGGCAGCTCAGCCAGGAGGGTCCAATGTATTACCCTAGCCATGTGTACAGAAATAGTAACAAGACATGTTGAACTGACTGTCTCTAGCAGTGAGTCACTACAGAACACTAAACCTGGGGGGAAGGAAGAAACACTTGGTGCTAATGGAGAGGCAAAAAGAAACATCAAGCTCTTACCCGTACAAAGCTGGCTGGAAACCAGCCTTCGCTGTCCAGGATCCTGCCCCACCACCACTCCTTGTTGGTAGCATCCATCACTTCAATGACATCGCCAGCCTTGAATCCCAGCTCCTGGTCATCCATCGTGACATGGTCCCAGAGGGCTTCTGCATACACCACGCTGCCATCACTGATGAGCTGTGGGCAGAACAACTCGCACGTCAGCGCTTCCCAAGAAAGCAGCACAGTCTGTCCACATGGTGCAGCTTTGGCACCATTGCTGCTGAGCCAAACAAGTGTTAGTAACTGTTCACTCCCCACAAGCAATGTGAAAAGGATCCGGTGCTAGTCTGGCAGTTGCTTCAAAGGTCATTACCTTACTCTCAGTAGCATTTACTTAGAATCACTTGAAACAGTACGTTTATTACCATATAAAACATAAATTTGATGCTCTTACGGGTGACTGCCTCAGACAGCAAACAGCTCAGTGGTACCTTGCTGGTGGAGGATGCTCTTGTGCTGCCAGTGCAGCCCTGCTTTGGAAAGCCTTCAAATGCAACCTGGAGCATCTATGTTTAGAGACATACTTCAGAGCAGAAAGTATTCTGAGGCCTCGGAGCTAGTCTTGAGTCTTTAAGGTGGTTAAACTTAGCACTTAAGCTACTTAAAGTAAGTCTCCTGGAGAGTTTAGGCAATTAGGCTGTGGGACAACAGTTACTGTATGTCCCATAGATGGCCTACTCTAGGAAAAAAGGACCTCCAACAATTAATAAATCCAAACTCAAATGACCCTTCAACAAAAAAAAAACAAACAAACCCCAAACCAAAACAATAACCTATATGGCTAGAGGCTGTGAAGGGAGTCTTGAATACTGCAGTTATTGTGCCTATACCTGCATGATGCCATTCTCAACCATTCACATCCTAGATACAGTGCAGTGGGGTATTTGTAAGCTGGCTCTGCTGGCCACTACAACAGGAGTGCCTGGCTGAATGGTCCTTGAATTTCAACAACCATAGAGTACATGCACAGGCTTCTCAGGGCCTGAACATGACTGGGACTGTCTAAACACCCAAGATTTTCCCCAAAAAGGCAGCACTGGAATCCTAAAAAGGACTTACTCAGCCATTCTGGAGTGGCAGTGAAGCCCTATTTTTCTCCAGGAAAATGGTGGAATGTTGGATTCTATGAGGGGGAAAGACAACCTGTCCTTAGTACAGCTCACACCATTGCAGCAGTAGCACCACAGGCACCTAATGCACATCACCCAGTTGGGCACCTGAGCTTGCTTGGTCACACAGTTACCTTCTGTTCTGGGTTACTATTTTTTGCCAGTGCCTCAAGAAGAAAGATGCATGTTGTAAAAGAATGCGAGGATAATCACACATACTGTAAATCAGGAGAGAGTTAAGACATTTAAAAGAAAATTCAAGTACAGTGCCTTTGGGTAGCAAATGCCCCCTCACTGAACCAGAAACAGCTCAATGCAGTGTTTCCATTTTGACAAAAATAACAGGATGCTGGGGAAGGAGAGGATGAGAGGTTCCCACTTACCTACCTAGCCAGCTTTCCCCACACTGCCATTTCTCAGCTGCCCTCTGCTGCACCACAGGGCAGGGTGCATCCTTTCAGCAGGTTCCTGCTCTTCACAGAGGAGAGCAGTTGCTGTGGTGAGGCCCAGCAAGCAGGGAACCTAAGGGATGTGCTGCTGTCCTACAGCTGGCCAGTGGCACCAGGGGAAAATAATTCAGGAGTCTTAAATGGCATCTCACTAGTGTAAGCTCCTACAGCAAGGACAGGCTTTGATCACAAGGCAAGTAGAGAAGTACTCAGTACTCTCAGAAAACCAAACATCAGGAGATAGTGATGGATGCACCACACAACAGATGCAGCTACACCCAGTCAAAAGGCAGGTATTTGGCCACATGGGCTGTGTGTGGAGGGAAGGGATTGGGGGGGCAGGGGAGCAGACACAAATGCTGATGTTTAATGGTCACCATGCTCGGTGCTCATTTTACTGTAAGCCCTCAATCTATACCAGCCTGTACCTTACACTGTTTTGTTTTTTTTTCATTTGTAACCAGTCCAATTCCTAGTCTGATAGAGAAATACCCAATTTACCCTATGTAACCTTTCCAGTATCCCTTTCCCAGAGCAAACACTAAAGGCAAGTTTTGAGCCAGGACTGACAATCCCATGGCACTGCATTTCACTGCAGAAGGCAGAGCTGCTCCAGCTGGGGCAGAGCACACCACAGCATCCTCTCTGAGGAGCAGACTGTTCCTGGGGAAAAAAGGGTTAAGTCTCTCCATCCCTACCCCAGGAAGGATAAAACACACCAGCAGATACAAAGGTTTTCTGCAAAAAGAGCACAGCACAATCAACCAGCGATATTGTGAGAGCTGCTTATCTCCCAGAGAATTATGTATTAAAGAGCATGCTCATCCTTCCCAAATGTGGTAGCTCCTAGCCTCAAAAGGCTCATCTTACCAGAGGTTTTGATCTTTGCAATTAAAGCAAGGTTTGAAAAATAACTTAATTTCCATATGAAACAACATTTATGTGTTGGCTTTGTAATAGCAAGGTCAACTCAGTACATGTTCTTGAAAAGCCCCAAAGCAGTCTCTAGAAGAGAAACATTAGAAGATAGAGAATGCAAACCCAGCCACCCTAGAGCCCCTCTAGCTACTGCAGTTGGCAGCAGTGAAAACAAACAAGCAAAAAAAAAAAATGGCTTTTTTTCTTTGTTTATAATAACATTTAAGTTTGTAGACAGCAGTGTTTGCAACCCAGAGGCAGTACTAACAGTGATGCTTTGAAACAAAATTGACTGCAGCTCCAATACTGGAGGGGCATTTGTGCAGCTGCAGCCTCACTGCTCACTCACAACCCCAGCAAAGGTGGGGCAGGTGCAGGGAAGGCAGCACTGGGCAGGCTGCTTAGGGTGGCACAGGAGGAGGGAGGATTGCTGTGCTGCTCCTCCAGGCAACCCCTGTGCACAGGAGACACAGCCAGGACTACTGCACGTGGCTGGGCTTGTTTGCGTTCCAGCTACTCAGCCCTTGTTTGTCTCAGGCTGGACACCTTGACATAATTACCTTGTATGTCCTAGTCTTCTTCTGACAGGAGCTCCAGGCAATATTAAGAGGGATAAAAGATCTCGACAACTCACAGAAGGAGCGATGAAGACTCCTTTAGGAAATGCTTATCTTTGAGCTACTTGGTTCTAATTGAATACATTTTAAATAGCTTTTTGTTGATAATGCCAAGTACACTGGATCATACATAGGGGGAAAAAAAATAACCCAGGAGCATCAGAAGACACTGGGAACATGGCAGTTCAGGGAGAAGAGAATAAAACAGAATTTACTTTTCAGGTCTATGACCCTAAAACAGACACCTTCCATGAAGAGCACCTGAACCCAAGCCCTTCATGGTGAACTAAAATGGTTGCTGCGAAGCCTGTATTTCTTGCTTGCCACCAACCCCCTTCAGAACTTGTGTATTACAGACTGAACTGGGTCAGCACATCAAAACATTTAAACCCAGCAGCAGTCCTGACCCCAGAGGCAAAGCATCCCCCAGCATCCCCCCGTCACCAGACACTTTGCTTCCAGGGCTTCTCTCATGCTAAGTGCAAACGCTTATTTTTTCTGAACATGAGTAGAAGCCAGCTAGCCTCTGCCTTGAACTGAGCCCATGGGATAGTTTTCAGATTGTCCTGACAGCGTGCTCTTGCTTCCTCTCAAAACTTTTAGTTTCACTGTTTAATGATGGACAACTGAGATTAAAATCAGAGCTTCTGTCATCTGAACAGCAGGCATTTAGTCTGAACAAGTTATCTTGATTGTCTTTATGGAGCATCTCCCGTTTGCAGAGAGACAGGCTCCCCAGGGAAGGCTTCATCTTGGGCATCTATCTTAGCATGATGAATTAACCAAGCCCAGAGGGCTCCTGCAGGGAGGAATTTGGGCTACCTAATACTTGCTGCCTGGCTGCAGGGTGCCAGCACCACTGACACAACTCCAGAGCAAACATTTCATTGCTTCTTGCCGTTCCTCTGTCTTCATGTTTCAGGATAACATAAGCCCTCCTTGCCATGGCATAACACCAGGCACATGCTCCCCCGGGGGCAGTGGGTTTTGTGTTCATTGCTTCAGAAGCAGACCTGCACACCATGCCCCCAGCCAAGCCATTGCCCTCAGCATTCCTTGCCCTTTTGCCGTGGTGTCAGCTGCATACTTTCTCAGCACAGATTTTAGAGCATTGATTAAGGGCAGTGGAGGACTCTCAGGCATTAATCAAACATCGCAGATCCCAATTCAAAATATTTTCATTTGACAGTGATTCTCCTTAACAAATCTGATATGTCAGTAAGCCAAGATCTTAATCTAGTTAAGTGTGCTACACTGATATAGTGCTGCTTTTTTAATCAGTGCCTGTAGTCAGACTCCTCGTGTCATCAAGCATGGCTGCCTCCATTTACCAAACATCCAAAATTTTTCATCACATTTCTTTGGTAAGAACTACTTTCCACAAAACCATTCTGACTGGCATTAATTATATTCTTCCCTTTTATTTATATCATCTGAGTCCCGATTCCCTCTCAGAAGTGGTTTAAGCAGATGGGAAGAGGAGGAGGGTCCTCCTGCAGCAGGCAAGGAGCAGCTTTCAAAGCTGCCTGTACCAAGTGCTACAGGAGGAGGAAAGCAACCCTTGTAGAAAGGGAGGAGGCAGAGCTGTGCTCCATGTTCTTTCATGCTGTGTGAAGCATGAAGAAGCACAGCATGAGAGAGAGTGCCAGGGACACATCCATCTGAGTCCAGTCAGATGGGATTTTTCCAACTCCATGTGATGAAAGAAGTTCTCAGTTCCTCACCTAAGATATGGGAGCTGATTATTATAATGCAAAACAACTCAGCTGAAAGTTCTTTACACCATTTAATTTTTGGCTGAAATAGGCCAGGAATGTTCCTGTGAAAGAGTGGGGATAGTTGCCTGTAACTGAGGAGGACACCGGCTCATCTAGATCCTGTTGGTGCCCTCAGTTCCACAACCATCACCTTCCCATTACCTGTATTCCAAGTGAGTCTGCTAATTTTGGGAACTAACATCCTTAAGCATAAGGAAACAAAAGGAGCAAATCCCTTCTTAAACCTGTTATTAGTCTGCAAAAGGTGGTCTTTGTACCACATTTTATCATTAAATGTTGCAGTTGCTAGTAGTGATTACAGTATGTAAAGCTGTAAAACAGCTTCTATTTTAACCTTGCATACAAGTTTCCAGAGGATATTTATTTACACTTTTGTCTATAAGACATTTCTTTTCTGGTACAAGTGAAGTATTTTTTTCAAACTCTTTCCAAACAAGCAGGTCTGATGGCTGAGTGACAGGGTGACAAAATGGTAAATGAAATTCTATGCTGACAAATGTTACACAAGCAATAGCTAATACACACAACTGACTACATGAGCTGCTCCTCAGGAATGTCTCTGCTGGCAGATTTAAGAAAACATAGACCTGCCCCATTGAAATCAGAAAGTCTGAGTGCCAGGACTGACTCAGAAAGAAAGAGAGACGAGGACAACTACAGAAAGCACAAGGATCAGCATGAATTGGAAGAGTTGCTTGAAGCTGTAGTAGAGAAAGGGGACGGAGGGTGGCCACAACAAAATGGCTATTGGTAACACGAGGCTGATGGGTGCCCAGTGATATCTCTAGGCACAAAGTTTAGTACAAAAGCAGTACTTGTTCCCTGTGGTGCATAATTAAGCTGTGTTACGGGATGCCACAGAGCCAAACATTAATTGAAAAGAGATTAAGCAAAGGTATGTCCTTTAAGGGTATTTAAACATATCATATCTGGATACAGCCCCTCAAAGATCTTTATCACACCTGGGAAGGCACACAAGGGAAAGAGACAGGCCATATGTTCATCTATTCCTGAGCCGTTTTCCCAAATCACAGGTAAAGGTGTTACTTGCTGGCCCTGCAGAGCTGGTCATAGGACATAAGGGTAGTAAAAACGTAACAGATAAGAAGTACTGACTATTCATATTACCCACAAATACTCCTTGAAAACAGCGAGCCCTGAAAATGTTAACTTGACAGGGACAGATACATTCCCTGAGGTACAGCAACACTCTCAGTCAGGTGGAAATTCAGCAATTGCTAACACAATAATTATAAGGACATTAGGATGTCCTCTGGGGTAGGGCTGTCATCCTACTGGCTGGGACTCCTCAGGCAGAGCTAAGTGCAGCACTTCAGTATAACAGATCCCACACACTGCTTATCCTACTCATGCAAGTATCCTTATCCTCCATCCTCTTGCCAGACGCATGGAGGAAGGTCAGCCTGCACATATGAAGTAACCATTCATGCCTACTACATGGATGTCCAACTCCTGGTCTTTTTGGTTTTTACCAAATAAAATAAAATTTAAAAAAATAAATTGTACCCAGGGAAACCTGACTGTTCATACATTGCCTGGGAGGCATTCAGGGAAAAGGAGCCACATCCTCACTCAAAATGTTCAAAAAGATCTTCACGATATAAGAGCTCAAAGGACTTCAAAACCTACTTAGCACTCAAAAGGCAGAGAACTTAAGTCATTCCAAAGCTCTAAATCAGCTTAAACTTATCTAAGGCCTTAAAGTGTTTTAAGCATTTTAAACCCATCTAAAGCCTTAAAGTGGCTTAAGGAGCTTGAAATACTCTAAGGCTTAAAAGTGGTTTAAGTATCTGTAACTTTTGGCTAACCCACTCTTTGTGCCTCTTCCAGTAGGCACCCAACACTCCAGGTTAAGGCAGGATCCAAGTGCCAGAGTCTCCTTTACCCCAAACAGCCCCAATCTCTGACAGAATTGCTCTTTCTACCCCCCTTTCCAGCTATTCTGGGGTGCTCTGGGGAGTGCTGAGCCCCTCTCACCACAGCCCCCACATCCCGTGGCCAACAGCTCCGGCTGCAGTGGCTGGAGGTGGGTGCCTGCTCAGGGGTTTGTGACAGGGTGTCCTGGGCTGGTGCTGTAACAGCACCTGGAAACCAGCCACACACTCTTCTATTTTCTTTGGTTTTAAAGACTGGAAAGGATCGAGGCCTGGGGTTGGTCTCTCAGGTCTGAACAAGACTTGGACCTGGGGCTCACACATCTGCAAAGTTTCTAGTTTCTGCTTCCAGCTTGGCTGTAGATTAAAACTCAGTCAGACTGACTGACTCGCCCTTCATCTCGCCCACGGTTCTGCAGTCTGTATTTACTGCAGAATATGAAGCATACCTGGATAATGCAATTTGTACATTTTCTGATGCTCTGATTTTTAACCGTACAACCTGGGATTGGAAATAGTCCAGGATGTTCTCACATTTAAAAGTGATTGCTGTTACATCTCTTCTACACTACCATTTATCAGGCACCCAAATAGAAGCTGTTTTCTTCAGAAAATTGTACTTAATGTTACATCAACACCTTTTTATGACACTGATGCTACAAACTTGCCCCATTTTCCTCTTGCTGCTGCCTGCAGCATTACCCTTCCTCTGTGCACTCCCACCAGCATATCCTTTTGGGACATTTTCCATCCTTTTCCCCCCTCTGCAGGGCAGCTCCTGATCCCACTGCCTCTCCTGTGACTTAATTTTGGATTTTTTTCTTTCTACCTCCTTTGCTTCCTCTTTCACCATAATTTCTTTGGAGAACTGGGGAATATAATGTACAGATTCCCCAAGAAAACATATCCGAAACAGTTGAGCTGCAGCTCATCCAACACAGGGATTTTATGGAGAGTAACTTGCATCCTGGCTCTCTGCAGAAGAAAAGGGAAGGCATGCAGTTCCCAGAGCTCTCTGCCCACTTATGACTTGCTATTCCCTTCCCCCAATAGATACAGCAAGTTACAGAATCAGTTATAGCTTGAAGGCAAATTAATCAAAATTTGTTTTACAAATAAGGTTAAAGAAAACATTTTAAAGCAGATACAAAACTGCCTTGCTTTCAAACTGCTCTGAATCATCAGAAGGTCAGTGTGTCTCTGGGCTCACAGCTCATGGCTTTCCTTTTCATCCGTGTGCATGATTTCATTTTAATGGGACACACTGCAAATAACATGCTGAAGTGATTTCTATTGCTCTTATCTCCTGTGAAAACATCTCCCTTGGATTAACAGCACTGTGCCAAAGTCTGTTCAGCACTGGTAGGTGCTGGTGGATGTGCTGGGCCAACAGAGATGGTTTAGCAATTTCCATTACCTGGCTCCATGAAGGATGGTTCCCCTGCCTCAAAATAACTGTCCTCAGTTTAGTTACCTTCCCCTGAGACAGAAACTCTGTAGGTTTTTGGTGATCCAAAGCTTAGGATTTCCACCCTGCACCCCCTTTGGTGGTCTCTCTCTCTCAATGCACTCACATTGGGTTAGATCCTTTCTTCACTGAACTAAGAATTACTGTCTGTCCTTTTCTTGGAAAATGGGGCAGGGGAAAATCTGACTATCAGACAGAAAGAATGAAAAGAACAAAAAGCTTTGTTATTGTCTCACTGTCAGGCAAAGGAGGCTGCCTAGCCTTTGCTTTTGGTTAGTATCTTTAAATATAAAATGCATAACTTGTTTTTTAGTCCCTAACGAAAAAGAAAAAAAAGGAGGAGAAGACTAAGCTTTTCATTTTGCAAATGTCCTGTGCTAGGTAAAGAAGAATGATTTTAAGAAGAAGCAGGTTCCTGGGGTCTTCTGAGACCCTTTACTATTATGTTTTTTAATATCTTCACATTTGTCTCAAGTCATCATTATATGGATAAAGAAACCTAATGGCCTAAACAAAGCTAAAGCCTCAATCCAGAACCACATTCTTGTTTCCAAGACCGTGCTCCAAACAAGCCTCTAACTATGGGAGACTGAAGTACCTGCTGGTCCTCCTGCAGAACATGGCTTCTTTAGTCCAAATTATCAACATCTCTCCTGTTCCCCGCAGGTTCTCATTGTAGACTCCTCAGCTCCCTGCACAACGCTCCCATAGTGGCCACAGGCCTTTCAGTGTGACAGAACAGTTTTGCAGAAGCAGCTCATTGCAGATCATCTTGTGGTACATCAGGCAGCAGTGGGATACTGCAGTCACTGGTCTCCTCTCTTGGTGTCCAGTGGAAATCTCACTACATAATTAGTGCTCAATGTAACAAGTCCTGACTCCAGGATGCTGCAGGACTGAATTAGTGTGCTAAAAATACTAAGTCACAGCTTCCTAACAGCCCATCTTCTCTCAATCTGCAGCAGGAACTATTTCATCTGGTGTTAGGCTGCTGCTGAGAGATCCTGGTGTAGCTATTTAGATTCAGGTGTGATGCCTAGAGACAGTGTTTGTATTTCCATACAGAGTTTGCCATAACTCTGCCAACACTCAACATGCCAAGACTGGACAAGATCATAATTCAGAATAACCACAAGCTGCCACAGCCACCTCTATAATGCTGTTTGAGCCACATCACCACAAAGGCTATAGACACTGGGCCTATAAATTACATTCAGGCACTGCCCAGGTCACTACAAACCACCACAGCTTTGTAGAAGACAACATAGTAATTTCATTCATGTGTTGTTATCCTAAATGGATGCAACATCAAACAGTGTAAGATATTTAAGTGTGGATGCTGGTGGTTTGCTCCATGCCCTTTGTCACCTTAACTTTGCCCAGCAGTCTGCTCTGGGGAGGAGCCACAGCAGGAAGGAAGGAGGGGGGTGAAGGCAGCTCCTGTTCCCTCAGCTGGTGGAGGCTCTCCTTGCTCTGCCACTGAGGAACAGCAGAGATTCAGGTCCCCAGTGTGAAACTGGTGCTCTCAGGAAGGAAAAGCATGCTGGAAGGGACTGCACTAGGAGGAGGGAGAGGGGGAAGATGTGGGACCTCAGTGCTGTAGCGTGATGTGTGGGACCTGAGCCCTGCACCAGGCCCTTGCTGCAGAGGTGCCAGATCAGCAGGTCAGTCTGCAAGGGGGACCAAGCTTCCAAATTTCCCATAGTCCTTCACACCTGAATGATTCCTCTACTGAAAGGTTCAACAACATTCTTTTGGTACTTCAGAAAACATTTTTTACCTACTATTACCAGCATAGCTGAGCTGACTCTTGCTCTATCAGTTACAAATGCAGAAGGCTTGCATGCATGCAGCAGGATGGAGAACACCACTGTGGGCCTTCAGCAGGCCCATTGCTACCACCTCAGGTCACACTTCCACCACTGCCCAATGCAGACATTGTGGGTGCACAATATGTGACAGCCACAGTCATGTCTGGAGTAATACCAGCCAAAGAACAGATAGGAAGATCCAAATCAGACATTTATTCCAGAGTTTCCAGCACATTCTGTAATTAACAAGCCCAGTGACACAGCATAAATAACAAATAAACCCCTCTTAAAATCTTTCTTTAACCTGCATAATGGGACTACTTTTGATGCTTTCTTTTTTTCTTTTAATCAATTCACTTGAAGCTTTAATTAAAAGTAATTGTTGATGGTATCACTCTAAATGCTTACTGTGTTTCTTATCTGGCCAGCTCATGCCTTAGATTCCAAGAATAAATCACAAAGACAGCAGATACCACATATCACCACATGAATGAGTTCAGCCTGGGAGAACAAATTAAGAAAAGATACAATCTAAACCAGAGATCTCCCTTTGGAAACCATGCCTTGGTCTCACTCCTGTTCATAGATGCTCTTTGCACTGCTCAGAGATGCACTCTCTGCTCAAAGGAAAGAAGCAGAGAAGAGCTCTTGCCTGTTAAATGCTCTGCTGACCTTGCCCCACGCAGGGATAACACAAACGAGCCGTGCAGGGCCTGGGGTAGCAGTACCTACCCCATCCCTGCAGGCTGCTCTCCCGTGCAGCTGGAATGCACCAGCACCACGGGGGCAGCATGAGGAAGAGAGTGGAGGCACAACTCTTGCTGTGCACCCCAGCGAGGAGTCGTCCAGCAGCCACAGAAGGGCCCGGCTGACATGATCTGATCTGCAGGAGGAGAACACGGGGACAAAAGGCACCCCAAGGGCTTTGCAGAGGGGCAGTGACTGCATGGCTCCCCCTCTCCTGGCTGTGCTGCTTCCTCCCTGGGGCTACAGCCCAAATGCCACGGCAGAGCCTGACCTTCAGGTGACGGCAGGGAAGGAAGGCAATCCCAGCCTCCCCACAGAGCACCCATCCCAGGTGTCAAAACAAGTGCTCTGAGAGCAAAGCAAAAAGCTAACTTTGTTGACTGAAATGCCAAAGGCTTCTTATTCCCCCGTGTCCTTCTATCATCACCATAGCTCTGGCACATGATTCAAAGATCCTTCACCAGCTCTATTTTTCCTGGGCTTTATCAGCCATTAGAACTTTTTCAGCCCAGACCTGAGGCAGACTTGAATGAGTCACAACCGAGTAATGCTTACATGGCAACCGCAGCTTCCAGCTGAATGTATTGCCTGTGGGTGAAGCTGATTGAGAAGAAAAACACTGGGTTCCCCATAACAAAACTCAATAGGGATACTTTACGATTAGTCAGGTAACACACACCTAGACAAACAGCGGAAAGGGAAAATTAAAATTCACCTAACATGAAATATTAAGAGAAAAAGTGTTCCCAGGCTCTTAACAACCAGCATTAACACCTGTGGCAGGAGTGTTATGCCACATCTCCAATGAGTAAACTTGCAGTTTGTCTTATCAGAATTTTAAAATGTAAGAATAATTTCACTCTTTTTGCTCCCAAGTATTCTGGTACCAATACTCTGGTGAAATTGCCCTATGTAGGGCAATGCAAGTTGCCCCATACAGGGAAGGAGGAGGCAATTTCACCAGGGGTTGCATGACCTTTTCTGGTCACATACTTCTCTTCTAGGTAGTCCCCTGCTGTCTTGGACTCCCCATAGCCCTCAAAAACATTTCTTTGCTTTATTTCTCTAGCAGCAGGCAGGTCTTTGCTCACTGGGGAAGTCTTGAGTCCTTTGTGTCAACAACTGCAATATTTCCCAGAGGTGAGCTGCCCTGCAGCAAGCAGTGTGGCAGCTCTGCACCTCAGAGGCATTAACCCCAACTCATGTTATTCCTGAGGCTAACATTTTCTCTTGAGTACCAACAGTGAGCATTTTGGGGTGCTGGATCAGCTGTTAGCAAAACACTCCTCCACCTCCCCTTACATGTACTGGCTGCTTCTGCCCAAGCCTTGATGTGTCAAAGCAGCAAAGGCAAATGGCTCTGGCTCCCACAGCCACTGTAGCTAGGCAGAACAAAGGGAACTTTTTGGAAGTTAAGGACACTGTAAGTGGTATGTGTAGATATGGTAAAGTCAGCCAGAGAGAAAAGGAAAGGTTGCAGCATTGGGGGAAGCACTTGCCTGCTCACAGCAGGGCTGTGCCTGCCAAGGAACTCACTATTGCCAGGCTTAGTATTAAATCCCTTCCAAAAGCAGTAGAGTCTGAGGGGCAATGGATTGATTCAAGCTAGAGCATAGAAGTTCCACCTCAACATAAGGAAGAACTACTTTACTGTAAGGGTTACAGAACACTGAAACTGGCTTCCCAGAGAGGTTGTGGAGTCGCCACCTCTGCAGACTTTCAAGACCCATCTGGATGCATTTATGAGTTATCTGCCCTGGATTTGGTTCTGCTCTGGCAGGGAGGTTGGACTCTTACGATCTCGAGAGTTCGCTTCCAACCCCTAACATTCTGTGATTCCCCAAAATGAGCAAGCAGCAGCTGGTAGAGGGTGAATTACTTCATCACCACAAGACCAGTTCCAGTTACCTGATCAATTTTGCAGGAGTCTAAAGAAGTTTCTAGTAGACTTCCCTGCAGTGCCTTCCTAGGTGGAGTATAACAGACATCTACAGTTTCCAGTTCCATGACAAAAGCCACTCAAGGAGCTCTTCAGTGACATGATTCTGAGATAAACAAGAGCACAAGTCACTTCATGGATCTAGGAACAGTCTTGGGTAGCAGATGTTTGTACTCAGCTCACCAGTTGCCCCCTGTGACTTCTATGCATTGAGCCAAACATTTGGATTACAAATGGAGTCAACCTACTGGATGCTCTCCAGAGCTATGTGTGTACGTGCAGACCCTGTGAAGAACTGCAGTTCTCATCTAGTATCAGATGTGTTTTGTACTATTTCAAGATACAGAGAAGGTGAGACAGCAGTAACTGACAGTTCAAACGCATCAGAGAAGCTGCCATGATGCTGAGGGCTGAAACTGCTCCCACTGCTGTCTAGAGCAAAACACTCATCAACTCAAGGGGGAGTAAGAGCTTCTGGATGCTGAAGCAGTTTCAGAGCCTGCTCAAACCTTGTACATGATCTGCCCTCACAGGCAGCTGCCAAAAGCTTTTTGTCACTGACACCTCTAACCCCAAAGCCATACTCTGATCCCCCAGTCTGTTATTTGAAGATTGACTGGACCTTTCCAATAAACAATCTTTTTTCTACCTTATGGCATAAAGTTATTATTTCAGCTGTAACTAAGACCATAGGTCCCCTCTTAGAAGGGAGACAAAATAGATTTTTTTGAAAGCCAGTATTTTGTGCTGATGCTAGGAGTTTTCTTTTTAAAAGGTAACTCTGGCAACCATACACTGATAGTTGCAGTGGCTGTTTATCACAGTGTCTAATAGAGTTAATAGCCTAGTTTGAGATTTTTAATAATTCCAAACTGTTTATGAACATAAGAGAATCCCAGAAAAGTGCAGCAAGGTGGGGCCCACTTCTGCTCCACACCCAGCACTGCAGGAGACTCTCCTCTCAGGGAAAAGGATGTTCCAAACTCAGATGTAACTCAAAAGAGCTCAGCAAGTACAAATTTCATCTCTGTGTGCTAAAGTGGCCTGGTTTCATACAATTATGTATTACACACAATTACAAAATAACTGGTACAGAGTAAATCACTCATTATGACAGAGACAACATCACTATCCAGCCTTCCTCAACATCAGATCAGACTCCAGGCACCATAAACATTCAAGCCCAAAAGGACTGCAGTAACTCCAACCATAAGTGCCAGGAAATGCACTGCCTTCATGAAAGCTGTACTTAAATTGGAGATTACTTAACATGCAAAAATGAAGGATCCTGCTGAATTTTAAGGGCTTGGATATTTTGCAGAGTCTCCAACAGAAATGCAAGCCATGTTATTAAGAACAGTGTACTGTGGCTTCCTTTCCAGTCTATCTTCCTCCAGAAATTGGTCTCCTTCAATGCCATTGAGTTGCTCCACGAGGTGCCGAAGCCTGTGTTAGGATGTACAGGGCTGCCAATAAACAACCTTGGGGTGACCAGGGCTGGAGTGAGTGCACTGCTTTGCCGCCTTTCCCTCCTGACAGGTCTGCAGGAACGCTCCTTGAGCTGTTTTCCCATGCTGTGTGGCTACTGCTGGCCCAGGAGAAACATGTGGCCTGCAAGCAGTGCCCAGTACTATGGTTCTGCCAGCCATTTTAATACACGTAGCAGATCAGCACTGAGATTTAATAAAGCAAATGGGATAAAACCCAATAAAACACTCCTTCCACACTGCTGCAGTGTTTATTCAGCCTGAATTCCTGATGTACTCTATTGATCAATCACTCTGGCTAACTGGGCATCCCTCACAGCGCAGGTTCCCAGTGGCAGAGGAGTGGAGTGACAGGGCTCAGCTTCTTGCAGCAGGTGTTGATGTGTAGCAGGTCCTCCTGTAAGGGCTCGTTAGAGGAAGACTCTCCCTCTGCAAACAAAGCAGCCACACTCTGGGCTTCTCCAGGGCTGAGAAGTACCACATACAGGCACAGTATTGTCATTATTAGGAACTGAGACTGATCAGTGCCACGGAGAGCAGTCATGATTAAGCAGGTTAGCTCTGTTACCTCTTTCCCTTTCTCTGGTTTAACAGTGATCCAAACCGCAAGGCACAGGTGATGACAGGAGGAGAGTGAGGGGAGCAGGGTGGGGAAGGAGGTGATGATTAAAAAACAAAGGAGGGGAACTCTGAGACACACAGTTACCATAACAGCAGACAAGCAGACCAGAGGCAGACAACGACATGCTGACCTGCTGATTTGTTGCCCAGTCCTGGAAACCCCCATGCACCACACCACTACCGGCAGTTCTCCTTCAGTGAAACGCCAAAAGAAACATCAGCACCACGTTGACGATGATGAGGAAGAGCAGGATGACAAAGACCACTACCCGCTGGGTCTCCGGGTTCATGTTGCAGCGGAGGAAAGTGTGAAGTGCACTCCATTTGTGCCTGCTTCGGTCGGGGACCTTTGCCATGGCTTCAGCCCCCGGGGGAAACAAACAAAAAGGAAGGAGGAAAAGAAAAAAGAAAAAAAAAAAAAGGAAAAAAAACCCAGCAGGCTTCTTAAGTGACCGCTGCACGGCCCGCAGCAGGGGCACGGATGGGGTAAGAGGGCTGTGAACAAAAGCTGTTTTGCAGCTCGCAAAAGCAGAAGTCTAAATGGTTCGACACAGCCCTTACTGGTCCCACACAGCCCTTAATGGTCCCACACAGCACACGTGAGAATCCCCCCCTCCCCACCCCCTTATCTCAGGGGGATGCTTATCAGCACATCCGTGGCTTTCCACATCTTCTTTGCGGAAGGGACCGCCGCCATCGCTCTAGCAGAAGGAAGACATGGAATTCCTTCTTGCGGAAAGCGCTGCAATCCGGGCTGCGCCCTCGGCTTCCCAGAGAGCGGCTCCGCGATTCGCCGGGCCGGTCTCCAGGATACACGCCGGGCTTAGCAACGCGCCCAGCGCCGGCCCGGGGCAGGTTCTGAAGGAGGGGATTAGGCGGCTGCTTTTTAAAATCCTTTCATCCGCACTAAGAACGTGCCAGCAATAGAGACAAGTTCTGCCGGGAGGCAAACCCGCCTGCCCGGGGGGCTGGGAAGGCTGGCGGTGCCGCCCGGCCGGGGCACCCGCGGGTTCCGAGTGTCACAAGCTGCTGGGGGGCTGCGAGGGGAACAGGAGAAGATGCAGCCCCTGACTGGGGCTCCAGGAGACCTAGCTCCTGTCCGACTCTGCCGTTCCCTTCTTGGGAGGATCCTGGAGCCAGAATGTCTAAAGGACTTGGCAATCTCTGCCAACCCCTCCATGGGACTGAGGCGTTTAACCTCCACATCCCTGCAGCCCAAAAACCTCAGTCAGCTCTGCAGGGCCCTGAGCATGCTTTTATGAACATAACATTTTGCTGCTGGATTGTGAAGTTCACCAAGCATCAAATTGCCTAGGGTACACTCACAGACGCCCCAGCCTAAGCATAGCTCCCACCAGTGTCTGATCAGGATGAAATGGCACTCCTTGGGAAGAGGAAGCAAAGCGGAGCCCACCTTTTACTTAACAGCTGGCAGTAACAACACTCCCTGGGAAAGGAGGAGGACCACCCCAGTATTCAGGACCTTCACTGATAGGAGGCATTTCAAATCTTCCAGTTCTCATATGCTCACCCCACACACATTCCCTCATGAAACTGAAGTATGAATCCAGCAATCCAGCCCCTGGAGCTAGAGATAGAGGATACAGTGGCAAGTGCACAGAGCTGGGTGTAAAGGGAATGACTCTGCACTTTAACCAATAGTTCCAAACATGAAAGAAAGACCAAAACCAACATGTATACATACACATACACACATACATTCCTAAGAGCAGGAACCAGAAGTCGTGGCTCCCCCTTAACATATTAAATATGTTTAATATTACCTGCAAAACACATGGCAGCATCTCTCTCTGGGAAGGGCAATAAGGGAGCAGCCACATGATGTGGGTGCAAACAGAATGCACTCAGCTGCTCTCACAATTGAGAGAATGCATATTAAAAAAGCTGGTGTTTTTCAGGTGTTAGCACACCAATACCCATAATGTTTCTTAATTATCTGTATAGCTCACGTATGTATCCTGGAACACAGCAGGTGAGAGATTTAAAAAGAAACAGGTTTAAGAGTTAAGATCTGAATGGGTATTTTTCTTTCATTTTGCTTTTCCCCAAATTGTGCTGTCCTCAGCAGGGGTGATATAGAAACTGCTAAGTAGTCAACTTCCCCTGTCTCCTCATGCTTCTGTAACATTTAAGATATCTGTCTTTTTTAAGCATTATAAAATAAAGTCTAGAATTATTTCAGTTTGCCAGTTTCTGAAATTAAAGATCCTGCAAATCTCTGTCTCTAGCCTAAATATAAAACAATGGGAATAATGCATAGGACAAGGGCTCGTGCTCTCAGCACAGCTTCAAGACCTAGTAAGGAGAACTCCACATACAGAGCAAACTACTGGGATCCAGAGGCTGCCCAAGCACCCAGGTGTTTTTGAGTTTTTGGCCTGCATTCCCTTACCAGCTTTGAAAACACAGTTCTCTGTGCCATCCACACCACAGTGTAATACTTAGATCCCTAAGCTTGCAGACTTCAATTTCATGAGTTCTTCAAGTCCACAGTTGACTCTCATCATAGCACTGCTCAACTCCTGGGCATTCTGCAAATCCTGTCTGGTTTTGAAGGCCTTTAATGAACAGACTGAGCCTGGGCATAAGCCACTAAGCAGTACTTGGCAGTGATGTGGATCTTCAGGAGAAACTGATCATGGTGAATAAGAAGTGTGGTCACACGTGTTTCTTTGGAACCTGCACTCTGAAACCAGGCTCTGAGTGGACATTCAATGGACAAATTTCTACTCAGTTTTCAGTTCAGCAACTGAAAACAAGAATGGAAAATGAAATGTGAGTGGGGCAAGCACTGCTAGCTGCAAATCAATCCATAAAACCTAGTTTCCTGAACTCCCAAATATCCCACTATCACACTTTGCCCAGCACCCAAACTAAGCACTTACTGACCCTGTTATGCATGGACTTAACCCTCAGTAACAACTGCAGCTAACACCTCCCAAAAGGATGAAATTCACTATTGAGCCATGGCCAGAAGACATCAGAACAAGTACAGCTGCTTCAACTGCATAGGAGCATATCTTTCTGAAGTGGAAAACAGTCTAGAGCACAGTTACTCCCACACTGCATGTTTCTCTAGCTAGTACTGCCTGCTTAAATCCCACACAGCTTTTACAGCCAGTACTTCCCTGGACAGTTTACTCATGTAATACTGCCAAAACATTACAAGTTGTTCTCTTGCTTGAGTACTGAGATACAGGAGATAATTATCAATGGAAAGAAAATGAGCTTGACTGTTTCTTTGTGTCATGCACAGATTAAGGCATGGCCACTCTGCTACCCTGCAGGAAAAGCAGCCATTTACAATGGGCCACCCCGACAACAATTCAAAATAAAAAAAAAACAGAATCTGCTTAGCAACCAGTCTTTTGCTTTCAGACTCTAATAAAGCTAGAAAATCCTCCAGGTTCTCCTATAGCAAGTTCATTTTCAAGAAAAGCAACAATACCTTAGTAACAAGTTTGAAGTATCTGGGAATTGAGCATGGCCTAGAGTTCCAGGGTCAGAGGAACCATGTTGCTGCTGTGAGCCACATACAGACACAACACATCCATGTGCTCCTGTGAGCTCAGGGAAGGCACCTTCCAGCATCACACACAGAGGATGACATTTCCAGGGTGTGCTGGGCTAGTGCTGGACGTGCCTTTGGGTTTCACTGAAGGTGGAAAATTCTCTCTCACTACTGAATGACAGATGAAAAGAAAGGGATACAGACAGGAATGGCCTGGGAAACAAAACAAAGCACGTTATGGTAGATGTGGTGGAGCAAGGAACAAGCAGCAAGAAGCAAAGACAGGCTGGCACAGTCCATGTAATAGCCTTGGAAAAGGGATCTTTTCAATACTTGACTGGACACAGACAGAACAAAGGAGGCTGTATCAATGATGCTCTGAAATAAAGGCAGGCTGAATGAGATATACAATAAGACAGATGGATAGAAAGGAAATGCTGCATCTTAGAGACATGGCAAGATTAACAGCTTGAATACAATAGCTAGAAAAAGGTCAGAATAGAAGATGATGCTCTTGTTACAGAGGTGAGGAACAGGAACAGGCCGGGTGGCAACGACATCCTTAGTGACTGAGGGAGTTGTTCAGGAGTACTAGAAATAACATCATTTCTTCTGTTATTTAGCTGAAAATTTGACAGCCATGTATAGCTTAGAAAGACAAAGAAAGGTCATCGTTTTGGGCACTACATGTGCTTGAACAGAGAAATAAGGGAGAAGCAGAGGCACATAAATACCCCAAGAAAATTAGGGAAAGGAGAGAGGGAACAGGCGTGGGTAGAGTTGTGGCACCTGAAGCAGATGAGGTCAGAGGAAGCTGCAATGAGGCCAGTGAAAACAGATAAAGTGGGTGGGAAGAAGAGGATGAATAAGAGAGTAAGGTGACAAGATGAATGTGGCAACTACCATGGGGTAAAGGAAGATGCATAATGTACAGAGCTGAAAAGCACTGAAAGATAATCCCTGTAAGAGTTCTTAAGAGAGGCATCTGGAGAGGGGAGGGAACAGGGGCAAGCTTTATTTTTTGGTAGTTTCTAGACCATAAGATTCCTTTCTTTCTGACTATGTGGAAGTTTCCATGAAAACCATGTAGTTTTGGGCTGTGTGGCATATTCTGTGTGTGTTGAAAACACACATATAAAACACAAGTACAGGGTTCCTTTAGTGGTAATCTTTAAAAAACTTGTTTGGTTGCAGAGCAGTGTGATGACACTTTTCTGACTACTCAGCCTCCTCACCTCATACAGAATATGCCAGTCTTGCAGATGTAGATTAAAAGTAACATGTTTGTAAAGTTACTCCAAGCTGGCATGTAATAATGCTAATTTGAGACTCCACCTTCTTTGTTTTCTGATGCAATTAAAGGAATCATAGGAGGGCTGGGGAGAACAAGGTCCATGTAGTGTGAAAATCAGAAAAGCTATGAGAGGGTAAAAGACATACATAAGCTGTGTATAAGAAACAGGCTAGACATTTTTATGTCCTACACAACAGAAAAGCAGGGCAGGAATTTTACATGGTCAAGCAGCTTTCCATGGCCACCTTTTCCTCATACCTGTATTTTAGCCAACAGGCTGGAAAAAATGCAGCAGAACAACACAACCTGAAGAAGGAGTGTTGATGGGCTGTTCTCCAAGAGCCTGCCCCCTCAGCCAAGAAATCAGTAACAATCTAACGAACAGCACAGAAGCAAACTTGGTAAGTGGCTGTCAAGGTGATCAGCAAGGCAAGGATTGGAAATGGATGGCCCCAAAGTACATGTCCTTCTGTTTTACAAGCAAAGCATCCATTAGGGACAGAGGAACATGAAAAAAAGAGGATATTCCGTCCATATGGACAACAGCCCAAGCAGCCTGCTTTCTTTTCACAAAACCAGCTGACATGAAGACTTGCCAGTGGCAAGTCAGTGAAATAGCCAGGAACAGGATCCTCTTAAAGATTATACAGAAAACCAACTAGGAGTAGAATGGATAAAAATAACTTCCATCAGTACCTTTCTAGGTCACTGTTGTCTACAACTGCACCTGCCCCTCAACCCAAAACTTGAAGAAAGAAGCTGAACTTGGTGTTCAACTGCTCTAAAGCAGCAAAGCTCTACTAGGCCCTGATCATGCTCCATGACTCCATGCAAATGTGCCTGACAAAGTATGTGCCACATGGAGGTGTGCCAGGCAGTCCCACACTGCGGGCGACAAAGGCTGCTCGGTTTGGCTGTCTCCAGAGCACGCGTGTGTTAAAGTGTGGGAGTCGTGGGGTTAATGCAAGTAACATTTCCTCACTTTGCAGGCATATGACTCTCCCAGGGCAAGCCAGGGCACCAAGCAAGAGCTGGCCCCAAATGCCCCAGAGGGAGGGGGATTCTTTCCATGAGCCTCAGAAAAAGTGAGGCTGGCCCTTCAGCAGCTTGGTTGTTCTCACTGATCTTTCTTCCCTCTTCAACCCCCACAGTTTTGCTGCTTTTATCAAAGTGGTAATACAAAGCTGCAACAAATATGCCAATGCCTTCACTGTGGTAAAGTACGGCTGAACTTGCTGCTAACTCTGCCCCCAGTTCACCGAGTGTAGGACAAGGGGCACTGGCCACAGGACGGGGCTGAAGCTGACAGGGAAGATCTTGTAAGAGATTAAGAGTACTCTCTGAAGGGCCAGAGGAGTTAGCAGGGATTTTATTTTTCAAATGTCTTCTGGGGATTAGGAAAAAAAGAAAACTTTGCAGAGAGGAACTGCTCTAAATCAGGATTTGGAGAAAAGGGAACAAATCCAAAAAATGTTCTGATATCAAAACCATGCTGAGAGGAACTAGAGGCACAAGTATGGTAGAAAACCAGACATACTCACTCCTCCTAAATGCAAACACTTAAACCTGGACTAACCTCTACACTAACCTTTGTCCAGCATTCCTGCTCTGTCACATTCCTTCTTTATCCCCTTCTCTGAGCAAATCTTTGTACTTCAACATCCCATTTATTATTGTGCTATTATCCATCAGAGGTTGTTCTTGAACTAGTGAACTGGGGTGTGGACATCCCAAAAATTATTTCTAAAATAAAGACACTGGCAGAAGGAATGGTAACAGTAAGATTCTGCAAAAGAGACTTTTCTTTGCACACCATCAGGCTACCATTTCAAGCAGGACTAAGTGCAGTTTGATTTATGCTACACTTACAAAGTAAAATCTCAGAAGGGGTGCAAAGATTGCAATGCTCTTCTTCCCACAGAACAGCAGTGGAGAGTTAGGTACTGAACCAAGGATCCCTGAAAGCCCAACAAGGAGCTTTCAGAGATAGCTAGTGAGATACATCAAGGACAGGAGCAAGTTCCTTCTCTGTATCAGACAGAGGCAGGTCTGAAAGCAAGGCTCCCACTTTACACATGAGTAGTGCAATAACTAATCTTCACCTGCTCATGGGTTATCCTTGGCTGTCATCTCACTGGGCCTGATTGTGTCCTCCACAAACAGGTCCTGCAGGCAACACTGCTTGAAGAATGGCAGATTAGAAAGCCTGTGATTAGGTGCATGTGAAAGCACCATCAGGAGAGGGTTACACTAGCTCCAGTGCAACAGAAAAAGGGTTCCAAGACCTCAGTGGCACCATGGTAGATGGCCCTTATATGCTAGAAGTGGCAGGCAGGAAGCCAAGGCCTTCTGCAAATGTAACCCTTAGCCCTACAGGGTACAATGCCACTGGTAGGGATTAAGGGAGCTCTTTTAACAGAATGCCAGAGTATTGGAAGTTAGTTGCAGCTTTCACCATAATGAGACAACCACCTCTTGTGATTAGCATCAGTAGACTTGCCATGTTTTCTTTAAGCAACGGGAAGCACCAGAGTTCAAGGAACCCACAGACACACTGGGTAAAATAGAGGCAGACTTTGAGATTATTTGGCACAAGTAGCTTCAGGAGTTAAAACATTGTTGAATCGTCTTCTCTCCAAGGGGAAAACTGGAGCCAAACCTCCCTCTACAGCCCAGTAACTGGGAACACATTTAATGTCAGCAAACAACAGACATTATTAAGAGCCTCCTAATATTCCCAAGCACTAACAGAAGCTGTTAGTATTTACAGTTTAGCAGCTGGCAGGGCTGAGGTAAGAACTCAAAAGCCACCACACTTTCTCCAGTTATTTCCTTTCAGGGCCATATTTAAGTCTGTTTTACCACCACAGATGAAAGTTTGGGCAGTACCTTGTACTCCTTAAACATGTTGGTATGTGTGGGGACACACACCCATGCCCACAAAGAGTGAAACACAGATGCTACCTCTCCTGTTCTCCTTCCTCAGTTTGGCTCCTGGAAGGAGGAGTTAGGTCCATTCAGAGGCTGATCCTATAACCCAGTCGTTCCATTATGCATATGCAGGGCCCCTTCCACTGTAACACCTCATCATTCTCATTTAGGAGTTGAAACTGTGTCAGACTTCCATATGCTAGTCTTGCCCCAAGAGCTAAGCTAAGCCTGGCTATTTTTTTTGTTTGTTCCTAATGAGTGTCAGATCATAGGGAAATTTGGGGCATGGGTCTAGCAAAAAATTGTATTTTTGTATAGAACAGCTTCTTTGAGGACTGAACTCCTGCTGGTGGTCTGTGTGATGCTACAGGTCATAGCACACATGGCATGGGAGCTACCTACCCACACCTCAGGCATGTGTGAGAACAAGCCTTTGCTAAGGGCTCCCAGCATGACTGCGGGTGCAAAAGCTTATCCCATTCTTCCCACCTTTCGAAAAAAAAAACCCAGTATCCACTTGCAAGGTAGCCTTCCCTCAGAGGAGGACAAACCACAATGCTGAGTGAGGTACACTGGCTTCCATCACCCTCTCTTCATCCATTGTGCAGGGGATGACCAAGTCCTAGCACTGATGAGGGCATGAGGAAGCGGCTCAGAGCTGCCACAGCTGCCCATGGTAGAAACCAGAAACAAGGCTCTAGTAACCCCTGGGACCACTTATCTCCAGATCCTGATGTTTGATGAAACACAATTGCTACAGAGTATTTGAATATACTGATTTGCTTTAAATCCATTGCAAAAAAAGCCCTCTGAAATGACTGTAAAAGTTTGGAGACCTGAGAACTCTTAACAACAAACTCCATCAGGCAGTAAGAAAGTTGCAATTCTGACTCCATACTCTGAAAATTCACATCTGAGCCCTATACAAAGTTATGCAAACACTTGGGACCAAAAACTAGGATCCAAGAAAGATTTATGCCCATTGGGGAACATTATTTCTTGTCTTTGACAGGACTGAGTTTTATACAGTACTCTGCAAAGATATCGTAACTGCTGCTTCTGGAGCACAGTTGACAACCTTGGTTGCAGAAATAAACAAGACACAAAAGTGGGAATTAAACTCTCCAGAAAAAAAAGAGAAAAAAAAAAGCAGGAGGGATTTGTTAGCTGGTTTCTATTTGCTTTAGTATCAGTTGGGAGAGCAACAGACGCACATTAAGACATAGACGTGGCATCAGATCTCCCCTCCCAGGTTACACTGGAATGTTACATATTGCTTCCATATGACCAATACTTCTAATTCTGTTTTCAGTCTGACAATCTTGTGACCATAGCTTTTTCAACCTATTCACACTCTTGTAAAAAGAAAATGATGCTAACATTTTGCAACACTATTTTAGATTTTTTTTCTGTCTGGAAATTTGTCTGCATATAGTACACAAGAGATTTCTATTAATTGGAATGTAGAGATACTGTGATAGATGCTATGATGGATATTATTCATGTTTAACAAAATCATGTTGTTCTCATTTCATCTGCATTAACATTTCATGAGTTTTGGGAGGGGGTTCTTGCTTGGTTTTGTTGGTTTTATGTGTATGTCTTGTTTAAAATTGTCTGTGCTTGGAGGAGCCTAGAACAATTTCCCAGTGAGTTATGAAAGAGTTTAGCACAAGAATAATGCTTTAGAGACACACCAGCTCCAGTTGTACAGTAAGACAACTGTACTCAGTAAGACAGAGGACTGCTACAATATCTGCCACCTTTGGTATGTGGCAGATGTATTATTATGTGTATTATTTGTGCCACTTCCTGAACATTTTCCTGTAAGAATTCCTTTGTTAAATCAGAAAAATGTATGTTAGAGCCCATCAGCTTAATTGCATCTTGTTAACAAGCACAAACATCTGTAACATACTACAACATTGTCACTTTAAAACGGAAGGCAAAGGTGTTAAATGTCTTAGATAGAATTCTGGCCTGCTGAAGCCAATGAGTCATGCATTTCCTTGGGAAGACTTCACATACCAAATTCCAAAATTATCAAACACAGAGCCATAAGAGATGAGGAAAAAACGGAGTCTTGCTGTTATTTTCCAAACATTTAGTTCTCTGCTTTCACAAGATGGGGACAGTACTGCTCCCCTGGGGCTGCAAGGGGCTAAACACTCCACATGTTGCAGTAGCACTTCTTCCAAAGCACAGAGGCGTACACACCCTTTGCACAGCATGATAGAAAAAGCCCTCTGTACACATCAGGTGTTTCCAAGCAAACAGACCTAAGCCTACTAGCTCAGGCCAATTACCTGATAAGCACTATAGTCTTCCTCATTACCACTATGATCTCTCAAGAGCTGGGTAGGAAGGCAGGCTTTCTATGTGCTTAATCCCTTTTGTTCTCAGCTTCAGTCTACATCTAACACACCTCATGAAGCTTGAAGTTATGTCTGTCCTACCCATAGTATTTCTGCACTGGAAGGACAGAACCACAATGCTTTCACAGTACAGATATTTCTCTTCCTGCATTTTACCTAATTATACTGTGGAAGCAAAAAGATACAAAGAGAGAGTCTTTATCTGGAACAAAGACAAAGTAAACTCCAAGTACAATCTAAAAAGAAAAATCTCTTTTCATGAGCATCAAGAATGCATTTGAAAGTATGTCAAACAGATGCACCAAGAAAATTACTTCCCTTGTCTCTTTTCTCATCCCAAACCCTTATTATTACTTTTTGACTGATTTTTCTTGGCTCTTACACACTCTCATGCTGATCTTCTTAGGTGGGCTCCATATAACCTTCCTGGCTTTCTTTTATCCCTCTAGTCATCTTGCCAATATTTTTTTTTCTTTTATTTCATAACAATTTTCTCTAGGTCCCAAATGAGCTAAATCTCAGTGGCTGAGAGTTTTGCTTTTTAATGCAATGCTCAGTCTGCCAAATGCCTTTAAAATGTATTTTAACCTTCTCCGTTTATTTGAAAACTGCTTCTTCCAAGAAAGCTAAGAATAATGCTGTTACCATAGTTTCCTTGTCCACAACCAATAAAAGGCAATTTGGAATACAGTAAAACAAAGACAAGAATACTCACAAAATGTGACCAAAGTATTGGACATTGATAATCTTCACCCATCATCACTTCTAGCACTGCTATGGAAAATACTCTAGACTAATAAATAGTCCAGCAGGGAAGATGAAGATAAGCCTGTCTGCTTGCAGGCTATTTGAGAGATTTCAATTCCAACACTTGAGATGTCTGTTCATCTAAAATCCCTCACAGATTTAGTATTGCATCTCACAGATTTTGTATTCTGCTGTCCTCTTTTGTTCCAGTGATTGTGTATAAAAGCACTTCGCTAAGGCTCAGTGAAGCCTAAGTGAGTGATTAATTACCCGTAGGAACTAGTTGACAAAGTAAATAATATACTGCCTGTTCTTACAGTTTTGTTGGCCCCCAAACAGGCAAGCTTCTAGGGAACAAGCCAAAAATAATCTTTCTCTTCCAGTTATCTGGCCAACAAAACCCTACATAAGCTTCAAAGAATATAAAAATTACACCTGATTTGGACACATCCATTTGCTTTCCTGATTAGAAATTAAATGACGGAGTTTTACTCTCATAAAATGAACTTGTAAGAAAAGAAAGAGTAACAATTGTTCTCGATAACACTTAACGATGAAGGAGAAAACCATAACGTGCACGATGGATATACAAGCACACTGCCAAGTTAATTTTTTTCCTGATTTAAAGATTTGTAAATATTCCCTTTAAAAAAGCAAAGTATTTTGCCTTTTCCTTTTCTAAAGGAAACAAAAATCCAGAGGATGTTCCGTTTGAAAAGACACACTAAGAAGACTTACCAATGAAAGCACCTGAATGGGAGGGAAGAAGAATCCTTCTCCCACATTCTCAGTGCACTCTATGGGACCGACTCCTGTGGTTCCTTGGACTCCCTTACAAACACATCAAGAAAATGTGGGAGAATGCAACTCAAGATTTTCTGGTGTTCTACTAATGTTTGCTTGCCAGTGACAACAGCCTAAAACAGCTGAGCTTAAATCAAAATGCTTTGGCCACGGTTTGATAACCTCTGGATGTAAGGAATGGGGAAGAAAATAGAGCAAGTCTCTTCCTTACCCCAGGCACCCAGGGTTTAGGCAGGGATTGTAAGCACTATGACTGCTAGAAAAGCATTTGCTGTTTTCGTTTTTGAAGAAAAGCTGTTATCCTCACTGCAGCTCTCTGGAGCTTTTGCAGACCCCAGAAGAACCATCACTGTATACGTCAAACATACAGGCACAGAGCCTCAGTCAACATAGTTTCAATTATAGCTTAGCCACAAGAAAATGTAAAACATCTTTTATCCTTGCCTATCCATGCCTTCTTGTGAAGGTCATGTAAAGGTAACAGAGCATGGGGAAAAGAGAAAGAAGGTCTAAGAGTGCAAAAGGTCACTCATATGGTGAATACACTCCACTCTTCCAGTGAAAAAGCTTATTAGTTCACCCTACCGAAAACGCATTGTGTGTAGCTGGACGCCAGGTCTAATGCACTAGACAAACACATTCTATTTTTGCAGAAAACCCATCTTAACTCCTGTTAATATGTTGCTCACCACATCACTTAAAGTAAGTAGTACATTTTTGTAATTGTTGGTCTCAAGTTAATCAGTGTCAGCACTATAAAAGAAAATAGCTAAAAGCACCAACTAAAAAGACATGTCTTTCACATCCCTTAAGTGAATTTACTGGGAAACAGGAAGAAGCGGCAAAGACCAAGTCTACATTAAACTTTGCACCCTTCTCATCTACATACACAAACCAGTGTGTAGACAAGGTTTCTTTTCCCAGCATTTCCTTTATGTCTTCAGTACACCACATTTCAAGCCTCACACCAGCCTATTAATGGTTTTAAACTGCCCATCCAGGAGCTGTGCAAGACCTGTGGCTCTGCATTACCTTACATCATAGTCCTTGACTGTTAGGCACAGACCCTCTCTTTACCCAGTTGTAAGTGGCACCCACAGAAGATGACACCTGAAGCCCCATCCACTTCGCCATTATCAGTTTGGGTTGTTGACCTCTCTCACGGTTCACAACAAAACCCACCATCCTTCCTTCTCCTAACTGTCAGAAGCCAGGGGGTGCAATACCTCATTGATGGCCAGCTGCTCTCCACCTCCCCCGGGATGGCCGTAGCGGTGGTTGGAGCTCCGGAAGTCCTCGTACAGGTCCTCCTCACTTCCCACATCATCTGTTAGGGCTGTCTTATCCAGTGCCCCATCAGTAATCACTGCAACAACAAAAAGAACAAATTGCTATAGACCACAAGATCCTCAGCAGCACCGCATCAATTCTATGAGCTTAGCTGCGGTCCGGGACACTAATACAGCAGGAAGGGAAAAAAAGAAAAGGAAACTCTAAAGGCTATTTCAGGGCACAATTCCAGCCTGGTGCATGCCCATTTTTCAGAGAATTTTTCTCCATTCATTTTGTTGCCATAAATTATTGTGTCTGTTTCTAGACCGAAAAGCACTATTTTTAAAAAATTCAACAAGTGCTCTGTGTTGCAAAGAACAGATCAAGTGAAAATAAGAAAACAGGCTCTGAAAAAAGGTGCAGAGCAGAGACGACGCAAACGTGATTTCATTGTGACATTTCCATGTCAACAAGAAATTTGACTAGGTAACAAGCTCGTATCTCCCAGTTCATACCTTTATTATTATGATTTACCAAATCTCATTAGACCAAGGAAACAGCCTTTGGGAAAAACATTCACCTTCTTCTTTCTCCACACATTTATTTAATTTGAGAACCCTTTTTGTTGCCTACAAGGGTGTTTGCTACAGAAACATCCATTATTACCACAGGAGAGCCAGTCTGCTCAGCACAGCCCCAAATAAGCTACAGATAATGGAGGGTTAGCAGGCTGTAGCCAGAACAAGCACTGAAGTCTCAAGATACAAGCATAAGCCTGAGAGAAATAAAAATACGGCATTTATACTCCTTGCACAGAAAAGAAAAAAAGGTACATCATCTGTTTCACAGGCAGAAATCTTTTCTTAATGTCTTCTTGAGGTATTAACCAGTACCCTTCAGTGGCCTGTTGACCAATCATTCATTCATCCCATACCTGTACAGGCTACTGAGCATAAACTAATATCCAAACTAAACCTGCCCTGGCACAACGTAAGGCAATTTCCTCTGGTTCTATCACTGGTTACTTAGGAGAAGTGACCAACCTCCACCTCACAGCAACCTCCTTTCAGGTAGTTGCAGAGAATGAAAAGGTCTCCCCCCAGCCTCCTCTTCTCCAGGCTAAAGAACCCCATTTCCCTCAGACACTCCTCATGAGCCTTGTTCTCCAGACCCTTCTGCAGCTTCGTCACTCTTCTCTGGACACACTCCAGTCCCTCAATGTCCTTCTTGTAGTGAGGGGCCCAAAACTGAACACGCCACACCTGGGCACACAGTGGCTCATGTTCAGCTGTCTGTCAACCAGCACCCTCGGGCCCTTTTCTGCCAGGCAGCTTTCCAGCCACTCTTCCCCGGGCATGTAAATCAACCTGATTGTGTCAATGGGCCAAGAACAAGTGCCTAAGGGTTTATTAGCTTATTATTACCTGAAAGCAAAGCTCCCCAGAAATACAAAATAAAGCATCATCAGAGGTTACAGTAAGACCTGCAAAGATCAGCCTTCATCAATGCTTTCATTTCATGTGATGTTTTGTTAAGGCTACATCACTTATTAGTAATAACATAGTGAGGTGTAAATTCAGTGTAGCAGCTATCAGTTCAGTGCAGTAACCTGATATCAAAATGACTGGAGCATGAGCTATTTTTGAACTAAATACTTGATGGCTTATGCTTTGAAGTCAATAAATATTCACAACATAGCAAAGACATACTCATCATCTAAACATGGAACTCCACTCAACTGATGGCAGTTCAGGACCTGGAGGTGCATATGAACTTATTATTACAGCAGAATTTTCTGTGAAAGTATGTAACTACCCAACCATTCAACTTTAAGTGACATTGGACCCCAAAACCAAGCATTCTCATACATGTGATGTTCTCCAACACATATAGAAGATCTCTACCAAACACATGCCTCTAGTATAAGACTGCATATAAGGTAGTTCTGGAGCTAAGATCCAGCCCATTAATATAAACCTCAAAACCAGCTGGAATGCCACCAATTTCTAATTTTGTGCAGAATTACTATGGCTTGCACTTCATTTTGAATTATTTTAAAAGAGCATTAAAGTATCACTTTTTGCTCATACTGTCTGAAACATTTTTCAGACAGTAATTAACAGCTTTAGTGTATTAGTACAGCAACAAAACCAATTCTTTTCAATAATTTTATTTCAAAAAGAAATAAAAATAAGTAATCTATAAGAAAGGAGTTAGTCACTTAATTCAAAACTTTCTTTGCACCCCTCTGATCTCATTATTTTCCCTTTTTTATGCAAAGCTTCAATGCTTTTGCCTTAGGTATCTTCTGCTATTTTCACCACTAAAAGTAATTTTCAACTTGAAAAATGTTCACTGGCATCTTTAAAGCTTATGTTCTTTCCCCCCACATTTTCTTATTTATTCTCTGATCTGTGCTTAGATGAATAAGCAAGAGCTCCAGGGAGCTATTTATCTGTATTACTTAAAATGCTCTATACCTCTGGTAAGTGCCTTTAAAGCTGTGTTTGCTTTTACTAGGGATCTGTTTTTCTTCTCTGATCTTACCAAGCTCATCAATTTTCTGCAGTCTCAAAACTTGCTACTGCACTTTGGATTAGTTTTCCTGGCAGAGGAGTCCTCGTGGACATATTTCACCAAGAAAACACAGTTCACAGTTCCATGAAAGTTCTCAACCCTTGAGGAAAAATGGCCCAAAATAGCCATTATACATTTTCCCAAACTAACTAATGTTCCAGGGAAAAATAAAACTAACGACAACTACGAATTTTCTCTAAGCAGCTTACATGGGAGAGATGATTACAAATAAATAAATAAAACAGTAGCCTGGAATGGTGACCCAATGCACTAGAAATCCAACAAGGATGTAGGAGAATGAACGCTTTTATTGTAGGTAATGACTCAACTTGCACAGCATAAACTAGGTCAAGTAGAAAGTAAGCAAGCACCATACAAAAATCTTTAAAGACAAGTTAGCAGAGCTTGCTGAAATAGTCTATCAGCTTCCTCAACAGCACAGTACTAGCTGGACAGGCAACTATTAAGCTGCACAGTAGTTGACTCAGATGCTCTTCTCTGTTTAACACTAAAATTCATTGGTATGGTCACAACTGGCCTCTCCATGTCCCTCAGACCACCGATCTGAGCTGTCCCTGGCAAGCAGGCAACACCAAAGAAAAGGTAATGCTAAGCATCCAATTAGCTCAAGCAGATTTCTTTGTATTTTAGATGGCTGTCCTGATAAGTTTCACTAACTATGGCAACAAATCCCATATATAGGAACACAGGGAGGGGTTGTCACCAACATTCAGTACTACAGCCTCCTGTGCAAGTACTAAAACTCTGCTTTATACTGTTGCTAGTCCAAGCCCAAACCCTGGGATTTATGTCATTAGAGCACAAAAGCAGATGGATAATTCTAGGAATAGAAGGTCGTGAAAGAATGCTACACAAACCTTTTTTTTATGCATCTGAATAGAAAATAGGGTATCAAGATCCTGACTCCATCAAGAAATATCCTGAGGATATAAAGCAGCAAAAGTCACACAAAAAATGGCACTGACAAGAGCTACTGGCAGGGGCAGTCTGTGTTCAAGTGCTCAAGCAGACAAGACAGTACTGAGATGGGCTACAGCCAAGTCCATCACACACAAAAAGCATTATTTAAAAATCAAATAAAGATTGATCAAAATGGTGCAGATGAAGAAGGTATATGGGTTCACCCTTTCAGCTTCTGACAGGCTTTGGGATGCAAGCATGAGTAGTCAGCAGTGGGGAGGGTCCTGGCTGGGCTATGCTTGTGCCCCAACCTTGCTGAAGCAGTGCATGTGAAAGGGTTGATGCCAAGCTACCCTGAGAGGTACTTCTCCTGCACAGTTACAGAGCTCTCCATCTCCTCAGAAAAACAGTGGAGCTGTTATCAGCTCTGTGGTTTCAGTCAGAAGAGCACATTGTGCCCACAGTGAGAGACATGCCATGCAATGACCACAGTATAAACCACAACCAAACAACTCTCAGCCACCCCAGGTAGTGGCCTGCCAGCTGCATCCTGCTTGCAGGTCAGTTTGGATAATTTGAAATGCCTACAGGCAACTAGAATGTTTACTGTTGGGAGCCACTGTGAAGCCTGTCTGACACTGAAGAACAAAACAGCTGGGCTACATGTGGTCAGCCTTGATCTTAATAACCAAGAGACAATGGCAGGGAGGGAAAAATGAGAGAAGCCTTGTGTTGTTCCTCTAAAAGGTGGAAAACCAAAAGAAACTGGGATGAGAGGATCTACTGAAGGTCACAGACTGAAAATTAATACTAACCATAGTCCAAAGTTCAGTTAAGACTAGTGTCACCTAGCACAGGTGATACTGTTCACCATGTCTGAGCTCCCCTCTGCTCTCAAAGGATGGACCTGCTTCATGCATTCCAACTGCGAGGACTTAGTGAACTCAAGTTGTTGTTAGCAAAAAAACCCACAAAAAACCTACCACAACAACAAAAAAATAATAAAGTGATCTCAACCTCTCACTGAAGAAATACAGAATTAATTTCTAGAACAGTTTCCTCAGAGCAGCTCTGCACTGCAGCCCCAAATCTAGCACAACCTCTTAAACGAGATCTCTCAAACTCATACATGTTTATGTCTCAGCTGGAATAAACCCCAGTAGCTCCCTGCTGGTGAGGAGCTCCAGCCATCTGCCTGAGACAAAAGCCTGAACAATGACTCAGGACTGAAGGAAAACGGGCTAGAGGCAGTTCCCCCAAAATTTTTATCATCTGTTTTCAATTGACTTACAGCCTAAAACTTTTAGGGGTAAGGCTGGAATAGGAATCCATGATGATTACAGACAGCTTTGAAAGCCAAGAGTATCCATAGTCTATTAAAGGTAAGTTTAATTAATGAAAAGGGAACAAGTTGTGTATCTGAAGTATCTCTCTTTCAAGCGTGCTTTTTCAGTACCACAATCCACACATTTAATTTGTCTCTGTAGCATTTACATTTAAAATAATTCACTGAAATCACAGTAGGAGCTTGATTTACACTCATGGATAAAAATTAATTCAGAGCTAACAACATCATTCCCTCTGCCTCACTGAGCAGAGATTGCTGTGGTTGTATGCAGTGCCTACAGGAAAGTGCATGGCAGCTGGTGAAGGGAGTAGTTCACGAGATTTAAGGCAAAAAAACAAAGGTAAGGAGTGTGTGGGTTGGGGAAAACAAACCCAGACTGCATTGCCCAGGTGAAAAGAACATCTCTATCCTCCTCTTTGCCTGTTCTAAATTCCTAAACCCTCATCTCCCTTAGAAATAGCTGCCACAGTGATGCTGCAGCCTCCATCAGTCCTGTTCTGAATTATGTGCTTCATTTATCAGCTGCTTGATATCCAGAGGTCCCTATGCAGCTGCCACAAGTAAGATCCATCAGAGTGATGTCATTCCACTTCTGCCCCAGCAGTGCAATTCTCCAGCTATTTACTGTGCTGATGGACTCTCTCACATCATTCTGCTCATGGTTGTGGGCCAGTTTAACAGGAAGAGGGAAGCCTGGCAAGAATTAGCAACATGGGAACAATGACCAGTTAGTATGTGCTTCATGAGGGGAAAAAAACCAAAGAGCCAAACAAAAAAAACAATGAAGGACACGGGCCTGTGAAGCCAAACCTCAGAGAATTAAGTTCCTTATGATGAGCAGGTAACGAAACTGAGGTCAATGAATCTTTGAGGAAAAAAAAAGAACACAGAATGGGGAGGAGAGGCAGAAAATATTTAATTGGAGAAAGCAAGCTTCATTGCCTCCATTTTAATGCAACAAGGGAAAGGATTCAACAAAACAAAATTAAATTAACATTTTGGTATAATGCCACAACTGGAATTGCTGTTGTGAATGAAATTACTTCCTAATTAGCTGAGGCAAAGAGCAAATCCAAGCTCAAAAACAACAAGGACACAGTTCTTCAGTGGAAAGCTGAGCACAGGTCCTCTGTGGGTCTGCTGGGCATATCACCCAGGGTAACATTCATCAGCAATAATGCACTGAGTCACCCACTCAGGTTTCAAGAGTTTTTAAATCCCAATTAGAATCTAAATGACCTGCAGGGAGGCTTAAGGGAGTTCTCAGCTCTCTCGTGTAGTGGAGATAATTATGGGGAAGAGAGATGTGGATTATGAATGGCTCTGCAGCTCTGACTCCCACGTTACCACTTGCTATGCACTTGCAGCTTGGTCTGCTTTGCCTTGGCAGACACGCAGGAGAGAGCTGCCCCCAGCCCCTGCCTTGCTAGTTGAGCGATGCTAGGAGTGGGAGAGAAGAGAGGGAGCAGTTTAACTAGATTTGAAGAGGAATGAGAACAATTGGAAAAACAGATTAGGAAAGCACATAAATGTACTGTCTTGATCCAAAGCCTGATCCATTGTTGAAAAGCCTCTCTGTTGTACTGCATGCAAACTATTAATTCACTGCTCACATTCCCGTCACAGCTACTGGCTTGGAAAGAAGCAGGCATGTCCTCCTACTCTACATACTTGTTTATTTGCTCAGGTCTGATTACTCACCCATATCGATCTGTTTGCTCTCATTTTTCAGATTAACGTCTTTGGAAATGCTATTTACTTTATGTCTGAACAGTGCTGAACATGATGGGGCCAATTCTAGTTCAGTACTTTAAGCCCTATCAAAATCTAAACATGAAATGAATTGTAGTAATCAAAACTAGCAGACAAATCCCTTCTAGCATCCAGGCACATCCTTTACTCTGTCCTTGGTAGGATGTACTGACGTGTACATCCTGACGTGTCATTTACTGCCCCAGCCAGAAGTCTTATTCATTGGCATATCTACTGTTTAAAGGAGTTGGAGGGACTTGGGTAAATTAAACCATTCATCATAATTTTTTGAAAGTTTCCTCTGTAGAAGGCTAAATTTGTTGCATTTCTGAGGGCAGACCTTATCACTCTCTACAGCTACCTGAAAGGAGGATGTAGCAAGGTGGAGGTTGGTCCCTTTTCTCTAGCAGCAAGTGATAGAACAAGATTAAATGGCCACAAGTTGTGCCAGGGGAGGTTTAGATTAGATATTAGAAGAAATTTCTTCACTGAAAGGGTTATCAAACACTGGAACAAGCTGTCCAGGCAGGTGGTTGAATCACCATCCCTGGAGGTTTTTAAAAGATATGTAGATGTGCTGCTTGAGGGACATGGTTTAGCTAACTCAGTAGAGTTAGATTAATGGTTGGACTTGATGATCTTATAGGTCTTCTCCAACCAGAACTATTCAGTGATTCTGGTTTCTAGCAGGTAATAAACACTGACATTTCGAACTCACGTTGAATTTTTACCTGTCCATTTAACTCTACTGCTTAGCTCTGTGCCTGCCATGCCTTGAAGTAAAATCAAACACAGACCAAACTCCCCTCCCTTAAACCGAAAAACAAGAACAAAGCTGCCCCTTCATCAGACAACTGCCTCTTAAAATCCTGTCAGGCTGCTGGTAGAGAAACAACGTATCTGACACTGCCTAGTAGAGCATGATCAGAGTCAATTCAGGTCAGCAGTAACTCAAGATGAGCTTTCAGCTCACCTGCAAAGATAAAACTACTGTGTCCGTGTCCCCACATCCACCCATTCTTACCCAAAGTGTAATAACTGAGGAAATTCAAGCAATGAGCCCAGAAATCAGAGCAGCAGTTATTTACAGCGGCCAACACCTACTTTAGCAAACACCAGAGGTAAAAGCAGCATCAAAGGGTGTGAGTACAGCTAACAAGCCTGACAAACATGAATTTGAAAGGGTTTTGTCAATAAGATTTCAGGCATTTTAAAAACCTGTTTATTTTTAGGAGAGCATCTGCTTCAGCTTTTCAAAACCTTACAGCTACATCCCACAAGTTGGAAGATCAGCAATCTAGAAAAAAAAAAAATCCATTCTGTTTTCTTTAAAGATTTTTCCCACATTTTCCCCTGTATGTTCTCAACATCTGCCACTACTTCAGTGCACAGTTACATGTAGCATCAACTCCTAAGGGTCACCTTTGGGTTTCTCTCAAGTTTCAGCTGCACAAGTGTATGAAAGTTGTCTGTGGAAACATGCAAACAAAGGACCCACAGTATCTTACTGCTACCAAGTCTCACTTCTGTGCTGTTACTTAATCTGAGTTCCTCTGAACCAAAGCCCTGGTTCATACTCAAACTCTGTTTTAATCTGTTTTTCACCCCTAGAAAGCAAACAAAAAAGCCTCAAACAATTATTTTGTAACCAATGCTTCTGGTCATCACCAGTCACCAAATAAAGACCTTGAGGAGAAAATGTTTCCTAATATTCTCTCAGGAATTGTTATTCCTCCTACCTTCCAGGGACTTAATTGGAGTTTTCTTAATGCAAGTGCTGTTATCTCCCAAATCTCATGCTGCCCTTGTCTGTTTTAATTACATTGATTCAGCTGTGATGTTTGCTTCACCTCTAAAACTACTTCCAAAGAGCACTCACAGGAGAGTGTTAGAAACCCAAGCTAACACAGGCTTTCATAGTATCTCCCTTCTTATACCTGTTACTTTATTAATTAATCAAAGAACATACACATGCTGTAGGAAATTCCAGGTGATTTATATTTCCAAAGATTCTGTGCTTTCATTATGTCTTTGCATCCAAGTACACTCTCCAAAGACCAAGAGTCAGGAATTAAGTCTTTTGTTACCAAAAAGTATAGTTTTCTTCAGTATTAAGTCACAGTCTAGAAACAAGAAATTTCCACTATACATTAACTACTGGCCTGAAAAAGACCATGCTGTAGAGAATGGTTAAGGTCATTTTGATGAACAATTGTCACTAGGAAATAAAACTATTTCTATCACACAATTTTTTAAAACTTTGCACCTATTAATGCCAAATATGCATGGAAATATCAATCTCCTGACACTATTTTCATATCAGTCAACTCTGGAGCAGAAAAAAGAAATAATACATGAGTCTTTCTTGCAATGAAGTAAACAGCATTACAAATTGAATTATTAGGAATGAAGAATGCTCAGGATAATAATTTATAATCTTTGGCAATGCAGCCACCTTTGGTTAAGACAAAACTATTTAACAGCAGAAGCTGAAAGGAGGCCTGTGAGCCTGTAGCTACCTCACCAATCCAAGTAATATCCCAGATGCACTGGGCACAGCCTGTTTCCAGCAATGTCAGCACAAAGAGCCAGTGCCTGGCACTTCTGAAAAGCAGGCTGTTTACAGAAGTGTCTGAGGATGGATTTAAGAGGCTAACTTTGAACACTTACATTTGAAAAATGTGACCTTTGTTTTTTCCCAGAATTCTGCATAATGCTATAAATCTAGGCTTTATCTTTGTGAAGCTATCCAGGCTGACAAGTGGCTTATATCTATGACCTTGTACCACAGAAGTAATTAAAAATGAATGCCATGAGAAGACTTTCAATTGCTCTTGTGCATTATCAAGTATAAGTCTCAAGGGGCAGCAAGACTGTTTTGTTGACATTATGTTGAATGACCAGTCTTCACGTAACACACAACAGATCTTCTGGTTCCACACTGGAGCTGCAATATTTTCATTAAAAAAACTGGTAAGACTGCTGTACCCTTTACGAAATCCTTCTGCCCTTATTTATATTTTAATCTAAGAAAATCCCTGAGATCAAGCTACCAAATATTTCTGAAGAAAAAACAGGAAATCAAGGATTAATATTATTTAACTACAACTGCCACAACAGCTAAGGGACCAAGTTCTTTGCAACATGCACATTTGAATCACACAGCACTATACAAACAACAGAGGCCAAGAAAGGCTGTGAGTTATCCAGGGTGATTCTTCTTTGGTGTTATTCAGAACAGATTTGGGAGATCAGCTCTGAGAATGCTACAGGAGAGATGCTGAATGTGGCCAAGCATAATCTAGCCTTTATAGTCTAAGTAGACAAAGACACAAGCACCTCCCCTGTAAAATGGGGGCAGAACAGGAGGGTGCCACTTTAGCTCTGTCTAGAGGGACCCCATGGACATAAACAAGGTGGAAACGTCAAACTCACTCAAACATTGCATATTTACAGTTCTGCAAGTATAAACTTCACTGTCAGAGTCCAGGCCTTACTGGTTTTAATATCCAGTACTGTTATGTCACCTGTGTTGAGGATCAGCTCTACAAGCCAATGTAAGAAGAAAGCTGGAGCAGAAACATGGCCTGGATGAGAGCATTATGCCCTTACTGTGTGGCTGGGAGTGTGCTCCACATCAGCTCAAAAAACAGTCCCCACACCAGTCAGCCCTCAATACCTCTCCTCTCCAGGGCCTCCAGACCTCCCTGCCAGTGATATATATGAAAGATTCTGCACAAAAATAATTTCAAATTGTTCATGGACATCAATATTCTCATGAAAGGTATTTTGGAATTCAAGGACAGGTCTTACAGCCTTATATACTCAATACTGTTCGTAGTGTAGCAGGAACAGAACTGCCCACTGTGAAGTATTTGCTCCCTGGGACTCTGAGGGTGCAGATATGATATATTACTGCAAAACAAATTTGAAGAATTAAGCTTGAGATACTGAACTTGTTGATTAATGCATCTCAAATTTTTTTTTAAATATCAAAGGAAAAAAAAAAGATACTTCACATTCAAGAATTTTAAGTTTCCTAGGAAACTTGTGTGAGTAGGTACCTGATTTCAGAGTGTTTTCACAATATTCAGCTTCAGGTCCAAAGAATAGCTGAGTGTGTCAGATGCAATCTCACCCTACAGGAAGAAAACTCTTCCAATGAAATCATTCCTCTTGGAATACCTCAAGTATTCAATTCAAAGCCATTATTAATCATCCCTTTAAAAGGAGAAAGCATTTTGGCAAGGTCATGTTGGTCAGCATGCCTTTAATAGTTAAATGCCTTACTTAGGATGTTGACTGCAGGCTTCAACAAGGCAACAAGAATAGCAGACTTGGTAAGATCAGCATTTCAGCAAATCATGAGTCTGAGATGATAAATGTGCATTTTGAACTATGCATTCCAAATTACACATTACCACTGACATCACTGCGTGCAACACAGATTATTTTGGAAGCTTTGGAGACTGATTTAAAAGCTGATGGCACAATGAAGTGGCAAAAGCACAATAACACAGGCAGCAATGCAAACCTCAGTACTACCCAATAAAAGAGCACTGCTGATTAGCTGTGACCAAACTGAAGAAGGTCTCTTACAAAAAGTAAGGGAAGGTGCAGCCTTTTCAGAAGTCACACTACCTAAAGCAAGTCGGTCCTCCTTTTGACCAGTACATGCAGTGTACAACCAAATGCAGCTCTACCTAAGGCACGTATCAGAAAAGGAACATTCCTCTGGAGAGAGAGCTGAAGAAAAGTAATCTCTGCAAATGTTACTTCGTTAAAAGTGGTGTTACTTGCAAAATCAAAGCAGGCTCAAACAAGGACAGTGCCTTCTAGAGCAACTCCGCACGTTTTAGGGCTCACCACTGGTCAACAAACCTGCAGTTCTTTATCAGTTGTTTGAACTTACAAAACAAACATACTAATCCTTTCACTTAAAGAGAGATATGTCAAATTTTACCTTTCCTGTGATTAGCCAAAATTTAAAGCATTTAATTCCACAGTGCTGCTGTTATTGTTTTCATTTGTTAATTGATTCTTATTTAAATCCCTTATGGTACCAATGAGAATACAAAAACACTTTGTTCCTGAACAAAAACTACTTATTTACTATTTCCCAACCCCTAGATTTTCCAAAGCAGGTAAATAAAATACAAATAACCTGCTCCAGACTCTGCTCCAGACTCCAAGCTCCCAACTCCAGAAAGATGTCCTCAAATACACTACTGTGGTTTACTAGTTACACGATTATTTGGTCCTTCAGTGTCTAAAGAACACTGTTCAGAAGTAAAGCAAATGCCAAAGGAATTTTTCCAGTAACAACCTGCCAATTGAGAAGTGAAATTTAAATTAACCTTATTTTCCAGAGGTCTTACGCCTGCTGTGAGTTCACTTAGGATGATGAATCTAAGTGTCCAGTTTCTCCTTTCCCTGACAATTTAACCAAGCCAATTTTTCTGTCAATGCTGCCCATATTTTGCCCATGAGTTTTACTCTTACATAGAAAAATTTGATCTTTTGAACAAAGCAGCACAAATTCTCCAGGCTCAAATCATATGGGCTTGGGAGTCTTAACACCCTTATTCCATTTTCAAATGAAGCTCCAAGGAAAACAAAACCCATCTTCCCATATTTGCAAACATGCTTTCCTCAAAGAGAAACTGTTACAGAGGAGGATGTGACTGAGATGTATTAAAAAAAAAAAATAATGAAAGGGCTGCTTGAAAAATACAATGTGTGTATTTTAAGTGGGCTGATGACATAGCCTGGATTAAGTGTAAAGACAAAATCTAACAGTTTAAGTTATATTTCTGTGAAACAAAGCTGCTGTCTTAGGCTTATTTTCATATTCACCATGAGTGGTTCCATGCAGTATCATCTTCCTATAAGTTAAGGCATAGCTGTTCTCTGTCTTGTGGATTTAAATAATTACTTTTATTTTCAGCTTTAGTGGCTTTCCCTGCACCAGAAGCCCAACTTCATCATTTTTGAGTGACAGACTATGCAATGCAGAATTATTATATCAAAGGACAACACTGAAGTATCAATAAAGGACAGAGCCTCCCAAGAGTCTACTGTCAGAAGATACAGATTCCTTCTTCCCATATGAAAAAAAAATCACCACCACAACAAACAACAACCCAAACAACACACCACCACCACCACCCCCCAACAGACTTCTAAAGCCTACTCCCAGAAGACGTTGGTCCAGCCTGGAAAGCCATCTATCTTAGCTTTGACAGTGACCAGTGCTCTCAGAAGCAAAAACATTCATTTTATTTGATGAGTAAAGAGCGACCTGGAGAGCCTAAGTGGAGGGAACAAGCAGAGGGGCCAGGCACATATTGCGTGCTGTACACACCATGGCAGCTCCAAAGGGGCTCTTCCTAACTTTCACCCAACTTCTCCAGGTATTTTCCAGGAAGCAATCATGGGACATACTGGTCTACTGCTTCTCAGTTTCTGTAAAATCCAGAGTTCAGGGACAGAAGAGAACAGTGAGAGTACTGATGATACATTCCAAAGAAGCTTTGAAGGAATATTATTTCAGTGATTAAAATCAGTGAGTGAGGCACATAGCACATACTGAGGATCATGGAGGCTTAGCACGCTGCAAAATTCATGAACAAATTTAGGATGCATGTTAAGTCCACAAGGCCATGTGGGTGAACAGTGACAGCTGTTCCAGGCACAGACACGTGGTATTTGGCAGAGGGCTGAACTGCAGCACACAGCATCAGCCTGGCTTGGGGCTGATGCCGCAGTGCAGCACCTTTGTGACAGCCTAGACAGGTCAAATGATTAACAGATCTCAGCCCTTACCCTTGCTAGAGATAGCCAGCACTGCAACAGCTGCAGCCCTACACAGGACAGCAGCAGTCAAATACAAAGAGGATACTCTTTAGCCATTCAGGTATGCCCCTTCTACTCACAAACCAGCCTAAAGTTAACTCACAAATCTTTACCAGTTAGTTTTTGTTTATATCAACAAACTGTATTCTCCCTTTCTTTCTCCCAGTTCTGCAGTGATCAGAGCAAAGCCAAAGGATGAAGGAATTAAGAACTTGCATCACCTTGTAGCAGCCTCCCCACCTTCACCTGCCTCAGCCTTGTAGAGCTCTAAATTCCACCGAAAGGCAGCAGCCCCTTCACAGAGGCTGTCATGCAGCTGAGACATTACATATGCAGATGATGTATGTAAAAACATCTTTATAATCCTGTTTCCTCACACCTTGATGAACTACATTTCTGTCTGACGCCTTTCCTTTCAAACACAAATGCAAAGGACAGGCTCTGAAAACAGGCCTTTTTCCCCCCCCTCAAGTTGCTTTATGAACTCAGCAGGTGCAATTCTATTGAAGGCCGGAAACTACCATCTCTAGACTGTGTTCCTGGCGTCTGCTTATCTTTCCTGCTGAAAACGTGGCAGATGTCATCAAAGCGTATTAGAACTTAAACAGCCTCCTTGACCCTAGTATCCCTCTCCTGTAATTACAATCTGAGCTTGTTTGAGCTGGAAATTGTTGTTCTTGGGAATAATTGCTCTGTACACAGCACTGTCTCCAATCCATTCGCATTTTCTGGGCTGTATGAGTTTTCATTATTAACCTCAAAGTAACCTGAAAGGTTTGAGCTCCTTCTCTTCACCAAACTGCACAGATCCCTGGTTGCATAATCTCAGAAATGTCAACAGCAAAACAATCAAAATAGGCACGATGGTGCTTGTCTTGTTTCAATACAGCATGGCATTTCCAGCCTGATAAAGGTTAGAAAGCTCTGTGAGAGGTGAAAGAAAAATGCTCTCCATGTACATGTCTCTCTCTTAATGATGAACAGACTGAAACCAGATGGGAGGGACAAAAAGAAAAGATTAATTCACAGCTGAACAAGGTATTAGTAGAAAGATTATGAGAAGTGTTCTAATTAGTACTCCCAGTCCAAAGCAACAAAATAGCATCTTTGATGTAAGCCTTCACAGATTTTGGCTGAGGTGAAAGCAGTATTGTGAAGTTTCTACTTGTACCCTAATTTCTCAGCACATTCTGCAGTGGTTGGAATCACTAAAGGTAGGAATTTTCACTTGGGAGTGGGCTTGGGTACTGACAACTGAAATCCAGGAATGTTTTGGCTCTTGGGTACTATGGTCATGGATCATCACAGTTCAAAGACTCCACCACTATATCTACAACTTCACTTTTTAGCCAATTCCATTTTAATCCAGCCTTTTAGGAGACAGAAGCACGTTGTCAGGATGTTACTCTGCCAAGCAATGAGTTCTGGTACTCATAACAGAGACTGGAGTTGAAGAAGAAATCATTAGGTTTTCTCAGTTCCAAAATGATGACAGCTGATGAACTGACCCAAAAATTGTGAGGAGAAGGCTTCTGCCCTCCTGGTGACAGCACCACTGTCATGGCTGAGTTGAAATACATCTGCTTCTGATCCTGGTCCTAGCTATTACTAGAACACGTGAAAAGCTGACCTGAGAAATCAGCCAAACTCAAGCAAGAGTTGAGTTTATTCTGTGTGAAGATGGCTTCCTGACTTCACGTAGTTTTTGGGGAATGGAAATAGTGTGAACCTCATGTCACCACAACTGATCCTACTCCCTCAACTAAGCGTCCACCTTGCTCCTTAGAATAATCATTATTAGATTTCCCTTTTGAAAACAAACTGAAATACAGCTGCAGGAACAGGAGAGATTTGCTGTGGTTTGTTTTGGGGTTTTGTGTTGTTTATTTTTGTTTGCTTGCTTTTGTGTTTTTTTTTTTACATTTGCACCTAATTCAGCCTCCTGTCAATATTATCCTAGGCACAAAAAGCAACATTTTCAGCATGGTCCCAGAATTAATCACCTGGAAAAAGGAGTTTTAGACAGAAATATTTCTCACGTTATAATTCCACTGCCACTCAATCTAATGTAACTACTATCAATCACCGCTGTAGAAAGAACAGAGGATTTGTGTCTTGCAGACAACATATGAAGCCACACAAATTTGTTCCAGAAACCAGTTTGAAACAATTTAATTACTGGCAAAAGCTCCTTCAGTCTCTGACTAATGGATTGCATCTATCCAGTGAGAAGCAACCGGCAAATCTAAACTTGAGAGAGCAGCTCATAAATGGTGTTTCCAGGCCCTTTGAAGAGCTTATGGTGGGTTCTTTTAAGAATGATGTTGAGAGTCCACTTCAATTTTGTCTTGGTCCAGCACTTGATTGACATCTCCTTCAATCTCCATGCTGTAAGGTGACCAAGCCTGCAGCTGAATGCAGCCACTTAGAGATAATACTCAACAACATAGAGATGGCCCTGGAGGCATCACAGCAGAATCCAGAGCTCTAGCTCCCAGTGGGCATACAATACCATTTTTAGCAGCTGCTGACCCAATGTTTGAGAAAGAATGGGGTCAGGAAGACAAAAAAATGCAGACGAAGCACAGCATTCCTGGAAGACAGTCAGAGTTCGAGACATCCACCAAAAATTGCACGTACTGTTAACTACTGAGCAGTGCTTCACTGCTGGAAACATTCCCTGATAAAATTCGGCATCTGGATTCTGTCTCACATACTCCAGAAACCGATGTCAATAAAAAGGTTAAATGCTATCATATCCAAATGAGTCGCAAGTTATTTTTTTGTTCATTTTTGGAGAAGAATGGGGACTCAACCAGATTAAGTTCTCCAGAACTTCTGAGATGGTGTACTAAGCTACCTAGAGCCCCAAACTTTGTCCAGTACTTCCTCCCTACATGTCACAAGTAGCTTGATTTATCTGTGGGACCATCCAAATACGCTGAGTTTGACAGTAGTCACAATTCATACATCTACACAACATGTCACTGAAAGTGGGAACAGGAGCCTGTAAAGTAATCTTCATACTTAATACATAAAATGCTTCAACACACAGCAAGTTAGGAGGAAATATCTGGAAACCATAGCAATACTCCTAACTGTGCAGAAAGGAGTTAATCCAACTTTTTCCAGAGTAAAGAATACTGGAATGGAAACAAAGGTATTTGGCTATTACTGTGCAGTAATAAAACAAAAAGATCAATTAAGCCTGAATTGCATCTTGAGGCATAGGTGGCAGCCCAGTGTTCATTCTGACCTTCTCTGAAAATCACTGGAAGGGAACTTCACAAAGTCTTTTTGATAGTCTATCTGCTCCAAAGCTGAGTCAACAGCCATAGTAGCTCTAGAGAAAGGTTTCCCCAACCTCTGGAGACCTCAAGGTCTCCACTGATTGAGACTTCATAGTCTCTCCAGATAAATATTTTCTCAGGGACTCCTGTAGCATCCATTCTCACTCTTCTTTACTACAGATTTCCCTGCCTTTCTACCCCCCAGCTCTTCCCAACCCACGAATAAGGAAAAAATTACCACCATCACAACAGCTTTTTTAGGTATTTCAAGATTCATATCTTCCCCCCTTCTCCTCTACTGCACACCCTTATAGTCATCCAAACTGCAGTAGCTCACGTTTCCTGGATTACTCTTGTTACTTGCTTCTGGATTCTCTCCAACTCATCCCACAGCATTCTTATTGTGGTGATCAAAAATATGCTAGTACTAAATATCCTTTAAACTACATATCCACTTAACAAGTCAGCCTACACACTGTTTCATACTTCAAGCAAAGTATATTCAAATTAAAATGTTATAAGTTCAAGTCAGCCTTTTTTTTTTAAATTATAGAGAAGATTGATGTAGCACATTTTAGATTAGACTGGACAGCAAGAATATATTCACCACAAACTCACTTAAATTTAGTTAAACTAAGGGCACTGAGTTTCTGGGCACCAGCAGGCACTGCTCTCCTCACAGACGTTCAGTGCTATCCATAAGAAAGGTGCCAGACAGTCACACATGTGCTCTACAAACCCATCACAACCTGTTCTAGCACAATCATGCTCTATAATTTGGAAGTCCTGTTTTCACTCTGCCTCTCTTGATCTGCACTGAGCACACAAAGCACAGTCACTGGTATCCACTTTGGCCTCAGCTTCCCACACATGCCTTTTGAGAGCTCTGCTGAACGTGGATGTCTCTCATTTTCTCTATGTACTGCAGTTCAGTCAGATCCTGAAGAGAGACCTGTCAGTTCTTGTTGTCTACAGCTCAGTGAACTTCAGGAGACACACACTTGTCACTGAGCATTTTGTTTAGCAAAGAACTGAGGAAAAAAGCACTGAGCCAGGTCCCCAACTTGCAAAGAGTCACACCTCTTGGTGACTATTGGTCACGCCAAAGGGCAGAGTATTCCCTTCCCTTTTTTTTCTACCCAGTTAGCTTAACTGTAAAGGTGAGGCTGCATCTGGAATATTGTGTCCAGTTCTGGGCCCCCCAGTTCAGGAAGGACAGGGAAGTGCTTGAAAGAGTCCAGCGCAGAGCCACAAAGATGATGAAGGGAGTGGAACATCTCCCTTATGAGGAAAGGCTGAGGGAGCTGGGTCTCTTTAGCTTGGAGAAAAGGAGACTGAGGGGTGACCTCATCAATGTTTACAAATACGTAAAGGGTGAGTGTCAAGAAGATGGAGTTAAGCTTTTTTCAGTGATGACCAGTGATAGGACAAGGAGTAATGGATACAAATTGGAGCATAGGAAGTTTAAGGTGAATATCAGAAAACATTTTTTTACTGTGAGAGTGACAGAGCACTGGAACAGGCTGCCCAGAGAGGTTGTGGAGTCTTCTTCACTGGAGACATTCAAAACCTGCCTGGACGCCTTCCTGTGTGATGTACTCTAGGTGACCCTGCTCTGGCAGGGGGGTTGGACTAGATGATCTTTCGAGGTCCCTCCCAAGCCCTAGGATTCTATGATTCTATGATTGCTCTGATAAACATCCACAGCAAGAGATCATTTGCCCAAACTAATTACATGTAACATTTTCACTAGAAAAGTGGAGCCTACACTGCTGTGTGACATTTGGCTTTTAATTGCACTCAGTCACCAGCAAAACATTTTTAGATATTATTATTATTTGTGTTGGTTAAAGTTCCTGCTCCAGATAAAACATGGGCTGTGACACCCTATCAAATACCTCTGTAAGAGTACTAGTGCGTGGGGTTAAGCTGCTGCTATTTGACTCCTGGTGCAGCAAAGGCTGAGGTCAAGGGGAGATGCCCAAGCAGTCCCCAGCCTTTAGGGCTGCACTCACACCAAGGGCTTGGTACACCCTGGCTCCTCCAGCCCTGCAAGGGACGAGGACATGGGAAGCAGGGGATTAGGACAATCTGATGAGGCTCAGCAGATCAAGCAGTCACTGGGGCACAGCAGGGAGGGAGGAATGCTTAGGGCAGGAATTCATGCTGTGCAAAATACTCCCACTCAGCATCATCTCCAGCCAAGCGGAACAGGGAGAAGCTCAGTTGGAGGGAGAGAACAACTCTCTCTCCGTCTACAGCTCACACTGGATTTTGAAAACTGTTTATGAGCAAGACATTCACCTGTGCAAAAAGTGACAGAACAGCTGGACTGAATAATGCCATCTTGCTCCAACTAGCTGCTGGCTTCTCACTAGCCAACTGTCCTGAGAGCAGCAGTTTGCAGTCGGCAGATGACTTCTAGCCTCACTTCAAGCATCATTAAGAAATTGCTCTGGCAGAGTTGCAGCTTGCATTTTGTTCTCTCAATAAATCTGCCTGCTAACAACTTTGCTCTGATGCAGCACCATGCCTATGGTAGTGTGAGGAGAATCCAAGGGCCTGAAGGAACTCCACAGTACAAGCTACTTAGCTGATGCTGAGGGTTAGGACCAGCTACAAGTTAAGTTAGGCTCACAGCAGAATTTTCCTGGTCTCCTCAGTCCCAGGACAGGCAGTGCACCAGGACAAGAAACACTATAGCTTTTTGGGTTATATCACATCTAGTATCTTGTGGCCACTAGAAGAGCCAGGCTGTAGCAGGTTCAGAAGTGAAGATACTAATTAAAGGGAATGTCTCAGCTTGAAGTCACAGCACATGCATCAGGAAGCACAAGGTGATTTTAAAAAGACTGGAAGGATCAATACCCAAGTTAGCCCATGATGACCCAGCTCCAAAAAGAGCATGGATACATCAATTTCTGTTTCAGACAGGTTGATCAGCCAGGCTATTAATCACTGGTCCTGTCACAAGCTGGCTACCAAGATCTAACCCACACAGACATACCTGGTCATGTGTAACTACCTTGGAAGTCTTTAACAGTTCTCAGTTTTAACAGGTGGAAGCTAACTTTCAAGCTTCCTATCTGCAGATCTTGCCGGGAAAGAAATATGAAATTCCATTTAAAGTCCCATTTAAAACACAACTAACCAAAACTGAATGTCAAAGGCCAAACTGTGAAGCCTTTGCTCACTTTAGTATATGAATTCTCTCTGCAACTGTGCCACATCACCACTGAAATGTCACAAGTAAGAGCTCAGCCATCTGTGTAAGAAGATCCCAATTCCTACAGTGCATAGCACAGCATGGAGCAGAATCCAGCCTACCTCCCAGCCCCAGGTCCTGGAAACATGACCTCAGCAGCCCTTTAGCCTTACGTCTTCCACCTTACTCCTGTTTTCCAAATAGCCTTGTATTTGTACAGCAAGTAGGGACAGTGAGCACAGCAGATGTGGTAGTTCACAGTTTTCTCATCTCGCTTAAGCAAGCAGTGCTTTGAAAGAACTGGAAGCTACGTGCCAAAAAAGGGTGCTCAAACTGCAGACTAATTTCTGAAATACTTGAGGAAGACATTCCTGAACTTATCCGTATGTTTTAGACCACAATCACAGCCTTGCTCTCTTCCACATGGTCTTCAGTGAGGAGGAAGACAAGTGATCACCAGCACAAGAACTCAGATGCTTCCTGGAATTGTTGGGGTTTAAAGCAAATGCATAAAATCCAGGCACTGCCGAGTTTGCTTGTTTTTTTTCTTCTTCAATATAACTCCCAAACTTCTTACAGGCATTTCAAAATGAAACTGTTGTTATAACTGTTGTTATGCTTGCTTGATTACAATGAACATGCAACAACCTTTCAGATGCTGGTGCCAAATAATATGGATTTATCTCATCGTAGGTGTTTTATGTACAGCAATAGGTCGTTATTAAAACAAAGCTCCACAGAAGTCACATCTTAATCATGGTCTATGATCTCCCTGTGGAAACCATTTTGCTGCCCATTTACTCCAAGAACACCATTACTTTTTCCTATGCAAGGGTGCTCAGTATGAGCAGGTTGCAAAACTGTAACAAGAATTTAAAAAACAAAACACATTAGCTCCTTGTGTTACTACCATGCAAAGAGACTTGAGAGTGGATCACACCACCACCCTGCTAGGCAATGTAAGGACACAGACCCTCTGCTAGGTGGGTGACCAAAATGGGACAAACTGTGATACAAGGCTGACAGTAGAAAGCAGAAAGAGACAAAACTATTTGCTGGTAACAGTACTGAAACTGGAGCAAGATCTCATCATTCTTACTTTTGCAGGTTTTGCTGCACCACTAACTGACGTCATTACTTGCAATCACTAAATAGTAATTTCTGCCAACTTCCCTGCTGCACACCCCAGTAAAATAGTTCCTTGAGCTCTATACCATTGGGAGAGAGAATCACAATATCATAGCTTTTGTAAACAGGCCTGAAAGTTCACTTGTTTTTGTCATCATCTCATGCATCTGCTATCTGCCATGACAGGATCCTTTCAGTTTATCATGTCCTGAGACATGCAGATAGGAAAGTCTTGCCTAAGGCTGCTCTTCTACCACTTGTAAAAATATTTTTAAAACCACCTAAGCAAGGGCTAGATTTTATTGCTACAGATTAAATAAAAAGACAACTTTGCACGAAGCCTGGCCAGAGGATGACACTTTTATTGATCTGGTTATTGTCTGATCAGGTCAGCAGCAGGACTCAGTCAGATTTGCCCTCATAAGGCAGACTCACCTCCACGGTCTACTAGGACCACACAGACTGGAATGAGGCTGTGCATAGGCAGGACTCCACCACTACTGCAATATATTTGCAATGGACTCAAATTTGCTATTTTGGCAGCACTTTTTCAAGCTGCAGAAGGAAGCCAAGACAAGGAAATGGAATGAAGAAAACGGTACAGCAAATCCCTCAACTTATGCTTTGAAAAAAGCAAAAGCTGGGGTTTGCAGCATTTGGTCCTTCCATTGCTGTGCAGACCTCAACTTTGCTTTCTCCTTAGGCAGCAGCAGACACCAAGAATGCCTGCTCCACTATGCACAGAAAATAGGCATGACACCAAAGCCAGCAAGCTGGGGCACAGACACAACAGTAATTACAATGGAGAAAGAAAATAGCAGGGAAAAAGACAATATCCAGAACCAAGTGGTGGGATACCAGAACTGCACATTTCTGTGCTTCAAAATACCGGCAGAATCTGCTCCCTGTAATTCAGTCTGCACATTATCCCTTCAATTCATACTCATACCAGGACACTCCTCTGATTTTGCTTGGGAATATGAGCATCTTACCAACAATCATGTTCAGGATGTGCATCACAAGCTTCCTAATGCACATAAGCATGCTGTTTCACCAGCAGCAGGCCAGGATGTTATTGTTCTCATGGCTTCATGCTGGCAAGAAGTCCCCTCTCCACCCAAACCCACAAAAATCTTTCAAAGTTAGAATATCATGCTTCCTGGTTTTCAAATCCCTCCATCCTAGACACATCACAGGAGCTGAAAAAGCATCAGATTTGCACAAACTGCAACATAGTGTTCTGTGGCCTGGTGGTGTTGTGCTTTGTGTTGGAACTCAAAACGCTTTCAGTGTCCCTGGGTTTTTGCTGATCCCATTCCCCTCTATTTAGGCAACTTTGGATGAGCCAGGAATTCAACAAAACATTTTTACTGTAGCAATCTTTGGTGTATATAAATCATAAAACTTATACCTGTTGTGGACATGTATCTTTATTGCACATATTATGAGACACAAGCCTGTCTTTGCTACTGGAAGAATGAGCACCTCTCCTACAAACCAAGGGGCCAGGAAAGAGCCTTAAAAACAGAAACAGGAGAGGGTTTGAGAGTGAGCAGAGCAGTGGCAGATAGCTCCAGGTTGAGGCCATTACTGAAGTGAAGATGATTCTTAGCCTCTGCCTTCTATTATTCTGACATTACTTAAAATTTTCAGTATATCTGTTATAAAAAAAACTCTTAGGAGTAGCATGGGAGTGAGAACAATGAGACATCTCCTTCAGCAGCATATACACAATAAGGAAATCCAAGGCAAAGCCACTCAAACTCTACTTCTTTACAGAATTAAAGGCCAGGATTTTATGATTCTATGGTTACAGAGCCTAAGAGATTTATGCCACAGCTAATGTCATGTTATTCTGGCAGACACAAAAGACTTGCTTTAAACTTCAAATGAACATGGATATGACTATAAACTCAAGTTGGTTAGTAACTGCAAGTCACAGTTTGTATCTCAGCCAAAGAGGAATTTGTCCACAGAATCGATGACCCTGTAACCTGGCTGGTACAGGATTTGAATGCAAATGTACAAAAATAGTTAGTCCAACCTGCCATTCTTGCTAATGGGGATTTCTTGCTTAAACCACCATGCACAAATTAATTATATTCTTAATCAGAAATCAAAGCAAAAATTCTATTCAAAGGAGTCACCTAAACATCATGGCTGACAGAACAGTAAGTAAAATCTTGAACACTGAGAATTACTGTTTTTAAGTTGACTTCCTAGACAAGTTTAGTACCACGCTGATCTCAGCACAAGTAACCAAAGCCATGATAGGAAGGCTGGAATTCAGTTCTCTCCCTGTACAGCTTAAGCTAACATATAGGCTCTTCCATCACCAAATCTTTTTAGCTTTTGTAGACATAAACAAATCCCAAGGAATCTAAGGAATTAGGGTCATTAATACAAGGCCCAGAAGTTCCAAATCTGCAATTCAACACTACCTATAATTGTCAGAAAAGCATGCAAGATAGAGGCTGCCAGATGCTTTAAGCCAAACATCTTATTTGTTCACAGTGTTTCTGGAAGAAATTTGCCCACAAGATTCAAAAGCAATGGGTAAGAGACTCTTCAGTGCAAAGGGACCACTAAATTATGGTAGTTATGATTATTGTTTGACTGTGACATTCCCAAATCCCTGGCACTCAAGCCTTTTTTGCTCAGAAATAGGCTCATGGATTACTTAAGGATTTCTCTTTGCCACAAAAGCTAACAGGATCCCCCACATCAGGGATTTGTATTTAAGAAGTGCACATTCTGTGAGGAGAACTCCAACAGGTCAAAGGAAGCTGAGGCTCTTTTCAACTGTTGGCATAAAGAGCACAAAGTATCCTTGTTTCATGAAATAACCTTTAATGCCAAAGCCCTGTTCTTCTGGCACAGAGAAAGCCCGCTGTGACAAGCAGAGCAATAGGGGCTTCTTGAAACAAAAGTGCCTACATAACTTTGGAGTGAAGAAACTATTCAATTGAAAGGACAACCCTGGCACCAAGACAAACAAGTACAAACTCGCTGCAAGGAAATTTAGGACTGGGGAAGACATTTTGGTTGCAGAAGGCTTCTAACTCTCAGACTAGCAAGGTCATGGAAAAACCTCCTAAATAGCAGTGATGAGGGCAGAACAATTTAGTTGATTTAGAAAAACCACTGAAAAATAAACTGTAGAGGTATCCCAGAACACAGCTGGCTGCAAGAGAAAAAGGACTATTCTTATTTGAGAATCTAAGACTCAGCAAGTCACTGATGGTCCTGTTATTTTAAAATAAACTGAAGATGGCAAATCAAGGATCAGTCACCATTACAAAAAGCAAACAAAACAAACAACCTCATAAACAAAGCAACCAAGTCAGACTCCTGTGCCAAACACTGCTGCCTGTAAGGGAATTGGTCCTGCTCTGCTGCATGTTGCAAACTATCCAATACACCTGCCAGGATGTTCACTCCAGATGCAGAGGAAAAAGTGTAGGGAGCCAAGTGTACAAACAGGGGAGTCCCAGTGCTCTATCAAACACTGTGCTCAGGCGTACCCTGGGCTGCCTTTCTGACTGCATACAAGACATTCAAATCCCTGTCTCAGCACCCTCGAATAACAGGCACATAAAACCCTTACCAAGTATTTTTGGACAGTGTACAGGAAAGGCTAATTAAACTGTAAAAGAATCTGGATATTTCAATATGCCAAGGTATGCCTCCAACTTCTTTAAAACTAGTATTTTTAACCACTTAGCATACAATGCTAAATCAATAAAATGTTACGATCACATAAGCCTCGTAAGGAAATGTAGCCTAGAATTTAATAAAGATGAAAGCAATAAGATCCTCTTGTCATTTTATTTCTCTAGACTAAATGGAATTGATCAAAATTCCTCTCTGCAGACCTTTTCACCCATCCAGGGAGAAGCTAAGCTCCATCCTTTAATACGCCTCAGGGTGAAATATTTCTGGCTGACTAGGGGATATAAAACTGGAATCTTCAGCCTTTCCTGCAAGTCCGTGAGGTTCTGCCTGCACTACAAAATATTGTTCAAGATGGTTTTGCTGGAGCCATCTTTTATTTTTATTCAAACCCAGGAGTTCTTTCTTGCTTCCTTCACAGAAACAGATGAGTTCCACCTTGTAAAGGATGAGGGCAGGAGGAGAAAGAGTTTCAGTGCTCTATTAATCTCTCTGTCCTCCTTCCATTGCTTGGTCCCTCACATGAGGCTTTAACACTCTTCCTGAAGACTAATGGTTGAAGAATCCTCTTTCTGGTAGGTGGCCTTTCTCTGTAAGACTCCTGGCTGAACATCAGAGCTTATCCTCAGCAAGCAGAGCAGAAAATGAGACTTTTCCCCAAAGTGCAGAAGAGGCATGACATCCTTGCTTGCTGCCTATTCACACTCTGGGTGGGAGGCACTGGCAAACAGAAGCACACTTGGGCTGCTGCAGGCCTCCCACTGTTGGGCTGAAGTAATGCTATGCAAGCCTAGAAACAATGGAGTCTTAACTACTGCAGCTGTGCAACCCGAACAAGGACTGGGGTTTGAAAGCATGGCTGATAAGCAGCTAGATAACAGACTGATGAACCGACCATCTGTACTCTGTCAAAGAGCTAACAAAGGTCCATAACAGTACACCCAGTGTAATATGTGCAGACTGAAAAGTGGCCAAATATGGTATTGAAAATGTACAACACAGAACAGAGCCACAGCTAAAGGCTGGATCACCGTAACCAACTCAGAAGTGCACAGCAGAAAGTGATAGTTTATGGGAAGAAATACAACAAAACACTGGATCAGGAACTGACGAGACACACATAATAGAAAGTGAAAGCTTAGATTTGGGGCACTGAACTGAAGAGTTCTGCTATATAACATTTGGCCAAGAGCTCAGTGTTATCTTTCCATCCACCATGCTGCCTTCAATAGAAACCTGTGTTACACTGACCTTTGGAGGTGCACAAGTTTCAATAGCCCATTGTAGGCATTTGCATATCACAGTAAATCTTGTGACAGTAATGCACAAACCAGTGTTGTTACTGTGGCTTTTCATACTATGAAGAATTCCAGTATTTGATTAGCTGTTTACAACAATCTCAGTTGTGAATTTCAGTTTGGCAAAGATACCAATACATCTCAAAACCTGAAAGCCAAACAAGTAAATCCAAAAGAAAACCCCAATGTTTTTCCAAGTTAAAAGAAAATATTTTAAGAAAATTCAAACATGGAATTTCAGACAGAAAAGATGGAATTAAATTTAGTCTTAACTTTTAACAAAACCCAATATCGGTACACGTGCTTCTCATATACTGATGGTAAATACAAGGCAGAGTAAGCCACAAATCCATGAGAATCTTTTTATACTAACCAAATACCAAATCACTCTGATCTGCATCAGTCAATTGTAATTTGAACTTGGATGTTGCATGCACAGAGGGCCCCTGATATTCTTCAGCAGTAAAATTCCACCCACAAAACTTGCTAGATGAGCTTTAAATTTCCAAGAAGAATATATTTAGATCAAAACAAGAGAACAGGAAAAGTTAAGGGATTTTTTTTTTTTGCTTCTTTGGGTTCTTTTTGTAGAAAATACTACTATCTCGGACATAAGACATCAACTCTTTAGGAATGTAAAGGCAGATTTTGATCAATATCTGAACAGCACAGCCAGCAAAAAATGTAATGGTCTTGCAGTCTCTGTTCAACAGGGCTTTGGAATCCAACACTCAGAAGGTGAGAAATGGAAGTTAACTCATTGTTTACTATAGCATTGCATTTGTCTTCTCTCTTCTTCAAAAGTCCACCACTGGTGCTCAGAAGAAGGGTATCGCAGCCATGTATCTTGCAATGAAAGCCTTACTCTCTTTGAGAAAAAATTGTTCCCTTCTTGTTCAAACAAAGAACGGGTTGAAAAAGCAGTGGCATACGAATACCATGCTACAGCTTCCTAGCATTAGGCCAGCAAGGAATATGGAAGGGAATTTCCAATATGAAAATACCCAGATACAAGAGAGTACAAGCCACAGGCATCAGCCAGCAGTTAGTAGCTTAGTTCACTGAGATGACACAAAACTGCACTTCTGGCACAGTCTTCTCCTTTAGCATCCTTTTGTCACCAAAAAAATTACAGAGTGAAATTACAGAACAAAACTCCATTTCCACCATCATGTTATTTTAGGCAGGAGCAGACAACAAATTAGGTGATAAATGAATAAACCATCACCTCTGCCCCCTGAGGTCAGAGAAATCAGGCTGGATCTGGAGAGAGTGAAACCCTGTAAGGCACCTGTAGCTTCAGTTTTACAACATAAAAAACATCAGAATTCAGCACATTCCTAGAACTGGGGCAACATTTACAAATATAGAGATGCTACTACTAGTAACTTCTTGCCCTTGCCTTCAATTTCCACACTACAGCAAACACTGCCTTCAGGAGAGCACTGAATCACACAGTTGACTGATTCAGAGACCTCAAACCAAGTCAAAAAGGCACTGTTGGGCTGAAAACTTGCCTTGAAAAAGGATGAGATAAACAATTCTAAAATTAAAAGAAGGGAGAGATTCCCTGTAACAGGCAGGTAGGCAAATGAAATGTGACATGTCATCCCTAGAGGAAGTTAGACTGGCAGCCTGGCTGGCTTTTCCCTATGACAACCCCAGGACATATAACAAATTTGGCAGAGAAAAGAAAGAGGTACTATACTTGTCTTTATCACTGCAGCCCAATTTAATTAGCAGCCTGCTAAAGAGCTCCGTTTCATAATTAATAATGATGCAAGGAGGCCAACACCACAACAGAAAATAATTTGCAGTGTTCTTCCAGAACTAGCTGACTAATCCACTTCGGGGATCATTTTAATGAACATTTCTGGCTTCCAAACAGTTTCCAAAAATGTGGGAGGCAGCAAGGAAAATATTTTATATTCATTTCTGCCTGCTGACCAACCTGCTTTTTCAGTTCGTTTGCCACCCTATCAGATTAAGCATCTTATTTGCACAACATTTTCATGTCAATTAAAGACAAACTATTAAATTGTTCCCTCTGGACATCTTGGATACCACCGTCTAGGGGAAGAGGAATTAAGTTGAAATCACAAATGTTTCAGAGTGATAAGCATTTATCTCCACACTAGCTATTGCATTGATCTGCTATGGCAGGTACTATCCTTCTCTTGCCGAAATAAACAGATTTTTGGATTGGATCTGTAATTCAGGAAGAAAAAGTATGCCAGTATCAAAACAGTAAACCAATGTCTCACTCGCTCATATAGCACAAAGATCCTTGATTAGTTGAGGAAGAAATGCCCAGTGCCAGACCACATCCAGCTTTCCACTTCAGATGATGAAGGGTGATGTATCTGTGACTTGTGACAAAATCTGAATATTTAGTTATCTGGCTCATCATCACATGATTTGCCTCTTAATTATAACCACTAATACCTCAAATAAAGCTTCCTCTTCTTTTTTGTTGTTGTTGTTAATGTTCAAATAGACACAGGAAAAAGAGTACCAGACTTCATAGCTGGTTTTGTGAAGCAAGACTTCACACTCTCTTGTAGAGTTTGATATCATGTCTTGTTCTGATACCCTTTTATTTTTTTGTGTTCTTTCTGTTTTAAGATAACAGGTGTTCAGGTCTGGCTGAAAGGCTGTTAACAATTTTTCAGATTTATGTCAGAGACTTATTAGTTCCTTACTATAAATCAATTAGTGCAGCAGCATTCTGAAACAGAAGAGGGATACTTCTCCCTTCCAATCCCATCAACTGTTGTGTCATCTTTCAAAAAGATTCTAGATTGTACACTGTTGGATTGACAAAAAGAAACATCATAAAACCAGCATAAGCAATGATGTGGAACTCCTAATTGCCAGTTACTCATTCACACATACCATCTGGGAAAAAAGAGATCATCCTGGAATGGCATTTCACTCTCATGAAGTGAAGAATTTCATCAGTTACTGAAGAGGTCTGTTGGTGTGATGCAGACAAAGGTGCGGGAGAGCAGCCACAAGAATACTTACTTGAAAAAGTTTAAATTAATTTTTAACCTCAAAGGCAGCCCAAACTGAAATTTTTGTACAAAGGTCAGTACAACAAACTACAGAATCGTGGACAGCGTGTGGGAATGAGCTTGTGAAGTTGGTCTATTTTCTAGTGGAAAGAGTTGGGTTTGACTTCAGACCCTCCACCTCTTCTAGCTTGTCTAGAAGCCAGAACATTTCCTATTCCCACCCTCAGACTTATTAACATACTGCTGTGGGTCAGAGGCCACTTTCAAAAAAGTGGATTTGAAGTAGAGCAGAGACATCATTGCCAGCAGTGTCACAGCAGCCATTTGCACAAGCATGACTTCTCTTTACTAACACTGCTACAAAATGGAAAAGCTGTTCTTTTCCAGGGGAACAAAACAAAAAGCCAGCCTAGTTCAAAAGTCTCCTTCTGAGGTGGTCCCCTCAGACTTCCCCTTCTGCAGTACTAATTAGTACACTCAGCCTGAATGTCTGTTCCAAAGGAAGCTCATACTCCACAAAATCCCTGTAGCATCTGAGAGGCAAACAAGGGATGCACAGTCAGCTTCTGGAACCTTGTTATTAGTGATGTGTGCAAGAAAAACACTTGACATACTGGCTTAGGCTGATTCTGCTGGGGATGGAGGGAAGCACACACACACACACTCTTTAACAAAAGCAACACTAAATCTGCCTGTTCAGAATCCAGTCTCCAACTGGAATTGCTCATGTTGTTTGTGACAGCTGAGAGGAAGTGTCTATAGCATTAGAAGAATAAAGCACCTTGCTGAAAGATGGATACTAGACCCAAGCCTGGTTTTGCAGAATAGGCCCTCTGGAAAACTGCACTGCTTCAGTACTCACTAAGAAACCCAGTACTCAAAGTTCACAAATATCTGGGCAGACCTGAACATTATTCCCCAGCAACCTCTAAGACCAACCAGAGTAATTTTAGCCCCAGTGCTTCCAAGGATTGTGTTTCAGCGGAAATCTGCACTGGCTTCAACAACCTACACTAGCCAGTTGAAATATCACTCTGTTTTGTGAGACCCCCCTCACTGTTTTATTAACCACTGACAACCCATTTTATATTCCTCAAGCTAATTTTCCTTCTGGTAAGAAAAAAATTTGCAAAGAAGAACACTGTCTTTTCTTTACCAGAGGCTATGATAGTGATGGATATTTGGCCAAGACTTGGTGCTGAAGTACTGTCTGTGAAACTGGTTTAAATTATTGCAACTCCAAAACACTTCTCTGATTAACAGCCTAATCTATTTGACTAGACCTGCAGTCAGAAGCACACTGACTGAAGGCAGAAAGAGTGCTCATAGGGAAGGGATGGGGAGCTTAAGACTCATGCATCATGTTAATAGACTTCTGATAAATTAAAGTCAACAAACCCATTTAGCAATATGTCTCAGTCACCAAGACAGAAATAAACCACCAGAAAACTATAGAAACACTTCAAATTGCCCCCCCCCCCCCCCGCTTTTTTTCTTAAGCAAGATACAAGTCTATATTTAAGACAATGAAACTCTTCAGCTACCTTTACCACTGGATTTCCTAGGCTGTGCTGTCTTTTTTGCTCAAAAGGACATCAGCACCATGTAAACGATGTCTGTGCATCTCTCTAGACTGTGCTCTGTGGAAAGGAGCTTGTCACCTCCACATTTTATAACACTTGGCAGCAAACCCACATTCCTTGTACCTCACAGACTTCCCCTAAGGCCATCAAGTGCTGGATATGGACAGCACAGGGTTAGAGCTTCCAATTATAAACCCAGATCTACTCACACTTTCTGCAGATAAGAGATGCAGATCCCATGATAGACGTATATACCAAACATGTACAAGATATATCTGTTTTGCATCCCTACAGTATCAGGGGACCCTCACTGTTTCAGTAAGGTTTTTGACCCACTTTTCCCTGTAAAATCATGACCTACATTCTGTGTGATTTCCAGAGTAATAAAAATACCTTAAAAACTCCATGTGAACCTGAGATCTAATTCTGTACCTTACAGAGTCACCTCATCTGGTAAATTCAAAAGAAAACATGCTAAGCAGCAGTATAAATTTGCACTGTACTTGCTGACCACCTTGGAGCAGAAGGCACAGAAGGTATCCAGGTTTAGACATCCACTTGAATTTGGGTTCAAATGCACTTCTCTCAAGAAACTCTCTAGAAAAGCCACTGGTCACCTAGAACAGGATGAAATCTTTCTGCCTGCAGAACAACATTACAGATTGAAACTGTCCAAGGGAAGAGCCCAAGGCATACATTTTAAAAAAGTAAAGTAATGCATTACTTAAGAAGTAAATTGCAATCTCAGGGAAAATGCAATAGTGTAAGGCTGCTCCTCAGATTTAATGGCACCATTAACTAACATGCCTACTGAGCAAAGACTAATCAATGTATTTTTCTCCAACACATCTGAAATGTTCCAGGAATTGGTCTTAGCAAATGGGCTCAAACATGACCAACTAGCCAGCTTTCCATAGGAAAAAAGCCAGTTGTTCTGACAGCAAAAAGCAACATAATGCAGCATTTACAGGATGCTTAGAAAATAAGATATGGCTGTAAATACCATATTCTCCCTGTTCCCTGTTCTTTGCTTCACCAAAAATCAAGGCAGGGGATGGAGCAGGGAAACAATAGAAGAGAAGGGGTCACAACATGGCTCTATCATCTTCTCACTCATTTAAAGAGATCGAGTATGATACTTCAAGGCTTCAGGAATTAGCACAGGAATCTGACTCCAGTTTAGAACAACTGATGGTTTTCTGTGTATCTACAAAGATTAACATTCTGATTATATCCCAGAATTGTAGTGTAAGTGCCAAAAACCTGAGAATATCTTGGTAATGCTGTATTACCAACACTCCTTCCAGTCTCTGCATACTACCTGATAAATGGGAACAGATTTTGGGAGTTTCAGACCATACACAGGTACAGCTCATTATCCAGCTCTAGTGATTCTGAGATTAGTTTGAATTGCATCCTCTTATTCTCAAGTTCCCCAGATAACTTTCCCAGCACTAATCCAGAAATAGCCAGTGGTTTCTAGGTGGTCGGAGCATAAAAGAGACAAAGAACTGTGGGAACTTCAGATAGAACTTGTCTCTGGCTATTAGACAGTGAAAGAAGCTGAGAAGCCAAAAAGAGGTCAACTAAAAAAAGAGGTACTCCCCACTCCATTATACAAACTGAATTTATTCATGCAGAAAAATCTCTGAAAAAAATAAAAATAAATAAATAAACTTTCCTAGCAGGGCTACTGTTGCCTATTGCTACAACAAATTCCTCTGGGTCTGAACTCTGACCAATGGGAATTTCTTTCTGCTTCACAATAAAACCATGAATAGTCTGTGCCACTGAATAGTCTGTTCCTCAGCAAACACTCACGCTACACAATACCTCACTTTTCTCTCTCCCTTCTTAGAAGAACAGTCATGCCCACTTCTTTCATTAGAGATTCCTTTCTTTCTCTTTCAGAAATTAAAACTCAAATAACTAAAAATGAAAGAGGGTGGATCTGGATGAAAAGGAAAGAGACAAGACAGGAAACAGAGCCAACAAGCTAAACTGCTGCCTAGCTGTGGACACAGGGAATTCATACAGAACACTAACAATTTAGAAGAGTTAGTCTGTGTTCCTGGTGTGATCACTTCATTTCAAGGTTAGTAAGGGCATGTCCCCAAATAGCACCTTCAGCTCTGATGGGAAGTAAGCACTTGAGAAACAGTAGGCTGCCAAACTTTTAAAGTGTTTATCATCTGTTTGGAGAGCAGGTGGAGCAAAGGCAGAAGCCATCTGAGCTGTCTACAGGAGCTAACAGTTCTTTAGTCCTATTTAGGAAGGAACCTCTTGGGATGGATTGAGAAACCTACTCCAGAGCCTAACAACAAGAAACCCCTCCTTGGTGTTTATCATGATGTGGATGCTGGCTCCTGAGGATAGGGCTGAGACAGTGAGCAAGCTCTGCATAACATGGCTAAATAAAGTTTTCTTATCTACCCGAAAAGCTGCCCCAACTGACCTCTTCCATAAATGGTACCAGACCTAACTATGACCCTACAGTAGTCATAAAGAACAAAAAAATTCTGCCCTTGATCGTCCTGCAAGAGCTGTGTCCCTGCAGCTCAATTATTTAAAGCCTCAAGTTACAGCTTTAAATTAACAGTGGAAGTCTGATCTTAATTTAAGCATCATTCTTATTGAAAGGTCTGGTAAGCACATTTGATCAGATCTATCTTTTTTAATTACAGGATAATATTGTCCCTTCCTGTCAATTTTACAGACCTAACACAACCATGGGAAGATGGTATGTTGCTGATTAATACATATTACACACCGATCACATTCCAAATCTTTATTGCCACCTCAAACACTGGAGCTATCCTCTTTCAATCATGTTTTGAAACCTTGCTGTAAAACCACAATTACAAGCACCAAATTCACCCAATCTTAATTCAGGTTTCTGGTAATTTTGGTCAGTGGCAAAGTTACAATGCCCTGATATATCAGACATGTTACAATTCTGCTCTGTGACTGCAAAATGCAACCAAATAAGACAGTTTATTAACCTAAAACCAAGTGTAGTGCTTTCTTCTTCTTCTTCCAGCTAGCTGTTAGGAATAAAAATTGGGGGTCACTGACCCAATACAGCAAGACATTGTTCTCTGTCCTAAACCATGACACTCAGAGGTGTCTGAGGCATAAAGACAGAGACTCTTGGGTAAAATACAAACAGGAGAATCTTGTCTTTTTGATTGAAAGACATTTGAGTTTGGAACAAAGTAAGTTCAACTTCTGTGGTGATGTGTTCTGCGTAAGTGGAATCTAATCACACTTTCCACTGCTCCCAGTGAAGCAGACTAAAGCTAGGAACAGATGGGAGCAAGATAGAACTTGGAACAATTTCTGTGCAATGCAAGCAAACCTACCAAATAACAAAAACAAAAAATGCTGAAAAAGTTTACACAGCTTGTCCAATTTCTAAATTTAAAGCAACTCCCCCTGCAATGTACAAACTGGGTCCTGAACTTCTGATGTTCTTGTGTCCTTACTCTTCACACATCACAGCACAATAACATGTAACAAAAAACTTAGTGCTTTCAGGATGAACAATTTTTTCAAAGAGGTGGGGAAGCAGAAGTGGTATTTGTCACTATGGGTTACATGGGAGTTGTATGGAGTAATAAAATTTCCTCAAAATAAGGTCCTTGGATTTATAATACACCTCCCAAAATCAATGAACAATTCATTTGGTCTGCATGATCTTCTCAGAAGTATTCACTTAGTTCAGGTTTTGGGCTAGCTGATTAACTTTTATTTCACTATTTATATTTCTTCCCAATTATACTTTGCATAAAGATTCCCAGGCTCCTTATTTTTCAATGCCAAGTAGTAAATTAGCTTCCAGGTGCCAAAGTGATTAACTCCATTCTCTGTTGCAGCCAAAGTTCTGGAGCTGTCTGCCACAACATCTGGACAGAAAGAGCTGAATAGTTTCCTTCTATTATTGAAAACTGAAGTGATAAGATATCCCACTGGGCTTCCTCCTTCCATAAATTATGCCTGTCTCTAACTTAACCCTCTGGATTTTTCTTTCATTGTTAGTATAACCAAATTCCGTAGCGCTAAGGAAAGTAGTATGGCTCAACTCAGAACATAAATTAGTCTATGAAAATGAACAAACTGAATAACTACATCTTCATTTCTAAAGTAAACATTAATAAAATAGGAAAAAAAGCTGTCACACTGGCTTAGGAGGCTAATGATTTCAGCTTCTTTCATCTCCGGTATGGGTTTAGGAGTGATAGCCCTTTTCTGTATTCCATTTTAGATGTCAAGCTAAGATTTTAGAGATGCTCTTAATTCAGTTCCTCAGGTAACAGTCACTATAATTAAATCCTTCTTTTCCTCTGAAAGCAGAACTACACAGAATTATTCAAAAGTTCAGCTGACATCTGTAAGAAGAGGCACTAAAAATTGTTGTTCTTGGTTAGACAAAGATCCCCTTACAACAAAAGTTCTGGTGCCCATTTAAGACTTGCAGAGTGCCCTGTAAGGGACTTCATATCCCACTCCCTCTCTCATCCCAGGGCTAAGCCTTGGCAGCCCATCAAAGTAAGAATATTAACACAAAAGGGTGTTCCTTTGTCTCCCAGAAAAGATGTCAATATGTGGTGAATATACACAGATGTTCTCAAAGATTAAATGGATTTCTCTCCAAAAATGGGCTTCACTATGCAATTACAGTCCTCCTTCTGTTCATGCCAAGTGTCACAGGAAAGGCTACACAAACTTGGGTGTGTTCACATGTCCTACCAACCAAGGTCAACACAATGCACCCAGCAAGAGTGACAGAACCTCCTTCCAGCACAGACTGAACCCAACACAGAGATCCACAACCCTACCAAGGGCATCTGAAGTCTTTTGGTTGTAGGTCTCCAGGTAGCACAGAACATCTGCAAGCCCATGCATGGAAAATAATACTGAATAATACTGTCTTAAACCTCTGTCAGCATTAACGACCAAGACCATACCCTCAGAATGTACAGTAACTTAATACTGCTATAACCACAGATGAGAACACTGACCTAAACAGGGATTAGGGAACAGATTCATCCAACTTAATTCCACTTAAGTTCCCATGCTACAAGTTTCTAAGCTATCTAGCTCAAGGCCTCCAAGAATGGCTAGCTGCCAGGAAATACCAGAGGATTTTCCATGGTAAGTGATGGTCTTTGTGATCTAGCTAATATGCACATGAGACATCCATCCACTGGCTTGTGGCCTCAGGGGCTGAACTATGTCCAGAAAGGACAAGTGGCAAGTGTTCCAACATGAAAACCTAATGAGCAGCTAATTCCTTAATTTGTAAGGGATAATTGGAAACCTTGAGGAAATTACATTAAACACAACATTAAATGCCTTCACTTTTCACACATAGAAAAGCCCCAAAACAAAACCCAGTATTTTTCACTACCTCACAATCTCTGTTCCTGCTAGAGCACAAAATCTGGAAGTCCAGCACAGGAATTTGAGACATTGAATTCCTGGGACATCAATCTATTTCCTGCTGTCACCAATAAACCTCAAATTATTTAACCCATAAATGGATGCTTCATTTTAGAAATGAGTTTGTCTTTGGCTGACATAAAAAATAGTGTCAATATAAATGAAGCACAGTTCTCCTCAGGAACCTGCAGCTTTGTATGCTAGTTTCTGTATTTATTGCCTCATCAAGTGTGAAAACATATCTAAAACGGACCACTCCTTGAATTCCTTTCTGCATGAGCAATGCCAGAGGTGAAATGCCTACACCTTTGACTCTGTAGGACAGGATACAACCAGCCATGCCATCCTCTTAACCTGAGGCACAAGACATTCACCAGAAAGGTCCACTGATGGAGAGAGATTCCAATATTAGTCACAAAACCAATACTGTATTGCACAATTCTCATGCTTGTCTTGTTTTGCCCTTACTTTATTCAGTCCCCCAAGCAACAACTGTCACAAAACAGAGATAACATTCTTTGAAGTCATAAATTAACATTAGCTGCAAATGAGCTGAATGCCCATCACATCTATGTATTACAAAATCCTTCACCAGATGCAGATCAAAACTATGCTACCTGCATAGTCTAATGAGTTTTGCAGCATACTTTTCTCTCTAGTGCTATCTTGCAACTTCTGTTCGAATGTTCACCTTGTTTTTTCAGTCCAATTAAGAGCTTCCTCTGCCCTTAACCAATTAACTCATGCCCATCTGCATTATAATAACAGCAAGCTGTTCCCCACTATAAAGCTGTGGTATTTCCTGTTGATGTCACAGAAAGTTAACTTCTGTGCACTCAAATGTGGCCAATTCATTTTTCTGATACCTGATGCTAATTACTTATTCATAGAGCAAGTCACTGATTTCAAATGCAATTCCATGAAGGCCAGCAATAGGAGATCCATACATCAAACACTTACATGATTTTTACTTCATGTGGTTGTAAGTCTACATGAAGGAAAAGCCATTAACATTACATTAAAAGTGGAATGACAAAGACTAGCATGTATAGTTTAATGCAAAGTATTACTGCATAGAGAAGAAACTGAGTAAAAGTAAGAGACACTCCCAGCTTGTGTCACACATATGACAACTGGCACTTCACTACAAGTGTGTTCAGCTGCTGAAGGAGGAAAATTAATGTCATCAGTCATAAGGAGAGTTAATCACTGAATCACCTTCCAGAACATGAGGACCTTAGAATGCAAATGAGACACCTGATGTGAAAATCACTATTTTAGATAGCTTTAAGAGTGAAGCAGAGCAAGATTTAGTGAGTCAGAGCTAACTTCTAATGTAAATTAGCTTTTAATTTCCCATGTCACTTTATATTATGCAACTGTTTTGGAAACTTTCTCTTTCTGTAAGAGCATCTTCTCACTTGCATACTATCCTTTCTTGCAGCAGGAGGTGTTTTCAGTTCATGGCAATACAAGCAGAATAAGACCCTTTGGAAAGTCTAAATTTTATTTTCAGGCACACTTCTAAGGTGTGCCATAAGAATTGGATCCACTTTGAGCAGATGATACCTCTACACTGGCAAAGGTCTGACTCCCTCCAGAAAGCAAACCTCTATTCTACCCTCTTGGTAGCTTATCTGGACCTGAAACTGAAGCAGCTACAGACGTGACATAAGAGGATACAACCTAGTGTTGTTTACAGCAGTAGAGGCCAGTGACACAGTGTTGAAAGGTGAGCCAAGTCAAACTCCTGCAGCAAAGCCACAGATTTAGTACAGGATGACCTATAAAGAGTTGAAGGTGCCTCCAACAGTGCTGGAGATGTCTGGAGGACAGAGAGAATAGATATGTATATCAAAAACTTCCATGGAGCCCACAACTAGCCCTTAACTAATTAAACCAAAATGACAGGTTGTATTAGGAGCACATAAGATTGGTGTTCACCAAAAGGAAAGTGATAATGGACAAAGTTTGGAAGGGGAAAAAAGATCTGACTGAAACTGATTATATATGGATGACAGGAAGAAGAAATCAGCTTTGTCTCAGAAGAACTTAAGATGAATCCACAGTAACTGTAGGAACCTGTGAATCCACAGGAGGCAGACTGGTGAGTGACTGTGCAGGCAGAAAAACACAAATAAAGAAGTAGATCCTGTGGACAGTGTAGGGGAGAACATGACACTAACAGAGATCCAGGACACGTTACTCACAAATGCTAAGGATAGCCAAGAGGTCACTCACCTGAAAACATCAAATACCTTCAGTATTTCTATTACCATATACTGCACATTTAACTTCTCACTCAGGACTACCCAACCACCCATCAAAACCATATTTCTTCAATGGTGTCACCAAGTCACAGGCTCTACAGAATAGATCAGTTAATTACTGAGAAGTCAGGAGGCAGGGAGTTGACAAGAAAAGAAGACAGTAAAACACTTGAGTACTTTAACTGTGACTAGATGCCGATGTGAATCTTATTACACAGCTTTATATTGCTCCTCCTGAATAGGTCGCCCAACCCTTAAATTCTGGCTGATAAAAGTACTTCTGAAGAAGTCAAGATGCCTGCCATAACTGCAGCCATCCAACACATGCAAACTGGATACACCACACAACAGGGTGAAAACACAGTTTGTATGAAATAGTGAGAGTTGCAATGTGTAACTCAGCAGGTTTTGGTCAGGCAAAGTAGCTTGTGTGTCATATGCCTCATGCTGCTAATTAATAGAGTTGGACTTTCTGTATTAGCTAAGTTGGCATCCTACAGTAGGGCTGATGACATATCTGCAGTTGGCATTTTCTGCTTCTGCACTGTATCAAATTTTCCACTGCAGTGTCAGGAGAGATTTCTATCTACTTCCACTGAAAGAAGCCAGGTAAGAACAGCAGTTCCATACATTTGTTATCTTTATTAAAAAGTTGGTTTGTAAACTGCCTTCAATTTTCTACCAAAGCCAGTGTACAGATCATCAGAACTTATATCCAAAGCTCACAGTGGTTTCTTCACCTTTTCCACAATGCTACTGAAGTGATGAGCATACTGAACAGTAGTCACTTGACATTTGCCTCAGAGGTGGCCCCAATCAAAAAGAAAACAAAAGTGTTCTACATTTCTATTGAGAGCTGCAAAAAGAAAAGGTTCACCAAAGAGATGAACTGAAAGCAGTCAATTATCTCTCCTTCCCTGGGTGAGATTCCTTGATCTGAAAGATTACTTTATAAGGTTAGAAATATCTGCAAAAGTCCCTTTACACCAAGAAAATATATTTGTAAATTATTTTTTTCAAAGGAAAATATTTCTTCCTAAGGTCCTCCCCAATTTCTAACGTGAAAAAATGCATGAGAACTTGTTCTGATTACACTTCATATTTTGTTCTTTCCATTATTCAGCCATAATCACATCCTGCAGACAAAAGCCACCCAAGGCTCTCATCAACTGTGCACAGGGCAGCCATTTAGATGTGCTATCACTAATCAAGAGAACTATTTTCCTAGTAAGGAGGAGGAGAAATTAAGATACACCTTATTTAATAATAATTCTTATTTAAAAATAAAAATAAAAAATATTTTAAAATAAAGTATTGAACATTTTTAATTTCACTTGTCAGGACAATTAAAGGTTAAGTTTACAGAATATTTTTCAGTATTTGGCTTTTTCAAATAACCAGTAAGTTCCAGGTGGCTGCTGTTGATGCTTTTTTGAACACCTGCAACAGTATGGGTTCTGTAACCCTGCTCTGCCAGTATTTAGAGTGTGACCAGTTTATGCTATGGCCCTGAAGGAAGCAGAAGCTTTCTCAGACAGAACAGCTGGCACAGATATAAGCAGCTAAAAAATTAAGATGATGTTCATTCTTAGCTTGCAAATTCCTACACAAACTGAAAATCCTTCCAATCTGGCTCCCTTCAAACACAATAACAGCACAAGGAAACAGACTACTGCATCAAAGCCTTGAACAAAACAGTAAGGTGTTGGTTTGGTTTGCTTGGGTTTTTTTTTTTAATCAAATACGCTATGCAAAATTTGAAAGCTTTGGTTTTGGTAAGCTCTAATTAGAAATACCTTTTATCTCTCTAATATAGATTGCTCACACATGACAGAATCTGGAAAGTTGATTTACAAATAAATATTCCTGAAATCTGAAAAGATTAAGTCCATTAAAGCACTTAAAAGTGGTTGGGAGCACAGTAGGGGTGAATTCTGTATAAGTCCTGTCCTGTCTTCTTACAGAGGGGATCTGGAGTGCATGGACAGTTGTCACACAGAGACAGGAACTACCTTTACTTCCATTCTGTCCAATCTGCACGGGCCATTGTTATAAGTGAAGATTTTTGACATGGAACCAGAAAAAGCCACCCTTACCTGCAGCCTGACTGCAGCAGGTTTTGGTTCACAATGGATTCACAACCAGATTGCATTAGCAACATCACGGCTTGTCCTAAGCACGTACCAGTCTCTATCTGCATGCTTAACAGAGAAAAAAACCTCCAAATATCTGATTAAAAGCATCAGAGTATGCTCCCACCATGTTCAGGATGCAGAGGAAGGGGGAGGAACTCCTCCCACGGACCCAGGCACTAGAGGAAAGAGCCCTGCAGAGCTCAGTTTTGAGTCACAGGATGCAGCTTCCCCCACTACTTCTGAAGTTTCTTATCTTCTGACTCTTCTTGGCATGAAGCTGAGAAGCTCCAAGCAGCAACAGGCTGTGAAAATACTCTGATGTGAGGCAAATAGAACCAACAAACATTCATTCCTTCTACTCCTTCCCCTTCTCACAGCTGACGACCTGTTAGGGGAAGTGCAAGGTGGCCTGGCAGCAACAGAAAGCACACTAGGCACTAAATCTGCCACAGTCACTAACTTCTACCCTCCAAGTTCAACTTCATTGACTCATCAATATTACTCTTTTTCATGTGTTCAGGAGAAAATATGGCTACATTCCCTGACATTTTCAGCTACAACGTTCAGAGAGCTCAAAGGATAAGTGATTTTTCCTACCATTTTCAGAATAGTAGGTGCATTTTGTCTTTGTAGGAACACGCCAGATCTCACATGAACTAGAGATACAGGGTAAGAAGGACTGGGCAGAGATGTTACTGCCCTAGAATGTTACACCAGCAGTAGGATACTAGCTATGTAGAAGGCAGCTATTGTAACTGGGGATCCTATCTTGTGTGACGTTCAGTCATGCTCTGTGTTAAAGTCCAAATGTTGGGTATTGTTCTACAAAATTGTCCAAGACTGGCTCAAAACAACTAATCCAATAGCTGTATGCCTTCCAACTGGAGCTAAGTTGAAAAACAAGTATTTTAAGTGCCTGAAGGCTGAGAACAGGCCTCTTCCTTTCTCACTCATCGTCCTTCTGATCATTCTGTACAGAACAAAGCTGCTCTGCTATGGATGTGTCAATACAACCATTTCCATGACAACAGCCTAGGGTGTGCCAAATATAGACATTTGATTTCAACAAACAGAGAAGGAAGAGACACAAGACTAGAGGGTGCTTCACTGCACTACATTTGAACTCAGTTCCTTTCTTATGGCTGTGGGCAAACAGAGAAGAATTAATCGTGGCTCTTTGAGATACTAGTGTTCTCAGTTGTTGATCGCCACATTTCTATCATCCACGCCCTCTCCTGCTGCAGAAGGAGAGGAACCAGCTGCCTAGCTTCACCCTAAATTCTCCAGTACAGAGTCAAAGAGCTGAGCATTAACTGCTGATGAAGGAAGGTTTAAATTTAATTTCCCACCCTCATTTTGAAAGAGGGTTATACACCAACTTCATTTCACCAGCTCTGCTTTGAAGTTAACTTCTGACAGAAACAAAGCACAGGCAGCTTCTTCAAACACATCAGAAGGACTTGCCAGCATTTTCCTCCTTCCCATAGCCAAGTGAGGGTCATGCAGCAGGAAGGCCCTACAGAGTACCATGAACAGTATCACCCATTGAAGAAACCTCACCACAGGGCAGGACCTGACCTGAGGCCCTTATTGCCAGCTGTAGCATTAGCACAACACTACACGTTATAAGACAGAACATGAGCACCTTGCTCTTCTTGCTGTATTGCAAGCCTCTAAGTATTAAGCATTATTTCAGCACAACTAGAGCTACACAAGGTGTGAATTGCTTTGGCTTTTAACATCAATCCATTTAAAACAGTGCATGGATACACACAGCTACTGTTAAACTCTGAAAATGCAGTAAGACACTCTCAGTGATTGGGCTCTGAGATCCTGGGATCAGTGCTATGCTGGGAGCCAGGAAATTCCAACCTGTAGCAGAGTCAGAGCTCTTCTGTGGCCCTTGTAGGGTACTTGAAGCAATGGTTTTGGTCTGTGGCCCAGCTCTGTTTTCCTTTTGATTATCTTACAGACAGTGCTTAGCAACCCACACAAGCTCGTCCCTTGTATTTAGGCTTTGTAGGAGAGGAAAACAGAGCAGGAATTAAGCTAATGTGCCTGCCTGCCACAGAGAGCACAGAGTTGATAACCGACAAAAATTCTTTCTCCCAGCATTCCTATCTACTTCCAGAGTCTCCCCCAAGAATCTTCCAAGTCTTGCTCCCTCAGGTGCTTTGACAAGAAACAAACACTCTGGATCAGAGTTTCCAGGAGAAGCCTTGTTCCAAGAACAATTGCTGCGTGTCACAGCCTGGATGACAACGGAAGACATTCACAACTGAGGGATGCTGTGTTTAAACTGGGTTATCCATGGTATTTACTCACTCACAAGTGCTCATTCTAAAAAGCACACTGGCCTCTCACATAGGTTTCTGGGATTGATAATTGCAGTATTGCAGCAATGAAACAGATGGCTGTTGTATCCAATATGGTAGGTCCCTTCTGTGCCACAACTTGTTATTTACTGAGTGCTATAAATGGAGAGGCTGAGTAAGTCTCAGTGTCTATAGCACAGAAACCACATGCAAGGCTTGATCAAAGAGCACACACCCTCAGTGCTTTCTAGAGATACTTCAAACAAGTCTCTGCCTTTGCGTAAACTAGTTGTGCAACCAGATCCCTTCCTCATACACATGAATTTCTGGCCTGGCACCACCCAGCCTAGCCATGATACACCTAGAATCTGACTTTACTCTAAGAAAAGCAAAGCCAGCACTGACCAGTTGTTAACTCTCTCACTGGCATGCTTAGCAAGTGCAGAAATGTGCAGCAAGAGGCCACAAAACCCCCAGAAACAGATACCCCACATCATGCAATTTTTTAGCCTAGAAAAATCAAACACTATGTCAGAGCTTCAGGTATCAAGCACTGTCTGTACAGGCACCATGTCACCAAGGAACCATCAATGTCAAGATGGGCTGCAACTAAGCAACACTAACCTGTCTTGTCTTCACAAAGAGTTCTCTCCAACTATGTGTTCACGTGATCAATAGGAAGCAATTTGTGAGGCCTCAGGTGATCCCACAGTGGGCAAACCCTGGCCCTCAGGACCAAGACAGGAAAGATTTGCTTCTGCTTTGCACTTCCAAGAAAAGTTTCATCTACCTACCTCTGTTGCCAAAGAAAGCATTTGCCAGATAAAGCTTCAGACGTGACACCAGTTGCTTTGCTACTACCCGCAGGGTGAAGGATGATCATTAAGGTGGTTAGGACTCAAAAAATGCAGCATATTAAACTGAGCCAGGACTCAGGTGACAACCAGCGTGAATAAGACTGCAAGGAAAATCGCGATATATTGGAGTAGGTCCAGCAAAAGGCCAGATATGATTAAAGCACTAGAGCACCCAACAAACACAGAGAGGCTGAACAAGCTAAGATTGCTCAGACTGGAGAAGAGAAGGCTCAGGGGGATCTTAACAAGGTATATACACACCTGATGGAAGGGGGTGCAGAAGACAAAGTCAGTCTGTGCTCAGTAGTGGCTGATAAGAACAAGTGGATGCCTAGAAGATAAGCTGTTCTACATGCAATCACTTTGGACACTTCCTCCAGTGGCTTAGAGGGATGGCCAAGTAGTAATTGGGAGCCAAACGAAAGTCCCAGTTGTCTAGTGCCTGCCCTCACATGAACCAGGAAAAGCAGCACAGGTGAGCATCATAACACCAGCTGTGACTATAGATGAATAGCAGAAAGCTTGACCAACACCCCAGAATTAAGCCTATGGATAGTACTGACATGAAGCCATCTTGGAAAAGGACTGCCAGGCACTAGGTTTATAGCAGCATGGAGATTGTGCTGAAGTTCAGAATTTGGACCAGAAGTAGTCCAAAATAAATTATTTTGCTCTCACGAAAGAAAACTGACAGTTCCAATCAACCAGTTTCAGTACAGATGGCTTCTGCATATTTTTAATTTATTCAGGCTTTTAAGGCTGATAAGAGTGCCACATTTCAAATTGATCCAAATCTACTGTTTCAGGGTATTAGTAACGCTGTGTTTTCATAATAAACTCTATTAAAATGTTTATTGTCAAAGCTGCTTTCAGGCACGCAGGAAAGATTTTTGCCTTGAGCATGATGTGCCATCAGTGACCTCAAGCTGACAAGTAGCCTGACTCAGAAGACTGCCCTCCTGCCAGAGCACCAGTCAAGTCAGCAGAAGCTAAGCCAACTGAGAAGCTACTCAGTGCTTCAAACAAAAGCTCAAGAATTTATGGTATTTTCTTTTTCAGGTCACTCTGTATTACCAGAAATTGAGACACACTGAATAAATCCATACAACAAAATCCGCAAAATAATCACGAGCAGTTTTGCCTGCTGTAGGACTACAACACAAGCCAGACCTGGATCTCAACATGCATTCTCTTGGACCACACTCCTGCCTTCAGCATCCTGCTGTAATCTTCCAACTTCAGTTATTTCACAACTGTACCCGAGGTCAGGTCTAAACACTGCAGGCATATATTTTTCAGATGAACTCCAAGCTGAACACTTCAGCACACAGCACTGAACAGGGCTGCTGACTTGGGGGATTCTCTCTCAAGCCCTATAGCCCTGCTATGCCCCAGACCATCCAGTGTAACAGAACAAAATGGTACTCTACCCAAGGGACACCAGTGGAAGTCCCACTACAGAAGAAGCTCCAGCAACCCTTGGGGTGCACCTTTTCAGCAGATTGATTCTCACCATGTGCTGCACCTTATTGCTACTGCTGAACCTTTAGTTTCCAAGCAGCCCTTCTTTTTTTAATTCAATAATTATGTAGACAGCTTTTCCTTCTCCAAACTTGTATATGCCTTGTTATTTTCTAAAAATCACAGCAAGGAATAACCTCAATGACAGCTCCAAGAAGAGAGAGACATGTTCAATTAGTGCACATGTGCTGTTTGTAGTTGTCTTTTTCTTCTTAAAATAATCTATGAACTGCAGTTTCTAAATGTCAGTTATGTCTTTCTGTATGTGCATTTGAGTAGTAATTTTAGTTCACACTTAGCTGATGACTTTTAACACCTGGCATGGAAAGCTTTCCTTGGCAGAGGGAAAGCACAGATCCTACCTATTAAAACAGATAATTTTGCAGCAATATTGGGCCTCCAAGAACATAATCTTTTTGCCTATGCTTTAAGGACACACTTCAATAAAAAAATGTTAATTCAAAACTACCTCATGGAAACTATTTCCATCAGCCAAAAGTGAAACTCTTGCTAATTGACTCGCACATTGAAATCTCTTTGCCAGATGTTACGAAAACATAGCCAGTCTTATCTTTATCTCAACATGAAACATTACAGATATGTTTTTTGAGGGATTGATAAAAATTTAAATAAAATCAAAGCTCTGATTTTCTTCATGTTGCTGAAACAGTTTTTCAAGTTGTTGTTTCCAATGCAACAAGATTATATGTAATATCTTAACAGTATCTTTGAAATGTGTTTCAAATTATTATTTAGGCATTTATTAGATGCCTCAAGAGTGGTACTGAAAGAAACCTTTTCTTTATCCATCAGTAGGCAAACAAATTTAAATCCCAAATCTAGAAATCCTTGTTTCTGCCAAAACTCTGTCAGTTTTTATAGTAATTCTAAGTTTAACCAGTGAACAACTATATATATACACACACTCAAATAGGAGTTAAAAAGAGACTTCAACAGACCAAGGACAAGAACATTCAAAACAACCAATATGGATTTTATTTCATTGTGTACTTAGTTGCCTTTGACACTAATTGCCTCCTGTTCTACTTCCACTTGCCAACCACAGAGTACAGAATTTTGCCTGCACATGGGGCTGATGCATCAGAGCTTCCAGAAGTGCTCCTTGGGGTACAGCACAACTTGGAAATGGCTCAATTATTCTAGCAAAGTACTGTAGCTCAATTACTTACTCTGTCTGAACTCCATGGCAAAAAAAAAAAAAATTTACTTCAGCTCTTAGGAACCAACATCATAGCCCAGGGAATCTCGTTTCTTGATTAGAAGGGATTGAGAAGAACAACAAATAAATGTTTAGGTAAACCTACCCTGAGGTATATTTGTAGTGACAGCTGCCAACAATTGTATGTTCACACAATGTAATCCAAAACAGTTACCAGGTGCAAACTATGGTCTATCCGTTCACACCCAAGTTAATGCCTTGCTTTCATGTGCAGACACCCTGCTTTTAACAGCAGCTTTGTGTGAATGGCACAGCCACTGAAGGCATTCAGTACTCCAGGTCAGCTCACCTTCAGACTTTGGGCTGGCTCAGAACAGAACCCTGTGCAGTCTGGTGCACCCCGATTGTCCCTAGCACTTTTAAGCAAACTACTGAGCTAGTTAATTGGTTTCACAAACCTCAGACTACAAAGGAATTTGAGATGAGGCAGGATTCTAATTAAATTAGAAGCCCGCACAGATATTTACTGACTGTCAGAAGAGGGCTACATTTATCTAATTCTTCAAACAGCAGCAACTGAAGCATGGATGAAGTTGAAAGAAGTGTTGGTCTGAAAGGCTACTTTAAAGGTAAAATACAGCCTTAGAAAATGTCATACCTCAGCAAAGGGAATTGTAATCACAACCTAGTGTCCTTCATGAAAGCTGTTTTGAAAGCAGAGAAGGAAAATAAAGGTGGTTTACCTGAACAGGGTCCACACCTGGGGAAGCGTCACAGGCAGTGCTCCCAAAGATTTACTTTTTTCCCCTGCAAACACAGCCTCAGCAAAGATGGAAACGTTTATCTCTTCGTCAGCACAGGTGGTAATTTTTGCCTCACAGGGATGAGAAGAAGCATTTATTCCTCTTAGACAAAACAAAAAAAATCTCAAAGGAAACTCAGCTGACACCACTCACCCAATACACTAAAATGTAATTAGAACTACAAAATAGCTGACCTTAAAACACTGGTTCTGCTGCAAAGGTACAGAAATGTGATTAGACTTTCCTACCTACAGTAACACTATTTCCTATTCCTTTTTATGGAAAAGCATGATGCTAGAGGATATTTTGAACTGAAAAAAACCCCTAAATTTCTTGAAGTGTACTAAATGTCTTAGGTGGCCAAGTTTACATACTTGAACTCAACCAGTATTAATGCAGATGCCCTCATTATTTGTGTGTGATGCCAAGTCACTTAACACATGATTTGGAAGATGCATTTTCAAATAAAAAATCTTAAGCTTTAGGCAGCTCATTAGTTCAGTGAAGAGATACTAATCTTGTATTTCCTCCTCAAAATTTCAGGAACTCCCTTAGGTTTACCATTACATATGAATCCACATAGGGAGAAAAATCAAAGTTAATGTAGTATGGATTGTTGTTTGGTATTTATTGTTGTTGTTGTTTGTTTTTTAAATTCATTGATTACTTGTTCAGAAAATGAATGGAAGTTACTCTGGCAGGTGACACAGGAAATATATGGGGAGGGGGGCAACACATAGGACATGCTACAATGCAATCAATGGATCCAGCTGAAACATCCCAGCTCACAATTTGCCAAGTCAAGGGTCAAAACACAACATCAACATGCTATAGTGAATATTTTGAGGAACTAACTTTCTCTCTTCCCCCACCTCCACTGTCCTTTGGAAGTGTTCTGAAACACTTTGAACCTTAAATCAACCTCCCATTGTGTGACCTCTCTAACTCCCGCTGACTAGGTGACTCTGGAGAAAGCAGGGTCAGTGGAATGATGCACTGCAGTCCATGAACACAGCTGCAGACACTAGTTCCAAAAAGGCAGGGGTAGGGGGAGGAAAAGGAAAAAGAGTGAGCTCAAAAGAAAATCTTCTGCTAAAAAGAAAGATGCAAAACCTTTGCCACAGCTCTATCACTGGCTCCCTCATCAGCCATAATAATTAAAGACTTGAAAAAACCCTTCTAAAAAAAATGCCTTTTTTTTTAAGGTCTGAATTAAAAAACAAATAAACAAACAAACCAACATACAAATCTCCCCACTCATACTCTATATTTTCATGTTTGTTTAAAGGCCATATTCCCAAGGCTAGTAGCTGAGCACATGTGCATATCAGAAGCCACAAAACTGTGGAGAAGTGCACTGAAGTGTAGTTTGTACAGTTAAATTGCTACATATGCATAAATACACAGGGGATCTCTTTGGGAAACTATGGCAACTGCTAGTCCACCAAGCTGTCATTCCCCCTTTGCCCCTACCTTTCCTTACTCTCTAGTCCTTTCCCACTAAGACAAGCAAAAGAATAAATAGAAGTATTAATGAGGTCGGGATTGGATCTACAACAAAGGAGCTGAAAAAGCAAAAAGACCGACTCACAAGCTCGAATCTGGAAATATTCTAAAGGAATCAAACTTTTCAGTAGGGCTGTACAAGAGTGATAAATGGGATACAGGCAGCATGAGCCTGGGACACAAAATCTTGCCTAGGAAATCAGGGTTAGAGTGACCATACTGACACTGAACCACTTGCTGGAGCACTGTCACAACTGACCTTTAATTTGGATACCTCATATCATTTTGTTCAGCTGAGATACTTCAAGCCTGATTTTCAAAACTGCTGAGCAGCCCCAGTTCCCAGTCATTTTCTCACTGGAGTGCTGCACGAGCCAAACATTTGGAAATTATTCATAAGTATTTAAAAATAGCAAGGTGACAGTCCAAGTATCAAACTATCTGTACCTCTTCTTCTATTCTAAATGAAACTTTGAGAGCCTCTCAGGCCCTCTGTGAGGGCTGTTCATGCTTATGAAGTCCTGTGGCATTCTCAAATGGAGAGCCTGGTAGAACTGCAAAGCTTTCCCTCTTTTCTTGTTTACATGTAGCCTTAGGGAGAAGGGCTTCCTCATGTAATGCAATGTGTATTGACATTTAGACCAAAAATGCCATGGACAGATGCTGAAAAACAGCAGAGTTTTTCACTTCACACAAGTCTGAACTGTGTTTTTTGCATAATTTTTTCAAATGGCATTTGCACAGAAGTTCATGCTGTTAACAATGGGTCTTTTTCAATTCCGTATCATATTTAACTTACCCCCTTAATCAATATATTACAAGAAAGTCAACTGCAAAACAAAAGGAACCATACTTCATTACTAATTGCAGAGGAAGCTTATTAACTGAAGACAGCTTCCCCTTGTGAACCTGGCAAAACACTACCTGTCTTTTCTACACAGGGCATGTTAATTTGTGTTTCTAAAATCACACATTGTCAAATATATACGTGTAAACATACATACATGTCTTTTCACCCTCTTGATATCTAAATTATGTAAAAGAGAAATTCAGATGTCTGCATTCCAATAGTACTGAAAGGCCTCTCACTTCCCTTTCACCTCCACTTTTCATCACTTCATTTTAATCCTCTCTGAAGCCTTAGACAGCAACACTCAATATGAAGATCCCTATAGATCAGTTTATGTGCACACTGGGAGAATAAAAGCAAAAACCTGTCTCCCAAGCCCACCTATCCAGCCTTAAAACCACTACTGGGAATGCAGAATCCCTTAAAGACAGAGAAAGAGACCAGCTCATCTTCCAGCCCTTTTATAATGCACCATCAGGCAGTTCACAGTGTTTCCATACAGTCTGTACTTATGTGACACATGCCAAGATACTGGAGACTCCCTGCTCCTTCAAGGCGAAGACATTGCCATGCATTCTAGTTACCCCTGCTCTCATGCACTGCCAGCTGCTACTGGTCCTGCTGCTGTTGTTTTTGATGTGGTGGGTTGTTGGTTTTTTTTGTTTTAAACAGTGTATTAAATTTTATCATTCAAAAAATTTTTTTAGCACATGCTTTAAAGGAATCCTGCCTCACTTCTCTGACAGCCAACTGGCACTGACGGCAACGAACAGCTCTCCTACCACTAGCTGCCTTAGTCTAATCCAAAGAAGAATAGTGATAGAGCAGAACCAAAGCAAAATACTTTTGGGAGATGCACTGCTCTCAAGGTTTAGTCCTAATTCTGTCCTGAATTTTGTTAGTACTTAGAGGCAAACTGCTCAGACATCTTTTGCACATGAGAAGACACCAACCATAGTATTTTGAGGCAGCAAGGAGCCTGAAGTGTAGTGACCTGCATTTCTTATTCTATTGATATAGCAATACTGTAATTATGAAACTTAATTTGTTTTATCCCTCTCTTCAGTCTGCCTCCATATTATTTTCTACTCTATTTCCTCTAATCTGCATTTCCTGTAAAATGCATGCAGCATCCACAAAATGACACTATGCCTCACAGCCTTTGGAACAAGAATATTGTGGAAATGAAAGAACATTTAGAAATAGAAAATTAGCTTCAAAGTTTGCTTTTCAGCCTTTCTTGTACATCATTTGTATCAACTGACTTGATCAAGCCCAAGAATACATCCATGGAGAACAGCTGACATCAAATCCTCTAAGCCAGAGTGGACTGAACTACCATTACTGCCCTGTGACTCTTTGAGTAGTAGTTTGAAAAAGGATCCTGTGCCAGGGTTACCTTATCCCAATGTCAGAGCTGTGCTAGGGGGATTATTTGCATTCCCAGTTGTAGGAGAAAATACCCAGCAGATGCTACTGAGATAAAGAACTGCATCCCCTTGCATTTGCAGCCCAGATCTTTCCCCAAAACAGAGCGCCAATGGCCTGATCTCACTCTGAGCCTTTTTTCCTGCCCCTGGATTCTCAGGACACGCTGTAGGTGTTTAGTGTCTCTTGGCCACCTAGAAGGTCTGGTGTGTAGTTTGGAAAGTGAGGCTGACCACCCTGCTGTAGTCCTTCTTGATAGGATAGTGCAGTTACTCTCCCTTCAGCACAGGATGCTAGAGCAGCAACAAATGTACAGTAATAGATGGAATTACATGACTTTCTGCAACTACAGCAGATTACACAGAACTACACCTAAAATTCTTCCCAAGCCTTGCCTCTAGCTGGTAGCACCGAGTATTTTTACTACGGAAATGGCAGTCACTGGTGGCCTTGAAGGCACTTGTCTGAACTGATCTGAGAGAGGAACTAGTTTGCTGCAGCTCTACTAAATATCCCTCTAAACAGCAATGATCAAGAAACAAACTGAACAACTTAGCAATCACTAGCTATTAAAATCATTGCCAGGCTCCTTTGCTAGTATCAGTTGGCAATAAGAAAGCTTCTTTACCAAGCTTCCAGTTCAAATGTCCAAACCCTAAGTAGGCAGACTAGTGATTAAAAAAGGAATGCTAGATCCAGGCAGGCTGATCCAGGTTATATGAACATGCCTCCAAAATCTCTGGTTCAAAGAGAAGCTAAATGAAGGATGGGAAAGCAGAAACCAAACCTGAGCAGCTGGCTCAGGAAACTGCCTCTTCCTCTTTCAGTACACAGCAGTGCAAACCTGCCTAGCCCTCAGCTGCTGCACAGCACCTCACCTGGACATTTTCTAAAGGCAGCAATACTCTACACTGGCATTTGCACATGGAAATGCCCACTTGAACCGTGAGTTCTATGTAATGAAGCTGAAATAAGAAATGCTGTTCCAAAAGGGAAGGACAGCTTTAAGCAGGTAGAAGCTTAAGCACTGTTTACAAAACCACTAAGAACCTATTTCTTGCCTTCTGACTTAAGGAGTGTATTAAGGGTCTGTGTCATTTTGTTTCAGCTGTAAGTCTGCAGAGGGGACAAACTAACAAACACCAAATATTGTGGTTGTTTCTCATTGCTAAAAGACTACATTTCCAAATCAGATGCTTTTTTCCAGAAGGTTTGATTTGGTTTCTCAAGGTCAGTACAATATCACAGAGCAGTTTTGGTGTTGTGTTCTTTGGTTTTTTTAAAGGAAAAAAAAAAAGCCCCTTACCTGTGGCAGAGTGAAGACTCTCCAAGCTCCAGTATCTGGACAGGACACCTCTCATCCCACCACCGCCACACACCACCCCACTGCTGTCCGAATCTGAACCTGGTGAGAGCCCAGAGCTTCCACTGCTACTGCAGTTTTCTCCACTGTGTGCCCCACTGGACTCACTGGGGCACTGCTGGGTCCTCATGCAGGCAGGTAAGAGGGAGAGCCAGGGGCTCTGCTCTGCTGGGGGAGGAAATGGGCAAAGCACTGTGTAGCTGCTCCCAGGGCAGTGGTACCTGGCAGTGCTGCCTGAGGACTGAGCTGGATTCCTACCCTCCTCTCTGCTTGTCTCGATGCATCCTGACATCATAGGGGTCCACTAAGGAGGCTCCCTCTGTGGCAGCTCAACTGCTCTCAGCTGCAGCTTCTTGAAGCTGATTTTTATTAAAGCCGATTTCAGGGCATTAAAAAAGCAAGGGTGGGACAGAGATCTTTCCTCCTAATTTAGCAGAACTGTCAGATTAAAAATAAATCAATGGGAATAGTAGAATTTCATGCATTTTAAAAATGCCCAAGTGAGAGAGACCTTGTGTTATCTGCTTCCCCTGAGAACTCAGAAAGGACTTAACATCTAAACTAATCATGTTTAGAACTGGCTGTGGCTGCTGCTATTAAAAAACTATTTTTGTAAGTACTCAGAAAAAGAATTCAAAATGAAATCAAAGCCAGAAAAGCACAGACTGTGATCTGGGGAGGTTGCAGCTGGGAGCTTTGAAAAATCATTTAGCATCCACTCCCAGGCTGTAGACCTGGGATGATCCCTATTTCAGTGTGTGATCTTTGCAAGAGACCTCAGTCCCAAGTGAAATAGCATAACTAGCTATTTCTAATTAGAAAGTTTTTTATTCTCATTACCAAACATGTGATTCAGTGTGTCCCTATAAAAAGAATTCTGAAAGAATACTAGTTTCCTGAGAATGCAGAAATACCTGTACTGTTTAACAACAGCTTTGAGACACCACAGAGCTGTTATGATAAAGGGCATTTCCTGCCTGCCACTCCACTATAAAACCTGTCATACAATGGCAGATTTGTCAGGCTATCAAAATAATTTAAGAATAGCCACATGGTTTGTACCATGTGCAGCAGAAAACATCAGCACTTCTTATGCTAGTTACCAGGGTAAGTGTAAGAACAAAACTGGATTGCTTTGGTGTGAGATTATCCAGGTCAGCTCAATGTTAGCCACGTGAGATTCTGTAACAAGGGGTTTGGACTTAAGTAAACAAGGAGCTCAGCTCCTAAGCCCAGGTGGGGGGGGTGACAACTGCCCAAAGGTGGGACACAAAGGACCACGGTGGGAAATACCTGCTCCTATGATTTACAAGTGAACATGTGTCTAGCCACCCAAACACAAAACCAGAAGCCGTATTTCACACAAGAACTGAAAATGCTTGATTTACTGTTTCTGAAGCAAATAAAGCCAAATTGCTATATGGCTACCACAGCCTGCTCTGACAGGGAGACCCCTTTGACTTTGCCTCACTATCTGTACAAGAGCAGGGTTATTTATTTCAGTAAGACTTCTGGTTTACTGAGTATTTCCTAAAAAAAGAAAAAAAAATTAAAAAAGAAAAACTGCTTTCCATCACTGCAGGCTTGCTACAAAGCATCCAACAGTGCTGAACCAACTTTTGAGTCCTTAAATATTTCAGCTACTCTTTACAATAGAGGCCTCTGCAGTAGCAGCAAAAGTAACATTTCTACAGTAGCCTGTAGCAAAAAAAAATAAAAATCCTTCAATTACCTTCTCAATGTAGCTACTTAGACTGAAATGTCTTCCTCTAATGCCTCTCAATACAGAAATGGAAATGCATTCTCAATTTGACTGCAGTACAACAACTCTTCTGCATTGATCTGGTCCTTCCAGGACCTCCTAGAACTGCCTGCATTACAGTACAAATGGAGAAATGCTTCTTGATCATAATAATGGGGGAAAAGGTGAGTTAAGCATTAACCATGAAGGTGGATGCAGCTGTTCTGGGGATGGGGAGAGCAGGATGGTGAAAAGAGGAAGGGACACTAAGTTCTTCAGACATGAAAGGTGCTAAGGAGAGGTTAGAGATTAGTCATAATTATCCTGCCCCTGCACCCTCAGATGCTTGATGCATGAGAAGTAAATCAAATCCAACTCTCCTTGACTGAACTACTAAACCAAACATTATTTACAGAGGCTCTGTAGCAACTCTCCTTGCCTAGGAGATCTCTGCTTTCAACCTGCTTAAATCACTCCATCTGTTCCTCTGCTAACCTTCCCATTCCCTAGACCAAATGCTATTGGCAAATACCAAAATATGTTTATTCAGTGCCAGAGACAACAATGCTGTAATCCAAGGTGAAGGTTCTACAGATGTATGCATAGTACATGTAGGTACTGGATAGGCATTTGCTAATAGAACAGAAAGAGAGGAAAAATGCTACAAAGGCAGGTTGTGGAAAGCACAATAATATCAGAGTTCAAAACTGTAACTGATCAAAGAGGGGTTCCACCCAACTACAGATTTTTTGTTGTTGTTGTTGTTGTTAAATCTACATAGAAATTATCTTCTGTAACCCTAGAGAGAGAAGTTAGCTAAAGTTGCTGTTGCAGCAATTGACTCCAACTACAGATTAAGGATTTCACTGCACAACTTGATCAAGCTAGTCATGCTAGCCTGAGTCCTGGACAGCCTGGATTTTTAGTTCCTGTTGGGTTCTTCTGTAGTCTTATGGCTTTGAACAGTGATAGCCAGAATTTGCTATGGTCTTCTTTTTCACTCTTTCCTCCATAGAAAGTTTCTATTGGTATGCTAAATCTTGCACCTCACCCACTGAGGTGAAAGATTATACACACAATCCCACTGAACCTGCTGAGACAAATTTTCAGGAACTCAGCCATTCCTTGGCCAAGCTTTTAAGGTTGGATGAAAATCTTTCAACGAGCACACGTTATCAGAGACCTCACAGAGCACAAATATTTGTGGCTGTGGTTAAACAAAATCAAGACTGATACAGCAGGTCTAATCTTTCTGTGCTTCAAAGTGAAAAACATAGTGGGAAAATAGAATTGCTTTTTAGCCACTTAATGGTACCTCCATGGGTTAATGGAGGATGTAACGGGCACTTCATGCTGCAGGTACAATGATAAACTTCTGAGGACTTGCATACCACTTTTTTTCTGTGTCTCTTATAGAACTAAAATGACAAAAATTGAATAAACATCTCAGCTTGTTATTTTGCTGAACTACAGGACTGCTACATACTTATAAGACATAATAAAGTCCTCTTATAAAGCTAATATTTTCCCCCTTGAATATATTTCTCCAGTGGCTGTCAAATATCTTCACATTAACAGTTGCCAAGTGTGAGCTTGAAAGCCCATCTATAGCTGGGAAAAGAATATGAAAGTTGGCCACGTGATGTTGAGTAAACAAACAGTTCCTCTGCCTCTGAGAAATACTTTCCATTGTACCAGTGAGGCCAGAGGATAGCTCAGTGGTCACTGTTTTCCACGCTAGCCCTAAAAGATTCAGACTTTGAGAACTTGGCTTAACTATTCTTATTGCTTATGCAAGATTTCCCAGGTCACCAGTATGTTCAGCAGCAGCACAGATCAGTCAGGATGCATTAACACCTCTTTGGTTGGCATAACCACGACCAGCACTGTGGTGAAACTCTCACAGATACCTTACAGGAGGAAATTTAAAGACCTTAGCCTGCTTAAATCCAACAAGACACAAGGAAAACTGCCAAAAAGATTCAGTCTACATTTAAATAACGATTTTAAGTAATACAGGTTTAAGATCTGTTACAGCACAGCTACAAACCTGATCTTGTAATACACTAGCTACGCAACACTGAAGGTTTACAGTCATACAGTGAAAGTTTAACAGATTCTCTGAGCAGCAGCACGGGGTGAAACATCTATGAGGAAGTAACAAGGGCAAGCACAAGAACAGAAGGGTCTCTAGCTGAGAAAGCAGCAAGACCAGGGACTTCAAGGACTACATCTCCAACTCTCAGACAATTACCTGTGTCTGTCATTGTGTCACCTGTGATTGTCTCCTGCTGAAAAGTCCATATGGAAAAGCTGTGAGATGGTAGCACCTCCCCAGAAAGTTCCTTCTGCTCTAGAGCTGTGGGCAAGTAGCTCCCACACCCAAAACTGCTCACCTCCTCACTTCAGCCCAGTCTGAGCCACATTCCCACAGCTGCATCTGCTGTCCAACAAACAGCTTCCCAGCAACATCTCCAATTTTAGGCAGTATCTTCAGGTTACAAATAAATAGATATCAGACTCAGGAGATGGGGGAGGAGAAGATAAGATAGCCTAAAGACAAATATGCTAGTCCACTGCTTTAATCCAAAGCCTTTTTATCCTATCACTGCTCTCTCCAGTATGTTTTGGGGCATTTCTTCTTACCCCTTTTTCCTGGGGTGATTCCTGCATTAAATGGTGTCTCAAGATCTTCAGAGGCTACCAAAAAGCACAAAAGCATTCCCATATCTACGTTAGGAAGTGGCTTGTGTCCTACACTGGTCTTTCAATCTAGCTCAGCCTATTCCAACACTGCAGTAAACCAGGCAGTACAGAACAGATACATAACTGCAAGGCACAGATGAAGACATGGGAGTAACCAGACAACTAAAGGGGAAAGGCACTTGATATTCATCAATGCTACCTGCCAAAGTGTGTGATGCAGCCAAGAAGGTCCTTCCAAAGTGGTCAGTGATGCTTGAACAGGACAGTTCACTTTGCTATGTGTGAGTGCATGTGCATGTTGGTAGGGGTGTTCAACCTCTACATTTCTCTGGAGGAGGCCCAAGACTCATTCAAACTTTGCTGAATACAGAGATTAGCACCATCTCAGCAGCTCCTTATTTCGCAGATGTTAGAGCCATCTACTGGTTCTTTACAGGTTTCTCAAGTGGCTGCTCTGGACAGAAGAGGTGACTGGAAGGCAGGCTGCAAAACTTGACCAGTGACCAAAAACAACACAGTATGCCCGATGCCAACTGCTGAGATATCCAAATGACATGTTTGAGCCTGCCTCATTTCTCCCAGCATGACATGAAGGCAGAGAGAGCCATGTCTCAGTGCTCTAGTGCCAGTGACTGGTCAGGTGAAGCTAACGAGCACAGCAGATACAGCATTAAAATTAAACTCCTCTCCCAGCACTTGTGGTAGGTTCTACTTGGGAAAAGGCAGCCTCACCGGAAACAATAAGTTTGTGCCCAGCTAAGCTCCTGTCCCCAGGCAATGGGTAAGCACGCTACACAAGCTGATAGTTGTGCATGGCACCTTTTGGGCTGCGATCACAACATCCATCTTTTCATACCTGAAGAACTAGAGGGCTCCAAAATGCCCCATCCCCCACAGCAGCAGCAGCTTTCCCTGCACAAGGTGGCCAGGTGAAGACTTTGGGAGTGAAAAATTTATCCATATTTTTAACATGGAAGTATATAGTACCACTGCATATTGCACAGTACTTTCACATCCACTGTCTTTTATGATTAAAGCTTACGCTAGGATCACTTATAGAAACAGTTGCAGCTTTAGAGTTAGGAACCTTAAAATTAGATTAAATGGATTAATATCTTAATTTTATATTTATTTTAAATTACCTACAACTCTGCCAAAAGCAACAGGTATCAAAACAAAGCTGTTGTGAATCAAAAATGATGTGCTACTACAGTACTACATATTCCCAATCCTAAAAGTGATCCAACAACTTAAAGAGTACTGTGCTTCAGTAACTTGCAGTTTTCTTCCCAAGCACATCTTGAAGCACATCCTGCCACAGGAAAGACAAGTGCACACATTCATCACCCCCAAAATGCTTCACCTCAAGCTCACAAGCAGCAGCTAATAGAGATGGCTGTGGAAGAAGCATTACAGCGCTGCTTCTGTGCACCAGTTTTCTCCCCCACTAGCATGGTTTTGGTGTTGGAAACGGGTTCTGCTGCATTTCATTTGTTTTGCTACATTTACATAGAAATTCTTCAGGTCTTGGCAAGATTATAGTATGACATTCACTTGTATCTACCTCAGGAATACCGTATGCATCATAGATGATTCAGGTTTCATGCCCCATTTCTGGAGAGCATATAAACACCTACAGCACTACCAACTGGTCAGTCTATATTTACTCCCCCTATTCAGCCTCCACAATTCATATATATAATTTTAACTCCCTCGGGTCCCAGTTGGAAACTATAATGAAATTTGTATCAGCTGTGACTCAGAATTAACTTCTATGACACTGGCATTTAGGGATTTCAGCTCATGTCAGAGAAGTACAGACAACTTGACAATGACGAGCTTCCACCTGGGATTTCTAAGGGACAAAGCTGCAGTTTTTAAAATTAAGCCAGGGAGCTGGTCCTAACTGTTAGGGCAACACCAGATGCTCGTGACAGCAACTGATCAAAGCCCTCAGTGCTGAGAGTGCAGGGACAGGTCTCTTGACACCATGATAATAAGTAGTTTGTTTTCTTACTTCCAGAGGAAACCTCATGACTGCGTGCACGAGTTGTAAAAAGTGCCAGAAAGCAAACCAGTTTTGCTTGACAAAATATTATGACCATTCAACTCCGATGTAATTAGCACAATATTATGGTCCCTTAATTAGGTAACTCCAGCAGTGTTTAATCGATGGTACAAAGAGACTTTCTAAGGCAGAAACAGCTGCTTGGCACCCAACTGTTGTTGGCTTTTCATGGCTAGTTTCCTAACAGCCAAACATGTCTGCAGCCTGCATTTCTTATCCACCTCAAAATGCTATGATAGAGATATCTGCAGTGTTTGGGCAGGCACTGTCAGATGGAGAATTAAAAAACCTCACTGATATGTCTCACTGTTTAATAATCTGTGCAACTTACAATTTAATTCTGAGAAAGTGTCAGTCAGTAGAAATTAATCAGACATGATACTTCATGCACATTCCTTGTGAAAATACAGCATACTTGTTCTTTGAGATTAAAGCACATGAAGCTTCTACCTCTAGAGGCCCATTTAGTTACTTTAGTGCCTAATTAGCAAGTTGAGAGGAACCTCATCATACCTACCATAGTACATATCTCCAGCAAACACAAGACATAGAGACTGTTTCATCTGCAGAAACCTAATTCAAGAGTGTGAAACATAGAGAGTTCTCATGAAACAACACCATGTTTCTACACCAAGCACACTATCATTGCCATTAGTGATCTTTTCATCACCAAAGAGCTGAGCTCTGCCTTTAAACAGCACCCATGCAATAACTTCAATATGAAAAGCACATGAAACAATTAAGTGTAAAGCAGATTTCTGCTCAGACATCAATGCAATATTCCACATAAATAGGTGAGAATGCTTATCACCTAGTTTCCATACCCAATAAACTGAGCTAAATTCTCATATCATTCATGTCCAACTAAGACTAGTGTACACACCTGGAGAGGAGACACGCCGTTTCCAGCCCACACAGTCCAAGCCTGTTGGAGTGCTCTGGGAAAATGGATGCAGCTTCAGTGGCAGGATGTCAAAGGCAACAGCAGACCTGATGGATGGACTTATTCCAGCCTGCAACAAGAGAAGGAAAACAAAGATAACAAACTTTAAATTTAGATGCCCTGGAGGACAAAAATGCAGCATTCATTACAGAGCACCTCTTTCCATCTCCGATGCTTGCTCATGGAAGTAGTAAATTAGTAGACACATGTGGATGACGATGGCTAGAGAGGTTAGAAAAGCATGAGAAAGGCAGGTAAACTGCAACGTAGTTAGAACAGAAATGGATAACCAGGTATTGGACTCATCTGTGGCATGCCTACCCACACACAGATACAGTCAGGGAGTTTCACTCCTTCCTATGAAATGTATCTACTGGGAGGGGGAAGCATATCATCACCCCAACAAGTCATCCCCTCAGCTACTGAACTGTTTCCTACAACTTTACAACTAATAATTCCTTTTCTGGTATTTAGCATGGAAAGCTTTTCCCTTCAGAGATTTATTTGTACCAATCACACAGGACACGGATAACACAACATTCTTCACATGAGTTCAAGGTACAAATATAAAATCTGTCACTCTCTCCTTTACTTGGCTGATTTTACAAAACTTGCAGAACTTTAATATATTTTGAAAACTTTATACCATTGCTAGATATCATTGAATTAATAACTTTCGCTGGTTTAAGGGGGAACACATACACGCAACCCATGACCTCTGTGCTTTAGTAAGTCAGGCTTAAAACAAACAAAAGATTTTTTGTTTGTTTGCTTAAGAAATCAGTCATACAAACCATTGTCATAAAGATACTCCATCCACCCACCCAGCATCCACCCACCCTCTCACATAGATACTCACTGGAATAAAAAAAATAAATCTATCAACAAAATTCAAAATGTAAACAAGGTTGTTCTCCTTTTCTGTGTCAAAACTAGTATTTTCTGTCAGTCTTGCCATACCAAGAAACTTTCAGTGTTTTCCATCTCCTCTCATCTACAGTGAAACAGAAATAATGACTACTTGATATAAGGAAATGAAACCAACATTCCCCTGCTACTTCAGGATATCACAAGACACTGGGCAAGATACTAGAAGAATACAGATCCATCTGACAATACAGATAGTTATCAAAGTCACTCTAAGTTGTAGTACCTAACGTATAATGCAGATACTCTTATTTCCTTTTACCTTCTCTCTTTTTTCTCCGTCCCATACTTTCTGTGGTTGGCACACCCAAAAAATAGCAGTGACTGTGGGCAAATTGGAGATCAGGTGGTCAGTGAACACTGGTCTCATGGGTGTAGCCATTTTTCATTTCTATCTCTACTGCCCCTTCCCTTTGCTGCTGTGACATTCAGTTGCAATGTATTCACTCTTCACAGAACCAAGAATTCGGGATATTGAGGTCCAGTAGTTTGTATAGAATCTTTCCTTCTCCCTACCAGCCCACACTATGTCTCAAGAGAATAAAAGCAGCTGACCAGCCTTGATGCTGAAGCCTCTTCTTTATAAGATGGTAATCAGTCCAAACATTCTTCCAGAACTAAATTGCAAACTAAGCCCACTTTATAGCCACACACTGTTCAAGCAGCTGAGAGTGCTGCTGCTCTGTGTCTGGCTTGCTTTATTCTTCCTGGACTTACTTACAAAGAGAACACAGCCAATACTTTGGCACACATCACCTTTCCTGAGGGATAGGATAGCATGAACCCTGTTCAAATTAACCTGAGCTGTGCCTGTTTGTCTAGAAAAGTCACAGCAAAGCCCCAGTGGGAACACATGCTCTTCTAATGACAATGAAACCAAGCAAAACAGCCAACTTACTGAGCTACAGCTCAGAAAATGCCAAGGGTAAAGTCTAGGTTATTTACATGAAAGGTAATAGCATGATTGTTCTGTTTAAGACTAGGAAGGAGAATACAACAAAAACTGCAGGTTTCATTCTTATTAATCTCCAGGATATCTGAGCAAATTTCAGATACAGGCATAATTTGATTTCTGTATCAGGGAAGCCAGGCCTGTACAACCCAAAGTCAGCAGAAGCATATTAAAAGATGTTAGTAATATGTGGGCAGGGTTTTCCCCAACCTAAAAGAGAGGGGAAACGAGGAACTAGAGCATAGCAATGACCCTCTCTTCCACATTTTCTGATACAGGTTTAAGGGGATTATTTCTATGCTCTAATGCACAGCAGTTCAGTCTCTGGGACTGGCATTTACATGTCTGTGACTTGTTAGGTGCACAACAGGCAGAGACTTATCTCAGTCAACCCCCTCACCAAAGTGTGTTCATTACCCCTCTTGAGGTGTATCTGAGATGCCCATGTTCTCATAACCATGGCAGCACATAGCAAAACTTTATTTTCTCTTCTTTCAGAGGGGGTAAAATCAGACTTTCAGGAATCACATTCAGGACAATAAGTTAGAGATCCATTTTTCACTGCTTCTCATTTCTCTATCAAAACAAAAGGGAGAGCTGCTTCTGCACCATAATCCCTCTGGGTACAGTCCCCTCATGGGCCTTTTAAGAATCTCTCTAATTCGGCAGTGCAGAAACTGTGCTCTAACAAATGCATGCAGAAGCCATGTTTGTGCTTCTATTGTTGTGCACTGCAGAGGCATCAAGCTTAGCAATCAGGTTTTAACTTTTTGTCAAAAGAGGAAAGAGCAGGATAGGAGCAGGCAGTTCAGAGACGTCACTAAAACAATCTTGGCAAAAATAATTCCCACAACAGAGTCTATCACCATTACTGCATTACATGCATCAGTGGTTTGGAGCACTGTCTCTGCTCCAGCTAGGGAATTTATACTTCATTGAAATTAAAGTAAGAGGACCTCAGGCTAGACCTTGAAATCCATCACCATGTGAATGGCAAAGCCTACATCCCAGCAAAAGAAAATAGGTTTGTCCAGAGCCATGTGCATTTCTCTTCTTTCACTTCCAGGGGTGCAGGTGGGGGGGCTAGAAGGTGGGGCCGAGAGGAAAGGGCTGCTTCAAAGGCTTGCCACCACCAGTTACGTGTTAACATTGAAGGTACAAGACCAGAATCTTCTCAGCTTGTTACTGGTAGCAGTTCATTATAGGACACAGCTGGATCAAGCTCTGACGCTGACCCCAGGGATTTACACAGGCTGTTCCTATTTAAAGCAAATGGGCAGCTTAGTGAATGTGAGCAAAACAAAGACCAGCATACAGAATTGTTTAGGTATTTCAAGCAGTTATTTTTTTTAGTTCAAAAGAAGTTTCTTGGCTGTTTTTCCATATCTCTCTGAATCCCAACTGCCAGCCCTCAGAATAGTTTCTTATTACTACTATACTCTTTTGTGTATGTTGATCTGAATGATGGAGTAGTATCAGAAATCAGCACTTGAAAAATCAATAATTTCTTTTTTATTTCTCCCTAGTCTGACCTATTAAGTTTTTTCCACACTATTCCGACATTACATCACCTTGCATGCTGAACTGATCTTGACTTAATAGAATATGACTTTTCTTAACTGAAGCCACACATCCCAAGGCAGCCACATGTCAGAAAACATCAGACTTGCTATTTCAGATCCTCCAAAGCCTCACACAGTTGCCTTGTTCCACTCACAAAACCACAACAGACAATGACCATCTTACAAAGCTCCTTCTGTGATAATTTATTCCTCCTTATAAGAAGTAATTCAGCATCCTTCTAAAGCTGCCCCCAAACACTGCAGCTTGTAACAGCACTCCCACCATACTTGGGAATATGAATAAGCCAGCATTATTACAGGAATAGAGCATTGCAAGGACAGAATGAAACATAATAGGGAAAAAACCAACACCTATGTAATTACTATTATAAATAAAAAATACAAGCCAAAAAATGCAGGTATAGAAGATGAAGCCCTTTACTTCAAACAGTTCTCTCAATTAAACTTAGCATTGTGCTTTCTTGGCCTGCCCACAAATACAAAACCTGTCAATAACTTACACAACACATTTACAGCAACAGAAACAGTAAAACCTAATCTACCTGTGTGCTATAAGATATCTTCTACTCACCTCCACAACCCAAAGAAGAATGAACTAGAAAACTGCCTCAGGCCGTTAAGGCCCACAGGCAGGTGCGGGAGGCACAGAGGCAGCTGTGAATCATCATGCAGCTGATCACAATTTAGAGGTAAGTTTGCACCAGAAAGTAAGGGGGGGAAATGCTTAAAGGAGAAGCTGTTTTCTGGCAGCATCATAACACACAGTCAGTCAGCAAAACAGACCGCATTCAAGATGTATAATCTGATGGCTCTAGGGGAAGTTATTGAGGTAACTGGTTGCTTCTCTGGGAAGCACTAATGGTCTCCGTGCTGGCCAACATACCCTGCAGCATGGGCTAGATTTCTATCACTATCCATGCTTGTCAAGGAATTATAAGAAATTTTTTTGCATGTTTCACTGGCTTCTGTTTATCACTGAGCCTATGTAAGCCTGGGATTCATATTCCCTAGCTTGTTTCATGCCTGTACAGTGCTAAGCACCCGGAATTCTGAACAAGGTAGAAAAGTAACACAATTAATTTCTTTTTTTTTTTTTTTTTTCATCTTAACATACATTTATCCCTCAAGAGCATTACTCATTGTCTTCAACACAGAGGTGACAGTGGGGCTGAGCAAGGGAAGCATTCTCACTGAACTGAGAGTAGGCAACACATCACAGAATCATACCCAGCACTCACTCAAGCAACAACTGGCAACATTTTGTTTTGAAGAGACCTACAAATACACAACAGCACAGATTTGTAGCTCCTTAGCTCCTTTTCTTGACTAGGGGAGAACAGTGGGGACATTTTCTGAAACCCTGTCTCTGGAATTGGCCTGGCTTTCTGTCCCAGTTGTCTGTGGCTTCAATAGGAGTCTCTCCCAGGAGGACAGGAGGCCCCAGGTTTACTGCTGGCAAGGCATAGTGGACAAGCTGAGCTGTGTCAGGTGAATGTTTCCCCGTTGCCCTCCACAGGATTATTTGCGTGCATAAGGTCAAGCATGTGCTGAAGTGGTGGCAGGACAGGAGTCTCAGTTCCCCCCAAATGTTGTTATTTTGATGCAAGAGCAACCAGAAATAGGCAACCAGGACAACAGGGAAACAAATGCAGATAACAGACCAAACCAGAAAAACCTGAGGAAAGATTTTATTTGAATGTCTGCTACTTGATTTCAAGCCTTCTCAAAAAATTCCTCCATATTATCATCAGATGCTGCATGAAGTGCCGCTCTAACTCCTGTCCTTTTCCCCCAGAAGTTCTTTTTTTACGTATGAAGGCTAAATTTGGCTCTTGGATACAGATTCATGGCTCTCCCTGAAGGGAACAAACCTTAGTTCTGGATCCAAGAGTAACAGATGCCATCAGTGTGAGTCACAACAGCCACAAAGTTTGTCAGAAGCAAGGCTGATCTAAAAGGCTCCCCCAGCAGAGAGAATACTAACAGCTAAAACTCCAGCAGCAATGCTCTCTCAAGCATTTCACAGCAGGAATTTAACTCCATAGGAATTGTGGAGTTGGCCTCAGATACACAGGAAGTCTAATGTACAAGTCCCTTGTTGGAGTCATACAGCAATGAGATTTCATCAGTTTAATTTATATTGATTTACAGCAATTTTTATTTGCTCCCTGCCCTCTCCATCTTTCAGCTCACAGAGCAATCTGATTCCCTCACATCCTGTTGTCCCACGTGGCACAGGAGAAGAAGAAGAACTGCTCACTTACAGTTATTAAAATCCCACCACCTTTAGAGATCATCGCTTATGGGCCAGTTTAGTGTTTAATCAGCCTCCTCACACTACCAGACACAAAGAAAAGCAGACAGAACTGGTACCAGACAAACTGCAAGGACAGGAATATGATGACAGTAGAAAGCAGCAGCCAGAGCAGAGAGGAAGTCAGTGCCAGAGGACGAGGTGGATGGTGTATGGTTTCTTACTTTTAACTGGTCTTCTGGGAGGTGTTGTAATTGAATGCCTCTCTCTGGCTGTGTCTCCTTCTCTAGCTTCCTTCTTTGGTTCCTTTCCATCCAAACATCATCGAAGCTGAAGCACTTATAGAGAGGTTTGGGTCTCTTTCTCCTCCTCTCTGGAATCTCCTTGGCTTTTTCATCTGGAGCAAGGAAGGAAAGCCTCCAGGCTTTGTTCTCAAGGGTGGAGATAGGGCGTGGGGATGATGGAACCTGCGGGGCCCTCCTTGTGCGATGGGCAACCCATTTGTCATTTGGCCTCTTTTCAAGTGGTGTGTGACATTGCTGTTTAGACTCCTGTTTTACAAACAGCAGGTGAAAACACAGTGTTTGTTGGCTGGAAATTTTGTTTGCTTCTAATCAATTGGAATAGAAGATGGCAAAGCTTGGTTTTCTAGCCCCAGAACTATTCAGAAGAAAATACTTTCCCAAAGTGTACTGGCTGGCTGAAATCAGCCTCTCTACTCAGCTTTTTCCATAGGCTTAGGGGTACTCCACCCTGAAGCAGCAGCTTTGCCGTGTTTGAGAGTGTAATATACACTCCCCTTGCACAGGACAATGCCCTTTTCACCCTCATTCTAGATGGCATAGTACAATAACATTACTACAGGGATTTAGGTCACTCTGTCTGTATAATATTATTTACAAAGACAGTGTCTCTGAAAATAGAATAATGACCAGTCTTGTCTGGCTGGCTTTTCCAACTCTACTTCAGTTATACAATGTGAAAAGGCTGCCTAGATGCCTGCAGGTCTGATATATTAAGCTCTGTGCTTCCTGATGGGCTCTTCACTCTATTTTATTTGGTTGATGTTGGGCTGAGAGCAGGGAATTGCAGAGCTTTGCACTTCAATCTCATTTGCTTTTAACGAGTGGCTGCACAAAATTACAGCTTTTATACTGGAACAACTTGAAATCAAGCATGCTCTGAGGCATCTAACTACTACACCAGGTAGCATCAGTGTTAGAATCAATAGTGTTGAAGGTGGGAGATAACAACATCCAGGAATTACTGATCTCAGGAGTCTTTTTTCACACCAATAGTATCTCTCCAGTTTCTCACAGTTCATTTGAAGAACTCCAGTCAACAATGCTTAAACCACTACAGACATTTTCTATCTACTCTCAATTAACCAGAAATCCCAGATCAATTCTTCTTTGCCACTGGTAAGAGATGCCACAGTCTAGAGTCCCTTCTTACTGACTACATTCTATGAAAAAGGAAAGTGTATCCTGCTGGTATTCTGTGTTTAACCCCACCATTTTGGAGGGGAGCAAGGAGGAGAACTTGCACAGATTCCAAACGTGGGACATCAGAACAGTTCACTCTTGCCTGCTGAGTAACACAATTATGTAAATAAAGTCATACCACAAACAGCTTAATTAAACATGTAATGAAAGCCCTGACACATGGGAAAGCTGGTAGTTGCTCTGTCTTGCTGTTTTCAGCATAAAATCTTTGTCCTTGATGTAACTTGGAGAATGTTAACCATTAGCAGGTAAAGAGAGAGGGGCTGGCCTGTGCTCCATCAGTCTAAGGAGAGTTATTTCCCAGTTTGGTAGCCAGGCACAAGCTCATCCGGAGCAGTTTGGTAAAACACTACGACACGGATAAAGTTGATACCACTGGACAAACATCTGGCTGGGGGCTTGGGGAATATATCCATATCCCCATAGTGAAAGGCACACTGGGAAATGAGCTCAAGTAACTTCACAATTACGCATTTGTTTTGCAATGATGTCTTCAGTGATGCAGAACAGAAAAGGACTTTTCTTCTAATCCACCATTAAACTCAATGTTGCAACCTTTTTACTTAGCTACACACATACATAAGGAAGACCATCCTTAGTGTTGAGATGGTAATTATGTTGGAAAGACAACACTGCAAACATACTTTGCCCGATGTCTCTGCCACTGTAGTTTCAGAAATTCCTGAAAAACATCACTTACAAAATCGAGGGTGCAGTTCTACTTCATTTCACAATGTCATGAAAATAAAAACAAACAAAAGCCCTATCTGCTTTAATAGGTTAGATGTCGTATCCTGAAAGCTCAGACATTTACTTTAATTTCTAGGCTCCAGCTACAATAATCCACTTTCAGATATCACATTCTGCAGCCTCCAGAAGAACCAGGAAAGTTAAACTGTTATTATATGGCTTAGATACCATTTATATTTTTCATGGTTTTCTTTAAATTATTTAATCTAGCAATCCATTTAAGTAATTGCTTATTTGCTCGTAAGGGTTACATTATAGGATGTGGGTTTGCCTTATCAAGGCTTTACACACAACTCATCTCTCTACTCTTTTCCAGATGCTCTTTTGGGTAATTATGTACAGATCAATGACTTTGTTCATCCTCTGAGAGGCTTCATCTGTTGACAGTGTGTGTAGTCCAAGAATCTCACATTTTCCTAGGCTGGTGCAACACTGCAGGCTCTTGTTTGGAATGTGGTGTCCAGTGTTAAGTGTGTAAGTTAAGATGATGCCCATGATAACAAAAAAAACATTCAAGTAAAGCTTAGGACAGAAGGGAATAAAGCAAATTCTCTTCCCCTTCCGTCCACAGCAATTCCAATACTACAGCCCTCACACTTCTCAAACTGCCACCCACATGCTTCTTTAGAGTCTAGGCAGCATTAGCTAAAAAACCCAAACCATTCAACCAAAAAATTTTCACTGGAAATACAGGAGGAGAGGTTGAGGGAACTGGGTTTATTCAGGTTTATAAGAGGGTACTAAAGGCAACATAAGAGCAATCTGCAACAATTTTGTAATTACATGGGTGGTAGATCCAAACTCTTCTCAGTAGTGCTAGACAATGGCCAGAAATTGTAGCTTGCATAGCTGGGCACCAGGAAAATTTTTTCCTCAGGAACATGTTTCCCAGAGAGGTGGTGAAATCTCCAATCAAGGAGGTGTTAGAGAAAGTCATGGTTTTGTCTACCTGGTGTTGCTACTAGTCCTGTCTGAAGAAGGACATGATCTCCCAAGGTCTGTTTTGCCCATTTCTTAATGTCAAAACTCATCATCAGCAATACTAAAAAAGTAGCATGATCAAGCCAGATTCTGGGATCTCAGCTAACAGACCCATCTCAGTCATTCTGGTGGTGAGTGCTTAGCCAAAAGAGATTCCCAAGCTCTCAGTCTCTGAGATTAAAAGCCTACTGACAGAGGAAGTCTTTGCTTTCAAAGGCCTCAGCCAGCCAAGAAATCCCTATTGAAGATACAGTCTTTTCTGTGAAATCCAGCCTATAGCAAGGAAATTAATGTGTTACCAGAAGCAGAACAAAATAGAACATCAAAGGGAGACCCTGAGTCAGTGGGGCTTTTTTTGTGTTTGCTGTCAAAACAGGAGAAAAGGGCTCCTAGTGGCAATCAAAGGGTAGTTATGGTGACTGAAAAAGACTCATGGTACTTTGAAAGACAGCTACTCATTGTCTAAAGAAAAATGTTTGCTTTTCTGTATACCAGTGACAAAGCTTGACTTTACCCTATCTTAAGAGAGGTATGACCCAGGTGAAAGCTGGAGTTGAACACGGGGTGGCATCTGTGTAATCTGCCTGAGGCATATTATGCATTATCACTGTTGTGATGACTCCATTCCTTTGGATTTTTGTGGTAAATCCTTTCATTAAAGAGTGCATCAATTCACATAGTCTTGAACAGAAAACAGAAGGATTAAGTAGTGCTACTATCTTAGACAGAGGAATATTTATGCACCCATCTAGCCAATGTGCTCATTAAGTCATTAAAGAGTTTCACTGGAATTCCTAAGCCACATTAAATCAAAAGACTTTGTAAACCAAACCACCACTTGCCCATTCCCAGACAACAACTCACCTCATCTCGGAGCATGTCACTAATGAAAGGCGCTGTGTTTAAGCTGATCTGGGACTGACTGCTTATGCCACTGTCATCCCTCTGGTATTCACTGTCCAACGAGTGTACAGAAAGTAAGAGACTACCTCTGGGTTTCAGCGTCTTTGGTCTCTCAGGAGCCTCCAAATTGCTTTCAACTGCAGAGCTGTTCCCAAGAGAGATCATTGAAGTGGCACATATTCTTCCTGGATAACGGAAACTCTTGTGTTGAGAAGAGGATCGTGGACTCTGTGGTTTAGGACTCATGGGCCTAGAAGGCATGTCTTTACCATCAGAATTTGAGAGCTGAGGACATGATGGACTTGACTGACTAAATGGCAACTGCAAGTCAATGGGGCTAAGTCGAGATTTCATAAAGTATTCCTCTAGAGAAGTATTTAAACTGTTGCTCACAGCCTCCTGCTGTTCATCACAGTCTGAACTCTGCGAGTATCTGATGCCCAAGTCATGGGACTGTATCCGTTTTCTCCATATACCTGCAGGTGAAGAAACATCAACAGGCTCCACGGAGGTGTCAAGACAGTTGGTGTCTGCTGAGGAGCCATCAGCTGTTACCGTTTTAAAAAATGTGTGTCCATTGGAACTATCCTGTCGCTCTGCTGACAATGTTCTCACTACATGGCCACTAGTAGTGTTCAGACTCTCCTGTGTCGGTGATAAATTTGCTAAGACAGGCCTTTTTAGTCCATCTGTCTCCTTGCTTTTTAGAAAAGCCTTCCAGGCGCTCTGGCGAAATTTGGCTTTCTCCTTTTCATTTTTCTGTGATACTCTTGAGCTTTGCTCAGTATTTTCCTTTTCTGGAGATTTGGATTCAAAGAAACTTGAGAGGGATTTGTGTGCCAGGGCTAACCTTGTCCTGAACTTCTTACCCTCAGGGTTTTTGTTTCTTTTGTATTCATTTTCAGGGAATGATTTTCTAATCCCACAGTATTCCACAGGTTCACTGTCGTTGTTTTCAGATGAACCTGAAACGTGTCGATCTGAATATTTGACAGCTGCCAGCGTGGGAGAAGCTGAATTTGCATCTACATCTTCCATCAGTATCCGACCAGAGCCAGAAGCCTTCCGCAGGCTCGTTCTGCTGAATAATCCTGTGGGTCTCTCATAGAATAAATCATCATCATCAGAGTACTCTGAGGTGTAGCTCTCCTTCCTGTGGAAGGTTGAACCAGATGAACAACTTTTGAAAGACTGTAAACTTTCAGTGTCTTCATCCTCTTTCCCAGCATCCAGTTCTTCCATCTTTGCCTTGCTGCCAAAGAAGCTGCTACTTCCCTGATTTTCTGCTATGCCAGGCTTAGTTTTCCTGAAAGATGTCATTTTTGAGAATACTAAAAACCTGGAAGCTTTCCCATTATTCCCATTCTTTGTTGGCTTTTGCACAGCTTTACAGAGGCTGCTGTTACCTCCAAGGATGTGCAATGAGTTCTCATCCATTTCCTCACTGTTAGTGCTGCAGGTACTTATGTTATCTAGGCCCAGCATGCAAGGGTTCTGGGTCTCCTTTTTCAAAGAATAGTTAAAGACATCAGACACATCTAGATTCAGGGCACTGTCTTTGCTGGGGCTAGCTGTGTCTTCTTCAGGAGAGCCCTCTTTTCCTTCATGAGGAGAAGGTTCTTCACAAATACCTGTTTGTTCCTTTGAACCACTGCAGCTTTCACTTCCTTGCCTGCCCACTGCTTGTTCAGGGATGATGCTGGGCCCTTGAAGACCAACATCAGCTCCATCTGCCTGACACAAATTGCTTGCAATGCACGTTTCCAGTGTTAGTGTACTAGTTAAATTTAAGCCTTTCTCTCTGTCTTGATGTGCTTTGAATTCCTTTTCCTTAGACACTTGCTCGTCTCTTGTATCAGACCCTGATTTTCTGAACTGTTCTGTCTCTAACTCAAAATCAACCTTTGTTCTAAGAGGTTCTTTCTCAGAAATCAAAACATCACTTCTGCTCTGTGATTTTAAGAGTGCTTCTTCACATTGATCTGCCTGACTTTCTGCAATAAGTGTATCACTGCCTAGCAGTAAAGTAACACTCCTGAATTCCACCTTTGCACTTGTTACCATGGAATTACTACAGGTGAACCCTAAGGATGAAACTCCATCTGTTTTCTCTCTTTTGTCTTGTGAAACTTCTGTTTTTTCTTCAGCTGTATTCCTATCAGGGAGTATCTCTGCACTACCAGAAATGGGGTGGGTGGCCAGAACTTGTTCTTCACAGCTACAGTTTTCACTCAGAACTTTCCCTGGCCCATCATGAGCTTTGTTGATAGTATGAGGAGACATCAAATCCTTGCTCACTAAGTTTCTCAATGTTCCAGTTACCACTTCAGTAGGAAGGTTATCATCCAGTGTCTCAGACTGTAATACTTTCTGCTCTACAGATACTATAATTAGGGCAGGCTTTAACTCTGGAACAGTCATTAAATGCCTTCCCTGGCTTGTATCATCTGATTTGGGAGTCATTTCAACAGCAAAGACACTGTCTTCATCCTTTCCTTTACGAGTAGGATGTTCATTATTTTGACTCCTTAAGGTACCAGATGTGCAACTTGTATTTTGCTGTGTTGACTCTTTGTGCTCTGCCTCACTGTCACTACAACTTGGCAGCAATGTGGTTTCCAGGACTTTACAGCCCAAGTCAAGGTTAGAACAATCATCTGCCCCTCTTTCCCCTAACATGATCTCCATACCTGACAGTTCAGATTTGAGGCCATTCTCCTTCAAACTTTTCTGCTGTATGCTACCAGTGGAAACCCAGTTTTCAGAACCACCACAATCTCTATTTTCCACAACAGCAGGAAAATCTACGTGACAAGCTGCTAAGTTCTCTGTGGCACTAATGCCAGTTTCAACATCAGTATCACAAGGGAATCTGTCTGCTTCCAGATGTCCTTCAGCTTTGTACTGGTCACTTTTTAGAAGTTCTTCAGCATTTACGATCACTGGCTCACAGTCCTGGGCAGATGAAGTCTCCTTTTCTTTTGGCTTACACTCACAAGTATCAATCTGTGTAAAAGACAAGCTATCAGCACATGTATCTACTGCTTCTGGGCTAAGACCACATGTCTCTGGTTTAGAGTGCAAATAATATTCAATGCACTGGGGAGAGCCTGCTGGTTGAGAAAGCTGACACTTATTTGAGTCTATGTCAGTATTAAGAAAAGATCTTCTTATGTCAAATTCATCCTCTATTTTTGCCTTTTCAGAGCTTATAGGTACCCTTTCAAAGTTTTTCCAAGTGTATTTAAAATTCAACCCTTGAAGATGTATTCTGGAACATGACCATCTAAATTTGTCTGTCAGATGAATACAGTTCTCCACATAGTCTGTCTTGCTTTGAGCACTGATATTTTCAGGTACACTGTGCCATGTTTTACTTTCTGTAATCTCTGGCCTTGTGAATGGTGGCTGAGATTTTGGTTTGAAGCAGCTCTGGTAAAAGAATGAATCTGATGTTGACATGGTCTCTGTACTTCCATGTTTTATCCTTTTAGCTGTAGTTTCCTCACTGTCAACTGAGCTCCTCCTGCTGTATTTTGAACTGGACATAGAATCTAATTCACACTTACTAATGTCAGATGTCTCAGTGTAACTTCTACAGGGAGGTCCATTTGTTTCAAAATGAAGATTAGGCAAACTACAGCTTGGTGCTGCATTTGACCGGAAGGAAAACTGCCGTATCTCAGGAAAAATCAAACAACTTTCTGAGTTTGCTTTGAAACAAACATTGTTTAATACTGCACAATGTTCTGTTTGCCTTGTAACAGCATCTTCTGTAGGTACTGAGTTGGTACAGGACTGCACTTTACTGCTTTCAAACTCTGTTTTATTTTGCAATACTGCTACCAACTTTCTATTTGTCTGTGATATAATGCCCTCCTCAATGACTTGATTCTCTGTGTTGGAAATTTCATTAGCTAATTTTAGCTCTTCATTACCCAGTTCTTTACCTTCTGACTTTGCAGATTGTATGCAAAATTCAGTTTTGCTTGATGTTGCTTTTATTTTGGAAGACACTTCTAACCACACCTGATGGGGAAATTCTGGTTGCCTTGAGCGCCTAAGTTCATGGAGGGTTATTCCTGCCTTTGCTTTAGGAAGACTACGGCACAGGTAGTTTTTTTCAGTAAAAAGGCCGTTTGAATCCAAGCAAGTTTCCCTAGTTACACCACTGGAAACAGATTCTGTGTCTGATGCACTCTCATAAGGCTCAGTTTTTACATCTGACAAAGATCCACTCTGATGTGACTGGGTCTCAAAATAATCTTCATCTGTTTCTTGGCTGGATCCACGTATCTCCAGCTCTATTGTGCTTGGGGTGGAACTCAGATCATCCTCAAACTCTCCTTCACTGATGTAGTTTTCAACTGGCTCTGGGGTCTATGAATAAATAAAAAGCATGAGTTAGTAACCATTTCCCACAGCTGCAGGGTAGCACGAATTACGAGAAAAGGGACTCAGGAACACGATGTAATAAACACTGATGTCTTTGGAACTTATACTTGGTATTTTATGGATTGATGGACCTAAGGTAATTCCATTTCTTACTTTTCGTTTCTTAGTATTTCCAAATTTATTTATTTTTTTCACTTTAATATATAATTATGCAGAGGCTAAAATTTGGCTTTTGGCCGTATCTTTCATAGTCCCATAGCAAAACACATTTCACATTCAAAATTTTTACATGTCAAATTGGAACCATCCCTTCCTAGTACATCTAAAAACTCTAACTAATCCATCTTCAGATCTGAGGAGAAGGTATATATGATAAACCTGAGAGGTTATTGTTACTGTCCAAATTACACAAATGTGACATTAATATACACAGACCATTTCTGTATTTGAATAACTGGATACTACACATACCAAAGCCTTAACCAAAGCTGAAAGAAGTCTTTGGTCTCATTTTCCAGAAGGCTTATACCAGGAGCACTACACTTATCAGTTATTAGAGCACATCCAAATTAGTGGCTGAGAGCAAAAAGATCAAAACCACACCATTAATATTCAGAAAAGTCTTTTGTCCCAAATAGCTAGCCTGGGAAAGTAAAAAAAAAAAAAAAAGCCCACAAGTGAATAGCAGCCATCAAACTAGAACACAAACTCCTTTGGCCTGAATTGCATGTCACCTTCATCAGGGTGCTTTGCCACAGGGGAAGTGTGAGTCCTCATATGGGAAGCCAAATCCCAGATCACATCAAAGGATAAGTCTCAGAGTTTCTGATTCTAGTCTCCAAAAGTCAATCAATAAATTAGAAAAAGGAAGGCCCTCAGGTTATTTCCAAAAGTCAGTCTCAATAAGAAGACTGGTATCTTCTCTTGATGGAAGAAGAAAAATACAAATCAAATGGAGGAGGGAGAGGGAGGATGCAGTGCTTCAAATCAAGTGCAAAAATCACTTTCACACCATTAAACCTGACCCAATTGTACTATATGGCAACATGAGTCAAGTAACCAGCGGAGCAATGTGTCCTTTACTGTGTGAAATCAATGATACATGTGATTGAGGTCCTTTAATAATGTCAAATCCCACTATAAGCAGGACAGAAATGACCAGCATTAAAGCAGCACAGACTAGCATTTCACGTAATGACTGAGACGCATCAACTGCGAGTAGTTGGCACCCACAGCACTGAGTACAGCAGCAGCTGTTCAGCACTGACAGCACTGCCTCTTCAACGCTGCTCTGAACACAAATCTACAGATGGCAATAAACTGAGATAAAAACTGTTCAGGCAAGTAAGAACAAAGTAATGATGATGCCAAACTGTCCCTAAGGATAATTAGGAAATAAACTAAAAATAAAAATAAAAAATAAAAAAATAGGGCAGAGATTCCTTACAGCCCATCTATCATTCCAAACATAGGTATATCAGGATATTCGTACTGAGACCCTTCCCAAATTCATTATTTGTTTTTAATGGGTATTACACAAAACTATGTGATTAAAGCAGAAGCAGGGGCCCCCAAAATTGCCTTCGTACCTTGTCAGAAATGAGGAAACAAATTATAGGTATGAAGGGCACCAGTTAACGTCAACCAGAATTCCTGGACTGGGCCCAAATCAGAACACATGCCCCCAGTGCTGCTAAGGGGAAGAGCCAGCATCAGGATCAGCCTGGTGAGACCTACTCTATTAGATGTACCCTGGGATGGAGTTTGCCTGAGGAGGGAGAGGACACACAAGCTTCAGTCCTTGCTATGTCTATCAAAGCCCTCTGCCTAACGGACAAGAGAGGCCTGGAGCTGATCTCTAGTAAACCGGAAACCCATGAGCTCACTGAATGTCCCCATGGTGACCAGGGAAGAAGCCATAACAGGGCAAACGACATGCAGATAGTGCCATTTTTACCTTCTTCTATGGGTGTTCGACTTCTCGGTGCCTCCAGGAGGCCAGCTCTGACCACCTGTCGTCTGTAGCTTAATTTCCTTCCAACCTGTAGTGTGTGTATTTTGTTAGGATTTGTGGGACTATCTCTCTTCGAGTAAAAATTGAGTCTAAAGGACTCAGTCAGAGCAGAAGGGCGGTAGTTTACAATGGGCAGGTCCTTTGATGTAGCCCTGTCTTTCCAACACAGACAATCATGGGCTTGAGAACTGGGTAGACATGAGGAAGGGATTCTCAACGAGGCTTCTGATTAGACAACAGCCCTCATGTTTTAATTTCCAGGAGAGTACACTGAGAATTTCAAAAGTCAAATTACAGCTTTTTCTTCAGAAGGGTTCTTGAGAAAACTTTTAGCACCCATGGACAAAGTTGTGTGTTTATATATCTCTTCAAAGCAGATAAGCAGATGGAAGACAAGAGTCTGGAATAAATATAAAATAAACTACTTCTGAAATAAGGCTTTTGCACTTCCCAGACAATAGAAAAATCAAAGCAAAGCTCCCCTTGTCTGCTTTTCTCCTGAGTGTCTTTCACTGCCTCTGAAATGTGCCAAGAACACAGGACGAAACTGAAGATACTGATCCATCTTGCTACCATTGCATGCAGCCATATATAATCAGGTCAACTTGAAGTCACCAGAAAAATAAACTGTGTGACTTTGAAGTGTGAAGACCTCTGTCTCCATAACATAACATACCTTCCATCCAAGCTGCCCTCTAACTGAGGACTGACAATGTTCATATGTGACATTTTCTCCCATGGACCCAGCCACTCCTGTCTATTTTTTTTTAATGGGAAGTCATGTATCATTTTTTCTCTAGATCAGATTCCGTATTTGCATAATTTTCTTACAATTACAATACCATAATGCAACAACTGTGAGCTTCTCAGACATTGCATTTCCCTCATTTTCTCTGCCTAACAATTTGTAGGACAGGCTAAACAGACTTCAACTAGTCTTGTAATGAAGGATTTTATTCTTAATTCTCACAACCACAAAAAAGAACCTGACCATTTATATGGTCTTTGCTTTTACTTGCAAGCTGCTTAAGCAAGCCTGACTTGTATTCTCACTAACTTGCACCTGACCCTAGTTACTGCCTCAGTGAGAGCTCAAGGAATATTGACACAGTTTTTCCCTGGACTCAAGACAATATGAAAGCATTTTCAGTTGGTAATTCAAAGGATTCAGACAAGTATTTTCTCCATATGTGATGGTAACAACAACTCTTGAGTAGTTATTAATATACATTTTGTAAATCTCTCTTTGACTGGAAGGCACAGGCCAGTGTCTTTGACTGGCAATGTGATGAGACTAAAATGCAGTTTCCATTAACACAGGTGAGAGCAAGCCAGTTTTCCCCTCTGTTCAGTGAACCTCAGCCCTGCTCATCAGGGAAAGGAAATGTGCAATTCCCAGGGTAGGCATGAGGGCATCACTTACAAAAAGTCTCATCCTGCACAGCCCGGTACGCTTTCAGCTCCTGCCAATGCAAGTACAGGTGCACGCTAACTTGGGAGCCTGAAACTCATCCATCCTCTGTGTAATGAGAGCTGTGAAAAGCTAGGCTTTTTCTACACTCAAGTAGGGACTTAGGTGGCCTACACAGGAAAGACAAATGCTAGTCACGGAACAGATACAATAATATCCTGCACTGAGGGCACAGAGTAAAAACCAAAGTTAAGTTCAGTAACAGGACAGAAAGAGCATTTGAAATACCTAGCTTCTACTTCTGTGCCTTAGAAACACCTCTGCTCTGAAAGGGACAGCCTTGGAGCAAGATACAGGAGTCTGGCCTCAAGATCTTATTAAGCCTTGGTCTCTCCAATTTGGCAAAGGTTGCCAAAAGTAACAGCGCTTCTAGAAACTTGAATGTTTGCCAGGCTGGAAATGCCTGGTAAGATTTATGACCACCAAGTCTTTCCAGAAGAACAGTAATAGTAAATGGCTTTTTATTAACTCGATTATGTTCTTGGATTTCAGGCAAACACAGTACAAAAAGTGTTTGCTTTACAAGAAGTGCTGTCACAGAGTTCAAAAGTGTTACATGGCAATGATAGAGCACAACTGCCATCCTGGAGAACCAGTCACACTACCTCAGTCGTCATAGAATCACAGAATGGTTTGGGTTGGATCTACTGGAGCTTGAAAACTGACCCAACAGGGATTCAGATTAGAAAGTACACAGAAAACATCATGTAAAGCAGCCACATCATGTCCCCAAGGCCACAAATTATCTTCCTGATCAAATCCAGCTATTCAACCCTTTCCTTAAACTGCCTTCATCATGAATAATGGAAAGAAGGGAATGAAAAAGGAAAAGAGGGCATGCTGGAAAGCCTTAATTTTCTACTACTTCCTTGATAAAACAAACATTGTTACACTTAATGAGTAAGAAGTAGCTTTAAAGGCATTAACTTCAGTCAGAACTTTGGTTTCTCAGTCAGCAGAAAAACACTTTTTCAGAATTGTCTGTCATTTCAATGGATATTATAGGTACTACAGAAGTTTTTAAAGAGCAAAACAGTATAAGAGCAGATGCAGCACCTTGAAAAGGATTGCTGAGAAGTGATGCTGTTATCAGCAGTGGTTCTGAAACTTCAGCATCATTCTGTACTGTGCACAAATGGCAGTTTGACAGGCACTCTGAAAGTCACTAGAAATGAAATCTTCCACAGGTAGTGAGGAAAGTGCTCTATAACCACTGAATGATGACATTTTACTTGCAAAACATATTTGGTTTTTCATGCAGGACACAAACTTGTGCATCTTAACTGCACAAGAAGAAACAGAGTTAACAGATGCATGAGAAAAGCAGAACTTCCCAGGGAGGTTCTTGCTTCAGTCAGTGCAGGTATGTACAGGCATCCAAAAGTAACTTTGGCACTAAGTCCTCTAGCACTTTGGTTCATTACGAGTAGATTTACCAGTTGTTTCATTAATCATCTATGCACAGCAACAGCACTATTTGCAGGGCACTCCATCCCTAAGCTGCAATATTTTTATATACAGAACTATTCATATATAAAGTCACTAAAACAACATATCTCCCTTTTCTGCACGATAGGGATGAAATTTTTATTATTTCCAAGTAGTGCAGTTACTTCTTGCTGAAAAAGATCTCAAAGCCAGTTCTGATGATTTGTGAGAACTTGCACTACACTAACAACTAGTGGCACTAGGAAACAACATGCAGATATCCTCTGCATCATTGTCTTGCTCTAGCTGCATTTCATTTCATGCCTTCACTGGAAAGCCTCCAAATGGTTAAGCAATTCCAAAATCAGCAGGACTACTTGAGCAACTGCATAGGGCTCTGGCAGCTACCATCACTGAAGGCAAGGGGAAGAAGGGGTTGGAACCAATGGCAAAACAATGCACAGAACCAGTATAACACCTAAACACCATAACAGCACTGTAACTGCCAAACACTGAGTGCACTTCACCCTCCTGCCAGCTTGAGGGATCATGCTCTGTTTCTGTTCAGTGAATGCTTCAACATCACAGCCCAATCAGGTGGCCCAAAGGTAAATCTGGGCCTCCACCGTGATGTTGTTGTCTCACGACACTTGTTAAGTACAAGACAGAAAATGCCACAAGCAGGGGGCCTGCTGCACTCCACATACTCTGATTCTTTTTAACAAGCCAATTCCAACATGAGAACACTTTTATAGCCCAAAACCAAAAAAATTATCTCTTTTGACATTAAGACTCCTACTACCACATGTGCAGCTTAACAGAAATGTTGGCCAAGATAAAATGTGTTGACCAAGGTGTAGTAGTTTCTAGTAACAATTTGTAATCTGGGAGCCATCTAGAGGGTGTGATGAGGTGCCTGGTCAGGCCCAGTATGCACAGAGAAATACATGCTCCCTGTAATAACTACAAGCTGCACTCCAGTCCCTTACTGTGCTGCAGGGAAAGCATCTCACCAACAAACTCCTCAGTACTGCTTTAGCTGTAGCATGATAAGGAAAGCCCAGCAGATCAAGAGGAAAGGCAGTGAAGACGCATTTCTTATGTTAAGTAGAAGATATATGTGCAACATATGTCATTTGTACACCACGATTGCACAAAACTGTGAAGCTCATATATTTTGTATTTGTAGTTTATTCTTCCATCAAGTTTTACAAACCGCAGTTTGCATCAGAAATATGTTTTTATCAATGCAGCACTTGAAAATATTTGTGTATTTATTCTCACACACACATTAAAAACTGACCGTTTATTTGTACCAAAAGAAATCCTACATTTTAGCCAAGGCACTATTTATTGGTTCACTCTTGAAATGTGAAGTTTAAACTGTATCAATAATTAATATTGTTGCTGTTCTGAAATATAAAACTACATTTTTTTATCAATAAAACAATATGTAAAATAACATTTGGAACATGAACAGCTAAAATTCATACTCGAGGAGCTTCCCTGCTCTTGGAAACTGTCTGCATTCATCGCCTTGCAATACTCCCTCTGCTGGCAAATTTCAAAGAGAATCTATTGCTTCACTGTACTTCTGCACTCAACACGTAAAAGGCTGGCACTGTTAGATTGCCGATTATCTTTTCATGAAAACAGGAATATATTTTGCTTCCCTTATAATACCAAGTCAATACTCTTCCCTTCTCCCTCACACCCTTCCTCATTTTTGTTTTTTTGCGTTTTTTTAAGAGAGAAAAACTCAGGATTGCCTTAGAAGAAAACAAACCAGAAGTTACTAGTGTTCATGTTGAAGACACAATGTAAAGATACAAGCAAGTAACTTCACTGCTCCCACAAAACAGGAGGCTAAGCTTCACTGGAAACATTTTTTATGCAAAAGTGGAAATTCTGCTTTCTTGGTCACAGGGAAGCTCTTTCTTGAGAGCCGTAAAGGCAAATGTACATCCGCCTGTCTAAGTTTTACCATTAACCTTTCTCTAAGGCAGATACACTTACATGAGGTTGAAGCTGTCTGGAAGAAGCAACACTCAGCTCTGCACAGACCAAAAATCCTACCTAGAAACTAAGGGAATTCCCCTCCAAAGACAGGGCCCAAGCTGAACTCTTGTGCAATGCAACTAGGGGCCTTGAAGTACTAACACCCTTCTACCAGTAGAAGTTTATATACTCTTCAAATATTAATTTGGCCTTCTACTCTCTGCTAAAGGAATACAACACTCACAGTTTCCCTTCAGACTATTTAAGGACATACTGATGTTCCCTCAGTGATCAGCTATTCAGTGTTCAAGTATGGAACTGCAGTGAAGTTGGAAGTCAAGTGCAAAGTCATGACATCCATGGCTTGTTTGTCTTAGAATCTAATCAGCCCATTTTTAGAACCATAAGCTTCATTTGTTTAATCAAGAAAATCAGTCTGCACACAGTCATAATTCAAACTGTTAATTAAAAGAGCACTTGGAAGGAAAAGGCCTACAAGAAACCCAGAAGACATGAGGCAGTGACTGATACAAAACCCTGCTGTTCTTGACCTCCTTCTAGCATTGCTGGAAACATAATCACAAGTTGCCCAATACACTCAGCCACTGAATTTTCCTCTTGATTATGTTGTTTGCTTTTTAATTAGTGTTTCCGTGGTTATGTTGCTCCTTCTATCAGCCCTGTTGCAATACTATCACACCAAACACCCTTCATCTGACATATCATACTGCTGAGTTCCTAGATGCTACAAAGCCGATGTCCTAATTGTGCTAAGTGCTGTATAAACATGTTGAGAGTGTCTGCCCCATAGTGCTTTAGTATAATTATGTAAGATAAAGAGAGAGAAACAGGGAGAGAGAGAAAGTACTACCTTCATTTTACAGATTCAGAGTAAATTACTAGCTCAAGTCATACCAGAGCATCTGCAGGGAACTAGGAATTCAACCATCTCAGCCCCTGCTCATGATTTTTATCTTTAATTTCTGTGTTGAGAATAATACCTCTCTGAAGGTGGACGTCTCCTCACACAGACTACTATGTACACAGAGAAGAAACCTCATGGGCAATAAAGAAAGAGACATGACTAAAAGGTATGTATGTACATCAGCTGGGGACTCACAGGGCTGACAGAACAGAAGTGCACCTATCCTATTTGTAGGCTCTTTCTTACTGCATCTTAAGGAGGAATGGCCTCAAGGAGAAGGCAGAAGTGAGATGGGCATCAAGAGGAAGAAAATTAGTAGGAAGAAAGAACAAACGCAAAAAAGAAGTATAGTACTTTATTTTCTATCACTGGTATGAGTTTAATAGGGCTCAGCGAAACACTCAGTTAAACATCTAATCCTATCATGAGATATTAATTTTAAAAGTATTATTTATTTTTTATGTCTCAGTCTGCCTTGCCATTACTAACTGCGTGTTCTTCACAGCTTTAATTAAGAGCTTCGCTAACAAAGTCAGCCTGACTTTGACAGTCAGACAAGGTATTTTTTTCTCTTTTCCTTGTAATTTCCCTTAACCTTCAGGTTAACTCCTGCTTTGTATCACTACATATGAGTAAAACACATCACTACATATGACTTTGACAGTCAGACAAGGTATTTTTTTCTCTTTTCCTTGTAATTTCCCTTAACCTTCAGGTTAACTCCTGCTTTGTATCACTACATATGAGTAAAACACATGAGGACTTCCCCTCCCCAGCTGACTCTACTGACCTTCTGTAGTTGATTCTTACACAGTTGTCCTGAAGGATATAACCTGGCCTCTGGACTCCTGCTGTTGTTACACAAACAGAAACTCAGTTGACAGGCTTTGCTCTTACACTCAGACAGCATCACATCTGGAGTCAGCAGTAAAATGAGGAATATGGGAAGGATGATGTTCAGACATAGGACAAGGACAGGCTACCTCTTGCTCACAAGTTCAGAAAGTGAATTCAACCTAACACAACTTTGCATCCTCACACCTTGAGTTTAGCCTAGCTGGATTACATGAGATATTCCAGTGCCAACAACCTCCTCATTCCCTTTCCCTTCTGTGCACAGTGATTGAGAAATCCTCTCAATGAGCTTTGAAAAGCAGAAGAAATCAAATAACATGCCAATTTATATATATAAAAAAACAACTTCCAAGTTAAACATGACCAGCAATGCTGCTGCAGAGCATGGATTCAGCTGTGTGGAGTTGTTCCAATTCCAAATACCTTTTTCTGCTCACTGTTTCCACTTCCTTTCCCACATAACACAAACTAGAAGGGCTATTTACAGATATTTTAACACCTTCAGTATAGACACAAGAACTGAATCAGTGCTGGGCCTGATCTGCAGCTGAAAAGTGAACAGGGTGTATTGCCCCTGTTCAAGCTCAAACCCAACATCCACATGGCACATTGCAGGGAGGAGCAGCTGTTTCTTGCTGAGTGCCTGCCAGGCTTTCAGAACTGGACTGAAGCTGAAGTGTACCGTGTACTATAACATGGGCATAAGCTATTCAGCTGATGGGGCTTAGAAAGGGACTTGGTGCCTTGTTTGGTGTAGCTGTTCAGCAGCCAGCTTAATGCCTAACTTCGCCTTTGACCTTGGATACCTGATTTCACCTTTGTTCCTCCTCTGTAAAACAATGGTAACAACTCCCAACCTCAGAGATACACTATAAATACAAGATTAAGTGACCGGACACAGAGAAATCTCTGGCTCATTAGATGAGTTCAGGTCACATAAGCCCTGCCTTGTATTTCAAGATCCACAAGGGCTGCATGAATCTGTGACCAAAATGCCCCCTTCTCTCAATATCCTGGAGAGATCCTGACCCATTCTCAGGAACCTTTTAACCCAGGGATAACTTCATCTAATGTAAGTCAATTTTATTTAGATTATATATACTAACTCACTACCTGGGTGAGCTACTATATTTACCAACTGTGCTTTGCCACAAGGCCCTGCCTCATTAATGTAAATGGCTTCCAGGGGTTTTCTAACACTCCAAACAGTACACCAAGCTAAAACAGATACAGTAGTTACAGTGACATGGGGACCCTGAGCTTGGCACAGGTAAGGCCTCAGCTGGAACCTTCAAGAAAGCTTGATGTGTGTCCTACATAAGATTACATGGAGCAAGCTGCAATAATCAAAAGACAGATAAGAATGATCTAGGGTGAATAAACTATGGGGAAACATTTAAACTGCAGTGTGTAGCCCAGAGATAGAACACAATGTGAAAACAGACTTTACCTAATGCTACAAGGTAGTAATCTTCTCTCCAAATGTATAATGGATAAGACAAGACTTAAGGGATTTGAATTGAAGCAGAGAACACTGAAGTTACAGAAAAGTAAAAACCCACCAACAGTATGGATAATGAAAAACTGGGATGGATTGCCAAGGGGACAGCATGGAGTCACTATCACTTTCTGCCTTTAAGTGCAGATTAGATGCACATCTGACAGGAATGACAGAGGTAGAGCCTGATCTTCAGTGGAAGGACAGATGAGAAGACCTTGCAGCCCTCTAATTCAGTAGTTATTAACTTGCAGGTGCTCATTCAGCTATTTTACTGTGGTACACAGGCCCTGGTGGATACGCCATCATAACACTGAGGTGACACAGAAGAGCAGTCATAAGCAAAAACTCCTGTAGCAATCCAGACCTACAAGCAACCTATGTTGCTCTCTGCAACTACAGGCAACCACATATTGGGTGTAGAACTCAGAAAGAGCCCAAGAATGAACACTGAAGGGATTACTGGTTTAGCAAGTGTGACATACATGAAAATACTGGAAGAACTAGACTCATTGCTTAGCCTAGAAAAGACCTCACACTGCAAAATGGCATGTACCACCAAGTCTTTACAACTTAAGTTTTTTATTTCAGGCCTCAAAACTGTAATATGATAAAGAAGACAGAAAAAGGGACAGAAGTTGTCCACTGAAGTGGTCCTTTGGCACAATCCATCTGGGCACATCTAACCTCCAGTCTGAATTGTGCCTCCATCTCACAGGCAGGTATGGTGAAGACTCTTCCACTGGCAGAGAGCATGATATATATCCCTAAGTAGGATGAAAAATTATATCTATTTAGTTCTTCAAATGGAGGAACTGCTCCTTGGTCTGTCATATCTACTTAATTTCAAGAGAGATTCTAGGATTGCAGCTGAAGTGTTCATTTCGGCTTCCCTAAACTTTAGCAATGAATCAGTAATTTATTTTTTTAAAACAGAAGGAGCAGAAACTGGTGGCCAAAAAAGTGTTAACTTCAAGACCATATTACTCATTAGTTCAGTGGGAAGGATCTGACTTTCCATATTGTAAGGTTAGAGAGAGGGCTGGAGAAACTGAAAGACGAGACAATTTCTCCAACTTGGCAACATGCAGAAGATAGGAAAAGGTCTTGCAGAAGAAAATCCAGGGCAGCAGTACTGTGAGCAGGACGCAGGAACCAGGAGTGGGTGTGGTTATATCAAGTAATTAATTTCTCAATTGTTCCCAGGCTCCCAAGCTGTCCTGTGTATTAGCAAACACCCACTCCATGTGGTATGAAACACAGAGTGGGAGGCAATCAAGATGCAGTCACTTGATCCATACTACAATTCCTCACCTAGCCAGTGCTAACTTGAATACATAGAAAGATTTGGAAGCTTATCAGTCCAAACAGAGAGACGTGCACTTTAAGCCAAAATCAAGCTTTCAGCACTGTAGAATCGGGAGTACAGTAACTATAGTCTTCAGCTTAATGATTTTGCTTGGCACAGCACTGACTCAGAACCATCATCAGATCAAAAAAATCTTGAAAAAGCTGAGTCTTATTTGATGCCATCTTAAGGTCAGTTCAAGAAAAAAGGCACACATACAAAAGGCACACACATACTGCACAAACATCCAAAAAGCTGTAAACTTTAGTTAACAAAACAGAACTCAACTTTGCTCTTAACCGCAAAGATCAAATGACATTTAAAAGAAAACAAATAGATGCAAATCACACACTTTCAAGTCTTTGAAGATCCTGCTGGCTCTGGTCCAAGTCAGAGTACTTCTCAGTACAGTTCATTTCTCTTAAGTCAGCTTTTTCACTTGCTTCAATGATGAATACACAAAGAGCACCAGACATTTCTAATCTCAACTATTTTTTCATTAGCTGTCAGGAATAGTTCTAATATCAGGCATTAGAGATACAATATTCAGTTGTTCAGGACAGCTTAAACATGTAATTAAATTATCATAGCTAATCACAAATAATTGCCTTAGGGAAAGAAGGGAAGCTGTGAGGGGATGCAGCTTGCCTGTTTAGCTCATGGCAAAGAATTCAGGAAAGATAAAGTAAGCAGCACAGGGAGAACCATCTTAAAACCACTTATAAACCCTATTTCCTCTAGCCTTCTAGCGGGAGACTACTTCAGCTTGTTTCTCTGCAGCCCAATAATGGTCACTTGGTTTGAAAAGAGCCAAATTTCACAGAGAATGTACATGGGGTTCTCTTATTTTCCTGTCACTTCTGCTAAAAATTGTCATTTTCTCAGATTTGGCTCCATGAAGTTTCCTTTCTTCCCACCCCTGTTGTTACCTTAAAACAAATTAGTTCCATTGATCTGCCAGATAATCAAATAGAGGGTGATTGTCAGAATTCAAGATGTTGTTGAAATCATATGTCTTTTAATGAAAGAAAAAAAAAATCAATCAAACAAAACACACACGAAAAATACGGGGGGGGGAAGAGAAGAACTGATCCTCCCTTCTTCTGCCATGATACAGAAGTAGCAAGTTTAGACTAAAATAGAGCAGACAGAGATGTGTTACAACATAACTTATTTCACAGGTGCCTCAGATATGGTCTTAAACCTGTGATGCCCATTGTCCAGTCCTCTCCTCAAATATTATTGTTTATTATCTTTGTTTACAGATATCTATATAAAACTAATGTTTCATCCCACAACCATTACATTTCAAAGCACAACAGCTATGGAGTGATGGAGGTTTCCACAAATCTTAGCTCTTATAGAAATGAGTTCTGTTCCTGTGTGTCATAAGGGGTTAAGAAGATTTTTTTCCAGGCAGTATGCAGTATGCAGTACCCAGTTTAAAACTCCAGTAACAACATTGTTTCTCTGTCAGCTCAGGCAGCAAATACCTTCATTCCAGAGAAAAGGTTTCTGTTTAAGTGTTCAAGTACAACAGCATAACCTAGAGGACTGTAACTTAGTCTAGAGTTAGGATTCTGACTATGCAACACGTGCACAATTTGAACAGTTTGGTCCCAGGTGCACTTGTTTAGTTTTCTGTCACTCTTTCCCAGTCACTTTGCAATCAACAGCCTACCTGGAAGTTCCCGACTCTCCTGTGTTTTCTACTTGAAGTGGCAGGATATCCCAGCTGCCAGCCAAAATGCTGTCTTCCCATAACTGGTGCAGATGACACTGGGCTGAGACAAGATGGGATGAATCGATTTTGCTTCTCTGGATCATGTTTTGTTGTGAGGGCTGGGGATATTTTCTGTCCCCGGCAGCACCACAGATTACAGCAATTATAATTTCTTATTTTCCAGATTATACTGGTGCTGCTGCAGTCCTCCCACTGTTTTGTCAGCACAGAACGAAATGAAGGGCACGTTTTCTGCAACACTCTCTCCATCTGTGATCCCAGCTCCACTGCCTGGGCCAGAGTCAAGGTATCAAGTTCCCTCATAAGCTTCTCCCGAATTCGCCAGTCTGCTGCTTTGTCAATGAGCTGATCCAGGATCAGCTCTTCCTGCCAACAGCCAAAAGCACAGGCTGATGCCAATTTTTGCAATGCCAAAGCAAAGGCTGTAAAAGTTTCACCTGGCAGTTGTGCCCGCTGCCTGAACCGGAATCTCTGTAATACCACACTCTGTCTGGGCTTAATGTGCCCTGAAAGCGTCTTCATTGTTTCTTCAAAGGAGGCAGATGAAACCAGAGTTGTAAAAATCCTCTGATCTTTCACATCCAAAGATTGGAGAACAGTCCTTGGGGAGTCTTCAGGTTTCACTTATCTGTATCAGCCAAGAATCATGATCAGCCACCGACACTAGGGACCTGAGAGATTCCAGCTGCGGCAAAATATAGGACGTAAACTAACAGCAAGATGCAACTGGAACTGCCCAGGCTTCACTGCCACCACTGCGCATGTCCACTGGTATTCCCACTGCTTCTGAGCAAGAGCATAGAGGCACATCACAAACACTTTGCCTCTTGTAACAGAAAGCTATTTCTTGTCACCTACAAGATTCCTGCCTTCCAGCCCAGGATGTCTGGTGGGGCAAGAATGACAGTGCTCCTCCCATGCAGGCAGAAAGGGTGGGGACAGGTGAGTGTGAGAGTAGAAAACAGAATGGGGAGGAAACAAGAGGAGATGTCTCCCTTGCTTGGAAGTTTTTGTTGCATGCACCAATACTCTAAGCCTTGTCAAAGGTTTGAAAAGGCAACAAGGTTTTACAGGAATCAAAATCAAAATCCAGGTTTTATGCAAATTGCTCACAATAATTAACCACACAGTCTTCACTAGCAAAACAATCCCCACATGCCACAAAGGCATAGGTAGAAAGTGAGCAGGACTACAGATACAATGAGGTGGTGCTGAAAGTTAAGGCTGTTTGCCTTCAGATATGCAAGCTGTCAGTTCTTTAGTTTTTGATGTCTAAAAATCATGCCTAAGAACAGCACCCTCCTGTGCTAGAGCCTCTAAAAGGTGGCACTTTTCACTAGCCATTTACAGAGACCAGTCTCACAGGCCTGGAAGAGCAGCAGAAATGTAGAAAGATGGTTGTATGGGTAACTCTTCTTCTCAGGACTGGAATCTTCAGCTGCCTCCATTTTGCAGGCTTTTTCAGCAATCGCAGAGCAGGTACTGGAAACACAGCACCTCAAAAGTGTGTGTTGTAGAAAAGATAATGAGAAAGAAGGAGACATCTTGCTTGCCCCACACATTTGTGAAAATGTAAGGTAGTAAGAAAAAATGTATCCCAAAGAGACCAGAGGGGTCTATACACCCCATCCTTTAATCAGGGAGGGTTAAGCTGTTCTCTGCAGCAAATCTCTATGTAAGCCAAGATAATCACAGTTTTAAGGTAGTTTTTCTCAAAGAACTAGCCAACTCCAGTAGTTCAGGAGTCCTGATGAATTTTTAAACAGCAATAACACAAAACACTTTCTTTGGCTGAAAAAAAATTTCCTGAACAACATTGAAGAAGCTCACAGATTTACCTGTATCTTCTCATTACTGTACCGTTTCTCTTTCATGGGAACATCCTAGCTGGTCGCTAATGGCTTGGTCACACAAGTCTGGATGAAATTAGAGTGCTGAATTACTCAACAGCTTCTGCATTTTTCAAAGACTAGAACTTTAAGAGGTTTAAAGAGTATTGTCCCAACAATTTAATAATGGGGGATTTAGGTTAAAATTAATCTGGAGAGTTTCAGCCCCATTTTTAGCAATAAGATTTACCGTATAGAGATTAATGACACAGATTTCGGTTATAAAAGAACCCTAAACTTTACCCTACGGGCATCCTTTTTCCACCACTCAAAATTGTCAGTGTTCACTGTTTCTTACAAGATAGCAAATTTATTTATGGGGTCAGCTGACTTGAAAGCTAAATGAAAAAAGGAGATGAAGGCGAACTTCCTGAAAAATTATGCAAAATTTGAAATACCAGAGTGCCCTGATGATAACACCCTACAGCACTGAAACAGGTCCTGTGGGATCAACTGAAAAGGACTTTTTCTAATCATATACCTCACTGAACATCAACATTAGGAAAAGGGGGAAAACTGCACATAGCAAATGTACAGGCAAACGTATAGGCAAAAAAAGCTTCCACTGCAGAATCACATATCAATATTGGTGTATAAAGTAATGAGAGTTAAAATAAATTCAGGTTTGTACAAAATTAACAAGAACAGATTTGGCTTTTCTGGGAGCTGCAATAGTACCTGTCAAGCTCATATAGACTGCCCAGTTGGCACTTCACAAATTCTTTGTTCTGGTTACTACAGCTCACTAGTGGCAATGTTCAGCTCCCACTGAAAGCTTTGGTATTTAAAGGAGGAGGTACAGGCAAGATCTACAATGATACACACATAAAGAGTAATATATACACATTTCTGATTTAAAAACAAACAAACAAAAAAACCTCAAACACACAAAAAAATGTATGCATCTTAGCAAAGCTATGAACCCTAGGGTTATAGGTCAGACAGGATGATTGTAATATTCAGTAGAGAATCAGTAATACTAAGAACATGACACCACAGTATGATGTGGTTTTGCAGTCTTGCAAATATGAATGTCCTAAACATCCTGGAAACAATGACTGACAGCATAAGAGGAGGTCAGTTTTCTTGGTTATAGTCCAGAAACTCCTGCATTACTATAAATCCAGGAGCTGCCACATGACCAAATAAGTTTCACAGTCTGAACTGAAAAGCAGACTGCAAAGATATGGGACTGGCTCCCAGGAGTGTTATATTGCTATGAAGACTTGTATCTGTTAAATGGTTTATCTTCTTAATGAAGTTACTCAGAATGGTATCACTGCATCAAACAAAGTTGGCAGGAACAATTCTTCACACAGAATCTGCCTTTCCCTTGTTTCTTAATAAACATAAGCAACTAATGGATCAGGCACATGGAGTAATAAGAGGCCATAAAAGTAATGGCTGCTGAGGAAGAGCTGTATTAATCCAATTCCTACCTACTTCTGTAGATAAAGAAGATTATTGTTCCAATTCCTCTTCAGCGGCTGCTGGACCCAGTGTGCCAAGGGATCATTAAACACCACAGGGAGAGAAATTATGGCAAGGTTGATGCAAATGACTGCCTTAGCAAAACAGTACTTTTTTCACCAGCTGTGTTTCATTGAGCTATCACAATGAACATGCTGCTCACTAGAAAGGTTCTCTGATGAGGCATGCAGATTGTGGCTCCAACAGTCTTACCTCAAAGCTTTTAGAAAATCCTGTTCATTACTCATCAGGCACTTCACATTTTCTGAAGTAAGTACCTAGAAAAAGTGTGAATCAGCAGAACCTAGGATAGCTGAAAGACCTACTGTGCTGGGAGAAGTCCCTTCTCTTACTTATCTAGAATCTTGCACAATTTTATGGAGATATCCAATATAGATGTACATGGTGTTAGGAATGGGATCACTTAATTCAGGTGGGGTGAATCTTCAGATTTGTTACCATACACTGGAATTTGCACAACATCTGAAACACTGAACTAGGGACAAGTGAAGCTTTGCACCCAGAAATGAGATGCACATTTTCCTGTTTCCTAATTGTCACTTTTTCCCCTGCCCTCTTCTAGTTTTCATTAGTCACTGGAATATATGCCTTCTTTCCAAAGCAGAATGCTGTGTCTACTTCTCTGCTCAACTCTATGTACCAAGTTGAGATAAACAATGTTCCAATTTAGCCTCTCTTCTGGGACCCAAGAAAATGTAAAGAACTCAAGCTGGACTCAGCCACATTTCCAGCACTACCTTGTCTCATGACATGTTATGCCATAATGTTTCTCTCTGTAACATAAACACAGGGTGACTGTGAATCCACTGGTATTCACTGTCAATTGACATAACAAAAAACTTAACTGTGCACACCAAGCCAACAGTTGGAGAGCTGAAACACATTTCCTCCAGAGCACCAAATCCAAGTACATTCCTTCTATTCCCACTATAGCAGAAGCTGAAGGCCTGGAAAAGGCCTGACAGGGGATTTGTGTATGTGGGGATTTCTGTCTCCAAAGCAATCAGAGACCAATTCCTTTCCTTTCTATCTTCATGACAAACAATATCAATAGTGCTGAGCCAAGGGAACAAGGCCCACTCCTTCAACAATGATACATGAGGAGCTAGTTAACTTCTTTGACTGGGGCAAGATTAGAAAGGCTTCAAGAGCATATCTATTTCCAGAGTCTTGAGAAGCCAAAGGTCAAGACTGTGTTTTGTAGGAAACTTTAGTAGATCCACTGGTAAGTGCCTGAATGCTTGCTGCTGCTGGGAGAGCATGGTTCAGGAAGTGGAGAGAATTGGACTCTCCCACTGTGTGAGTTGAAGGAAATTACCTTTCTCGAGCAGTTTTGAAAGCTCCACCAAATTAAGTATTGTGAGACAGCACTGAGCTTTAAGTTGTGACTGCTTGGGAAAAAAGCCCTTGAGAATCAAGACTGCGAAAGCCTTCCCACCCTCATGAGTAACTGTGTAACTATTATTTCTTTTGTCTCCTATAAAAGAAAAAAGCCCTTGCACCACATCATAAAGATAGACTGAAAACATGTGCTGACTTGGCATCTAGTTGTCTCATACCAATTTTAAGCTACAACAATGCAAACATAGGAAAAAACTGGATACTACTCAGCAGTAACAGGAAATATTGCCAAATGAATTAGAGACCTCATACTAATTAACCAGGACAGCTCACTGAGGGAAGCAGGTGTTATTTATGGAACCCCTGTATAATAATCCAACATGAGTTACCATACTGAATCCACAACACTAACCAAATGCTACATTAACTTAATAAATCATGCTGCACTATGCATTTAGACATACGCACTTGTATAAATTTACTTTAAATCAAAGTCTGTATTTACTTATTTCACCATACTATTAATTTTTGGCACTGCACAGTTACTCCTCAATCTCTCTCAAAAGCACTGTATCCCAAGGTGAATGCTAGCATTTAAATTCCTGTCAAAAAAGGAAATGGTTATGCTTTTTCCTTTTCAAAGGACACTTGATGAGACTCTATTTCCTCTCCTTGGATCTTTTGTGTAAACTCATATTTCAGCCTTTTCAGGATGAAGTAGATATGATGTAGAATGTAGCTTCCTATTTTGATAGCACCACCAAACACTGAGTGCATTTATTACATCTTGGTTTCACTTGTACTAAAATAGTGACTTACTGCATAAGACACAGGTTTTTTTAAGGACCTTCAGACACAACATCAAGTAATCAGATAGAAATGTTTCAAGAAATGTCAGATACTAAATCTGATCCTTAGTGTGAATGTGGAAGAGTTGCTGTGCTTCAGCTTAGTAAACAATTTTACTCTTAAAAGTGCCTCTACATTCTTGCTGTCACTGCTTCAAAATAAAGGCACACTAGACTGTATATTTTGCTGCTGTCACTTACCACAGCTTCTCTGAAACTCTGAACATCTGAAGCTGGAGTGTGTCCTACCCATAGCCTTTGAGCAGTTTTATCTACATTGCATATGTAAAACCCATTTCTTACAAACACCACAGAAATGCATGGTGCTCACAAACTCTTTTCCCAAAGTGCCTCTAAACCTTTCATGCAAGTAGCCCTGAATCATGGGATGTGCCCTTCAGGAGTTTCAACATGCAATTTTCCATCAAAAACTGCAAGGCCTCTGAAGCAGGGATTCATCATAGGAGGATTTGTGATTACTGGACAATTTTATGCTAAAAGAGAAAATCCTCATACGTACCTCATGTTTACATGTAGAGGGGTTGCCTCATAGTAATCTTAAACCTCATGCAAGATTCACTGGGCGCGGTTTTTCAGGAAGCAGCGCTGTGTAATAAGCACTAGGAAATTACGGGAGTCCCTCACAAGTGAGCCCTTCAGAGAAGGCAAGGAGGAAGGTGAGAAGGGTGGTTAAAGAAAACAAACGGGCAGGTAGTGAAGACTGCTAGAAGATGAACAGCAGCAGCTTAAAAGCAACCACAGAGAAAGGAAAACAACTTTTTACTCTACAAATTGAGCTTTCCGTATTAAGGACTATATTTAACCAGTAACAAAAAGCAGCGATGAATCAGAGGAAACTGCTTAGACACAGACTCATCACTTGGCACCATGAATGAGGTGACATGCTCTGAACTCACCTCTTGTTTGCACTGCAGGGTGCTGACACCCTTAGCAACTGCACATGGGATCTTAACCACTGCTCACCACTACAGAATGAGGCCTGCCAGGAATTATTCACTGCCCTGGAGAACCATACCCACAGACCAGATCTACCTTAATCCAACTCAACAAGTTAGGGTAATATTCATGCACAGTTTGATTTACCCATGCTTAATGCAAGTATACCTCCTCAAGATACAGGAGAGTAATCTGTTTTATTTAAAAGAGGAGTTTCTATGGAAAGCTTGTCTCCAAATGGCGTTTTTGCAAGATCTCAAGGCTAGTGAGAAGAAGGGCACTGTCCTCTCCAAATTTAAGAGGACTACTACTCCATTTGTTACTCTTTTCTCTTGAGCATCTTTGTGTTCAAAACTAGAAACTGAACAAAAGCAAAGCACAGCTGCCTGGTATTGAAAGCCATTCTTCAGCCCTCATGCTCCAGCCCCTAAGAGATGGTCGGTTCCCTCTGCACCACTGCAATTGTGATTTTACTTTTGAGCTCAGGTGAAGGCGTATAACCCAAAGACATTTGTCTAGTTCTTTGAAAACCTCAAAAGTTTGAGATTATATGCCAATTCAACAACAGCTCATCATTTCTGCAGTTAATAAACTCCCAACATGTGCTTTGTTTTGGGTGGGTATTTTTGCAAAGATACTGTTTGCATAACTTCTTTGTTCAAAGCTAGACTTCTAAAAGTTCTGTTTCCTTAGGTCTCCTTAGGTGCCAGAGTTACATTGGCATAGGCTCAAAATTAATAGCAATGAAGGTTTGTTGGTCAAAAAAAATGAAAAGCAATCCCAGCCCCAACTATGGTTTGAATTAAAATAACAATAATCAGTTCTCCATAGTACTTTATTCAGGGAACAAAAACAAATTGTTGAGCCATTTGAATTTGAAATACTTGATCAGTCTGGAGAGTATAAAATGAATTATATTGGTCAAAGTTAAGAAATGGAAGTGCGAGATGAGTGCATCAGGAAAGAAAACTGAATTGCTGTTGTTGTGCAATTGTTTGATCAGCTGCACCACCATTCCCAGCAGGGTACTGCGGTGTTCAGGCTGGGCCAGAGTCCCCTTTTCACCTGGGAAGGGAGACAAGGGATAAGATTATCTGTCTCAATGCAGAAAGACTTAAGGAGATAATGAGAAGGTCTAAGGAGAATATGCTGAACCACCAGAAGATAAAAGAGAGAAAGGAAAATTCTCAACACAGAATAAAAACTAAAGCTTAGGGGTGGGAGTGATCACCTCCATATCAAGAACCATTCATTCCTCTAGAGACTCTCCTCAGCTCCAGTGGAAGCTTCCACTGCAGCACCTGGTCACTGCAGAAACAGGCGCTGGAAGTCAGTGACAGCACAGGTGACAGAGGAAAAGTCCTCTAACTAGGAGCCAGCAGCTCATATTTTAGAAAGCAGAAAACATTAAAAGGGAGCAGACAGTACTAAGAGAACAGAAACATTTATGGTTTCCCATTATACCTCTCATACTAGTTCTCAATATTGGAATGTGGTATTTGGCTAGTAAAAAAAGACCATGGAAAAAGAACACTCACTCTTCTTAATGATGATGTCAACTTCATTAATATATATGTCTGGCCTTTCCTCTTTAGATTTTTTTCTGTTTACTTTTTTTTCTCTGGGGGTTCCTCTGTGAAAACAATACCCAAGGATGTTGTGTACTTCAGTTTAATGCATTAGCTTTCCTTTGGTAAGAGCTGGATTCAAAGCCCAAATCTATCTCAGAAAAAAGTAAATGTGGGCATTTCATCCTGCTTACTAGTAGCCACCAAAAAAGCAACCCAGAACTGCACTGAAGCAGAAATTTCTGCCCAAACAAGTCCTAGAACCAGAAAAACAAGTATAGGTGCTTTGAAAATGTTTCAGTCCTGAGCAGCATGGGGCAGTCCAGCCGGCACCTGACTGCGATGTACACAGCACAGTCTGCTGCCATTAAGTGCTCTGCTTATGATTAAAAGCAAAATGTAGATTAATAAAGAAAACTGAACAAGGGAAGGGGAGAACTCAACTGTTTACACTGCCACCTTGTGGTTTGAGACAGCATTTATTGCTCAATGCATCAATCTGGTTTACGCAGCCTCCAGGCTCTCATAATCCAGCCTGAGTCCTGACACTCAATTCAGAGACATGAGAAAAAGAAAGAATCGATAAGAAACAAAAATGGAAACTCCATCACATGTGAAGAGAAACCCTGAACTCTAATGCAAGCAGCAAATGCCAGATCATCAAGTTCCCTAAGAATGTATTTAACGTGGTGGTACTAGTGATCATTCAAGGACTGTTTTCCTTTTTGGCAAAATCACACTAGCAGAAGAATTATTAATTTTTTTCTTGATCTCCTCCTTTTCTGTGTTTCTTACATAGCACCAAGTATACCATGAGCACTTCTGAAGAAAAAACATGTATTTAACTACAGCAGTATTAAGATCAAAGTTATTTAACAGCACTAATGAAAGGCAATGACTATTGCTGTGAAATACACAGATCTCAGCTTTGTTAATTTTTGCATGCTGAGTGGGAGAAACCCAAAAGATTTCATTCAGAAGACTGATTGTTAGCAACCAAAGCTCAGGCAGTTTCCAGGAGCAGATACTGTACTACTTACAAATCTTACGAATGCATACAGGTCACAACTGATCTCTAGAAACTGCTGCACATTTACACCAACTACCCAAGAGAGAACCCTAAAACAAGTTAAATTTACAGCTTGGGGACAGGAATGACATTGTCTCCCTTTCTGCCATTATTTTTAATTTTTGCAGAAGAGAGGAGCTACAAAGCTGGTGTGATCACGGCCCCGGTGCTTCTGCACGGGCTCTCCCAGTGGCTGCGGCAGCGCCGTGCAGGGAGTCCCCGCCAGCAGCAGGTGGAGCCCGGCCACAAGCCTCTCGTGCAGGAGGATATTCTCGTTCACATGCAAGCCCTGATGGTTCTTGTAGCTAATTTTGACAGCCAGAAGCAAGAATTGGATTATTCTGACACAGTAAAATTATATTTACTTGTCCTAGAACTGCATAGTACAGAGAAACACACAAACACAGCAATTTGAAAACATTCACGTTTCCAAAATTTAACTCCTTTTCCAGATGATCCGAAGTATGTACTGAAAGCAGTTTCCAGAGACCCGTGGCTCCCCACTTCAATATAGCTAGCCAAAGACATACCAGAATTCTCACTCACATGTTCAACAATTTTGAAAGGACTCCAGATCAACAATTTGTATGGAAGAGGTTCAGACTTCCTGGACAAGCAATTCCCAGCATCTAGATACATATTTGGAATTTATAGGACCAGAACCTTAATCTCTGGATAACCTTTCAGACCTACCATCATGCATGATGCATTTCCCTCCTGAAAAATTTCCTCATCCCTACCTGAGTTCTACAACAAAAGAGCAAAAGGAAGCCAATATAAAAAGGACTTGGACCTCTCATGCACAGCTTGGCCCAAACCTGACTTTCACACCAACAGCCTCCTGTTATTTGAAAGTACCTCCAGTGAATTTGATAGCCCTTCCTTTACTAGCACTTTCTGTCCAGAAAGTTTGTCAAACTGATGAAGGCAGAGTAAGCATTGTCTGGAGTATTAAGAGCAATACTAAGAAATTCAATTCTGTGTCTGCTGTTAAATTACTGGAGCTCATTAGGGGCTTGATGTTGTTGGTTCCTTGTTTTCCTCCAAAACTGCACAGCTGAGGATACTGACTCTTACCTGTCAGAGAGAAGATAACTCTTGTTCTGGAGCCTCATTCATCCTGCCGGAGATTAGAATTGTCATTCAAAGTGAAAAACCTGAGCAGCTAAACATCAGCTCAGTTAGATCAGGCATGTCTCTTGGGTGCAGCCAATGGGTGTCTCCATCTGCCCAAGAACCCAGAAGTGCCCAGGGTGGGGCAGAAGCTGCAGAAGCTGCAGCACCGGATGGCTCTTTCACCTGACAAAACATTCTGACGTGGAAAAGCTCAAGAAGCAGCACTACCTCTAGCCTACCCTGACTTGCTCCAGGTGAAGCTGAGCTTCAAACTCCAGAGTGGAAAGCCTGCTTCCTTAGGCTACTAAGTGTAATTTAACCTGCTATTTCCTCCCTTTCCAGAGGACATAACAAGCTTTCTAAAGCAAGCCCTCCACCCACAGAGACAGAGTAGATCTCCAGGGCATAATATCCTCAGAAGGAAAAGGGTGCCTTCTGACACATCAAGCACTCAATGCTCTCTTTATCCTCCTCCCTAAGCATCTTCATTTTAACCTTGCAGCTGCTCTAGCCTTTCTAGATCTGGCCTCACCTGTCCATCCCCAAATGCCTGTTTTCTTTATCTCTGGCCTGCCTCATACTAGGCCATCTCAGGCTTCTTTAGCCCCCTTCTGCAGAAAAGCAAATTGTTTTTCAGTCCATGCTCAGCTGACTTCCTAGAAATAAGAGCCTCCTTTCTAGGATAGTATTCTCCAAACTTTCTTCACACTGAGGAGGGGTGTCCGCTTTTCATCACACTTGGAAGCCCTGAAAGGACATCACGGCTCCCAACCTGCAGGGAAGTTAGGTACTTGGACCTACTCTGTTCTGCATTTTGCTTCAACCAATCTAGACTCAGGTTTTGTCAGTGTTAGAATAGTACCAGCCAGCAGTACAAACACATACCCATTCACAGCCACAGACCAAACTAATGTGAAAGCCCTGATGATAGAAAGTTGTTTTTGAGAGGCCCATACTAGATTCCAGGGGGCAAAAACAATAACATAGTTGCCCCACCACCTGGGCAGGTAGGACCTGTGTGCACAGAAAGGCTTGCACTGTCAGTGTGGGATGACATCAGCCCAGTAAGGAAAGTGAACCATTGTTCCAAACGGCAAAACTCTCAGTTTGGGTGGCTAAGGAGACTAAATGGAGGAATCATAGAAGCATAGAATGGTTTGTGATGGAAGGGACCTTTAAAGACCACCTAGTTCCAACACTGCTGCTGCAGGCAGGAACATCTTCCACTGGACCAGGTTGCACAAAGCTCCATGAAACTTGGACCTTGAACATTTCCAGGGATGGGACATCCACAGCTTCTCTGGACAACCTATTCTGATGTCTCACCATACTCATAGTGAAGAAGGAAGCCAGTAATGTAATAATATTTCACATATCTGCTGAAAAATCTACAAAACTTGTGAAACAGGACTGCAGTAAACTCTAGTGCTGAAAAAGGAGAGTGAAAAAAGGGAATGTCTGACCCATATGGTATGACATGAGATTAGAAAGCCCTGAGCAGGCTCCTATACCTGCACTATAACATGGAGCTACTAACTCAGTCTCAAAGAAGTGAATTAGCTCCAAGCTACACCACATGAGAGATGCTTCCTAGCAGGTGATGAGCATGTGAGAAACTAGCTTGCCCAGAACTGCTGCTGCACAGCTTTACTCTCAGAGTAGAGGCATATCTTCAGAGTCCCACTGCTCTCAAATTTCATATTATTACACCTTGGAGAACAGACCAAAGGAAGGTGGACAGCCAGACTTTCTCGGTCAGACCTGACAGAGAGGCTGGGTATCTGGTTTTCTTCCAATGAAAGATAATAACTCTCCCTCTGAACCTTGGATCCTAACAGAAGTAAACAGATCAGGTTTTCTGACATTAGAAGGCATAGGCTTGGCAGGAGGGAAACAGCTTTGGACTGGATCTGTGCAAATCACAAGTGGTTTGGCAGAATTTCACTTGCTTAAACATTTAACTCTGAGTGACATGCATTGGGCATGAAGCTGAAATTCAACATGGGGTAGCAGTCCTCTCGACCACAGTGTAAATCATAATACAGCATGTAAAAACATGCAAGATTATGCAGCGGTACTCCAGAAAAACACTTCCTCTATTTTTCTGATAGATTCAGTTATTTTGTGGGTCTCCCAAGTAAAAGGAGTCCAGATAGTCCTTACTTTCCAGACATTTATCAGCAGCAGGAATATCTTTCCCTATTATTAGAGAAAAATCTGACACAAAATATGTTCATGGGTAAATGCAGCCTTGTTATTTTCTTGCACTAGGTCCATTGCACCAGCTGCGTGGCTGTGGGAGGCACGAGTAAGTCATAAAGTAACAGAAACACTTCCTCAGACATCCTGAGGGAGTTAGGAGCTCCAAGACAAATCACACTCTCCGTGGCTGAGACTGTAGGGCTCTGTTGCAACTCAAGGAAGAACAGCCAAGAGTCCTGCAGACAAAGCCAGCTCAGCACCACTTCTGCCACTCCAACTTTTTGTGTCAGTCATCATTCTTCTCGCACAGGTAATCAAAAGTTCAAACACAGCTCTGAAGCTCTTTTCTCAGAAATGGGCTCAAAAGCACTTCTAAAACCACTGCTACCTCCTGCACAAGGGAGGCACTGTAGCAGTACCTCTTCCTCTGGATTTAACCCAGAGCAGCTAAAGCTGATGCTTCTTGTCCCTCACTGCTCCCCTGGATCACCTCCAAACTACTTGCTTTTTTCCTTTTTCACAGCTTCTCTAAACTCCAAGACCAAACCCAAAGTTTTAGCCTATTGCTCAAAATAAGCCCATTGCCCTTTTTCAAATCAGCTGCTTGATCACCATCATGGTCCCAATTAGATATTTGATTATCCATATCTGGATAGTTGCCATGTGGGACACTGTTCCTCCAGGATTTCAGGCAGGATTTCTGCCTATTGTGTTGACTGGTAGAAATGGGCATGTCCATTCAGTTTAACAGCTGGTAGCTTTGCTATGCAAAAATGTGACCTAGTACAGCTATGCCACATGTTCTCAGTGCACTTGTGTTGCTATATCTGTTTTTACCATATTTATCAAGGTAGAAAGGTAGTATCTGCCTGTCTTTCTCTACTGTGTTTTTAGAAGGACAGGCTAAACAAAAACAACCCTATAGGATTATATTTGAACTCCAGTCTGGCTTCCTCCAAAGGTCAGGCACTTCCACAGCACTACAAACACTTTTGTTTTGCCACACACAACTCTGATGCTGTTTCAGTGGCAGCCTGCTCCTTTTCCAAGCAGGGACCATTATGTTTCTATTGCTGCAGTCTGTATATGACTCCAATATACCTTCGCAACTTGAATATACCCCTGCAACATTTATCACATCGTGGGAACAGTTCTCCAGAGCAACATCAAGAATCAGTCCCCATCCAAGTATTATGCCAATATTGAAATTGCTAAATGTTGTTGTGACAAGAATCCATTCACCAGCAGCTAAAACTCCATTATACTCCATCATGGGCCCACCTGTCCATCCTCACCCGCCCTACCCCCACCACTTCACAAAGCACCCAGAACAGACACATGGAGCTGTCTGTAACTGAAAGGGCCACACTGAGAACACCTTGTTGTGAAGTTGCCATACCCTGTGCTAAAACACAACCACAATATCCCTGACAACAAGAATAGAGCAAGGAAGATGACTGTAAAAAGATAAAACAATTCTGCTCAAAGGACACTGCCAGCTGATTGGCTACAACCTCCCACTGAAGGTTCCCCTTTGGCAGTCAGGCTGCTACTGTGTTGCTTTTGACTGTAAAACCCAAATAGTTCAAGGAGAAATCAAAAAAATTGAAAATCCAAACATCACATTATTCAACTGTGGTCTTCAACTACCAAAATAGAGAGAAGAGGGATTTCAGATACAAGTCTTATCTATGCTCTCTGTTAGTTAGCTTACATGCCTCCAGCTCAGAGATCCAGAAAACCGAGCACAAGTTTGAACAACTCTGAAAAGCATAATCAAGGCATCCAAACTGGCACATCAACCTCCAGCACATGTTCACTGTGTCCTCTAAGGACCTGTTTCTAAGGTTTCTGGATTAGGAGGCATCAATTTAATACAGTGTTCTTGGAAGAAGTAACTGAGGCTCAGAAAGTCAGAGGAGGAACCCAACCCATTCTTTCAAGAGAATAAAAGGCACTGACAGCATATTGGAGCTTCTCACTTTAGGCAATGATCTAAACACAAAACCAACTCAACTATTGCATTTCAAGCAGAATCCTTTTAGCAGCCCTGCTGTGTTTTAAGCCACAGGGTCTTCACACAGATGAAACACTTTACTGGCATCTCCTGCAGGGATATGCTTAATAACAAGCAGCATGCAAAAGACTCTTTTGATATAAATCTGTGTTCTGCAGCTATGCAGTGAGAAGGAAGATATAAAAAGCAGGCATCTGGAAAGCATGTTCTGCTATTGAAACACCCAGTTTATGAAACTGCTGTCAGAGCCTTCTCCAGAGACAAAAAGTAGATTCGGTGTCCCCTACTGCTCAAAATGTGAGAGGCTACTTCACATTTATACTACTTAGAAACCTTTCAGTAATCATCAACAGTCAAAACTGACAGAGCAGTTTCTGTCTGTGCACAAAAAAGCTGGCTGAAGTGTCAAGGCCTGTGCCATGATTCAGCAAGAACAGAGAGGGCAGACTCACTCCAAAGTCTTCACTGGCAGGAGTACACGCAGAGGAAGAGTAGTTCTATTTGCAAAAGCATTCTCAACATCTTTTCTCCATTTGGAGTTGCCAAGGAGACAGAGCTGTTCAAGGAGGCTGAACTCATTCAGTTCATGTTTACAAGCATGAACTGAAAATCCCAAAGGGGCAAAGTACCAACAGTTTAATTCCTCTATCAGAATGACTTCTGCCTTTGGGAAAGACAGACAATAAAACTGATAACAGAGCAGTGCAACATGCACATATTATCCAGCAAAGGGAAACACACAGTTCTATCTGACTGTAAGCAGTCACATGCAGTTTTCCAATTCTTCCCATAGACTATTACAGTTTTGAATTTTTCCTTTCCAGGGTCTGGGGACTTGTTCTCCAAGAGGGCAGTAAAAATAATTCCTCTGACATCAGCTAAAATTTACAATGTACATGTTGTACAATGTATAAGTTGTACAACAAGTCCTAAACATTTAGAAATAATTTTAAAATAATGTTATATCTCTGTATCAAAGACTGAGAGTGACTAAGAGCAAGGCCTGAAAAGGTTCACTTATTTCCACGACTGAATTCTTGCTTTAGTGTGGTTTAATAGTACCCCATGTGCAAGAATACAGCCTTGTGTTCTGTTCCCCTTATTTTTGGGGCAAAAAAAAGTCCCTATTGATTCAAAAGTAAAAGTCTTATTTCTTCTTTCTTGAAAGCCTCATTTATGAGAATAACTGTAATGGGATGAATACTGTACTCAGAGAGCAAAGGTTATTCTACTTCCATAATTAAAGGTTCCTTTTAGAAAAAAAAAAGTGAGACAGAGAAATTTTGTTGTTTATGTCCAACTTTTCCACAGATATTACCTGTGAAAACCTGTAAACAACTTGTCATTTTCTATTATAAAATTATATTTAAACATCAATAAAAACATTACTTAGATTTAGCAGTACTGTGCAAGCATGGATAATAAGAAGAGGTTTTATTCCGAAGACCTTTTGCCCAATAGCCCCTGCTTCAGATACCATATTCTCTGCTCCCAGGCCTGAGCTGCTCCCTGTACCCAGGAACACCACAGTCCACTGCCAAAGGCATCTGGCTCACAGTCCTCCCTGTCCTCGGGGGAGGAGGGTGTCACCTAAAGAATTCAGGTTACCCAAGGACTTGTCTTCATGCACAAGTTATGCTGAAGGGTGAGATAGTATCTCAAGTGCCCAATGTACACATGATGATAGTTAATGCTGGTACTGAACGTTCAGCATTTTTGTATTTTCTATTGTGTTATGGTAATGCCGTAGGTTTTGATGTTTAAATAATATCCAGATGGTTCATAAATTCAAGATGAGAGTGAACTGATCATAGAAATGAAACCTATTAACCTGCACTGCTGAAAATCTTCTCTTTGGAAAATCACTTATAAATTGCCTGTAAGCAGGAGAAATAATTTGTTCTTGACACACTTGCACCAGATTTCATACTGGCATATTAATCTCTCCAGAAACTGACTTCTGCCTACAAATGCTTTATCTATTTTAACCTAGCATTATCCCCTCATGCCCAAATCTGTCTTTAGTCTTGCTTGAGAAATGGATCTGACTGAAAAAAGACCCCTGTGAAAAGAAGTAGGACACATTGCTTTTCAACGTGCTAATAATTCTTAAAGGTAGGAAAGTTACCTATCTCCCATTATAAGAAAATGCAGAATAAATATTCTCTCTCATCTACAAAATGAGGACAAGTCTCGTTTCCAAATAGTTTGACAAAGAATCTTTAATCCTGTCAAAGTTTCAGTACAAAACACTGAGGATTATCTCTACAGTCCAGCAGTGGAAACAGTGTTGCCAAAAGAAACACTGCACGTGTTTCCTACTTGGGAATTGAGCTGCCTTTACATTAATCTCCACATCTGGACAGAGATCCCAGCTCACACGATTCTCTGCATGAAGCAATGGTGTCATTTCCTTTGAAACACCTAACCCATGGAGTTGAAAACATGTGGAAAGTTTGCTCCTAAAATGGCAGAGATGTGTCAAAATAGAGACAAAATATGAGAGGAACAGGAGGATGACAGTCATATGCACTGTGAAGCAAAAGCAGAACCCATAGTGACATCTCACAAAGTATCCATCCAGATTAAGAGCAATAAACCCATCATTGACCTAGAACCATATGCCACTAATTGCAGTGGAGTTCCACAAGTGTGGTTTAAGATAAATGAGGGGTTAAATTCTCTCTAGCAGAATTGTGTTCCACGGTGACATCTAATTCTCCTGGCAAGACTTTTAAATATTCAACATGCTAGTTAGGGATTTCAGAGGTATTGCCCAGGCAACCAGAGAACAACAAGGCATGAAATAGGCTTTGGACCACAGCTTGTCCAAGTTGTAGCTGAGAAGAGAAAGTGCTTTTGTTGTTGCCCTGCCCTGAGGTTGGCACAGGCCTGGGTGTAACTTAGCCCTGCTCTCTCACTAGCATATCCCTGTTCTTCACAGCATCCTCCTTGCTGGAACCAGATGACCTCCCACTAGAATCAGTCTCCTCTCTGTGGCTGGCATAGGGCATAAAGCCCAGACCTAGAGCAGTTCCCGGAGGAGAGATTCTCCACTCCTGGCCCTGTATGGCACAATCCAGCTGTGCATGTCTGCAGAAAGGTAACTCAGGCTATTCCTCAGTTGCTCTCTGGTTGACTATAAATATTGATGCAAAGAAGACGTGGCTAAATTTGATGTATTGAAAAACAGATGCTGAAAATTCAGGAAGAGTCAAACTTTTGTGCTACAGTTAATGCCATGATTCTCCATGGATTTCTGATAGCCTAATTCCTTACTGCCTTTCAGGCCAGCTCCCACATTATCACCATTCTGCCATGGCACCACTATGCCATGTTTCTATATGCTGCCTAAAGTAATTTTCAGTTTCCAAATGCACATTTCCTCCTAAATGTGGGTGGTCTTGGCTTATGTCTCAGCTTTCAAGAGCATGGTCCTCATTCCCAAGGCACCAAGAACACTTGGCACAGTTCATGCAAATAGGATGCAGCACTGAATGGCTACAGAGAACTTGTAGAAAACTATTTTGTCAGTCAAGATTATTGCACGCAAGCCTAGTGAGAGATTCTCCTGTAGTAAAGGAAGGATAAAATAAATCTATTTAGGAGGTATTTTTACAGATCTTATTAAGACTAGCTTTTGCCAAAAGGTTTATAATAGACAAAATGGAGCTCTGTCTATTGACAGCACATCAGAAAGCATCTGGTACCTGATGGCTGCCTGAAAGATGTGTTTAAATCAGCAAGTCTAAGTATTACAACTAAATGTCAGCACTAAAAATGATTTTGCTTACAAAAATGCTTTGAACAGTAAAAAAGTACAACAGTCAAGGTGAAACAAAGCATTTTGCTGAAGTGTTATTCTTGAGAAGTCCCTAGCTTGCTACCACTGTTATGCAGCTCTACACTGTTACTACCAGAAGAATTTTCTCATAGCTTAAGATGGGATTGATGTAAACTTGAGAACTTCCAAGTAGCACTTTACTGATTCAAAAAGGTAAGGCACAGAAAGGGAGATCAGAAACAAAACTTGAGAGACAACCACTCTTATTTTTCTGTGTTTTGATACAGAAAGACAAGAATACCTGGATGTAAGGCTTATATGCTCAGGTCGTAAAAAGTCAGAATCTTCGATTTAATCTAAACCCTTTTCTCCTAAAACACTTTGTTTTAGCAAACAAAATGAGCTTCAGGTTGGTCAGACATGCAAGTAAAATCAAGTGTAAACCATCAGATAGTCCATGGCTCAAAAACAAATAGGCCTCCATCCAGGCAATATCACCCAAGTGTATTTGAAACATACAGCAGACTTTGCCCAAATACAGCTGATCATAAAAGTCCTTAAGAAAAAGGGAGCTTCAATGCCTGTCTTCCCTTTTCCCATGCATAGAAAATTACAACATTCTTAGCAACATTCCCAGTTGAGAAAAGGTTAAGTATGAAATTAAATACTGTTTCTTAGTACAGAAAATAATGTGGCAGGGAAAATCCAGCTTGTTTTGGAAGTTCCAGTGACACCTCTTAATAATGTAATAATCATGTTCTATAAGAATTATGTTAAGAAAAGAATTATGTCATGTTTTAATTACTCTTATATTATTAGCAACATAATATAATGCATTTCACTTAAATACCTTTCTTTTAACACAGTTTAGCTGTCTGTAGACCTAGGTTGCTCTTCAGTTAAATTCTGAAGTTAACAAAAATTAAGGTGTCTGGTTTCCTCCTATGTCCCTCAAAAAAAAATAATGGCTGAGAAACTCTCACTTACAGGTAAACAGACAAGCAAGTGAATAAATGTAAGAAATGGGAATATAAAAGCTATCAAAAAGATTTCACCCCTAATGGTCTTCCAAGTCTGGCTAAAATCAGAACAGGCTGGCTGTGGCATCTCTTTGATAAGACCCAGTTTCCAAAACCAGGCTGAGAGATTATCCACATCACAAAACAAGATGTACTTGAGTATTACATTCCATAAGAAAAGCTAATCTTTATTAATTAGTTGTCATGGAAACTCTCAGCCTTGGGAAAGCTATGAATGGTACACGGAGATCACATACAAATTGCTTTTAGTAAATGCCATCATCATGATTTGGACAAACAAACACTAAGCAAGAAAAAAGTTGGTCTATTTCAGATGTTTTGCAGAGAAATACATGCCACAGGGTTTCAAAAAGAAAGAAAAAAAAATCTGAAAAAGTTTAAGATATGGGAAATAACTATTACTCCAGTTCTTTCAGGCTTTCTGGCAGACCTATGATATCAGCTAATGGTGCCTGAATGATGAACAACTGAAAATATCAAATCAGCAATAGCAAGTATGAAACAGCACTCCAAAAGCAGGGTGTGAAGGCCCATGCTCTTACCGCCTGCTGGATGATGCATTTAACAGTGAGAGGCCAGGTGTGATGGTGAAAGGCCAAGGATCTTAGCAAGAGACTCAAACTATTTCTTCACAGAAGATATGACTTCAAGGAGTACATTGTTCAAGATGGCTTTCGTTTCTTTTCCTCTTTTCAGAATCCTGTAAAGCATACTTTTCCAAGAGCTTAAAACTCACACCCAAGAGAAAAAGAGATACACAAGACTCATATCCCCCAGCTGAGACACACCACCTCATCAGCAGAACAAAGCTGAACAAAACAGAGTGACAGCACAGAGACCACAGCATCCAGCTGAACCTGCCGAGCAGGCAGAAAGCAATGAGCAGAGCTGAGCTCTCACCAGCAGGAGAGAAAAAAGCTGAGGAAGCAGATCATATTCTTTCTATGTGAGGCTGGTTTGTCTATTTTCTGCTGCATTTGAGGGGCAAGCAAAGGAAGGAGGAAAAGAGGAACAAAAATTTTTAGTCTTCTGGTTGATTCTTCTAACATGATGATATCAGCTAAGTTATACTGAGAGTGAATTCAGAAACAGAAAAAAACCCTGTGGAGCACACTATGACTGTAGCTGCACACCACCGCAGTACCAGTCCTCTGTTCTGGTACTGCAACACCACATCGCTGGCTTTCCCACTTATATGTATAATTTGTCTTTTGACCTTTGTTCTCGTGAAATGGTGGATTTAGCAATGTAGTGTATGTTATGTATATACATATGTTATTGTATGTATTGTATGTCGTTATATGTGTGTTGTTATAGCAGTGCAGAATGGCTAGCTTTGCTGTGAATTTTTAAAGGTAATTTTACAGATTATTTCTATTTTCATTCAAAATGAATGCCTGTACCATGATTGAATGTTTTATTCTGGATCAGAAAACTATTTTGTTTTATAACTAAATAAAGGATAATAAAATAGTTTGATTCCTCTGAAAGCGGTCAACATTGGAATAAAGTAGCATTTATATATCTCCTCAAATAAATCAGCTAGCTGTTCCAAAATAAAATGACACACCCTCAGCTGACAGATGCTAATTTCAAAATTTAGACCAATGTTTGTTGCAGACTTGAGCCAAACCAGGACTTGGCAGCAGGGGTGAGAGTGCAGGCATGGCAGCAGTAGCTGCATGCAAGCTCGTGGTTCACTTGTTTACCCAGAGACTGAAACAGATTTTGCTGTGACATCAAACCCCATGTTTTCCCACGTTACTTCACTGTCAGCAAGTAAGCTAGCTGAGATGCTACTGCATGAGCTGCAGCCTCTGGACAGATATTCCCTCTGAAGAAGTAACTGTCTTTTTTGTAATTGGTGAAGAATATGTAAAGCCGTTTTTAAAAAAACTCTCCTGGAGCTGGAATCAATCTCTACTATGGCATGCTATGTTAAGATTCAATTGCCAGGGCATTATGGCATTTGCTTTGCTGAAATCTAGGAGGAAAAGAAATGTATTAGCATTGATGGGGGGCATTTATGTGTATGGAGCTGAATCAAGTTACACATTATCTTGGTGCACACTTACAGGAACTGCCATAACCTCCCAGCATGTACTAGAGACAAACTTTGTGTGATAAAAAATGTTATAATTAATAACAATATGCTACCTGATACCAGCTGAAACCCTCTAGTAACCATGAGAATATCCTTGTGCCTGATGGAAGAACAGTATCCATCTTACCCACTGATCATGATTATTTCAGCCTGCTGGTGATTTCAAGTGCATTCCAGTTCTTTACACTGCTTGAAAATTACCTGCATGCTAAATATCTGTTACACCTAGCTACCCAGAGCAATAAATCTAACATACAAGCTAGATCTACAGAGGGGACCATGTCAATTGAAGACAGAGGAATCACATTTATTAGACAGTATTAGGGTTGACTTTCCAAAGATCCAGTTTTCTTTACACTTGATTCAAACTATCCCAATAATGAGTTTTCAGCCCATAATTTTTTACAACTTGTATTACAGAGCTCTCTAAGACTTTCCACTAATGGAATATAATTCCAATGAAAAAGATATAAAGAATAACTCAGATACCATTTAATGTTCCATTTAAATGTCAAAGTAAAAGCTGGAAAATGCATAAGCTAAAATTTGAGATAGCAGACAAGAATTCACTCCTTCTATAAGCTGCCCAAGCTTATCTCCATTGAGACTCTGTGAATTGAAAGACTTTTTCTTCCTTCCCAGGGAAGGGAAAACTGTGGAAATACTGAAAAATTTTAACCCAATTTCAATTTGCTAATTTTTTAATTAACATCTTACAATGCATAAAATTGTTGTTTTTCAATGGATGTTTATAAAGACTTTGGTTTCTTCATACAACTGGTTATCTGCTTCTTAGGTTATTATACTTGATCTCTTTAATAAGCACAATGAACACACTGGGCTTGATCCTCACCTACTGTAAACAGATTTGTTGAAGTTGTACTTAAAACTGGAAAAGTTATACTGTAAACTTGATCAGAAAGTTCTCAATTAAAAATGCTACGTCAGCCAGCAGAGAGAGCCAGCCTCTGGAAACAAGACTTATCTGAGGCCCTCCATGACCACAATACTGTTTATAAAAGGAGAATTTTTTTGTATCGGAGAAGCAAAGGTGCTTATGAGACCCTACTGAAGAAGAAAAGCACTTGTGTTTGTTTGTTTTTCAGAAAGGTCACATATATTATAAGGTAGCATTTCCCTCAAATTGAAATGTTGTCCTTAACTTGCCACTTGTGGGCACTGAGCAAATGTCTGTGGCAAGGCTACGATGGGTGATTTCCAGGAGTAACAGATTGTTCATTAACCCCCACCTATTTAACATCATTGTAGAAAAATTGCCCAGCAGAAGGGGTTTGATACAGAGAAGTGTTACAATCCGAACAAGGAGGAGGAGTCATCCATTGCTGGAGCAAGCATTGCCTGAATTTCCAGTTTTAATCTTGGCAAGACCCGTCCTCTGATGAGAACATCAATATTTCACTTTTATTTTTATATGTGTGATCTGAAGGATGCTGTTTCAGCTGTGAAGCATTTCAGCAAGTTGTTTAAAATGCCTCTATAGGCACTGGCCACAGTTGGTTGAGGTGCCTGGAACGAAGCTGTCCTATTCAGGGAGTGCTTGTGGGTTGCAAGGAACTGTTCATTATTTTAATCTTCTCACATTTTGAATAAAACCACAAAAACATTCTCAATGACAATCTGATGCAAATTCTTGTGTCGTCTCCTGAGATTTTTATTCAGGCAATAACTCTTGTAGGGTCAAAAGTTGAACCTAAGGCTATGTATAGGTCCTGGTAATTTTTAATTTTGTGGTGTGGTTTAATCATACAGATTTTCAATTTTCATTTGTAGGTTGTGTACAGAGTCAAATCCTTTTCTTAAGGAACTCTGTTTAAGTGCTACTAGATTGCAATCTTGCTAATTGAAACTCTGCTTATCTAAGTAATTATACACTCATCTGTATGACCTCAATAATGTTAGAAGTTTCTCAGCAGCAAGGCCTATTCTAGCTGTGCATGATTCCGTGTCTGAAGGCAAAAGAAAACTGTGACTTCAAAGAAGCTTGAATTATTTGGAGCACAGTCAATAATGTCACAGTTCTGGTGATCGGGGAAACTGTTGACTAGGTATCAACAGCCACTTTGCAGGAAATCTTTATCTCAACGTAGCATGAGCTTTGACTACACAAAAGTTGATCAAGACCTTAAAGACTTTTCCCATACTTCTACCTGTAAGCAAAGCACTCATCACCCTTAGATGTCACTTGTTACGTATATTCTCTTAATGAGCCAAGTTTTATTTTCTAAAACATAAGATACTACATCTATTGCAACATCTAGAGACTACAAACAATTTATGTTGTCAGATACTGAGATGCAATATGTAAATAAGCCTAATGGCCAAGAACTCAGAATGGTTCCATCAAATGCAATCTCCCTTAGTACCTCCTCTCAGAAACAGATCTGAGCAAATGGATACAGAATCATTGAATCATTAAGGTTGGAAAAGACCTTCAAGATCATCATTGTTAATTCCTGTCAATGAATGCATTATAACTGTACCTGTTCTTACAGTTGTATTTTAGTGGACGTCCTTTGCAATGTAAGATGTGGATCAGTCTGTCCTGCCTTAAAAATGAGAGGCAGTACCATGTACTGAAATAAGTATTAATCACACATGTTAAAGATTTGGATGCAGAACTTGCTAACACCCTCCTAGACTGATAACACTCCTGTATTGAAGATGAAGACAACTTAATTGCCTCAGTAGTATTTCAGATGGAGAGAGAGAGTGTGTGTGTGCACATCACCCCTTTTCATTTACATACATATGGGCAGGTTAATCAGGAATTACCTGGCTGCCATTAATTCCAGTTTCCATTGCTGTCAAAGACTCATTAACACTTCAGAGTCCCTGTCTTCTTTTCCCTCTATATCTCCTTAAGCCTCTTCCATACAAAACACATTCCCTCCTTACAAATAGTGAGAGTTCATTTGACACTTTGTTTCCTTACTAGCATACCTTCAGGGACACAATAGCCAAGAATAATCTAAACCTCATTCAGTTTTTCAGTTAATAGTGTTTTCAGGCTAATTCTTTAATCTTTTGATATGTGAACTAGATCTAAGTTTAATCTCACCAATTTATCTGCTTTAGATATAGAAAATAATAGCTTCTGTACTCTCATCTGGCATCATCTTCTTTCCCATATTGCAGCATTTTTTAATCTACAAAGATTGTCCATTGCCATGCACTATGCAGCATTTTTGGTTTACAAAGGTACAAGATAACTGTCTGGGATAAGAAATTCCCAATCCTGATTATTTGCCATGCATTCTGAAGCTTAATTCAGTATGTTTTTAGATGGAAGCCAGTGCGGGAATAAAAGATATGAATTTAACTTCTTTCTTCATATCAAACTATTATTAGAAAACTTAAGTCTGGCCACTGCATGCCCTGTCTCAGTGGAAAACACACTTCAAGCAAAGCATTTTGCTTTCTGTGGACAAAATTAAGAGTTAGTTGAAAAGTATTCATCTACAGCTATTTCAGTTCTCCTGAAAGCAAGAGGTGTTTTATATGTGAATTTATGCTCCTAAGATAGCTGTGTTTTAAAGCCATGTAAAACCACAACTTTTTTATATTTTTGCAAGAGCAAGTATTCACAGCATTGACTGTAATACCCATTCTACATGTATATAACCCAGGGGTTCTTACAACTCTATGTGCAAGCATACAAATTTGTTGTTTTGATTATTAAATGAGACATTAGCAGCCCTTTTAAAGTTTTTTAATGAAGAGGTGTGTATTCTGGTATTACTTGCAGAGTTGTTACTCAGGTAGTATGAGTTGCTATAGACATTACTATGAGATCTAAGCTGACATAGTAGGATTGTCATTTTAGCTCCAGCTCAATATTGGTTTGGTTTAATTTATGCTACAAGAAGTTCATTAGCTAAACATTGTCAGTCTTCTTCAGCCAGTTTTGCAAGAAAGCAGTTCCCACCCAATGCTGCAATGTTCTGTTTCACTGTTCTTTACACTTTTTGTTGCTATTTAGAAAGCTGCAGCATTAGTGGACAGAAATCCCACTGTACAGGATGATCTTGACATCCAGAAGATTGAAACCCAAGATTCCACACACTCACAGGGTGCCAAAGGTCAAGACACTTCTAAGATACCTGCATTGTATCTGCTTGCCTGGCAGCTGAGCACGCGTAGAGATCACATTAGTGCACCATGTCTAGATCAGATGGTGAACAAAGGATAAACATATTTTTAAAACAGCTGCATGTTACAGTCATTTCTTAGTTTCAAGTAAACTCTGCAATATCCACAGTCATTATTCAGCTAAATAGGATACATTTAAGACACGGCCCCATGCAAGAGCTATGTTAAGGTGACAGAACGAATGCTTCTGAAGATAATAAGGTACATTTTCAATGGGACAACAATCTGAGTTTTCCTAGGGAATGTCCACTCCACAGGGTCCCTGCCTCCATGTAAATAACTGGCACAGGTCCATCTGAAATCAGAACTTCATTCAGAAATCTCTGCTGTAATTTCACTCAAAGGAAAAAAAGAGCTGACCCTCAGAGCAGAGTAACCAAACACTTTTAGCAATCATTTAACAGGTATCTTAGACTTGCCAAGACTGAGACTAACAAAGATTAGCCCAGCTAAAAGACTGATCATCATAAAAAAAGGAACTAAACCACAAAGTTTAGAGGGGAACCCAATCTTTCAGAATAGCTGAGTTTCTACAGAAACAGATACAAGTCCTAAAACTACTGCAAATGCGGTGCTTGATTTCTTAAATCAGAACAAGAACTCCTCAGAGCAACACATACTGTGAACAAACTCTTCAGTCCAATTCACATAAGTGCAAGCCTGGCATACTGCTCAAAGAGAAAGTCAAGTTATGTTTCAGATCCAAAGTCTAAGCTGGATAGGCTGCAAAAACTATCGAAACAGATAAGACAGACTGCTGAGCAGAGTTAAATGAAAGTTGTGGCCAATGAGAAAGAGCATGTACCACACTTTGAATGTGATACAAATGTAGGATGTTCTACAGCTGTGCAATACTGTTTCCCATGGCAGCAGCAGCAAGGTTCCCCAACGTTGTGCCTGCAACTGGTGACCGCAGCAATCACTGCTCAGGCATGCACTGGCCTTTTAAAGTGGTCAGAGATTGTTTAGCTGGTATTAGTGGCCTAGAGCTTTGCTTCAGAGAGAACAATAGGTGTACTATTTTAGAAGCATTAAAGGTATTAGTAGCAAATCTGCATCGTGCCATGTTTACTGCTGTACCCGTGGTATTAAACAGAAATTGAAAATGACTGCAATATGCTGCTTGTTTTGAAATGCTCCACGCTGTAAGTGAAAACATGGTTCTTATTGTGACCATCATTATAAAAGACAGCAGTATTAGTTAGCATTTTCTGGTTTTGGAATTAGAGAAAACAATAATATACTTCCATAAAGTCCACTGCTGCACTTCTCACAAACTATAGCTTATCTGAGCCATTTATATGATTTTTCATTTAATAGGGAGTTATACTTAGACTTCTATACCAAATATTTTCACACCAAGTGAAGAGACATGTAGAATATATTAATTAGAGAATTATTTTAATTTGTGAGAAAAACCAGCAGCTAAAGCAAATGCACTTGTGCATCTTTAACAGTCTCAATATCTCTCTCAATTTCTCTTGGCAGAACCAAAGGTAAACATATTAAGGCTTTAAATGGATTCTTGTGGGAGATAAAAATCTTGATGGGCCAAGATATGATAAGATACCTCTGCTGAAACACCTTTACAAGATCAGATGTGCATACAGTTTTGTGTCTAACTTTGAACAGGCAGCAAAAGGACCCATGATCCTATTACACTGTTCTGCATTGTGAACTCAGCCTTCCAGCCAGAAACAAACAAGGACGGGGGGGGGGGGGGGGGGTCCTGATCTCTTCCCTACCAACCCTGCTCCTCAGTGCCCAGCTCTAGCTCCCTCCTGGAGATGCAGGGACAGTTTTATGCTCTTCTTTCTTTCTCCTGCTCCTCCCATCAGCAGTGGCAGCAGATGCAACTGCCAGAGGACAACAGGCACCACGATAACCCTCCCACGGGGTCAGCAGCATTTACCCCAAAGCCGAGGTCAGGTTTATTAGCTATTTGGCCCAGGTTATTTTCCTTCCAGTCATGAGAGGGTGATATTTTTCAAGTTCCTAGCCATGGATAGAGGGATTTTAGGAGCTAAAATCCTACTGAGAAACATGGCTAAGAACTTAGACTGCATTTCAAGCTACTTGGGTCATTCTAGCATCACAAGAATGTCAGAGTGCAGCATGGTGTACAGGACCCGTAAAATACAACTCTGAGTATACTGTTTTGGCCAGCTTTCAATTAAGTGCTCTCTATTTCAAGAAAATGTCATAGAAAACAATGAAGAAACTGCAAATAAAATTGTCATAATTTTACCTCTATTTCAGACAAAGTTTGACTGACTTAGCTGACTGTTAGATTTAAGACAATGAATGCAAAATGAAACCTCTAGTCATAAACTGGCCCTTACCAATCTCTCAAACTGAAAGCAACAGAAATAGCACAAGCCTGTTAAAAACTAAAATTATCATCTTTAGAATGGATCCACTGATCACCGTAACACAAATAACAGCTACCAGTTTTACTCAGTCCTGTTTTTTCCAATTACTAGTGCTTTAACACTTTTTAAGATGTCTGATCCTTAGGTTAAAAATAACTTTTAAGTACTGAGAAGTATATACTCTCCCACCTTAAAAGTAAAATATTTACATATGCTTTAGTACTATGTTTTACTCTAGAATTGTTCAAAATCAAAACTTGTCATGTGATAAAACAGCTATGCAAGTATGATGAGTCAATAGCCATATGCCAGTAATGGAAAAAATCCTTCCTACTGTATTTTTACTGTCCCTCACTTTTACCTCCCAAACAAAGTAGTCTTTAGAGCAACAAAGTAATTCAGAAAAAGCTAAGTAGATAATTTCAACCTAAATGTAGGCAGTTTTTAAGACCAGTGCCACACAATCTCCCTAAGGAAGGCTGACAAACATGATGCCCATCTTCTACCTAGAAGTGCTGCTGGTTTTCTGTGAACCATCAGGTGATTGCAGGTGCTAGCTGTAGTTATGTCTTAGGACCAAAATTAAACCTTTTCTCACATTTATTTCAAACAGCAGCTGGTCTCCACAGAGCAACTCTGGGTTGAGATTTACTGCTGACTTTATACTACGGCTGCAACCCTGCAGCATACTTTACCAAGAAGTAGTTTGTCATGAAAATGTGTGACAATACAATGGGAAGCTGGAATTCAGCTGATCACAATTATTCTACTCCTTAAGTATTTTTCTTCTAAATTAGCATAATTCCCTATTGTGCTTCAAATTCAAACATATTAGATCACGGAATAATCCATTATTCCCTAATCCGATTAAATTTTCATTTCCTTTGACCCACACTTCTCCAAATCATCCAGGCATTTCACAGTGCAGGCTTCCAATGAAACCTGCAGCACACGCTCCAGCTGCAGTGCTACCGTGCTGTAACTGAGCAGGGCAAGAGCCACTGCTGGGGCTCAGACCTTCAACAGCTCCTTCAGTCCACCAGCAGAGAGTAGCAGCACCCCCGTCATAAGACAGCAGTATTTGTAAGAGTCACAGAAAGTTAAACTGTCCGCAGAGAGTTACACACCTATCACTGAAGATTTGATTTTTGGTCTAGTTGTTTTAATAGTATGACACATAAACTTCGACTTATTGGCAACATTTTAAAATTTATTTTGTTTCTAAAATCTTTTCAGTGATATTAGTGTTCAGTTGCTCAATTTGGCGTGCTTAAAGTACAACAAACACTTCAGGAAAACATATTAAAAATGAGTTGTTGGGTTTTTTTTTCCTTATAAAATGCATCTTTCACTGCTAACAAAACCCTGTTGATGGATGTGGTTTACACCACAAATTTTCTGGTTTTCACTGTATAAGGGTCTCTCAACATAAATCCACAAGTGCTTTCTTTTTATTGTAGCAGAAAATAACCACTTTCCACAAATCAAATGTTAATCTAGCAAAACAAATGGCAAACCTGGTGAGTGTACTTACTCACTGGGCATCAGCTCGCAAGAAAACTAGTTTCTCATTCCTGTACAAAGACTTTAAATCTTATTTCCTTTCTTGTCAAAACAGAACTAAACCAAACAAACTCCCACACTCAGGAAAAGTTTGAAATTGCTTACCTTGAAGAAGCTCCGAAGAAAATACATTATGCTTAGCATTTTGGAAGATTTAAAATGAGGAACTTTTCAATCTTTAGAACATCCAAGGCCTGGGTGAATTCCTACACTCCTGCTGTGTCTTTAGTTACATGCTTTCTTGTTGCTATTTTGGACGGTCTTAGTACAAGGGAAGCATATGAGCCATGCCAGGAGCTTATGCTAAGGAGTTGCATAACAATTAGGGCTTATCTGTGCTGCGCTGTACAGTACAGCAATGCAAACAGGTTTGTTCACAGTTTACTAGCCCCAGAACACTTCTACTAGGCATGCCCAGAATGATGCCATTGTATTTGCTAAAGAAACGAAAGCTATTTGTGAGTGCTTCTAAAAGAACTGGAACTACAAAGGACAGCACATGTTCCCTTGCATCCCCCCCAGCTTTTGCTTTTGCCAACTGCAAGTTCAATCAGAGAGTATTACGTTTGCTGCAGCATTTAAAAGCAAAGGCTCCCACACTATGAGCTTTCTACTTACTATCTTTAAAGGTAAGGAAAAACTGCAGAACAAGTCTTTTGAAATGCAGAAGAGTAAATGCAATTTCAGTTTCTTCTTTCTTCTAACATGAAAGTCCCTTACAGATTATCTGTGCTTCAGCAACATTCAGCAGCACAGAGATACAAGTTACGCCACATAGTGAAGAATCAATCAACATTTGTGGCCAGGACTGTTACAGGCACTCTGCTCTCAGTGCATTTAGGTTTTAAGACAACAGCTACACAGTGCAAGCAAGTTCTGAGAGAGGAATCACTCTAAATTACAGCCACTGTCAGGCACAGCCTGATACTACATACTCTCATTTTTAATCTAACTATGGTTCATATTTAAACTATTCAAACCACCCCCTATTAAAATCTTTACGCCAAGAAGAGGTGCTTTGGGGAGGTGCTTCAGAGTAGCTTCTTATGTTCCACTCTGCTGGCCACAGGGGAGAAAAGCAGACCGAGGTACAGTGCACCCAGCACAGCAAGGTGGGAGGAGGGACACAATCCTGCACCGTGGCTGATGCCCCAGCACTTGCCCAAGACCTCAAGAGCAGCTGTAACGTGAATTGCTCTGTGCAATAGGGGATCTCTGTGTCATCACCCCCCCCCTCAGTAATCACATCCTCCACTCGCCTGGAATTTGCAACACTGCAAACCCCTCTAGTTTCCAGCAGCCATTCTTCTTGCTAGTCCATTTCAAAGAGAAACACTCTTGTTTTGGTAGTGTATGTAAACAAGACATTTATGCATCAATCAAATACTTTAGAGCAGGGAACCATCCTTTTGCCACATACACAATTTCACTGCCTTTGTGGGAGCTGCTTAAGTATACACATAAGGAAGGGCACACTTGTTGGAAATCAGGCCAATAATTTCTAAATTGCAACATAAGGTGCAAATAGTCTGTGGTTTCATTTGCCAAATGACAACACTGCTTCAATGAAGCTTTGTCCTGCCATCTCTTAGGATTTCATGGATAAAAGGAGTGTTTTTCATTAAATCCTAGTTCTAAAAAGATATATATGTGTATCATTATTATATACATACAGCAATCTTTTAAAGTAAACTTTTGGCCCACTATTTGGGAGGAAAAATGCGGTTACAATTTTTAAAATGTCTCAAAACAATAAAATATCCAATGCGAGTTTTAAATCCTTGGAGGGAAACAGGCCTGGCTCATGAGTTTCCCGTGCTTTTATTTGTTGATTCTGAAGTTTAAATTCTTTTGAAGGATTACTTTTCATTATTTGTTCTGAAGTTGCTTTCATTCTTTTACACCCTGCTTTTTAAAAAAATTGCAAGTATGCTTGTGCTTCCTGCATTCCTCTCCTGGTACCGACTCAAAGGGCTATGAGGTTCATGAAGCTCAGCTGAAGCATTCTTTGCCTGAGCCCTGACATCAGACTCTTGAGCAGAAGGAAATGCCCACTAAGTCAAGTCCAGCTCTGCAGTGCCTTGGCATTTACTTTTCACAAATGGAAAGGAAAATAAAGCTTTATTCACATATGAATTAAGGGGTTTTAATAAGGATCAACCTATGCTCATGAAAAGCCAGATTATTACTGCCTAATTTTTTTATCTGCAAGTTTTTCTACTTTCTGCAGAACTGCCCACGTTCAAACAACGTGCCAGAAGCAGCAGGTCCCTGCCAGTGGCCAGGGGGTCTGTCACAAGAACTTGACTCCCTTTTCAGTTGCTTATCTCTTCTGAAATTAAGGTTAAAGCTCAACTGCCCATCACTCACTCTATTGTCCCACACCTTACCTGTTAATCAGCTAGAAAAAAGGGCATTTCTCTCCTGGAAATTAGCTGAGATCTCTCCCTCAGACTGAGGCTTTCCTTGGACTGGTTTACTTCACCACACAGGGTGTGCAAGTTGCACAGTGCTCTCTTAATCCTGTGACTCCTTAAAGACAACACGACTCACTACTGCTCCTGGAAATCCGCTCCCCAAAACTTCAGGAAAAAGCACAAGCAGCTTTCTAGGCACCAGACGGTGGTGAGCCTGCGTCTTCACCGACTGCAGACCCACCTTGGTCCTGTCGTGCCCCTGAAGAACGTAATTACCTCAGGCGTTCCAGCCGGTTCCAGCCGGCCCCGGGGCGGGAAGAGCTGGGCCAATCCGAGCAGCCGGCGCCCTCGTGCCCCTGCGTGGCTGGAAGGGCCGGGCGAGGCAGCCGGGGCTGCAGGAGGGGCTGCCAGCACCTGGGGAGCAGCTCCGCGCAGCCCCTCACAGCCCCGGGGAGCAGCCCCTCGCAGCCCCGGGGAGGAGCTCCTCGCAGCCCCCGGGAGCAGCCCCTCGCAGCCCCGGGGAGCAGCTCCGCGCAGCCCCTGGGGAGCCCACACCTGCTGCAGCCCATGAAAGACCCCCAACCAGAGCAGGTGGATCTGCCTGGAAAGGAACTGCAGCTGCTGGAGAGCCTGAGCTGGAGCAGGGTTATCCTGAAGGAAGCACACACAGCTCATGGGAAGGACCCACGTTGGAGAAGGGAGGAGACATGTGAGGAGGAAACAGCAGAGAGGGACAGTAATGGGCTGACTGCAGCTCCCCATTCCCAATGCACTTCCACCAGTCAGGGGAGAAGTGGAGGAGTCAGGGATGAAGGAGTAAATTTGAGCCTTGGGGGTGGGGGAAGGCATTTCAGCCCTTGTCTTTGTTTCTTACCATCCAACTCTATTTTAATTGCCAGTAGATTCAATTCACTTTCCTAAAGTTGTGTCTGTTTTGTCTGGGATGGTAACTGGTGTCTTTATCTCAACCCATGAGCTTTTTTATTTTACTTTCTCCTCCTGTCCTGCTGAGGAAGGGGAGTGAGGGAGCTGTTAGCATCAGCCCACCACACAGGTGCACTATGACTTCAAACAGACCTAACAGCAATAAAGACAATCTGAAACCTGAATTAATTTGTTATGATATGTGCAAACTTCTGCAAGATCTTCCCCCTTTATCCTATGTCTAATGAAGAAGTCCTTGACAGTAACTTGGATCTGCAAACCTATAAAAAGCCTTCTGATGCCCAAAATTTTGTGTTTTGTAGAACATCAGCCTATTGCCAGTAGACTGTATTTTTTCATAGCTAACCATTCACACTTTATCCTCCTGCCCTTACAAGCAAACAGTGGGTTCCCAGGAGTTCACTACCACCAAGTTCATTTTCAGCATAAGGAATTTATTCCTCAATGTGAACTTGGTGAAAAACATGGTGATAATTTTTTCAGTGTATGTTTCTGAGGTTTCATTTGGTCAATAAGGATTTATTCTCTTTGGTACAGGCATAGAGCTGTTAATCCTCAAGTGCCCAAGGCCAGCTGCTGTTGACCTTTTTCTTACTGATATGCTATCTAACTTTACATGCCTCTCCTGCTTCTTGAAGAACAGCAGCTGAAAACTGTCACATAACAAAATATCCATTTTGCCTTCTGCCACGACAGTAAAAAATTAGTGTTTAAACTGACACTGCCTTCAGCAAATCAGGCACTGTAGGGATTGTGTCATTTTGGTTTCCAAATCAACTCAATGCTAAGAAAATAATTTTATGTTGTTGCAGCTTCATGGCTTTATGTTTTATCAAACATGATGAGTCTTGTGTGCATAGTGCATAGCTTAAAGGACAAGATGGGGACTGGATCTGCCTCCATGTCTCTTCTGAGAGCATCATACACTTTTGTAAGATCCCTTCAAGGAACAACAATTTTGCCCTATCTTGTCTTCCCCTTGGAGTACAAAGCCTAGAAATTTCATTGTTTTCATGTCAGTAAAGACATATCCATCCTCTATTAAAAAAAGGCATTACATAGGGCTCCATGCAACCTTCATTTATATCCTCAGACTCTAGTATTTTGAAATACTGCAACTTGAAAAATAAAGCTCCAATAATGAAGATTTTAAGCTGTCACCCTGGCCTGGGCAGTAAGGGACATGCTGCAGACAGCCATCACTGCCTGAGCAAGATGACTTAAGTGGCCAAACAGGTACTCTAATTTCTGAATGATCATGTAAGACACTTTAATCTCTGGTTTAATTGCTTATTTGCCTTTAGGCAGTTCATTTGGCTACCATCATCATAAAAACACACCTCTTGATGTAGCCTAACATGTTGGTTCACGTACTTTTCAAATCCTGATTTTCCTTCCTGTAATCAAAGCATTTAAGTTTTCTGTCTTCATAGGAAGGTAAGAGATTCTGGGCTTCAAATGGGAAACTGCCCTTCTGGGAGCTGAGATAGGTATTCCTGTGCTTTACCACAGCCTCAGCTCTCAGCTGGGTAAACCAGAAATCTTCACACACCAATGCTGGCCACCATTGCCCAACAAAATCCTCTTACTTCCACACTTCCCAAACAGCAACCAAGTAAAAAATTTCTCATCTACGCTTTACATGACAAGACAGTTTAAGAGCTGATTTTAATTAGGAGCTTCTAAAGAAAAGTAATGAAGAAAAATAATAAAGCAATGCTCAGTCCCATACCTACGGGCAGATGAAGGCATTTTTACTCCAGTCTGACACCTCCATTCAAGACTGAGTCCAGAGATAAGGCAGCCTTGCTATCAATCTTGCAAGGTTTGCTCAGATCTCCAAAGTTCTCTTCTAAGCTATAGGCATAGGCAACACAGAATAAGATGCCTGGAAACATAGTCCAATAGGGAGCTATTGATATGGTTTTAAAAAATATCTTATTCATGTTAATTGAAAAATCCCCTGCAGTAAAGAGCTAAAGAACAACTGGGTAATAATTGCCTTTGACCCTAATAAAGTCAGTGAAATTAATTCCAAACAGAATTTCTAGAAAGAATTTACTAGGTGCAGAGATGATCCAGAGAGGGAGTACTAAGGTCCAAATCTGCAATTTTGCCCTCAAATATGCTCAGTACAACTCAGACAAATGGAAATACTTGAACGCAGTGCAGAAGTAGGCTTCTCTGATTTTTTCCTGTGTCTGGAGAGAAGTCCTGCTGCTAGTAAGATAGCTAGAAACAATATGACTGCCTTCTCCACAATCTCCAGGCCAGGTGGATGGCAGAGGGGTGCTACCACATGCAGATGATGAAAATTATAGGGCACAATGAAAAAGAGTTCCTCTATTTTTATTCTTGAAGTTGTTCAGAATCACGTGTCAACTGTCTCAAAGTTAAAACTACTATCTCAGATTCAAGCCTGCCATTAAGATCTCCTCTGCCTGGTTGGAAATATTACTGTGGTGCAAACAAGAATCTATCACTTCTCTACACTGGACATAACAAATGTCTTTGTCTTTGCATCAGCCCCAGGTACACAGAAAGTGCTGGCACCAACAGTGAGGTGAGATGCAGTGATACCAGAAGAAGGACTAAGTATACAGTGTCAAGCCATTAGACATATGGACAGAAAGAGATATAAACCAGCACTAGGTATTATCAATGTGGGGGAAGGCTGGAAATTGAGAGTTTGCTTTCAGGCCAGAGTTCTTGTTCCACTTTGAGGGTCTAACTCTACTGGAACCAATCAAAGCAGGCCTCTGGGAAGATCCAGTAAGACAGGGAATAAGACAATTCTCTACAAGTAGGTGATAGATACTGGTTAGAACAATTATACTATTTCAATGGCTCATGACATTCAGATTTCTAATCCAGAAAGCTTAATATGTGTAGGAGAGGCAGAGTACTTAATGAAGAGTTTTTTCTGTACAAACAGCTCTTTGGAAACCACTCCAGGAATAGACACAACAGAGAAATTCCCACAAACTACTGTCTCATTTTCTGATGAGATCCCATAGGTGATCAGCAGGGAGTGAGAAACTTTAGAGCTTTTTTCCCAAGCAGGTGACATCATAAAGTTAGTTTTTTGAGATGAGGCCAGTTCTACAGTCAAGAACTACTTCAAAACTGAGAAAAAAAACAAAGTACTTGTCCTCTTGGTACAATTATTCATTGATTAACATATAAATGCTGTTCTTGTTAACCAACCTGTTTTCAGCCAAGGTGTTGTTAGCAATGGTATGCTTTCACTTGTAGCACAAGTAATTAGTTGTGCATACACAGACAATAGCTACACAATACGCAACAGTTTGTACAGCTATAGATGAAGTATGCCACTATTGCCATATACTGCTACCCTTTACAGTGGAAAACATTAAGTAGCATGCAGGCCAAATTGTTGTGTATACAGGCAGAAGAAACAACAATCCTCTGCATTTTTAATACAGAATTATGATCAACTTGCTTTCCTGCTTCCTGCCTGACAGCACTCCTTCTTCCAGGAAAGCACAGCATACATTTCCTGTAGTATATTCAACATCCCTTCACTGTCTGCCCTCTTGCATGTGTTTTTCCTGCAGCATTCTATCATCTCTATATTTTCCTGGGTTTTCTGGTTTTCACTTCTCCATGTTAGATGTGGCTTCTTTTAGTAGGATACTTTTTTGACAAATATCTTTAGAATCTTCTCTTGCAATCAGTTTGTTCTGTAAGAGAGAACTCAATGGTGTGTTCTATGACAGAGAATCCAAGTGATATATGGCCAAGTCCCTGCTTCTAGTTTCCATCCTTCTACAGAACTAGCTTGAGGCCTAAGAACTGGGCACACCCTACCTCTTACCTTTATACTTGTTGGTTGGCTCTGGTACTCATCCACCACTGGAGAACCCAGGTGTTGCTCAGACTTTACAAATAGCTCTTTTACTGGAAAATCCCCAGACAAAAATAGTCCAACAAAGATGAAAAAGTATCTCATTAAAATGAGAAAGTATGCATCTCATTCCTACAATAACATGGCACTTGACAAGACTTAAAGACACATAGTTACTAGCATTAATTCCTTCTGGCAACTTAATACCAGCTGTTACGCAAGCCACGACCTGGTATTTGAATCATAGTACAGATGGCATATAGGAACACCTTCATGGGCAGGTGTCAGAAGCCCCCAAAATCACATTAACTTGAGAATTTGGGAAACCTGAAGTCAACAGGCAGGAGAACAGTCCCAAGCAATGCTCATTAGTTCTTGTCACAGAGCTGTCATGCACCCTGTGTGGTGCAGATGGCTGAGACAGGAGAAAGGAAGATTACAACTAGCACAACAGAAGCTGCTGCAGATTTGCACTGCAACAAGCAGCAAGACAGGAGGGTGAAGTTCCCAGACTACCAGCCTAGCTTGCTCCTAGCTATCACTTCCTCAGTTCTGTACTCAAGATCAAATACATTTGTGAACCAAAAATAGAGCTCTGTTAGTGGATAAAGCTGCACAAATGCAGCTACAGCTGCAGGACTGATACTGCACTAGACCATCTGTTTGGGATCTCTGGCTCAGGCACCAAAACCTCATGCTATTTATCTTTGAGCTATTCCAAGCCATCATCATATATTTAATATGTGTTCCAAGGATTAACTGTGTGTGTATTGACTTCACCTGGTATCTATTACATGAATACCTAAGAATTCAACCTTAGTCACTCATCAGTACCACAAGACTTGCCATGTATTTATTATTGGTATTGGTGGTGCACCTCAAATGCTGATTTTCAGCTTGTTGTGCCCTAAAGCATTTGTGCATCCAATGGAGTGATATGGCTGGGGACTGTGGAAGTCCATGTTTTACCTGGAGTATTAATAAGTAAAGCGTGTATGGAACGGAAAGAGACCACATGTAACCATGTAAGTGCTGCTAATCTTTAATCCCACCAGGAATGTTATTCTTCCTCTACTTCCTCTCAGGGACATATTCATGTTAGATAAATCTTAGAAAGCTGAGGACATCTGTTAGAAGGATACCAAATCAAATGCTTAGGCCTCTACTCAGCCTTTAAAACATTGGTCTCCTTTACATGCCAGGAGAGCTGCACTATTTATGAGGCTATACTGATGCTGCAATAATAATAAAGATGAGGCTACATGCACTTCAGCACAAGCTGTACAAGTCCACTGGGAAATTCAGGATAATATCAGACAGCTGCACCTTCTTGGCTACTAATTTAGTCCAGGTAGGATAAAGCTACCCTATGTAACCAACCCCTGTTGTAGCTGCAACGCATACAGGCCCCTGCAGTGATCTCTGCAAAATACACAGTTTGGGGATATTGCTCTGGTTCCACACAGCTCTAGTTTTCAAGGAGGCTAAGAAAAGCTGGAGTCTGTACAAATCAAAACAAGCTGAGTGTTGTTGCTGTGTGGCAGGTAGCCCTGTGGAAGGAACAGAGACACATACAGCTGCCAGCTTTGGCCCAGGTGCAAAGACCATTAGCCTGGTCCCCAGACTATAAGCAGCAAAATATGGTTTGATCTAGTTACCTTGCTGATTTTAGCTCTCAGCCTTTCTCCACTCTGGACAACAGGAAGGAACAGAAATGTTTTCCAAAGTACATCCAAGTCCTTCACATAATCCCAGTTCAAGTGGCTAGGGCTTTAAGAATTTATGTAAGTCCTGCAAAGTCTTGTGATACTTTGCAGCTCCCCATACCTTAGAAGGTTCACCATGAGCATGTGCTGCTTTCCAGAGGTGCCAAGAGTCACAGGTAGTCACAGGAATAATAAAACCTAAAAAACTAATTTCGTTTTCCAACCTACATAACCCTTCATTTTTTGGCTTCCCAAATGAGCAACAATAATTTCATTGTAATTCTGAGATTTTTTCATAGCAACTTGCCATGACAAGAATTGGAAAATCTGAGAAAGTCTGACAGTGAGATAAAAGATAAATAGTTATGACATTTCCAGAGAGGAGAACTGGATCTGGATTATCTAAGCAATAGAGAAAGTCAGAGATGCAGAGCATTACACACTCAAATGAGCTCACATTCACCAGCCCGTTTTGTCTGCACAGCCCAAAGAACCCAGACATCAATGCCAGTAAAAAAATGGGTGATGAGACTCTCTGACTAAACACCCTAACCAGCAGCACTTTGTTAGAAAAAAAGCCCTGAAGATCTAGCAAATCTATTTTCTAAACTGGGCTAAGTGTAGATTTGTTGTATTTTATTTTTGCCAAAACACTGCTATTGAATGTTTAAGATCCCTTTGAGAGTTCAAGGCGTAAGGAAAAGAAAATCAATCACATTACCCCGTGAAGAATACTTTAAAAATATTTTTACAGTAATGGGCCAAATTTTACACAGTGTGTCTATAAAACAATGTGAATACTTTGGCTTGCATTTGCTTATGCACTGACACAGTGCTATGTACTGCAAGTTCAAGCTTGCACACACCCATCTGTATGTGCTAAGCCTGCTCTGATCACTGCTTCTGCTCCTGTCCACTGCACTGGGTCTCCTATCTTGAAGAAGTAATCTGCAAAAAGTTGCTTTCCAGTCAGCAGTAGAAGCAGGGAAGATGGAAATAAGGGAGAATGCTGCCCCAAAACGAGCAGTTTTGGCAAGAAATGGAAATGTTTCAAACTGTCACTGCATCCTGATCTTTATGTTGTTTGTGTGTGCCTGGCATTAGTAACTGGACTGAAAGCCAGCTTGATTGTCTATGAGTAGCAGTAAATCAAGGCAGGACATGAAGATTTCTTTTGAGTCATTAAGGGTTAGCTACTAGTTTAAGAGCCTGCCAGATGCTCCCTTTGCCTCTCCACAAAACCTAGGTCTTTCCTACAAAGTATGATACAGACTAAAAGAAGTTCCTAGAAAACACGTGTTTACTGAAAATCCCATGTTAGGAGAGTCACTTTTCTCAGGCTGTCAGCTATATACCAAACCATGCTGGAAACAGCACTCCACTGGCTTACAGGGTTTGTCATTCCTTATGCCCTTTCAGTCTGTGCTATTTAATCACTGAGCTTCAAATCACATGTACTAAAGCCCAGGTGAGTCACTATCATCAAGAAAAACAAGATTAAGCCTGTCATAGCCCATCTGCTCCATGCACACAAAACCAGTTGCACAGCTCCAGGACAGTGAAAGCCATAGAGTGTCATGGAAAGAAGCCAACTTCCTTTTTGCTATATTCTCCCTTTGTCATATTCCCTTCAGTGCAAATTAGTATTAGTAGTATTTTCTTGCTTTTTTCTTACCTGAGCTTTGTGCTGTTTTTCATAAAAATCTCACCCCAACAATCTTTTCTACAAAGAGAAGTTCACTTTAGTTTACACTTCCTAGAAGTGTGTTGATACAGCAGAAAAGTAACAAGCTGCTTCATGCCTTGACAACACTACACCAACTATTACAATAATACTTCAAACTGCTCCACCAGACATTGTACTGAGCTACTGCACAGTAGAAAACAAAGGCTTTCATATATATGACAAAAGTCATTCAGGATGAAATGAATTCTAGATACTTCCATTTTGAACTGGAAAAACTGATTCTGATTTGGAAATTGACCAAGATGACATATCCACCTAGAAAAAAAAATCTGTGTCCTCTAGCTGTCTTATTAAATCATGTGATGCTAGGACCCCTTCCTCAAATAAACAAGTCCATTTTAGTTGTGGATTACTCTTTCCTTGCTCTAAATCTGCTACTTTGTTTGAAAACTTCAAGAATCTACATCTCCACTTAGATAGTAACTCCAAGTAACTAATTCCATATTCCTCTTTTCTAATGAAGGCAACATTAGAGGAGCAGTAAAGATGTCTGGATTACGTTTTTCTATGCCCTAATCAGTTTTATGTCAGCAACTACAGCACAGCTTTTTATAAGGCTTTTTATTCCCCTACGAGTAGTTCAAATGACACACGAGACTGATTTCCTTCCATTTTAACTCCTTACAAGCCTTATCTAGAGAAATAGCACTTGTGCTTCTACTTCCAAGGGTCCCAGGTTTTGTAGGAAATATCCACCAGAAGAACAGCTAGGGAAATGAGGACTAAAAAACAACTTTATTTCCTCCACAACCTTTTCTATACCATATAAATCCATGTGACACATCTCATCTTTGACAGGAGCTACTCCTGAAGCTCATGCCTTCCATTTCCTGCAGATCAATTAAGGGGATATAAGGATATCAGGTATGGTTTCAGCAAACTTTTTTTCATATAAGGTTCCACTGATAATCAGCATTATCCCAGAAAAGTTTGCTTGTTTAGGGAGCCCTAAATATAAATGAAAGCATAGTTTCCATGTGAATCCTAACTTAGGTAAACCGTAAGTATCCGTAGTGGCTTTGAATTAATATCTGATTTCTTTTTGCAAGGAGAAGATTCTGTAGAGACTGTATCAGCCAGAATTTTCACACAGGAATACTGAAGACAGGCTCTATACTAAGCAGCTGATCATTTCAACTGTCATTTCATAGTTTGCTTTTAGGACCCCTGTTTGAAAACACGGATCAGGACTCAAACTGTTGAGGATCTTAAATATGATGTGCAGTTCTCACCAGGCACAATGATCTACTCTACTCTTGAGATGTCAGAAATATCAAAGATTCCTTTTGAGCTCAAGGGATTATCAATACTGTTTGCAGGATCCAACCTTGCTTCTATCTTGGTACCTTCCTGATCAGTTAAAGGAAGTGAGCTGAAGATGTTCAGCTTTTGAAACACAGGTCCTCATCATCCCAAACACTTGCTATATATACCTTTCCAACAGGAAAGAATCTTTAGCTCCCCTGTTAAAAGCAAACAGAAATACTTCATTATGTGAAAAACCCCACACTTTCAGGCTGTTTATAAGTAGACAACTCACTTCTGGAAGCCTTTATGACTGGTTTAGCATAAACACAAGCCTGTTCTACTACTTAATTTCCCAGGGACCACGCAGAAACACTTAATATCCAGGATGTTTGAAGAATGGTTATCCCTCAGATAGGAGGAACTCTATGAAACCAGTTTTACCATTCTGTCTTTTCAAAGGTAAGAATGTACAGGGTGTTGTCTGATGTTCTTGCTGGGAGAACACAGGGAAGGGGATGAATTAATGCATCTGCAGTATGAAATTCCAGAGTTTGGCAGAATATTTCACATGTATTAAACTGACAGAGAAAATTGCTGTTTACATTTCACTCAAATGAAAAGACTGTATATTAATCACTTTAAATTGGTGCTTGCTAGAAAAGGACATAAGCTGGCAAACAGGCCACTGACAGCATTGGTAACAAGCTTTCCTCTAAACCTTACATTAAATTCAGTGAATAGGTTTATTTTTCATTTTTAGTTGTGTTCTAAACTGGGCCTCTTCTCAACTTCAGCTTTCCCCCAAGACTTCCACAGACAACCCCACACAAGTACAGATACTGTCCTTTGACTTATTCCTCCCTGAACAGAGCAATTTGCCTTAAATGATGAGTCAGTTTTAACTACAGAGGAAACCTTTGCAACAAGTGCTCCTCCATGGGCAGGCCTGGGATGGAAAGGAACTTGGCAGAAAGGAGCTTCACTGATGAGATGCTTTTATGGTCCCATTCGTATTGCCACTTTCATTGTAATTTTGTTTGCTGCAAAGTGCATTTATTTAATAGGAGAAAAATATGTAAGATATTCTTGTAAGTCTCTTTTATAGCTAAGACGCTTGGCTCCAGTTTATATGCCACACTTCTGGCAGCAGATAGACAAAAGCCAGATTAGAGGAAGCACAAAAGGTACACATATGGAAACTGAAGTACTTTATGACTTTGGGAAGAATGGAGATGTAATAAATAAGAAACAGAGAAGAAGCTTTCAAGTAGAGCAATTATGTGAAAGGACGGAGCAGAGACAAGCTGTCTCATACCTGTTGTACCTCCCTTCCACCTCCACAGTTCTAACAACTAAAGAGTAATGTTTTCTTTTGATCCTCCATGTTTCAGTGGATCCTGTGTGATACCATGTAGAGTAGAACAGCTTCAATGGAAAGGCACAAGAACCCTGCTACCACACAACAGTTCAACACACAGTTAAGCTATGAGGGGCAAGAACACAATTCCAAATAGTGAGAAACATGGAGTTTAACCCTCACATGGAGGAAAGAAATCAACATTAAGTCTCCTGGGTCCTGACTGAGTGTTCTAACTACAAAGATACTGTGTAGAAAGTGAAGCCACTCTCTCCTGACAGGTCTTTCACTGTATGCAAAGCCCAAATATAAAAATATTTCTCAGATAAAGCAGCTCAGGTAAGATGAACAGAAGAATGCCTAGTTTATTAATTCCACCATATACTGAGGAACTGGGGAATTTACCGAGCAACCCCAGCTGCAGAGGAACTTGACAATTTGTATCTTGGACTCAGGTATTTATTCCTACCTAAGACTTCTCTGGATATAGCATTTGACTTCTATGCTCCTGTTTTGCCAGCTTTTCCCCAAGGATAACTGTGCCTCCTGAATTGATATAATAGAACAGAAAACACAAAAAATGCAAGGTACTCACCTCCTATGGGAGTGGAGGCACACACATTAACTAGAAAGGTGTGAGGGCTCTAAGAACATTATTAACCTTCATAAAGCAGGCCTACATAATACCAGGAAAATCAATGAAATTAACTAGTAAACACAGCATCCAAAAAGGCTCCAGGTACAAGGTCTGAGACATCAACTAACTCAAGATCAACCCCATTTAATATAAAGGATTCAGTTCTGGAAACTCCTTGTTTGACAGAATCAAACAATAGATAACTCCCCGTAGCTTGTAAGTATGCAAAAAAAAAAAATAAATTACTTTGCTGCTTTGAGCTTCTGAGCTGCAGTTTTTGCACCTATGTGGGACACAGTCCTAGAAAGGGCTGAACACCTTAAGGCTGCATTGTTGTCAGATGAATCATTAAATTACATTTTGTTATATTGTATATGATATTTGGTGTATTGTTATATATTTAAAAATCTATCATAATACATAAAAGAAAGGAGTGAACTTACAATGTATACTTGGTATTGTCAGAGCTTGGTAGAATGCTATAAAATTAGCTTTGAATTAAAGGACGTTCCTGAAATTTGTTTCAAGACAGCTGTAAGGACTATAAGCTGGCACCTGCTATGGACCATGCTGAAATAAGAGTTTTTCTGCACCTTTTCTTATAATGCTTAAATATTTCCACTTAGAGAAGACAGAATTTGTTTTAAACTGGTAGAACACAGATTATCAGTTTCAGTCCCTGCAGATACAAAGAGCCCTTCTGACTGTGCCATGAATGAAAATATGTTCCCAACTCAAATAGAAGTGACTCTGCACCTGGATATGGAGCTGCCTCTTCTCAAACGTACTATCTTCTGCTTCTCCAGCAGTACTTCTCCCAGCACTTCCTTGGCTCTCCTGTGCAGAGATATTAAAAAACAATAATTCAGCCTTTAGGAAACAAGGAGCCATCAGTACCATTGCTTTCAGTTCACCTGCCCATGGAGGGGAAAAAAGAAAAAAGTTTTCTTAAGTAAAAACTATGTATATAAAATAAGTTTAAAGGAACACCACTCTGGTTACAAAATCAAGCCAAATTTATGATTATTTGTGTGACACTAAATCAGCTTCCTTATGTACAGTCTTTAATTGTATGGCCTAAAGGGTTTTTCACAAGTTCTGTGCTTCACTCAACACAGGAATGGACAATACTCTGTTAATACTTGGCTTTATTATCATTATTCAGGGTACAAAAAAGAGGAGAAAAGAAACTGCATTAGCCACTAGAATGTCTCTATAGCCCCAGGTACAAAGGGTGCTGAGGGCATGCTGGTGAGGAAGAAGAGGCTTCATTTGGGTACCACTATGGATTTCCAGGAGGAGATAAGTTTCAGCAGTTTATAACTCTGGCAACTCAAATAAACTCACTTTGTACTAAGAGATTAATTTATCCTTTTCTTATCTTCTTATCCCTCCAGTCTTCCCATATCCAATCTGTCCTCAACCTGTAGTCATCTGGATGTAATGTTGCTGCCCTCTGTATCCCATGTTTGTCCTGATGATCAGACACCAGTCCACTCAAACCAAGAGGGATCAGTGAAAGTAAATGTGAAGTTCCCACTCAAAATCTGAAAAGAAGGCAACAAGTGGCAGAATCAACTTCTGCTCTGAGATCCCTTCCCCCCCCCAGTTCAATGCAGTCTTAATGAAAACTTTGAAAATAATGACAGACATTCAGGTTTGACATGAGTGACATCCCTGGAGAAACTGGCCATAAGTAAGGTTTTGCTGTCTTTGTGGGAGTTAAATACAGTGGGTGGAGTTTCTTTATAATCTGGCCAAAGAATAAAGTCTCACTGTCTGCTCTATTATGAAAAACTACTTCTGTGAGCATCTGATGAGGGTGAAGGTCATGCATATGTGTTCCCATCCTACAGGCTTGTACTGTGGAGATGTCTCGCATTATTTGTTTATGAAATATGATTGTTTACAGAATCAAACATGAAAAACTTAGTATTTCAATTGCAAGCATTATCAGCTCCAAGTTCTCTGAAGTCTCAGAGATTTCCTCTGATTTCCACAGGAAGAATGGCTGTTAGTGCAGTAGAGACCTCGCTGACTTCACCTGAGTTCAGCCTGAACATGAGACAGAGGCAGAAAAGTAACAGTGTACCTAAAAGGGAAGGTAAGTGAAAGGCACTATGAAAGAGAAAATATTAAAAGCAAGAAGCACAATTAGACTGAGTTTAGTCATTATGGGGAGGTCAGAGCTGCTTCTTGTCTCTATTTGAAAAGCACTGCAACTCTTGTCTCTGTCTTCAGTGATTATCTGAAACTTATAACAGTAAAAGCACACAACACCACCACAGGGAGTGTGGGGTATTCTAGCACAGATGGATCTCAAGTCTGGTAGCTGATCTCCTTCTGCACTCTTAACACAAGTTTTTCTGCATTCCCTATATCCTTTATGTATGACTACACCAGGAAACAGCTATCTCTTGTTTTTACTTGTGATCCTACAACACTTTTTCACCACAGGCTTTTCATGTCTAGACACCAAAGTGGCTCCATACTATTCATAAAGGGAGGAGATGCAGTGCTGAGCTCTCTGTAAATAGCTGCCAAATTCCTCTGCTCTTCCCACCTTAGACCTACAGAAAGCATTGCCAGATCTGCAACCAGTGGAGCTCAGAGATTACAAATACATTTTTCTGACACATTATTGGATTTTTAAAGCTTAGTATTTTGCTAATTCAGGAACACAAATAACTAATTGTACAGTGTCTAGCTCAGATTGAGGCTGAGGATGAATCTTGTAGGCAACTGAGAAATAGCACTGCCTTGGCTTTTATTGTGGGAAGCGTTCTCCAAGTGTAATGCCACTGGAGATGGCTGAAGGGGATTGCATCCAGTTAGGAAGGAAATTACAACCATAATAATTAGCGTCAAATTAGCTCCTGTCTCATCTCGAGCCAGGCAGGCCCACTACACTCTTCCTACCCGCTGCCCTCTGGTGGAAGAAAGCTCTGCAGAGCAGCCCCAGGCTGGTACTGTGCACAGGCCTGGTGAGGGCACAGGTGCCTCCCACCCTTCTGCCTCACTGGGGGACAGGACTGCCAGAATAAAGAGGCATGTGAATGTTTAGTTTTGGAGAGGAAGGGCCCAGTTTGCACTGCTGTCACCAACAGCACCACAGCTCCTGGCCTGCATCTTGATGCCATGATCCCTTGCACTACCACAAGTCCCTGAACTGTTCTGGGAACTGGTGTCCTACACCCACTTGGGTATCTACGCCAAAAAAAAATAAATACAAAAGTAAGACTGCATCTCCTCCCTTTATGAATGGTATGGAGCACTTTGGCATCTAGATGTAAAAAGCTCATGCTGAAAAACTATTCTAGGATCACAAGTCAAAAAAGTAACACAGTCCCCACATGCTCCCACAGTCCCCTACAAGCGGACGGGCAGAACCACCCACAGACAAGAGGTCAGGCAGTGCGTGGGGAGAGGAAGGGAGGGCAAGATGTGGGTTGCAGTAACCTCTGTATTCTTGGCCACTCTCCAGTCACTTCCCACCACATGCATTTATGTGCATGATTAGTCTTCTTGCAGTCTTTGAATGCAGGCCAGATAATGAGTTCAAAACTCTTCATTAAAACATAATCTCTTCCTTGATGCCTCCAATCATACACACACAATCCTGGGCTACCTGATTGCCCTTCCTGCCCCATTAGAGCTAATAAGACCCTCCCAGAGCCAATTCCCCTTGGAAAGAACTGCTGTGTCACACGTGTGTTCAAGATCAGCAGGGACACTCTCTGCGCTTGGCCTAATTAGCTGTAACAGAGGGGAAGACCAAAATACAAACCATGTGCTTGAGCCCTCCTCTGCATTAATGCAAGCAGTTTCACACAGGCCTGCTGGACCCTCCACCTAAGAGCATTGGTGTTTAACAGTCTCTGGATCTTTAACAGTTCCCTCAGTCTTTCCACGCACCCCTCCCCAGATGCATGAAGCCTGGCTGGCAGTGTGGGTAGGGCCTTGTTTTGTTTTCTGATGGTTTTACAAGGCTGCCTTTCTTCACTCCCCTGCATTTGGAGGCTCTGGGCATCCCTGGGGTTGTGAGTGGCTTGGGAGTTTCAATGAGAGAGATTTACAGTAGAGATAAAAGGACTGTTTGACATTATAGACACGGATAATGGTTTTAAGCAGTATTTCTTCATTATTCAAGTTGTACTGGAATACATTTCACAGAGAATGGATTTCTAGTACATTACTTTCATAACGGATTTTGGTAAATCTCTTGAGATTTAAAGCCAGTGAAGAACTTGTCTGCCACACCTCCTACCTGCCTAGAAGTGGCATGAGGATGTTCAGATTTGCTTCTTTCAAGAGCTTTAGAACTAAACTATGAAGTGATAAAGGCACTTAATGGTTTGTATTATTTCAGTTCTTCACACTGGTATTACATGGAAACGTTTCAAGTAAGCTGTCCCCAGGCATTGCCACAACACTTTTAAAATCTACACACATAATTCTGTATCCACAAAATTCCCTGCTACATAAAGCCTTTAGACCACAAACATGGCATTTACTGAGAAAGGAAAGCATATTGTTTTCAGCACGTTTTCAGCAGAACCAAAGAGCATGACTCAGTTTCCCTTCAGTCCTTTGGAACACAAAGAAGCCTATCTTGCAATCTGGCAATAAAATGGACTCAAACCCCACACTCCCAGCACCACCACAACGAGCCCTTCATTAGCCAGCACTTCCTGTTAGACTGTTAAAGGGGACACAGGTTTACCAAACAGCTAATCCTTGATAATGAAAGATTTCCAACAAAGGCGCCTTTCCAGGGAGTCTGGGCACTTTCACATTAGGAAGAAGTGAATAGACAAAGTGGTTCAGGAAATTTGCCAAACAGTAGCTCATGCACTGAAACACAAAGACCTGCAGTCTTCAGGGAGCTAGAGAAAAAAATACAGCAGTGTTTTGAGTTGTTTCTTGTCATCATAGTTACTTTCTTTCATATAGTTTCATGAATAGTCTTCACACTATAAAATATATACACATTTGTCTTTTAAATTTCACTTGCAAATACAAACCAGTCTCTGCCTTATCCCACTCTCCATGTGAGACAGAGGTTTCCTCTCTTTGCCATGGGCCTCTTCTGGACACATGCCACTTTTCTTACTATCAGTCCCTAAGCAACTGTAACCCCATTGACTGCTACCCCTTCATTTCCTCAGGGTTTTGTCTTATTTTGGTTATTTAACAGGCTGACAATTGGATCTTTTCCTTTTGGGGTCTATTTTAAGAAGGCTTTGTTTAATCAGATGCAATTAAGCATTAAAGATCCAAGGTATTTTTCCTTCAGAATTGTAAAGGCAATCCATATTATTTGGATTTGGGTAAAGAATTTCAGGATTAACATCAACATGAAATATAAGGGTTATGGAAACAGCTTTTCTTTTCTACAGAAGAATATGGCAAAACAAATTCAGGGTGGCTGAAAAATCAATTCACAAGGACAGGGAAGCCGTAGGATGGACAGGTCTGAGTACGGAAGCACAGGGTGTATAAAACCCTCAGAGCACAGTGAAGTTCTGGGAGGGACAGTGCCACCCTTGTTAACCTTCCCTGCAATTGGTGAAGGAGCAGGAGCAGAGCACAAGGTGTTCTACCTCCTGGTAAAAGTGAGCAACAGACTTCACTGTGCACAAAGGAGTTTTCACCAATCCTGACTTATCCATTTATCCCTTTATTTTTTCTCTCTGAGGGACTTCACTGGGAGCACCCGTCCCTCCATCTCGTGTGTGTGGTGGGACAGAGAAAGGGGGCTTGCTGGGAGGAAGGTAACTGGTATAAGCCAGTTCTGAAAACCCTGCAAACAGAACTAGGCTGACACCTGATGGTTCAGGTCTGAGGACAATCACACTAGCGCTCATACTGGTTTGTATGCCAGTCCTACGGCAGTCACTTCAAAGAAGGAGCTTTTATGTCGATTAGCTTGGGTCTAAATCAGTGCATATTCCAGCAGAATTAGCCAGATCACGAATTCCTCTCGGGAAGTCGCTGGCCGTGCCGCTGGAGCGGTTCCCCCCGCTCTGGGCTGCCTCGGCGCCCGCAGCCACCAGAGGGCAAGCTGCCCCCGCCTCGGCTCCGCTTCACGCTTCCCGTTTTCTACAAAGGCAGCTGAGCAAGTTCATTTTTGGACTGAGCTGGGGCTGGGGGAAAGGCAGGAACCCGCCTGTGTTGCCTAGGGCAGGGGAGAGAAAGATGAACCAAAGATCAAGAGTTCCTCCGAATCAGGCTCCTGGAATGACCTTATTTCAACTCACACCTTTCTAAAAAACATTCTTGGGAGACAAAGGTTGCAAACATTCTCATTTTCTCTTTTTCTAAACTAAGACACTAAGACTTGCAGTGGAAGGGTAACAACGAGATCTGTTTGAAGCCCTAGGTACCGAAGGTCTGTGATCTCTATATGATGCACAAGAGGTTTTTGTGCCAAGCAACCAACATTAACATGGTGCTGGTGGTGATGTGAGGCTTTGCAGGCAATCACAGCTAGTCTGCCAAGAAAGCTCCAGCTTGTGGGGGAAGTTCACTCCTCTGACAGTCAATTTTTATAGTCTGTTGACCTCTGGGCTGAATCTGACCCACCATCTTGCTGAGTATTTGAGTCTTTCACCTTGCTGCTCTGTCCCCACAGGGAGAGGGGACTGCTCTCTCTTGTCAGCAGAGAAAGGCCAGTAGAGGGCTTCACAATGGCATGCATCTACTGATTTGGAGGTGCTCATCCAGAGCACTCCAGCTGTTTCACTACACATCCATCACTGGCAGTTAGGGTTGACCTTAACACCACCAACCAAAGCATGCCTGCTTCCCTTCTAGCCTGTCCTTCTTTCCCCCAGAGCCTTACTGGTACCTCAGGCGAGTCTCACAAACTCAGTTCAAGTGCAGAGGAGAGCTGAACCCTTTCCTGGTGACCTCTTTTGCACAGTGACTGGGACTTGTATGCTAGAAACCAGCCAGCACAAGTCAGCTCTACATGCCCCACATCTCTTCACTGTCACCCATGGGTACAGACCATCAGTTTGTAAACAAATGTCTGGAATGTCTCTACTTCATGACAGAGATTTACAAAATTGCCTTAGTGCTTAGGCTAAACCTAATACAGCAAGATTAAATCAGGTAGCTCAGGCTGGTTGCGAACAACCCACAGTTGAACCAAGATGACTGTATCTTTGCTTTAAAAGTCCAACGCAAGTAAGTGAGAACTGGGTCTCAATTCTTCTACAAGATTTTCTACTTAGAAAAAAACCACAACAACATATAAATGACTTTGAAGATCCAGGGCAAAAATGTAAAATAAAGCAGGTGAAGAATGTAAAATGAAGCTTACCATCAGAGCAGTAGTATTTCTGCAGCCTTTAAAGCTATGTGAAGTTCAACATTTGCCATTTGGGGGTCCTCTCCTTCTTGTTTATTTGTCACAATAAACTAATTGAACCAAAGAAATTATATCATTTTCTCTTTTAGACTAAATGAATGGGTAATACTCATTTGCATTTGGCAGGCTAGCACAGACCATTCTCCAGTTTGACAAATATTACATATAATGGTCTCTTTTTTCTTCTGCTCCACTGTCCAACTGTTGAAAGAGTCTTTATATGTTATAATCTGTAAATAAAAGAGAAAAGTTTGTTCCCCAAGAAGCAGAAGTGATGAAACCTGGTTTCCTACAGATTTTTGTCCCCTGATATACCCTCTACTTAGCACATTAGCTCTGTTCTCACCCATACTCCTTACACATTGCCCTGTAAATACATAAACGCTGACTGGACAGATGGGGCTTGTCAATAAAACACACATTAGAAGAGTTCCCTTGGTAAGAGTAATAATTTGAATGTTCCTCTTTTTCTCAACTGCAAGCGTTCATGAAACTTGCAGGAAACTTTGATACTTCTACATCTTTTAAATTTGGCCAGAAATTGTCAGGTTCTAAAGTTACATGCAGGGAGACAGACAAACATAGGTCTCTCAGTTGCCTCATTCAATTTCTCAGGACTGTAAACACTTTCAGTGAGCGTCAAGCAATGACTGGGAAGTTTGAAAGAGCAGAAAGTGGTGTATAGAGATCTGTGAAGTGTGTTTTGTGCTTAGAATGTCAGTTAGAAAGGTTGGGCAGTGGTCACTTCAAGTACATAAAACCTGGAAGCAGAAAGCACAGGATTCTTAGGGATTGTCTCTGTCAAATGAGTGAGGGAGTTAACCTTACACACCTTCATACATTTGCTGCAGTGTCTGTTGCAATACCAGAGTCCAAATTTGTTTGTTACACAGATACACTGCAGAAATGATGATAAACAGGGTATAAAAAGTTTGACTGTGTTCAGCAGGCACAGGTTTATTGCAAGAGAACATTCCAGATCAGTACTTCAAAGTGGTGACATCACTCGTTCTAATGAAATTTCACTACAGTGGAACAGATCTAGGACTTCTGAATTACTTTCTGTCCTTCAAAATGTTTTCATCTGGATGGTGATGATTAAGCCTGGTTTCCTGATATATCTCATGCTGTACACTGCACCAGAAGTGTTCACTGGACTGTGAATCTGTGTTTGGAAAGCAGATTCCCTGTGCATTTTATAATATAGACAGTGTGAATAACTGCACAGATATAGCTGCAGCATATTTGCTCCAAACAAGCAAACATCATATGAAATACATGCTTTAGCACTTCATCTTCCAAAGTTTGAGCTCAATTTTTCCTTATAATTTGAAATACTTCACATAATTGCACATAAATGCTGCCTACAGTCCAAAGGTTCGCGAAATGTTTCTCAAAGAAAAAATGGTGAAAATAACAGTTTAATAGCTCCCTGTATTTGATTTTAAAAGCAATATATCCTGCATAATATGCCTCCTAATTATGATCCTGAATCTGCACTAAGAGTCCCCAGTGGGAACTAAGAGTGGCTATGAAATCACTCACAGGAAATTTCCAATATTCCATTCCTCATTGTTTCCACTTCCCTGAATGGAAACCATAGACCTGGCTTAGTTTTATTTTTAAAGGAGACTGAAGTTGACACTCTTGCATCACTGGGGCAAGAGGCAGAAGCTGTGGGATCCACATACGGTGCAGTCACATCCCACAGCAGCCTGACTTGCAATGGACCCTTCCACCTAAATCAAAAGCTAAGGGACAAATTCTGATTGGAAATCATACTGGATTACAATGTTTCCAGGGACCTGTTCACTTTGTCACCTGAAAGAAGACAGAAACTGAGTTCAGGCAACAAGAAATGAAAGACTTTGGATTCTCAAGCTAGCACAGCATTGAGAGGATAAGGGGTACCTTTAAGCCACGAAGTTTGCCTTTATTGAGGGACACTGAGATGGAAAGGTCTCCATACCACTGAACAACTGAACCTTGCTACAAACTCTAGAGAATGAGCAAGCCACACCAGAAGCAGGCATCTGTCATGAAGGAGGTATCTTTATGAGCATGCCAGTGCTCTTTATACAGTGCTTTGCACAAGGTACAAATGGAGATGTCAACACTAATATAAAATGGAAATACTGAAATGCACTTGACCTCCATGCTGAGCTAGGAGGAGCTAGGCCAGGTTCACTGGGAACAGGAGATACTGTTTGCATAACCTGCAATGAGGGGTAACACTTCACAAATTATTAAAGAAAGCCAGAGCAGCAATATGGAAAGGAAGTAGCTACACGGCCTCCTCAGGCCAACCCCTTGTCCTTACTGCCCACGAGCCCAGAGGTGTACAAGCCAGCACCTATAGGAAGGGATACTCTGCACCAGGCAGGCAAAGACGAGGCTGTACAGAAGCAGTTAAAACTCAAAGACAGGCTACAGTGATGCAAACTGAAATGTTGTGCTGTAAACAGGGGCTCACTGGTGAGCACATCTGCCTTATATCTACTGCTTTAAACAGTTGCCAAGGAAAAGCCTGGGTTTGAGTCAATCTAAACTGAAAAGAGTAATAGGAAATAATGTTGTGGGCTGCTTTCAATCTTTGGGATTCCTTCATTCATTCCGAAAATAAAGGAGGATAAATATTTCATGGATGTTAGGTTATCTGCATTCAGTTCCTTGCTCTGTCTCAAACTTCCTGAATGACCTTGAGCAAATAATTCACTGTATCCAGCTCTCAGTCTCCTTTTGCTTCATCACAAAAGATACTGGAAAACTAAATTCATGGAGAAGACACTCAAACACCCTGGTGATAGGTTCTATTAAAAAAAAAAGTACACTTATATTTAAAGGAAAAGATAATGCTGTCCTGACTCTCTGTAAGCTGTGTGTGCCCTGAGAGGTCTCCTCCTTCAAGCCCTTTTGGTTTTTGTTCTTTACCGTAAATCATTCTTTATAATTCTATTTTCCTCCTTTGCAAAGGACATGGTCAGCTTCTGGAGTGCTTCTTTACCATGAAAGTTAACACAAATTATCAGAAAGCTAATGGTGAATCTATTACACACCAATTGCATGTTTAGATTAAGTTTGACCAATGACACAAACTCATTCCCTTAACTGCAGAGCAAATATCTGAGCAGCATAATCATTGCCTGGAACAATTTCAGCTGTCATGTACCTACCAAACACACCTCACCAGTGTACTCCTTCTACAGTAGCCTTTCAAGTACCAGAATGAAAGCAAGTTCTAACTGCAGAAAAATGAAAGATTCAGCTCTTGCTTTCAGATACTCAGGGGGCTTGGAACTTGATGATCTTTAAGGTTCCTTCCAACTTTAATGATTCTATGATATTGCAGTGACTGCAAACAGAGCATAACCAACATTGCACTCCATCAATTCAGGAGAAAATACTTGGCACAGCACCAACATGGAACACAACAGAGACCTGTAGCACCTTCATAATCATAATTCAGCTAACAAACACAAAAGAGATTAATTAGGGGGTATTTTACTGATAGGTAATGGGAGAAAAAAATCCCAAGAATATAGTATTTGATTATACAGGGTAAGAGCTCACCTCTACCTAATAGAAATAGATTTTGTTTGTAATGTGAAATGCTGACTTTTGCACAAATGGTTCACACAGTCTGCTGCCTGGGGGCAAGGATTACTGAAAATACTTTCTGGCCAGAAAATATTACAGACTCACTGGTTCAGACTCACACCAAAGCAGTCTGAAAAGTCTGTAGACTGTTAGCTCCACAACCTACACAGCCCAAAATACCAGCTGTTACTTCACACCTGTGTTCTTTAAGGGAGGGATTTTAAAAAATGCAAGAATAACATTCTCACCAAAACCCTTCTTGATCTTTCACAATTTTATTCTGTACTTATGAATTCCAAAGGTTATTTAATTTGCTACACTGCAAATACGATAACTCACGGTCTGCACCCATCACCTTTGTAGGTCAGTCCTACAGTTATTTTGACTGCTTGACCACACTGACATGTAAGATTTTACAATAAGTCTTTACACAGTTAATCTCCATGTATCTCCTTCCATGTTTGCTGCCAAGAGAAACACATACTCTTTCTCCACTAAACACCACGCTTGAAAAAAATATAGACTTATATATACACATAAATTCTCATGCTACATACTCAGGGCATCATTATGAGACCTTTCCTTTCTATTACTTTAACTGCCATTGTGAAGCTAGAAGGCATAATCTGCATAATAGAAATCCAGAGGGAAAAACATTCATGTATTCTTGTTAAATTTCACTTAAATGTCACTAAATTTCACATCTCCTTGGAGGTTTTTTACACAGTGTTTTACAAAGAAGTCACTGCTCTTTAACCCCCTGGCTGTCACTGCATCCCTGAGAGGATTCTGCTTCCCCAAGAACTTACTGCATCCCAAAGCACAAGTGGTATGAACACTAAGAAAAGGAGACACAGAGGACAGATATTAATGCTGCACCAAATAGATTTACTGGTGATTGCTCTGAGCTGTTTGGTTCCAACATCTAATTTACTTTACTCCATCTGCTGCAATAGCCAGAAACACAGTCAATTCAGTATTTCCCTCTAGGACTGCAATGTTTACTACAGAGTAATGTCAATAGAAACGGGACAGGAAGAGTTCTGCCTAAAAGAGGAATTAGGACAGTGTGGTCTCTGTTAAGATTTCCTTTGCAATACACTGATAATGTTCCCTGACCAAGGCATAACATGTCTTTCACCTCATCCTTTAAATGTATCTCAGGTGTATTAAAGACAGCTGAAAGCCAAATTGCATGTAAAGACCATCTGCTCTGAGCTTATTACAAAACCATATCTCAGGGATCCTCTCTCCTGAGCAGCAATGCAGCCTTTTTGAAGAAAACAGCCAAAACACTAATTAATGCCAGCAGGCTGACAACTGACATCAGATAGGAAGTACTTCCTGACAAACAGGATGGCATTTGGAGTCACTCTTCTCCCCTGCCAGGGACAGCTCCCCCTCTCTCAGTTGAGGAACTGTCTCTCCATTTTCCATTTCTACTTTAACTCCTGATACACGCTTCACCAAACTTTCTCTGACAGTCAGGCAGATTCATTGTGTCACATGTGTTGATCAGGAAGACAGGGAGCTGACAGGAAACCCCCTTGGCCAAATAAATCCCAGTTAATGCCAGCTTGCCATTTTTCACATCCCTGTCATCATCTCTCTGGTATGTGCTAATGACTGGACAAGATCAAATTGCTGGCAATGGTCACAGAGCTGGCTTCTGCACTAGCCCTTGGAGACACAGGCTAAACCACCAACATGTGACAAACCACAGAACACTCTGTCAGAGGTACCAAGATGCACCAATGCCAGGTGCTAACCAGGTATGGTCTATGCTTTGTTCCAACAGTGAACACTGCCATCCACTACAGGAGTCCCACAGCATTAATGTGTTCTCTGGCTTTCCTTTCACTAGTAATACAGCACTTTGTATCAAATCAGCAGCAGACAGCAGGTCTGCCCTCCATGCAGTAGCAGCTCCTCCTTCAGTGCTAAGTGCAGGAGCAGAAGATGCTCACCTTCACTGGGTTAGTAACTTTCACTATACTTTGACTTGCATTGTTGACTCTATTCCCATTCAGAAGGAAGCACCTGGCTTGATTTTAGTGATGCCTTAAATCCAAGCTGAGAAGAGACAAGCAGGATAAAGCTTGAGAGCTACTGACTTTCAAACTTCTTATTACAAAAAGAAAGTGGGGCACTGAATTACTAACCATCAGCTGCAGGTTCAAGTCTTGTGCTAATGGAGTCAATTCCATAAGGTAGATGATCACAGCACAGTGCAGTTTCTGCTCTGTAGAGAGTGTGTTAGCTTGAACTGAGTAGCTTAATGGAGTGCAGTTTTATATTCTCTGCCAACTGCCTTTTTTCTACCCTTCTGTTTCTTAGCTCCAGCTGCCTATTCCCCTCCCATGAGACCTCAGACCCTGCCTTTTTGACCTGTAATCTCCACCGTGATTGCTAATGCCATATTTACAACCAAAGTAACCAAACCAAACTAACCAAAGCAATTGCATTAGTCTTTTGTATCACTCTATGTGTCTGGCACCTACTCTGTCACTTCTAGAGAAATGGACTATTTGGACTTATTTATCTCACAGTTCTACTGCTGGGTTGATGACTGAATACACCCCTAAGTGGACAATTCACACTTAAAAGGAGAGACTGGTTATGATTTTGCCAGACTGGCTGCAGAATTAGGGGCAGGTGTTGTCCCACACAAACCTCACTGGCCTCCCCTCTTGTTTTACAGAGCAGGAAATGACTGTGGAGTGTACATGGGTACACTCTGAGCAGAGCACGCCAGGAGATGAGGGTTTGCACCAGATTTGCATTTCTCCATGAGCCTCTCTGTCTGTTTGCTAATGAATAGAATGGAGTATGAAACCATAGCTCTCCCCTTCAGTGCAAGAGGTCAGATAGGTCAGCTACAGCTGTGTAAAAAGATGGGGCTGTTTTTACAGGAAACCAGGGCTCAGTGTAACTGATGTAACCTGGCTAAGTCAAATGCAACAAACACTTCAAATGTCACAGTTTGCAGTAATCAGAAATATCCCATGAATTAGAAGTACAAACCTAGTTTAAACAAAAATCTGGCAGTGAGAAAATCACCTTCTTTCCAAAGACTGTTTTGACATCTGAAGACAAGCTATTCAGATCCTGAAAGGGAACCTCATTTCCATCCCAGTACTCTGTCCTCTTGAGACCCTGGGATGGGGGCGTGGAACAGTGGTAATCTAAAGAGAGTGAAAAATGACACACACACAAGGGGAGTGACCTTCCAGAGACAATCAATGGCTTCCTAATGAGCAGCCGACTCCACTGAATATTGATCAGCTAGTACTTGCAGGGCTCTGCTCCAGGGAGGTCAGCCATCCTGCCAGCTGCCTTGTGTGAATACAAAGGAGACCTCAGCAAAAGGCAAACTGTAAATGGCAGGTTTTATATGAGAGGCACCATTCAGGCCCTCGGTAAAGGAAAAAAACCAAAAAGTATGGCCACAGCACTAGCAAGCACAAATCATCAGTCCTGCTAACTTTTGCTATTATACTGCACTATGAAGTGCAATTCCAGGTTTGCCCTAATAAACTTGTTTTAAAGATCATCACTTGCAAATATACATGATTCATCGAGTTGCTGCAGTTTCCTCTTCCCTAAAGATTTCACAGATGTTAAACGGGGTGTTTTCACAGACACCTGCCCCAGAAGCTTTGTCCAACATTACACCTCAGTACAGGCAGGGTATGTTTATACATTTCAAGGTGATACCATATGCTGATACCTGAGGCAACTCTAAGCATGTCATGCACTTGTGAAGCAGCACAGCTATGTGTTAGTCCTCCATCCCCCCCACAGTACTCTCTGTTCTTACTGTCCCATTCAATAAATGTGATTTTAGTACATTTCTTTTTTTCTGTAAATAGATATTAATTTTATATTACAGACATTGATAGATATACATAGAACTTAAACTGCTGAAGAAATTAGCTATTAGTGACTAAAAGGTTATCCTACCTTTTTAGAAGCAGAGAGTCTTTTCTCATAGCCTTTCTGTGGAAAGAGAAATTGTGACAGTCAGGGGAAAGAGAACTGGAAAGTGTGTTCTTCTTTTTTTTTAAAAAAAAAAACAAAACAAAGAAAGACAAAAAGAAAAAAGTTCCAGCTCCTGCCTGGTGTAACTCATCTGACTTCAGTGGGGCTGTCCCAGGGTAGATTCATCCCTCTGTCTTTGCCAAAAAGAGAACAACAGGAGCCAACCAAAGGCATCTGCTTTTGCATTTCCTCAGTGAATCCACTCATTATACTCTCATGATAGAAAAGCTGTAAAGAAGCTGCAGACAAAGGCACTTCATGATGTTGCATTGTGCTATCCATAATTACACTGTATGTGCTTCATCAGTATAGATGCTTCGGGGCACATTGCAAAGCCTGTTATGTATTCAGGACTCTTTCTGAGGGGGTGGGTTAAATGAAGAGGGAAAAGCTAACAGTTACAACAGAAAAGGAAAACCTAACAGTTACATAGCAAGTTCAGCATAAGAGGGAGAAGAGGAGGCTTTATGTACAGACACTGAAAAAAACCACCAACACTGGTAAAACACCAGCCTAGCAGCATCCCAGTTAGTTTTATGCTTTAATCTTTTCACTTAGCCTTTCTATTTAAAATTGCAAGCCCTCTAGAATAGTAACCATATTTGTACAGTGCTACCACATGAAAACCTCAGTCTGGATGGGGACTCAGAAGAATTTTTGTAAAGCAGTAAGTTCCATTTGGAAGCTCTCTGAGGCTAACTTTGTATAACGGCTCAACAGTGCTCTAATTTTATAGAGAGATGTAACTCAGGTGTAACTTCCTTGCTTGGGAGCATTAGAAAATTCTAAAGTCGGTGTATAAGTAAGTCCTAAATTCATTATTGCTTAGCAGATTAGCTTAGAGAGATTGCCAGTATGTGGTGCAATTAAATTTGCCTCTGACAAAATTGTTTATTTTGCCAGCATTTAGTGCTCCCACTAACACTGGCTTGGATGTAATACATTCCAGCAGGAATATAACTCTTCTGTCTGAGAGCTTTGCTTTCAGAAGTCTAGAATCTGCCACCAGAACATGTATAATCCACACCCTGTTTAGAAGTATTTGGGTTTGAAAAGAACATGGAAAAAAATGCTGAGAACCAACACCCAGATGGGTGGGTGAGGCAGGCATTTGGAGGCTGGAAGCTGAGACTGGTGTAGGAAAAGGAGCCCAGACAGAGGTAGCAAGTAAGGGTGAACACAAGGGTTGGTGGAGAAACAGAGTTTTGTGGCAAATTCTACCTAGTATTACTTATATGCACATACAACTTACTCTGGTGTAAAATTACAAGCTTAGGTTTGTTTGGGTTTTAATAGAAATAATTATTTGGAAGTGAAAAGAGACAACAGAATGTGACCTGCATCAAAATACACTAAAAAGGGCACTCAACAATGTCAAATTGTTTTAAATGCTAAGTTTCACTGCAGGTTATGAAACAAAATGGTTTCAGAGTGCATACGTCAAGGCAGCACTTCAGTAGTTTAACCACAAACTGAAAGACTTCTAAATTGTGCAAACCCACTTAAAAAATAAATCTATAACCCATCTTCCCCTATTATTGTCAATTATTCTGCTGCTAGAGACCATAAAAGGGAAAGATCAGACTGTTCTCTTCTGAACATTTGCCTCATAAAGGTAAAAACTCTCAGGTTTGTGTTACTTGAAAAGTGTTTGCTTTCTGTTTTTAAGGAAAGTCATAAAATACAGAAGAACCTTGAAAATTTATCACAGTCCATGGCAGTAATCCCAAGCCTAGACTCACAGGTTCCATTATGTACCTTTGTTTATTAGCCTGATATATATGTATATATAGCCCTTTGTTATTCTCCATAAGTTCTGGCAGCTTTGAATCTTCCCAGCAGCAAGTGCTGCACTGTTCTCCAAATGAGCTGATGTTCTCCTCCATGGGGTACTGCCCCTCAGTTTTAGCAGTCATTTCTAACACACTCACTTAACACCTCTGTCTTACAACAAACACTACAGGGCTAGGGTGCTTTAAGATAAAATGCAAAGCAGTTTGTAAAGGTGAGAAGAAGGGAGAGTGAACCATCTGTTCCTATATGCAACTCTTGAGGCTCTAGCTGTTTAAATAATTAGGATCCATTTCTCCTTGAACAATGAAGCTTGCTGAAACTTGTCCCAGAATAGTCTTCGGCACTATCCATTTTTCTCCATGCTCATTTTTAACCTGTTCAAATTGTCAGTTCTGTTGGGGTTTTTTTATGTAACTCCCTGTTTTTTACAAAGAAACACAATTTTTGTAGAGGCAGTATTAATCCATTTCAAAGATGAGCTTACACAAGCCTACCTCTGATATTCTGAAAAAAAACCAAACAAAACCAACCCCAAACAAAAAAACCCAATACTATTTTCTTCTAAACCATAACACATGACCAAACACTTCCATATCTGAAAACAAATTATCAGATTCCTCAAAAATACATTTTTGATTCTGCACACTTCTATTTCTATAAGCTATTGCATAGTCACTTCTTGAGTTTTGCACTAAACTTGAACTGGCAAATAAAACAGTTCCTGTCTCTGACCTTTACCTTTTTCACTTGATGATAATCCACTCCTGCTCTTGCTCAAGAGAAGAGCAAAGCAACAGCAGGATCAAACACAACATGTAAATAACAATTAGTCACCGAGACTTCTCCTTTGATCTACTAACACAATGATTTCTCTCTGACAATTTAACAGAATCTTCCCTGGATCTTTTAACAGTTGGTGTGTATTTTACAACCCAGATCCTGACCTTGTTTAGGGAGGTTTGGTTTCCTTGGAAAGACTTTTCTGACAGCTAGGTAGAATACAGTCCCACGCTCTTGTGGCAATGACAGTATAAGGAAATTCCAGCTGACCAACATCCATGGTTGTTCCTATACCACATGTGGGACTGTGCTCTGAAACATGGCACTTCCATAGAAGTGAAAATAAACTGAGGCAAATGGGAGAGGTTAGGGTTTTAGACATGTCCTTGAATTGTTTCATTGTGCATCCTACTAAGAGTTGTGTGCCTACAAGAGTGTGTGTGGAGGGAAGAAACAGATTAATAAACAAGTCATTAGGGGTTGGAAGTGCTCAAGGCATGAGTAGCACCATAAGAGGACTTAAAAGCCAAAAAGAATTATAAAAGCTTCTCAGCAATGTCCTGCCATTTTTTTATGACACAGCTCTAAAATAAATATGGAAACTTAAGTGTTCCATTAATTTTATTGGCTTTTGGACTTAGAAACGGCAGCTATCATTCAAATCTCAGTTCTTCCCTCCTGCTAACAAATAGACCTTCACCTCTTCCATTTGCCATTTGTATGTAATGCAACGATAACTCAGGCCACATCCCAAACTGGAGACTTGCTATACATGACACAAAGGCACATGCTTTCTCCCAAAAACTGTGTCCTTCCTGGTGGGAATAAGCAGGTATTCCCTTAAGATAAAGAACTGATGCAGAGATGAAGGAGTTTATCCAAGGCCCTGTTGGGAGCTTCAAGAAGGAACAGGAGCAAACACAGATCTCCAGTGTCTATACACTGAAGCATTTCTCCATGTGGGGAGAATGGAACATACTACACTGGAAGTGTAAAGCTAGTTTGAGCAGATACAATCAGGCAGTGTTGTTGGGATGCACATCAACCCATGGGGTTCTGGTGACCAGAGTTTGCATGAACACTGGCTCCATGTTAGCTGTCCCCAGCACAAACATCACTCCCACACAGGATTTCTGAACCTAAGACAATGAAGCCCAAGGTGCCATTCCCTTAGGGCTGACAGATGTTTGCAAGTAAACAGGATGAAAAACAGCACATGAAAACAAAGATGTATGCAGACCCCTAGTCTCAGGGAGACTGGAATTACTCGGACATCACACTGAGATAACTTCTTGTTAGTATCATTGCTCCCAAATGCTGTCATCCTCATCTCACTAGCAAAGAGGTACTCGAGCTAAGACGCTTTCTAAATTGCATGGATGTGCTCTAAGAAACCACGGCGATTCCACAGGCAGTTGTCTTGTCCTCAAGAGAGTGGTAAATACAGGTTTTCTGGACAAAGTGAAACATTGCACCATTTATGACCACTGAAGTTCCCAGGATGTCTCGTGTGTAGATTTGGTCTGGGAGCCTTTGCCTCTCTCCAGAAACTTACATTTTAAAAATGCCTTTTTATTGTTGTTGCTTTTAAAAAGGCTTTCCCCTGATTCGAGTGTGTTTTGCTGATGTCAGTCCCCCTGCATTCTCACTCTGCTGGGCATCCCTGGCTGGTTACTTGTGTGGAATGTGAAACGAAAGCCTGCACTTCCCAGCTGAACACGGCTACCCTCACACCATTTCGAATTTTTATCTGGACTAAGCAAAGAACATAAGTCAATCCAGCAGCTGTTATAATCAGCATCTTTTACAAGTTAATTCAAGCTCTAAACCACTTGCAAGATGATTGACAATTCTAAAGATGAAAGATTCATTGGTTGAAAACTTTCCATTACAAACTGATATTTCAGTTTTCCTCTGCAGTTATAGCACCTGAATTATTTATATATATATTTCCTGAATCAGACCCTCATGCAACCACTTGCCTCCTGGCGCTGGGACTTCAAGGGAAAAAATCCAATTTGAAAACTTTAACTGCCAACATTAGGAAAGCTATTTTCTCCTGAGTATTGACTATTTAATCCACATTCTAGTATATCACCCACACACTTCTCACCACACCTTAAGGGCCTGGTCTATTCTTCAGTAGGTTGAGACAGGCTACCCAGATGACCTAGAACTGTCCATTTTGGTAACAGGATTATAGCAAATAATACAAAAAAATCCACTTATTCATATGGAAACAGCATTAATCCCTTCTCCCTGCCCCACCCCATAACTTTCTGTCTGAACTTAAAAGCTATCTTTCTGCTTTGGCAGCAGAGAAGCATTTAAAAAATGCTTCCAAATACTTGGAGGCTTTTTTTGCCCCCCTCCCCCCCCAACCCGCTATTCAGTTTAGCTCTGCAGAAACAGGGATTAAAAGTATAACAAAGCCTATGACATATTCTCTCATGTAATTAATACAGGGCATTTATATTGTTTTCTGGGGAATAACATCAAATAACCAGGAAAAGGTGAAGAAAATACACAAGAAGCTATAAATAAAGCTGTACATTTTAGGCTGTTAATTTAGTGTCTCACACAATGCCACCATAGTGTGTTACTAATCAGAATATAAGATTTGAGTAACTAATTTTGCAACACAACTTACTAGCACAGTTTTCCAGATGATCTCGAAGGGATAGATTCCTATCACCTGCACAATGTAAGTGGATGTAACACTGACCCTGTTGGATTTAGTGGGTATTGCCTATATTAACAGGGAGAGTCAGCTAGAATGGCTGAAGAAAACAGCAATGCTGATTTCAGTTTGTGTTAACACATCTGGACATTAAAACCAGTGGTTCCAGGTGGCAGATTCACATTGTATTGTACTGTCCCTGTGGCAGAAGCAGTGGCAGAGTGTGGAAAGGGGAATTTGGAATGGCAAACCTGGGCAGACATTTCTTGAAAATTTGCCTGTGAACTCGTGTCTGTGATCAGAGGTTACATCTGAACTATGATAAATAAATCTTTCTTGATTCTTCTGTTAACCTGGAAGTTCTCTAAAACGACAACACTACAATCTCATCTATTGCATAAGAATACAAAACGTGAGCTGCAAAGGTTTATCCTGCCATTTTCTTTTGCTAGAATCAAAATTACAACCCATTTATAATGATCATAACAAAAAATATATACTATTTTCTCTAATCTACAAATAAACCCACTGATTCCATCAAAAGCAAAGCTGAGAATTAAAGAACGAAATCTGATTTTGACTACAGAAAAAAATGTAATGTATCTATTAAAACTCAAAGTAAAGGGATAACTTGCTTGCTTTCTTTGTGGCTTTTTTTGTGTGTTCTCAATTATCCACATTATTCTGCTTCACTTTTACAGGAATTGGAGTAGTATGATTGAAGGTCAGTGGTCCTACAAATAACAGCATTTTCACACTGAGACACTCCTCCTCTGTGCAAATGCAAGTTTCCAAACAAATCAGAGACAAGCGTGTGGAAAAAATACCTTTGTTGATATTTTGTCGTTGTTGCTGCTGTTGAAATTCAAATAGCACTTCATTCCTTGCTCCTGAAGGGCAGAGTGACCTAGCTAACTTCTAAAACTGCCCTGCCCAAGCATCTTTGTGCCTATTAATATATTGTGATATCTGTTACTGTGTAGCTATAGCACTACAAATTCTTCAATATTTGTCAGTTTTCCTCCAATTTTGCAAATGCACCATACTTGAAGCATCAAGTGAAAGGGTTTTTTTCTGTCAAGCACTAGCTCTGCTTTTCTTTCAGGAGAAATTAGGAGGATAAAACAAGCACAAGCACCTTCTTAAATGTCTGTAATAACGAAAGGCTTTCTAGGAAGACCATCAAATATTCCAGTGTGCACAGTAAGTAATCTGTTCTCAGTTATTTATTTACAGGCTCTTAATCCACCCTGTGTACTCTACTAGTCAAGGAGGATGTCAGCTTTCTTTTCAAACTAAACATGAAGTCACAATTCTGCCCCGAGTCACAAGCTCCAGTGCTGCAGAAGGTTGCAGATTAATTGCAGGAACTGGTATTCAAATAATAACAGAGAAAATAATGCAGCTTTGATTTGTAGTGTTTTTTGAGAACTGTGACAGCTGAAAAAGACTGTTTCAAAGACAAGCAGGTACTGAACACAACACACAACCCCGCACACAAATGAAGGTGGTGTGATTTTCAGAGAATGAGGTTGTAAAAAAGGGATGTGGCTGGCTTTTCCAGCAATCACTCCCCAGGCTTTCTAAAGAACATTTCAGAACTGTTCTGCACATGAGTCTTTCACAGCCTGCACTCTCTGAACACTCTGGTTGGAGCTCAGAGCTGGATCCAGGAGATGGCTTGATGAATACTAAAGATACTGGAAAAAATTCAATTCTTGGCTTTTTGGAGTGGAGAAAGGAGGAAGTCAAACTGCTTGGCACATGCTGAATGTTTTACACTGCCATAAAGTAGTGAATCTCTGCCCAGAATGCAAAACCAAGCTCATTGTCGTGGTCAATAATACTCCAACTTTCCCTTCACTGTTTCGCATTTCCATTGCTTTGTGTCTCTACAGCACTGGGTCCTAACCAGCACTGTAAGTACTATTCCAATACAGAACAGGCTGATTAAATATTTCTGGTCCAAATTAATCCAGAAAATTTAGGCATAAATTAAAGTAAAACTGAATCAGAAGTTATTCCTCTGATCAAAACAAACCCTATAGAACAGCTTAAGATGTTTTAGGAGTTAACAGTGTATCTAACCAGACTGTTCACTCTAGGAGCTTGACCCTAAAAAAAATATTGGCAGTTTTGACCAAATAAGTGAAAGGAGATTGAGCATTCTGGCTGACATATCTGAGACAGCTTAAAAACTCAGTGTTCCAAGGGGAGAGGGGAAGGGAATACTTAGGGCTTCTAAAAAAAAAAATCCCAAAAAAAACCCCAAAACCAAACTTGGCTCTTACTCTGAGGCCTGAAGGCTATCAGTAGGCTTCAGAGGAGCTCCATTAACAGCCAAATAAAAAACACTTCCCTGAGAAAACACCTATTTCTGCAAGCAGCTGAACCAACATAGTCCTGTTTCCTACAGATTTACAGCTCTCCTGTATGGAAATGGAAATATTTTGTGATGATTCTGATGTTTAATAAGGGACACATTTATGCAGGGGTCTTTCCCTCAGCAGGGGCATTAGCTAAGTCTTTGTTTCCATGACCTGACTACCTTCTTCTGCCTCCCTGATGTGAACTCTAACTCCTGCCTCACTCCAGTTTTGCCAGTATTGGTCAGAGTGTTCAAGTTATTAGGGAGGAGTTACAGACACAGCAAGATCATGTAAGCATATCAAATGACTAAACAAAATATTGCAATTTCCAACAAAGGCTTATATCAAGGTAGTTGGAAAAAACCTGTGAAGGGAGCCAGGCAGTTTCCATTGGTGTATTTTAATTTTTTCATCCAACTGCAACCTACTAGGGCAGAACAAGAAGGATTGTCCACTGGTTAGCGCCCTGTCTCACATGATGTATAGCAAGGTTCAGCTGCCTCCTCTGCCAAAATCCTTCTGTCACCATAGTAAGTTATGTTGGGAACAAACTAAAAAAAAAGATAGAAACCTCAAATCGGATTTTCTAGAGCCAACTTTCTGGTGCTTACAACTTAGAACTATTAAGCGTTCTCATCAGAGTACACAAAGAGGTTAAAAAAGTAACAGCATCTTTGGCAGGCAACACTTGTATCTAACCACTACAGAATAGTAACAAGATGTATCCTAAGCCCTTTTCCCCCCTCACTAGAGAGCTTTCCTAGGGTTTTGTAATTCAAGGAGATTCCCCTCCTGAGGCAATTACCTGCGTTTTTAGCTTCCAATCTCACCATTTCCTGGGACACCCTGGAAACAGTTACCTTTGATGACATATGGAAGAACAGAAAAGCTCTATCTGTGGACAAGCTGAAGTTTGAACAAGATGCATCTTTGTACAGAAGCAAAACACTTGTTTACAGTCATCTACAAATGAGTGTCCTTGCTTTGCAACCTCCCAGTGTTCATCAATGAAGTTTGAAAAGGAGAACTGACTGAAAGGATAACCCTTGTTGGCATGTGGAATTTTTAAAATCATTCAAAGTTTTTTCTCTTATCCCCACAAATTTTGGTGACTCCTAAAAACTGAAGTCTACCTTGAGGACACACAAGTGAGAAGTTTCCCAGCTGGCAGCCTGCAGAAGACTTTGTGGGCTCTCTCTGCACCATTTACAGAAAGGCCACACAACTTTATTTACCCTTTCGGGGTAGCATTGATAATGAGGTATAGGGAGTTCCTGATATTTTCCAAATCATAAGCACCTGGAACCCTGTCTGTAGCCAGAACTGGAACAAGTTCAGTCTACAGGGGATGTACACAGGCTGTCACAAAGGGTGCCTCTGAAACACAGCAGCACCAGTTCAGTGCTGCTGGCCTTCCCTCCCTTCCCACTAGGGCAGGCTTGCTAGGCTCTGCCAAGCTGCAGAACCTGAGAAAAAGCAACACTGTGCTGCATGTGTTCTTGTGAGAGGGAAGGAGAAAAAACACATAGCACTTTTTGAATGGACTAAGACTTGGAAGAGAAAAAAGTCATGGAAGAATGTCAGGAAATAAGAAAAAGGGGTCTCAAATCCAAACCGTATTTAAGAAAGCTCAGCAAGAAAGGAGCATTAATACATTCTTAGATGTTGATATAACAAAGAGGTTTAGTTTTCCTCTCACCTTAGAAGAGGCATTGTAAGTTTCTCAGAGAGCTTTTTGAAGAAAACTGTGATCTTGCTAGGAGCTATGCTACCTCTCTTCACTCTATTTCCTGCAGTCTGAATTGGTCCTTCATGACTTGAAGGACTTACATGCAATGTGCAAATATAGTGCCATGTGCAAGCAGATACAATCACGACAGCACCTGTCCTAACTTATGTATTTTAATCACTCTTCCTGTCATTTCAGAAATAGTATCTGTGCAGAAATGGAGCCATAACATACTTCAGGACATACAAATCTAAACAAAGTATTGAATGATACTGTGTAACGTACAGTTTAGTCCACATAGAGGTCTTTGTATGGGCATACTTGGAGAGGGAGCTGAGCAAGCATCAGGCCTCCTCTGATCCCACTTCCTTGCATGGTAGTGACATTTCATATTTTTCCTCGCATCAAACCGTAGCTTCTTTGTAACAGTCCAAATCCAAACATTTTGTTTGCCACTTGCCAGGTTTAAAAACAACTATTTACCCCAGCAGGTCACATGTGTGCACTAACCCCTGTGTGTTTGCCACTTGGTGTTCCCTGCACACATCACTATTAATGCACACACAAAAAATAATAATTAAAAATATCTATGCATTGGCAGTGAGTCCAAAGTATTTAAATTGTTGCACACACAGATCAACTACTAGAGATGCAACCACTAGCCTAGCTCATTCTGTAACACAGCTATGGCTCTTAAAAGCTACAAATTATATGGTTGCAAATAGGTCAAACCACAACAAAACAAATCAACGAATTAGGAGCCAGAGAAGGTACAGCCTTCCCCACCCTGGATCAGCACTACAAAACCATCAGGAAGTGTGTTGCCCCAGCACTCTGCCTCACACAATGGTTTAGACTTGTTTCTCCAACATCTGCCCTAGGGGTATCTGCTCCTCACACACAGATGTGTGGATTCCTACCCCTTCCAGTCAATCTTGCAAAAGAACCCTGGAGCAGGCAGGCAGAAAGTTTACAAGGAAAAGTCAAATGAAAGAGTCTGTATCTGCCCCCTAATGCAAGGAATCACCAGCAGACAATAAGCCCTACCCACAGAAAGGAGCAAAGGCTCTACAAACATGGAATACACATGGAAACAAAGCTATCAAACTGTTAGCATGGTTCAGCTTACCTTTTTATACTAGTTTTGCATAGCTATGCTGGTGAAAAAAAAACATAGCACAGAACTGCCACACATGTAGACAGATGTCTATAGGAGAGGGCTTGTCACTGCTGAGGCACCACCTGGCCCCACACCCACATCTACACCCCATCATCACCATGCATTTCCTAGCTGCCATGTACTTCAGAAGAAAAACCAGCCAGCTTTTACCTGAAAAAAGCAAATTTTTTCATTTTGACCTATCTGGTGACCTGCCCATCAAGTAAATGCCTACAAGAGTAAGATTTGAATGCAATAATACAAAGGAAAACATATTACACATTCTAAATTTACTACTATAGCATCATAATGCATCAAAACACCAGCATTTTAAACTCCAATGTCTCAGTGCTTCTCTGCTTAAACCTAAACTTTAAGCCTACCATATTTGTAGGACTTTTTCCTGACTTGGATCTCAATATTAAAACAGCTTTTGGCAGGGTGAAATGGAATGAACTATCCTGTAACACATTAGGCAAAAGTATTTAATCAGATGTGCCCAGATCACATAAGTCCCACCACAGCCTCAAAAACTGATTCCCCATTATATGTGACAAAAATGTTCCAACCCCCCAATTCTTTACTTCTACAATGTTCACATTTTCAGAACTAAAATATTCTCTATCACTCGTCCAACACAAGACATGAATGTAAAGCAGTGAAGAGCACGACAAGAAATTTCACCTAGAAATTAACCTAAAATAATCTCAAATTCTTTGCAACTAAGTAACAGGGTATGGAGATAAACTGGCTAGTAACTACTAGTGTGTTGCTTTATACAGTACTCCATTAGTAGCCCCTGCAGGTTTTCCCTTCTTGAACCACCTGTTTCTGGGTACAGTGTCAATACTCACAATCCTCCTTTTAGTAATAAACCATGAAGATAACTGTATGGTACATATTAATGAATTATCAAATGCTTCAGCATTTGTCTTCTTAGCACATATAAAGTTAACCAAAAACCTCCTCTATTTGTACTAAAATTTCTTACCTTGCAGAGTTCCAGCAACAGCCAGCACACCAGGGATGCTGTAAGAGTGAATTTCACTCTCATATATCTTTCAGACAAACAGGTAAGGTACATCTGTACCAAACCCAGCTCTTCATGGACAACACTACTGCCAGCATTACTAATATCATCTTCCCCACCCTCTTGTCTTCCTTTCTCTTCTGCTGCTGATGCACCCAAACACCTGCTGAGCTCCATTTTTCAAAAGCTTTTTCCCCCTTCTCCACAAAGCCCTGATCTTCCCAGAGAAAATTCAGGGAAGTTTTAATTTCATTGTAGGAATAATATTCCCTGAACTTCCAGAAGTATGTAGACTTATCTTTAAGCCAACCCAAAAAGTTAAGACTATAGTAGAACAAACTTTCTTTAAACTACATTGGCTCTTTGCCTTTCTCTCATTGAACAACCTCTTGCAAATGTGTGTACAGCTACAAGATAAATATAGCACCAGCCAGCCTTGTCATACAGCACAAGAATACTCCTGCTGTTGCCAAGAGAGAAGTGAAAGATTCCATTTATTTAAAGAGCAAGTCCCCAGCCTCAGTACTCCCTTGTTCATTTGGAAGTGGAAAATAAAAAAGATAAAGATAAAAATTCTGTTATGTTTGAAAACTTTTGGGTTATTTTGCCAACAGTGCTTCCTCAGAACAAATCTCAATTCTGTAAAAAAAAAAAAAAAAAAAAAAAAAAAAATAAAATTCTTATGGAGGAAGAGTTTTTTAATTCCAGAGACTTCCAGCCACAGTTATTCATTATCTGTGATATCGCAGATGCCAAGCTTGTGAAGGCTACACATTTCAAAAGAATAAATGAGGTCTTGCAGATGGACTAGAGCCAAGACATGTTGAAATAACAATCAGCCCTTCCATAGGCCAAAATATAACGAAAATATGCGAGAGATTAACTCAGTAATTTTTAACTAAACATTAAGCAGCTCATCCGTGCCTTGTGACAGCTCCAAGTTGTACATTAAGAACAATTTCAAAGCCTTCTCTTAGTGAGTTAGAAAATACCTAAAGGTTTATGTTTGTCTCAATTTTGAGAATTTCACAACATCATCAACTAAAATACATAATCTTAATCGATAAGATTAAATTTACTGATAACTTTATGCATAAAGTTATGCTTTCTTCAAACTATTCCCCCTCTCCCCAGAAGTGACAGTCAAGTAAAGGAAGAGAACACTGGTTTGCTGCAAAACTAATCAAGAGCTGCAACATTGTGAAATATTGACCTTTTTTAACATATGAAAAAACTAACATCCAAAGATTCCATCACCTTGAACCACTCTTTAGCATCAGACATAGCAGTTATTCATTAAATGCTTAACATCCAATTTTATGATCACGTTAAATACCACCTTGAGCTAATCTCAATGTTTTTCATAGGGCTACCTCCAAGTTCTAAAATATATTGTTAGAATGGGTGCTTCAGATTACAAAAGGTAAAAACAAAGCTGCTACACATCCATATGCAGTCTGTCCGTAAGAAACAACAAATGAAATGCAGAAAACCTATCACATTTATTTTGTCTGATATATTTTGCAAGGCACCTGGCTCACCTGGTTCTTCTGATGAGTACAGCTGCCACTATTTCCTCTCTTTTCATGTTCACACAAATTTGAGAGAGAAAATACAGTTCATTACAGAGCCAAACCTTCCTGTGATAAGCTTGCTGTGATAATGCAGAACATCATTTCTATTCCTGCAGGCAATCCTGAATACAGATGTTGAAGGCAAGCTGGCTCTAGCAAGTGCAAAGGAGCTGGATAACATCCCAGTGTTCACTCCTCCCAGCCATATCCCCCTGCTGCCAAAAACATGTGCCTGCAATTCCCACTTGATGCTTACTTGGATATAACACCACTTTTTGAGTAATCCTCAGCAGCAGCCCCTACCTTTTCCCTCCTGCAGCTCTTTAGGGTGTAGCTTACAGAGTTCAGCAAGCAGCTGCCATCCCCTTTGTGTGGCAGTTTCCCCTGCATGGGGCAAGTTAGCACTCCTCACTCCTGAGTCTGAAAGCAAATTAGTTCATGGGGAGGAAAGTTTCACAACTCTTGCCTGCTCTCTTGTCCCTAGAGGTGAGTAGCCTACTATCTTTGCTTGAAAGCAACTGTGGCCATGCCAAAAGCCTTTATCTCCATTGCTGCCAATTTTCAACACAGTAAAAGAACACCTAACCTAGAAAACTACAGGGAAAGAGAAGTCAAACAAAAGAAGTAAATAATTGAGCTAGTTCATAAACTTGCAGCATGTTGTCAGCTGAGCTTAAAATTGCAAGAGTGGATGCAGATGAAAACTGCCTGTATTTCTAAGCTACTTTATTTTAGTCTGTCCCCAGAAGGACATGACAATAACATAATGAAAAAGACACACTATTTTCATCTTTCCATTACCTCCCAGTTCCCTGACTTGGACCACTAAAGTTTCTACATGAGTTATTTTTACCCCTAATGTTTCTTCTCTAATGCCTTCCATTTATGACACAAATAATGGCATATGAACCAACAAAGACAAGTCTGCCTAAGCTGTTTTCTGGCCCTGATAAATACAAATGAAATGGTAGTTAAAATAAAATCCACTCACACCCTTCAGATAGTCAGCATTCCCAGCATTTCTATCCCAAACAGAAGCCACGATAAGCAGGTCTTGGCAACTTTAGCAAAATAAGTTATGTAGGCTTGGACCAAGCCTTAAAGCTCCTGCAGTTCTTAATGGTTAATATGGTCATCTTCAGTTATTCCAGATAAGTGCTAAAAGGATGCATTAGGATTTACCTCAAAAGAATCTAGCCCTGCACTATCACACTATACACCACTTGTAGATTTAAAACCTTCATGCGGATAAAGGTGTATTTCTGTGGCCCCTCATATCTGATTAGATGTCTTCCCTCATTTCTCCAAGGAGAGAGCTTTATGACTAAGTTGTAGGATTACCTATTTTAGAATTTAAAAAGCAACCTGAGAGCATTATTGTTCTCTTGAACGCGCACACTGCAGACTACCTAAAGCCTTTAAATAGTCCTAAGTCCTGAATTCCTTTCAAATATTTATCATCTTTTTACAAGTACAAAATCCTCATAATAATTTTCTTTTGCCTCAAATGGTGATGATAACACTTTCCCACTTCCATTTTCAATACTTGAGCAGACTAGCTTTTTTTCCTACAATGACTTTTCAGGAATTCCCAGCATGAAACAAAACCAGAATGGTTTGGAGAAAGTGAACTCAAAAACTGTCTGCATGCAGTACCCAGATACTGGATTTCCTTGTCTTTATAAAGCCCAGCATCTGAAATGGCTTAAAAATCTCACAATAAAACAACTTTCTCAAATTTTAACTTTTTGTTATAACTTGATAAGAAATTAATGCAATTATGATGAATTAATTTTAGCACCCCACTGTGATAAGTGATTTTCCTTCCATAGCCTGTAGTCACAAGTCCAATTTTTGGTTTGTTACTATTGACTCATATTTGGAAACAGTTTTACTTGACAGATATGATGATGGTGCAGCCCACCAGCTTCTTAAGCACAAATTGTATTGTAGAAGAAGTGATCCAGTTTTCTTTTGCTATTTTAAATTAAGAATTATTAATAGCAGAAAAGCATGAAGTAGCACTACAAAGGAATGTGTGTAAGCTCCTGGCAGGTCATACCCAATTCCTTACACAATTCTGTCCAGCCTGAAGAACAGCTGCTTACAAGTGCCCTAGATAGGACTATGCCTCCTCATCCCAAAATTTAAAAACCAATCAAATTCCCCCTCTAAAAAAAAAACAAGAAACAACAAGCCAACAACAAAAACACTCATACCAGGCCAGTTTTTATTTCAGTAATCCTCACCTCCACTTCATTTTCCTATGTGTTCCTCAGCATATAATAAGTAGGCTTTCTGCAAGCTGGGCTCAGAAAGTAAATTATGATCTTCAAGCTTGTGTTTTTGCTACCATTGTTGGGCAATCTACCCCTGACTGTTAATGCATTCAGTATTTCTGTAACATTGGTAGCTACAGCCTGAGATATTTAGGAGATCAAATATGTTTGACATGGAATTGTATTAAAAATTAACTAAAGGAAGCTGAGATGGGATGGGATTTTTGAAGGGCAAGCAGTTAAGAGCTAATGAATTGAAATGCCAAGTAACAGAATTTTCAGACACACAGTAACACGACATATTACAGTTAAGAAGCTGTTCCAGTTAGGAAGGACAAATTGGCAACAGCACTAGGATGACTTTTTACGTCAGGTGAGGAAACAAACTGACATCACACAATGAGGTAATCAAGTTGTTTAAATCATACACTTCACTTGCCACAGCAATACCTTTATGAAGTGGGGAAGAGAGCACTCAGCACTGACACTACACTTCCCACCTTCAAAGGCTCCAGTAATTTTAATTAATTAAATCTTAGAGCCCTGGGAATGCAGTTAACCTTGACCTGATCCAGAAGTCTGCTCAACCCTGATGTTTTCTCAGAGAGCCCATATAACTTAAACAAATATCTTGTGGTTGTGTGTCTTATCAAAACTTTAGTTCCAAATGGTTTATTGTAAATATGTAGTTGCATATAGAGCATAATTTGAGTTCATATGTACATACTCTCTATATATTTACACTACTTACCATATGTCCCAAGTTAGGGCAGTAGCTAGCAGGGGCAATGCATAACTTGTTGGCCATCCTTCCTGCCTTGTTGTTTTGGTTTAATTTGTCCTTGAGCAGCAGGCCTGTTATAGTCCGTTAGCTGGGAATAACCAGCAGAAGGCATTTTGCTTAGACTTATGTGAAGAAAAAGAGCAGTTTCCCACAGTATGCAGCTGATATGAGCAGGTTTTAGATGAGTAATTGATGGTCAATGGCTCTGCAAATGTGTAGTCAGAAAGCCCACTGAAATGGAAATAACCAGCATTATAAACACCTATAAACTATTTTCAATCTATATAAATAAACTCTTAAAATGAGGTATAGCACACTTCATTCCTAGCATGACTGATTACTCCTTTTATCAAACTTAGCTCTGGCACCAAGATCAGCAATCAGACACTTTTAAACTGGCACTAGCATTAACGGTACCTAAAATGTTTGCAACCAATTTTACTTAAATCATGCCACCTCTCACTGCAAGTTATTCTATTTTTAGCACAATGGGGATTTTTCTACTCATTTGTTTGTTGTTTTTTTAAAAACTGGAAGAACCTTTTGCTTTCATTGCTATGGTATGTGTTCAAGCAAAAGACAGGAATAAATCATCCTAGGATGAAACAGCTCAGGATCCAAAAGAGAACACAGACCTGCTTCTTCTGATGGCGACTTCACTTCTTCATAGCCAGAGTGTTGCCCTTTCCTGTTCAGAGCCAGTGACTAGCTTCAAGTACTCAGCAACCACAACTCAAGCTCCAGAATCATGACAGTAATGCTTCCCCTCCTTGCCTACTGCCAGAAAGGAATTTCTTGAATCTGTATTTCACGTTTACTCCCAAGATTTTCCTCAGGACTGTGAGGGTTAGAAACCTGTTTAAAGGGAGAGCCCTGGTTCCTCATAAATTACTTGACTATGAATAGGGAGACATTAAGACAAGATAGTGTTTGGAGATAAAAGAGTTTTATTCTGAGTGAGGAGCACTGGTCCTCCATACTTCTTCCAGTATTTTTGCAGACAAGTAATACTATCTCACGACTCTCTTGAGATTCCAGGACCTGCCATCCTCCAGTCTTGTCCTAGTCCCCTTTCCTCTTTCATTAAGGAAACTTAACATGACTTACAGAAACAGAATGGAGCCAAACCACTGGAAAGCTGCAGGCTTTCCTCTCCTTCTCACTGCCCTTGGCTGAAAGAATACAGTTTTGCTTTGTTGCATTTGTCTTACTCTAAACTCTGGTGCTTCTACCAGAAATCCTGGAAGGAGGGCCCCGAGCAGAATTCTTCAACTGTCTGAGCAATCCCCCAAAATAGGCCAGGACACATAATAGTTTTGATTGTCTTGAACCTGCTGGCAATCCTGTATTAGTACTTAGAGACTTATTCAGCATCTAAGATCACAGAAAAAGCCTCCCTGCACAGTGATGAAGTGATGCACTGTAAGCAACTATTTCCATCTGGCTGGACTATTTCCCAGAATACTGCTCTGAGCTTTGTAGCACTTCATACTTACTCACAAATGCACTGCAGTATTTAAAGCCATTTCTTGCATGAATTAGTCATTGCTGGATGGCCATCCATTAAGACCTCCACTGGGATATAAACAGCAGACAGATGTCTGCACTGGAACTGAAAGTGTGAATATAGCACATGTAAATGCACCCGAACTACTACTAGTTAACTAGCTTGCATGCCAATAGCAGTAAAGCTACAGACTTTGGCTTATGCTGCACAAAAAGCAGTGAGGAACTCTGGAATTAATCTGGTAGCCAGCACGCATGCAGATACACCACTGGTATCTGTGAGAGAAAAGCCAGGATGGGCAGATCTCAACATACTATGTTCTGGGGAACATGCAGCCTTTGTACAGGTTGAAGCAGCATTTTCTCTCATATTAAGGGAAGAAACTGGATGACATGAAAAATGCAAGGCTTTCTCACGTGAAGGCCTACACGTGAAAGGATCCAGAGTTTTGATTTAGCTAAATGTAGATGGCCAAAAACATAGCATTCATGTGAACTACATAGACCACATGAGCCTAAAAAATAATAATGAAAAAAAACAAAAACCAAAAAACACGTAACAACAAAAAAACAGGAAACCTTTTGACAGAAAGCAACCTTTTTTTTTAGCATACTCTCTGATACATGCTACTTGGGATTGGGTCAGCAATGTTCCAAGAATAAGAGCTCATTGTATTCTTGTACATCTGGTTCTTGTCCCAGCAAGTTTGGAGAGGTGTGAAAATGAAAACTGGCTGTGCTGAAAGTTAACTGGGCTCCTCTGTTCATGAAGGAAGTTCAGCTCAGGTTTCAACCAGCAGCTTGTGGTTTGGCATGAAAGAGAGCACGCTAGTTCATAGCAGGATGTAAACTCCCTGTGCAATCATTACCCTTCTCTGGGAGGCCTCTGGCCACCTGCTGGAGGATTCATCTTTGCTCCTGGCTTGTTAGGAGTGCCCTGGGATTTGGTGAGGAGGAGTGGCAGTAAATGCATGGGTTTGTTCCCTGCGTTAGACAGCCTTGTCATCTTTGCTATACACACCAGAGGAGAGGGAAAGCAAGCAGGTTTTCACATTGCACATGGCTGAGGGTCTCACCTGGCGGTAGCTGCTCCAGGCCGACCGGCAGCACCAGGCCTCACGCCGCAACCCCGGGCACACGGGAGCAGGATGCTCAAGTTTGCTGGCGGGTCCTCAGAGCCCTCAGGAAAAAAAAAAACAACCAGCTCCCTCACAGGCGCCATCTGCACCCCAGGAGGCTTTTCCGCAGCCCAGAGCCGCTTCCCTCCTGGGGCCTTCTGGAACAATCCCGCCCCGCCTTCCAGAGAGGCCCGCGAGCCGAGCTGCGCGCTCCGCCGGCCGGGACGGGGCCCGGGATGGAGCCCGGGATGGAGCCCGGGCCTGGAGCTGCGCAGCGAGGCGGGAGGCTGCACTGCAGCTGCTGCGGGAGCCGACCCTTCAGGGCTGCAGCCAGGCCGGTGCCCGCAGGCCGGTGCCCGCAGGCCCTTCACAGCCGGCATTTCACCCGGGCTGGCACCGCACGGCCCCGCTCAGGCGGCCCCGCGCCGGGCCCTGGCGCTGCTCCCGCTCCGGCCAGGCTGCCCGGGCCTGCACCTGCCTCCCAGGGGCGACGCGGAGGTGAGGGGCGGGCAGCGGGAAGGGCGAATTCCCCACAGCAGCCCGCCCGCCCCGGGACGGGCCTGGAGGCCTCCCCGGGGCCCGAGCAGCGGCCTCGGCTTCTGAGGAGCCGAGCGGCCCCAGAGCAGCGCGAGGGGCGGGTGGGTACAGGCGGTGCGCAGGTAAACCCCAGGCAGCAGAAAGGATCCAGGTTATTTGCTGCAGGGGAGGCCTCAGGAAGCGGTGATTCCCCGAGAGGAACGCCCCTGCGGCACAGCTGCCCGCGGTGAGCTTCGAGGCCTTGGTGGTGACCTCCACAGCTTGGCGCAATCTCGCTCATTATTGTGTTTTTAAACCACGCAAATTCAGGGTGTGTACTTCCTCTTACTCGTTAATTAGTGCCGTGATAAATGTTGAAAGCAGAGGCACAAGCTGTTCAGCTGAAAGTTACTCAGGCTGCTTGTTTGTTTTTAAGGAAAGCTGCATGTTGGGGATTAGCCTCAAGTTGTACCAGGAGAGGTTTAGGCTGGATATTTGGAAAAATTCCTTCACAGAAAGGGTTATCAAGCACTGGAACAGGCTGCCCAGAGAAGTGGTGGAGTCACTGTTCTTAGAGGGGTTTAAAAGTCGTATAGATGTAGTGCTTAGGGACATGGCTTAGCAGTGGACTTGGTAGAGTCAGTTTAATGGTTGGACTTGATGATCTTAAAGGTCTTTTCCAACCTAAATGACTCTGTGATTCTATGACTGTATGCGAGGGCACTCAGGAAAATGGAGGACGCAGAGCAGACACCTGCAGCCTTCTGGTGAGCACATTTGTCACTCTGCTTCTGCTCAGCCCCTTGGCCTGGTCTGCCTGGGCCCTGCTACCTTTGATACCCATAGTCATAAAGAAAGTAAGAACATCTTGGGCTGACTGTCACATCCCTGGTGTGTAACCATATGCATGTTTCCTGGTGTTCTTGCTTCTTTAATCACAGCAATATGCCTTTCTTAGTTCCCTATGGTGTTAAGAAAGGTGCTCCTTCGTAATGTATTGTGAACTGAATTGTGGCCGTCTCATTTGTGTTGTGCCTGTCATTACCTTCCTCATTTTCCAGGATGATGAGGATTCTCAGCTCCTGCTGAAGGCCCAGTGATAGGAATGTGTTGTTTCACACTTATATTTGTGTGATTATTTTTGCCTTTCATGTTGTACTAGCTTTCCACACATTGGAGTTCCATTATGGAAAGACTGCCCTTCTTCCTACCCTTTCTACAATTTTCTTCTTGAGACTATTAATGCATGGATGCAATTATATTAATGTGAAGCAAGTAATTGCTTTAAAAAGCCCTTGTGATAAACATTTAAGACTGGATCCATTTAATTACTCAATATAAGACTAAACTTTCTGTTCAGGGACCTGCTTAGTATCCTGAGAACTCACTGAGTTTCAAGTGGAAATGCTGTGGTAATCAGCACCACACAGAATCAACTTGGAGTTGCCAGGTTGGGAAATTTACAGTAGTGCTCTAAAGTTCAGGTGGCACTTGCACTGTATGTCTGGATGTAAATGAATCTGAAGCTGGAATATGGATTAACAATTGTTTTTCAGTTGTTTAACAATTTTCTTTTAAATAGACCCTTTTTGGTAACAACTGAAGGAACTTTTCTGTTAGCTCTTACTGCCTTGTATTGAAGTATTTATAAAGCTATGAGAGCTGCATAGATATACTCAAAACATGGCTACAGAAAATTAAATTGAAAAGTGTATTTTTTCAACTTAAAAAATTAGGCATCTTGCTGAAGCTTTGAAGTATTTGTAAATACCCTTTTACTTAAATGGATTCTCACAATGAAAACATAATGTGCATATATACATAGTTAGCATTAAGCTTCAAACTCTAATCTGTACTCTCTTGTGCCAGACTTAACTCTTAATTTATTTTCTTTATTTCTTTCGACAGTTAAGACTTATGAAGATGGGACACATTAAGATGTGCCTGGAAATTAATACTTTCTTCAAGGAGTCGACCAGCTAATTTGTAAAGCGTATTGTAAAAGGTAAGTGTCAGCTTCTGTTAAGTAGCTAGATCAGGACTGATTTCTCAGAGAGGCCAGAACTTCCTTTCTTCTTGAAATTAGCACTTCTCAAAGCAGTAAGTGCTTATGTTCAGAAACCAATCCACTTCCTAAATGACATACACTTGATAATCTACTGACTTCCTCAGGATAAGATTACACTAGGTAGTATTTTGAACTCAGTATTCTGATTCTCCCAGTGCTGGTTGACTGATAAGCCAAGGTCTACTACACAGAGGGGAAAAATTAGAGAAATAGTGAATTTTTCCTCTGTAAGTCTCAGATATAGTCTGGGGAATTAAAAAAAAAAAATTATTCTTAAATAATAGGGTTTTTTTTTGCTGAATAACAAATTTGAAGTGCTAGATAATAATTATTAAGTGTGAAAACAATAAAGTGATGTTAATTAGAGACAAAATAGCATAGAATCCAAGTGATTTTAATATGTAATGTAGAATATGGTAACTAAAATATCATACATAAAGAATATGTACATCAGAGATGACATATATGAAAAATAGTTAACAAAATACATTAAATAACATATAAAGGCATGTATCTTAGTTACATAATAAATCAGATATGTACTGAAAATTTTATTAAATCTGCTACTCAGATTTTTAAATAGTAACTTGTTCAGATTTCTTCCTTATTCTTGAACTTAACAAGTTTGCACAAACCCTCTTTTTAGGTGTGTTTACACACTCACTGTGCATGTATGTGCACTATGCATGTACGTTGTCCATCCAAGAGTACCACTGGTCTGTGTCCTTTTCATTAAGTAGAAGCCAGAGAATATAACATTGTTCTCTTAAAATATCCCTCAGTTTACCTGCAACTTTATTGTGCATGCTGTGCGTTTGCTGTAGTATCTCACCATCAAACACTCCCAACTTACTTAGACCAATGAAATATTCTAAAAGTGAAGCAAAATGTTACTGTAGGACTTGTTGCTACAGTCACATCACTTAAATTTGACTGGAATACCTGAACACCATTTTATTAGTTTGCTTTTGGAAGGAAAACTTGCCTGGCAGTTCATGTGGGTCTGATAATCCTTCCTATATTTTTTCCAGACATTTTTACTCGTAGGAGGTTATTTACACTCCAGTTCTGTAAAGTGGTGCGTGCTTTCTCCATTCACAGCAGTCAGTGGGGTTTTATTAAGGGTACTCAGGTCCTTCATATCTAAAGTTTACATCTATGTGCTGGGAGTTCCCAAAACACCTCTGAAGCTCCAGTCAACTCTCCATTAAAAGAAGGAACGTCAAGGAATGATGTATTTAGCAGAATATAGCTTTTAAAAAATATTTTTTTTTCAGAACATTTTTCTACACTTCAGTGAACCATGAGAGGGAAAAAAATATTTTTTTTCCTCTTTGGAATTTGCCTTTAGCAAAAAGGTATTTTTCTTCTTTTAATTATTAATCTGATTTTATGTGTCACTGCTGGTTACTGCTTCCATTCTTGTGAAAACAGGACAGGAAATAGACAAGCAGTTTCATAGAAGCTGATTTAGGATTTTGTAGCTGCAGAAGTTTGGGCAAAATTTTTCATGATGCATCTTAATTTTCTGTATTATCCATGTAAAATTTAAAAAGCCATCTATCACCACTGTATGTTAGGCTGAAAGCAGGGTGAAGGAACTTCTCACAGCTATACACTGCATATGAAGTTGGATATTGACATGTATGTCTTCATTTCACCACCATCTCTTCACATCCTAAGGAAACATTGCTCTTGAAATATAACCAGTTTAATCTAAAGATCTTCCTCCAAAATAGTTTACATCAAATCTTGGTAAACACCATATTCAATATGATCTTGAGGAGGCAGATTTTCTGTTCTTTAAATGGAGGATGGTTAAGCCCTGAAGATGTTTTGACTTCCCCCAGCATTGCACTAGGAGTCATGCAACTCCACAGGGAGAGCGAGAAACAGGATAGACTACCCACAGGCATTTTTTCCGTGGTGTGTAATGAAGATCCACAGTTATTCTTTTTGCAGCATGGATTGAACCCAGGACCTTTGAATCTCAGAGTGCAGCTCACTTACTGCTAGAACTTAATGTGTCCATAAGCTGAACAGCTGCAGGTGGCTCATAAATCTACATGCCTCCCTGTCACCCCCAACAGAAGAGTGTGAAATCGTGGGCTTTGTGTGTGTCAACTCAGCCTACATCAGAGGAGTAAAGCTCTCTACACTCATTCCCTGTAGCTGGTATCACATGGGAACCACTATCCAGGCATGGACAAGGCCACAGAGCCCAGCTTTAAAATCAGTGATGGGAGCAGAAATACTCCTACAGAGGGAAGCTGTTTGCTTCTCTCTGTGTGAAGAGCAGAGACCACAAGAGAGCAGATCTGGATACTTCTAATGTAAGCAGCAGCAGGGACTGTAGCTCTGACAGATGAGTAGAACTTAAAAAGAGAAGAGCAGCAGAAGGAGACAGAAGACACCAGTTTGGGAGATAAATAATGACAGACAAATCATTTGTTGGTCTGTGCCTCTAAGGCAAGAGAAGGAGTAGTCTCCTTTGAAATACTCTCACTATGTGGCAGCGAAGTGACTTTTTTCCTGTTGCCTTTGTTTTCTCCCATAATGTTGGTTACTCAACCTGAAATCCAGGGAAGAGTTATGCAATATGCTACAGAGTTGAGAAATCCCACTCCTTTGCTCCTTTAAGGTTCTGTGCACTCTGTTACAAAAGAGTTTTGGTGAGTGAAGGAAGCTGATGTAGCAATTTCAAAAGGAAAGGGATCACTTGGGTGAGAACAGCTAGTATTTGAACAGACTCTGTTTCTGTAATGTTAAACCCTGTGTTTGGTATGTGATGAGCCAAAATCTGATGTGTCATTTAGTATTCAGGAAAGAATGCCTGTCTGATAAAATGTTTGGCATTTCAGGCTTTTATAAGTTAAATGGTAAATTCTTAGCAGTCTTCAGAGACACATTTTTGTGCCACCAAAGAGGGCCTTAGGTACCTATAATCTATATTTTAAGGAGATACTTGTGGTAAGCTAGCTGCATTCTGAAAGTTGACTTGTATTGGCAGTCTTGGGGTGTTGGAGAGAACATCTCTCTTCTTGGTAATCACAGAGTACTAGTGAGGAAGTGCATACCATATCTAGGGGATGTGATTTCATCTTACAGCCACATAGTCTGGATGCATTATGCTTTTTTAAAATCCAGATTCTGGAAAATGCAGACATGATTTAAATACTGTGGTTATATATTCTTGCCATTATAAATGCTTTAAGGTAGAAATCATCTTAACTTTGGACATCAACATTTAGGCACCTTATCAAAGGTATTTGTCAAGGAGCCTGATACTGTCAATAGAAAGTGGAATACTTCCAGAGTCTTTCACAAACCTCTGTACTTATTTGTCCTCTGCTTACTATAGACAAAGTACTTGATGAATAAAGCTAAACTTCAGTGAATTTTAGGAATAAGGTTACCTGCTTCTGTACCAAGGTGTAAACTCACTATTGAGTTTGAGGGAATTATTTTTCCCTTCCTTTAGTCCCTAGCCTCATAGGTCCTTCTTCCACTTTTCCCCAGGACAGCAAAGCAAAGCTCAGCGCAAAGATACTGTCTTTAAATCCTGAGGCAGGATATTGGATGAGGAGGTTGTAAGATCTCTTCAAACATACCATGGCCACATGGGACCACCTAGTTACCTGGTTCCATCTACAAAGCACATGAAGTTTGTTTTTTTAAAATGTATTCTCAGTATATAAGACAGCCAAGACCAGAATCAAACTGGGCTATGAAAATAATTATTGTGTTAAACTGACTCCAAGGATGCCGCAAAAAAATGAAAACTCTGTTAACATGTATCTTACCTACTACTTCTGGTTTTTAAATTGTAAAGACTTTGTACAAGATTAAGTACAACCATTATCATGGATATAAACAGCATATTTTCTCTCCTTTAAAACAGAATTGAAGACATTATCTTTTTGATGGTGATTTTCAAGTACTTATCCTATTCACCTTTATCCTATTAATCGTTTCTGCTACATGGTGAATGTCTTTGGGCAATATAGGGCATAATCTAGTATGCTTCCTGATATTTTTATTTGTAAGTTTAAAAACACCTTTCTCCAGGAAGTAAAGCATGTCATACTAATGTAATCTGTAGTCTAGACACTTGCTTTAAGATTGTTAGACAGTGGCCATAAAATATATAAAACATTTTTGTAAAATTTGAGAAAAAATTAGTTCATCCAAAAACAGTTTTACCTCTCATCACAGCAGCCCAAGTGAATGCTCATTGTGCTCATTCCTGTGTTTTAAAAAATATAGTGGTATTTTCAGTTGTTGTGTGGCACAATGTGACAGAAGTACTCTTTTGTTCCTTAAACTTTCTTGTCATGGCATGACTTTTTTCAAAACCCTACTGAAGATTTGTTGTTTGTTCTGGTGTTTGTTTGTTTGTTTTTTTTAAAGGGTATCAGTTACCACTCATTTGCAAACATGGCTTCAGGGCTGTGTGGTTGTCAGGAACTCCTCACTTTTCTAGTCAGTTAGACAAACTAGTGTGATTTCCTGCTGCAGCACCTGTAGTGGGATCTTCAGAGAGAAATCCTCCTTGAGTCTGTCACCAATATAAGGTCCTGGTATTATGTCATGCTATATTACACGCGGCAGGGGCAGCATCCATATCTACAAGTGGATTCTTTAGTGCTGCACCTGCAATAAAAGCAGAAACATCTTGAGTGTTCACATACTTATTTCTGGTTTTTATTAACTTTCTATTGTTGAAAGAGTGAACAAAGAAAATAGCTAAAACCAGAAATAGAAACTGTCTGCCATCAGAGTGCAACCAGGGACAGATTAGCAATGATACAAGAATTTCCTGTTTTGTTGATTCAAAGTAAATAGTGTTTCAGTCACAGAATACTGCAGTGCTTAGCATCAAAATCCATCTCTTACTGAACTTCCTGTGGTGGCTCTTTATGGAATAGGAGCCATGCCTTCCATGCTGGTGAGTGCAAGCCAGTCTACAGTAACTTGTCAGCTTTGTGCCATTTGCCACCTGCATCCACCTGCAAGTTTATTTTTAGCAGGAGTTTAGTCAGTGTCCTCTTCCAGACACAGCAGAGCCCTTTGCCAGGGCCTGTCTAAGTGACTTCATGTCACTTTGGGAGTCAGAGGAGAACAGCCTGATGAACAGGGCAGGACATCCCCACAAGGGAACATGTTCACCAAAATCACCTCTGTATCAGCAGGAGCTCACTCTTAACGTGTTCTCAGTGCAAGGTCTTCAGTAAAAAACAGTTACTGCTCTCTTACTATCTATACATTTCAGTTTTTATAAATGGAAGACAATTCTGTACTCCTTCAATTTTTAAGTGGTTATTCTTACTCAGAAACTCATGCTTAAGCTCTCCTGTACACGACCAGTCTGTCAGCTTCCCTAGGCAGTAGCATAAATGGCTCCCCAGCTTGTGCCCACCTTCAAATGGCTGAGAAGAGTTGCATTCCTGCCTGCTCTGCTGACCCAGGCACACTTTTGAAGCAGGGAGGAGGCCTAATCCTTGGAGAATCCCAAACACAAATACTTGAGTGGTATTTGTCAGGGCAGTGCAGGAATTTGTGGTATTCAGAAGCTTACTGCAGTTTATTTTACTTGATCTGAAGGCTGTTTTTGCACCAGTTAAAAGTGACTGATGGACCAGTTTGGCCCCCTCTAGCCCTGTGCAGTCCAGCCTAGCAGCTGCCAGAGCATACCTGGCTCCCAGCACAGTGATGCAGAGTTTCCAGGAGCCAGAGTTGCAAGACTGCCTGGGGACCTCTCACACCTACTGTTCCACCTGCAGCTTCCAGACCCAGGGCACTGCCTTTGTGTGACCCTGCTACAGCAGCCTCAGGCAGCCATGTCCTTACTGCAGTGTTTTACATAAGAGGTATGTTTCTGTGGTTGGGCTTTGTATGCCAGGGCTGATGAGGCCAGATCAACCACAGTGAGGAATTTATCAGATAGTTTCCCAAGTTCTGTCATTCCTAAGATTTTTTGCTAACAATCAGTTTCTTCGCCAGGCCCAGAATGCTTGCCTAAAATGAGAGTTTTGGCACCTGAAAATCCCCATGTAACCGGAATGTTGGCAGTCCCTGAAAACAGTGGAGAGGTTTAGTATGTGCCTGGAAAAGTGAGATGAAAAGCTGCTAAGTGCAAAGGCCTTCTTGAACTGTTTGGATTACTGTGACTTGTTGCTGTTCAATGTACTCTGCTAAGCTCTCAGTGTGTGTGTGTCTTCAGAGTGGTGTTTCTATCAGCTTGTAATGTGGTTTGCATATCTCTAGACTCTTCTGCTGGTAAAAATCACACCAAAGCCCTGTCACCCTGCTGAAATAAACATCATATCCTTTTTCCAGTGTGGTAAGCAAAAGATTCAGGGTGGTGATTTGCATATTCAAAATCCTACATGTCAGAGTTAGTAGCAGGATAGGGAAGTTCTTCATGTGTGTCCCCTACTCTGGGCCCTGGGGCATGCTTCTTGACAGCCAGGAGGACAAGGACAGGAGACAATACAATGGCTCTGGCAGCAATTGTGAGAAATGTCCAAGTGTGAGAAATGAGGCCTTACCTGATGATCTGAATTGCTGTACACTCAAAATTCTTCCTGAAATCACTGAAAAAATCTGTGAGCCTTCACAAGAATACAGAAAGAATTTTTAATCATACAGCATTCCTGTGTTCAGTTTGTCCTGTTCATAGCTGTGTCACCTGGCACAGACTGCCGTGATCGTTATGTAGTCTCAGAAAGTTTAAGCCGGAAGGATTCAATGATTGTATTACTCAAGCAGTTAAGTCAAATCATGAAGCAGTGTGTTGTCAGCCAGCGAGCACAAGATGGCACAGCAGAGCAGGAGAAGCAGAGGGCTGAAGCAGAAAGGCTTGCCACAGGGCGGTTGCTCTGGTGCTGGCTGTTCTGGGCCTGGCAGTGCAGGAGGGCGCTGCAGCCTGTCATTTCCGAGGTCACCATCCTTCCTGCTAGGTCTAGTTCTCTGGTAGAATGTCTGGCTTTTTAATATTTCGTAGGCAGCTCACTTATTTCATCTGCAGATTCCCAAGAACATATACATGAACATCAGCTCAGCCTTTACTGGCATTTATCAATTTCTTCCAGCAGTTCCCCTTTTATGATGGAGTTTTCATGACATCTCAGCTATACCTGCAAATTAAAACTGTGGGATAGTCTCAGTGATGCCCTGACTCTCAGTTCCTTCCTCCTACAAACGCATTTAAAGATTATTCTTGTTTCTGGTGTGACCTTTTATCAGTTGAATTTCTAAGGCTTGTTGTATATGCTTTGGATTTTTCAGTTATTCTCCTTTTTTGCATCATGCAGTTTTTACAGGCTACATAAGGAGCATATTCTACTCATTTGTTGACTGCAACAGAACACTGGCCCTTTAAAGCCAGAAGGAGTATTTTGCAAGATCAGTAGCTCATATGCTTAAAGAAATCTGTTAATATTTGATATAGCCTTTGCTAGAGAGAAGAGTGCCTTGGGAGCTATTAACATCAGGGGCAAGTTATAATGTGGGGCCATTGGGGCCTTAAGAGCCTGGGTGAGTGAAGTTGACCATGTATCTGAAGGAAAAGTCACCCCAAACTGGGAGAAATGCCTGGTGGTTGCAGTCGAAGGGGAACAAGGCAGGGAGATTCTAAATCAAGGAAGTCAGGACTGGAAGCCTAATAGTAGCATCAGTTCAGAGACCAGTAGACACCCCAATCCCCTACCCAGCCCCCTCAAAAGAAAAAAGAAGCTGGTGAACTTGATTTAAGTAGACACTGGGAAAAGAAAATTGAGGCAGACTTTTTGCAGGAGGTGTTTCTACCACGAGGGAGTGCCCTGAAGCATTCTTTGTCTAGTCTGGCCATTGAATTACTGTAACCTTCATACCAAGGTTATTTTATAGCTCTGCTTTAGCATTATCATGCAGAGCTAATTGCTGCAGCTGGTTGTGTAGATTAGAAGTTAGCTGGGAATTTTGTGGTGGATTGATATTCAGATGGGGAATACACTACTCTTCAAAGTTTAAATATTTGTGAAAATTCAATTTTACTGGGACAAAAAAAAATCCTCCCAGGAAAATAGGAGAAATGCCTCATTGCCTAGAAGATTTGCCTATTAGTAGAAAAGAGTTCATCACAAGCACCAGACATGAAATAGACAATCTATTTCAGTGATTGGCCATGGAGATATTAAGAAATTCCCTTTCCATTAGAAGTATGTTTTTAAAATACTGTCATCAAATATTGGTCCAGTTTTTAAAAAACAAAATACTTTGCAGAAAGGGCTTTAATTTCTCAGTCACCACAGTTTCTCAGGTCATGTATAATTTCTGACTAGTGCCTTGAGCACACTATTGCACACCAACAAAATATTTTGTTTTCTCTTCAGAAGCACATTTTTCAGGAAACTCCCAGCACTTCTGACAATACTAGATTCAGACCTTCTGAAGACTGACCACCCACATAGAAGAGGGCAGCTGTGCTGGTGCCCCGTGAGTTAGGAGGAACTGTGCAAGGGCCAAAGGATCTTGATGTTTAAATCAATCCTTTATGTAGTATTATCACTCTAAACACTCTGCATTTTGCTTGTTTATAGACCTAAAAATCTCAGCATGAGTCAGAATGAGCTTTAGACAGGGAAGAAATCCAGTTCATCCTCCGTGTCCTTCTGCAGCCTTTAGATGCCACTGTAGAGGTCTGAAGAAGACAAAGTTGTGTTTTCTAGGTAGAGCAGACGTTCCTCCATAGCTCAAAGGCCAGGACTGTGTTACTGATTTTGCTATGTCACTGTTATGCACAGATCAGCACTCTGGCAGGTAGTGACCTGACAAACAGTAATCTTGCTGGAAGACCCTAATTTAAAAAGAATTACTTGTAACTTCCAGGGAATCCAGAAGTTAGTTATACAGTAAAAACTCTTTTTTTGTTGTTGTTATAAGCTGTATCTGCCTTAGAAAGCTGTGCCAGCATAATATACTGCATAATATTGTAATACATAATACCTGTGCTGACAAAGCACTCTACATGTGGACATAGCCTCATCTGCTAGCCTCTCCTTTCCCCAAGCTACACAACAGAAAAGGCACAGAAGGAAAAGGTAGAGCCTCTTCGACTGTTTCTTGATGGAGAAATACAGTCAAATAGTAGAAATGTGGTCCATGGTTGTCTTGCAGTTTGGAATGAACTATACAGATCAGTTTGTGTCTGTCCCTGTAATTCAGTGACAAACTGCAAATGTTAGGCAGCCGTTCTTCCTGCCTTTCTTAACTACATGGTGTATCCTTTTCCAGAGACCAAGACTTTTTCTCTGCCTTCCTGGCTACATTCTTTCTTTGGATCTTTTCATGTCTGCAGACCCTTCCTAAAAAATTTCAGACCAGAAGTTCACTTAGTGGAAGTATTTTGTAAGCATGTGAACAAATGAGAGTATCATAATGTGGTACAATAACTGATAAATAGAAATTTATCTTCCCTTTTTTTTTTCTTTCATCACAAGTGGCTTGAATAACATTCTAAATTATCTCAGAGAGAAAAATTGTCTGAGCTCTGTTGTACTTAGTCTAAGTACCCAGCTGTCCCTCCAAGTTAAACTATCATCACATGCCGAGTGCACTTGATTACAGAGGCAGGGTCAGGCTGTCAGAATTTGTCTGTAGTCTCTGATTACAAACAAACTTTGCAGTTTTGCTGTCTGCAGATTGTTCCCAGCCTCACTGTCTGCTTCACAGCTCACGTTCAACCTCTGAGTCAAGGACACACAGTCTGAAAATCGATTTTCTGTGCCTCCATTACATCTTTCTCAACCTTGTTCATTTTCTTATCTCTGGTTATGAAAGAGCTTCCTGCACAGACCTGTGTCTGACGCATAGGAGCAAGTTCTCATGTGCAAAATCTTTGCCAAATAGGAAGCCTATAAAAAAGAGTCTGTAAATAATCTCCTTCCCTAGCTATCGTTAGCCTTTCAGATTATTTATATTGGATAGTCATTTGAATCTTGTCAGTGCTGCATTGTGCTGCTGTTGATTGAAATGCTAATGAATGCGATACAGTCTTTCAAATTCTTTAGTTTTAAAAAAAGATATAATTGACAGGCAGTTAGCAGTGTTACAATTGCATCTGGCTCCTTGATTGCTGAGCACAAGCTGGTTGTGTCTGCAGGGCACTTTCAGTCTGTATTGCAGTAAATCCTGTGTCATCTTTGTGTTGCACATCTGTGAGATATTTGCTGACTTGCTAAAGTTTGGGTCAAAAAACAAGATCTTAGCAATCATTAGTAAATACCAAACTGGTCTATGTATGTTTGCAATTAATTTTCCTGAGCCAACTCCATTTCTTTTGCTAGGTACAGCTCACTCTCCCGCAAGCCACTGCAGTGCTCTTTGACTCAAAATCCTCTCTCTGTTCTCACATCCAGTCTGTGCCTGCAATTGGTCTATTCTATGCATAAAATCCTTTTGTCCATATGACTAAGGTTCTAATTCACATTGTGTTCATTTTGCTTCCAAGGTATCAAGATTTCCCTTTCCTTTGGCCTTGATAAGCACAGTCTTGCCTGTTCATATCCACTCATATTTCTCTCACTCTGCATCATCCATCATTTGGATGGACCTTCCTTCCAAGGCTTCTGAATGTGAATCTCCATTCTGTCAGCTGTATCCTAGTCTACATAAATACTGTTTCATGTTTATGATTATTCAACAATACCAATCAGCATTGTCTTCTTGTTACGTTTCCAAAGAAGAAATTTAATGTTTTGTCCAACGTGGCTTCTTGTACTGGGAAGTCCATCTCTCAAATTATGACACTTTGTTTCTGATTGGCCAGCTGGTTCTCTCTCATTGTTTCCTTAAACATGTTCATCTGTTTGTATCTATCTGTGGGTGTTTACTTTGCACTGTCATTTTTAAACATCACTTGTAGCTCTTTAGAGTACAAACCCAAAATGTGATCTTTGTTTATATAGCACTTAGCATGAGGAGAGAAGGAGGGAGAAGAAAGTCAAATATGTGGGCCTGGCAGCAACAGAAATTATTACATGATCTTTATTCTTCGATTTTGACTGAAGATTCAACTGAATCAATTAATTTCAACTGAAATTGAATCTTGTCTGAATATTCTCTATGGTCAACTAACCTTGATGCTATAGCTTACAAAGTCCTGCTCATTTTCACCTCTTTAGTGTAATTATAAGAAAATTGTTATGACATGCTTCTAGTAGTAAGCAACCATTATATAGATCTGTCTAAGTTTTTGGTATGCTTAACTGGAATGGACATCTATGTGAAGCAGTGATGTGTCACACAGGAACAGGCTTAATTTTCCATCTGTAACAGTTCCAGATTTAAAATGAATGCTTGTACTCTCAAAAACAAATGAATTTCACTTCTTGAAGAAGGCCAGACAGGGAGAAATAGCTAGAGAGAAATTGCCAAGTGTTACATACAATTCTGTTGGCTTCATTTTGAGCCATGATGAAATAAGGCAAATCCTTCACTTTCTGTCATAAAAAATGTTGGGTCATCTAGAGTTTTTGAAGAAGTAAAATTAAAATGGAACCATTTCCAGTTCAGAACTTCAGCTAACTCTGACTCCTGCAGCAGAGGAATGTGACTGACAGGGACAGCCTCTTATACTGGAGGAGGAATGTTTTATTCCAGGAACTGGTGGGAAGGGGCCCACCTCTGTACCAGAACTCTTCTGACCAGCAGAATAGGAAGGCACACAAAGAGAGTAGCAATTCCTTGATGCCAGACTCACATGCACTGAAAGTCTAAAAGTCCAGAGGTCTCTCTCTAGTGGCAACTCAGAGGAGTATTTTGTGCCTCTCTTGAGAGGAGTTGGTGCTTGTTTGAGGTTGTGGAGCCGAATGAAGAGACTTTTTGACATGCTAATCTTTTCTCAAGAGGATAGCTGTACAATTGGAGAAAATTATACTCTCAAAGTGGATTAGCAGATGAAAAAGCCTAGCTAAAAAAGTTCTTGTTTTTCTTGCAAGTGCCTGATTTGCACATTGCAGGAAAGGTAGACTGAGGAAACCATCTCTACCTCTGGGGCTTTAAACACTGTTGTGGTGTTTATAGAGCAATTCTCCACAAATTGCTCTCTGGAAGAAAACCTAAAGAGACCAGGTAGACTCCATGGGAGATCTGGTTCAGGCAGTCCAGGTTTGAGGTTTAGTGGAAGGTATCCAAATTACAGTACCACCCAAACCAATACAAATTTGGCTCTGAGGGAAACACTGCAGTCATCAGATCTTTAACATTTGTCCACACCATTCTGGAGAGAGCAGCTTTCCCAGCATCTGAGTTTGGATCCAGTTAGACTAACTAACAATGTCTGCAGGAGAGAGACTAAATGAGGTTCCATACTGTATCACACCACCAGAGCTGGCTGCAGTGTGTTTGGCCCTTCACTGGGACTGCCAAGAGCTCCAGGTTCTTTATCAGACAGGGCTGCCAGGGTAGCATTGGCAGTTGGACTTGATCTTTCTGGTCTTCAGAAAGTCAGACATTGAGGACCCTATTGTGCAGTTTTCCTTTACAGTCCCACCAGTCTAATTTTTTTTTCTTAGCAATAGGAATATTTTATTTAGTTGACATTCCCACAGCTGGTAACTGTGTTACTAACCACAGTTCATGCATTTGACCTCTTAACAAGGAGCCTAAGCATTAAAAATGTATGAGGCCCTGGTGAGGGGGGCAGCTGAATGGCTGCATTAGCACTGAAGCTGAATTATTGATAGAAAGGGATGATTTTTACTTTCCTTTTAGCTACTGAATAATAGATTAAAAGCTGCACAATAAGATTATTTTCATTACTCATGTAGATTATTTGTTCAGTTAAAAAGAGTGCGAAGAACAAATGAAAAGTGCCCTGGGGTGGCAAATATATTAGACTTAAAATTTTTATGTTCTAGAGTATTTATTAATTTTGGACATATTTTATAATAAGTGTTTTGATTTAACACAAGTAATAAGGAACATTTTTTGTGTAATTGAGGAGATACACATGTACTTTGTTTTCTCTAAATGTAACCATGATAGTGTCAGTGAAATGTATCAATAGAAAAGAACTGATGTGTTCTGTATTTTCTGGTGTCCATGCTAACACAAATAAAAATATTATTTAACAGCTAAAATGGCCAGACTGACTAATATCTGGTCTTTATAATTATTATGTTATTGAGACCCTCTGTTTTCCTGCCACACTGAGGTTACACCATCTGTGTAGCCCTAGAGAAATAGTAAGTTTGATTTTGCTTTTCCTAGCTAGTTTGGTTGTAGTAAAAATAACATCTATGTAAATTATTTCAGGGATTAATAAGCTGTTTGGCTTTCTGTACTGCCTTTGGCTATCAGATCTCCTGGCTGGTTATTAATGTACCCAGCAAGAATCTTGTTGCACATTTCTGTTAATCAATTAACAACATTCTTACCAAAGGTATTGGATGACGTGGTTGCCCTGAATTTTGAATAGTCAGTTGCTTCTACATTTCCACTTGTGCTGCGCTCCCGCGGGGCTGGATGTTGTTGACTTTGAACTGGAGACTCCTTTTCTATCAACTTTGAAGTTTTTTCAGCACAGACTCAGCAAGTATCTGCTAGGCTGACTGGGCAGCTTTCCACTTATATCCCTTTGGCAACAATTTGAAAAAGAGGAAGACACAGCAGGTTTTCTTGGAGTGAAGCTACTCAAATTCATTTGTTATACCCTCTGCAGAAAAGTGGGACTTCCAAAATAGTGCCTTTCCATTCTTCTGTTGGTATTTTCTTAGCCAAAGAAACAAAAGTAACACAGCCATCAGTATTGCTTCATATAAGTATTTAAATATGTTACATTTTAGTCATATTAGTTTTGATCTAGATCCCACTCAGATACATGGAAAAAACTCCATGGATTTGCAACAGTCTCTGCAATGTCTGTTGATGGGAGGCATTCCATTTAATGTAGCAAATCAGGATTAAATTTATGCAGAATTGTTCACACAGGCCTGTATCCTTACACAGCCCTAGCTGATATATAATAAGCAATATCAGTGCACTTCTCAACACAACCTTCCTGGATGGCTTAAAAGGCATTTTGTTTAGACTTATGTGGGGAAGAAAAGAACAGTTTTCCACAATATCCTTCAACTATCCAGCTTCAGTCCCCATGCACTTTCAGATCACGAGTTCTCAACAGGGATTGGAGGATTTGGTCAGTTTTGTGATGCTGAAGACTGGTAAGAAGAGAAAGGAGCCAGTCTGGGTTCCCTGTGAGTAGGCTGCTGAGTGACTATCCAAGGGAAAAATAGAAATATGTACCACTAACCTACTTAATGTTGAAAATCTTCATATTCCATTATTGATGAGTTGATCTACTTAACGCCCTTCTTGTTGCCTGCAGTTAGTTCAATGCCAGGATGATTTCAACTATTCCTTCATTTCTGGACTAACATAATTAGAATGTCCCTGTTTTATAGTCTGACTCAATGGAATATGTACAGGTGAAATATACAGTCTAAGTCAGAATTTTGGATTTACTTTTAAAATCTAAATTTAGGCACACAAGACTGTATATTTTAACATGCATCGTCTGATAAGGTCTATAAGGAAAACCACTGGTGCTAAAGTCCTGTGCTTTGAGCTTGCAGTTTAGAATGGTTCTGTATTGGTAGGATGTGCTCTAAAGACAGTTTTTATAGGATTCTAAAGTATCAGCGTTGTGTTTTTCGTGTTTATATTTAGACAAACTCCAGCAAGAGATCACTCTTTTCTTTGTTAAAGAAACTATGACAAGCTAAACCAGCAAATGGTGATCCCAACAGAAGTAAGATTTTAAGAATTTAATCTTTTTAGTGTATTTTTAAAAGATCTTTTTTCAAAATTTGCTTTTTGGTTCAGTATATGTCATGTGGGTAACTAGAGAGATGAGTCACATCTTAACTAGTATAAGTGACTGTGTTCACATTGAAGGAGGTGATTTTAATTTTGGAAGCTAACATCTTTTTTTAACTGTCAGGGCTGGGAATCTGCTAAATGTAGCTGTCAGCCATGTGTGGGGTGGGGAGGAGATGGAAGTCTTCTGTGCTATGTTTAGCACTGTTCATGATGTAAAACAGCACTTGGTCTGGACTGTGGTAAGTTCTTTTAGGTTTTACGACCCTGTTATTTAGGGCTGTAAATAAGACTATATGGCTACACGAGTTTAACTTAATAGCATCCTCTTGGACAAACAGGAAGGAAAAATGGTGAGTCAGTCTAGGACATGCCTTGGTGAACACCTTAGGGTAGGCAAAGGGCAAACACTCAAATTATTTCCTTTTGGCTTCCTAACTTGTAGGTTCCTGCCAGATCAAATAGCTCGCATTGCCAGTGATAGGGTACAACAGATCACAGCGGCTATGAACTGTGGAGCAGATTTCATGTTAAGACATGAGCTCTTTTCCCTTCCTGTTAAAGGGAAATAAGTGTCTCCTACAGACTCCTGTAAAGTGCTAAATAAGCTAAGCTGTCCTTGGCATTTCTGCCAGGTGAAAACCTCATGTTAGGCTAGACGTTCTGCAGACCCTTCTGTGGGTTAATATACTTCTTTTTCTTTTCAAACACTATGCTTTTTTTTTTTTTCTAACACTGAAAGTTAGACCCACCCTCTCTGTGTAAAGACTGGCAGGTCTTTCTGTTAACAGTTTTTAGAAGTGGTCTGGTAGAATGAGCCACAGATGTTGAATCCAAGCAGATCTGCTTGATTAATGATGAAAACATGCAAGGTGCTACTGGTGTTACTGGACCTGTTCTAAAAGCAGCCTCAAACCAGAGGTAAAGAAGAAGATGGAAGCACAAGTGCAACTGAATTTTCTACAGTAACACTAGAGCTGTGCCCAGCACTGCACTGAATGGAGAAGACAGCACTTCTGTGGTATCTTTCCATTCCTCTGTTTCAGGCACTGATGTGAGCAGCTCTGATGGTCTCTTGTTTCAGATCATACAGAGTTGCTTCACCAGCTGAAAGTTAGCCAATAAGAATGTGTGACCCAGAAATGTTGCTGATTTTTGATAATACTGTTGAATGCTTTCTCTTAGCCATCCAGGTATTCCCTTTTCGCACAGGCAGTCTTTGGAGAGAGGATCCACTGGATCTGCAGTCCTTAATCGAACCTAAGGATCTGTCCTGTGATTTACCATCATCCTCACTGCCCATTAAGGTTGCTCACTCAGCACTTTGTCAGAAAATGTTGAATTGCTGACCTGTTTTCATCTCATAATCACAGCACAAGTTGTTTTGTTGCCCTTCCCTTCACATCCAGAAATTAGGACACAGTCTGTTGTAAACTTGCATGTCCATTAAATGATGTGATATGATATTATGGGTTGGAATATCTGGGAAATTAAGTGGAAGGGTGCCCAAATGCAACATGGTTAGCTGTACATGGCATTCTTCTTGCTCCTTACCTTCTGTAGAAGGGAAGCTCTGCTTGATGAAGCAGATGACTGACACAGTTCTAATTTGTGTTTAGTAAGTATTTACATTCTAGCAGATCAATCATTTAAAAGGCCATGGTGTTGTAACAGCACATCTGTACAGTATGTGGACAACTTGTTTTATTTAAAAGATGAAAGTGGCTACTTAGGCATCATAACTGAATAATTAGTAATGTTTTGAAATTTGCATTTTCATCTCCTTCAGAAAGTCACTTACAAGTTTAGAAGGACACAGTGAGCAGAATTAAGTTTTCTACATTTTTATAACTAAAATTTCTAATAAAAAGCTGGAGAAGAAAGGATAGAAAGTGATGTCATATACTGCTATGCTGTGACCTGATGAAAAATATTAAGATACTTGTGTAAATTGTGCAAATTTCAATGAGAACAGTTAATAATCCTGTTGTATGCATATTTGTTTATTAGTTTGGAAAGCTGACTGTTAGGGATGTGAGCATAATCTGTGAATGGCACACCACTGGTGAAAAAGGGTTGAACCATTATTTCACAGAATACAGGGAGTAACAGGCTCCGAAGTATTGATGAGGCAGTAGATGTATAGTAAGTAATTTTTTTCCCATACAATGCAAAATTAAACTCTAGAATTCCCTAGCACAGAATGCCGTAGAGGCCAAAAGTATGTGTTGGTTCAAACAGAGATTAAATAGCTAATGGAAGTTATGTCTGTATATTAAACACAATGGCAAGAAAATTATTTGCCCTTATCTTAGATACCTTAATACCACTGATTGCCCTGTTTTCTCTTCCAAAAACTTTCACTCCTGATCACTACTGAGGAGAAGGTGAATGGGGCTTTCATCTGCTCCAGTGTGGATGTTTTGGATATTCACATGCAGCTGTCTAGTGTCAAATATATTTAAAAAAGTATCTGTCCCTTTCTGTTTGTCATAACTGTCTGTGTATCAAAACTGTCTGTGTCTCTGTTCTGCTCTTGTTTATGAGAACATAATTTCTCAGAAGGACTCTTGACTTATGGAAGACGTAAGTTCAGCCTTGTGAAATACTGTGAAGAAATTCCAGAATCTTGTAATTCCTGTTAATTTTTTTTGTTAGAAATTAAGTCTCAACTTTGTAATATGGGAACTGCACAGGTGGAAAAGTGAAGAAAGAAATTGAAGTTATAGCAATTAACTTTTCAGATTTTATAGTGGAAGACATATTTCTGTTTTCACTGAGAGGGATTTTTTATGTATGGCCCAAAACCACAAAGAAATACACTGTGTGTCAATTACTAACTTAATAGATTTTTTCCACTGATGATGCTGGTTTGGATATTTATGTTACTGTAAACTTATGTCTACAGAACTAAGTGACTAGTTCCTGTAAAAAGTCAGGAATCTCCTATCTGAAAGCATGGTAAAACAAGGTTTTTAATGTTCATCTTGCTAAACTGGGTAATAGTCAGGCCCTTAACCAACCTGAGGATTTTCTTCCTGGGTGCTAGAGCATGCTCTCTATGGTACAATCTTTTTTCTGCTATGAAATGGTTTGTATTGAGCCATTACTCATTGCTGTATTGTGCTCAATTTAAATGTTTATGCCTTTAATTATAACAATAAGTGCATTGCTGTATGGTGTGCTGAGTGAGAAATTGCCATTAGGGGAAGATTATTGATTTCTGTTCTGTGGATGATTGCCATATGATGTTCTTATAGATAACAGAATGCTATCTATAGATTTCCTGAGCTAATTAAATAAAATAAGGAGTGAGACAGTGCCTGCCAGTCAGGTTAAGGGTGAGATGCTCTTTCTACTTTGAGGCAAAGAGCCATATAATCAAGAGAAGTGCAGATGCATCAATAGCAGCAGAAGAGGGTCTGGAAATCTCTTCCTGGAAGACCTTCCTGGAAGTCTTGTGGCTTTGTGTCCAAACAACATACAAGAAAAGTCACAGAGGTCGATAAGGAACTGTCCTCTCTGCAATCTCTTTCCTGCAGGCAGCACAAATGTAATGCTTCTTCTAGCAGTGCTTTCTTCAGACCTGCATCTCCTCCCCTCCTGCAGAAAGGGATCAGTGCTAAGAAAGGTGAAAGAGGCAGCAGAAGCAGGGCAGTAGCACAGAATTCTGAAGAAGTTCAGTCTGATGATTAGAAATAAGAAAATCTGGCACTACATCCTAATGAAATGTGCTCAGGGTCTACAGTTGCTAAAAGCTGGTGCTGTTTTTTTAGAGACTGGTTTTGCTGAACTGATTTGCTACAGACCAATGGGGAAGCCTGTTTAAAACATAGTTAGGAATCCTGTTGTTTTTTTTTCTGAATAATAGTTTGGTGCCATAGAATTGCAAATTAACTCATCTATTCTAAGTACATACTGTTCTAATTTCTGTTAATTTAAAATATCTTCTTATAGCATTTTTCAAAAGCTTCATGAGTAATTAAAATAATAAAAGAAGGCCAGTGGTAGTTTACCAACGCACTAATTCTTGTAACTCAACATTAGGAGGTGGAATTTCATTGCTAACAAAGCTACTGTTGTCTGAGTCCTTCTAGGCAAAGAACCAGAAAACATTTCCAGGCTAAGTGGCAGCTACGTGAAACCTTCATTCTTTTCACACACGTAGAATCCCATCAGAAATGACAGTCACTAACAGGGCAGTTATTAATAGAACCAGTCTCAAAGACTGAAAAATTCAGCTTATTTGAGCACTGCAATTCTTGGGCCAAAATCTGTGCCCACTATCCCCCATGAGGGATAGCATGAGGAAAACTATGCGATGGCTGGTCGGGAAGCAGATGGTGAAAGGGGATGTGAAGGGATGGTCATGGCCTGTGTGCTCTGGGGAACAGTGCTTTGTCAGCCATTCACTGCATGGAGTCATGGGTGACTTGGGTGGATTTGCAATTACAGTTAATGCTCCATGATCCACGGCAATTACTCAGACTGTGTGCACACAGGGCTAGCTAAGGTGCCTCATAATGCAAATGCATGAGAACATACCATGTGTGATGGTGTGTTCTCTCAGAACGTAGGCTTGTCTGGCTTTCTTAGCTGCCGGAGCAGGCCAGGCCAGATAGAAGTTGTTCCATGCAAAAAAACATTTGGTTCTACTTCAGCATCCTCCCAGGAGCCCTTATTATCTGTTTTTTTTTCCCACTATTCAGGTTTTCCCTGCCCACTGAAAAGCCCAAATAATGGAGAGCTGTCAGCACTTCAAGCAGCTGCCTGACTGGATCACAGAAACGGATGTTGTGTTGACTGGGGAGGACCAACTATCTTGCACGCTGCCTGTGTATCCTGGGCTTATGCAGGAAAGAGGTATGAGATCTTGAGAAGTATAACAGACGAAGTACCTATAGGATAGCTGCATTGTGCTGCTCAGGTTGTTGCCAATGTTTCACTTGTAGGTTTTCCAGATGCCAGTACTTCATAAAAATTTTCATTGCCCCTTTTAAGGTTGCAAAATGCCTTTTAACTTCCTCAATGTCAGCTCAGCTACAGTGACTGTGCAGAAGGTCTGGCCACCATCTCCATTTTGGGATCATATCAGTGGCATCCTGAGTTGCTAAAAGGTCCGTCTGGTATATGACATTCATCCTGCCCAAGCCAAGTGGTGCTGGCTTTCAGGGGATTGTATTCTTCCCTTTACCCATTGCCAGCTTACTTGGTTCTCAGTAACCCAGCTATTCTATTATGGTTGTCTCCTGCCCTTATCCTCCAGGCCTTTTCTGGGTGGCAGCAGTAAAATACATAGCTTTAGAGTGCATTCCTACAGGATACTGGTTCTACCTTGCCAGAGTTTATCTCTGAAACTTGAAGTATATTACCAAGGTAAATGTGATGATTTATTATTCACTGTTGACTTTCAGCATAAAGACTTTTATGTTTGCTAGATGAGAAATCAATTAGGCCTATATTTGTTTGATAAAGAAATGGAGAAACTAGCTGTTAATACGTTTTGTTTTGTTTTGTTTTCCCCAGCACTGTCTGACAGTGTGGGCATCTTGGAAGTTCATTCCCGCATCTGTAGAGAAGCTAAAATACAGCTGAGGTTAGAATTAGGCCAATAATAGTATCCAATAACAGTTACTGCAATTACAGACTTTTCTTTTTTTCTTTGGCAAATAAAGGAGGATAGCACAACTCCTGACATAGGTCACATTTCAGCTCAGGGAAGAATCCTACCCTACTGATCTAGGGAGACAGGACACAGCTCAGTACTAGAAAGGTGGAGACTTCCTTTTCTGATCATGAAATCTAGAATTTTCTGAGGGCTCAGAAGTACACTGCAGAGCAGCAGTTTGCAGTTTGGGGTTCTGGGGTTACTACTGGTCTATAAAACTTGACAATATGGCTAGTAAATCGATTAAGAAAATAAAAACATGTTTTTTCCAAGAAAACAGACAAAAAGTAGGAAAATAGATTTACTGTATGAGCAAGCAATATTGAGACTAAATTTTATTGGGTTAAATGAAAGTTGCCTGGTCTCTGGACTTATTTTAGAAGCCTGCTTCATCTTTGGATTTCTTTTAGTACTTCGAAGACTAAATGACGTTTTGATTAAGTTTGAAATTCTGCAATAGAGACTAGTCTTACTTGGGAAACAATAAGCTGCCCCAGTATTATATTGTTAATAATATCTTTAATAATATAAAATGTGTAGGGTTCAGAGGTCAAGGGAGCAGTCAAAATAATTCTTCCTTTTAAGTGTCTGTGCAGATGTTTATCTCTCTAAAATAACATAAAGCCTACACATTTCTATCATTTGCATCACACAACCCTCAATCAGCTATAAGTGTCATTTTTAAATGAACCTCATCCATTCTTAGTTTGTGTTTTAAGCACTGTACTCAATCATACAGTCTAGCTGTTATTTTCTTTAATAAACAGAGTAGGAGAAAGTAGCATACCTTTCTCTAACAGAAAAGTTATTTATTAATTTTATTATGTGACTTTAAAGTAAAAGAGCTTTAGAATTGTGAAAAAAGCTAAGGGCATTGTAAAATGTGTAAGTATGATTCAGTAAGTGTTTCAAAATTTAGGAAGCTTTAGATTGCCACCCAGCTGTTTCCTGGCATGTTTTTGCTATCTCAGTAGCAAACTGCTTCCAAATACCTGATCAATCTTGGAAACTAACCTAAACAGCCTTGTCTTGATCTGTTAACTCTGGAACATGTAAGCATGGGGGCTTTGGAAGACGTATTTTCTGGGTGGTTTGACCACCATCTTAATTATAAATGGGTTTCAGGGAATTGGTTGCTATAGCAACAGTCCCAGTGCTTTTTTTCAGAGCAAAACTCAACTTGCCTGTATGTTTGAAGGAAGAAAGAATGGAAAAGGAAGGGAGACTGAGTTTATATTTCTCCAAGAGCCACAAATTGCAACGCCCTCTATTCAAAGTAATTAATAAATAATTAAAAAAAATATTTTAAAACGTAAAAAATTAAGTTTTTCCTGCCACTGACAAACTCCACTTGATGTTTGTGTAAAACACAACCTTCCCTTATTTCAGAAATGCAACTGCACCAGGGTTAATTATGGGTAACACCCAAGCAAATTTTTCGCAGAAGTGCAGCTGAAAACAGCACAACCTCTCTGAAAAAGCTGGAGCTGTGAAAATTTCTGATGCAGTGTTGTGCCCAGTGTCTCCTGCTGTAAATAAGGTTCCCCTCTCCATCTTTACTGAAGTAAGATAGAATTTATTTTGCTATTGATTTCTCTGGAAACATCTCCCTGGTTTTGTATTGCAGCCTAGAAGCCATGTTGGCTTGATTTTATTCCCTCTGTTGGCTGTGAGATGGAAAAATGTAACAAAGGGGTTGGAGGGGGGAGGTGTAAGTATCCTTAATCCTGCCTAATTTTAGGTTGTGGTTCTCCTGTCTCTGTGTCCTTCAGTCACTCTCTGCATCTCTACTAATGTGCTCAGAGCACAGAACCCTGTGGTTGCTTTTGGAGTCAAACAGAGCTTGACTGGCTTTTGTGGGCACAGCGCTGTGGGTGCTGTGCAAGCCTGTCTGTTCTCATAGTGTGCTGAGCACTCCATTTTCATGTTGTGCATAATCATTTACAATATGCTGCAGGTTGGGATTCTGTAGAGTCAGGACATTTCCTTTGAAGAATGGAACGGGGTGTAGGAGAGGAGCCTGTGATAGCAAAGAGCCAGTTCTAAATTATGACTTTGCTTCCTTTGTGTGAAATCTCTTTCCCAGCTGTTCCCCACTGCTTCAGTCTCAGGCAATGTGGTGGGGATGCAGAGATACTTTTAATCTGGGGAGGAGGCTCCCTGCCTGAAGAGGGGTTTCCAGGCCCTTGAGGGTAGGGAGAATTGTCTGGGAGAGGTTAGTAAGCTGTGAGGAGGCATCAGCTTGGCAGGCATGTGGGAAAAGGCTTTTGAAGTAGGTTCTGTCACCAAGAGGGAGCAGAAGGAATGTACAGCATGTGAGAGGAAAGAGTTGAGCCTGCTTGGGGCAAGGTAGAAGGAAAGTTAGAGGGAATGTTGTCAGGAAGGGAAAAAGAGGTAGATTTGGAAAGAAAAACACCAGTAAAGAAGACTAGTAAAGAGGAGATGAGTCAGTTCCTACTTGTTCTCTGTTGTGAAATGAGAAACATTTTATCAGAAATAAGACAAAGAAAACCTTCCTTTTTTTAAATCTCCAGTAATCTTCCCTGTATCTTGACCTGCAGACTGACGGTTTCCCCTTGGATGATATAATAATCTCAAAGGAGAGGGTAGCTAATTGTGGGAAAAGAGAAACTTGCTGGCTGCAATAGCATTGTATCATTTGTGCAGTTGTCATCACTGCCACTATTATTAAGTGCCACAAGATCTTCTAATCTTTACCTGAATGGGCCTGCCACGGCGCATGTACAGAGAGGCTTAGATTTAATGCCTTAATCCACATGAAAAATCTAATGTACATCACTTTTTTGCTTCTCTCTATCCAGACCTGTATTGCTGTCCAAGAACTGCAAAACTTTCTCACCTTCAAATGTTGTAAATGAGATGCAGTCCCCATTATTTGAATAGCATAAGAAACTCACCACACCAGATGTATAAATCTGGCCTTTCTTGAAGAACTGACAAGGAGAGCTTGACTTAAAAAAAAACAGCCTTCCGTAAGGCCTGAGGGGGAACCATGCCAATTTGGGACATTTCCTTGCAAGAGTGCAGTCTCTCTGTGCTACTGTTCATGAACAGTGGCTCATGACAACAGTGCTTCATGCCTTTTACTATGATGGTCACATTTTTTGCTCTTACTTTAGCCAGATTTAAAATGTTTTGGTTTAGGGTTTGGTTTGGTCAGTTGTTGTCACAGTTTGACTCAGGATTGGCAATTAAACCAGTGACAGTAATGCTCTTGATCCCCTCCCCAGAACTCCTGTAATCACTAGACAGATAATTACATGGTTGATTATGTCTAACTTGCTACTAGTTAAAAGACAGCTTACTGAAGGAAAAAAAAAAGTAAAAGGAGAATTGGCTTAATCTTGGCTCAAACCAGGACAGTTGTTTTTTTGAGAAAAATGCAGAAAATCTACTGGTGCTGAGGTTTCTGTGATTTCTGTCTCCCTGAACTATCAGTCTTTGTATACAAAGAGAGCCCAGACTTACATCCTGAAGCATGGCCTCCAAAAGAGGAAATTGAAAAGGAATATTTGGGAAGTTTTACAAAATTGATATGTACAGCACAATAGACATTAGATTTTAAGAGGTACCTGAAAGACACACAACACAGACAATGTTCATAACACAAAGTAGAAGGCTTTGAAGTTCATATGCTTAAATGAGTTTGGAAAACAGAGGACTAAACCCAGACATCCAGGAGAAACCACTTTCTGGTTTATGGCTTCAAAATTCTTCATTTGCCCTGTTTCTAATATGCCTTTTCCTCTGCAGCCCCTTGGCAGAGGTAGGATACAGTGTTGTTTGGAGAACTCTGGTTCTGTACCTCTGTGTGTGCTGGTAGGAGGAAGAGAACTAGAGATTGTACACTTGAGGTTCAAAAAGCTGAGGATATGCCTTGGATTCAGTGTCTCCATGCCTGTACACCAGATGAATGAGAAAGCCTTCTCTGTATCTGGCCACTAATCTCTCATTTCCCTTCTTCCTACTCTTATGCCTTCCTGGCCATCACAGCAAAGCAGAAATACAGTGGGTTTTCTTCAGAAAGATAACAGCTGATTCATCCCTTCATTTAAACAACTGAGGTGTTATTTGGCTCAGTCCCATGCAGATAATTACAAGGTGTTTATAGTGAAACTTCTATAGCTAAAACCTGATTTGTATTTTTGCAGTTAAGTGTCAGGCAAGACAAGATGCTGAGCCTCTGCATGTAAGCAGTTAATTTGTTTGCATTCTGCCTTGACTTCTCCCCATTTCTCACACAAAGGCGCTGTGTTTGTTTTGTATGTCCCGTCCCTCAGCCCATGCTGCTGTCCTCAGAAATGGTTTCCCTTTACTTTTTTCCTTCCATTGCCACCCCCCTGAAAATCTCAAATTCAAGGCAGAAGGAAACTGGGAGCGAAATTCTGCTCTCAGGGTTAAATCTGAGAATTGTTCCCCTGGCTTCAAATTTATGCTGATGCAATGAAGATGAGAATTTAGCTTTCTGTACTGTTGTCAACAAGGGAAAAATAGAGTCCCTATAAGACTGTATCCATGGAAACCATCCTACTGCAATAGTGGATAGAGCAGCAAATCAATTTCTTCATTTTTAAAATGAAACACATTTAACAACATTGTAGTGCATCTGCCATTTAAGAGATCATCTGTGCTGATTAACTGTTGAAAAACCCTTCTCTAACCAATGAACTGGCAAGAACATTTCTTCCTCCTGATACAATTCTGATTTTGGGCAGAGTAGGCATTGAGGACCAAGTCTCATGAAGACACTACAGTCAGAGCCGAGTTCAGAAGCAACAGTATTTAATGAAGGATAAAATTGTTTAATTTAGCATTGTCCTAGTTTAAGGCCAAATATCTGGGCACATGGTGACTAACACTCAAATATAATAGCAGAGGCAGTGGCCTGTCACTTCTGTCTCCTCGCTCTTTGCTTCTGTGGTACCATATGTGACAAACAGTACCTCTGTACTTTGTGATGCATTTGTCTGAACAGGAGGGCGGTATGTGCTTGTGTGTGTGTGCATGTGTGGCTGGTGGACTGTCAGATGAGATTTCAATATCTGGTTCAGTGCAAGATGATCTGGGCAACTCACATTATGGAGGTGTATGTTTCAGAGCTAGAGGCATTTCCAATGCAAAAAATATGCTGGCTGTCTCTGCACTTTACTGTTTTTACACATCACCATGTGAGACTTGAGAGAGGATTTCTTTGCTATGCTATGGAGAGAGCATGGAAATAGACAGATTTATTAGCCCAGGCTTTGAATGTACTGCCATAGTCTTTCCCTGCAGTTGCAGAGGGATTATGCTTTTATTTTTTCACCTATTAAGGCATCTCTTTGGCCATTTGAAAAATACTAACATAGTTCATCAGTCAGTTGCCTATGTGCAGAGTCTTTGATTTGCCTTTTTATCAAACCCAAATACTACAGTCTGCCTTTCCTATGTCTAGCAGATCTGTATGGGAGAATGCAGCCTTATGCAAGACAGAGGGAATCAAGTTGAACCAGAGAGGAAAAAATGGCATTACAGAAATTGTCTAGACTGTAAGTAGCCCTTCCGTTGGTGAGGATCAGATACACCTTCCTCTGGCACTTTGCAGAATCTAGACTGCATTTTATCTACTTCTGAATCTCAGTTCCTTGGTAGCAGCAATAACATGTGCAACACTATCTTCTTTTATCTACAGCTGCACTGTCTATTACAGCAATCCCTCTTTGATTGACACTAATCTATTTTTTTCTGACCTGAGGACATCCTTATTGCAACTTGCTTCTTTCATCACTGAAACACATAAAAAATCTTCAATTGGTGCATAATGTGGTGATTCAGCATTTGAATGAACGTACTGTTGGGAGCAGAGGTGGGTTTTGTTGCTCTGCCATGTCTGTCAGTTAAAGGAAGACAGTTCAAGCCATGTTAAGTGGTAGAAGTGGCTCAGTGGTCTGAAGCACTGCTGTTTGCAGAGAGTGCTTTGTTCTGCCTGTGTCTACTCACTATGACACACAGGGTTGTCTGCCTGTTCAGTCAGTTCCAGAGATTTCAACATTTTCCAACAGTCAGCAAAAGACATCCCAATGCACTGCTCTATTACAGTTTTCTTCTATTGAGGATGAACAGTTTCCTGCTGGAAAACATTGGTGGAAAAGCACAAACTTCTGCAGCTTTGTTTGTATGGCCCATGAACATACAAATCTCAGAATCCTCCCTGTAACCAGGGGATGGACAGCATTCACTTCCTAAGTCCTAGTCTTTTGATACTGAAAAATTAAAGTCATGCTTTTCATTGCACTTGCTGCTGGTAATTTCCTCCTTCTTCATAACCTTTCTATAGCCCCATGTAAGGATTACATTTGCCACTGGGTTCAAATTCCTGGTGAGCTCAGATATCAGGCATTTGAAAATTTCTCTCTAAGATGTCAGGGAGGGGAGAAATGGAAGAGGAGCTGGGACTGGCACTTCTTGCACCATTCTTTAGTGAATTTGTGCATCTGAGTTCAGTAGGATTGAGAAGCCCAGGAGACCAGGTGTGGCTCAGGAGAGCCCTTCTCACTAGTTGGAGGAGAGGATGGACTCATTTGTTGCTGTGAGTAGTGGGACATGTGGAGATGGGCTGAAAAACCTGGAGATTTTAATGGCTCTTGATACCATCTTTTTCTCTGCCCCATGACAAATGGCAAGAAGGTTGACCACCTCCTTTGCAGCACCTCCAGGTCAGGCCTGGGAGTCAATGGGATGAACAGGGGCTGCACTGGAGCTGCTTATGCAGCTTTTGTTCTGAAAGACAAAGCAGGAACTGCCTCTGGATCTATCACCTCTCTCACAGCTCCTGTGGCATTTTAAAACAGTGAACCTTGGAGCATTCTTCACATATAAGCTCTTGGGGTTGTCATGTCTACTGTAGGAATGTTTCTAGATGATGTCTATCTCCATGGATTCAGAGGTGACACCATGTTTGTATGTTGCCTCTCTTACACTACCATCCCCATGATTAAGTCAAAGATCCTGAGTCACCTTCAAAAAAAACCTCAGAATTTCTGGGAAACCTGTAGGCCATCTGTTAATGTGGGCAGGCAAGAAGACACTGGATAGGAAATCAAAGTCACAAGGCAGTTTTATATCTGTTACCACAGCCATTTCTTTTAAACATGTTAAATGACATTTTAATTATTGTCTCAATTATTTTTCTGTAAGAAATTATAACAAACAGCAAGCCTGTAGTGAAATGTTTCCCTGAAAGGAGACCATTCCTCAAAGTCACTTTATAGATATGCAAACCCCATCAATATTTTTAAATGCCATTCATTTTACAGTTAGAGAAACCTTTATAAAAAAAATCCCTGGGTTTTCAGGGACTCAGGTGGTAGTATTTGAACTGTCACATTCCTGGCACTGCAGGTAATATCAGTGCGGACACACATATGTGGCATATAGCAGCTGTCATTTGATGGAATGCAGTAGGAAGTGCCCCAAGTCCAGTAATGTCTACTTAAGATATGTCTTGTACAGTGTAAAGATGCAGTCTGTTACCACTTCTGACAGCAACTATGACTCCTTTCTCCATCACTACCAGAAAGTAAGGGGCTTCTCAAAATTAGAATCTCCCTGCATTCCCAACCTGCAAAGGCAGGGCTATTCTTAGCAGTTCCCTGTGGATTAATATTCACAACAAACTAAAAATAGCAGGCCAATGCATACATTGATCTGCTGCTGTGACCCTAAAAATCTATGCTTGGTACTGGTTTCTTACATATACTAGCTGTGACCACAAACCTTTCCATGCCTGCACTGATGTTTAATTTCAGAAATAATCTGAAGAGGCAAGTAGTTTGAAGGACTGTGGTGAGTTCCTGAATGGCAAGTGCTGCCCAAAAACCTGGTGACACAAGAAGGTGGCTTGCTAGTCAGTATTGTTTGCAACAAAAATGAAAAAACCCAAAATTATGTCTCTCTTTAGAGGAATTTGCTGATTAATAGGATATAATTAGACATTGTGTTAGTAAAAGGTATTGAAGACTGACCATCTCTGGCCCTTAATTTTATGCAGGACCCTGAAAAATATCCCTCCCTGCCATGAAAGACTTGTTAGTGGGGAAGAGCACTTTCACAAAGATGTAAATAGCAAAGCAGGTAACTGAAACTTCCAAGGTTTGAAAACTACAACTGTTTTTGCCTCATGCAGAGAGAAACACTATCCTTTTTAGTTTGTTCTGCTTGGGAAGCCTTCAGAGATGACCAGCAAGCAGTCACACTGCTGTGAGCAACAAGGGCTAGAGAAGTGTTGTGTTCTCTGGGTCCCTCCATTCAATAATGAGCTGTTCCTTAATTCTCTATCCTGGCCCTTCCTGCAGCCTCCTGTCCATCTTTCGTCACCTCCAAAGGCTTCTTCTCAGAGTGCCAAGACTGAGTAGAGTCCAGCCAATCTGTCAGATTTGGCAGGATACATGGTAGAGAATTTATACAGGTTTTATATTTCTATGACAGATTCCTCTCAGCAGCTGGAGGACAGAGGGTTTCTCAGCTGGCATAGAGTTAGAGCAGCACGTACAGATAGTACGTGCTCTGGCCTCCAACTTTGTGTGACAGGCAAATGTGAGCCAGCACAATGGCTGTGTTCTTTAACAGCTTTTCATGTGGTAGAGCAGAACTGTTTCTTACCCCATGTCAGAGACCAGATTCTGTATCTCCCCAGACTATCTTAAGTGTGGCTGAAGGATTTCAAAAGCAGCACAAACCCTGTAATCTCTGTCCTGAGAAGCCTGGCAAGCCTTGCACATAGAGCATGCCTTGACTTCAGCTCTTGCTGTGCCACAGTGCTGTTTGGCTGGAGACCAGCTACACCTGCTGGAGAGAGAGTCCAGGCTTGCAACCCTGTTGGGAAGAATATCCTTTTGGTACACTTAGCAGCAGCAACGTAGTATTGTGAGCTTTTTCTTGAAAGCCCACCATAGATACTCAGCTGCAGGACAGGGTGTGTCTGTCTGCACTCTGACTTAACATTGCAGATCTTTGGCTTTCTTATATGACCCCCTGCATAGCTGCTCACATATCAGGACTCCAGAAGAGAGGTCTGTTTAATAACCAGTTATCACTACAGAGGGGAAGCAGGGCATGATGTTTATGCTGTCGTTAGGTAGCAAGAGTATTTCATGACCCCATAGTGAGGAATCTGAGCTGAATGCTGCCTGCAGGCTGTGGCCAGGCAACCATATTCACCATGTTGTTCCAAATGTGACAGATCCTGGAGTGGAAGAAGTAAAAATTTTCCCTGCTTCAGGTGGTGTGAAAGCTTCCACCTAGTGGAACATGGGGCTTCAACCTTTACATGGGACTTGTAAGACTCAGTGGATGTGATTACCTGCTATACATGGTCTCTTGTTTGGGCAATTGTGTATTTTAAATCCTGATTACTCTTAGCTACCATGCTGAAGTGAAGGTTAAGAACAATGAAACTGGAAAACTGAGAAACCTTCAGTATGGATCACACTGTGCTACCATATGTGTCCCTCTGTTAAAAGGGAACATCTTTCATTTCACAGTTCCCACAAGTACTCACCTTCTCAACGCTGGCTGTTACTGGTGGTTCCCCCCTGCCAGGGCCATGTCTGGGGTGGCTGCCCCTGGGCGAGGGGACAGTGTGGTCCCAGTAGCCAAGTCATTGCAGGGGGTCTCTGCATAACTCCGTGGCCCTGGGCTGCCCTTGGCCTCCTGAGGCTGCAAAGAGTCAGCCAGAGAGACAGTGCTGCTGTATGAAGCTTGTGAAAAAGTAGCACGTATGTCTGAGCAGACAGGGTTAAAGAGAGGTAAAAATGTCGGTCTACTAAGAGTGGTAGCAGGGACAGAGTCACCTGGACTGAGATCAAATGGAAAGTCTTTTAAATATGAGAGTGCTTGATTATTTAGCTGGGCATATTCAAAATTTATCTTGCTTCTCGTGACCTCATCTAGGATATTTGCTCTGCTCTTCTGATCTTCTGAGCAAATTTGCTCCCCATTTTGCTTCAAATGATACAGACTGCTGGATTGGAAACTTGGCTCATGGTTGTATTGATTTGTGCTAGGAATACTGCAGTATTCTGGATTTTGAGCAATGTGATTGCAGTCATTTTGCAAAAATAACTTATTTTTGTACTGAGACATCTGACAAATTATATTGTTCATTTCATTCCCAATGCATTTGTCTTCCAGGTGCTTGTTTTCGTAGCTGATTTGTAATGATGCCACTTGTGTTACACAGTGCTCTAGGAGCTGCACTATGTTAGTACTGCTCTCCATTGGTGTGGGGCTCATGTAGCTCTGAAAGCCCCTGGGGGTAAGAGGCTGGAGTGGTTTGTCACAGGAAGTAGAGAGAGAGTGATACATTGGTTCATTCCTGTCTTCCATCTCCAGAGAATCCAGGAGCGAGGTTGCAGCAGTCTTGTAGGAGTAACATGATTCTACTTCGTGATTATCATCTAACAAAGGGTTTTCAGAGCTCTGGGAGCCACTCTCTCTGTTCAGCTTTTCTGGTAGTGGATTTTTATTTCCAGGTGTCTCATATCCATCTGAAATTGTCTCCTTCTCATTCTCAGTTGAAGATGTCTGCAGATTGTCTCCATGAGTCTGTGATTGTGGTGCATAACTTGATGATCTGGTGGTTTCCACAGTCCCAGGAACTGTAGATGAATCCTTGTGGTGACTCCTTATCTTTCCTTGGAAATCCAAATTACATGTGTCATGGCAAGAGCCCAGGCTGTGGTCTCTTTCAGCAATGTTTACTGAAGAGGCCTGTGTTGCATGTTTGCGTTCATCCAAAGACACATATAGGTTAAATGTGTTACATTCTTCCTTGCTTGGTTTCTCCTGCTGGGCTTCTGTGCTAACCTTCTGCTCTGGACTGGAACTGGGCAGGATCAATGAATCATTAGACTTTTCTGGCTGTGATTGAGGACTCTGAAGAGAGTCAGGGGAGGAGACAAGTCCTGCGTGTTTTCGCAGCCAGTTTATTATCCCCATGGTCAAGGAAAGCTCAGTATCACAGAGCTTTAGCAGACATTCTTTACCTTTCCATGTGCTGTGAAAAAAACCCTGGCTGATAATGTCTAGAGCTGGTTGGGAAGCCATGTTCTCCTCGGCTCCAACATGAAAGCTGTAAATGGACAAAGGGATTTCAATTGCTTGTTCTGAAATGCTTTCAGATGTGCACAAATCATCATCTAGGACGGGATTTATTTTTACTTCATTTGGGTCATAGAATAGCTCATAAAGGGCATCTCCACTGTAGCTGTCTCTTGGAAATCTACCTGGGAGCGCAGGGGTCTGAGCTTCCTTCATCTCATCATCTTGTCCAGGAGAGAAAGAATCATAGTAGCCTTCATCACTTGTGGATGTAGATTCCTGGTTGTCACTTTTTGGCGTTCCTGTCTCTGTGAAGCTCTCTTTGGAATTGTCACCTTCTTTATCAGTTGTCACTTGGGGGTCTGTCACAGGTGCAGCAGCCTGGCTTCTAGCCTTTTCCATGTCAGGACTAGGTGTCTTCAGTAACTTCTTATCAAATAGAGCACTCTGATGTAGCCTTACTGATTTGTTGATGTTGTCCCAAAATTTTGCAAATTCAACGGTCTCATTCTGGCCAGGAGAGGCCAGCTGTTCCACACCCCCTTGGAAAGAGCCCATGACTGGGCTGTCTTTATGCTTGCTTCGTCTCAGCAGAACTTCTTTGCTGTTCTCCAGCTCCATGTGAGCAGAGCCCTCATCAGCAAAGATTTCCCCACAGCCAGTGAGGGAATCAAAGCTCTTCAGCGAGGCAACATCTTCACACAGGGCATTGCAGCAGTCATAGGAAGAGTCAGACTGCAGTTCACTGTCTGAGCAGTCTTGTGACAAGCAGTCTGCTGCAAAGGTTTCTCCAGTTTTGAAAAGGTATTTTGCAAGACGCCCAGACAACTCATTCTTGCAGCCTGGAGAGGACAGATTCTTGTCCTTCTCAACCAGGATTGTGAGGCTTTCTGGTTTATTTTTTTTTATATGAAATATATCTCGGAGCCCTTTCTTAGATCTCTTGAGGGAAATCCTCTTCCTGGGAATGGTTTTTGCAACAGCTGGTACAAAAGGCATCTGTGGCACAAAGTTCCGGTAATCGATCATCTGACTGCTGCATGCAGACTGGCTGGGGCTGACCACACACTCCTTCTTACTGCTGGAGCTGGACATCCCTGAAAAGCTGATGCTATTGACAAGTCGCCCCTTACCCTTTCCAGCAAACCCTTCCTCACAAGCCCTGCTGCTGGGACTGCACTGCTCTGCTTTGTCTGCCTCAGTAACACACTCATGGGTTTTACTCTTCCTTACAAGTTTGTAGGAGGATCCAGATGATTTTTCCAGGCAGTTGTCACCAGCACCATTTTTTGCTGCTCTGGTGGAAAACCTGTAGTTCTTGTGTGTAGCCAAACATGCCAGCTGGACTTCAGCTACACTTTGGTTTCTCTCCAGAGCTGCCTTTTTGTCTTTCCCTGTATCATCTTTGTTGATAAGGACTGTGTGCTCTGGTGGCACTTTCTCATGTTGCACACTGGATTTTATGAAGGTCTTTCCTCTCTTGAGCTCCATGCTGCTTCCTCACATCTGTTTCTGTGAAGTAGAGAGAAGAATAAAAATATAGTGAGGTTGGTGGCTAGGACTTGTAAACTTTGAAAACAGCTGGAGAACAAAGGGAAGGATATTAAGCATTATATGATTGTTTTTGTTTGACACCAGAAGTTTCCATCACTGAGTCATGGTATTGTGTGAGAAACAGATTAAGTGAAACTGAAGGTATGTTGGCAATGGCTGTAATATCCAGCAAGGGGAGGAGAGTAAACATTCTGGCTTGGTAGCTGAAGCTCAGAGAACATCTTGGCTGTTAGGATTGAAGGGGTTTGGATTTAGGATTATGACTTCAGAGTGGATTTTACCAAGATAGAGGTCGTGTTCCATAAGTAGAAGAGGCATCAATGACAAGAGATGCCTGAGGAACTCTAACATGTGTGTGGAACAAGGAGGCAGCAGCTCATAAATCTGTACTTTTGAGAAGGATGAAGAGCTCAAGGTGGGAAATCTCCCAGAAAGAAAATGGGTGAAGCATTTGACACATGATGCTCGCTTTACATTAAAATAATTCTTACCTGTGAATAGAAAATCCATAAACCTTGCTACTACCCTGGGAAGTATGCTGAAACGGAATTACTGGTTTTGCTTTCTCCTGAGCATAATGTGTAATTTTCTGCATTCCTACTTTTATTGTAAAAAGTAAAAGGTGTCACGGTGATAATAATGACAGAAACTGTTTCCAGTTTACAACAAACAGTATAGTCCCACATTAAATCTGCTTTGGGCACTGATTAGCTGTTTCTAAAAATACTCTATTGCCTGTGTCAATACCAATTTTGGATTCTGCCTATACAGTTTAGTATTGAATCTATTTTATGTTTTCATACATCTGATTAGTCATTAATTATTTTAGCCATGACACTTCCCATTTTCCAGCGGTTCTTTCAAGGACACATCTGATCCTTTCCTGCCTTGTATTAACTTGACTATTGACTAAGTCAGTGGTCTCGCATAAAGGTGTAGGTCAGGTGAAGCAAGCACTTCTGAAAGCTGTTAGAGAAACCAGATATTTACTGAATGGGAAGCAGGACAAAAAGTCCAAGCCCTATTCCTGAAAGAATGTGCTTGGGTCTTTCCTTAATGAGGCCTCAGTTAGTGATTTATCTTGCTTTGAGTTGTGTAGACATAACTAAAACCACTTGGAGCCATTGAACTCCACAACATATACAAATACCACAGTGGTGTATCTAGCACTCCTTGACAAGCCATATGTAACAGCTCTGGTGAAATGAGGAATTAGGAACACTTCCTTGAGAACAGTCTCAGATCTGGTTCCTGGATCTAGACATGCACCCAGTACAAAGACAGTCAGGAAAACTTTAAATTCAGCCCCAAGCCTAGCCTTTGTACAATAAAATAAAACTTGAAGGCACCTCTTGTCTACCTTGAGCTACAACATCTGTCTTTAACCTCCAGAGGCTTTCCAGTTTCCAGGGCTTGTTGGGAGCAGCACCACTGACCTACACCTCACAAGATCCTGACCTGTGTGTCTGAGAGTTGTGTGACCTGCAGTGCTTCTCCAGCAGGCAGGGCAGGGACAGCCTATTGCTCACAGGAGTTGCAAATAGGCAGCAGGATTTACAGCTAAATGTAGCTCAGTGACAAACAGTAAAAAACATAAGGGTAAAGCATGAAGATCTGCCATCAAGAGTGTGGATGCTATGGAAAACAGCGTGGGTGGTGAGAAATGGGCATTTATCAGTATGATTGAAATGTTGCCACATTTCTTTGCATTTGGGGCTACACGTGAGTATTGCAGAACTTTCTTAATGAAAGCCAGTAAACATTTTACTACACTGTCAGATATCTGGAGATCACTGGTGCTGCAGGAAACTTGTTTTGCGTATTTAGAAATAGGTCACTGGGACAGGATTACCTTCTTTTTCTGAAAAGCCAAGTGTGATTGAGAAGAAATTCAGTGTGCAGAACTCCGGCAGTGTTGTGAAAATCATCAGAAACGGCTGACACGAGACCAATAATTAATATCCCAAAAATAAACATCTGACACCTCAGTCCTTTGCAATTATAGAAGTAGGTACATGTGTCCCCATGGCTAGTCCTGCTGCTGAGCAGCTCCCTAGAGTGCTGTGACATGGCAAACACGTTATAACAACATTATGTAGGACTCTCTGAAGTCCTACAACTTTTTGTGCCTATTCTGAGTATTGAACAAAGGCCATTTTTGTAGGAAATTGCATACTTGGAAAGCTTTTCTGTAGGTGCTGTTAAAAGGCTTTACTCAAAGATGAGTTTGTTTTATTGTCAAGTGTGAGAGTGATTAAAGCTAAGAATTCAGGACACCAGATGTCCTGAATGCTTGACTAAAGAAGTCTTTGATCCAAACTGTATCTCCTAGAAAAGAAGCACAATGGACTACTGGTTTGATAACTTCAAGGCTTGTTCTTCTGTCTTTTTATAGATTAGATGAACAATTTTAACATAAAAGCCCAATAATAACAAGGCCTGAATAACTTAAGTACCGAGGAGAAGTGTAGTACAACAATGTGAGATGCACTGATGGCTGCCTATCCTACCTTTTTTGTTTCCTCTGATGTGGAAAAAAAACAGGTTAAATGTTTAGTTTTATTTGTGGGGTTTTTTTTGTTGTTGTTTGTTTGTTTTTTTAAAGATCTGCTGTTATAATAATCACCAACTTTATATTCTAATTGTTTAATGTTTTTCTCATTTTTTCCCCAGGATTCATGCCAGACTAACTAGCATCTAGTTAATTGTGTGATCCTGTTTTAGCACTGGCAGAGTTTGGGGAATCTACCTAATTATAGAAGTTATTAAAAATGAACACAGGAAAGGGCAGATTTCCTCAGTCAACTGTTTGAGAGCTCTTAGGGGCAGACTACCAGGGTCAGAGAATTTTAAAAATACTCATCTCAGATGCTGTTTTGTAACTTCCCATGCCATGAGTTCCTCTTCATCCTCATATGATATAAATTATCAATGAGCTTCTTTCCAAATATAAAACAGAAATATTTATGTGATGCCACTCTCTTTCTATATCTATTTAACTTTTAGCACTTTTGGTTGTAATAGACTATACCATGATACCTTTATTTTCTCTCTGCAGGACACAAGTTTTCTCTAATCCCGCAAGCTGTACCCATGAAGTTTGAAACATATTAAAGTGCTGTGAGAGAAAGTTACTCTCCAGTGGTTATGTAAAGCTAATCAAAATCTGTGAAAAATTATTCTAGGCGTTGAAGAAATGGTACATCTTCTCTGGGATTTCTGGACCCATGCTCTCAGCTGCACTATTACCTGTCTCTGCATCTTTTTAGTTATTCCCCTCTTGGACTTAACTTGGAATATATCTCCTCTTTCACAGGGTAAAGGGTATACAAGGGACTGATTTCCACCTTTGCAAAGGAAATACATGTTGCAGTTAAAAATCACTGTTGATCTGTAAAAAGTAGCAGTCAGTCTACTGAGGCTAGGTTGTTCTGTTTTCTACAGGATCTGGATGTTTTCTTCATTAATGTTACTTAACCTCTTTTTTGAATATCTGTGAAATCAGTTATGGAACACACATATAAATAGAGGACATCCTTGAATCTTATCCTTGGCTATGGTTTATCTGTCATTTACAGTGATCTTAGGTGCAATGATTCCCACTAAAGAGTATATTTTGTCTGTCCTGATCATACCAGCTGCTCACTTTTAGAATTTCTCAAGTGTCTAAGCAGGTAACTAGATCCAGATTTTGGGCCTATACTACAATGAAAATAAAGTTTGGGTTTAAATTTGGATATTGCTCACAAAAAGCAGAGATACTTCATGCTCAAACACATACCATCTGTGCCTGTGTCTGAAAGCCTTTTCATAGGAACAGAAGGTTTTACTGTGCCTGTGATTCATCTAGAAGTAAATTAAGGTTGTAGAATGGGAAGGTGAGCACATTCCTCTGGGCTGAGGAGGCTTGGTTTTAGGACAGTCAAAACAAATTATAATAGTCCTGGTTTAGAAGGAGCTGAAGAAGGCAGAGTTAGGTAACTGTTCTGGTTAATAAGAGCCATATTTTGATGGCCTAAATTCCACCTAAGTCCAGGTCAACAGACAAGGAGGCCAAAGAAGGCTGCGGTGGAGCTGGACCAGATTCATTGGGGAGCAGGAGAAAGATGGGTGGAGGAAAAATACAAACTGTCCAAATATTGCCTCTGACACGTAGGTCAGAGAAGTGTTACAGTCGCCTCTGTCCTTGGCCCCCAGAGCTTTCTGCCGTGTTGAGCTGTCTACAGGTTTCCCTTTCTAGAGGAATGGGGCAAGACTTGCCTTATGTTTTAGGCTGGTGTCAAAGTTAATATCTTATATCTTCATAGAAACAGAGTGATGGAATGGTTTGGGTTGGAGGGGACCTGAAATATCTTCTAGTTTAAACCCACCTGCTGGAGCAGTGTCCACTAGATCAGTTTGCTAAAAGCCCCAATACAACCTGGCCTTGAATACTTCCAGGGAAGGGGCATCCACAGCTTCCCTGGGCAACCTGGACTGGAGTCTCACCACCCTCACACTAAAGTATGTCTTCCTCACATCTAATGTAAATCTACTTTCTTCCAGTTTGAAACCATTCCTTCTTGTCCTATCACTATATGACCTTGTAAAAAGTCCATCTCCAGCTTCCCTGCAGCCCCTTCAGGCACTGGAAGGTGCTATAAGGTCTCGCTGGAGCCTTCTCTTCTCCAGGCTGAACAGCCCCAACTCTCTCAGCCTGTCTTCATAGGAGAGCTGCTCCAGCTCTCTGATCATTGTCATGGCCTCCTCTGGGCTTGCTCCAACAGCTCCATGTTCTTCTTTTGTTGGGGGCTCCAGAACTGGAGACAGTACTCCACGTGGGGTCTCATGAAGAAGCAGAGTAGAAGGACAATCACCTTCTTCAACCTACTTATCCTACTAGCTTATCACACAGTGGAAAGGTTTGTTTATGTTGTCTTCTAAGAAAAGGTAAAATAGATTGTGCTTTAATGTGTCAGTAGCTAAAATAGCAGTCCTCTTGGACGTAACTCCAGGAAGATCATCCTACTGTAGAAGTATCTGCTTCAGTGTGGTTTCATGGATAGAAGTAATAGTGTTATAAAGAAGAAATTTAAATGAACTCTCTGGCTTTGGAAAGTGTGGCTCAAAATTACTAGGAAAAATTATAGTTAAGGTTCACTTATTCCAAAATCTTATCAGCTGTCTGGCTTGGACTCTCTTACTTGTTTGTTTTGTGTGTAATTGATACATAATTGCCTGTCTTGGTGATAGAAAAAAGCAAAATTCGGAATGCAGTCATTGTTTTTCATGGGAGATAAGAGTGCTCTTTCTGCTTCTTTACATTTAGTTCATTCTTAAAATTGGTTGTGGAGATGTTTCCTTCTGGTTTCTTGCTAAGCAGAATTCCTCATGCCACTGGAGTCTTACTTTCACCTCCCTCCAAGCATTTTCCTTTCATTAAATGAAAGTGTTGATAATATTGCATTGTCTTTTAGTCTTTTTAATTTAAAAATAAGGAAAAAAGTCTGTTTGGACTGCTTTTGCATGTTAGGATTCAAGTTTAGAGTCAGTCCAAAATCCTTTTTCCACAAGTGGCTTCATATCAATCAGACTTAACATCCTGGGTATCAGATTTACCTTTGAAAATGTTACTCCTCCTTTCCAAACAAAAATGGTTTGCATAACTAAGTTTCCTGAAAACTTATCTGTTTTGCCCATTTGTACAAGTATTATCCTTGAAATGGGTGCACTTTAAGATGAAATATTTTCTTAAATATTTATTGAGCAATTGTATAATGGGAAAGGTAATAAGAACAGAGAACTCTGGGAGTCTCTGCCTTCCTATGCCTAGTTAAACTCAAGAGGATTTTTGCTGGGCACCAGCTGGAAGTCCTAAAATGCAAAGCCAGCAAGCATGAGGTGGTGAGAGCACAGCTACTTTTAAAGTCAGTGGACAATACTATTTTTAATGCTCAGGATCTAATCAATTAGCAATGCATAAAGAGCAGCTGGTGCTCCCACTAAAGTGGGGTGTGTGTGTGGGGGGGTTATTTTTGGAATAAGACTGTTTATGGTCAAAGACCATAACTCTCTATTTCTGAAGAGAAAAATTATGGAAATGGGAAAAAAATGGAAATACTTCCTAATAAAAATGAGCATATATTCTGTTCTTGTGATTTTTATTTTTAGTTGCAAAGCAATAAAATGCTTCCTCTCACTAGAGAGTAGAGATGTCCTGTCTGCAGCTATTGTAACACTGTTTCTAGTACGGAAATAAACAACAGTTCTCGTGAAAAGGAAGGAGGATTTTAAAGCAGGGCTCATCTTCTCACTTAAACTGATTACTCTGCTAGTGTATCATTGCCATTAGGAAACAGAAAAGAACAAGGTGGAAATGACGGAGGATGCAATCGGGGACAGTCACGATTCAGGAAACAGAAGAATGTTTATGTTTAAAGAGGCTTGTGTGACACACAAACCTGCATTGAGACCATGTGTCTTGCTAGGAGTACTCCTCTCGTTGTCATTAGTGGCTGTGTCTCATCATTCCCCTTAATAATTTGTCTGTCTTGGGTAACCCAGGATGCCTAATTATGTGCATGTACATTTAGGTACGTGGCTTTCTCATGAAGAACCAGCAAAAAACACGTGTTTTTCTTCATGCTTAATTCCACTGAGCACACAAAGTAAAATCTTATACTCCCCAGCACAATACTAGGGGGATGCCTAGTTAAATGCTTAATCTTATTAGCAATGTGCTATAGGGAAGCCTGAACTGTCCTTTAAGCCCTGCCAACTGTTCCATGGCGCTCAGGATTTTTCACAGGAAAAATTAACCACGTTCATATTCCCAGCATACTGCCTTGCTGTGTGCTGGCAGGATCGATCTCTGGGGGAACAGCAACACCCCCCTGCTTCCCCCAGCCCCACACGGGGCACCCCCTGCATCCCCCAGCCCTGCATGGGGCATGCGGGAGGATGCTGAGACCATGACAAAAGGAGGCTGCTTCTGTGACAAAACCTCTTCACCCCTTATGCAGTTTTCTTCTTTACCTGAAGCTGAAATAAATGTAACTGCTTGAAATGTTCCAGTTACAACAGGTAAAAAGGCAGCATAAACTCCTGCACAGGGAGCTGTCAAATCATCATTCTATTGCTAGGAAAAGGCAGCTGAGCAGAAAATTCCACTGTGTACCTGAGAAGGAAGCAAGGCATTTATTACTTGCCCTGGCCAGCAGCCTGTTGTACCAGAGAACACAGTGTTAACACTGTCAGCTTTGGCTGTTTTCAATAATGTATTGATTGAAAAGGAGATAGGATGTGCATTTATATAAACACAAGCACACAACTGTCAGATGTATGGAAAAACAAGTAAAAAATGTTTCCAAAATGGGCAGTCATCCCAAAATAATAGCCCCTCAGAGCTGCTGTGTCAGAGTAGAAGAAATGCCATTGCACAAGAGCAAACAATAAGGCAGATCACAAAAATCCTACTCACCATGTTTTATCACTGAGCAGAAATCCTCTCTCCTTGCCTTGCTACTGAGGCTGGTCTTTATCCAGAGGCTCCTGTGATGCTTTTCAGATTCAGAGGGGCTGGACCACTGCTGCTCTCCAATGTTACTCTCCACCCCCTGTCTTTTCCTCCTCCTTCTTCCTTCATCCCCACCCCCTCATTCCTCCTGCTTGTAGCTCTTTCGTACCTTACGTAGATTCTAGGTTTGATTTAGATTTGGATTTAGGAAAGATGCCTGTTTCAGCCATCTGCTTGATGCCATGGAAATGCCTCAATTGCTAAGGAGTAAAAGCCTCAAAGCTAAACTCAGGAATCTTGAGCCAGCATTTTGGTTTCTTTCTATATGGCTGCTTATTAAACAGGGAGGAACACATCCAAATTAATTTCATTTCTCACAGGATTTTTGTTTCTCAGTAGAATTCAGGAAAAGCAGTTCTACCATGTCCTTAGGGTAGTGAGGTGTTTCACTGTGGACTGTTGGGCTGGGATACCTGTTGTAAGGCTTTTGTTAATGCTGAAGTTAGAGGGGATTTCATGCAGGAGCAGTGGCATAAGGGGGAGAGAGTGAATACTTCTGCTGCCCAGAGCCTGGTATCAGCCTCATATTGCCTTCATCAAACATTATTTACTGAATTCTCCTTACAGTCAGTCGAACTTTTGCTTCAGTGTGCAAGTCACCTTCTGATGTTGCAACATCATTCTTTGTGACATAGATGAGTTTATTGTCACAAACACCACAGCTTTATTTTCACAAAAGTGTGCCTCAGTCTTCTCACTATGAAGGGCTTCCAACCCAAATTATATCTTGACTATCCTTCCCTATTAACTCTCCTCTCAGTCCTTCCCATGAGTCTCTCAAACCCCCTGCCTTCTCCTTCCTGCTTGTTGAAATACCTCTGTTGGGAGCATGGTAGGAGCCTCTTAAAAGCCAAAGTGTGTATCATGAAGCAGTGGCTTAATCCACTTCAGTAGCTCTCCCATGAGGATAATGCACTGGTTTGGGTACTGACTGGCATATCTGTGGGCAGTTCACCCTTCTGAGGTAGGAGCTAACAGCACAGCTTCTCCACAGGCAGCTCTCAGGTGACTGGGACAGAGAAAGTTCAAACAGGTCCAGTCTGTGCAGGTATTTAGAAAATCCTCCAGCTCTGTATGAACTGAAGATGAGTGTTCTCTCACAACTGGAGTGGATGCATCTGAGAGCTGACCTCTTCTATCCTGATGTGACAGCAGAAAGAAAACTAAAGCCTTAATCTTCTACCTGTTTTAATCTTCCTTTGCACAGTGTGCTTTAGCTGAACTTTGGAGACAGGAGAGGGAAGGAGCTTAACTTTTTTGTTCTGTCTAAGCTTATAAAGCTGAAAAATCAGCCAGTTAACCTTAAAGGAAACAAACCAGAGCGCTCCTACTCTGAGTGCCAGCCAGTAAGCCACTTGGGTGTCCTCAGTGGTAGAGAATGGAAAGTTACATTTCCAAGGTGTAACTTTCAGTCCAACCTGCAACAAGTTGAAAGCCCTTGTGTGACTTCCCCGAAAGACTGGAGAGAGGAGAAACAAGCTGTAGGTGAATCCTAGTAGCTCTGGCAATTAGATTATGACCAATCATGAGAGAAAATACATTATTAGAAATTGATTTGGTGGGTTTAATTCTGCATTAAATATTTGTATTGATATAGGAGGAAGCCTTTCTTCTGTATGGCTATATTAAGCCACCAAGTTTTCATGTGCTTCTTGCCTCTGTAGTGATGTCACTTAGAGTCTCCACTTTGTGCACTCTGTTTTGGAAAGAGGGAGCCCTTAAAATGTTAAGTCCTTCTTTGTTCAAAGCAACAACTAGGCTTGTTAGAAATGCTGATAGACATGAAAGTCAATCAGAGATTACTTCTTGTGCTGATTCAAGGTTGATGGCTGGTGTTGGTATTGCGTGAACAAACCTAGAAAAGTCAGGGTTCAGATTTTTTCTTGAAAATTATTGACACACACAATTTTTGAGCTGAGTTTCTGAACTCTGAAATGCAGGCATTAGAGGTAAAGGTAAGGATGTACTAAAAAATGCCATGTGCAGAAGCAAATAGAAAACAGAGGGCACTTAGAATTGCAGTTGAACCTACTTCATGTTCCATTTCAGCTCAGTAACACAAGCCATCCTCAAAGATTTAGAGAAGAGAATCTGAACAGGGAGGAGCTATTATTTTCAGTAGTGTTCCAGTATGTTCCCATACCTGCTGTCTCTAGGACGGTCTGTTGCTGCTCCTCGGGAGCTGGGAAGGCTCTCTTGTAGATGTTCCTGTTTCTAACAAATGGAACATGTTGTTCCTTGCCTGGAAGGGTTAGAGGAGACCACTCTAGACCTGGGTGAGACACCCAGAGCTGCTCATGGTGAATCAGGTGAAGCAGCTTCTTCAATGAGAGAACTCCATGTTTTAGGATGTTTACTTTAGGAGGTCCATATAGACAAGTATTTCCATTTTTAGGGCCTTTTATTTCTCTTCATCAAGGGAAGTGGCCTAAATCCATTGGTCATCCATAGTCTTGGCTATCCATAACTATCCATGGCCATAGCCATCCATAGCCATAGCCTGCATTAGCCTAAATCACAATCTCCTTGCGTGCACTGGTAAATGCACAGTATGTTGAATAGCAGCTGAACTACAGTAGCCTTTATACACTGCAATAGAGATTTTGTTCTTCCTAAATAATGCTCATCTTTTAGTTCCCTGAACTACCCTTTTTGCTATCACTTCATTTCAGGCTATTTTGCTGTGGCCGTTCAAAAGGTTGGTTCAAAAGGTTGGTTCTTGGAGAAGCTAATAATCCTTTCTGATTAATTCTGATTAATTCAGTATGTCCAGAATTGTTTTGGGCATCAGTAGACATAAAAGGGAAGGGAGATCAGAAAACTGTAAATGAGGGGCATATGTAACATCTGCCATCTGTTTAGCAGAAGCACACAGCCCTTGGCATGGGGAGTTAGAAGAGGACCCTTGAGAGTAGAGGGTCTAAGGAACATACAGTCCCTGACATGGCAAGAGTAGGGCAGCAGGGATCCTTGTTATCCAAGGAGGAGGACTGGAAAAGGAAGGGGGAAATACACAAAAGGGATGATATGGAAACACAGGGAGGTTTTAGATGAAGCAGGTCCAGCCTGCCAGAACTTGGAAGCCTGGATCTCCCCACTGTGGGGAGCAAATGTTTGCACCAAGTGATTGCAGACAACTATTATAAGCAGCTAACAAAAAGCAAACCATTCTGTTTTTAATTTTCTGTCATGGTAGAATGTAGCAGATTCTTTAACCTTGAGTCTCAGAGCAGAACCATTTGCTGAGATAGCTCTGTTTGTTTCCAAGGAAATACTTATAGAATGAATTTGACCCAATCTATTTCCTCCCAGTGAATTAATGAAGAGTCTAACATCCCCAATCCAGTTGAGCTTTCTGCTAGCATCAGCTTAAGCTTAATTATTCGTGGATTCTTATCAGTATTTCTTGGTTTTGCAGGTCATAGAGAATTGGTAATGGGATATGGAGCTTTTTCTCTCCAGATTGCTAGCAGAAAACTGCCCTAGGTTGAAGAGAACAATCTTTGCTTCTCATCTGACTGCTTCCCAGGGCTTACATTAAGTTAATTGCTATTCACAGTTACTTGGTGAGATAGTGTCTGCTGCAAAATTTTGGATTCTGAGTTGCTGTTATTAACATCAGTTCTTAGCAAAGGAAAAAGAAGGATTTTTATCCACAGATTTCTGTAAGACGTCTTCTGCCTGTCTTCCCTGTGAGGCCTGTTCCCTGCCATTGCCATTTTTGCTGCCAAGAGGGTGAGGTGGAGCAGGTAGGATTGTAAGAGCCCCTTTCTGTGCTGTTATTAAAAAGCTTGGCTGTCCTGCCAGCCAGCCAGCCCTCAGAGCCCCAGTAGCCATGCCCTTGAGGGCAGGAAGGAGTGCTGGGTGCTTCCAGGATGGCACTGACCACCTTCTCAGTATTGCTGTTCTGGGCACTATGAATGGCTGATTGTAAACTGTTGTTGCCTCAAAGGAGAATGAAAGGGATTTTGAGAAAAAAGAAAATGGTGAGGACATTTCTCCAGCTTTTCATATTAGAACAGTGGCTGCCCTTAAACTTTCTGCTTTAAACTAAAAGCTCATGGGTAATGAATGCTTACCAGTAAAATAAATGTGGGAAAGAATGAGCTGCCTTAAATGCTATGAAAAGCAACTCCGGAATAATTGTTTCACCAAATCATGAAGATCTGCAAGGCTCTAGAGAACAGAGACAACATCTGGGAGGGATGTGACACCTCAGGGACCTAACTACAGAAATGTTTACATACAAATATCTGAGGCATGTATTCAGGAGCTTTTTCATTCCAGATATGCCTGTGTGTCATAGACATCTGTCTAGGTGAGGCAAAAATACCTCCAGTTTATTGAACTGCTACCATTAACAGATGCTCCCCATCTCAAAGGCAAAACAATCATTCAGCATAAAGCATGGAGAGTCAAAATTCCACAGGCATCCCAGTAGAACCTATAGGAAAAATTTTCTCAGCTTCTGCTGAGGAAGATGCTAGCATGATGACTTCAGGGAAGGTTATAGGAAATTTTTAATGACTGTTCTGTATTACTTGTTTTCCTGCTTAAGTTTATATCGTTCTCTGCCTATGTACGTATAAGTAAGTGCTCCGAAGGCTTTGTTAAAGACTCAGTCAGGAAACTGAAAAAAGAGAGATGGAAGGAGCCATAGATACCCAGACACCGTCAGTGAGGGTAAAACTATTTTGGTGGCTCTAATAGGATAGTCTGTCAAGTGCCAGAGCTGGGATCAAAGGTGGGCCAAACCCCAAAAGACCCAGAAAAGAGAGAAGTGAGTAATTAGATAAAGTTAGTGAGGGTGAGTGCAAAAGCACAGCAGGTTGAGAGCTATATGCACAGACAAGGATACTGAGCTGTGAGCTGGAAAGGCTGCTGCTCCCACTCCTGCCTTCAATTGGTATGCTTTTATTATGTGTCTCAATGTAAAAATAGTGTATCACACAGAGATGCTGGCTTGGTCACACAGTAGATAATATACTCGTCAAAGGAACTTACAAAGGAGTCCTCATGGATGGTATGGGGACCCAGAACCAAATCACAAATCCACTTCTGAAGGAACACAGCTCTTGGCTGAATGTACAGTTGGTAAGACCTCGAGGAAAAAGAGCACTGCAGCCAGTTTGCTAACTGTGACAAGTAGCACCTTGCTGTACATGAAATCCCACTTATCTGCCAGTTGGTATTTAAAAATAGGCAAAAAATTGGAACATTTGGAAGATGGATAAATGATTAAGCCTTTGAAATCACCAGCAGTGTAGGTGGTAGCAACTGCAGTTAGAAGTGGTTATGGTTGATTTACTCAGTCAAACACACATTTTGAAAACAAATCTGTGTGTTGGATTTATATTGTTGGTGGAAATGTCACAGCCAAATTTTGTTTTAAAGTGGCAAGTTGTACATCATAGAAGATAATGAAATACTGATTTTTAAATGCAGATTGCCAGCAGAGTTGGAAATGTTTGGTGGTGTTTCTTGTTTTCCCACCTCCTGTGTGCTAGGTGGTAGTGACTAACTCCAGAAGCTTTCTGCCTGCTGCTGCCTTAACTGCCATCACAGCTGGAAGGTGAAACCTCTAAATGTGTTTCTTGAAGTCATTATATTATGTTTGTGGTAGGAAGTGAAATATGACCATTACTATATTTTTACAGGTGCAGTAAATAATGCAGTAAAACTGAAAGAGCTCATCTTCTGACAAAGTGCTCCATTACTGTACCATGAGTATTGACAGTGCCGAAGTCATCGTTTGGTTTGCAACTAGACTAATTGCCAGCAGTTTTTAAAGGATGGTATTTTATGGGTCTTCTAGCTGGCAGACTACTTGGAGAGGGGTGATTTGTGAAGCACTGTTCTTTGAGCTTTGTCCCTTCATGGTTTGGCTGTTGCCATAGCTCTGCAACAGAACGATCTCTGCCAGCTATTGGATTTTTCACAGAGGGATTATTAATGTTTCTAAGCCAGCTGACATGCCTGGGCAGTACTCAAGCATACTAAACCATTATATATTTCCCTTACAAATGTGCAGTAGCCATTTTCCAACCCGTAGCCAAGTGCCAGTGCAAGCCAGAGGTGGTGTGGTGATTGGGAGACAGGGAAACAGTGTGTTGGAGGATAGAGAGCCGGGTGCTAAGCTCAGCTGGGGCGTGCAAGTGCTGAGTGCACCCTACCATAGTAGGGTGGATGATGCTCTGTTCTTTGTTGCTGTGTGTGAAGGGGAGTGCTAAACCCTTGATACAGGACACCTTCCTTTGAGAGCAGTGTTTCAGAAATTATTCTTGAGCTTTAATTCAGAGATGCCAATTTCTCACCCGGCAGAAGCACTGCTAGCTCCTGCACTTCTGAAAAGGACTACTGTTTTTTAACACCCCTGTTTCTAGGCACTTGGTTTGGAACACTTTATAGGGAGTCCAACTCCTCTTGAAAATCAGACACCTAAAGGTGCTTCAAAGACGTCTGCTTAGATTTTACTGTGGGAATAAAAAAGCAGCAGGAGACTGATGAGTTTGCGGAGCTTGAGTGGAAGGCAGATGAAGTAGGGAATGCTGCTGGCTGCATGGTCATAGCCACATAGTCTGCATGGTTATAGCCACATAGTCTGCATGGTTATGGCCACAGAGGCATTTGGAGCTTGACAGTGTTTCAAAGAGACTGGTCCATTCATAGCTAACTGAGAGTAGTATCCCAAAATGGACAGAAGCCAAGACACAAAATGAGTTAACTTCTTCCCCATCTCATTAAATGAGTTGCCCAGTCAAGAATGAAGTCTGGATTCACACGTAGATACATATGTTGTCACAGAAATGGTATGAGAATGACAGAGGGATGAGGACCTTGTTTTCCTCATTTGTTGCTTTAACCTAAAGTTTTCTGTACAAGGAGAGTTGCTGCATCTCCTCACTCTGTGTAGAGCAGGGGGTCCATGGCAGATACAGTCACAGGAGTGCCAGTACAGCTGCCTTTGGCTCTTCCCTATTACAGATGTTTTCCCTAATTCCAAAAGGTTAGTCTGTTCCACATGCAGAAGCATTCTCCTACTAATTAGACATTACTCAAAATAACAAGGTGCTGCAATTCCTAAGAGTGGGAGAGCCCAGGTAATAAGCAGAAACATGAGTATGGCAGGAGACAAGCTCCAGACTCTGTGGTGCTCTTGCCACAAGTGCCTCACCATGTGGTGAGGGGAGGAGTGGGCAGCCAGGTGGGCAGGGATCGCCTGCTTTCCCAGCAGCAGCTCCCAGGTAAGTGTGTGTGCCCTATGCCTTGCACCTTGCTCCCAAGGTATGGTGATCAGGGCTCCTGTGTTCTCTGATAATATTGTTTTCCCTGTCCCATAAAGACCTTCCTTCTTCACCTAAGCAGGTATTTGAAGTTGTGAACTTTTTGCCTGAAGTGGGCTGCTGTTTCCACCCAAAGCATCCGATGTATTTCTGATTGTGACGTGCTAGCCTGTCACATCCCTTCAGCATGCAAGGCTGTGGGATGAGCAGATCAGCAACGTGTGTTTTAATTCAGAGTTCGCATCCTCAGCTGTTTGTAAGAGGACAAAAGCCTTCTGTGGAGATGTTATGCCTGTCAGACTATGGCAATCATCAGCAGTTTCTGTGAAGACAGGGGGGCCAGACTAACTGCTGAAGCAAACAGGCATAATGACACTGCATTTTAGCACCCCAGCAATAGATTATTGTCTGTGCTCCAGCAGCCCCGTTCAGAGCTGTGGGTGAGGTGCTGGTGACAGCCGGGCTGTGCGGTGACATGGCTGAGGACAGGAGGCAGGGGAAGGGGAGCACATCTGCTGCAGCTCCAACTTGGGCCTCTGGGGCAGGGGAGCTGCCAGGGGTGGCTGCTGCAGCAAGGGGGCTGTGAAAGGCCACAGCTCTGGGGTCTCCTTTGTCTTCTCCCTGGTTTGTAAGCAGTGCATCTAGAGTGCACTCGTGCAATAACAGAAGGAAAGTGGAGTCAAAGGAGCCAGGAAGACTAGCTCTTGTTTTACCAAGCATTTGAAATATTTCTAGATAGAAAAAATGTTTTGGAAATTGTGAGGATTTGTTGTTCCCTTTATTTCTTTGGGTTTTTTCCTTTTGCTGGTTGAATTAGGCATAAGTTGTATTACTATATTAAGTATTGTGCTTACAAGAGAGGTACTGATTGCTTAGAGAACTGTTCAAACTACACTTTCAGACACTGCATATTCTTATTTAATATATTTAATATAATTTTGTTTTAATTTGCTTCATAATAATAAATAAATAAATATCCAAAATCAGCTTTCGTGGAACGAAGTAATTGGTTGCACACTCTTAAAGCATTTTTAACAGCATAATTTTTAACAATGTTGTAACTTTTTTTTTAGCTTAATTTCATCAGGATTTATGAAACCTTGTTGTTTGTACCTGCCTACTTGCTCTTTCCTTTTAATAACTTCTACACCAATTAGCCATGCTTATCTTGAGATAGTGAGAGAGCTCTCAGAAAATACTGCCTTTTTTTTTAAAAGTTCCATGAAGCTAGGTGGTAAGCTGGCAGGGAGGGGCCATGTAAGTGCCTCCACTGAGGAAAAAGAGGCTGGGAAAAACACTCTGCTTTGATTAGAAATCAAAAAAGCAGCATTGCAGGCAGGTAAACATCTTGGGTACCAAAAGCAGTTAATTAGCAACAGATTACAAGGTCCCAGAAAAGCAGGCTTTGTTACAGTGCTTGAACTATTTACTTTATCTGTAAATCAGTGGAGGAAAAAAACACCTCTCTGTTAAGCAGCAATTTTTATAAGCTTTAATCCAGTAGTAAAAAAAATAAGAAAAAATGGTAGAAACCTAAATGTGGGAGATTTTTCCATCCTTCTGGAAATCATAGCTGTTTTCCAGATTGGTAGGGGGATTTATAGGTAACCCTACAACTGCTGTAAAACCCACTTCCCACCCTTCTCACTTCACAGATGGGTAGCTGAGTGAATGATTCGGAGCCTCTCTGAAGTCACTCCAGCATTTTCTAGGTCGTCACAGTCATTTGACCAGAGAATACCAGTTCGAAACACCCAAAATTTCTGTGAAAAATACAGCATATTAGCCAGCACAGGTAGATGGTTAATTCAGTCAAATACCAGCTAGAATGCAGTGTCATATACGTACTAATGTCTTTCTACATGACCACAGCATGCTGCCAGATTGTGACACTGAGCCTGTTTTGAACTCGTATTAATGAGAACAAAAAACAAAACTGGGTTTAGGAGCTTTGTTGTTGTTCCTTTTTTTCTTTTTTCCTTTTTCTTTTTTCTTTTTTCTTGAGGAAAACTTCCTGGTCATTAGTCAAGGGAAATGAATTGTAGGAAATGCACACATTGTTGCAAAGGATCCTGCAGTGAGACAGGCTTGATTTCTTGTTCCAAAGGCTCATCTGCGGGTGCTGAAGTGTCTCAGCAGGGAAGCTTCCCTCTGAAAAAATAAAAGGTCGTAAAATGTATTTCTGAGACGTTGAGTGGCAAGAATGCCTTTGTTCAGTCTGTTGTAAAATACTACCTCTATTTGGGCTGTTGTTGCAAACAAAGAGACTTTCCACTAGATGGCCCTCCACATCAAACATTGAACATGTTTCCATATAAACATGGAAACAATTTCTTGGCTTTGAATTTCACTTTGAGCTTTGTCAACAAACTTTCCGTCCCGTGATTCACACAGGCCAAACCCAGGCCTCCTCCAGTCCTGAAACTGGGCAGCCCTCTTCCTGCAACCCAATACCTACTTAAAATACCTTTTTTTTCCTGCTTTTTTTTTTTCCTGTCAGCCTGTAGTCAGAACATGTATGCTTAAAATCCTGCCTTCATGTATATGGGAGCTTTAGAAGTGGCTGTTAAATGTTCTTTTTGTCTACATATAACATACTGACATCTGGGACTTTGGTTGGTAAGGTTGCCATGCATGTTCATGAATAAAAGAGAAAGCAATGACATTACAGCCTTGTCATTTGTCTTGTTGCACCTATTGTGTTTAATATTTTTACATCTAGCAAGGTTTCCTCAAGGGAAAAAAACCACAGAAATAAACTCTCAGAGGATGTGAATTGACATTACTCTATTAACATTTAAATACTTGAATTAATCAACCTCAGATTTGGCTTTGGTCGAAGAATATTGAGAGAGGTTCCCTCTGATTATTCTACCTATGACAAGCCCACATGAGGCCAGTTTTGGAGGTCTCTGCCTTGGAGTGTGGCAGAAAATACTTCCTTGTTTTTTGGTCCTCCAGGTGACTGCTGTTTGTCCAAGTAGCACCTTCCTGTGGTTCTTATGTTTTGCTGCCTAGTGTTAAATTGCAGGATGCCTGCCACAAGTCTCATCTTCCTGCCATGAGCTCCATGCAGGTGAACTCCTTTCACACATCTCTTCCCAGTGCTAGCTATTCCCAGAGGATGACACACACCATTAGTGGTACACAGCCACTCCAGAGCTTTATAAATGAACCTGATGGATGTGGAGCAGAGACTGTATCTAGTTCTGCTGGTGTGCGGGTGCTTACAAAGGGAGTTTCACCAAGTGGTTGGCCAGGAGTTAATGCAGAACAGGCCCCTGGTGCTAACTCAATGCTTTGTGCACAGAGACTCACGGCACCTGCAGGAACCACAGAACAATTTAAGAGATGAATACAGGCCTGAGGAAGAGTGAGACCGAGGTGTTGTTGAGACTGAGTGTGTTTAAGGCTGAGGTAAGAAAGAAGTTAGGGACTGCAATAAAGGGATTAGATGGAGGAATTTTATGTCCTGCCTCAGCACAGCACACAGACCCCACTGCAGAGCTGGGTGCTACTGCTGTCCTCAGTCACTGCTGCTCATAAGGTCATCTCAGCTAAGCAGGCTTGGAAATGTCTGTATTGAAACAAAACCAGAAGTGTTCCTTCTCATTTTGTGAGGTGACCTGTGGACTTTGGGTCTTAGTCTGCTGGAAAGCTTGAAATAAGCTCAGGACAGTTTGAAGTAATGACCTGCTCGATGGGAAAAGAGCAAACAATGGTGCCGGGTGCTAACAAGAGATGCTGGTAATAAATGAATTAAAACTGTCACTAATATGGTACATGTAAGGGGCATTCATCAAGCAATGCACAGAGGGGTTACAAAGTTGAAATGAAGTTATCTTAGCCATCAAAAGCAAAATAAGAAAACATAAAGTGTGCTGTTGTGAGTAGGCAAGAACTGATACATTCACTGGGAAGGAAATGCAGCAGGTTAACAAGAATACAAATGAATATTGCTGTGGGCCCTGGTGAGTGCTCTTTGTTTCACTGTGCCGACTTCAAGGGCCTGGAATCAGTTTTCCTTGCTGAGAAGGGTGGTGTTGCTAAATGGTATTATGATAACATAATGAGAAATCAGAGCAGCTAAGTCTTGACAAGGCATCCAGTTAATTAAAACAGAGAAATAATACCATGGTGCCAAGGGAAATAGTAAAAGCACAGATGGGGAGATTTGATTGCTTACTGAGGATTAGTGTAGTTAGTGCAGAGGTCTTGAAAGGACAGAAGGACAATCTGGGCAATCTCAAGGCTGGAACCAGAAGCTGGGAAAAGATGAGGGCATGTGGATTGCAGATAAGACAATTTTTAAGAGTTATTACCAGTGTGAATTTGTGAAGGGAAGGCAAGCTTTAGAGCTAACCCAACTTTTTTGTTGGGTAATTATGAAATTAGAGTCTGCCAAGTTAATTCTGGATGCCTGCAGATACCCTGTGAGGCTCCAAGGACCTAGTGCTGAGTCTGATAAAGAAGGAGTTAACCTGCTGCACACTGCTCTCTGGCAGGTCGAAAGGCTTTGCTTGGTGGGGAGAAGGTCCCCAGGCTGGTATTTATTGATGGCTAATCATGGGACAGACCTCTGTCTATTTTGGGAACAGGGTGAGTGTGCCTGGGAATCTCACCAGTAAACAGCTTGGGATGTAGCCTCAAGGATTCTTACCTTCCTCTGGTCTGTCCTTACATGCCATTCCTCTCACTTCAGGACTGAGGTCACTGCTTCAGTAATGTTTTCATTAAAGTGTCAAGGTGAGACACTTGCTGTGAAACCAAATGTAGGCCATGCATCAGGCAGCTCCTGTGCCAGCCCAAGCAAGCAGCTGGAGTTCAAGAACTTTTGGTTTCTGTCAACAGCCTGGACTACTGGTGGTGCACATTTGAGGCTACAGGAGCAGAGGGCCTTCCCCTTACACTGATTTCTCAGCTCCTTGGGCTGCCAACAACAGAAACACCCTTAGATCCATATGTGCTTTTATTGAAAGTGGGGCTCAGTGGTGTATGTGAGAGGCTGCCCTCCAGAGATTGTTGACAGGTGCTAGAGTGGTTCACAAAGCGATGGTGCAGGAGACTTCCAGGACAGAGAGCTGGGGATGAAAGCTGGCCTTGTGCATCTTGTTTTCACCATCACTTCTGTCTCCAGTAGCAGGCAGGAAAGAGGAATAAGCAGAGAGAGTGTCTCATCTCAGAAATGGATGCAGAAGGACTTGGCACAATACTTGGTAGGAAATGAAGAGACACAAGTGGCTGGGGTTGAGGTGGTGTCCTGGGGGAGAGCACTCATAATTCCACAGCTGCTGTGCTGTAGCTGGCACTGATGTAACAGGGCTGGTTTGAATACAGCTCAGGCAGGACTGAAAAGCTTCCTAGGAAAGCCAAGTGTTTGAAAAGGGAAGAAGTCACAGGGCAGCTAGTGTTGGGGTGACAACCATGACATCCAGTGGAGGTAGCGCTTCCAGGAATGGGAGATGCACAGGGGTGGGTGCCCCTCACCTGCCTCTGAGCATTGCTGAGGGACTTTAGTGGGAGACTGGTGCAGTTCTGATCTAGTTCGACTCACAGCTTGTTAAAATGGCTCATTAGAATGGGTTGCTAATTCATTTGTTTCCTGTGTATGTTGTCTTGCAGCTTTTGTGATCTATAGAAGGTTTGTGCATCTTTATATTCCTCTTGGTTGCTATCTGTTGGTCTGGGCTGGCACTGAAATGTTTTCTTTGGAGCAAGAAACTGCTGCTTCAAGAAGGAAAAAGTAGCCAAACTACTACGACCTAGGAATTCCCTGGGAAAATGCTGAGAATGGGTTAGAAAAATTGTTTTCTAGGTGCCCCCAGTAGCTGTAAATACAATGAGCTCTCACAGGAGAGCTCTCATTTGCCTTTGGATAGCTGAGCTATGTCTGAGCTACCTGGAGGCAGTTTGGAGCTGGCTACCATGTAAGTAGGTAGCAATGCTTACAAAAGGACAGAGAGACTGACAAGAGAGTGCAAAATGCTGACCCTGAACCAAGACTCAGGATACAAAATGCTAATTTCTGCCACTGCTACTTCTTTTCAGCATGATTTGTGTTGAATTGCTGAAAATACACCTGGCCTTAGTTCTTCATCAGTTACCATTTATCTTTGTTCACTGAGCCTTTGTTGGCTCTAGGTGCAGCTGAGGACAATACCAAAGAAAACAAGAGGACGTGTCTTCTCTGATGCTCCTCATGCACATCCTTTAATGAACTGGAACTTGGACTAGAGAAGAACAAAACAATTAAACTAGAAATAAAATTGGCAGTGTTAAGTGAAGATCTCAGCTTGCTGGCTGCCTTCAGCCATGTTCTCTCCGTGCCTCAGTCCTCTCCCGGTTGTGAGCTGCAACTTTGCCAGCGTGGTGAGAAATTCAGGGCATACCAGAGGGTGATGTGCCCTGTGCCTTGTGACTGCAGATGTCACCAGGAGATAGAGACTGGTGTTGGTTTACATAACCAAACACTGGTAATCTTGCCTAAAAAAAGTAGTATCCCTTTACTTTATGAGTTTGGAGCATTTGTGTTCCAACATTTATGTTCTTCCTCCCTCCCTAACGTTGCTTTCCTGCCATGAAGTGTGAATATCCTGTGTGAGAGGACAGGGCATTGCTATGGGAAGGAGTGGGAGCAGCGCAAAGTCACTGGGACAAGGGCAGGGCAGAGCCAAGCCTCATGTGGGGAATATCTAATTCTTAAGCACCTGTGCTGGATAAGTAACAAAGGAGCTGCTGGGAGGGGACAACAGAGCTTGTGAATGGCACCATGTGTGTGACCCACGGCATATCCCCTGCTTGGCTAATAAGAGATTGTGACTCTTATTCAGCACATGCTGGCAGTTAATCTCCCTGCCATATGGTGGCAGTGCCTGGCACCTGCTTCATCAGTGTGAGATAAGGTCAGTGTCTCCCTCTGGGCAGAGATATTTCAGAGAAGCAATGTTGCTTCAGTGTATTTGCCACCTGGGAACCACTGCCATTCCTAGGTATAGTGCTGGGAGCTGGGAAGGATCCACCTGAACATTGGCAGCGAGATTCAATCCTCCAAAGGATGGTACTGTGCTTTGTGCTAGTCTGGGCCCTGTACAGATTGTACCTGTTCATTCACAATCTGTCATCAAAAGGCATGAATAGGAAGAGATAACATCTTTTCTTTCACGCTACTTTTTTCCTTCCTTTTCTCTTTTTCTAGCTTTTCTCTCTGTTTCTACCTTTTGTCTCTTTTTCTACACTTCTAGCCATTTTCCTTCTATGTTGATTCCTAAATTGCCTTTGCCCCCCAGCTTGCACAGTGCAGGTGAACTCTTGCCAGCTGTCAGGGAGGTCTGTGACACTGTACAGCTGTGGCTGGGGTCCTCCTTCTACTGCATCACCATTACAGCCCCTGCGTGTCTGCCTGTATATGCCAACCTGTCTCTTGTACCCTTTTTTCCTTTATTCTCTCTTCTGGTATTTCATTTTATCTTGCACTTTAAACTCTCCAGCCATATGTCTCCCTTCTCATCAAATCATCCTTTAAGAAAATACCATGCTAAACCTCTCCTGGACTGCCTGACTTTTTATATGAGACAAAACATGTTAGGGCAGGGACACAGCCAAACACCTTCTGCTTTTTCCTGGCTGCAGCAGTCCTTCCTAGGTTATGTTGGAGATCATTGCTGGTGAGACAGGAAAAAGAAAATTTTCCATGCCAGCCACCACCAGAAAGACAGACAGCCTGTGATGGAAGGATGCTCTTAGGAGGTCAGTGGATGTATGTAGCTCCCCCATTTGAGAAACTTTCTCAGGAGAAAGATCTTTCTCCCTGACTTAAACGAGGAGTTAAGGATTCATGAATTCAAATGTGTATTTCTAGTTCTGCTTATGATTCTGTGTGATACTGAATATGGATTTGATCTCTTCTGATAGCTGCTAAATCCTCAAATTGGAGTGATATGTTATCATTTTTACTTAAAGATGTTAGATTTCTGCAGGTAAATCCTGTAAATGCCTAATTTAAATAGTCTTTGTAATTTTAGAATGCTTCCTCCTTACAAATTAAATTATTTAGGAAAGAAGGATGATAGTTTTACAATAGGCCTTATTTAGCAAGCCCTATCTCCTGTTTCACAAATGCATTGTTACGGCAAGTAGGTAGGAAGGAGAGATCATTAAATGTAAGAAACAGTCTAGGATGGCTTCTCTTGGTGTCCCATCGATCTATCTGTAAATGACCAAGCTAGCAGTTGCTTGCCATAAATCTCTGGTCATATCTGCAGTTTGTCACACGAAAACATGTTAGTGGATGAATCATGTAGGTGTTTTCAGCACAGAAGAGGCATTGTGGCAGAGGAGGAAAACATGTCTTGTGTTGCCTAGCCAGGCTCAGGAGCTGAAAATGGGTGAGTTCTCCAGCTGCAGCTTGCAGCAGCCAGGGCCAAGCAGTGACCTGCAGGAAAGTAGGTGGTATCTGGGATTTAGAGGCACTTTTTTTTGGTTCAGGTTGTGTTACTTCTCTAACCTTTTGTGGAAGTGTTTGTCAAATTTTCCAAAATTCTGTTCTTCTGTCATCAGATTAATAATTCTCAGTATAGAATCATAGAATCATTAAGGTTGGAAGGGACCTTAAAGATCCTCAAGTTCCAACCCCCTGCACCTGCAAGGCAGATGTGGTACAAAATTTACCTTGGCTGCATGATCACCATGGCCTTGTGGGATTTGGAATTAGAAAAAGTGACTCAGGGATTTAATGCTGAGTCTTTCCAGAGGCTCTGTCAATGTCCTTTCTTTTGTTTTGGAGCCTCATCACAGTGTTTTAAACCAGAACTTTCTAATCCTCTTTTCCTTTTTTTCAGGTTTAATTTGACCTTTAAAATAATCGTAATCTGGGCTTAGTTTTCACACCCATTTCTTTACTTCCCTACCCTTAGTAATTGCTGTGCCTGATTTGTGAACTTTGTACAGTTCCAAGAGCAATGCATATGTCTCTTATCTATAGCAAATAACAAGCAAGGCATTCTGGAGCCAAGTGGAGACAGAGAGCTGAGACATGGAGACTAGGACAATAAGACTAGGACAGTCAAGCTGTACCTCTCCCCTGCAGGTCCCAACCCTGAAAAGGCTTGCAGGAAAGTTTAGAAGGAGTCTTAAAGGTTTTGAAAAATGTTGTCTTTTTATTGACTTTCTGTTTAAAAGAGAAAAAAATGGAAAGTTCAACCAGAAAAAAACAGTACAGTTAAACTTGTTTTTTTTTCACGAACAGCTCCTTTTGTCCCCAAAGTGAGTATATAGATTCAGATACAAGAAAATTATGGCTGGTTCTCTGCCCTGTTGGTAGAAGCTGGCCTGCTCAGGGGCACTTTGCTACTCAGGGCTGAGAGAGCTTCCTCAGCAAGTGAGATGCTTTCTGGACCTAGATAAACCCAGAAGGTGGCGTTTTTGAAAGGAAGTTAAAGAAACTACAGTAGCACATAAAGGCTTCTGAGCTCTAGGCTCTGTTACTAAACATGGCTGGAAATATCCTCATGAAACAACATTCCAGTGAAAACATTTATTTGTTGGACCCGACTGCCTCATCTAAAACGCTTTGGTTCAACGACATGTGGTGAACTTGGAGTTGGCTTTTCTACAGTGCTCTTCCTGTGCTCCTGGCCCAGCAGCTCAGACTCTGGGCCAGACTCAAACCTCAGTATCATTTCCTAGGCTAGAACTGGGTGAGAGATGCTCGAACAGGCAGCCATGTCAAAGGCTCCGTGCTCACAGTGAGACTGTGCTGTGATGGCACCCAGGAAACCTCGGAGGAGAATGTGAGCATGCAACTTTGTCACACGCTTCCTATGCGTATCCCCTCCTAACACAATCTCTTGGGCTAGGGAAATCTTGGCATTATTCTGGTTGGCTTTCTTTTCTTGTATGGTGCTTCCCTGTCATGGTGGCAGTGTGCTTGCTGACTTGCTGAATTGTTTACACTAAATTATTTGTAAAATAGGAAGCTTCCCTCTGTGTGTACACAGTTAAGTTCATACCAAGTGTTGTAAGACAGTAATATTTCTGACCTTTTCTGTTTGTAATCAGTAACAGCATATAATGGTGTATAGTTCTTGCAGTATTTACAGTGTTCAATGTGGCTGAATGGATGCTTTCTTAGATCTCCTAGACTGAACAGATAAGATAACTAAGCTTTCAGTAGGATGTCAGTTGAAGCAGAAATAAGTAATTAGCAGTCTGTGACTCACTTTGAAAATCAATACATACTCTATTGAGCCAGAAGAGGGGCTGCTAATACTGTAGGTCTGAATCAGCAAGATATGTAAAAAGTGCATCCACCTTACATAAATTTACCAGTGAGCATTTAAAAAAATCAATAACAGAGCATTAAAGCCAGGTTTACAGGAAATTGCAGGAGAATCATTCAGGTTGGCACCACCAAATATTGAACACGGAGACACAATGGCAAGGAGCTAAGTTCTGCAACCTCAGGAGTGGTCTTCAGAGCTGCCAGCCCCTTGCAAATGGTCCAGATGTGAAAATGCCTCCTAAGCTTAAGAAAATGAGGAGATAGCAGCCAGATATTCTCCAGAGCCGCCTATTCGGGGTGTATAACAGTGTGCTAGGACACCAACTTTTCAGATTTTTAAATCTAACAGAACTGTACTGAGCAGTTATAAGCCCCTGTGGAAATCTTCAGGCAGTACCTTTGACTGAATTTGCCCAGGTCTGATGGGGTTGAATCTGTCTTCCAGTTACTTGCTCTTTTCCATTTTTGTAAAACTAAAGCCTCCCTGCTTTCATAAGACTTTTACAGTAGCACAATTAAAGCTGCACAAACTCATGCCACAGGGTTTACCCTGCCATCCGTAGGCTGTAGCAGAAGAATAGCTGAGCACAGGGAAGCAAGGCTGTGAACTGGTGGTGTCTTGTGGGCTCTGTGGTACTCTTTGCATGAGAGCTAAATGAGTTGTGAGCTGCTTTGCATTTGTCATGAGGCTCTCAGCTAAGAGTTAACCTGCAATTAGCTACTGCAGAATAACTAGCAAGTTCCAACCTTTGTTTACTTTTCACATTATTTACCTTACATTATTTGCATTTATACTGTCGTGGCTGTAGAAGTGGATTTTTAAAAGGTGGTTCAGCTGAAGGTTGGTGCAGTTACCACTTTCACTTGGCACTTTTCAGAAGTGAGGATGTCAGTGTTTGTTCCCCTCCCAGATGTAGCTGGGACTTAGAGCTCAGGGTAACTATCTCTTTTACCTGAGACATAGGAAAAGCTCCACTATAATGATGTTCCTTTCAGGCATCAGGGGAAAAACAATTAGACTCAAAAAATAACAGTTATTTGTTATTTAAACAACTCTCTCTATATATAAAGGGCCCCTTGAGATACATACTAGCAGAACTATAGTGCTGTGTAACATCACTCCGAAATACTTTGCTGCATTGGACACCCCTGTAAATGTGTATTATATTTGCATTTGTTTCTATTAGCCAAAAGTGTGCGGCTGAGATGACAATGAATGTTTATTCACATTTAGTCTAACCAGTTGGTGGAAAATACAGCTGTGATTTTATATGGAAATGTGAGAATCTACCCATTAATAGGACGTTCTTGGAATACCATGAGCTGGGAGACAGCAAACACTTCCACTGTTATTAGAAGTCTGAAATGATAGTTGGGAGTGATTCACACACACCTGAGTTTTCATTGCTTCCCTTCCTTTTTGCAATAATAGTATAATTCAACAGTTTGAGTGCTATTGTCTACTTCAGGTGTAACTGTCATGACTCACTGATAGATGCAGGGCATGGCCTTAAGCCAAATGTGTAATCACATCAATATTGTTCACACACTTTTCAGTGGATGCAGGACTGAGCGAGCAAAAATATTCACCTCCTCTTTTGCCTACCCAGGCATCATAGCATCTGAAATGCTGTGCTTAAAATTATAATTGATTTTTCCTCCTATCCCTTTGTTCCATATGGTGCAGCCTGTCAAACTCTATTAACATACAGCTCCGTGGATGCCAACTATCAGTGTGTAAGGAAATGAAATGTGCACAAGATTTGATGACTGGTGCTGAGTTTCATAAGCTGTCTGCTTTGTTACTTGGCATGCCCTGAGACAGCATGTCCATGGCCCAGCACGTCTTTCCGCGAGGTGAGACCGTGCCCTGTCTCCCACAGAGGGAAGCATGCTGCATTGCTGTGTGTTGGCCCTACTGGGGAAAGTGGGAATACAGTAATGCCATGGTAAGGAAGGAGCTGCCTTCCCTCTGCTCTTGTAGTGTCAGTAGTAGAATCCGTATTACTTGAGAAGGAAGATCTTACTTGAAAGAATAGTTGAAAGTTTGACTATGCTGGTGAATGTGGGAGGTCCTGGTAGACTTAACAGGACTGCCAAAAAGATCATCTGAATTTAGACTTTTTTATTTTTAGACACCTAAATAAATAATCTCAACCTAGCCGAGCAGCCGCAGATTTCATTGGCTACTTATTTTATCAGACCTTTTGGCTTGTGCACTTACAATGTTTCAAACACTGGGAGTAATCCTTTGATGTTTATCATTACTTTAAAAGCCCCAGGGTAGACCTGTACCACCAGTGAGAAGAGCAGCTAGAGCTGGGAGTTGACAAAGCTGCATATTCTGCAGATCCCCTGTCTTTGCTTCTTATGCCTCAAGTAAACAACAAAAAAAACAGGCTGTGGTAGCAGGAGTGCACTGCTTTCTGTGGTGTGCACAGGCAACTGCAGGAGATGTAGGCCATGAAATAAAATAGTGCTGCTGTGTCCTTTGCATCACACAAGATGATGAGCAACTGCATCAATACAGTCTTTTTTATTAAAACTGAAGCAATATTAGCCAGTGTTTAGCCTGTTAAAAAAACTACCTTTTCTCCTGATCAGACGAGGCCTGGAAGAACTTGAAGAGTTCTGCCTTCACAGTCCAGATCCCTCACCACTGTCTCATTGCACCTCCAGCTCTTGTACTAAGATGTGATAGTAAAAGAAGTGCAGTGCAGCAGCAGTGTGCTGGCCAGCAAACCAAGAATTAATCTCCAAATGGACACTGGAAATGCCAAGTCTGCTGCAGGGTAGGCTGGTACATGGTAGTGTATGTCACTCATCCCAGACAATTCACAGATTGACTGTAAATCTGCAATAGATGAGACTTCAGTGTTTGTATCTCATGCATTAAGTAGGGGAAGGTTTATCATCTGTAAATAACATTAATTGAATCACTGAAGCAAAAATGTTTGTCATCTATAAATAAGATAATTTCATTCACTAGAGCGACTGTGACATGATTTTACAACAGGGTTGAGAGCCTTTTCTATTGATCCCTCCAAATGGATTGTGTTGTTGCCTACAAACTGATACAAAACATCGCCCAGTGACACTTGAGACTCTCCTGCTTGGAATTTTCATCTGTATGATTCTGTATTTGTTTAATCAAGCTAATATTTCATCTACCTCGTTGGACTGATAATGTGAGGAGAACAAACTCAAATTACTGAAAATGAGCCGCATGTTCATTTCTGATCAAAGAGCTAGCTGAGAGATTTAGACTTTTTTTTAAGCACACCAAGATTCGTTCTCTTCTGTAAGCATTAGATTTTGCAGAAAGAAAAGAAAATCTTCACTTTAAGCAAAAACATCTTTTGGAATGACAGAATTCATTACAAGTTTCAGCTTTCTGTTCCTGAGAAGAGCTGGTAGAACTGGCTACAGAAATCATCTGCTTTTTGGATCCTCTGCTACGTTTGCCCTTCTAAGGACTCAGTGTAGAAGATCTTGCTTTCTGTAAGTCATACAATCATCCCAAAATCCCAAGGAAATGGCCTTATCTGCCTGCACTCCAGTAAAGAGAGTGAATGCAACTGCATACCAGCACAGGAAGACAGAGTTCAACAGTTCCTCAAATTTGGATGACATTTCTTTGCACTATTTGCTGGAGGAATGGGCTCTCAACCCACCGGGCTCAAACATGAAGATGTTTTTAATTCCTCCAGCTGTCTGCCTCGTGACAGGTGTCCTCATCATTCCTACCATCTTGTTTGTGATCTTCTCTAGGTTTAGCATCCGTCAGGAAACAAGGTACATGCTGCTGGGAAATGCTCTGCTTTCTGATCTGATCTACCTTCTGTTCTACACCCTGTCAGCTGCTCTCTATGCAGCACATGTACATCTCCCAAAGGAAGCTTGTGTCCTCCTATTATTTTTGCTGGCAGTGGCTTACTGTGGAGGATTGTTCACAGCTGCTGCAATAGTCCTGGACACATACATAGCTATTTTGTTTCCCTTGCGCTATGTTGCTATTTTGCCTCCTTCACGAACTAAAAAAATCATTGTATTACTGTGGATGTATTCTGGGGCTTTTCCTGGGATTTTCTTCTTGGTGCTATCGAGCACTCACAGCTTTGTGCCCTGTGTCCTGGAAACGTGCTCTGTTCCAGTAATACTGACATTAACTCTGAATGGGACTGATGCTGTGAAACTCTGTTTCTGGCTTTCTACCACAGTTCTTTTCCTCTGCCTGTCTCTGATATTTTGCTGCTATGCTATTCTGTATTTCAAAACCAAACAATCAGGTATATGGGAAGGCATCTGCTCCAGAGCCAGTGTAACATTCTTAATGCACAACACCGTGTTGTTTTTTTACTTCTTTCCACTCCTGGCCCTTTTTGTGCAATCATTCTTGTGCATTAACTTTGTCATCAGACCGCAGACGGGAATATGGATCGCCCTGACAGTCTGCAATGTCCTGATGATCCTGCCTAAAGTTTTGTTCCCATTCCTGTATGGGCTTCGATACAGAGAGATCTCAGCATCTCTCAAATCCATTGTCAGAAGGAAACATCTTCGCCTGGTGTCACCTGCTCCATCACTGTCTTGAGCCAATGCAGAAAACAGCCGCAGCAGAGTTGTCCTTACTTTGTTAGCATGCAAGCCTGATGGAGACCACTTAGCTTCTGAAGAAGCAACGATCAACTCATGTCAGAGAAGACATGGAATAATCAGTCTGTCTCCTTGGTGCCAGAAGGCCACAGACCTTTCATCACATCACAGCTGGGAATACCAGAAATGCTACCCTGGATGAAGTTTTAAGCTTTGTTTTAATGTGGGAGGGTAGTGTTTTTTGGAGGAGATACTGAATCAAGATGATTTTCACCCACCTGTGGCAGATGCCTTTCTGGAAAATGGAAAATGGATGGTGCAAAGCAAAGAGGTGCAAAGCAAAGGGGATAACCACAGGTCTCTTGACAACTTTGCCTACAGCAGAGACGGTCCTTAACCAAACGTGCTGTGAACACAACAGCTGTTTCTTTCATTCACATTGTATTCTTGCAAGGTTGGAAGCCGATGTCCTATTATTTAAAACATCAACAGGTGCCTCTGGAACCTGCTGTACTCATTGAAATGCTGTGCTTCATCTTCTGTACTGAGCTATCCTATTAATGGCCTTATGGATTGTCTGACAATCTGCAAAACACTGAATTCTCACAAAACCTGTCTGATAGAAAGTCACCTTTGATCAATGTCTGTTGGGCCCAGCACATGACTCTGTCAGGGAGTACCAGAGATGGATGGGCTGCTCAGGGAGGGACAACGAGCTGGGCACAGGGGGTGGCAGTGCCTCCCTGCGGGGTGCAGTCCCACTATGCCCATGCTGGGTGAGCCTAGTGGGTGGCTGCAGGGAGCCTGGCTCAGCCTAGAGCCCCCATTCTCTGCTGAGTCCCTATTGATGCCCCAGGCCAAGGCTGAGCCCCACAGCTGGGGCAGCAGGGCAGGAGCAGCAAGGGGTGAGGCTGGGCACAGTTGTACCCACAGCAGAGCTAAGACATAACCCAGGTCAGAGACTAAGTGTAAACACTCCTTCTCAGTCCCTCAAAACATCTCCCAAATCTTAGCAGCCTGATCCCAGGTTAGAGCTGCACCATACCAGAGCTGGTGTTGGGTCCCTCCCCTCAAGCCCCTAGGAGGGTCAGGAGGGAAGGCTGCAGAGCCTGCTGATGTACTCAGGTGCAAGAAAGATGATACCTTATAAGAGCCTTTTAGGTTTTCCAGGTTGGCCCGCTACCTATAGCAGATGAGTGAAACATTTTTCTGATCTTTAAAGAAATCAAAATGTCTTTAGACATAAATATCAGCGTGGGAAATTTAAACTGCAGTGCCATTCCTTGGAAATGAGAAAAGAACTTCTGTATTTCTAAAGATAGTATTTTTAGAATGTGTTACTTTTATCCAGAAATACCTTGGACTTTATAAACAAGCATTAGAAAATGGCCCTTGATTTCTCTCTGTGCAATATTTTCCTTGTGAGAAGTCTCTCTATACCTTCTGTTTGCTTAAAGCAATGCACAGAAAGTGCTGAATGTGACTTTTGCATATTTCGCTCTCATCTGAAGAATTCCACTAAGTGTGAGCCAGGAGGAGATTGGTGTCTGGTTGCATGAGGTGTTTTTTGGCAGTGAAGCCTGTTGGTGAAGTTACTGTTTATCTCTTTCTCTCCTCATTCCCCACTGCTTGCTACTCTCCTCATATTGCAGTGTCTGCTCTCTCCAGTTTGCTGATACAACTGCTTCTGGGGTTGCAGGTTAAAAATATCCCTCCAGAGAGAAGTGGTGGTGGTTTAAACTGGGATTATCCCAGTGGTCTGTTTTATAGTATGTTCTGCAAACAGCTGTGCCAGCATAACTGAGGGGATAACAAATTCCCATCCAGAGATGGGAGTGAGCAGGGACATCTTAGGGCTTTGCTGCTAAGGGACACTTCTTGTATAAAAGCATACTTAAGATAAAGTTGTTGCAGGTGAATAAACTGTATTACTGTGTATTTGCTTTTACCATGTTTCTGTGCTTTCACTATTTTGACCCAAAGGAACATTAAATTCCTGAGTAATTGTTTTGTTTGCCAGAGAAATAACACCCACATTTTTTCTGAACGCTCTTCAATAAAATAATTAGGACCTAAGAGTTGCTTTTTTACAGGCTGCTTTTGTTTTTCAAGTTGAATGTACCATCCACATTCAGCACACGAGCTACCTTTGTATAAAGACCTTATTTTCAGTGTACAACAGGGTTTTTCCATAACACCAGTAAGGATGGGGAAAATGTCTGTATCCTAGAGCAGGTGCTTTCTGCTGAAGCCCTTTAGCACACAGCACGATCGAGGTACGAGTAACTCCCTGGGCCACTTGTATCCTGGGCCAAATCTTTATGCAAAGATGCTGATAACTTGCAGGTTGTTCTGTCCGTGTAAGATTCTTTCAAGCTTTATTACCTGAAGTTTACCTATATTGTAAATTTTCATGTTAAGCAGTAAAGATAACTGTGTAAATAGTATAAAGTAAGGTAGTTCTGTATTCAGCTATAGGGGACTTAGAAGAACTGCAGGTTGATAGCACTTGATCTTCCTTCTGACCTCTGTAATTATTAAATTAATCTCCAGGACAGACTCAGGTAGGATTATATTGCAAATTCTGTAACTTTTTCTTACATACACATCCCCTGAATCTATATAGAGACAACTGGAAGTTTCATAAAATAAAGAAGTACACTGAAAGAAGGCAGAAGTGAATTGGTGATTGTGGCAAGTTTCTGTGGATATGCAATCTGTTTAGAGATATCTGTCATAAGGACCAAGCAAACAAAACACTTCTTTGTGGAAATGACTCAAGGAAGATGAATAACATCATATTATTCATGTCCTTGAAATTGTTCCCTAAATTGGATGTTTGTCTAGAAAATATTTTAGTTGAACTGAGATTAGTTAGGTTGAACATCTGCATTGCAAGTTGATGATATTTATTAATCTGCTTTTAGGTGGTTTAATATTAGAGAGGTAAGATTTTCTAAATATTTTTTGCTTGTAGACAACTTCTTACCATGGAATATCACTGTGTTCTTTGGTACAAAAGCAGTATGTTACAGCATGTGTAGACCACACACCTGGATCATTTGCCTTCGGGGATTTCCCCAGTTTATCTGAATAGGACCAAAAGAGTCACCAGGGCAATGTTACAAGAACTAGGTTCCTATAATTGTTTTCATAAATGTCTGGTGTTTCGTCCTAAAGATCATTAGTCTTCTTAGTTTGCCCGAACCTCATGGCTGTAGTGATTAGCAACCTTGTAAGGATATCTCCAGGGAAACTCTGGAAATTCAAACTGAGACTATTTACCAGAGCATAGCTATCAGCCTATCCAAGGTCACATCAGTGAACTTCTTGGATGTCACTGTGCCTGCCCAGCATTTTAATTTGAAGTGTAATGGAGAGCAGTTGACTTTAACATGTGATTTGGCAGCTGGGGGAAGTAATCCTTTAATAAATTGCAATAGCATGAATCGCTAAAGGTATTCTAATTTATAGCCTAAATAAATTCCTGGTCAGTTTTTCCCCTCTTTTCTTATGCCAACATTGTCACTTCACTTACCACTGCTCTCTTCCCTCTCTCAGTCAGATTTGCAGTCTGTACCCTGCAGACTGGTGGGAGTCAGACCTCGTTCCAAGGGGCTGGGGCTGTGCCATACAGGACTGGAGAAATAATTAAATCTGCAGCTAAATCTGTACCTCAGATGAGATCAGTTTCAGTGCCACAAGATACAGAGAATCTCCAGGCAGGTAAACAAGCACACAGCTTTGGGTTTGGGGTTTAGTTCAGTTGCAATGATTTAAATAATTATTCAGTAAACCTAATTAACCTCCTGCAGTTTTTGCAATTGATATTAGACTGTCTAGTCCTGCTCCATCAGTTGTCTGTGTCATTTTCTAAGGGAAGTTTAATATAGTAATAGGTCAGAAGGAAACTGGCATTTGCCTGGTTGCACTCCAGGCAGCCCCGAGAACCTGGGGCTGTGTCCCAGAGCTGGGACAGCACTGGCTGCTCTGAGACAGCTCCTGCAGCTCCCCCGGGGAATTGCCCGCTCTTTGTCTCCCTACTCACTGTTTTTGTACACCAAGATACTGTATGTCCTTTGGACAGAACCTGTGATTGTGGCCATTCCTTGTGGGAGTCGGCTGTGGGTGACAGATGAGAGAACCCGTGATAGGAAAAGAAAATTACAAGTTTCCTTGAAACTTTATTTCTGTCATCTCCTGTCTCCATCCCCACCTTGCAGTCGGTAACTTAGGGCACAGCCCTTCTGTTCTTGCCTTTTTTTCACAAGCCTTGTTATTTTTGGTGTCTTCATGGAACTACTGATCCTGAATGTTTTTATTTTTCAATATGCATCTAGTTCTTCAGATTGCAGTATGAATCTGAAAGGTACAAAGAGAAGGGAGGTAAATAAAAACAACTCTTTATGAACTCTTGTTAAAATGTCAGAATTTCTGAGAGATTCTCATGAGTTAGAAGAGGGAAGAGAGCCCAGCTGTGGTTCTGCCATCTTGTGTTTGTCAGTGAGGGGTGGTCTGCCTTGTACTTGCCCAGGGTCTGCAGGTGTGGCTGGGGAACTGCCACAGGAGGTACAAGAGGCTGTTTTCTGTCTCTACTACATGGAGTTAATAATATGTATTTAGAAGTTTATTTGGAAACTGTTTTTCCAATACAGTGGATTCTTTTTTCTCAAGCAAAAAAAAAATCTAAGTTTTGCTACTGACATCACAGGGAGAAAATCAGCAGCCAGCTCCTGAGGAACCTGGTTTTTAGGATTATTCCCAGTAGGAAGAACTGTTAAGCTTTAGAAAGCCACTATTGTTAGTTTTGGCAACAGGTAGATACAGAAGTGCAGTTCCTCAAGGAGAAAGGGAGACCACTCCCATTTATCCACCTTCTCTGTCCCTGTAGACGAGCCAGAACTGCTAGCCAAGTGAAAGCTGTTAACTGTTCTTCACAAAAGCCTTCTGAAATTAAATCCTCTTTTTAGAGGGCATTTCTTCGTGCCCTCTGAAAAGCAGAGCAGGATGGGACAATCTGAGCCAGCAGGGAAATGTGAGAAGTGCTGCATCCAGCAGAACAACAGGAGCACTAAGAAGGCAAATTGAAAAAGTAGCTCAAAATAGAAGGACTGTGGGAAGACTTGAGTGAAAAAATATGGGGACTGGCTGGAATTACAGAAGTGAGTTTCAAGGCATGGCGGAACTGCAGAAGAGACAGGATTTTTCTCAGTCTTTCTGAGAGAAGGACACAATGGAGGCCTGTTGAGGGGCATGTACCTATCCCAGGGGCTGTGCCTGCCCTGCTCAGCCCACCTGGTTGTGACAGACTCAGCACTACAGTCATACCACCCTGGCACTAGTGTGCTGAAACTCAGGAGCCCTTGTTATTTTCTCAGCCCAACAGGAGAGAAATATTTTTTTTAATACTGTATAAGGGCTGGAAGGATTCACTGCTCTCTGCTTGGATAGATTTGTTTTGCACTGTGTTTTCTGGCTTGATTTAATAGTGAGTTGGCTCTTTCCAGCAACGAGGCAGGGGAGGAGGGACGGGAATATGTTCCCAGCCTTTGGCCAAGAGTGTCCCAATGCGTCCCAGGGATGACCTCTTCAGTGTTTATTTTTCTTTCTCTACAACTGACCCAGATGCTGGGACTTGAGACTCGGGCCCTCCTGACCTGTTGAACATTTGCCCTTCTGATACGGCATGTGATGATCCCAGGAACCAGACTGGGAACAGTACCTGGAACTGTTTTTCTCTCCAGCAGACTGTTTTGTCCTTCGCGTTCCAGGAAATCCAAAGCCGTGAGAAGCCTGGGGGAGCGCTGCCACCCAGTGGGGAAGCAGGCAGGGATGCCAGGGGCACCGGTACCCTGCACAGCAACACTGAGAGGAAAAAGCCTTTCAGGCAGAGCAGTAAACCATCCCAGAATGGAACAAAAGGGAAATTCGGTTTTGGTCTGCTTTATTAGAAAACAGCTACAATGATATTCAGTGGCACCAGATTAGCATTAATTTATATTTGCAGCCTGTGTAGTCTCTTTCTTGGGAATGACCACAAGGTTTGCAAACTGAGAGGGATTTTTGATCACACAAACTGAAAATCTAACACTGTCTTCAAGCAAACAAACAAACAAAACAGCTTTAACTTAATCTAATATACCAACCACTGGAAAAAAAAGCACAACTTTGGAGGAAACTACGCTTTGTCTCACCAAAGTTACAAATCTTTCATTCCAAAAAAGCGTATTTTTTTTTCACTAGTAGGTGCTTCAAATCCAATATAACACAATAAATAGTTGAATAAACTTCAGGACCAGGCTGAGCCAGTTCAAGCATGTTTCAGGGCAGATATAACTGGGAAGTAAATTTCCCACCTACACATTACATTTATTTGCCTAATTGGAGGTATTGTTTTGGCAGGAGTAAACTACAGCTGGTCCCTTTGTTTTTCTGTGGAGGGAAGGAATTAAGATAATTTAAGGATATGTACAGAGGAAATGCAAGGACTGAGCATATATACAGACGCTCCCCAGAGGACCCCCATGATGGTATTTCCATCCATTGCTAGCTGCAGCTAAAAGTCATCATGGTTGCAGTCTGGCCACAGGTTTTGGTTTCTTTGCAGTTCTCCTCTGGTCAGACCGAAACAGCCCCAGGCACAATCCTACGGATGTGTGTGTAAGACTTCCTGAGGGTAACACTCCCATGATGAGACACCCCCCGAGGCAGGACACACTCTTCTGTCAGCTTCTGAGTTTCAGGGTCCCAGCACAACACTGTTGCAATTACTTCGTTCTTTTCATCCCGGCCCCCGGTGATAAACAGCTTGTTGTTGCACGGAGAAATCCCACAACTGGCTCTCTCATGGGTGAACTGAGTCACCAGACACCATGTGTCTTCCTGGGGGCTGTAGGAGTACAGTGCTTTCATTGCCCCACCTGGAGAAGAAATGGATATCAGCTTGCACTGGCTGTTCCTACAAGAGATTTTAATTAAACCACCCCCTTCAGTGACGCTCCATTCCTGACATTTGTTAGAAGGATTTCTGCCCCAAAGCTAATTAAAAGCAAGCTCACAGGATTCTTTATTGTTCATAATGCAGTGGAATTTAAGGCCAGAACAAACTGCTGTGGTCAGGCATTGTGACCACAGTGATCCCAGCAACAGACTTTTCTCATACCTGCTGCTTCAGCTAAGGACACAACTTTAGAAAAAATACAGTCTTTTTTAGAAGAGCTTAGATCATGAAAGACTAGGTGTGGTAAGCTGTCACTGTTAGAAGTGGCACATTATTTCTTTACTGACTCCTCTAACATCAGTCTTTCTCTTCCCATTAAACCTTCCTCTGCCTGGAACTGGCTATTTTCAAAAGCCCATTCCTTGGTTAGGGGTTTTTCAGACTGAACTCACAATCTTCTACTGTTTGTGAATGTCCTGGATTCCCATCTCTAGCTAAGCTCAATGGGAAGATCCATCTGACCATTTATACTCCATAGAGTTGGTGGGTAAAACTAACACAGAGAAGCAACCCCCACTGTGTCTAGACATGAAGGAACATTAACGCTTCGCTTACCCACAACGTAAATGTGATCACGGAAACTGGCAGCATTGATGCATTTGGCTTCCACTGGCATGGCAGCTTTCAGGCTCCACGTGTTGGTTGCAGGGTCATAGCACTGAGTCTTGTCTGTCGCCAGCTTCCCGTTGGGGCCTCCCCCAATCACGTAGAGTTTCTTCTTGTAGCTCGCTGCTGCAAAGGAGCTTACATTGACCATGAGGGGAGCAGCCTGCGTGAGTGTAAAAAAGCATTAGTAACCATTTCGATTTCAGGTAGACAGACTGATGCCTACAGGGTGGGAGCCTGCTGAGTTTTAAGTCCGATGTCCCTTTTCAGATGATCAGCAGGGTTCAGAAGATGACATTTCTAGGGATAAGGGAGAAGTATGTTTCAGTCTTTTCTTAAGACTGTAAAGCCTTTAATAAAAATAAGCTCTGTTCAAATGCTGTTATTAAAATTACATTGTCAACAGTTCAAAAGCTAGGAAATGTCAGAAATGCCCCAAATATTTTACTAGCTTGTGTACATTTAAAAAACACAAGAAAATTGTTCATACTGATTTTTCTACTTGCAGCTCTGATTGTTAGATTCCTCTGCATGGCTTTGTATTGTCTAAAAACAAGGGTTTGTAGCTGCCATTATGATGCCTAATGTCATTAATTTCATTGATTAATTGGCTGCCTAATACTCTCCTCTCACTGCTTGAAGTACAGTTAGGATTGGGGTTTTTTTCCATCCTGTTTACACTGAAACCTGTACTTTCAGCTTAAATGTTTAACCTATTCCATATATAATGCACAGGTTAATATACACGTTATATATATATTCTGTATCAGAGCAGTAGTTTTCAGCCTGTGCTCTGGTGCATGTATACTGTGTTCTCACTCACTGGTCTGTGGACTACTAGCTTTAAAGGCCAACTAAGAAAAGGAAGATTAGGCATTACACATCTCCCAGGCAGTGACTGGCAGGCAGTCCTGTGATTTCTACTTTCTGAAGGATACACTTTTCTATAGAAAAAATATTTCGGGTTTTTACAGACCAGAAAGAATTTAAGAAATTTTACTAGATCCTGTCTTTTTCATTTTTATGATTCAAAGCCCTAACATCTTCTGATTAAAATGTTCCAAACCAGTAGAATGTGATGTGGTGTAGCATCTTACCTCTGACCAGCAGTTATGAAAGGGATCATATGCTTCCATGCTGTTGATTCTCTGCATGCCATCAAACCCTCCAATGACATATACTTTGCCACCCAACACAGCCATTTTATGCCTCCATCTCCCAATATTTAGGTACTCAATTTGTATCCATTTGTTGATGGAGGCATTGTATTTCCAGACATCATGCTTTGTTTCTTTGCCACCTGCAGTGTACACAACACATGTAAATAGGGTAACATAGCTTGTATTTACTCCTGATCTCCAATATGTTTAAATTTTAAATTGTTTTATCACAATAGAAAATCACTCAGTGGTTCTTATTATAAGCTTCCTAACCTATACCAGTGGTCTGGCCCTGTTATACCAGAAGAAAATTTCCACATTTGTTTTACTTGACAGTGAAAGAAACTGAACAATTTCTACAGCCAAATATTCAGTAAAGATAAATCACTGTTTCTCACTTTCCTAGACCAGAGCACTCATTTTAATACTGAGTGAATGACGAACCACACACAGCTTGGTGATCCACAGGAGAGTTTTGTGCACCACCAGGGCTTTGCAGGAAATGGCAAATAAGCAAACATGATTTAAAGAAGACAGTGGAGGATGCTGCCATTGGTAGTGCCAGATCCCTCAAAGACAGGCCAGTGGTGGAGAACTGCCAGTGTGAGCAGAGTAAATCCGGTCAGCCAGCCTAGTTTTTCAAAAGACCTGACTCTGAACTCCTATCAACACTAGTCCTGCATGGCATGTTAAACGTTTTCCTATTCAGCTTTGAGATCATATGGTTGAGATCTCATTTTTCTACCTCTCCTTCTGCTGTCTTCCTCTCCTGACTTAGATTTGCTTCGTATTTATATATTGCAGATCAGAATTGGACTCTAAAACCTCATTGTAGACCTGACTTGCAAGTGAATCTTTACTCATGCTAAAGCAAGTGAATCTTTACTCATGCTAAAGCAGAGAGAAGTGTTTTAAATGAACCCTTTCGTTTGCATTTAATTTTTAGTGCAACTGCAATACAAATGGATCTAGATAAGCCTGAAACCACATTTACAGACTGAGTGGCTTATTCCATCATCTGCAATCTGATTAAACACTTGCTTCACTGGTGAATATACTGAAAAGATAATTCATATTCCATTGAGAAAGAGTCTGTTTTCATTGGTATTCTGTACTGCAGGCAGATCACTGCAAACTGATGCAGCTCATCGGTAGGCCAAAGAGCAAATTGAATAGGAGGTAATTAGCATGCTAGAAAGAGTCGTTTGCAATGCTTTTGTCTCAGTATTTTTCACATGTATGTGTTGAATTTTATTTGCACTCAAATAGCTGGAGTGGCTGAAGGGCCTGAAAGCAGCATTCATGCTTACAATGGGGGTGAGAGGCTGCAGGTGTTCCCCTTACCCTCTCTTGAAATTCCCCTTTCACAGGAGCTTGTTCTTTCCTGCACAGGCAGTAACTCTGGGAGGAGCCTGAACTGGATGGGGCGGGTGAATTTGCTGCACATCAGGGGGCAGGGAAAGACTTTTGAGACAAATGGAGGTTGATTTTGTCTCTGTACTTTCTCTAGACCAGTTCTTTCTAATTTTAGGAAAAATTGTTACTAAATTAGTAAAAGTAACAGAATGGTGCATGATAATTCATGTCATTTTTAGTTACCCTACAGATTAGTGTTTCAGCCCATCCAGATAAAGCATTTAAACTGTCTGGGGAAATGGTGATCTAAAAGCAGTCATAGTCTTGTACAAAGGCCTTTCATGTTGTTCGTATGCTAGAAGAGCAGGGAACACTCCAAACTACCAAGATCTTGCTGGAATAAAGCATGTGGGAGGGGAGATCAAGATAGGAAAGATGTAGATCAAGTTCAAAAAGAACCAGGGCTCTGGAGCTAAAAGAAACAAAAAAAGAGTAGAAGGACATGCAGGCAGATGTTTAATTTGTATTGAGGCACTAATCATTTGGTTTAGCTGGAAATATTACTAATACCTTTGGTTCACCCAGCCCTTTATTTAGGTGGGAACAGTGCAAAGGAGATAGGAGAAAAGCTAAGAAGAAATGGAGGGAAGGAATGAAAGATGTGAAATAAAACAGAGAAGGAAGAAAGGACCTGTGAGAAGTGCAGCAAGAGGAAAGGCAGCTTAGACTCACCATAGCAGGGAGGTGTTAGCTTGGCCTGGAGGTAGCCAGGATAAAGCTTAAAGAAAAGTGGAGGAGAGACACGGGAAAAGATGTCAGGAATAAGAGGAAGCAAAAGCCTGTGATCTTGAAAAAGAGGAAAGGGTGAGAGATTAAAGGCAAATAGAAAAGACCTTATATTTTTTCAGTGATGTCTAGTGATAGGACAAGGGGCAATGGGTGCAAACTGGAACACAGGAGGTTCCACGTAAACATCAGAAAAAAGTTCTTTACTGTGAGAGTGACAGAGGCCTGGGACAGGCTGCCCAGAGAGGTTGTGGAGTCTCCTTCTCTGGAGACATTCAAAACCCACCTGGACAAGTTCCTGTGTGATGTGCTCTGCGTGATCCTGCTCTGGCAGAGGGGTTGGACTGGATGAGCTTTCCAGGTCCCTTCCTACCCCTAAGATTCTGTGATTCTGTGATGTTTTGGAAAGGAATCCTGTGCTAAAACTCTCACCAGGGCCAGGCAATGTCCTCACACATCCAGCCCTTCTCTGCAGCCTGTTCAAAGCCAAAGCGTTAGGCATACTTGTGGTGCTTAATTCTACAAAAGCTGCCTCAAAGCACGGTCGTGATAAAAGCTGGAAATAATTGTGAGAACCTTCTGCTCCCTCTTCCCCTCCCAGCGTCTGGTGCCTTACCCGATATGTAGACTTCGTTTTTTAGCGTAATGCATGCAAACTCCACCCACTTTTTATTCTCATTCTCCGTCTCCTGCTCTGTGATTGGCAATTTTGCTACTTCCAGGCGGCTTCGCCTCAAAGGATCCAGGCAAGTCACTTCTGCTACAAACTTCTCATCTTTTGTACAGCCCCCTATGATCATAAACACCTCAGACTGGAACTCGTGCATCCTGGGCTTGGTTCTTTCTGTAATAATCTAAATGCAAGCAAGACAGAGTGAGTACACAGGACACTTACACCTACAGTTACAGAAAGGTCTGGTGACCCTTTTTCTGATTACCTGTTTTCTAAATCACAACTGGCTTACCTCAGCTGTACTAATTACCAAACACTCTCTAAGTTGAAGGCCTGGAAAGCATCCTGGAAGCATTCAGTAGAGGTTGCTGAATCCTACTTTCAGCAGGATTTCTCCAACATTGGACTTAGTTGCTTTTGCCAACATGCTAGGATCGTTTCAGATCCTCCTGGGAATTCCCAGGGTGGCACCAAGAGCTATGAAGGTGAGCACTAGTGACAAGGCTGGGTACATGTGAGGCAGCTGAAGAGGACAGGTTTTATTTGTACTGACAGAGTGAGGGCAAGGTAGGAGGGCCCTAAGATTTGTGTGTGCCTTGGGGAGAGCAAGACTGCAGTTAGTGCTAGCAGAAAATAAGTGCTCTCATATGTCCTGAAGAGACACAGCATCAAAGCAGTAGTAATTCTCTGCTGTGGTGGGTTTTTTTGATTGGTTTCTTTGTTTATAAGCTTTAATTTTAAGTCAAAACCACAAGATTCACTTAAAGCCAGCACCAGGCACTGAAATGTGCTTAGCTCTGATTTACTGCCCGTTGGCTCCGCTTATGGCCCAGGTCTTTGCTTCAGGGACACTGGAAAAAGTTACTTTCCAGGTAAATGTTCACCAGGAGCAAGGAATGCAGGGGGTGCTTGGAAACTTACTTCCCTTCTGCCTGTAGAATTGCTCTTCTGCAGCAATCTTATATCTATTGAGTATCAGATTGCAGTTGTTACTTTCTGCATGCCCCTGAGAAGCAGTCTGTGGACCCAAAGGTTAAATTCTGTGCCAGCAGGCAGCTTACTTACAGTTTTACTTCTCTTTCTATGCTACTTTTAATGTTTCTATAATTTGGCATCATTTACCTATATTAAAATTCATATTATTTACACAGACATAAATCCTGTATTTTCCCTACATTTAGAAAATCATTAGGCAAATTTTTAAAATTATAGAATTGGTTGGAAAAGACCTTTAAGATCATTGAGTCCAACCATTAACCTGACTGCACTGAGTCTGGTGCTAAACCATGTCCCTCAGCACCACATCTACATGTCTTTTAAACACCTGCAGAGATGTTGTTTCAACCACCTCCCTGGGCAGCCTGTTCCATTGTTTGATAACCCTTTCAGTGAGGAAGTTTCTTCTAATATTCAGTCTAAACCTCCCCTGGTGCAACTTGAGGCTCTGTCCCAGAACTTGTCAGGTTTCCAAATTCTGTTTTTAACCCGCCTGTCACCGTCGCCAGTTATTAGCCCTGGGGACAACATCTGTCTGGCTGCCTCTGATATCTGCCCCTTTGAAGATGAGTGTAATGAGTGTTCCACCCTGAGCAACAGTCAGTCCCTTGATCTGTCCCGCATGGACCTGACAGCCCTGCTGAGTGGAGCAAGGCTTCTTCAAGGAGTTCCCACCAGACTGGTTGGCACTGCCCCGGGTCATTGCGTACTATCTTATGCAGTCACCAGCACAAAGTGCCCTTGCCAGTGTCCTGCCAGTGACACATCCACTGTCAGTAAGGGAGCCACAACATGCTCCTGAGGCCTCCTGCCTTCCTCTGACTCTATGACTGAGGAGGCACACAAGTTTCCTCACACACTCACATACCTTTTCTCCTGTTGTGAAATCTGACCTCTAGTTGCTCTCCCCTCTACCCCACATTTTGGGCTGTGAGATGTGACTGATACCTAACTTCTCAAAGAGAGGGGCAGTTGAAGAATTTGAGACCCACCACAGCCTACCTTGAGCAGGCAGGACAGGACTTGACTGGATATCAGGATGAACCTGTCTCTTTGGGTGCAGGGACCTCTACAAATAAGGAAGATAGGCAAACTTCTTCTCTGGGAAGGGACCACCTTCTTCACGGGAGGGTCTCTCTTTCTAAAAGATTTCTGCTTGTAAGTAATGAATTAAGATGTTACATGTTCAGATTTGAAAGAGTCATTAGAGATTGTGACAGAGTTTAGTGGGAAAATTATTCTTCCTTTTATAGGCTTGAGATATTAGCTAAGAGGGTGAGGTGTCAGGAGTAACACCATTTGCCTTTTTACTAGGGAAGTCACCTGGACTCTTTGTTTAGTCACACAAGTGTGTGTAGGAAGGGTTGGGCTCAGAGATGTTCATATGCAGGAAGCTGTACACTTAGTTTTAAAACAAGCTACCAAAAGCTTCTAAGCTCTCTAAATGAGCAGGATAACTGGTAAGACCCATCTTGACTTTTCAGTAGCACCTGTTAGTGAAACTTCTGTGCAAGTACCTTTTCTGCCTTGTGGTACTGCTCCTTCCAATGGGATTTCTGAGCAGAAACATGAGACATTTAGAAAGAGCAGCAAATACCTTCCTTTTTTACTCACCTCATTGCCTGACAGATGGTACATTCTTGCTTCCTGGAGCAAAGGAAAGACATCTGGACACTGTCTAATGAGTTGATCAGCTTCAACAGTCTCTACAAAATACCAGGGGTCCAAAAGAGGCAGCCGGACGTTCTCCAGCACGTAGGGCAGGAGAGGAAACCTTTCCGACTCCTTGTAACGAACCCAGCTCATTACAGTTTCAAACACCTGCGCCTCTTCTGTGACGTAGAGGTCATCACTCTTCAGTGTGCTGCAGAGAATGTCAGCTGGCAGCTCCAGGAACTCCTCATAGTTTAGGACCTGGGTGAAGTTCTGGATAATGTAGTTCTGCACTTGTTGTTTCAGGCTGTGCAGGGCGTGGGCATCAGCCAGCCTCAGGATGCCCACGCAGTTCTCCGGCTGGAGGGCTTCGGTGAGAAAACTGGCACAAGCATCTACCATGCGAAGGAACTGTGGACACAAAATGAGTGTATAAGTGCAGAGCAGTTACTTGTTTGACTGTATCACAGGTGAGCTATGGAGCTTTGAGGCTGGGTCCCAAAAAGCCCGGCCCAGTACAACAAAGAGCTGGGGGAGACAAGAAATCAGTCACACAAGGTGTCTCTCAGAATCTGCAGTTTGAATTAAAATATTTTTTTCCCACTGATTTTTGTCCCTCTGCATCCATATTGCTCCTTTCCCCTCTTGTGGGACACAGAAGACCTGTGACAGTCACAAATTGTATCTGTTTCACGAAAGGAAAGGGTTTTCTACCACTCCCTTTCCTCCATGAGATCTCAAAGCTCTATCAGCCATGGAGTTACAAAGCACAGATAAGGTCCCCGGGCTTCAGATGTGCTTACCCTGCTTCATCTTGCTTGATGAAGATCGTGCAGTTCAGATCAACTAGAAGGAAGTTAGGTTTTGAAGTGCAGGTGGCTCCACTCTCTGCATTTATGATGCCACCATACAAACTCTGAACGTGCTGAGGCCTTGCAAGGGTGGTGCAAAGTGAGTGCTGAGGTCTGGGAGGGTTGGGCCACAGTGCAGCCCCCACAAAGTGTGAGGGCATGCTGTTCTGTACTGGGGTATGTGGCAGGGAGAGACTGACCACCAGCAAATCTTTGAGTTCCCTGACAGCTAGGGTTGTCTGGCAAGTGTCTGTTGTGGAGGAGGCCTTTGGAGGTTTTCATTCCCTTTGTTTTCCTTGTCATGACCATTGGTTCAAACATACACTGGTGTGCATTTTACACACAGAGTCTGCTTAATCAAAGAACTTCCCTTGTGTGTGTTCAATAGGGCATCACAACTACTCTCATTAATTTCCTTGTCACAATAACCCCACCTGAGGGTCCCAAGTGTGCAGATCCTGGACCACAGATGTCTGCAGGGCATTCACCACAAACTGTGATGTGAGTTGGATTGCTGGTGATTATTCAGGAACTGGGAACCAGTTTGGGGTAGAACTGATAAGTTGCAGTGCTTCATTCTGGGCTTTCCATCTCCTCTGTGATTTCAGATATGGGCAGAGGGCATCAGTACTTGGTGTTGGTTTTGCCACTGGGCAGTGCAAACAGCAGCCTGCAGAAAGATGGGCCAGAACTGATGCTGTGCATTTCCCTCCATGCTTTTTGGGTCCTTTTTCCATTCAGCGTCAGCAGGCAAACCATTTTAACTCTTTCTGTCCCACTGGGGAAAGTTGCACAACAGTAATTTAGGGGCAAAGAGGAAGCGAAACATTTTAAAATACTGTAGTATGTAGATTTGTTTCAGTAATTAGGTTAGAATCTTCCAGACCCAGTGGTGTCGTGTTGGCACATTTAGACTGTTTACCAGAGCTGAGCGATCGCAGACGCTGTGTACAGACTACCCAGTTCCTGTTTTACATTTAGATGTGGTCAAGAGTTTAGAGAAATGCAACTGACTGATGAACAAGGGTATGAGAGGTCTCAGAATATGTTGCTGCTGTTGTGATAAAAATGTCAGCAACACACTGTGGCGCCGTGGCAGAGCTCAGTGACCCCTCAGTGCCTGCCACGCTCGTGTCGCCTGTTCTCTGGGCTAGCACAAGGCTAACACTTTGAGCTCAACAGTGCATTTCCCTGAGGAGTTGAAAGGACTTTGCCAACACCAGGTAGTCTTCAGACCTGAGACAGGTTAAGCATTAGCCCTTTAAAAGTTGCCAGTAAGAAGATGCAAAAAAAATAATTTTGTGATTTGCCAGTCACTTATCAAGTCATCAACAAGTCTGGGAGCAGACCCCAAAACAACGCTCTCACCAGCCTATGGCCCAGCCTCTGTAGAGTGCCCTAGTCATTTATATATGGCTTGGTAAGATTGATACTCATGAGATGACACCTGAGGGTTTCCTCCCAGGCAGCACACACTGGTCTAATGGCCACGCTGACACCACTGATCACACTGGGATCTGTGTTTGTGACCAGATGAACGTGGAACTGTGAGGTGTGGGTGTGAGAAATGGTCCCTGTTCAGGGCTTAACCAGAGAGATCAGACCACTCAGGCGTGTATCAAGGCAGGGCTTGCCCTGGCTGCTGCTCCTCACCTCTATGCTGTGCTGTCTTCCCACCAGTCCGTTAATTTAGAGATCAAACTCTCCCCAAAACTCCCCCAAACTTGCTAAGCATGTTTCAGTCAGTCCCATGAGAGCAGATGACTCAGGAGAGCACCCAGGAGAAAGACACCTCTGAGCCTCTGTCTCATTTGCTCTGATTATTCTTGCAGAGCTCTAAATTTTCTTTTTTCCCTTCTGCAAGTGCCTCTCCTAATGCCACCCCAAGCATGTTCCCTGGGAACAGTTTCATCAATATCTGGGTCCTTCTCCCCTTTGAATCCAGATTCTTACTTGCTAGAGACATCCCATATGCTTACTTTGCCTTTTCTTTGAGTAGTACAATTTATTCTCCCCATTTAATTCCTTGCTCGTCCCAGCTTTCATTCAACTGCCTAGTGCAAGCAGTGCCAGCAGCCCTGCCTCCTGCTGTAACCCCCAGAAAGGGAAGGGAACAGTGGTTGAAAGGGCTCTTACAGCCCCTCCCTGTACGCAGCAGGGTTTGGGACAGACCCTGCACCCTGCAGCTACACTGCTCTTGGCCACCCAGCAACACCTGCGTCCCCTGGAGCCCCATGGCAGGGCCCAGCTGGGCATTGAGGGGCACAGCAGCCCTTGCAGGGAGGCTCTTCAGGGAGGTGACAGCTTTCTGAGCCTGTAAACCCATCTCCAACCTGGAGCTGCCCACGAGTCCCTCATTAGCAAATCTTACCTTCTCAGCTGACCCAGCTGCCCTGCACAGCAGCTGCGGTGTGGCTGGCACTGTCCTGTGACAGCCTCCCTGGCCATGCTCTGCTCAGTGGCTGCAGGATGGTTTTCACATAGCTGACAACATATTTTCCTTATAGTGTCTTGTTCATTAAATGTGTGTTAACATATGGATGAGAGGTTCTTTGGGAGTCATCAAGGCCATCAGGCTGATGGTGTTTCACCCGTGCCCTGGCAACTGGCATTTCCATAGCAAGGGGTTATCACAGCTCTTCATGACTATACTGTTTCTTTCACATCTGCTCAGGACCTTGGCTTCCCTACCACCATCTTTTTGTTTCCACCAAAGAACTGATGTGACCCCCTCACCCAAGCCAAGCTGAGGGAGTGCAGTAATACAGAGGTTCGGGGGGGAGACGGGGGGGCAGAAGAAGTGTAGACAAGTCTGAAGGTTGTTTTTGAATTACTGCGAGGGAAGCAGAGCTCTCTGCCACAGCCCTGAGAAGCAGCTGAGATCTCAGCCCTACCAAGAGGTGAAAGCATGAGCTGCTTTGCAGGCAGTGCAGGTAGCAGAGCGTGCTGGGCTGGACTGAGGGTGGAAACCAGCCTTGAGAGCATGGTGGCTGGGCTGGGCAGCTGCTAGCCCAGACAGAGGAGATGACAGTTGAATTCATGTTGCAACTGTGCTCTATGTGCAAAAAAGAAGTTGTCTGGGTCCCTTCAGGGTGAGGCTTAGCTGTTCAGCAGCTCCCTGTCTCAAACCCTTCACCTGCTTCCCTCAGGAAGGAATCACTGCACAGAGCACAGTGCAGCAGGGCCATCTGCTCTCTCTGAATAGCCTTTCTCCATGTCCTCCCATCAATTTTGCCTTCATTTGGTCAAAACTTATTGGAAGGGACTGAGGGAAGGTATAATTCTGTCAAGATTTTTCAAAAATAATTTCTAGATTAAGGTTACTACATCTTTTTTACACAAAACTCACTTTAAGCCAAAAACCTCACCCGTGTATATAATATGAGGCTTTAAGGCCTTATAAATCATGATAATATCAAAGATGGTTGCAGTAAGACTTGGGATCACTGCTTTTAGTTGAACATTCCTGGTTTTCTATCTTTTTGAAGTTTACTGTTCTTGCTCATGGCACCCTTGTGACTTTATCATTGCTCTAACAATGTTTGATGGTTTTCTTAAAGCAAAGTAATCAAATTTAATCTTAGTTTTAATGAAAAATAGGAAAGAGAAAGGAAAAAAATTAACTTTATAGTTTTGATGGACATCTGAGGGATGATCCTGAGGAAAAGAAAGTTCAGAGGAAAAAAAAAGAACGCAGAAAAGTGTCCTGAAAATAAACCAAAAGTAGCCTTTGAGTGCTACCAGTTTGCAGTACTGGTCTGCTGGAAATGTCAGTGAGTTACTGCCCTCCAGCCCCAGGCAACAGTGAAGCTACACGGCCTTCTCCCAGTTACCTTGGGGAAAGCCTTGGGATAACTTTCCCTTCTCTCTCTACAGCAAGGAACAGATCCCATTACCCCAAAGGCCACAGGTTCATTTCAGAGTAAAACCTCCCATGTTAGATTCAAGAATCTGAAGTTCATAATGAGCCAGGATGATTATGAAGTTGGGTGTTTCTTGCCTTGCTGGACACACATACACACATTGGCACCTGGCAGGTCATGCTGGTTGCAATTTGTTAGCAATGTGCAGCTTGGTACCAGGCACTGCAATTTGGTAAACCTCACAGGTGACTTACAGGGCACATGAATACCTCATGGACCAAAGGCTGACTAACCAGAGTCTGAATTCCCACAAGTCCCAGGACATGACTAAAACCCTATGCATCAGGAGTCCTACAAAGGAGGATGCTAACTTTGGCTGCTGAGTCTCCATGTCAGGGCAATGGACAGGGAGAGACAGTTAGCTTCCTGCTCTGGCTGGCCATGCCAGACGTTGCCCACTAACTCTTTTGGGATGGTGGGTGACTGCCCTAAGCCTTGGGGAGCACTGTCCCAGCAACACAACCTGCTGCTTGGCAGGTGGCACATGGGAACAGCTCTTGGAGGCAGAGCCCGGTGGGTCGCTGGTTAGCACAGCATCCAGCACAGCAGCATTTCAGTATGTGGCTGCAACTGACATTTTTTATCACAATGTAAGTAAATATGAAGCAAAATGCTTCCAGAACCCATGAAATCAGAGAAGTTGGTAGTGTGTTAACCAGGGTAAGACATGATGTTTCCAGAGAAGAAAGGCAGGGTCAGTCCAGTCGAGTTATCTGTACCTGAAAGAGGCTGGCAGCTTCCAAGACTTTCTGTACGTTTTGCTTTGTGATGAGCATCTTGCTGGTGTAGGTGTAATCCAAGAGTATATTCATGGTTTCTGCATCAACTCCTTTAAGTATGATCTTCTCTTCATATTTCTCTCTTAAATCATTGCAGAACATGGCCCTGAAAAGAAAAACATGTATCTTTTACGGCATCCCAGCCAGGATGAGGCATTCTGAAAACACTTGGTTATATAGATTTCAACACAGAATACTCTGATTGCTTCATATTTTCTGCAGTTAGTAACAAGGAAAATTATGCAAAAAGTAACAAGGAAAATCCTTTTGTTGGTTTCATACCTCTTTACTCATAAGTTTGATAAGGCATCAGATGTCATGGATGCCCCAGAGCCAGACTACTGTAGACCTGGAGCTCCAAGGCAGGAAAAAGGCAGCTGGAAACTTTCCTGAGGAGTGCTCTGTGTCTGGGCTGATGCTGCGGGGCAGTTTTGATGTCTTACCTGCTGGCTTCTTACAGACTCTTTCTGTTTCTAGGACAGACCCAGCTCACTAAGCCCAAACCTCCAGGCCACTGGCATTCTTCATGCTTTGTTAACATTTGTACTTTATAACCCTTGGCAAGGCAAATACCCCTGTGCTTCCAAGGTGCAGAATGCTGCTTAGGCTGAACCCTGAGGGCCAGAGCAGACCCATATGTCTGATAGCCTCACCTCATAGCTTCCCAACATATCTGTGACCACATTAATACCAGGGATGGTGCCAGAAGAGAATGGCTTAGGGATTTTCTTCTAATTAAGAACTTGACTTTTCCTCAGCTAAATTTTGGGAGCCTCTAGTAGAATTCTAGAGTTGGTACCTATCAGCTAGAGAAGAACTTGAAGAATCATCAGTTGGAACTACTGTTAACCAGAAAGTGCAGTGATTTAATACATGTTGATACCACCTCTTTTTTGGCGGATAAGACTGCGCTGGAAAGCTGACTCACACACACACCTTTGGCACTGGTCAGATATTTGATGTGGGACATAAATGAGAGATTTCTTAACGACCTATTTAAATCCACTATGCATTGTGACAGTTGCAAGGCAAACACATGCATCTTCTGCATTTTCAATTCATAGTTGTATTTCTTCCAATGCTTTTGCATTTATTTAGAAGTTTGATCAGTTCCATCTTTTTCACTGCATTCAGAGAGCGAGATTTCACATCATTTGGAATCTGGTTCAACAGATTAGAAGTATGTGAGTCCTCTTGTAACTGCCTTGGTGAAAAACATGTGCAGATCTAAAGTATAATTAGAAGTGCTCGTTTTCCTGCATACCAAGCTCTTCTTTATTAGTCATGTACAGTGTTGACAGGACAGTGCAACCTGGGAAGCAGCTAGAGGTCCAAAGTCTTAGGCCATGCTTTTCTTGTGAAAGTGGTGTCAGAACAAAGGTGTCTGATTACATCTTACTGGAACCAAGATGTAAACAAGTTTTACTGCAGAGCAGCTAGGCATGGCGAGTGGCAAATGCATGGAAGACCCGAGCTGCTCCTTGCTCTAAGGTCTACATGTTCCTTGCCTCAGCAGAGATTTCATAGCGAGGGAAAACTGGTATTGGTTATCTCAGTGTATAAAACTGCCTTTTGGGTAGGGAGACCTAACTTTTCATCAGGAAACTTGGTCAGAGAAGTTACTTGTCAGAAAAGATGTTCAGCCAAAATTCTCATTTTCACCTCACTCATCTCAGCTTGTTAGAGGTTTTCAATTCACTGCTCTGCTCCATGGTCCAGTTTCAGCTGCCAGTGAAATCAGAGTATTTGAAGGGCATTAAGACAAAATGCTCCTTAGCTTCAGCGATCACAAGACTGGGATTCTCCTTAGCTTCTCTCCCTTTTGGCAGTGACAAATGTTGTATACCTGGGTCATGCAGGCAGGTGGCCGTTTGAAAGCAAGAGTCATCAGTACCCGTAGGAAGTGAGGGCCCTGGGCCAAGTCTGGATACTTAAAAATGGGTAAATTTAGAAAAAACTGAGAATTCTCAGTGAAATAAATGAGGAGTTGCTGTTTGTGCGGCACTTTTTAAGCACCCATCCACACTGGAATGCTTGTGCTTGGAATTATGAACCTGTCTTCAAACAACTGTGCTATAGTTTGCAGATGCTCTGGAAAATATTGCTTCAGCCTCTGCCAGCCCTGTTATCCCACTGCTTTGGGCAATGCAGGAGTGAAGAACCACTGCTGCACCTGGGTCATTTGTGTTTCTCTTCTCTGCTTTTTTACCTTTATTAGGGTAAATGGGGAGTTAATGCTTTTAAGTCTATAGATGCAGGACATGTCAGAAGCACCAGTCTATCTACTCTCAAGCAGTGCTGAAGGAAGGACTAGATGTTGTTAGCTTTGTTTAACTGTGTTTAAGTCAGCTGCTGTGGGTTGCTTGCATTATGGCACCCAACGCTCAGGAAGGGGTTGTGTAACGCACTCTTGCAGGGGAATGAAGCCCATGACTCACAGGGCCCCTTTGCTTTGCTCCTGTGCACTGATGTTAGAGGCCCTGAAATAGCATGGAAAGTACACACAGCAATAGTGTGATTTAAGAATTCCTTCTTTTATTTGGCCCCATGCAGCTTCTAGTGAATTATGGCAAGATGAAACAAGCTGCCTTGTGAGTAGCAGAACTGGTGAAGCTCAGCTCCCTGAAGACTTGTGTCCTCCTTTCCCTCTTCAGAGTAACCTCAGATTCTCCTTCCCAAGCCTCCATTTCTCTTGTTCTTCCTCTCAAACACATTTCACATTCCCTCTCAGGACACTCAGCTCTGTGCTGCTGGTTCTGTGTGTTGGCTGGCCAGGATTTGGGGCCCATAACCCAGCTGAGCACCACAGGGACCTGGTCCCACCATCTCTCCTCTTCCTGGCTACTACTGATTCCTATCAAACTTGTGGGAACTTCAGTTTTCAGATTTCCACCCTCTGCTAAACGTGACTGAAACTAACCCACAGAGTCATGACAAGAGGCCCTGAGAGACTGGCAAGCAGCACCATAGAACAAACCGCAGCTCTGTGGGAAGTCAGGCCAAACACAAGCACCTGGGGGGCCAACCCTACACACGTGTGCAGCTGCCTTGGGATGAGATGACCTCCAGCCAGGTATCTCCCCTCCTTCAAAGGGACAGGCTGAGCTCAGGGCTCAGTGGAAAACCAGCCAGCAGTAGTTATCAGAAAACTGATTATCAGAAAACTAGTCTTGCCTGGTTTTAACTGTAGAGGTCCCTTCTGATAGAAGCAACTCTGCTCATAGCTTGAGAGGACTGTTTGTTTTTCAAAGTATCATTATGGTAATTCTGATTTAAATTTGTGCATCTGCTCTCCTTCCTGCACACAATGCTGGTAAGAAATATTTGGCCATCTCTGCTTTTTTTTGCACATTTTTACGTATGTGACACATACAGTCTGTCTGTAGAAATAATACCTATCCATATATTCAGAAACACAATCTCTATTACGAGATGATAAAAGCAGACCTGCTCTTTTAGGCATTACCAGCAAAGCTTACTATACTCCATTAAAATTAGCTTTCTGCTCATGTCACAAGTGGTCACAGGTTCTTTTTTCTCATGTTTCGTCTGTAGCTGTTCAGTCATCTGACTGCTTTAGTGGTAAAAAAAAAAAAAAAGAAAAAAAAATCCCAGCCATGCAAATGTGATTGTCAAAATGATAATGGAAAATCTGTGTTAAATTGATACGGAGTTCCTCTGTGTGTCTAAAATTTTTACTTGCTGGTCAGTAGTCTCAGATAGACTATTTATTGTAGTACTGAAAGAATAAAAACTTCAAGAGGACCAGAAGGAGGGGGTGAAATGGTAAAATCGCTTTCAAGGAAATATTTCCCATTGCAGTTGATTTTCAGTAACCCTAGGAAAGACAGAAAATCTGTTCTCTTTCCTCTTCAACTGTTTTATGCAATATATATTTTTACCACAGAATGGTAAAGGGAAAAATGACTAAGTTCCACAAACCCACTTCTATCCCAATAAAAATACCGTGTGATCTGAATGAATATTGTTCTTTGCCCGAATCCCAAAGGGACAATACAAGGGACAACAAGTACTTAGTTAAAACATCATTTTCTCACCCCCTTGTCTGCCAACCATTCTGCTTTGCATGTCTCCAGCAGACTTGCTGAGTGCTGCTATCAGAACTCCAGCAAATCCACAGCTTGGCACCTGCCTTATTGGAGTCTCCAACTTAAAATAATTTAAAAAAAAATAATAAAAAAAAATTAATAATTTAAAAAAAAAAAAAGAGCTGAAAGGAGTCAGGAATTACAGACTCACTGCAAATTTGCAGAGTTTAGCACCCAGTTTACACTCCTTGGAGATACACAGTTCAAGCCTAAGAAGCAAAGTAAGTTTGTTGGCTTTTTTCCTGATATGCCTTACCTGAAATAATTGCTTGCTGCAGCAAGGACCACTCGGTGACAGGAGAATTCCCTGCTCTCCACACACAGGGTGACATCTGTAAGGGAATTTTCAAGCCGAAGGTTCTCCAGGCCATTCTGGAGCACCAGAGAGAGACCTGTATCATCAAACTTGACCTTTTCACCACTTGAGACTTCCACCAGGCCCCCCATTTTTGTTGAACACTCATTGTCCAAAGAGATCTCGGGCTCCTCAGAGCTCTTCTCCAGCGTGTCCCCCATTTTCTGGCCAGCACCGTCTCATTCTGTTGGTGCTTCAATCTAAAAAGGGCTCCTAAGCTTCAGACGAGTCACACTGCAGAAGTTGGGCGGATTTCCTGTCCAGAGGTCTCTGCTTATCTATAGCTGTCACACACACATAACAGGAAGCCTTGCACTTTCTCATCCTGTTAACACAAACAAAGGCTGGGTTTTTTTGGTGGATTTCAGGCAATATCAACGTGTTTAGAAAGGACTTAAGATGCCTCTGGATGTGAGATGATTACAAGCAACAGGGAAGGCCTGCTTCCCACCCTCAAGTCAGTTCCTCACTGTTAATCTGGATCTGCTGGTTGGAGTGATAGGTGAACCCCATGGCTATTGATTTGCTCCTGGCACACTGGACTGCTAAGGGGGAAAGGGTAATATTTGAGATTTCTTTTTCCAGGTACGTGGTTATTAATCACTGAGCTGGTTTTGTTTGGGGTTTGTTTTTTAATAATATACTGACAAATTCATAAAACCCTCCAAATGGTTGTTTCTGTCCCTCACAACATATTAGCTGACAAACATGGGATGGCTTTTCTTTAAAGCTAAACCATTGTAACTCTCTTCAGGACATGGAGCAGCGTCAAAGATCTCTCAGCTGATGGTCTGGTTGTACACTGCCAGGCACAATGATGTCCCACATGAGTCCATGCAGCCAGTGCCGTGTCACCAAGTCTGGCTAAAGGAGAGAGCCCAGGGAGCAGTGTATTTGTGCTCATCCCCACTGCTGGAGGCAGATTGAGTCACATCTACACCTAGCTTGCAGTCCCCAAGATAAACAAGGCTGGTGGTGGGACAGATGGCCGAGCAGCTGGCAGTGGTGACGCTGCAGGGGAGCGCCAGGGCTGACCCTCCAGCATGAGAAAACACACCCAGCACAAGGCTGAAGGTTTACTTTACACCTAAGACTGAATTGGATCTGCTTGGACCTTGCTTACATGAGAAACTGACCCAAGCTGACTGAGATAATAAGTCACACAGCTTGCAGAAACTAACAGGGTAAATCCCCTAGCTTGCTTAGGAAACTCTCACGCTGTAGTTAGAAAATCACACCCCTCCTCTCTCTCCCCACCCTGAGAGGAACACAGAGCTCATCTCTAACCTTGGTAGCTTGTGTGCTAACCAACCTTGCCTTTGTGTTGCTTCTAGGAATCCTCATTTGGCCAATCCTCCTGTTTTTTATTGTGTGTTTGGTTTCCTCTTTTGTCTTCAGCTTTTATAGCTGAACTCCCAGTGTAAAGGGAAGCTTGGCTTAAAAGGAGTTGAAAGCAGCATTCAGAGAGAGCCAGATTTTGAGGGCTGTTGTCTAGGATAGGATGATCAAGAGGAAAGAAAGCAAAAAATCTCCCTTCTGCTTTCCCCTACCTCCTTGTAGTGGATTTTCCTTTGTTTTGTGTAGTCCGTGCAGCACTTTGGATTTTCCTTTCCCAACTGCTGTAAATGTGTCCCTGCTGCCTTTTCTGCTAACCTTTGGTAATGAATGGTACCTTTTTTAAAGTCAGTCCCATCTTTCCACCAACCTCTCCTCCGGGAATACAATCAGAAATTAAAGAGACCCCTCAAAAATATCAGGTGTACTTTTAAAATTACAGTATTTTAACCCCATCTTTCATTAGGTTCTCTTTGTTTATCATTATGACTTTTGAGCTTAGGGAATTCATCTTATCAGGCTTTTGTCTGATGCTGAGAAGCTTCTTAGTTTCTTTATCCATTGAAGTGAAAGCTGAGATTCAGCAGCAATCACTTGATTCAAGTTGCTGAAGCTTTAAACAAAGCATTAATCTTTGTGAAAGTTGAAGTAAGATTGGATTGGCTGTGAGTGCTGGGAACAGAAACCCTGCAGGAAGGGGCGGGTTGATGTGGCATTGTCAGCATTCTACCCATTAACGGCTCTGTAGGAAGGACCTTAGTACCTCAAGCAAGTGTTGACTAGTAGTAGCAGTGGTCACACTCTGCAATCTGTCTCCTTCTGTGCCATTGCCAACCCATGTGATGCATTTTTCACCCTTAAAATTATTTTGTTCCTGCCAAACACATTCCCTCCCTTCTTCTTCTATCAGTCGGTTTTTACAGGGCTGCCTAATATTTACAGAATCCTTTGATTAGGGATTAATCCATGAATAAAGTAGATAGTTAAATGATTTGAACAAGCACTAGGGCAGTGCTGGGGTGAATGTTGTGCCTGTGCAAGACTTAAGGGAACAAACCCAACATGAGGGAGCTGCTTGCCTGAGTACTCCATCACCCAAGGCTGCAGCAGCAGCATGTTATTTAATCCTGGGGGAAATCCAGCTTGTTGCTTCATGATAGCAGCTTCCAAATGCGTTCATTTTTTGGCCTTTAGAAACTTGTTCTGGCTGCACTCCTAGTGTTTTCATTAAAGAATTACCTGCTGGCTAAGTGAACCACTTAATCTAGTAAGAGCTGAAGGCTTGTCTGTTCATGAGGTGTCTATTGTCTTTAGCTTACACATACTGAATTGACCTATGCCAGTTCTTTGCCAGCTTGAGATAACTGGCTGGAATTACTGGCTAAAAATGTATACCCACCACTTCTGTCACATTGTAAGTTCACTGAGCTATGTAACATCACAGGCTTCTGCTGGTAGATGTGTATCTCTGGTTTGTACTTGTTTGGTGTGCTGAATTCAGAGGCTGCTCTGCATCCTGCCCTGACCTCCTTGCCTTGGCATCTTCTGTTACCCATTGATCATACTCTGCAACCAACACCAGACCATTTTTAACTACCTGTTTCTGAAACAAGCGTCTCATCACTGAGGCATTTCTTGACCATGCCAGGTGAATTTACCCAGACTGGCAGGGGTCCTGGTTCCCACCTTGGAGGCTGAAAGGTTCAGGCAGTCCCTGACTGAACCACGGGGCCATGATTAAGAGGAGGGTCAGAAGAAATCACACCTGGGACACCCATGAACAATGAAATAAGAGCAAGGAGCTGAGACATTCTTAAATCACAGGCAGATACACAGAAACCTGTTTCTCACAGTTCTTGTTACTTGTTTTGCTTCCTACAGTCCTTTTACTTTAGCTGACAGAGTTCTTATGAACCAAGCAAGTCTTGAGAGGGACCACAAAGAAACATGGAAGCATGCGGCTGCCTCAAAGGAGAGGCCAGATGAAGACTGGCAGGTTTTCCAGGCTGAAGAAAAAGATGATGAGCCAGCCTCGTGTTGCACTGAGATCTGGAACCTTCCTACTATACGACGGGTCCCACAAAGTTCATCCTTGTTGTTTGTCTTCTTCCTCTTATTCCAGACCATATCCACAGCAGACTGCTTCATGCAGAGATGGTTCCTTCATGTGGAAAAGGAGATGGGGACTGTGGCTGGACATATAAGACTATTTCCTAGCTCAGTGCAAAGTAAGATAGGTGAGGCCTAAGATAATCATGCCAACACTGTAAAGCTGTTGGATTTTTTGTCTGTGTTTTCATTACATTGGCATAATATTCACTAGCTTAAAATAGCATGTTCTTATTTTAGCTGTGGGGAAACAAATATCATTTTGGTTTTTGAAAATACATCCAGAATTTATGGGTCAGATTTTCTATAAACTGCAAGTTAGTATCATTGTTCCATCACAGTTTACTCCCTCCCCTGAACCAGCACCACCTTCCCTTTCAGACCCTACTCCTTGGGCCTTCTCATATCCCTCCCTCTGGGCAGATGCAGTGTTCAAAGTCAGCAAACAACCACAGTTTTGTGTGGCTGGCCTGTCTTACCCCCTCACTCTTGAAAAGCACCTATTTTGGAGTATTGCAATGTTACTCTGCTAGTGTTGCATTTATCACCTTCCCAACTTTTGCTCTCAGACTGTGTCTGCTTGTATTTTAAGTCACTGGGATGTTTCTAGAATAACTGCTTCTTCCATGTATTGTGTCCTTAGGGGCAGTGGGATAGTCAGGCATTGTGCTAACAGTTCAGATGAGTGACTCCAAACTGTGCTTTCTTTCACCTCGTATAAAAGAGAGATCCCAGCTGACCAAACTGTAAATGCCAGACTATTTGGGTTCAGTATTTGAAGCCTGGTTGTTAACTTAATCTTATTACTCCCATATATGCTATTGGCTACAGAGGTCAGTAAGCCTGATGTGCAGATGGGCCAGTTCTGAGGGAGTGGTAGAGGAAGACTACTATTTAAATAAGTGTTTGTTCTATTTGGAGAAGCTGAATTGCAGTCTGGGGGTTCGGCCTGGTCACTCCCAAAGCTGCAGGCAGAACAAGCTGAGACATCACTTAGCACTGTGTTTTAAGACCTTATAGCCCAAGATGAGAGGTACCCAAATTAAACTGGAAGGCCCAGGGTTGGGGCTGAGTGTTAAGGCTCAGAAGAAGTGCAGTAGATGCAGGCCATGGTAGTCGATGAGTGCTGGGACCAGCCTTTCCCATTCAGAGTAATCTTTTCCTTCTCCCTGGAAGAAGGATGTAGTTTCCTCAACACCTTATACTACTACAGGTTTTTAATTAGAACAGACAAGTACTTCTTTTTTTCCCCCCTCAAGATAATAAGTTTTTGAAACAAAATAGCAGCAGTTATTTCCATTCTCTTGTGCACAAACAGGGAAAGAAATGTGATTCTTAAATTTTGTTTCTACTAGAAGGGAAGTGCCTCATTTTCTTTTATCTTAACCCTGAATTGCTCTCTAAAAGATTTTGACAGTGTTACTCACAAAGAAGTTTTGTCATCAGCATCAGACTCCCTCCTGTTTCAGTTTATGTAAGTACCAAGATGCTTGGGTCACTTGTCTGGAGCTGGCTGCTGTGCCACCCATTTGAATTTAAAAGCATCTTCTCTGTATTATTAGTTAATGGCTGTTTATGCACAAATAATTCTTCCTCTAAGTAAATTATACCTTTGATCTCCACAAGTAGACAGAGGGAACTAGGCCCGTGATGGAAGACTGTCACTTCTGTCCTCAGTGATATTTTGATCTTGTGTTCTTTGTGCACCTTCATCTGCTGCAGCCAGGCTCTGGCGTCCAGCGTGCTGAGGTGAGAGATGTAGCCTCAGTAAAAGGAAGAGTATTATAGCTCAGGCACTTGTTCCACAGCTTGGTAAAACCTAACCATCAAATTAGCTCTTGAAATGAAGGAGAGCTGTTCTACTTGGCAAAAGCTGAGAATTGGAGGAAACTGCCATTTCTAGTGAATTATGTGGAGGTCTGTGTTGTAGTGTGTGCTTGATATTAACAGTGGGGACATCGGTTGAGCTGAAACTTCAGTTTGTGAGTCTATTCACAGAGTATGCTAAGTGGCCCTGTGAAATACTGACTGTCTGATCCCAAACCATGGGAAATAAACCTAGTCTCAGATCGTACTGAAATCTAAAGCAATGCTGACTTCTATTTTTCATTAAGGCTTGTTGATCTCAGCCAGTTCTGTGCACACATACCTAACAGATGAGTTCACACTCAGAGTGGTGCTCCAGAGCTGTGACTGAATTTTGCTTTGGTTTTTGGACTGCCTGAAGCTTAGAAATGCTGGCCCTCAATGTGGTCCTTACATTCCTTGCTATGGGCTTTTGCTAGTTTGCAACACAGGTTTCCTTCTCAGGTTGTAAAGACTCTCAGCCTATTTCTTGAGAAGACTATAAGAGGAAAAGCCCAATGCCATGATCTGGGTGCTCTGTACCCACACCACTTGCTGACTGGCCTCAGGCTTCTTTGCTTCCTTCTCTGCAGGACTAAGTCTATCGGATTAGAAACCCGCAGGAACCCAAAGCAAATATTCAACTGAAGCCCAATGTAACCAGGCTCAAGTCAAATGAGTTTGGTTGGGGGTTTTTTTTGCCACAAACAGTAACAAGGGAAGGGAGCAGGTGCACACAGCAGCTCAGAGAATCAGTCGTTTCTTTTGACCACCATACAAGACAGTTCCAGCTGCTGGCTGACATAGGATCATTTACTGTCTTGTCTAATTATCTGAAAAATAAAGAGGCCATTGGCTAATATTTCTACTCTTAGAATATGAGTTTTTCACTGGAAACCCAACATTTATGTAATTAATTTTTTTTACTCCTGATGTAGTGAAACGCAGAATGAGTTGTCTCCCTGGCAATGCTGAAAGCTCAGCCTGGGTCAGTCTGGGGGAAAGAAGCAAACTGGAAAGAAGCAGAAATGTACATGTTTTCAAATAAATAAATACATAACTTTTGGTCAAAGTGCAATTTGACTTACTCTACCTCCACACACGTGCTCTCCTGTACAAAGCCAGTATGTTAGTCTGTCTAATTTCCAGTTTGTTTTTTTCCACAGCTATTTTGTTTAGCTCACAGCTAACCTTTAAACTTTCAGTTTTATGTTGGCAAGAATGGTGAATGTCTGATGAACCTGAACGTTAGTTTAAAAAAAATGTAATATAGTGCTCAGCTAGTTCCGTGTCAGTGTTACAGCAGCTCAAGTTTCAGTAAGTTTGAAAATACTGTTAAAAATTGAGGTTTTGCAACTTTTCGGCAGGGTGTCTTAAGTGTTTCTTTTGCAAGAACTCTTAAAACTGTGTGAAACTGGTCTTTAGGCAGCATTGTTAGACAGTTTTCAAGACAATTCAACTTAAGTTCTATAGGAAGAGTCTTTCATCTTAGCTTTTTATGTGTGAGCCAGGGATCTCCGGAACATGAATGAGCCCTGCTGCACAGCTACCTGCAGCCTGCAGAGGAATTTCAGTGGACAGGTTGTTAATTAAGTAGCTGAGCAGGTGAAAAAATACTAATCTGAGCAGAGATTTTGCTGTAGAAATGTACATTTTTCTAATTATTACCAGTAGTAAAAATGGTTACTGCATTTTACGTAACTGGATTATGAATGACCTAAAGTTAGAAGCAGAGTAGACGAGCTGTTAATATTCTTATGCAAATAGAGGTATTGCATGAAGTGCAACCATTTAAAATATAAAAAGAGGAAGTGCTGAAAAAATTGTAGTATTTCCTGATGAGGAAGGGAAATTATCTGAGTATGCTTTAACTGCCTGGGTACTATTGGAGGTGTTATGCTGTTAGGAGCCTGTGCTTTTGCTAGTTTATTTTAAAGGTTAATCAGAGTAAGTGTAGCTGAACACAGGCATAGCTTTCTGTCTATGAATGCAGCAGATTCCCAGCAGCTGTGGCCAGAAAAGCACATTACAATTTTCCAGACCAAGCCCTCCTCCCGTTCGATGTAGACCCAGCACTTGTAGGCTGCAAGCAGAGGAGCAAGAAATCATGGAGCTCCTGGTGAACTGCATGTTCCTGGATTAACCTTACGTGACGAAGCTTTGTTGATGGCCAAAAGGAAGGGGTAGCCAAACTTTTAAGATGGCAAAAGTCGTCTAGAGATTTGTTCAGGTCCCAGGCTCTGCTCTTCCCAAGACTCCTGGGGAGTGAGGGCTCCAGCCTCCTGCAGCTGCCAGCACTGCTCGGGCTCTCAGCCCTGCGGGCGGGCGCCCGAGTGTGGCCCAGAGCTCCTTGCTGGACACACCAAGGCTCAGAGACACGTCAGCCTCCCTTGCCAGCCCAGAGAGCCTGAGGAGCCAGCACTAGCTGTGGCAAGCTGTGGGAAACTTTGGGTTTCCCAGGAAAGGAGCATGCAGGGAGTGCTCTGGGAGCTCGGGGTGAGATGTGCTCACCCCAGCAAGGACAAACCCCCATCCAAACGCGTGGCTGCTGCAGAGCTGGGTGGCTGGCAGGAGCCACCAGCGGGGAGGTGCTGGGAAAGCTCCTCGGTAGCTGTCAGCTCCGGGGTGTGCAATCCATCAGGGAAGCTGTCTGGAATGTAGGGCATTGGGACAGCTGCACCAGGCCAGGCCAGGAGCTCGGGAATGCTGCAACGCTTTGAATTTGGAAACGGTGACAGATACTGGTGCTGGCTGGTATCAGGGCCAGGAGGTGGAGCCCAGCTCTGCTGGCTGCGTTAAGTGGTACCGAGCTTAGGGAGAGCCTGGGTGCAGCTGACAACGTGTGAGATTCTGGAGGTGTGACATTGGAGAAAGAGGGGACCAAAGTCATCTTAGACTCGAGAAAGCAGGTAACTTAAAAGTTTGTCACTTTTAGAGTTTAAACTTTAGAAAAGCTACTTTAATTTTTCTGCCAATCAATCTTAATTTTTTTTGAATTAATATCCCCATTAAAAAGAGAAAGGAGAATTTTAATATTCCAGTGCAATTTCCATTCCCATGATATCTACCCTAGGGAAAGACAGAAGAGCTTCAGAATTTTATACTCTTGTTAGTGTGTTTCTGTGTTAGAAAAAAACATGGGCAGTATTTAGTTTATTTAATTTTAGGGGGAAAAGATAAAGACTTTAAATATAGCAAACATCTAAAGAAATGAGACATATTCACCTTTTTATTGCTTCCTGCATACAGTAATGACCTGTTCCTCATTTCAGTTCTCCTTCCTTTTTAAAATTACAAAATAGTCTCCTATATATAAAAATGTTAATAAAAAAGGCCAAGAAAACCTATCATACTGTATGTAATATTTTGTATCTTCCATTCTTTCAATGTTTGGTACCATATTGATGTATGCCAGAAAAGCCTATTAGCTGGCTGTGATATGGACAAACAATCTGTTTATTATTGAAAGCTCATCAACTAACCATTCTTAGTTTTACAATCATTTTTGTCTAAAGATACTGCCTATGAATAGATGGGTAGGGAAGGCTTAAGATGAAAGACTAAACCACAGATTTCACTATGTTTTCTTGGCAAAACAACATGTTGATTTAGCTACTGCACTGGAATCTGCAAACCTTCATAAAGTGTGTTTTTCCTAGGATTACTTTGGCTACCATTTTCTTTCCTGTCTTTGTCTGACAAATCTTTGTCCAGAACCAGTGGTCTGAAGTTGCTTTAGCCCAGCAAAGCATTTTAACAGAGCTGAGAGTTTTCCTTGGAATCACACGACTTGTTTCCATAGGACTATTTCAGGTCCAGAAACAGTCCCGTTTTAGAGCTCAGAGCAGGTGCTCAAAAGCTTGTTTACAAAGGAGGAGATGACTGGGGTGTTATCTGGGCTGGGATTTTGGGTGCTGCTCCACAGCAGCTGTATCATCAACACAGCAGCTGTTCCCACATCCCTCCCTGGCCATCCATGCCCAAGCCTGACACCACTTTCGGACCAGGCAGCAGCATTCGGCCTGGGAATGCTGGGCTAGTGAGTCTCATCAGTGATTCTTGGATAGTAGGGAGCTTTTCTCTGTGCTGTTCTGATGGGTGCAGAAAGCCTGGAATTTGAGGACAGATTCTTCTGGCATCCCATGATTCCTCCATCATCTGAGAGCTGAGTCCTGTCAGTTGGTTTGGAGAGAAACTGCTTTGCACCACAGTGCTGGTGGTGGAGAGGCAACTGCCTGTGTCTTAGAAAGCAGGTGCTGTGCCATCCAGCATTTCTGGCTGCAAGCAGGGGAGGAAGACAGCATGGAGCTCCTGGTGAACTAACTCTTCCCAGATTAACTTCACTTGATGAAGCTTTGTTGATGACCAAAGTAAAGGGATAGCCAAAATTATAAGATAGAAAAACTCATCTAGAGAGTTGCCCAAGCATCACCCCAAGGCACACCAGCAGCACACCCGTGGAAGGACCTTCCAGGATGGCTGGTCCTGCAGCTGGAAGCTCTCCCACAGCCACTAGTAGGGCTAGCAAGGGTATTAGTCCAAGCTAACTGATTTGTAAACTTAGGATCTATTCCTCAGGCTATTGCCAGAGGGATGTGTACTGCACCAGAAGTAGCTGGTGGCATGAATCTGCAAGAGTGGAGGTCCCTTGTAGCTTTGCAAGCCTGAAATTCCTAAATCTAGCAGAGTGGCATGCACGTGCCAGTTCAAAATAATATTTGTTTGAAACCTGCCTTGTTTCCTGCTTCATTGGCAGACAAAGCTTTTCTCCAGGGTTGGAGGAAGGATTTATTTAACTTGTGAAATGCCTGAAGGTCTGGGAGATGAAGAGGAGCAATGCTCCTGTCTATTAGTGAGTCCTGGCGCTGGCAAACAGTTGGAGGAGCAACCTGTTAAGTGTGGCTGGAGGGCAGAGCTGGAGTTCTGCAGCAGGGAGCTCTGTGCAGCATGGCCAGACGGGAAGGCCTGTGGTGTAGGGATGTGTGAAAAACATTGTTGTGAGAAAATACTTAATAAAAACAATTGTGGGGCTGTGGTTGGGCTTGAGGTTACAGGGCTGGGTGGGAACATGGCAATAACACCACATCAACTCAGGGAACTGTTTTTGCAGGTACCTACCTCACTTGTTTGCTAGGCTAGAGATTGCATGTGCCATCTGTCTGCCATTCTGCAGGAACAACTCCCCTCAGCTTGTTGTGGGGCCAAAAAGAGCTCAAACTTTTATTTCTTTGCCTCTTATTTCTCCCTGAAGAACCAGACAAACACCAGCAGCCTCTGTCTCCTTTGGTTAAGTACTGGTTTCATGGTGTCTCAATACTGTATCACTGTAAAAAAAGGAATAGTCCAGTGTTTATAGCAGCAGTGATGCAATGTTCATTCTTCTCAGCTCTGCAGTTACACTCCCATAGTTGTCTCCCAGGCTTGGGAGATGGGAGATACCAGGCGGAAAAATTAGACACACACTTTCCAGACAGGAGCACTATTGGCATGGGCCTTGTTTTGAGACATACACAGTGCTGAACAGCTACTGGGATGAGTGGGAAGAGAGGGGATTTGCATGGGCTAGGAATGTGGGCTGGCCAAGTGAGGAGTGGGGCATAGAGGGGGACATGCAATGCTAATCGTGGGGCCAAATCTGTAAACATGTCACTGATGTTTTGCCAGGTGGCTTTTGTACTAAGTCAAGCAGACACTCTGCAATGCCAGTGTCTCCTGGCTGAGCAGGAGTGAGCACAGAGCCCCAGCAGCGGGTCTGCAGGGACCAGCATGGCACTGGGCTGTGGCAGGGCCTGTGTTCATCCTGCCCCCTCACCACTGCACCTGGACGCCCAGGGAAGCGCTGCTGGCCTGAGCAAGGGGTTAGGGTGTGCAGCATGCAGGGCCAGAAGAAAGGGGGATCTCCAAAGTCAGCCAGAAGGCGGTGAAAATGGAAAAGATTAATAAGGGGTGTCTGGGGAGAGGGAGTGCTGGTTTGCCAGGGCCCTTTGTTCATCCAGCACCAGTGCAGCAATCTGTTGCAGATGACATTTCCTGGGACAACTGCCATTTCAAACAGGTGATGGGAAGAGGGAAGGCTGAAAGGGACCAGTCCTGGAAAAGTGCCTTCCACCCAAAATGCTTGTATGTGATGATTATCCCAGCAGACCAGCTGAAGTCACTGTGACCCACAGGGCTTTTGGCAGGATGATGGTGAAAGTCTGTGCAAAGTCAAGGGAAGGATTTTATCAAGAGTTGGTATTTTCTCTGTATTTGAGTGGTCTTTTATTACATGAAGAGCCTCTGCTATACTTTCGTCCTCATCAAAACCCAGCCCTCTTCTTTTTAAGGATATTTCCATACACCTCTTCCTTGTCACTTACTGCACCTTAGGGGTTTTCCTGGCATATTCAAAAAGCAAAATCGTCAACAGTTACTGACCTCTCACTCCTCTTCCTCACGAATTTCTATTAACATCAGCTTTCCTTTTGCTCAGTACTGACTATTGTTTGCAATCCTGCTGAGTGGCTTTTGTCATGCCATTTTGTGCCTACTCGCCTCAGGATCTGCAATGACATTGTCACTCAACAACACCTCTTTCTTTTTGAAGCTTTCTGTCCACTAAAACTTCTTCTAGCAATGTTAGAATCTGTTGTCCCTCCCTGTGCTGAGGAGGATTTGTTTTATCTGCTCTGTTCGTTGCACAGGTCTTAATAACATTTCCTAATTCCTTATTCATTGTCAGTTGTTAGCCTGCACTCGTCCTCATCTCAACTCAAATGTCTACATTTTCTCTTTTACCCAGTGATACAATCCCATGTTGCATTCAGGGGGTTTTGATGTTCACTGTTCAATGTTGCCCTGTTCTCTCTGATCAGCAATCAGGGTGAGGGACATGGTGCTTAGACTGTCCTCTCCCTTTGTATTCTTCTTCAGCTCCTGTTTCCAGTTCCTGCTGCTTATCTTCATCTTTTCTTCCCTTCAGCTCCAGACTGGTTAGGATAGGTGTCTGTTACCAGTAAATAGCCACTAAAAGAAATTATGGACTTTCTAACCCATTTAGAGGATACACTGCATTGTTGAAATGTGTCTGAAAATACCACCTGATGGTGGTGGTATTCAAATTCAACATCACCAGAAGAACACATCCACATTGGTGGATGCATGCCAAAATTTCCATGCAGCCTTCTAATTTTAGGTTTTAACCTTTCCAGCGCCCTGAAGATGCCTTCAGAATCTCCAGAATCACTGACCTCTTTGGAAAATATTGGCCTAAATGCTTTGCAAGTACTTTACATTGTTAAAAAAGTATTAACAAAGATTTATAGAAATTAGTAATCTTTAATAATTAGCTTCAGCTTCTCAGGGAACATGCAACTGTTTATTTTCAGAGAAATGCTTGGCCCAGCTTGAGAAAGAACAGCCAATCCCTTTGCTAGCAGAGGAATGAAGACCAATATGAGGTAGTGGCAACTCAAGTATCCTTAATTTCAGACATCCTTGGTGACGCTGGTTTTCAGAACTGGAAGTGCCTGGATGTGACTGCATGCATACATGTGCACATTATGAAACAATTGATTGCTCAATGAGTATTTTTAATTAGTATTTTCCTTTGAAATGCTCCATTTACCCCCATCACATAAGGCATTTTTGCCATGTGCAGTTTTTATTGGAGTGAACACACTCCCTTCAGATAGCACCTCCAAGTCAATTCGGAGATATCTTGACCCTCTTTTATTTTTTTCTTTCCCATCATTCATTCCTTTCATCCTGTTTCTGTTTTCTGACATGAACTCTACATAGTCATATTGACCCCAAGAGTTGCAGACTCAAAGGACTGGGGCAGAGGAGAGGATATATCAGATAAGAGGTCTATTTTAAGCAAAACGTTTTTCTTAGGTCTTACACTTATCAGATTTAATGTCTTTGTAACATATAAGGCTTCAGGTTATTAATCTTTTTTATATTCAGTGAGGGAAAGAAGTTATTGCAGTGCAGCTGTACTATACAAGATGAACTGTTCTGTTTATGTTGTTTGGGGTCCTTCTTGCTTTTCCAGCCAGAGAATGAAAAATCGACTGAATGGTCTCACTTCTAATTAAATTTGTTAAGCAGTTCTTAGTTTTAGCTCAGAAGGAAAATGGTTGAAGTTTTCAGTTTTTTAAGATCTTTGTAAAAACAATTTACATGCCAAAATCAATTGATGTTTTCAAACTAATTTCAGAAACTTAGCCTTTTAATTAGTAATTCAGACTGTTTTGCAAAGCTGCAATTTACCTGACCCCAGGGAAAAGCAGGGCTCGTTTAGCCCAGGAAAATATGAGAGTGGTTTGCTCCAGGGAGGATCAATCCTGGAGTCCTGAGCACATGCTGCTCTTCTAATAGCTTCAGGGAAGGAGCACTGTCAGCTACTGCAAAGAGCACAAGGCTGCTAAGGTTCCCTGGGGGAATTAAGGAGGCCAAAGGAGGAATATCCTGAGCTCAGAAGGGTGTGTAGGTTCACTGAAAGGTAAAGATACACTATGCCTGGGACTGAGATCTGACATTTGGGAGAGCAAACTAGGTGGCAGCTAATAGAAGAATTGATCTTTCTTCCTTCCTCTCGGCGGCAGGAGCAGGAGGGAGAGGCCCTCCTTCTAGGAAGGAGAACGCAGCCAGTTACCTGCCTACCTCAGCTCCATGGCCTTGCATAAGGCTTCATTAAGTACCTGGTAATGAACTTAATTTACGCATGTGCCTGCCCTTGCCTCGCTGCTCTACATTATGGACTTGCAAGTTTGCTTATGCTAAAGGGCAGAGCAAAAAATAAATTTCCATACTCCCAGGCATGTTCCATCAGCCTGTGTTGGAGCATGGGCCGGTGTCCAAATAGTTTGGATATGAAGTGAATTTGGACTCCAGGACAGGCTCAGACCTGCTCTTGAAATTGCACAGCGATGACACCAGGGTCCTGCTTTTATATTTGCAGTTGACTGGCTGCCACCACTGCGACCTCCAGCTGCGACAGCCGTGCTCTCTGCATCCCAGCTTCCAGCTCAGGTTGCCTTTCTGCGGTTAGCAGGGAAAGGGGCTCCCATCCTGCCTGGCTGTGGAACAGGAACTGGCGAAAAGGTTTGTCAGTTGGACGTTCGGTATCAACTGGGTGAAGCTGTAGCTCAGGCAAAGATCCTGTTTCTATTTGTTTTCTGTGTGAAATAGTTTCAATTTGGCTCACGTAGCCTGAAAAACTAGAGAGACCTGGTGTTTCTTTAACCTGGGAGGTGGCTCTTGTTGGGGGTTTGGGCTTGGGCTCCCCACAGCAGGCACAAAGGAGCGTCTCTGTGAAAGGTGCCACTCAACGCACCAGCTCCTCCCCTGTGTGCTGGGGATGAGGGGCCGGTCAGGAGTCCCGGGGTCCCGGTGCTCGCCCCAGTCCCGGAGAAGGGCAGGCGAACGGTGGGAGCTGGCAGTGACCGAGATGCAGGCTGGCAGCGCTGCCGCGTCCTCTCGCCGTTTGTCCCCGGTCCTCCTGCCGCAGACAGGATCTATGGCAGCGCCGGGGCCGGAGCAGGACGCGGGGCTGCGGGCGGGGCGCCGGGACTACAGCTCCCAGGGCCGCGCGGAGCCGCCGTGACATCATGTGCGGTGGCTGCGAGGTCACACGCCCCGCCGGCCCCTTTGTTTTGAGCAGCGCTGGCAGCAGCCCCGGCGGCTGCCGAGAGGCCCCAGCGCCCGGTGCCGCGACCGAGCGCGCCGCTCCCCGCCCCACCGGCCCCCCGGGCGGCAGCTCCCGCGGGACGCAGCGCGGCGGGCCCCGGGCCCGGCTGTGAGTGGGGGCGGCGGGGCGGGAGGAGCGCGGGGCTGGGGGGGCGGCGGGGCCCCCGCAGCGGGGCGGCAGCCCCCGGGGAGAGCGCGGGGCCCCGCCGGGGCGCGGCTGCTGCGGGGCCGGGATGCGGAGCCGGCCGGGACCGTTACCCGCCAAGCCGGGCACAGCGCGGCCCAGGCCCGGCTTGGCTGCGCGGAGCGAGCGCCGCGGCGGAGCCATGGCGGGGGGGGCCGTTAGCAGCGCCGGTGCCCCGGGACCTGTCGGGGTGTGTGTCGTGTTTACCCCCCGCTCCGTGCGGGCAGCGGGGCCCGGCGGGCAGAGCGGCTCCCCCGGGCCGGCCCGGCCGGTGGAGCGGGGCCGGGGGCGTCCGGGACCCGCCGCCATTTCGTAACGCGGGTCCCCCCGCGCCCTCCGTGCCCCCGGGCGGCGGGGGGCGCCGCGGCCGCCGATTGGGCGGGCGGGCGGGCGGGGCGGGGCCTGGGCGCGGGGCCGCCGGCGGATTGGCCGGGGTCCGGGGGGGCGGGGCTTGGGCGCGGGGCCGCCCGCGGATTGGCCGGGCGCGGGAGGGGGGGGCTGTCGCTAGGGCGGCTCGGGGTGAAGGTGAGCTGGAGGGCGCGCGTGCGCGCCGGGCCGGCCGGCGGCGGGGGCTGTGCGCATGCGCACCGGCCGCCCCGCTGGCTGCCCCCGGGGCTCTGGCCCGGCCGGTCCCGCGGGGCGGTTGTTCTTGTGTGTCCGGCCGTGCCGGGCGCTGCCATTTCCTGCTGGTGCCGCCGGCCCGGCGGGGCAGGACGGGCCGGGACAGCGCGGGGCGCTCGCGGCCCCGTATCGCTGCGGTTTTCGCACCGTGACATGCGCGGGTTCCCGGTGCTTTAGGTACGAGTCCCTGCGCCGGGCCGGGGCTGCGGGCTCCGGCTGGTTTGCTGGGGAGGCTGAACCCCCTGCAGCTCCTTGGGACGCACCGTCTGCCGTGGCCGCGGCTTCTGTGCCGCGTTGTTTGGGGGTTTTGAAGCCGAACCCGGTGCTGTGTGAAGCTGGTAGCGCTGCCGAGCTGTACGAACCTTGGCTTCTTCAGCCTCTCCCGCCGGTTCACGGCGTTACGCGGTGCTTTTCTTTTTTCCTGTCACTGGGGATGTGGTCTTCTCACTTGCGAAAAGGTTACCTGCAGCCTTCTGCACGCTTCAAAGGTGTTCCTTTTTGCTGCCTGTTTTTGCTTTGTTTTATTTAATAACCCTGAGTCTCATGTCCGAATCAGTTCCTGTTTTTGCTGGGTGATGTTTGAGGGCACTTAAAGCTTTTTGTATGTGTCATTGCCTTGATTGTTACTGAATCTTTGCTTCCAGAGTATAGTTTTTTTATAGTGCTACAAACTCCTTACCACCTTAATCAGCTTATTAACTGATTGTGCATGTGATGTGAGCTCTTGTTTACTAGTTATTACGTATTCTTAAATACTTTATTCCTCAGAAGAGGATTCAAATTCTCAATTTTATTGTAAAACACGAATGATTTAAAAAATATTTTAACCCCAAAACCTTTCGGCCCTTGTTTTATATCACAAAGAAAGAAGAAGGAAATAAAAGTGCTCTGTTTGTTTTTTGGTGGAGGGAAAGGCTGTGGGTTGGTTTTTGTTGGTGTTGTTGTTTTTTTTTCTTTTGCCTTCTCACTTCCTTTAGAAAAAAAAAAAAAAACAAACCCAAAACAAACTAGAGCACGTGCTGTGATCTGGGCAGGGTGCTGCAGTAGGTGCCAGTGGAGGTTGTGTTCTCTGGCTCTTGCGGTCGCCAGGCACCCCAGATGCAGCACATCTGCACGGCATGTTCTCTGGAATCACAGATAAAACGACTAGAATCGGCCAGACCTGAGTAACAGTTTCCGTGCTTCGGAATGAAAACACCATTTACTCTATTCAGTTCGGTTGCTTCACCTCGAGGCGTTTCTAGTGTCGTACCAGGTGACAGCAGACGGGGCAGGCGTGGGAGCTGGGGCTGCCCTGGGGCCGTCCCGGGGCTGCTGCCCTGCCCCGGCTCCCCGGGGAGCCGCGGAAACTGCGCCCTGAGGGTGAGCTTTGAGCAGGGGAGAGCCCGGGCACAGCCGGTGTGACCCCAGGGCCTCGCCCCGCTCCCCTGTGGTGCGGGGGGGCAGACGAGCAGGGGGTGTTGCCGGAGGGGGTAAGACCATGGGGGGTGTTGCTGTGGGTGAAGGAGGAGTTCAGTGCAACGTAAAAGTAATTTGCAGTGGGGGACTTACTGGTAGAAGTTATCAGGGTAAACATTTTATAGACCTCATTTGCCAGCCTCTGAATTAGGCTCTTAGATGATTTCTAAGGAATGTAGACAAGCCTACAGACAATATAGATTAAGGAAACAGAGGAACCTGATCTTCTGGTGAACCCAGCTGAATTTAGAGATGTGCGTGTGCAGGTAACATCCGTGTTGGAGCTGTGTCTGTATTTGTAAAGCATTTTTAACACTTGCTGATGGAAAGTGTGATTTGTTTTTCCTTTCCCGTTTTTTGAATGAGCAGACTTGTTTGTTTAAAGTCCGTCCATTTTGACCCTTGCTCAGACAAGCAATCCAATGCATTTTGTATTCTTTTGGATACAGTAGTTTCCAGTAGTTGCCTTTGGGAAAAAATTATGTTGTTTCTCTTTTGCTTCTTTTAAACTTACTGAAGAGATCTCAGTGTCAGATTCCCTAAATTACTGGTGCTTTGTAAAGCAGAGCCTGTAAGCGTGTGTAAGTACCTTTACATACACAGAAGGTGTAGACAGGCGTGTCCCCTGGTGTTTCTGCCTGTTGCACACTGAGCAGCTCAGCTTCAGGCACGGATTCCCCTCAGCTTTGGGGCTGGAGCTTGGGGCAGGCAGCTGGGAGTGGAGACAGTTTAAAAGTGCCAGAGTGAGATTTGCAAGGCAGCCACGTCTGTGTCAGATAGAGCTGAACGGGTGATGGTGCTTATAAAAGCAAACCTACAGAAGTAATTAACTGGTTAGAAGTGTATGCAGTAATTTCTGCAATGGAGTGTAGGTCTTTTTCCTTTCTGCTCCCTCATTTGTCAATTTGCAGTGTTTATTCCCTTGATTAGTTTTAACTCCATGGATAATTTTTTGTTTCCTATTTCTTTAAGCCATTTGGATATTAAAAAAAAAAAAAAACCAAAACCCAAACCAACCAACCAAAAACAAACCTGAAACCCCTCAACAAACAAAGAGTATTAGCTGACAACTAACTTTGTGTTGTTCCAAGCACAAAGAAGTCATTGCTTCCTTCTGTGGGCAGTAGTAACTCAGAGCCCTTATTTCCACTTATAAGTGATTGCTTAATACAGTGTCAACTTCTCACGTAATGAGAGAGATTTAATCTTGAAGCTGTTTTTACTTAAGTTGCCATGTTTTGCCCTTTCATTCAATATACCAGTGTCTTGTTGCTGATTTCAAGCTACCTCTGCTTTGGAAAAGCTTCATTAGCTTTACTGAAATTCTTCTGATTTAAATCTGTGACACTGGAACCAAGCCTTTAGGGTTTATATGTATATTTTCATTGTTACATTTCCCTTTTCTACAGCTGGTGCTTCGTTTCTGCCCACTTTCCCATGCTAAGTAGTATGGAATTAACTGCAGATAAAGTTCATTGTAAGGGTTAGGGTGTTAGCAACAGAGCTGGTGAGGTGGTGGTTGTTGTTGTTTGTTTTGTTTTTTATCTGACCTGGGTCATGACAGGGTAAAATGGTTGTGAAATACATTGGATAGAATATCAGCTACGGATTAGACTGACGATTTATGCCTCGTTAAAATCTCTCTGAAGCAATCGGATATTAGACAGGCTCATTGCAACAGTGTTTTTCAGGCATCAAAGTGACAACTGATCCCATTTTAATTAAAATTAAATATTTTATGGGATAAATGAGCCATACCAAGAATCTACCTTGCAAATGCCTGTAAAAACATTTCATATGAAAAATGAAAGTTTTAAAACTTCTTTCAATGAGTGAACGTGCAGCACACATTCTTTTCTTGCTCTTTGTTAGGATGGTGCCTTTTAAAGGTGCTGTGAAAAAAGCCTGTTTAAAAAAAGCAAGTTCATTGTGTTCTATATTAAGCAATGACGTAGCCAGGCTTGGATTGGGTAATGGCAGCTCTAGAGATCCGAGCACATCAGGAAATAGAATTGCTGTGAGGAGCCGATGTTTACTGGCTGTGCAAGTGGGGAGTGAGGGGAACTGGACATAACCTCTCGGAAGCATGAAAAGAAATCCCATCTTTCCAAACTTTAAAATAATTCAGTGCATGTCCTTCTAGACATACCAATAAATGTTACATGCATGTGGAATGATACCTATGACAGACCCACGAGGGCAATTTGCCCAGCCTCTTGCTACCTCGGTATATTTTGGGGGACATTCATCCAATTAAAGCTCAGGAGTGTCAAAAAGCCCTAGTGCTGCGAGGCTGGTCAGTCACGTTACCTCAAATATGCCCTGTCTGCAAAAGCAGCTGCATTTTCTTCACCTTCAGACTTTTATATTGACATGTGCTAACATTTGAGTTGTTGATCTTTTCAACTTCAGTAGTCCAGTAACGTGTGTGTTTTGCACACTGGGGGGAACATCGTACACTGTGTATTTGAAACTGGAAAGTGTTAAAGCAAAAAGTTCTGGTAATAATTACTTGCTAGTAGAACTTTGGAAAACAGAAAATCTCTCTGTCCTGAGTGAATTGTTTTTAGTTTCACTAGTTTTACACAGAAAAAAGTAGTTCTTATTTTGTTTTGTACGCTAGCAGTTTACATTCATTTTTACTTGAGTCTTAGATTATCAGTGAACTAATTTCTAGATACTAGGAATGAACAGGTAGACATGGTCAAGGTTATTCATTGAGATAACAATGTTGTGAAATGTTGGTATTAAAAGTGTTCATTATGATAGACTTTATAGTGAAAATTTAGTGATTTCTCAACTGAATTTGTATCTTGAGAATTTTGGTATTACAGTAGTACTTGGAAGCTCCAGTTGAAATGAAGTTTACATTGAAAGAAGAGCCCAAGCTCTGTATCTTTATCCAGCAAATCTTTAGCTTCTGTCAGTTGGTTGATTTGCTGGAGCTGAGATCTCAGGTTGTTTTTAGCTTGAACACCAATGCTGGATGTCCCAGTGGTGCTGGGACATTGAGAACTTGCCATCTGTGACACCTGTTCTGTGGGTGTATTTTTATATGTATGTAACATGTAGCAGCTAAAGCTGTTGCCTGCACAAGGGGCGTGGTAGTTTGTCCTCTACACTGTGTCACCTCTAGGAAAGGTAAAAAGTGGTACCAATTCTTAGAGTGACCAAACAACTCTCTTGTCTAATTCTTATGTTGTGATTAAGGATGTACCAGACAGAATACTGAAGTGTTTTAATTTTTCAGATCATAGCACTGCGAAGGAGAAGCGCTGCAAACTTTTCTCAATGACTCTATAGCCAACTGATGTAACAATGGTACTAATCTTGGGACGCAGACTGAATAGAGAGGATAGTGGGATACGAGATTCCCCTGCAACCAAGCGGAAAGTTTTTGAAATGGACCCAAAGTCTTTGACAGGCCCCGAGTTCTTCGACTTCTCCTCAGGGTCATCCCACGCAGAAAGCATTCTCCAGATCTTCAATGAATTCCGAGACAGCCGGTTGTTCACAGATGTTATTATCTGTGTGGAAGGAAGGGAGTTTCCCTGCCATCGAGCCGTTCTCTCAGCCTGCAGCAGCTACTTCAGAGCCATGTTTTGCAATGACCACAGAGAAAGCAGAGAGATGCTGGTGGAGATCAACGGCATTTTTGCTGAAGCTATGGATTGCTTTTTACAGTATGTATACACTGGCAAGGTGAAAATCACTACCGAGAACGTGCAGTATCTCTTTGAAACATCAAGTCTCTTTCAGATTAGTGTTCTGCGTGATGCTTGTGCCAAGTTCCTGGAAGAACAGCTGGATCCTTGCAATTGCTTGGGAATCCAGCGTTTTGCAGATACACACTCGCTGAAGACACTCTTCACCAAGTGCAGGAATTTTGCGCTGCAGACATTTGAAGATGTGTCCCAGCATGAGGAATTCCTGGAGCTGGGGAAGGACGAGCTTATTGATTACATCTGCAGTGATGAGCTGGTCATCAGCAAGGAAGAGATGGTGTTTGAAGCTGTCATGCGCTGGGTGTACCGGGCCGTCGAGTTGCGAAGACCAGTGTTACATGAGCTCCTGACGCATGTCAGGCTCCCCTTATTACACCCAAACTACTTTGTTCAGACTGTGGAAGTGGACCAGCTGATTCAGAACTCCCCAGAGTGCTATCAGCTGCTGCATGAAGCCCGGCGATACCATATCCTTGGAAATGAGATGATGTCTCCCAGAACTAGGCCACGCAGGTGAGGAAGTGGTGTCTTTTCTTTCCTTATTTCTGCAGGAGAAGGATGTAGTTTGCACAGATGTTTGCTGTACATATACCCCCAAAAAATAATCTCTTTTATTTTATTTTGCGTTCTGGGCCCACTACAGTTACACTTTTGTACTTTCCCACAACACGTGAATCTTACATGTCTTGAAAATGTACGTGAGTTTTTTTGCACAGATCACTTTATTGCTATGAAATGAACGTCTGTTCAGGTAAGTGAAGTTATGTTACCTGGCGAGTAAAATATTTTCTAAAAGTTAATGTTTGCTAGATGAGATCTTAAGTTACTTCATCCAAAGTGTCTCAAAGGAACACTGTGCTATAGCAAGTAAACCATTCAATTTCCCAACCTTCTTTTTAAAACAGTCATGTCAGTGTACAGTGCACTATGAAGCATGTGCGTGTATATTCAGAGCATTCCCATGCTACATCACAAATACTTTACAATTTAAGTATTACATGGATTTGTAATAGACAGTAGCAGAACAACCGGTTCTTAACTGTAAAGAAACCAAATTTTGCATTTTTAAAGAATTATGAAACAGTTCCTGAAGTGTTTCCTGCTTATTCAACGACATTTTAATAGTTCTGAATTGCTGCTGCTTAATAATGTGTTACGCAAATAGGTGACTGAAGGTGCAAGAAGAAATGAGGAAGAGTCCATTAATGGCATTTATAAGCAATGGGGGGTTTGAGGTTCTTTATTGAAAAATATGTTCCCAGAAAAAGCCTTACCCCCACATGATAGTTGGCATGATAGTTTATTGTTAACTCCAGCTGATTTAAGATGTAGTTATAAAATCATGTGTTGTATTAAGGTGATGCAATGATCTGGTCTGGACAAACCGATTGTGTTAGTAGTTGCTCCTCAGTGTTTACTCTTAGTCATATGTGGTTGCTGCACAGTGACTGTGCAGGGAACCTGTATTTTTTTTGTCATGTGTTGAAGGCTTACTTACAGGGGAAAAATACTTGGCAAGCATTTGCCCCATTAGTGGTTTTTCAGTCTTCAGTCCTGCCATGAGAGAAGAAATTCCTCATAAACTCCCTGCAGCTCTGCTGCCAGGTTTTCTGAGTTGTGCACTGCCCTTGAGGGTCTTTGCAAACTTTTGGTGGCAGTTTGGAAGCTGGTGCCATGATGGTTTCAGAGACACTTCATACCCTGAGTCTCGGTCTGAGGGAGGGACTATGGAATTCAGATCAAAGACCTCCTTGTTTCCAGAGAGTTGGGGGTGGGGAGGGTGGGCTGTATATTGTGGTATTTGGTTTGGTGTTTGTTGTACATGTAGTACTCGAGAAAGAAGGCAAATACAGTCAGACCTAACACTTCTGTCAAAATGCCTGCTGTGTGTGTACTTCAGAACCTGAATAGCTGCATTGTCACATTCCCATTAGGAAATGAAGGGCCTTGCCTAACACAGGTGATTTCTGAAGCAGGGGGAGTGTTAGCTTGGGATTTCATGGGTTTTGTTGGTTTTACTGCTGAGGTTATTAAACTGCTCTGTGAATTCCAGTAGGCAGGAACAAGAGAAGTAATTTACAAAGAGAAAAGCTGGCTGGCCTCCCAGCAGGAATTTTTTCCCCTTTTCTATATTACATTCATGGAATAGTTCTTCGTCATTTGTTTCTGTTGCCTGTTTGTTTCTGTTGCCTATAGCAAAAAGAGATCAGGTTTTAAAACAGTTACCAGGTCCCCCTACCCCGTGTTTTCATCACACCTTTTCTGGGCATTTCTGGGGTGCTTGGGGAGGAGAGGATACTGGAGAGCTCTTTTCCTTCTTTTTTTGCTTTCCTTCGTTTTTTTTTTTTGTTTTAAATATAAACTGTTTCTAAAAGGAGACAGGCTGCAGGATCAGAAATTCCCATGCTGGTGATTTTACTGAAACTTCTGGAAATGAATTGTGACTCCTTGTATGGGGATGTGTGCACCTACAGGTGGAGTTGGTTCTAAAAGAAAAGTGAGGATTACAATTAACTTTTTTATTATTTTTGAAGCCAGTGAACAGTTACCTGAATAAAAGTTTAAAACGTGGAGTAACAGTTGCCTGCCTGCTGTTTGTGTTGCATGCAGAAGGTCTTCCTGAAAGAGCTTTTCAGCTATGTATTTGCAGTGGCACAGTGACATCTTGAGGTTGTCTCTCTTGGCCCCTGCTGGTTGTGTTGCTCAGCAGATCTCCAGGCTGTGATGAAGCAGTGAGCAAGAATGCATTTCCATAGACAAAATAAACTTCCTACTGTATGTTTAGAATTATCTTCAGATTTTCATATATCCATGAATTCTTCAGTCATAGAGTTCCTGTGAAGCTGCCTGATAACAATATTTAAGTATCTTCTTTAATTGCAAGTTATTACATTTACACATTTTAACACATCCTTTCTGGTTGCTTTTAGAAAGCTTTAATGCAGTTGCTTATTTTACACCAAGGAGAAGAAATAAAAAAATTACATTTCTGTTTGTTACCCAATTTGAAACCCAAAAGTGAATTAATGGGGGGGAAGTGGGGGAGTGATTTACCAGAATCCTGCTAATTTTCTCCAAAATTTAAAATGTTTTTGAATGTAATCTGTTTTAACTACTGGAAGTTCTTCTGTGCAGCTGCTGCTGCTGTGCTGGATGACATTCTCACTGCATCTAGAGGTCTGCATGTAACTGGGGACCCCTTGGAAACCTGCTCTTGGGCACGCACAGGATTATATCATGCTCTGTCACTTGTATTCCACTCCTTTTCTGTTTTGTGCACTTTTTGTGCACAAAAACTCCTGGAATCTCTCCCGTGCCTGTTCAGCTCACCTCTGTTATTCTACTCACACCATTCTGAGGGCTACAAGGAGGACTTTCTGTACTGCTGATTGATATCACAGCTTTTCTAATCTCCATTCAAATATATCCTTAGATCTTTTCTGGAATTAGCCTTTGCTTTGGGGAAGAAGAAGAACCATTTCCTACAGCCTGTATGTTTTTTTTTCTTTCTGTACTCCCACATTTTTATTTTTATTTTTTTTAAACTGGTGTGCTCTGTTATTTGCAAAAAAAAAAAGTTTTGGAGCTATCCTTACAACCTGTACAGTGCAAGACTCCTTCAAGAATGTATAACAAAACGTTTCTTAACTGAAAAAGGATATTGCTGTATAGGTACTGAAATGTTGGGGAAAGTTTTTGTTTTCTGTGGATTTGAAATACTGTACTAAATGAGTATTTTCTTTAAAGAGCAACACTCTATCATAGCACTTTATAAAGAGCTCTATCTGATCAATTAGTTTTAAAATAAAGACTGATAATCTGGTACAATAAGGTTTTCAGTAAGTAAGTGGAGGCCCTGGTTCTACTCTAGAAAGTAATCAACAGACAAAGCTTTTACATATGTTTAACTGATGCATTTGGGCTGCTTCTAAGGCAGATTATGAGATGGGTATCTTTTAAGGAGATTATTTTCCTGGATAATACTTTGCTGGCACAGGAACTTCCCCTCTGTTATCCTTTGAGACATTCTTTTCAGAGTTAGTCCTCAAAAAAGCTAAACACAGTAATAGTAAATGCATAGAAACCAGGAAGTCAAAGCTGAGGAGCTTAAGAGAGTGTTTGTTCTGGTTAGTTCAGATGCCTAAGTGTGCTTCCTCAGATACACATCTTCATGGTATCACCTTGCAGTACATGTCCATGTAGCACTGCCTTTGCCAATTTAAAATATTCTCAGTAGAATTACATGTGGTATATGTAAATTATGATGTGTTGTAACAAGGAGAGAGAAGGCCTAACTAGTTTTGTTCCTGATGTTTCAAAATGGGGAAAACCTCATCAGGGTTTACAGGTTAATATGTGCATAAGTTCACCTTGGGAAATTTGGGGGCAGATCATGCAACTCAAGTGCAGCCAGCATTGGTGTGAATGAGATGTGAATGAGATGCCTGTTCATGTTGGGGCAAAGTTAAAGCACAACACTACAAAAAGGCTTATCAAAAAGAAAATCAGCCTTGCATTCAGTTTTTCTTAATAGACAGCAGTGCTGGAAATCACTATAGCAGTGTAAATTCTGTTCATCTAAAAATATCCTGAAAAGAGATGGTTTTGACAAATCCTTTATAAATTTGAGAGAAGGCGTAGTTTGTTTTGCTGGCCTAGGATTCTCTACATTGAAATGTGGATTAACATAGAGCAATTGTTATTGCTGTAAATACATAACGTGTCATACAGAAGCATCAGGTTAAGTAGTAGTAGGATAAGAGTGTGGAGTAGAATTTAAACGTTTATTTGTGAACCTTGCAGACTGTCTAATGCCTAGGTTTTTTTCACACTGAGTTTTCACTTTTGTTTTAGACTTGAATTTTTATTTTGGTGTTTCTTACTGTTTCCTTCTACCATTACACTTGTTTTTCACTTTTTTTAACCGTGCATTGGCTCTAAGATCTGTCTTTTCCCTTATTTTGGTGAATATAACTTCAGCTTTTATTTTTTGGTCAAGAAACACTTAAAACATTTCACACAATGTAAAGTACTATGAATATTGTAACATCTGGGGGGGCATGACTGTGGAACAGATTTCTCATCTCATTGTCTCAGACCTCACTCAAACTCTGTATCTGATGCCTCTATGTACACAGACAAAGGAAAAATGTTATTAAAGTAAGGGCTGTCTATATGTTTCATTATTTGATTTCCACCCAGGACGCTGTGCAGTGTGATTCCACCACTCACACAGAAGACCTGTTAGTGTGGGTGACCTGCTGTGTAATGAAATAGTTACCTGCTCTAATTAGTCTAAATGACTTCTTTCTTCTTTGCTGTAGAAGTTAATGCTAAATAGTAGATTTTCACACCGTTTTGAAGACAATGCTGTTTGGCCTCCATGCACTAATAAATATCTTGTACATCTTAGTCTTCTGTGTTCACTTTCCTAGATCAACTGGTTATTCTGAAGTGATAGTTGTTGTTGGAGGCTGTGAACGAGTTGGAGGGTTTAATTTGCCATATACCGAGTGCTACGATCCTGTCACAGGAGAGTGGAAGTCACTGGCTAAACTTCCAGAGTTTACCAAGTCTGAGTATGCAGTGTGTGCTCTACGGAATGATATTCTTGTTTCAGGTGAATAATCCTAAACAATTTAAAATTTCTTTGTTGTTTTTGTGTTTGTTTGTTTGTTGTGTTTCTTTTTTTTAGAGTAGTGTGGCAGATCTTTGTACTGTGAACTTCTAGAAGCTCAACTGAAAGTCACTTTCTGATGTAAATGGTGACCATCAGCCCCAAACCAATCTTACTTCAGACAAAAGTGTATTCTTGGATTTTTGGTTTGGTATTAACAGGTTTTTTTACTGGTGATTCCAGAATATCAGATGTATTTAAAGAGTAGAGTTTGTGCTTGTTAAGTAAGCTGCTTAAGTAGTGGCCTGTTTGCAGCTACAGTTGAAAAAATTAGAAGCAAAAAATCCCAAGCAGTCTTTTCTCAGCAGCATTTTCTGTGCTACAAAAGGTGCTGTGTGCTGGTTAAGAACACCAGTTGGCCTGGGAGCACTGCAGCACTGGGACATTGCTGGTGACTGGGATGTGGCTGCCTAGATGGCAAAAGGAAAACGGTTACAGCATCTTTGTATGGTGGGAATGTAAAATGGAAACGTGTTCCTGTAACTCAGGGGTTGGGGATGATAGGGTACAGCTGAGGGTTTAGACTCCAAGACGTGTGTCTTTAACCAAAGAAGCTGTCTCCTCAGATGTGTAGCACCTCTGTAATTTGCACAAAACATAAAGTAAAGGAGATGTATGTGGGAACCAAACAGCTAGTGTTAGGGAGGTGCCATGAGGCACATGAACAGTGAAGGTTTCCACTGTCTCATCTGGGTAGTGACACTAAGGGAACTCTGAAGAGCATGGGCAAAAGCTGTTAAAATGCATTCCAATATCAATAAATAATCTAATGTGATCTCAGCATGTTACTGGGAAAGGCACATGCAAGTAAAATAAACTTACTGTATGTTTATATGTTAGAAATCCAAACCAGACTTTCAGTCTAACATAAAATATAGATAGATCTTTATTTCACTTTAAATGGATATAAATTTTTAATTGCCCACTGTAGAGGGTCATGTTAATAGTTAACATTTCTCATTCAATAATTAATTTATTCAAATTGATATCCTTTTGTTTTTTATAGGTGGAAGAATCAATAGCCGGGATGTTTGGATTTATAACTCTCAACTTAATATCTGGATCAGAGTTGCCTCCTTAAATAAAGGCAGATGGCGTCATAAAATGGCTGTTCTTCTGGGTAAAGTAAGAGAAGTATATTTATAATTATTTTTTTTTATAGTGGGGATGTTTGCTGTATATAGGAAAAGAGTGGAGAAAACGTACGTACGTCTTTAGTGTTACTGTTCATTTCCTATAAAATAATTTTTAATACATATTTTCAAAGAAAATAGAGTATTTTTAAACTATTAGGCTCTTCATCAGTCAGACACTATCTGTGGACATGAAAATCATGTTATCCCTCATTTATTTTTTGTGAGTTTTGTCATTGAATTGTCCCCAAGGGAACAATTTTTGGGAGGCAAAGAAGCATCTGGGTTTGTCTGTGCTTCAAAAGTGCTGTCAAAAGTTTCATGCAGTTATTAACCAAAACTGGTACTGCCCTGAATGTCAGCTCTGTGCTCTTTTATTTAAAGTTTTATATTGAAATTAACCAAATATGTGCTGTGGGGAAATAGGAGGCTTTGCTGTATTTTGAAGGCATAAATACCTTAGCATGAGAGCAGTAGTTAGGAACAACTGCCTGGGAGAATTCTGTTAATCAAAGTTAGGGAATGTGTACTTGTCAAGTCTCTTGGAGTGAGTAACTTCTTGGAGATGAGATTTGCAGCTGGAGCAGAGGGAAGAAGGTAGGCACAAATATGAAAGAAGCAACAGGAAAGTAAAGTTTACAAACTGAGAGGAAGATATATTTTTGTAAGCAAGAAGGAAAAAAGTAGAAGACAGAAAGGCAAAAGTAAATTCAGATGGACTTTTGCTGTTGCTGGATGTAATCTGTAAAAAGAGAAATGCAGAGAAGAGAGTTTTTTAACAAATAGGAAATTTCTATCTGAGGATTAATAATGCTATGCTTTGGACACGTGTCTGCAGTGTCATTCCTCATGTGACTGGATTGAACTCGCCAGAGAGTCTTTACCTATTATTTTTAGACCATATTCTTCTCCTTCTGTGTATGAACCAAACATTTGAGGAAAGTATCCCTTCACAAACTTAGCAAATCAGGATTCTTGCAGCTTTAACTTAATTTTGTGTTTAAATGTAATCACTGCTCTAAAAATGATACGATGATAGTTTTCACCACTTGGCACAGGTATATGTAGTTGGAGGATACGATGGGCAAAACCGCCTCAGCAGCGTGGAGTGTTACGATTCCTTTTCCAACCGATGGACAGAGGTGGCTCCCCTTAAGGAAGCTGTGAGTTCTCCAGCAGTCACCAGCTGTGTTGGCAAATTGTTTGTGATCGGGGGCGGTCCTGATGACAACACATGTTCTGACAAGGTCAGTTAATGGTATTCTCAGTTACCTTCTATCCACTGTAAACAATGCTGCTATACAGAGATCCCTTTCTGACTGGCTTGGCAATGAAGTACAGAATTGGTACAATGCAAAAAATACAGAGTAGCAAATGTTAACTCGATGCCATCCTGCTCCTGTGGCCTTTCTCATGGCTTCAAGTTCTGTGACTTCTTAAACCTGAGTGTTAGGAAAGCACCATTGAATCTAATGCATGTATAGACCGATATATGGACCTGTATTTATAATGACTTAATTTTCTTGGTGAAATACTGCCCACCAGCTATTGCTTCTTCAGCTCTCATTGTATGACCTGTCTGGGTGTGCCAGGTTATTATTTCAATTAGGCTTTTAATCTGAAATGCCTGTTTGTTCTCAGGTGCAGTCTTACGATCCTGATACTAACACTTGGTTGCTCCGTGCAACGATCCCCATCGCAAAGAGATGCATCACGGCTGTGTCTCTGAACAACCTGATCTATGTTGCTGGAGGGCTGACCAAAGCAATATACTGCTATGATCCAGCTGAGGACTACTGGATGCATGTACAGAACACATTCAGCAGACAGGTAATTAACACTAAATCGTCTATAGACACCTGAAAGGGTTTGTTGTTTTTTTTACATTAATATCTTGGCATCAAATTACTATACACTTGTTTAACCCTGTTAAAATTGTATCTCTGATTCCATTCGTGCTTAACTTCTTCATCTGTATGATTCAAAACCTCACAGAAGAGGAAGTGTGAAAAGCAGTAGCTTTTCAGCTGGGTGTCATTGTTAGGCAGTCCACTGTTTTTGTTTGAGAGCAGTCACTGTTGGAGAACAGTGTAGCTGTATAATGGATGATGTTTTGATTGTGTAGAAATTATCTCTGTTAAGTTCTGCTACATGTTTTAAATTAGACTGAAGATAGTGATTTCCTTAGAATCGATTAAAACCTTTCAAGGTAACAAAAAGTATTGAAGGCTGTTTTTTCAGTGTGAAAAAAAAAACAACCCAGTATAGCACAGACAGTGTCTGACATCAGCAGCAAGAGCTGTATCACTTCACCATGTGGAGCACTCAGCAGAATTTAAAAATGTGTCCCCTTGGAAGTACAGAGTGTGTGTACTAGTTAGTTTTCCCTATGCTTTTGAAACATCAATCACATACTGTATGTATCTAGTGTAACAGAAATTTGTTATTCTTTCTCCTGGCCTTCCCCTCTATTCCTCTCTTTTGACCTGTTACCTGTTTGACTGAATATTTTTTCCACACCTGCTTTTAATGCATAAATAAACCCCTCTCTCTGTTTCAAGTAAGACATAGCATGCCCTCATGTCTTAGTCCTGGCTTTTTTACTCTCCCATTTATCTCTCTCTTCATTATCTGTTACTCCTCTAAGGTGCCTCTCCCTTGTTCCTATTTTTTAATTAGTGGTACCTACTGCAGTGTCTCTTCTGAAAACCTTTGCTCTCTCCTCCTTTCCTTATCTCAGATCTTTAAATGGTAGAGTATTCAGCAGTATTCCATTGTATCCCTTGTCTGAGCCATATGTAGTGAAGGTTTAGACCTGAAATAGTGTTTTCTGTAGCATTGTGCTGCTGCTTTACCCAGTTGTTGTGCTTTCTGCATTGGCCCCTCCAGGAGGGAAGAGCATAGGCCAGGCTGTTTACAAATGGTGGTCACAATGCACTGGCGTAAACGTGCAGGAATTGAGGTATTTTTCCTTCTTATAACCATGTATCCCTTTGTGTATTTTGAAACAGGAGAATTGTGGCATGTCTGTGTGTAATGGAAAAATCTATATCCTTGGTGGAAGACGAGAAAATGGTGAAGCCACAGACACTATTCTGTGTTACGACCCCGCAACGGGCATTATCACAGGGGTAGCAGCCATGCCCAGGCCAGTATCCTATCACGGCTGTGTGACCATTCATAGATACAATGAAAAAGGCTTTAAACTGTAGCTTTTTTCTTGAAAAAAAGAAGATGGCATGAGTGAATCCAGTGGTCTGCTGCAAGACAGGCTTTTTAAAGATTCCTGAAGTGGGAAAATGCTCTTTCCCTACCTAAGTGTCATACGAAAATTTTATCCTGTGCCTTCATAAAAAGGGTTAATTTAACTTACAAAGCAAGTCCATAAATCTATCCAGTAACCAGAGTTCAGCTGTATCTGCCGTGGGCTCTGCTATGAGATCAGTAATAGAATGTTGTACTAATGTACAGAAAGTTTGCTTTATGTGTGATTAGTAATTAAAATCTTGCAAGCTTTTTGGGGAAAATGCCTTCACAAGCATTTGTGCCTATGTCCTAAGAAGTGATACCTGCCAGGTGTTCCAGGTTCTGCTGATTGGAACATAGGCAAGTAAATTCCAGAGAGTCCTCTAGGATAATTGCCTACAATTAAAAAAGCTTACATTATAATAATTCATATGCACACCATTCTTACAAGCAGATCAGTCGGCTTATCCAAGTAGATTTTATGTCAGATCATGCATGGTTTGGAATTAAAAAAAAGAAAAGTAGCAAACAAAACAGGCTGTATAGAACAAATAATAGAATCCTGGAGGAAAGGCTTTTCTGAAGCAGAAACTGGTTGTTTAGTGAGCCACTGCAACACACTGCAGTAAAGACTGTGTGCCTTAACACTATGGACCATATTCATAGTGTTGCTAACTGTCATGTAGCCTTGTACATCTGAAGAACCTGGAAAACTAGTGACCACTGGGGTGCAGGCACAGGTCTGTGAAGCATATTTGAATCCCAGTTCTTAACATTTTGAATAGTGTGGCTGAAGTCTGAAAGTTACTGGGTTTGCTCTTTGCTCACTGCAGAGAACCTCTAAACTATTCAAGGAATAACGGACGATGAACTCTGGATTCTTATGTTTTTCTGTATCACATTATAAATTACCTGATAATAGAGGCAGGGACTTGGGCTGCACCCTACAGCTGCTTATAAATTGGTCTTTTGGTTGTCACATCTGCAGAGATGGCAGAGTACCCACCGAGTGTTTCTGGGCCTTTCTTCAGACAATCACTTGCTCTAGCGCAGTTAAACTGCTGTATAAGCTGCTTGACCTCAGATCAAGAAGTTCTGGAAAGGTTCCTCTGGCCACCAGAAAAATATCTGTGGACCTGTCCACATAGCCATATGAGGTAACTCCCACATAACATGTTCTGAATAATTTTGAAGCCTAAGAAGAGCTTCTGTTTTGACCCTTTTTTATTATAATTATTTTTAGTAAAGGTATTTTTTTAGGTCCTCCCTAGATTTCTGTACTAGGTCTCTCTGTTTCCAGTACACAGTTGTATAGCTGAGGCACAAGTTCATAAAAACTGAAATAACACTTGAGAGTTGGAAAATGAATAGGATTTTCTGTCTACCGACTTCCTGTTAATCACCAAAAACCTCAGGATCTGCCTTCCAAAGGAATTCTGAGGACAGCAGCCAGTAGGGAAGCTGGTCAGTGCCAGGGGCAGAAAAAAACTAACCATAAGGCCCCTGCAGAGGGCCTTGGGGTTCTGGTCTCTGTGCTTGCTCAGGAGGGTGAAAACAAGCACCATCTCGGAAATGTCATTTGTTCCACTGGACTTTCTTCATCTGTTTTCCCAGAGTATTTCTTGGTGAGATGGAAATTCTGACCCTCAGTGAAGCTATGCCAAACTGGGAGTCATCATTTTCAGTAACATATGGTTGTGACTTTTAAAGAGCACTGGGAGCTGCACTTTGTGATGCATTAACTTCTAACCTCAGGAAAGGACACAAATTTCAGTTTCTGGCTGAATACCAAACACTGCTTTGTATATGTTAAGAATACTGATAAAATACAAATCTCTGCATATCAGTGATGTAATTAGGAACTCAGTCCCTGAGCATGTACATTCACTTTGCCCTAGAAAGAAAGTCCCTTGGTATTGTAAGACAAATGAATCACGTAAATTAATCCTTTTCTGAGTTTCTTTTTCTCAACAAATGTTACTTTGAAAAGGTGATTTCAGTACCTGTGAATAAGGTCCATTGATAGCAATGGTAACTGCCTGGTAAACTGATAGTATATACTAACACTGTATATAGCTTGTGCCATCATTGTAAATGAAAGTGTAAAAAATGATAGGAGCACTTCCTTAGAGTTGAAATTTGAAAAATATTCTCCTTTCCCTTGATTTCCTTCTTGTTTATATTTAGACTTGTAATGTTGATTGTCATGCTAAGCTGTTCCTAAACATTTTTTATTCTGTAGGTCTAGAACAATGTCATTTATGTATAGGTATCTTTTAATCTGTGTTTATAATACTCCTCTGTAAATAACAAGATACTGCTTTCTATGGTTTTGAAGATTTATTTTGCAGTTGTCTTATCAATTTATGTACTGTTACCTATTATTTTGAAAATGACAGTGTTTAATGAACCAGTAAATGCAGAAATGTAGATGTAGAAGAAAACTTCTGCTTACAGTTCTTGCCAACCTGCATTCAATGCTGAACAGTTACATGTGTGGAGCATTGCTAAAATGGCAGTTACTCATGCAATCATTTCCTGAAAACAAGCAGTGATTTTTTTAAATTTTTTTTTTGCTTGTTAATTCTAAATACTTTGCACTTACAGCCAGCTCTGGTGTAACAAATATTTTAGAGATACTAGAAAAGAACGGTTCAGCCTTGGTTTAATGAAAAATGTACCATTTTTCTAGAAGGATGCACGAATTTGAAATTCGCATTCCTGAGCCACCTGTTCTCCCATGCATTTCACTGAGGTATAGATGAATTCAGAGATTCAAACTCTCACTATTATGCACATCTGGCTGCTTGTAGTTCATGGGCTTGAGCAGCAGGTTGGGTATTTTTGGTCTCAGCTAGGAGAGAATATTACTAATGTCATCTAGTATAATCAAAAGCTTTCCATCATAAATTATAATAGGTTTGGTAGCTCTAAAGTAGAGACACCTGCACAAAGGTGTAACTTCAGTCTAACCATACAGAGGAAGAGGGCTCAAGTATTTCCAAAGTCACACCTAAAAAAATATGTTTTCAGAGTTGTCTAATATATCACTCCACTATCAGATAATTCCATTTCAAGTATTTCACTCTTAAAAGAAAGGAGAGCAAATGTTTTTCCTTCTCCATTTTGATGTCCACGAGTTAATCCGTCTGTTCTTAGCAATGTGCTGTTAACTGAAAAGAAACTTGATGCTTCCTTGCAGCCTGGCTTCGAGAAGCTCCTGAACACATGTGCAGCCTGTAGCCTTTTGTTTTTAGCTACACCATGCATTCCCTCTTTTTACAGCCATCAAACTTCTAACATTGCCTGGTCATAATTTCATTTTACCTGTAGGCTTCCTTCTTGGTGATGCTGAAGTATGCATAACTTGTCGCATCTTCTCCCTTTGTACCATCAGATGATTAATCTCAAGCTGTGTGCCTGACATGCATTTTGAGGGTTAGGCACTGTGCTTTACATCAGGGATCCAGAGCTGGACTGTTAGCTCTTTATTTGAATTGGCACCAATACAGTTCTGATCATCTGTTTCTGCTCTCTGAAGCACAGGTATCTTTGATGCAAATTATGTTTATGTGGATCCTTTACTGTAATTCACTCAAGCTTTTAAAATGGTATTTTTAACACTGCAAATTTTTGAGAGAGGCTGACAACATAGGAAGAGGAGGTGCTTGCCTTGGCAGAGGTTCACAGGAAGCTTTGAGCACCTGTGCTTGTTGGTCACTTCTGCTTGAGAGCAAGGTCACTGCTGACTGCTGCAGCTTCTTCCTCAAAATAGTTGAGTTCACCACATTACCTTAGATAATTACTCAATTTATCCTGCTTTCATTTTATTTGAGCTGCAAGGACAAAACAAGAAGTAGTCCCATTCCCTGTGACTTCAGGTTTCTCTCCTGTCCAGGGCAGGGTGGTGGGCTGGAGTGGTCACTCAGCAGGTGGGCAGAGCTGTGAACTCAGTCTACCTCCACAGAGAGTGACGAGAGAAGCTCACAGGGAGGGTGGGCAATGGCAGGAGGAAGCTCAGTGTGTTTAGGGTTTGTGCGTTTGACTGGGCTTGCTGAAAGCAAGACATTCCAGATGCTCATAAGTTTGCAATTCCAGATGCTGAAACTCAGGTGGTAAATATATTTCATATTTGCCAACTCACTGCACTCAGAGCAATAAAGATGCATATATGGCCATGGTCTTCTAGAGGCAATGCTCAGGAAAGCCAAAGGTTCATTTTTCCTAACTGCTCAACTAGGCAAGTATATGTATTTTTTTTTTAATCAGTGAAGGTGGCAAAAGCCAATTCAAGAGCATTAAGAACCTCACAAGACTTGGTCACTGTGAGGCAAAATGAATGTTTTCATCTGAATGTAGTCTCATGCACACAAGAAAGTACAAATGAAATGATTTGTTGTGCCTTGCTAAAAAATCTGAGCAACCTATACTCAGAAAAGCAGTCTACAAGGTAAGTGAGATTTTAGAGCAGAGATTTGCTGTCTGGTTGGGGGTCAAGCAGTGAATTTTTGTAAGATGTCTAGCACACAGGTTTCCTCAGTGTTGAATTATTTCAGGTGGCATTAATAAAAATGGATCTCACTGTCAGTTTATGATGATTGTGTCAGTGCTGTGAGCATTGCCACAAAGCAGCAAGCAGCCTTCCTGCCAACCCCACACCAGATGTGTGAATCACCTGTTCTCCGCATGCTGGCCTTGCTTCAGCTGTCTTCCATAACTGATATTACACATAGTTTAATGTTACTCAGATATGTAGCCCTGACAACATTGCTGTCCAAGAACTGTATTTACAGGAACATTTCTTTTTTTTCTACTGTAGTTCTCCAGTCTATGCTGATGTGTTTTTGTGTGTGCACACCCGTGCACGTGAACAATTTTGTGATCATTTTCTGATTGTGCTGTTGTAAGTAATGCACATAAAAGCCCCTGTGTACAGCATGTTGATAATGTAATTATGGCTTTGTATTACTAGTTCCAAAGAAAATAATGTGTTAATTTTGAAAATACTTGTGCCTTGAATTCACCTATATTTTTATCTATTGTGAAAACCAGCTTGCATTACTTCTTCCAGTTTGCTATCTCTGTTAGCCTTGGTTTTACTGTCCAGACTGTGGATGTCTTTCTAAGAGAAATAAATCTTGCCATTCATTACCTAGAATAGTTAAACCTCTTGTTTAGAATAAGCCTAGAATGCTTCCATTATTACAGTGCTATGGCAGATTTAATCTAGGGAAATCAGTATTTGTTTTTTCCTATTTTTTTGCTTCCAGCTCTCCTCAGTGACAAAGGATTTGAGTTTAGTCTTTGACTTCCTGCCCTTAACACATAACAGTTTCTTCTTGTAACCAATAGCCTCTACAACAGGTCTGAAGGCTCAGACGTGTCAGTCATGAACCTCTTCTTCAATGTATGTAACATGGAGCAATAATACGACGCAGCATCGCAATAAGCAAATCAAGAGACTTGAATGTAATGTACTGTTGCTGATTTCATCTGTCTAAATGCTGGACCTAAGAGTTATTCTCCTTTTGGTGCACCTGTAGCAATATGGAGTCAGATTAATAGGAGCTTCTTGGCCATGGAAAGAGAGTTTATACCTCCTGAACTGTTTATCATATGGTGTTTTATCTTCACCTGAAATCATCTTTTGATTTCACTTTTTTGCTGAGGAAAACAGCAGTTCATGGTGTTCCTTGCCAGTTCCTTCATTTACTGAAACATGAAAAGTGTAGTTCTATGAAGAGCTGATCTTTTCTTCAAGAACAACCTGGTGCAGCACAAATGACATTTGAACAAAAAAAAGTGCAGACCACTTAACTGTGTGCCAGAGTCAATGTAATGTTATCTCACATATAACAATAAGGTCTTCAGATTGTGCTGACAGTAGAAAAGTGATTTTGTAATGTAGCACAATTGCAATAACACCTGTTATATTTAAATATTTCTTGCATAATTCTTTGAAAGTTTTTTAAAGTTCAGTGTACCTAATAAACATTTGCCTTTTGAATAGTTCACTGTGTTTTATTTAGTTCAGGAGACAGGGTGGGGCTTGGTGGTGCAAGGAGGAAACTCCTTCCTGTTTTTTTCTGTGCCATTTAACTTGCTGGATTCTGCCCCTCTGCAGGCTCTGTATCCATCCATCAGTCTGCTTGTCTGTCTCCCAGTCAAGCTGTTTTCCCTGCTCATCTTTCTCTCCTCTTTGTGGAACTTCACTGATGTCAATAAAGGTGAGCTGGAGGCTGTGCAGAGGAGTAAACTTAGAAAGAAAACTGGAAAAATTACAAAGCAGGGGGTGGGAGATAAAATATTGGTTAGTCCTGAGTATTTGTGATGGTAAAAGGATGTAAATGGACTTGGAAGACAAAAACAGTGTGGGAAAGCAGGAAAAAGTAAGATAATGCTAGGAAGGTGACTGGCAGCAATACACCTTGGAAAGAGTTCTCTAGAAAGTTTTTTCTCCTAAAATTAGCTGCTTGGCCATCTCGAGGACCCACTTGCAGGTGACAGAGTAAGGGTTCATTGGATTGGTGGAGTGGTGCTACTGCAGTTGAACTGATGTCAAGAAAGTAATTGGTTTAAACCTCATTTTTCTACAGATTACATCCATCTTTCACATTTTCTAGTGAAATATTAGTGGTGCTCCTAGCTTCCTGTGCATTGTGGATTTCAGAACTTGCCCTTCATGTAGTCCTAGTCTTGCCTTCTTCCCAAAAACATTTATTTTAGATGTTGTGGCAATCAAATACAGCTTCCACAGTTATGCCCTGTAGCCCACTGAGCTCTAATCGGTATCAGAAGCCAGCTCCCTGTGTGGTGTCTGGATGTGTGTGTGGCATGTGCTGGATATGCCAAAACAGCCCAAGGCACTGGGGTCCTGATACTCAATATACTCTGATAGAAAGAAATAAGGGTAAGGAGAGAGAAACCTTTTGTACAAATGGTGCCAGACACTGCATTGCAATACAGCTTCCTGAAATGGACATGGTGACACTGCTGCACCTTTGGTTTTTTTCCTGCCACTTTTGAGATGCAGAAACCTGGAGTAGCTGCACTAGTTCCATCAGTTTTGAACCTACCCCTGCAGAGATGAGGCTTTATTTTGTACTACTGAGAAACATGGTTGTTTTACAAGTACCTTCGAACATGAAGTGAAACTTGGCAAGCCAACAGCTGCAGTTCTGCAGTGTGGCCAAGCTCATTTACAGCAACCAAGTGGGTTCTGCTGTGGTGCCAAAAGTAAGTTATGACCGAGTTCAGTGCTTGCAGAAGTTTACTTTTCTGAAAGAAGTAACATTGCTTGAAAGGGAATCCAGAGACTACAAAGCAATGGAAATAGCTTTGAGGGCTGGAAGACCCCCTTAAGATAGTTCAAGTCTTAAACTCAGGCAACTGGTGGCAATATTTTAACAACAGCCTCTTCTAGCTCTTTCCATTAGGCAGGAAAAAGGAGAAAAATAAAATTGAGCTACATTGGATACATATTTTTCCTGATAAGCATGATACAAATTTGAGTACAAGAACGGTTTCCATCACTTTGCCACAGTTCATGTTCATGGCTTCCTAACAAGTCCGAAGTCTGTTGTAGCAGTGCTGAAATCAGAGGAAAAAGAGAACTTCAAGGGCTAAGCATTGAACATTCAGCACAGGCTTGCTAATTAGAGTCCTCATAAACAGTTTTACAAATACATGTATGAGCAGGGCACGGGTTTATGCTGCATCACCATGGGACTACCACAGACCAAAGCTGGTAGCCACGCCTGGCAGAGGCTGGCCGTCTGGCCAAAACCAAACGAACTGTGGTGTTAATTACACTAACGCAGACAATTTTAGCTCTGATTTAAGAGACTATGAGCTAAGCTGAGTAGCAAGTACAGTATAAGGCGGGTTTGGAAGTCTTGTCTCTAGTGAGAGCAGTGCAAAGCCACCCACCCGCGGGGGCCCCTCCCTGCCCCTGCTCCCGCCGGCTGCTGGGGTCCGAAAACTCGCGGGGTTTTGGGTTTTGCTAATCAACGCCCTTTCACCCATCGTTTCCTGTACTAAAATGTCTTTTCTCGAATCTTACTAAACTCAGGCCGCTTCCCCCCGTGAGTCAGGATGAGGCCAAGACACAAGCCCGCCGAGCCGAGCCCCGGCAGCGCCGCTCCGCCCGGTTTTGTGCCGCTCAGAGCTCATCGCTGCCCCGCGGCGCGGCCGGGCCCCGCAGCGGCCGCCACCGCCTTCTCCTGAGGTACCTCCCGCTCTTCCCTGCCCCGCTCCAGTGCCGCCCGCAGCCCCGCCGGCACCTGCCCGCGGCGGCAGGTGCGGGTCCCCGGGCCGGCCCCCGGCGCCGCCCCGCCCCCCGGCCGCTGTCCGCCTGCGCGGGCTCCTCCCCGCCGTGACGGGCCGGCGCAGGGCGCAGGGCGGCTGGCGGGGCGGATGGCGGGGCTGGCGGGGCCGGCGGAGCGGCGGGCGGGGCCCGGCGGGGCCCGGCGCTGAGCGCGGCGGGCGGGGCGGCGGCGGGAGCGGGAACGGGCGGCGCGCGGCGGCGCGGGTGAGCGGCGGGGCGGGGGAGGAGCGCGCGGGGAGCGCGCGGCGGCTGCTGCTTTGTGTGTGTGTGTGTGCGCGAGCGCGCGGGGGGAGGGGAGCGGCGCACGTGGGCCCGGCCGCGCGGGCGCTGCCCCGCCCCGCCCCCCCCCCCCCCCCCGCGCGCTCCCTCAGGGCTCGGCGCGGGCCGGCGGGGCAGCCCGGGCCCTGCGGGGGACGGACCCGCCGAGCGGCCCCGGGCCCGGCTGCAGGGGCCGCGCAGGTGGCGGGGGCGGCCGCCCCTCCCCGCGGAAGGGGCCGCGGGCCGGGTTTGTCGGTTCCCCGAGGGGAAGCGGAGCCAAGCGCGGTGGGGACCGGCTGCCCGGCCTGAGCGCGGGCCGGTGCTGAGGTACCTGTGCCCCTCCGGCCCTGCGGGACGGGCCGCGGGGCCTCCACACGGACTTGGGGGGCGAATCGTTCGAGCTCCCGGCTCGGCGGGCCCCTGTCCCACCCTGCGGGGCTGGTGGTGCCTGTGGCTCTCTGGGAGAGTCACCCAGCAGAGCACAGCTGGGCGCCCTCGGTCCCAGCACGGGGGGCTCTTGGCCTCACCAGGCAGTAGTTGCCATCGCAGCAGCTCCCTGGCTGCTTGCTCGCAGGCTGAGGTGAGCGTCAGGGACCCAGAGGCAGTTAAAACTCCTGGGCCCCAGCTCCAGCTTTGCAGCTGTGGGCTGGTCTGCAGCAAGCAGGGAAGGAGGTGTCCCAGCTCTTCTGGGAGCTGCACCGCAGGGCTCCCCATGGGGAGAGGTTGAAGCCTGCCCAGAAGATCAGTGTGGGGTGACATTGATGCTTTTATTTTTCCTCTCAGTAGAGTAACAGAACATGTCTGGGATCAAGAGAGTGATTGCAGAGAAGGACCCCGACTATGAGGAGATCACCATCACACATCCCAGCAAGCGTCACAAAGCAGCCGAACAGTCAGGTAGGCTGTAGGGATCTCCTGGGAGGAGTTAGAAATGCTGTGGATGTGCATGCTGTCTGCAAACAGGTCAGGGAAGAGCTGGGGAAGGAGCTGAGAGGTCAAAGGGCAGGAATTGAGCAAGGGCGCTAGTGATACCTCTGTAGCCAGATAAAGATGTGATTGTCTGACATGGAGCCATTCCTGCCTGCTAGCTGAATGGTAAGGATGCTGTGAGGATGCTGCAGACTTCAGTGCATGATAGCAGCTAGAACATGTACTCTCCAGGGTCCCAGCTGTGTACTTTGGCTCCTATTGCTTGCTGAAGCATTTGCCAGTACATCTTCCCAGCAGTTGCCCATGCAGTACTCCAGCCTGTGCATCTGTTTGGCAGTTGAAGTCTGCGTCCCAAAAGATTGGCCCTTTGTTTACATTTTGTGGGATACAGTTCACAGTACAGCATGGGGGGAGAAATCCACAACCCTGCACTAGGTAGGCTGGCATGTGGAAGATGGCAAATGCTTGCAGGAGCAGGCAGATAAAATGAAATGGAGCCATGTGGAAGGGTAAGTCAGGGAGAAGGAAGGGGCTTTGAAATATGCAAGGAAGGAGGAGGAGCAGATACCAAACTGAAGGAAAGATGGGTAAAGGAGTGGAGAGAGTAGCTGGATGAGTAGGTTTGCATTTGGCACGCTTGGGAATGCTTGTTTTGGGAACCAGGCTGTTGGCAGGGTGCCTGGCACAGGTTGCAGTCGTCTCTGGCAAATGAGAATAGAGCTTTTTGCCCCTGGGACAGGGAGTAGGCTCATGATTTTTGGCATCTTGCTAGTGAGAGGATTGCGATGGGAAGAGATGACAAACAGGGAGATGAGAAAACCAAAGCTGGCCGTGGGGTCTGAAGAAGATCAGGAACAGAGGCAGGATGCTGGAGCTGCCAGTTGGAGAGGGACAGATGACAGCTTAGTGGGTGATGTTTTGGAGGGCAGCATCCAGCTGGACAGTTCCGAGGAGGCTGAACTCTGGGTTGTATGTGTCGCTGGGCAGGTCTTGTTTGCCACATCAGTTAGGGGCTGACCCTGGAGCTGTGCTGGAGCTGGCTGTGGCAGAAGAGTGTCACCACTCCCAGCTGCCTGGCCTGCCTGGCTGCCAAAAGTCCCACCCTTGGCTATGGAGTGTCCTGGGGACTGCAGATGAATTTTTAATCCTCTTCTGAAGCATCTAGTTAACAAAGTCTGAGGGTCTTGGAAGACTGTCCTTGCCAACGTGAACTTTCTGTTCGTGTGATACCTCCGAATTTGCTTTCTTCCTATTATGGAAGATCTCCAGCTTTTGATACAAGAATTCTTTAAGTACACAGATTTCACTAGCATCTTAATTAGGGACTGTGGTTGATGCTAAGCTGGGAAAAATATGAAAACAAAGTACTCTTAAAAGCCTCTATAATGCAACCACAAATCCCAAGGTGTTTTAATTGTCATAATGCTGGTGTTGCATAGCATCAGTCTTGGGAAGAGATGCAGATGTCCCAATCTGAACTGTACATCCCACTCCTTAATCTATTTAGTTTTTTTTAAAGTGTAGCCCTATATGTGAATTTCCTAGGTGTGGTGTTGATGGTTTGAGGAAAATTATATCCCTCTGTATTTTAATTTTGCATTACTTGTACAGATTCAACCATAATTCTCTTCTCATATAGGCTTGAGCTTTTCTGGTCCTAGAATATATATACACACAGTTATCTGGATATAAGTAGAAATATTTAGGGATATCCCTGTTGCATATAGCAGCATCAATTGCCTTGCTCCTTTGCTAGGTACCTGACCAGACAGTAAAATTACATATGCTAGCTGGAGACATATCAGCAAAGTTTTTACTTGCTTTTGATTTCTTTACTCTTTCTGTTGTAAGATTAGAAATCTTATGTACTCCTTAGTAAAAGAAACACTTCCCCTGGAGCTCAAAACAAAGTCTTAGTGCTGTTGCCTCCTATTCCACATAAAAACAAAGTGAGATTTTTTTCAGAGGAACCCAGACCATTTCTCTGATCTGCTTTGCAGTGGGGTCACTGTACTTCTGACACACACTGGAGGACATTTTCCAGGCTTTCTTCTAGAAGTTCAATTGCTGATTTTCCAAGTTCTTGCTTAGAACTTCATAAAAACAGACCTTACTTGAACCCCATTGATACAATGGAGGTGACTTAAAGGAAGGGCAATATTAAAATCTATGGTAGGTGTAGAGCAAAAAGAATTGTTCTTCCTATGTTTATACATGTTACAGAAAAACACAACAAGATGCCAATTTAGTTCTTAGACACTAATTTGCCACAAGGCATTAACAGAGTTTGAAATACTAAACTCTGTGCTTTCCACTAAGGTCATTAAACTCCTGATGAAAGGCTGACATTTTTTTATTGCCATGCTGGAAGAGGATTTTGTAAGAGGTAGACCAGCTTTCAATAATGTAGTTTCCTTTGTGGGTAATAAAAGGCTTGTAGGCACTCCAGAGCAGGCTGCACTCCCTCCCAGTGCTGAACACATAAAGTATTAGTTTGCCTTATTATTGCTGCATGATGTGGTATAAATTTCCTGGATATGAATCAGGCCAGAGAGAGTAGAAAAATGTTCGTGGTGTTCCAGCGTACTCCTGCGCAATCACAGCGGTAGCTACGCTTGGCTGTAGCACATCTTGAGTTTTCCTTTTACTGTTTACAGCTTTACCAAGACAGAAGTAAACAAACCTGGTCCTGTTCTTCTGTTATTTGTCATCTCAGACCTAAATAGGAAAAAACCAGCTCTCCACATAAGCCAGCTTTTAAAGACACATGTGGTTTTTGTTAAGTCAGATTATTTTGCAGAAAAGTGGTCCTTCCCTTTTTTGTGTGGGTGCTGAACTTACTATCCCTTTCATTTCTCACTCTATGATGATTTCTGATCTTTGTGCTTGCAAACAAAGCTTCATAATAGAAGTATAAATACTTCCTTCTTTTTTATTTTCCATGTGTGGCCTTGTACAGCTCGAGAAGTTGCTGTGCAGAAGATTGAGACAATTATAAAAGAACAGTTCGCCGTCGAAATGAAGAGTAAAGAACATGAAATTGAAGTTATAGATCAGGTATAAAGGTTTTGTTCTTAAAAATACCTAAAGATCCTGGTGTATCAGGGCTCAGGGGGATGGCTGCAATGGTTGTCAGTCACTCTTAGTTACCTCTTCTCTTTGTAGCGCCTGATTGAAGCAAGAAGGATGATGGATAAGCTGCGTGCCTGCATCGTGGCTAACTACTATGCATCTGCGGGGCTCCTTAAAGCTGGAGAGGTGAGAGTTACTTTGGGAATAAGACTTCAGGAAATATTTACGAAGGAAGATGTGTAGTTTGCTGGCTGTTGGCTGTGAGATGTGATTTTTCTGAAATGGTGGAATATGAAATGCAGATCGGGTTGCAATGGGAGAGGAGATGAGTCTTTAAGGAGCAGTTGGGAGGTTGCTCAGCAGCCCTTAGTTCTGGCTTCTGAAATACTGTTTGTTTGTTGTTGTTTTTTTCTTCAGTTCTTGCGTGAGAACACCTTACTTCTCACACACTGCACACCTTGTCTTTGTAAAGCCCTGAAAAGTGGGGAACGTGTTTTCCTATTTCACAGGAGAGTAGAAGCAGATGGGGTTTGGAACTTTTCAGGGAAAAATAAAATAAGATTTTTTGAGGCTCGGGCAGTGCCATGAAACCATCCTCCCTTTACTCTGGCAGGCAGTTGGTTAATGGCTCAGTGAGCAGCCTGATGGCAACAGAAAAGCAGGGGGTAAATCAGAGGTATATCACAGAATAAAAAAATCACAAGAAGATTAAAAGAACCCCAAACTTTATTTGTTAAACCCTTGTTTAACCTTAGTGGGCTGGTAATTGCACAGTGTTCATGATTCTTGCAGACTTATAGTTGTCTGGTAGTTCACTACTGTGTAGGTATTTGGTTACCATCTTTTCAATCCAGGGAGTTGATCTCATTTTCAGTAAAGATCTGAGCTGATTTTTGAAAGCTGTAGGTGTAGGGTGCTGAAAACCTGGGTTTTACTGTAGTCCCATGGGAATTTCTTTTGAAAGCAATGGCTCACACTGCTCTTGATTTTCCTGTAGTATTTTTCAGAAGACTCAGAGTGGGGTAAAAACAAAAAAGCCCAGCTTGTTTTTTTCCTCACTGAACTTGAGTTCAGCAAATGGAGTTGAAAAAGGTTATGGTAGTTATGGGAGGCTTGGAGATCCCTTTCTGCTGTGTTTTTCATGTAGGTGGCTGAAGAAACTGAGCTAGGTTCTGATCTTTGGAAATACTTTTATCCAATATCATCATGTGTCAGCGAGAGCCCTCCTGTCCCCTGTTCTTTACGTGTTCTGCCATGCAGGGTATTTGCTTTTGCCTTGCTGATTTTCACACTTTCCAGAAATAACAACATTTGTAATTGTTTCAAAGTATTCACAAAGCTTACTGGTGCATCCTTGCATTGTTTAGTTTTCCTGTAGTTTTTATGAGCTTATGGCTGGTGTAGCTGTATCTTCGACTGCATTTTTTATTTTTTCTAAAAGGCCCAGTTTGCATGCAGGCTGAATCAGTTCTCTTTTCAATTTGAAATTGCTGCTGGTTTCAGTTTTCTTTGCTGTCTATTTTAAATGTGTGGTTATTGTATGTTTGACTCAGCAGTGAATGATTTTCTTGTTTCTGCTGCTGGTAGAAGGGGAATCTTGATAGTTTAATTCAGAACTTATAGGAAGATGATTTGCGAATTCCTAACTTGTTTTAATAAACAGTTATTCAATCCAGTGCTGCTGGGTTTTGAGGCTTATGATTCTGTGTGATTATGGTTTATTATATATTCCCACAAATCAGTGAACAAGGTGTTGGCCATTTTACTTGACTCGAGGTTAAAAAAACCCAGCCAAACAAGAGGTGCTTGGTGGTGGTTTGATTTAGTTTTTGGTGTGTTTTTTGTGATGTTGTGTGCTTCCCTGCTGTTGGATACGTGGATGTAACTCTCTGAAGTGGGTAATGGCGAGTTGGTAATGGCTTTGCTCATGTACCTACTGGGCAATTGGAAGGAAAGCTCTCAAATGAACCTTTACAGTCCAAGGTGGGACAATGTTCAACTCCACTCCTGCAGCCTCCTCTCAAGGGCAGTTCTACTGCTCTGTAGTGGTGCTGGTGTCTGTCTCCATGCCACCTTCTCCTTTGGCAGACTTTGGAATCAGGGAATTTATGTGGATTAAAAATATCCCTGCAAAGAACAAATAAACAAAACCAACAAAAAATAGTGAACAAATCCCAAATCAGTGTCTTGATTTGTCTTCCTTTGTGACTGGCCCCCTCCCCATGAATAACTGTGCCAGCCTGGCTGATCTGGGTGAGGGGATTCAGGGAAGAAGAGAGCCTCTTTCAGCTGGTACTGCCTGCAAGAAGAGCTGTCAGTGCAGCTCTGGTGTGAGCCTGTCTGTCAGCACTCTGCTGACTTGATTGATCATCAAATCAAGGTGACAGGGAGGACTCCTGGCTGGGAGGAGAAGTGGCCAAGGGACACTTGCTTTGAGCGATGGGTGTTTTCCTTGCTCCTTCTGACGTTAAAAGCAAATGGAGGAAAAAAAAAGTCCTTTGTCAGAGTAATGAAAAAAACAAAAGAGATTTAAGCACTCCTGTGCCTGTTCCTCTTCCTTGCAGGTTTAGGAGGATCTAAGATTAGCTCTAAGATGTCTGTTGTGAGGGAAGTTTGCAAGCATGCGTAAGCACATTATTCTTTATCCTCTGTTCAGCTTTGGGAGCAGACAGAGTGCTAATACATGTAGCTTGCCTCAGAGGCATTGACCAGACTGCCAGTCAGGATCAAAACTAAAGAGCCTGGTGCGTTTACATACTGGGCTTGCCTGCAATAATTGGGCAATTGTGGCCTTTCTGTGTGTAGCAAAAAAACATAGGTGTCTGCACAGGAAGGGAACATGTTGTTTTCAAAGGGACATTGTAGGTATTTGAATAGGCTGCAGTCCTCCTTTCCAAAGCAGGTGGGTTTCTGAGATCAAAATGTTGCAAGGAACAGATTGAGTTTGGAGTTTAGTTTCTCTAGAATGTTTTTTAGCTTTTATCTTCTGTGGCCTGTGCTTTTCTTGCAGGGCAGCTGATTAAATATTTGCTCTTTCTTCATATGTTGACTTTTTCTCTTCTGGTGCAGCTTTGTTTTTATATGGGCTACAGGGAAATAGTGACCAGATCTGCCTGACCTCTTTGTTGCAGGGGACCAGGTCATGTGATGCAACAATTGTTAATCACCCTTCAATCAAGAAATTCTTGGAATCGCCCTCTAGATCCTCATCTCCAGCTAACCAGGGGTCGGACACTCCATCTGCCAACCACTCCGAGAGCGACTCGCTCTCTCAGCACAATGACTTCCTGCTGGACAAAGACAATGGCAGCTTGGACGCAGACGAGCGGCTGACGAGCAGCCTGGACCAGAGACAGAGCAGAAATACTGGCCGGGTAAAGTAAAACTCAGGTGGTGATCAAGTAGTTGGAGGTGTGTGCTCTGTCTGCACTCAGTGCTGGCACCAGGAGCTCTTCATGTTTACACCCACCTTGCTGAAGATCTGTTTTTTACTCTCTCCAACTGCTTGCTCCCTCCCTCTCAGCCTGGTTTTGCTGTAAGGCTAACCAAAGTGTATGTAACTTGGGTAACTCCTCTTAACTCAGTCTTGCCCAACAGAGAGGTCATCCAGGCATCAGTGATGGTATTCATGTTAGCACAGCTATCTGCTGCTCTCTCAGTTGGTGGCCTCTGGGGAAGGAGGTGTTTCACTGCTTGAGCGAAGAGTTTTGCTGTCCAGATAAAGGTCAGGTCAGGAAGGGAAGAGTCTAGAGAGAGAAGCAAGATGTATTATTCCCAGCAGTGCTTTTAAGAAGTAATGCTGCTGCCTGGCCCTGGGTGTCCATGGGGACTGCATTGCTTGGAGTGGTTGAGCCACTGGAGGTTAGGGTTTTGCCTCCACAGCAGTTTGTGGTGAAAGCACAGGGACAGCAGGGGATGAGCTCACCCTGAGAGTGTGAGCTGCTAGAGCCTGGATGCACAGCTTGAGTTGTTTTTCTCTTGGTGGCACTACTTGCTGTTGTGCTAATATCACTACTTAACTGAGCCAAACTGACCTAGGTTAAAAGGATGTTTTTTCATTGTTTCCCCATACTTTTTTCTGGGTTATTTTTGACCTGGACCCATTCCCTGTATGGCTCATGTGCAGCTACAGAAATGCTTCCTCTGTCAGCTGCACTTACCTTGTTGCATATGACTGCATTCTGCAGCTGGACAAGTTACAATAACACGTGGCAGAAAGCAATGATTCTGCCTCCACTGAGCAGCATGACACCCTTGATAACAGGGCTGCAGTTTGTCAAAACCCTGCCTGGGGTCTGTAGCAGAAGGCAGATAAACAATATAAAATGTGGACACACCTATATTGTAAACCACCAGGCCAATGTAACTTGGTTCTGCACTGGGGCAGTGATGGAGCACTGGTATTTCTTGTGGGAAGCTGCAGCACCAGCTCTGTTGTTCACAAGAGGTTGACAGTCCCTTATTCTCTGGACAGTTGCTTTTTCCAACAGAGTGGTAAAAAAACCCCTCCTCATTCCCGTGCCAATGACAGTGCAGTCTGCACTGGCACTGTGGGCAATCATGTAATCATTTCACCAGGCAGTCTTGGCCACTGCTTACTAGCTGAGGCTGTGTTATAAAGTTGCTTAGGCTGGTTTTGTCATGCCCAAGTACTGCAATGTGTTTGTAGGCTTATCTGCATGTCAGTGATGTGGTATGGCTGACTGCTATCCCTGTTGAATTGGAGCTGAAATCTTATCTCAAGCCTAGACTTGGTTCTTCACTGTGAAGCAACACTGGAGTCCCTCAAAGCAGCAGAGGCGGGAAATGAGAAAGATTTAGGTTTTCAGAAGCCACTCGTGGGAGATTGACCTTTGTTTCTGATTAGGGACCACCATGGTTCCACTCTAGCAGTGCTAGATTTTTTTCAGATAGCGCAGTGTCAGTGCTTCTGAAACCCAAGCTGAAAGTATGGCTCAGATCCATGGTATGTCACATAATGTGTGCTCAGTTAAGCCATGCAGTGTATACTTGGCTGGGTAGGATGTAATTGTTGCATGCCTGAGCTACTTACATGTGCCTAGATAGCAATTTAAGTATTTTTAGAGATGATTCATTGTTGGTCCCTCATTTAACTGTGCAGGTTTACTTTTATTAACAGCACCTTACTTTTCTAGCACCAAACAAGATGATGTTTAAGAGGAATGTTTGTGTTTTTGTTTGCCTTTTTCCTTTTCTTCCCATACCCTCAGGACAGTTCAGGTGTTTCAAGCTCTCAGAAAGCAGGACAACGAAATGCTGGACTGTCAAGCGATGAAACTTCACGGCTTTATGTGAAGAAGACGATTGTGGTTGGCAACGTCTCCAAGTTAGTATCCAGAGTCTGGGGAATGATCCTTTGTTTCAGGATTAAATTGAATAGGTGCTTAAAATTAGGAGATAAAATTGTTAGGCAGTCACAATATGAGGCATAGCCCTTGAGTAGTCTCTGTACCTAGGGCTGCCCTCCTGAAGTGTCTACTTGAGTTCCTTTGTGGGAGTAACGGGTGTTCTAGTAGTTGTTTGATTTCTGTATATATATGGAGGTTTTAAGATCTGTTTCTCTCAAGAGGAGTCTTTCAGCCTTTTCTGAACAGTTAGAAGTCCCAAGTTTTTCCATGAAAATTTGGAAAAGCAAGTTGTCCTAGTGGCTAATTCCATGTGTCCATAGGGACAATGGGGTTTTTTTTTAAAACAAACAACAAACCACCAGAATGAGAAAAACTTTGAAGGTCCAGCATAGTCTGAAGAAATTAGTTAATACAATTTTTCTTTATAATTATTTTTCCAAGTTTTAAGACAGGTAAATGCACATAACTTTTGAACTTCGAGGAAATTGTGAAAAAAGGCATTTATTTTAGGAAACTGGACAAGTCCAGGTTTTAACTCTTGGCCCCTGCACTACTCAAGTTAATGTTTTCCTCTTGCATCAAGCATTTGCTGAGCCTAAGCCTGGAGCCCGAACCAAGTATTGACATGAAGTTTCTTAAACATTTATAAGAGGAATTGTTGTTATTTTTATTTATGGTAGCAGAGTTTCTGAGGTTGTGTTCTGGTGTGGTTTTGCTTCCTGATTTCTGAGAATAAGATGGGGAAAGGGGTTTGACAGTGGTAGAATGTTAAAATTAAGTCTCCCTAATTAAGAGCCAAATGTTTAAACGGATGAATTTCCTATGAGAGTTATCAACTAAAAGAGACTGAATGTGTTAGAAGCATAGATTATGGGACCTGTATCTGTTTCTAGGTGGTTTGTCAGGGTAACTAATAATGAGTAGAACTGTACAGGAGGCAGGGTTCACATAGAAATTTTGCCATCCTCAATGCTTTTTACTAATCTTTCTCAAAATACTTTTTGTGGTATTTAACTATTTGGGATTTTCAACTTGTTTTGTTTTTTAATTTCTTTGCCAGGTACATTCCCCCTGACAAGAGAGAAGAAAATGATCAGTCAACCCATAAATGGATGGTGTATGTCCGAGGCTCTCGGAGAGAACCTAGCATCAATCATTTTGTCAAGAAAGTTTGGTTCTTCCTCCATCCCAGTTACAAACCTAATGACCTGGTAGAAGTGAGGTAATAAGGAATTATTCCAGTCACTATTCCAGTCCTTATGCTTGTCAGGCTCTAAGTGCCAGGTTTCTTAGAAAGTTAGCAACTTCTTTTCCTAGCTAAATATTCCATGTCTGTCTTTAACCTCTGGCTGGGCTTGGCTTGCTCCTAAATAATAGCAAGAATAAATTCACTTTTATGTAGCAAACATACCAAACAGTTTTGAGGTTTTTTATTTTCTACTAAGGAAAGTAATTCTCTGATTGCATTTCATGTTATTTGTACTAGTTTGTCCATCTCCTGTTTTCATTACACTTTCTGCTATGCAGGTTAGACTTCTCTTGCTGAAAGAGGTGTTTTCTGCCTCCCATCTATTCCAGTGTGTAATAGAATGAGCAGTCTTAGAAAGCTGTTTTGTCCATAGTTTTAATGATACAGGGGAATTTGGTCAAGAAATTGTAGCCCTCTCCCAAATATTTATCCAAAGTGTCTTTGGAAAAAAGAAAAAAAGCTGTGTAATGCCAAATGGAAAACCTTTGTTTCAAAAAAAAACCAAGTCAGCTCCTAGAACACAGCTGCAAGGTGAGTTTTCAATGCAACATTTTGCAATCACTTTCTGCTTTTCCCTATCTAGTAGGAAGAAGGCAGACCCTTCATTTCTGTGATTGCATTCTCTTTTTGGTGAACAGCAGGCCTGAAGATAGCTATTAGTTGTCAGCTAGAAAAGCAATCTTTGGCTTTCTGAAAATGTGGAAGGTGAAAGCTACACCACTTCTGCATCCAGAATGTGAATCACCATTTGTTTCCAGAGAACCTCCCTTCCATCTGACCAGGAGAGGCTGGGGAGAATTTCCTGTGAGAGTCCAGATACACTTCAAGGATAGCCAGAACAAGAGGATCGATATCATACACAATTTGAAGGTATTTGAACAAAATATTTGAGAGAAAGGCAATGAAATGAGCTTTCCTGCATCATCTGGAAGAGGCTCCTCTTGTGTTTGTGCTTCTGCCTCTCTGGTGTATGTCCTACTGGTTATTTGCAGATGAATGGTTGAGCTGGAGAATCAAAAACCTGGGAAAGCCTCTTACCTTGGCTATATTGGAATCCATGCAGTAGTGAAGGAGCACAGCCTTGCAGGAGCTGGAACTGATTCTGCTCTGAGCAGCAAGGCATTTACCTGTTGTTTCCCTGCAGTGTGAGACTTTTATCATGCTTTAACTTGACAGAGTACTGTTGGGCTGTCTTTTTATTGGTGAAGTGATTGCTGGATGTGTTCTGTTCCTGCAGCACTTGTACATCTCAGCTGGAGGTTGCATCTGTTGTTAGAGTAGGCAAGGAGAGGCTGAGATTCAGTTAGTTCCTTGTCCCTTTTGCCTTTTTTTTCGACTCATTCACCTGTCCTGTGACACTCAATAGGATTTATAATATGTAGCAGTCCTGGAAAATGAGGCCATTGCTCTTGTTTTCCTTCTAATTAGTAGTCCCTAGCATTGGTGGAATTAAGTCCTGAGCTGGTTTAGTTTCCTGTTTCTTTGAGCAGTATGATAAATTTTGTTTAAACTCTACCTGCATTAATTAATTTCATGCTAATGTAAATATCTTCTTGCAATCCCAAATATAGACAGGGGAGAAGGTGAGAAATGTTCCCCTGGAATTTAGGGTAACTTAATGCAGTTGATAAGTAAAATATATTTGGAGAGAGATAACTTGGGGAGTAATGGATAACAGTATGATGGATGTTGTGCAGTGAAGGAAGCCCAGCCTACAGAAGAAACCTGAGCCAGTCTGTGGCACTCAAGAACTCAAAGCAGCAAAGCTTTGCTGTTTGTGTGCGGAGCCTGTGACTGCTGTGAGGTGACAGGAGTGAGCTGAGCCCTCCTCTCTGGCTGTGGCCTCTCTGGCCTGGAACTGTGGGGCACCATGAATCTGTCAAACCCACTTCTCTCTTATAGCTACCTTAGTAGGTGTCTCTGGGATTTTCTTCCTCCTTATCAGCTGATGCTCAGTTACTTAATAAAAAATTATAGTGTAAACATAGTGTCTGTGCTGGTCAGTTTAAATATCTGAGTTTTTTCTCATTACTTCCTTATATTGACATCAAGAATAAAAAAGGACGCTTGTCAAAGACTCCTCTGAAATAGTATTTCCCCAACAATCTCATTTACCTCAGCTTTTTTGCTCCTTTCTGCTTCAGTGTGGGTTGTGGGTCATTGTTGGCTTTTCTGCAGAAGAGAGGGGGCTTTCTGGCTCTGTGGCCTCAAAGAACTACGTGTCACTGCTCAACTTACCTTGTTTCAACTCCTTTCAAACAAGTTGTATTGTAAATTCTAGCTAATATATTGCTTTGCCTGGTTAATATAAATATATTGTGTTGTTTTACCCAGCTGGACAGGACCTACACAGGCCTGCAGACGCTTGGTGCAGAAACGGTGAGTCAGCGAGTCGTGGGATGGGTGTTGTACTTTGATTCCCTTAGGGATGTGTAAAAGAAAAAGATAGATGAATCTAAGCACAGAGTCAGACCCATTTGATTTCACAGTTTCTGCAATGTATATTTTGCTCTTTTCTTGCATGAAATTACCATGAAACCTTGTCACTATTCATGGCAACAGTTGTTTTTTCCCCTTTTGTTGTTCAAGTGACGATATTTCTAGCTCTTCTTTCATAAAGAACTTGTGCTACAGTTTTAATTTTATTTATTTGTGGAGCTTCTGGTACCAAATGTCTTGATTTGCATTCTGATGTGCTGCAGATCTCATACATAAAGAATTTAAGTTAAAAGGGATCACCCAACTATCCTGCTGAAATTCTGCAGTATATTAAGTATTTCTAAGTGTCTACACTTGTCAAAATTAATTATCTTAATGGGAAATGCACTGCTAAAACTTAAAATAATTAGTAACTCATAGTTTGCTGTGTCTCTAAAGGTTTTTTTAAAATTATTTTCCCCTTACTGTACTGTATAGTGCAAATGGAAATTTTTATGGTGAAATTGCATTACTTCAGCTTTTCAGTCTGTGGAGGAAATATTAATGTGAAATGTCTACTGTGATTAAAGAACACTTTTGAAGAGCAGATAATGTGATGTGTTTCTCAAGGCCTTATCAAAAAAGGCAGAAAAGGCAAGCTACAGTTTTGTGCCTGTCCCTAAGGGGATATGCAGTCCCTTCCTTAGTGGGTGCTTGGAGTTGTACTCTGTATTCCTTCCAGTGTTCACTGTTCAGATTTCCCCACAGACTGAGAGATTTGGCTTTTTTTACCAAGGGGGTTAAATGTTGCAAGATTTCTTTCTTAGCTCAGGTGCTGCTGGACCTCTGGAAAGTCTCCCTGAAATGAATGGAAATGTTATGCAGAGGTGGGGGGAGGACCTGGAGAGGTTTCTAGACATTAAATAATAAGAAAAGACATAGTTGTTTTCACTTTTTGCCTTGCTACCCAATACTGATGTTGTCCTTTCTCATACTAATGGAAGGTAGTGGATGTGGAGCTGCATAGGCATTCCCTTGGCGAGGAGTATCTCTTCTCCCAGTCTTCAGAATCTGACCTGTCTGATGTTCCTACATCTTTACCTCTGCCACTGAGTATCCCAGCACCAGTGAAAGCTTCTTCTCCAATTAAACAGTTGAGGGACTCCAGCCCAGATGCTTCTGTGGACAAAGGTAAAGCGAACGAGTGCTGGTGAAATTTGAGGTCTTGAATCTTCAACTTTCCTAGATACCTCCTTTTCATTGCTGTTGTGCTATCTGCTCCTTGCTCACTCTGGATGGTCGTTTTCCTCAGTGTACTCTGAAATGTAATTCAGGAGTTATGTTTTATTTGGGTTTTGGGTTTGTTTTTATTTTAATCTGAAGTTTGTTGAGTGGGTTCTGTTTTGCTAAATGTAGTGAATATGGAGCTTTGTGCAGCAGATGCAGTTGGAAAACAGGTTGTTGACTAGCACTTGTAGTTTTGTTCTTGGCAGAGGGTGTTTTAGGTTTCTGGATGTTTTGGGGACTCTGCATACATTTAAGGAATTGGTCTAGTGGGGTGTCAAATGTGAGTAGACTGTGGGGGAACAAAAATTACTACCTAGGTAGCTGTGTGTAGAGAATGAAAAAGACATAGTGAATGTTTGTGTGTGGAATGGGATCAGTTCGTGTCATGGTCTCATTCCCACCTTCCCCTGTAGGAACAGGGAATGCAGCCCCCTTTGCAATGGGGCAGCAGTTGATGCTGTGGGATCATTTGAATTGCCTGAAACAAGCTGGTGCTGGCCCCTTGGTCACCCTGTTAGGATTTTTAGTTTGTGTGAAGTAGGAAAATCTGTGCCTCTGTTAGCATTTAGCTTTATTTTCTGAAATATCTGGTGTCAAGGCTTACATGACAGACTGTGGTTAACTGGGCTGAGAAGCAAGGATGTCTTTTATGCTTTGTACATTTTAGTGTGAAAACTTACTCTAAACAGCAACTTTTTGTTTCAGAATACAGTTGTATGCAACATTGTCTGATGCCTTGCTTGGTTTATCCTCATACTCCTGTGTTGAGGGAATGGCTTTAAGCTGGTACCTTGCATGGGGCACTTCCTGGTGAGTGCTATGGTGCTGTGTCTGGTGTCCTGGCTCAGCAAGAAGAATGTCTGCCCACTATTCAAATTTGGTGTTTTCTAGTGGCCAGAAAAGGAGAACCAAATTGTAAATGTAACCTAATTGTAAATGTACAGGCTTTTTTATTCAAACAGGAAAATATGCAGCACCTTAGGTGAGCAGTGCTACAGCTGACAGGAGAGAAATAAACTTGTTCTTTCTTACACTGGCAGGCAGTGACTTCTCTCATCACCTCCAGGTTAATTGAGCTCCTTCTACATCAGATAAGTTAGATTCCTTAATCCAGGTCAAGAGGTAGTAGGTGGTCTCCTTGTGGTCTTACTCCAAAAAATGCACTTTGAGATTCTCTGTGAAGGATATTGAGCCTTAGTCTGGTGGAGCCCTAACTGAGGACACTTGAGGCTACCAGCAGCTTTTGGTTGATGGAAGGGTTGTTCCAAGAAAATGTGTAAGAAGTGGCTGATCCCTGCCACAGCTCAACAGGCTGTGCCCAGTAGCATTTTATTCTTCTGTTCAGAGACAAATCCAACAGGCTTGTGCAGGAGGAACCCCCTATCCCACTTTCTCCCTGTTCAGCACTGCTCACCAGTTGCTTTTCCTTCCTTCTTTCCTTCCTTCAAAAGCGTGTTTGTCATAGCTGAGTTTTGTTTGTGTAGAGAAGCACAGTAAGGAATTAGATGTCTCAGCCTAAGAACTATTTCTCTTCTTTTCCCTGTTTTAATCAGGATTCCCTGGGAATGCTGAAACCGAAAGACATGCCACGTTTTATTCCCTGCCATCTTCGATAGAACGGACTCCCACCAAGTTAGCCACACAGAAAGTTGCCTTTGGCTCTCATGGAAATTCAGCTTTTCAACCCATTGCAGCTAGCTGTAAAATAGTGCCTCAAGGTCAGAGTCCAAGCCCTGCAGAGTCACCAGGAAAGTCCTTCCAGCCTATCACCATGAGTTGCAAGATTGTATCAGGTGAATGTTAGTTTACTTATCCCAGTGCTTCACCCTGGAAAACAAGAGAGTGAACCAGTTGGACTTGTTTTGTGTCCTTCCCCTGAGTTCCTGCCAATGTTTGAGCATCAGGCAGTAGGAGACTCTAGCATAAGGAGCTAAACAAGGTTCTTAATGTTCAAGGAAAAAAAATACAAGTGTGAAATGCTTCACATCAGATCAAAAGCAGGACAAGAGCTGTTCTCTCCCTGTTCTTGAATGCTTTTAAGTATGAAAAAGTCTTTAGCTGGACTGCTGCCCACATCTCCCTTGTGGGTAGTTGTATGTGGAAAGAAGTCATTCTTCTCCCTCCCACTTTCTGGCAGCTAGGATGGATTAAGAAGAAAATTTTCTGATTACTGGGCAGATAATTCTCAATTAAGAGAACAATGCCTCAAATGATCCCTCTTGTACTTGCGATATTTCCTCAGATGGAACAGCTTTGGTCTTCCTCTTCCAAAAGTCCACCCTCTGTTGGATTAAATTGTCAGCTGACTGCAGTGAGCAATGTGATTCTCTTTTGACAGCTTCTGAACCAAACATGGTCAAGGTGCTGTGTACTCATTTCGCTTATAGTCCCTTTCCTGCCTGGGCATGATGCCATCCACTGGCTGATGTTTTACATCAGAAAGTTTTAATGTGCAGCTCACCATATCACATGTTGTAAAGCTGAAAGATGACCTGTTACATCCCTTCATTTTCTGGTGTTCAGAGTAGAGAGGATGGAAACACCAGCTATCAGTGTGTGTGATTTCTGATGATCTGCTCCCAGATATTTTCCCTCAAGTGTGTTTGGTTTGTTGTGTTTTTTTATTATATTTCAATATTGTTCCTTGACATCTTAAAACTGTACTCAGGCTGATTTACATATGAACCTCTGCCAAGTGCTTTCTTCTTTCTTAATAAGCTCTTCTTTTTATTTTCTTTTCCCAAGGCTTCCCATAAAGCAAGAATTATAGGAGCCATCCTATCTTTCTTAAAACCCTTGGACTATCCTCTGTTGAGCTTTGCTATTTAAATGTTTCCCTGCTAAATATTTTTCCAAGGGTTTTGCTATCTGCTGAGAAGCATCACCTCTTTCAGATTTCAAAAGCAGTTTATAGGACATGGGGATTTTATCTGATCAGCATTTATGTTCCATTTTAATTGGTCAATCACTGCCAAGAAAGCAGATTAACAGGCAGTTGGAGCTTAGCATGCTTCCTGCCCTGTCTTGCCTGTGATCACTTCCTTGCCTGTCCTTTTCTCTGCGTTTCTTGTTTACCTTCTCATCCAGCTTTTTTCTTCTCTGTTTTTTCTTTCTCTTGCTCCTATTACCCAGAAGTTGCACATTTTACAGTTTGCTTTCAAGGGCTTCTGCTGTAGTGAGAGCAGTGAAGAGAGAAGACATCTGTCACAGATGTCTGGTAGCTGCAGTGTCTCACCCACTGCTCGGTTCCTGTCTCTGCATGCCTGTACCATGGGCTCCACAGGGAACAGAGAGCACCTATGCAAGGAGCTCAGCTCTCAGCTCTCTTCCTTCATCTCCTTGGGTGGAGTGGTCTTGGCAGTGAGAATGATTTAGGTAACATCCCTCAGGGGTTCAGGTGGCTTCTCAAGGTCCCTTTGAACCCTGCTTGTCCTGGTAGGCAGAGAATGTCCAGGGTAGGTATAAGCCATAGTGCTTTATGTGCCTTTCCCTTTCCTTCTGTTTCCTCTTTCCTTCTCCAAGTCCTGTCATCTCACTCAGGCTGCGGAATGCATCCTCAAAAACCGTTCCTTCTTTTACCCATTTTTAAAAGTACTACTTTTGCTGTATGTTTTATGTTCTTACAACATTTACAAGATAGAAGCATTGGACTTTTTTTCTTAAGGTTCTCCAATATCGACCCCTAGTCCATCTCCGCTACCTCGTACCCCAACCTCCACTCCGGTGCACATGAAGCAAGGCTCTGCTAGTTCAGTCATTAATAATCCGTATATTATTGTGGACAAGCCTGGACAGATGGTTGGAGCAGCAGCCACAAGCACAGGTGTGTAGTGTGATCACAGAAGGCAGTGGCTTAGTCTTACCCATTCAAGTTTATAATTTCTTTAAAATTATTAGTATAACAAAAGCATTTTGGCTGGTGAAGATGGAAGAGTACTCGATGAAGAAAGAGGGGAGGTATTTATGGTTTGCACAACTGGCTTGTGTAACATGGTTAAGGGTATCTCACACCTTAACATAACTTGCTCTAGGAAGCAGCACGTAGCGTAAGGCCAAGTGGAATTCACTGAAACCTTTTCAAAGAGGGCCTGTTCTTTGCAAGCAAAAGGAGAAGGGGAAGAAGTAATGTAGATTGTGGTGCAGAGAGGTGTTTGGGTGAGAACTGTATCATGGATGTGGGCAAAAATCATGGAGAGCTTGCAGTGAGTGACCTGCTGATCAGTCTTGGGTCCCAGTGCACAGGGCTCTACATGTGTTGAAAGGCATAGAACCAGGTTACCAGGAGAACAGCCATACTGGTTTTTGTTACTGCACTCAACTTCTAGTTGGTCCAATTCCAGCCACTTTGGATTCCTTTAACTGGTTTCCCTTGGTGCTTCAGTGGTGACATAAGCCAGGGGTGGGACTGAAATGCAGGAGACAGGTGATGGCTATGGAAGTCAATTGGTAATATTTGTGTTGGAGCTGGAGGAGAAGTCTCTCAGAAGTCACTTATTTGTTGTAATTTGTGGCCGAGAACACTGTCTGTTTAAAAGCACACTTGTTTGTGTGTGTGCTTGCCAGCATCTCAGAAGGATGCTCAGAGCCATGTTGTGAACTGCAGCATCCATGTAGCACCAACGATTTGCTGGGTGTGAAAAATCTGCACTTAGTAACAGTTCCTCCTCTTATCTGAGGGAACACAGCTGTCATGTTCATTTTTACTTAATCACAGAGGGAACTGGTAGGGGGAGCATAGTCAAAGCTGTATTTTACAAGTGTTTTGGGGCTTTCTTGTTAACACTGTAGCTGTTTCTCCAATAGGGTGGGTTAGTTCGGGGTTTTCTGCCTTTTTTCTTTTCTGTCCTTACGTTACCTCCAGCCTGACTGTGTACTCTGCCCATGTGGTTTGTCATGGTTTGGTTATCTTTTGTGTTCTTGTAGTAGAGATCTGTACATGGAGGGTAGGAATGCAGTAGGTGCACTAGATGGTTTGGACATACAAGTCTTCATACCATTCAAGGTGCAGTTTCCAACCACATTAGTGTGATTTAAATGCAGGCTGGCCTGGAAGAAACTGTCTGTTGCCTCTCCCTCCCCTGCACTCCTGGTGCTTCCTCTATATCCTGCACGAGTCAGATCAGGTCACTGGCAGAGCAGAAAATTAATACCCTCCTATCTCCAAGTGGAGCTTTGTGTTTCAGATAGCTTCATCACCAGACCCTGTATGAGGGAGCAGGAGGGAATGTGGAACTGGCTTTTTGGCAGAGCAGCCATGTGGGATTGAGTGCAATGTGATACTACGGACAAAGTCACTGGGATGGTTTAGATAAGACTGCAGATCATATGCTCTGTGGAAGCCAGCATTTCCAAACTGCATCATTTTTTAGAAATGGTTGCTAATTTACTTTTGTATTTAAGTGCAGATTGTAGTACAACAACTGTAATACAACTGTAGTAAGACTGTTACTGTGTTTTCATGTGTGTTATTTGTGGCTTTGGCATCTCCTGAACAAGTGAAAGTAACAAACCAAACCAGCAGCAGTAACAAAACCTCTGCTGAGCAGCAAAGTGTTGTGTACACACTGATAATGCAAGGTAAGTATAACACAACCTCCATCCATCCCAGAGGTCAGGAGAGTGCTGTGGCACATCTATGTTAATTTTGTAAGAGGAATCTTCTACAGACAAAGGACCCTATGTCTTCAATCCTTACTTCTTTTTCTTCCTTTACCCTACTCCATCTGTCCCTTCCTCTGGTTATTCCTCACTTTTTCTCACTCCTTCTCTGGCTTTCCTTTTCCTTTCCACACCAGCCTCCTCTGTGCCTCTCCCATGCCAGTGTCTGAGGCTACTGTAGGTTCAGAGGGCAGTAGAGGACATTATATCTGTAGCAGCAAGTTCTGACTGGCAGATTACTGTCCTAATTTTACATGTTGGCACCTGTAGATGCTATCTTCAGCCACCCACTAAAGTGCCTGACCATTTGCTTGCAGCAAACAGAGCTCTGGATGGAGAGGTCCTTCTGGGGCAGGTGGAAATTCAGTGGTGGATTTGTTTTGTGCCCGTGCCAGCTCCCACTGATGTACCTCATGGAGAATACATGAAATGAAATGCCATGTTCCGTGTTAGAATAGGTTTCATGTGCTGAGTGTCACTGCCCCCTGGCCCTCACCAACATCTGCTTTGTTTCCTGGTACACAGGGAGCCCAACCAGCAAACTGAGCAGTGTTTGTCAGGCCTCTCATGGAACTGCATCTCCTGTATCAAAGACCCATGGGAGCGGCTTTGTCACCTCAGCTGTCAAGGTAATGTTCTCATTAGGTGCGTACTTCCCGTTTAAAATCCAGTTACATATCAAATAGGGCTTTTCAGTATTATAAATTCTGCATTTCAGGCAAGTTCTCCTGGCTGTCATTTCATAGGAAGGTTTGCTGTGTCTAACAGATGGAGTCATGAGAGTACGTGGTGGTTATACAAGATGATGGTGTCACTTCACGCAGCTTTAATTAGACTTGCCTCAACCTCTGTTAAAGGCACTGCTCTTTTCTAGAAGGAAATCCATGGAAGGCTCTGAAATGGCTTACCATTCAGAAAAGCTCTCTGTGGCTGACTTTGATCCTCTTCACTTTGTTAGTGACAGTATGTGATTAAACCAAAGCTGCCTACCTCAGAACCTTCACTCTGTTATTTTTGTACAGCAGCTGCTCCTAGCAGCCTGAAAATAGCTCATGTAGTGGTTTTGCAACAGCCTGCATTTAGAAAAATGTTTGTGTAAACAGTGGAGTAACCAAATGGATAAACAAACAGTGATGAATAGAGTTCATGCTTCTGATCTGCAAAGCTCAAAAGGTACAGGCCTGAACTCTCGCATAAAATCTCTCCCACATCCTGTGCTAGGAATGATATTTCTGGCAGGGAAGTGGTGTCAGTGAGGATCTTTCTGAGAGCAGCTTGTGGGTGTGCTGCTGAAAACAGGAGCATTTCCCTGTCTCGAAGTCACAAGAATAGTAATGCAGGATATGCTGGAGGGAAGGCTTGCCAGTCAGCCTGCAGAGGGTAGATCACTTTACATTTGGAGCTGAGATGCTTCCTATGTCTTTTAGGAAACAGTGTTGAAGATGGCTGTCTGAAACAATTATTTGGGGTAGCATTGTAAGTGTCAGGCATGCAGCTAGCTGTTCAGTTTTGAGGAGCCTGTCTGCTCAGATGGATTTCAGTTATGTTGAGAAACATTCATTAATCTTTATTTTTCATTGATTTGGAGCAAGTTCTTTCTGAAAAGTTTGTAATGAGTCAAAGTAGGCATGTGTCATTAGCAATAGTTTAATTCTGTATTTTCAGGGCAAAGTTAAAAACTTAATATATTTTCAAGATATATATACATATATATGTAAAAAACAGCTCTGTAAACAAAAGTGCAATTTGATTTATGTCTTCAGGTTGGTGAAAAAGCTGTAATTTTATAGTTACTGGTGTTGGAGATACAACTTTTCAAACTAAATATGCTTTGTAGGTTGTATTAAGTATGTTAGTCTCCTTTTATGTGTTGACTGATTTTGGAAATGTCTTATTTGCCTGGCCTGCCCAGGTGGTCTGTGCTACTCTTTATCCCATGTTTTATTTCTTGTTTTGGACGTTTTGCCAATCTTTGTGCCATGTGTTGGTATTTGCAGCAGGAGGATTCTCTGTTTGCCACCATGCCACCCCTTTGTCCCATTGGGAGTCACTCCAAGGTGCAGAGCCCCAAATCGGTCACTGGAGGGCTTGGAGCTTTTACCAAGGTATTCCTCTTGGCTTTTGCGCCATTTCATGCTGACTTGGGCTATAAACCATGTAACTTCAGTGCATGTAAAACCATTACTGGAACGAGTATGTCTTGTTGCCAAAGGCTCTCTAGCACCTCTCAGAAATGTATTTTTTCTTGTCTTTTCCTGGGTACCTGTGATCTTTCTTTTTGTCTCTTCTTTCATCCTTCCTTATTTTTTGTTGAACCGCTGTCATATTGAAGCTAATACTTTAAAAGCTGTTTTGGGTGGGATACAGTAAAAGTACACTGCAGTAGGTCTGTCAGGAGCTTTTAAAAATATCATACAGTGATTTCTGAATGTCATACCTTGCCACTTCTGAGTACGTTTTCTGAAGCGTTGCCATCTGGAATTTAAAGTTGTTTCTGGCAATATTAAGTGATCCAGTTAAGAGATGGAAGAATTCTTCCTACCAATTACAGTACCTACAGCAATCTAACACAAAAAAACAACCACCCAGAGTTTCTTGAGTTGCTACTTTTAGGGATTAGATTTAGGACCTGTCCCAGAGAAACACATACACAAGAGAATAATGCCAGCTATACTGATTTACTATGTCTGTAGCTATAACATCAGTTGTAATTTTGCAGGATAGAAAAAAACATGTTTAGAAGGTATTCTGAGCAGGAAGGTGCTTGGAAATTTGAAACCTTAAAGTGTTGTTGTTTCATACTGAGATGTAGGGCCTAAAGAAGTCAGGCCTAGCCAAGTCTCGTGTTAGTATGACTAGTAATTGTAATACGACTGGCAATTTCTGTGATTCTGTAATTTCTATGAGCACCTCTCAAATCTAGAATGCTTGGTAAATGCAGACTCCGACTGTGTTGGGAGTAGCCCTCCCCTTGGAGCTGAGTTAGATAGTTATCCTGGTGGTAAGAGCCATGTCTGAGTTCCTCTGACTGTTGCCTGCCCATTCCTGCAGACAGGCTGTTCCAGAAATGATCCCCAGTGATTTTATTTCTTCCTCTTTACAAGGTGATAATAAAGCAGGAGCCAGGAGAGCTGCCCCAGCAGCCCCAGCAGCCAGTGACAGGGACAACTACGCCGGCCTCAGTGCAGCAGTATGTCACAGTGAAGGGGAGCCACATGTTAGCCTTGTCACCACAGAAGCCCATCGTGAGCACAGGCGAGGGAACGGTGCAGTCTAAGGTGAGGAGGCACTTGGGCACCTTTGGGGTGGTGCAAGCTGTCTTTCTTGTGGTTTTATTGCAACACTTGGTGCTTCTCTCAGGGCTGTAGGGTTGCTTCAGTCTCAGAGCCAGGCAGCCATGGTTAGCTGGTGTCCCCACGTGCACAGAGTGGCTCATCTCATGCTCATCTGTATTCCCTGAGAGGGGAGCGGGGTGAGCGGGCACTATTGCATTTCATTGTGTACAGGGAGCATCTCCTACCACTGTCTGACCCATGGCAACAGTAGGGTGGGAGTGGTTTTGAACTGGAGCCTGTCAACCCAGAAATCTGGCTGCCATCATCATTCTTGCTAAAACTCATCCAAGTCCTTCTGTAACAGGAGGCAAATTCTTCCCTTGGACTGCAGACCTGCAACGAAGAGCAACAGGACAAATAGGGAGTAGGGTGGAGGCTGGGCCAGAACTAGCATGAGGTGGAAGCAGTCCTACTTGTATGGCAACTCAGGTGTTTCGCTCTAGGAGTTTGTGCCACTGCAGTGCTGTATGACAGGAGGGACACAGCTTCTGAGGCACAGCAACTGTGCAGTGACAAGATGATAGATGTAGCAGAAATTCTCTCCCTTCTTGTCTGTTTCCATTGTGGATAGAGTCAAAGCACATGCAAAGCACAAGGGATTACATGCAGAGCTTTCGCTTTTGCATAATGAATGTATATTTGCATTTGCAGCAGTTCATTGTCCTTTTTACTGCCTTATTTGCCTGTTTGAGCAGGTATGCAAATTCATGTTTGCCTGCAGTTGTTGTCAACACATAAAATCGAAGCACTTGGTAGATTCTGCTTTGAGGCCATAGTTTTCCCAGGGAGCCTGTTCCCATGAATATGTTGAAGCTAAGTTTCTGGACTTCTGTGCTTTGCCAAGCCAAGCTTTCTCTGCAGTTGGAATTAAGCCATTGCTTATATATAAAAAAAAAAAAAAAAAAGTGCCCTGTAATTTGAATGTACTTAATCTTTTGTGGGTGCTCTCAAATCCTGGTTGTGTTTAACAGTTTATCTTTCTACTTGGGATTGGCCTCTTGCCAGTTTAATTTTGTTTGAGAATGAGTGGCCTTTATACACGACTAGACATGTATAAAGTGTCCTGAAATGCCTAGAGGTGGAGGAAGTGCACCAGCTAGAATTCACATGGTTGCTCTTGCCAGCAGCACATCATCCAATGCTTATTTGTTGCAGGTTGTTGGAGTTCCAGTTGGTTCTGCTTTACAGTCGACAGTGAAACAAGCAGTGGCTATCAGTGGTGGCCAGATACTTGTGGCAAAATCTAGCTCTTCAGTAGCAAAGGCTGTTGGTCCGAAGCAGGTTGTGACTCAAGGTGTAGCCAAAGCCATTGTGAGTGGAGGCGGAGGGACAATTGTTGCTCAGCCTGTGCAGACTATAACAAAGGCGCAAGTTACTTCCACAGGTGCTCAGAAGAGTACATCTCAAGGCTCAGGTAGAGTAATTTTACACCTTGCTAATAGTTCGTGATGGGTAGACTTTGAGGCTCTAACATGATTTCTCCAGTTGCAAAATAACTGTATGACTGAAAAACTTCAAAATGCCTAGAGGTCTGTAGGTCAATTCAGGCTGGCTAAGTAATAAAGAAAATGTTAGGTCGTTATCTGTAAAGGGGAAGAGGAAGGACAAGGACTTTAAAACATTGTTCTGTGAGAGGAGATCAGACACATATGCTGGGAAATGTGCTGGAGACCTAGTATATTTTCGTGGAGCCTGATCTCACATTTTTACCCAACATCATGGTCCGTAGGTGCTCAAAGGGCTCCACATAAATCCAACCAACAAGAGCCAAACTGCCCTTATTGCATCTCTACATCCTCCCAAGTGCTTACAGAGTATGGGCAGAAGCACCCTGCCTGCTTCTGCACACAGCTGGCTTTGGCTGAGTCTGTTTGTTCAGGCTTTGGACTGTTTGAAAGGTGGGGTGTGTCCTCTGTACTGAAGTAGGCCTGTAGTCCCCATGGGTGAGCTGCTTTGGCCTTCAGCTGTAAGTGGTACTGCTTACAGAGATTTTTTTTTCCAACCTATTTACAAAAAAAAGGTCTATGCCTCACCAGCAGAGTTAATCTGTGGTTAGGCCAGCTAAGTGTGGATTATCCAAGGCCAGATGCATATCATTCCTAGTACATTACATCCTGTGCAGATTTCAATGCATACTGCTTTCTGCAAGCAGTTGTTTTATTTCTTTCTGTTCTTTCTTTCTAGTGATGGCTACACTGCAGTTACCAGCCACCAACCTGGCAAACTTGGCAAACTTACCACCAGGCACCAAACTGTACCTCACCACCAACAGCAAGAATCCTTCTGGGAAAGGAAAACTGCTTCTGATACCCCAAGGCGCCATACTGCGAGCCACAAATAATGCTAGTTAGTCTTGCAGGGAATTCTAATGAGTTAAATAATGTAATCACTGCATAATTAATATGTTTGGCATTTTTACCATAAAGCATCCTGGTACTGTGGAAGTCAGCAAGGGGATGGGATTTCTTTGTTCACAACCAACCCAGTATGTGGCTGAGATTTTAAGGCCGAGATCTCACAAGTGTCTCTGTTTTAGTTGAGACTGCTTTTCATGCTGTGCTCTCCGTGGCTTTCTCTCTGTGCTGAAAGTAGGTAGTGTAATTTGCCTGAAAATTCAGCCAAGGGTTGGTTGTCTTGAGCTCTTCCTTGTGATCTGTAGGAAGAGACACCTGCTTTTTCGTGATGTGGAACTGAGATGGTTTTGGATGTAGTTGTGAAAGCTTTTAACAGGTAATGATACTCTGGAGAAACTAGAAGCATAAGAAGCTAACTTTGAAAAGGACAAGATACTATATCTGGAATGAGGGAAAGAAATAGTTTTGAATATTGATACAAGGCTTGGTGCCAAACTGTTGAGGTCAGCAGAAGCACAATCTCAGATAATGGGCTCGTGATTCAAACTTGCTGTGAAATACCTGGAGAATAACGTTGCTACAATAGTTCCAGTGGGTGATACTTTGTTTATAGTGTGCTGTTGCTGCAGGGAAAGGATACTGCAGGGAAAGGATACTGCAGGTTTTGGCTTGTGTAGATGAAGAGTTTAGTTTTGAGTTTTCTCCAGATTGCTTCATTTCAGGCTGAGAGTCTGGGTGGGAGATGGATTAGGTGTAAAGTTTTTTCTCCCAGTTCTGATACTGGCAGTGAGGAAGAGGTATTCAGTTTAATGTATAAGGTGGTAAATACCAGCAACATAGCAGTAGAATACATGTCACTGAAGAAGCAGACACTCTTACTGAAGGTATTTTTGGGCTGTAGAACTTGTGGTGGGGGCCCCATTGCTGGAGATTTAAGAGGCAGCTGGGGCTGTCCAACTTAGACAAGTAAATAATCTTGCATGTGTCTAGGAAGGGCAAATACTTGTGATTTTTATGACAGAGTCATAAATATTTTTTTACCCTTGTTTCTTAATGAGAAACTGCAAAAGAGTCAATGTTCAGGCTGTTCTTTCTGGAGGCAGAGCAATATCAAAGTGTTACTGCAAGTTACCACTACTTGGTATCCATGATCTAATACTCAGTTAACAAAATTGCATTGGAACAGCCAACAAAAGTAAAATTAAGAAACCAGTGGGATTCAGAGTGCTTAGGGGTTTTGCTGCAGATTCATAACCTGCACAAGACTGATGACATGTCTGTTCATCTGTTGGACAGCATTTGCTTTTGACAGAAAATTCTAAACAGCCTGAAATGAGCTTTGCTTGCCAATTGGTCCTCCTTATTTCCCCCATAGCTCCTTTTGTTCTTGACATTTGCTGAGCTCTAAGCACAACAGCTCATCTGAACTGTGCTGTACTGAGTAATAATGTTACCCAGCTGCAAAATGTGTGGCAGCAAATGTCTTGCAAAATGTTTTCAATTACTTGTATATACAGGGAGGCTTTAGCAGCTCACGTTGTCCGGCTACCAAAGAGGTCAAGCCTTTTTTCTGGTTACAGGTCTCCAATCTGGTTCTTCTACAAATAGTGGAGGAGGAGGAACCCAAAGCACAAGCAGTAACTTGTCACAGCACCTCACCTACACATCCTACATCCTGAAGCAGACACCCCAGGTCAGTGTCATAAGCATCTCAGTTGAAGCAGGTTGACCTTTCTGGCTGCAGTGGTGTTAGGTGGATGTTCTGTGGTTCTGTGCTACCTTAAACCTTCTTGCATTCTGGGATCTAGGTACTCTCTAACAACCCTTGCCTCTCTCCCCTCTGCCAGGCACCTGCTTTACCACTTGCTGTTGCTGTTGGCACATCTCTGCCCCTCATCTCCCCTTGCAGGGTCATACCCTCACAGCTCCTTGCAGGCTGAGAAAGCAGCACTGAGTCAGGCCAGGGTGAGCAGTAGGTGGAGAAGAGACAGCTGGGATAAGAATTAGTGGGGTGAAACAGCAAGGCTGAGTAAAAATGAGCAAACAAAGGATTGTTTGAAGGGATCCATTTGTGACAGTGGGTGAGTGAAGCCTCTGAAGGATAGCAGCTGAATTCTGCTGGGAAGCAGGAAGGGTGGCAATGCCTCTCATGGTAGGTTATTAGAGTGCACACCTCCAGTTGTTATATTTTCTTTCTGCCTGCTGAGCTCTGAACATACAGCCTTTGTGGGAGGACTGAGTAGGTTTTGAAGAGAGAAGGTGGCAATATCTTGATTTCTTTTTTTTTTATTATTCGTTTTGGTTTGGTTTTTTGTTTTGCCTAGCCTATCAGTAGCCTCCCTCTGATCTTGCATGTTAAGCAGCATTTGTCACAGAGAATAAACTTGGAGAGCATAAAGTGTGTTAAGTTGTAGTGGATGCCTCTGACAAGACAGGAAACTGACTTTTTCAGCCCTTCCCTTGCATCAGGAAGTATTCTTCTGCACAGAGAGAGGCCTGTGTCCAGCTCTTAGTGCAGAAGCATCCAGTGTAATTAGCAGTGCCTTGTTTTAAAAGATGGAAGTGTTGTTGCATTATAGCTACAAGCTTTTATCCTGTATTGATACCTGTTGGCTCTTAACTGTGTTCCAAGATACTAACCTCCCTAACTTACTTCTGGAGCAGGGCACCTTCCTGGTGGGCCAGCCTTCTCCTCAGAGTTCTGGGAAGCAGCTGACTCCAGCTTCAGTTGTTCAGGGCAGTGTAGGAGTTGGAGCATCCTCCACACAAGGACAAGCATTAAAAGTGATAACTGGACAGAAAACAGCTCTGTTTACACAGGTAACCTGCAAATCATGTGTTTCTCTTTTACCAGTTACCATTGTGTCAGGTAACATATAGGAACTGCAGCCACACATTGTGAGAGCTTTTCCTGTTGTGGTTGTTTGGTCTTATTTGGTTTTTGTACAAAGATGATGCTGGCTGTACTATGATGAGGGAAGCACATAAAGGCCTACTTTCCTATGCAGATATTGGACCACAGTTTTCCAGCTTTATTTCTGTTCTCAGTGGGTAAGTGTAAGCTCAGGTTGCAAATTTCTTGGTGAAATGGAACTAGAGAAGTGAATACAGTTGGGTGCAAAAATTTACTTAAGTGTTTGAACCTTAGTAATGAGTCACCTGCTAAATCTCTTAAAATATTTGGGTTTGGTATCCCTCAAAGGTCCTTCTTTTAAAAACTACTGTGTGGTCCCTATGAAATTCAAACTCCCCAAGAGTACTTGAAATTAATAGTCCAAAAATCAAGATAAGCATATTTTTGCAAAGTCAACAGTTTGATAAAGTTGATTTCTGATTTTGTTCCAGCTATTATTGCCACAATTTGCCTTTTTCAAAAGTCTTTTGATAATACTTTTAGTAATATAAAAACCATTTGTCCTGTTTGTTTTGGTGTTGTCATGTTGGTTGGTTATTTGGGCTTCTAAGTAATTTAAAAAAAATCCATGCAAATGCACCTTTTTTCCTTATGCTGAATTCCTTCTCAAAGGCTACACCTGGTGGACAGACATCACTGGTGAAAATATCAGATGGGTCTATAAAATCAGTGCCTGCCTCATCCCAGCTCTCCAAACCTGGCACCACGGTGCTGAGAGTATCAGGAGGTGTTATCACCACAGCTGCTGCTCCTGCTGTGGCTCTTCCCACTAATGGGGTGGCCCAGGTGAGAAACAACTTTGCCAGTATTCTGTAATACAAATTTTGCACTCTAGCCAGTATAACAGCCAGGAAAGGGCTTCTATTGGTTTTTTCCTCCATTGGCGTTATTTTTAGTCAGCGTAGCTGGTGGATCTGCCCTTACTTGTGTACCAGTGCAGTGCACACAACTTTTTTGTTGGTTTGTTTGCTGTTTGGCATAAAGTAGTATCTGTGAAGAAATGAGGAGAAGAGAAACTGAAGCTTGCACATTCTTGTTTTTAATGTTGTTAAAATTCAGGTAGACGGGAAAGGCTTTATCTGAAACAGCTTTGTAATCATACAGGTGAGATTTTTTGTGCTATGCAACTTTAAACATCAAATCTGCTGCTGGCACAAAAATCTGAAGAAGAATTTGAAATGCCTGAAGCTCTGTATCCAGCAGTGTCTAGACTGTAGGTTGCTGCTTTGAGATCACAGCCTCTCCATGTTGCTCAGTGCCCCACAGATTTCAGAGGCCAGCAGTGGCCAAGGTTTATGGTCCTTCAATCCCAACTGTTTTCAAAGGTTGTCACCCCCCATCTAGCCTCTTTATCCCAAACTTTTCTGTGCTGATTCCTCTGGACTTCTGAGCAGCAGGGAAATAGGAAACATTCCTGGGTCAGATTTCTCATGTGGAGGCCTCCCTTGCTTGCTGAAGTTAAGGGACCTGGCTCCAGATACTATCAGAGCAGTTGTGGTAGCAGTTCTTGTGTGTATGGTTTCACTTTTTGTGCTTGAAACAACCTGCACTCTAAATGCACCATCATTGCATATGGGCTTTTTGGATATGTACTTGAGAACCTCTAGCTTCTTAATGATTGATAGGTAAACATTTGGTTTTGCTGCTTCTAGATAGTTCCCTCGTGGTGCTTATTTTTGAATCATCTGTGACATGAAAAGGAATTTGTTATCCCTCTCTGCCTTTTTTATGCAGCAAATAGATAATGCAGGTTCCAGTTCATCATCTTCTGGAACTCCCCCAGCAAAGGCATCTGGACAGCAACACCAAATCTGTATAAGCCAGAGCCAATCAACTTCATCAGTAGTGAACAAGACTGCAACTTCCACTGTTGTAAGTGTTGCTTCTCTGGTGACCACACCGACGCCTGTGACTGGAAAAGCTGCAGTATCAGGTATCAAACTCCCTTCGTGCCTTTCCTATAGAAAGTTAGAACCCAGGTGTGAGTTCTCTAGATGTCTTCACTGTAAATGGAAGAATGTAGAGTCACCTACATTTGTGAATGTGTAAAAGTAAAGTCAGGCTTTCTAAAACACACCTTGTTAGCATAACTTTTGGCCTAGCCAAAGAGATGTCTAAATAATTTGGCATCCTAGCACATTGGTGCATTGACTGTTTCTATTACAAATAACAGTGTGAGTTGCCCATTGGTATTAGAGAGGGATTTTAGTTTTCATGCCAAGGTCTCATTAGAAGATGCTTTCTGCCTCTTCAGGACCACAGTATGTCACTGAATGTTGACACTGTCAAGGTACCAGCAATACTACAGACTTGATTAGTTTGTGGAAGTGAAACTCCACTGAATTCAGAGAAGCTGCATGAGCAGAATTTGGCTCTGAGGCTTTGCATCTGCTCTGTTTGGCTTGGGAAGGAGAGAAATGTTGATTAGGGAGAACTGAAGGCTTTGAAGTCGAAATCCATTAAGCAGAGTGAGGTAGGTTGCATCTGGAATGTTTCAAGGTAATAAAGATGGACTGCCCCTATACAGAGGGGAGTTTTCTGTATTTGGTTTCATTGTCTCACAGTATCTTTTGTATCATGGAGCAGGTTTAATTTGAGTAGTGTGGGTTAGTATTGGAAATTGTCATTATGAGTAATTTACCTGCTGGCACGTTCTGTTCACTTGAAGTGGCTTCTTACTAAGTGGAAACACTAATAATACAGAAAAGAGAAAGTGACGCTGAGCTCGTCTGACAGTGAGCAGCTCTGACATTTTAAAGCAGCTCTTCTGGTTTTCCAGAGTACAGTCTACCAGTCTCCTCCTTTTTTCATCACTGTTTTCCCAGAGCTTGAATGTAAACAACATAGACTGCAAAACTGCTGCAATTCTGCAGTAATGCAGTTGAGTATTTTCCTCTTTGCAAAAAAAGCAGCAAGTTCTTTTATGTTTGTTTGTTTGTTTGTTTGTTTTTTGTAAAATATCTGCCATTCTAAATAGCTTTCAGACAAAAACTCCCACACAGGTATGAGAATGTTGTTGATTTTGTTTTCATTTGTCTTTTGTTTTTTGTAACCTGAGGCACTGACTTCATAATGAAAAATGATTTCTTCAAGAATTCCAAAAGAAGCAGTGGTTATAGAAGGTGTTATTTCAATGTGAAAACAAAACAGAAATGTGTTGGAATTGTGGAAATTTGTGTTTTGAAAGGCATCTTTTCAAAAGGAATCTGAAGTTTTCCCATTGCTTTGCAATAAACAGTGTTTCCCACCCATCGGGCTAATAGGGTTAGTTGAAGATGTTGTCTTCTTACTCTTGTTGTTCGGGTCCCTTGCTGTCCTATCCTGCTACATCTGTGCATCACACACTTGGGACATCCCCCAGTCTTAAATTATGCACTTTCTTGAAGTGTGATAAACTGTTCTGGAAAGAGATTTGCAAAGCCATGAGCTTTTACTCACTTCCTGGAGACTGGCTCTGTGCCCAAAGAGACCATCAGTTCCCTGTCTAACATCCCCTGAAAAACTGTTGGGGGTCAGTGCATCAAAGGCTGCCAACCACAGCTGAGCCTGGTCCTCCTGGGGCTGTGTCTTTGAGAAGGCTGGAGGAGGAAGAAAAGGTTTTGGCAAGATGTGTAGCAGTCATACTTTTAATTCTAAAAATATGAGCTTTTATTTAAATAAGTCTTATGTAGAATGCACTATGATGTGTAAAAATTAAATTGTTATACTAGGTTAGCTTTCTTGCCTGGTGGTGAAAGCCTACCTGACCTGTGCTATGCATCTTTCAAAACCAAGGGACATCTTCACCAGACCTTGCATGTCTAGTACTTGAAAGGCAGCTGTGTTTCTTAAACAATAATAATAAAATATGAAGAGAGTGGAAACTATTTCAAACCAAATTGTGAGTATAAAATTACTATTGTGAAACTAAGAAGTCTTCTGTTCTCAATGTTCTGAAGTAGAAGCCTATTAAATTTCCACAATCTGGATAAAAGTTAGCTAGGGATTGAATAAAATTAAATTAAAAATAGCCAGTTTAGCAGTAGAAAGGATGGACATAGGTCCAAATCACAGTGTTAGAGTGCTGGCTGGGGTGGCTTGAGGTGTCACTGCTGTGGAGGGGAGAGCTGGTGGGCAGGTGATGGGCACTACTTGCCCATGGCCCTCTGGCACTGCCTGGAGCTCTGCTGGTTTCCACCAGTCATGGGTGCTGCCATTGGTAATGCTGTTAATATCTGACTGTCCTGCTTGTTCTTTTAGCCTGGGATTTCATTCAGTCCCCACGTCAGTATGCTTCCCAGTTTGATCAGCCATCCCTAGGGTCGTATTCAGTGCATGTTACAGAAAGACACAGGACACTCAGTTGGGGTATGGCCTTCATCAGACTTGCTGCACAGCCTTGGGCTTTGTCGTGCAGTTAGAATGTGGTTGATTGTTCTCTGCTGATTGCAGTGAGTTCTGCTAAGCTGAATTGCAGAGGTGTGTGCAGCACTTGGTAACCTCAGTTAGAGTGGCTGTGTAAGGGCAACAGAGCTGTCAGTCACTGCCTTGCCAGACCCTTCAGCACAAGGTCTAGTTCTGACAAGAGTGCTGAGCCTGCTTCAGTTGAAAGGTTTGTGTTATTTTTTGCTTAAGATTACTTACATAATTAGGAAACCTGCCTCACACATATCAGAGCACTGTGCAGCATGTAATAACTATGCACACTGTGGTGCAGCACCCTGGTATTTAGGCAATCATTTGTGTCAGTAAAAACTTCTCTGACAGTTCACTGAACTGTGGCTTCTTAAGAGGGTGGCAGTGCTAGATTATATGCCATCCTTTCAGGCAGGAATGGAGAGAAGTAGCTGGAGATAAACGAAGTGGTGTGTTTTATTTAACATTTTGTCTTCCGTTCTTCTTGCAGGGTTGCTAAAAATCCACTCAAATCAGTCTAGTCCACAGCAGGCTGTTCTGACAGTTCCCAGCCAGCTTAAACAGCTCGGTGTAAACACAGCTTCTGGAGGTGTTCAGACAATACTCATGCCTATGAACAAAGGTAAAGGGCAGAGGAGGATGACAGATGGTGTTTGAAAATCCCCTTTGACACAGGGTAGCTCTTGGTCACTGTTGGCATACATGGTCCAAAGCTAGAGGTAGAAGAAAATGTAGCAAGGAAATTAATCCCTAAACATTGTGCTACTAACACTGTTGCTTCTGAACATGGTTATTTGTCAAAGTGTATGAAGTTTGATATCTTTTTTTTTCATTTTTCTTTTCCTTGTTGTTTTGTTTGGGATTTTTTGCTGTTCCTCTCCAGTGATACAGTCACTTTCTACCAGCAAAGTTTCAGCTGTTACAGCTGTCACAGCAGCAAGTACGGTTGTCCCTAGTCCCTCTCCAGCATCCATCACCAAAGGTAACAAGGAATTTCTCAGTAAGATAAGTAGTAGAGATAAGCAGGTGCTGCTTTATGCAAGTGGCCCTACTATGAAAGTAGACCCTGTGACTGTGGGTTCGTTTATTTCCATTGTTAATAAGGTTTAAATAAAGTAAAAATGGCATCTGGGGACTAGGAAATTAACAATGACTTCCCCCTCAACAAATGCCAAAGCAAAGGCAAATTCAGAGAGAAATGGGGATGTTATAGCTACCATAGGTACCTTAAACATTAATTGTTTCAAGTAATATTTGCAAAAATGCATAGAACTGCATGTGTTTAATCATAGTTACTGATGTCCTAAGAATAGTGGCTGTGGTGAAAGGTACTGGAGAAAGCTTTCTGGCCACACTAGATGTGCACATGCAGGGGAAACACACAGATACTTCCCAGAGTAATGCACAGGGAGAGCTGAGATACTCCAGGTCCAGTTCTTGCAGGACTGTCATGTGTCTCTTCCATCCCAGATGAATAACCAGCCTGCTTGGCCATTTTAGGCTGGGAAACATCTCTCCCTCTCCTGCTTCTGTCTCACCAGAGTTCTGTCCTAGATGTGAAAAAGTTCACTGATGTCAAAATCAGTGATGTCTTCAAAAAAGCTCTCACTTTGAAAGGTCACTCCTTGCTAAAACTGGTAGTAGTTTTCTATACAGCTCTTGGTTTACAGAGAAGCCCATGTACATTTGCAGGCAGTTCAGTTTAGGACAGGCAGTCATATGCAGAACATCATTGATTGCAATTGATTATGCAAGTGCAGATTTTCTAAAAAGGATGAGATGTGAACGTGTTGAGGTTTTGGATGGGGCTCATGTTCTACTGGCTTTCAGCAGAACTGAAGGCCAGATTTCTTCAAACATAACGATTAGAATGCAAACAACAAATGTAGTGATGATGTATAAGACCCTTAGTCTTACTGGAGTCTCATGAGACATTATTATCAAGCTGGCTGGTACTTTTTTCCTTTTAAAATGTGTTCTGTTTCTTTGAAGTTAAGATGGAGCCTGATTCAACAGGACAAAGCTGCAGTTCTGTGGGTACCCAAGAAGGCCAAGCAGCAGTAAAAACAGAAGAGAGCTCCGAACTTGGGAATTACGTTATAAAGTAATTGTTCATTTTTCTATAAGGATTTCTGATTTTATAACTACCAGGGAGAAAGGAGAAGGTTCTAGGGATACACGCAGTAATGTCAAGTTTGACCCATAAATAGATTATAAAATCTTCTGTCCCACACATTGCTGTATCAATACTAATCCTGTTGGCTGGCATTTGTTTCAGTGTTTTAGTGTTTTCTTTGTAAAAGGATTTGCATTCAGGGCTTAGGAAAGGGAAAAAATTATTTGAAGATTTGTGGTTGTTTCAGGGTTTGCTAAAATCTCCAAATACTAAAACCTCTTTATCATCTGCTGCTTGTGTAAGTCCCATTGCCATTGTGTGTCCTCACTGAGGTCAAACTGCCCAGTGAAGTGCAGGTCAAATAAGGGGCATCTGAAATAAATAGAAATTTCTCTTCTTGCCTCTCCAGTCTCATTAAGCTCGTACATGTCTGTGATTACTTAGTATGAGGGCTGCCTTGGCGCAGAATTGGAATTAAATAACGAGTATAATCAGAGTATTTTTTTCAACTGATGCTGTGAAATCCAGTGTCTTGTTTGAGATGCTGTTGCAAATACTTTTTAGTGGGTTTTCACCAGAACTCAGTTTACAAGAAACATGCAAAGCAAACTTTGCAATGTGTAGGATGTTTCTTCTGCCCTTGGTTCCTCCAGTGACTCTTTCACGTCTCCATCTTTTGAAGAGTTTTGTTATCCCAATGTATCCCTGCAGACATTACCATGATGTGTGTGTATGTGTAGGAGTAAGGAATAAATCTGAAGTGACTGTACACCAGAAATTATCTTAGTTTGAAAATAACTAGCGGAAAATACTTCTAGCCAGCTAAATACAGTATGGCTTGTTAAACAAAATTTACCTGAACTCCCGTAAGTACAAAGCTTTCCAGGCAGTATCCTGTGTTCCTAGTGGGACAGCCTGCGTTAATAGGTATGTCTTTTCCCTCAAAGTAGTGTTGGAGTTTACAAGATGTTGCAGGGATTTCTTCAAGCCTGACCAAAAACCACCTACCGTCAGTTCCTTCAGCTTAACAAATGCAGCTTTGGATGTAGCCACTTTGGCAAGAGGAGGGGCTGTTTGAAATACCTTCTCTGGCTTGAGGCATAACAGTTTATCCTCACACTAACATTGCTATAAAGCCTTGGGGCTGAGGACTTCAGACTGTAGTGATTTTGAAATCTTTTGCATCTGACTCATTGCTTCCAACGGTGTTCTTCATTGTGATTCTTTTTATCCCCTGCAGCATTGAATATTTGGAAAACATCCAGCAGCTTTTAACAGCCATAGTGAAGAAGGTTCCGTTAATTGCTGAAAAAAGTAAGCAGTAAATGAAAAGGCTTTGCTTTCTGTTTTCAGAATTCCTTGCATACTCTGTAGCCACAAGAATTATTAAAAGGCAGAATGAAATGAAGACATTATCTTACACAGCTTTCTTCAGGGGTTATTCTAAAGATGCTTAGAATTTGGTTCTGCCAGTAAAGCCAAATATGTTGTCAGCAATTGTTAACTTGCATCTGCTGTTTGGTTAGAAACAGATTGTATTTCCTCGTGGCTGCAAGTAGGTCTTCTTTGCCCTGGTTTGTCCCCCTCATGGATTTGCTTTTTTAATGTATTTAGTTCCAGGGTTTCAAAAATGCTTGCAAATACAACAGCATAGCTCAGCTTTGGAATGTGTTTGTTATTGGGGTTTTTGCTTCCTTTTTTTTTAAACAAAAGGTGGTAGTTTACAGAGAAATGTTGTAATCTGTTATGGTCCTTCATAATTGCACCCTACTTATGTACAAAGCTGAAAATGTATCAGCTTTCTCTGGTAACTAATGCACTTCAAACAAGTGGTCCTGGAGGCTGGGCAGGACCCTCTCAAGATTAATGAGCACAGTGAGCCAAGCAGGAGTGGCTGCACAGTGGAGCTTTCATAGAATCATAGAATCCTAGGGGTTGGAAGGGACCTCGAAAGATCATCTAGTCCAACCCCCCTGCCAGAGCAGGGTCACCTAGAGTACATCACACAGGAAGGCGTCCAGGCGGGTTTTGAATGTCATTGCATACAGCTCTCTGGCCTACAGCAGCATTCATTAAACCATTGATTTATTTTTTTGCCAAGAAACAAACAAGCAAACAAAAAAAGTTTTTCAAAGAAAGAGGCCTGGATCAGACAGACTTACAGGTCCACATCATTACACTTCTGAGGGGAAGAAGAGGCTTAAGACAGCCCAGAGCCAGAGACATCTGTGATGTGACCAAGAGGGTGCTGATTTTGCATCCAAAACCCACAGTGTCTCCTGGATTTTCCTCTCTCTGAGCACATTTCCAAGGGTTACAGAGTTACAGTCCTTGATCCTGCAAGCCTGAGACACGTTTCCCTCTTCCTCACCACTAATTAACAGCAAAACCATAATTGACCTTAATTCACTTACTAAAAATTTAATACTGTTTTTGGCCTTGTGTTTTCTAGGTGAAGATGCAAGCTCTTTTTGTGCCAGTTCAGTGGAGCAGTATTACAGCTGGAATATTGGAAAGAGAAGGGCAGCCGAGGTAATCCTCTCCTCCTGTGTTTCATAAGCAGTCATTAGGGACACAAGAAGGATTTCTGAGTTACAGAACCTTCCTTATTGTTGCCTGATTTGTTTTCTGCAGCAGTCTGTCCCATTTTAAATGGAAACATTCCTTGCTGCAAGAAGCACTGATTTGTGTCCAGGTAGTGATCTGGTTTTTTGCTCAGAGACTTCCTCAAGCAGAAAGGACTCTGAAAGTAATTTTTTGGTCAATTCAAATGAAGGTGGTTATTAAGACTTATAAAAATCAGAATTTTTGCTAACTGTCCTGTTAGTACTTTATCCTCCTCACTCCTCTGTGGCATATTACAGTCATGAGAATTTTTCCCAACATACTTTGTCTCTCTTTTCATGAGATTGTATCTGCTTTCTGTAGGAAGATATTGAGAGATCTGACAGAAGCAATACTAGGGCTGAAATGGATTTTCAGTTCACCAAAGATAAATACTTTGGTTAATCTGGACCTTTTTGTGTTGTAGTTATGTTTTCCCCTTATTTCTTCGTATTTTTTTTGTCTTACTATGGGGTTTTCCAGGGAAGATGTTAGTATTGATTAGACCAGCTGTTGCCAGCTTAAAAGATGAAAGAGGTTAACCAACATTCTGAGAAACATTTTGCTTTAGGGCATTTCTTGCACCATGCCATCTTACATGTTACTTGGGAGATCAGACATTTCAAGCCAAGCCAAATGTGTCTGGGCCCCTGTAAATGTGTGTCCCTTTTTCTTGAGGTTTTTTTTTAATGACAAGTCAGGGTTTAAATCACCTGCCTACAGCTCCCTAATACCAGGATTAGGACCATCTTCTACATTTGTTTTTCCTCATCAGGCAGACTTCTGAAAAAATTGTGTTCCATTCCTTTTCCTTGCAGCCTGGATTATTGTTCTGGGCCATAGTCTAGCCTTAAACATTTTAGCCAGTGTGATGAGCTTTACTTTTGATTTGTCACAGTGGCAACGAGCGATGACAGTGAGAAAGATCCTACAAGAAATCATAGAGAAGCACCCCAGGTTTCACAATATCACAGCCCTGAAAACAAAGCACGTGGTGCACTGGTGCCGATGCCATGGCTACACTCCTCCTGACCCAGAGACCTTGCGGAACGATGAGGACTCCATTGAAGATGTGCTGACACAGATAGACAATGAGCCAGGTGAGGGTGGAGAGGGACAGAAGGCTCCTTTCTGCCAAATATGCTGTTTGTTAAATAGCTTAAGACTGTGTGTATGTGCACACATGTGCTGCTTCTTCAGGAGAAGGGGATTGTTGCTTTCTTTGTTTTTAATTCACTCTGGAATAACCACAATTGCAGATGATAAGGGCAAGCCTATAAGTGAGACTGTCTCTTGGCTCTCTCAGTCCTGATGTTTTCTGGGGCTTTTGGTGTTTATTGTGCTTGGTGCTCTTGGAGGCTCAGTGTAGATAAATCTTAGGGGAGAGATGATTCTAGCCCCACAGTGTAATAATTTATAAGTGGGCACACAAACTAAGCATGGGGAGTAATGACATTTTTGCCCTTGGGAAAGCTTAGCCTCTGTTAGGACTTACTGTGCAAACAGATTGAATCAGTTCAGGTATGAAAAAAACACAACAAAAACAACAAAGCCAAACCTGGCAGAAGTGTGGAGCTCAGTGGGGGTTAATTTACCTCCAAATGAATTGCCCTCTGTGAATTGCCTTTGTGTTTTTTTACAACAGCTGTTCCATTATTCCATTAGGCATAGTTCTAGCAACTTGACAATCCATTTTCCTATGTATTAAACATACATCTTTAATTTCATCCATTTTTTCATAGTTAAGCTACCTTGTTTCACCTTCAGATAATCCCTTTCCCAAAGCTGAATGTTATTCTGTTCTGATCATACAGGGATTTAAAGTATTTCACAGAAGTGTATGGATTTGATTTTGTCTTTGCTAGGTCTGGCCCTGCATTGCAATTGTTGAAGGTGGAAAGGAAGCCTATATCCACCTTTTAAAATGTTTATTTAAATAACTAGGTTTGTGTTTGTCTTTGAAGAAAATACTCTGTCTACTGTGTAGCTTTCCACTAAAGATTGCACTGGCTTGTGTCAAGCATGCAGAGAGGAGGTTACCCTTTTGTAATTCAACTGTGAATCTTGTCTTCTGTTTTTTTTTCTTGAAAAGCATGATGGTACTTGTCACAATGTGAAAAATGAATTAGTGCTGCATGGTGCCTACATAGTAAAAACTCCATTTCTCCAAGCAAGTTGAAGAGCATCAGACTGCTTTGCCAGTTGTCAAAAAGCTTCTCTGAGAATGTTTAGGAGACTGACATTAGCTTGATTTGTTTGAAATGCAGCTTTCTTGATTGGTGTAGGGGGAGGTGAGGGAGGCAACCATGAGTGTCATGAAGATATAATTAGAAGGCTCTCAATGACTGTCTGCGTTTCTGTTCATTCTTATGTTTGGTAGGAACTGCAAAAATAGCTTCCAATTACCTTAATTTCCTAGGATATTTTGAGTGTGCATGTTTATAAACAGCTTTTCATAACCTATCATGTGTTTAATTGATTGCTTCTCTTTCAGAATGCCCTTCATCTTACAGCAGTGGTGAGGAGCTGTGCCGAAAACTGGAGGAACTACAGCAATTTCTGAAGCAAGAACCAGAACATGAAGAGGAAGTAGATGTTCTCAATTTTAGTGAGCCATTAAAAATAAACATTAAGAAGGAACAGGAGGAGAAACAAGAGGAGATGAAGTTCTACATGGCTTCCTTGCCTGCCTCAGAGTTTGTGAGGGACACTGCAGAGAAGGTAACAAGTGAATCATAAAGCCTACAAGAACTGCACTTAAGCTTGTTGTGGCCTTACATTTATTTAGTTGCCTTTTTTTTTCATTTCTATGGGCTTCAGGCTGGTTTATGAAAGCTTTTATTAACATCCTAGATAAACCAGACCTTCTGACTCGTGACATTAGCTGGCCAGTGCTGGCAGGAATAAGTGAAGCATGTCAGCTGGGTGGTCATTTCAGAGTAGTTGTGTTGCAGGGCTTAGTACCAGAAAAATCATCCTGGAAAGTTAGAGGCAAGGGGAAATGAGGGAAGGGGAGCACTGGCACTGAATTCTTTCCATCCCATCATGTGAAAAATTTGGGCTTGTTGCTTAAACCAGTGCTGTTTAATACCAGCTCCTGATTAGGGGTTGCAGTAAAGCTTAGGAACAGCAAACTTCTCTACTGCTTGGATTTCTTTCCCCTATTCAAATTAGGGTAAAAGAAAGGGTGAAGAGGGTCTTCTGTCCCAGTAGCAGGAAGGAGACTGACTCAGCTTGTAGGAAAGCTACAAGCTGCCATTGTACCAGCAGAGACAGGAGCAGCAGGAGGGGTTGTATGCAGCAGTGGGAGGAGAAAGAAAGGGTCTCCATCTCCACCTTAGATACTGGTAACAAGGGACAAAACTGGTTCTGCAGTGTATCTTAGTCTCTTGCTACATGGGTGACAAGGGCATGGGCATGGTGAGAGCGAGGCTGGGGGATGCAACACTCTTTTGATGTGGAACTTTTGTGCCAGAAGTACTGTTTAAGTTTATAAAGTTGCAATAGTTAGGTGCAGGGAAGATGCTGAACAGATGGATTGAGTGTATGTGCGGTTTTAAGTGGAGCTTCCATTCTCAGTCCAAAGATACCAATGCAGCCTGTCTCTGGACTTTTTGAAACAAAAATTAAAACCTGCTTTTGATTATTCTCTGTTTTAGAGGCATTTCTGCAGGCTGTTCTAATACTCAAACTTATTTTTCTCCACATTTTTTAAATGAAGCCTGAGATTTTGCTGCTTAAAAATTCTGCAGTGTCTGCTTGCTTATTTTTTAACTACCCTTTGTAATAGATTTTTTTTCTGTTAGTCTCATTCTTATCTAATTTGTAGCACAACATGGGTTGTGTTATTTGATGTACTAATACTTTTTTCTCTCTCATATTTTATAGATAGGGGTTTCTTTTCAGCCTGCTGAGGTACAAAAGAATGTTTATGCATCAGTGATAGAAGATATGATTTTAAAGGTAAGAAATTGCTTCACTGCAAAAACTTTTCTGTAACTTTATTAACTTGGTGATGTAGGAAAAATGTGGACTATCCCTATTAGCATGCATTTATCAAATCAGGAGATGCAGAGTCTGACACCTATCTTTGTGCATGTATAGAAAGATACATAGCTGGCCAAAGAGAGCTGTATACTGCTCTGTGTGTTTCCAGCTTTCTAACTGGTTTGTTGGCTTGGACACAGGTTAGTGATCTGTAGATTCTCACCTCCAGTGAGATACGGACTCATTCTGTAACTGAAAGTATCTCTTACTTTGTCCTGCCCTTCAGAACTGGGGGGAGGAATGGGCCAGAGTTCTGAAAGACTCTTGATTGTTCTCTACAAGCTTAGCTATTTTTAGCAGAATACTGTTCAGTTCTGTTTTGCCTGGGCTGTCTCTGCTGGGATATGGCTGAATTTGTGCAGACAGTAACAGTTCTGTCTTATACGAGAAATAGTTTATCAAAATCACTTTTGGAAAAACAGATACAGTTCCTTAACCACAGCTTTGAACAGCTTGGAGTTCTTGGGTTTGGACTGAAGGCTAACACAGATTATTTTTCACAGTGCTCTGCTGTATTTTAAGCCTTGGACAATTCCTGGGGTTGTTTATACAGACTGCTGCTTATCAGAAGATCAGTTTTACAATGATTGATTCCAGGTTATACACACACTCATATGCACATTTCTGCTGCATTCTGTTACTTACTGTAGTTGAACTCAGATACAGATAAATCCATTTGTAGACACAGATTGTAACCATCAGGTTGCTCCATTATGACTGTAGAGTTATGCCAGTTTTCCTGAGTGAAAATCTCAGAAACCTCTGTTCTAGTCTTGACACAGGCACAGAAAGCCACGAGCCTTGATTAGCTTTTGCTTGAACCTTGATTAAACCAAGTGTGTAGGGTCATACAGCTGCTGTTTGCTGTCCAGGCTGGGAGTTTTTTGTAAAAGTGTCTTACCACAAACCTGCTGGCCACAGGGAGTGGCTAACAAGCACATACCAGTTCCCAGGAGAATATCTAGAATCTGCCATTTACAAAGCAAGCTCTGGTGTGTGAGAGTCAGGGCCCTAAAATGCTGTCTGAAGCACAGGTTCTGGAACATGAGGTCCACCCTGCTGTGCACATACTGTTCTCCAGGTCCAGGCTGGGCAGTTGCAGTCTGAGCTCTGCACATCTGTAGGTCTCTTTCTTTCTCTGGAATGTACTCGCTTCTTATTACTGCTTCAGTAAAGCTCACTTGGGCATCTTGAACTGCCTCCTGCAGCTTGAATGTAGGATTGAAGTGAGCCAAAAAAACAGCTGCTTCACACTGATACTTTAATGAATAGCATCTTCTGTTGCTCTTCTCATAATGCTGTCTCCTAATGTTGTCTTTTGCCACAGGCCACTGAACAGCTCATGAGTGATATCCTGCGGCAAGCACTGGCTGTGGCATACCAGACAGCTCCTCACAACAGGTACAGCAGCTTGTGTCCTCCTAGACCACTTATGCCAGCACTAAGGGCCCAACTGCTTGAGGAATTTGGTCAGATTAGCTCAGACCATGTGAGTGAGGGAATTTATGAACTATATTCTGGGAAGACCTAAGCCTTAGAAGGGAGTTTGTCATCTCTTTAGCTTCATAGTGGCAAAGGAGTGGTAGCACAGACAACATAAAAAACTGAGGCAGGGTTCTCTGGTGTTGCCACACTCAAGGGCAGATGACCTGTTTCTAAAAAGCCACTTTGGAAGGACCTTCTCACTCTTGCCCATCTCAGGTTACCATGTAGACAACTTACCCATGGTCAGACAGAACTTAACCTGAATAATAGCTTCTTTATTTTATTGATATACTCTGTTCTGGCTCAGATAATGAGTGATTTTTATGGTACCAACTAGACCACATTTGATTTCTGTTCATGGATAGCTGCTTGAAATTGAAAAAAACACAACACCCCATATTATGAGAAAATGCTTAGTTTAAATATTTACTTGTATGCAATGTATGCATGATTATATAATATATATTAAATGTATGTATATATGTTATATATATATATAGCAATATATACATAGTCTGTGCTAAAGAAGTTCAAGAATTAGCAATTCCTTCAATACTTGATTTTCCTGTCTTAGTGCCCAACATGTTTCCCCAGTCATTTTAGAGAGGCTTTTTTGTGCTGTGACATTTTAATGTTTTTCCTGTGTTCCTCTAACACCTGCTCTTTTATCCTTTTTTAATTTCTTTTCCCCCCCTGTTAGTAAATGTATTGGCTTGCTGCTTTATGGACATGTCTTTTTTATGTATTATAATAGCATCTCTGATGTATTCCCTACAGGACTCCAAGAGAGATCACAGTGATGAATATTCACAAAGCCATCTGTAATATTCCCTTTCTTGACTTCCTCACAAACAAACATATGAAGATACTAAATGAGGAACAATGAAATAGCACAGAAGATGCTACAGGAAAGGTGGATTTATGACTGAAGTTGGGTTGACAACTCCAGTATTTCTGTAGGACACTATTATATACATTTAAAACATTGGGCTACTAGATTGTTACCTCCAGTTAAAAATGCACCTTAATGCAACAAAATGATGCTCTGTTCCAAATCAAGTTGTTAAATGTCAGTGTTTACTTGGTAAGTGTATATTCAGTGGCTGAACAAACATTGTCAGTTTGCATCAAGTTGCTAGCTGTGAGAGACTCCACAGGCCCTCTGAGACAGCTGTATTGATGAGATTGAACCAGTTTTTGAAGATAAGAAATTATGCTTTTTGATGCAGTCTACATATGAGTTGGTTTCCCCATGCAGTGAGCAGAACAGCTGCTTTGGCACTCTGAATATGAGAAGTCAAAGGCAGCTTTTAAGGGTGGGTCATTTGAGTAGATGGATGGGTTGGTTGGTTAGGTTTGGTTATGGGGGAGCAGAAGGTGTGAGGGCTGCATCAAATTCTGCTAGTCCTGCTCAAGCATGATGTATGTGTCTGAGAGCACAGCTGGGGTAGGCTTATCATTAGCTTCTTCAGCCAATTGTCACTTAACCAAATGCCTTGCCTCTCTAGAGGAGGTGTCAGGTGTCACCTTTCTTAGTCACCTCAGAAAGGGTTAACTGGCACATGCTCAATTAAGATGAACAAATCATGGTCAGGCTTGGTAAGATTTGACTGACCACTTGTCCTGTATGGGAAGGGAAAAGAGCAAAGACAATACTCAGTTTTTGTGGGCTTGAGCTGGCTGAAATGCTTTGCTTGCCCAGCGAGTGCCTCCCCAGGCTGCCAGAAAGTTTGGAGTATTGTGCTGGAGGGCAGGTGACCAGCTGTGTTGTATGAGTCTTAATGTTTTGACAGCATTCAGCAATGATCAGCTTGGATTGGGAAGTGCTGTGGGAGCAGCACCACTTTGGCTTTAGTTCTGCTCAACATGGATTGATCTGAGAGGATCAAAAAATCAGAGATTTGCTGCTTTTGGGGAGCTCCTCTGATTTCTTGACTGCAGGAAGAAGTTCTGCTACTAACTGCAGCACTTACATCACAGGTGTAGGAGACATGTCTGCAGCCTGGCTGTTGACACCTCGCTGAAGACAGCTTTGCTGACAACATCCTGACCCACATCCACCACCCCTCTGTCCTGACCCATGAATCAGTGGTTGCTGGTAGGGTGAATAAGCCATTGGAAATTAGTTGGGACTTCTGTTGAACTGTCATGCTTTCAGGGTGCTTGTTTTGTGAGGCAGTGCTATCATGTGAGTGGAATATGGGTCAAACAGCCAGAACCTCTGATGTGCTGATCTCAGCTGGGTCTCTGATCTGCTGCATGGCCTTTGATTTAATCACTCTGTGCCTCAGTTTCCCCATCTCTGAGCATGGGGAGCAGGATACCTACCTCACAGGGGTGTGCTGAGGCCTCGCTCTTGTTGGTGCCGTGCTTTGACAATACAAAGCCTTTTATAAACATTAAACTACAGTTCTCTTTCCTGACCAGAGATAGGAACATAAATCTTCAAACATCTTTTGGTGCTTTTTTGGGCTAGAAGACAGGTAATGGTAACTCCAGTAGTGGGCAGGAACTGTGGAAGACGGTTCTGTTAGAGGGTGGTTTCAGGCTTCCAAGGAGAGTAGCACAGGTTGGGTGCAGTTCTTGAACTGCAGAAGGTACTGTGTACCTCAGATGAGGTGCTGCCTGTCTTCTCCAGGTTAAACAGAATGAGGGTCTGCAGATAAGCCCCTTTCAGTTTATCAGAGCTAACAGAGAGTTAAGAGTTCACTTGAATAAAAGTGGTGGGATCTGGCCCTTGAATCAAGGAAATGGGACCAATGGATGAAATCCAAACAGCATTCAGAGGAGTGCTTAAGTGCCCCCTGGAAAGGGTGTTCTAGATGCTGTGGATTCAAAAGATAATCCTGGCTCCTTGGGGTGAGCTGAGTGCAGGATTGCCTACACAAATACAGTGCACACTTAACCCTGGTGTGAGTTTTTCAGCTGAGGTCAGTGTGAAGGAGTCGAGCAGTGGTGATTGTGTTTGAGCTCAGTGTCGAGAGTCAGGAGGAGTCCAGGTAGCTGGGGAAATGCAGGCCCCAGGCTGTTTGTAGGCTGTAATGATCCTGCAGTCCATACTGCCTTCAGGCACCCCTGTATGCAGCTTTTACAAAAGAGAAGGGCATTTTCAAGGTATCTGTCACTATGGCTATGACAGCCTGCAGGTTGTGTGGGAACAGCCTTTTGGGCAAACTCAGTCGTGCTTATAATTTTCTGCAATGACACATGCATTTCCAGCCCCCCTCTCTTGTGAGTTTAGTCTCTGGGATTTTGATATGCCCAGAGCAGCTCTTGAGGAAGCTCGTCTTCAGGCATCTGTTTGCAAATTGTGGCTTCCTTGCCTGTGTCCTGCTTTTCCGTGAGGAATGGAGCTTCAGAATGAGTCCTGAACCTGGCCCTGAAGCAGGCAGGTAAATGCCCCTTGCTCTTAGTGGGATTCTTGCAGTGTAGATCTATTGCTACATTTCTGAGCAACCACAGGTTATTCTCCTAGGAGACGCTGTATTAATAATATATAAAGTTTGCTGAAGAAAAATAAAACCTGCTGAAGAAAAATAACACATTTGTTTAGCCCTTCAGATGTAGGAAGCGTTCACAACAAGTTCCCTGAATTTTGAGAAGTGGTGGGAGAAAAACTGGTTGGCAAGAAGTTCCTGTGGGAATTGCTTGGAGATGAGCTAGAGGTGGTGGAGCTGCTGCGGCTGATCCGGACGTCACGGAATGTTCCTCTGGCTTCCTAAGGAGCCTTGTTACCAGTTGCAGATCTCTTGACGAACGTCGCCCCTGTTTGTCATGCTGAGTGTTGAGATCCCTCATGTTACCTGTATGATACTGTACAATGGTGTAAGATACGTGCGTTTACAATAAACCCTTTTGCTAGCGGAGCGGGCTGCGCCGGGTCCGGCTGTGGCGGGGCCGGGGCCGCGCGAGAAGCTGCTGGAAGCGCCTGGGGCGGGGGCGGCCGCACCTGGGGCGGAGGGGCGGGCAAAGGGGCTGCCTCGCCATTTACGTACCAAAGGAGGGGGGATGGAGCTGCTGGGAGACCTGAGAGTGAGCGGGGGAGCCCGCGGGGTCTTTGGGCAGTTTGCTGGAGCAGTCTGTTCCTGAGGGGACAGCCGTGGGAGCGACTGAGGTGCAGAAGGACTCTTATCCCACGGGATGGACCCCCAGGGAAGGAGGGGAAGACGGTGAGGAACCCCTCTCCTGAGGAGGACAGAGCGGCAGAAAACAGTGAGTGGCGACCTGGCTCCAAACACCCCGTTCCCTGTCCCCAAACCCCCGTTCCCTGTCCCCAAAACCCATCCCCCTCTGCCCCTGTGAGGGAGGAGGTAGAGAAATCGGGATAAAGGCACTTGGGCCCGGGAAGAAGGGAGGGGCGGGGTGAGGTATTTAAGCTCCATTTTGTTTTCTCCTCGTCCTGTTGGCGTCTGATCAGTGATAAATTGAGTTTTCTCCCAGTTGAGCTGGTTTTGCCTGTGGCCTTATGTGGTGGGTGAACCTTCATTTGTTCTTGTCTCGACCCCACGGCCTTTTAGTTGGATTTTCTCCTCCCCATCCCACAGTGTGGAGAGGGGTGAGTGAGCAGCCACCTTGTGCTTTGCTGTGAGCTGGGCCTAAGCTGTGAGCCATAGGGTTGTCTTTCACCTGTGATTCAAAGAAGTTTCTCCAGATCCACATGTTTTTGTGTGGTCTATATATTCAGAATGTGTTAGTTCTTGATAAAAATTGGTGGTTGTGGAATCGACCTGAAGAAAAAGGTATTTTTTCCGTTTCCTAGTTATTTTAAAAAGCTCTTGCTTTTGGAGGCTGGGGAAAGGGGAGCCAGGTGCTCATCAAGCTTAGCTCCTCCAACTTTTTACTCTCCAGAGCAGCCTGATTGAACAGCAAGTAATTGGTTTGTTTGGAGGATTGCAAAGCTGCCAGACACCCACCCAGGTGCTCGCTCCCTGCCTCATCAGCAGCACAGGGGGAGAAAATAAGATGAAAAAGCTTGTGGGTCCAGATAAAAACAGGGACTTTCACATACCGTTTACCAGCTTATGGAAAACAGACTCAAGCTGGGGAAAATTAGTCAAATTTACTGCCAATTGGATTATGAGAAACAAAGACAAAACAAATAAAACACCTTTCCCCTCACCCCTTTTTCCTAAGTCTGCTTCAGTCCTTCAATCCAGGCCCTGCCTCTCTTCACAGAGATCCCACGGCCCTGCTGCTACCACCTGCGCTTGGGCACCTGAGACAAAAAGGAATGGAAAAAAGTAAGAAAAGCTAATTTCTCCATTTTTCCTGGGCTGTGGGGAGTAGTCATAGGTGTCTCTGAACAGACTTAATGCTCTGTTGTATTTCAAAATACTGCAAGATACTGTTCTTTTTGTGCTGAATCCAACAGAAGTGCCTCCCAAATGAGAGCACACTGCCATGCCTTTTGTGGTAAACCAAGTTGGTCCTTAGGTTTGTACTTTACTGCAATGTCCAACATAGGAAAAACCTGTATGGATAAGGCAAAGGTGATAGGTTTGCATCTGATTGTCCATCCTTCAAGACATTAGTGCAATGAGAAGGAAAATGTGCAGTTTATGAAAGCAGGCACATCATTTATGTGCTGCTTGTGAACTTTGCAAGTTCAGCTAATGGGAACTGTCCTGAGTAATGGAGTATTTAACACACCTGAGCATGTGCAGGTGTTCACAGCTCCCCTGCATAGTGGATGCAGCTGGCACAAATCTCACTTTCAGAATCCCAACAGGGTGGGTGTCAGCAAGATGGAATGAAACTAGGCTAGATATTAGGAAGAATTTCTTTACTGAAAGAGCAGTCAGACACTGGAATGGGTGGGGGGTGGGATGGGATTTGGTGATTGGACACTGATCTTGGAGGTCTTTTCCAACCGTGACAATTCTGTGATTCCAGAAGTTCAGTGTCGCCCTGTAAGTATTTATAAAGCTCCAGGTTTAAAGCCTTCCTTTCAAAGGACATTTATTTATGTGTCAAAAATCCCTTGTTTACAGTGTGATTCATAGTTGGAAAGCCTTGGTGGACTTGGATATGAGCGCAACGCAACTGAGAAGACAAATACTAGTGTGAGAGTAGTGTTGGAAGCAGTCCTGGCATCATGACTCCCTGGAGCCTGAAAAACCCGAGTAGATTTGCCCTCTTAGAGGAACTTGGTGTGATACCTTTCAACTTGACTGAGGCACTTCCCGTGCAGAATCAGTTACGTTGCAGATGGCAGCAGCCAGTTGCACTGCCTCGTCCCTGGCAGTGGTAAGTACCTGCTTGGTTTTCCCTCCATTCATCACTCCTGTAGTGGAGCCAGGCAACAGCTCATGAGCTTTTGGCTTTCTCCTGTGAGTCCTCTGAGGCATAGCTAGAAGAGCTGACATCACACTATATGGGGAAGCTGCTTGTACCTTCAGCACCTTTACTCACTAAAATATTGGGAACAACTGCGAGGTCATTATCTATTAAAATTCCAAGCTAGCACCATTTCCCCATGGTCTGTGTGAGATGGCAGAGTGAAACGCGAGTTGTTTGTCCCTTTCTGTTACCAGGGCACACTGTGGGCACCCCTGAAAGGGGATGTTGAGTGTATGGCACCTGCCTCGGTAGATCTAGCCTCTGTGTCCCTAGCAGTGAATGCTGTGTATTGGTATCATCAGTTCATCCCTTTTCCCCCATCATGTTGATTGACTGCTTGCTGAGTAGTTTCCTTTCCCTTTGAAAACATCTGGGAAGAATCCCATAAGTGGTTATGAATTCTGCAGAGCAACAGCTTTCCTTTTGCACTTTGGATCAGCAGTCAGGCCACAATGTCAATGTGCCTTGGAAGCTGTTTGTGCTGGGGGTCTGTGCCTGCAGATAAGCTTGGAAGTCAGGCATTGCCTGCTGATGGCTGGGAATGCAGCCAGGCATCCCCACCATCCTCTGCTGGGTGGGTGTCCTGTGTGCCCTGCTGTCCTGCATGTGCAGCTGCCTGAGAGGGGGGTGCAGCCACAAATTGGTCCTGTGAAGTTGAATATCCCAGGACTATGTTTTACCAAAAAAAAATATTAAAAAAAAATTGGGAAAGAACCAATAGCCAAAATACATTTTAATTTATTAAATCCAGTCTATTTGAGAAAATACAAGCTTTTATTACCAGTTTGTTTCAAACTGGGTTGGTTGGGTTTGTTGTTTTGTTTTTTAAAGAAGTACAGTGAATTAAGAAGAGAGACTGAATAGACAATTTATCTTTTTTTTTTTCTGTTAATAAAGTCCAGGATTGAAATGAACTTAAATTGTTTGAACAAAACTGTTAAAAACATTATAAAGAGATTAAACAAGCAGATTGAATTCTTAGAAACATCTAACATGCAAAACCTTTAGTACAGTTTGAATGTTTCAAATGAATTTCCTAAAAAATTAATCTCTTGAAAAGTTATGTGGGCAAGCACTAGTTTTACTGCACATTCCTCTGGGTCCAAGGATGAGTGTGGAAAATGCCATCCCTTGTCCCAACCAAAAGCAGGTTACTGCAGATGTTACTTGATGGTACCTATTCTTGTGGCTGTGTTCAGTCCTGCTAGTGTAATGAGCAGAGATGGCACCATTAAATTCTCACATAATGCAGTGAGAAGATGCTGTCTGCATGTATTCCAAATACAATCCACATGCCAACAGCTGAAAAATTCTAATGGGATTTATCAGCAATGCTTACGTGTTTGCAGAGTCCCCAGAGTTCATTATATTTCCCTTTAGCCAGCAGGAAACTTAAGAAAAATACCCTCCTGTGTTAAAGTCTATTTCATTACAGACCAATGAATATCTGATTCCTCTTCAAGTCTGAGGTCAGTTTCCTTTTTTTCCTAGCCAACACATTTGTGTGTTTCAAACATGCTTTTTCCCAAAAATAATTAAAAAAAACATGAAATAAGCAGCAGACTAATTATCTTGCATAAGTTGTTGAGATAGAAACTGTAAACCCACTACAGTCTTGAGGACAAAGACTAAAAAATGGTTTCTTAAAACACATGTTCCTCAGCAAAAGTTATATGCACATCAATATATAAAAAAATCAGCTTTAGAATAATGATACTTTAAATGGCCTATCTTAAAAATGAAGGATGCCTTACATTCTATGATACATTTTTCTTTAAGAAGAGTTTCTAAGTAACATTCACTTCTGGTTGTTCCTAGCATTAGCATTACCGATATACAGGCAATAATTTAGGAATTTCAAGGCAATGTTTTCCACCTTGCATATGCAAAGAGTTAATATTTATTAAAATTATAAGCATGTCCTTTTCATTAAAGGATCACAAATTGCATTAGATAAAATCCATATACAATATTTACAGTCACCTTAACAGCTATACAAATTACATAAATACACTAGATCCTCTGGAGTCTGGTAGGTGCCTAGCTGACTGTCCAAACACTCCTTTCCAGAGCAGGCTGGTGTGTTGCTGTTAGGGCTGTCTGTCAAAGTTGAGTCCCCTCTTGCTTCTGTCACGCCCATTTTGGAAATATCCAGCCTTAAAGCCCTAAGACACTGCACGTGTTAGTTTTATTTTAGAGGTCAATGATGCTGATTTCCTCCAGCTTCTGAAACAACCCTGGAAGTTCTCACCTGCCCCTTTAATGCTATGATTTCTGGTGGTGCCATTTGAGACCCTATTTCCAAACCCCTCATGAAGCTCACAAGTCAGCCAGATATTTCCTGTCTTTTGCTGGCTTACTTAGAGGGTGGTGCTAAGTAAAACTCCTTTTGGTTTTAATTATCCATCTTGCTTGTGATTGTTTTCCCTCCCACCCTGTGTAGTTAAGTGTAGGGATGTTGCCTGCACTGCTGCCTTTGCTGCCCAAAGTCTATATCCTAATGTGATGCCAGCTGGCATAGTAATGAACCTGTTCCTGTGAAAAACTAGGTCACTCCTCACAGCGTGTTTTGCCAGCTCTGAATCGAGGGCTTTGCGGTTTGTTGTGTTAACAGAAAGTGTGTGTGCACATCATTAATCACTGGAGCTGCTTTTGATAATACCAGTTCTTTGATCTTAACATTCCTCATGAAAATTGCATAGTGATACATCTGAACAGAATTGCCACCTTTAAGTTGCCTGGATGTGAGGAGGGTCCAGCTTCACACATTGAGGATCCGTGATGGTGCCTGGAAAACAGCAGAAGGGTTGGGGGAGAACCTGGTCTTCACCTCTGGGATCTAGTGGGGTGAGGGGGGAGAGAAACGTTAGTGTGACACAGGGTGCAACTGCCTGGAGAGTTTGAGGGGTCTGGAGCATTGTGTTCATCTATCTGCTCTCCCCTGCAAGGTGCCACTCCCCCACCAGCCTTGGCCCATCAGGCTGGTGTACCAGCCTGATTCAAGGGCAGGTGTGATGCTGTGTCACTGAGGAGGGGCTTTACAGTAACCCAGCCCTTGGACCCTGAGGGGTGTGGTGTTGTGAGTATAACCAGTACTGGGCAGGAGCCAGCCTCTGAATAAAGAGCTGCCCACCTCACTAATCCCCCCTGGCACGTACTCTTCAAAATTAACAACAAATTCACCACTGGACTGGTGCTGTATTTAAGGGAGAGGAATTACAGTGGGGTGTTTGTCCTTAACCTTTTGGAGAATGCCACCCAGGCTCTGTCAGAATGCTGCACTGTAATGCTTTATGGGGCCACAAGCTGCATATGCTCTGATCAGAGGCACAGGACTGGAGTTCTCAAAGGACAAAAATTGATTACTGGCTATGTCAGGCTGTGAAATTGCAAGGACTTTGATAAAGATGTAAACTTCTCAGGCCTGTTAGGAAAGTTAGAGATAACAGAGATTCCTCTCTGATGTCTATGGAGTCAGAATTTCACCCAATATGTAGCTGTTGTGGTTGTACTGAAGCATGAAGGACACCTAGGTGCTTGTGTCTCCTCTAATGCTTAAACCCCAAAGGACTGGAAGCAGGCTTGGCCTTAGCTTTGCATCCAGCCCAGGGCACTGGGTGAATCTGGCCATAAACCATGAAAGGGTGGAAAGCTTTTCTGGGTACTGAGTGTTCTGATGGCACCATCCAAACAGAGAGAGAAGAGCAAGACCACAGGCAAAGATTGTATGGAAAAACCTATCGATCTGTTAGTTGTTGTTGCTTTGTTCTGATTTTTCACTTCCTCTGGAGATGCATCTGACATGCTAAGGAGCAAGAGGAGTGTCACAAACAGCCTGTGCACAGCTCAGTAGCTGGGGAGAGGCAGCGTGGTGAATCCTACATGTAGGCTGTCAGGACACAACATAAACCTGACTCCCACATGTCCAACAAAGCTATGGGCCTCAGGCAGGAGGAAAAGTCCAAACGTCCAAGTGTAAACCAGGGAGAATCTGACATCTGTTTGACCTGATGGCTCTTCAGCACCATCTTCATTCCAAATTACACCTTTCCTGTGCTGTCTGCGAGAGAGGCCATGGTGGTACACTGGAGCTCCAGGAAATGGCCTGAAGCTGTGCCAGGGGAGCTTTAGACTAGATATTAGGAATAATTTCTTTACTGAAAGAGTGGTCAGACACTGGAATGGGCTGCCCAAGGAGGTGATGGAGTCCCCATCTCTGGAGGCATTCAAGAAATGTGTGGATGTGGCACTTCAGGGCATGATGGGTTTTTTGTGGAGAGTGTGGTGGGGGGGTGCTTTGTTTTGTTTTCCCTGGATGAACAGTTGGACTCTGTGACCTTAGAGTTCTTTTCCAACCATGTCGATTCTGTGATTCTGTGCATTGTCCTTAATGGCATGTGTTTGTGTCTGGGATTCCAGTCTCTTTCCTTTCCCTGAGAGCTGTGGTAGAGACTCTGAGGGGTCCAGCTAGGATCCTCTCCTTTGCATCCTGTCTGCCAAATAGGAGGACACTGTAATTTGCCCCTCCAGGGTCAAAATACATGGTTTAAGGGTTAAATACTCTCTAGCCTCATTGCTGCACCTCAGTAAGCAGCCCAGACTATTCAGAGCATGGAGGAAGTTTTCATGAGGTTTGCAAATTCTGTTCTGCCTGAGGTCACTGTCCCACTTTTGGTGGTGCTGGATATGCCCATTGTGTGCCCTGTTGCAGCAGTGTGCCAGCAATCCTCTGCAGAGCAGGCACTTCGCTGTCTGCTGATCAAACACTTCTTCCTCCTCTCCTCCAAGGCAAAGATTTACTTTTTACACGTGGCCGTGGAGTGGCTGCCTCCTCTAATGGCACGGCATCCTGCGGCCAGGGAATTCAGCCCTGGCCCTGCTGCTGCTTTCCCAGTCACTTGGTGCGGCATGTGGCTGGCTTTTGCCGGTTGTGAAGTGCTGTTCTCTTTGGTGGCCTGATGCAAAAAGCAGCTACACCACAGCTTTGTTGGTGTGCACTTTCCTTCTTTGTGGGGACTAGGAGTGTGTGGGACCCTGCCAGGGAAAGTGCTGAGTTCAGAGAGAACGTTTCCGTGTGGGATTTTCAGTAATAATTAGATGTATTTCACCAACAAGAAAACGGTCTTACAGTGTTATAGGGGGCTGTAGAAACTTGCAGGAAAATCCCTAGGAAGTCTCAGAGGTCCAAGAGCTGTGCAGCTCACCTGTTTACCACAACTGTATCTTCCTTGGTGTTGGTAGTGGGGGCTGCTTCTGCCCTTACCAGCACAGAGGGGTTTTGTCCTGTTTGGGTGGGTGCTGTTCCATAGGCAGCAGTTTGCAAATGCTCCCATGCAAACACCTGTGGCTAACATTAGCACCAGAGCCTGAATCTCCCGCTACAGCCCTCAGGCTGGTGCACACTGACCACTCTGAGTGTGTGCAGAGGGTGTTAAATGTATTGTACACAGAGAGAGAGAACGACACAACACCTTGTACATAAGGAGTCCAACTGAGGGAATCACAAATCATGAACTGCTGACTGCCATGCAGTTTAAAATCTTGGTCTCAGGTCACATTATGATAAGCTATGGTATGGCATTCTCCAGCACGTCTCTCTGAAAGCAAGGGATGACCACATTACCTAATGGGCAGTGGTGAAAGGGGGTCAGTGAGGACATGGCACCACACCCTTAAGAAGCGAGAGTTCCTGATGTGGACTTTGGGCTTTACACACACTGACTTTGGGATTTTAAGCAGTCTAAATTACCTTAAAATCTGCCTTGTAGCTTGTCTCTTGAACAAAATGGTCTTCTGGGATTATGAAGCCTTGCTTTGTCTTTATAGGTTTGGATGGTTTTGCTCCAGTCCATGGGCGATACTCTTGCCTGAAATGAGATTGCCAAGACAGAAGAACCCATAAAACACAACAAACTCACTGGCTGCTTCTGCTCAGAGTGGTTACAAAGCCAGAAGGTAAGGCTGGTTACAACCAGTTCATAAGAAAGAATTTGTCTAAGGCATACTGAGAATAAAAGAAGAACTGAGCGTAGAAGCCTGCCTCTCTCTGAAAGCCCAGGCTTTCTGCAAGGGGCTAAATGGCTGCTCTCACTTACCTCTTCTTTTATTCCTGGCAAAATGTGCTCTCTCCTGGAGGTGGTTGGTTGCTTATTCCTGGTTAAGAAAGCTGGTGACCTCTTGTTTGATAGCTCATTGACCACTTACAGTGTAGAACATTGTCTGCCTCATTGGTCACTTACAATGTAAAACACTTAGGTTTGGGTCTGCAGTGCAGAGCCCTCAGGCATGAGGAGGGAGGCTGCTGATGTTTGCTCCTGTGTGCTGAGCTGTGCCTCTGTGGCCACTCAGTCCAAAATGCATTATGAAGGGAGATACCATCTCAGGTGGCAGATGCTTCTGCTGAGCGAGTTGGGGTTGTTCAGCCTGAAGAAAAGACTCCGGGGGAACTTACAGCAACCTTCTAGTACCTGAAAGGAGCCCATAAGAAGGCTGGGGGAGTGCTGTTCACTAGGGCATGTAATGATAGGACAAGGGGTAATGGTTTCAAGCTAGAAAAGGGTAGATTCAGGTTGGATATTAGGAAAAAGTTCTTTAACATGAGGGTGGTGGATCACTGGAGCAGGTTGCCTAGGGAAGTGGAGGGGGTCCCATCCCTGGAGACATTCAAGGTCAGGCTTGATGGGGCTCTGAGCAATCTGTTTTAGTGTGAGATGTCCCTGCTTATTGTAGGGGGGTTGGACTAGATGACCTTTAGACGTCCCAAGACATTCTGTGATTCTGTGGTTTTCCTTAAGATAAGGGGATGTGCTTTGACATGATGATATCTGAGAAGGTGTCCCTTGGCTGACTTACTCTTGGAGCAGTAAAGTCTGAGAAATGGTTGCAGAGACCACACTGAGAAAGGGATAGCACGTGTGTCAAGAGTACTGAACAACAGCATGGCAAAGTCTGGCTTAGCTCAGCTGCCAGCTCCCTTCTGCAGCCTTCCCTCTGGTTCTCTGTACCTCTTGTCACAAGCAGGCTTTGCTAATGCCCTCTCCATTAGGACTTTCTGGATGCTGCAGTAGCAGCCAGCTCAGTTGGCTTGTTTACTCTCAGGAGAAGACAGAAGTCTTCTCTGTTTGTGCATGTATCTCTGGCAACCAGTTCCAGCAGCTTCTGTAGCAAAAGGAGGGGTGACTAACCAAAATGTTAGTCACCCTGGCATACTTTAATAATTGCATTTTACTAGTTGCTTATACACTGAATCAAGGGGTAAGATTGAGTCCTGAGCCATGTGCAGGCTAAGGAAATGAGCTGTGTGTTAGTGTGCTGAGCTTAGCTTTGACCACAGCCTTTCTGATTTTCATTTTTCCCAGGCATGCTCTTTGCTATTTTGCTAGTAGCTGCAAATTCCTCTTTAAAAAATCTTATTGAAAGTATACAAGGGTGGGGTGTTATTTTAGAATGTCTACTTTGGTCTTGATCCTTTCAGCATATTACTGAAATACCACTTGCTGGTTTATGCTGGGTTTCTAAACATAGACTCAGCCTTAACATGCTGCTTCTTTTCTTGGTTTGTGGATACAGGGTCTGTATCTAAGCTGGATAGAGAAGCCAACATGCTAACTGAATTAATTCCTGTTTCTTGACTGAGCTGCTGGCACTGGTCTCCTGTCAGGATGGATGAGTGCAGGTGCAGGCGTGAGGAGATGGGCAGGAACCCACAGCCGGGGCCTGCGGCAGTTTGTCAGCTGGAGTGTAGGTGGACCGAGTTCTTAAATCCCCTCAGTTAGTAACAGATACTGCTATAGAGAAGAGCTTCCTGCTCACTGGAAAGTAAAACCAGGCTGTCAGGGCTGTCTGTGAGTACTGCAAATCTAGACTATAATTGGTTTGCTCTTGCTGTTCTGAGCCACTACCTTCTACCTCCCTCTGTCTTGCTCAGGCAGCAGTTAAGCACCTGCACAGCTTTCGCAACTCTGGTGGTGCAATTCCTGCTGCTTTAGCACCTCAGGATAAGGAAGCACCTTTGCAGAAAGGTGATTTTGGGCAAGTGACATCCCAAGAAGGCAACCTTTCAGCAGGGAATCCCAGCTGTGTGTGAATGCTGAGTAAAAGCTGAGCTCTGCTCTGCTGTGCAGCCAGAGGGAGGACATGGAGCTTTTGGGCAAAATACCAGCAGCATGGTACAAAGCCATCAATTACGTCCCAGCAGTTTCCAGGAATGGGAACCTGCTGCCCCACAAAAAGCCAGATGGCCTCAAGGATGCCAGTGGCATTGATTCCTAACCATCCATCCTTGTGCTGGCTGGTCTCCCTGCTGCATTACGCTGCAATTGAGTGTGTCCCCAGCCTTCAGTGAATGACTGTGCTGCTTGTCTCTACAGCCAGCTCTGTCTTGCTGCTTTATAGCAGATCATTTGCTGATTTGGCAGGCTGCCATACAAAGCCCTTTTGGATCTCAGGACCCTCATTCTGGCTGGAAGCCAAACTGCTCTCAGCCTGAATAGCCAAAACTATTTTTGAAGCTCCTGCACACAGTGAGGAAGTGCTCAGCCTTCATCCTCAGAAACAGAAACGTGAGAGCAGATAAAGTCATGGCTCAAATCTGTGGTAGCATTTCTGTTTTGGACCCTGTATTTCCTTCTGGGGGAATCCAGAAGTCTGGGCCCATAGGGAAGGAATGGGTGAAACAGAGATGACTTAACCCTTTGGGAGCTAGGTTACTTGAAACAAAGCAATAAATTAACATTATAACCTTTGGTCCAGAAAGTACAGTTAAATAAATTTGCTTTGCCATTCAGCTTGCAGGACACATGCACCCACCTCCCGCTGTATTAGCCAAGGGTCAGGAGGAACAGGAGCCCAAATACCAGTTTGCTGACTTGTCTAAAAATCGATCATGGGGTGGTGAATTGAGTCAAAATGCACGAGCTAGAGAAGAACTACCTCTTTGTAATGTTACTTATTTTAGGATGTCAAGTATCAAGATCTAGTTACTTTTCCCCCCTGCCTTGTACTCTGGGGTGCAACAATTGCTTCCTGTGCTTGAGGAGGCCAGTGAATCAGGTCAGGCTCAGCAGGTTCATTGCTTCTCCCTCCCATCTCCACATCCAACACCATGTATGGTGTCTCATCCAAGATCACCCAAGCAGCAGTTATTAGCAAGAGAACATCATGGTGGGTGAGAAGTTTACAGAAATCACAAGAAAAAGGGGAGAGCCCAGTGTGGTGGACATCAGCTGCTGCTGGGGATGAACACGAGAGACTGTTGCTGCTGGAAGCAATCATCTGCATCCTTCCTGCTGTACCCCACCTTTCTCCTCCTCTTGTCCTTAGAGCATCTGAAGTGGAGGGGGAATAGCCTCCAGGCTCTCTTTAGGTTCTGTTTTGTTCTCCATTGTTACAACCTAGAGGTGAGATGTTTTGGTCTCCATGAATGGGAATGACCCAGTGGTACTTACAAGTACTAATGCACTGTGGTTGTGAAAGAAAAAGATCTCCAGAGTTGTAGGCAGGCTTTAAAGTAGTAACGATCAAAAGGGAAGGGCTGCTTTCTGTGTACTGCTGTTTCTTAACCTCCAGCTCACTCTAGGAAGGAATAAGCAGCAGCTTTTTGCAGGTGATTGTGCTGTTACTCTATGGAACTGCTTTGATCACTGGTATGTTGATAATCTGTTTGCTCTTTCTTGTAATTGGTTAATAGAGTCTGGGTAAAGGTGTTTCTCATGCACTGTGTCTGGATGAGTTGTCTGGAGGGGAAGGTTTGGATCAATGCAGTGTGGAAAGCAGGAGGCTATAGTGGCCTGCTGGGGACAGCTTCACCCCCCAGCAGTGATGGGAAACTGAGCAAATGGGAGTACAGCTAAATGTGTACACTGGAAACAGACAAACAAAAAACAGCCATTGGACTATAATTACTAGAGTTATTCTGAAGCCCAGCTTTGAGGAGAGCTGTTTCAGAGAGCTGGTGGTTGTGTGCCATCTCCAGCCACAGGTGAGCAGGACCACCTGTACCAGGGCTGTTAAACAGCCTAGGCAAGGGGTCAGGCAGAGGGCATGCTCCCACCAGATCTCACCATGATTCAGCACATGGCCTCACAGACTTCAGGGCATGACTTGGGAATGATGGATTCAAGACTGCTCCTTCTGTTCTTTCCAAACGCAGCATAGCACTGCTGCAGCTCAAGGTGCTGGGCTCTGTGACCCATACAGCTGCTGGCCTATGTGCTGCCTCCAGCTCTTCTCCCATTTCATGCTCTCCACAAAAGTTTTATGGCTTTGCAGAGAAAGCTGCTGGCAGAATTGTTTTTATTTTACTGACCTATTGAAGATCTAACCTAGAAAGCTTTGTAATTTCCCCGAGATGGAGGGCATTTCTACTGGGTGTGGGGAGGCAGAGGGTAGAAATACCAACCGTGCTGTTTGCAATGCTGGGGTTGCCATTTCCAGCCAGATTTACTTTCAGTATTTGTAGTATTCCTTTGCTCCATAGTAGACCACTACTGCCATCACAGTCAGCACCTCAGTAGCTCATTTTTATGTCGTGGTGTGCTTCACATGGTAAATGATCAGCGGCTTGCTGAGCCACTGCATTATAATCCAATTTCTCATTTAAGAAATAGAGAAAAAGGCTCATCTGCTGTAGCTGAATGTAACTCTGAGCTACTGCCTGAGCTCGCCTGCATTTATTCTTCCACTGCCTCCTTCCTTCTCGTACCCAGCACGCCAGTGAGAATTAAGCCACATAGTGAACATTGTCCCTGCAGAGGGAAAGCTGTGTACATTTTGGGGGACTCTGGTATTAAAATTTTAAAAGTACACGCTACTCTAGACATCTGTTGGGCAAGCCAAGATGGGTGTGCATGGGGTTCGGGCTGAAGGTGGTGAGGTCTGAACTAGCAGCCCTTTTGCAGTGCAACTCCTGGCAGGTGCTGAGGCAGGTTCTTGGCACAGCTGCACAGCTGCCCTGTCAGGTGGAGCGGCTTTGGTTTTCCCAGGCAGAGCTGTGCAGCCAGCCATGCCCTCCCAGGGGCCAGGATGTGCCTGCTTATGGCAAAAACTTGCACAGATCAGGGGACTGTGACATCTGGTCAGCAGAGGATTGCAAATGTCATGATTCACGGATGCTGCGGTGAGAGCTCTGCAGGATGGACAAAGCCAGGAGCACTCCAGGGTAATAGAGCCATTAAACTGCTTTTCCTCTGAGCTATGTCAGACACTGGTGGGTTGCTGGAGGCATTTCAAAGCCTTGGACACAGAAGCAGGTTGTGGCACAGTGTGAGGACAGAAATGGGGAAAAGGAAAGGCTGGTGGAGACAAAAAGATGGAGGGTTAGGGGGAAGACATAGTAGAAGGGTAGAGAAACCAGCTCACAGAATTACAGAGGAGGAAAGCAGAAGACACCTGGCTGCTTCCTGCCTCTGCTCTCACCTGTAGCGGGGTCAGGCAGCACCTGGAGCTGCTCATAACTCACAGGAAAGAAGCAGCAGTAAAAGACTGGACTGAAAGGCCAGGAGGAAAAAACATCAAGTTTCAAACTATTATCTTAGGGTGAGTTTTGGGGGCTTGCACTGCCCACAGACATATCTCCAAGGAAGGAGTGTCTGGTGTCACAGCATAGGCAGCTGCTTCCCTCTTACCAGAGTTGTGTGAATCGGAGTTTGTGGGTAGGTCTTGGGGTCTTGACTGGTACTTTTCCCCATTTCCCTTTCTTTCCCCTTTTCCTGTACACCTTTCGGTGTACTTTGAGGGGAGGAAAGTCATCCTACCTTTATGCAACAGCTTTGAATCTTCCTCATTTTAGTTCTTCAGTGTGCTTGGTGGAACAAACGTCCTTTCTTGAGGCACCATTTCCACCCCCTCATTCTCTCCCATAGTCCTGTCCCTCTCAGCCCTCCCTTCCCCCAGCCAGGCTATGCAGTGCACAGCGAGTCTCTCTGGATCCATCCCAACGCCTGCACCAAGCAAGCTTACTTCTTAAATAGCATAAAAATCAGGGGCTTCAGTATTAATTTCCCCAAGCAGCAAGATACTTAAGATTATAAAGATAACTATAAGCCTTGATTATAAAAGCTTTACTCCTATTATTAAGGGTAAGCATGTGTTTAAATATCTCACTGGATCAAGGATGGAGCTCCTCACACACAGTACTATTAACCCTGCCAGCATTAACAGTGTGTGCTGTGATCCCATACTCTGCTGAACAGAGTATTTTTGTTTGTAGTGCAGGTATTTTTTCTATTTTCTTCTGCACATCTTATTTCAATAAGATGCTTTCCAATGTGAAGCTGTCACCACTGTTCACCTTGCCCTTCGCACAAGTGCTATTTGAAGGCAGATGAGCGTTATAGAGAGCAATATACAGGAAAAAGTGTCATTCCTCTTCATTCTGCATTACCCCTGGTGGGTAGGATGTTTCTGCTCCTGGTCACAGTGCATGTACTGAATACTTGCCCAAGAAGGTGGGAGTTCAGTTTGTGGGGGCATCTTCCACCCTGCTGTTCCCAAAATCATTAGTAATGGTACACCAGGCCCTTTCCCCTTAGCAACCACAGCTCTTTATGTGTTTTAAACAAAGCAACAAAACAAAATTGCTTGCTCCAGGTGAGCAGAAATCCCTGCTGATCTCAAGGCCCTCTATTTGGTCTGCTTTACTGTTGTGCCTCCCACCTGCAAACTAGTCAGATGTTGTGGACTCTCACCCAGAGCACAGAAACACCAACTGCAGAGATCGGGCTCCGCTGGCATTGGGCATGTGCAGAAATTCACAGTCATCCTCCCCCTTCCCTGAGTGCTAATACTAGCAAAGCTGATAAGTGGAGAAAGAAGAGGCAGAACAATCGCTCACAGCTCTGATGCAATATTTGCACTTACACATTTGAAGTGCTTTGCAGAGACTGGCTGGTTACTGAAAAGGAAACTGAGTTCTGAAGTGACCTAAAGAAGTGAACTTGAGCCTTGACAAGGCCAGCAGGGAGGTCATACCCTCATCCTCCCTGCCTTCTAACAAGGTATGAAGATGACGTCCAGAGAACAGAGCCAGCTGGAGATACCTGCTGACTACACCAGCTTCTCTCGTTTGTAGAGGAGAGCTAAGTAAAGCAATCATCTACTTCTAAAATATCTGCTAAATGCAATCAAGACCTAGTTCTATAATTAATTATGTGCAGATCTCTGCTGTATCAGAAGTACACAGCACCTGCAATTTACTGCTGAAAGGGAGAAGCCAATTCCATGACCCCAAAGGACAAACCCTCAGAGAGGTGCAGAGAGGGTGGCTCAATGCTTGCTCCTGCCTTCTCCAGCATCAGCAAGGTGTAATCCTCCGCAGCCCTCTGCGGCAGTCCCTGGGATCTTTTCACAGTTGGAGCACATCCCATTTTAGCCTTTCAAGTGCAGCGTGTATTGATCTGCCTCGGCCTGTGTGCCTGAGCTCCCCCCCATAGTCTAGTTGGGTTTTCACTTCCATCAGACCCTGCAGAACTCCATCTAAAATTCAGAGACTGGAGGATCTGGGGACATAGGGCAGTAATTTGGAGGGCAGGCATCTGTGCTGGCCTTTCACCTTTTATAAAGGACTGGGCTTGGTCACTGATTCTGGGTGTCTGTTTTGTTCTGGGAAATGCCAGTTGAGGCTGACTGGCTGCACCATGTATAGCTAGTTTTGTATGCAGCTGAGTTTTCTTCTGAGCTTAAAGAAGAGCACAGAGAGAAGATGTAGCAGGAACTTGGAGAAGTCTCATGGGAGCAGTGCACCAATGCACAAAAGCATATCAAATGGTGCTGAACATTACACTACTACACTTGAGTGCTCCATGGAAACATACATGCAGTAGGCTGATGTAGAACCATGCAGTCAAAATCCTGAATGAAAAAGAAACAAACAAACCACAAAGCCTAAAAAAAACCCCCAAGACTCTCCTTAGAAAAGAGAGTGTCTAACCAAAAGTGTGTGTGCTTTCCACTTTGCTACTCAAATGTTCTACCTGCAATGGTCCCTGCCTGCTTGTCTCTGTGTGCAGAACAACCTCTCTCTTTTCTCAAACTCTCTAAAGGCATGATGTACTTCACACCCAACCCCTCCTCAGGACCCAGCACCCTCCAGCTGCTCCCAGTAACAGAACACCCCCCCTCCTCTTGCTGTGCCTCTACCAGTGCTGATCTCCTTTCCTGCTTCCCCAGCATGGCCTCCTCACCTGCCCGGCTTCTTGTAGGCTATGCCTACCAGAGAGTAGTGGAGATGGTGTGGCCACCAAGGAACAGCTTAAAGTGCAATTCTTGTCTTTGTTAGGAAGATTAAGAAAACCAACGTGTAATGGTGTTGTTTGGCTCCTGCCTGAAGATGAGATAGCTGTTTGCAGCCTGCAGTGCTGCCTTGGAAAATGATGAGGAAAGAAGGGTGGAACTGTAGTGGTGTTAGTGGAAATCTTCTGAGGCTGTGGGTGCTCAGCTCGCAAAGGGTGGGTGCCTCTTCCTTGCCTCAGACCAGTGGAGTGCTCCTGTCTGGGGCATTGGAGTGACTGATGCTACCAAATAGAAACCTAGTGCCCCAAGAGTGACTGAAAAGGAAAGTAACTCCACCAAATACCAACCATGAACCACTCCTGTTCGTTTTTTTGTGTGTTGTTTTCTTTTTTTTTTTTAGCAACAAATCCCAAACAAAATACACCCTTGCAGCTTGCAAAGTTACCATGGACTTCTCTCCTGCTGCTTGTTGTGACTTCTGTGACTTTTCTAGGTTGAGCTCAGTGGTATAGGGATTTCTTGAATTTGCACTGTTGTACTGGGTGATAATTCAAAGAATCTCTGGAATTACTAGAATAAGACCAAGGTGGCTTGGCTTGTGTAGCACAACTTGTATTTGTTGTGCCAGATAGCCTTCAAACAGCTTAGAGGTATTATGGGACAACTCCTTCCTGGTGTGGCTGCCTCAGCTTGTGCCTCTAGCCTCATCCTGTGCTGCTCCTCCTGTCAGCTGAGAGGAGTTCCTCAACTACCTTGAAGTTTTACTTCTTAGAAAATTTGTTTGGAGTTGTGTTTTGTTATGTCACCCCCGCCAGTACTTTGTCATGTGGTTTGTAAACTTGCAGTTCTGTCATGACAATAGTTGAGAGCCCTGTGTAAAAACTGTCAAGTAAGAGGGAAGAAAGTGTGAGAAGTGACTGCTGAGCAGTAGAATAGCTGTAGGGAAGCTGCAGGCTACTGTCCCCTTCGTCTGGGGTCAGGCTGAGGAAGCGGGGGATGTCTCAGCAAAAACGTGGAAATGGATACATTTCTGAAAGATGAACCTTGCTAGTTTTGTTCTAGGCAGGTTTCTCTGAACTAATTCCTGTGTGGCTTTGAAATTTAAAAGTGCTTCTCTTAAAAAATAGTCATCACTCCGTGATGGTCTTGCGAGATGTGGCAAAGGATGAAATAGCACATAACTTGAAGCACTGCAGTTGTGCCTTCCTGAATTCATGTGTTAACTGCACTAGGACCAGGACATCTGCCTGTGTGTGGAGGAGTGGGATAAGAAACAAGATCTGTGCAGGCCTGTAATCTTTCCCAGGTCCCCCAGTGTATTTGTCTTAAAAGCACTGTGATAAATTATCTGATGAATTGCAACGATGAAATGTCTCCTAGGTACATAGTAGATAAGTGTCTAAATACTTGGGAGTCTATTGGAATAAAAATAATTACTCCATTAATATACCTCATAGGTATATTAAAACCTCACAGGTATATATTATACCTCATAGGTATATTTAAACCCGCCGAACACCATGATGAGTGTGTGTGTGTGGGGACAATATGAAGCTGGTGTGATACTCAACAGCAGCCACATAGGAGCTGAAATCCCCTCTCCTCCCATGGTGCATGTCAATGAGAACAAGGGTTGAATTTCAGTGCATCCTGATTGCTCATTCCAGAAAATAAGTACCTGTAGTGTCTCATACTGATCACTGCGAGAGGAAAGCATCAATAACGTAAAAGTAATTTTTAAAGCTCTTTGACAAAGGTGGTTTGTGTAGTTTGGGATGTATAGCCTCTGTGTCTTTGCATCTGTCTAACCTTAGAGGCAGTAATTTGGCTCGACTGGAAGGTTTCATTCCAGCTTTAAAGGGAAAAGGCTGATGGCAGTGACTGGGAGAGCAGCTCAGTGCGACTGTTGAGTACAGAGAGGTCCTGGGCAGCCCCAGCAGTCCTGTGCCTCCCAGCCCTGCTGCGCTGGGGATGGCATCACGACTCAGCCCTTCCCTGCCTCGGGAGCAGGGCAGGAGCGCGGGCGGGCAGGGAGGCTCTGCTGCACAGGCACCCAGACGCTGCCGGCCGGGCCGGCGACCGGCGACGCTTTTAAGGACCGAGGGTCCGAAGGCAAAAGCGGCTTTGGCGACAGGTTGAGCCCGAGGGCGAGGCGGCAGCTTTCCCCCCCGAACCGGTCCCAGCTTTTCCCCCCCGAACCGGTCCCAGCTTTCCCCCCCCGAACCGGTCCCAGCCTTCCCCCCCCGAACCGGTCCCAGCTTTCCCCCCCGAACCGGTCCCAGCTTTTCCCCCCCGAACCGGTCCCAGCTTTTCCCCCCCGAACCGGTCCCAGCTTTTCCCCCCCGAACCGGTCCCAGCTTTTCCCCCCCGAACCGGTCCCAGCTTTTCCCCCCCGAACCGGTCCCAGCTTTTCCCCCCCGAACCGGTCCCAGCTTTCCCCCCCCGAACCGGTCCCAGCTTTCCCCCCGCCGCTTGCCGGCATCCCCGCCCCGCGCTGCGGAGCAGCATCGCTCGCCCGCCTCAGGGAGCCCCGCCGAGGCGGCCGGCGGGCCCGGTTACCTGTAGGAGGTGGTGTGGCCGCCGTCCGCCTGCGGGCGCGGGCGCAGGTGCTCGGGGCCGTCCCCCGCCGGCCGCCCGCCGCCGGGCAAGGCGCAGGCGGAGCGGCCCGGGGCGGGCTGGGGGGCGGCCCCGTCCCTCCCGCCGCTGCTGGCGCTGACCCAGGGGAAGGCGTCCCTTCTCGGGAGGGGCCACGCTCTGAAGTCCCGCCGGTACTGGGTCTCGGCGGCGAAGGGCTCCCCGGCGGCCACCGCCCGGCCCTTCCTGCGGCTGCTGGGCTTCCCGGCGGCGGGGTCCCGCGGGCGGGGGAGCGGGGCCGGCGGCCGAGCGCTGCCCCGCGCTGGGGGCCCGCCCCGCTGGGGCGTCCCGTCCTCCTGCTCCTCGATGTCCGAGTAGTTGTGGATGGTGAGCGGCACGGAGAGGTCGGACTTGTCCAGCTGGCTCCAGAAGCGGGCCAGGCAGCACACCCGGCTGATGCAGGGCCAGGCCATGGCCGCAGCCCCCGCTTCCCCCGCAGCGGCGCCCGCGGCTCCGGCGCCCGCAGCCGGCCGCGCACCCGGCTTCAGCCCTCATGGGCGGCAGCCCCTCCTCCCGCCGCCCCCTCCCCGGGAACGACACCCCCGCCCCGGGATTACGGCCGCACACGTGACCCGGCCCCGGCGAGGCTCCGTGCGGGAAGAGCCGCGGCCGCCGGACCCCCCCCGCGCCGAGCGGGGATGCGGTGCCCGGCATCCCAGTGCCTCGCCGTGCCCCCCGGCATCCCAATGCCTCGCCGTGCCCCCCGGCATCCCAGTGCCTCGCCGTGCCGCCGGGACCTGCCGCTCCCCGCCCCGCTGCCCCCGCGGCTCCCGCTGCCCCCGGGAAGCGCTGCAGCAGACCCCGCGGTTGGCATCGGCCAAGCAGGGAACGCCGCTCTGCTCCAGCGGGGGGGGGGGGCGGGGGGCGGGGGGAGCGCTGCTTAATTATAATGTCAAGTTAGCTGTAGCCATTTATGATTTGAGAAAGCGTTTTGTACAGGAAGCCTGGTGGCTTCTAAATGATCGGGATGAGAAATAGCAGCTTTGTGATGTTGGTTTCCAGTAGCTGTGTACCTCACCTAACACCCCCTCTCCTCCATTTATGGTAGCAGATGAACCACTTTTCTTTTAAAATACTGTTGTCCAAAATCCAAGCATCTGTTGTATATTTCACATATGATCCACATCATTTACTGTTTGCCAGAGACTGAAAACATCAGCTTTTCTTTGGGCATTTGTGTTCAAAATCAAACAGTCCTGGTGCAAACCCCCGAGGCTGACAGAATTACACTGGGGCTAAGTTAGGCTTTTGAAATTTGACATCTTATGTAATATGTGGCTACAGGCCATAAAGCTCCTCCACAATTCCCCATTCAGTGGGTTGTTATAGAGGAAGCTGAATCTTCCAACGGGTCAACAAATTATGAAATACAAGGCTGTAAAATGAAGAATGCAGATAAACTGAGATGCTGCCTATTAGAAAATCATTTATGTAAAGGCTAACTGGACAGGTACTTCATATTAGAATGTAACGATCTTGTTACAGGTGCTTATCTGGTAAGATCTAATAAGGAATTAATCATGCAGTGGAACTAGAAAAGCTAAGGTTTACTGCTCTAATTCAGCTGAGCAGTCTGTATCAATAGTGTATTAGCACCTCAGACTTAAGTCTAGACTTGTGCCTGCTTCTGGTGGGGAGGTGGGGCTGGAAATGTGAATATGGACTGAGGCAGAATCTCTCCTTGAGTGTTTGGCCTCTGTCTGAAACACAGTTATCATGGGATAGAAAGGAATTCCTTTGCAGATGATCCTGTTATCCTAAATGCCAGATTTGACACTTGTTGGTGCTATCTATTTTGATTTCACCCCACTGCCTGCTCCACACATGCTGGGTAGGGCAAGGAGACTCAGAAATTTCAGATAGCAATGTTTTGGTCCCCCCCCAGAAGTCTTGACACAATAACAAATGGGATATTGGATGCTGCATTTGTTGATTGGTATGCTGCATGTTGCTGGTTACTTCCAGGAGTATGCAGGGAGACATTTCTTAATTTTCTGCTGCTGTTTTTTTTCTTGAACTATTCTGCTTTATGCAGTAATTTTAAAAAAGAGATTATATTTGGGTGGTAAAGAGAAATTGATTTTGCAGTAATGGGAGAAAAGTGAACATCTGCTTTATTATGTGTTGTCACTGGCACAGTACAAGTGATGCTCTGATCCTTGTTCCTAGGCCTGACTTAGCAAAATACATTGGAGAATAAATCAGATGTCTCTGCTCTCCCTGTGCCTGCCACTTCCTAGTACTGAGTTCAGCTCTGGCACTGCACAGCTCAGAGCCCACCTACAGCATCAGGGGGTGCTTTGAGCAGCTGCTCATCATAGCTTGTAGGTTGAAATTAGCACAAAGGCTCTCTCAGATAGGGAAACCAGAAGCTGGATGAGATTAAGAAGTTGTCTGCATTTAGAAGAGATTTAGCATGATTAAAACCAGGGGAGGGTGAGGGGGGAGGAAATACTCCAACAGTAAGGCAAGCCATCAAATCAGAGAGCAGAACAGCTGTTGCTGCCAGCAATGGGGGCAGAAAGCTCAGTTTGTTCTAATGCTAAAATGGAATTTATTTCAGAGTAAATCACTACTCTGAAACAAAATATTCCTTCAACATGGAAAAGCCACAAGACTTTCTTAAAGCCACTGAAAAGGGATGGAGGATTGTGTCTCTCTACATAGATGAACCATGACTTCATACTTACTGCTGTTTTCCTACCCACAAAAACTAGCTGCTGTCACTGCCAAGTATCTGCATAATTACCACATTATATTTTTATTCATAATAAGCTCTTGGAAAAGGGGGAGAAAGTCTTTCTATGTGGTTAGGTGTGATGTTTTTTTATGTGGTTGGTTCTTGTTTTTTCTGGGTTTGGGTTTTGTTGGGGTTTTTTAATGGTGGTTTTTTTCATTAATTTCTTTGCCTTTCAAAGGTATGACTAAATCCTGAGATACTGATGTGTACTGATGCCAGGTTTTGCAAGAAGGGCATTTGTTTGCCAAAAAAGTATCTTATTTACTCTATCAAGCTGTCATAACTCCAGGCCATTCCTCGTCTGACTGAGTATTGACTTTCCTGTTGTAGTCTGAAAGTAGTTTTGGATCAGAGGTCATTTTCCTTTGGCAGAGAGTGTTGCACGAAGGCTCAGGTGCAAAATGACATGTAACTGTGGCTTATTCTTCTAGACCTGTACAATGTAATGTCCTTTAGGGTTCATACACTGCATTTCCTGCAATGTTACTCCCTGTTGCTTTCAGCCACAATCTCTAAAAAACCCTCAGTAGATACCAAAGTGTTGAAGTGACTAAGTAAGTTGTTTATCAGACAAGAGGTAAGGCAAGGAGAAGAAGGAGAAAAACATAAAGGTGGACAAAGACAACAGGTAAGTGTTAAATAGGCATAAAACCAAAACATTGTGAGCTGTGGCTTGTGAGTTGTGGCTTTTGAGCTCCTTTGGCATGAAAATACTCCCTTACAAGAAGCCTGTTCAGTGCCCATCTGCTGCTGGCAGTGCTGTGTCCAGCTGTGTGGTCAGCTGCTCTGCCAGGCAGGGCTGCACTGTGGCTCAGGCCCTAAAAACTAGCACAGTTGTCCTAAGTTTCACAGAAGTAACAAGGGAAAAGTGACAGATTAGAAACAGAAAGTCAGAAAGGAATATGAGATACTCCAACTCTTTCATTTGTTAAGTGTTGAAGTTGACAGGCACTTAGAGGAACAATTCCTCAAGTGTCTCATTTTCCAAGGGAGAAAAAAAAATTAAACTTGAGGCAGTGGCCTCATGGCAGTAAGGAGTTCACAGCAGTTCTCTATTCTGTCATTTATTACAACTGGTGCCATTAAGCATCACGTATTGTTTATCCCTACAGTAAATTTATTTTCTCCAAAGTACTGTTAGAGAGTAAAAAGGCTCAGGTTGCTTCTTGCAGATGCAGTGTGTTATTTGCCAAGTCAGTCCACCTGTATTGACTAATTGAGACTACAAGAGTGAAGGGGTTGAACCCACCACCTCGTATCTGGGCAAATTCCTCAGCCCTTTGCAAGGGGTCTGCTAGTCATCCTTGCATGAGAGGTACAGAGTAGCAACCTACCCAAAATGCAGTTTTTGTTTCTATTTGTGTAACAGGAACATTGCTCATGGTACTAACCTCAGGTTTACTTTAGCAGTTATTTTCAGTTACAGTGTTGCTGATTTCGAGCACCTCATCTATTTTTGCTGAGGCTGCGTACTTTTCTAGAATTGGAACATTCTGAACCAAATGTTACTGTTTCAAAATTCTTAAAAACCTTAAAGGAAACTAGCAACACAGAACAACTTTTTTTAAAAAGGAAAAAAATAAAGAGACTAATGCAGTAAAAGAATAGAGAAAGCAGTGTAACTCAGGGTAAAATATCCAAACCAACAGTGTCAGTAATTCTTCCACTGCACATAATTATGAAAAAGATATCATTGTAGTAAATTCTAACAACATGTGATAGCATCTTGGAGGTAAATAGAAATTAAAAACATAGGTTGAATAAGCCACAGCTGATGAATAAAGCTGGGCCATTAACCCGTATGCAAGCTTGGACAAACAATCCAGTATTGTTTCATGTATTTCAAGTGTAACATCAAAAGAGACCATTGCCTCATCCCATTCAATCTTTTCACCACTAAAGACCATTTCAGCACATGAGCCTTATGTTGAGTACAACCTGTAGAGCATGCCTTCTAGGAAAGGACCTACTGTTTGTCTGGGGGACATTAGGGCAATGTGTGATCCATTAACTTCCTCAGGTTTAAAAATAATCTTTCTAAATATTAACCAGTTGTACCCCATTTTGAAGTTTTTTCGGATAGAGCTTTTGGTCACTTCACTGGAAAGCTTTTTTTTTTATTCCTTCTTTAAAAGTGTAATGCAGACTGTTACTTCAGAAAGCAACAGGATAAAAACCTTTATTGTTCCACCTTTGTCAGAGTTCATTTTCTGTTGCTATGCATTTTTGTAACTGCAGTTTACATCAGAAGCTTCAGCGCCTTCGAAGCTTAATGTGGAGTAGCAAAAATCTTTCAAAACCAACTCCATCCCATGTCTTCAAGTAATATACCCACTTGGGTACAAGGAATCTCTAGGATTAGAATCAGTTAGATCTTCCACCTCCTCCCTTTCCTGTGTTCTTTGTCCTCATTTCATGCCAAGCTTTCACCAGTGGTTCTCTGTTCTTCCATATGAGCTCATGGCCATAAGTCACATACCACCTGAAAGAAAATACTAGTTAAAAGTAACTGAAGCTTTTTTCTGTGACTAAGGAACATGCTGATGGCTAAAATCAAGTAACTCAAATGCTTAGGATAGGAGGTAATTTCAGTTAGGCTTTTAAATGCCTACATAAAATTGTTTAAAAATGCTCTTGGCAATAAGGATACACATTAAGACAAGAATGCAATCAGGTAGAAGGGGAAAAACTCATTAGGAAACGCAGTCCAAACATGGAACAATGCAGAGCTGTTTCCTACAACTGGTTTCTAGAAGTTCTTCCCAATTAGGAAGGCTCCACACAAAGACAATGCAGCAACACTGAGAAAGGGCAGTAGAGACTGCTCAAAGAATTTTGGCCTGGGCATGTACTCACTCTGTAGCGCTTTCTAAATTGGCAATTAGAGGAAAAATACTGAGACAAAGGAATTTTCTTAGCTGTTTAATTCTAAAGTTACTTTAATTTGTCCATGCTGTGTTTTGTGAGAATCTTTTCTGCCTTGTGCCAATTTTCAGTGTGCTGGGGAGAGCAGGACAGAGCTAGCCAACCCAGGTGACAGTGACAGGACAGTATGACATCTACCCTGTCATTGTAAGGCAGTTCAGCTCAATTTCTTCCAGTTCTAAGCATTTGTTAACAGTATTTTCCATGCCATTTTATAGCACTACAAGGATAACAGTGGGTTGTCTTCAATGCTACTCAAGACAACTTTCCAAACTTCAGAGATAATGAGCAAGCAAAGAGAAAGAAAATAAAGGGTGAACTGAAATATGAAACAAACAGAAGTCAGTAAATACAGACTTACATTCCAAAGAGAGCTCCCCCAAGGTGTGCAGCATGGTCAAAAAGTCTCCAGCCTAGAGCAAGCCCTGCAGTGTCAAATGCAATGATGGCTTTTAATGCCTGCAAAGGAATAAAACATGGAATGGACAGGATCAGTCACAGCATAAAGTGGCCACTGATAACCAAGTTTCATATTCCAGCCCAGAGCAAAAATTTGGGATCAAAGACCATCCCATAACTTTTCTATCAAAGCAGTCATTGTAAAAAAAGAATCAAACAAAAACTTTTAAACCAAACTTTGTGCTATACTGTGCTGTCAAAACACAGACATGAGCAGCTACAGAGTATTGCAAATACCCTTTTTCAAATACTCAGGTATCTTCCCATCTTCATTTCTAAAACTACAAATATATTCCTGACTCAGGTCAGAATAAAAAAAAGGTTACGCTGTAAAAGACACCACAAAACACATAATGGCAACGCTGTCATTCCCTGCTTCTGACATAGCTTAGATTTATGTGCATCTCTCCTCTCAAACACAACTCTCTAGTGCATAAATTATGTCGGGCAGCAACCCTGTCCTCTTATCTGATGTAAATTGATCATCACACCCTTCCAAATGACACATCTGCTGAAAGGCAGAAAATCCACCATAACTGGAATTATGCAAAAATTTACTAAACACTTCATTCCAAAAACACCTGCAGATTAAATGTTAGGATGAAATGTTACTATAAGTAGGATTTCTCTCCTTAAGCATATGTGTTAGGATAGCAGCTATATTGCTACATTGGCTTGTTTACTTTAAAAGCAGATTTACAGTATATGTAATGTAGGCTAAGGGAGTAGATAAAGTTTAGAAATGTAAGTACATAGTAGGGCTAAAATGATTCCAACATTTATGCTGCAATAGCCAATGTTGCTCCTGTATTACTGTTGTAATTTTCACTTCCTCATGGCACTGCTCCCTGTGGTTCTGAATATTTCTACTTTGTTCATGTTTTTTTAAGAAAGCTGCAGTTCTAGGGTTCCATGCATAAAAACAGGTCCTCAAGCAGAAGTGCAAGAAAAACATGAAGGCTACATCTAACAACACTTATTAAATCTGTAAGCTTCACTCACCAAAAATATATATCTCATGATCTTGAAATTACAAATCATAGGGTGGTTTGGGTTGGAAGGGACCTTAAAGATCCTCTAGTTCCAACCCCCCTGCATGGGACACCTCCCACTGGACCAGCTTGCTCAAAGTCCCACCCAACCTGGCCAAAGTTTAATTGCTTTAAGTAGAAGAGTAAAATAAAGTAGTGGACCAAAGATGACTGATTAACTTACTGAAGTAAGTTAGGATATACATGAGAAGCTTTTCTTAAATGGGGTAGTGGGTGTGCTTGAAATGAAACAGAAAAAGAAGTCCTGGTATTACACTTAAAGAAAAGCCTCAGTAGTTTCATTTTAATCCCAACAGTGTTATGAAAAGTATCAAAAAATGGTATCCAAATAAGGAGGCAGGTATTCCTCCAGAGCTGGAATGTTAATTCCCTTGAAAAATGATACTGTTTTTTCCATCTTGTTGGTAAGTTTTTGTTAAGAAAGAGTGTATCAACATTAGATTAGCCTGTAAAAAGTGCTTCTAGAAAAACTATCACCCTAGGAACACTATCACTAGGAGCAGCATTTGTGTGCACATTTCCTCAGACAGGTGAAGCCAAGTCCCTCCCCTCTTCTTTGACTTCTTAATGTCAATTTTAAACAGACCCATGGGGGTAGAATTTTAAGAAAATTCTAAATTCACTCCACACTTGTGTAATGACCATGTCAGGCTGTGACAATTCCAAATCTCTTTCCAGGACTTCCATGCCCTGTATTGTCTTTCAAAATAAAATTAACAGCTTAGAAACACAAAGAGGACACATGCTCAGATAATGGAGACATATGGGGAAAATGTTTTAAGAGTAGGATTTCTTTGAAATGGAAAGGCACTTACGCTTCCTGCTGTAAATGTGAACATTGGAAGGAATATGATGGCTAGTTTTGCTTCTGGCATCTTTGTACATACGGCTGCAAGGACAGTCATTATAGCTCCTGACTGGAAACACATTAAAATACAGGAAAGTAAGCTGAGTTGTTACATAAGGGAAAATGTATTTTTCTGTGTGTGAACCCGTTTTCCTTTCACCTTTTATTTTCAAATGCAACCTTCAAATGAAGTGGTAAATCTCAAAAGTGCAAAGCACCACAGCAAAGTTCAGAAAAAAACCCCACAAAACAAGACACCCTTAATTTCAGTATCTGAAACTATAAATACTGAAAAAGAATACCCCATAGGTAGTCTTACAAGAAATAATCACCCTGATTTTTAAGATGACAATTTATATTCATGTACTTTTTTTCCCAGTAAAGCCTAGAAATCTAACATATTAATGAAAACAGATGAAGGGAATCATTCTGAAGCTTGTATCAAAACAAGGAAAGTAACAGATGGACAGAACAAGAAATGTTTTGTCAATGAAACAAGCAGTTCCCTGGTCTGTACTAAACTGACCAAGGGCTTTTGTATCCATGAAATCTCTCAATGGAATGGCTGTGAATACAGTGAACTAATGCAATGTGTGGCAATTTCAGTAAGTTCAGATCAATAAGACTAATGGGAAATAACTTGCTCCAGATATAGTTTATTGACCCTATAAAGGAACAATACATAGACAGCACTATAAAACTTGGGGACTGCTCATCAGATTTTTTTCATTCCAGTTGGGAATTAAGAATCTGACTTTTGGCTTTTATCAAAATTACTTGGTAAAGTCAGTTAAGAAGCCTTTAAAACTTGGCAGCTGGCTAAGTTATAGCCTCAAACTTTTATAGCAAGTGAAATGTTTTAAAATTTTCTACTAAGAATACTTGTAAAGGACAGACAACCATAACACCTCCTCAGCCTGCTTCAGTTCTTTCATACTGTGAGAATTCTGGCAGCAGTGCTGCCCTTTCTGCACAGCATACCCTACAACTTCCAGTAGCATCACATGCTGATTCTATTTGTCTGATTACATTATCTCTTTCTAAAGTATTTTATTTTCAATTAGAGAACACTGTGATAGACAATTATGCAATAACATTTATGTAATAATTTACAGAACTGAACTATCTGCTCAGTGACAAGAGGTCCTGCTGTGAAGTACTCATAATTTATAAGTCATTAGCATTAAGTGGCATTAGTTCTGGGCTGCTGCTACAAGAGTTATTTGAAGAACAGGAGAATTGTTACACAGGATTCACTGCCTGGTTACTTTGTTTTGGTGAAGTTTCCTATCTTCCACTATATTCTTGGCTTGCAAGCAGGTTAAAGAACATGGGAGGGTGTTGGTTAATGGTGGCTTCAGAGATCAATGTGTAAGGTCTCTCAAATTCTGAGATACTTACAGCTCCAAGGGATGGTTCAAACCTTCCAGTGGCCATTTTAGCAATGTAACTGACAAAAGTGGAGATAACCCCTAGAAAGGAAAAATGGCTATTGGAGACAATGCAGGCAAGCATCAGAAAGGACAACAGTGTTATCTGTACAGCTTCCTGAAGAAGCTACTGTGTAGGTGGTGTGCTTTGGGTTTTTTGTGTTTTGGTTTTTTTTGAGAGGGAGATGTTTGTTATAACTGGAATTAACTGTCACCTTTCCCCATGAAACTCCCATGAGTCTGTGTTAAGAGCTAGTTTATGCTGGTAGCCAAGTATGACTTAAAATGAGACACTTGTATTGTCATGGTATTTTGAAGCCAGATATCCTAAACCCACCAGAGTTCTGTGTAACAGCAATTAAGTACTGCAGTCAGTATAAAGCAATGTGTGGGATGGAATGATGGCCATCTGTCATCACATAGCTACTAACCATGCATGGGCTTTCCTTGCATGAATAGATACTTGTATTTTTTAAGTATTGTAAATATATATATATAAAAATTACCTGCAGAAAGATACACTGCCATGAACTGCTCACATCCCAGAAGAGAGACAATGCTGCTGGAAAAACTCCATAAAACATACATATTTGCTGCCATGTGGAATAGAGAGAAGTGACTGAATGTAGAGAGCAGCATGGGAGAACACACAGCTCCTACAAAAGAGAAAACAATGAAAAAAACCACATTTTAATTGGCTTCAACTTACATAGAAATTGCTCAAGACATACTGTAGGCTAATTATGCTTGGAATTCTCAAACACAAGCAATGTAAGTAATAAACCCAGAAATGCAACAAATATCAAATTCCATGTAATACCTTTTGAAAGGTAGATGTGCAAGCTGTACAAACAACTGCTTCAGAAAGTCTTAATTACCTACTGGATAATGTTTAAAATGAGGTTTCAGTTAGACACTAGGAAGAACTTATTTAGTGTGAAGGTGGTGAGACACTGCAGTGGGTTGCCTAGGGAAGCTGTGGAAGCTTCATCCCTGGAAGTGTTCAAGGGCAGGATGGATGGGACACTGAGCAACCTGGTCTAGTGGGAGGTGTCCCTGCCCATGCAGGGGGGTTGGATCTAGGTGATCTTTAAGGTCCCTTCCAACCCAAAACATTCTATGATTCTATGATTTATATTACAGCATGTCTCCTTTGCTTTGGGAAGGAAAATTACATTTTATTTACATAGGTATATGGTGAAAGATTTTTAATATGAGCATCTATATAAAATTATTTAGCTACAGAACAATTAACTAATTTTTTCAAAAAGCTACTAGTTCTCCTCAGCAGCCTTGAAAATGCAAAAAAAAGCCAATTAGCAGGTTTAAAGGTGAACATTGTTTAAAACAGGATGTTGGGGGTGACTGATGCTCAAATCTGGCTAACAGCCATCTCTAGCTTTGGAGTGTGTGTGGGGAATTGGTTGAGTTCCCACTTTTTCAGCAGAAATTAAAAGGATAGCAGAAAGTACTCTCCAAACGTTTTTTTCATCCTTTTTTTTTTTTTTTCCTCTACTGTAGAAATTAAAACTAATTGTTCTGCCATTAAATACCAGTAGCTTGCTTTCCTAACTTAGCCTCTTCAAAGCATTTCACACACAGTAAAAGCCAAGTTTTTGTGTGTTTTGCTGTGACCCAAAGCAGCTTTGAAAGAAGGACTCCATACACAACAGACTAATGCTTGTCTATTGACAAAAGTACACATGCATGTGACTGATGACTGTTCTAGCTGCATCCCACAGAGAATTAAAGGAAAAAAAAAAAATCACATTTGAGACTATTTTTTGAATGGCAATACTTAGTGTAATTTAGTTTCTTCCTTCCCAAAGACTGGCATGATTAGCATTCTGTCCAGGAAAGCAGTGACATCACTTAGAGTGGGACCTCCTCACCTTTACAGAGGCAGGAGCTGCATTCCACTGAATGCAGAAAGAGGCCAGACATGAGGCAAACAGCTTTGACATTACAATATTTAGAAAAGAAAGTGAGTGTGGTTTTGTTTCCTTTTGTTTCCATCAATCCATTACTTCTAGCTTTTTTCCCCTAGGAAGTGTTTTCTGCCTGGACAAAATTATGTATTTGGGCATGACAGAGATTGCTTGTGGGTGATAGAGCTGCAGTTAAGCCATGTGCCATCCAAAGCTTTTGCAGTATGAGGAGAGGGTTTATTACATGCCAGTGTAGAGAAGTCCTCCAAATTACTGTTCACTTACTGGAGGATGGATCTGAGGTGAAATAGGTAAACATAATCCGTCGCATACCAGGCAGCCTCCATAAACAGAATACGAAGACATTTGCAGCTATAATACCTATTAAGGGGGAAAAAAAAAGAGGATAAAAAGAACTCATGAATGTAACATGCCATAATGCTTACTGTGAACAAGCATTCAATTACAAGAATCATACCTTTTTTTCACTATTTAATTAAAACAGTATCTACTTCTGACTTTAAAAAGAATTTAGAAAAAGCAAAAGAAATATACTGAAAGCTGTATTTATATAGTGGAAGTCTTTCAGAAATATGCCATTTAATTGCACCTGTTTTAACGTATGATGTAGTGATTGAATGCAACAATCCAGAAGACCTGCACTTAAAGACATTCAAGCTATGGTTTCAAAATTCAGTTCTACTGTAGAAACAATGAAACAAGAGCCAGCTGAAGAGGTCCCATTTCTTGCCTCTCCAGCTGCTTATTCCCAAATGCCACCAATCTGCTGCACAATTCCATTTAACTGTGCATGGAAACTAAGGAAAGCACAGAGACACCCAGTACACGTCCCTTCCATTTTCTGGGGAGGTTTGGGTTTGAGGTAATTGTAAAAATACTGTTCAGAGACGGAGCATAAAAAGTTGAGTTGTGACTGCTAAGGCACAGATACCTTTGGGAGATGGCAAATGCACAGCTTTTTACGTCACAGATTTTTTTGCAATCTTATTTCAGTCTAAATATGAATGTAAATAATGAAACACATAATGATGCCAAGCTACTGTTTCATGTTTAAACTGCCTTCTTTATTTCTATCCAAGCATGTAGGTGTTTAAAATGTTTTTATAATAGCTAGAAACATTAAAGGGGAAAATAATTGTGCTTCCTTTACAGAATGGTAAATGTCATAATTATTCTCTATATGAAGTTTGCAACAAAATATGAGAACTGTGAAAAACTAAGATACATATATCCCAGAACTAAAGTTTTAATAGAACTCTTCTTTTGGCACTCCATCCTATTCCACTATGCTCTTTTGTTAGAAGAAACATTTTCCTGCATGCTACCCCAAAATGTTACAGAACTCAGCAATTTCAGTACATTAAACCCAGCCTTGTTATGGAAATCAGAGGCAAGCATCCAAATTGGCTCAGGGTTTACCAGCTAGAGTTTATATTGCTTATTAGATGAACTTGATGCTGAGGGCTGCTCTAGGGGCTACAGAGTATGACTCTTCACCCTCCCCTGCCCCAGTACAGCACTTGTACCTGTACTGTCAATTGGCTTGCATGTTGGAGAGCAATTTCAAAGCATTGTACAAAACTTCCTGACAGGAGTTGTTGGCATGTAGAACATATAAAAACAGATACAGCTTAGCTACTTTATGTAGATTTTAATCAAGTTCTCATCAATTTCTTTCCACATATTATAATTTTTTTTGGGATTTCAAGTGATGTTAGGCTAACCAATCAAAGCTACATCACAACCAAAGGAAAGCTCACAAGAGAGCTGCTTCTTATTTGTAACACTATGTATGTATATAAAATAGCAAAAAATTATCAGGGAGTTTTATTTCCACGTAGCAGAGGAATACATATACTCATATTCCATCTAAAAGCATTTGCTGTTTTTCACAGTTCCTGAGGAGGAAGATTCCAGCTCATCCTCCCCACTCTCCCACACAGATGCACGGGTGTTTTGTTGTGCATACAAAAAATAGCATGTGAGAAGCAAGTGTAGCAGACATAGTCTATGTGCAGGTCTAAGTTTACACATGCTTTGTGCCTAACAACCTAAATGTGGTATGAAAGCCATCTGTTTGAACATACTGTACCTGTTTGCCATATTTCTCTTCCTGTGAATGTCTAATACTTGTAAGCTAACACAAACCTGTCACAGTTCGCTGACCCTCAGTCAGGCTGTTCCACCAGCTGTTCACCTGAAATGGAATAGTTGTGCATCAGTGCCACTGTAGAGTATTTGCAATTTCAGTCACACAAAGTTCTACCTTTTTAAGAATGGAAAGCATTTGTTTGAAATCTGTTAAGCAAATAGATTTCAAACATGTTTATTTCTGATGGGTTTAGCTTTTCAAGTTGGCATGGCCTTACTTACGAATAGATATCTACCCTCCTTCTCATAAAATACCCCAACATAGATCAAGAGTTTCTTCAAAAAGAAAGGGGTTGTATCCTTCTACACAACCCCATGGGTTAACCTCTGGTTGTACTAGACAAGGATCTAGCCCATAATGCTTCCTTTAGCAGATTAGCCAAAGTTAGCATAAACCCTGCCTTGACTGAGCCTCACCCTAATGCTGTCTAACATCACACCACCCACCTTGGAGAGATTCCACTTTTGTGCCAGGGTCACTTTTGCAGAGGTGGCTCACAAGATGTGGAATCCATTCCCCCTTGCGTCCAGCTCACCCAGCCCTCCTCCAAGTTTAAAACCCCTGAAAAAGTTTATTTTGAGTGCAGTCAGCCCACAGACAAATTCCACCCCTCTTTCCCTTCCTCAGCTTTCAGAGTAATTTTGGACAAATATTTTACTGACAGCTCAATGACCATCCAACCATACTGATGGGGACAATGTCATAAAAATTATCTGTAGGTTGGGGGCAGGGGGAAATAATGCTGTATGAACAAATAATTCATTATTTGATATCAAAATAACAACTTAATTGTATATTTTTTTATTTCTCTGGCACCTGATGCAGCTGCTGGGATTTCCTACAAAGTTCTCCAGTATAAAAACACTAAACAAGTAAGATTTTCCTAAAATACAAGAAGCACATGTTCTCAGAAGCTGTTGAGAGATCCTGAACTTTTAAAAATGGAACTTAGCAGTAGAAGATGGGGATTATGAGTTTAACCCTATTAACAACAGGGCAGTTTTGGTTTATATTTTTATAGCTAAGCAACAGATCCTCCCCTTCAGGTTTTGAAGGAAGACAAAAGTATAAACAGAAAATTATTTAAAATATTAATTGGCAATCATAATCTCACCTGCAGTTCATATATACAGAGCAAGAAAGCATGCTGCACTAGGCCCGAGTTGACACCAGGATAGTTAATTTTCTTTATAGCAGCTCAAACATGGTGCTGTGCTTTAGATTTTTGTCCAAAACCGTACTGATGACACACGAATGTTCTCAGTTTTGCTGAACAGTGTTTGCACAGCATCAAGACCTTTTCTGTCTCTCACTCTGCCCCTGCAGTGAATAGACTGGGGGTGCACAGTAGGCTGGGAGGGGACACACAACTGGGCAGATGACCCAAACTAACCAAAGAGATATTCCCTACCAGATAATGTCATGCGCAGCAATAAAAGGGAAAAGAGAGGATTTTAGGAGGTTAAGTCATCTTCTGCTCATGAACTGGGTGGGTATTGGTCTGTTTACAGGAGATGGTGAGTGATTGCCTTTGTATCACTTATTTTTTTACTCTCTTTTCTCACTTACCCTTCATTTACTAAACAATATTTTTGTTGATGTTTTATCTTTACCTCCCCCCAGGTTTTCTTGCTATTATTCCTCCTTTCCTCTTCCCCCCTCCCACTGGGGGTTTGTGAGGAAGTGAGTGAGCAGCTGTGTGGTGCTTAGCTGTCCACCAGGGTTAACCCACAGCACATGCCCATTTCAAAAGAAGCTCCACAGTGCACACAATGCACACGACAAAAAACAGCTCCACACACAGCTCAGCTTCCCTTGGACAAGCAGACCTGAAAGAGTAATCAAGCCTGATCTACCACAAACCTCAGCAGTAACATTGAAACAAGCATAAACCAGACATAAATGTTTAGTTTAGTTTAAAATGCACTTAATTGAAAACTAAATGACTGACACTTTCAGGATGTCAACTAAATTTCTTAACAAGTCCTGGAGCACCTAAGTTCCTACTGCCCAAACTCCAAAGTATTTGCATAGAAATGTCAGTTCTCATGAAGAAAAAAAAACACCTCTGACCCCTCATTATTTCTGAAGTACAGGTTGAAAATAAAAATGTTTCAGAAGCTAGATAATTAAAAATTTTTATGCTTGAGGTTCAGAAGGTTTTATGTTTGAGATTAAGCTAGCTCTGTCCCCTTTGAGAGTTCTTGTTCACTTTGGAGAACACTTAGGCATAGCAAGAATAGAATATTTTTAGAGTGACAAAGAAAAAGTACGTAGTTTAGGTATACAAGCTACTGTTACTACTACTACAAACTACTCTTCCCTGCATTTCAGGGTGAAGATGGTATTTTTCTCCAGTATAGCTTTTGCAGTTAGTTTTCTAGAACTAATTCTGTCCATTTTTTTCTTGTAAGGAAACGTATCTGCTGTAGTTTGCTGAGAGCCTAGAGTTCCTTCACGTTATAAATCAGGTTAAACAGGCCAAGTCTGTGTTGTACAAGTGATGCACCAGAGGAAAGATGCACTCATGCTTCATGCTTTGCAGGGACCCACCCGTGTGCGAACGAGCCGGGCCTGGCTCCGTGTACCTGCTTTCTGAAGTCCCCCCTCTTCTGCGGCCGTATTTTATCCAACCAGTCTGCCCGAGCTTCCTCAAAATAGGTCTGGACCCGCGACTTGAGCGACTCATACTGCCAGATGGCGGCGGATCCGAAGGCAGAGCCTGTGAACTGGGAGATATTGGATAAAGGGACTGGCTTGTCTTAGAAACAGTGTGACCAGCAGAAGTAGGGAGGTGATTGCACTGGTGAGGCCACACCTGGAGTGTTGTGTCCAGTTTTGGGCACCTCAATTCAAGAGGGGCCTCGAGGCGCTGGAGCAAGGACAGAGGAGGCAATGGGGAAGGGCTTGGAGAATAAATCTTATGAAGAAGGCTTGAAGGAGCTGGGAATGTTTAGTTTGAGGAAGAGGAGGCTGAGGGGAGACCTCATCAGTCTCTACAACTACCTGAAAGGTCATTGTAGAGAGGTTAGTGCTGGTCTCTTCTCACAGGTAATTAGCGACAGAACAAGAGGGAAGGGCTTCAAGCTGCAACAGGGCAGGTTTAGACTGGACACGAGGAAGGATTTTTTCCCAGAAAGAGTGGTCAGACACTGGAACAGGCTGCCCAGGGAGGTGGTGGAGTCACCATCCCTGGGTGTGTTTAAGGGTCGTTTGGATGCGGTGTTGGTGGAGATGGTTTAGGGGAGAACTTTGTAGAGCAGGGGTGATGGTTGGACTCGGTGATCCCGGGGGGCTTTTCCAACCTGAACAGCTCTATGATGCTAAGACACGAGCTCAGGTTGCCCAGAGAAACTGGATTCCCCTCCCTGGGGGGGATGGGGGGTGGACGGGGCTGGGAGCAGCCTGGGCTGGCGGGAGGTGCCCCTGCCCGTGCGGGGGGGCTGGGACGAGATGATGTTTAAGGTCTTTTCCAGCCCAAGCCAGCCTGCGATCCCGCGGAGGCTACAGGGAACACACCGGCCCGAGCCCGGGCCCGGGTGGCTCGGCCGGGGCACCCGCTGCCCGCCCTGCCCGCGCCGGGCCCCGCTCCCCGCGGCCCCAACTCACCCCCACGGCGAAGAGGAGCGGCCTGAGCAGGCGGCGCGGCGCGGGGCGCCCGGCGGGCGGCGGCGGCGGCGGGAAGAGGCTGCGGCGGCGGGGCGGCGGGGCGGGCCGCGCCTCGGCGGCGGGGACGGGCGGCTCCTCGGGCCGCGGCCGCACCCGGCGGAAGCCCTGCCGCGGCTCCAGCAGCACCGCTAGTCTGCGGGGGAGAGACGCGGACCGTCAGCCCCGCCGCCATCCCCCCCCTCCCCGGCCGCCCTCCCGCCCCGTCCCGCCGGTACCTGCGCGGCCGCGGGCCCCCGCACCGCCACGGGCCCCCGCACCGCCACGCCATCTTGGCGCCTCCCCGCGCGCCGAGCGCTTCCGGGGCAGCCGGCCGCCATCTTGCGGGCGCGGCGGGGATGGCGGGAGGGGGGGGTCCCGGGGATGGGGGGGATCCCGGGGATGGGGGGGGGTCCCGGGGGTCCCGGGGCTGCCCGGCACGGCGGGGCCGCCCCCGCGGCCGGAGCTTGGCGCTGCTCCCGGTCGCCGTGCCCAGGGCAGGATTCCCAGCAGCTCCGCGGCTGCTGCCGGCCGTGCCCGCGCGCGTCCCGCCCGGGCCGCCATGTCGGGAGGGTCTTCCCGGCATGATGAGTGTGGCGGCCCATCCGCAGCCCGGGCCCCCCTGCCGAGTGGCGCCGGCCACGTGCCATGAGGGACTTTAATGGATTTTAATGTATTATTTTCTCTGGAAGCCTTCTGGAACAGACAGGACCCGCCTCCCAGCCGAGGGCTCAGCCCGCAGCAGTCGGGATGCCGGGAGGCTGAGGCTGCTGCTCAGACCTGCCTGGGTCCCCCGTGTGGCTGCGTTTTGCCTCAGCAGTTTTCCTCACCTCCCCTCGGCCCTGCTTCACCTCAGCCGGCTGCCCCGGCAAGGGCCGCGGGTGGCTGGGCAGCCTGAGGCAGCAGCTCCGGCCCCGCCGAGGCCTGGTGAGGCCCCGGGCTGGCAGAGCAGGCCCTGCCCGGCCACGCCGGGAACACCGACACCTTCGTGGTGTTCAGTGGACAAAGAACACAGATATGTTTGCTTTGGAAAGGACTTGTAGTTGGTAAGTTTCGAAAAGTTGCACCCACATCTCTGATTATCCACGCGGCTGTGGAGAAGCTGATGGGGTAGCCAAGCAGCGCACGGGCCAGTCATGCCCGGGCCTCCAGGGCGCAGAGCCGCGCTACATGAACAGTGGTTTAACTTGGAGGGGCACGGGGAGGAGAAGGGGCAGCAGCCACGTGTGGCAGTGGGGAAGGCTCCGTGTGGGTGTGAGGAGCACGCTCCATGGGAGAGAGGTTGTGCTGGCGCTGGCCCTGGAGGCCACTCCTGGGGCTGGAGGAGGCTTGGGCTGCCTGACCCAACGTTCAAGCTGTGCTTTAGCTGGAAGTTGATGACAACACAGGCCCTTCCTACCCAAATTATGCTGTAGATTCTGTAGTTCATTGTGTGAAGGGAAGTTTAGCAGCAAGATGACAATAATCTGTATATTTTAATGGCAAGTGGCTATAGACCTGATCTAGACTATTATTGAGCTACAGCAACTTCAGGAGCACAGTTACAAAGTGAAATCATGTGGAAGTGAGGAGGAAATTCTTCAACATTGTTCCTCCTTTTTTTTTTTTTTAAATTTTATTTTTATTGCAAGCAGTGAAAGAGTTTGCCTCTCTCAGCACAAGCCCAGACTCACCTGAGGAAACCTCTGCAGGCTTGTAGTGGGAGACTGCTCTAAGTGTTTTGGTACTGTCTGCATTTTATCTCCAATTTGACTGGTGTCCATGGGTAAGCCTCAGCATTTGCTTGACCTAAGAAATGATTAGCAGCCTCAAAGCCATGTTTTGCTAGTGTTAAAATTCATACATATGTAAATGAAACCGGTGTTGTCATCAGTGCTCTGTTTGGAAAATGAAAAAGTAAAAGGGTTTTTAAACTTTCCTGTTTAGACACTTTTGTTACTCATTTTTTACTTCCAGAGACCTTATCAGGAGTGATTTGTTTGTTTAAGTGACTTAAATGTTTTCCTTTGTTAACCTTTCCTGTCCTGTGTTCAAACCATGTATTTTGGCTGTGCTATTTTTAATGTTAAGGTGATAATTTTGCTCTGCCAGGGCTTGTTTTTATCATGACAGCTCTTATCCTCAGTGTGCAGTTTGGAAGGGGTGATGCTGTGGGCTTTTTCTATTTATTTGGTTTTAGTTTATGGTCATTCTCCTTTGGACAGTTTCAATATTTTACCCACTGGAGACATGAATTTCAGGAGAAGCTCTAGGGCCTTCTGCTCTGGCTTTGAGTGGCCTTTTGCTATGTGACCCACCCCTGGGCTCTCACTGAGACACCAGACCCACTCCCCTGGCCCCTAAGGATTGAAATGCCACCCCTGCATGCTTTGCTTTCTAAGTAGTAAAGGTTTTCTTTGCAAGCTGGTCTTAAGAAGGTCTGGAAAACAAACACGTCTCACTAGGTCCACTGAGCTCGTGCTATCAAAGTTTATTCTTGCCACTTTACATCTCACTGTGCCTTGAACTGAAATCTCACCATCCAGATTCAGTCCACACGGACACCTTGCTGTTGAGGAAGACTCACCCACAGAGAGGAGCTCAGGGCTGCTGTAGCACCTCCAACAGCTGCATTAATATGGGACAGTTGTCTTAAGGGTGGGAGGACTCTTACAGTGGTATTTGTTGCTATAACATGGTTGAATTTGGACAAGGGTGGAGGAAGGTTGTTATTCTGTATTTGTGAAGTCTAGTTTCCAAGCTTTCCTTACTCTGAAACCTACAATACTTTGAATTATGTATTTTAATGAGAATTTTGTGTTTACAACTTTGACATATGTTCTAGCCATAGGGAGGGTGGAGAGCATATACTTGTTTTCTTTACTTGCAGGAACAAATTGTGATTGCATGGGTTATACTTATGTAACAGGCAGAAATGTTCAGTTGGATTATTGACCTGCCCATGTGGTGTAAAGTCTGCTTGAATTTGTTGCTTAGTTTAAATAATTTATTTCAGCTATTCTCTGTTGATAGTTTGTGTTCTGAAGAGGTTACACAATCACTTGAGAGACAAATGCTTGCACCTCAATGTGTGAGTAAACTTTTATAGTGCAATACACATATTTCTGTGAGTGGAATAAGCTTAATCCTTCTTGCTTTGTGCAAACAAATTCCGAGTGTTGCAGTTTTTAAAATGAATTATTACAGGAGGAGGCTTGAATTCTTTATTATTTTGTTTTTATGCAGCTAACTTGGAGTACTCCTTCACAGTGTGGGTTCCATCCTAAAACAAGTCCTGTCATTAATTGTTGGCCTGTTTTGTATGGTGAGGCAGCCTTTCCTGAAAACAGTGTCTTGGTAACAAGTGTAACAAAGTTTCAAGTAAAACAATCATTGTGAAAATCGTAGTAGTATTTTTCTGTTTGACTTTGGAGCCTGATGGTGCATGGGCAGGTGTAAGTAGCACTTAGAAAGCAAATTTTATGCCAGTGGTTGCCAGGTTAATCTGAGCATCTTTGGTACTAACTTGATGATTTTGTGTCAGTTTTCTTATTTGAGTCATCCATTTCAGTGAGGCTTTGCTGTAGCATAAAGTCATGCCTGAGCCTTTGCGCAACAGTTGGGCAGAGCTTTTGCCCTGGGTCCTTGATTTTTAGAATGGGGGAAAAGGTCCTAAAATGTACAAAACTTTCACTTGTTTGATCAGACTGATCCTCACAGAGTGCTGACACTACTGCCTAGCAGCAAGCTAGAAGAAACAGGTTAGAAACATACTGTAAATGCAAGTATCAATCTTTGTTTTAAATTTGTATTGCTAGGCATTGTAGTTGGGAGAGAAATAATTTGATTGTTTTAATTTTAAAATAATTTTGAATGAGCAAACAAGCAAAGAATGGATGAAACATGGCAGATTTAAATTAGAGAATTCTTCAGCTGGGTCCATCTTTTGCTCTGTTGTTTATTTTTATGGTAAACATGTACAGTAATAAAAGTGTTCCTTAGAAAATACTCAGGTGCCATAGAATATTTAAGTATTCCAATTATTTAATGACATTTAGATTCCAGTGCTACAATTCTCTGGTGTGATAAATTATTTTGCAGGTAGGCATCTTTTTGATGTTTCATAGAAGTCAGGCTTGTGTAAAGATAACTCCATATGTGTACACAGCGTTTCAACAGGTTTCTAGTATCAGAAATTTTGGGAGGCTTAATTGAAAGCAACTTCTGCCTGGAGGATGGCATCATCATCTCTTCAGACCTGTGCCCTGCTGCTAGCTTTAGCAGGCTTCACCATTTCACTTGTCACTACCATGTCTAACGGATGGAAAAGTTTGGACACAGCAACAGTGCTGGTTACTACAGACTGGATTTCTGAAGGTCTTTGGATGGACTGTGCAGTGACTGACTTTGGATCAATCCAGTGCAAGAGATTTCCCTACATGTTGAGTTCAGACCGTAAGTACATATGGCATATGTGTATCAAATCCAGGGATGTACTTTTATTTGTTCTTTTTGGATGGCATGTTGGCAGGGTTGGACACCATATGCTGTGGGTGTCACAGAGGGTCTGCTGTAGGCAGGGTTTGTCCTGTAGTACTTGCAGACAAGTTACATGAGTGCTGGTGCTTGTTTGTGCATTGGTGTGAGACAGGGCTTTGTAGGTATTCCAGAACTTGTTTGATACTTTGTGCTAAATCTGTGCATTTGTTCTGGAATTTCTCAGAGGTGACCAGCATAAAATACATCTATGTGACTGATGGTTTTGTGTCTTCTGAGGCAGACCATGCTAGCAGGGTGATTTCCTGGCAGGTACCAGCTACCAACATACAGGATCAGCTCAAAGTGACCAGGGAATTTTGAGAAAAAACCCAGGTAACTGTTATGAACAAGTTGTGACTTTCAATGGCTAATCCTTCTGATAAGTCTTTCTGTAAATGCTCTGGATCTCTTACCATGTTGTGACACAGCAGGATTATTTTATGAAGAAACTCTGACTCCATTTCCTGGAGATAAGAGCAGGTTATCACTGAAGAGATGGTTAAACCCCCATTGGATACACAAGCAGTTTAAGGTATTAATATTAGTAGGAAATGTCAATTCAGTCTAAGATTTTGTCTAGTCAAGAGAAGAAGCAAGTAAACCAACATACTTTGCCTACAGTAGATTTTTTTTTAAATACTGAGATATTCTGCCAAACAGGTGCAATGAGCTGATAGGTATTATTTCATATAGCTGTTTTCCTTCATAATTTTATTCCTTGGAAAGTAGATCTGTCACAGCAGCTCATTCATTCCCTTATATTTGTTTAATTTCCATGAAACACTTTATGACAATTATATTTCAGTGTAAGTGGGACTATTTTTAAGACCGAAAGCATTTAGCTATAGATCAATAGGCTGTAAAATATTAATAGAAACCACTTATCCAGAGACTTAAGCTTCCTGAAAGAAGCTGGCACTACAGTTGCCATGGGTTACATATGACCACAGTTCCAAAAAATGTGCTAAATTTTCTAGCAATAAAATAAAGTTCTTGTTCTCAAGCTTTTTTATGCCTAAGTCATCAAGAAAATAACACAATGAAGCTTTCTGATTTGAGATCTATAATAAATTGCAAACTATTTTGATCTTGTGTAAATACTAGTTGACTTCAGAGGACACAAAAATATTTGTAAATATTACTACTCTTAAAAGATGTTTTGTGGGAATAATAACTGGACTTCCTGGGCGGAGAGTCCAGAATAGGCTCATTTTGTCACTTGTCATTAGAGAAAGAATTAATATTGTAATTTTTTTTAATGTTCATATCTTTATCATGAACTGCTCCCACTTATTGTCATGCACTGTAAGCCTTATCTCTGGGGTTGAGCAAAGAGCAAAGGTAGCCTCATTTTGGAGTGAAACCCAGAGATAAAACAGCAAGGAGGCTTCTGAAAGGCTTCACTTGATTGTAATCTAATTATAGGAGTACTGACCTGTTACTACTCACAAGCATGACTGCTGCACTGGAAATTGTTGGTCTTCTTTTGTGCTTGGGTGGGTGGGCAGTTATTGGAGCCACTTTGCCAAATAGTTACTGGAAAGTCTCCACTGTGTATGGTAGTGTGATCACCTCGTCTACATTGTTTGAAAACCTGTGGAAGAGCTGTGCAGAAGACAGCACTGGAGTGTCCAACTGCAAAGAGTTTGACTCTATGCTGGCACTGCCTGGTATGTGACTTTGTGCACTCGTGTTTATATTGCTTAAAAAGGTGTTGGGGGGGAAAAGTAGTAAGGCTTTTGTTTTGGTAATCTGGTAGTACTGGAATATAACCAGCCAAGAACAACTTTGTGGGTTGAAGTAATAATCTTAAGCAGCAGAATGTGTCAAGCACGTTAGGAAAGGCTATAAAATAAGGCAAATGAAGTTGCTCGATCAAGCGTTTAATAGGCATTTTAAATATGATGTAATCTCTTTTCTAGCATCTTGTGAGAGGAATTAATAGGAGCCATTTGTTTAACACATGACAGTTCCATGTTTATTTGGAATTATTGTATTAGCCTTGTTTTGCAATACTTGCTAGCCAGTGTACTGTAGCTGGAGCTTTTTCATGTAATAGGCAAGAAATACTATTTGCAGCTAAGAAGCCATAGTGGTTTTTCTGTGTGGAGACTGAAAATAGTAGATAATGCAAGAAATACAAGTGTATGTTATATATAGGATATGTTATACAATGAGTATATGTTATACAACGAGTATACATTATTAATTAGCATTTTCCAAGACTTGTTAACTGATGTCTTGTTGGATATATGGTTCAAAATATCAGGACATTTAGGTCTGCTGGCTGCAGTACTCTGTATCAGTCTTCAGCAGAATTAAGGATTGTCCTCAAATGCTCAACTAAGGTGATATTCTAGGGATAGTAAGCATGTTTATAGACAGTAAAGCTAGTTTTTACTGATCTCAAATCAGTGTGTAGGTACTTATCTCAGAATAAAAATACCTTCCTACTTAGTTGAATCTACACTGGGAAGTGGCTCAACTAAATAGGAAAGAGGATACTCCCTAATCTGCAGAATATGTAATATAGGATTAGTGGGAATGAGGTATTAAATTCAATTTCTCTCTCAGTCTGAAATGAACTGGCAGTGACGAGCTCTGATGCTAGTGTAGCAGTGCTCTGGACCTGTGTCCAGTATTTAGGGAATAATCTGTTTCTTTTCATCTGTCAGCATTATCCAGCAATTTGTTTTAAAATGCAAGAGTGTATTAGGAAGAACATAACCCTGCATAAACTTTTTAGAGTCAGCAATAGCAGGGTCATGTCCATTGGACATTATCCTTTGCTTCTGAGAGCATCACAGGGCTCCCATATGTTGGGCCATGGCCTGTAGCTGGTCAGCACCTTGTAGCTGCTGAGAAAAACGCAGGGTTTAAAGAAATGGGGGGTGGAGTGGGTGTGAAAAAGAGCATCAAGAATGGATGTGAAAGGAAGGCCAGCAAAGGCTCCTAGAGGAACTGCAGATAGCAACACGGAGTTAGTAGGGAGGAAAAATGGGGCCAGACAGAAAGCAAATGAAGAGGCCAAGCTCTGAAGGTAATTTGTGATGATTAGTCAGTTACTCTGTTGAGAAGATGGCAGCATGTTTGAGGGATATTGGCAGGGGGAAGGGAAAAGCAGCTTGCAGAGTTGTAGAGAAAAGAAAGGTATTAGAAAGGAGAACTAAAAAAATCAACAGGTCAGAAGACACTGAATAGTAGAGAAAGTTGAGAGGACAGTTGGGCAAACCAGGAAAGAGGAGTAAAGTGCAGTGGTGGCAGCAAAGACTGATCAAATAGTGGGGCCTCCTAGAAGTGTCTGTAGCATTTGCAGGTATGAGCCAAGGCAGACTAAAAATTCTCATGGTCATTTTAAGCGCAATTGAAATCGATGAAACTTCACTCAAACTACTGCAGCAGCAGGTGCCAGGTACTGGGGGGGGAGGCGAAAAGGAAGAAAAAACAAAGGTGTCTTTGTTACCTCTCCTCAGAAGGACCATAAAGATTTTCCATGAAGGTTTCCTTATTGGCAGCTGGGCTATGTAGTGTACCTCTGGTTTTTGTTTCTGCATGGGAAATATCAGACTTGGTTCTTTTACACAGATCTAAAGCTTTTGAATTCAGCCCAAATCACAATGTTTGAACTGAGGATCTTTTTTTAAAGCAATACTGGAAGACTGACTATGTCTAGGTAGTACCGTCTACCTAGTCACAACTAGATTAAACATTTCGTATAAAGCCATTAGCTGCCAAATACTTTTATACTTTATTTTCTTTCTTAACGTTCCATAGTTGCTTCTTCCAATTATGAGCTTTTAAAATAATTTCTTACTATTGATTAGTAAAATTACCAGACTTTGTATGTTGTTCAGTAAGCTGGTTTTTAAGATGAAGACAAGAGAAAGTCAAGCTTTCTAGACTGTGAGGTGAGCACCTCAATTAAGGCTCTTGAGGTTATTGTATTGTGGTACAAAGAGGACATGGCATGAAATCTCTTCTGATAAATAATGCAGCCATTGGCTTGCAAGCAGTAAGCCTGAGGGTATGCTTCTGGATCCTAGAAAGATATGGAGAGTCCCATCTAATGCTGCTGGAGTCCCAAAGACCTGAAATGTAAGGTGTTGGCTCCCTACTATGGGAAACACCTGCTGCCAGGGGGCAAGATCCCTACTTAGACAGCAGCTTTGGGGTTGAGTTTAACTGTACCTTCTGCAGGCAAAAACCTTAAACTGGTAAAGGTACTTTAAAGGGTCTTTCTTCTTTTATTACTGCCTGCATTTTTTTTCCTCAGATAATTTTAAAATTGATGCTTAACAAAATAATAATTGAACAATGTATCCTTTCATGCTTCTCTGTATTTATCTGAAGACTGCTTACATCTTTGATAATCCTCAAGCTTGCAGGGCCGATACACTCAACCCACATAAAGCCATACAGCCTGCTGAGTCTGAGTGTGAATCTGTCACTGCATCTCCTGGTCACGTCTGATTTTTGTTGTCTGGAGAGTTGCAGGCTCACTCCTCTACAGAGCTGGAGCAGGTTACCATGCAGGCCATGGGGCTGATCTGGGAACATAAGCTTGAATTCCAGTGTCAGGAGTGTGACTGTCCAGACAGCCCAGTTCAGGCCCTTTTGATGCGTGGTTAGTAGCCAAGACCTGCCAGACTGGTGACGGCTGACCTTCCTTCTTAGGCTGGGTAGTAAGCTGGTCCTGGTTTTCATGCAACCAGTACCTAGGAGTGAAGACCAGAAGCTGAAGTGCTGAAGAACCATCAGCATACAAAATTCCCTAATGTGCCCACACCAACTGCAACCTCCTCCATGGGAGTATGTCTTAGGGAGGAGAGCTGCAGCTCATGGGGCCACTGGTCTCCTCTTCGTTACCCTGGCTCAGAGTTTGAAGTACACTGCTAATCCGGACTCTTTCTTTCCCATCACTCACTGGAAGTAGCAAAACTGGCACATTTTTTCCAAGTCCTCCATAGCACCACCTTGTCTAGGACCTGGAGTTCAGAGGTGTCCTGTGTGCTATGGGGTACAGGTGTACGGAAGTGAGTGAGACTTGTGAGCAGGAGACTTATTCCTGCTCCTGTACATGACCCTATATACCTCTACATTTTCACAGGACAAGGATGTAAGCTGTGAAGGGCTTGCTACAGTTTTTCAGGGTTTACTAGAGGCCTGGAAGGATTTACTGAACTTAAAAAGTCTAAGTGTAGTTCAGCACTGAAATCTGATTGACTTGAAGGCTAAACACTGTAGGGTTTGGATGCTTCTCTGAGCCAAATAACAAAGTTGAACAGGATTTGCTCATTACTGTTCCTGTTATCTTTGCCACTCCCTCTAGTAACTTTTTATTTTTCAGCACAATATTAATTTAATTTCTGTACAGATCCTTATTTGTTGTCTCTTCTTGTGTCATAGCTCATATTCAGGCATGTCGTGCCCTGATGATTTGTTCCATCCTTCTGGGATTCCTGGCTACAGTACTCACGCTGCTTGGTTTGAAATGCACCAACATTGGGCTGAGTGATGAGGAGGCAAAAATGAAGTTTACTGTCACGGGAGGATTTCTCTATATTTTAGGAGGTAATATCAACACTGAAATGAGATTGCTATCAATACTTTGTATTGCATTCACAGGCAGACTAAATGAACACTTGTTCTTTGCTTAAAGCTGTTACAGGAATCATTCACCTGTATGCCTTTTAACCTTTCTCTGGCAGGTCTCTGCTCCATGGTGGCTGTGTCCTGGTATGCTGCTATGGTAACTGCTCAGTTTTTTGATCAACTTTACGCTGGAACCAAGTAAGTGAATAGATCTGTCATACCTAACTCCATGATATGTTACAGACAGCTGCACTAACCTCAGCTGCTCCAGAGTTTCAAAACCTGGATAGATCCTGTTACCTAGTCCTACAGGAGGAAAGATTTGTCTTTAGGGAAACTATTCACCTGAGAGATGTTTTCTATTGGTGGAAAGGGAGGAGAGGTCTCCTCTGGAAGGTTTAGTGAATGCGTGCAGAACAGCATCCCCGCATCCAAGGGGTTTCTGTAATGTGAGACTCAACTAAGTGAGTGTCTCAGTGCTATGAAGAAGAAAAGGTGTTCTAATTTTTGTTTGCATTGAGAACAAAAGAGGTAGAAAGTTCTAGCTACAGCCAGAATACAATGCCTCACATTTACAAGGAAGTGAAAAAAAACGGTTCTGAAACCACCTTGAACTGCACACCAGTGACCTGCAGATAGCTGAGAAACGTCACTAAGTCTGCTGCTTCCCTTAAAGGACTAAAAAGAAAAAACATTTTTTACTATGTATTAGCTAAACATTTGTTTACCTTATGAATTCGTAAGTTTGTGGGGCTGTTAGCTCATACAGTTGCACACAAGCAAGTTTTGAGGTATAAGAGCCCTTATTCTAGTCTGATATAAAAGCAAGTCTTCAAAACCAAATTCCCGCTTATGGCACCTTATCTATGTCAACAGAGCCAGCAATGAGGAACAAGGGTGGAGGGGACCAGGCCTTTCCTTCCGAGAGTGGGAAAAGGGGAAACAGAATATATTGTCTCTGGAACATAAGATAGTTGGTTTAGGGAAGGGTGGACATTTACAATTTGCTGGTACTTCTACTGAGTGTGTAATTTTTAGATCAGTAAACTGTAAATCTTTAGTTGCTAGGTTCATATCTGAAGTGTTTTGTAATCTTCTTCCTGAGGATTAGTTCAGAGAAGTCAGAGGTGAAATACACTGTTATGAATCAAAGTACTTTAAGCAATTGCTTTCGATGTTTGTCAGTTTTCCTTGTGTTTTCAAACAAGCACTTAGAAAGAAATTGCACTTGTGAATACTTGTTGTTGTTTTATATCCCCTTGGGAGAATTATATGAAGGGTAATAAATATGTTAGAGGCCGAAACAACTGTTGATAAGGGATTTCAGTTAGTGGGAGAGTTAGTGAGCTCTTCAGTTATCTGGTGTAGCTTTGGGGCTTCAATATCAATGAGTGTTAATCAGTTACCGGAGTATTTGCATTCAGCAGCTAAAGAAATATATTTTTTTTAATGTCTAAACTTCGTGTTTTAAGACTATCGATTGAGTTCTTAGTGAACTTTGTTCACTAGTAAGACCAGATATGCTCTTGAGGAAGCTCCTGTGCTCCTTGGACTCTGTGAGACTGATTTAAATTCAACTGCAGACCACTATTCATCTGCATTCTTAATAAACTAGCAAATCTGTTCTTTCAAATTCCTTTTTTTTTTTTTTTTGCCTGACTTCAGCAAATTAGTAAAAATAACCATTCTTAAATATATTTCTCATATAGCTGTGAAAGCAACCTAAGTTCTCCTGCAGACCCCCCCTTCCTGTATACTTTGGTATTTTATCTACAGCATTCCAGTCTACAGGTGACTAGTGAGCAGAGCAGCTGGCATGCACTGGGCAATACTCCCTGTTTGTTCCTTAGTAAACAGCAATTTCCAGCCCTGCTTTTTTAAGACAATAATTGTATCTTTGTTCTGTGTTTGGAAAGTGCCAAAACCAGCTCTGCCTATGGCTCCACTGTGTGATGGGAACATGGAGAGCACCAAACCTGTGTAAACCTCTGAAACCTTCCTGTTAGCAATTGCTTCTGAAGTCAGAAACTTCTACACTTTTAAATACTGATTTTGTATTTAGAAGTAGAAAAACCCCACACCCGTCAGATTTCAGTGTATCTTCCATACAGTCCATGATACTTTATTTTGCTCTTAATTGGTGTATCAAACTAGAGGTACAGCCCTATTGTGTACAATGTCTCTAAAAACTTGCTTTCCCCTTTGTGAAGCTGCTGCTGGACTTGCCCAGGTTTAGTTGTGTTTAGTCTTCAGGTCAAATTAATTGTCAGTTAATTACTGGGTCTGGACTAGAGGGTTACCTGAAGGTTGTAGTTTTGTACAGTAAAATGGAGAACTATTCCTTTTCAGCCTAGGACTACTCCTGAATGTATTTCAACCACAGAACTAAAGAGAGTGCTGAATATTCTGTAAGAAAGTCTGAAAACTAGCCCTATACCAACAGCTACTTGTAGATGATCTAGCATCATGTCCATAGAAAACTGATTTGTATGGTTAGTCTTTTCCCCTGACACAGACAGTAAGGTCCAGGTAATTCAGTTTCTCAAAATTACTTCAGTGGCATACTCAATACAAGGGTAAAATAAGTTTTGTGCACTGCATAGAAGGTATATCATTAAGTATCAGCAATTTATTAAATTATGCAAATATTTATTGCTACTTATCTTTATATTGCTTAGTACTTACATGCTCTTTCTGGCTCTGGCAGAGCATGTAAGAGTTTACTGAACAGCCACAAAACCAGATCTGTTCTGATGTTACCTGTTGAAGTACCTTGCAGTTAGCTGAGCTATACTGAGCTAGAATTCCAGAGAATCCCAGAATATCAGATTGGAAGGGACCTCAAGGATCATCTGGTCAAACCTTTTATGGCAAAACCACCATCTAGACAAGTTAGCTCAGCACACAACAAGTATGTTTGTTTGCATGATTATGCACGTTATGGCTCAGTCTAAACTAATGGCTTTGTGATCCTGTTATATGCTGTTTCCTTAAAATGTTCCACATTTCAGGTATGAACTAGGAGGAGCTCTGTACTTAGGCTGGGCTGGATCTGTTCTTTATCTGCTTGGTGGGATCTTACTGACCTGTTCATGCAAAGGGAAGAAAAGACAGGATTACAGGTAATCTTGGATTTGTCAGTTGAAATAGTAGTTGTCAATTATGTCGTTTTCTATATGTATGCTGCTCTCTCTCTCCCTCACCCATGGTATAAATCTGTATCCATGTGAAGTACAAACAGGAATTTTACCATTAATTCATTGCTATAGCAGGGCACAGACCTGTGATGGCAGGGATGCTGCACCCAATGCTTGTACCTCCCAGACAGTGTACTTGATAATGGGCTGTTAATGGTCACCTATAACCAGTATTTGGCAATTCTCTGTAGTGCTGATGGTTCTGAGATCTGCATGAGGAAACTGCAGTGAAAAAGTGAACTATATGTTGCCAAAAGAAAGATATTATTTATCACAGAATATAGTGTATTATAATCAGTTTTTTTCTGCAATACTCACTACTATTAAAATACTCAAGCACCATTTAATTTGTGGAAGGTGTATTGGCACTTCCTTCCCAAAGCACATCCAATTGATCATTAGACAGATTCTTCTTTTCTTGTTCCTCATGGAAGTATCTTCTTGTGCATCAAATCTGAAAAGTTAACATTTCTTGCCTCTGTATTTAACCTTGCCTGGGTTTTTTCAGTCTTAAATGATTAACACATACAGAAGGTCCCTTTCTGATTGAAAGGGATGAAATCATTAGAAGTACAGAGCTCCATGTCTACCCAGAATAACCCAAATAGCTTGGAGGGTGTAGTGGCTAAGCTGGAGGGGATGGTAACATGGAAGGAAGCAGCATGATCATTGCTGCTCTATTTAATCTTAGGAAAGCTACGTCAAAACACATAATAAGTGAGAGTATTCTTTTGATTCTCCATTGCCTAATCTGAAGCCATATAAGTTTTATGTTAATATTTCATCAGCCACATTGGACTTTAGATCTTGCTCACCATACTTCGATACAAAGTACTGAATATCCTGAAATAACTTGAAAATCAGGTAAAATTGAGGTATGACGTAGAAGTTAAACCTGACAAATGACAGCTGAGGGGGTTGGCTGAATATAGGTCTCTTTTCCCTTCTCCTAATCTTGATTCTTGTATCACAAACTGCAGCTTGCACAAATGTTAAGGTCTAGGTTCCTTCCATTTTAGGGACTTGACTAAAGAGCCTAAAGAGGAGGAGCACACACAGGTTAGGGATCTAGAGTGGGTTTCTGTGGCGAGATGGCTGTGCTGCCTGCCAGGGAGCCCATCTCTTCTCTTAACTACAAGACTGATGAGACCAATAGGCCTCTAAATTCTGCACCTTTGGGAAGGATGTGCTATGGGGGGGTTGGATACAGACCTAAATGATTAATTTCCCAAGGACCTGAAGCTGTGGATGAGTGTGTAATGGCAATTCTTTTATCTCTTTTTTTTCTTCTTAATTTACAGTTTCAACAAATACGCATATTCAGCAGCCCAGGGAGCTCATCAGCCACACAATTACACCAAAAACTCTGAGACAATGATAAGCAACAAGGAGTATGTCTAAATTGACCTTTTACATCACTTACATTAGCAGGTTATGAACTCAAATGAAGATGTGAACTACTTCCACAGTTGCAGTTCCAGGTTGTGATCTTGCATCTTAATTTGGAGCAGTACCAGGAGGGGATACTTCTCAATGTGACTAGGAATGGTTTTCCAGGAACGGTTTTCAAATGTAAATAAGTTTCTAAAGAAAATGCTGTGATGTCAAATCCTGCAGCATGGTTTTCTGTATGCTGAGAAGCCTGGTAAAATTTAACCAAAGTGCACAGTGTGTCCTGACAACCCAGAGCAACTGTATCTATTGCAGCTGACTCAAAAACGCAGAACTGATATGCTGTAGCTGACTGCAAGTTAATGCGCCTCCTCGTTAGAAATGTATTGTGTATTCATTAATATTTAGCTTCCTACTTCTTTTGTTTAGCAGCTTTAGCTTTTGACAGGAAATACTTTGTTCCACAGACTGATGGAAATGGATTTTTTTGCTGAGTGGTATTAACAAGTCTATATACTGTGGCCTTGAAGTCTCATGTTAGGCCGAAACTCGTATTATATATGATAGTTGAGATTTAGAAAAGGTACCCAAAAATTCCTGCCAACCACTCACATCCAAATCTGCAGAAGTGCAACAGATTTCTTCTTGGTTGTAATGCAGATACCATACAGCATGAACCAAAACCAGCTGGGAGTGGAGAAAGCATCTGGTGTGATAAGACCTTGTGATAACTAAGAAGATGATAGACCTAATTCTTTATTTTTATATCTTATGTTTTCAGCTTTTTAAATAATCCTATTTTAACTCTGAGCAATCTTTAACTTTGGGAACTTTTACTGCATCTGAATTATCTAATTAATGTAACTCCCCAATGGCTTTATTCTTTGTCATTGTTCCATCATTAGAATTTCTGCCTGAAACTGCTCCACTGCTGGGAACACGTTTGCCTCGTGTAAGCACTTAGATGATGATGAGCTAACTTTAATATTGATGCTTTGAGCAACGTGGAAGGGAATTTCACACTGCAGGTTCACAGTCCAATTTCATAACTTGCCCCTTTTAAATTACAAATGTATTAACACAGTGTTTTATCTCTACTTTAAACATCTTAAGATGAACTTAACTGTAGTGCCATCTAGAAGTCTGGTGCAGCTTCCTTGATATCCCAATATGTAATTACCCAGCACAACCTGCAGGCAGTCTTAGCAGAAAAGCTTTAGCCATGTTGCTTGCATACAGGCACAGATGACTTGTGAACTGACACATCAAGGCATGAATAGGGCACTGGCAGATCTTGCTAAGCTTAGTGAGGAGGGCTCAAAGGAACGAAGATTACTTCTAGACTGCCAGTATAATTTTTTCCCCTCCAATATCGACTGCTTTCTTAAAAAATCCTACCTTTTGTCTTTTGGAGAATAATTTCAAAAGCCAAGAAGGCACATGGTGGGAGCTGAACTCCCAGCCTCTGCATATTATAGCACTTGGATTTTTAAGTAATTCTACTATGGTATCTTGGTCTAGCTGGATGTGAGGAAAATGCAGAGCTCAGGCAGCAACTGAGCAGTTCCAGGCTCTGTTTCTCACCAAAGGTTGTATCAGCTCATGAACATGATTTATGATCCAGGAGGGGAGAGACAAATTCAGACCTTCCTTGGTCTGGCATCAGATCTTCTAGTGACGTCACTGGAAAGTTTAGTTAAAAACCGAGAGTAAAATCCCTGTGTAGCAATTCAACAGTTGTTCAATACATTGTTACAGTCTTTGGGTGTAATTCCGGAGGAAATAAATGCTGAGAACACGGTGCCTTTCACTGGTTTGTTTACAGTCCTGCCACCCTCTTTGTGTTTCTGCTCTTTCTCCTTGCTTACCTGCCCCTTTCCCAGGCACCTTCAGTGGTCACACTCTGAATGAATTGGGTAAATCATCACCTCAGTTTGAAGAGTAAAGCATTCTATGTATGAGTGATATATGAAATGATTATTATTTTTTTACCCTGTAGCAAGCCTCTGGACTCTCTTTAAACACCTTCACACATTGCTATTTTTAAGTTCTTTGCTCAGCAGGTCAGACTGCTTTAGTATCTGCAAATCTTCTTCATATCTCTGCAGCTGAGACCAGAATCCTGCATTGGGTTCTGCTACTGGCCGGGCAGTCTTCACAATCTAGAAAGAAGGAACACTGTAGAAGCAAGGGAAGGTATCGTGCAAACAGCTTTCTTCTTCTTACATTTTGAGTAGATTTCTTTGGATTTCATTTTGCAATGGAATAACAAACAGGTATTTTGGTGAGCTGACCTCACTGTGCTTGCTAAAGCCTCCTGGCATGCAGACCATGTTACAGAATTGATTCATGGGCAAGACAAGGCATAAATAGCAGCTGTTTGCTTTATGTCCCTAGCTTCACTTATCACGACTAAACAAACAACATGGAAAATGTTGACAAAACAGGCAACTTTGCATATTTGCTACCAGTGCTTAAGGCTCATTTGCATTTGTAATTATTTTTATCTTAGAAACATCACATTGAAAGCTTATTTGTCCAAGTGGTCACTGCTACCGTGGCCCAAATCCAGGTGAAGTAAAATTGCAGTGTCCTTCTTGCAGAGAAGATTGTGTCATTGCTGTCTATGCTTATTCATAACAAATCTTATTGTAACATACTCTACATGCCTGAAATATTATTTTTTTTATAAATATGTAACTGTTAATAAACAGACGAGACCACCAAAGTAATTCTGTGAGAAATCAGCCTCACTCATGGCGTTTCTCCCCCAAAAGATGTCTTAACTGTACTTCAGGGTGCAAGTACCGTACCTCAAAGGCCTCCTGGAGGGGGAGCTGTCGGTGCCTCATGAGGTAGGCGGTGCAAATGGCAGCCGAGCGGCTGCGGCCGTTCTTGCAGTAAACCAGGCACCTCCCCCCGCTCCTCAGGGCCGCCTCGATGGCCCGGCCGCTCTGCTCGAAGTACCGGTGCAGGTCTTCAGCCGGGTCGTCCAGCACCGGGATGCGAATGCCCCGCACCTGCTGCAGCGCGGGGAACGGCTGCTGCCTGGTGACATTCACGCAGAAGGTGACTCCCTCTCGCGTCAGCAGGTCCTTGTCACAGGCAGCTCTGGCGTTGCTGATGAGCAGCGAGGGGGTGACCTTGCAGAGCTGGGGCATCGGCAGCCAAGGCGCAGCGGCCGCCCTGCCCTGCTCCGCTCCGCAGCAGAAGCTCCTGGGCCGGCTCCTCCTCCGCACGCCCGGGGCTGCGGCGCAGGCAGCGGGAGGCGCTGGGGAACGGGCTGCCCGCCCACCTGTGCAGGCTGTGCTATATTTATCCCTTCAGGCTACAGGCAGGTCCCAGTGCCTGCTGAATCCTGGGAGTCACAGTTAAACAGCTAAAAGGTATTTGTTAGCCCACAGATCATTTGTAAACCAACTGGATTTATACAGCCCCTGTGCCTACAGCAGCATCTTACCAGGAGCTAAAACCTCTGCCTCCAGGATGCTGCTCCTGCACTCCCCAATGACACAATATTAATGCAATATCAATCTGATCACCCCCCACTCACCTCCAGATAATCTTATTGCCCATCACCTGCAACAGAAGTGTCTTTTAAGAACCCAGAAAATCATTGACTAGGCTGGCTAGATACAGTACTGCTAATCTTTCTGGACTTCAGCAGAAGTGCTGGTGTGGTGCCAGAGCAGAGTGTCTCTTATGTATGAGTGTGCAGACACACATTTGAGCAGTGAAGGACTGGAAGGAACAAGGTCAAGGACCCAGCCAGGGGAATTACCACATCAGCAGGGGCCAAGTGGGTGCAGCTGGACTGGATGTGGGTTCCAGCCCCTTCCTGAAAGATCAAGTGTGTGCCTGAGCTTACTGAACGCTTTTCTTTCTGGCCTTGACACAAAAAGGAGCCTGTGACCAGTATTTCCTGCTTGCATGAAGCTGAACCTGGACTGTCATGGCAGCTGGGCTGCACAAGGCTATGAAGGCTCTCTCAGACACTTTATGAGCTGCTTTTGACACATTACCTTGACTCCTGCGATCAATCACTTCTGGAATAGCACAGTGCAGAGCCTGAAGCACAAACCTTTCTGCTGCACCAGTTCAGTCTGAGACACTCGCTCAAGATTAAACATCCAGGTCTCTGCGATGGGCCAGATGTCTGCTTCGCCTGCTGGTAACCCTGCCAACAGGTGCACTAGAACAAGGCTGTAGTAAATAATTAGCACAACACTATGTAATGACAAATACCAAGGGTATTTCTGCTTCTTTGTACTATTATGCCATGACTTTTTGTGCACCAGTAGGAGACAAAGAACATTCAACATACTTGCTTTGAAGATTCAAGTCAGGTTCACCTTGTTTCCACAAACATCACCTCAGTACAACCCTCACATTTGTTCCTCCACATGACACAGAGTTGACTACTAGCACCACCATTGGCATCAGCCCACTGCTGGGGCTGAAAGCAAGCTTTTGTTCCTCAGGACTCCTGGCCTGGCCTTTACCTGTGCCTCAACAAGGAAAAAGAAAGAAAACTCCAAACTCTGCTTACATCAAGAAGAAAGATTACCCTGTAAATACAGACTTAAGTCTCCAGCCTTTTTATTTATACAAGGATTCAAAGAACATTTTTCAACTTTAGATAAACAGTGCAAGAGAGTTACAAGTACCTTGGTAACAGAAAGAAACTGATAACTGTCTGGCTATGCCAATAAGTGAAATAATTCTTACTCCTGCAGATAGAAATGCATTTAAAGCAAAGGTGGAGTTTAGATATTTTGCTATACCTTAGCCCCTACCAAGCCCACTGGAAAACAACAGGCAGTTTGTCATTTGTAAATGATAAGTAGCTGCGCTCTCAAAGCCTTTTGAGACCCTCGCCCTTAGTTAAAACATACATGTTATGGCACAAAAGAGCAGGCTGAAAGACAGAGACACTTGGAAATCCACTATTTCTGGTTCGCCCGTTCCCAGGGGCAGGGGTTCTTCTGAGTATCTTTTCCTAGACCACTACACCCTGCCACACCACTGTGAAGTACAAGGCCTTTTCAAAACAGGTCACAAATCACCATCTCAGTAACATCCCAGCAGATGCTCCCCAGAGCTTTCCATTCAGGTAACCAACCACAGCAGCCACCAGCCCCTGCTGTGGCTGCGGCTCTCAGCTCATCACCACCATGGGCTGGGGAGGTTTTTCACAAGGTTTTCAAGCAGGTAGTAGCCCAGGAAATGTCATTTATAAGCACTGAAAGGCCCCAGGCTCTGTGCCAGCCTGAGTACAGGCTTGGGGCTTGCATGGAGCTGGGCTGACTTCAGCTTGTTCAGCTGTGCCAACAGTTGTCCAGCTGTCAGGTAACTATGGTTTGCTTTAGAGTAACATCCCCACCCTGGGGGTACTTGGCCATCTTGGCTTCCCAGCAGAAGGTGGCACAGCCAAGCGCTGCCCCGGGCCACCAAATTGCAGCATGTTGGGGAAACCACTTCAGGGACAGGAAGAGAACAGAAAAACTGAACAACTGGGAACAGACAAAAAAGCAGCAGCAGAGGCAGACCATTTTAAAAACTAAATAAATGAAACAAACCCAGTGGCCCCAGGGCCGAGAGGGAGCAAACAACAGCATCATGGGTCTCCTGTCAAACTGGGGTAAGAGCCGTGGCACAGCCCCCACCTGCCCCAGACCTTGGACTCTGAGCCCCAGGAGGACTGAGGGGCCCAGATGGACACTGAAGTGGGAGCTCAACCCCAGCCAAAGGGGGTAGGCATCAGGAAGAGAACAGTTTTAACTGTATCCTTGAGAAATTGCCTTAATTTGGACTATCAGGTTCTATTATTGTAATGGGACCAATAATTTGGGCTACTAAATTGTTAAAATATTAACTGGACAATCAGTAAATACTTGATTTCACATTTAAGGTGTGTGTTCCTCCTGGGGCCTGTAAGAAGCTTTTGAGGGTAACAGACTGACAGCAAACACTAACTGCACAGAAATGGAAACAAGGACTTTCCTTTCACTCTCCTGTTCTGCAAAGCAAAACACTGACCTCAGCATCCAGGTGTTTAAAATCCAATCCAACCCAAGTGTTTTCTGAAGTACAAATGTTTTAATGCCTCCTCCTCCTTTCAATGATTTATTTATTTATTTAGCTTTGGATGTGAAGTTTCTGCAGGACTAGTTGTGGGTTGTTACTGAAGGCTACATTTCTATTGGTATTTCTGGTTAAAAAAACAAAACAAAACCAAACCAAAAGACAGGAACGCCTTAGAGCAGTATAAGTAACCTGGAACTTGCTGCATTTCTAGAAGTAAATAAATCTGTATAAATCCATTACTTGTATTTATCCACTCCTGGGTTCTGATGGCTCTATCGGTGTTTGGTACTTTAGCCAACATCCAGCATCCTGGCTTTCATTTCTGAAACCCTACCAGCTTCCATCAGTTTTAGCCTTACAAGAAGGTACAAGTACAAGGCAGAAAGAATACCAAACAGAAACATTAGTCACAGTGACCTGGAGAAGCCAGTAAAAGCTGCCCTAAAATCTCTGCCTCATTTGAGGCACTGTCAGTGTCATTACCAGGACCCAGGCAGGACTCCAGCCCCAGGGAGGGTGGGTGACCAGCTCCCCGCTGCACCAGCTTTTGCCATTACCTTGCTCATGTTCTTGTCTTCCCTTAAACTGCACATTTTAGAAACGGCTAATGTTAAAAATGTTGTGGAGTTTTCCCCCCCCCCTTTCTTAAAAAACAGCCAAACCCCAACTCAGTTCATAACATTTGCTCAGCACAAAGACATGTCTCCTCTGGCAGGAGAGAGGAGAAATGCTCCAACATGTGCTGTGCAGACCAGTAAAGTATGAGATAATTCCACCTCTGCCCTCCCTCTTGCCCACTGAACAAACACTTGAAACTCACCCTCCCCCCCCACCCCCGTACAAATGAAGCCCAACCCCTGGGCATGCTCTTGGCCCAACCAGTCACAGTGACTGTGTTGTACCTGTAGCATCTGCTAAATCTACTTCTCCAGCCTATGCCTGCTGAACCTGTCAGGCACAGAAGCCTTCTGGAAGCCCCAAAGCACACAGCCCTACAAGCACAGACACTCCTACAGCTACGTGAGGATATTTTTATCTTTCAACACCCCCAGTTTCAAAATCTGGCAAAAAGCCCACCCCACCAAGCACTTCAAGGTTAGGGCAGCCACCAGTGTGACCCAGCAGCTGGTGCATGGTGGGATGGGGCAGCACAGGGTGAACCTTGCCCTTCCCTGAGCCCAAATGAAGCTGCTGGCAGGTGTCTCATCTGCTCTCTCACACTGACCCTGCAGAGGCCAGGAAAGGTGCACAGGATAGCAAATGGGACTTAAAAACCTACACTGCAATAGGAACAAACACCAAAAAGAAAGAAGTCCCATCAAACAAAACATGTCCCATCCTCACATGCCTCCTGGCAGGTTCTGCCTTGAGTCAGTCTGGGCAAGGACAACCCAGGGCTCATTGCTGTCCACCCCTCTCTGCCCTAAGGCAGCTGCCTGGAGATCACACCTGCAGGTGGCCTGGTGTAAGCTCCCACAACCAGTCTCCATGCTCCAGATAGTAACAAGTCCCTGGTCTTTTTACTAATGAAAAAAGGGATTGCCATCCATGGCTGGGTCCAGAGGAGGAGAAGGCAGCACAGCTGTGTCAGGCAGAGAATCCCACTCTGCCTATTTTCATCTCTCTGTTACCTGTGACGGTACTGCACTGCAGGTAGAAACTGGACCATTATTACTTGGGTAAAAAATGGCTTTCCAACTAGCATGCAAAGAAAGAATACCCCAAACCCCAAGCCCTAACACTCATTCCCAGTCACTTAGATGTAGGAGACCTACATTTCAAATTGTCATCAGCTACAAGCTCTAGTCAATAAACTCACTTGTGACCTTTCCAAAGGAAAACGGAGTTCTGCGCTTTTTGGGTCCAAAAGCCACTGCCAAACTGTTTCAGTTCAACCCACCAAACCTGCTCATGCTCCACCTATGCCACCGGATGTGAAGGGCCATCTCTGCCTGCCTAGGAAGTAGAGAGGAAAAGCCCAAAAGAGCCCCTGGATGCAGCACTTGAGCCACGCTGAGGTTCCCAGTCCCTCTGCCTCACAGAGCAGCGCCGTGTGCTCTGGCAGCTGCAGGGTGCAGCAGCGCCGGGGTATCAAGATCAGGGCAATTGCATATTCCACTGGAGGCAGCAGATGAGCTGCCCTCGGAGGGACCCCTGGGCTCCCCCTGAGGCCTCTCTGCAAAGGCTCATTACAGCCCCCAGAGTCAGTTTGTGGCAATAAAAGTAAAACAATGAGGTACGGAAAGAAGGGCCCAGCTTTGGGGAAGAGACCAAGAAAGAAGAGAACAGCTCGAGCACTGCCAGAAATAGCAAACAACTTAAACCTTTTTCTCCTTCCTACCTTTTTTTTTTCCCTTTTCTTTTCCTTTTTTTTTTTTTTTGCCAAGTTGAATTAAATATGTCCTTTCGTTGGTTGGTTGATTTTGGCAAAGTGAAGCCCTCGGCCGCAGTCTCTTTCCTGGCTGTGCGAGTGAGTTACCGCCACAAGTGCTGCGTGGCAGTGGAAGCCACCAAAAGGAGGAGGAAGGCAGAAGGCAAAGATGTGCTGCTGGCCCCATTGATGCCGTGTCCAGACTGCTTAGGAATAGCGTGTGTTTCTGGCCGCCTGGTGCTGGGGCTCTTAGAAAGTCTTTTGCCACAGACATCATCAGGACAGCTGTCACCACTCCCAGAGCCACTCATGTCATCACCTGCTCAGAAACAAACATGTGGTGAGCCACCAGCCACTCTTCATTTGGTGGGCAATGTCCCTGCCTTCCCTTTGCTGTAACTCTAGGAAGCTCTGGCCACCAGCTCTGCCCTGGCCACCTCCTCCTCTATGCATGCCCCCCTCTCTGGGATGCAAGCTCATACCTGATCTCTAGCTGCCTTTAACCATTTGCTGCTGCAGCAGCTGGAAACCTCTGGAGCAGATGGGAGCAGTGGCCCTGTCAGCTGGGCCGGGCTGGGCTTAGAGAGAGCATCTGAGGTTTCAGCAGGGTGCTGAGAGCAGCACAGCCTCCAGCCACCCTGCAGCAAGTTGGCTGCACTCAAACAGACCCTCTGCAGCTGAGTCGAGGACAACCCGTCTCTGCCCTCAGGGCCCAGCTGTGGGGGTTGCACGGATCCCACTCAACCCCCCTCACCCACCATGGACCTCTCCAGTCCTGCTGAACTCACTTGCGTCTTGGAAATCCACGTCATTCCCGATGTTCGCATTGCCCAGCCGGTTTGTCATGATCTTTAGCTGCATGATTTGCTGGCGAATGGTCATATCTGGCTTGGTGATGTCCACCTCCACCTCCGGGTTGTTAATCTGATTAGCTAAGCCGTCCCCCATCACTTCGGGCAGGTAACTGCAAACGAAGACAGCAGGTTTAGATGTCTCCCCCCAGCTAAGCTCACCTCTCCCGTTACAGACCCCAGTGATAAATCCAGCCTCTCTGAACCCCAGAGAAGCTGCCATCTGTGGCACTGGCTTGTTGAACAGCCTCCATGTTCTGGTGTTTGCTGGGAGGCAGCCAGCCCTAGGGATGGCTGAGCTATGCTCTCATGGCCAGACCCTATAAGAGCTCAGGGCTCACCCTGAGGCCACCTCAGCTTGCAGGATGTGACTGGTGGCCTTGTATTTTGACTGTCCTGGCACAGGAATGGGTTTCCTGCAAGAAAGGCTGTGCGAAGGGCTGGGGGTTGCTCTCAGGCTGGTACCTGTGGAGCCAAAGTGACACTTAACCCCTATGGAAAAGCTCTGTCCATCTGAGAGGCTGAGAAGCAACTTCATCCCTGCCCCAGTTAAACCGAGACACTGGGACAGGCTGAATGTCCCCAACTTGGTACAACCAGACAGGCCCTCAGAGAATCTCCAGTTAACTGGGAGCAGCCATAGCTGTCCTGCTCCCTCGGGCAGTGTCCCAGCTCATCTGCCCCTGCAGACCTGTGGCACTGCCAGCAATGACCTGAAACACATCACAAATGAAGGTGCTGGCTCTGGGCTGGCAGAGACCAGCCCAGCAGGGCTGTGGAGAGGAGCAGAGCAAGGTGCAAGCTCAGCAGCTGCCCACAGGCCCTCACAGTTATCCCTTAACCATCAGCCTTGGTTGGGAGGTGTTTCTGTCACCTTGGATCCTGCTCTCATGAGGGAACAGTATCTTAGAGCAGGAGTGGATGGAAAGACACACATGCAATCCTAAGCAACGGCTTTGGAGTTGCTGGGGCCTTTCTGCCTTCTGAGTGAATGTGGAATTACAAAATTGCTTCATTATACAGAAGCACACAGTTATTTCAGGTGAATGCATTTTGATGCTTAATCCCTCCAAAACACAACAAAATGACAACAGGCTTAACATTCCCAGGTATCAGTTTTTCAGGAAATGCAGCATTTCTGTGGACAGGAACAGACCTTTTGGCTCAGTCTGAGCAAGTGGGGCTGGCTGAAATGACATGTAAATGCCTTTTACCAAACCCTCTTTTCTCTCACCCAGAGCGGTGCTATCCTGGCACCCTGTCCCTCTTCATACCTGCCCTTGGTCATCCCATTCCAACACTTGTCATCCAGTGCTGAGCTGGCCATCACTTTTTTGCTGCACAGGCTGCCAGGCAGAGTGATCCAGTAAGTCTTGAGAGCTGTCAGATTCCCTTTGGCATCTAAAACCTTTAAAGAAAGAGGGTGCTTAGGGCCAGGAGAGCTCTGGGGTGTCCCAGGACTCCCCAGGCAGGCAGGGGGAAGGAGTTTTGGGGGCAAACTCACCAGCATTTCCAGTGCTTGTGCAGAGGATTTTGCTTCCAATGTGACTTTCCCTCGCCTTTTCTTGTCCTCACTGCTGGAGCCTTTTGTGCTGATTTTGGGATTTCCACAGCCTTGGAAAACCTGAAAAACAATAAAAACTCTCTACCCCATGTTTTGATACTATTTCTTTAATGAATTAGCATCCCACAGCTATAGGATTTTTTTTTCTTCTAAGGTACATTCATCTTTCCTACCTGCAAGATCTCTGAGATTCAGGCTTAGTTTCTGGTCAGGTTATTCTTGTGTCAGGATGTGTTCTCAGCACCCTGTAACCAGCTTTGGTTACCACTACCAAGCAAAATGTTCAGCACTAACACAAAATTAGCACATTTTCTGACGAGTCACCAATGTTGATACTATTTCTAGTAAATTTTTCTGTTGCTTTCACAACTGAAAAATAAAATTATGTGAAGAACAAAACAGGAGTTGCTCACACTCACTACACCAGTGGTGTGGGCTTTAAGACTGCAGAGCATGTGAGCTTCCTTGAGTTGAACAGACCGAGGTGGGACTACCCCAATGACTGCTGCAATTGGCATCCACTCTCAGCAAATAAATGCTCCCTCCAACCAGGGGAGTGCAAAGACAGTAGATGTGTCACAATCTGTCATGTCGGATGTTTCAAAGGCTAATGAGGAAGCCAAACTGATTCAACCCCTAACTTTGGATATCTCCCATTGTCCTAACTACCTGCCCAGGTGTGCTTTGTAGCCAAAGGAGAGCAGAAACACTTTGAAGGTACAAACCCTCAGACTTTACCTTTAGGAGGAGGCAAAAGCTGCCCTGGAAGCTCCCATTTCTCCCAGTCTCTGCATGACCAGTCCAGGCAGTAACACCTCTGCTGCAGATAGCCAGTATTCAGACAAGTGAGCCTTGCGTGGCTGGTGGAAGGAGTACTCTGCTCAGAGCGCCAGACTTAATAAAGTGTCAAAGGTCAAAAGGGCCTTTGCACTGTCAGTTTGATTTAGGAAGCATCAGCCTTTACACAGAGAGCAATCTGATTTGAAAAATTTGCCTCCATCTTGTTGTGGCTGCCAGGGTGCTGTGCTGTCAGAGCTATCGATGAATTTGACTTTGCCCCATGTCCCCTTCAAGCAGAGCCATGAAGGCCTCAGACAGGAGCCCTGACAGAGCATGTGCCAGCTGCTCAGTGCTCAGTGTCACTGCATTCTGACAGCCAGCAGCAAAGTCCTGATCTAGACAAGAGTCCCTTTGGTGACAGTGGGTCTCACCCCTGTACCTGAGGGGCACTCAGCCTAGAATGCCCCCTCCCGGGGTGCACTGTCTTGCTGTCCAGATGGATCCAAGGACTCTGGCAGTCCAGCACCAAGCCCATTTGTTTATCTGCCTCCTTTGCTCCATGAAAAAAGCCCCACCCTGAAAACTGCATGTGGAGAATTTTCAACTTTGTTCTACCGAAATAAAACCAACTTGGTTTCACTGGTCTGTTTTGCTTACTGGCCTATTTCTGTTAGCAGGAGACTATTCTTTTAGAAGGTAAAAGCCCTGGGAAGGTGTCCAGGACAGTGGCTCTTGTAGCACCTCCACCACAGCACATCAAAGTAATCCTCTTATCAGCCCAAGGGCTTTAGGTGAGCAGTGCTCATTACTGATGGATAGAGCACATGTCCTGCAGACTGAGGTGACCAAGTCTCCTGCATAAGGAGAACAACTTGACATTTGCAGCCTTTGATGGCTCCTGCTGCCTGAAATCCATCAGAGAGCCACAGGGAGTGAGGGAGAGTGTGAGGGAACAGGGAAATGTCCCATGGTGCAGTGAACACATGGCTCAGTACCAAAAGCATTTCTGGTTTTTCCCCAGATCCCAGAAGAACCCATGATGGATGGTGTCACTGGGTCCAAGGGCAGCTTCTGGCCCTTCTCACAGGTAACATGCCCTGGTAGTGTCTGAAGCCCTCAGATGCAGCCCGAGCCTGCTGCCCTCAGGCCTGAGAGAGAAGACCCCCCGGACTGGCCTGGGTGAGTCCCAAGCTCCTCAGACAGTGATGTCCTTTACCTGATCACTTTGCCCTGCTTGAAACCAGAGCTTAGAGCTGCAGCCCTTTGCTGCTGACCTCTGCCACCAGTGCCACCAGCAAGACTGCCACACTCACCTGCTCACCAGATCATACAGAAAAGCTTACCAAACTGTTTGGTTGCTCCAGTCAAACATAAATTAGACTATTTAATCCTTTTCATTTTATCAGATTTACTACATGCCCTTCAGAAACACCTTTCTTTGCAGAGGGTCCCATGTTTTCCCACACCATGGGACTGCTTTCATGCGGACAACCTCAGCCTCACCTATCAAGGGAAGAAACAATATGGCCTTTCATGTCAGAGAAGAAACCCAAAGGAGCACGTGGATGCGTGCTGCTGTCCCAGTGCTTTGACATGTGCCACTGAATTCCTAGTTGGCTAAGCTTTTCCCTCCTCCGAGACCCAGCTAAGACTTGCCCCATTCCTTTCATCTGCATCTCTGCTCTAACTGTGGGATAGCTGCAGGACCTGGGGGAATGTCTGGGCAAAGAGGAGAAGCCCTGGAGGGCTGTTTTAGTTCTCAAAGCTTCTCTTGCCTACAGCTACAGAGGTTAAGTGACTGTGGTTATGTGGATAAATACAATTAAAAATATAAGTCCAATAGAAGAGAGCTTCATAAGACTCCTTGGAAGACAGGTAAGCATCAGGAAAGCCTGTCTGATACTCTCCAGATGGACTGCCAGATTGCAACTCTATCCCACAGACACAACCTGATAGCCCAGTGTTTCCACTGCAGAACGTCACCCCAAGGCAGGTTAAAGCAGCTGCCTTCTGTCATCTAGAGCCTGTGCACTTTTTGTAGATGCCTCAGCTCAGCCAAAATACTTCAGGGCTCTCCAAACACACTGAGACACCTGACAGCAAGCAGCACCATGCCCCCACCCCCTCCCCGGTCACTGCATCTGCAGTCCCACCTTGTGTCTCTGTACCTACAGGAGGCTGGCTGAATAATGCTGGGAGGAATATCTGGAAACACTTGAGAAGGTTTTGCCTGTGTAAGATGGGTCGTTTCCTCCCTTAAAAGAGTGATCATTATCTCTCATTTGATCATAATGATCTCTCATTAAAGAGAGATCATTAAAAGATCCTTTGATTCCTCAACTCCCTTAGCTCAGTTGAACAGTGAGCACAAAAACCATCTGGTCCTGGCAGTTCCACATGGTGTGTCCTCAGCCAGGCCCAGGCACACACTCTTACCTTGGCTGTGATAGAATCTTTGTTCTCTTGCAAGTTAGAAATAGCTTCAGCGATTCTCATGTGGATGGTCCCTATGACAGTGTCTACATTGTATGCTCCATCAATCCGATCAGCAACTACCATCAGGGAATCTAGGAAAACAAGACAAGACACCTCATCAGATGCTGTACAGACCAAGTTAAAAGATCATGCTCATGCCAGACGGGAAAAATTATTGGTCCCTTGGCAGAGTTTTTGGGATACATCTCTCCATTTTCACTACTGCTCAAGAGCATGCTCCTTTTCCTCTGGCATGGGACAGCTATGCCTTCCCAGCACATAGGCCAAGTCACCCTCAGTGGCAAATGGCAACTGCAACCTGTATTCACACAAAGTCACCCACATTTCCTGGGGTGCCGCAGAAAGGAAAACCGGAAAATTAGTGCAGAAATATTAAGTAATGCATAGAAATAATTGGCCCTGACCCTCCTAACTCATTGCATGTCTTCAGCAAAGCCCTGCAGTGAGCAGGAAGTGGGAGAATTGGGGTCAGTAAAGTGCCAAAGGCACTGGATATGGGCAATAATTTATGTGGCAGTGAAGGAGTGAGAAAAGGAATAACTCTTCTCACCAACACCTCTGGAAGACAAAACGTGAACAGTGAGGGAAATGTCAGGCTACATGGGCAGAGAAGCAGGCCACAATGCCCACAATTAAACTGGCAAACAAGACAGGGAGTGACTGAGGGGGACCTCTTGCTCTCAGCTCCTCTTATCTTGGATCTCAGATGGCCCGTGTGTGGTCTGTGTTCTCCAGGGGACAGCAGAAATCTACTGGAAGGACAAGGGATCTGTTGGAGCATGGGGGTGGCCCAGCTCATCTGAAACAAAGTGCTTCATGTTCCTGTGGCCTTGCCACATGGAAGGAAACAAGTGCAATGGCTTCATGTTGGTTATTCTCTAAACAAAGAGGGTCAAATCCTAGGGTTTAGGTTGGAGATCTATACCATTTGAAATTGAGTTATTCATTAGGAGTGATTAATTCTTCTATCCTAAATCCTGGTATCACCAGGATACCACCTACAACACCCACCAGCCTGGCAGGAGACTGTCACAGCAGATGGTGTGATGTTGCATAAAAGCTTATTCAGCACGAGTTGGTACTGCTGACATAATTAATGAGCAATGAACCCACCAGGTCAATTACACCCAGCAGCTCAACAGAGCATCGATAAGACATGTCCTCCACCCTACACCATGTGCATGTCACCCAGGATACTGCCTTAAAGGACTGACGCTTCTCTTTCAGCCACACAGCAAATTTCCTTTGAGCAAGAGTCCAGCCAGCTGGGGCACAACCACGGACCACTGCCATTTCAAACTTGCTAGGAAAGTGCTCAGCCCCTCATCTGGGCAAGCCAGGACTCACCAGAAAGACCCCAGATTACACTGATGAGGTCTAAGTGAGTTTTGTGAAGAAACGCCAGGTCCACAGTGTAGTGTGTTAGTAATTGATCTTGAGCCTACTGTTGTCAATTAACAACATGCTCAAGCCTTGCAAGTATGTTCTCTCTGCTGTTCCATGATTGATATTCAGACCCTGACTGCTCTCAGAGAATGGCCAAGCTGGGGAAAGGCTAGATGAGGGACAGCACAAACCCACAGAAGACACCAGATCATGCCCACAGGGCTCACAGTCTGAAAGCAGGCCCAGGCTGTGGAGAGCAAGGGCAATCATCAAACTACTGGGAGGGCTCAGCCCTCAGCCAGTCTGGAGCATGGATCACAAAATACTCTTTGCTCAGGTCAATAATACAGTATCTAACAACATGCAAAGTCATGGCTTGGAAAAATTATGTATTTCTTTTCAGCACTTAGAAAAAGAAAGAAGGTTTTGCTGGTTACCTTGAGCAAGAATGTAAACAAAGGCCACAGTATCCAAATTAATGTGTGCTCTATTCCTGCAACACATTCCTAAGGTGCAGCACTGATTTCTAAAGCTAAACATGCCCTAACTGTGGGGAATAGGGTTTTTCTGTATTTTGTGAAATAACATCTTCTGCAAAGTAAAAAGCTTACAGTTTAACTATGCTGCCACTCAGGGGTTGTGGTGTCCTCTTCAAGACTGTATTTGCCAGACAATTTTAGCTTGCAGAGGCACTAATGTTAAGATACAGACATTCAAATCAAAGGCTGCACCCCCAAATGAGTGATAAACTATGTTTGAACCACTTACTGCAAAAATCTCCTGTAATTTGACCTGCCCTAATTTGTCAAATTGAAAGAGTAACTTTGTGTTTAGTGTCAAAAAATGCTCTCCAGCTACACAGAAGTGCCTGGAGAAGGATGAAGAATGGACGATGCCAGTGAACTGCTACCTTTGACTCCATGTCTTGCTCCAGTCCTTGATCAAATGGTGACCTCTGACACTAAAACATACAACTGCTATTTGAAAAAAGCACCAGTTTCCTCCTAGCCATCACTCCTTGGCAAGAACAGTCTCTTGGGGAAGGGGAAGCCAGAATAAGTGCAAAATGCTCCTGGAATTGCCTTCCTGTCAATCAAGGAGAGCTCAACATTGACCTTGCAGGAGATGGGCAGTCATCCTGCCAGGAGAGCAGTGACAGGTAACAGTTGGCTTGCTCTGGTCAGAAAGGCCAAAGCGCTATCCAAGTCCCAGTGTAAACCCCTGGGGAAGGGAGTATTCCTCCCCCTCTTTTGTAGCAGCATCCTAAGCCACTCTCAGGGAGAACTTCCAATTAGCCACAGTAAGCTGTGACTTGGTTTGTTAGCCCCCCGAGCCAGCAGGTAGCCAGCCAGCACACCTCCCTGAGCCAGGCACCTGCTGGCGTGCAGTGGTTCAGTATTTATTTTGCCATGTCCCTTGAGAGGCAGGTGACACTCCTTGAACTCTGACAGGATTTTGATTGTTAACACCACCACATGTCAATCCTGAGCCAGCCTGTTGGGCTGCAGCTGGCTAATGAGCTGGCAGTCTTGCTGTCCAGGCAGTGGGTGTCAAGGGAAGGGAGAAGGCCAAGCCTGAAGCTCATGCCCTCTGGTGCCTGCCTTCTGTGAGCCCAGACAAACATCAAGGCTCCCTCAGGTCTCAGATCACTCTAGGTCTAACTGTACAACCTGGGAGAAAAATGAGCTGCTGGGCGATGCTCTCTGGTCACAAGGAGGAGTGAGAGCTTTACCACTGCAAATAACCTCCCCTGATGGACCACAGATGGGGAGAGGACATGTGCTGCAATGCTAACACACCATTTTCTCAACAGACCCTCACCAGCCTTAAACCATGTCCATCAACTCCACAAACCACTCTCAGCAGTAGTTCACATTTAAACAAGAAGCTGCAGACTCTGGAAAAGCACCTGAGTGACACCTGTGGTCTTCTTCAAAGAGATGCCAGAGTCTGATCAGGCAATGCAGAATTTCCTGCAGAAACACCTGCGTGAAGTTCTCCAGCCTGTTGCACAGGAGATCAGACCACACCATCACAGTGGTATTTCTGTCTTTCAACTCAGTGAAGTGGACACTACTATACACATAAAACCCCCTTTAAAATATCCATCATCTTAGCTGAGTGACAAAACAGAAACAAAACAAGCTCTTTTTCTATTTACAACATAAGCCTAATTTTCCAATTCCTGGCAATGCCTGTACCTTTGCCTTTCCTAAGTATTTGTTTAAGAAACCTCTGTCCATTTAGATGTATGTGATTCTGATCCCCTTGCTCTCCACCCAGGGAAAGTTTAAGGCTTCATGCCTCTAAACTCCCTCCCAAAGAGGGCAAGTGCTGCTTCTCCTGTGCTCTCATACAGATGAGGAGGCAGCTCTAACAGTCTAGAGGTAGCATGAACTACCACTAAGCTTCAGCACTTGGGAGGGAAGCAAGAATTACTTGAATGCAAAGTGTGGGCCATCAGAAATGAGCACAGGCAAGATGAAAGCTCTTTCCCAGACCAGCAGCATCCTTTCTAAAGGTACTGAAGCCCAGCAAAATGTTCTGCAACAGTTTCTATGCATCAAATCATGGACAGAGAAACTGTAGTGTACAAAGGACTCCAACAGTCCTTTCTTTACTTGTGAAACACTGCCTCAAGAGTTCCAGAGGTGCCACACGAGGCAGCTGTGCTGCAGCAGGGGAAGGCCAACTTACCCATCAGGTACTTCCACTCAGTGTTGAGGTCCGCTTGGTTGGCCAGGCAGCCCTTCACCACGTTCAGGCAGTAGTTGTTGCACGGCTTCACACTGGACATGCCCCGGCAGTGTGGGCAGTACATCAGCTTCATGATGGCACGAGTGCACTCGTGGCTGAGAGATACCTGGGGGAGACAGAGTGGAGTTAGGCACGCAGGTTGGCCAGGGGAGCATGTGGGCAATCCACCCCTTGCCTGGGGTGAAGGAGCTTGGTGTGATCTGAAAGGCAGCCTGGCTTCCCAGGTGTGTGGCCCTGGGAAAGCTGCTTCCCCTTTCACTGCCTCATCCTCCCTCCACCTCTCCTTGAGTGCCACCCTTGTTGGAGGGACAGAACCTCTGAGGCAGCTGACAGTTCCTCGGGCTGTATTTGAACCCAGATTTCAGGGTTCTGGGCACCATTCCCCTTACAGCCAGGTCTGGTGGCCACAAGGACCACCTGGGCTGTCCATTGGCTGCAATGGTGCCTCCCACATGGTGCACACGTGCCCCTGGAGCCTCCGCAATTGGTGCCAGCACTGTGCCCTTCCTGCAGGAAGAGTATGTTGTCACCACCTGGCAGACACAAGTGTCCCACCACAAACTGCATATCTGGCTTCCTGGGGGGATGCACAGGGGGAGACTGGACATGGAAAGTTCTCAGCTGTCACCTTTGGAAAGGAAAATGCTGTTGGGGGAAGACTTGAAATATGGGCAATTGAGAGCACTTGATGGTGGGAAGTGACTGCTCTCTGAGAGCACTCCAGGAGTCACAGGCAGCTGGTGAAATGGCACAGCACACTCCATGCCAGCAGCTCACAGGCACTGCATGTGCAGCTGATACTTTTTGCAGAGGTGACTCTGGAGGTGGCTTTGCCACCTTTAGGTAAACCACCCAGGTCCCGTAAGTATAGATCCAGCATAGGCCCAGAGCCTAAAGCTCACCAATGTCCTCCCAGACCATCAGCCATGGAACACTGTGCCCCATTGACTTTCATGGGCAAGGAGCTGCCAGTGTAAAGTGGGGGATGAATAACAACCTGGCAGACCTCAGCACTCCCCTGTCGTATTGCTAAAGTGTTTTCTCCTTTGTGCTCTTCTATCTTTGCTCAGATCCATTAGTAATTCCTTTGTTATTCTTCAAAAACAATTTATAAAAATAAATGTGTCTGCATTCAAGTCTCCTTTGGTAACAGATACTCAGCACTCACAAGTTGCTCAAAAGGGCAAAAAAAGATGGAAGGGGCAAAACTTGACATGAAAAAATGCCCCAGCCTCAAGCAGCAATGCTGGGAACTGCTCTGACCTCTTACTATTTGTGAAGAATACTTTGCACAATGCCTTTTAAGTTTATTCTGGGACACTCCAGAAAGATTCAGTTCTGAGGTACCCTTAGGAGAGTGTGAATATGCTGAGCCCACTATCAGAGCTTGAGAGAGAAAATCCCTCTGCTTCCCCTCCTGAAACTGCCTGCATGGTAGCACCTTGCCCCCAGTCAGCCTCAGAAAAGAAATGCTGGTTGGTGCTGTGGCTTCATCAGGCAGAACACACTAAAATAACCTTCTGCGAACCTTCTTCAGGACCACGACCAGAATTTCTAGGTCTCAGAGAGAGAACCCACAGACTGCTTCCCTGCCTCATCAGCCAGAACAAGCCCCTGCGATGCCTGGGGATAAGGCAGTTGGAGAGGCCGAGCCCTGCAGAGAACACCACGCAAGCCAAGGCTTCACCCTGATTCCCAGTGAGGTTTCTGCCCCTTTTCTGGGACAACCCCGCAGTAGGGAGCCAGAGCTCAGCTGCTGTGTGGCTCCGCTGCCAGCAGATGGAGGCTCTGTCCCGCCGCACCGCGCGGCTGCCACATGCTTCATCCCAGGAGAAACCAGCAAATGCATCGCTGTCTCCTGCCTCAGTTCTCTGAGAGGGGATGCAACAAAGCAGAGGGACAGGCAGACAAAGGAATAGTTTCTTTTTCATCCCAGAGCTTAAATAACTATGACTGAATAGTGACTGAAAAGACAACAGGTAAGAGCATGCTGCAGCTGAAGACCTTCCAAAACCAGAGCATTTACACAGATACCAAGAGCTGCAACCTCTCCACTTGAAGAGAGACAAGTGACAATTCCTGTCTCAGAAAAGTATCACCAAGACTCTTAGCTTTTAAGTACAGCATAAACCCAGCAACTCCACTGAAGCTACCCAGGTGACCACAGCAAGCCTGCATTTAAATGAAGCTGTGACAGGCTCAGTGGGCATTTCACAAGTATTGCTGCTTGCAGAATTTCTCCCAGTGTCTCCATTTATTTTCATGTCTTTTTCTAACAAAACAGAAAGGACCTTCACACCCTGAGAAGAGCACTCCCTCACCCACTGCACAGTTGCTGAGCGAGGCCACCCTGCCCTGCCACCACGCAGGGCTGCAGGAGGGCAGCAGCAGTGGGGCCTGCTCCTCGGTGCCCACCTGCTCCATCTGGCCTCCAGCACAACCAGCAAGCACAGGCAGCTGCCAGGGCTCCCTAGGATGCAGACAGCTGCCTGCTGTCCTGAAACCCACCTCCCTCCAAGCCTTCCGTGGCTGTCAGACAGCCAGAACCATCCAGGTCCCTGGCAGTGCCCCACGGAGCAGCTGCCTCCTCCCCAGGCAGCTCTCAGAGGCCTTGGGATAGCGGGTGCTGGCAGAGCACGGGGTGGCAATGGTGACTGAGGCCCAGGCTCAACTCCTGAGGGTTCGGGAGGAAAAAGCTGCTTTTGCACCTTAGCAAGGATCGTTTTTAGATCCCAGAGAGGAGCTGTGTGTGTACTGCCAGTCTGTCCCTCTGGTGAAGTGGCTTTGTCTTCTGGAGGACAGTGGGGGGCCACACTGCCTCAGGCGAGGCAGCACCTCTGGCCCCTGCTCCCCTGCCCTAGAGCCTCTCCTCTGAAGATGAGCAGGTGATACAAAGCCGCCCCCCCCCCCGCAGCTGCTGCTCCATTGAATCTGGCAGATGCCAAGTGTTCAACTTAATCTCTTGGCAGGAAGGATAAGTATTAATTTTTGCAAGTGGAAAAGGCCAGACTCCACTCCCTTCTCCCAAAGAACTACTTAAACCTCTCCTGTTGGCAGCAGCACTCCTTTTTCACAGGCAGGCTGCAGAGGTGAACTGAGAACACAGGGATGAGAGGGCAGAAAAAATAATTTCATAGTGTTTTCTGCATGTTTTGCTTGGCCTGAACTCAGTTCCTTGGCATTCCACTCAGCCCATGCACTTATGCTCCATGCAGGGCAGAAGACAGTGAGGGCTCCCAGAGCCTTTCCTGGCCCTGACATTGCACCATCCCTTTGGGGGACTTGCAGCGTAGTATGGAGTGGAGACCTTAAAATATCTCTTAGCCCTTGTGGATTAGTTTGCTGAAGTAAACTTCCAGGGTTTTTTTCAGGCATTCTGTATTCACCCAGGGGTGTCTCAGCCCAAGACAGGAGGGGCTGAGATCCCTCCCCTGTGTGAATACAGCAACACAGACAGGAGAGCACTGCAGCCTCCTGCCTGCTCACCTCTTGGGCACAGCCAGGTCCAGCAGTGGCACTGGGGAGTAGAGCTCCTCAGGCTGGAGCTGTGGGACCACATGCCCTCTCTGGCAGTTTATTCCAGATGAATATTTCCACAGTGAGACTGGAGCAGTTTCTCCAGGCTGGCAAAGTCTGGACTGACCTCCACCTGCACACTGAGACAACTTCCCTTCCTTGTGCTTACCCTTCAGCCTTTGAAAGAACCTGAAATTTCATGACCCATCCCCAGGCCCAACACCTAGGACCTGATGGAGAGCCCCTTTGGCTTCCCATCACAGATTTGCAACAAATGGGATAGATCAATAAGCAACCTCCTCTATGCACCACAAGTGGCCTGAAAGCAGGAGCACACAAACTCCTGCAGATGGAGTGAAAGCTAACATAATTTCTTAATCTTGAAATGATCTGGCACAGGATGTAGGTAGCACATGACAATAATTGACTTTTTAAAGTACGATCAACCTGTCCCAGCCTGTGCCTGGTTCTTCTTTAAGGAAAAATGGTTCTCCTTCACCTTTAGTGGCACCTATAGTCCTTTATTAGCTCGGTGACCTAGAAACTGCATTAAGATGTCAAAAGAAAATGCAGGATACATTGGAGAAGCCATTTCGTAATCATCTGAAAAAAAATATTGCTGAGAGATATGGCTTGGAGCCAGAGCACTCCTCATTCAGTTGTCAGAGGTATAAATAAATACACCACATTATGCTAAGTCCCGTTTAAAAATACAATGTTCCTATGCATAACAGGGGCACCCACAAAAACAGAGAGGTTTACTAGGAATGAGTATCTGTGCTGGTTTGGTGGGATTTTTGGTAGTGGGGGAAGGGTCCCAGGGCTAGGTCCTGTAAGAAGATGAGAAGTTCCCCCTGCTCCAAAACCAGCTAAGGAGCCATTAGGGAGACAAAAGATGCACCTCTGCCATTAACATACGAAAGAACTGAAATGAGACCTGAGCAAAGCGAGCAGTTAAGGGAAAGAAGAGCTGAGCTGGAGAGGTGAAAGGCAGTTTTCCTGCAACTTATGGCTGTCCTCCTGGATTCATGGAGGAACATGGTGGAACATTCCCTGAAGGCACCAGGAGGGGTTAACTCGGCCAGCGGACTCTAATTTGCTGCCAGTGAACTCTTGATTATGCAGCTGTGGGAGCCCCTGGCCTAGGGGCAGCAGCCCGTGATTCTGCGGGAAGCCCAGGCTGGAGCAGCTTCGGACCTCGTGGGAAGGACTCATGAAGGAGAGGTTCGTGGAGGACTCTCTCCCATGGGAGGGACCCCGTGGGGAAGCAGGGCAGGACTGTGAGGAATCCTTCCTGAAGAGGATGGCACAGCAAGAACCATAAGCCCGTGAACTGACTCTAAACCCTGTCCCCCTGTGCCGCTGGGAGGAAGGAGGGAGAGAAATCGGGAACAAAGTGATTTGGGCCCAGAAAGAACAGAGGGGTGGACTAATACACGCAAGCACTGCTCTTTGTGTTGTCTGTGTCCTGTGTGTACCTGATTAGTGTGAAATTAAATTATTATTTTTCCCCAAGTTGAGTCTGTTTTGCCCGGGACCTTAATCGGTGACGAACCCTCCTTGTCCTTTGTCTCGATCCTAGTTGGCCTTTGCCCTCCTCATCCCAGAGTGCGTGAGGGGGGAGTTGAGTGAGCAGCCATATTGGCTGTTTCTTTGTTGTCGTGTTGGGCCCAAACCCCGACAACATCTATTCCAGTAAACACTATTTAGCACTCTGATGTATCAAAAATAACATTATAGAGTCGGGTGTTGGTCGAGAATACACTACAGCACAACCACCTGAGGATTAATACACTACAGCACAACTACCTAAGAATTCCTAAGCTTTTTTTTTTTTTCTACCAGTCTTAACATGGATTATAACAATCCCACCTGTGCACACTCACTCAGACAAAGGGACAGCCTCCCCCTCAGGTACCTGCAATCACCAGCCCAGCAGGGACAAGGCTCACTCATAGATGTATCTAGAAGAATTCTTTATCACTCACCGAAGATGAGGTCACTCCATCTCAAGAAATCTCCTCAGGTTGAGACCCGGCCTAAGGGGTGGCCTTCCTCACAGACCAAGGGAAAACCCGGGGCCTCCCGGCGGGAACTTCCTTTTATGGACTCAGATCTGCCCTGTGGTTTCATTCGTTCGTCTACCTGGGCCCAGACCCGCACTGGCTGGGGACCCTGCTCCTTCACAGAGGGTCCCACCCCCCCAGCTGCCGCTCAAACCAGGTGCTGCTGTGTCTGCTGATGGCTCCGCAGCCCAGCAGGGGGGAAGGCCAGAAATCGGTCCCAGCGCCACCAAGTCTAACTCAGCAAAGGTGACACAAACCTGGCCCCACCAAGTCTAACCCAGCAAAGGTGACACAAACCTGGCCCGTCAGGGTTAAGGTGCAGGTGCTTCTGCCAGCTCCAGAGCTTAAGGGATAATGTAACAGCCCCCAGCAGGGGGTGGGGGTGCGAGTGCTCTACCACACTATGTTATTGCTCAGTTAAAATCCACATATTCTGATTGCTGTAGGTTCAGTCCCTCAAAGTATAAGCCCAGTGATGAAGTGGTAAGGAAAAAAAATCATCTCCTAAGATATATCAAAAATAGGGGAAAAATTGGAACGAAGCAATAAATCACTGTAATTAAAACTACTTTACACCTGGGGATCCAGCAGCAATGAGGTAATGCAATGGGAACAGGTGGCTGCCTCATAAAAAGCACCGTTCCATCCTAAGTGCTGACATTTCAAGGAGGTTGTCATCAGGTATTACCCCGTGACTGTCACTTGTAGGAAGAGCCGAGCTCTGTGCTCTTCCATGGCTACTTTCCAAGGCCTGATGTGCCCATGCTCTGCTGATGGAACGACCCGGTAAGATTGGGAATTGCTGGAGACAAGCACTTTGCCAGAGCAGAAGACATCTGCAGAGTCCCTTGTCCTATGTCTGAGATGGGTCTGCACAACAGCCAGCAGAGAATGGGCACGTATGGAGATAATGACAGAAAATTGAGAACACATAATTTTCAACATTCAGAGTGACATTTCTTTCCTTCATTTTTCCCCCTCCTGAGCAATGTTTAAATCAATTACAGTAAAATTAATTACTTTCTCAAGCAATTTGCTGAGCGTATGGGCCAGGGGATTAGTGTCTAGCCTCTAGTTCCTTGCCACCCCCCAGCTAATTTTGAAAACATTTAGTGTGAAAGGCTTTTAACAACACCAAAAAAGCTCCTGCCATGTATTTTCTTAATATTCTCTCCAAGCAGAGAATCACAAGAAGCTCAGGCATAACAAGCAGTCAGCTACTCTGTCTCCCTGCATTGAGACAATCTGAGGAAAGCTGTAATCCTTCATCTTACCTACAAGAGAACAGTTATAAACTTTCTGAAGTGAAGGCACAAGGAGATGAACCTACTTGTAGAAGGCAAAAGCACTCAGCTCAGACAGGCGAGACACCCCTGCACAGACACTCAGGGACTGAAGACACCCGAGTGCAGACACCTCTTGGGGCTGTCAGGGCTTTAGTCACAGAATTGCCACTGTAGGAAAAGACCTCTTAGATCACTGAGCACAACCATCCACCCAGGAAAAAGAACAAAAAAAACCACACAACCAAAAAGTAGCCAAAAAAACACAAAACCATACCTCACAAAACCACCACCACCACACAGTCCTGAAAAACCGTCCAGGCCCACTAGAGAATGTCCTGAAGTGTCACATCCATGTATTTCTTGAAGACCTCCAGGGTTGGTGACTCCACCACCTCCCTGATCTAGTCTCTGCAGGACATACAGCAGCAGGGCAAATCCAGTCAAATGGACTGGATTTTTCCAGAACATAGAAAAAAGCCTTCTTGTCTTTCCACTGTGCCCTTAAAGATAAAATCAAACTTGTTATTTGCATGTTCAACCCAAGTCTTTGCAGAGATATACATGCTCACAGATAACAAAAGCATGTTTTATAGAGCCACGGGACACCTTTCTCTCAGCCCCACTGTTTTCTGTTCTTTCTCCCACTACAGGGAGCACCTATCTAGGTTATATGTTGATCTTTCAAACAACACCCACTGACCATTAGACCTCTTTGAAGTGTCAGGTTTGGTGCAAGTCACAAGGGACAGAAAAGAGGGGTGCAATTCCTCCTGGCCTGACTATAGACCTCTCTGAATCTACAACAGTGGGAGGTTTTTCACCCCTCTGAATTGGGACCTCATTTGACAGGTCACACAAGAAGTACAGAGAGGTGCAAAGAAGAGATGTGCCTTCTCCCATTACCCTAATGCCTCCTGCTTGGAAAATACTTGAGAGCCTCCAAAGCAGCACTCTGAGTAATATCAAGGCACAGAAAGGATCATGGAAGAGAAGATAGGAGTCTTAGATGTTACTGAGTTCTCACAAGCCCTTTGTCTCTTTTAGCTAAAATCTGCTACACCCTTCTCACTGCACAAAACATTTCTTTATCCAAACCAATTATTTCCAAAAAAGTTGGCTGGAAACTCCAAGGAATTAAGTGTAGAATGCAGAGACGAATGCTGTGGGAAACAGTGACCAGAGAGCTACTAGTACTGGGTCAACATACGTCACAGATGCTAGCATTGGGAAAGGTTGGGCTTTAGGAAGTCACACGCATCTGGGAAATGGTTTTAACAGTGGTAGTACCAACCTGACACTGCAGCAGCTCAGTGTGTGATCAGGCTCTTGGGCACAGCATGCCTGGCTCTGCCCAGCTGCGAGGGGTGAGCCCGGCTCTGCTCCTCCCACAGCTGGCAGCAGGGCTCCTCCTGTGCCCATCAGGCTGTGGCAGCTCCTTTGGCATCCAGAACCTGCAGCCAAGCTGCAGATGCTGCTTTTGAAGTGCTGGCTTCAAACAAGGAGCAGGAAAAAAAAAAAAAGTAACCCTAAAAAACACCCAACTCCAAATCCTTTCTCCTTTTGAAGCCTGGCTTAAAAGCAAATGAGAACCTGCATCCTAGCCAGAACGTGATGGGACGCCTCGGCCTTCAGGGGCCTTTAAGTACATCTGAAAGGCATTTAACACCAATAAAATAAGCTGAGCTCTTGCTGCCATTTTTTCTACCCCCTCCTCCCCTCACACATTCACACAGAGGCTGCTGTGAGCCATCTGTGCCTTGCTTCCCCGGGGAACAAGGGTTAGGTAGAGGCAAGAGATTTGGGGTGGAGAAAGAGGCCTGGGTGAAAAACGGCTCTCTGTGATGTGGTGTTGGTGCTCACTGAGCTGGACCACATCCCTTTCCTGGCTCTAGACTCCAAGGATCAGAGCCGACCTATGCTGGGCTCAAGGACTGTAGCCCCTGGCTGTGGTTTAGGCATGATGTGGGGATGGTGGGGGTGAACACAAAATACCTCCAGACAAGTCAGATATGTATAAAAATATGCCTGCACTAACTCTCAGGTATATTTTTCCAGGTAGAAGGTCTTACTGTCTGAATGGCCATTCTAACCTCCAGAGCATCAGCTAAACTCAGCAACATCAGGTAACCTGGGCTTCCAAACCCATGGGTGCTTCAGAGCCAGCAGGTAGCAGGCAGGTTTCTAGAGGTAGGCAGGTGTCCTGGGCAGCTGGACACCTCCACAGGTTTGGGGGCTGAACACAGCTATGGAGGCAGCTGCAGCCAAGGCATTCATAGCACCCTTGCTTACCTTCTCATGTGTATTTTAGAGGCAGGTGATAGAAGTAAGGCAAGTTTTTCCTGCCAGCTGTGAAAAACCTATTCTGGGGTGGCATTTAAGGGAAAAAAGGTCAGCTCTTCAATACACAGATCAGGCTATGCGCACTGGAAAATGCAGGTGGGTATTCAGAGCCATTCCCAATTATCCCAAACCCCTCAGATGGAATTGCACAGTTGGGATCAAGCTGTTAGTAGAAAAACCAGCTATAAAAATGAAGCCAAGTGGGGGAGTGGGTCCTGCTGGGCCAGTGGTGAGGAGCCCTGTCGAGCTGCCCGTGGGACAAACGGCACCCCAGCAACAGGCTCAGAAGCCAGCCCTGCCCTTGTTTGGTAACAAGACCAGCACTGGGGGGACAGGTTGGTGTTTCACCAGGGAGCTGGACTGCTCCGTGGTCAGGGCTACCTGCAACGTGGCAAGTCCATGTTGGGAAACGTTTCACTTTTACAGTCCACAGAAGGACTCTGAAATACTATGCTAAAAAAAGCAGGGCTGTGCTGTTCTTTGCGTCTCCATGTGTGGAAGCTGGAAATCAGGGCTACCATTTCTCTGCTCACCAGGCTGTGTGCGCCCAGTTTTCCTGGTGAAGGACACAGGAGCAGCAGGTGCTCCCAGCCCTCTGCTGGTGCCGGGAACAGACCCTGATCTCTCCACCACATGGTCAGCAGCTGCCTTGTGCATGTTTATGCCAGCCTTGATGTAATTAGCACCTTGACGCGTGTTAAACGAACCAAGCTTTCCAGTCTTTCAGGATAAAACTCTAAAAGAAACAGCTGCAGGGCTGACAGAAATATGATACTTTCAAAGTCTAATGAATTGTATAATCATTTCAGTCATTATTTTGCATCTTCCTTCCACAAATGCACAGCCATGAGTCCTCGGAGCACAGTGAGTTTTAAGTCTCACCAAGCCCATCACTCAAGAGACTTCAAGCTTGTTTCCAAACCCTCTGTGAAGGATCACAAAGCAAGCAGAGCGCAGGGTCCTGGGTGGTGATTGTGCCAGTGTTCAGTGGCAGGGTAAAGACCCTGCACTTTGGTGACCCTCTTGCTTTGACCTTACTGCATTCAGCTCAGCACAGGGTGAGGGACAGAGGATGGAAGCTGATGCCAAATCTGTGCCCTTCGTGCTCCAGTAAACCAGAGCTGGTGCTAAGCCTGGAGCAAACAGACTGCCTGGGTCCATCCCCTCCAGCCCAGCAGCCAAATGGCCATTTTGCAGACTCAGAAAAAATAAATAATATTAATAATGAAAGAATAGGGCAATCCAGCCAAACACAGAGCAGAGCTGGCCCCGGCTCCCTCTGCAGCAAGTAATCAGGATGACTCCAGAAGGCAGTGCAGCCTGTGAGGGACACTAGACCCGAGGGCAGGACCCACAGCTAACTGGGGGGGATCTGTGCCTTTGGATTCCTGTTTAGTGCCTAACTGCCTTCTGATATTTAAATGAGGAAGATTCACATGGATGGAGACTGTTGTCATGCTCCTCTCCCTCCAGAGGAAAATTTGTCGAGTCACCACCTGCCTATTCAACACTCTCCCTGGCCTGTTCATCTAATGCAGTTATTTCCGGCTGGTACAATTTTCAATCCTTTGAAAACTTGATTCAATTGACTTTTAAACACCAGGTAAATATAAAAGACATAGAATAGAAATAACGCAGGCAAGCAGATATATTCACAACACCTATGGGATTTTATTCCTGAGAAGGGTTATGATTTAAACATAATACTGGATAGAAATAATGTAAAGTAGTATCTGAAATACATAAGGATGTGTTCAACACTGTATGCTTCCCATCCAGCTCAATTTGAATCCGCCCAAACAAATTTTCATTTCCTTGCAAAACTCTCTCCCTAGCTTTACATGCAGCAGTGCTGTAAAACACCTGAACCTGCAGGCCCTGTGGCAGGGCTGGTCTCAGTGGCTGTGCCAGAGGTTGTGCGCATGAAGGAGGAAGTGAGTGCAGAAGCTCATCTCTGAGGGTGCCAAAGCTTATTTCAGCCCATAGTCTAAGACAGTGTTCACAGGTAGAGGTGTCTGAAGTGCTACAGGCTCTCAGCTCCTGGGACTTCAGTCCTCCACCTCCTGAACACAGCCAGACCTGTAAGTGGTACTTGTGACATTTTCCACCCTAAGAATTGCTGCTGGGTTGGGAGCAGCAGGAACTTACAGCAAAAGCAGTGCTCATTTTCAGAAAGCTATATTGGTGATTTGCAACGACAGTAGGGAAAAAAAAAAAGAAAACCAGTAAGCTCTGCCAGTTGTTGTTCGAACCTGGCTGTGGTGAGCTGCATCCCACCCCCACCCCTGCCAGCAACACCAGCATCCATGGGGACACTCTGTGTCCCACGTGCAGATCCTGCAGGGCTCTCCCAGCACCCCACTCCTGTCCTTGCACACCCACCAGCCCAGGACTGCCTGAGGTGATGTCTTCCTATGAGATTGGACAGTCAGAGGCTGGGAAAGAAAGGCCCCTTAGGCACAGTGGAGAAGCAGCAGAGATTAAAGAAAACTCTAAAAATCCCCACCGGTAGCTCAAAATGCAGAAGACCCTGCCCCATCTAAGAGAGCCAGAAAATCTGGCAAACAGCACCAGTCTTTCTCGAAGCCCAGTAATACAGTCTTTGTACAAGGACCTGAACCAGTAATAGGGTACAGGTCACAAATACTGAGCTATAAGTATGTGAGCAAATGAAACCAGGAGAGTTTTAATCGAAATCAGCAGCTTTTCTGGGAACTGCAAATAAATAAACCCAAAGTAATCATTTTTCAGAATGTGAAAGCTAGGTAATTTATTTCTATGTGTCCATTTCCATGGGCTTCCTGATTTCCTGACCAAAACACCCACCACTGCTCCCCAGGAAATTTCAGCTGAAAGGGTTATTTTAAAGATCGCTGCTACCAGCTGACAGGAAATCCCAGTCTCTAAACTCATTGGAAGTCTTACACACTTTATCCTAAAGTTGCAAGTAGAAAGCAACATGAAAAATGACTAAAACCAAAGCACTAGTTGTGGATTGCATTCAGCATTTGGCACTAGTGTAAATCCACATCTGGTAAAGGAAAGTGGGTGAACTAGGTCTTTTGTTTTAGCCATAGCTGAGGGCTACCAGGGTATCTATAACATGGATTTCCCACCTCAGCATTCTCACCTCTTCTTGCCTGAAGTACTAAACACATTCCTAAAGACAGGGAAAATGGGCCAGTTTTGGCCTTTGTAACAAAAATCAGCTCTCAGGGAGGCTTTGCTGAGGTTTCCCAACTTGGTTCAAGCAGATTTGGCTGTAACAGCAACATGCTGGGTTAACTGCAACCCCAGGCAAGGCTCTTGTGAGAGAGAAATGGCTGGGATCCTCCTGGAAGACCTTCCATCCTGGAGGAACAGGTTGGGTGGAGGCAGGGGAAAGAGGAGGTTCTGTGGTTGTGCACCTCACATCCCATTTGATAAGTGATGCCAAGAGAAGGAGAATTCAGAAAGAGGGGGCTGGAATCAAAATGCAATGAGTCAGAAGCCTACCTGAAAGTGTGGGAAGAATATACTACATGTTGGTATCCCAGGTCCTTCCCTTCCACTGATACCATGACTGCAGCTGCTCTGCCAGCCTGCTTTAACCACCAAGCTTGGCTACAGACACAGTCATGCACATGGAGGTGGAAATCTCTGCCATTCAGAGGATTTATGAAAAATATATTACTTCAGTCCCCTGAAATCACACCATTCTCCTCTTTTATCTGTTTTAAGTGTCAGGAGGGTGTGATGTTAATGAGATTAACAAAAGCTTTTGGGTAACAGAAGAGTTTTTAGTCCCACATTAATAAATTAAAACATTTGTCACTGTTAATGACATTAATGTTTCTTCTCAAGATCAAAGTCTGGATTTGACTTATCAAATAGTACCACCCTCTGCTCTGCATTACCTTACATTACCTGCTGAGGAAATTAATTGTGATTCTGTATTTCTACATTCACAGTTTAATAATGCCCTGCTTATTGCCATCTCCACATGCAGTATGAAAGTAATTTTTTGAATATGTATTTTCTCCTTGCTACCGGTGTAATCCTGCCTGAGTATCTTGTTTCAGGACAATCACCTCCTTCTGGCTCTGAAAGGCTGCTTCCACAGTAAAGAATACAGACAATTTCCTTTCTCCTGCAACACTGGGCTCAGTCATGTTAATTTACGTTTATATAGCACTTTTCATCCCTGAAGATCCCAATGCACTTCACAAACTCACCTTATCTGCACAAATATACACAGCTACATAAACAGACACAGCAATCCCATCACCATCCACTGAAATGCATCTGTCTGCAACTATTCCCAGCACACTCGTGACAGCCAGCTCTGCACACCCTACATCACCTCACCATCAAGGAGGAAAATAAGGCAGCGTGATTTAGAGACATGCCATTTCCCTGCTGGGGAAGAGCAAGGAATCCAGGCAAGCACCTGAAGAGCTTTACAGCCTGGGCAACTGACATCTCCTTGGTACTCTGCTGCCTAAGTCAAAATGAGGTAAAGACTGATGGCAGTGAATTATACCTTGCTGCTTCTTCGCTATCAGTTCCTGCAGAACTCCAGGCTTGCTACTCTCTTTTACTGACGGGTGATCCTCAAGCAGTTTGCTTTTTAAAACTGAAAAACACCTGCTTGCTTTTTAATGAAAACTTAAGGTGAAATAAACCCCCCTCTCCCTAACAGCAGTAGTTGACTGGCTCCTGTCAATCTAAGAATGGAGAAGAAGAGAGAACCCCAACATACCTGAGACACCTTTTTGACCACGTCGCTGCCCACGAGAAAGCCCTGTGCGTAGGAGCGTGCTGCGATGAAGGCTCGGGTCGCCTTCACCTTCAGGTCCCGGGGAACTTCCCCAAAGGGTTTGTGCTGCTCCGCATGTTTGACCATGCAGTCCAGGTACTCATCTGTGATATGGTACTGGGGATTCATCAGCTTGAACAGTCGCTCCAGCAAATGTGTCCAGAACTCATTGAGGGCCTCCTCCAAGTTTATGTTGGAGCCCCGGTAATAGCGGCGCAGCTCGCTGTACAAGTCCTTGTAGACCTTCATGTTTTGAGTGTACAATTCTCCGTACATGCTTGGAAAAGCATCATAAAGGGCCTTTTCTGACTTGTTCAATAAATCCTGGAAATAACCTGAAGAAAGAAAAAGAAGATGGTGATGCAGCAGTCAGACAAGCAGGAATCCAATGGGCTGCATTGTTTGGCAGCACAACTCAATGCCCTGAAAAAAGATAAAGGCCCTAACAGAGCTTTTCCTCTAACTGACCTTACCAACATTCTCAGTCTTGAACCTTAGCTGAGAAGACTGATGGAGGAACCCCCAAGTTCCAGAGCACCATGGCCTGGGCCTCTCTGCCTCATCTGGCAGTGTCACCTGGTACCAAAATTGAGATTCTTCTCTGAGCGTGAGTGCCATAGTGTTACTCATAGGTTTTCTTTACAGAATGCATCAGCTGGCATTTCTGATATATACCATAGCTTGCCACAATTGTCAGTTACAGCTTTATGAGACAGTCAATCTGGAATCAAGAACCAGCCACTTCTGACACAGAGGTTGACACTCGTTAAAAATGACCAGAAAAGACTGTAAATGCACAAGGACACCTAGATGCTGCTCAGGCTCCTGTAATGACTGCTGTTAAGAGTCAGACTAGTTTAGCAATATTAGCATCCACACCAGAATAAAGTAAGATAAAGATTTCATCTAGAACATAACCTGAAGTCTTCCATTTTATCACCTCAAAGGTTGGAATTTCTCCAGCATCACCTGCTCTTAGCACCACATAAAAGTGAGGGCACTTCTGGAGAAGACTGCAACTTCTCCAACTTTAAAACAGAACTTCCCCTTCTCCCCCAGACTTCCTTTTTCCTTGGAAGCCTCCCATTCCTGGCTGAGGCACTGATAATTTGGGAAAGCCAGCAGACCTCTAGTAAACATATATATCTGAAGCACAAACAGATATATAAGACAAAGTCACTGTAGGCACGGGCTCTTTGGGGCTGCACACTGACTAGCTGTCATCCTCACTGACCCAAAACCACCATGATACACTGCACAGTTTGAAGTTGCCTTTAGAGAAATCAGTGAACCTTGTTTGAGACACCTCTCTTTCACCTTTCTCTTTGCCTCAAGGCTTATTTTCTGAGACATTATTTCCAAAGCCCTGGTGAAACGGAGCAGGGCTGCCACCAGCAACAGCGCCAACCCTTCAGAGACGTCCATCAGCCCTTGTCATTGCAGCCACCCTGGCTCTGAGGCACAGTCCATACAGCATGTGCCAAGATTCCAAATACTGTGACAGGAACACAAACATCTTATTATGTATTTAAAGACAGGGTTGTTTGTGCTCAAGTGGTTTTGAACTGAGACCAACGTAATGTTTGAGGTTCTCATCCTATTTGCTTATTTGCATTTGCATCTTGCTTTTGTTTAAGTATAAAAAACTAAATGGTTTTACACCCTGGGTTCTGTGGTCATAGAAGTGACAGAAACAGGACACTCTTGCTACATACAGCAGGGCAAAGACAACCGATTTAACTCCTCCCTTACCAACACTTTTATAGACATTTCCATCCTCTCAACTACCAGTTATGTTCAGGCTCACTGAGACCCTGCAGGGGGGAGCTCACACCAGGACCAACCTGATTCAATTTATTGATTTACATAGGCAACTTTAACCACCACTTAAGTCAGTGAGAAGAAAAACTATTTAAAGAATCATTTTCATTTCAATTACATTTGTACTTTTTAGGCATTTTTGGAGCCAACCTGATTATACTATTCTTTAAATCTAAATTACCATTATTTTTTTGGTGACGTATGATAAGCTCTAGTTGGAAGGAAACTGTTATTCAATTAAAATCAAACAACATGTATTGAGGTATATGAATTAACTTCACTATGCTAGGCATGTTAGAAAGAAAAGCTTATGAAAAAGGCATATTGCATGTACAAAGCTTTATTAAACAAAGTATTTTTTTTGAGGGAATGGCACTGGTTACAACTAAACGCCTCTAAAATTTCAAAACTAGTAAACCTAGGGCCATGTAAGCTTCCCTACATTAATAATCTCTCATTGGCTTCTCAGCTTAGAATCAAGCTAAAACTCAACAAGTGGATTAAGCAAGTGAAAACACCTCCTGCATCTGCCCCATAGGCTGCTAATACAAACTTCTTAAGTATTTTAACAAACTGATACTGAGCATCTATAGCCTGGCTTCCTCCAGCCACAGATTTGATTTTAGTGCTTTCAAAAGGTCATGAGCAAGTTTGGTCTTAGTAGAGGTTTGGTTTAATCACTTATGCAGAAAAGAATTTGTATTGGGATCCCTCCATCTCTCAAATGACTGACTTGTCCACCTTCCCTAGTGAAGCTGCGTTGCCAGTGGGTTACTGGAGGCACCCAAGCCACTCATAAAACTACCTTCTAATGGGGGGTTCCTAGTATGAAAGAAATCTTAAGCTGATCCCATTAAGAAGTACTTTGCTAAAAGGACCTCATTTTCATAGCAAGAAATACCAGCAGCACATGCTAACTATGGCTCCCCTCTTGAATTGCAAGACAAAGGGTGATTTGAACCTTGCCCTTTCTCCTCTCCCTGTCCCAACTCCTATTCCACTGCTCCAGCTACCAGAGAGGAGATCTCTGGCAGGGTAGGACAAGTTTTCTGCAAAGCTGGGGGCCTCTCATCCCTGCCCAAGAGACCTATTTGAGTCTGTATCTCCCCCCCGCCTCCCAAAAAGTACAGCCATTGCTAAGTCCCAAAAACAGTGGCACATACAACAGAGTTTTTTCTTGTGACAAAACTATCACTGTGATCTGCAGGGTGCTAACACGGGGAAAGCTTTCCATTTACCAAAGCCCTCATTTATACCGAATAATTCTACAATATATACTTAAAACTTGGTGTTACTGGCACATGTACCTATTCTGGTAACCCTGATTCACTGGCCTCTACACAAACTGCTCTGCTTCTGCAAAGCACTGGAGTGTCCCCTTTCACAGCTATGGCTCCAATCCCAGCACAGCAGTTGTGTCCCCTTTCACAGCTATGGCTCCAATCCCAGCACAGCAGTTGTGTTCACCCACTTCTTGGCAGTTCTGGCTACCTGACCTGGCACTGCTGTGAGCTGGCTTGGGGCTGATCCTGCTGTAATGGTACCATTTCTCGTTGCATGGTCCCTTTCCCCTGCAGAATTTCATGGAGTGGCTCACTCTTGGGCTCACAAGCCAAGCAGATAACTGCCAGGCAGATGATGTGTCCTGGCAAGACACTTCTTTGGATCTGACTAATTTAAGGGGGCTACATTTTTCTGTTGCCACAGGCTTCCTAACCATACAACTGAAAGGAATGGCATTCACCCACTATAGATACAAAAAACAAAGTTTCTCTGATGCTGATGTGGTATCTGCTCCTTACCTTAATGTATCCCTCCAAGCACTGCTGGGTACACATTCACAATTTAATTAAATTGAGCTTAAAGTCTCATTTTTGTATAATCAGTGCTCTTCTCTCTGTGACAAGCAACACTAACTGAATAAATTGCTCAGCAATACAGGGACATGCAGCGTGGCACCTGCCACCAGGAGGAAGAAAACACCAAGTAACAAAACCCAAGTTAAAATTACTTTCTTTGTATCACTACAGGAGAAACAAGATGTATACCTTTCTGTCAAAACACTGGAAACTGCTTTTGAAAAAGTCCCAGCTAATTAAGAGTTGATGAACTGTTACTTCTCACCTAAGTGAGAGAACACCAATTACAGCCAACCCATTTGTCGCTGGTTCTCAGAAAGTTCTTCTAGATTTCACATGCAGAGAGGAAAGTATATCTACATTAACAGGGGAAAATTAATTAGCAATTAAGCCTCATCGTGGTTGTGATGAATAGGTGACCTGGCAGAGAATTTAAATGGCCACTTTGCAGCTTTAGAAGAAACTAAAAAGGGTGGTTTGTCAAGAGGGATGCACAGAAGCTTGTGCTAACAGCCCTTCATGATCTCCTGTGTGAGCCTGCACTGCTCATACACGTAGCACAGGTGTCTCCAGTTAACACTGCTGCTTCTTGACACTCCCTGCCTACTAATAGCCAACCTTTTACTGTATGTAGATTAAGGATGTGCTGGGCTTTGGGTTACAACAACTTGCTGAACCACAGTTAGGTTTCTGTCCTTGATTTCAGGGAGAAGCAATTACTGATTCTAGGGGAATTCTAGGGGATTCTAGGGGAAGCACTCCAGTATCTGTAGCCATGCTGGGTGGGGACCTCCTGGGTAACCTGAGTGGTTGGATACATTTACTTGCACTCTGAGCACAAAAAAGCAGTTACGTGTTTTCTAAACCCAGGATGGAAAACCGTGCTTATTCTCAGCATCTGCCAGCCTCAGAAATGGTACATGGGAGCTGTACTAGTCAGAGGTACCTTATTGCAAGTCACCTCCTAAATCCACAAGTGGGCTTCCCCCCTTTAAAAAACTAGCAAAGAGCCATTGAACATGTAAGTCCTTGCTTGCTGCTGCTGGAAATGCCAGTAATTCAGTCATACCAAACTGAAGTTTTCCCTGGGCCAGTAAAGACACAGCTCCTCAGCCAAGGATGTCCCGGCATGAAACATCACCTTTCACACTCTAGCTGCAAAAGTAGGCAAAACCAAAAAAATGAAATGGGAGTCTGCTGCTGCTCATGTTGTTCTTATTATTATTGACTCTCACTACCAGGCTCAGAAACAAGACAACTGGCTTTGCCCAAATGAGATTTGCCTTTTGGAAGGGGCCAGGTCTGAACAACTTCTGCCTAAAATACAAAAATGCCAGAAAGTTATATGCGAAGAAATGAAAAGTTTTTACAACTGAGACAATTCTGCAACCTTGGCCACTGTTTATTTCACTGTTGCAGTGACAAAAAGTTATTTATGAGATAATTAAGTTTTCAATCAGTATCTATAACCTTCGCATTCAAAAGAAATGGTAAATCCACATTTGTTTTCCTGCTTCCCAGCTTCCAGTGTTTGCAGCTCATATTTTCAGTTTCCACATTTTCACAACTCTGGATTCAAACTGAGAAGCTGTGAACAACAAGGCAGGGACCAGCAGTTTCTCTTTGAAGAATGAGTTTTGAGTCTCCCCTTCTGCACCCCCCAGCACCAAGTATTTTATCCAAGCTCTTTGATACCATTTGATTACTCAACACCTGGAACACACTGGGGTTTCTTCAACTAATATAATGATGGAGTGGGAGTGGATGCAGGGGGAATGAAGAGGTCACTAAAGGAAGAGCATCCAAATGCTCTTTGGGCACACAGCAGATCTGGTTTGCTTAAAAGCCATCAAATTTTAGAGGCATACTAGAAGAAATATGAGAATTGGAGAAAGGTGACTGAATTACTTTTCATCTGAATATTGTTAAAGCCTTAAGCAGTACAAGAAGTCTTAAGCACAACTGGAAAAGAGTAGTACCAGATTGGAGGAGATGAGGGTGGAAAGCACACTGCTCAGATGGTTCCATTAATTAAAAAATCAGAAGAAATCTGTTCCTAAAGGCAGATTTAGCACTGGATGATTTGACTTAGTGAAGGCTCTGGGCAACCACCTCTACCTGTGTGTGGAAGTCAGACCTAAGAGATAGGGAAAGGCATCAGGGTGCAGGGCTCCAGGAGGAAGGAAGCCCATGGCAGGTGATACCTCCAACCCTTCACTTTCCCCTGATGCAGCAGAAGCAGCACCCAGGGCTCTGCCCTGCCTCCGCTTTCCATCTCCAAGCTCTCCCCTACTTCTTGTGTTGGTAATACAGGAGCAGGCTGCTGTACCCTGAGACAGCAAAATTCACTATTGGTTATGCTTTCAAAAAGCCTCCAATAGTCCCTGCAGGAGCTCCTAATGACTTAACTGCAGTCATGTTGTGCAGCCCTAATCTACACCTACACAAATGTTGCTCTTGGGTAAATGCTGCAAAAGTTTTTCAGTACTGGGGCAAGATGAAACCTCTTCTGCTGGCTGGATTTGCATTGCAAGCCGGGCTTGAGGTCTGAGAACCTTGCAGCGCAGCCATAAACTGCTAGGACAGCTGGAGATGGAAGCAAAAATATGAGGAGGAAGAAGTATCAAATACTGTATTGTAACTTCTCAAGTTTGAGTCAGCACATAGGCCTGTGGTGGAATCCATGCACTGGAAGAGCCACGGAGCTTTGCAGCTCTGAAAGAAGGATGAGGATAAGATGCTCACCAATAGCACTGCTATCATGTTTTGAGAAGACTGGACTAAGCACAGGAGAGAAAAATAAACTGACTCTGTGGTGTCCTGTAGGACAGTAAAAGCAGAGAAAGAGACAGCATAGGGACGTCTACAGAGCAGAGCTCCCTCTTGAGGCCAGCCCTGCTGGTCTGAGGCACAGTGTTTTCCTGGGCTGAGCTCCCATTTAATACACTGCTGCACATCCCAATACCAATTTGCTTCTGCAGTCGGTTTTAAATTCTGTCCTTGCAATCAAAGTGCTATTAGAAGAGAATAATTCAGCAACAGATTTAAGCCACTAAAATCCAACTCTAATGCATTCATATCTATTTTATTCACTTCAGCAAGTATAATGATATTTTATTTATAATATTGTTATTATTAATTTAAGTACTGCCCATGCCTGTGCTGAAGAGCTGATAATCAACACAACAGCAGTGATTCCCTCCCATTTGTACCTTATCTGGGTGCTGGCAAGGGAAACAACCCTAGTGAGACTAAGTGGCTTAAGGTCCATGAGCAAACAGCCCAGCATGTGGCAATGCTGATGGCATTCTCCTTGAGACACCTCTCTCACAGTTTTGTAGTCCTCTGAAACAGCTACCCTTGTGTAACTGTTTCCTCAGTCCAATCCACCCTGGAGAATGCAGTCCCTCCCTGTCTATTCTGCATCACTCTCCTCTGCAATGTCTGTTGCACCCCTTTTTTGTGGCTGTGAATTAAGAGGCATCATGAAAAACCAAAACTGCAACAAAGCCCAAACAAACGGAGATAAAATTAGTTTCTACCTAGAAGCCAAAGGATGAACGGCGTGAACAAATGTGCCAGGATGCAATAATTATAAAGCTTTTTGGTGGTACAACTTCCAAACTTTTCGGATTCTCTCCAAAGAGCCACTTTGCAGGTAATAAGGAGCCAAATACATTCATCTGATTTCTCCTCTGCACACTGTGTCCTGGAGGGGGGGCTGAGAAGAGTGGAGGGACATTTTGGATCAATGACTCAAGTGCCAGCTTTGCCAAGCAATACTCTAATTCAGTACACTCCTAAACCTGCTCAGTGTCCAGCACAAGAGCAGTGAGAGATTTTGCTCTCCCTGCTCCTACTGAAAGGCTAGTCCAAAACATCTCATCTCAGATGGCTGGACTCCTCTTCATTATTTCTGATCTGAGTTCATTCTTTACCCATTTGTCTTTTCCAATGCAATCCTCTAGCTTCAGTAGTTATTTTTGTTTCCCGGTGTTCATTCTCCAAGATATTTACACACAAAGTCCCATATTTTCTCAGCATCCATGCTGCCTTGCTACAAAGGAGAAGGTACTTTCCCCTCTTCACACTTGACAGATTCCCCAATCCTCTGATGATTCCGCCAACTCTTCACCTCTTCTGGTTGGCATCATCTTTCCTTAACTGTGGGTGGTCATAACTACAAAGAACAACTTTTCTTCTTCACTGGAAGTAACACTGTGAATACTGCAAGGGCTGCACTTAACCTTCCTCAGGAGTACATGACATTAGCATTTCACAGGCTTTATGCCATCACCTGGTATGCCCCAGCTGTTCCCTTTGTTATTTCCAACCAATTAGTGCGCAGCTGTATGCCTCACTCTGCAATACTGAATTTCACTCTATTTCTATTATTTTGGTCACCATGGTTATTCAGTAACCTCTTCAATACTGACAACTTTTCCCAACACCGTGTCATCAATTAATCTCATGAACACACTTCTAATGATTTCTTCTGGTCTTAAATGGGGCTGCTAACCAGGATGGGCTCTAGGCCTGTCTTTGAGAACCACAAATGGGACATCCCTCCAGTCCCAGAGCACAATGTATTACTACTTCCCCTTTAGCAAGTTCTTCACTTCATAATTCCTTTACTAATTTCTGTCTTCTTCAGCTTAATTAACTACTCAAGGCACAGAAACAAAGGCTTTTGAAGTCTCCTGACATGAGATTAGTTGATAGAACATACACAGCATTAACAAGAGTGAAAGCAGGTAGTTATGTAGGATTTGACCTTATCTCTACAATAGCTGGCTTTGGGTAAGAGCAAAAGATGGCCTACCTTAAACTGGTTTTAGACTGGGATACACAGCAGAAGGCTTCTTTTGTTAGGACTTTAAAAAAAAAAAGTGCTTTTGGAGAACACAATCTTTTTTTCCTGCAGAAGAAAGTTGCTGTTGTGTGAAAAATCATTTTGGAAGATGGGTCTGCTAGTGAGAGGCCCAGGAAGGAAGCACCTCCAGTCACTCCTAAGAAATAAAGTGTGTTTTTTCTGCCAGGTCTCAGATAACATTTTCATACTTCATAATGCAAGCTTTGTGCCCATTTGACAATGTTTTGAATGGCAGTCAGAGAGATGCAATTATTTGCACCTATTTTTTATTCTGCATATTCCTCTCCCCTGTTTCTAGCATTTGCCAAGATAAGTTTGCTTTTATCTAAGGCAAGCAGGAGTAGATCCAGCTATGAAAAAAAAGGAGTGGAGAATGTTCCTTGGCTGGAAAGTTCCTCAGAGGTAGAAGATGACCCTCAGTCAAGGAACTGTGAGAAGACAGATATTCTGCTCATCCTCCTGAGGAGCACCATATAACTACAGGGTACCCATGGAAAGCTGCCCAAGGTGACACCAGCAATCCAGGGTGTCATGAGGTAAACCACTGAGACCCTCTTCAGCCTCAGTAGCAGCTCTCTGCAAAAACATGCTTTGTGAACAAAATATTTTAGACTTTGATGATCCAGCATTACATTCCTAATGTCCCTTGGAAAGAGCCCTGTGCAAACCTTAGGATATCCCTGAATTCAGGTAATAACTTTGCAAAGCAAAGGCTCACCCGGGGATGAGACACAAACACGACTACATTGTATGACTGCCAGGGTATATACACAAAGCCTGTGCATAAGGTGCAATGTGAGCAGGAGCCAGCACCTCCTTGCTGGAGTGCCCAAGCCTGCTCTGTTATTTCCTTCTGTCTAGCAGAAAAACAGCAAGGAGGGAGGAGGAACAAGTGGCATGCACCTGCTTGGAAAGTGATTCCAGGCGCCACACAACCCCCTCGCAGACCCTGGGATATTAAATGCCATGAAATGCAATGCAGCTGACATTCAAGCTATTTGCTTGGGTGGCTCCTCTATTGTTTAGGCTTGGAACATCCGTGTTAAGAAGCTTGCTGTGGTGCAACAGGCAGGGCTGGAGGAGGGTTGCTTGGGACAAGGGTGGCCTGGCGGCTGCTCTGGGCTGCATATGTGGAAATGCTGGAAGGGTGAAATAATTAAGCAGGAGTCAGCTGTCATGGTGTGCCAAGGTTTCTGTGTGCAACTACAAGGTCAACCAGCCTCCATGGTGTACGCAGACACACAGCCCCTTGCACATGCATGGCTGGAATTATTCAAAAGTTGTACGTGACTGTGGCTCTGTGTCCACATGTAAGACTGAAAGACAAGCTGCACGTACGCTGGATTTTTCACATTGGTTCCTCAAACTTGGGCATCCAACAAATTTCAACCCTGTTCCCTTTAGTCTCTGAAAACCTTCTTCTGATTTAAGCCTACAGTGCAATACAGTGCAACAGTGTGTCTCTTCTGGATATATTCTTAGTATTTATAAATGAAGCTATACTGGGTTACACCAAAGCCACACAGCCTGGAGTGAGGAGCATGTGTGTAGCCCCTGAGACAGGGTGATACTGTGGAATTAGAAAAGGCACTAACAATAGGATAAGCAGTGATCTTACCCCTCAAAATCCACCCACTAAAAGCTTTCCTGGTCATGCCTCTATGTGTGACAGCCACTGCTGGTCACCCGCTTCTGTGGACTTGTTAAACCCTTTTTGAGCTGAGCTACACTGCTGGGCTCTTGCCATTTGGTTACATTTTCTGGGAAAAAGTACTTGTCTCCTCTGGTTTTAAATCTCTTCACTACAACAGGCAAACCATAAACTTTCCAGTGTAAGAAATAGTGCATTCACTCCTGATTTGCCATCTCCCAAGTTTTTCACAGACCTGTATCATACCTCCATGTCTTTGCTAAGCTGAAGAGTCTTATCTGTAAAAAGTAACCTAATGCTTTCATTTTCTTTGCCATTACCCTTTTCCTCCTCAGCACAGCCTCCTTTTGCCAGTATATCAAGCTCAGAAAACCTCTGTGGTCCCAGGCCCTCCACTCCATGCTGAGAAGCCTTGTGCTGCAGCCTGCCTGGTGGAGAACAGAGAGCTGAGCTGCAAGGTCCTGCTGCGAGGAAACCTGCTGAAGGCTGAAAGCCCTTGCAGAAAACATTTGGTCTGTTCGCATCTGGGGTGGGATCAGCAAATACAAGAGATGTGAAACTTAGATTATTTTCCCCACGTGTTCCTGGGATTGGAGTTGGCAAGAGATTTTAATCACAGCTTCTTCTAAATATAACTGTGCTACAACTACAGACTTGTAGCAAATGATGAACTGCAAGTATTGCCCCAACAAGCTCTTATCAGACAGATTTGACAGCAACCTCTCTGCGAGACAGGGACAGGGAAGGCACGTGGGTGGGAGTCAACAAACAGGAGTCAAGTCTGATCTGGTGGCTTAGTCCCACTGAAGGAAGAGAAGCACCTCCCACTTACTGAGGTGCTCACTTTAGCATCAGTCTTTAGAACAGCTCATCCCTATCTCTGGACTATAGTAGAAGCTGGGATAATTAAGCTGAATATTTGGATGAATGAAATTTTACAAGATTAACTCCACTCCATTTTTTTCCTCCAAGAAAGCATGCATTTAAAGGCAAACCAACAAGCATCACAGCTATCACTAACAGGAACGTGAAAGGTGATAAAAGAAATTCCTAATACTACCTGTTCCTTTCTAGCTTTACTCAGTTAGACCCAAAGGGTTCTATTCCTTGAACAGTAAATAGACTCAGAAGTATATTGCAATACTGAGGGTTCCTGGCATTTTTAAAAGGTGCAATATACACCCTGGATAAATGCACAGTACATACCTACACAACAGAGGTATTTTTCACTCCAGAAATAAAAGTATTTCTTTCATCTTGCTGCAATAAACATCTGGCTATGCAGAAATGTGCTCTGCTCTCTCAGCTGCAGGTAAAAGGGCCAAGGCCAAGATCATCTCCTGATGCCCAGGCTGCATGCTCCTGTACTGGGCTGGTGACAAACTGCAGAGACATGGCATGAATGAGGGAAGCAATGGATCTGTTCAGGAGATGCTGGTGCAGGTTGTCATGTCACTAAGCCAGGGTCTTTGCAGTAATATTTTAATTGAGAAAAACATCAGTGAATTATTATCTCTTTAAAATTAAATACATTTCATTGTGCCTGCAAAAAAGCAGAGGAAAAAAACCCATGTTTTGACACTTTTCACATTCAAAGAGGGACTTGGGCACTCAAGGATCCTCACTGCATATTTTTCAACATCAAAACTCCTTGTTTAAGTTTTCAAAAGCTGGAGGCTTCATACTGCGGCAGCAACAGAACCGACTTTGGCTTTTCATCTTTATCATTAGTGGTGCCCTCTGCTCAAAATGGCCTCTAGACAAACTATTTATTATTGGGTTAATTAGATCATTTGAATCTATCCTTGACACTGCATTTTTGCAGTATAGAGTGTCTAAGACACACATTCTTGGATATCTAAGTATCTTGAGTATCTGACACGTGGGCTTTCCCAAAGGAACAAGGACAGAAATCACCAGCTGTGGGGATAATATTCTAGACAGGCAAATTTCTTATGTCTGTATAAAGCTCTTAATCTCTAGTTCTCTCTCTTTCAGTGCCATCAGAAAAGAACTTCTCTCTTTGTAAAAATAATTTGCTTATGACATTCCCACCCATGGAAGCAGTATGAAAAGGAGAAATAGGTAAAGATGAGAGAAGACAGCTACTGTTAATAGACAACTTAAAGTATGCAGAAGGTATGTGGATCTGACAGCTGGAAGTGGAAAGAATGTACACATAAACAATAGTATGCATATCTGTTATTTGAATAATAGGCAAATTAATATAAATTACTATTTTAATACAGCTGAAATATAGATACATATACACAGCTACCCTAAAATAATATTAAGACATCAAAAACACATTCAAATCAGAAATTAGGAAAAGCCAGAAGGACAGTGTGTAATGCAGCCCTTCCCTGATAGGGATTATACTAGCTACAACCATATGGTACTTCTTTTCCCAGAGGACAGACAACTGTGTCCTCTTCCTAAATGTTAGGTGTCTTCCTCAAAAGAAGTATATTTTATCAATTGTTAAAGAAAAAGAATTAATGTTCGCCGGCAGATATTACAGTAATAAAGCCAGTACCACTTTTCCAATGATAAAAACTTAGATATAGCTTGATTTTCAAAAATCCTAAGCATCGTTTAACTATTTCTACTTTAAAACACAAAGCCGCCTATAACGCAGGCCAAAGGAGAGATTCAAGCTCAGCTTACCTACCCTCCTTTCTTGTCTGCTTGTTTGGTTAAAGGTTGCTAAGTGTATACTGGTCATGCTGGGATAAAAACACTGGATTCCCTGTCTGAGCTCAGGAGCCTTGCTTGGCTGGACCTCACTTGTGACTTCCAGTTAGCACTGGCTCTAGTCAAGGAGACATGATTGATCACCCAGTGAATGTTAGATCACAGAAAACCAAACAAGTACAATTACTTCATTCAGCTCTGTTGTCTCTTCTGAACGGATTGTTAAAAATGTGCCACCAGACCAGGAGGTGTAACAGCTCAGGTGTCCTAAGCCTTGGTGCTGAAAGCCTTATGAAGAAGATGAGATCAAAACTACAATGAGTCAAAATACTGAGACACCACAAGCTACGGACACCTGCTTGGGTGCCTTGTGGATCTCAGGACTATCAGCTGGATACATGAATGACTGAAAACATCTGCATCCACCACAGGCTGTCACCATGCTCACAGAACAGAGATCAAAAATGTGTGCTAAAGAAAATATGACCTGAGAACTGGAATGCTAACCACACTCTGACTGCAGCTAAGCTTAGGTACAAAAAAGAGGGAAACTACACGTGCTCCTTTTTAAAAATTCACTTGAAACAAGTAAAAAAAAGGCTTTGGTTACCCTGAGATACTGGCACTCTCCTCCTGCCTGAGTTAGGGTTTCTGCTGCTTTTGAAGCATCTCTGGCTCAGGTTCAAGTTTGAAGGATGGGAGAGATGGACAGGTGTTAAAAGCAAGTGCTTTTTCCACTTTACCCAACTCAGAACTTTCTTAGTTTTTTTGTTCGGTTGGTTGGGTTTTGGTTGGTTGTTTTTTTTCAGTCAGATTTTATCCCAAGTACATTGCACCAGTGAACTGGATAGTAGTAATAAATTCTGTCCTCTTTTAAATGTCCTCCCATTAATTTAGACTGAAATCCTCATTATACAGCCAGATAAATTAATGCATTTCTATAAATTTGTGAGGATGAACAGAGGTGTTGACAAGTAGCTCCCAATCACTTTTTTCTCTTATCACAAATGCTTCAGGACTACCAGAGAAATCTCACACTGAGCAGAAGATTTAGAACAGACAAAAGGAAATACTATTTCAAACAGAAAAGCTATGGAAAACCTCACCCCTGTTACCAAATGTCATGGATACTGAAGGCTAAACTAGACTTAAAAGATGATCAAATCAGAAAAAGGAAAATCCATTTGGTGGACATGAAACAAAATGAACAAGACATCCAGTGTAGCAGAGGAACTATAAAACATCCATGGAGCAAAAGGCACACAAGGTAAGTTTGCTGCTTCCTCCATAAGCAAGGGTGCAAGCTGCTAATTGCCACTACTGTAATTACCCTGGGATGTCAAGATTGAGGTAAGAATCAAAGTGAGTTTTATTCTCTGGAAAAGAAAGTTAAGAAGCCAGATGCTAGACTCAGAACACAGACCTATCAAACTGCAGCAAACCTGCACCGTCCAATCCCTGGTCCTGGCTGGCTCTCTGGGAACGAGGCACCTGCAGATGGACACAACTTGGGCCCAGGGATTGGACAAGCTCTTGTTTCTTGCACTGTCCCATCCTAAACCAGAACCTTTCTTCCTGATGCAATTCTCCTTCTGTGACCTTGTGCCTAAATGTATCTCCAGGGATCTTCCATAACCCAAAAGCTCAGTGATTAACTTAATTAGGATGGCAAAGTACGTATGTCCTGTTAATGAAAAGCCATGTGATAGACCACTAGATGATGATGTGCAGACATACTTCCTGAATAGGAGCTCATTCTGGGTGAAGTAAATCATGCCATCACCTAACTCAGTGACAGACAGCTTGTCCAGGTGACACCAATGCAGCCTTTTCTTTACAAACACACTGGTGAGTGAGACCTGAAAATCTCTTCTACATGTGTATGAATCCAACAAACCTGCAAGGATGCCTTATTCTACCACTACAAGGATAGCAATAAATGCAACCTACTGTCAGCCCTGGGCAGAAGCAATAGATGAAAGGACAGCCTGAGCAGTACCCTCATCAGGGCTCTCTGGTAAGGGCAACCAACCTATTCAACATAATGACTTTTCCAAGCCTGTTGCAGTAGGGGGCAATTCAACAATTTGCCTTTGATTCCCTTAGGATGCTCCATCTGGGTTCAGATGAATGGCCCATCCAGCTTTTTTCAGCTGGCATCTGCTTTTATCTTGCCATCTATAAGACAGTCATATAAATTTCTGGTGTGCTCAGGAAAAAAATACTAGTGGTCAAGTGATGTACACTCCCCAGAGAATTTCATCTGAGGAAGCTAATTTGTGTCTGGAGGAACCAATTTTGGGTTAAGTTCTGTGAGTTTTTCAAAAGGACATCAAGTACTACTCAGGTTTAGATATGAGAGCAAACCACAAGACCTTTCCCAATGTTTGAGGTAGCTGAAGAGCTGCTCCCAGCTCTAAATCCCTGTGGATGTGGAAGCTGCGAGCCAGAGGCGCCCTAGAGCAGGACCAACGTTCTTGAATGGGACATACTCTCTCACTGAACCTTTTCTGAAATCCCCATTTATGTCATTTAATGCTGCACAAAACTAACAACTTAGTAGCTGATTTCCTATGCTTTTAATTCCCATTTCAACTACATGCTTGGCAGCTTTCTGTTTACAATGCTCCACTTTCTTTCAAGAGGGAAAAGCAGCTCAACTTGTTGTTAATGAGGTAAAGGGCAATCTTACTTAACTGAGGGCTCCCATGTATCCCTCTGATACACTCCAGGCTCAGAGAACTGGATTCTTCACACAGAAATGTGTAAGGAATATAAGGAAGGGGTGAGATTTGTCTGCCATCATCAGTAACTCAAGAGAAAAGCCTTCAGCCTTCCAAGCATTTAACATTGCTCTCTTGATCTTGTGCTGTTACTGTTCTCTCACATAAGAAAAGAGGAATTGCTCTGCGTGATCTCCATCTGCCTAAGTCCTCTAACTAAGGGTAGTTCTACCAGTAATGCAGAGATGTCTGTTCACTGATTCTTAGGCAGTTGCTTAGATTAGACACCTGGAGGCCTCAGCTCCCCTCGAGTCTGCAATCTCCCATTCAATTAATTTCATTAAAATGCTATGCTCCTGGGACCACCTCCCTGCCCTTCATTATAAGTACTTGGGAAAGGAAACCCCTGGCATTTGCATGCTTGCTCTTGCTTCAATTTCTTTAATCAGTGTCCTACAGTTTACAAACCACTGCTGCTTTGTGGTGCTGACAACAGGGAAGATGTTATTTAAGATCTCTGCAGCTGTTCAGTTTGTGACACAGGCTTTGTTGCTCCTTGATAAGGCTTTTGTGTGCAGCCGTGTCCTACATCCCAGCTCCTCAGCCTCCAGGTACACAGGCTGTACGACAGATATCAAGATGAGACCACTTGGAGGATACAGGCATTGTCAAAAGCAGAGCCTGCACTGGTAACTACCTTCAGTTGCATTGCTGAAAGCTTTAACTAAGTCTAATTAATGTTTCTGGCCCTTGGCATTTCTATCACTGGGTTTGATCTAATAGAACTCCTTTTTCTAATCCTCTTAAAATAGGCTGCTTTAAAGGTTTGCTCAAGCTGACACTTAAGAGTGTGATGCTGAAGTATTGTTATTATGAGCAAAGCTATTTGGTGTTCATTAGCAGGATGACAATTAGCTGAGAAACAAGTGTAGCTTGAATCACTGGACTCGTGCCTCCTAACTAATTTTATCTGAACCTCCTACAGACACAAAACCACACAGTGTTAATGGAGGAGGGAGAGAGGATCCTTGGGCTCCCCATGGCAGTCAGGCATGGAGAATCTTGCACAGACCTCCAAACCCAGGCGAGGGCCCTGCCTACCTGGGAGTTTCACTTGAACCACAGCCATTTTCCTCAGTAGCTTTTATGGAAATTTCTCCCTCTAAATGCTTTCCTGCCCCATCATCCCACCTTTTTTTTTCCCTATGTGGCTTCAAAATGGATCTGAAGGACTTTTGCTGTCCAACATTAAAAAGACACCACAGAATACGACTCTCTAAAACACTGACTTATCACTATCAGATTTATTTTTGTCTGTGCCATAAAAGATTTGAATGGATTTCTGAAATATCATTGTGGTAGACTTTGGGTATAATGATACTGGTTTTGGTCTTTGACCAGCTGCCTTCTCAAATATAATCAGGCCACTGTATTTTCTCTCCCCACAGCGAGCACAGTTAGTTTATATTTGAATTTTTCCATCTTTGACAACATGTTTACCACTGCCTTCTTGAAGGACATTCGATCTCATTTGCTTAGACTTCCTCTGTTCTCCTCTTGCTGTGAAGAAAAGCCCTTTATGTTGATATGACACTATAAATATCCATAATCATGAAGTTAAAAATAACCCCCCTGCTAGAATAAGATCAGTTGAATTGCCTTCTAAAGTAGTATTTGGTGCTGCCCTGTATTTTCATGTTTGATTTCTATTAGATTAGTTTTCTTCAGCAATTCAGAGGCCTTTAACCAACTGTATGTCACAGAATACAAAAATCATGGCATATTTATGGCATAAATGAAAGTGCACGTCACCACAGGCTGTATCACTTCAAAGGTCTTACTCAACACAAACCTGCATTTTGCCACTCAGAAAATGCCACCAAGGATCCATTAAAGCCCAGAACCTGCTGTTTCTGCCTGCAAGGGCTGTCTGGTTGTGGGAGGCAGAGCTGGCAAGCCTTTAGCTCATGCACTCCTACTGGAGGTGCTGCACTAGCCAGCACTGAGGTTAAGCATGGAACCATCACAGCCCACAGACCTCACAGCCTCTTAACCTGCAAAACTAGAAGCTACTTTGCTGCTGAGATGGTGCTTTGGGCCAGGTTGACTTCTGAGTCCTCTTTACATTGCATAACCCTACAGCCAATCTGCTGTACTTGCAGCCATGACAAGCAGCAGCCAGAGCCACTGGCTGTGGGAGACCTGAGCTTTACAACCAGAACCACAGAAACCCAAACCCTTAGACACTGGCAGAAGCAGATTTAGCATGGCATTTAGCCCTAACCATGACAATACTCAGCATCTGATGAAAGCAGTGAGGTTCATCAGTTCCAGAAATGTCAACCAGCACCATGTCGAAGTCCCCTGCTGCAGTAGTCACTGCAGAGGTGAGGGATCACTGCTGTCAACACCATTTTCTGCCTTTTTTTCTACAAACCCCACTGATCCTGAGGAAGCATTTGGCAGAGGAAGGGATGAAGAACATGTAGTTGAATTCTTCATTCAGAGTATTTATTGCAATCTTTAGTCATCTGCCACGGTGGAGAGTTCTACAATAATTTCACACTAGATAAAAATCGAATCTGTGATAATTTAAGTATGCTATCAAGTACTGCTGATCTTGACCATAAACAAAGAAAAAGCAGTAATTGCTTTTACTGAAAAATTATGTGTGTTTTAGGGTTTTAACACTGGACTATCCCAAGGGAAGGAGAAGATTGCAAAGTGTTTGTTTCAACCAACATGAAATTGCACAGAAAGTAGCAAAATTAGATGACACTGAACTTCCACATATAAAAGCACTTGAGAATTCTGCAATATTGGCTTCTTCAATTGAATCAAATCAGCTTTTAGGATTTCCATTTGTTTTGATATGAAAAATATCAATTCATTGCAATGCTGAATTTTCCAATTACTTCATTGTGATGCTATTAATAAGAAAAAGCTATTGATTTAAACCATGCATACACAACCATGACTTTTCAAACTGGCATTCATATTTTTCCTAAAGGATTTTCTTTTGGTAAGCTATTCATTATGAGAATTCAACAGCATAATACTAAAAAAACATCCCCAAAGGGCTACATCTTGCAGCCCTTGCTTTGTCCTGAGAGCTGCAGAGGGAGTATGCAGCATCCACATGTGTTAGACAAGGATCACAACCTGCCAAGTGAAGTACAACCGCTGATAAACATGGAGTAAAATGTAAAATACTGCACCTGGGGATGAAGAACTCCATGTATCAGCACAGGTTGGAGGCATCATGGCTCACAGACCTCTGCAGCTTCTGGAGTCAAGGTGACCCCAGGTGAGGTTAGAAAGGGCTGCACAGGGCTCTTAACTAAAACCACTGCATTTAAAGACCTTAAATATTTTAAAAATTTAAAATAGAAAACCACTCTTCCTACACCTCTGGAGATTTGCTCCTTCCTCTTCGCTGTTCCACAGTCTTACACAGCTAAATTGGGCGCCATTAATTTCTTAAAGATTTTCCAGGTTATCCCATAGGATTTCTAATTTTCCATTTAAAATATTCCTCTAAGCTGCAAAAGGCAAGTCTGGGGCTTGATGATGCAAAAAATCCTTCTGCTAAAATTACAAGAGTGATGGATGTAGGAATAGATTGACAGACTGAGCATCCTCAAGGCAAGGAGCAGGAGGGCTGCAACCCACCCGTGCCTCTCTGGGGAGGTAGAACCACTGCTCTGCACATGAGGAGCTCAACTTGAGTCTTGCTCCATTTTAGACTATAAAGTACCCATTATCCTTGCTTGGTGCATAAATAGCCTTTTTTTTTTTTTTTTTTTTAATTAACACAGATGCCATTTCCTATTATAAATAATTTGTTCCACAAACAGACATTTTCAGGAACAACATCTGTGCCTAATTTGCAGTGTGCTGGTTGTCTTACAGGAGTCAATGGCAGAGGTTACACCACTTAAACTAGTTGTGAGATCTGAACTTTGTGGGATCGGGGCCTTCAGTGTTATTTTACTTTTGATTCTGTCTTTGCTTGCCCTGGTTTTTGTGGTATTTCAGTGATGTGACTCTCATGGGGTGCAGGGAGGGTTTGTTTGTGGGGGATATTGAAAATGCCAGCCTTTGTATTTCAGCTATTGGTTTTAATATAAAAGGCAGTTGTAAACATTTTAAAATAATTTCAGAAAGCCTCGGAGGCAGTCTTTTAAAAGGTAATTTTTAGTAGCATTTTAACTTTAACTGTTTGATGCTGCTGACAAGGCACTTGCATGCAGGTCTCCGAAAAGCAGGGGCCAGGCCATGCAATGACAGGTGCCCTCAGCCAGGCAAGCAGCAAGCACTGCAGTCAGAGGCAATGCTGCACTTGAGGGCTCTTCAGGTCTGTGAAGAAATTGTTCCTAATATGCATCCTAAACCTCCTTTGGTACAACTTGAGGCCATTTTCTCTCATCCTATTGCTTGTTACTTGTGAGAAGAGACCAGCACTTGCCTCTCTACAACCTCCTTTCAGGTAGTTGTAGATGCTCTTGAGTGGTAGCATTGCCAGAAGATTGTGTCAGCCTCCCCTCTTCGTATGCTGCCCCTCGTCTTCGAATGTTTGACAAGTCTCCAAGCTCTGTCACCAAACTAATCTCTCACCAGGCAATTACCAGACAGGGTGAAAGTCCCCTGGGGTTGGGAACTTCCTGTGATGGGGCAGACACCTGGGACCCACCACAGCTTTGCTCACCAGGGCTCACCATGCAGAGCCTCATGGCAGTGCTGCACCTCCACACCTTCCAGCCAGAGGCAAATATGAACTACCCCAGTGCTCAGAGTCGCTATGTGAGGTGTGACTTTGCATGTCAAACCTGAGCAACACGAAAAAAAGCTTTTCAGTGGTAAGTACTAAAGACAAGAGGTCCCCACTGGCTCAAAGGGTATACTGTTGCTTTCACACAGCAAATAGCAGATACCAAACTGCCTCAAAAAATATTTGTTATACATGTAAGATATGGGGATTTTACAAATCATTCCTTCCTCCTTTTCCAATTTTCTCCACACCCATAATCTATAATTTCATGTCTGGTACAGACCTGATGGATTGCAGTACTCTTGATATACTGCAATAACAAATAAACAGTTATTATTAATGGGACTATAAATCACCCCTGTGCCAGCTAATTGTAGTCATTTACATTCTACCTGCAACACTGCCACTGCAGCCAAATCCAGCCATAAAACCATGCGAGCGTGGAGTCCCACGGCTGCTTTGTCCACCCCAGCAGTGGCTGCTCCCCCAGGCATGCACAAAGGGAAACCTTCTGCAGAATGTTGGCTCTGAGAGAGGACCCTGGTATAAAAATGAATGTTTGCAGGTTTTTATCTCTGGTTAATGTACTGCTATGAATATATGGAAAACGGAATGCTAACTGAGCTGGTATGTCAGGGGATTTTTCTTACTGCCATGAAGGAACAGGCTTCAGGTTTTCACACCATACCAAGGGATGGCATTGCAGCAGAGCTTCACCGTTCAGCCAATACACAACTTGCAGCTCCTCAGATACAAAACTAAGCAACTCAGCATATAGTTGCAGGCTGCTGGATTCCTGTGGCGATGGGCCATGGTGGTTAAGGATTTTGTCCTTCCATGCATTCCTTCAGCGTTACCTGCTGTTGTGTTGGATATTAGCTCAGGCAGCTCCCTTGGGATCTCAAAACCCAGCAGGATTATTGTTTTTATGTGTTTGCTGAATGGGTGAGACACTTCCAAGGCCTGTGAACTACCTGTTTGTTTGGTTTTTTTTAATTTAAAAAACCCCAGAATTCCCTGCTGCCAGCTCTGGTGACATGGTTAAAAAAAGTCCTTGTGCCACTCTGCTTTCAGGGACATTGGGCAAACTGAATGGCTGGTACAGAGGCCCCAGCTCTGGACAGTGCTCAGTTACACACTTCAGTGATGTGAGGACAGAGGTGCTGTCCTGAACAAGTGCTTTGCTTCAGATCTATTGTATTCTTTCTAAGAGGAAAGCAAACCACATTTTCCCAGTGTTATCTCCCTGGTTCTTAAGCCCTCTGTTAATCAGAAGACTGCTGAAAGGAGCAGGGGAATGAGATCAGGTAGTCCCCACTGATGCACTTGCTGACAGGAATGCTTTCTTGAAACACATCACTTGCCCTGGTTTTACAGCAGAAGGCTACACATTAGGCCACATTCCTTGTTAAAGCAGTGCTGCTCAAAGGTCAGTGTCCTTTGCAACACTGCAGGATGCAACAACTCCCTTTTTCGTTGTGAGCTGGTGCAGGAAGTCAGTATGTTGGTGCTTGTCCTTCTGCAAGGCCACAGCTGTACGATGACATATGCTCTGGCCCTCCACCATCTTATGGCAGTGTTTGCATGGGATGAAAATACCAAGCAGATTAATTGGTAGGAGAGTGCTGGATGGCAAGCAGTTGGGAAAAGGCCTGAAGTGATAATGAGAAACAAAAATGCTCACTTCCAAACTTGCACTCACCAAAAATCAAGCCATAATAAGCACTTGTCAGCAAAAGAGGGAAAAGTGTTTCAACACCAGCTTTCAGGAGAGTGGGAAGGAAGCAGAGCAGCAGATGTGTCATCTCATTGTTTCTCCCTGGCTCTCTGCCTGGAGGTTAGAAATACTTCCAAGTCTCCCTTCCAGGATAAAATCTGCCTGCCCCCTGAGGCTATTCCTCCGGATCTTTAATGTGTTTTCATTGCTGAAAGAAAAGAATGTATCTACTACCAAATTTGCTGTTGACTTCTGATGGGGCTCAGTTAGCCTCTCTTGGCTTGAAAACACGCTGAATTAATTTGGGCCAAGCAAATATAGACAATAAAACAGACTTATATGAGAGAGGTTATTCTGTATTATTTTATATTAAAAAACCCACCTCTCTGCCACTTGAAGATGTCTTTGTTCTCTGGGAGATTTTTCAAACAGCCCAAAGCATGGGAACCATCCAGGTCAAACACCAGCTCTTTAATCCCATCAGAAATACATACACATGGACCTATCCAGCCGCCTTCACCCAGAGGCATAAGGTGAACAGCTTTTTTCACTGCCACATTCATTATCTTTTCTCCAGTGGATGCTGGAGAGGCACCAGTATACCCAGTGTACCCAGTGTTTCCTGTCATGCTCAGGGAAGCCCTGCAGACCTGAGCCAAGAGGGCTAGTGAAACCCCAGCTGATTCCTGCAGCACCGCTCACCTCTCACAGCCCCACTCACCAGGGCTGCAGTGATTCCACCCACCCAGCTCCTTGTTTTCCTTCCACTTGCTCTGGTACAGACACAAGCCTCACTTTCCCCTTTTGGGCAGAATAAAATGGGGCAAGGGATATAGATTTTCTTGGAGGTGGAGAAACTAGGAGCAAGAGGTTGGCACGAGACTGGACAAGCTGAAAGAAGGATGAGGAGCTACAATGAAGGCAGCAGAGATAGGCTGGAGTGAAAAGACTGTGAAAAAGCAGGACGTACCCACTTGGGCTGAGAGCAGCAGTAAGAGCAGAAAAACATGAGACAGAAAAATCTAAACCAAATGAAGGTGCCAAAATCATGAAGGGTCTTTTCTACTGAGTGCACATGCACCAGGCAGCTCCTGTGTGTGCATCTTTCTGGAACAACCACACTGAGCACATTACTGTATTATCATAGAAGGAAACAACAAATGGCAATTAAAAATATTTAAAGAAAGAGTTAACCAGCATCACTCCACCCAAGCAGCACATTCCTCTGGCACCAATCTCTTCTATTTTTAAGGGATTAAAACCTAAGAAAGTACAGCAGCGTCTGGCCCCTAATTTGCAGAAATAACAAATCAAATGCCTTAAAATTGCTAATTTGGTAGATTAAATTATCAAAGACTAGTCTGTTCATGTCCACATCTGATAGTGCTTTGATCTTGTTTGTATCTTAGAAATTGTTTCATGGACTAACTTTGTTGATTATCTTCAAACTGTGACAGGTTTTATTCCATTAGCAACCCAGTTGCCTTCCGAGCAACAGCCTGCTCTTTAAAGTGCAAATTAAGAGCCAGGGAAGGGAAGAAAAGATAGAGCTGTTTGAAGGAGCTGCTGGATGTCAACAGAGCTCAGCACTTTGGTTTTTATTTCTTAACAACATATGTACAAATGACCTAATGCTACCCAAAATTAAAAGCTATGACCAAGAGAGAAGGAACTGCCAACTACAGTACTTCAGCATCCTGAGCAGTGGTTGATGGATCTGGCCACAGCAGCCCCAGCCACTGGGACAGTTTTGTGAGGAAGATTATAGAGGCTATGGCAGATCCAGTGGGATCTCCCAGTGAGCAGGAGGAGACACCAGGCTATTATTTTGCTAAAATACATAATAGGGCATGCAACTGGGGAAACACTAAGCAGAACAAAGCTTTTAAAAGTGGTAGTGCATTGCCCATTCAGATTTCAAATGAGCTGGCCTTGACCCAGGAAATGCTGGGAAATGTAGCTTATTCTACTTCCAGTTCTTCTGGGAGTAGAAAAGGTTAGGAGGGGCGCTGTCAGCTGGCGACTGCTGCTGTTGGCTCTGTTTCCTTGGGAGCTACCCCAATGACCCTGCTAGTCCTGCAAGAGAGATGCCAACCCAGAGCTCTCTTCTAGGTTCTCTCCATCTGCTTGTGGCACTGCTGGCAAGGCTTGCACACTCACCACAGCTGCTGGGTGCAGCTGGTCCACCCTGGTGCCCTACACCAAAGCAATGGCTGGGGCTGCCTTGGGCAGCTGCCTGTGACAGGCTCTGCCAGGCAAGGCTGCGGGGTGTGAACGTTGCCCACTCCCTGGAAAGCCAGCCCATCCAAATTACTGTGCTCTATCTGTGGTGAGCAGCCAGTATTAGCCTGGCTTTTGAACTAGCCCCAACACTGCAGAAAGATTAAATCTTTATTTTAACAAGACTCTGATGGTCTCCTAGGCAATCCAATGCATACAAACAACGGAACTAGCAAAACATTGGATAAAGACATATCACTTCAATTCCCACATATTTGCAAAGCATTACTTGCCCTGGGGGAACTCTGTGGGGAAGATGAGAACACTTCCAGAAACTTAACCCTGAAGAAATGAGCTGGAAACTTCAAGTTTGACCAGCGTGAACACATTAGAAATAGTGTAGTTGACACACAATCTCAAGCCTTACTAAGTTTCTGAGCCAAGGTTTTGCCCAAACCACACGAAAATTTTATTACAGACATCAAGAGAGGCAATTTACATACATACACCTCTATCTTAAGAAAAGTGATTCTACACCTGAGGGTCTGCTATATGATTTTTTAAAGAAGTTTTGACATTATTGTTTTGATTCTTTGCATTATTGTGCTTCAACTCAGCAATAGCTAAAGTCAACTTCTTATTATTAATAAAATAAACATACGCAGAGGACCCAAGGGCACAATGCCAAATGCCAGCAGGTAGTTCAGTAAAAGAATATGGATTTTTCCAGAGCTGAAATTCAAATGAGGTTTTACTCTTCCACAAAATTCAAAACAGTTTCTCCATACCAGACCTTGCGTGAAATGATTTGATTAAAAAATATCTGACTTTTTCATCAAAACTGACAGGTCTCTTCTCTGCTTGACACTCCTTGTCCTCTATTTAATCTGCAACCAGTGTTTCCGGGGAGGACCCACAAACCAGCAGCATCATAGCCTGTCAAAGCAACCCTTTGGCTGCTCAGAGGAGTTTCCTCCTCTGCAACAGAACCAGCAAAGCATGGCGAGCAGTGTTCAACCAGCTGCTTAGGTGCAAAAAGTAAAAGGAAATTTCAATGCAGTCCACTCAGTTATATTATAAGCCACCCACTCTCTACTGACAACTTTGGTCCCATTTAAAATTCAAGCAGCACAAAGCGATTCAGTTGAGTCACACCCTGAGACTGTCCCACCTGAGAAAGATGGCAAAGATAGACACACTCGCAAACAAAACCAGAGAGCTCCTCTTCCATGGAAGTGCAATCTGCCAGCACCAGAGAAAAAAAAAAGTCTGACTCAATTTGCCTTGTGGGGTTCAGCTCTGCTGTATTAGCTTCCTCCTCCACAGCTTTCTGCCCCTCCTAAAAAACAGTGACACCCAGAGCACAACACCTACTAACACACGCAGTGCCCAGCACTTCACACTGCAGCACAACGTAACTGGTTGTTATGCCAGGAAAACAAGAACTGCCTTCTTGGGGTTTTGATGGGCTCCACTCAATGCACTCATTCCCTATAGTGCTGCAGCCCTGTACAGGAGCTACCCACAAGAATTTACATAGCTTTGGTAGAGTAGATCACGCATCAATTTAATTGCTCCAGTCAATTTTCTTAATAAACCTCAGGAGACATCTTCTGCACTCCCTAACTGACCTAATCTATGGGCCCCCACACAGAACAGTTCTTTTTTTTTTTTTTTTTTTAAAAAAAAGCTAACAGCAGTAATAAAGTGCATTTCCACAGATGAAATAAATGCATCACAGAAACACTGCAATGCTGCTCACAGAACAAAAGCTTCAGAAAACACAAGCTCATATAAACAAAAATCCACAGGGCTCAGGAGCTGTTGGAAAAGACAAGCACCTGTTTTCCTGCTAAACAGGTTTTCCTCAATGTATCTCCTCCATGCAGAAGCCAGCATGGAGACCCTGTGGCATATTTTGTATAGAGCAAGGATCTCTTGGATCAGGCTTGCTACCAGTCCTCCCTGCTGTATGGATAACATGGGTTTGAATGCTCAAGGAACAGAAAACATTACATCTGCTACACTTATCTCCAAAGCCACAGCAGCAAGATCTTTCAGAGCATTACATTACCCTCACCCTGCAACACAAGTCCCTTAGACACAGCCTGTCTTATGGACCATCAGTATTCTAGAAAGTAAGGCATCTCTGAGAAGAGGCTGTTAACAACAAAGTATGTGTGCATTTGCATGATGCTTCCAAAGCTGGAGAGACCTTGAGATCAAAAGTGCCTGTGGGTCATCTAGGCAGATGAAGATGTTTTCTTGTCAGAGACAGCTTTCACCAGTTGCATCCCAACATGTGCCATAGCTTGCATTTTGGTAATGCGTACCTCCCAGAAGGGTGTATAAAAAATAGACTGCATTGCTCCTCTCAGAAATATGTTCCAACAGTTAATCTTCCTGGGTGCTAGAAAACGTGCCTTAGTTTACATCAAAATGATTGTAGCACTCATTTTACCTGCTAGCAAACTGGGAGTGTAGCACAAGTAGGAGCCTCAGAGAGCAGAGCATCTCAACCAAACTCACTGAAGCACCTTGGGTAGGAGCAGCTCTAGAGGAGAAACATTTGTCTAGAAGTTTAGTGGAAACAGTTTCTCTTTAGAGTATAGTGGAATATTTCAGACACCAGTGGAAGAAGTGGTCACTCTGAAGCAATCCTGTCTGAAGCACCTGGGTATCCAGGATGAACTGATAGAAGGCATGTTTTGCACAGGCACCCACGTAATTCCTCTCATGCATGGAACAAGCTCTTTTTAAATCGTACAAACTCTACAAAAATATCAGCGATGATGTGATTGTTCCCTTTCACATGAGCACCTGTCACTAGGGCTTTTAGGGTTGAGGACATTCTCTCTGTCCCATATTTATACAGCACTTACTAACTTTGAATTGAGGCTCTGATAGGTGCTCTATCTCCCTGTTTAGGCACTTCTTCACTTCTGTTGTTACAGAGTCTCTCAGCAACAGAATGAATGTTTACTCAATTATATTTATTGTCTCTGGAAGGGTATTTCATTTTGTTGTGCCTTTTTTTTAAAACCACGTGCTTGTAGTTTCTTGGCAAATTATGCCAAGGAATGGAAAAACAATAAACAAACCCTCAGCAAATGGTGGCAAGGAATGGCAGAAATGCATTTCTTCATCCTACACCTCTTCAACAGCTCCTTGCTCTCCCAAACAAGCCCTCTTTCTCTCTAAGACCCAACAGCACTGGTGCCCATGGTCATTACAGAAACATTCCAAGTGTCACAGCCTGCCACAGCTGATGACAGCTCTCTAATCTAGGTGCAACTGGATATGTTGCCATGCTTAGGTCAGCTGGTTTGTGTTGGAGGTTTCAGCACGGCATGCCTTCAAACTGATGTAATCCTCCATGTTCTGTCTGAAAAATGTGGCTTTTTGTCAAGTTCTTCTGGAGCCCAATGAAAGAAACCTGTATTTTTCAGGCCCTCCTTGGCTGCATTGATAGCTGGTGGGAGGCTGCCACATGTAATTCAGAGTCAGGCTCATCCCTGGCCAGCTCGCAAAGTGCTTGCCCACAGAGCGCTGGCTTTCAGCTGAAACCAACCCAAATTAGTGCCTGACTTTTTAAAAACAAGAGATTCAGCATTCAGAAGCAATAGTGATTTTTCAGCCCAAACCAAGTCCCTCCAACAAATTAACTCTAATTTGTTTATTAACAAGTATTCACCACCTTGCAACGGCGTGAAAAGCTGAAACATACTCCACTTGAGAAAATTGCCAAGGGCCATTTTGCCAAGAAAGGCCAACATGCATATTCCAGTCTTGCTGGTGCCATGGAGGCCACCCTTTCCAATCTATGCCATTTTCTATAAAACCCAAACCCTCAAAACACCATCAGTCTTTTTTATCTGCAGTTACTGACTGCAACCCGTCCTTGCTCTGCCAGGCCCTGTGGTTGCCCCTGACATTACTGGATTTTCAATGCCATTTCATCAGCAGGCATAGAGAGAAGCTAACACTCTGTCTTCTCCTCAGTGAACAGGTACAAGACTCATTACATTAACTCAGATTTTAACTGGCTGTGCCCAACACTGCTGCTGCCTGTGAGCTGCAGATGGGGGAGTTGGTAAGCTCTGCTTGCCCACTCCAAAGGATAAAGGCTTTCTAAAGGAGTGGTGCTGGGCTAGTCTCAGAAGGCACCAGAGCATCATGAGGCTGTGAGACAGAAGGTGCTAGACCAGTACTTGATTATCAGGGTACTGCAAACTGGTAGTTTCTCAGTTTCTGGTTAGGGAGAAAATGGGTTCTATGTAACATTTGTACATTTCAATACTGGTGGCCTGGGGACCAGCCCATGGCTATCCTGAAAAGAAAATGCAACATGAAGGGCCCTTCTCTTCCGAAATCTCATAAATGACAGCAAATCAAAGTAACAACATCCTTGTCTCCTCTCACTACAGGCAAGTCTGAACGAAATAGTAATAGTAATTAATTGCTGCTGTATCCAAAGCAGTAAATCAACTGTTTTCATCTGTCATTTATGCACGTTTCTGTCAAGGGAAAAGTAAATGTAGAGCTGGATGAGAATCACTTCTGAGGACTGGGCAACAGAGCTGGAAATTATTTATTCCTTTTTACTCTCCTTTTTAAGGTACCTTTGTTCAATTTTAACATTCAGTGACAATCTTGCCACATAACATTGAAAAAGTCATGCAAGTTCCCACCTTATTAATATGGCATTACTATCAGCTCATAAATTACCAAGGCTTGGCTTTTTCTTACTAGGTCACTACTACAGAAAGGCTGTTTCAGATGGAAAGGAGTGGACTAAGCTTACAAAAAGCTTTTTAGGGCTGACTTTCAGACCCAGCAAACAAAAGCAGAGCTGTCAGTAGATAAAGGCAGACAGGAAACTTTCTGTGTATCTTTTTTGCTTCAGGCAGATTATTGAATATACAACACATAATACACCCTATAATGGAGCCACTCCAAAATCTTGGCTACTAACACTACAAATGCTTCCCAAGCACTGCCCTGTCATACAAGGCATGTCTTGTATGGTCTAGCAAGGTGTGCAAAGTTAAAAAAAAATAGAGCACTTGAAAGTGACCTTTGAAAATAGCAAAATGTTAAGTTCAGCTATTGTTTTATGTATCTGCAATAATTTATCCATGACCTCTTCCTTGAGATCTTCACCCTAGCTGTTTGTGAGGGTGCATGTGTATTGCACCGGAGCTCATGACAGGTCTACTTTATGCAAAGCAAAAACTGGTGAGCCAGGAATAAAAGCTGCTTGGTGAAGGTGAGAGAGTGACTCAGAATCTACCCAGCCATCCCTTCCATACAAAGCTGCAAGTCTAGGTTGGTCATGATGAGTCTTACAGCAGGGGGGTGGTGGTGAAATTACAGTCCTGGTGCTGGCCTTGCTGGTAATGCCCAAAGAGCTTTGTGCAAACACAGAAATATTTGGCCACGTTAGTATTTAATTTTGAGTTGTATTTCCCGGCATGGTATATGCTTTAGGTATTGTTTCCTCTTTTTTAATCTCCATATACATTACCCTGTTTGGTCTACTTGTCTATATATATGCACACAGATGCAAAGAGATAAAAAATGAAAGCATTTGGGCTTTAAGAGCCAGGATTTGGGCTTGCTTAACAAAGTCATGTATACGTTATGTAAAGAGCCATGACTAAAGCAATGCAGTAACCTTCAGAAGTGCCTCCAGGTAATGATGTGTAATTAAGGGCCTTGCTAAGCCTAAAGCTACTGAGGAAAACAAATCAGAGCAAAACCCAAAACCAAACCACACCCCTATTATACTTAAATCTAGTATTAGACACCTGTTGTGGAGAATTTCTAAGATGTCCTTCAAACAAGTGATTCATAAGCCACAGGCAAGTGACAGATGGGTAAGAAACAGAAGAAAATAAGCTGTTCTGAAGCCTGGTGGTGTGCTGGTGAGCCTCACACCAAGTACCAGTCCTGCTACCCTGACACACCCTCCATGTTCCTTAAAAATGGCATGAGTCAAAAATAAAACCACAAAAACATGTTTCATAAGAAATAATGTGCGATGGCAAGTCGCCTACAGCAACATTTAGTATTTTTTGTTCTGTCAGCAGGAAATCTGGACTTTGCTCCCTTGCCAGATGATCACTGTCCACACTGAAAGACAAGGGCACACAGGGCTGCCATAGTAGGGAACCATGTCTTGGTCACTTTCATTAAAATTACTTACTGTTCATAGTATTTATGTATAATATTATAATTCAGTTTTTGCGTCCAACTTCTCTTCAGAACTCCTTGACTTGTACCCAGTTTAAAAAAACTAATTAAATCTTAACATTTTAAAAAGCTTCCTGGAAGTGTAATAGATGGGATTAGTGAGGTCTAAATCTCAGGAACACTTCTGTGTACGCAAGTTTTCCAACGTCAACTCAGGTACTTTCATTTTTCAGAGATGTTCTGGGATTTGAGCCTTTAACTCAGCCAACATTTTCCATTGCCAACCACTCAGAATTTTTTTATAATTAAACTCAAGTGACACCACAGTGGAAACCACTTGGATGACGAGCTGCTATACTAGTCAGTCTGTCAAGACAAATCAGTTTGTTACATATCAACTTTGAAAAATAAACTCTGTATTCATGGCAGAAGCCATGTAAGTTAACAGTGGATAATGGATACTTCCCTCAGCACAACGTGCAGCCACAAGTTAAAGTTATTGTTTTTCCAGCAGAATCCGATTTGCAATTGCTGTGCAGTAAAAGAAATGCCAAAAAAAGTTTTTAACCTGCCCTTAGAAATGAACAAAACCCAAATGTAAAGCCAAATGCTGCTGTGCACGTGCACCCTGCTGAACACACTGTAATTGTATTTGCACTGCACATGCTGTCTTACGAGAAGGCAGAAGAAAATACTAACCAAATGACAATGAAGGTCCCTTATGCATGTCAAGAAAGGAAAGAAAGGCAACAGACATAGAAGAAAGTATAACATGTTGAATGAAACAAGCCACAGTTAGCTACTCAGCATTTTTGTGTGAAAAGGCAGACCACACTCACAGCTAGGGGTCTAATCAAAGCCTTCTAAAAGAAATGTTCTACTGACTTCAGTGGGATGTTGGATCACACCCAGCAGATCCTGAATGCTGTCATATTATCACATGATGGATGTTAATATATATCATCTTTAATACTCAAAATGTCACCCTTTCAAAACTTTATAAACAGACAAACACAGGAACGAGAGTGAAAATGGAGGAGATAAGCAAGAGGAAGGAAAAAAGAAAAATCAAGGTTAAAAAAGAGGCAAATAAACAAATAATTAATGCTCTTCAGACTGATTATGTAATGTGGTGATGGGGAACACATCTCGTGGGCAGATGGAAGCCTGAGCTGTGACTTCAAGTTCCCACACCCTCAGCTCAGACACTAAAGTTCACCCACTGGCTTCCTGGCTTGCAAAGAAACCTATTCAAAATTTGGGTTCAGAGAAAAAGACGGAAAAATCGCCACTTGTTGGCCACTTATCCCAACACATCCACATCACTTCCCTTATGTTGTTTGTACTTGTCTTTCCTACTTGTTCTTTTGTTATCTGTGTTTCTGAATCCAGATGAAATGTGGTAAGACCAGATGACACAACAGCCACAAGAGCATTACCTATTTCTAGCTCTCAATACTTGCTTCTCTTTAGCTCGATTAGTAACTTGTGATGGATTCTTGTTTTGTTTAAATTGTTTTTCCTTCTTCTTACTTTAAGTTTTCTCTTGACATTGTAAACAGCGTTATAGGAAATCAGGTAATTAAATGTTCATGAAAATAATTAATTAGTGTGGCCCCAAAATGATGAGATTATTATCTAGTGCCTTAAGGGCTAGGGTCTACAGAGGGGAAAAAAGTTGATTTGAACCAGAGAACTGACAGAAAACCAGAGCCTCTAACAGTCTTTAATGAAGTCTAAGCTGCAATTGATGTACCAGAATTGTAACATCATCTGTGGTTACCAGCAGATGTTATTGCACAACTTCAAAGCTAAACACTAAGTACAGAAGAAAATAAATATTCTTCTGTAGTAAGAAAGGGATTAGCACATCACAGCAAAGTCTGCAAAATAAATATCTAACTTCTAATTGTATCTCAGAGCATTCTAATTACTTATTAGCCCACCACACACACATGTACACATCCCCTTTGTTAAAGACTGCAGTGTGGGTCTGTGCTCACCAACTTGTTACACATTAAGTTGTACAATTTTATTACACGTGCACCAATTACAGCTCACAGCAAGAAAGCTGTGCTGGGGAGATGGTGTTTACAGAGCCAGTTCAGTTCTCATCACAGGCAGGAAGAAAGGGCAGACTCACAACCTCTTGTTACTTAAAAAATTAAAAAGAATGCAGGGCTTTGCCCTTCATGTATAAAATGATACTTACTCTGTCAGACAGTTTTCAACAACATTTGCAAATAAATGCTTTAATAAAACTGCAGAGACTGCATTTATGATCTGATATAAAAATTAACAGATGACTGCTAAGTTATTATAATGAAGACTTATTCGATGGGATTACATTAATTATTGTAAGTGATTTACATCCTATAAATCACTTATTTGGGGATTTACTTTAATTTTGCTTCAGCTGGCAGTGCTACTCATTCTGTTCCTGCTATTTTGGAGATGAAAGTTTGGAACACTGCACATATGCAGAATACAGAAAAATTAGAAGGCAGGCTGAGAAAAGCTGTCCTATTTGTCAAGTACCTTTGGCTAAAGGAAATTTTGATCTTGTACCATCTGTGTCTGTACCCACACACACGGAGCACATACTGTTTGTGCAGTTCCAGCCTCAGAGCCAGGTGCTGTGGCCAGGCACAACTTGGTGGATCTCAGTGAAACATGGTTTATTCCTCTCCAGTGAGAATCTCATCTCTTACACCAGGACCCACTGCTGTAATTCTATTCATATGGTGTAACACTGGAAGAAGAATCACAATGACCTGAAAACTATCTACTACTGTGTCAATGGAGGAGAGAAAATGCACTAGAGATCTGGCAGCTTGGAACTGAACAAGGATGGGTTTTATGTGTCCTGAACCTCCTGCCTGCAGTGCCAGAGAAGGAAATACAGGCTAGACTCGGCCTGATGTCATGCAAAAGCATTACAAGCAGGAATCTTGGTCATGTTTGATTTAGAGTCAAGCTAAATCAAGGGGAAAGGTAATTGTAAAGTCTGGATAAGCAAAATCTGATGTGGTCCAGCACATGGAATCAAACTCAAGCAGAAAATAATGTTAAGGAAAGAGATCTGGAAGCAGAGAGTAAGTCCATCACAGTCCTAAAGGCTTCACGTCCCTCTCTGTAATTAAGGCTTGTCTCCACATGAAGTTATCCTCAGTCTACAGGGAGGTATGAATGAGTAAAATCTACATAATGTGTTAAAGACCGAAAGACTGAGTCCTAACATCTGAGCTCTTCCCCGAGTGACTCCCAGATAACCCTGCTGCTCAGCAGCTGTGTGTGCTCCAGCCACCTTATCAGGAACGCAAAAGGAAAGCCAGCTGACTTTGAAGTCTGGGACGATCACTGCAAGCTTTGTCTTGTCCTCATCCCTTTTGCTGGATTTCCGTATAAACTTCATGTACCCAGATGAAAAGGCAGAATTTTGAGTGGTATCTCTTTTGCCTCTGAAAGCCCCTCAGGGATGGAGGTACTGTTCCCAGAAGGTGCAGAGAAGGATAGGAAACACAGAGTGCTAGCCAGCTTGGATACATAAAGCGTGATGTAACTGCGTATCAATATTACATGGTAGAAAGGGTATTATCATACTTGGAAATGAAAGCCTTTAAAAGTAAAGACTGGAGGGGTAGAAACAGATATCAAACTCTGAGGAAGTTTCACCTTGAAATTAGCCCTTTGGGAACCATAAGGATGAAACAGGATCAAGTTGAAGGAGAAGTGTACTATCTTGGCAAACCAACCATGACCAAACTGCTTTGGATGAGATGAGGGAGAGGCTTGCAAATGTCCGCTGGGTCTGGTGTGCCACTGTGGGTCTCTGATGGGAAGTTAACACAACAGAAAATGCTCTTGATAAACTCTCTCCCTACTCCCTGGAGACTGTAGCCTACTGACTTCTCCACATCAGAAACCACACCTTGGAAAAGGAGTATCATCTAGGAAAGATCTGTAGGACTTCAGAGTTTTCTTAGGTTTTTTTTTTTGTTGTTTTTTTTTTTTTCATAAGAGCAGCTGGAATACAGAATAACCAAGGAGAGCCAGCAAAAACACTGTGCCTCCAAAAATACCCTCCCAGCTGGGGTTTGGCAGACAGGCACATTTTTTGAGGGGCTACAAGCTGTGTGTCCAGCTGTTGAGCAATGAGCTTTGCCCACCAGTGGAGCCTCAAAGTTTTGGGAGACAACGGTGGGAGCCATGGCTGCAGGCAGCCAAGCAGCTCTGGGAAGCCCAAGCATCTAGCATGTCTGCAGCTCAACAGCTCTATGGAAGCTTCTGCATAATCATTCTCATCCTTTCTCCTCATCCCAGAGGGGGTCACTGACTGCTCCCTTGCCTCCCTCTGAAGGAGCAGCTGAATGTTGTTTAATTATTCAAATCCCTTTCCAAAGGTGGAGTTTTTTCCCCTGAAGAACAGGCTGGTGACCAGCAGCCCTGTAGGGAACGGAATGTCTGTGTGGTTTCCACATTCCTTTCCCTTCCCCTCTCACTTAAAACAACTTGCCTTTACTCCATGAGCACTCCTCTTGCCCCTCAGACCACCTTTCGAAGAAGACATTCTCTGTTTTAACCACATGCATCCCTTGTGTGGTGGGAGGGCTGAGGGGACCTGTATGGCTGTGCCTGGGCCATGACCTGGTGAAATGCCTGGCCTGTGCCCTGGCTTTGCTCCTGCCACCCATTTGCTCCCTGCAGCTTGCAGCTCTCCCAACTACCAGGTATCTCAGACGCCCCAGCCCCCAGGTAGCCCAGCCCTGGCTGGCTGCAAGCCCAAGCCCAGGCAATGTGCCCCAACCTGCTTTTCCTGAGCTAGTTAAGGCCTGGCCCATCCACACTGTACACCTAAGGCACACAGCAGCAATTTGCCCCGTGCAGGAATATTCAAAACCACTCTCCGTGATAGAAAGACTAGTCAGTCACCAAAAGTAACCAGGTCTTTAGCCACAAGGCTGACAAGACCCATTCTTGTTTCAGGAGGCTGCACTGTCCTCTCCTTTAAAAGCTGGAGTCAACTCACTGAAGTTGAGGCTCCTTTGGGGAGATTATCAGACTTTTGAATACATGGCTTACTCTCTAAGAAAATGAACAAACACAACAGCTCGATATTTCTTCTGGAAATGTGCACTGTTAAGTTTAGGAAAAATATATTCTTTTTATTTTCAGGAAAAACTGCAGGGTACAGCGCTTATAACTCAAAACTATGTTATTTCTCAAACAGCCAAGAAGAGCTGCCTTCACTGGGACTGGTCTTGAAACTGGGACTTTCCCCAAAATGATCCAGTATCTTTAGAGAGGGATGGACTTAAGTGCCAAGAAAAGCCCTCTAAGGAATGGAAGTGGCAAAGAACACTTGGCTAAATTACAAAGACCCCTGCAAGTGTGCAGCTTCTCCATGCAGCTCCCCTGGGACTGCTCAGAGCCGTGTTGCTGGATGCCATGTGAGGAGCCAGTTCCCCCTGCCAACCACCCTGCCCTGGGGAGCTGCATGCCCTGCAGACAGTCCGGGATTACTGACACAGCCCGGGGGCACTCCTGGCTCCCAGGGCAGCATGGGCTTAATCACTGCTGAGATTGGAAAATGTGTTGCCAGGGCAAACTAGCAAGACACACTGTGCAAGCAACAGCTTTCCTCTCCTTTTCTAACTTCACAGAATACTCAATCAAGGAAATTGATTTTAAGTTGGAAGTTAATGTAGAAACATGATGTTTAAAAACATCACACAATTTAAAAATGCAACTTCAGGCAGAGGCTTAACATGTTGATCCATTGTACTACTCTGCACAGGGAGAACAGCAAAGGAAAGGCTCTCAGCAGCTCTTCCCATGATGGACTGGTCCTTCCACATGTAGGCTGCACAGTGGGCAAGCATGTCGCTTTTCCAACACATCTATGCTCTAATCCCCACAGAACCAGCTTTCAGTAAAAACAAGGTTAGCAAAGCACACTAACTTGTGTAAAAACTCTCAGTATTTACCTATGCATATGCTACCCACTGAGCAGATTCAATGCTATCTGTACAGTGTTTGGGACTACACTTTCTGATGCTCAACCTTCTGTCTTCATGCAGTGGTTTTAGACAGACCTTTTTGAACTTTTCCTTCTCCAAGTCTCTCCCTTCCTGCCTCAACAATCAAGTGCAGAGGAATCACATACAGTCATGTGGTGATGCCACTTCAACCAAGTAGGCTCCTATAGGGAGCACTGTGAGTGGGGAGCCAACCTGGTGACCACACTTAGGCTGCTGTAGGAATCAACTTCTCCCTTCCAATGGGAAAGGTGTCTCTTCAGTAAAGTCTCCTTCCCTCAAAGTGAGACCAGAACACAGTGCAAGCTCTTGCAGTTGCTTTCTGGACATGTTGCTTTTATTTGTACAAACATCCCTGCCCCATCTGCTCAGCTTCTGGCAACCTGAAAAGCCTCCACTCCCTGCACAAAGAGCAATGTGACTTCAATGTCGAGGTTTCTGAATGGAGCTGGCACCAGCAGAAGAATGAGGAGTTCACCATTTGCTATGATGTGTGCTAAAGAATAGCCTTGGGCGTGAGAAGATGCAAGGACCCACCAAAGACTGAGTGGAAATAGCAGCTTCACAGGGCATATGAGGCTTGGCAGAAGCAGACATTAATACTGGTGGTGGCTTGCAAACTTAAGTCCTGAAAGTGTAAATCAAAGTACGGTTACAAATAGAAAAGGCTACAGGGACAAATGTCTTGATGAACTTGGGATCCTGGAACTATAGTTAAGGGTAACATGTTTTCCAAATCAAATGCTTATATTTCAATTGTTCATAACATGACCATAAAAATTCTGGAGCAGACAGAGCAAGCAAGGACCTCTCCAAATATACATAAGCCTACAGAAGTCCATTTTGGGGTCATCAAATTGCCTGGCAGTTGCCCATGGTTGGCAAGTCCCAGCTTGGTAAAACCATGCTGACATCAATGGCCACATTGGGAATGGTCCCAATTTCCTACTGAATGTCTTGAGAGTCCAGCCACGGAGGATGGGCCCATGAGAGTGCACACAGACACGGACCCTCTCTCCCTCCTAAGAAAATGGAATCTCTGTGAAAAGAGACTTCAGAGGACCTCTTCCATGCCAGCTCCCATGTTCTGTGCTCTCCCAGAAGCAGGAGTGACATGGCTGCCTGCCACGAGCAGCATGACCAAGGCAGACAGCACACACATACAGCTTTTTTTTGCCAAGGGCAGGACAGGTTAATCCCCCTCTCTGAACATCCATGCAAGGACAACAGCACTTCACAGACTATGGGAGACAAAACAGAGGATATGCCTGAGGTACTTATGCTTGACCAAGCCTTCCTGCCTTGCTTTGTTTTTGCTTCATCATTCAACCTTCTCTGTTTTTGGAAAGTTGGAGCAAAACCAATGCAGCTGGTATTCAGCTGGACAAGCCTAAAAATATGCCCTGTCCCCATATGCACGGAGCAGAAATTTTTGCAGCTGTATGGATCTACTTAGATCAGAAGGCCAAGCTCCAGCTGAGCTTTGCTGATGTCCAGTATCTTTGCCAACCTACTCCAGCTAAACAGTTGGTAGAAAACACGTCAGACTGTTGAAAGGCATAGTGCAAATTCTCAGTAACATCCTATGAACTCAAAAGCAAATGCATCAAAATAAATAAACAAACCTAATAAAAATATTATATATTGGTTGGCTTTTCTTTCCATGTACATGAAAAGTAAACCAGTAATTCCTCCAGATATAACTCTGACAACGCATTTTTAAAAAGGCTGCAATCAAGGACAATTTATTAAAAAGCATGAATGCTGAATGTGCCCAAGCACTTCCACTATCTAGCAAGACGTGGTTGGGAAATAGAACTAATCTCCTTTAATATGTCAGCCTTATTACAAGATCACAACCTTCCTTTTTGTGGAAGTTCAAGCCTATATAGGACCATGCTGTTAAAAACCCAGTCAAATTCCAGTATCAAAACAGGCACATCTGAACCACATTACAGCCTCTTAAAACTGAAATAGATAAGCCCAGAAAACAGAAAATTTAAAACTTTTATATTTTTTCTATTCTTGTTTTTATTGTTAAATATTCATGTTTGACGTTTATTTTTTTTTTCCAGATTGTGACACTGCAAGTAAACCTGTAATACCAGTGAATATGCATTTTCAGACACAACAGACAGGAGAGAGCTCAAAGTCCATATTACTGGACAGAATATGAACTTAGAAATCCAAAACTTAAGTCTGGTTGACCAAACACTGTGATGGAAGTGGATTATTGACAGCTCCCTCAGACAGACACCACCAAAGAGAGATAAGATAAAGTAGAATTGTATCATGTTCTTGGGTTGAAGCGAGAGGGGGAAAAATAGAGTGACAAGCATGTAGAAAACTTGGGAGATTAGAAGAGATAAAGATGACTAGGCCAGAAAGAAAACAAACTGGAGGGTAAGGAAAGCAAAAGTGCTGACAGCACCAATTTAGAAGCAGATGACAGCAAAGACAAGGAAGATAGCTCACGGTGAAAGGTAGGATTTACATATCACATTTCTGGCACCATTCCTGAACATCTCTGAGGGCACAACCTCCAAAAAAACCTAAATGTAAAGTATATTCAAAAAGGCTTGTACCCATCTACCTGCCTCAGCTGCTAGGTCCAAGGTTTCCTCTTCCCCAGCTCAGTGCTCCTGTTTGTCTGACCCTATCAGGACTCTCATCACAAATTAACAGGCTTGCTACTTAAAGCACAAGATAATGAACACACTGAATGCCTTCAACCAGTACAGAAGCTTTCATCTACTTGGAGAAACTGGTTCATTTCTTATGGGAATCACATAGCTCTAAATGCCAACTTTTCTGTTCCCACAGCTCCTCTGACACTAAAATACATGGCAAATCTCTTCATAGCTTTCAGAAGAATTTGTGCCATAAATCTTAACAGGCTGCTAAAACATGACCAGTTGCTAAGGTCCCAGTGGATTCACGGGAAATTTGGTCCCTCACTTTTAACCCCCACTAATGAAAAAACCCACCAACGTTAAAAAGAAACACTGAAGACTGTGCAGAGAGAAAGCCCTTACAACAGCAGGCAGAGACATCAGAGAAGCATTATTATGGTCTTCTGGGCTGCTACGATAGAACAGCACTTCTTTGTCTAGGTAAATGTCAGAGGCAGACACTGAACACTTCCCTCAGACCTGAGCTGCTCCAGGTACAGCAGTCCCCAGGGAGCAGTCTTGCCACTTCTGTCATTGAAACTTGAGCTCCAGGGTACTTCAAATGCTAGAAGCAGCTGCCAGCCAAGCTTCAAGCACTAAACAAATGCTACTTAAAAAAAAACAACAAACAAACAATCATTTTTTATCTACAAGTACCATTAAATCACCACTCTGAAAACCTTCCCAGAAGCTGTACAATGCGCAAAACAGCCCAGAGGAAAGAGCTTTGCAAGCTGGAGCTGGGGCACTGTCACTCATTCAGCAGCTTTGGCTTTCACCATCCTATTTTTCTGCAAATACTGAATCTTTTGCTAAGGGATTTCACTGGACAATATGATATCACTCTGTTATTGCACCAGTGACTATATATCATCCCTTGAAAACAGAACAGCGTTGTTTAAACCCAAACTTAACTTCTTGTCAATACAGCTGTGGTGGGAAAGCCTCTAGAATCCATTTGGCGAGCCAGCTCCCTTCAGCTGCTGAGCCTGTCCACAGTGCTTTCTCCCGACATGAAATGCAACACCTCCTTGTTACAATGGGAAATCCTCAAACAGTTAGGACAGAGCTTAGGATAAAGCTTATCTTCAACAGCAAATGCTATCTCTCCTCTTGAAGCAAACATACAAAAGTTCATAATGAAGGGCACGTTGAATTAATACATCACCTCCCAAGAACAGAAGTGTATTCATATGGAAAGCTAAACAATTTTACTCCCTAACAAAGTCTGTTTTAAGTTAGTAACTTGTGATATGGGACAGATACGCATGTTACAGTCAAGAAAACACTAAGGGACTATTTGATTAATGATCCTTCTTATGTAGCATTCTTTTATTTCAAGATACCTAATGATTTTCCCAAGCTATTTTCATTTCATGAGCATTACTGCAAACTGTTATGAAGAGGAATTGTTGCTTCATATTATCAGCTCCAAGAAGTGGCCAGTCTCTCCGGCCCCAGGAGGGAATTTCAGTTCCCCAGCTGGATGAGAGGGTCTGAGAAAGTTCTGGAGCTTTTCAGTAGCTCAGTGGAAGTTGGTGGTAGAGCACCACAAGGTAACTGCTCTCCTTTCAGGGCCAACTACATCAGCACAGACACCTTTCCAAGGAAAAGTGGATGACAGGTAAGAGCTAGCACCTGGATTTTAACTCTGTCTTGGGCTTCAGAATGATACCCAGAGCCTGAGCTGTGAGAGGATGGGAAATGCAGGACTTGTGCTGCTGGAAAGCAGTGTCCTGAAGCCACTGCTACCCCATTTCCTTGTCACAGTGTAGCATGGGTGGCCCTGTCCATGCACAGTTCTGCTGGACACTTCTATCAACCATTCAACCACCCTAATGCCAGGGCTCTTCAGTTTTATCAAACACCATCTCCTGATATACAGAGAAATGCTAATACTAGCACAAATGCTTAGGTGGGTACATTTCAAATTCGCTTCCACATCACCCCCTTGAAAATACACCCCTCTTTCTCAGCTGTGCAAAGGACTCACAGAGGAGAAAATGGTGGAAGTATAATGATTTCAAAACACAGCCACTCCAGGGTATCACTTAGTGATATTCATGGTGGGCTGAAGCACATCTGTGCACATTTCTCAGGGGTTTTACAGGGCCAAAGTATGTGAAAGTTTGCAAAAGGGCTTCTTGTTAGAACTGGAACTTCCCCTGGCTCTCCCAGTGGAGACAGATTCCTCTGGCAAATGCTCCCTCTCCCACCCAGGGGCTGGGCTGCCCCAGCCACAGCTGCTACCTCCTCAGAAAGGCCAGACTGCTTTGCAGGGAAGGAAGCCCACATTCCTACAGGTAGGACTGGCTTGTTTAGAGAGTCAGCTTGGACAACAGTATATATGGCAAATCACAGATGAAGGGTACATAATTAGCGGTAAATAACTTCCTGACACAAAAAGCACATTTGTTCTTAGCCTCTATGCACACTAAGTATTTATGTTACTGCTGTCGTTAAAAATCTTTGCAGAGGACAATCAACATAAAGTCATGACAGCAGAATATTAACAGAAGATGTGTTATATATGGATGTATTTTGAAAATCTCCATGCAGTGTGAAAATGACCTTAAAACTGTAGGAAAACTCTATCTGCATTTCCAATAGTCAATTGTCCTAGCAAAATGGTTTTTACTGTACTTTTGGGCACTTCTCTTACCAGTACCCTTCCCTCTAAATCATTTAATGTGATGGAGACTGTTTGGATCCCTGACGTGCTCAAATAGCTATGAATTTTTCTGACATCTCCCTCCAGGGAAAAAAAAAACAAACACAAACCAAACCATGACCACAAACAAAAAAAAAACAACCCAACCCCAAACCAGACCAAATTTTTTAAAAGCCTGGACTCACACCAAGGGAGATGTGCAATCACTTGATTTTTGCAAAATTCAAGGTGTGACCCTAATACAACTAAAGCCTTTTCGTTTGTGCTGAAGCAGAGCAGGGAGTTTTTCTGGGTGGGGATGAAAAAAAGCAATCAGAAAATTCTTGCTACTGAGTCATGACCTAATGGAAAAAAATAAGTTAGTTGCTATTTCACATGTTTGGAAAGAAAATAATTTCAGCCAGTGGAGACAAATAGGGATTATCTAAATCAAACACAGAGAAACATCTGACTCCTTCTGGTATTTCTTCTGTTTAAATACACAGTACTGTGATGGGTCACTCCTGCAAAATCTTCTACACTTGATTCAGCTTCTGTGAGTCTAAGTTTCAGCACCTCGGCAGCAAAATGTAACAGTTAACAGTTATTTCCCCCCTCCAAAAAGCTTAACCATCACTTACTTCAATTATTATTTACCAAAATGGTAATTCTTTCTACTGAGACTAACACTAGCTGGTGTTTCAAATGACTTCCTAGCATTGACCAAACCTTCCTGGAGAATATGTACTGAGAGCCATCCAGTGCCACACTCGGTCACACATATGGCCCCGTCTCCTCCCATCATGTAGCACCACCACAGAAACCACAGCAACAGCACAAGAAACACCTACTCTTTGTTGCACTTCAGAAAGGGGACAAGAATAGGCTACAGTATCTGTCTGCTGCAGAAGAGCAGTGTCAGGTGAATCCTGCTGTATAAAACACCATCTATTTTAGATCCCAAATTAGCATACCTTCAAGAGTATTAAACAAAGATTAATAACTTCTTCAGAGATCAAGTAAATTAAATACACATCATCCTTTTTGACACGTCAAGGACAGTACAGAAAAATGTAAGTGGGCAATGAGGAGTAACATACATAAACAGACTGACTTAAAAAAAAAAAATTACCAATAAAAACTTAATCATGGAAGAATATAACCAACATATATCTAATCCACTGAGGCACTCACAGGGGAATTTCAGTTTCAGCAATAAACCAAATTCATTCCAAGTTAAACTGACATGGACATGTTGAATTTATTAGTGAAAATGAAAGCGATATGAACTTTTGAGTTTTCAAAAGCAAAAAGACATTTAATAAAATTTCTCCCTTTTTGCCATGTGACCAAGGGAAAAAATCCAATAATGTATTATCCTCACAATTCTGTTAAGTTATGCATTCTAATTTACAACATGTTTTAGCTTGATTTTATCTTAATATTCTATAATGATTTGCTGTCATAATTGAAATGTGCCCTATTTTTAATCATTATCATAACAAAGAAAAATTACTTCCTTTACGACTAAGAGAACATATCATTGCTATTAAAGACAGTCTGTGGGTACGTTACTTGGGGCTGGTGCAACCATTGCCCTCTATTAAATAACAAGTATGGACTACTTTAGTTGGCAAATTGTTTTGAAATAGGAAAGGGTAGCAAGCCTTTTCTACAGAAATTGTATTGCTGGAAAAACTCTTTTGAGAATTGGCAAAATGCTTTTCTCAAGCATTGTCAAGCATCATTCTCCAAGGAAGGACGGAACCAAAGATATTTCAGTTTGGACAGCCTGTGAGCAGGACCCACAGTTCAGTTCCCTCATGTCCACCATCCTATCTGTAGTTTTTTGGTCAAAGCTCATCTCTGGGTCTGCTCCTTGCTCCTGCAATGGAGCAGCAGAGCCTCACAGCCCCAGCATGCAGCCCAGCCAGCAGGAATGGAAACAACCCACAGCTCCTGGCACCACTTCCAAGGAACAGCATTCCTGGGTTTGGCCCAAATGTTTAATTTGCAATTAAATTTGTAATGTTCAATTTGCAGCTGAAAAGACAAATATGTTTACAGAAAACTCTGATCTATTTTTTTCTCCTGTGTTCACTGAAATATGCCATAAATTCACAACCACCAAAAAGCAGTGCTTACTAGGCTTCAACCTGTGTGCTTTCCAAGGGTCAGCTCCTTCCTCTGCAAACACTTCTGACAAACCCTGTGCTGTACCTGCTGGGCTTCTTCTGAACACCAAGGGGCTGTAGGCCACTTGCACCAGGCTTGTCTTACCCAGGCTCCTGCCAGCAAAGGTTCCTCAGATCTAGTTGTTCAATACATCCTGGGCTGCATCAAAAGATGCGTGACCAGCAGGTCGAGAGAGGTGATTCTCCCCCTCTACTCCGTGAGATGATACCCCACCTGCAGTGCTGTGTCCAGCTCTGAAGCCCCCAATACAAGAAGGACATGGAGGTGATGGAGTGAGTCCAGAGGAGGCCACAGAGATGTCTCTTTAAAGACAGGCTGAGAAAGCTGGAGTTGTTCAGCCTGGAGAAGAGAAGGCTCCACTGAGATCTTAGAGCACCTTCCAGTACCTGAAGGGGCTACAGGAAAGCTGGGGAGGGACTTTGGACAAGGGCAGGGAGTGAGTTTTTAAGGTGAAAGAGGATAGATTTAGGTTAGATATTGGGAAGAAATTCTTCAGTGTGAGGGTGGTGAGACACTGGCACAGGTTGCTCAGGAAGCTGTGGATGCCCTGTTCCTGAAATTGTTTAAGGACAGGTCAAATGGGGCTTTGAGCAACCCGGTCTAAGTGGGAAGTCTGCCCATGGTCTAGCCCATGCCTGGGGGGTTGGAACTAGATGATCTTTAAGGTCCCCTTCAAAACAGTCTGTGATTCTATGATTCTATGTCTTACAGAAGGACTAGCACCCAAAATCAGCATTTCATTTTCAGCTATGAATGTTTTTCAACTCTGAGATTACATGTACTATTTGGATTTCCTCTTCAAAAGATGTATTACATAAGCAGGGAATATGATCAGAAAAGCAAATAAAGACTAAAAATCCAATTGACAGTGGAGGCTGGAACCTGATGATCCTTAAGGTCCCTTTCAACCTTAACAAATCTATGAGTTTATGAAAGGCTGCTATGAAACACTAATACACTAATGATAGCAAACACTTCCCAGTCCTTGTAGTTCAGTGTTGAAACAAAGCTGACACAGCCAAAATGAGCACTGCCTACATTTAAACTTTCTTCTCTCTGCATTATTTTTGATAACTAGCTCTAAATTTTACAGTCTATTTATAGCACGTACCTCCAGGAGAAGTCCTACCCACTAGCAGAGCTCTCTCATAGGACAGCTTAGAAAATACAGGTGCCTGGCACACAGCAAGCTTTTACAAACACACCACGATACAGGGATCGAGTCCGTGCCTTGAAATACTGCGGTAAGAAATGATTTGTGGACTTCTGAACCACCAGCTGCATCCTAACACCACGCCTGTTTGCTTTGAAACACAGCATGTTCCTGGGACATGGCCAGGCTGGTGCACACCGGCATCCAGCAACCCTGGAAACATACAGCTGCAGAGCGAAGTGCTGCAGCACGGTGCCACTGCACGGCTGGGTGCTGTGCTGCACCCCATGATGGTTCACTGCACGGCTGCCTTCTGCACTCCACAATAGCTCAAGGCTGAACTACATTTGACTCAAAAACCCAGTGCTGCCACAACAGCTATGTGCCATCCCAGAGACCCAGCCTTTGCAGATCCATGCTCCCAAGTAATTTGTTCAGTCCTACACATTTATCCTTTCTGAGAAAATAACAAGCAACCTTAAGAAAGGAGCCATGAAAAAAGCCTCTTCCTTGGCTGCAAGAAGAGCCCTTTGTGAACAGACCCACCAGACGTGTAAACAGCAGGCTGTGTAGCCAACGTTTGTTTTTCATCTCAAACAAGGAGAGCGTGCTTAGCGATGAAGGAGGCCAAGCACACTTTTATCCAGTCACTTCTGATCTCACGATTTTTCTTGCGCACCCTGAACTGCCTGAAAGCAGCTTAGAAAACCATGCAATAGGCATAAGACACCATCCTCCAAGTGATGCCTGTTCCTCTTGCAGTTGTGCTTTCTTTCCCCACTGCTCTCTTCCTCCCCTCCCTCTCCCATTGCTCTGCCATTTATTTTGTTTCTTCAGAAACATACTCCCTACAGTGTACATGTCTATGCAGCGCTGTAGTCAGCTGCCTGGTTATCTGACAGATGATGTCTTATAATACCTCTTGCAGTCACCCTGTCTTCCTGTAGTGTTCTGCAGTGTTCCTCCAGGGAAGGCTGTAGGGCATTACCTCTGTGTCGTGAAATGTCTGGCACGTGTCTGGGTACAGTAAGAAATAAAGGGTTTTAACACTACATAGCTGCAAGACAAGGTTACACTCCACATCCTTTCAAACACAGTCACCAACGCTTCTCATATTCTCACTCAGAAGGCCCCAGTGCTTCAAGATAAACACTTGTGAGGGGCCACAGGGCTACCTGAGCTCGCCAACACTAACCACCTCAACTTCTCACATGAAGCAGTGCTGAGGTACACCACAGAATTGCTATTTATAGCCACACTGCTCTCCAGTTCTGCGGTCATTCAGTCCTGGAGGCTTCAGTTAAGGCTTGTCTTTATTTCTGACACCACGAGAACAGTAAAACCTTGTTTAATATTTAATGCATGCTTTAAAAAAACAACAGGCACCTCCCTTCTTCCTGCTTAAGCACTGGGGGCTTTCTGCACAGCTCCAGCTGCCCTTCCCTCCTGTCACGTGGGAGGCTGGCTCGGGGACTTTGACTTTTGGAGGAGCTTTCTAGGAGTGTCACACACAGGGAGGGATGCAGTCTGTCAGCATCACATTCCTTCATTCCAGAACTGCAAACCTCTGACACAACAAACGTCAGTGTTAAAATGCAACACTACCTCAGGATAGGAGAGACCTTAGAAAACTATCTTCTCCGATCCTCCTCAAAGTTGGTAGTGAGAAATTTCCTCACTTGTCTCTTCTACGTGGCTGCTTATTAAATATAATAATTGCCATGGACTTCTGTTGAAGGAGAATAAAACAGGTGTCCCAAAGTAGTCTTTCTCCAGACTCTCTGAATAATATACTTTGCACTCTTCATATCCCAGACAGGCCGACATTCCAGTACGGAAGAAAGTGAGGAGGAGAATCAATAGCCAGAAGTGAAAAGGACAAGATTTTTAAGAAAAAAACAAAATAAATCCTGAAAAGAACCTTCATAATTACCTGCAGCTATTTCTATGCAGAATTGGCAGACCTGCCAAGAATAATGCAAAGGAGAGAGTAAATAAATTTGCTCACTATTTAGAAATAAATTAGATTAATGTAGTGCTACCACAGGGCGAGGACCAAGTATTTGTCATTCCAGCCGTAAAGGCAAAACAGTAACAACTGAAATAACATTTTAAAAACCCAAAACCTTCAGCTACTCAGTATCTATGAGACCTAAAACTTCTGAAGCTTTTATAGCTACTTTTAGTAACCCATAGGACAAACTTCAGAGGAGCAACACTGTGAATGTTGTACAAATAATCATGAAGACAGGAGAGCAGATACAGCTCTGCCAGCCTGCTACCAGTGCCCTGTCTGACACAGGGTTCGTCTTGCAAAGAATTGAAGGAAGATGATAATGTGTGGAGCCTGTCAAACCAACTTAATACAGAGAATTGTCTACATTCTGTCTTCTGCCAGAAAAAAAGGCATGATGACAGCCAGTGATTAGAAAGTAAAGAGGATTAAGCCAGACATTAATTGTAAAAACCACCTAAGTCACACTAAAATGTACTACTGAAAGGTCTATCAAAGGAAGGGTGAGTCCAGCCTGGACATGCCAATGGGAAGAGGGTTTTTCAGGTGAAGGCACAAAACAAAGCTCTCCCTTGCCTCTTAGACTGGTCATAGGTCATGCCTGAGTGATGAGGACCACATCTTAAAAAAGCCACACATCCCACGGCAGAGAAGAGCTAAGAGCACAGAAACATTAGCAGGTGGGGAGGATGCTGGAGGGAGGGTCTTTGGCCTTTTTATACCCTCTTTAGTTTCCTAAGCTTCTTCTCAAATGCCATTTCTTTGTCCTGATATTGTTACTCATTTGCATTCTCTTCCTTATTCTTCTAAGCTTAAATTTTCCTCCTTTTTTTGTCCTTCATGTGGATCTATTTAGAAATTGGTTCTGATATTTGCACTTAAAGTAATGCACACTGGTGAGCTAAATTCTACCCTACACTCTGCATCACTTCCTACCTAGATGTCATCCTAGAAAAACACTTTTATCCTGGAGACCACAATCAGCTAGGTTCTTGCTATCCCCAGAGGTGGATGACATTGCTAATGTGTATGTATTACATACAGGCAGAAATCGATGCTGTCTGCTGTACATCTGGATCAATAGCATGGAAATAAAAATGGATCCTGGACATATGAATAAAAAAAAATATATGACAAAAAACAAACCAGGAAATCTTTGAAGAAACTCATAAAATGAAAGGCAGAAAAAAGCAGCAATTCCACCACCTGAATTTATTTGCAGTGCAACTATTTTTAGACACCCCCTTTTAGTCACTAACCTGCATTTATTCTAACGTGGGTTTCTGTGGTTTTTCTTTTAACTATCTGTGGAAGGTTTAGGTCAGATATAGTAACAAGCACTCACCACAGTAATTTTAATTAACAAGCTCTAATAAATTTGCACATGTTGCTATATACAGCTCTAAAAATACACGTGTGCATCCCCAAGACCACAGCCAGATTGCTCTGCAGCGAGGCTCCCCAGGAACCACAGGCTGTTCTTGGAACATCAAATCCAATCCTGACGCCCGCAGCCCTGCCCACGGCAGCTGGGTGATGTCCTCCCACTGGAAAGCTGCCCTCAGCTGCTGCCCAGCCCAGGCACTCCTGCCCTGTTTCATCCACCACATCCAGAAGCTCCTGCAGACCTGATGTTGTATCCAGCTTTGCACAGGTGACACAAATCACTCCCTTTTTTGGGTTAATCTCAGTCACTTTGGCTAAAGCACACCTATCAGGCAGAGGCCAGACCCAGCTTGGCAGAACCAGAGTTAGGCAGCCATACAAGAGGGGGAATAATAAACCTCACTCTTCTCAAAACCTTCCAATTCCCAATGAACTCTTTCCAGCACATTGAGGCTTGTCCCTTTTTTTTTTTTTAACCTGTTCACTCTCAGTGTGGGACACTGAGCAAAAACAGACATGATCCCCTTTCCTATGGGAAAGCTGCACACTTCACTCAAGGGCATCAAACCCAAGGTGGACACAAACACCACCTGCTCCTTCCATCACATACCTTCTTCCAACATCTGGCCCTGATTTCCTAGGGCTGCAGTAGGCCCCCTGGCATCAAGGACACTGGTGCCAGGAACGGGTGCTTAACAGAATTATCTTAATGTTTTCAAGCAAATTAGAGCACAAGTAAGTGATGCTATGCAGGGAGCAGCTCTCTGGGGGACAGTCTTTCCAGCCTGAGCTTTTTGCAGGTGCCTGATGCAGCCCAGGGTACAAACATTTCTGAGATATCAGTAAATTCTTCAATAACACCTGTACAAAATGAAATTGCCTGTGATATGCAGATGGTCAGGTAAGATTGGATAATGGTAACATGGATCACATCTGCTGCACAGGTGTGCACTCAGCTGGTCAGTGCGATACCCACTGAGACTTTGCTTTTCCAAAGACGAGAATAAATTGTTTCAGATGGATATTTTTTCTTACATATGTATTTCCCATCACAGATATTTTAGAAATGGTATTGGTCAATTAGCTTTCCTCTCACAAGTGAAGAGAAACACACATAATACTCTATTCATCACATATCAGAAATATCCAGCCACACCGTAATGTTCCAGCACTTAGAAGAACTGAACTATAAATGAGGGAGTATCAACATATGCGTAACAGAAACAGGGTAGCTGCTGCTAGGTTTTGTGGACCTTCCCAGAGTTTGGAAAACTTCAGTCAATTATACCCTGCCTAGACAGCAAGAAGTTTGCAAAAGCTTTTTCTGTGCTGTACATTGTGCCAGCATGTGGGAACATTACACTGATGCTATTAGCCAAGGCTCTTTTGACATGATGAAAAGCATCTAATAATTATACAGCAAATATGACGAGATGGAATTGAACCTGATCTCAATTAGCAACCAGAAGTATCCTTCCAACTGAGATTAATATTGATTAAACCATAACAAGACTAGTACTTGCCAATAAGAGCTCTATAAAATCAAGGAAAGGTGAGGCCAACCTCTAAGTTGGGAGCACTTTGTCACAAGCTGTAAAGACAAGTGAATCTCCTATGGCCTAATTTGTCCTGCTCAAAAATGGAAGTTTGGCTCTGTATAATTCAGGAAATTACAGTCATTTCAGTGGACAGTTAAGACTGGCCAGGAGCCCAGAGCAGAGATGAACAGACTTCAGGAGACAGCTCTGTTTTCCTTACAACTTTCCTTAGCCTTGGTACAGTATTACAAACACCAAACATCATTCCTCTCTCATTTCCCCCCTCTCTGAAATACAAAATAAGACATGATTCCCACTACTGGTGTACTGTACTTCAAAATATAGGCTTGTGCTTTTTAATTTCGCCCCTTGCACCAAATTAAGGTGGGTATTTTGGAGCTGAACAAATATATTGGATTTATTTGCTCTTCCCCTGAGTAAGGTATAATAGTTTCACCAGTCCAATCCTACATTTCCTTGACATGGAAATGACTGGATTTATTAGTAGCCATTTTTAGATCATATTAAGTCAAACCATAACAACTAAGCACCCTTCAGGGTGTACTGCGGATTATAAAATGCTGCTTGAAAAACAGACCTGCAAAAGGCAACAATACAAAGCTTACAGCAAATCTTATTTTCAAGACTATTGATCCTATTTAAGTAACATTTTAAAATGTCCAGGCCACCTTCAGAGACCTCCTATACAGCTCATGAAACACTGAGTGCTAATATTCTTCAAAATGTAAAAATACACATACACAGAAGATTAATTGGCAAGTACCTCTTAGAGCAAAATTCTTTCTGTACGTTTTTGTTAGTACTTTTTTTGATAAAGAGCTACTTGCAAAGTCCAAATGCAACAACTATTAATTACCTTAAAATGAGAGTACGAGGCAAACAATGCCTGGGAGCCTTTATGCACTATGAAATCTTGGCCTGGGCAACAATTTATGCCCATATTCCTAGACTACTCCAAACAGAAATGATTCCCTAAAAAGGAGCTCGCGTGTTCTCCGACTAAGTAGCCATACAGCCCTGGCCAGGGAGCAGAGCCACAGCATTTCATTAACACAAGCTGCTCCAAGATCTGCTCCACAGAATGCTCCAAATGACAGACCTTGCCTCTACTGGTGAGGGAATGTCTGTAGCTCATTAGTTGAATAAAAACAAAGACACTGAGAGTCCAGGACATAGAGGCAGCAACTTTTCCAGTCAACTACTGCAGAGATAAACTCTAAATGCAAAGTAATAAATATTAATGCGAAGATACAGCAGGCCAGTGAGCTACAGGCACAGCCAATGAGTATTATTTTGTCAAGGAAATTTTCTAGCCATTTGAAATTTCACATTTGCACAAAATTGCAATCCTCCACTTCAACAGGAGGCAGAAAACAGTCTAACACGGTGAGAATAATAAAATGCAATACAGATGCTTATTAGAAATCAGGAAGTCTGTCTCCAGCAGGCTGTGATGGCAAGTGCATCAGGAAGCCAAGAACTACCAGCAAGATGCTTTTTTCATTGGGTGCAGGCACTGTGACTTCTGCAGGTTACTTGGGACAATGCCATTACACCAGCACAGCAACATCCAAGTGCTACAGAGTTGAGAGAGCAGTAGCTGCCCAAAAATGCACCCATGATTGTTAAGCCTCTAATCCCAGCTTTGACTCCTTTTTCCTCTCCATAATCGGTTCAAATACAGCTAGAATTAATCACTGCAAATTTAAAAGTTGCTTTTCTCTCTGCTTAGGATCTGCCTTAGGACACACATAGGACTAAGCATGGGTGACAACATGGGCCAGACCCCCTTCAGAGTCTGGCATTCCCTTAATGCACAGTAAGGCTCAAACCAATAGTAATAATAATACCACCATGGTGAGAAGAACTACAGTACCAACTTACTCAGCAGTGGCTCTGACTCAGAGGCCACTCGCCCATTTCCTGGATCTATCTCTTACACCTGCCTTAAACCCCCCTCTACAACATCCCTGTCCATCTTGATGCTGGTCTAGCCCAGCTCTGTAGTCTCTTCTCACTCACCTCCTCCCTCTTCCCGTACACTGTTCCCCCATCCACTCTATTCCACCTCGGCTATCAGATGCGCAGAGCAGCCCTGCTCAGCCGGGCACTCACCAGCGGCACCTCCTCTTGAATGCTGGCCAAGCTAATACTTCTTCACATTAAGATCCCTGTACCTTGCTCCAGAGTTCAAATGGGCACTTTGGTCAGCACAACTGCAAATGATTTCCTATTCAGGTCACCTTCACATCACAAAGAGCAGACTTGAGTCATTAGGTCCACCAGCATTAATGATCCCTTTGTAACTCTTCTAGTTGGCGTTACATTGCACACTCCTTCGGATTATCCTGGAGCATCCCATTTCTTGTTATTACAGAAAGTCAAGAAACACAACATGAGCAGGGCTCCTAAAAATGAAATTTATGCCCAGCTACACTGTGCAAGCAGAGTTATGGTGCAGAGAAAATTACAGGCAATAAATAAATGTGTATATAGATAGAGAACGTCTTCTAATACGTGTCTGCAAAACATTCTTTGGCATGCTTAATGAGAAACCTATTTCTAGTCCTCTAAAACCATTTGCTTAAGACTTTGTGTGCTCTGTACTTAACTAGGGTTAGTGGGCCAGCAAATGCAGTATTTTTCATTTCCATTTCAAAGAATTCCAGCAGAGGCAGATATTTTCAAACACTGCATTTGCAAAATATTGCTGCTAGTATATCTGTAAGACAAACTAACTGTGCCACCCTAGAAAATCTGAACATTATTTAGTATGCCATTGGAAGCGTGAGGGACAGAGGGCACCCCTCCAAACTACAGGTTACACCCATAAATCCTCCTTCACTCACCCCATGAGTTTCTTTATCTGATTCTCTTGGATAATATAACACTTCTAGAGCTGACTTTCAAAAAATTGATGTAGCCAGGAACCTGCAATAAAGTATTTTCATCCTTGCCTTCCACAGTCTTACACAGCAGGGTCATGTGGATAGACTGGGATAAAATGACAGAACTGCTTACTAAAATAAGAACTGATATTCCAAGATGACCAGAAAAATACCATCCAGCAAGGTTAATTCCCCATTGCTGTCCCCTCTTGCCCAGAAACTGCCCAGGATTAGTGAGCCCCTTTTCCTCTCACCGTTGTTTGCTCAGACACATCTCCAACTCCAGCTGTACAGCTCCTGGCTCCAGAACAGGTTGTTATTACTTTGGCAGGACACCTTAGGACCCAAGATGGACAAACACCAGCATAAATCATGTGTCTTCATTGATCATGCACATGTGAACAGCAAGGAAAACACTGTTTCCTCCTCGCTGGTGCAACTGTCACACAACACCACCAGAGTGCTTCATGGCCAGCAAAAGCCTAAATGTTCTCACTTAAGTCAATACACAGGTCAGAAGTACACACTGCAGTCAATAAAGAAGGAGATGTAGACAAAGTTCACAGATGACAGACAAGAAGCATTAAAGAAAAGGAAAAGGTGAGGATGCAACACCACACTAATTTCACAACAGAGGTGGGTTTTGAGAGCCAAATAGGCAACTAATAAAAATAGACAGATTTAAGTTGAAAATCTTCTCATGAGAATCCTAAAGACTCGCCATGTATCAGGAAAATGAGTTTGCAAAAGCAATGATGGGTTGCACTAGTAATTTATAATCTTTCAGCTGCTGAGACTGTGAACAGTGGCACTTTGTGATCTTATAGGGAAAGCAGCTCTACTGCCATCTGGTCATATATTTCTGGCCAGGATCATTTAGTGGATCCTGTAACGAAAAAAGTTGCACATCTCCTAAAAATCCAAATTATGCCAGCTGTGCCACAGTGTCACTTGTGGTTTCAAGGAGGACAGCTGTCATTCCCTTCCTCCAAAGATAGCAAGCAGACCGCCTTGCAGAAGAGACCTAATTTTTCTTGGATTGCCCTAAATTACCTGACCTGTCACTAGGAAAAGAAAGGGTGGTCCCTGCCGACATTTTTTTATTTTTGCTGACATATATACAGCACTGTTTCTACACCCACCTTCCTGAGCTACTGTGAAGAATTTGATACTTGGACCTTGACTCTAATCTGAATTGAAGCCAGTACAAAGAGAGCCTGGGTTCTACAAAAAACAGCAGACCTGCCTTGGCATAAAACCAGTTTGAAAGAGGGTGCAGTTAAGCTCATCATCTTCTCCTCTCCTAACGAATGAGGCATTGCACATTTTAGATATTACCTCAGCAACTTACTGCCAGTTTTAAATTGCTCTGTCATCTCAGATTAGCACTCATCATTCATGCTAATGTAAACGAAATGGTACCTCTCCTGAAATATGTGAAAAAATAAATGGGATTACAACGAGGGTTGCAGGGCATGAAATTTCTAATCCATGAGTACCTAATTATTGTAGGTACTTCATAGTACTTCTGTCCACAGAGCCATCATTTTGAACCCATATATTTGTTATTACGTTATTCTAAGGTCAAATCTTGTCTGCCTTAAGCACACAACTACTCCCACTAGCTCCAAGGGGCTATTTGCAAAGGCAAAGATGTATAACCTCAAATGAGCAGCAAAAAGCAAAATGACCACCAAACTATCTATAGCAAAACTACACACTTCCAGGACATATAGGTGAAGAGTGTGCCTTCGAAACCACGGCCCATCCACACTCCTACACCTGCTCACAAAGAAAAACAGCAGTGGGGAGAATTATAGTTCAACACCTCGTGTGACAGGAAGGAAATAACATTGGGAAATGCTTATTTTAATGACAGGAAAATATTTGCCAGTCTTGGGCTTAGCAGCAGTAGAAACATTATTACTTTCCAAGCTGGAAGAGGAAATATTTCAAGGGCTATTTTTTGACACCTTCACTGTGGCTTGATTTCTGCATCTATTAAGAAAAAGTCTATAGAGCTGTGGATTCTTTGCAAATCTTTGCATACCACTCCATTTTATAAGGCTATAGTGTAAAAGAGTTGTATGCATTTTACAGCAAGCTGAACAACTACTGAAAGTGAATATAAATGAAAATATTAAAATCCCCTTGGTTTTGTTTCCAGAGTTAACCCTAAATTCAATGTCTTCTTCATTTTATTATTTCTCAGAGTATGTGGAAACAAGGCAGAGAGTTGCCCCATGAAGAACTGCTGCATAGAGAGGTTTCACTGCATAGTTTCCTTCCTAATGCATAAAGTTTGTCAGCCTTTTAACCCAAAATAGCCTTAAAACATTGAGAACATAGAAAGCTTTATTTCCTAATAACCTGCAGTTTCATCTTCCCAGCATGCTTAAGTTGAGTGAAATCCATTTACAAATACCATCATTGCAAGCACTTCAAAGCCTAGGAGATGTCTCGTAATTCTAATTACTATGCTTGTCTTGGGCCATCCTGAGCCTCCCTTCAAACACCCATTGATTTTGGTCGGGATGAAGGGTACAGAGCAATGACACCAGCGAGTACATTAGCTCTGTTATGCTGCCCTGAAATAAGACAGAGAGGAAACAATATTTCTGTGCAGTAAAGTTCCAGTAAGCCAGACAATCCTGGCAAGTGCAGTAAGTGAAAGGCTTTGAAAGATGAACATTTACAAATGTGGGACCATCTAGCTCTGGAAATCACCTCTCAGAGTTGTGATGGTGTACTTTAAGGCTTCTCTCTCATTATGTGCAGGCAAATTTTTAGTCTAATTTCTGGGTTCAGAGCTTTCTGAAAAGAAATAGTAATTCATTTTAATTCTGGAATAAAGAGAAATGAGAGGGAAAAAAAAAAAAAGAGGCAAAGACAAGTCTACAAAAATGCTTCTTAACACTGTTATCTCCTGGCTGTGGCTTATTTCTTAACTGCTCCTCTTTGTTAGAGCCAATCTTTGTTTTTAACATGTTATCCTTCCTGTATCCTACTCCTTTCATGCATAATCAAGTGCGTTTATGGTTCATACATGGCTGTTACTAAAGGACGTGTGCACTTTTTTAGTCTATCTATCTTCGTAATACCTGTGGGAGGTGGGAAAGTCCTATTATGATCTTGGGTTCAAAACATCATGGATATTTAGTGGCCTGCCACTGAGATAAATGGGATTAGCTGCCCCATGGCTTTTCTGGCTCAGAGCCTCCACTATGCCTCTAAAATCATCTTAAATGAAGCAGGGAACCACTCTTAAGAGTCTCACTACCTAGGCTGGAGGACTCATTGCTGGACCAAATTTTCCTTTTTGATTTAGTCTTATGTTGCTAAAGGGTGAAGATATTAGATAAGGGGAAAATCACATCCTTATCCTCTTCTCCTACATGTATCTTTGTTAAAAGCTTTCAGCTGTTGGCATACACTGACTACAAACACTTCAGTATACTCTGCTTTAATCCAGCCCAGTTTTCTCTCAAAAGGCTCTGCATACAAGTTTGCAAATAACTACCAAATCTCTTATTTAGTTCAACATTCCTGACTTCTTTTCCCTACAGAGCTGCAAATAAGACTTTTATTGCCCTTTGCACCTGGCTTTGTTCTGCAAAAGCACTGGTGAGCAGTTGGTTTGGCAAAGCAGAGTGCTCAGGTGAGGGCTGGGTAGCTGTGCAGTGTCTGTACACACACAGCCCTGCCACAAAGGACGGCTTAGAAAGGAAAGGTCCACCTTTACTTGAGGGCTTCACCAGTTCCCTGCCCAGTTCTGAGGAACTGATGTACAAAACAGGCTAGCCACCTACCCACATGGCACACCAGGAGAAGCATAGCTCCCCTGTCCTCCACCCTTGGGAACTGTCTAAACATACTGTGCTTATGAACACAGAAGCTATTTTGAATGTCTAGCTTCCCAGAAGCAAACACTGAACCTGGCTGACCCAAGGTAGCAGTTTTCATAGAGAAACAAAAACTCAATGTCTCAAAATTGGACTTCATACAGTTACCTTTGGGTGGTCAAAACAAGCAGCTACCCTGAACCTCCTGCCTTGGGTTGGTGACCACAGGCACCCTGGCCTTCTGAGGCAATGGCACTATCACCTACAGTAGCCAAATATTCCTCAGGACAGTGTGCATGGAGTATTTTTTCTTACTGAAACCACAAGCAAACGTGATTTTTTTCCTCCATGGCTGCTCAGGAGCCCAGAGTAACCCCAAAATACCATTCCATCCTAATTGCCACCATCACACACCTTTGAATTTTGTATTTTCCACCTTCTCAAAGCAATTAGCTCTTAAGATATGCATTAGTTCAATCTTTCCAGGATTTAAATTAAGCCAATAATTAAATTGTCCAAAGCTAACTACCTGAGTATTTTCAACATCTTGAAAACAGTCTTTGATGCTTGTCACTTTAAAGCCACAGAATTTCATCTGGAAATCAACCATGTAAATTCCCTGAAGTGGAAGCTGAGAGGAAAAAAATAGTATATTTTCATACTCAAATTCGTATTTTATTATTTAGCCCATATGTAAAAAGTGTCTTGAACTTGTCATGTGGAATTTATTAACCTGGGGTACTGTAGGTTAAAAATGGGATTTGTATTAGGATTGCATACACAACAAACATGTTAGCACATGCATCAGGAGCAGGAAGGATGAACAGGAGAATTCCTTTACGGATGGAGATCAGAACTCTCTCTATGAAGGATTTTATCAGGTGTTTCGAACTGCACTGTTCACTTTGTCTACAGTGTTAACTGGCTAGAATGGCCATGAAGTAAGTCCCTTGGAGCATGAACACAGGTTTTGTTCATCAAATCAGCAATTCTTGTAAATAAGAAATTACAAACTGTTCCCTGGATATTAGTTTTGCTAATTTGACAGTGTTGAAAAATCGTTTTATTGCTAATACGAGTTTAAAGTGCAACTGCTTCTTTGTCTAAATTGCCTGTTTGAGGCAATCTGAAATGGAAGTATTTTATCACCTTAGCTTGACAGAGTGAATTTCTATTATCAGAAGAAAAAGAGCTTCCAGTATCTGATTTCAGGTTCCAAATTGCTTCAGTTCATTGTGAATCTCTGGAAGTATGGAGAAAATGTACTCTATTTCCAGTTTAACATTGCTATGAAATACCCTAAATCTTCAACTGTGCAGATAAACATCTGGGTTTATATACAAAGAGGACAAAACTCTAGCAAAATAATTAACAAGATTTACTGCAGTGCTATGACTGCAGGAAAGACCTGAGAAGATTTAAATGTGCTGTTGGTGGCTGGTTGCTTCCTAGGTTGCTTGGGAAGCTTCTGGTGCAGAACACAACAAACATCAAACAGTCCAATTATCATGATGAAAGTGCTCAGTCAACACGCTGTGACCCATCACTCGGGTCTGGCAGGGAAGCATTTGATCCATATTGTGGTTTGTGGTTTGCACAGATATCACCCACTATCTCAAATGCCTGTCCTTTTAAAATACTTTGTACAATCAAGACCTGCAAGTTTTTATGACAGCACAGATTCCAATCTGTTCAGTCCCCTTAATGAAAATTAATCATCATACTTTTTTTAAATGGGAAACAACCAAACCTAAACTCTGCCTGCTGACAGTGTTCTGTGTGTCACTCCTAATTCCTTTCAATGTGCTTTTTATGTTTGCCAGAAATATCCCTTTTCTCTCTTTGCTGAAATATCTCAATCTATCCTCTAGACGTCCAAACATGACCTCTGCTGATAAGGCTATTTCCATCTGACAGATTCTCCCTTCTGTGTACTCAGGAATATGCATCTGAGGAGCCTGAACGAAGGGTGTGCCAGTGTTACTGGTTACAGGTTATTTATGTATTCTCCTGGTGTTAAGGTACACCCATCTTCAAAGCAGAGCTGCCTTCCAAAGATAATCCTTCTGATCTGCAGATGTGGAGCATAAAAAGCAGGAAAATTCTCAGCCTTGAAGCCCACAAGGGACAGCCTGTTAAGACTCAGCCTTTCCAGTATCTTCACACCTAAGTCTCAAGGTGGTTTCTTCCAAGTGTCCACTTGGCCATGGAAGCACCCCTCCAGCAATTTCAACAACCTCTGTATCAGATCCTTGCCATGTGTCATGTTTATTTAAACAGAAGGGAGAGTTGACACTCTGTAAGAAGGGCCTTAGGTCTAGGAGTTAATCTACTCATTCAGGAACAAAAAGCAGAGATCCTGGGGAAAGAGCTGCTGTGAGGACAAGGCCAGTTTATTTCAATAGCCTTTTTTTTAATTTTAGCCCATTGCAGGGAGAAGTCAAAGATTCCTCAAGAGGGATGCCTGGCCATGCCATTCAGTGCAGGATGAAGCTTGTGCCCTGCCCATCCCTGCACCACGCTGAAACAAGAGCAACTACCAGCATCACTGCCCTCCAGCACTGCAGTCATTTTGTGGCCTTGTATGTATCCCTTCTGTAGTAAGTCTCACCACAATGATTATCCCTGGTCTAATAGAGACATTCACTCCCACAGCTGTATTTCTGCTATTACTGTTCACTCAGCAGTTCTGTTTGATGAGATGATTTCTTGAGGTGACTGATTCCACCCTCAGTTCACCCAGGCACACCCCTGAGGCAACTGTTATCTAGCAGCCACAAGTAGGTTTACAGCAAGCAAGCAGTTCACATTTCATGCTGGCAATCTCCTCCCTTCCCTTTGGAGATGAACGAGGCATCTCCAGAGGCCTATCAACTCTCTGCCACAAACGCTTCCAGCAAAAGAGTCCCCAGCTGCTGCTGCGGACACCTCCAGCTCCCCCAGGAGCACCATGGATCTCAGCATCACTGACCTCAGAGCTCCCAGCTCTGAGGCTGCACATGCAGCCCCACCAGCACTCAGAACAAGTCAAGTAAAACGCCCCAAAGAGCTTTGGGGAAAATTGCTGTGTGCAGCTACATTAAAGAGAGGGTTGTGGGACCTACAGGCTCACCCTCTGAGCTCAATACCTAGAGATTCAAGAGATAATCAGATCTGGTGAATTCACTTCTGTTAACACCACTGACTTATGGCTTCTTTTCCCATGTTTTACACACAACAGTCAAAAGGCTTGTTCTATTTCCTTTAGACCCATGGGAGAAAATTTTGTATTTAATTTTCTGGGTTTCTTTCAGAATTATACAGTCTGTCACAGTTTTACTTCTCAACGCAAACCTGAAAATCATTGAGCCATGTCATAACCAAGTTAGACCAACTTATTCAGTGGCAAAACTTGGTTCAGTTTTACCAAAAAGGCTCCTCAGTGAGTCAGCTTCCCAGTAAGTTTTCAGGGATGCTAATCCACAGGCAGATCCTACTCCAGTATGATACATGTATGGTGTTTTCCTTGGCTTGGAATAAAACAGAACTGCTTCAGACACACTGTGCTTCAGCTGTATAAATGTCTCAATTAGCAGTTCTTGTTTTGTTCTCAGAAGAGGAGTAACAACAGACTCCAAACCTCTCTCTCCTTCATATCCGAGGCTGGGTCGCATATTTAAAGGTAATTGTTAGCTTCTTAATAGCTTGGCATTTTCCACTGCACCTTCTAGAGAAGAGAAAAATCCAGACTGAAGAACTACTGAACTGTGAATATTCATTCAGCACTCTCAGTAGGCATTTTTCTCTTGTATTTAAGCCAAAACAGTAAGTAATGTGGGCAGGAAGCATACAGAGCAATTGCTTACTGGTAACCAAAGGTGAGAAAGGTCAAATGATTATTTCCTATGTTGCTCTTATGTGTGCATTGCTCAGAATCTTTTAATTATATTTCAAGGTACTCTGAACTTGTACAAGGACATAAAATATATTTATAGCTCACTTAAACTCTTGGTAATGAAATAGCCATCCTACACAGGACCTCTGCTAATCAGCTGAAGACTTTCTGTGCTTTAACTTTAAAAATGCAAAAAAGCACTTTTTTGTTCTCCAAAATAAATGCTTATCACAATTTAAAGGCAACAATGAAGAAAAGCTTTTCTTTTCTTAGGTAACAGTTGGAGCCTGCATCAGTTCATGTGTGATGTCTGAAGAACAAAAATACAATTTCACTGGCAATGCATATTTATTATAACTGTTACTATAGTGCTGGAAGATTTCAACCACACTGTGCCAAACACTGAAGAAACATGTAACAAAATTATCACCCTCCCTAAACCTTTTCCTGTCTAAATATGATATTTTCTCTCTTATAGACAAAAACAACACAGGGGTAATAAAATATAGAGGTCTTTAAAGATTTCAGTTAACTAATCACACTTGATGCAAATTTCTGATGAGCAGATTGAAGAGTTTCTGGACTATTCTGCTCCTGTAATTATACACCTCACAGCAAACTTACCTTACAAATCTTACACAAATCTTTCATGCTGGGGAACTGCTTTAAGGTGAATTCTGGGGAAGAAGATCAGCCAAGCATGTAACTGTTTCTAAGGCTGAGATGAAGGAACAGAGTGGGTACTCAAAGCTGCCTTTGCTTTTCTTTTTCAGCCTGAAGCTGTCAGTCCAGAGCATGCTGGAGTGGATGGTGTTCAAGGGAGATAGGTAGGCCTGCAGCTCCTCTGCTTGGGGATGCAGCTCCCTCTGGACCTCCTGGGCCAGCAGCACACATCTAGCTGCCCTGCAGAGCAGGGCAAGGAGCTGCTGGAGCACTGGGCTCGCCAGCTGCTGCTGATTTGATGACACCAACCAGAACCTCTGGGGTGAAAGAGGGGCCTTGTATTAGATTTGTAAAGACTACAGTGAAGTCTGTCTTACAACTGCAAAGCCAAACATCCCCATACTTAGGGAAAGGAAAAAAACTGAGTTGCTGGTAAAACCTTAATTTAGCTCCCTGATGCATGTGCATTACGATACAATCTTTAATTAGCTTTGAGGAAATTAATAATTACGTTCTGAGTGCAGGATTTGGCTGCTGTGCAGTAAATAATGCACACTACACAGCGAATGATGATGATTCAGCAAACCTCATCTATCATATGCCCTGCAAGATGCAAGGGGCTTGTGGAAAAAAAAAAATAAATCCTAGGATCACATCATTATAGAGTATGAGTAGTATATTTGTGCCAGAGAGGGAGGCACAAATTAAGGTGTCACAAGAAATCTCAGTTCTAGTCTTTCACCTTGTTTTTTCATGATGAACTATCCAAACATGAAAATATTTAGTGTTTCTTATCTGTTTCATACAGCAGACATGGTCAAACAGAATCACAGAATGGTTTGAGTTGGAAAGGACCTTAAAGATCTAGTTCCAAGTCCCTTGCATGGTCAGGGACATCTTCCACTAGACCAGGTTGCTCAGAGCCCCATCCAACCTGCCCTTGAACACTTGAGCACAAAACAAACAAATCACAACTATATATTCTTCTTGGAAATTTCCCTCTCAGTCCTTGCTTTTCCTATGACCAGGAGGGCAGAAGCAGAGCCATAGGCACAGACGGGCATACCGGAAGAGAGCCGAGAGCTGAAATCCTGCTCTCTGGAAAGTAAATTCCAGCCATTCTCCCCATGACAAGTTTACTACATGCTGTTGTGCAATATCTTTATTGGCATTTATTAGTCCTTCAGGACCATTTTATTCATTTTTAGCAACATGAAAACAGAGGTCGCAGTTTACAAGTGAATCGCTGCACTGCTGGGGCTGTAGGAAGCTGCTCAATTATCTCCACTGCGTTAAAAGTAGAATTCAGACTTGATACTAATATTAAATTGTAACAAACATTATTTCCCTGAGCCTTGAATAACCAACAGTCTGATCCCCAGCTTGCAGCTGTCTTGGGCTTTCAGGGAGGTAGGTTGGGGGTGTTCAGTTTATTTATTTTTATCACTGCCATGCAGCTTGTGAAACTGCAGAGACTGTCACTACTGGGGTGCTCAGCAGTGCATTCTTTGCAAAGCACTAGTGGAAATGAAAACCCAAAGATGGTATTCACAGCAAAGCAGTTCCTCTTATTGTATCTGATTTTTCTTTCATTTGGAGCTTCATTTGTTTCAGAACAGCTGGAGACCACAATTTAGCGCTGACATTTAACTTGTGGCATTCTCAAGTCAAATTAACAAGCTTGCTACCTCTTGACATGTAAATATACTATGATACTTATCCCTGGTGTCACCTAAAAATAATACAGAAAATTCCTGGAACTTCTCCCATTTCAACTGAAATCATAGAATGGTCAAGGTTGAAAGGGACCTTAAAGATTATCAGGTTCCAACCTCCCTGCTATGAGCAGGGACACCTTACACTAGACCAGGCTGCACAAAGCCTTATCCAACCTGACTTTGAACACCTCCAGGGATGGTGTCCTGGTTTGAGCCAGGATTAAGCCAATTTTTCTTTTCACTGATTTTTTTTCCTTCAGTAAGCTTTCTTGTAACTAGCAACTGTGTGTTCTGCTAGGCTGATAAGACAGTGGAATGTTTTTCTAACTACTGAGGTTTCAAGGTTACACCTTCACTCCGCCGGCTCAGACACTATGGGGAGATCTCTGACCCCCCCCGTGGGAGGCTGAGTTAGACAGACAGCAAAATTGGCCAAAGATATTCCATTCCATATATCTACGTAAGCTCAGAGGAAGGACAGAGATCTTAGAAGACAGCTTCCTCCTTCTTCTCGCCTGCTCTCTTCCGTCCATGGCCGGCGTCCGGGGAGACTCTGCTCATCCATCACCGCCGACCCTTAGGCTCGAGCTCTCCTGACCCTCATAACTCTCCGCTTTCTCCAGCAGCGGCTCCGGGATTTCTCGGGACTCTTGCCAGTTCAGGGGAGTGCTGTGGGAGTTGCTGGGGGTGGGGGGGAGGCGAGAGGCTTTTGCCCATATCTGAATATATCTGTATATAATTGTATATATTTTTCTTGTGTGATTCATTAGTGTTTTAATTAAAGCTGTGTAGTTTAGTTTTCAATCCAGCCAAGTCTCTCTCCTTTTCTCTCTCTCCTTCCCTGACTGGGTGGGGGGGGGAGGGGATCGAGAGCATTGTTGTCGGACCTGAGTCAAACGGTTACAGATGGGGTGTCAACAAGCTATTCCAGGAATAGGAACCTCCTATTTCAGCACCTTCCTACCCTTACGGTGAAGGATTTCTTCCTGATGCCTAACCTAAATCTACCCTCTTCCAGTTTGAAACCGCTACCCCTTGTCCTATCCCTGCCCCCTCTGGTGAAAAGCCCCTCTCCAGCTTCCCTGTAGGCTCTTCAGGCACTGGAAGGTGCTATAAGGTCTGCCCAGAGCCTTCTCTTCTCCATGCTGAAAAGCCCCAACTCTCTCAGCCTGTCTTAATAGCAGAGCTGCTCCAGTCCTCTGATCATCTTAGTGGCCCTTCTCTGGCCCCTCTCCAACAGCTCCATGGCTTTCCTGTGCTGAGGGCACCAGAAAGGCATGCAGTATTCCAGGCGGGGTCTCATCAGAGCAGAGTAGAGGGGCAGAATCACCTCCCTGGCCCTGCTGGCCACACTTCTTTGGATGCAGCCCAGGACACAACTGGCTCTCTGGGCTCCAGCACACACTGGCGGCTCATGCCGAGCTTCTGATCTAGTACCACCCCCAAGTCCTTTTCCTCTGGACTGCTCTCTAACCATTCTTCCCCCAGCCTGAAATACTCACACCTGTCCACACACATACACATGTATATTGTTCTATGTATTTGAACCCCACACTTAATCAACACCACCAAGCACTGAGTTTCAATGAATCCATGCTCTTGACTGTACTACTTTGAAAAAAATTGCAACCCTCATTCTTTGTGCAAGAACGAAAATCCAAGCAATTTTCATGGTGGTCTCTATGATAATTTTTCATATTTTGTTTAATTTTGTTTCAGACACATTTGGCAGCTCTCCCAGGTTGAGCCAGGGAAAGATCATGGCTGTTGTTTTAAGCAGCAGGTGTAGCAATCAACATGGAAATGGATGCATCCCTCATGGAGATGTAGCTACAACAATGGAGACAACAGTTCAAGGATTACATGCAAAAATAATGTGAAGTGATTGATAAAAAGGTGCTTCAGAGGAAAAACTGAATCCTTGTGTCTTTCCTCTAGTAATGAGTGCAGTCTCATTGTTCTCCTTCCTGGGTTTTTACAGGGGTTGCTTTCATGCTGGCCTTTGGGCAAAGTGTTTGCTGATGATAACCCCTTGGTCACCCGGAATCATCACTGAGCAACACAGAGGAACCTTCTGCAAAGGTCTGATCCTGCTGGGATCGCAGTGAATTCAGAGGGATATTACAAAAAATAAATCTTTCCAGGCCCTTGACAGCACTGCCATTTTTACATGCCTTCTCCTAAAGATGGAATGTAGCTGAAGCAAAATTCATAGTGTATCCTACCCCTGGTTCCACCAACTTGAAGCACCTGATGATAGACTCACATTTTGCAGAACCAGGTCCTGTGAAAGGTGAGTTTTCTAATTTCTATTTCTCTATAGAATGAAACAAAGCCAGCTCATGGGTGTCTGGCTAAATATGCCAGTTTAATGAGAATGACTTAACACTACCCAGTTTCTTCAGAACTAGCTATGAACTATTGGGTAAAAATGAGGGGTTTCTTTCTCTCTAACCTGGCTAATTTAAAAAAAAAATAAATACAAGAAACAGAATCATAATACCCTGAAACAGCCCAGAAGGGAAAATAAGTACTGGAAAAAAATCTGCACATATTGCCCCAAGTTAACCGTGCTTTTAAATTCAATAAACTGCATTGGTCTGAAGAGAGAAAATTAAGTGAGAACGGGAAAGGAAGAAGGAGAAGCAAAGCATCCTCAAGCAGCCATGGCAGATATAAAGGTGAAATGCTCATCAGTGAAGGCATTCAGACTCTTTCTACCTCAAAGAACTATTGTCTTTCACTTTCTTGTAGACAGATTGATTCTCAGCCTTGTTTTCATAGGCACAGCACACCTTCAAGCTCCCACTGGTACCACTGGTACTCATGCTACACACTTCCCCAGTCACACAGGTTATTACATGCCAAAAAACTCTGTTGTATCCTTGCCCTCATTTATGTAAGTTGTTTGTGGACTTCCTTCATGGTTTTGATCATTACTTCCACTTTGGGAGGGGCATTACACAAAACCCCATTTGTACCCATGACTCAAGGAGCATTTAGAGCCAGTGCCTATTCCCTCTTAGCTGGGGGGCACCAAGAACAAATGCATCAAAAGACCTCAACTGATATATGCCTGTAAGACATGGGACGACATGGTGTATTTTGTTGTCTTACCAGAAGAGGACCCTGCATTTTATGGACTAGAGAGACTTCTGGTCCTCCAGCACCTCACCCAAAGCCAAGGGACTTGAGCTCTGCTCCCACCTCTAGCAAAAACCTATTGTTTGACCTTCCACTCATGCCTTCTCTCTTACTGTCCACTAACTCAAACCTGGGATTTGGTTTGTTTGTTCTTGAAGTCCTTGGACCCCAGGTTGAGTCTCAAACAGGCAGGACACCCTGCAGTGCATCACAGTAACAAGAAGCTTCTTGCTCAATTGATGTGCTACTTCAATACCAATAACTAATAAAGCAGAATCGACAGCTTGCTGCGAGCATTTCTGGTGAGAGAGAACAAAGTACTTTCTAATCATCTCAAATGAGAACAGATATCTTGAAGTACTCAAAATAACACAACCTCCTATGTCAGGACATGCCACGTATTGCAGTACTGTATTTTCAAGCTTATTGCATGTTCAGATCTGTAACCAGGGACAGCACCTTGTCTCTGGAGCCCTTGATGCTCCCAAATTATCACAGCACCTTGCTACAAACACAAACATGACTCTTGGCAAATGTCAAGCTGGGGGGGAGTTACTAACCCAAGAGCTGATTAAGATCACCTACATTTCTTTGCAGTAACAGCAGTCCAGAAAATTCTAGTATTTTCCTCCTATGAGAAACACTGAGCATCAGAGAGCTGAAAGGCAAAAACCGTTTCATATGGAAATGAGTCAACCAGTTGGAAGATGGCTGAGCGTAAACTGGTTCAAGAGACAGGCTCTTCCGCAGTACTACACAGAAAAACCTCAGCTGTTGGTCTCTAATTTCACCACTCTGACCTCCAGCCAGCCACCTGAGTGCAATGCTGCTTCAGTCACTGAAGGCCACATCCAGCGCTTGTCATAAAAGCTTGGCTGTTTGGCTACTTACTCTGTGAAATCAGAGGTTTTCAAAGAGATTTGTGCATTGATTCCTGAACATTAAAATAAACTCTGCCAACATTTTCTTCTGAAATTACTATCTGGACATCACTAATTTCTGAGAAAATATGCCCGTGTTGTCCACTATCTTGGAAGAGCAGGCCCTTTCTTTCATGTCTCTAAGCAGATGCATGTTTCACTGTTTCCTGAGCACTCAGAGGCAGCTTTTTTGAGTGTGTGACAAAAGGTGGTGCCAGCTGCTGAAACTGAGATGCCTGATCCACCTTTTCTACCTAATCTGACTTCTGCAGGAATGAAATATCTTTGGAGCGTGTACCCCCTTGCAGGAGATACCTCAGTGCAGAGGTCTCATCTCAGCCCCTGCCGCTGCTCTGGTTTTATTCTCTTTCTGTAAAAGAGAATATTGTGTCTATGCCATCTGTTAAGCAAAATGCTGCACGTAATTGCAATATACCCTGCAGCACTTAACAGAGCCTTGCAGATTAAATGTGAAGGGAGGTGGCTGTAAGGGAAGAGAAAACGCCAGGTGCTGGAGCTGTTACAGGTGAGCCTCAGCATTTGCTTCCCTGAGGCATCTACCTGTCAGGATTAATCTTGCTGAGCCCAGGAATGCGCCTCAGTAGACGCCGCACCCCATTCCAGGAAACCATAAATACCAAACGGGATGCTCAGCACCACACATTAAAGTATTTTTTTTTCTGCAGAGCATGATTGCAGGGGGGAGTGACAGCCAGACTAGCATCAATCCTGCCTTGTCCTGGGATTTTCTTAAGGTAGTTCTCCTTGGGAGAAACAACGAAGGAAGTGAGTGTGGGTGCTTGCTGCCTTCCTCCTGAGGATGCCTCCAAGTGAACCCCCTTCTTTGTTTCTCTGTCCTGGATATGCTTGGGGACTCTGCTTTTTTTTTCCAGATTGAAGGACATTCTCGTTCTTCCCAAAACCAAGCTTAATCAGAATAATTTTTCACAGCCACAATTGCAAGTACTTTTGATAATGCACCCCAGAGGCAAAGCTGGGGAAGAACTGGTTATCATCTGAATGATGCTGCCCAAGAACCATGCAGAAGACACAAAACAAGTAACAATTCTTTGGTTAGGGCAATTTTACCAAACATGGTGCCCCTGGCCTGTTAAAGAAATGCAGTGCAGGTGGTGAGGACTTATTTAGCAAAAGCAATTGACTCCTTGGTTTCTTTCCTTCTGTTTCCTTGTCATCTCATTAGGAAAAAAAAAAAGTTTTCAGAAAGATTGCTAAGCTTCCTGCTCACCTCAAAGGCCTTCCTTTTCTTAATTCCCCCCTCCCCAGACTCCATGGCTCTACAAACTTCTAGTCTGACGGCTGAAGTGGTTTAGGTCTATTTATGGTCTTCAATTTGGAAAAAATGCCTGTGCACAGGCACTGCTTGATACCAGATGTTCAGTTATGAGACCCAGCAGAAGGCCAATGCAAGACTGATGTTTGGAAAGGCAAATACCAGGTGAGCTGTGGAAGTCACTCTCATGATCCCACCACACAGTCAGAGGGACTGCTGAGCCTGCTGTCCCATGGGGTGCTGGGACCTGCTGCTGCCTCCCGTCTTGCCCAAGGATGCCCCAGAGGCCAGAGCTCTCCTGCAGAGCTAAGCCCACAGCCAAGGCCACCAACTGAGGCCACACACCACAACTTCAGAGGCAGAGCAGCAGTATGGGGATTTACCACAAAAAATAGCATGCCTAGCTAATTAGGGGCTTCTGGATCAAAAATAATATATTTGAAGTCCAAACCCAAACACCTGGCTTCAGGGAGCAGCCAGTGCTGATGCCAGGGGCAGCAGGAGGCAGCCAGCCCACCAAGTGCAGACTGGGACTGCCAGAGGGACACTGCTCAATAAAGAAGTACTCCTTCCCACAACTTTTGAAACCAAGGTTATTTCAAAACACACCAACATTTCCATATTTTGAGGCACAACCAGCCCCTACAATATTCCATTCCTGTTTCTACATAAATACAGCACCTTTTAGACAACACCTTGCTGAACCCAATCCACACACTGCCTCCATGGAACACCCACTGCTGACAGCCATGCCCAGCAGGACACAAGTGCAGAGCAGCTGTGTTGAGGCAATGCATTTGGGGATGCAGGCACTGCAGTCCTCATCAATCATTCTGTGCAGTGTAGTCTTGCATCTCAGGACTCAGAATACAAAAGCCTTTTGGTACACAGGCCATCAAATTTGGAGACCTTAGAATTTCAGGCTGGCAGGACTTGGTTCATGTCACCATAAACTGACAAAACACTTCAAAATTCAGACCTGACTCTTAATTTTTTTAAGTCAAGGTTTAAAGTCAGCAGGGTAGGACACAGCTCTGCCTGCTGGCCTTACTCCATGGTCTCCCTAGCAGCTTCATTAAACGTCGAAAATATATGTAAATAAATAAATATGCTGCTCTCCCAAAACTAACCTTTCAGGGGCTGAAACCATAAATACTACGGGTTAAGTAAGTCAGTTGCTCTGACAAAGATGTATTTGGTTTAATTTTAAACAACAGGCTTCTAGAAATCTCTAAAATCGTATCCATCAGTGTGTAACATCTAGAACATTCCCCACCTTGTAGCATTTAAAGAAAAAAATATTCATCTTTGCAAGAAATATTCAACTGTCTAGAACTAACTCTCAAATAATGTTAATTATCTGCATGGTTTGTGTTTCAGCATATGCTATTTCCAGCTACCAACATTATGAAATTATGAAAGCTTTTACATGACACCAACTTCCCAAAGAGCAGCCACCTATACAATATATAATTTTTAATCTGCATTTTATTACCATAGCTTAAAAATCCCAGAATTTATGAGAGCTAAAAATAATTTTTAGACTGTGCAGTGTGGAATAAATGCCAAGATTTTTGTTTTGGCTTGCTGATATTTCCTGAAAACATGAAACAAATCTGAAAGGACAGATTTCCTGGCTCAATGCTAAAGGTCAGCAAGTCACATAGGGAGCACTTGCTAAGTATACCAAAATGACTGGGAAGGAAAGATTGGCACAACATTACAGTATTATTCAAAGGTGATTTAAGTGTGGAAAAAGGGAGAAGAGAGACAGACAGACAGACACGGATTAGACAGACTCTCAACAAGTGAGCTTTCATCAAGACTAGAAAAACAGCCTTGTTCCTTTCTGCTTGCAGCCCCTTGCTGTCACTTCAAGCACAGCTTGCCCTTGCTCCTCTTTCACCCCCTCTGCCAGCCATGCAGCCTCAGCCCTGCTGCCATCCCTGGCTGTACTGGCTCTGAAACTGACTGCTCTGACCAGGCACCACAAATCACTCTGTCCTTTCCTGCAAGGTCCAGAGGTTTTTCCAGGCTCATCTCTGTAACAGATTATGGAAGCACATGTTTCACTTGGAAGGACAGGAGTTCAAAAGTCCCATGACTCCATGCAACACTGACATACAGTTGTGTGATATGCAAAAAACCAACTCATTTTCCCAAAGAATCTCTCTCAAACCTGCTTAATGTTTATAATTTTCTCTCAGCCCAACTGAAGAACCAAAGTAATATCTTTCAAAGTATGGGTTATGTACAATTCTCCAGGCAAATAAACTAACCAAAACCAACCTAGCAGCTTTCAGCAGCTCCCCACCAGCAGCTATGCATCCAGTAACTACACCCCTTCTCTGCCTGACCAAGAGCCCTGGGACATCAGAATTAACAAGAATTTGTGCATATAATCCTGCTAATGAAATACCACTACTTTGACCTTGATGTCCTCTATAACCATGATTTATCAAAAGCATAAGCTCCCATCGCTCATGGCTTGGGTTTGTTTATTTTTCTTTTCCAAATGTAAACCAATCAGTCGTAGAGCAAAACACTACCTTTTCAGCTAAAAGGCTAACAGCAAGCCACTGACCACATGTGCAGCTTCAATCTGATGCCCCCAAATCCTGCTAACTACAGTAAACTACAGGAAAACAACAAATGCAACTAGTAAGCAGCAAAACATACTGTAGGCTGTTAGATTTTAAATTTAGCCCTGGCAGATCCTGGAAGGGCCTCCGAGAAGGCATGTGTCCTCTGCTACGCAGAGAGAGCACTCAAATCATAGGATCCTATTCCACAAATATAACTTCTGAATATAAGCTGTAACTACTGTTTGTCATCTGTGTTTCATAGATGTATTTTCTCTAAAAATACTGTGTATGAGATAAAGGACCCTCTGCTCTTCACCACAAAGTCTTTGCCCCAAAATCAGCCAGAAACTGAAACAACAGACCGTAATTCTCTGCAACAGGACACACAGCTCTGAACAGAGGTGTCCTGACAATTTAGGGCTTTACAAACCACAACCTGCAAGGATGAATTATTCTCGAAAGCAGAATGTTGAACACTAGCATGGAGAATATTACTTCAGAGGCAGATTGCTGCAGCTTTACTATTTTCTAGCTGGAGCTTCAGGGCAATTTACAAGTAGAGACCAGTGCCATGATCAGCAGTGAGATTACAGAAGCAAGAATTCCTGTGATGAATCTAAAAAAGACAGCTTCAGGCCTAAAGTTCACCGTGCCACACCTGCTAGCAGAGAATGTATGAATGATCTGATCTCCAGGCTGCAAATACTACAAGAAAGGGTTGGACACCCCCATCCAGGGGAGCCTTCCACACTATGCCTTTCTAAGGGCAAACAAAATTGCTAACATAAAGACAAGCTGTTCATCATTATCTCTGCAACTCTGACACCAGCACTCTAAAGCTGCTGCTAAGGAAATACAGCAAAACCAGGCATCCAGTACCAGAAAGAACTCCTCAATCTGACATTAAAAAACTCTTAATTGAACAGCTCTAAACAGCTCTACCTTCAAAAATCTTGTTAACTGCAAGATTAACATGAACTGGAAGATATGGTGGTTTCTACAGCACTGTTTCAGCAGCTGAAGTGATTCCATTGCTCCATCACCAGAGCATCCTCCATTTTAAACCATCTATGCAATAGATAAAGAAAAAACAATAATACTGCTTATAGGTAAAGTCATGCTCAAAACCCAGACACAATTGGATATATTTTTTTAAATCATGTCTTGCACAAATTATAAACTCTGTATTGATTGCAAGGGTAGTTAAGCAAACTAAAAAGGTATAATGGGAGCAGGAGACATCTTCTTGGCCTTGTGGGCTCAAGTGAGGTGATTATCACTGCAAAACAGCAATGATCTGTGCATTATGGTCTCTTAAAGTAATACTCTACTTAATGAACACTTACTCTGTTTGATGCTTAAAAGAAACTTGGGTAAGCACCACAGAAATAAAGCTCTATTTTTGTAAAAAACAAACAAACAAACAAAAACCGGAAAGGCCTTACAGCTCTAATTGGCATCTCAACAAAGTATCCTCCTTTAATTACTACTATTCTTATTGCTGTTACTATTACTAATCCACTAAAACATCACACTCGTGCTAAACCAGTTCTTCACTAGGCAATTTCTGCTTATCAATGTAATCCTCAAAACTTCCTTCAAAGTTTGCACTCTCTTACACAACAGATGTACAACTATGTTCTTCTGAGTGTCTGGCAAAAACAAAGAGCAGCTATACCAGCCAATGCTGCAGTAGGCAGTGGAGGGAGAAGGTGGTAAGGCTGGTGAATATTTTGCAATAAACCCTGCAAAGGGCTGGATTTCTGAGGTCAGTGGGTGCCCTCTGTGGCAGCTACATCAGGTCCCACTCAGCCATCAGTCTGAGCAACCAGCATTGTAAGGCTCTTCTGAAAATCCTCATTATCACTTTTTGAAGCAAGTGAAAATCAATTAATTTTCAGCTTTTAAAGGAACGCCTTTGCTGTGGTCAACCCTGGCCACACAGTTACAATGCACTTTGCTGAGATGCACTGCCTTTTCTTTCTATTCAGTGTAAAAGCACTTAATCTTGGTTATTGGCTCCCTGAAGGTCAGGCTTATTTCTTTAGATCTATTATTTACTGCTTGAAATTTCCAGTTCCACCTTTCTGGCTATTATAGCTTCTTTCCCCAACTCCTATTCTTTTCATGATAACTCCTTGTGATGACTGTTGATAAAGTAAGGAGGACCAGGATTCTAAATGTCTGACCTTCTTCAAAATCTGATAATAGATACAGTGTCTGAATCATAGGTCATCTCAATTTTGCCAATAAGCTATTTATTTCCAGTGGCCTTCAAACCTTGAGGCTTACTGTGCACTGCAAAATGGATTCTTCAGGGAACAATAAAACTAAGAGAGCCATCCTTAGCCTTTGCTGAATACATTAGGAGGGATTCTGTACTTTGGAGAGCGTGTTTACCCACATCACCTGACACGCCACAGTCTCTAAGACTCTCACTGCTGTACCGCACTTTATGGTATTTGCATCAAGCTGAAACTTCTAAGTTTTCATTTGCAAACTACATGGAAAGGACAAGAAAATTCCATGCCATGTCCATCTACCAAGGGCTCTCTGGTCACCTTTACCATATTTTCACCTTATAGCCCAAGGCACAGTGCCAAGCTTTAGATCACTACCTCGAATGTTACGCTGCTGTAGTAAGTGCTGATTATGCCATGCTTGTAAAAGCTGTGTCAGTGCCAAGGTACACAATTTGTTGGTCCAAGTGCCTGTCAGCCTCCTGCAATGGCTTCACTGAAACGGAGTTGTCAAAATGACGGGGTCTTGCAAAAGCACTGCCAGAGGTACAATTCCTATTGCAAGTCGACATTTCAAGGGAACTACTGAGCAGGATGCAGAAGAAGGCGTGTTGAACACGAACACCAGGCTTGAACAATGCTTGGAAATTTAAGCAGTGGCTGGATCCTGAGCAGGGGAACAAACAGGTTTTACTTACTGTCAAAGCTTCTGTGCTGTGCTGTCAGGGTGGTCTGCACAGAGCGACCAGCCTCTTTCATCATGGCTTCAAATTCACTTCGGCTTTTGTTTGCGAAGTTCTCCTCCATCTCGCTGGTGCAGCAGGTATAGCCTTGGGGGCAGATTCGCAGATGCTCCCCTAAAATGAGAGTGAAAATGTAGTTGAATGGGCAGGTCTGGAAAAGGAAGGATTTCATGCCAGACAACCTCATCAGAAAAAATTTCTAACTCCCTAGCAACCTGGGCCTGCATCAAGCTTTATATGTTCACTCCCTAATTTGAGATATCCTGCATTAAAACAGTGGTTGGTGTGAATGTAGCTAAAAAGCTTCTCACTGCTGATGGTGAAGGAAGGAGATACATAAAATTCATACATAGGAAGGCAAATGCAAGTGTCACCTCCTCAAAAGTCTGCCCTAGAATCCAGCTCTGCCTAGAATCCCAGAAGACATGGAAGTCTGTGATTAAATGACAGAATAACCATCCTCATTAGCCTTAATCTGTATATTCAAACAACTTTTTGTAACTGCTTTGTCAAGAAAAAGAACCAACTGCAACATAATGCCCAACCAATCCCCCAAAAAACCTATCCTGAGAAGGCATTTCCATAACCAGTGAAACTAAGGACAAGTTTTCAAGAGACATGCCAAATGTCAGTGGAATTTGGGTCACTAATTCCCCCTCCAGTATTTTGAAATCTGTCCATTTACTGTTTTTTTTTCAGTGAAAAATTTATTGCCCAGAAAGAGAAACAATCACCCAAAACAGGGTTGCTCTGATGATTGCTGACTTAATCTACCCTTTGCTATAGGGAAGGACAGAAAGGTAAAAGGACTCAGCAGTCAAATTAAAAAATTCCTCAGTATGGGAGCTCCTCCTGAACTCTGCAATCTCTTTGTTGTGGAGAAGCAGGCGTTGGTATAGGCCGAGTCAGCAACATTTTAAAAATAATTGCTTAAGTTCTTATTAATCCTTACAAACAAAGACACATCCACCTGCAAACACACCCAATGTTTCGTCTTATCCAGTAATAAGAATTCATTTGAATTAAATCAAACATCAGTGTTACTTTTTTAAAAATAAAAAAAAACAAGCCTTGTTCCAAGCATGCACTGAGATAAACAAATCACAAAGAAGTTACCATGCTTAATTTGATTGGGATTGCCAATAGTTTTGCTGGCAGTTTTACATGACTGCTGTCTTAACATCATAGCTGAGCTGAACCACATATTTAATATCATGTTTTATCTTGTGTGTTTCGACAGCTTCAAATCCTGAACGTGCACAGTCCTCCCAAGTTTCCATATAAAGTCTTAAACTAGTGCCAGCATAGAGCTCTTAGCAAATGAGTACCTTAGGATAAAGGGTCTTTGAAACCGGGTATGTCTCCTGCCCTTGTGAATGCCATGTCATTAGTAGCCTGACTAAGAGCAATTTTGATAAGAGTGCTCTGTAGTTGATGTATTCTAGGCAGAAGCCATTCAGGATGAGTTTGCATTTTGCTGACCCTGGTGTCCCTGCTCACAGATGACAACCTCTGCAGGGTGCTAGGGTAAGCCTGCCCTTGGAAAATAGGTTATTGTGTGCATCCACCCTGACAGAGCAGCCTTTCTGACTATGTGACAGGAATTGCTGCTCACCAGCTTTTGTAGGAGAATAACTCCCATCATCAGTTTTGTGTCTTACTCCCAGCTGAGAGGAGAGTCAGGGAGCATGGTGTATCCCATGGGGCCCCCTCCCAGTCCCCATGAGGACCAGGAACTACTGTGGCACACTGTCACAGCAACAGGAAAAGCAGCAATTTACTTCAATATAAAAGCTAAGATTCAAATATAAACATCATGTAGCTCATGGCTTGCCATACCAAATGTAATTTAAATTACAGTGCTTGCCTAAGCCTTTCCTTCCTTCACAAACTCTGTTGTTGCAATTCCTTCCCTGAGCTCATTTCTGTAAAGCTGTCTCTGTAAGAGAAAGTCATCACGAGGCTTGCTGACATGTGACAGACAGGCAGAAAAAGGGAGCTGTAACTTTTTGACAAATCACAGCTTTGTTTCCTGTCACAGCAAGTTAAAAACTTTCTTCTGGTCCAGCCTCTTCCCTCCAATTTCTGCTGCCACAGGATGTGTGACCAGATTCAAATTTTTGTTGACAACTGTTTTACTGTGGAACACATTCTTCCACACTGCCCTTTGTGCCCTCAAGATGAAGTGAGGTCTCTTCTGTAAGGCCTACAAACACAGAAACGTATCCCAAAAGCTGCCTTTACGACTACCAGCTCAGGCTCGCTGGCAAACTTCGCAGGCGAGGTTCTGGTCCCACAAGCCTTCGTACCTGACAGCGCCCAGAGACACAAGCATTCCTGCCACTCCTCCCTGGGCTTGCAGGCCCAGTCTAAGCCACCAACAACCCTTTATAAATCCCATTTCGGGAAGTAAAGCAGTAGGAACTGACCGTTTGGGGAACCCCCGCCTCCTGGCTGCTGCCGGGCAGCAGGGCCTGGCTGCGCGAAATGGCCTCCTGCCGCCTCAGGCGGGAGGCCTGCCTGCAAGGGGCAGCAAATGGCCGCCGCGGGGAGCCTCCTTCGCTCATCAACAAAGGGCCGGTTCCCCCGCACCAGCTTTAGAAATACAAGGCAGGGGAGAAGCGAGGGGATTACCTCCGGCCCCACGAGGAAGATGGACAGGGAAGAAGAGCCCTGCGCTGCGCCCGAGCTCCGGGACAAAGAAGGAGGAGCAGCCCAAGTGTGACGCACGCTCATTAAAACGTGGCGGGACCAAAGAGAAAGCTCCAGGCTCCCAGCCCAGGCAAAGCTCCGGCGGGTCGGCACCAGCCCGAGGCCTTGCTGTGCCATCCGGCTTCAAATCACCTCCAGCCAGCCGGGCCCACGGAGCAGAGCAGGAGAGAGATGGGGGAAAGCCAGAAAGGAAGGGAAAGTCACAGCTACAATTGCTTAATTATACACAACTTTGTGAACTCAATATAGGGATTTTTTGATGCTTGAAACTCAAGAGCAGTTTCAATCCCTTTTGAAGGAACATTTATCTTAGCTTTCTGAAGGTATCTGTACGGTGCTCAGCACCACTTCATCTCAGTGGGAAGCAAAGTCTTTATAATTTGTCTTTGTAACTCAAACTCAGTGCACACAAAACAGCCTGACAGCCCTATGGAAATGTTTTGGTTTATTTACTTTTTAACCTGACCCACCCTGGAAACATTAACTATTATTATTTACCCTTTTTTATTGACTCCAAAATAAATGTACTGTAGGCAGTATTTTTGCTCTCCTTATGTTTCAAACTTCATTTGTTTGATAACTTGCTGTTATGTCATTGCTGAAGCTGCACTATAGATATCCCTGGCTTCACTTGGCAGGAGATTATCTGCAGATATCTATGGAGAGCTAGAGGTGTTTTACGAGGAGTAAATCTGCAAGACACAGTGTGTGTTCTCCTCTCCACTGCTGTGTCAGAGAAATGTCCCCGTGTACACAGCTGACATGCTGCTAACTGCCTGCATGAGAACACACGCTCACAGTCTCTGGAACAGCTTTGCAGAAAGCAAGAGTGCATGGCCAAACTGGCAGCAAGCAGAGGGCTGCTCCAAATCTTAAAGATCATGGATTTACCCCCAGGGACTCAGACCAACTCTGGCTCAAGCCAAGGAGAATCACTCGACACCTTATGAGTCTGTAACTGAAATCCAGCCACCTCTCCCCATCCCTTGACTTGCAACCCCGCAGCTGAACAGGCCTGGCTGCAGGGCACAGAGATGGCTCACCTGATACCAACCCCAGGCTGCCCTAAGCACTCCAGATTTAAGACATGTGTCAGTAACAAAGATACACTTTGGGATGCCCAGCTTCCCTTCAGAAAGCTTCTGGCTTGTCTGAGCTTTCAGCAGCCAAAAATGCGTAGTTCGATCTGGGTGTCCCTGAAGTGCAGACTCTCCTGCAAAGGCTGCCGAAGTCAGGCAGCCTGTAACCTACTGACTTCACAGTCTCTTGGAAATAGACAGGGCAAAGTATGCATGAAAACAGCAGCAGCAAAGAAATATCTCATTTATTACTAACTGCCCTGGAGCAGAAAGAAATAGGCAGGAGGCTGATGACAACAAGATATCACACTGCCTGGCTACAGGCTTTGATTGTCCTTCAAATACCCTCTCAGTTGGCTGGGTAAGCAGATAATTTTGGCTATCAAATTCATTACTGCCTTTAAGAGTCCTGAATATTAAATTGCTTGACCACTTTCCCCCAGGGATGAAGCCAAGCTGCTCTGCTCTGTGGCAGGGCTCCCTACAGGGGGAATAGCTCTGCCAGCAGCCACCACTGGCATGAGCTGAGCCAGGGCTCAACTCCCTGCTAGCTGCTCCCAGCCTCTCTGCCCTGTCCCAGGCAGGCCATGGCATGGGGTGTAATGCCCCATGGAGGGGCAGGATCTCAGCTCACTGAGTTGAGAAAAGTGCTCCAACTATTCACTGCTGCTATGAATCACCCCACCACCACACTATGCGGCCACAAACACCAGAGAAGGGCAGTACCAGGGGTTTAAAGTGCAAAACAGTCCTTGGTGCCTTCAACCATGTAAATAGTGCTATTTCAATCCCTCTCACAGGATGCTGGTGCTTGAATTAATTACCATGTTGGCAGAAGATTTGGGGTTATTTGGATGTGTCAGAGTATCTAAATGCAAATTATTACAAGATCATTCCGCCCAGAGGTTAATTTATTTCAGGCCATGATAAATCCATCATTATTTTCCCCTCATATTTGTAACCCTCCTCCCACTTGTTCTCCAGACTGCTCCGAAACCTCATCTCATGCTCCTAGACCAAAACTGACCCCTGACTGCCTCAGTCCAACCCCCTCACTAGAACACCTACAGCCCAAATACCCTCCTTGGGGGTTTCTGGGTGGACATGTCTCAGACAATCAGGCTTGCTTAAGTTCTACAGTGCTGAGGGATGGCAGGGATGCCAGGACACAGCCCCTGGCTGGGTACAGCTAGTGAGCATGAGAACACCTGGCAGTGCAGGAGCTCCAGCCCTCTCCTACTGTCCCTGGTAGGCAATATGCTCTATTAGCATCTCCTTCTTCACACCTAAATGCCATCCAAGCCAATGAACATCAGAGGCAGGAACTGAGGACAAAGCAGTGTAATTCAGACCATAGGTTCTCTTTTTCCCCCCCTCTTCTTTTTTTTAAAAAATATGTCAAAGTGTCTGCAGCTGATGCAAAATAAGCCTGGAGGTGGTACAGATGTTCACAATACCTTGCAAAGAGGTAGTGCATAAAAGTCAATCCCACTTCTTATGCCTCCCAGCTTTTCCTGCTTTAGATGTTCCATGCCAATCTCTCTTGAAATACATATCTTTAAAGAGAACAGGATTTAGCACATGTTGATAAGTAACTGACAGCACAGACTCTAACACTAGGTACCACGATGCCACCTTGAAACCCAATCTAGTCACAGCAACTCCAAGAGTAAAGAGGGGTGTCCAAGAAACATTCAGACTAGGAGATGTTTCTGGCTGACTGCCCTAGGAAGAGCTCTGCATGTCCTTTTTGTTCTAGATGCACTGAGAAACATCAGCTGGGAAGCCACTTCCAAACACCTACACTCCATAATGTTTATGTCAGGTGTCCAGGGGTACACCTTGTCTCTCACAGTCTCTGCTAACATCAAACTGAACAGGCAGCCACACTGCTCTATTAGAAGCAAATCAGGAAAGCTCCCATACTGCAAAGGTGCAAAGCCAGGTGACAGCTCAGCACTGTGCAGCCTTTCTTTGATACGCAGTCAGCTGGTGGCAAAATACGAAATATTCTATTTTCTGATTATGTATTAAGACTGTCAGCTTATTTGGCTTCAGTTTGCACATAATGTCAGTGCAGTCACAGTAGACCTGAATTTTAAGTACCGTAGGACAAACCTTCAAACATTGATCAAAATGCACTGAGCCATGTTCTTCCCTGGCATCAGTGATACCACAGGATGAGGACATGTGTGGGGCTCAGGGGTGTGGGCTGGCCAAGAAACTGAGGGCAGAATATGGGCTAGTGGTCATGAAAAAGAGTTGTGCTCATGTTAAGTAAAAATTTTCATGCACCTGCATACCAAGAAGCAGTCTCAGAATAAGTAGTGGTAGTGTGCAGCTGGGAGCCTGGGCCGTTGTAGACTCAGTGCATGTTTGGGATGAGCCCAACAGGGACCTAATACAGGAAACGAGGAGAAGAGAGCCAGAGAGAAGCTGTCTGCCTCACCAGCACCCTGCAGGAACCCTCACGGACCTCAGCACACTATGCAGCAAGATCTAGGTTGACCTCAGCCAGCCGAAGGCCACCACGGAGCAGTGTCACAGCTCCTAGTGAGGACTGTGGGGAAGAGGCAGGCACAATCTTGCCTGTTTCACCCACGCTGGCCTCCCCACACACACCACTGCTGCCTCCCAGCCTCAGTGAGGCTGCAGCTCAACTGACTCCTATTTCTCTTTGCTGCTGCTAAGGGAGTAGCTGTTTATCTCAAGGGACTGATGACACGGGCATGAAGTCTTCTCAAGCTGCACGCCACAAGTCTGAATTTGTCTCATGTCAGCAGCCTTACCATCTGATGGCTGATCAAATAGCTTGTGCTATCTGAGATGAACTAATGTTTTGGTTCCAGATAAAGAAAACAAGCACTGTGTTCCACACCAGTGACAAAAACAGCAAATTGGAAAAAAATAGCTAGAGAATATGCTTATTATGGGAAAAGCAATGCTCACATTTAAGACAAGACAATAGCAAAATATTAAACTCTTGTTCCCACAGCTCATCATTCAGACCAGGATTATACCAACAGAAGTGAAAAAACAAGATCAGATAATCCGTAAGATTTGCTCTTTCCACTCCTTACCTTTTTACTCCTACCAGGATTTAATAAACTATCAAAACACTGTTAACCAAATAAGACAACTTAATCTGTCTGCTGTGTGGAGTTGGCTCCCTACCAGGTTAGCACTGCTCTGTAATTGCATGACTGTGAAACCTCGACACCACTAAGAGATTCAGAGATTCCTAAGAGATATCACAACTGGCATCCTGTGAGCAGAAAACCAGGGGTGGGTGGGAAGACTGTGAGGCTGCCCTGTTTCCTACTGACACACGCTGTGCAAGTGGGGAGCCTGGCTCCCAGAGGGCAGGGGGAATATGAACAGGAATTTCCTCTGGATTTGCTCTGTTCATGTGTCAAAATACTTCAAGCTCCGAGGCTGTCAGCTCAGTGCCACACACGCTGAAAGTGTGGCATCAATTTGTTTAATCCTAGACCCTGATGTCAGAGGAATTTATAAGGCAGGCAAACATGGGTAAAAAAAGTTAATTAACAGAGGAGATAGAGCCACCTCCATGTCCTGGAAAAATATTAAGTACAGAGTAGATAAGACTGCCTTCAGAAATGACAGTTTGAAAATCCTAATGTCATCTGTGTATGTTACAGTGGCAAACTGCCCAAAGGAAGAGAACAGAGAAAAATGTCACAAATGCTGACAACAGACTTGATTCTTACTGAAAAGAACTGCACAAAAGCACTTCACCCACGCATTGCTCCTTTGGGTTTTGGGACTGTCTTTCTGAATGAACCCACTGCTCCAGAACACCCCTCTCCATCATGCTGCTTCCCCAGTTTTCTCACTCAGGACCTGGATCTGCCCTTAGCTACAAAGGCCCGACTCTCCCCCCATTCCGAGCTGTGCACACGCAGCAGGAATAAGCACAGGGTACAATGATCCAAGCCTGTGTTTAAGGCCAAAGTAGGAAACACTTTGTGATTTGCAGTAGAAAATATCTTTTTCAGCAGTTTGAGACAGGAAAGAAAGAATGAGAGCCAAATCCACATGTACCACAAGCAATGAAGGACCTCTGTCTAGCAGAATGGACTGAACATATCAAAACCCAACACTCTCCAGATCCTCTTCTGAGTATGGAACCCACTGTCAGGGGGAGCTCTTGAGCAGGTCTCAAGTCTGCCCCGAGAAAGAAGATGATCCATTTTGAAAGGCTTCAAAGGGGAGCCAGGACATGGTCTACAATTAGCACACTCCAAAGGAATCAATCTTGAAAGAAGCCTTCAGAGTTCACACTAGACCCGTTGCAAGGACCATGGAGCAAGACACAGGTAGATCACTCTTTCCTCTCCCTTTCTCTACAAAACAGAACACTCTTAAAGAGAATCTTAGACAACAGAAGAATTGACTTGTCTCTTCACATAACACTTGTAGGGACATACTGAAGTTGTGTGACCTAATCCGTCACTACCAACCTCTTTCAGAGTTGTCCTGAGCACATCAGCTTCTCACCAGATGTGGGTTTTTTCGTTTCGTTTGGTTTGGTTTGGGAGGTGTTTGGTTTTTTCCTTCTTTTTAGAACAAAGAGCCTTTTTATCCTCAGTTTGCTAAAATCTATAGTAAGATCAAACTGGAAACCTATTGCTCTTATCAGATGCAGCTTACTGGAAATTTCGTAATAACTTAAATACATTACTACATAAGAGACAAAGCAATTCATTAAGCAGAATCTTTTTCAATTTCTTCTCAGAAAAATATCTACTGGAGAAACTGTCAGCCCTTCCCCATGTCCTGGCAGCTTGCTGCCAGAAGGACCAATCTTCAGCAGTAAACTGAAGATTAAAGATGCAGTTCCCACTAAGAGGTTTAAGAGGTGACGGCTTTTGGTTTATTCTCATTAAAAAAAAAAAAAGTTTGGGGACAGTAATTCATAGAATCCATGACAGGAATGTGAAGAAAGGTTTGGTCAAAAACAAAAGAATCCTCTAGTCCCCCCTGTTGAATCTCTGCAAGAAAATTGTGATACTGCACTTCGGTTTATTTTGAGATAAAGAGACTAAAGCTTCAAGCAAGGCTGTAAGATTGTTGCTCAGTAATGGAGAGTGCTCATGGCCAGTCCCAGTAATTTCATTGCAATGAACGTAAGATTTACACCTCTCAGGAAGAAGGTAGCACTTAGATAACATTTCTTTCTAACCCCAGTGAAGCTGATCAAGCAGCTGGGGTGAAGACAATGAAAATCACCTTCCTAGGTTTCAGACACATGCTCAACATCAGGCTCCTGCAAGGTACCTCCTATTTCTCAACCCTCTGCCACCCTTGCAGGATGCTTCGATGAGCAGTATGTACCACACCAGAGGAGGAGGTTGGGCATGATGCACACCAGAGAGCTGCCACAGCTTCCCACCTTGATGAACCACTGTCCTGGCTGCTAGCTCACCCCAGAGAGGACCACCCACTGCCTTCTCCTGCTGAGCACAGATACAGGCACTGCTGGGAACATCAGGGACTGAGGGGCAGCTCATTCCCATCCTGCAGGAGGATGTGTGCGTCTGAGAAGGATCTTGCCTTCTAGCACCAAAAATCTCCCAAGGGAAAATAAACAAACTAAAAAAAACCCAATTACTTGACTGATGGAAAGAATGAAAATTACTCCTGAGTTTGCAAAAACACTTGTCTTTAAATAGTTATTAAACAAACTAAGTTCTTGGATGTGAATTTGACACTGAGAGTTCACAAAAACAAAATGCCTATGCCTAAATTTTTTAAAAATTAGATTTAATGACACCCATTCATCTTAAACTATATACATTTGTGTACACTTTTCAAAACTAAAAAAGATGAATGTAAGGAATTATATGAACTGCACAAATTCAAGATCATCCTTTTTTAGGTATTTCTAAAAATTTAAGAGATTTTACATATGCAGAGTTGTTGGCTTATGCTGTCAATTAGGAGTGCTCACACCTCCTCTAAAACTCTCTGCTGTATGTGTTGGCAGGGATATGGGAAGGAGCAGCATTGCAAACTCTGTTTGCTGTGGGCTTTTTCACTTTGCAACTTCAAGCTTTTGTCAGACCCAGAGATGCTTGGCTCCTCTTCAGCTATTGCCTTGCTTTATTTGTCTCGTGCATGTTTTGGCTGGCAGCAAAACTGCTGAACAACTGTGGAGCCCTTTCCTACAATTTGAATCACCATGAAAGGAAATGCTAAGTATGGGGTCATCTTGTGGGAACATGAAATTGCAGACTTCCAGTTTGACCAGCTGATGCAGAACTTGGACGGATGAGTACCACCATCAAGGCTGGAGTCTACAGAACCCCCTGGCCTCCGCGTTGGAGATCCACACCAGAAGGAATTCAAGATGCTGCCTTTCACTTCTGGTTGCAGAAGCAGTCAGGTGAGTTCCCCCTGTACTCAGCACTGGTGAGGCCACACCTGGAGTGCTGCGTCCAGTTTTGGGCACCTCAATTCAAGAGGGATCTCGAGGTGCTGGAGCAAGGACAGAGGAGGGCAACGAAGCTGGTGAAGGGCCTAGAGAATAAATCTTATGAAGAAGGCTTGAAGGAGCTGGGAATGTTTAGTTTGAGAAAGAGGAGGCTGAGGGGAGACCTCATCAGTCTCTACAACTACCTGGAAGGTCACTGTAGAGAGGTTAGTGCTGGTCTCTTCTCACAGGTAATTAGCGACAGAACAAGAGGGAAGGGCTTCAAGCTGCAACAGGGCAGGTTTAGACTGGACATGAGGAAAAATATTTTCACAGTAAGAGCGGTTAGATACTGGAATAGGCTGCCCAGGGAGGTGGTTGAGTCACCATCCCTGGACATGTTTAAGGGTCGTTTGGATGTGGTGTTGGTGGATATGGTTTAGGGGAGAACTTTGTAGAGTAGGGATGATGGTTGGACTCATTGATCCCAAGGGGCTTTTCCAACCTGAACAGTTCTATGATTCTATGAGATGTGCACAATCCCTATTCTTTTTACACCTCCATCTGATATTCCAAACGCAGATTACAGAAAGCTGCCTGTAAACTCAAAAGATGCAATGGATATCTGTAAGCAGCTCCTCTTCTACCCTTAACATTAATCCAGAGGTATGAGAAGATCAGGGCATCAGTCTGGTCCTGCCACAACCATTTCATGAACAGATTTCTGCTTCCACAAGAGTCAAACCATCACCTTTCACCCCCACTCAGAGGGGTGACCCAGAGAACTAGGCTTAAACTGGGATGAACATTCAAAACTCCAACACCCTGCTAGATCTCAGTGTGGCTCATATGCATATGCCCAAAATTTTACCAGAGAAATTTATTTTAAGCAACTTCTGTTTGAAAACTTAATGGAAGTGTAGCTGTTCTCTCCTGAGCGTCAGGAACAGATGACTAAGAAATGTTGCCAGTATCTGTCTTTCAGCAAGATTAGTCTTGGGTTTGTGTGGTATCCTATTTATAACTTTGACAAACAGCTCACCCAATCATTTCATACTTAATCATAGCTGTCTGCCCAGCTCCCTTCAGAGGAAAGCTCTTCAAAAAGTATGTGCCAACATAATAAGAACAAAAAGAAGCAAACCACAGTCAAGAAAAAAAAAAACCCTTGCTGCCAAAACCAGCAACAGCTCCCAAGCTGTACAGAAACCAGGTCTTGGTAAATCGTAAGGCATAATTAAAGCATCATTATTTGTGGGATTGCATAACTATAGTTAGTCAGTGTTTCCACTGTAAACCCCTACTTTCACAAAAGTTTGCAGCTCAGCTGCAAGGAATTAAGTCTGTGATGAAATTTGGCAGTAGAAATTTTAGAGCAAGGATTATCTTTCTTAAACCATGAAAAGATTCCCCACACACACACACTTCCAATTCCCTTCGTACTTCTGAGGCTGTAGCAGTACTTGTAAAAGAAACAAAAAAAACCAATCTGGGTGCTTTTTGAAATTTGCTTTCTATGCATGTCTCTGTGTGATTAATGGAACCAAAAATAACAATTTAGAGCAGATTTTCCAATATGGAAGTCTTAAAAAACTGAAGCTGCGATTCCCACAATTACAACCCAGCTTTCCTTTGGATGTATTCATAGGTATTACTATCTATGGTGTTAACTGCTATGTATTAAGAGGCCTTTACATTCACAGTAAACCCTGTATATCTAGTGCCGAAGATGGGTTTATATTTCATGGGATTTCTTCTTTCTTTCAAATAACATTTTCCACACACTGGAAGAGGTTGCTTTCTGTTGGACTTGCCCCCAAGCCTACGTTGGCCCTGCTGCTTCCTCCCTGCCCGACTCTTCCATTAGGTTGCACATTTCATCACGTACATGGGCATGGTTGGGACCACTGATGAGAAAGCATGAGGGGAAAAGGGGCAAAAGATACACCTCGATGGGACATTTTATCACAGATGGTATTAAATAGAGCTTTTCACAACATTTTCAATGACTCAAGAGAAGCAGACTGCTGTTTGCATTTGTAAGAAAATCAGAAGAATGAACTTGCTCTCTTCCACTTAGCTCTGGCTAAAGCATCCTAGAGATTCAGCATTCCCAGATAGAATGAGATTTACTTTGACACATTGGGACCACATGCCAGCAAGGTACAGCAGACTCAGTGCTCTCACCGCACGCCCCAAGCAGCACTCAGAAGTCAACTGCTCCAAGTGCAGTTCCAGCTCAGAGTGGTGGAACAGTTACCCAGACTGAAAAAAACACCTGCAAAAAACACAGTTTAAAACTGTGAGCTTCATTCAAGACTTAAAAGCACCAATTAGAAACTGTATCACTGTGAATGGTGTGAGTGTTCACAGCAAAATCTTTGGTGCACAGGTTTTTAAAGAACAGACTAGTTTATTCAGGCAGTTTGATTTTCTATTACACAGATGCCACAGGTAACACCACCATGTTCAAACCCTGTCTTTCTGGACCTTGATGTTGGCAATACAGGAAATTGGATCACCTCTGAGCTTCCAGCAACTTGAATTGTTCATGCCCTCCTTGGAGCTCCTCACTCCAGCACTAATGAACTTCCCCTTGGATAACATGGCAGAGGCAACAAACATGAGAGTGCTACAAGGTACCAAGGGCGGCTGCCCTGCAATCCCAATGCACTCTTCAGAGGACAAGAACAAAACACCATCCCTTCTGATTGGGAGGAAATCAGATATGCCACCAAACTGACTACAAGGATTTGTGAAATCCATAAAAGAAAACTTCTCCTCTTAGACTGAAAATACTTATCTAGACTACAAATTGTACCAACCACAGTATTTATGTTGCAGTGAGGATCTGAACTCTTGCTGTGTCTTACTAACAGTACAAAGCAGAATTCCTAGATGTCTTGAATCTGCTTTTCAAGGTGGTAGTTAGAAATTAAGAGGAAATTAACTCACGAAGATTACTCGTGTACCTTCAGTCATTTACAGGATCATGCTTTCCCACTGCAACCACTATTAATTTGACATAAGATGTTCACAGAGTAAGAGATGGTAACGATGCTGTAACTGGTCTCTGCACAGTATGGTTGTGATTAGCGAATATCTTAAGAGACAATGTCCCTCATTAAGCACCCAGCTAAATGCATAAAGATGGGTGAAGGAAAAGCTCTGCAACTTCAGGAATTTATAACTTGGAAAAGGCCCATTCTTGACATTTTGGTTATTGGATCTTTGTCACTTGAGTGTTGCTAAGAAGCAGAAGATTCAGTTTAAATGTAACTTGCACCTTTTTTTCCTTCACCTCTTTTCCCCTGAATGTAGGCATTCAGTCTTCTGCAGCCATCTCAAAAGACACTATGGGCAAGCCAGTAAAAGATGCAACTTTTAAAACCTGAATGTGATAGTGTGTATCTGAGTAGGTATATGATAAACTCTGTAGTGCCTCAAAGGCTATGTCATACATCAAGTCCCTTAACTAGGTCTAAACCCAGAATCGCAATATGGCAAGTGCCCATTTTGGTCCCTCTGTTCTCTGAGCTCACTGAGATGCTTTTGCTCTTGAATAATCACAATCTTTGTGCATTATGGCACATTAATACTGTCATCAAATTTTTAATTGTCTCAGCAAGAAAGAAGGGACTATCTGCAAGTCAACTCCACTTCCAGATTCAGTTATGCCAGAGGGAAATGTTCTTGGCACTCTTAAAAATGTGATATAATACCTCTACACATTCACCAGGCTGGACACTACTACCATAAGTCATTATTATAATTCAAAAGCAACTTCTCTTTTTTCAAGATCTTAGGAAAAAATTAATACCAGTCTAACCAGTAAGTAAATCACACTGTGACTACCATGATGATCAGTATGTCTTTCAGCAATGCCTTTCCTCTAGCCCAGCGGATCTCCTGGCTTGTTTCTGAGTTGCTGATATAAAACAAAGCACCTTCAGAGAAGCAAAGACCCCCAAAACAGAAGACAGTGTTCTGAAGAACAATCGCACTTGAGTGCAGGTTGCTTGCCTCCCACTAGCTAACTATGTGGCCTTTACTTACCAATTTGGATAGCAAAACAAGAGTGGATTTGCTATTCTGAGCATCCATCAAAGTAAACAGTGTGCAATTCTCTTCCTTTACATGTTTATAAGCAAGTCATGTTCCAGCCTTCAGGCTTCCCCAGGGTACTTCTGAGGGACTGCTCCTCTCCTACCATATGTGCTCACACAGCTTGAATGCTGGTCACGGTGAGCCTCAGTGCACTGGAGAAAATCCAAGTGGAAATCTCATGGGAACAGGTGTTGTCACTGGTGATGCTTAGAAACAGGCTGGGGAAACAGGTCTAAATATACTCTACTGAGCAACTCTTACTTGCTGTATTGGTTAAGACCAAACAGTCTCAGAGGACGTTTTCATCCTCCATTTCCCAAGACGCATTGACCTGTCCATCTCCCCTGCTGGGGTGTCAGGCAATGGTAGAGATTGTAGGGAAGGTTCTGGCATCTCATCTGGGAATCAGGACAACACACTCATCAGGATGCAAGAGGGTCCAACAAGATCTGCACCTTTAACTGCATCCTCATTCCTTGTTGACAGCTGGAAAACCCTTAATTAATACACTTCACACTCTGTCTATTTTTGATCCAATTCAAATTCCAAACACCAGCAGAGTATGTGCATCCCATTCCTGCTGAAAGCCCCCCTGGGATTTGTGGTGTCTCTCACTCAGCTTTGCTCCAGCTGGAAGATGGCAGCAGCACCTCTCCCTTGCTATGTCATACCCTCCTTTCTGACCATGACTTGCTTCCTCAGCTCTCCAGACAGTGCTCCCTCCCTTGGCACTTAACCCTTTAATAAACCCTGTGTTCCACCTGTCCTTCAGTCCCTGCCTCTAAAATTCAACCATGAGACTTCCCCATTATATTTAGTAAGGGTATGTCGTTGGTGTCCTGTAAACACCAACTCTGCATGTCCTCACACACGTCTCCCTGTTCCTTTCCCAGACTTTTCTCACAGACACAGATTGTCCACTCACTCATCTCCTCCTCCCTGTTCTTTGACAGCATTCCCCCTGCTCCAATTCTGCGCTTCCCAGCGTTAGTGCAGAATAAGCAAGCAGTGCTGGACTGGCAGTGCAGCACCTGTGCTCTCAACTCCACAGCTCCTGTGAGACAAAACCTTTGATTTCCACCAAGTTCCCACTTCCCTCACAGCACATGGCCTGCAATGCAGCAACGGTGCCGCACTTTTCAGGACTGTTGTAATTTTGGAATATCCTACTCCCTCCTTTTTTCTCAGATACTTCACCCCTCAAAAAAACCACACCATCACTACTCCAGTTCTGATGGATCTCTGCTGTCCATGGAAGACTCTCTACTATGCTTGATATCGATCATACCGAACACAGAGCAGGAAAGAAATTTAGATGCATTTTCTCTAAAACCCTAATCTATCAGCACGGACGAGGCCAAGATGATCCTGAGCACAGTGAGTAGAAAGACTAAGTGCAAAGAGCACTTGCCTAGGTGACCTCTGTGGCCCAGCACCAAACCCAAACCCAGCTTCCCTTTCCATATGCTCTCTTAGCTCCCTCAAAATGCTTATGGCAGTGGGTTGTGGCTCCCTTTCCAGCAGGAAACCTCTCCATGCTAAGCTGCACAGGCCTGAGATCTGATGCCAAGGAGGCAGCTTTGCCTTAAGAAGGAATTAATGCATAGTGAGCCTATGGTATGGATTATGCAGGAGAGCACTCCAGAAGATCACAGTCACTTGCGGCTAAATTTACCACCTGCCAGTTAAATTCCTGAGACCTGTTCCTAGTCAGCTGCTGGGAAACCTCTGCATTACCTGCACCATTCAGACAGTGTTTCCCCTCCTCAGCAGTCTGTCCTTTGTTCTCATCTCTTCCTCTGACTTTATCCATTCAGACTCCTCTGCCATAAGCTGTCATTTCTCCTTGTCTCAGATAAGAAGCTTGACAAGGACGCACTAGCAACTTCAATTACCTGAACACAACCCTGAGGTTGCTTCCTTAGTAGGAAGAAATAAACCCCATCAGGTGCACTGCCATAAATGCATTTTCTGCAAGGCAGAACAGGCATCACTTTGGTGATTCTTTTTAAAAGGAAACAAACTTCTCAAAAGCAAGCTCACTATTTCAGATAAAAGAACATTTAGTGCAACACACCTGTTCAGTAAGGCCACTCCATTAAGGCTTACAATCAAGTCGTTTATAATAGTAAACTGTGCTTATCTTCACAAAAATCACCAACACAAGTGCACTGTTTATCTCATTTTGAGCTGGAGCCCTAAGGCTTAGCAGTCCTACATACCCTCAGTCCCAGGCAGGCTCAGGAAAACCTCCAAAGTATTCTGCTGCTTGCTGGCACTTGAGCCGCAGGCCACCATCTTCTCAGTGAGATAATTATGCTGGTGAAGGACTTTGGCACCTTGTCCATCTTGGACAAGCACAGCAAAGAGGCTCATGGTCAAAGACCAGAAGAAAACACCACCTCCCCTGAAACAGCAATGTACCACTGTGTTGGGCTGGGTGTCAGCATGCCCACCCATCCACAGGAAAAACACACTTCTGCACAAACACAGGTAAATCAACATAGCCTTGGGCAGGAACTCCCCTTCCACTGGAGAAGGAGCTGGAGAGCCCAACAGAAACAAGCCTGGCAATTCACATGCAAATGTCAAATCTGCCTGTGCAGAGGGGACAGTGGGGACTAGAGGGGATGGAGGGGACTGGAAGGGACTTGGGGATCGAGGAGCAGATGCAATACACAGAGATCCTGACATAAAAAGCAACAACTCTTTCCATAAGCGGAGTGAAAATATCACTTCCCTGAGGAATGGGGTATTAATTATACTAAATATATATTATATACACTATATATAATTATTATTAATACCAACTTTCCTTGGAAGTATTAGACATTACAAACCTCTTTTAAGAAAACAGATTTTGCCAGCAGGCCATCAGAAAGATAATAACTAATCTGGCTACACTGTAGGCCATAACTGTTTCAGGATTTAGCCAACGAAAATAGACCTTTTGCAGCCTGCTAGGGTTGGGAGATAGCATCTTTTTAAATCAACTTTGGTCAGGCCTTTCAGATGCTGCTTAACAGCTCTATTCAGACCTAGGAAACACAATTTTGGGCTGTCATTCCTGCTTGCAATCACTATTTGTTTCCCACACTGTAAAGGGTTGCTGTCAGCTAGGCTGTACTTCTTCTCTACCCTAACTGATGAAAGCAAGATTGTGGGAGGCCCTTACAAGAGCTTATAATCCTTGTCTTCCCCAGCAGTGCAGCCACTATTTTGCTCTTGATTCAGCTCCCAGACCATTAATCTTCGTGCCAGTAAATTAAGCAGTACCTGGTGTTCATATCTCCCACTGCTCACTGGTATTTTTTCCAAAATGCAACAACAAATGCAAGCCCAGCTCCAGAGCTCAGCCTTTTGAGCTCATGTACTTATCCCTGGTGTTTTTCAGTCACTGCAAATTTGGTTCAGTGTAAGCTGAAGTGGGATCAATAGCTGAGAGCTGGGTGGGGAACACGCTACAGGGAGACCCATCATATCTCCTCTCCACTTCACCTAAAATTTCTTGCATCTCCAGTGGAAGCTAAAAGAGCTTGGAAATCAAGTATAGTCATGATGAGGTTGAGAGTGTTTGGATTAGGTTAAGGGCCTATAAAGCTGATATCACTGTGGGAGTCTGCTACAGACCTCCCAACCAAAACAGTGAGATGGATGAAGCTTTCTATAAGCAGTTGGGAGAAATCTCCCAGTCACAGAATCACAGAATCCTAGGGGTTGGAAGGGACCTTGAAAGATCATTTGAGTCCAACCCCCCTGCCAGAGCAGGATCACCTAGAGTACATCACACTGGAACTTGTCTCTTGAGGTCAGGGTAGGTCACTCAGAAAGGAAGCCCTTTGAGTATCTTCCTGTCTACTCTGGCCAGTGGTGTTGAGTTACTAAGATGATCTTCTTAATGTTTTCAAGAATTTTTTGTTATTTCAGGTGACTAACTGCAGGCATCTTAAAGAGGCCCAGTTTCAAAAAGTTCTGAAACCTGGCTGCCAAAACTCAGAGCCTTTCTTACAGCAGCAAACTAAACAAGTTACGGCAATGGAAGTAACTCAGAAAATCTGGTAGTAAATGATGAAAATAGAAAGCACGTGCTAGTCAGGAGCTATCTTCCTGTATCCTTTTATCAATGCTTCCAAAGTTACAAATCCAGCTGGACTTCCTTCAAAATTCTCTTCCTGTTGAGAATAATGAGGTACCCATGGGGAAAAAAACAGCTGAATAGCTAAGGCTACTCTTCATGCCAGCTGTAGGCCCTGCAGCACAGTGAGACTCAGGCTCCCACCCTGTCACAACCTCAAGTTGGTGATGTGAAGAATCTCTGTCCCATAACAGCCCTGACCAGAGCAGTTGCCTCCTCCTCCCTTGTTTGTGTTCTCCAAACCCCAGCAGAACAAAGTTCACTGCAGGGAATGCCTTCCTTCCTCACAGTGAGCAGCTATCCTGAGGATACAAACCTGACGTCCCTCAGGTGAAGTAAAAATGTACCTTGAATGTGAAGGGGGCTGCAACAGGCTTCAATCTGTGCCTCCAAACCAGGCCACACCAGGGCAGTCTCTGTCACAGAGGGGCATGTGTAGAGGGGACACAGCTGGAGCAGAAGCTGCACACCTCTGCCTGGCAGGGGTACCACATCTCCTGAGGTGAGCAAGGGCTTTGGTGTTGTACTGATTCAGAATGGCAGATGTTGCTCTGAGACAGGAGCAAAATCACCACACGAAGCCTTTTTGAAAACATCAGGGAGCTAAGTGGTGTCTTTAAGGACAGCAGTAGGTTTCTAAGGATGCTGCTGCGCTCAAATCACGTGGCAATGAGCTGAGCATCTACAGTTGCTGAGGGAGAGAACATTGAGCTGAGGGATCAAAGGAAGCCATCACCCACCACAGTGCCAAATCCCGCCAGCCAAGAAAGCATGCTTCCCTCCCCACCCGCCCTCCTACTCCTCATTCCAGCCTGGGTGGATGCTACAAATCCTAGAGGCTTTTCTGCGTCATTTGGACAAGCTTGAAACTTCACTCAAACAGCTGCCAGGTCTCTGCAGTGCATCTCCCTGTCCTCTAATCTGCTCAGCTGCTGACAGCATGTGGGAGACAAGCGAGCACCAGGTGCCCTGCAGGCCACCACCTCCCCGTGACAGGGCTGCATCTGATCTCACTCCAACAGGGAGAGGCTCTAGTCCGTCTGCCATGCTATGGCTGCTGTGTGAGGGGAAAGGGAGATGGGGTGGAGAGCAGCCTGGCCCACTGCACACAAGTCATGTTTGGGGAGCCATGGCAGCAATGCCAGCTCGGGCAGGGGGAGCCTAGATGCAGAAGAAACAGTGTTGCCAGTTCCCCGAGTGCCCAGGGCTGAGCCTGCTGCCCTCCTGGGCCCCAGAGTCGACCCCAGCTCCTGTCCTATAATGAAGCATCAGAGCCACCTACAAGTGCCCTCTGGCACAAACTTTGCTGCTATTCCCCCAGCACAAAGAGTCCTGCTCCCCGGTGGTTTCAGATTTACACATCTGCTCATCTCCAAGCAAGATTCACAGTGTTCCTTGGGGTATAAAAAACCCTCAGCACTTTGTGCCTCTACCGTCTGGGCCAAGCTCCATCAGTGCATTTAGGTACCTAACATAGGTACTGAGAAGCACCTGTGGACTTGGCCTCAGTGACCTGAGGGCAGCCCTCATGGCAAAGCAAGGGCACTAGGCCAGTGAACAGTCATAAGCAAAGAGGATCGGTGGCAACAGTCTCCCAGGAAAGCATTCCTGACACTAACATCTTCTACCTGACTTCCTTAATCCAGCTGAAATGGGTTTTCTGATTTAAGGAGCATTTCCTTACATACTGCTGTAGAATTTTTCATAAGGTCTTAATTGTGTATGAATGGCATGAGAGGGAAAGACGTCAAGTCCAGGTATGCTGGGTATTAATTTTACGCTATTGTTTAGTATCTTAATACACAATAGACAATCACAAACTACAGTAGGTATTACAACGTGCTGCAAAGATAGTGCACATTCAGTACAATGGCTCCCCACTGGAACTTGCTTGGTTTAAGCAGTCATAAAACCAATATTCTTGACACTACAGCCCAGGCTGTTTTTAAGATATCATCTACCCATTAGCAGTAAAAGGTATTCAAGGTTTCTTCTAAATTACCTTTTGGGAAAATGTGCAATAGGATGCAGAAGGGATAATTTGTTATTTGCTGTTTAGGTTTATCTCGAGGAACAGCTCTAAGAGCATATATCCACTGGATGTGTTCTTGTGTGTGACATGCTGCACTGCATATCTAAATGTTTTCATCAGTACTTTGTTTTGACTGTATATAAAGCAAGGAATTTATTTTACATGTAAAGAGACCATTTAAGTCAGTAAGAGGACTTGCAGCTTCAACAATCCAAGAGCAAGAGAGAAGAAGCGCCTGTAACGCTCTGTCTAAACCACTTTAAGGCACTTCAGACAACAGCGTATGCCTCCTTTCCTACCACCCCTCTGCAGAAGCCACAGCACCCAAAATGCAATCTTTTGACTCACTTAATTTCTGAGGTCTAGTTCTTCCCTCAGGATTCTTTGGCATGTGCCAACGATATTTGGAATTTCTTTCGACCTCCTGTCCAAGCTCTGGACAGGACTAGAACTGCTTTGCTTGCAAGATCAGATGCAATCCTGTGCATTCTGCCCAGAACAGATACTGCAGATCAAACACGCCACTTGTTTCCAAAGACATTGTCTACCCCACTGTCTTTATGCAGTGCCTCTTTTCACTGGGGTGCTGACAAGATTAAATTCTGCTTAGATGATCTGCCCAGCAGTTCCCTTCCAGCAGACGTGCCCAAGAGTACCTGCCAGGAACCTTTTCAAAACACCTTTTCAATTCACTGCAAGGTCATCTAATGGAGTTCAAGAACCAACACTCCATCCTCCTCCCTCTGCTTTCAGCCTCTCCTGGTCTCCCCTGCAGTCCAGGGTGAGACCCCTTTCATAGCCCCTGTTCAGCTGAAAAGGCACGCTGTGGAGATAAGCCTGTGTGCTTTCATGTTTCGTCCAAACCACTCGAGTGCAAAGAAGCAAGACAGCCTGCCAGCTGAATTCCCAGTCCCCAAATGTTCCCCGAGCACTATGGAAGCTGTCATTTGCACTCTCTAGTTTCCAAGTGTTGAACACAGTTCATCCATGGTGAATGCATTTCTGCTGTTGCCTTCCTTACCAGCTGTTCTACCTGCCACACACTGCTGTTTGCAGCCTTATGTTGATTGTGTTTCAGGGATTCCTGCTTCATGTGCACGGCAGCTGAAAAACAATTAGGGGCCAAGTCAACTTCCCACTGATTCCTGTTGTTGTAGCTTTATCACTGGAGTGGGCTCAGTGTGTGTGTGTATACATATATATATTTATATTCATATATGAATGCATTTATGTACACGTGCATGCAGCTGACAGTTACATTCTCTCCCCAGCTGGTCACCTTCCAAGTTCAGCTCTAATCCAGAGAACCCAGGGTGATAAAATGGGAGGAGCTTCTTCTCCCTGGTACTTCCAATATACACTAATTACTAAACAAAAAGTTCAGCAGGCTTAGTGCAGTTGAACCATTTCCTGACTGGAACTGGGTGAAACTTTTGTTGAAGATGCAAGAAAAAGCAAGAAAACCAGCTCCCTCTCATAGCTGCAGGGGGCTTGACACATCGAGCAACATTTGCTCAATTTTGGCCAGAGCTTCAGTAAGCCACACTCTTCATACAGCCTACCTGCACATCTGTTACGCACAGTTGTTTTTCAGAGCAGAACTTTTTCTGTAGTATCAACTGTTTCAGGGAATCACAACTTAGAAACTTTTTTTTTTGCTTAAATCACAGAAGAGTTCCCTGCGAAGCAGCAGGGCACCTACGTGGTTACTTCAGGGCTGTTACTTATTTGCTGTTTCAAGTCCACCAGGGTCCCAGTACTGGTGTCACTAAATGAACCCCAAGAACGCGGAAGAAAGGCTCATTCTTCCAAGTATTCCAGGGGGAAAAATTCTTGTCAAATACCATTACAACCCAAGGACAGAGAAGATGCAGCAGGCAGTCTAGTAGCACAGGCTTGGACATAGAAAGCTAAATATTTCCAACCTAAATTCAGCTGTATGAGCACCACATCCTGCAGTTTTTTGCAACCAGCAATCCTGACAGCCCAGTTTGAAATTGGTGATTACCTGGTACTCCACAAACACTGATGGCAAAGCTGAATCCTTGTTACACTGCTTTTCCTTGTGAATTTATCATTCCCATTCCAACACAGCCAATGCCATTCTGAGGGACTGCAAGCTACCAACATCTTAGGATCTCACCTCAGTTTAGACAGGACTCACACCCATGCTAAACTGCAGGTTTTGTGTTCTGTGTTTACTCCTCCAAAAGAGTACAACTGCTAACAGAGAATTGTGGTAACTCCTGACTATTAAATACTTCCCTCCAACCACTGTGTGCTTCACCATTTGGAAAAAAACCACCCAGAAGTGGATTTTTTACTTTTCAAAACTATTGGTTAACATAATATGAAACGTAACATACTGTGTTGGGAAATGACAAGATTTGCAGTTGAAAGGGAAGATAGTGTCTTCTTGCCGTCAGCAACTTCAGTGCCCTACTTCTCCTGGATGAAGTACACAAAGTTCTCCAAAGAGGACTTGACTCCCTGTCAAGACTCCTTCCTTAGAAGCAGATGATCGCCAGCTAGCACACCCCTTACACTAGGACAAAAACCCTCACCTTATTCCCAAGAAAAGCCTGAGCTCTGCCATGGACTCCCATCCTGTGGCCTTCTTTCTGTTCATCACTGGTTAGCAGACTCACAAGCCCTGGTTTCTATCATGACTTCCCTGTCCTACGCCTGTCTGCTCCACTCCTTTGAGCTGACAGATTATTGAAGGCTACAAGAACACAATTATTGTACACATCAATAACCTGCCTGTTCCAGAGAATAAGCAGGCTGACCTAGAGGTCTTTGTCTCAGCTGAGAAATAAGGTCAGCAGAAGCCACTGGGTATGGGAAATCTGGCCCCATCAGAAGTGTGTGTTTGCTGTTGCTTTTAAAATCCATTCCTGTACTTTCTTCAAAGAACTACTGGATTGACAGGGTTTTAATTTTTTTTAGTAACAGTGATAGTCAAGGCTAATCAGGTGTGTTGGATGTAAGGCCCAAATCCAGCCTTCAGTTACAGTAACAAGAGCACCAGCCTATTATTAACTTAAGTAGTCTTGATACAGTTAATTGGCTGGCATAAGCCAAAGCAATTAAAGTGGCTCTCATTTGCTAATAGCTGGCATCTATTAATTATTCTTATTGCAGAGAAGGGCTGCTCAAACGCAAGGACACTGCACTGCATCATTTTCTGGTGTCACACGCTTCCACACAAGGGCTAATCCTGAGCAAGGCCCCTCCATACTACTGCCAAGGAAGAGCTTTTGCTTTCCTTCCATCTAGGCATGTATTGGAAAGACAAGGGATAGATGAGAGATAATTTGGAAGGAGCTGTACTACTGCCTGTCCTTGCAAGATTTGCTCAAAGGGTATCTATGAGCAGATCCTGGGAAGGAAGGCAGATTGGGACATGTTCAGTCCTCATTAGCAAGTATTCCACTACTGCCAGCAGCCATCAACCTAATATGGGTTCTGGCTGTGTGCATGTAGGCATGTACAGTGGTGCTTCCTTAGCACTGGAAAAAGTCTTTCCATATGTTAAAGAATTTACAGCCTAACTGGATGTTACAGAAAAAGAGCAGGTGAAGGAAGCTCCATGCAGAAGGGATCCTGTCTTGCTCAAGTTTATGCAGGAAGTCTGCAACAGAGCCTGACACTGCGTTTACAACTCCTGCATCTTGTATTTGCCCTTTAACCACCAGGCTGTACTTTGTGAGTCCTTGTGCTATGACTGACAGAAATGTAGAAAGAAGGCCCATCTGCATGGACCAGGAAAACGAAGTATATTCAGCTCCAGAATCTCAAAACTCCATCTTTAAACATAAGTTTTGTGATAGGAAAAGGTTCTGTGAATGTCAGCATTTCCATATTATCACTGTCTGTACACAGATTACCATGGCAGTAAGAATTTAAAAGATAAAAAAATGCAATTTAAAGATAAAAAAAAGTTTAAAGTTAACAGTCTCAAGCGATTTCAGTCCCTTGCATCTCTCATCATTTTTCATCCATCTAATGTTTTCTTTTAAATACACTCAACCAACCCAGAAGCTTGGAAGGGCAGTGCTGTACTAAACACTGCACTACTACGTGTCCCTCACAGCACTGCAGCCCAGGGAAAAAAACGGCACTGAGAGCACAACCTCCTGCATCCAGTGTTTGCTGCACTGAATTACAAACTATAATCTGTGTTTAACCTCTCATGTCCAACACACCCACCCAGCCCCAGCAGCTTTAGCAGCTGCAAAGCCTAGAGAACCAAAGTGTCAGAGAAGATCGCTGTCCTCGCTGGCAGAGTGTTTATCCTGGAGGAGTACAACACCCAGGGCAAGCAGAGAGGGAGTCTCAAGCAATAGGGTATTCTGGCTTCAGTAAAGAAGAGATAAACATGGTATAATGATAAATGAGACAGTGCCTCAAAACCCTGCTTACGTATCCACTTTATTGCCATGTTGTGGATCCAACCACAAGCAGCTTTTTTTAGTATTTCATCAGCCAGCTACCAAAAGACAAAAAGCCAGGAATACAGCCAAGCAAGTAAAATGATCACAGTAGTTATGGCAATAGTCACCTTCATAAAACCATCTCACACTACTTCATGATAAGATAAAAAAAACCAGAAATTTGAAAGCAGTGACTGACTGATACACTGTCCTTCATCCAAGGAAAACAGTGACTTCTGTTATTTGGAAACTTGAGACAAGCAGACTCACTGCAAGTGTAGCTCATGAGACAGAAGGCATCCTGTAAATTCAGCATGGCTCTCCTGGCACGAGCCAAGGTATTTCTTCGTTTCACTTCCACAGATAAACACTTTATAAAGACCACACAAGACGTAAGCAAAGGGCAGCCAGCACCAATATGTCCACTAAAATAGTCTTTGCTGTTGCAAAACACACTGCTGGGGCAAACATGGGACTGGAAATAGGAGATGAAGCCTCTCACTTTCATGCCATCAATCTGAGCCTGGACAGGACAGTATTTGTCACCACTTAAAGCTGTTCTATGCTCTGTGCAGACTTCACTGGTCATTTAGGTTGGACATCAGGAAGAAATTCTTCAACATGAGGGTGGTAAGGTACTGGAATAGGTTGCCTAGGGAGGCTGTGGATGCCCCCTCCTTGGAGGTGTTTAAGGTTGGATGAGGCTTCACGCAGCCTGGTCTAGTGTGAGGTGCTCCTGCTTATGGCAGGGAGGTTGGAACCTGAAGATCTTTAAGCTCCCTTCCAACCTGAACGATTCTATGATTCTATCCTATGATTTTAGCCCAGCTGAAGCCAAACAACCATCTTTAGTCACACATGTAATCCTGGCAGCGGATACAGCACCTACCAACTTTTCAGGGAGCTCTGCTTGCTCAAGAACTCCAGAATTAGGAAAAAAAAGAAAAAATCCTCTGCTGGTAGGATCAGTCTCCCAGTTCAGGACTATCTCCTGTTCCCAGGATTGTTTCTAGAGACCACAGAACAGAGGAGGACTGTGCTGTATTTTGAGCTGGAAAGGTGATACCTCCTTGCTTTGCAAGAGGTCTCACGTCTGCTAGCAGCACTGTCAGGTTTTGCTCCAGGATATTTTGGGGTTTGTTCATATCAAAGATGAACTGTTTTTTACACATTTTCCTGTGTGTTTTTAGGTGACCTAGAACAGTTGAGAGGTGTTTGAGAAAATACCTGGGTACATGCTGAGATTTTGTTTCTGCCTCTGACAGAGCCCACTTCTTGAACTTCCCCTTAATTTTGGGGGGTAAAATTGATGCCTCCTTGTCCCCACACTGTGCCTCTTTGGTGAGAGCTCCGTTTCTCCAGACTGTGAAACACAAGTGACGAGGAAGATTGGTCACCTCCACCAGTGTCTACAGAGTGTACATGCAAAAACAGCCTCATGCCAATCAAACACTCATGCCCTCCTGTGAAGTTCAGAGGCAGGAAAAAGAAGGATTTTTCATGGCTCATCCTATCACTGAGTCTTCACAGAAAGAGTTTTTGAAGGAGAGGATCCATTACATTAGCAATTAACACATTTCACAAAAGAGCACATATATTGTACAAGATTCTTCTCTTTATTATGTGACTTGCCATTTTTCTGAGCATTTACCACACATTCGGGAGAGACAACAGAAAACTCATAGCCCCTAGTACAAGGGATGCCACAAGCCACACCTTCATGTGTTGTAAGTCTGCAGAGAAAGCCACCACTAGGCCACTTTAAACCATCCAAAGAGGCTGTGTTCCTGACTCAAAGTAGTAGAACAAACAGCAAGTACCACATCCATATTCCCAATGATCAGAAATGAAGTGGTACAGGTAAGGAGAAATTGTAAAACAACAATGTAAGTAGTGGAATAAAAAAGGGGAAAATTGCTCATCATTTGCACCCCACCTGCCTTGAAAGACAATGGTGGTTTATTTCCTCTGGTACAGCAGGGTTTGCGTAAAACATATGCAAGATTGTGCAAACCCCTGGGGTTGGATTTCAGTTTATCTTTTGATCAGCACATCAAATAATTGTGTAGTATTTTCTCCTCCCGCCTCTTCTTCTGATTTCTAAAAGCTGCCTCAAACACCTGCGTGCAGCCTCTCGGCAGGGCAGTGTGGAGCCTTCAAGGTAAGGCTGTTGCATTGAGAGGGAAATCCCTGCCAAAACACCCGAACACAGGGACTGACCTAAGGCCTGCAAAGGGTTTTGAATAGTAGATTAAACATGGGCCTCTCTTGAGTAAAGAGGTAATTACTGGATGGAGAAGAGGGAGGAGAAAGCAAAATTATTACCCATCACAGCAATTGCAGGAAGCCAACCTTCTGCCATCTACACCACCAGGGACCCATCACAGCTAAACAGCAACCCAGCTGTAAACATCTGTGACCTGTCCTTGCTGAATCACTGCTGGAGCCTCATTCTGCTCACACCCTGGATTGCATTCGTTATTTTAGTGGTTACTGTAAAGTAGCAAAGTCTTTGACCTCTCAGTACAAGCAGAAACAATGGCCATGCCATCTGTGAAAGGAGACAAGTTCAGAAAGAAACTACCCTGTGCCACCATGGACTAAAGCCCCTCTGGAATAAGTGGCCGACTCAATGGTGGCATCCCAATTAATGCAAAATAGTTTGCCTGGCTCATTACATACATGTCTGGACACACCTCAAAGTTCACAAGAAAATAATGATGTAATAAGAGGATTACATTTTCTTACCCAGCCCATGAACTGCACAGAACAAAACCCAAGCTTTTTAAAAAGACTCATGAGGAAAAAAAGCTAAGAAATGTGAGTGAGAGACTGGGGACAGTGCTGCCTCAGTTTAGGGCAGTGGGAGATCAATCTGCTCAGTCCTTACTATAGCTGGGAGCTAACCACAATCTGGTGTAGGCAGTTTTGGATCTTTTTGTTGCTGCTGTCGCTAAATCATATTTGGTTTCAATTACCCCGGTGACTTTTCTTTCTGTCACTTACGTTTGCCTATCAGCCTCGCAGAGCCACAGTCTCCACATGCACACCACTATGAACACACTTCAACTTCATCAAGTATTTCCTCCAAAATGCACTTAATCTTTAAACCTAATGGGCCTCAATGCCCCATAAAAGGCATTATGTTGCCAGCCCTGTAAACAAAGCCCAGGGTTACTTATGGAGTGGTGTACATGGACCCAAAGTGCAGGATGAACGATACAACTCCTAACCAACATGTGCAGCAGCAGCAGCAGCCCCAGCCCCTGAATCCCATTGTCCCTATCAAGTCCTGCACACACTTCTATTTAACAGGGCAGGAACACTCCCCTTAGCTTTTAATTGCTTTTGACCAAATCCTCAACGCTCTGAGCAGTTTGCTGTAGTCCCTAACAGAAGAACATGCTCATGAGGCAGTTTCTAGGAGGGGGTACCCACAGATTGCTGGCACGGGGAGCCCTGGGGACAGTGACAAGTCATGTGAGCTGCAGGGCAAGTCCTGCTCTGCTGGGCATGTAACACACTGCTGCACAGGCAGCATTTTGCTGGTGACAACATGCAGGAGTCACACAACAGAGGTAATGAGCTGTCTGAACAGTGAAGGTTTCCTGCTCCCCTGAGTTTGCCAGGCTCTCGTGGCACCAGGCACCCTGCCTGTGGGTGTCACACAGAACATCAGGGCAATGAAGCAAGAAGGAGCCCTGCAGTGTGTACAGCAGCTTGCTTTGTATTACATTCAGGCCTGACCATATATTAAACTGGTTTAGCTCCCATGTGCTGGACACTGGTTTATTTTAGACATCCTTTGTTTCCTGTTTTTATTCTCTTCATACTTCTCATAATCTGGTATAAAACTCTAGGTTTGCTTTCAGCACCTTCCGTATCATGATTGAAAGGCTAACAAAGAGATCAATGCATATTTCACATTTGAGGATAATGGGGAGAAAAAAAATCCTGCATTTTTATGACCAGAAGGGGGCCACTGGATCATTTAATGTGACCACCTGTAAAGTACTATTTCCCTCTGCTGAGCCCAGTAACTGCCTTCGACTTAATTAGAGCTTGAAGCATTGACGGTTCTGGTGTTCCATATAAAGACCAAGCACAATATAAAACAACTTTAGAGTAATAAAAAAAGTTCTGAGAGCCTCCTGGGTGTTCCTCACGTATCATAAGGAACTTAAAAATCCCTTAACAGTCCTTGCAATGTTTTTTTTATGCCCCAGCCACAGTTTCTCTGAATAAAAGCAGACATTCTTCATTGACCCAAATAAGCCACAGTAATAATAAAATACCGATCATCCTTGTGGGGTTTGCTGCTCCTGAAATTTAAGGGATTTTCTCTGTGCAAGACATTTTTTAAAACCTCTCTATGCTTGGCTACATATTCATTCACATCCTTTTGAATTCTTAAACAAAAGCCCAGAAAAAACAGAGGGATGGCAAATTAAACCAGAGTTATAAAGACAGGAGCAAGACTCTTTATCAGTGCACTTCAGTTCTGGTGATAAACCCTCTGCAGGGGCCACCTCTGTGTCCCTTGTACCCAGTTCTTTGCCTCTAGTCAGAAAAAAAAATAATTAAAAAAAAAAATCACAATTCAGCTCAGCAAAATAAGCATGTTGATGCATGTACAAGCTGCATTACATTTCTCTCCTGCTTAGAGGCTCTAAGCCAGCTCTACCACTTCATGGCTTGCCACTTGCCCTGGATGGGACTATTTTGGGGAACCTGTCAATACTGCCCTGAGCCTACTCCTCAGCCCTTGGCTCTCCTTGCCTGAGCCCAGGCAAGGCACCCACTCCCTGTGCACCCCGGGACACTCACACGGCCCAGGGCCCTGCCCCTGGGGTGATGGCAGCCACTTGTCCAGCCAGTGATACATTTGTCTGTCATGAACATTGCACGTAAGGTGAGACACAAAAGCCAAGAGGCACTGAAAGGAGTCAGATGTCCAGCTAACCAGCAGTGTGAGTCACATAACTCATTCTTTTCACTGCTTGAGAAATCCCAGCTCAGAATGGCAAAAAACCTCTGAATCCATCACCTTTACAGTAGCATGATTTTTCCAGTTTATATTAAGACCAAATCCACTCCCCGTCCCCTCATTCTGGCAAGGACCTGCTGCTACATCAAGAAACCCTTTGGGAGGCTGTGTACCTAAGGGAGTGCCTGGAATTTAACAAAGAGGAATTACGCGTGTGCGAGTTAGAAAGTGCAAATGATTTTTCTGCATGTGATTGTGTCACAGGTTGGCTTCAGAAGTGTAACAAAATATTGCTTCCATCCACTTTGCAACAGAAAACAAAATTTGGATAAAAAGAAGAAAAAGCCATGGGAGTGCTCACGCGCTCTCCTGGCTTTCAAAATTTGTCAGCGGACAAAGATCCCATAACTTGAGACCCACCTGCCATGCCTTGTCCCAGGCACTTTAGACCCGCAGAAACAACATAATTTTTTTCTGCATTAGAGGACACTCAGTGCAGGGAAACCCTCTCTTACAAACTCCAGGAACTGTGCATCAGAGATCTGAGACTGGGCTATACTCCATTTATTTATGAAGCTTTATGCCTGGAATATTAATATGTTACCTTGATGAATAAAGAAGATAAAGGTTATTTTTCACCTTATTGCAGTTCCCATTGCCAAAATTGCTCCAGTGCCTCTGAAGAGCAAATGAAGGGCCAGCCTGCACAGACAGTGGTCTCCACAGCACACACATATCATCCCTGTGACCAAACCCATTCCAAACATCTCTTCTTTTACAGGTCTCATTGGGGTACCAAAGATTTAAGCCAGCCACGTACATATTGCTCAGCAAAGGCCTTTTTCTTTATTAAAGCCGCCAGGATGCACAGAATTATTTTCCTCCTAAAAACTGTGTTACCACTCAAAGCTCATATCATAAACTCTCCTACCAGGACTAAACCATCAGAGTGTTCTGTGCTTGAGACCACACCATAAAGCAGCAGCCACCTCTGACCCTGCAATCCCTTGGAAGAGTTAAACTCTGTTATGAATCCTAATTTACATGCCAAGTGAGTATAGCTATGAAGTAAGGGATCAGATCTAGCACTGAGAAGTAAAAGCCCATAAAAGAGAGGGAAATGTGTCACTAACATTTACTCCACAGACAGACAGACTGGAGAGAGAGAAAAAAAAAGAACATTTCTCATTTCTACAACATGGCTTGAGAAACTGGAGAACAATATCAAGGCTCACACATTGGTCTGGAAATCAAAATCTCTGTTTAGATATATGATGCTAATTCAGCATTTAACTGAAGGTCAAATACAGATTTGAAATCCTGTTTAACCTTCTTACTGCCTTAATAACAAGCACTGAATTATTTCAGTATTTTCTCAACAGTTAATTCTTTTTGAACATTTTTCAGCCAAAGATACTATTTCCACTATCTTGTTACCTGAGTTCCTAACCAAGAGGTAAATTTGCCTCTCAGGACCATAAGTGCAAAATTAAAACACATTCTATGGAGAAGGGTTCAGAGTTTCTCCGTAATACCTGGTTAGTGAAGGAAATTAATTTATTGGGGAAAAAAAATTCAGACCATAATCAAGCACACATTTTATTTGACTACTGTTACAGGAAAAGCAACTGTGTATTGTTCACCCTTACCAGAATAAATGGCACCCCTTGCCACAGCAGATAAACACCAAGAAGTATTTTAATTGGTACCTTAATTAAATTGTTTAATTAAGCAATAAGAACAGTAAGTGTGCACCGCTCAGACAGTCAGCCACCCACAGGTGCAAGACTCATCATGAGGGCAAGCATTTCCTCCAAGCAATCCAAGAGATTTATATGGAACTTGAAAACCAGTTGCCTGTGCCTGTGACTAAGCCCAGCACGGGAAGGCACTGGGCTGCACGGGGCACAGCTAGTGCTCAGCATCACTGCCCAGGACCCAGGCAACAGTCTGCAGCCAAAGGGAAGGTAAAAGGAAGGTCTAGCTTCAGCTCAGCCCACACTCTGCTCAAACACATGGAGTTTTGCAACATCCCTAAGTTCAAATACCTGCCATCTGGGGAAATGAAAGCAGCTTCTCCCCCATCTGCTATCCCATGCCGAGTTATCCACGCAGACAGCGACAGCTGCCAGCAGCACCCAGGCTCAGCACACGAGCCACCAACCTCACTCACAGGTGGGCAGAGGCAGAGCAGCCAGAAACCCACTGGAGGCCAACGACATGAGCAGCTCACCAGGTTTAAAGATAAAGATTGCTACAAGAAATTGTTCTGCTCATTGATGGCAAAGCAGATTGTGACTTTCATGTGTGACAAAATCCACTTCTACAAAATGGCAAAAATAATTCAGGCCGAAGTCAGATATTGGTTGGATCAGATACTCAAGATATAAGGTAGTAAACGAGAGTTCCCAGGGATATCTGTGTGATCCATCAGGAGACAACACCACTGCAGGCTGACTGGTTCCGAAAGGTGGTTCAAAAGCAGGGAGAGCATTTGAAGAACTAGATTTATTTTCCTCTTGACTGGTCTCCCTCCCATACAGCAGTTGCTCTGAGAGTCTAGTGGTGATTGAACTGGATGGGACACTGATGTAACTCTAGGCCCTTCTAACCTCACAGGGTCAAGGGACACCTATTATTTTGTTCTTCTTATGTCACTGGACTGTAACGAGCTTTGCAGAGGAAATGCTGGGCATTATCTGACTCATAATAACATCAATGGGAGTTTTCCTGTTGGAAGTGGGACATGACTTGACACCTACCAATCATCTGGAAGAAGATATGAATGTGTGGCTGTTTGTTTCTCCAACTTGATTTGGTCAGCCAACTCTACCTTCTAATTATGTCTGTCCTTTATTACACTAACAAAAGGCTGGATGCTCAGCTATATATTTATATATAGCTGATATATAAAAATAATAATAATAAAACAAGCCTCGCTTGATACCAACAAAACATAAACATGGAGTTTATTAGAGTCAGGAGGAATTGTCCATTGTAATAATGAGTTCAATTTCTCGTTTAAAGCTGTGTTTTAATAGTGGATAAAATTAAGTAAAGTTTCTCAATTATATAAAGTGCATATGGTGAGCTGAATTGTGTATCATACAATTACACAGAGCTTCAGGATTCAGAGGACAGCTCTGTACCACAAAACTCTCAGCAGCGAGAAGCCCGGGGCTAATATTAGTGAAATTACTTATGTAACTTGCTCTTTTATTAACGTGAAAACAGACTATGATTAAAAGCTGGAAGAGGGAGAAAGGAACTATTTGGACCAGTTTACTAGACTAATGCTGTTTATTAAATTCCAAATATACTCCAGGACATAGAGGTTAAAAAAGGAGAGATTTTAGAAAATGTAGATCTTTTCTCTACAGCAGCTGACTAGGCTGCACCACCCAACCCGCACTTGGCATGCACTGAATATACTGTGCGTCCATTTCAGTCCAAATAATAGCTGGTTTTACTGTTATATTCTCAGAAAATTAAGGATTGAAATAACAAGTACAATCATTAAAAGGTTGAACAAGGACTGATGATTCAACTGTGCAGCCGAACAGAAAGCAAAGGGCACATGCCTGCATCAACCAGACGGATGCAGAGGACTAAGCTTTGGCCTGAGTTTCACACACACCTTTCTGAAGTCTCTCCACCAACATCCACATGCATGCACAACTGGGCACCCTGGCTTCACTTGGAGCACATGTGAAGGTGCCTGTCTTAGACGTTTCTGATCTACATACAGGTTAAGTAATTATTTTCTTCTGGAAGATGCATGTCCTTAACTGACTAGTTTTCTGTCTGTTTTTATTTGTGGCCACTGAAATTTTCCAGCAACAATCTACAGCAAAATAAGAGGTCAGCTTCCTGGGAACTTCAACACTCTTCCCTCCTTAGTTTGCAATTTATTTCCTTAGCATATTCGGAAAGGTCTGCTTGTTTTTTTCTCAAGCTTTCCCCATGGAATGGAAAGAGAATTTAACAGGATTTTTGGAACAGATGTTTGGAGAATATGGTATTTAGTCTATGATAACTGCTTTGTAAAACCATTCCTGCCTTTTGCATAAGCTGCTTTATGAGGCCAAATAAATAAAACCCTGTTCCAAAGCTGCCCTGTTGACTCTGTTAGCACTATGGCTACTGCTCTAAGCCCTGCAACTTCAGTTCGCATTATGCCAAAAACTGAGCCTTCCACAATATTACATCTCTCTATACATGCTCCCTATCTCAAGGCTTACTGCAAGCTCTTCCATGCAGTGCTAAGAATACAAGTCATATAGGAATAGGATTTTCAACATCTGACCTTGCTCATCTCCCAGCCCCAATCACTGGCCTCGCTCTGTGCCAGAAGCAAAGGTGACACTTTTAAACATCCGTCTGGGAAAGCTATACTAAAGATATCTGAAAAACAGCACTTGAAAAGTCAAGATCTTCAAGACTTATTCTAAGACTGAAATCTGATTTAACTATTTTTGGACAGTATCAGTACTATAAGAAGGGCATTTTGAATAATAAACATGTTAATCAGTCCTTTTTGAAAGCATTCATCTGGCTCAGCACTGTATCAGGCAGCCAGGATCACTCCCACCCTCAGTGTCTCAAACCTCCCACAAACCATTGCACTTTCAGGCCTATTAGATAGTCTAACAGAACTAGGAAAAGGAAAGGAAATCAGGTAACAATGCTGTGGTTGTGCCTGTGCTGAAGTTAGCTGGCAGGAAGAAGTGGAAAGTATTGCTCATTAAAACCAGGTTCCAAGTCCAACTTTGGACTTTCTGAAACTTCACTAAAACATGGATGATTTAACCAGCCCTAAAAACGAACAATACTTCAGGCATAAACTTAATATTAATTTATATCATTGACAAACAGGCAGCTTCCTACCCACTGGAGTTCTCCCACCTCCTTTTATTTCCCCACACCTTATGGAAGGGCACACGATCCACCCAGAAAAACGAATCTTACAGCACACAGCCAAGCAAAGCCCATGGGGAAAGCTTTACCTCCCAGGGACTGCCAGGAGGGAAATCAAAGCAGGCAGAGAAGCATTTGAGAGCAAAGATCCAAGCACCATTAGCCAGCATGTGTGCACTGCTTTGTGCCATCAGGTCCCCATAGCCAGAAAAGGTGCAGAAGCAGCAGCTTTGTTTTCTTCTCTTCTGTTGTGCTTTTCAATTAACACCTCTGAATGCAATGATTCTTTTTACTTTGTACAGATACAAGCTGAGACTGCAACATCATAACCTATGACCAGTAATTGAGAGCATACTCTTTGTCTCTTTAACAAGAACACTGTGATATTTGAGAGATATTTTTTCTTCCTAGAATGGAAGACGTATTTATTTTCCACTTAAAACTGACTTCAGTCACATCTGGCAGAACAAGGAAATTCATTAAAACATTCTGATCTTGCTTAGTATTTTAACCAAGTCTCCTACCAGCCACTCCACCTTTTAACCAGGTAGGCAGGTTTAACAAATTGCTAAGGATCACTGGTGAGCATCCTGTAGAAAAGAAAGCCGTTAAAAGGCAACTTCAAAGTTTTCAGGGAAGAGGGACACCCTCAGAAGCCACAGGGTCCTAGCATGAGACAGAGGTGATGGTTTTCTAACCATTTTCAAGTCCTGTCCAAACCTACCTGCTACTCCCAAACTGACAACTGCTTCATGTGACCTATCTTGCAGTAGGAAAGCATGACACGTCTCCACAAAAACAAGAGATAAAGACAATAGCACAAACACTGGCTGTGTTTTCACTGCTGGGTGCTGGGAGAGAGAGAAAACAAATAGTTCACTTAGTCATACACTACTGTCAAAGACTGAATGCTATAGAAACAAGGCTTCATGGAAAACTCTGCAAATGCTGTTTTCATATGAAATAGTGATGAAAATATGCAGAGCTAAGGAGAAGAAGACCATTCCTTTCTCCCAGCACCAGCCCAACCCTTCAGATGTCCCCACTGCTCTTCAGCTACCCAGCTGCTGATGTGGCACTAACACAAGCCTGGCCCTTGTATGTCTGCCAGCACATCATCTTCTCTTAAAAACCACTTCTTTCTAGCAAAAAGACCCTTATGACCTATCAGCAAGAAAACTGGAAACCTACCCACCTGGGGAAGAGGGAGGGAGAGCACATCTGGCAGTCCTGTGGGGGGGCACACAGGCAGGAATGGGGCCAGGCTGATCCAATGATTCCAGCTGCCACCCCAAAAAAGTGCTACCTGTCCACACACACTTCTCCTGCCTGTGGAGACGCTGCAGGCAGGACACGCAGGCCTGCCCACACTGCCAGACCTTCCTCCTCTGCCACTGAAGGTCTGTCTCTCCCACCCCTCACTGCAGCACCACATCCTATGGATGTGCTTAAGGGCAGGGCAGAACCTTGGCATTTTCTCACCATAGTTTCTCACCCAAGCCAAAGGTCTCCTGGGGACACTGTGATTCACTGTGATTTGTTCACCACAGCAGGGAGCGTGCAGATTTGCTCCTTCCATGCCTGTATTTCCAACAGCCCCTTGAAGCCTCACACTCCTCACCTTGCTTGGCCACATGCTCCTCAATTTTTTCTTCGAGGAATTTGTAGTGTATCTGCCCAAATCTTATGACCCATCACCACCTAAGTTTCTGCTCCCCTCCATATCATGGCATAGCAAAACTGAGCATGTAAGACATCATTCACTTGGGCTTTAAATCATTACAGCAAAATTTTCTGCAAACCTGGCCCAGCGCATAATAAGGACAACAAAGGAATATATACACCATGTCTCCCATCCACTACATAAAAGCATATTTTGCATTGGAAATAAGATGCACCACAAAGGTGTGGGCAGGAGAAATAAGGCATGGAATGTAGTGACTCCTGACCACTGGCAGCGCGGCTGCAGGTCGTCACATAAGCATGAGCAGAAAAGACCCAAAGATATAGAAAGGCTCCTCAGAGTTTGGCAAAGAGCCTGTTGCTTTCTCCAGAAAAATACCAGGAGCCTTCCAACTGAGTTCACTTCATAGCAAAGGGCTCCATTACAAAGCTGTGTGGGAGGAAGAAGGAATAAATGCCCCCAAGGCTGTTAAGAAGAGCACACTCCAGAGCAGCTGTTCTCTCTGCTATCTAATCTTGATTTTAATTGAGGTTTTTTTCTTCTTTTGCCCAGGGGACCTTGATCCCCCTGCACGTGCTGCTCCCAGAACAGCCAGCCAGAACCTGCCTGCTGACACCAGCCTCACTGTGGCCTGGCTGTCCCCGGTCAGGACCGAGGCCAGGCTTTACACACACTTTCTGCAAGTCCCCCTCTAAGACATTCCCTTTAATGCCACCTCTTCATCTGTTAAATGTCTCCAAATTGCCAAATCCCTCAGGGATTCTAAATATTAAATGAAAAAGCTTATTACAATACACCCAGCAACGGAAACTGGGGTGAGGCTGATGGTCACAGATAGTCTGAACCAGAGTTAACTAATACACGCTCACTCAGATATTTTTTTTCCTTTTTTTGACAAAGGGTAATTTATAGTTGGCATAACTGTCACAACATCCCATGACCCTCAGTCTAATTATAAAATAAAATGTGGAACTGCAAATCCAAGATCTAAGCGAAGAAAAACCCTGGCTTCTGCAGCTTTTCTTTTTTCCCATTCCAGCTTTCTTTTCCCAGGGTGTAACTGTGGCTCTAAGTGCATGACAAGCCCAGAACATTTGTGTGTTTATTTAGAGGCACTTCTAATGTGTTTGTGTTGTGTGTTTCTAGAGCTACAGACTAAAACAGGCAAGGTAACAGCTAACCAACTGCAGAGCAAATTCCCAGAGGGGAAGACAAGAAGGGTTAGTTGCTGAATGCATCTTAGTCAGGAGAAAGGCTGGAGCTGTTTTAATTGTTCATCAATCAATTAATGGCACTCTCAAATGTCTAATTAAGCAGACAACTGGAATTAAGCAAAGGGCATCTTTGAAATGCCAGCCCTCTTAATGAAGGCACTTCTTACATTCAATTGAGTACTTGATTAAGGTGTGCTTGTGCAGAGATGTGCAGAAAAACCCTCAACCAAATGATTAGTCTGTCTCCCCAGCAAGCCTGTGAAAAAAATCAGTCCACTGGTAATGCAACTTAACCTTCACACCCAAGGCAGCACTTGAGGGATGCAGTGAAGTGCAAAACAAATGAGCCTCGTGTAGTGGGCAGGGCTACGGCGCAAATGCTGCCATGCCCCTGGTGGGCATCTCCATCAGGAGAAGGTACCAGGGATGTGCTTCATGCCCAGAGAGATGGTGCCCTTTAGGATGGCAGTGACCACACAGCAATCAGCTGGGGGGGGGCAGAGGACGAGAGTGAAGAAGGATGACACAAAAATGATGGTGATCACTGGAAAGCAATGGCTGCTCAGCTCTCCAGGATTAATTGCAAAGACAAGCAAGGGAATATGAAGATGCTGCCATCATCAGCTATCCATAAACCAAGGACACCCTGAGCAAAACCAGGCACTGAAAGCAGAGCAGCAGATTTAGCATGTATCAGAGAGACTTTAAAGTGATCCTGTTACTCTTTAACATGCACAGGGTTCGGGAAATTTCCCCAAATGCTCCACAATTGGTTGCACACACTGCATTACACAGCAGACGTCATGGGTCTGTGCCCCAGCCATTTAACATGATCATTTCCACAGCTGTGTTCAAACATTAAAACAAAACAAAACACAGAGAGAGGAAAAAAAAAATAATCCAGGATTTCCCTGGAAATATTCTACTAAGGGGTGAAGCTGCTCCTATTCACATAAAGTTACCCACAATGCAGATTGACCAAGAGAGAAAACCCCGAAGTTGTCCTTCAAAAAGAGGATGAAAAGCAACAGAGCTCTCCTGGCCTTGCCTGGCCCAGTCACCTACACAAGGAAGTCCTGAGCCCCTCTGCTCTTCACTGAGCCTATTCAGTGAAAACTGACAGAGCTATCCTAAAAATCTCTCTTGTGAGCTTAGTCCTGAAGTGTGATACTCTGATATCCACTTTGGCCTGAAGCCGAGCTTACTAGTACATACCAGCCCAGAGAGATGAGTTTTATTTCATCTTTAGCAGCTTTTTTCTACCCTGGCAGATATTCTATCTCCTTCTCCAGTTGCTCCAACATCACAAATTACTATCAAAACTTTCTGTACTCACTTTCTAAACACGTAAACTGATAAACCAACTACTGCTAGGTTGGCTTTACTTTGCAGCAAAGGAGCTGGGACATTAGGATTTATGTTTTTAAATAAATTCTGTCTCTTAAAAAAAAAAAAAAGGTGTAACATAAGAAAGAATTAAAATCCCAAAACCCACCTCCCTTGACACCAGGTACTCTTGCATTGGACATCTAAGTTAAGAACAAAACCTGCAAGCTTACAGAAGTAGAAACTATTTAAATACAGGTTTTCTCACAAATATAACCAATGTGTTTTACTTAAATATTTTCTGAAAATCCCAGTAATCTATGCCATTGCTTCTGGAAATAAACACTCTCACATTAAAAAACAACCAACCAAAACAACAACACAAAACAACAGAAAAAAACCCAGTCATGACAGCAACTAACACTGGCATGTTGCAATATTGGTAATTATTTTTTTTAATACAGCTTTTAACCATTCTACATTTCAACTTCTTTATATAAAGAAGTCTACATGGTAGAAAATAGTACCTGAGTAAGAAGAAACCAAGCAAGCTCTTCCACAAAGGAAATTACTATCAAAATTGATGCTTCCTGCCATGTTAAAATTCCAATAAGCATTTATCTCAGCAAATCCTTGGCAGCCTCTGACATTTCTATTATTGGGGCTGACTGGGTTCATCCTGCCTTTATTATAATAAATAGAGGAACATAACAGGGGAAAGGAGCTGCTGCAGTAATATGCACATTGGTCATCAATTTAAAGCCCCTCTTGGGCGAGCAAGAAAGTTGAATTGTCTCAGACAGGATGCCAAAGGAAACAGGGAGGAGAGGACAGACTGAGCAGCTACATCTCCCCTGTGTATCCAGCGAGGTTATGGTCTTGGTGCCTCATTGTCCATAGGCCAAGCAGTGAAGCACGGCTGGTCTTCAGACCTCCGGGGCCATGGTCAAGGAAAGTAACTAAAAGCAAGAGCTATTAGCGTGCTCCTGCCAGGAGCCCTGCCCATCACCCATCTTTAGTAGGTCCAGGAGCAAAGTAGGCCTCCTGGGTTAAACTTGGTGGCCAGGAACAGCCTCAAAGACCAAACCTGGGATGAATTATACCCACACCAAACATGATCCAGGCCTCACGTCTGTGCCTGGCATTGCTTAGGATTGCTTCAGATTACAGGGGAGGCTGAGTGAAAGCAGCCAACAATGGAATGAGGCTAAGAGGGAATGCAAAACGAGAAGTCCAAAGTAAAGTAAGCCAGGATGGGTGTCCCAGGTGAAAGAAAGCCCCTAAGTGAAGTTCATGGCAGGCAAGCTGCTCTAGAAGAGCAATTCAGGGATACGTGCTTATCTAAGGGCTGTCCTTGTCAGTTCAAGAAGGCAACCACCACACTGAACCCACTGCCACTAGACTAATTCCCCCCAGCCAAATGTGGCACCTGCCAGGAGCAGGGAGGGAGCCCTGCAGCTCCCCTCCTCCCATCCCGCAGCTCTGGCTCATGCACAGCTCAGCTTCCTACCACTCCAAACAGCTACAGCACAATATGCTGCCTGTCACTGCTCAATGAGAAGCACCAGTGCCAAAACCTGAGTGCCTTTCCCTGGCTGAGAAATAAATTCTTTATTTAAATGTTATTTCTGTGACTCCTTCCTTGCAGATCTACAGCCAATCTTAATTCTTTTGGGACACCAAAAGAAACTGTCTTGCAGCCTTTCATGATACACTTGCTCTTTCAGAAACAGATATGTTTAGTCTTTCAACCTTCCCTTTGTTGTTTTTAATTAAAACTCTTTCAGTTACTAAAATTAGTGGCCAGTTTGTCCTAAGAGCCCACAGCAGTAGTGCCACTCAATTCAGAAAAGGAGAGTTTGCAGCTTGTACATGTATTTGAATTTAAAAATTCAAAAGCCAAGAGGAAAAACAAGTGGTATTGTAACTTCCTGACTGTTTGGAAATTATTTTCTAAAGGAACTTCAAATGTAGAGACTCTCCAAGTGGCTCTGCATTACTGTAATGTTACAGTAATACATAGCCTCAGTCCTCACTCACAGACTGTTAAACTACACTTACCCACTTAAACCAGAAATCCCTGATGCAAGAGCGCACTAGAGATTACAGGTACCAGTTTCTCTTCCATATATTATCCATACAGGAGACGACCTCTTAAAGAACATGGTAACCAGAAGGACTATTAACATAGTAAACATCTTTTATGCTTAAGCCTGGTTGGATAGCAAAATTTCTTTCTCAAAGTCTCTTTAGAGCCAGGGAACAGAAGTGCTTTGCTTTGTCTATGGGCGCTGCTTGCACAGAGAGGCAGCAGCTTCCCCTCCCTGGCTGCTGGCGCCCCGCAAAGCACCCAGGACAAAACCCCTGCTCTGACTGACCATGGTCCTGCTGCCACATCTCAGCCATCAGAGCAGGGAGAGCACAGCTTGTTACCCTCTGTGTACATAACAGCCTGACAACGTTTCAGAGAAACAGAAACCCGTTCAGATAACACACTCCTAAATTGCATGCCATGAGATAAAATGCCAGAGGCTGTGATAAAGGGGATGCCAAGGGCCAGCATGTGCCCTATGGGGACAGCTCACACACACGCCTGTGCGTGTCTGGCAAGCTCCTGCACTGATCCCTGCCCAAACTGCCACTGAGCAGGCAGGCCTGTGTCACAAGGAGAACAAGTGGAACAGCAGAGTGGGCTTCTGCCAACCTAAATACATCTTAGTTAAAAGAATACAATGAGCCCTGCAGCTCACTATAAGGGTGGCAGAAGCCATATCATCACAGTATTTGGACTCCTCTCAGAGAAAGGAAATCCAGCTTTGGAGACAAAGATACAAGAAGAATAGCACTGAAATTACTCTGCAGACCAAAGTTAGCTTTGGTCTCAGGAAAGCCTGCAACTACTTCTCTGAAACATAAAGCCAAGCACATTTTTTCATTATTCTGAGTAACAGGAAAGGAGAAAAGTCAAAGGGATTACTTTAAAGATATTTGTACACTTGATAGACTAAGGGTATAGTTAGGAAACAGCTCCAGTAAGCTCGGAGAGCTGCTGGCTATGAAAGCCACGCTCAGTGGCAGAACATCAGTTCTAGCTGCACCAGCAGCTGGGCAAGTGTCCAGCAATGGGGATCAGCATTCAGGAGTGATGAGCAGAGCTGTCACCAGAGAGATCACCTTAATCTGCTGTCTCTCCACCTTCCTTCCAGTTTTGTAAGCCAGGTACAAACCTCTTACTCTGCTGCAATGCCTTCTGACAAGGTCTTTTTTTAACTTCTTCCGGCAGTTGGAGTAAATTTGGAATAATGTGGCAGGCGCTCCACTCTGTTCCTCAAAAAGCAGCAGCTCTGCCTATAGTAGGATGCAGACATCTCCCCTTGGCACCCCTGCTTTGGGAGGAGGGATGGTTCATTTTTCCAACTCAAGCTACAGCAGAAAGGAATTTCTCTTTGAAAACTTACTTAGTACACCTTCAAACTTCAATGTTGAGGACAGATGTTCAGACATCTGTTCTACAACATTTTATCCAAAACTGGTATTTTTCTCCTACCCCAAAATCTTAGTAAAAGTGAATAAAATGTGTTCCTGCATCATTCTGGCTCTACTTCAGCATATCCCCTAAGATCCAAAACCTCCAGGCTTCTCATATCTGTTTGAAGATGGTTGCAGAACTCAACAAGTCTATACCCTTCTATTTTCACATTCATTTTTCTTCTCCACTGATACCACAAAGCAATCTCTAATTCATAATCACATCCATGTCAGGTTCCCAATCTTAAGAGAAGTATTTGGCACTTTAATCTTCAAGCAGATTACACATTTCCTGTTAGGACTCGAAATCTAACTCTGTGCATGTGTGTGGGTGCCTGCATGTTTCTGAAGATTTGCTTAAAAAAAAAAAAAAAAAAAAAAAAAGAGAAGGACGAACAAAGGGCTGAGACTTCACTATCATAGATTTGGAATTAGTTTCCCTGATGACCAAAAAATTAAGTGGAAGTGGCAGCTCTGCCTCCACTTTGCCTGTGTGGCATCATGGAGACTTTCTGTACTAAGTCCCATCACACTAAAAGATTGTCCCTGTCCCCCCAGTTTCTTACAGCACAAATGGCTGGGAGCACTGAGCCCACGTCCTCAGGAGACACTGCAGCACTGTAATCACACAGAGCATAGCCATTTGTGACTGAGAAAATAAGGCTGGCTACACGATGTGGAAAAGCAAACCACAGAGGAATTTACAGAAGGACAGAAATTCAAAACAACACACTTTTTACTGTGAAATATTTCACCTCTGAGAGACTGATAAAATCCACTTAGCTTCAGCAGTCTCTGCTGGAATGAGCCAGCATTCACAAAGCTGCTACAGAGCCACTAACATCCAGCAAAGGGGGCATATGTACTTAAAACACCATCTCCCCTAGCAGGGCTGGGGTGTAGGAAGGACCTCCGGATGAGAACTTGACTCAGGTTACCAAAGGCTGGCGTGGACCAGAGAAAAATGTAGGAGAGATGATTAGTATTAGGAACACAATAAAGGTTTTTGAATAGTAAAATTGGACATTACTCATTGCTTTTCAAGATATATTTCCCTTAAATCTGTAAGGGTGGCACATTAACAGCAAAATAACTGTTACCTAGGACATCACAGGCAGCATCAAATTAAAACATTCCGCACTGTTCTGCTTTGACCTTGATCCAAAGGGACCACATCTGATGGCTGGAAGCCCCCTGAGTCTCCAGGTTCATTCATTCCCTGAGGCTTCCCAGCTCACGCTACCAGCAACACCACCAGCTGGGTACTTCTGTGATGCGGAAGGCTGTCCGCTCCAAACTGGAGCAGGGTCAACAATTCAGAGCACATACTGGATGCAGATGAACAGCCACTACACTGCAAAACTCCTGGTCATCAGCAATTTGGTTCTGATTCAAACCAGAGACTGTAGTTTTCTATTTGAGCAATGGAATGAACAACTTCTTTTATGTCAGATCAGAATGGGGCAGATTTTAACTAGGCAAGAGGGTACATCTCATTAGTATTTTCAGCATATTTATTTATTTATTTATTTATACACTCATGGAAAAGAGCAGGATAGACACCTCCCTCCCTTTTGATGCATTTTGCCAGGAATTAAGTACAGTTCCTAGAATTTCAGCTGTGTTGTGGGCTTGCTGCTCCTCAGCATGACGGCAGGATTGTGCTGACGGTTGAGGAATATTCCCTCTCTCAGGGATGGAGCAGAGAGCTGTCAAGGCAGGATGGCATTGACTAAAGCTGCGCCTGCCAGTGAGTCTGACGAGAAAAACATGGTGATACTGGAAAGGTAGCAGTTATGGGATGCAGCACTCCTGCACTCACTCAATTATAATGAAGGAGTGCTCCTAGCAGTTTGCTTTTGCTCTATATAAATGAGGGACAGAGGCCAGGACAGTGTTTTGCAGTTAATCATACAGTACAACACAAAATGGCTGTCGGAGAACTGCCCCCTATACTACTTATTAAAGCAGGAAATACAGGAGGAGTGATACCATGTATCTTCACTTGCTCACCCCTGCTCAGCCTGGCATCTTTTACCTGTAATGTCACTTATTCAGAGCAGCCTCTTGTCGTATTTCCAGCCCCCAAGTCACAAACCACCAAATTGGTGGTGAAATAGTGATGGATAAAATGCAGGTCACAGCCTGGTGCAGGACCTCATGGGCTGCTTTCTTGTAGCACACCCCAGATGGAAGCTGGGTTGGCTCACAGGAGAGCCAGGAACAGCTCAGAGGAATAGCAGGTCTTTTAAGGAAGTAAAATATGACGAAAACAACAGCAGAAGTAAATTTAGACTGAGTATCAGGGCAATACAGTGCCAAGATGTGCTTGAACACACAACAGTGTCCTCTACTGCTAATACACAGCCAGTTAGAACAGGGCTGGAGATGAATAAAAAGATAGCACAGTCTCAATCCAAATCAATATGGCCTACAGGTCTTACTACGTCTATGCTGTCTCAAAACCCATGATATAAATATCATCACCTTGCCCGTTTGCTCCCTGACCCCTACATAATATCAGTCACTGTGAAGGTCAATTAGTGCAAGGTGAGGTGCATTTTCCACTACTGTACATCTCCTCGCTTGGAGATGTCCCGGGCTCTTCACATCATTCCACAAACACAGGAGAGCAATTGTAAAAGGAGAATGGGGCTCAGCAAAGTGCAAATTGACGGTTCAGAGATGTCTGTTCTACATAGGCACACACAGGTGTCCTGTGCTTGGCATAAACAGCCAAATCTGATCCAAACCACTGGATAAGCAAACACCTCAAGCCCAGAGAAGGCTAATAGCCTCGAGAATAGGGCATTTTGGGAGGAAATGGGACATGAAGCTCAAGAGGGCAGTTTTAAATACTGACTCTTACCATCAAACACACTGGGAGCCAAGAAACAAATATCCCATATTCACTGGAGTTCTGCTGTCCCGCATGATTACAGAGCTAGTCAGGCAGAGGTGATAAGTGAGATGGGTGCAGCCATTACACCTCTTGGTCTGGGAGAGATTTGTTCAGGCCCATCAGAAAGAAATCAGACAGGAGTGTGTGACCTGACTTGCAATAAGCTTCAGAAAAAAAAAGAAAAAAATTCATGACCAGAGCAGGAAATTATTTTGGCAGAGTCCCGGACAAACCCAGCTACACAATATTGGCCCTTAGTTTCTTGTGCATATTGTGCAAAAAAACCCCACATAAAAATAACAGCAGTGACCTTTAAGGACTAGAAGCTAAGTTGAACTGGGGCATTCTCAAAATGAATAACCAAAGTAATAGGGAATATTATCAGCTTTGATCTCCGGCTCCACACCCACAGAAATAAAAACAAACCTTAATTCCAGAAAATTTTTACACAACAGTGTTATTTGCTGGTTTGTTTTCAAACATTTATTTCCTAAGATAAGCCTGTATCAAACTAAAGAGTGGAAGAGTGGGCAATGAATCTGGAGATGTGTGAGGGGAGCTGTACACAGATCCATTCCCACACTATTGGTCCGGGAGCTCTAGAATTATGTAGCCCAAACACCCTTTACTCGGAAAAAAAAATTCTTAAGAGGCATGTGTGGCTCAGAGCTTTATATGCTGCCACATTACAAACGATTAAGTAAACTTCTCAAGACCTCAGATACACTCACACCAGCTTTCCCCAATGGACCAAGTTGGTGTTATTCCTTTGCTCTGGGTTTTGTTGGGTTTGAGCAGCAGAGTGGCTGAGCTTTCAAGAGAAACTAACTCTTGCAGCCTGCAACAGTGCATGCATGCATACAATTGCTAGATGTCCACCAGTGCGAAGAGAGCTAACTTTTGGACTTGATATTTCAGATTTAATGTGATAAGTTCTAATGCCCACTTGAACCTCTCCCTGGGTGCAGAGAACATTTACACCATGTTATTATTCAGTCATATCTGATGCTTGATGTTCAGAACTGTCCCTAAGCTTACCTATTCCTAAAGCAGATCCTTGATTCTGTAAAGGAGAAAGCCCACCTATGCTGCATCAATGCAGTGGTTTAAGCACCAAACAACCTGACAACTCAGCACACTCAGGGTCCTGAAGTGTCTGTCCCACATTTATTTAGGTATGTAAATGAAGAGAAATTCAATACTTGGAGCCTCAATTCCAATTGCTTCATCCAAACAAATGAAGGAAAAGAGCAGCTCTCCAACTGTTACTGCAGTGTGTCTACAGTAAAGCTGCAGTGTGTAGACAAGCACGCTTCAGAGACAATCTCCCTATTATCCCCACTCCCCGGGCCTTGGCTCATGGTTATGGCAGTCACACAGCATAGGGAGGAGATTCCTTTTGCCTGAAACTAAACTGGGAGACACGCACGGCAGCACACCCGAAACACACCCACTGCTGGCAGGCACCCTGTCTGTAGGCCAGAAATAGCCTGTGGTATAAGTCTCCAAAAGGTGTGGGCATTTGGTTCTTAGCATCAAGTTTGAGCTGCCCTGCTCCAACACACCATGTTACCTGCTGAGCTGGCCTCAGGCATCTCACCCACAGGCACTACAGTCACATATCAGCAGGAAACCATGTTTCACCCACCTGCAGGAGCTTACAATACACGTTACTTGTACCACACCACGCAGATGGCACGCAGCACACGTGTCAGCAAGGCCTCTGCCATCTCTCTGCTTTTCCTTCTATAGCTTTACACTTTACTGCTCACATTTTATAATTATTTCCTACTTTTGTATTTTACCCACCTCTATCCATTTTAGTTCTGCTCTCAATTTCTCTTCCCCATTTAATGTAATTTCTGTTCCTCCTCTCCCCTGCACTCCCCTAGTGCACAGACTCCCTTTCAGTTCTTGGTCTTTGCCTTATTTCCCCCTTGACTTTAATTCCTCTCTGTTTTCATTAAGTCTCCTACACTATTTGAGTTCCATAAGAAAAAGGCTTTAAAGTGAGTAATTGTTGGTAGGAAACCTCAGTTTGGGGTCAGGCCCCATAGTGCCAGACAGTGCATTAAGACAGAGCAATTCAGCTCATTGCTCTAAGAGGACTTTACAACTCGAGCTCAGCACCTCTCAGCCTCTGCTCAGCTACTCCTGGTTGTGGTGTGTTCACAGAAGCAGTCACACAATGACACTCGTGTTCAAGCAGAGGACTGAGGTTTCCTACCACAGCTGGGTGGGGAATGCAGTGTCTTTAAGTGGAGCAGATTATTGAGGCCAAAAGCAAGCCAGAAACCTACAGATACTGAGGTTAGCCCTCTCTTTCAACCTTTAATGCTAAGCACGTTAAATAGGCATAATAGTCCAGTATTTCCATAGACACTCAAAGGCACTGGGCTTATGGGAAGGAGCAGCACATTACCACTGCCTCCTGAAAAATCATGTGTTTGCTTTCCATATTTATTTAAATTCCTTCAACTTTGCTGCAGTTCGTAAGAGACTAAAAAAGTATTCCAGGGCTGTATGAGCTTCACTGTTGCTGCATTACCACAGAGAGAAGGAACAGTGCAAGTAAGATGGAAACAGATTTTAAAAACCTAGCAAACTGTAAAAATTAACACTGTATGCAAGCTTAGCAAGGATAGTGACTAGACACTTCGTAAGCGTATGTAAGAACATACTGACCATGACTATTACAGTAGACTCACCAGAGATGTTCTGAGAACAACTGATGCCTCCTTGAAGGAAACCAGGTATTAAAAAAAGTCTCATTCCCCTGTATTTCTGATTGTTCCCCAACAACCACATAACACTCCCCTGGCAAAACAGGAACATGAACTTATGCTGACTTTTAATATTTGAGCTTGGATGGAAGGAGGGTAGGAAACACAGAGTCCAAGAGAGGTCAGAAGTGAATGGGCTATTCACAACTGCAAGCTGCAGGGAGGCTCACTAGTGGTGGCAGCCCCCTGAACTTTGCACTTCCACTGCATTCAGCACCCTGCTCCTCCTCAGAGGACAGCAGTGGCCAGTGTTCACTGGACTACAAAACACACCATCATTGTCACCTTCTTCAATACAGACATACCACCACTGGTTAGCTCATTAAAAGGGCACTTGTGATGGCAGCCAAAGAGAAGCATTAACTTCAAAGGCGAAACACATGAGGTAATTTTGATCCCGCATTCCACTCTCATTAAAAAAGAAATAAAAATCCCAGTGACATATGATACATCTGCTAACCTCAGGCTTCCAACCACAGAGCTAATTCTTCCTCCTGCAGGCACCTCATCTGAACACACAAGAAACTCTTCAAAGGGTTCTCTGGAGGACAACTCCTCTCATTTAAACTGAAGGCAAGTGGATCTCAGGAGAAGTCAGCCAAACTCAGTTTCACATCTGATCACACTCTTATGTCCCAACAAGAGCCTCTGCAAGTTTTAAGTTTCAAAAAAAGTTTTAAGGATGCTGCCAGTTTCCTAGGGGCTTAACACAAAAAAGGTAGCCAGGGGAGATGCCGCAAGACAAAGTTAAGTGTAGAGGGAAATTACAGAACACCTTCTGAATACAGATCACAGAATGTGAACTGTGCCAAAACATGCTCAGAAGTTCCCTTCGTAACCTTATAAAACACTGGAGAAAGTCAGAAGTGAGACAACTTCTTCCTTTAAGAGGGAGACTTAGTGCATTGTAATTCAAAATGCAAGCCTCATTAAATTTACAAAGCTCACTTTTTAAACAGTTGTGAAACTCCTGCTCTTATTTGCCAGATCTGGTCTGACCCCAGCCCAGCCCACAGCAGTGCTGGCATCACCTGCACTGCCAGCAGGGACCTGCGGACAGACGGACGTCACAGAAGGGCACCGCTGGGGCCTGCCTCCAGCTTACCCCACTACCTGGGAAAACAGAGGGGCAAATCTATTTTTCAGCTTCCCCTTTGAAACCTTACCCAAAAAAATAAAGGGGGGTTTTAATGGAACTCAGTTCTCATGCCATCCTACCAGCCACGGTGCTGGCAAAGGGGAACATGCAGTGCAGGCTTAAAAGGTTGGTGGGCTCCCTCCTGTTTGCTCACAGAGAAAAGCCAAGGTAGACTACAGCTCTATATGCAACTCAAGCTCATTTCAAACAAAAAAAACTTGTGGGCAAAGCTTCCCTAGGGAGCATGGTTTGGGAGTGTGGCTTTGCAAGATGGACTTCTCTGGACATTAGGCCAATTACCTAAAACTCAATTCTTTTCCCTGGAGCCTGTGGGAGTTTGGCACAACAGTACAGTGTTTAAAAGCATCTGCAAAGTCTCCAGAGCATTTGGATTACAGGTCAACTTCCTGAGCTGCTGAGCCTTTAATGACAGTGCCAGAGACAAGAATGCTCAGACCCTACACATCTGTTTAACAGCATTATCACAATTTTACTAAATTTTACTAAATCACAAATTTACTAAAACTACGAGAGCATTACATTAAATACAACAGTGAGATGAAAAAATATGCATGTTAAAAAGAAACCGAGATGATCAACCAAGCTGCTGTTACAACAAGTCTAGAAAGTCGGTTTCCTGTTACTTAAGTTCAAAGAACAATGTTCGATGAAATCTATTCATCCCAATAGCAACTGATGCAGCTGGAAGTAGGTAAACACTATTCTTTGAATCATGCTGCCAGTCAAAAACTCTTATCAAAGTCACTCATTTAAGTTTGTCATGTTGAAGAAGCCATGACCTCTGTCTTTCTCTAGACTCACACTGCTGTGTCTTTACATACAACTTCCAAAGACACGTATTTCTTTTATTTTATTAAATGCTGGAATTATTTTGCTGCTTGTTGAAGGTGACACATGCTTAAGGTGGACAAATAAAGCTCATGCAACTTATTCGTGATCCGAGTTTTTCTTTGCAGATAATTCAGTTTTCCAGTCAATCTAATTATAGTCTGAAGTTATTGCAGCAAAGACTTTCAAGTACAAAACAAAGAAAATAGAGTAGGAGCATTAATCCCGGCTGGCACTGCTAGGAGTGGCTTGTGCCCTCAGGCTATTCTCCCCACCTTAGCATTCAATCTTTATCTTACCTATTATGTGAATCAGATGGTAAATATTTTACTTTCTCGAAACTATGGTAACCCTTGCAAAGACAGTTTGTTATATGAATTTCTTTCTTCCAGTCTAAAACACTGCTGAGCAATATTAACTGACACTGCAGCAATGATTTATTGGAAAGATGAGAATAAAATAAGCCAGTTCACAAGAAGAATTTATTCTTCCATAATACCTTTAATAAAAACACAAATCTATTCATCCCTCTTCACTTTTCATCATCTTTCCCTTATTTGAAGAAACGACATCTGCCATATCAATTCCTGCTGGAATTTCATTTTTAAAACTTCAAGTCATTAAGACCACAAAGTAATTTTAGCCTGACAGACCCAGAACCTTGCCACTTCATGGCATTATTTGTTACAAGAGGGGGGGAAAACCCAACCCAACATAGAAATCCTGCAGGTACGAATTCTGCCTTTTCCTTTGATTTGCAGGGCAGACTGTTGGTCTTCAAGGGGAAGATGCCAGCCTGCCTGGGCCAGCAATGTTCCTGAGTGAGCAGCTCACTTGGGAAGGATGCCCCTCTGACACACGCTTAAACCAACCTGCAGCACTCTGAGGATTACCCATTCAATACTGCAGCCCAACTGCAAGGGAAGATGGCAGGTGAGGCAAGTGGACAGCATCCAAGTATTCTGGCCTGCAGCCTCTTCCTCCTTGAACAGGCTGTCCTTCTCCCCAAGTATGACCCACTCTGCAGGGGAGCACAGGCACTGCAGCAACCCGCAGTGGTTTGAAATCCAATCACAGTAGTGCCTTATCAGTGCCAGGGTGGGAGGTAACCTGAAGCAAAGCCCATAGAAAAGGCCACCACTGTACCTCCATTCAGCACCAATAATCCTTCCTTCTCCTCTCCTACTTCCAGGCTCTATCCATTGTCCAAAGCTTCCCCTCCTTCCTTAGCTTTCCTATCAGTAACAACAGTGGCCTCAGCCTGCTGCTCACTGTCGAGTCCCGCTCCAAGCTGAAGAAACTCTTCAGCTGAAGACAGAAGTGTCTGCTACTCTTGACCAAAGCACTTAGCTCAAGAGTGCTGTAATTGAGTGTAAAACACAAGATGAGACAGAGAAACTTGATACAGCATTTGTTACCCAGAGAGCAGAGGTCTGTGCTAATGTTGGTCAGGGTAGTGTGTTTAAAGTCTGTACATTTATTTATCATCCTGTGCTTGCAAGGGAAAACCTTTCCTTTGTGTTGTACTCCACCATGAGCCAGGCAGAGGTCATTTCTGGGAGCTGCTGGAGAGTAGGAGACTGACATCTGCTACCCAAAAGGAAAGACATTCCCCTACCCCCCAGCTAAATTTAGATATGAAAGAGGATAGATGCTGATACTGCCTCAGCACTAAAGCTGCAATCTGCTCTGTGGGCAGATCCTACTTCAGCAGTGTTTGTGGTAAGATCACACAGTAATAAAAGGAAGTCTCAATGAATGGGGAATGTCTAATCTAAAAGCCCAACTCAATTTCTGCATGGGCTTTTATATGAAATCCTTGCTTATTTCATATGCCAGATGAAGATTTTTATTTAAGGCTGTGTCAGAAAGCTCTGAAAGATAGCATTCATTAAATTTACTTAGTTCCTGAATCCAGGTTTTTTCAAAAATCTCTCTCCTAACACCCATTATTCCCATCTAGTAATTTCTCATTATTTGTTCAGCAGTGCGTAACACTGCTCTTTTTAAAATTACCCTCACTTGATTGCAGTGACCACAACCAAAGGAATATAATGAGCATTTCTCTCTTCAGTAAATATAGACAATCAGGAAGATATGCCACAGGGGAGAGTTTTTAGCTGATTCTTCAGATACAGACCAAAACGCCCTGTTTCAGAATAGGTCTTTCAGAGAAATCAGGGAGGGCTCCTGGAGATGAGTACAACAGCAGGGAGCATCTACCTGCCACCCTGCTGGATGGGTTTCTGCTAAGGCAAGATGATGGCCATGTGCCTACATAGCTCAATGGCCACAGTGACACATTGCTGCTTGGAGGGATGACATGCCTGTCACATGGCCTGTCACCTCTCAGCACCAACAACTGATAGACATGCTTGCTCCTCATAACCATCTTCACTATGGGAGGCACAAAGCACCTGAACCCAAGCCTGGATCCATCAGGTTGAAGGAAAACGGGTCGCATGGAGACCATCAAGATGTGTCTTTATTATACACACAGCATTTCAGAAAGGCTGATCCCAAGAAAAAAGTCCTACTCTTGGCAACCAAGTGTTCCCCATCATCAGGCTTGTGAGGAAATCTCAGTGCTGGGATCTATGTATAGCAGCAGAGATAAAAAAATTCCCATTCAGATCCCAGCCACAGCAAGGCAATGACTAGGCTGTCATTCCTAAGCACATATAAATCTGGACTGCCCTCCTGTGTGTCCTGCCTTGCACCCTGCCATGGATATTGTTGCTTTATGTAAACCCCAAACATTTTTCACGACTGTGACTGCTCTTTATTTTGACAAGGAGGGGGCTCCTTAACAAGGCATCTGCAACCTGATTTGTGACTAATAGCAGTATAGCTGCATTAGGAAACTGCATTTCATGACCTCTCCAAACCCAAACACATTCCCATTAAATCTGAGGTGACATCTTTTGGTATCACCTAAACTAAAAATCTGAAGCAAAAGGGAGGAAAAAAACAAACATTAAACTAGGTAAAGTACATGTTCTTGACCATATCCTTTTGAAAAAAAAAAAAAAAGACAACCTTCAACATATGCATTGAGCAACACTGCCAAACTGAACTGATTTCCAGCTTATGCATTGCAAATCAAAGCGTATCTCAGATGATGTCTGATTTTGCACCATTAAAACACACCCATCAGAAAGAAAGCAATCCAGGATACTGACTGACATTCTGCAAAATGCACAGCTTCAGCAGCACGCCAGGACGAGTTCCTTCACACACCCAACAGCAATGGTGGGACCATGGGAAACAGATTCCAGTAGTTCCCCAGGAGATGCTGCAGGTTCCTCTCAAGTCTGTGACAGGTTTATGTCAGTGCTGGTTTCCCAAGTATGCGAAGTATTCATCAATCACCCTCCTCCCTCCTGTGTTTCCAGTCTCATGGGAGTTGTTTCTGAATGCGTTTCTACACTGTGCAGAGAGAAAGTTTTGTCTTAAATGTGAAGTCACTACGGTGCCTACACCAGGGAGAGATCAAGAGGCTGGACAGTCCTGCAGGTAGGGTCTGTTTAACTGATGTGTTGATACATTTAAGGAGATACCTTAAAGACAGAAAGGTGCAAGTCACAGCTCCAGGGAGGGGTTTTCCACCTAATAGCAGCAAGTCCTTCAAGATTTTCAAAACATAAATTAATCTCTATAAAATGTAAATCCTAACTGTTTAATTACAAACCCTTCTCCCAGAGTCTTGCCTGTGCTGCACTTCCGTAAAGTGAGTGGTGAGCATTTCTCCACCCCAAAGATCAGTTTTTGGTTAAACTGTGTGTCAGTAACTGACAGGCTAAGTACTCCAGAAGATATATATGTAGTGGATGTCCACAAAGAGGTGCTGCGATTCCAGACCCCTCTATGTGACTAAGCATCAGCTGTCATCTTCAGGGCCTCTATATCCTGACCCTGATCTAGTTCATGAAAAAGAAGGAAAGTCGGTGTGGCTGATTGAAATTCAGTACCTTCAGTGCCTCCCTGACACTATTGCAGGAGCACTCTGTGAATAAGCACCCAACATGCACAGGAACTAAGCTGCCTCTAGAGAAAACCTGCAGTTTGCACAGCTACACAGTCCAGAGAAAACATGCATGGCTTTGCATTATAACCAAGACATAACTTGGCCCCCTATCACTGCACTGCATCTGGCCACCATCATTAGCATTATCCTTCCCAGGTTGTATGTGACAGTTTCTCATCAAATCCCCTTCTCCTCCCTTCAGTGACACCAAGTAAATCCTTGAGTAAAAGCCTTGCCTAAAGACCTCCATGCTTTCCCCCCCAGCCCTGTGCTGCTCCCCTCAGGCCCCTCTCCATCCCCACAGCCCTCCTCAAGGCTGCCTGCCCTGCTTGCAGCTGCCAGGAACCAGCCAACTCACAGAGACTGACTGAAGGGCAAGCTGGGGGGGAGGAAACCACCATCACAGACCTCCTCAGTAAGTAGCAGATGCACAAATGTGTCCAGAGGTACTTTGAGAAGCAGCAGTGACATGACACTGTATCAAGGACTGCACTCCACTGGTGCACGATCAACCACAGAGAGCAACAGCTCCGTGATGATAATTAAATTAACAACTTGCAAGCAACCATAATGCAATAGCAAACCACAGAGTTGGAGTGACCTACAGCCACTTGAGATCTCTCCCTCAACACAGATATCTGATTACACGTGTTTAAACATAAGGTCAAGACCTACACAGTTCCCTGAAATCTTCTATTTCAAGTTGAGTATCAATAAAGCAGCAAATTTTATCAGGAAGAGGTTATTTTCTCCTGCTATCATCTATCTTGACACTGTAATGTGAACAGTGAAAACACAATTTCAAACTGTAATCTCTACTACAAAAGGTTGAGGTAAAACATTGTTCACTGGGCTGGGCAGAGTATATAGGTGTTTCTGTTTGTAAAAGCAGTAATAACTGAACTTTGAAAGCTGTTGGACTGTTATATACAAGACTGTTATAAATAAATTGTTAACACAGCTTCTCTTACCAAGGATTTTCAACAAGTCAGTGGCAGTCCGTGTTACAGCACTACTTACAAAACAAGCAAAGTACAGTTCTAAATTTGGTGAATAAGGCTAGGCAGCCTCACAAGTCCCTCAAAGATAAAAATTCATAGCTGGTTTTATCTAAATGCATTATAGTGAGCCCTCAGAATAATATGCAGTTTGACATATAATGGATGTTGCATAATGAAAGCATCTCAGCACATTCGCTGTGGGGTGGTATCAAGTTTGGGCGCTAAATGTGAGAGATGCCAAGCACCCACTGCCTGATCTTGAGGGTAAGAGGAGTTGTGGGCATTCACATGCCTCATGATTAACCCTTAGGAATAGCAACTCTCCTAAAGAACAGCAAAGACTGATACTATTGAAGCATCTGGTCAAGTTTTACCAGCTTAAATGGCCACATCTGTAGCTGATTAAAAATGAGAAATTTAAAAAAAGCTTAACTAGCAAAACACATCCAAACCAGTTTCATCTCCAAGAACCAAGGAAGAAATTAAATAAGACATATGCTAGTCTTACTGCTTAACATGCTGCTGGAAGGCACTCAGAAACCACAGTGACAGCAGTATGAAAACCTGAACAGAACACAAGAGACAGCTGAACATCTCCAGGGAGCACTGCAGCATAGCCTATGCCCAACGTCAAAATACAGAATACCTCAACTGATTACAAATATCAGAAATTGAACAAAAGATCAATTCTGCTTTCAAACAATAAAACTAGGATATCCCTTAATTCTGCACCCAGTACCTCAGGTATTGACATATTTATAAAATCACAGAATCATTAAGGTTGGAAGGGAGCTTAAAGATCACCAAGTTCCAACCCCCCTGCTGTGAGCAGGGAACCCCACCACTAGAGCAGGTTGCACAAAACCTGGTCTAACCTGGCCTTAAAAACCTCCAGGGATGGGGCATCAGTAACGTCCCTGGGCAACCCATTCCTGTTCCTCGCCACCCTCATGGTGAAGAATTTCTTCCTAATATCTAACCTGAATTTCCTCTCTCTCAGTTTAAAACCACTCCCCCTTGTCCTATCACTATCTTCTCCAATGAAAAGCCCCTCCCCAGCTTTCCTGTAGCCCCTTTCAAGTACTGGAAGGTGCTATAAGGTCTGCTTGGAGCCTTCTCTTCTCTAGGCTGAACAGCCCCAACTCTCTCAGCCTGTCTCCAGAGCAGAGCTGCTCCAGTCCTTGGATCATCTTGGTGGCCCTTCTCTGAACCCTCTCCAACAGATCTATATCTTTCTTGTGCTGAGGGCACCAAAACTGTACACAGTTCTCCAGACAGGGTCTCACCAGAGCGGAGCAGAGGGGCAGAATCCCCTCCTGGCCACACTTCTTGTGATTCAGCCCAGGACACAACTGGCTCTCTGGGCTCCAGCACACACTGGCAGCTCATGTCAAGCTTCTCTTCAACTACCACCCCCAAGTCCTCCTCAGGACTGATCTCCAGCCTTTCTTCCCCCAGCCTGTATTTGCGCCTGGGGTTGTGTCAACCGAGGTGCAAGATCTTGCACTTGGCCTTTTTGAACTTCATGAGGTTGGCACTAGCCCACCTCTCCAGCCTGTCAAGGTCCCTCTGGATGGTGTCCCTTCCCTCTTGGGTGTCAACCACACCACACAGCTTGGTATTGTCAGCAAACTTGCTGAGGATACACTCAATCCCACTGTCCATGTCTCCAGCAAAGACGTTAAACAGCACTTGTCCCAATACTGACCTCTGAGGGACACCACTTCTCACCTGCCTCCATTTGGACATTGAGCCATTGACCACAACTCTCTGGGTGTGGCCATCCAGACAATCTCTTATCCGCCAAGTAGTCCATTTGTCAAATCCATGCCTTGTCAGTTTGGAGACCAGGATGTCATGTGGGACAGTGTCAAACGCCTTGCACAAATCCAGGTAGATGACAACAGTTGCTCTGCCACCATCCACCATCCCTGTAGCCTTGTTGTAGAAGGCCACCAGATTGGTCAGGCATGACTTGCCCTTAGTGAAGCCACGCTGGCTGTCACCAATCACCTCTTTATTCACCATGTGCCTTACCAGACTTTCCAGAAGGATCTGCTCCATGACCCTGTCAGGCACAGAGGTGAGACTGACTGGCTTGTAGTTCCCTGGGTCTTCCTTTTTCCCCTTTTTAAAAATAGGGGCTATGTTCCCTTTTTTCCAATCAGCAGGAACCTCACCAGACTGCCATGACCTCTCAAATATGCTAGACAGAGGCTTAGCAATTTCATCGGCCAGCTCCCTCAGGACCTGTGGGTGAATCCCATCAGGTCCCATAGATTAATGAACCTTCAGGTTCTTTAGATGGTCTGATTTACTGATTTACTCACACACATTGCCCTCATAAATGCCAGGGTCTGACCCCTTCATCACTTAAGCTCCTTCAGGATTTCTGAAGGCCATAAACAATGGTTACAGTCCGAGCAGTAGCTGTCACTTGGGATCTCTGCACTAATGGCACTGTATGAATTTTCCATTCTCAGAAAGCATGAGTTCTATTGACAGCTACTGCTACAGTATCTATGGGCACCAGCAAGAAGCACGGAAGCATCTGGGTCAAAAGGACACAGCCGAACAGCAGTCACTGCTCAGTTTATATGTCAGAGAAGACTCCTGAAACAATCTGCAAAGGGAAAACCACCAGACTGGCCAATTTGGCTTTATACGAACCTTTAACCAAACCTCATTCTCTGGAACCTCACTTGCTGGGACTTGCAATTCTTAAGATGTTCATAAAGACAAAAGATGGAAGGTAATGACTATTCTCACTGTGATGAAATCTTCTACAAGCTGTGACATCAGCCGGTTTGGCTATGAAAGTCCAAGAGGAGGAGCCTCAGAGGCAGGGAGATGGCAAGATGGCATTACTGACAAAGGATGTGGATAGTCTACAAAAAGAAATCTAAAATACTTCAGGAAAGGCATCACAGAAGCATGTATGAAAACCAAGAAGTGCACAAAGAAAAGCTTTTGCCTTACTCATAGGGGTTTAACTACTAAATGAGACTGATTAGATATCCCAGCATAATAACACAAGGTTATAATTTTTAAAGCATCTCAGTCCACATTGATGCGCAGAAAACGAAGTCAAATGTACAGGCCAGATGACAGATCAAGTCTCCAGACTCATGAACAGCACTGAGGTTAAGCAACATCCAACAGAACTGATCTTCTTATAAAGGGAACAGGATGGGGGGAAGAGAAAAATAGCATGAAACACCAATCACCTCCTCTCTGCAAAAGATGACTTGCAAAACACTGAAGAATTCTGATTGCTTAAAAGGGAAAATATATAACGCATATAAAAATCATAACATTGGCACCAGGTGAAATATATCTAAATGCAGTATCTATATCTAAATAGTAAGAGGTATCATTATCAGACTAGTGGAAAATTATGAATTTCATCGTCACAGGTCTTCCTTAAAGTCTAAAACTGAAGCTATAAATTAAGCTAAGTACAGATCAGGGACACTACTTACTCTGATCTAGTTTAACAGAAAAGTGCTTGTGGAACAGGAGGAAGGAGAACCATAATTACTGCACATGAATGAGGAAACTGGGGAGTGCTGGGGGAAAATCCCACTGTGACAAACTTCACCATCTTCACTGCAACTAAAAACCAGAGATTTTAATTTCCAGAGCTGTGTCATTGCTCCCTTGTGAGGTTTATTACTGAGAGGAGTAAGATGGTGTGGATGCTTGGTGAAAAATATTCTCCCATTAGTAAATCCTATTTCTATCCTCTCTAAGTGACTTCAGAGTTCTTCATTTGTCTGTTTGCATCCACACCAGATTCACAAAAGCATGTGGTACAGCAAATAAAATATACTACAGCACAGGACATGACAGTATCACAGTATCATTCTGGTTGGAAAAGACCTTCAAGATCATCAAATCCAAGCACTACCCTAACTCTGCCACGTCCACCATTAAGCCCTGTCCCCTGGCACCACATCTGGCTTTTTAGATGTCTCCAGGGATGGTGGCCCAACCACCTCCTCAGACAGCCTGATCATCAAGTTGGATCATCAAGTCCAACTCCCGCCCCAGAACAGGACAACCCCAAAGTTCACACCATGTCCCTGAGGGCGTTGTCCAAATGTTTCTTGACTATTGACAGGCTCAGTGCCATTACTGATTCCCTGAGGAGCTTATTCCAGAGTTCCACCACCCTCTCCCTGTGCATCTTCCTACCATTCCTATCATTGGTCACCAGAGAGACGAGGTCAGCACCTCCTTCATTCCCTAATAAGGAAGCAGTAGCTGCGATGAGGTCTCCGGTCTCCTCAAGGCTGAACACACCAAGTGCCTTCAGCTGCTCCTCATACGGCATTCCCTCTAAACCCTTCACCAACCTCGTGGCTCTCTCCTCTGGACACTCTCTCCTCGTCATGTCTGAATTCAAGTGACTTTAATGGTTCTACTGAAACCAGGGGATTTTGGTAGCTACTACCATGTTTTACAAATTTTGAATTTGCTGATTTGACATGGTCTGCTAACACTCAAGCCTCTGTTAGTCCACAGAAAAACTGCTTACAGTAGTAATTTTAGTAACAGTGCATTGACTGAAGTGTAGGAGAAGCTCCCACTTTATAACCAAGCAAAGGGTAAGGAGCTCTATTATCAGCTTTTTTTAACGGGAGGCATTATCTCCACTGCCAGCCTTATAGTCTTTGGCTTGCATACTCAGAAAGAGCACAGAAGACTGCAAATATCAGTAAAGCTCGGTAAAAAGATACTATAAAACTCCTAAGTCCAAAATATGCATGCTCAAATTATGCAGAAAAAAGCAAGGAGAAACCCTACTGCAGACAGGCGAGACAGACAGACAGAGGTCTGCCCCCATGGGTAAGAGCAGACCCAAAGGCTGCTGCTTCCATAGAGTTCAGCAGGAATTCATGCAGGCTCCTAAGGTCGTTTGCAGAGGACACACAAATTTGTCTTCCACAGGGTGTGAATGGGAATAGCAAAATGGAGGCAGAGGTTAAATAAAGCATTTGTTAACAGCACTTTTTACAAATGGAAATGTGGCCTGTTTTGACGTGTTCCAAGGGAGCTGCACTACAGTCACGAGGTGGGAGCTGCTGGGGGCAGCAGGACCTCACCCATCAGGCTCCTCAGGAAGCACCATGAGCCCCAGGAGGATCCAAGCGCCAGTGTGGGTGACTGCAGGGCTCTCTGCCTTCTGCAGCGGCCCCCGGCCCCCACTACCCTGTGTCAGCCAAGATGTCCAGCCCCATTGCTGTAGGAAAGAGCAATGCAGCAGCTATTTTTTCTTGAGATGAAAACACCTACTAACACATCCCAAACTCCTCCATGCAAAATGGCAGGCTACTCCACAGCACTGACTGACTGCAGATTAGCTCTGATACACCACTGGGGAAAAAGGTTGCTCCACTCTCTGGTAACACATTCTTATTATCAATTTCTACTATGGAAATACATAGAAACCCTGAACCACCTGTGTGAGGGCTTTGCTGTATGAGCAGTTTACATCTAAACTTAAGTCAATCTTTGAAGGCAGATGTGGTTTTTAGGGCATTCCCCAAGAGCAGCGAGATAAAGTGAGCAATCTCTGTGTGTTTTGCACTCGCAGGCACAGGCATTCCCCTGCCAGCTCCTGAACAAGCAGCCATTTTGTCACAGCTCTGTGACAGGCCAGGCCTTAGGGCAGGGCACCAGCACAGCTACAAAGCCTTCAGCACTCCAGGGAGCATCTCTGCACTGCTCCCTGCAGGGACAGGAACAAATCCTGTGTTTCTAGGCCCTGGATACACAACCTGTAGCACTGCACTGCACTGATCTGAGGTTCTCTGGCCCAGCAGACATGTTTAAGGTCACAAAATTGACAAAAAGTTGCTCTCAAACTTTCAAAGTCCTACCTCTGGAAGTGTTAGATGTCCTACAAGGGAGGAAAAAGAACACAGGGTGGGGGTGTGGAGAGAGGCAGGGCTGCTCCTTGCAGCAGCTCCCTAAGGCTACATCAGGTTAGGCAGAAGGTGAAGCTGCACTGGCAGCCACCCTGAAGGAGTCCTGTGGTTGTGTGATTCACATACTGTCAAGTACAGAAGCACAGGAACGACAGCTAGAAAGACAAACGAAGAGTGGTAAGAGAAGCTAACAGCAGCTCAAGCAGCTGCCTGAGGACACACTGGGAAATTTAATGTATTAAAATAACACTTCCAAATAATAGTCTAGTTAATTGATGCTAAATTACAGCTGAATGCCTGTAGAAGTACTTATGACATTTGCATTAATAACATTTCAGTTCATCAGGATTAATATTATTCTAATACATGCCAAAGGAATTAGTAAGTATTGGTACTTTAAAGCCTTTATAGTGATGTTTTGAGACAGGTTAGCTTTCTTATCCCCCTTCTCCTAACTCTCAGTCCTCATGAAAGCTCGCAAAATATTAAAAATAGAGATGTTGTCACAAATCTCAACGACTGTAATGATTTTATCTGTCTTATTAAGCTACTTTGTACACCTGAAGACTGGAGGAACACTTCAGTTCTTGCAACCACGAGAAAAAAAGGCAGGCCTAGCACAAAAATGGCATCCTGTTAAGAAAACATGCCCCAAAAGGAAGAGAAGCTACAATCACACTTCTCCACTCCCTATAAACAAGAACAAAACCTGAACCATTCCCTATTGCTCAAGCTATGATTACAGTAGTAGAAAAGCCCCAAAGCTTTTTTTTTTTTTTCTCTTCTGTTCACAGACAACCAGGGTTCAATGCCTCCTTCCCACTCTGCTCAAGGGCACCTGGGGAACAGAAGGCTAGGAAAGAGAAGCAGGGGGGAGAAGGACAGTGACTCTGCCAGTCTTTCCCTTCTGCTGCTGACAAGCCCCACATGCCGTGGTAGCTCATGTAGCTTGGAGGCAGCAAAAGCAACTGCCCAGCAGTTTCGTTGGCTTGGAAAAAGGAACTGCTTCCCGCCACTCCTGACCCAAACGCCTTTCAGATCACCCAGTATTTCAGCTCTGAAAGCCCCGTGCTGGGTGGCAGGTGTTAACTCACAGGCTCTCTGCTCTTACCAGTCTCAAGTGTTGTTTTTCAAGCAGTAACAAACAAAGAGTTGTATCTAAAATCTCATGAAAATGTAACACGATTTGCTGCCCTTAGCTTTCCGCTAAGCGAAGCCTCCAGCTCAGACAGTAAATGTTTCGATTTCGTGTATCACGTTGTTTCTCTCACAATACCACGCGCTAGCAGAATAATTCGGCAGCTGGAAAACAGAATTTTACACCTTTGCCTCATCCCACTCGGTGGGTCTTTTCCATACCCCAAAAAGCGCCTGGGCGGCAAGGCACGGCGAAGCAGAAGCCAGGGCAAACGGCCTGGAGGAACCACACAACAAACGCCTCGTTAAGAGCTCACTACTCAGATGCTAATGCGGGCAATCGCGAAGCTGCTGACGGACAATAACTAGTCCTGCAACCGGTGAATGGATCGAAGCAGGGAAAAGGGCTACGAGTTTGTAGCCCTACAAACTACTAGAAGAGAAGAAAGGAAGGCAAATTGGAAAGACAGACGAGGAGACAGAACAATTACATCACCACCCTCTGTTCCAGCGAAGTCTTTCCGGCCCTGCCGGGCCCGGGGCCGCTGGGTCGACACGCGCGGCGTTTCACCCCTTTTATAACGTCCTGCCCCCCAGAGACCCCCCTGGGGCGGCAACACCGCTGAGCCCGCCCGGGGCCGCCGGTCCTTCCGGAACGCTCCGGGCCCGGCGGCCGCGCTGCCAGACGTTCCCCGGAGTTCTGGAAGGACGGGCAGGCGTCCCGGGAAGGCGAGGGCTCGCGGCGGCGCGTGCGCGGAGCAGCTGCTGGGAATCGGGAAGGGCGGGAATCCACAAACCCTCGCCGGCCACCAGGCTCTGACAACCTTCCACCGCTTAATGACCTTTCACATTCTTCTTATTGCTAAAAGTGTTTTCTTTCTCCATCTCACGCGTTTATTTTTATGTGTCCTCAGAGCCCACCTTCTCCTCCAAGAGGAGCAATACTGGAAGAAGATCAGGAAGCAGATTTGCGTGCACCACCAATGAATGGGAAAACCTTGACCAACAGGAGAATATAAAGGTCACAAACCAGAAAACAACCTCCCCATGCCCAAACATATTCCCAAACTAAGATATGCCCTTTTTTTAGGTGCTCCTTATCCCAGCCACTGTGATACAGCTAGTACAGATAAAATTATCAGAAAAGTGGAAAATGAGAAAAGGTTAGGACCTGTCCAGTGATGTCAACACTGACATTTAAAGGCTGTTCCGTAGCCTGATACAAGACAAAGATGATGATCTTTAAAACTAAGCCAGGAAAGATGCAAAACTACAGTAATATTGCAGTCCTAACCAGACCTTGATTCTCAGGGAACTTAGCTATCAGCTAGGATCTTGCTTTATTGGACCCCAGAACTGGTCACAGCACTGCACGTAGGGTCTCACCAGAGCAGAGGAGAGGGGAAGAATCCCCTCCCTTGACCTGCTGGCCAAGCTTCTTTTGATGCAGCCCAGGATACAGTTGGCTTTCTGGGCTGCAAAAACACATTTAACTAGGAACAAGGCAGTGCACCAAAGCTTTCAAAATTTTTCTCTCTCTGATCACAGTTTTCTTCTTGTGGAGATTATTATTTAGCCATTATAAAGCACTTCTGTGACACACATGCACAGCAACCAGGTCCCTTCCATTTTAATCAGTTTAAAAGAGTAATGAATATGAGCTAAGGAATGCATTAGAAGCAGGATCCTAAAAGCCAGCTATCAGCAGGCTGACACACTGCACCCCAAAAACCATATCCGCTCTGTAGGCAGCATATGTGTAGCCAGGAGGATGCACACACGTGGACCAGGCTCATGCTCTGGGGGCCCAACACCATCATTTCCACAGATCTGTTACTGCCAGGAAGAGCTGGGGCAGCATCCAATACAGAGATCATGGAATTACAGTGGCATGCCATGTTCGTTCACACTTATTCATGATATTTTCCAGTCCTGCTGTTTCTCAGCAGGCCAAAAGCTGAGCTCCTGGAGGTATTTAAGGGTCGTAGAGACACAGTACTTAGGAATATGGTTTAGTTAGGACTTGCCAGTGTTAGGTTCATGATCTTGAAGGTCTTTTCCAATCAAGGTAATTCTGTCTAATTCTCTGGGACTAAATGCAAGAAGTTATTGCAGAAGACTGAGCACTTGGCAGGCAGGAGTGCAACCCTTCTCAGCCTATCTATTCTGCGAGCTAAATGCAGATCAAAGGAAAGAAAAACAAATACTCTTTCTAGCACAATCCCAAGTTGATTAGGGACTTCAAGGAGACAAAGTATTAGAAAGGGCTCCTTCCTTCCATGATAAAGGCACAAACATAGCAAGCCTTGATAGATGTGCTTTCCCAAATGTTTTGATCCTGGTTGCACTGAAGTGGCAGGAATGTCAGGGTGTTGATGGGCCACAATTCCCCAAGGCCCTGCACAGAGTACACTGTTGTTCTGAAGTCTGAAGCATTTGGAAGAAAAGTTTAAAAAACTCAAACACGCAGTGGAATTGATTTGTGATTAAAGGAAGGATTAAACGTTGAATCTAGGGCAATCAATAGCCCAGCTAATGCTTAAAGCGAGATTTCCTGCTCCAGCCAAGCCCCCTTTTCTTTGCTCTGAGACCATTGTCCTTATCAGTGGAAAGATGATCCTTTGAAGATAAGGTCTGTCTTTGTTTCCTCACACACCCCATTCCTCAGCACTGCTGCACTACAGCACAGTGCCTACAAGGCCAGAAGCCTTGCAGGATGCTCATTTCCCATTGAGATCCCTCTGCCTTTTTACTCAAACCCTTCCCCCCAAAAAAACCCACCCCCAAATAAATCCATACACCCTTAAAAGCACTGAAAGCCTAAATTCACTCCTAGAAACCAGGGGGCCCCACTGGCCTGGCTGCATCTTTCTTCTCTTCCCCCGCAGACCGGGTTGAATCTATGCAGCATGTTTGCAGACAGTGATGTGGGATGTGGCTAGCCCCACTATTATTTTTAACTTATCAGAATCCAGAATAAGAGCAGTCAGCCCCCAGTAGGCAAAAGATCTGCATGCTTACATTTCACAGCAATAGATTTTATTTCTTATCCTGCAATCAAGTGTTTTTATTAGCCAGATGGATCACGAAATTATTACAAACACTGGGATGTAAATTCTCTAAAAGTAATTAATACTGATTCATAAACATTCAGGATTAGAGAACAAATACTTAATTCTCCCCTAGTCCCTCAGCCAGCAATGCTTTGTGTTCAACATACAAAAATACAGACTAACTGGGCTCAAGTTAATAGCATTTGGAGGACAAAGCTGATCAGTCCTGCATAGCACAATATGCAATATGCTCCCACCACTGATTTACTGTAACCTGTGGGATTAGGACAAATTCAAGAGACTGCCACTTTCCTGTTCCACTTCTAGCTTTCTCCATAAACTCCCAGATGCCAAGATTAAAGATACCAAACCTTTAAAAACCACACACCTAATAAACCTATCAACCAGTGCACTACACCTGGATTAAGTGCCAGACCTGATACCACCTGTATATTATTTCTGTTGAGTTTCATGAGAACTGATTTCTATTCCCAGCCCTGCCAATGTCTTGCTTTATGTCTTGGGGCAAGTCACAGCTAGGTACTTGTGTCCCTTGGCATCCTGACTCACCCCTGCTCAGCAGCAAGGCTCGCACGGCCTCTTGTGCTGCAGCAGGGCCACGTGTGGCACCGTTCAATTTGAACAAGGCCACTCAATGCTGCTGCAATTCAAACAATTAATAACAACACAAGCAAACATCTGGTACTATTAACCTTCATTTCAAGCTATGTGTCAGCATGAAGTGCCCTGTTTTGGGTGTTAGAAGGAAATTACTGCAATTTTCTAAAAAGCTCCTAGGTACAATGCACCGAGCCCAGAAATTGTTACAGTCTCCTAGCCAGTGGTGCCCTTCTGTTCCTGCCTGTTTGCTTTAAAAACAAAACCTTTTCATGTGCTTCAGTAATGGGTCTTCCTTTGGATTAAAGATGGCATTGAGAAGAAAGACTGTCTAAAACCTGATTTCAGGCAAGGCAAAGAACTGCCACCCTGTTGCACTATGACAGAAGCACGTAGTGGTTACTACACGCATGAATATGGCTAAGGCCAGCTGGGCAAAGAGTCTCAGAAGGGAAAAAAATAATAAATCAAAAACAGTTGTCTTCTGCAGGGAACAAACTTGCTTTTCCTGGAGCAGCTGTGCACCAGCAGCATCCTGAGTCAGTGTCCCTGCCCAGTTCACCTCTCACTACTCTCTATGCTTTCCCTTCATATTACTTCAATATTATTCATAAAAAAGCATCCCCCATCACCTGTCTCTGCTGCCTGGAGCAACCTCCCTATCTGTCAGCCACATCAATCCTCCACCTGCTTTCAAACTGACTACAAAAATCTCTCTCTTGTCACTTCTTTGCTCTCTTGGTTTCTTTTCTCCTGTGATTTTGATGTGATGATTTAACTTGATGAAAATTTCCCCCAGAAAACTGGGTATGTGCCACTATTTACTTTTTTCATATGTTTTTAGACATCTGATCCAACGAACACAGTTGCATATAAAATAGAGCTATTTATTTATGAGCTGCAAGCTCTAATTCCCAACATCTCTTCCAAGAATTCGAAGTAAAACCCATCTCTACTGCTTTGTGTTGTTGCCATGAATACTAGTGGTTGTAACATACAACCAGTGAGGAGAGATTACTGTTGGCTGTAAAGTAATAGTTTCTGTGGGCAGATGTTTTAGAGCAAGACAGTCAGCCTATTTAACTCCAAGGCTGTTTAGTGGATCAAGGCACCACAGAGTTCTCAGCAAGAGGAGTCCATCCCCCTGTGCAGTTTCTGGCAGTTTGGGATGGGATGCCAATGCTGCACTGCTTTATCACAGTGAATAAGTTTCTTTCTGGGACATGGAATAAGGGTCTTTAGAGGTCAGATGGGAGTTAAATAACAGAAACCTTTTAATATGCTGCTTCTCGGAGCCTTTGGATAAATACCTCAGGGAACCTTCTCCAAACCAAAGGGGTTAGATTGCTCTGTGTGGGTAAAGATGCAGCAATTTCAGGACTTCAAAAGCCAATATGCCTGGGAGATCAAATTTATACTTGCATTTAAATTACTGTGCAAGCCCAATTACATACAACATATGCAGGAACCTGATGAAAAAAGATTGCCATGTTACTCCCCATTCTCACAGGTAAGAAAGTAAGTTGCACTGAAAGCACTACAAATTAAGTACAGGACGAAGATACAGTACCAACACTTGCATGAAGAATTACCCTGACAAATTTTAAGGATTCATTGTAGGAGGATAATCTCTTTACATAAGAGATGGAGACAGATCAAAACCTGGAGAGCAAGAATATCCAAAGCCAGGTTGGCCTGTTTAAAGTATCTGAAGTTTGGCTTGGAAATACGTCTCTGTGTTTTGTATGACATTTCGTAGGAAGTGCATTAAGTCACATCAGCTTCAGATCAGTTTTCCGAAGTCCCACTCTGACTGCCGGGACCATCCCACAGTTTCACCTTCTCTGATAAGGCTGAAATTCCACATGCAGAAGCACATTTCAGCCACCCACCTCCAGCATTATTACAAAAGGAAATGAGCTAATTCTTGCTCAGTATTTCAAGTATTCCTTATACGGGGTGTATCATCATTTGATTAAACACTAAAAATTTCCAAAGCTCAGCCTGTGTAGGTGGAAAGGGCAGATGTATCACTTACTAGTTAGTCCTCATCAACTTCCAAGCCCTCTGGAGAAGCCTAGAAATGCAAGATCATCATTCAGCCATTTGCTCTCAGACTCAGCCTGGATATTTGACATGAAGGCCTTATAGGTCAGGTATTTGCTGCACACTTTTGTATTGGTCTTGAACTTGCTGAGCAGTATTTGCTGTGAAGCTCTTCTTTGTGTTCTAATGAAGGATGCCAGGAAAAATAAATTATAGAGAAGTATAGTGCCTCCCAAAATGAAAGAGGAGGATGATGTTAGAGACTGCTTAGCCAAACTGGACATCCATAAATCCATGGGCCCTGATGGGATACACCCAGGATGGGATACACCCATATGTTATTGCTAGATCACTCCCCGTCACCTTTGAAAGGTCACAGGAGGACATGAGAGATGCCTGAGGACTGGAGGAAGGCTAATGCCACTCCAGCCTTCAAAAAGAGCAAGAAGGATGACCCAGGAGACTACAGGCCAGTTAGTCTCACCTCTGTCCCTGGAAAGGTGATGGAACAAATCATTCTGGATGTCATCTCTAAACACGTGGAAGAAAAGAAAGTCATTGGAAGTGGTCATCATGGATTCATCAAGAGGAAATCATGCTTGACCAATCTATTGGTTGTTATCTACCTTGACTTCAGCAAGGGTTTTGACACTGTCTCCACTAACATCCTCATTAAGAAACTTGGTAAGTGCGGGTTTGGTGAGTGGACAGTGAGGTAGACTGACAGCAGGCTGACCGACAGAGCTCAGAGAGTTGTGATCAACAGCACAGGGTCAAGTTAAATGTACCCTCAGCAAGTTTGCTGATGATACCAAACTGGGAGGGGTGGCTGACACTCCAGAGAGCTGTGCTGCCATACAGTGTGACAGGCTGGAGAACTGGGCAGAAAGTAACCTAATGAGGAAGGAAGGACATCTTTCCCCTCTACTCTGCCCTGGTGATGCCACATCTGGAATACTGTGTCCAATTCTGGGCTCCCAGTTCAAAAGAGGGAACTGCTGGAGAGAGTCCAGTGGAAGGCAATGATGATTGGGGAACTGAAGCACCTCTCTTATGAGAAAAGGCTGAGAGAGCTGGGGCTGTTCAGCCTGGAGAGAAGACTGAGAGGAGACTTTATCAACATCTATAAATATCTAAATGGTGGATGGAGCCAGAGTCTTTTCAGTAGTGGCCGGTGACAGGACAAGGGGCAATGGGCACAAGCTAGAACATAACAAGTTTCATCTTAATGTGAGAAAAAAACTCAGTTGCTGTGAGGATGACAAAGCCCTGGAACAGGCTGCCCAGGGAGGCTGTGGATTCTCCTCTGGAGATAATTCCAAACCCTCCTGCATGGCATCCTGTGTCACATGCTCCAGGCAATCCTGCTTTAGCAGGGGAGTTGGAGAGAGGTCCCTTCCAATCCTGACAATTCTGTGAAGTAATAGTGCCTCTTAAAATGAAAACCTGGAAAGTGTCTAGAGAGATATATGCAAATTGTATATTTTAACCATAGGATTTCTGTAGTATTTTTCTATTAACCAATCAATCATTAGCTGTAAATCCAGTCTGCCTTCATTATAAACCAGAAACAGAAATTACTGCAGTGGTCTTCCACACTAAATATATCACACCCTTATGCTGCAATTTACCTTTCTCTAAATAATGCTGTTTCTCTCTGGGCTTAATATAAGAGTATTGCTGTCTTTGCAGCATTCTTTATTTATTTGCAAGTGGAATGGAAAGGTTAAAGGCAAACACTATATAAACTGTTATTATTTATAGACCACAACAGTGGGCTTTCTACAGCAGAAGCACAGAAGATGATCCTGGCTATTCCCTAGAGAGATTTCATTTTAACTGAAGCAGAAACAATACTGAACAGTCATAAATGGTACATACAGTGGAGGAACACATTTTGAGCTGCCCTTATTTCTGCACAGTTATGTACAGTGATTTTGTCCAGACTTACATCCTCTCATATTGTGTATCTATGACTGTGTGCAATGCTTTAAAGTTCAGTGCCTTGTGGCAGCAGTGCATTTCAAAAGGAAAGCTTTATATAACTTGGTACTGCCCATTTTAGTTTAATTAGGTGCTGTTTTCCAGGTGAAAGAGGCACCAGCAAAGCTTAACGCCCCATTTAAGACCTCTTTCAAATCCCCAAATTATAAAAACAAGGCAGATATGGCAAAAAGGTCCAAGAGCATTAGGAGGCTGCAGGAGTTAGTGCCTTAAAAATCTATAAATTCAGGCCAGAGTCTAACAGCCATGTACTAACCAGGGCCAGGAGCATCTGTGCAGGAAAACACATGCAATTCACCTTCTTCAGCCCTGAAGGTACATATATGGAGCGTAACAGCTGATTCAATAACTGATGAGCTAAGATCAGGGGGTTTTGTAGTGTCTTTGGATGTTAGGTGCCAAAATCCCACTCCAAGTTATGGGGTTGAAACTAGGGGGACACAATGCAGAACCACTTCCATTTGTGGAGCTTTTCCTCCAAGTTTTACAGGTAGGCCTCCAAGTGCAACAGTTAATAACTGTACAAAATAGGTGCAACAGAACTGTTTTCACAGCACAAACATCTCTTCTGGTTTTGTCTTCATTTCAGAGGAACTTGAGATGATTTCTTGCATTATAAAAATGCAAAATAAGCAATCTCACATGGTTTTGTTGCATAGTCCTGTAGAGATATGGGGTTCTTATCACATCTCTCTGTATTTTCACCTGATTTAGGATGTGTTCAAACCTAAGATAAAAACCACTCTAGTTAGTGCTAGTGCAGTTTAATTAGCAATGAAGGGCACTGAAAGAGACAAACTTCATGAGTAATAACCCAAAAATTGTCAAAAGACAGCACAGGACACAGTTACAGGCAGCAGTTTAGTTCTGAGCTCCTTGCTTACAATGACTTAGCTGCTTCCTTGAAAATCACAACAATTCTGCAAATGCAAAAAGGTAAAAATAATGTCCTCCTCTGAGTAGCATTGCTGAGGAACTGGACTGGTGCCACTTGCTTCCGTAGCCTAAAGAGAAATGCAGGTTCACTGACCTTTTCTCTTTTATGGGTAAAGAACATTCACATCCAAAATTACAAGTATACCTCTGGAAAATCCCCAAACCCAAGCAACTTAAAGAAAAAAAAAAAAGGGCTAATTGTGCACAACATTTCCGAGTGCAGGGATTCCAAAGGTGGTGTAGGATTGCTGGGCTCTGCTGTCCAAAAGATAAATGAGATTAGCACAAGGAACAGAAAAGAATCAGCCTGGTGGAGCTCCATATGTAATAGAGAATATGGTACATTTGAACGATGATCCAGCACTGACCCATTGCCACCTTCTAGGCATGCACTTAAATATCACAAGATCTGCAGCTTTTCTAAGCCACAGCACCAGCCCCATGGTACTTGGTTGCCTGGGGGGAAATCCTGTTTCCTCACAGCCCCTCCAGCTCGCTCTGTCTGTGCAGCACTCAGTTATTTTTGCTGTACAGAACCCCCATATAGGGCTGGGAGCATATGGAGAACTATCAAGATGGATTTAGTTTATCACTGTTACTGGCCTAAGATCAAGATGCTCCAGAATAAACCCAAATGCCACTGCACACATGCCAGAGGTGCACGGGACAGCCATGGCTCCCTGCTCCAAGGACACTGCTCGTGAGCCGCAGGGGTTCCTGTCACAGCCAAGCTCTGCTCTGGTAAGTGATGTGCAGACCTAGGCACAGCCTCAAAAGCTACAGCAGTAATGGATCATGACATCACTTCCTCATATCTTGCTGTAATGTTTAGGAAGGTCATCAGAAGTATTTATACATTCAGTATACAGAAACTGCCACCTGCTCCACACTGGGCTAAAGCTACAGCTGCCCCTTGCCTTGACAAAATATAAAAAAGACTGAAAGGCTGAACAGAGCAGAGGGAGCGACCAAAGAACACAACTCAGCTCCTGTGCATCCCAAGAGTGTCCTCAGGTACAGTGAAGGCAGAGGGATCTAAAACAGCAAGAACAAGAAATTCCAACACTGCAATTCTCTATTCAGATCTTCAACCCCAAGCTGACTTCTGCAGTCAGAAGACTTCAGTAAGAATTATGAGGAATCAATTTGCACATTGCCAAATACATCAGATTTCAAATAGACTGAAAATAAATAAAGTGGGCTTCTTGACCTCCCCATGCGCTATTCAGTTTGAGATTAGGGTTACCCCAGGCAAGCAAGTGGGATTGCCAAGGCAAGAGCGCATTGGCTCATGATGGTGTGAGACAGTGTGAAGAGTAACTGGGTCAAGCAAGTCTCCCAAGACCTGACTACACAATTAATCTCTAACAACTATTTTTGTTTCTGTACTTAAGACCTGTATCATACCATTGACTCAGCTTTGTTTAACTGAACTTTTGAAGTCTATTTTCATGTATTCATTTTTTTTCCAAGCATAATAATGGAAATCAGCAGCAAACAAAAAACAAACAAAAAAACCAACTAAACAAAAAAGTTGCTGTGCAAACTGCAACAAGCACTGGGTTGTGCAGAACCAGTTCTTTATTCTCCTTCTCTGTCCTACCATTCACAGTCACAACTATTAGTTAACATGCACATATGCCTCCCCTTCAAACCATGTGACTTCCTTGGGCACATGAATTTTGGTCAGAAAGCAGACAGATAAAAATGCCACACCAAACAAATTCACTGGCAACAGTGATGTTCTGGTGCTGACTCTTACAAAAAGCTTTCAGCTTTCCAAAGTTGAAATTAACTTTCTGAAAGGGCACAAAAGCCAGACCTCAGGTAATTACATACTCATCTCTCCCTTGGGCTCAATATTTATTTGTTTTATGATATCTAACAGCTCTCTTGGGCTTCCTCTGCGACTCAGGAAAAATCATTACCTAGTCCTTGAACCTACAAACTCTATTCTGTGTAAATTTTACACCCGGAGCTATGCAGGGTGATTAAAAAAGGCAAAGTTTATCAAACTTTTGAAAGCTTTATTTGCTACATGGCTCATCTGTCTTCATAAAGCACACTGAAGGCCGAAACAATGGGCAAAATTTCATGAGCAGCACTTAAGTAAAAAAGAGAATGTGCATGTAACCATTTAACTGTATTGATTTTTATTTTTATCTTGTTTTCCTAATAATTGGTGAGGATTGTTTGTTTCATTTTGCTTTTAACAAACAAACCACTTTATGAGGCTATTAATAATAATTCACAGCCCATTCTAAAGTTTTTGCAATTCTGAAAGGGGACACAATCCATATTTTGAAATGGGAACAATCTTCCTGGCCTTAACATCTATGAGCTCTTATGCCAATGCTTCAATTTTCACACACGAGTCATTCCCCTGGAACATCCAGCAATTTGTCTGGGCTTTGGAGCTTCCCTCATTATCAGCAGGACCTTCTGCCCCACATATTTTATGTGACTATCACCAGGAGAGAGGTCCATGTGTAAAAACAGATGTTTTCCCGCTGAGGTGCTGCCCTGAAGGTCCATTTAAAAAACATTATAGTAGATACATAAATGTATAACATGCAGTTTTTGGTGTGTGTTGTTTGTTTTTAAAAAGGATATTTCATAAAGTGCTGGTTCAGCAGCTGGAACCAACTCGATGCCTAGGCTACACTGAAGGGGATATCCCATTAAGATACATGACAAATTGAGCATCTGTGTTGATACAAGATCTGCTTTTCTCACGCTCTAGGAAAATGTGGTGTATTGTCTCTGCCTGTAATTTGAGGATAACTGAAATGAGGATTATGTGAGGCTGACACGGACCTTCTCCCCCCTCCTTTCTCTACAGGCTGCATGTTCAGTTTTTACCACGGTTCCCAATGCTTCTCTCCACTGCACGTGGAGAGCAGCAAGTCCTGTACAAAACCACCTTTCCAGGAGGAGCAGAGAGACATAATTTGCCTTTAGTCCAGGCATTAGGTCACCAGGATGCTGGCAGCCAAGCTTCAGACTGCAGCTTTAATGTGTGCCACACACAGTACAGTATCCTGACCCCAGCCAGCAACACGATCTAGATATTATCAGAAAAAAAATCATTGTATCTGTTCATGCTCTGTGCTAAGGACTAAAAAAATACATTTTACACTAAACTATACATCACATAAAATTTGGTTCTCACTTAACATTGATTAGCATCACCATAACTGTACGGTGTTAGTTATTTAGCACCTTGGCATGTTCATTTGAAGCACAGGTTTTATTCTTCTGGATTCTTTACGATATCCCTGAATATTTTGGCCTGGCTGGCCCAGCCAGCCACTTTAGGGTCTCCAGCTTGGGAACAGCTGGATTCAGTCAGGCAGCCTTTTCCTTTCTGGTGTAGAGTGTTACAGCCAGCATGAACCATACTGCTCGTCTGAGACAAAGCAAGAGTAAGAACAAGCCTAAAGCTGCCCTGGTACAAGAGGACAGACAAATCCCATTTTTGTGGTGTCTATTTAACAGATACAGTCTCATTTTATTCTTAGCCTAGATGAAACAACCACTTATCACGTTGACGATCCTCTGTCAATTTTTTTTATCTGTAGAAACAAAGCTTGAAAACACAGCAAAAAGTGAACACGTATTAATGAAAATGAAGGAAATTAGTAAAAGTAACTCTGAATACTAAGCTCTCAAATCAAGCCTGAGCAAGTTATTCTACTTCACAGCAACTTCATTTCCTCAACTGCAAAACAGGACAGCAAACACTTTGCTGTTACTTTATTTGAGAGGCCTTTCTGAAGTCTCTTAGGATATGCTTTGCAGATGGGAAAATTGATGAGGAGATACAGATATATATATATATATATATGCGCATATATAAAACATTCATATGCCCCAACATGCTAAACTAGCACAGCAATGGCAATGATAGAGTGAAAAATATCTTAACTCCTGGTGGTAGCTTTAAAAGTCTAACAGCATGAGTTCCTTCCTTCTACAGATGCAAGAACATCCCATAGCATGCCTAGGTAAGTGAGGCAGGATCTTATTTTACCAGTTATGACCAGGTCATCCTTATTGCTGGTCACTAGCAACCCCCCCTTCTCTATTGTCACACCTGGAAGAGTAGGAGGAAATAAATACCTTATCAAGGCAAAAGAGAGCAGACATTTTTATGACCTGTGGGAACAGAATGCCTAATAAGTCTGCAGAACATGGCATAAATGTCTCCAGATAAAATTGTTAGCTCTGGATGGTGCACATTTCCTAAATGCTTTATTTTGAAATTACCTCCCAGAAGAGTTCCTTCGTATTTTGCTACCCTATTACAGACAGGCAGCCCAGATGCATGCAAGAACCTCCTGCAAGGAAATATTTAGTCGATTCAACTGTGTGACAGGTCTTGGAGGGTGCAGTGACTGCTGAAGGCCAGAAAATTGAAAGTATCACTGAGGTGCAAGTCTTTACCAGGCTTTCCAAGGGTGTCTGTAGGACCAAGTCACCAGCCTGCCACAGTGGCTGTGTCAGTCAGGAGAGCAAGTATGAGCGATGCTTCTAGCTCAGGTCAATACAGACACATCTGTGTGGCCAAAAGGCAAGTGTGCTCCTGTGGGCAGCCCGTACCACACACAGCACATCCAGCTCTGCTCTTGTAGCCCACTATGTTCCCATGGGAATGTTTTAGGCAGGCCAGAAAACTGGAACTGCTAATAGCTACCAACCAGTTTAGACTTAAAAATGAAAAAAGCAATACTTTGGGGTTGCTCTAGAATGCAGACATGAAACAGATGATAACTAGTTGAAATACTCTGTAGAAGTACTGAAACTGAGCATGTCCTAGAGGCAGAGCCCTGACAAATAGCCCAGCCACCTACATGCATTCACAGTTGTGGCTGTCCTGGGATCACTTAGAATTAAATTAGCAATGGAAGTCATTAGACAAGAAATAATTCCAAGAAACTGGAGTCTCAATAGTAGAAAATGAATGAAGAAATCATAATTGCAGGCAATGGGGCAAAATGACAGCATACCAAACTATTTCCTCAATGAACAAAATGTGAATTGTAATAAAGTCACACAGTCAGCATGTGGCAAAGGTGCCCTGAAGAGACTGTAGTTATTTCCCCTTTAGGCTACAGAGGACCATTTAATGCTTTCCATTTAAGCAGGAAGGCACATGATGAGGTCCCTTAAAAGCCATGAGCACAATCTCCTGAGCCTGAGGATTGCTTTTGCCAGGTAATTGCCCCGTTAGGCTGCAGGCAGCCAGCACCCACCCCACAGCTCTTGCCATACAGAAAGAGCTGAGCTTTTCTGCAACAAATTTATCTCTTGGAAGGAATGAAATTCAAGGAGACTTGAAATTGAAGACTACATGAACGACACTGCTATTTCATGCGCCCCATTTGACAAAATGGGATCTGATATTTTAGATGGACAAAGCTCTCTGTCTACTCATTCTGTGACTGGATGAAATAATTTGTGCAGGAACCACATGCTATGTTTCTCCATCCTGATGCAGCATAGGAAAGGTGTTTGAAACACCCTTAATACACTCTGTGCTATGCATTTAATAATCCTAAAAGGGAAGTCCAAAAAAATGCTGTTAAACCCCTTGACACCTGAAGCCATGGATCTCTCAAGTCTGGGAGAGCACTCTGGGGCAAACAATCACAATATTCTCACCCTGTTCCTTCATTCTTCCTCAAGCACCTGCAGTCCATCAGAGACAGGGACTGCTGAGCCATGTAGATGTTTGCTCTGAGAGGTTATCCTTTCTCTTTGCCTCTTCTCCTCCCACAGGTGATGTCTGGCTCTATAGATGCACCATGAAGGTGGCACCAAGCCCAACTTCAGCCCAGTGTTCAGCCTCCTGTCCTTAGGCAGGGCAGGTGCATGCCACAGAGCCAAGCAGCACAGGAAGGAGATGACCAGCAGCCCCACGTTGCTCTCCCAAGCACAAGAGAAAATCCTGGTGACTACTCCATCCCATCCAGGAGAGCAGCAGCTGTGCAGTTGCCAAGTGCTTTAAACCACAAAGGCTTGATCAAATGGAGGCCCTTACTAGCAGACACGTATACTGAACTGGAACAGCTTTTTTTTTTTTCTTTTGACTTTTTCTCCCTCTTCCTTCTGTCACTGATGAACAAGGCAGAGGAAACACACTCCAGATAAACACAGGTACCCAAATCACAGGCAGTTTGCTCTGGTGAAAGCTCAGTCCTAATAACAACCAGGTCTCTTGTTGCCAGAAGGCTCCAGTCCGTGTTTCCCAGCCCTGTGATAGTGACAAACTTCCATTGCATGACACAGCTAGAATCCAGCCAGGTAGCAGCTGCCAGAGCAGGTGTCAGAGCAGCCCTGCCTGCATGCACGTGTATGCAAACCTCTCCTGACACAGACCCAAACTCATGGACTGCCTCTCCTCTCCATGCACCAGGGCACCATCCCTGGCGGTGTGGTTTTTAAAGATCAGTTCTCATTTGGTCAAGATTTCAAACTCCTTCCCTTTTACGCAGCCTCCTACTTGTCACTTCTCCTTCCACAAGCACCAAATCACACCCTAGCTCTCTCCACTGCATGGCTTCACCATGCAGGTCTGACACAAACCTATCTGACACAAACCTATCTGATACAAACAGCCCCAGCTTTGGTTTTAAGGAACAGGGGGCTTTTCAAAGGACAGAACAAGGCAAGGTCAGTCAGTGGGCTGCAAGTTAGGACCAAAGGAATGGACAAGGTATCTATTGGACTGGGACTGCAAAAGCACTCATTCCTAACCTGTTAGTTTCCAGTGAAGTCAAGAGGAGCTTCAATGGAAACAGTTCAGTCAACACAGATGGTTTTGAAAATCCTACTCTTAAAATCCTTTGTGAGCAGGCAGCTGCAGCCTGCCCAGCTGAGAAGCCATGAGGCTTCAGCCCAGTTGTTTTTCCTCATTTGTTCTGGGCATTGAAGCTCCTGCCTGGCCTGAGCTTTGATTGCTGACAGAGGTGTGTAAGTATGAGGATACGACAGAAACACGAAGACTGTGGTTGTGCTCTGCTCAGCATTACTAGGGAAGTTGAAAACCCCTGGCTGCCTGTCTCTGTTGCAAGGAGAAGATTTTTGGCTCCAGAACCACTAGTGCATATCCTTTCCTCATGACTAAATTCAATAGAACTCAAAACCCTGACTTCTGTGTGACAAGTCAAATTTTCACCTTGTCAGTTCTGATGAAAGGGCTTTACAGACTGTCCTTGGGCACCATGGGCAGCCCTTGTGGGGCCTCATCAAAAGCTGCAGAACTATTGGTGAAAGGAGGGGAACCCAGGCAGATGGCTGGTTTGAGAAGCCCTGCAAGCTGTGATCTGGGCATGCAGGAAGCAGCTCCAATTTGTCTAGACTTCTGCTTTCGCAAAAGGCTGGAGTTTATGTCAACAAAGTGAAAGCAGAGGTTACAATGCTGACAGACAGCCTTGAGAGCTTCAGTAGAGGTTAGGAGCGAGGATTAGGTTGCTTCTTGGAAGCACTTTTTAAAAGGTGCTGTTAACTCCCAGATTTGACAAGGTAGAGTGCCTTCCTTTAAGAATTATACGTCAGCCCTCTGATGAAGCAAAAGCCAGATATGCTGGAGCTCAACTAAGTGCAAGGGAGGAGGGAGAAGAACCATGCAGAGACACCTCATTGTCCAATCTGGTGTGAGTTTATAATAAAAGATTTTTAGAGACCAGACTTTCAAAAGTATTCCCATAAGGATCTAAACAAGCGGTTAGATCTTCAAAGAGCTCAGCTCTAATTCAGGCACATAAATGAAGTGGACAGATTAAAATAAAACAAAGCAAAACCCACACTGAGACAACAGCAGCTGTCTGTGTCCACAAGCAGCTGAGAACGACAGCTGAGAGAGAAACGTGGGCCACTGGGGAAAAAGCTCCAGCAACGGAGCTTCAGTCAGAGCAGCTCAGTCCTGTTGCTCCCATTCCCGTAGTTTCAACTAGCGATGCTGCTGGGAGTTGCTGGGACAATTCCATTCCTCCTGCAAGGCACTGGATGCCACACACTTTGCAAAATCTGGGCATGGGGACCAGGCTGGAAGAAGGCAGCATGGGCAAACCAGCAGAAAATGTTATATGCCATCTGGGGATGATACAGACTCAGACATGAAGAAGTGGCTTTGCAACATATCCCTTCTTTCAGTAGAAAGGATAAAGGGTCCTGTGGGATCTGGTAACTAAAACATTTACATTACGGCAAAAACACACTCCAGCTTTTGCAGACGCCTGTGAAGGACTGTCAGGCAGCTGTGGAAAAGGAATATGAGGAAATTGCCCATAAGAAAATGGTTAATTCAGACCAAAAAGGCAAGAGCAAAAGAGCTTGGCAGATCTTCTGAGGGTAAAGCTACAAACCCCACTTATTGAAAGTCTGTATACTGGGAAACTCAATCTGATGGAGTTAAAAGACACTATTTTGGCCTGCCAGAGCCCTGAGCCAGCCAAGTTCATCCCAGCTGCTGCTGTTCACAGCTACATCAGCACCTCTGAGCAGTGAACTCTTAGAGAAACATGGCTTTCCCAGCATGCCAGGGACCTCTGAGCAATGCCAGATAATTGTGCACCACCAGTTAAATAAAAAAAAATAAAAATAATATATATTTAAAAATAATTATGAGATCCTCTTAAAAATCTACATTATGCCAGCATTGAAAAAGGTGAAGGCAAGGCATTTTAAAATTATTTCATCTAGTTAGCAGAAGGTGGTGGTGGGTTCCCTATTTTTTTTTTGTCTCCCACCAGCCCCTTGCTGAATCACATCAGAGTGGGCTGCAGAAGTGAGGAAAAATGTTTTTAAGGAGACATCCAATTTTTCTACTACCAGTTTTAATAGCTGGTTTCCTTTTGCCAGTGCTATGCTTGGCTCTCTTGTCCTCCAAGATCTTTCTACCAGTTCTCCTGACAAGTTAGACAGCTTCAGGACCTGGCTAACCTGGCTACTTCTGATGGACAAAAGCCTGGAAATAGCTCACTATTTTACGAAGGCTCACAGGCACCAAGAATCCTTTAATTCTCCTACTCTCACATGACTCCCACAGCACCAAAGGTCCAGTGCAGATTATCAGTCCTGACCTGAATGGGACACGTCGTGCCTGCAGGTTTCCTGGGTGGGTTACAGTGAGAAGGTCAGAGCAGAAGCCAGTGGCTGCACCTGGACAGCCCTGGGTGCCCTGGGATGCCGTCTGGTGTGCAAGATGAGGGGTTGTCAGCATGTGGCACTCCAAGAGAAGACCTGCCTGCAGGATGGCAGGTATTATTTGTGAACAACAGTAGCAGCATCATTATGCATAAGACAAATGATAAAACCTCACTGAGTTCATACCAACATGCACTTCTGCCCCACAGGTGGCAGAGATGGGCTCTTAGGAGAAGTGTAAAGTTGCTGTCTCATGAAGAAAGATAAAAAGCTTGGGGAGCTCTCCTTTACACTTTCTTTTCTAACACGCACTGAGCCAGCAGTGATGCTTTTGACCCTGCCTGCCATCTCCAGTGGTGTCTGGGGACACATGGAGATGGTTCAGCAGACTTCCACAATTAGGCTCCATGAGATACTAGAGGACTGGTTTTCATGACCCAGCTGTCCTTTCCAACTCCATAACCCTATGAGTTCACCTGCCAGACCATTATTCCTTCTTGCTGAAGAAGGAATGAATCAGGTAACTCAATCATCAACAAAGAATCAAATGATGAGCGTAGAAAAAAGAAATTCAGGATAGGCATGACTGCATGGATAATTAGCTTCATAGTATATTAAACTCATGGGCACATCCTAAGACAGCTCTGTCTTTTTCCAGAAGAATTTTACTAAGTTTTTTGAGCTGCTGCAATCCTGTTTTTTACCAAGCAGTATCCTTTCTCGTTTCCCCAAAACTAAAGTCTGCTCTACACAGAGTCCTGAAAATAAGAGATAGGCCCTGAATATGTGTTGCTGAAGAGGTTAGCTTAGACTGTTTAAGAGTTTGTGGTACTCAAAACTGGTTTTATACTGACAGAGGAAAGTGATAAAAAGAATACGATCTGTGTTTCTGAGCTCACATCAAAGAAAAGCTTTAAAGAACAAGTAAAAAGGCTGTCAAAAAAAGGGAAGGCTTTACCCAGCACCCTAACAAAACAAGCTTCCCAAAAAAAAAAGTGTCCCAAAACAAATTAACCAGATAGGGAAAATGTTACTTGAAAAGTAAATATTCTACAGGGCCAATATCTGATATGAGAAAGACAAAAAAATGCTTAAAAGCACCGACCACAAAAGAGATGTTTTTGCTGTAAAAAGAAAGGACAGCCATAGAATTTGGAAGTACTTGCAGTTTTTTTCAGAACTACTGACTATGTTAGTCTTCAGCCTGAGACTGGCTCTCCATTACATTGCACAGTCTTCAGATTATTCACTCCATGACATGATTTTCTCTTACAAGCCTTCTTTAAGCTTCTCTTTGTACCCCCAGCCTTTTAACTGCCATCACGAACCTTCAAGATTTAACCCTGGGAGACAAAGCAGCAGTCTCCTGATGTAAAGATTAATGCCACTCCACAAAGAACAGTAGACACATGAATTATCCACAGGTCTTTCATTCGGACAGAGCCTTTTGCCCAGAGGGGCTTGCAGGGCAGGTACCTAAACACACCCTAGCACAGGAGCAGAGCCGCCCCTGGGTGCAGGGCCGCAGCCAGCGGGTTTCGCTTGCTGTTAGCTTCCCTCTGGATTTGCAATGCACACAGCAACAGCAGTTTCTAGAGCTTTTTCTCCTCCGTGCTGAGCTATCCCAGAGCAGATGGTGTTCAGTGCTTATACCTGGGGCAGCGCTTAACAATCCCAGAAATCCTGACACTTATTTCCCCTAAATTGGCTTTGCTGTTTCCTAAACTAGAACTCGGCCTCATGGATAAGTAGGTCCTCAGTCACTAGGCTCGAAGGGAGCCTACCATCCCATTCAGACAAGCATTATTCAGCATGGAACCAGAGAGAGATTTTAGAAGCACCCACTCCTGCTGCTAGCCAGGACCTCACAGGCCCTCAAGTCACTCCAAGCAGCTCGATTTCCTTTCTAAAGCTGCACCACCACCAGTACCTGTCCCCTTCCCCAGAGCATCCCCCAGGGAAAAGAAGGTGCAACCACTTCCCCAAACGTTGAATTGTCTTTTGAACACAACTCCTCCTTAGCATTTGGGCTCATTAACAAAAGCCCTTTTACAGATTCATCTGGCCAGATGATGCAAGTGAAGAGCAGCCATGCAAGCTCAAGTGCTTTGCCAGTTTAAAACAGACAAAAGAAAGTGCTTCCTTACATCGTGGGAGGTGAAGTCATGGAGCTTGCTGCCATAAGAGTTTGTGGAGGCAGATCATATCCAGCAGGTTGGAAGAGATTAGACAGATGTATGGAAAAAGGTCCATAAAGGATTGGGCAGGGATACACCCCCTGATATCCCCTCTTCAGAAACTGTAGGTGTTTGTTAGTACCAAATGAGGGATTTCAGAAAGGTGCCACAGCCACACTGTTCCTAAATATTATCTTCTGCTAGCACTATCAGACACTCCTTGCAGGGTTAGACAGACCACGGGGTGACCTAGTCAGACATTTTGTATATTCCTACAAGGGAACTGCAGGGCACCAAAGCCCCAGACACACCACTCCTAGGCCTGGCTGTGCCCTCCAAAGGCCAACCAGACACCACACACAGATTTATGGAACCCTCAGAAACCCTTCAGCCCAGCTTCTGCACCATCATTGGGCAAAACAGGTAGTCCAAAGCACTGCACGTAGGACACTGCAGAGAAAACCTGAGTGAGTTGTCGTTACATTGCACGAGTTCTTTGTGCACACGTTAAAATCTAAAGCCTTTTCTCGGCTTGGTGGGCACAACCCAGCAGTGGGGCCTGAGAATCCAGGTGTACAGAGGACGGTCATGTGAGCACAGTCATACACAAAGAGGGGAGGAAAACAAATCACCCAATACATGGCAATTTAATGCCAACTTGATGTGTTGCATGTGTGATTACTGCAGAAATCAACATAGGTAATTAGGGCCATCTGCACCTATTACTACCATTTGTATGTGTATTCATAGTAACTGCATGTTAGTTAGGCATGCCACTGCACAAACATATTAAACAGCTAATTAATTACAAGAACAGACCTTCTCTGTTTAGGAGGAGCCCATCACCCGCTAATCACAAGAATACATTTTCTCCATCTGTTAGATTATCAGCCCCCTCCCCAAGGTCACCAGGGAAGATGCAACTGGCCTGCAGTCTGGAGCAGACTGGTGGCGAGCCTTCTGGTTAAATAACTTCTTTTGTGCAGCCAGGCTTCACAGAATGGCTGCTTCTGAAAGCTTGAGCATGGCACTTCCATGGAACAGCACAGTCCTTTTGGATTACCTGAGGTGACATTTGGATTAGACAGCCACCATCTTTCTGCCATTCCCAGAGCCCATTCACCAGGCACAGCAGAGGCTGATTGCATGCCCCTTAGCAGGGCAGCAGCCCACATGTGCATCCTGTGCACTGCCCCATACCGTGCTGGCTCCTCTTTCAGCTCCTGTTTCTACAGCAAACTCCTGCAACAGTAGATTATAAATACACACAGGACGGCTGTGCCCCAGAGCTTCGCTGACATATGGTTCTGTCTTCAGTCAGAAGCTATGGATTTAAATTTAGGGACAGAGCAGGAGGTTACGTTTCAAAATTCCAAGATAAATCCTCCCAGAGGAGACAATGAGACCAGAATTTCCTCCCTCAGCCTTAAAGCAGACAGGAGCATTGAGTCCGTGCTGTTGAGCAAACCCCACTGCCTGTGCAGCCCTGCAATGCTGTGCCCACTGTTTCAGCTGTTCCAAGGCTGCTGTTGCTACAGCCTTTTGCACCAGCCACTGCTCCACCAACACAGCAGTCAAGAGTCTTGCTGGATCTCCAAACCCTGGGTAGAAAAAATTGCTCCAGCTATTTGCTTGTAATAATTCCTTATATTACAGCACAGGCTAGGGATACTCTGCCTCAGTTGAACCAGCGCTTTCACTAGCTCCCCATCCCTTTCCAAACAAGTTCTAGTATGAAGGGGTCATAAAATACAGGCCTAACAGCTTTGGCCATTTTTCATTTGTGGTAAAAAAAAAAAAGGAACAAATACATTTCAAATCATGGTGAAACATTTGTGAAACCAAGCAAACCCCTCCTTCCTCCATACATGAAAGGTAGTGCTGAAGAAGCCACTACAATCCAACAAAGTGCAAAATCCTTCCACCATTGGCACAGTAAACGCTGACCTTAGTTACGGAGTAGCTCAAGACAACTCTACAGTAGATTTTACTTTGATTTTCCAAAAGCTAGAGACAATTCTCTATCTTCATGTGCTATGAAACAAATTCTATTGCTCCAGATGCTGGCAGACATGATGCAGCTGATGATGCTTTAGATCACCACTGTCATTGACCAGGCAGCCTGATTGCTTTATACTTGCTAACAACTCTTCTGACAGCTCCTTCCCAACTGCCAAATTTCATCAGCTCCAAAGATGTCCTAAGCTGTGCAGAGCAGAGAAGGGCAGAACACCATGGTGTAGCTCCTGCCAGCAGCTCCTCTGAACTGCAGCAGAGGATTCACGGCATGACCAAGGGCTGAAGCAAGTGACCACAATACATGGACACTTCGATATTTTCTACATGATTCTGCTGCAGGGCCACATCAGCATCACCGTACACATGGAAGTTTTACACACAAACACACTTTCCTTACACTTCTTCAAGCACAGATGATTTACCATTGTGGAAAGCACAAAATTATGCTGACTGGATCCATGATTTGGTCCAGTACTTTCTGAACTGAGGAAAAATACCTTCAAAGCAACTGCATTCAAATATTGTCTGAGCAATGCTGTCCTACCCCACTCCTCTGTCTCCTTTCTTGGTGCCCACAGGAGGCAGAGACCCCAGGCAAGCCTTTCAGGAGAGCCTGCAGCCTTTAGTGCTGCTTGCCTGCCCTAGCTAGGAGGAACTGCTCCCTAGGCAGGGAGTGTCCACCTCTGGGCATTATCCCCTCCTTGTGCTGCTTGACCACCTTGGCCTTGCTGAATGAAAAAAAGTCCTCCAAACAAAACCTTCTGTCCTCGGTCCCTCAATCATATGAGAAGCAGCAAACATGCTGAGTTAAGTGCAAAGCAAGCAGTATTTTTATTTGGTTAATTAGAATTGCTCATCCAGTGAAAACAAAAAAGTGATTTACTGCAGAACTGGTACAGGTAGTTGTTGCCTAAGTACATTCCTGCATATTTGGCTACTTTAGGAATATTTTTTAATTAACAGTTTCTCCTCTGCTAAAGCAAACCATAGAAAATAAGGAAAGAGAAGTTTCACACAAGGACACCACTGAATCCCTCAACTGCCAACTATTTTTTTTTCTTCAGGGAGGATTTTAAATTAAAAGCAGATTGCCTTCATTAGCGTTACCAGAAGCCATGTAACTGCCAAAGCTGACAGAAACACAACTGTGATTTGCAAATTTGGCAAATGTCATTTTCTTTCTGCAAACATGGGTAACGTCATTCATATTAAGAGGGCTTTTGTGGAAGACACTGTGCAAAGAATAACACTTTCCACAGGAATGGAAAAATACCTCCAGAGCAGCAGCTTAGTATTGTAGGGCACCCAGGATCCCTCTCCTTGTTTATTTTGCAAGAAAGTGCATTGCATTAAATTTGTGCTGAGAATGGTCAGACAGTAAGAGTGCTATGAACTGTCTTCTGAGGACTGAGCAGAATACAGTAGCAAGCCCATAATAAACATTTCCACACTGATCTTTCACATACAGCCATAACTCAACCTTTCTGTGACTTGTTGCCTAAGCCTGAGAGCCAGTCAGCATGCTTTCTCACTGAAATCCCTATTCTTTACTTCATTCTAGCTGAAAAAGCTGTTAATATCCTGATAGGAAAGTTACATTTTTACCAGGGGCAGCTGTGCTTGCAGGCTTCATGGTGTGCTCCAGAATCTCAGCCTTGGTGATCTGGAGAAGGTTTTGGTAGTATTTTCCTCTCTTTCAAATTCCTGTGTGAACAGCTGCAGGGTAAAGCCAGCCTGCCAGGCCATAAGCACAGGCAGCAGCAGATGAACAATCTCCCGTTCATTTTTAGTGACTCCACACGTCCTGCTCCCCTCCCTGGTACATTAGTCTCCTCTAACTTCTGGTGTCTAGCTTTCCTCGTCTAACTTCTGGTGTCTAGCTTTCCCCAGCCTTAGGAAGAAAGCTTAAAAATACACTGGTGTATTTTAGCTTGAGTTATATGCACAGTGGATGTTGGCTTCAGGGGTTGAATGGAGTTGCTGACATGAAAGGGAGGTGATGGGGGTGACCCCGACCTCTGTGTGCTCTCCAGGGTGGGTACCAGCTCCCTCTGCACCACCACTGCCCCAGGAGCTGCCACTGGCACAGCACGGCAGGACAGCCAGCGCCTGCTGGGCATGGCTCACTGAGTCTTCTGTGGTGAAGAGATGATCAAAATCACAGGATGAAGAAATCAGAGATGTAGGTGATCTTCAAACACAACCCACAGGCTCAGCAGCATGGCACATGCTGAGACAACAAGGTATTTATTTCCCTGGCTGCAGCTGAAATGGGAAGGTCTGAACACACCATTAAACTTTGCAGGAAGTAGTTTAACATGGCAAGCATTACCACAGTCACAAATGTAAAGTCTGTCTGTAATAATTGGGACTGTACTACATAGGATTTTATTAGACAATGTCTTATAATCAAGACAAAAACAGCTGTCTCTGTAGCAGTTGAAGGTTTCTTAACTGTCTAAAAATAAAGCAACAAATGTAATGCAAGGCCAGGCATGGAAATAATGTTAACCTATATTCAAGCCTGCAAAGGTAGCCTGCTGGTAACCTTCAATCTACAGTTAAATGTTCAGGCATTCTGCAATTTTGGTTTGCATCTTCAAAAGAACCAGAGAATCCTGTTCTTTCTCTGTAGTCCAACTCTTTTCTACCACACAGTGAGCAGAGTTCATTATCCATTGAACTAAGCACTTAGCAATGAGTTAACAGTAATTAAACTGAAAGTGATACAGATGAAAGGAATTTATTATTCCCTGATCTGCCAAGCACATTATTTAGATACCTGCAATCAATAAGTAATGATGAAACAAAATAAAAATCCAACAAACCAAAAGAGCCAAAAACAGGCTCATAAAAATCTGTTCAGTAAGGCCCATGTATCTTCGTTAGGTTGAACGGCACAGCATTTTAATCAACAAAAGCCCCCTGTCGTTATACATCATGAGAACAGAGGCAGAATGTGGCCCTAAATTATGCTGTTACTGTTTATTATTCATGTATCACGGGACTGATGAAGATTTATGGTCCCATTTTGCTAAGTACTGTACAGAGAAATATAGAGAAACAGTGAGAATTGGTACTCCAAGACTTTATAATTTAATGACAAATTACAAAAACAGGATAGTATAATTTAAAGACAGCTATGCACAGATGGCGATTGGAGATACAGACAGATTAAGCAACTTGCCCAAGGTCATGCCAGACACATGTGCCAGAGTAGAAAACTGAACTCAGATCTCTGGAATACCAGCATGGGTTTTTACTCATGTAGAAGAACATGGATTCTCCTCTCCGATTTCACTAGATTTCGTATTTCATAAGCTAAGGAATAAATTTTAAAAATACAAACCTTAAATGGCAGTACTGGAAGGCTGTCCTTTCACCTCCTCCTCCCAAGGCTACCTCTGTTTTCTCTATTCCCACCCATGAAGCAATTACAGATAGCAATGGAATCTTCCCTAGCCACCTTTCTTCTGGACTTTACTTCTCAGTGTTGAACACACCCAGATTTCAGAGCTTCCCCTTGTACATCACATATTCTGGCACCCTGACCACCTCGTTGGCATCTGCCAGACTCACTCCAGTACAGCCATATCTTTTCTTTGCAGGCAGCTTGGAGTTGGACATCATGCTGCACAGGGAGCCTCACAATCACTGAACAGAAGGGTATAAGGCACTCCACACTTGCTCTTTTTTTTAATGATGCATGAAAATAGTTAATTTTCTTGAAATTTAGTTAATCAAACCTTGCATCCCACAATTTACAAAACAACACAAGAACACTTTTCATGCACACCACAAGTTTCCTCTTGTAGGGGTCTCAGCACATGGAAGCATAGGAGGCTTGAAACCAACCACTGCTCCCATCAAGAATATCAGAAAGGGGCATTTCAGATGTTTTTCTCTAACTGACACAAAGGAGAGCCAAATCAGCCGGAGTGAGGCAACATGCTCAAAATGTATCAGTGACAGCAGGATAACACAAGACACCATGTTGCTGGATATGTATACATCAGCAGATATATTTAAGTCTTAAACCCTGTCACAGAGTGCATTGGTAACAGTGAAAAATATTTATGACTGTGGCAGGAGATTGCTTCAGTGCAACTCAAACAGTAGCAGCAGTGTTACTAAGACAAAACTCAAGTTCCTGACAGCTGATTCAGGAGAGTGGGAAGAATGATACTGCATTTAAACTCCATGGCTTTCTTTCCTGCTTTACAATTGAAATGTGCCTTGTGTCTGAGGGTATTTTGCTCTCTGTTTATTTAAACAAGAGCAAAGTCACAGCTTAAGCTTTGCTTATTTATATTTGCCAACACCTGTGAAGATTTATCAATGAAAATGTCATTTTATTTAGTTCTGCAAAAGTGCCATTAACACATTTTTTTAGGTTTCTGCTGAGTGTACTGTCCGCCAGAGCAGCAAAATCAGTCCACTCAGTGACAGGCAGCCATCCTTATCCGAAAGGATTGCCAAGTTCACCACTAAACCATGTCTCTCAGCACCACATCTACATGTTTGTCAAATGTCTCCAGGGATGGTGACTCCACTGCTTCCATGGGCAGGCTGCTCCAGTACCTGACAACCCTTTAAGTGAATAAATTTTTCCAAATATCCAATCTAAACCTCACCTGGTACAACCTGAGGCTGTTTTTACTCTTGTCCTATCACTTGTCAGCTTGGGAGAAGAGACCAACCACCCCCTCCTTGCTACAACCTACTACAGAGCAATAGTCAACATGGCAAGGAGCGGCTGTGAAGCTTCATGGAGAGAGAAGTGGAGAGGAGGCCACCAGCTTATCACATGCCTGAGGCTGGACACCAGTTACATAAACTAGTCCTCTTCTAGCATGATTTGGTTAATTTCTCATACTCTGCAACTAGTAAAGGAAAAGACTTGCCAGGTAAACCTAAACTAAAGAACAATTTGCAGTACTCTGCTTTGCTCTCCCACACCTAATTCCAATGCCCCATGCATAACATAATTTTGACCACCTTGCATTAATGTGTCTAATAAGGGGCATCACATATTATCAACCCATATAAAGTCTAGCACACAGGATAATTTAATCCACACTTTCCACATCCAAACTTTTTCTGCCCCTAACATCAATGTGTAGCAAAGATAATGAAGTTATTTTTTACTGTTGACTGATCAAATAAATTCAAATACTGCTTCCTGAGGCACAATGAGTCCAGCAGTCACTGTTCTAAATCAAACTAATGCAAAGCCTAGAAAGTGGACAAACACACAGGGAAGACATAATGTAAAATCTGGTCACTGACCCAAGGACAGCACTGAGGGACAGGGCAGTACTGAGGGACCAGTGGGTTCCCCTACTCTTGCCCTATGTGCAGGGACTCCACTACCTGATGTGTTACAGAGATTCATGCATATATTTATGGAACATCATCTTGCTTTTTGCTTAGCTGGGCTTGGATTCATATAGGGAACACACTAGTGGCAGCTGAAAGGCAAACTGGAACACTTCTCTGACCTCCCTAGGCACTTATCATCTCTCTGCCGCACGAAGCCCACAAAGCACAAGCAGTCAGGAGGTTGCTACATCCTACCACACTCAGACAGGATGGGACACAGGCCCTGGGGAGCCTGCGGCTGAGTCTATGGGATGTCTACCCACGGGTTCCCACTATTGTGCAGTCCTTTCTCAAATTCACAGCAGATGAGCCTCTAGCTATGGCTGAGCCTTAGAGAGCCTCTCTAACAAAAATACCAGCCTCCTTCTCCCTCAACATGGAAGCCTCTTAAGAGACCTCCCACAAATGAAAAGGGAGCAAGAGGGCTTGTTGTTTTGGGGTTTTTTTGCAGGGCTTGTTTGGTATTCTGTCACAAATCCAAGCAGATGTTTGTAAAATCTAAACTGGTTATACAACTGTTTTAAACTCCTGCAGCTGTGCACAGCGAGTGACTGCATCAGGAAGAAGACCACTGCTCTCTTTCAAGGCACTCCTACATCTAGAGACTAGAGTTTAATAAACCAAACTTCCCATGAGTTATTCAAGCCCTGTCACTCCAATTTAGTGTTTACGGTAGAGGAAACTGCTGAAAACAGCAATGTGGCTTTTTCAGCTTTGTGGTGAAAATCTGCATCCAGATGGGGACTAGGACCCAGACCTCCCTCCTGGTAATTACAGCACCCAATTTCCACCATTCAACTTATCTGGGAGACAGCAGGAATAGACCAGAGATGCTAATACAGCAGCTCTTCTTTGCCACTTGTACAAGATTCACTTTATGCTATACTTCAGAACCAATTATACAATCAAATCACTGCAAACTTTACTGCAACAACATGGACTGAGAGCAGAACAGACTGAAGTATCTTTGAGATGTATTTTTTAAAATGCAGCTGTATTTTTTTAAATGTAAAGTTAATCTTAATTTCTGACAGTGCTTTTATTGCTTTTTTTTTTTTAAACAAAATTTACAACTAAAAGCATTTCTAAAATATTTGTATTTTTGAAATATGCTTGTCTGCTCCAGCTAGAAGGCAAGAGACTCTGGTAAAACTAGTAGAAACACTCCAACTAAAATAATACATTATAGTTTTACAATCCTATATAATACCAATTTTTTGCAAGCCAAAGCTATTTGTCATAGAGTACTTGCATTTTAGTCATATAAAAGATTGACTGTCTGCATAAGTACTATCATCTTGCTCCCTGAAACCACAGTAAAGCTTTTTTGTTCCTTTCTTCTTTTTTCAATACTTCAGAAGAATGCATGGCAATTTAAAAAAAAAATAAAAAGTTTTACTCCTGTTGCTAGCATAGTTTATAACAGCTGGGTAATTCTGTTCTTTTGATTGATGCTGCACTGTATATGAAAAGGTACAAAAATTAAATTAGCTTTATAATCTCTGTAGAGCCAACACAATTGTCATTGATGTATTTTCTAGAACTCAGAGTGAGAGTGTTGTGAATAACTGTCACAGCACATGCAGCTTATTCAAATCATAAGAAAAAACAAACAAACAAACAAAAAAAACCCAAGAAAACCAGCAGCTTTCCATATCTGAAGAGATCCAGGTAAAACAGGCACACATTACTGGGCAGAAGGGACTGACCCAGCCCACAGCTCAGTCACGTATAGACAAGCACTGTTAAGTGTCTGCGGTCTAAAGCTTCATTATTTTTTGCAGAACGATCTGGCAACAGAGGTAACCCGATTCCCTGGGAATCAAATGTTACTTAAAGACAGGTTTCACCTGTCAGAGAACATATTCTGAGCAACAAACTGTCTGAGCAGACACATCACAGAAGAGGATAGCCAGTAGTTCGGAGGTGAAAGGGAAACAAAGCAAATTTCCTGCTTCCACAAAGTTTTAGATTTTATTTATTTATGTTAACTAGAAGGGGAAATGTCCTAATGCAATGAAAGCTGCAGCAACTTTCTGCAAACTTCCTACAAAACATGATGGAATTATCTTTAAATGACTGCTACGAGGGTTCCTGCAAGCTTTAGGGTCTCCCTCCCCAAGGTCTGTCCCCATGGCAATGGGGCTATTATCCTCACAGCAATCAGAAAGACAGTTCCAGACAGGAAAGCAGGAATGTGACTTTTTCCAGGGAGATTTAAAGACGAAGAGACTCGGTACAGACTTGCTCCCAGCCACCACCTGAGCAGGCAGCACATCTGCTCCACCAGGTTGCCCACTGAACCACTTCTTCCTTCTCATAGCTATGCCTGGTAGCAAGTATTTGGAGAAGCAGCACTGAAAAAGATGTCCCAACTTTGACCTAACTTGGCAGGGACTTGCTTAGGATTTTCAAAAAAACTCTGTCTATGCAGAAGGCTCAGAAGGGGCAGATTGAACCAGCACCAAGCATCCTCCCTAGCTTTGCTGTTACACAACCAGAAGTAGCACATTCAACTCCTTCCTGAATTAACACCTGACTAAGGAGACCCTCTGCCTTGGGAAAAGCCAAAAAGGTGACTCTGTGTGTTTGCTTCCTGCCTGCTGCAGCACAGAACACTCAAGGGGACACAGGAGGACCTCTGCACACTCCCAGGGCAGGGGGAGCCCAGCCCTGCCCCTGAACGCAACTTTCTGCAGGGGCTTTTGTTACTGCTTCTCCAACCAGGAGTAACACATGCACATACCATCTTGGAAGCTGCTTGCTGATTTCCTGCTTGTGGGAAAGAGAGCCATGGCATTTGGAGGAAAAGTATGCCCTGTTACTGAAGTTGGGCAGAGCTGGCATGGCCAGCTGTAGGCCAGAGCAGCACGCTGCCTTGCCACCATCCCCTTACTGCTAGAGGTACACAAAAATACCTCTGGGACAATGAAAGAAATCCAACATCTAGAAATATATTGCATTCAGTAGGAGCCAGGGCAGCAAATAGAAAATAGAGCTGTTTTTCTCCAGGAAGTCTGGAGATTTCCACAGAACTGGGATGTCTTATTCTCTGGTTTTCCCCTGAAATTCCCTGTCAGTGTTTTCAGCTGAATGCTGAAAGCAGATACAGCAGTTCTCCCTACACCAGCAACACCTGCCAATTGCCCTCCTGCCCACCCTGCTCCTCACTTCCACAATCCTACAAAACAAGGCCCAGGAACACCAGAGCTGCTTCCAGGAGACCAAACTGCAGCTCTGGCCCCAGCCACACAGTGCTGAGACTACCACAGACAGCAGGGTCAGGATTATTGCTCAGACCAACAGCTCTCTCAGGCTGTGGCCATCCTTTTATCCTGCCTTTCCATTCTGTGCCTAATGCACTTTGATGCTGCAATAAAAATAGATGCTACTTAATAGATGCTACCCCAATGGGCAGTTGTGGGGAGGGTGCAGGGCTTGTGCTCACTGCTGCTGGTGGGCAGGTGCTCCGTGCCCTCTGCTTTCATCTGCGAGGATAACAAAACCCTTGGCTCCAAATACACATTTTTGATAATCAAGTCAACCAAAGGCAGGGAGGGAGCTGCTAAGTCAAAGCTCACTTAATTATTGAAATTACCCAGAGGAATATATCTATCCGGTCCCCTCAATGCAAGGCAATTGTACTGAAAGAGACAGAACATTAAACCAACTGTTCCACAATCCCTGCCAAAAGCCACACATCTCCTATGAAACACATCCAGTGCATCCAGAGATTGAGTGACATGTATTCTTAAACAAAGCAGGGCACATACAGGACAAGAAAAGGAGGAGAGATGAGGTGAGCTCTACAGTTTCACACAGTGGTGGTGCTGGGTGTCTCCAGCTATACATGCATGCAAATTTAAAAATAAATAAATAAATAAGAATGAGGCTTTTGCTTCACCGACAAAAGGAGCTGTTGAAATAGTTTTGTGAGGCATGGCAGATAAGGATAATTATGTGGTGAGAGCTTAGTCATCCCTATCAGAGTGACAGCAAGGCAGATTCTCATAAAAATATTGTCAACACCACAAAACTCTAACGAATATCCAAGTACAAAGCTTTCCAGATTTCAGACACAGCTTAGGTAAGCACTGGGTCTGTGAAGACACAGGCTCCTCCGAGACTCAGTCACTCCCGCAACTAACCGCTGGAGGGAGCCCATTTTTCTCCAGAAATCCCATTTTCGTAATAGTTTTGTATGCACACATTCTGCAGTCACAAATTCACAAAACAATCACAAAGTGTAAAATAGGCAAATTTCTATGTCTATTTTAAGTTAAACAGAAAGGAAGACACACAGTTCAGCATGACCTCCTCTAACATTTGCACCAATATACTTGCCAGATGGAGGAAAATACACATTCCCCATGTTACGCCTCATCAGAAATAGCACTCTATACCAAACAGGCTCCATAGGCCATTCCGATTTGCCCTTAAAAAATTCATTAGCGTAAATGGGGTGATGCTGCACTTGGGAGTTCACCATGTAAACAGCTAATCCTGAGACATCCTGCCTGCCTTGAGTAACTACAAACCAAATATAACAAAAAACTCAAAAAGTGCTGGAGCAAGTGTGTCCCCTTTCAGTTAAGTGGTAAAGATCTTTCCCTGGGAGTGCAGGTTTCCCTCCTTGCATTCATGCCTTTCATGCTGCAACTGCCAGCAGTTCAAATGCCCCCCAAAACTGCAGCTCGGCTGAGAGCCTCATCAAATCCCATCTATAGCCAGACCTGTTCTCTACTTAGCTAACACTCCTCCAAATGGTTCTAACACATGCACTTGACAATGTTTTCATTACAAAACCAAATTATGCAGCCTAAAAGGGCCAAAAGATTAAAAAATAAGTGTTCTGACTCCTTTCAGTTAGGGAATCAGGGAAGCATACTCATGAGATACGGAATGGCATAAGCAGAAATCAGCCCAGAAATTTTTTCTGTACTCTCCTCTTCTTTCACTGAATTACCCCCATTGCCTTTGTCAACAAGCTCAACCCAGCAGTGAGCCAAGTCTCAGGAATAAACAAGTCAACGCAAAAGCCTAGCCCAAACAGTGAGCAAGGACCAAGCACATCCACATCAAAACACAGCTCTCAAGTCCTCTTCAGTTCAGGAGAGAACTATCTCTGCTCAAGACACTGGGGAGCAGTCACCCATCTGACATGAGTAATCCTAAACCACTCCATCAAGTCAGCAGAGAAAGCAGGAGATCCTGCCCAAAGCACAGTATTTTTGCTGTAGGCTCACTGACCTTCATCACAAACCATGCTGTGAACCCAAGACCAGCCCTTAACACACACACACCAAGAAGTACAACTAGAACAAGGCACCTCTCTCAGTCACTGCAATGGGCTGATGGTGTGAAGGTGGCCAGAATGTGGGAAGCAGGAACTGAGGCTTGCTACCTACAGAAGGTACTTGAAAGGAAACAGAACATCTGGAAGTTCTCAAACAGTTTTCCTGTATTTTGTAGCAATCATAGAAAGTGGGTGGGGGTCACCAAGCCACTGAGTGGCAACACTCTCCAACACAAAGAAAAACTTTGCTCAAGTTCGCATGTCTTATGAAAGTGCAAGTGTTGAAACATTCCCAAACCCAAGGGGCATAGGAGCATCTCCCTCAGCCTTGGAAATTTTCTTCTAGGCAGATCTTCACTGGAGACTCTGGCTGCACATCTCTGTCAGGATTACTAAATGCAAGCAGATGCTTCTTTCATGTTTGGGAGCTTTGCCATTGACTTCAAAGTAGTGAGATATAACACCTTGTGCATTCCCTAAACACACTTAATAACAGCACCTGACACATTTAAAGTGCTTAGACATGTTAAAGGCATTGTACAACATTAGCAAAAAAACAGAAACCCCTGTCTAGGTTGTTCATGAGAAATCTGGTGAGTGAAGAGTCTATCCCTGAACCAGCTGTTTATCTATCAGCCAGCTAATAACTGTGTGACTGCTTCTCTAACTGATCTGTGCAGTCATAAGCAGGGACTACCTTCTGCTGAGCTATGGAGACTTTCTATTACTCATAATCCTCTTAAATCATAACAAAGAATACAGATTAGAAGGTGTGAAGCATGCAATAAGCGTTCTGAAACCAACACAAACACAGCCGTCTCAGCCTGAGTCAGAGCCTGCATCACAGGAGCTTACTAAACTCCTTTTGAAGTCAAGTTCTGGGGGTGCAAGCAGCCTGTGGTTTGGCTCCTGGTGCCAGGCTGGTGTGACAGCAACACACACCAAGCAGTGCCTAGAGACAGTTCAAAGCAGACAAGAGCAAGGTCAGCGCAGCATGGCAGCACTGCTTCGGGGACACAGCCGTGGGGCTAAGAAAGGAGTTTTCCCCATTGCTTCAGGGCAAGCAATGCAAAGAGAAGGAAGAGCATGTTTCCCTTGGAGAGGGAGAAAGTGAAGGGCTTTTGCCTCTGGAGGGCTTGGAAATAAGACAAAACCACGGTTCTTGGAGTAGCTCTTCAACCTAACAACATGGAGAAGAAGGCCGCTATCAGAAAACCCTAGCACTGGTCCAGCTAGGGCCATCACTGAACGGTCTGAATAATCATCTCTCAACTTAGCCAAAAGTTGTTGCATGTTGTGTACACACTGGCAGGTGCCGGTCGGGTACAACCTGACAGGGCTCCACACAGATTACGACCCTGCAAGATGAACTAATGCTGCTGAAACCAGTCTTAAGCCATGATTGAGTATTTTGACAAAATGTGGAATTGTAAACTGCACTATCGTGTACTTACTGCATGTGAGGACACTTGAGGAGTGTCTCAAAGCTACTTTTGGGAGACAACAAAACAAGCGTCAACTTCTGCACTCAACTGCACAACTGCTACAAAACACAATGATACACACCACTATATTGAATTAGGAATATTTCTGACGTTAGTACTAGTGTATGGCAGTGTTTTTACTGTACTAGGTAGGTATTACAGCAAGAGTAAAGCACATTCCTTAATAAGTATCAGTTAGAAGATACACATAGTAATTAGCAATGAAAATCATTAAGTCTGTTAGCTGTTTTAAATACCAGGCAAATAATATCAGCAGCAGGTTTGTGTGTGGAACCTTCTCCCTCCAAGCACTTCTTAATATTACTTTCCATGTGGTATTCCTCAAATTTTTATAGCATTTATCTACAGTTTCCCTGTTTACAGCAACAGCCAGAGATGCCCAGTTTGACACTGTAACTTTAACTACTGCTGCTTAAGATTGCCAGTGCACACACTCGTAGCACAAACTGTAGGAAACAAAACTCCTGGTTCCTAGAAACCTTTGTGTCCCCTGTTACTATTTGAACCTCAGCAATTTCTAGGCACAACTAACTCCCCACTGATAAGATACCTGGAACTGCAGCTCAGTCACCCTGAAGGGCTGCCCCTGTAGTACCACCCCACACCCCCAGTATTTGTAAACACTTAGTTCTCTAAGAACTTTCCACTTGAAACATGACTTGCTAATGTACTCGTATTTGTAATAATTAGATGCAAATTTATTAAAAAGCCGCTTTCTTGCTCAACTGAATTAACTGTTCTATTAATAGTGATGTTCAGATGATTTTGAAATTCCCCCATTTAACTTCAAGGACTGCTCATTTTATTTTGGAAATTTACTCTTGGCTGCAACTTGACAAAGAAAGTATTAATTTGTTCACATTTATAAGACATGTATATGGTTCAGACTTTTCCATTCATGGGTCAGATAATGAATTGGTTTCCCTGGAAAACTGCACAATGAAATATTCAACATAAGGCATTCTGTAGCTTAGATGTGAACTACAAAGTGCAATTTTACTGGCTTGTCCCTGTAGGTTGGCTTTGGCACGTACGCCTGCATGTTCTATGCTTTGTCTGAAGGAGGAAGCTCCCACAAGTGAGGAGAAAGCTCTTGGATATGGGTCAAAACTTAGAATTATAAAAACAAAATTACAACACCCCAGCATATTTCCCCCCAAGCTTTCAGGAAAGAAAAAAAAAAAAAAACAACCCAACACAAACCAGACGTTGAATATTCTTTGGTATTTCAGTGGCTTTCTGAAATGACCCAAGATTTGACCAAAATCAGAAAGAAGAGGACACACTCTGATGTAGGTTGTTCACATTTCGCCTACGCTTCACAAGCTTGACACGGGGTCATTTTAGTCCTGCTTCATTTTTAACAAGTGACAAATGCCATTTATAGGTTTATTTCCCATACAAAAGAAGACCAAGATAAATCAGTTCTTCTCTCTCCTAACCTTGTGGCATTTTCCAGCTCTGACACCAAAACCCATTACAGTCCGATTATCCTGCTTCCTGAACCAAAACCGTGAAACCGTTTCAATTGTACTCGAAACAGAAGAAATGAGACAATGAAAAAAAAAAAAAAAGCCACCGCTGAACGCTCGGTGCCATCACCCCCCCTCTCTCACAGGTCCGTTTGCATCGCCACGGCGAGAGAGAGATCCCCCCTCCAGCCGGGCAGATGCGCTGCCAGGGGAGCAGAGAGGTGCCCGGCCCGCGGGGGCATCTCTCGGACCGACTTCTCGCCGCCCACGACCCGAGACAAACTCCAGCGCTGGGGCCGCTCCCCGCCCCATGCCGGGGAAACCCCCGGGCTGCAGCGGCCCCGCGGGCAGCTCCGTCCCGGGGAAACCCCCGGCCGGGCTTTCACAGCCCCCTCCCCGCGCCCTCACCGTCGCGCTCCCGGTACTCACCGGAGATCTCGGCCTGGGGCACGCCGCTGAGGCTGAAGCCCTTGGCCCCATACAGCTGCCGGACCTCGGCGCAGCTCCTCGCCTTGCTGCCGCTGTCACTGCGAGCCGGGGCGGAGGCGACACACAGCAGCCAAAATCCCCACGGGAAGAAACGCATCCTTCTCCGCTGGCCCCGCACCTGCCGTGCGAAGGGCAAAGCCAAGGTCCCGCGGCGGTGAGGCGGCCGGGGTCCCCGGGGCGGCGCGGGGTACGGGGCGCAGCCCCCCTCCCTGCCCGGGCAGCCCCGGCGGGACGGCGGGCAGCGGGACGCCGGCTCTCGGCCGCTGCCGCTGCCCGGGGCGTAGCGGGGAAGGCGCCGGGCAGTTCGATCCGGAGAGGGCAGGGATCCAAGTTTGGCCGGACCGGGCTGGTTTAAAGCTCCGGAGCGTGACCGCGCAGAGGGCTTTTGTTCTTAGCGCGGCTGCATCCCCAGGCAGTCCCGCCGCGATGCTGCCGGCTGCGGCGCCGCCGGGCCGGGCGGAGCGGGGCGGGGAGTGGGGCGGGGAGCGGGGCTGCTCCCGCGGCGTGGCTCGGCGGGGCCGGGCTGGACTGGGCGGGTCGGGGCGGGCCGGGCCGGTCCCTGCGTGCGGCAGCTCCGCTCCACCTGCGCCGGGCGGGCGGCGGGGCGGCTCCGAGCCAGGCCGGGCTCCCCCGCCGGACGTGGCATCACGCTCCCGCCGCCAATCCGGCGCGGGGCGCAGCCCGATCCCCGCCCCGCTCCCGGTCCCGCCCCCGCTGTGCCCCGGGCCCTTCGCCCGCGGCGGGGGCCGGGCGCAGGGCACAGCGGGAGCGGGACCGGGCACAACGGGGACCCTCAGGAAGCGCCTTCCCTCGGGAAAGACACAGTGAAACCGGGCACTCAACTCCCTGCGAAGTCCTGGGGAGGCTAAAAGTGGCCCTTTCAGAGCAGACGTGGGAAGAGAGGTGATTTTTAGCTACAGATCCTCAGCTTTGGAGTTCTGTTCCCAAAGCAGCCTGCCAGCTTCTGAAGCTGGTGCTCCACAGCTCTGCCAGCCGTGTTTTCAGCTGCTTGCCACAGAAAGGAGGCACTGGGGATCACCGGGCTGTTAAGGTAATGTCCCTATGTTTGCCCCTTAACGAGCTCGCACATTTCTCAGCAGATAGAGGACACACAGATCGCTCCTCTGAGAGCAGTTGTTCTCTATGAAAAAAGCAAAGGGAACCTACCTGTGCCTCAGCTGAAGCACTCAGGTGAGTTTACACCTTGCTAGTCATCAGAAAGCACACACAGAAACACCACTACCGTCACTACAGTCCCCCCCAAAACCATGCAAAATGTACCTGAGATTGTACCTTTTGGACTAGTCAGTCACTCAAACATGGAAAAATACACGGGAAAGTTGAGCATTCATTCTGCTACTTCAGAACTGCTTGTTCTCCCAAGGAATTAGTAAGGGAGAAGTGACAGTAAACTTAATAGCGTCTGGGAGGGGAAGGATGGCAGTGGGGATGAGAAAATGTGTTGCTTTCCTATAAATTGCCTAATTATTTCTTAGGAAATCTCTCTAATTAGTTTCATCTGTGAGATATGACAGAGCAGATAAGATGATCAAACTGCAGTTTTTTATAAAAACCATGAGCCAGTTACACCACATAAACATCTTTTACAGATGATATTGTACCTTTTGGTCTCTTGCTGCATCTCTCAGTGATGCACAATTTAGAAACCCAAAGCTTAGAGAGTCCCAATAACATGGTACACCTGATGCTGGAGCTTGCTTTGTGAGCTTTCTGGAGCATGGAAATGGGTCTTGCTCCTGGAAATTTGAGGGGAAAAAATCTGCCACGGATGATACAAAGTCTGACCCACCCTGTTTTTTAAAGAATCTCTTGTAAATGCAATCTCTTATAAATGCACACGTAACAGGTTACCAAGTATGTTATGTGGCACCAGGTTATTTCAGCCCTTACTTCTGGGTATTTATTCTAATTTTATAGCCATAACTCTTTTCCAACCCCTGGCTTTGAACACATCATTCAGAGACCTATGTCAGAGATTTCATCTAATTAACCCAACTACAATAACAGCAGAAAAAAGCACCAGAGGAATCCATACATATATTATCAGGACTACAAGAACACCAGGATCTTGGTTCCTCCTCCTAGAAAATCAAATACTGAGAGACACACAGTTAATGCTCTCACTTGGGTCTGCTGAGGAATGAACTCTAGGAATGCAAACTCCAAAGAGACAAAGTACTTGATAGAAAAGAAAGGCAGAGTCATAAACCTCTTATCTGGTCTAGCTGCTACAGAATGACTGGGGATGACACAGGGGACCAAAGTAGTACCTAATTTTCTTTTTTCCTTCTCAAAGCCCAGGGTTGGATACTTGTCACTGTTGTGTAATGAGGGCTTGCTTCCTGTTTGGCCTGAAGCAACCTTGGGGAAGTTCTCTCTGAACTACAGCTGCACCCTGAGGTTGCAGCACAAAGCGCTCCACAATCACACTGCTGCTGACAGGGAAAAAACTGGGACTGAAACCCTTGGGTTTTGGCCTTATAAACCATCCCCTGAACTATAGATCATTTCACAGACAGAAGTATTTCCCTTCTTCATATACATCTGACTTCTCCAAGCTGGGTGACAACAATGCCTGCAGCAGCAGGGACTAAACTAATGTCATTCCTGATAAAATCCTGAGAGACCGCAACATACACTGCTCATTCACCTGCTCTCTGCTATTACAAAAAAGAAACACTAGGCTACCAACTGCCAGCACAGATCACACTGCAAGCTCCCAAACCCACCTCAGGAGCTAGAACTGGGAGAACAAGCTATGCCACAAATCTCCATGATTCAGTGAGCATCATCAGGTCACTTACCTCCTAAACAGGAATAAGAGTGCTTCTTGTCTGACGACCTGCCAGTGAGATGCTCACATACTAGTATAATGAGAAGCTTATAGGTAGACAAATGAAATATAAACCCAAGCTGATATAAGCTTTTTAACAGAGAAACTATCTGCAAGTCTATACAGGACTAATCCTGAGCAAACAAATATTGAATCAGGAGGCATGTTTATTCACTTTGCTGATAAAGTTTGTATGCACATGCAGGATTCGGACTAGGTACATCTTAAGCAAACTGAAATCAGCAATTTCAAAGTGCATGATGAAAACGTATTTTTGGCATGTGTTATAAATTTAATGTCTCCCGTTATTTGAGGACTAAATCCACTTTCTAAACATTCTCATTTAAGAGAATGGAGCTTGGCAATAAGCGAACAGATTATCCAACAATGGGCATAAGGAGCTAAAAGTGGGGAAGATAAAAAGAAGCATAGTAAAACACAAACATGAGTAGACAAAATGCAGAGGAGGAGAAAAGCAAACAGCCAGCCAGCAAGATAGTCAGAGGAAGACAGAAAATCCATCTTGCTGTGGAGTTCACCTCTTGACAGTCTCAACAAAAAGCGCTGCCCACTGAAAAGCTGATCCAAGCATTATAAAGAAGCAAGAATGATGAAGAGCAGCCAAATAATCTGGCACAAGTGAGGAAACCTACCCTTAAAAAAACAAAACACTGAACAGAGGCTTTGTACAACTTCAGCTTTCACAGGGATATCTTCTGTTTCTCTAGTGCTTTCCAAAAGTTTCACAATGCAGTGGACATGCCTCTCTTTTTCATACTGATACAGATCAAGAACTGTACAGGCAGCAACACAATTACACCCACCAGACCTCCAGCTGGTTCCAAAATGTACCTATGCTGAGTTACAGCAACCTGGAGTCTGACAGCAAAAGCAGAGCAGCCAAAACCCCAGATAACTGTATCAAATTGTACTGTATGCCACAGAAAAGCATAGAGTATTCCCACTTGAATTCAGTGGTCTTTCCACCTCTTTTCACTCTACATGAAGTATAGAGCTCGCACAGAATGGGGAGTGGGGTGGGAAAGGGGATGGGCAAAACTTAAGTGGGCTACAACTTCCTCCTTCTCACCAATGCCATGTAATTAAACCTGTGGCACCTTCCCCTAAGCCTGTTTTATGCTACTTTTGATATCTTTGGAAACATCAAAAAATCTGGCACCTTTAGATTAAAAACTTTCATCAAAGTAGGAGTATCTCAGTACCTTTTCTGCCCATTTATTTTAATCTCTACTATAACTGTCTCCTGTAGGATTCATGAAAGCTCTCCCCCTGCTCCCTGTCCATCCACCCCTCCCCATCACTGACTGCAGAAGCTGGATATTTGTCTTGCTGAATCAAATCTAATTAAGTTATTTCCGAGGATTTACTAGATTACACCTTGCTATCTACAGCTGCTTACTCCTTCACTGGATCTTTCTTCCCCTCTGCACACATTCCTCCATGAAGTTTTTCCAACATGCAGAGAAAGCATATGTCTTGGTTGTTTTGGTCACCAAAAGTATCAGCTCAGTCACCTTTGAATGGCTGAGAAATCCAGGTACAACTGACAAATCTGGCTTGATCTCAACTGACTTAATCTTTGCCCTGCAGAAATGCTAAAACTTGAGATTTGTGTGCCAAGGTTGATTAATCAAGAATATTGTTCAATAACAGGTGATGCACAGATCTGGGGATCCTTTCTAGGTCTTGAGGCAGCCATGGCAAAGACAATCACAATTCTGGCTGCTGAGGAAAAGAGGAAAGTGGGCCGCACCAAGGGCAAGTACAGCAGTGTACACCAAGGCCTGGCCAAACCTGTTCCCTTTAAACACAATGCTTAGTTGTCCCATGTGTGGCTGGTACTCTGCAGAGGGACATTATGAAAAACTAAATTATTTCAGAGAGGGAATCTGGCTAATGCAGGTAATTGGCACTCTGTGCTATATTTTGAATTGAACAACCCAGTTTTACAGCAGCGACTTAAATGAATGTATTGCTTTAATGACCTCTTACAAATGCCTCCACCCTGCAGGACTGTACTTGTATTATATATGACTCAGAGATCTCCCAGCAGAAAGACGTCTTAAAGGCCAAAAAATAAATAAATGCCATAAACTCATTACAGAAACTGCTGCTAATTGGGTCTGCCCCAGGAAGCACATTTCATCCTTTCTGGACATGACTTTCAATCAAGCTTTTCCCACTCACAGCTCCTCAAAACATAAGCAACATTGAACAAAGAATATGGACACAGCACTGAATCTGGTTTAGGTTTTATGTTTTTGAAAGGGATTGTTCAAGGATAAATCTCCCCTCATTCTCACTGTCATCAGTCTCTGGGCATTTGCTCAATAAAAATGCCCGTAGAAACATCCCCTGTTCCTACACACACCAGCTCAACAGCATGTTCCTGAGCACTGGTCCAGGGCATCTGGATCTGGGACACACATCTCATAGACTTCTGTGGGAAAAGAACTTATAGGCATGAAGAAATAAATCTCAGTGCAGGCATCTGGCAATGCTAATGGGACTTCTCAGCTGACACTTTATCCTCAGCTGTTGCTACATTAAACATTACAGACTAAAGCACTTAGATGAATTAATACAATTATCTTACATTCTGCTCAAGTGTTTATTTTTCCCCTCACATCCAGTTAGGTACAACCTGTGCTTCTAGAGGAACTGACTGTTAGGAACGACTGACAACACGGCACTGAAAAGCACCAAACATCTTCAGTCCTGAGCTGAGGCTCTCATCCTCCAGGCTTTGACTGTGCTGAAGAAGTTACCCAGTGCTGAGTAAGTGTCAGCCAGAGCTGCAGGTACCCAAGGGTCAGCCACCAGCTGGCTGGCAGGACAGCTAACAGCCTTTCCCACACAAGGGAGAAAACCTGACTTTGAGTTTGGAAATATGTCCTTCCTATGCCTTTTCCCCCATTTTGTAAGATCATTACTAGGCGACATACATTTTTTGATGTGTGCCAGCTTCACTTATGAGGTAAGTGTACACACGAATAGAGTTACAGCTGGAATGGATCTGGGCCAGCATGTTTTTTATTTTAAGATCTACGCATTTTGCAACACAAAGACAGTGTATGAATCCACTATGGCTACATAAAAAGCCAGAAGGCCAAACATATCCTGGGCTGCATCAAAAGAAGTGTGGACAGCAGGTAAGGGAGGCAATTCTCCCCCTCTACTCCACTCGCATGAGTCCACAAAGATGATCGAAGGGCTGGAGCAGCTCTGCTATGGAGACAGGCTGAGAGAGTTGGAGCTGTTCAGCCTGTAAAAGAGAAGGCTCTGGGGAGACCTTAGAGCACCTTCCAGTACCTGAAGGGGCTACAGGAAAGCTGGGGAGGGGCTTTTGACAAGGGCAGGGAATCATATGATGAGAGGAAAAAAGATGAGGGTAGATTTATGTCAGACATTAGGAAGAAATTATTTAGTGTGAGGGTGGAGAGACACTGGCACAGGATGCCCAGAAAACCTGTGGATGACCCCTCCCTGGAAATGTTCATGAGGCTTTGAGCAACCTGGTCTAGTGGGAGGCATCCCTGCCCATGGTAGGAGGGTTAGAACTAGATGATCTTTAAGGTTGCTTCCAGCCCAAACCATTCTGTGATTCTATAACTTTACAGGTACTCAAAGGCCAAGCCCTCAGAAGACAGTGTGATGCCAGTTCAGGTACACCAGTTTATCCTGGCTGAGGATTCAGCATCCTTATAATCCAACATTCTCATCCAATGTTACTGTCTCTGGGCAACGTTTCTTTGGTTAGGACTACATAAACATCCAGTGCTGGATTTTTTAAGTTGCCATACAATGCAAACCCATCTTTTTAAGATTAAAGATAGAGTTCTTAATCTGATTTCATTTTCTCAACCTGCTAGAAACCAGAGAGCATAAATAAAAGGAGATACAGAGAGACAGGGTGTTAAAAATTATAGAACTCACCAGGACACTTAGCTCTTTCTTAAAGGGTTTTCTGTTTGATGCCTGGTTTGTTTTTACAGTCCTACTTCTGAGCATAGCCTTGAAAAGAAATTGTTTGTAATAACTATGTATTTTTACATCACATACATAGTTTTGCCTTAGGCAGGACTTTTCTTCTGTGGCTAAAAGAGCAAAGCTTAGTTCCTTTTACTCTACTGTAGCAGATGTCAGGGACATTGATTTTTGAAGCATTTTAAAGAGAAGTTGGTGGAGTAGGGGGACCCTGGATCACTCTTTCAAATCTTCCTTGCTGCCTTACAAAAGCTAAGCAGTTAGGTGCAATGACTCACTCACACTGACATTTTTGGGAGAGAATGATGCCTTTTATAATAACATTGATATTCCTCCATTGATGTCTCAACACTGGCTAATTTAGAAAAGAAACATGTAGTGCAAGGTTGAAAGGTCACAGGCCAGCCAAAGAACTCAGGAGATCATGGGACCATGAAAGAAGCTCCAGCCCTAAAATAAAATAGCCTTTTCTTATTGTTTCTTTTTTTAAGGAACAGACAAACTTTTCTGAAAGGCCAGGAATTTAATCTGAGCTCTTCTTTCACATACTGTACAAATAAAAACTACACTGCAGAACTACTTCAGGGGGTTCAGTAGAGTTTATCTCCAGAGGTCACTTTCATCTATATAGAGCAGAGAAAGAAGGACACACATTTACTTTTAGAAAGCTGCCAGACCTCTTTAAGCTCTGATGTTGCCATTGTCAAGCCAATACCCTTCTTAGATTATTCTCCCCACAGCTTGCAATGCCTCTGTAGTCTAGTGAGTGTGAAATTATGAAATACTGGATTATTTGTGGCTGTTGTGTTCTGCTTCATCTGCACTGTTCTTTTCCCTTTCCCACTCTCCTGATTTTTCCCTATCAGAGCTAAAAGAAAAAAAACAAATTAAAAAAGCTTACAATATAATAAATATACTTCCACAGTGTTCTCTGACCCTGGAGACTGATGTTCTACCCTCAACAAATTTTAACACAGATTCACATTTGAGACTAAAATCAGGGCCAGATTTTCTGGTTTTGATCCTTTCAATGATTACTAACCCACAGTGTCATATTTATTTTTTTTTTTTCCCAAAAAAAAAGGGCAGCTCTCATAGCTTCTTCCCAATATTAGGTGTATATAAAACTAATTACACTGTGATGAATACTATCTTTCAGATTCCAAATGAAACAGAGCATCCTTTCCTTTACAAAGGAACACGAAAACGTCAATGTTGGATTTAGAAATGGATTTGCAAAAACACAAGATGCCTAATGTGCTGTGTTCCCTCTTCCCTCCAGTGGAGTAGCAGCTTACAAATATTGTTTGTTGATGCAATATATATAAACCATGTATCTTTAGTATGAGAATCTGTTATCAAACCAAAGCAATTAGGCACCTCCATAACTATAGCTGCTCCAACTGAAAAAGGCAAAGTGGTTTCTTAATGGAACATGCAATTGATAAGGGAATAAATTATTTTTTCATAGCTTATGTCTTCAGAATTTAAGAAAATAAAGTCTAGCTCCTGCAACAGAGCCCTGTACTTTAGCCTTGATGTCCTCCCAAACACTCTTACTGAAATGCTTCATTTCTGGGCTTCCTTGCCTTTTGTTTTGTCATGTTGACCAGGTTGATAAACTCTGAGGTAAGCAAAGCACCTGTAAAGCGTTCTGACCAGTGAGAGGAATTTACTTTTGGGACATGTTCATAAACACTATTAGAAAATTGATGTGTTTGCTTAACCAAGTGAGGACCTGTACTGGATACCAGTGTATCCAGAGTTCTCTGCTTAGGAGGCTGATCCAGCGTCAGAGAGAGATATGTCCTCTGCCTGCCTGTCCTTCCTAGCTCCAGCCTGATGGAAACAGGAGACTCTCTCCTGACTCTCCTAACATACAAACACACAATCACCTCAATTAAGACACTTGTAAAGTACTTCCCTGTAAAAAAATTGTGACCTGCCTTCCACTGTAACATCCCTTGCAGGTTAACCCTGGGAAGTAGCTGAGCACCACACTGCTGCAAAGCCACTTCACAGCCATAAGTACTCACTCCCTTTCCAAGAAAATGCTGTAATCCCTTCTTTCAAAGTCAGAGTAGAGTTCAGGGCTCTTTTAGCCTGTCCTTCTCAAACACCTCCCCCTCCCAGTATTTCAGGGTTTTTTCAGTTAGTTACTTGCATTAAGAGACTGGCAAAAAAATCAGCCCAAATCTATTCCAGTCCATGCACCATCCATTATGAAAATAATTGTGAAAGAGCTCAATTTTCACACCTGTGGTCCTCTACTATGTGAATGAGTGTGCTGATGACCCTGTAGTGAGATTCTAAATCCTCATACATGCTAGGGGCTCTACAAGCTAGTCTGTGTCACTAACATCTGTTACTAGGACAGACATAAACTGTAAGTAAAACTCCATGAGGGCTTTTCAAATCAGTCTTAAAAACTTAACTTTTCATCAATCTATGTGTTGTTCTGCTCTCTGTGATGCCACTTTATTCAATAGAGACACAAGCAGCCTGTATTCTTTTAACCTCAGCAGGTTGTCACTGATCTTTGATATAGCAGCTGTCTCACAGCTACCTCTAGATTTCAATTAAACCAGGCTATATTTAGGGTGAAAATAGGTCTATTTAAAACTGCCATACCTGCCAACTTTTATTCACTCTCAACAGCAGTTATTTTATTTGATGTTCCTAATTTTAAGTTGTGCCATCCATAAAATTAAAGATACCAGAAGCTGTGATGTATTTTACATTCACATCACTGAAAATGTATCATTAAAAGCAGCACTTCTCCAGAGAAGAACATGCTTAAAGATGATAAATAATAAAATGCTCTCTACTCAGAGCCAGGGTTGCTAGCACAGACTTGCCATGGTGGGGCAATACAAATGATTCTCCAGTGTCAAGGAGAATTAAACTCAATACATTTTTCACTGATCATAGGGCTCCACTGTTAACAATGTTAGTGCTTCTATGGAAAGAAATGGCACGTGGGATGTCAGTGTTACACTTTTGGGGTCTCTGACACAACATTCTTGTTTTAGGGACAGATGACATGATCCCAGATAAAATAGTTATGTCTCCTTGCATTTTCACTTCAGACAGTCAACCCTTTCCTCCTCTATCAATATTGCATCATTCACAGTTCATCAGCAGAAAACATGTGAAAGCTGCATTAACAGCCTGTCCACAACCCCCCATCCTCACCCTCCAAAATACTGTAACTCCACCTGCCACCAGCGTGGCCCACTGGCCATCACAGAAGTTCTGGTGTGTGTGCACATGTACGTACATGCCTGCCTGCACACACACACATGCTGTGACCCCAACCTGGCTTTAAAAGCATATCTGTGCTCTACAACATGTGAAGAACCCATTGTTTAAGATAATGCAATTACCTGCATGAAACCAATGGTGCACATTTTTATGTGAACAACAAAGAAGTCTTATTTGAGTAATCTAAAATATAACAGGTTACAAACATGGCTAGAGCAAAAGATAACTCTTTTGTGCAAAAGCCTGCTCATAAACAGTCTATAATTACACTTGCTGCCTCTTGGTTGAAAGCACGGACTTTATTAAGTGCAAGAGCTTTTTTTTCTGCAAGAAAACCTATTGGGGAATGAATTAAAACAAGCATCATCACATCCTGACATGCATAAAATGCTGATTGTCTCACTTGCCTTATATGCCAAGCTCTTACTTTTGCAAGGTATTTGAAGCTGTCAACAGCAGCTGAACTCAGCGAGACAGAGAAGTGCTCAGCACATCTTAAAAAGCCTTTGGCATCAGGAGCAGCCCCAGATACACTTGATATTCGCCAATAAAATGTATCATGGGAATGATGGCACTTGCACAGCAACTATTTGTGTGGGCATTACTGGAACTTTGCACCATCCTTCAGAGAAAGGACACTGGCAAGACAGAGGGAGGCTGCAAAAGAGCTGCAAACCCACCTGATGTCGACAGACTATATAGAGTGTGCCTGTTTGGCTCGATACGTACAAAACACAACATGAAAACAACAGCATTCACAGGGTCAAACAGAGACACTCCAAAGCAAGAGTACCAGAGGAGTTACACCTATCACCTCTGCAGAACATTCTGCAGTAGCCTTTAAGTACATCTGTTGGGGTGTATAAAATATCTGCTCCAGCTGAGCATACAATGGACAGTCCATACACACCGGGTAGTTATTCAACGTTTTGGTTGAACCTTGTGCTTCTCAGCAAGGCCCCAAACGCTGCCTTGTTTGCTGAACTTTAACCAAGTCTAGCTTTGAAGGCAGAACAATTAATTTTTATTATTTTATTTTTTCAATGGCAAGATGGTATCAGAGCACTTCAAAACACCACGGAATTTATTTCCACAACAAAGATACACCTTTCCAAATGCTCATCAAGGCTGCTTTCTTTCATTTAACCACTAAAAGCAAACAAACCAAATTATGTGCTTTCCTCTGCTTACTCTTGTACATAACCAATTCATGTTGGCTGAAAAACTAAAAAAAAAAAAAAGAAAATGGCATAAGCAGTCATTTAGCCTGGAAAATAACTCTGACTGGAAAATCACTCTAACTGGTTCCAGGTCAGCAAAATAAGCAATTCAGAAGACAAGAATTCTACAACGAGAAGCATCAGGCAACCATTATAAATCCCCAAGACTGTTAAAGAGTGAGTTTAGTGCTATGTGTGTACATGGGGAGGGAATTTCTCAAAGCAGACATCTTCATTACCCAAAAGAGACAGGCATAACAAAAACCTTTGAATGGGAACAATTCAATGAGATGGAATAGTTCTTTTTTTAATCACCAGGGAAGTAGATATGAGAGCAGTCCATTCAGGGATGTGTTATAATTTCCATTTCTTGAAGTTTTAAAATCCCTAGCAGACATACATCTAAAAATAAGTTGGTCCAACAGATGCTAGGAGATCAAAGCCAGAATCTTCCGGTGCAGTGGCCAGAGCTGTGTAGGATGGTGGGCTACAAAATCCCTTCTGCCCCCAGCTGCTACTCTTCGTGCAGTGAACATACTGAATAACCACCACTGTCTTTTCAAGTAGGCACAGGAAGAGAGTTATTTTTTTTCTGAAACATATGGCTACTGCTTTCTGAGTAGTCAGAGGTACTCTAAATTGTTCCTTCTTTTAATATATCCAATATTTAATAGGAGCAATGCAATAACAGCAGCTGATCCATACAAGAAAGGGGTGCAGCAGCAGATTGCCTACCCAGGTTTTAGAGCAGTTGTAATGAGTATTACCTTATTATGTACTTAAATAACATACTCAAAACTTAATCCCCACTTCCCAAAATTTTGTCCCTGTCTCTGGAATGTGAGACAGACACAGCAGTTAATCTGCAAAACCTCATGGCTTCCCACAGCTCCTGCTCTAGTATTAACCAGTGCAGCTGACAGAAAACTTGTAATCTGTATCTCAGTTTGTTTACCATTATTTCTGCCTCTTCTTGGTTGGGACCATCTCTGATCTTCTATGTTTGTTTGGTAATAGTTACAGATTCTTCAGCTTTTGCTATAACTTAGAACCATTCCTCATGTCTCAGAGCTTGAGCATTTTTTAACTGCACTTCTATAATATATCTTTAGCTCTCTGTTGGGTTTTCAGTGCTCTTGAGCTCCATGGTCTTAATGCTTTTCCAACCACTCTCACTTTATTCCACCTCTGATCCCTGAGTGTTGGTTGCCAATTTCCCCCTTGCTCTTTACCCTGAAGCTGACAGGGAGCACAGCAAAACTGACTTGGTGAGGCGCAGAGATCCTCCGAGGAACCTCTGAATATTGACAAGTGACAGCAGAACAAGTGGCAATGACCAGATTTTAAACCTGAGATACAATTTCACATTTAATGTTCCTTGAGATGATGTAGGAATAAACACATATTTTGGTTTTACTCCTTTTTGGGACCTCTGCTATAGAAATAGAGTTTAGACCGGTTTCTTAGGGGAATCACAGTTTTGCTGGGATTATTGGATAGACTCCAGGCTTGCTCTTACTTCCTAGGGCCAGAGCAACAGATATATGAGGGGTGGGACCTGAGAAAATCTGACTTGATGTGATGGTAACGAAGGACCAGGCAGAGACAGCAGAAGGTCACTTTTGCTGGCCCATTGGAGGCTCATTAGTGTGGTGGGAACAGTTTGAGGCTTTGTTGCGAGCCCTCAATGCCTGCCCCATTGTCAGACTGGGCTGTCAGTGCCAGGGCTATGGGGAGCCCACTGGGGCAGCTCTCTCAGTGTAGAGGAATCTGACTACACTAACAGCTCAAGGCCAGGCTCCCTGTGCTCTACCTGCCTGGAAACACATGCAAATGCAGAAAGGACCTGTTTTTGTCACTGTATATAAATAGTAGCCACCCACTGTAAGAACTGTCTTTATTCCTCCCTACCCCAGCCCAACACTTAGCACTTCATAGCAGTCTGACCTGAAATCTCAATTCACTCCCAAATCCCAAAGGAGAGGGAGCTCTGTGAGGACTCTAGGAGATGGATCACAAAATTATATTTGTCTCATTAGCTTTTGAAAGCAGCAGTTACAGCACAAGGGACTTGGCCTGGTGATGTACCTACATATGCACAGCATGCTTCTACTAAACCCATTAGACCACCACATCTACCTAAAGTACATTTTTCTGGCCAGAACCCGTAATATTAATCTCTCTCTGTCCTAAATCCAAAATCTTATTTTACACCTACTGTTCTAGGAGATTCTGCATGAATAAAGGGATGTGTCATTCTGGCTTGTTTTGCAGATGAAGTCACTCCAGTACTGTGGGAGTCTGGAGGTGATGTGACAACTCAGGGGACAGCAGTGGCCCAGGAGCACTGGTGTGGTAAGGATGAATAGGAAGTCATGGATAGTCTTTGATCCCACATATGAGAACTGGGCATGAAATGTGTGTGTTTTGCCAGGAGATAAAGAAATGCTGTTCACAGAAGCTGTCTGTGCTAAACATGATTATGATACAGAGAGCAGAAGTTATTCTCAGGAGCTCTGTCATTAAGCTGACAGCAACCTTTGGGGCTATCGTTTTTACTACTACTTTCGTTGCTAGGAGTAAGAGTGCCATGATCACAAGTTGACTTCTAAAGGTTGGTATATGCTGAATCCCATACTCTGAGGAAGACTCATGCCAAGTTTTTGGCCCAGACAGTGAGAAATACTGTATTCTCCCTACAGCCAGGACATGCCAGAACAGAGAGAGAGGAATGGATGAAAAATAGTCAGCAGGGTATCTAAATGATTAATGGAGAGATGGCACTGCCAGGCAGTACCGGACTAAAGGTTAAGCCTGGTTTTAAATGAGAGACTACTCATTTAAAGCACCTCCCTCTAGCTAAAGCTTATCATGGAGATCTACAAAGTCAGTGGATTGCCCTTCCATTACAGCTGGGAGACTGCAACCATCCCAGAGACAAGGCCTTCCCTCTTCTAAGTATTTGCACAGCATGCAGGACTTGAAGAACTATCTTTGTGGGGAACTCAGGACTATAATGAAATACAAACAACATTTACCAGGAGGTAGCTGCTCAGTGCCACTGTTACCTTAGGCAAACAATGTTTCATATTAACTGAAAAGTGACATTAAAACAGCTGAATTAACCCACTATTAGAGGTGTGCATTCCACGCTGCACTGCGATCCAAGGAATTTGGGAGCTAAACACATTTCTTGCTTACCTACTCACAAAATGTTGACGTCAGAGCACAACAGCATTAAATATTAACTGATTCCCCAGCAGGCTCGAGATTATTTCTTTCTAAAGAAGCACAAAACCCCTACAGTTAAAATTATAGCGGAAACTTTAGAAGTCAGCAAGAACTTCAGGTTACAGTGAACAACTGGAAGACCAGAGCTGGTTGTAAATTGTTTTCCCTGGCTTTTTGTCATCCTCTCATTCATTGTTTCTCTCTTACTAATACAGTGAATGGTGGTTGACTGTTGGTATTCAGGTGGGGATAATATGTAGCACCTTAGTAATTATAATTTAGCATTAATTAGCATCCACTGTAGATAAAGTTAATGGCCAAGGTAGTTGTCCATTAAACAAATTAAACTCTTAATTAGAGTCTAATTATCAAAGGAAGATTCTAAAGAGTATCTGACAGTTCAGGGTTTTTTTGTTTCGTTTTGTTTTCCCCTTAATTCAGATTAAAACGTAACAACTAGATAAAGCACAAGTTTTGTATTTTGGTTTTTGGTTTTTTATCTTTTACATAGAGCAATGTTAAATGCACTGATCTTCTTTTAAGTTTAAATCTCACAAGGAAATAAGTGGCAGCTGGGCTTAGCAAAACAATGCTATATTTGTGGAATACTAAGTAAGAAGCCCCAACCCAAAACAATTCTCTCCCCTCTGTTTAAATAGAAGGTTGGTGCATGTCGAACTCTATCATTAGCTATTATTCAAACTGAAATAGGTCAGGTCCCTGGACACCTGTAAATTAGCCTGGAAATTCTCTCAATTAATGAAACCTTGTCTGCCTGAATTTATCCTGCCTTCCCCAAAATACTTGGACAATCATAGCTGTAAGCACAGAAAATTAATCTCATTCTGTTACTTTCTGTGGAAGGGCATTTTGATTGCGCTCTGACCCTTGAGAAAAAGGTTAATACTTGTTCATTCTCATCCACATTTTGATCAGCAGACATCTAACTCCTACAGTCCAAACCAGCAGGCTTACTTCAGTTCACCGTCCCAAGGCCCAAAGAACTGGACTGCACAGCTAGGACCTGAATTTGTAGTTCCCCACTATGTGTGTCCCCAAAGATGCTCACACTGGTTTAAATAGAAACCAGTAGCTTATTTTCCTACTCCCTTTATATCAACACAGTAAGTTTCATATTTAATTTACTTTGAAAAAATGATTCTATTTCCATAAAATTACTTCAGTTACTTGAAACTCAGTTGTTCTGTCCCTTTCTTCCTTTCTAATGGCTTGGGCAGAAGATTTGTTCTGGAGCATCACACTATGCTCTAGGGTGCCATCACCCCTGGGATTTACAGGAAATTCTATCCAAGCAGATGTCTACCTTTTCCAGAGTTTATTCCAGGTTTTCATAAGGTTTAACTTTGCTGCTCTGGTTATGAGGAATTGGGCCACTCACTATTAATGATGCTATTTGTTACTTGTTCTTACATCATCAGGGATATGCACTGAAGAAACAGAATTAAGTGAATGCTCTCAATTAAATAAAATGGTGTCTGCTTCAAATAATAACACAGGTGACAGTGATTAAAAGCAAACAAAAAAGGTGCAATGCAAGTAGCTGAGGTTTAGTAGTGGATAAAGTTAAGCACATAGATAACACCATTTTTTTCTGGTACTGTTTCATATTGGTTTTCAACCCCATGGAAGAAAATGTTCATTTGCACTTACTGCCACTGTTAAAATCCCATAGTTGGGACAAAATAAAGTCATATTTTTAAAATGCACAGAGATAGGAAATAATTTTGTTGAAATACTGGGCTAGGATCAGAAAAATCCATCTTACTCCCGAGCCTGTACTGGGAGCACTTTCCCACCAGGCAAGATAAGTGCCTCACTGCCTGTAGCCACCCTCACCCATCCTGAGGCTGCCTTGGCCCCAGCCTGGCACTGCCAAAGGCTTCAAAGGGGACTTTGGCCAAGGCTTTCTCTTTGCTAGGTCTCCAGTCATGAACACCATAATGCCCCTCTTCTCCCAAACTCAACTTTTCCATTCCCAAGTTTTTACATTACAGGTACTGTCTCTGTGCTGGCAGTCTTCTAGTTCCAACACATTCCTGAAATGGAACTTGTAGCCTCAGGCCCTAAATTCAACCATATTCTGCCAAAATCTAATGTTTAAGATAACTGTCTCAGAAAATTATCAGAGTGCTCAGTCTTCAAGGAAGACTCAGTTCTTCTCAGAAGGAACTTGTCCTTTCCCTTATCTTCTAAATATTTGAAATGTTTTATCTAAGAAAATCTAGACTAAAATATAATTTAGATACATATATAGATATATACCTATATAAAAAAATAATGGCCCTAAGAGAGCCAACAGCCATGAGCTGAGAACAAACCTCAACTGGTTTAAGATGTTTCAAGTGGTCAAGACCCAGCTGAAACAGACAAAGTGTACTGACATGATGTGAAACAAGTTAGTTTTAAGTCACCTTCACTATACCCTAAATCTCTTTAATAGGGTGATCAGATAGGCAATGAAGTTAAAAGAGCATGTCTAATTTACATGCATAATTATTTCAACTATACATGCAAATGAAGCCCTGAGGGCCAGCCCTTAAAGACGCAGAAGCAAGAAGAAGCTGATGTAGAACTTCAGAGTAACAATCAGTTTCAAACTCAGGTGAGTGCAGAGCTCAGCCTTGTGGCCAAGCAGAGCCCCTTATTTTGAAAGCAAAGCCCAGTTATGGCAAATTCAAACTAGGACTCTGATCTTGCAGTTTACAGAGGCTCTCTGGGCCCACAGACAACACCACTGAGCTCAGCCCACACCAATCACCAGGTTATGAAAAGAAGCAGAGGTGCAGACTGGCTGCACCTCACCATACGAGCAGAGTGCTCTCACTGACCTTCTCTGCCAAGTGCTCCTCTGCAGCAAAACTGCTGCAAGCAGCTTATCCCAATGTTATTTCTAGACAGCCTGTGCCAGAATAGCAAAAATCTAAGAGTTTAAGAAATGTAGAGCATTTTGCTTAGAAACTGTCACTCACTTGATGTTCACCCTGCCCCATTCAGCTGCTGTTCCCATCTGCACCCTCTGTTTGGTTTTCTGCTCATGTTCTGAAAACGAATTGGTAAGCAGAAATTTTAGTCATTGAATAAACAATTGCCAAAAATCTCTAATGGATACACTGGAGACCAATGAGGTTGCTGTGTGATAGGCAAAGAGCAACTTTGAACCTCAGTACAGTTTCCCACTGGTGTGGCTGGAAGCCCTTCACAGCTCCCCTGGGAAGCTGCAACCCTTGGCTCATGGGGTCACACACTCCCCAGGGCTGTTCTAAGGGTGAAATTTAATTTCATTTTGCACTTAGTTTCTACTCCTTCCACCTGCTAGTATCTCCTGCCTTGTATTTGGTCTCACAATTACCAGTTAAGCCTGGTTTACATGCAAAATTTTGCTGTTGAATGCAGCATTTCTTTAGGAAACTCTTGATATGAAGACACAAACACCAATGTCCTTAGCAATGTTTCTCAGGGTGAGCTGCTCCCACTTGCTAGAAACACACTTCATTTCTAATTTAAATTAGTCTACCATTAGCTTCCAGCAATAGGTTTTCATTATGTCCTTCTTTGCTGGTTTAAACAACTCTCCCCTCTCCTCTTTTTGATAAGCTAAATACACTGAATTCTCATACACACACACTTATCTCTAATTGCTGTCTTTGCTGCAGAACCAGGAAAACCTTGAATCTAAAATTGTAATCTTCCTTCCCTTGTAGCTTTCTAAAAAGCTCTTCCTACACAACTCCCAGTTTCTACTTTCTGTTTGTATATGTGCATTTATTTATCTTTAATTTGACTACTGTCCTCTTGATTTTCTTTATTTGGAAGAAAAGTAGCCCTCTGAACCATCAGTTCTGTTGGGATTGCCAGCTATCATGAGCCCTAGCACCTACATACTAGTCCCAATTCCAGGGTTAAAGTTTTTCCTTCGTAGCAAGGTCCAGACAGAACTACCCTGTGTGATGCTTCTTGTATTAGAAAAAAGTCAATTGCTGAATGGTGTAGGCTGTGTCTCTTCTGTATGTGCCACCGCAGGATGCTTACACTCCCAGCTACCAAGGTTTTAGTTGTGTTTCCTATAGCCATCTTTCCATAAACATACTGTACCAAATTTTGATTTTATCCTCCAAGTCTCATAAGCTCACATGTTTAATGGCCAGTGGATGCACTGAAGAAAATCAGAGATGACTGAAGGGAGATGAGCGCAACTCTGGTGCATAATCTGCAGTTCAGAGGTCCCTGAGTTAGTGAAAGCTCAAGGTTATAAAGAAACTCCTGGTTAAGTTCTCTGGTGGCCCCTCAGCTTTGGTTTAACTCCCCCTTGTACTGTGGCGGAATGGCTCAGCTCATTCTCCCAGCACAACTTTTATTACCTCTACAGAGTGCCTAACCAGCAGCCAGGTCCAGGTGGGAGCTTGCTCCCCCTCCCAGCCACCAGCACAGCCACCTCTCTCTTGCTGCAGCACAGCAAGCTTAGGTCACAGACAGACCCTCAGTATCACAGTCCATTAGGTCACACACTTGTCCAACAGGCTGCAGGTGCAGCTTCTATTGAGAAATTAATTTGAGTTGTGCCATGTCGAGGAACAATCTCTCAGTAACTGATGGGATCTGCTGCCCAGGAGTCTCTGCTACATGGCTCCTACTCCTACAGTACCTGGCACCAAGAGGCAGGCAGCAGGTGCTAAGTTTGGGTACCTAAAGGGCTGACATTATAAATGTTAAATGTGCTCTAAAACCCACACTTTGTGTAGGAACTGTCCTGAAAGGAAAGGATTTCTTACAGCTGAGACTCTCACTTCAGACTGTTTTCACTTATTCCACTGTGATGCCTGAAATTCAGTTATGAGAAGCATTCAGCTTACCAGTTAAATGGATTTTTGTGTAGCTCTTCATCATCTCCCTTCAATATTGTCAGGTTTTGAGGGAAGATGTTTATAAGCCATTATACAGATATCTTCTACGTGTGCTAAAGAGCTCTTTCTCGAAGATCTTTACACTCACACTCCAATGTATAAATAGCTTTTACAGCTATATACGAGAGTCTTCAGAATAGGTGGTCGGTTTTTACAGTGGAGATCCCTGGTATACCCTTAACTAAACCATTTCTCTATGCAAGAGTACACTTTTTCATGAAAACTACAATTTTTTTCAACAGACCAACAGTTTCCAACCAGAAAAGTTGACCTTACTGTTCTTCTCCCAGCAAATGCTGAAAGCAGTGCTTACATATTGCAAAATAGAAGAGAATCTGTCCTCTGATAGGACACATTATAAAAACTAATGCTTTTATTGTAAATAGCTTTAAATGCCTTATAATGTGTGTGTCAATTACAGTACCATTAGAGCTATACTCATTTACACTGGGCCTCTAACTAGCCTATAACCCTGTGAAACTCTAGTATTAATTACTGGTGCTGTTTCAGTGAACAGTCTATTGTTAGTTCTCTCAGCAGGCGCTCAGTGTTACTGGGTGGAATGCCTCACATTCACCTGATACACCCAGGGTTATGGCATATCCTGTAACTTGTTGTTCCTTATAATATCTCAAAATAGACTTCATTCACATTTGTGGAAAAAGAAGGAAGAATGACAGTAGCTGAATAACACAGAACGTTTACTAATCTTTGCAATCAGATCTTTGGGACTTTTTCTGCCATCACACAGTGCAACCAATTATACAAGTGAGGAACTGGCACGAGGTATCCAGATAAAGTTCAGTGCATAAATCAGCTAAGCCTGGGCATGCTACATCCATCTTTCTTTATTTTGATAACTACTGTATTCGTGTCCTTTCTGATAATATTTGTCTAACACTAACATAATCAATCTAATTTGAGAGTCAAATTTAACACCTTTAAATCTATACCTAAACTCCATATGTTGTGTGCATTCTGCCAGTATTAACACAGCTGAATGCTGTCAGGCATATTAATGAATCTCAGCTGCAATTTGCTACTTGTTTTAAAAGAACTTTGTTTTAGAAGTTCTGCAGCCAATTCACTATGTGCGTGAAGTCAGCAGAACAACTCATTTCCTACTATAATAAGACTCCAGTCTCTGGCTGGGATGGTTGGTTGACAGAAGAAATGGCTTTCTTAAGAATGGAAGCACACAATTGCCTTTCTTAGCTGATCTATTATTCATTGTCAAGCCAATGACCTTGACATTTGTTTTTTCAGTGTTGATTTTAAGGGTTTTTTTTTGCTGAAAAGCACACATCACCTTCTCTTATCCCTTCTCTCAGATAATTGTTTCTTTAAATTATGTAACTACTCATTTTCACAACAGCTTCTTAATTAACACTAGTACCTTCCCCTTATTTCTCGTTTGGTATTGGCCAGTTCCTTAACCAGCATATACTGACCTAATTCCTGACAAACCCACTTCACACTTTCTCAAGCCAAGTTTAGCATATGTTCCCCAAAATTGACAGGTACCCACTTTCTGGAAGTCATGTCTGTTCAAGGCCCTGCATCTTAGAACATGAAAAAATAAATCAACCAAAGCTGCTGTGAATACATTTACAATAATTAGGAAGGTTTGTGTGGTAAAAAACACGGTTTTGTCAGGAAGACATGCATCTTCCAACAGCCCAAAACTCCTATTTTTAGTGAACTTGTAGGTCTTCTTTACTCCAGGCTTTCTCCTTTTCCACACAGCTATGTTACTTGGCCTAATGAAAAGATTTCAGGTTTCCTTGCCAAGCTTTCTCATCATTAGTAATTGTGAGCAAGCTAGCTGATGCTATCCTTGAACATTCTGTTGAGACTTGGGACCATAAAGCCATAAATTAGGTCACCTGTCCTCAGCAGGTTCTAATTTCTTTTCTGTATTTTTACTGCACTTCTACAAGTCCCCTCAGTACAGAGAAAGAAGAAAAATAACCTCATATGTAGAGCTTCTTTAATTCAGGTTAAAAAAAAAGGGTGAGAGGGGTAAAGGAATATTTTAGAATTTTAACCATCTGTGCTTTCTGGGGCACCCATCAGTGAGAGTATTCCCTAATCTGTGTTTTTTTCCCAGGACATCAACATAATTTTTCCGAGTCCACTGCATTTTAACATACAGTTCTTTCTCTTTCAGGGTTAGTGAAGTACTGTTTTTCTTAGGAATATAAAATAATTAAAAAATATCTATCCTAGATGAAAGTAGAAATTGGAGCAACCATGTTGCTACAGTAGACATTTATTTTCTTTTATAGCTTTCCTAGGTACTCCAGAGTAATACAGTCAAAACAGGAGAAGTTTTGTAGTCTTGATATTCACTGATAATTTTACTGTAAATTTTCTGATAATCTTCTGTTACTGCATTTATCTGCACATCTGAGCAATGAAAAAAACAAATCCGTGAAGTGTTGAATCCAATCCTGGCAGAAACAGCTTGATTCCCTTGGACACCAGTGCATATTGCACCTAGTAATGTTATGATATGACCCGAGAGTACATTTTCTCCTTTGACACCCTCAAACAGCTCTAAGAACATGTCAAGGTGCTAGATATTGTTATAAACTCATTAATTCTGAGCCTTCAGTTCTTTCATTCTTCAACCTCATTGGGACAATAAGGACCTTAATCAAAGCTTCATCCTTTTTTATGGGCTTTCATTTCAACATAAGGAGGATGCCTCTTGCTAAATACGTATTTTGACTTACTGTCCATGTGGCAGGAATGCAGCCAAGTTTGTTGAAAATGAATCAACTCAGTATCACGAACACACACTCACCTCTACCCTCTCTCACACACAGACCAGGCATCAGCACTAGCTCCTGAGATACAGAACGGAAAATGGTATTTCACACTGTTTCTCCTGACCCAAACGCATTGTGCCTGCCCTGAGCATACTTGCTCAATGTCTCTAAAGCCAAACTGTAGGTATACACAGTTTGAGAGATAACAAATAAAAGTGACAACTAACTCTGCTTAAAATATGCATTACGAAAGCAAGCATTTCTCCAACTCTGCTAAACAACATCTCTGAGAACTTGAACAGAATCACACGTAGCCATCTCAAACACACAGGTTTGCCTCAGCAGAAGTGACAGTGATCTTTGTTTAGCCCTTACCTAACAAGACTACAGGAAGATCCCTGATCTTTGATGCTGACCCAGGGTCAAAGTCCTTTAAAGCAAAGCAGACTGCAGAACATTACTGATGCACTCGGTTCTGAAATCAGTCTTGATCCTAATACTCAGAACATATGACTGCAAAAATAATCCATAAATATTAAAAAAAAAAATGTTCCTTTCCATAAGAAGTTTGACTCCAGTGCTGCTGAGTAACTCACAAGTACTGACACAAGAGACTTCGGCTCGCTATCGTTAAAAATGAATTAGAACAAACTGTGAATCCCAAAGCTCCAGTTAATAGAAGCATAAAGAGAAAACTGGCAGGAAGCAGTTAGGACAATGGGCTGAAAGACTGCCATTGACAATGCCTACAAATAGATACTTCAAGGACAAACATGTTTTATTGCATACAAAAGTAATTATTTTTTCCAGTTTGGGCTAGTAAGAAATTTTCGGTTTTTAAGAAATGCGGAGAGCAACTAATTTACAAGTGTGTCACAAGAGCAGATTCAGTTATTGCCTTTTAATTCAACTTCCCTTGTGCTTCTCATGCCTGTTTGTCTTCAACACAGAACATGCAATTCATGTGTGGTTCTAACTTCACCTAGGATATGCATACTGCAAAACGACAATTTAGAAGCACTTTTAAAAGTAACTCTTAAATGTCGCACATTAAGTAGAATCTGTGTGTGAACAGGGGTAGGTAATTTAGTTCAGCTCCTGTATAATGTTCACTCTCCAACTTGGCTTTGGCAAAAGCAGCAGCTATCACTGCAGGAGGTGCCTGAATATGGCTGTTAAGTATTGCTCTTAATATCCTTATTTATTAAGGCTCCAGAATAGCAGAACGACTGTAGAACACCTAAGTGGGAATTTGGAAACCACTTGGCATTTGTCAAACTTCTTTCCAGTGAGGTCAACAGCAGTTTTACCCTTTGTCCCTTGTAAGAGCATAATTAGACCACTGCTGGAGCGCCTACAAATGCCTGATGATGTCCACACACAGCCATTAATACAGATGCAAAATGAAGACAGCCTGTCCAGACACCAATTGCTGCCAAATGCAGATTGCTTGAACTGGACTCATCAAAGCATCATGGACACAAAAGGGTGTCATGTTTTCTCTGAAAATGTCCGCACAAGTCTGCACCATACATCAAGTTTGCAGCAAAGTCATAATTCAGGCAATAATCCTGTAGATTTCCACTACAAAACTGACTAATGTTTTCAGAGGTCACTTTGTTTAAATGCTATTTTACTTCAGTGTGAGCTCATGTTATTCCAGTGGTGGGAATGCTGACTATCCTAAATGCTTTTTGATGAAAGCTGCAATGACATGCTAAAACCCACCTATAGCAAGACATTGGCTATCTGAGCAGTGGATAGAGGTGAGAAGGGCCTGACTACTACTTTTCATCTGAATAGCTGACTTCACCGTCCAGTTGTCTTTGACACAAAAAAAATTGCTGTTCTGAAGCCAATTGGAATCACATCTCCATGCAAGTACACTCAGATTTTCATCAGGCTCTAGGTTGGTTTTTGGTGTGGGTTTTTTTTTTTTTTTTTCCTTTTTAGCAAGCCACAGCATGGCTGCATAGAGACTTTGCTTGATCCAGCTGCTTATTAGTGAATCTACTTTCAGATGCCCATAAAAAGCTATGAGCAGCTCTACCCCTTGTCTCCAGGGAAATCACTTTTCACTTTAAGTATGTTGACAGATCATAGGGCAACAGCCATGGCACATAGGATGAGTTGTTAGTGAGTTTGTTCCATAAGTTATCTGTACTTGAGACAGAGAAAAAAAAGTTTAATTTCTGCCTTAAAGGCAGAATGAATGTTCCACCAGAGTGGGATGATTGACTGACCTTGGAGCACTAAGGCTGATCATTTGGCACTAGTGTAAATGAAAAATTCATCATTACCAATAATTTTTGGCTGGCCTAGAAAAACCAAATATTAATATGGTTTAATACAGCACAACTGAAAATCCAGAATGCAATAAAACTTTCATACCACGCTAGCACAGGGATTTCTTTGTGTTATTCATTTAAAGAGTAGAATATTCTTCCTCTCTGTTTCAAGTCATTCTTTCCAGAGCTGCAACAATATAGTACCTCATTTGAGTACCTTTCTCCACCCTTTCAACATATGGACTCACAGGTATTCTCAGTCTTTCATAAATGATAAAACTCTCGTTCACATCCTATCAAAAATTCTGAACATAGAGTCCTTGAATTATTTCCCCAATAAATACTTGGATACGTGCTGTATATGTTTGGAGTCTGTGAGGCACTTTGGCACTAGGTAACTCCACTCTACAGTAAAAGCTGAGGCAGAAAAAGGGATTCCCTGCTGAGACAGGTGATGGTGACCTTTAAAGGCTTAGAGCTGATAAACAACCAAAGTCTATGACATATAATTGCTCTACATGAGACCCTCAAAGGTCACGAGTCAAAGACAAGCTTTCATACTTCTCCCAACCTGAAACTGGGATGCCACTTGTACAAAAGAAACAACAGCCTATCTTCAAATAGTGTAAAATACAAATTGGCCACAGGGGATTCACATTTTCTAATTAAATGCTGATTAAAATCAATTAAGAAGCTATACCAAACCTGCACTAACAAGGGAAGTCGTATTATTACCTCTGCATTAAGCACTGTCTCATCCACTAATTCCATTTAACCACAGTGAATTTTGTTCATACAAGGACCTAGACTAATATCGTAGTAGACTTGAACATTGAATTATACAGGTTCAGTGTTTTCCAGCCAAAGTAACACATTTAAAGTCACCACAATGGTGACTTTAAATAAAATCTTGTGAGAACTGTAAGAGGTGTCACCTCCATTTTTTTATCCTTTCATGTTTCAATAGTGGTTTTTAACTCCAAAGACTTTTAGCAGTACATTTTACTTGTCCTGTTAAAACACAGGTAGAATCATAAACTGTAGACATACATGATTTATAAAATCTTCCTACTATATCTTAAGGCTCCAGTAACAAACACAAAAAAGCACAAAAATGAAAACACTATGTAATTGATTAAAAGAACAGAAATAGGTGTATTAATCAAAATGTCAGGGCAAGAAAAAAAAAAAAGACCCAAACATCTTCACGGCCATATGTCATCCTAACTTTCCAAACACAAGGTTTGTGAATGGGCAAGAAAACAAAGCTGGATCTTTCTGTTTGGTTTATAGAAAACAGCAAATCATTGTGCGGTCTGGGTAGCACAGACTCAGCTTCAAACAAGAGTAGGAAAGATGTTCCTTCCAGAATTTTCCAGGACATATTAACCCTGGACTAGGTTCAAATAGCTAATTAGCCAAAGCAACTTAAAGGCTGCAGAAGCTAAGAGGGTCTTACTCAGTATTAACTTTGCTGGCGTTTTGCTTTGTAACCTGGCCGTGTTATTGCACAACTGTGTTCCCCTAGCAAGCAATAAAGCTGATTCTCTAGTAGCCTAGAGATAGCACAGCCTCACTCTGCTCCTTCAGAAAATGGCAAATTTGTTATTCAAGGCTTCATGTGGAATTCCTGGAATCTGTCATCCCACTGGATACAGGGCCAGTGGATTTTTGAATGTCTGAAGGAGTCTGTCTCAGAGCTGTACGTTTGTTTGTAACACCTTGCCCCTTTGTGGGAAAAAGAGGCTTGAGTCTCTTCACCAATGCAAAGTGTAAGGTGAGGTCCTAAAACTCAGAGCTCAGGCTTTGCATTTCCCTTGTTGGTTTCTCTGGTATCTGATTTCATGGAATCATGGATCACAGAATTGTCAGAGTTGGAACAGACCTCTAGAGATCATCCAGTCCAACTCCCCTGCTAAAGCAGGATCACTTAGAACATATTACTCAGAAATTACATCCAGGCAGGTCTTGAATATCTCTAGAAAGGGGGACTCCACATCCTCCCTGAGCAGCCTGTTCCAAATTTATAACTGTTTCTTGTTGGGTTCACTTGTATAAAACCTTTCCAGCTTATTGAAGCAGCTACACACCATGTAAGTTAGTGCTTCTGAGGCAACAGAGTCTGCAACTAATGCAGAGCTTGTATAGCCAGAGCACTTACTGAAGAGGCATTTACTAGTGTGCCTCCCAGAGCTAAATTACAAGCTGCTCACTCTTACCAGCTACTAAAGGTAAATGTGTCTTAAAACACTTTATAGTGATTACAGTGCTAGGCTGAATGGTCCTGACAACTTATTCATGGTTAATGATATGATAATTTATGTGATTTCGATATTTCACCAAGCTCCCCCCCCACTAAAGTGCAGTCTCTCTGCAAGACATGCTTCTTAGCTTAGTAATTATGGGATGTAACTACTTGCTCTGTAACTATGACTATGTTTAGAAACCTTATTGAAACTGGAGTGGAAAAGGAAACAAATACGGTCTTGCAGACCAGCACGGCTTACCACTCTAACTCTTGACAGAGGGTGGATGTGATTGCTGCTTCCGCAAAGTGTTCAGCAACTTGGGACCTGCTGCATGGGATTCAACCCAGGTGTTCTTGCAGCCCATCTCTCCAGGGTGTCCAGCACGAGCCATCCACACAGAGAGACCTGGAACTGCACAGGAAGGTGGAAGAAACTAAGTACTTATATTGATCACTGTTTTATAACAGAATGTCATCAGTACAGAGCCAGTGTTCCTGGCAGGGGAAGAAATACTACACTTTATTTCCAATATAAACAGAGCATGACGATGCAGAGAGCATAAGCAACTCATCCAATTATTTGTGTTGACTCAGGGAGCTGAACATAGGATAAATCTGGCAATAAGATTCTCACCACATTACTGGAAATGAGCACTGCATAACTCTGGAAGTATTATTTTCAGAAAACTCAGTCCCTCCTGAATATTGCTGAAGTCTTTACTATGGTGACCCTCTGGAAGGCCAGGCCTTACTGCAGACCTCAAGCTGAACTCCATCAGCCGATAAGGGCTGCCGTCTCACATACCCTGGAAACTGATGCACGGACACTGGAGTGACCCATGGGAATGAGAAAAGACAGAGAATGAAAGAGAGAACCATCAGTAAGCAAAGTAATGATCTATAAAATGTCTGAAAAATGAAACCTATAGTGTTTATCTATATCTAATTCTTGGGAAACTTACAGGCCCTCCCAAAGCCTCAACCAGTATCACCAATATCACAGCCTGGGCAATTCAAATCCTTTCTGCTCAATGAGAGCAAACTAATCCACCTGAGTCCTCATCATTTTGGGATGAGCCTTTATGCCTGGATGAAGATGAAAATCTGCAGAGGGACTGGTAATACAACATGTTACTGACTGAAACAATGCTTTGAATGGTGTACATTGTCACAAGAATTTCCATGTTGGCTTTTTATTAAAAAGCTTGCTAACCCTTGCTAGCACTGACAGAGAAGGAAACATGTTGCAGCAGTCAAGGCTTGTAAGGCAACTGTTGCAGTTTACACTATTATTCTTCAGCCTGCTGTGGCTGACACTATGCATAGGCAGCTCACAATCACTTCCGTATTGCATTTGATTTCCCATGTTTCACCCTGTGGGTTTTATCTTGCTAATGAAACCTAGGCTATTTGTCCTCAGCTATTCACATGGTCCCCATTGCCAGGGAGCATGAAGACCTCAACATCTTAACGGAGCCTTACATATTCCGCTGGCTGCTTCTGAACCACCCGAGATGAAAATAAAGACTTTAAGTCATTCAGGCTGGGTTGCTGGTGTTGTGTACCAATTATGCAGGTTCCCTCAAATGGATTCTGAAAGCATCTGTCACACATGAAAGAAAAGCTCTGTGAGCCTTTGCTAACAAAAATGTCTTTTGTTCCCTGACAACTTTGTACATAAAGGTGTGAAACAAGATGGTTTAAACAGGCTTCCTACTGCATGAAGCACCAAAGCCTATTGCAGGGATGTGGGGAAGACACCTTTTCATACATCTGAGCACTTGCTGAGTGAGGTGGGGGCTGGCCAGCCCCAGCCCAGGACTCCCCCTGAGGCAGTTCTCACTGGGGGAACAGCATAAAGGGAATTCTGTTCCTCCCTGTACACACAGGAACTCTCCAAGAGGAAATGTGCACAAGCACAAGGCTATGGAAGTTTCAAAGATTGTATAATGAGAGTGATATGCTGATAATCAGCTTAATTCCCATTTCAAACACCAAAGTGCCTTTGTGAATCTGGCCCTGCAGACTTAATCCTGCATATAGCTTAATTAGCTAAATTGTTGACCATGTCTGGTAAAGGGGAGGTGGGAAGGACAGTGTGCTCTGGGGGAAACTGCCCACACCCAGCAGGTCAAAGAAAAGCTTATGGTGGATGGGGCTTGGAGGGCTCAAATGGAAATGGCTTTGTTTCAGAAACAAGAAGCCTGGGAAGAGGCTGCAGAAGTTTGTGTTCAGATAGGCAGAAGTAACTGGGCCTGAATGAAGAGGAACATTTTAAAGCTTTTCAGGACTAGAATGATCTCATGTCCAGGGCACTAAGGATTGCTTCTACTTTCTTGTCTCCAGACAAACTTCTAATTTCAGTATTTATAACTAGGAAAGTCTTAGTGTGCAAAAATCTTGTCACTTACTTCTGTTCACTCTGAAAGATTACAGCTCAGGCCTGGCTGTAATTCCTGGATTTAAAGCTGTGACTGAAGTCCTCACATGGAGGAGACTCACAGAGCCACGATAAGGACTCTGGGACCAGACTCACTGCTGATGCTTTTGCAGGGACAAAGGCTGCCACATGCTCCTCTGGCACCATGGCTGACCTTTACTCATGCTCCAGTTCAGGTGCCTTGAATAAGGTGATTGGGAATGTCAGAACTGAAGTTGATTTGGGATTTTTTTTTTCTACCATTGTATTCTCATATTCATGGTTAAGTGAGGAGAAAGTTGGGTCTACCAAGCCATCTCAGTTTGTAGACTCATTAAAATAAACTATCTTACCTAATGGTGAAGAAACCATTAAATATATCTTCTATAAATATTTGCTCATGTGAAAAAATTCTTCATCCGAAGAGTTGGAAACAGTCTTGTTTTACTTGTCCTACTATAAAAAGAATCCAAGCCTGCCCAACCTGATCAAGCTGCCTTTCTAATATTGCAAACACGCGTATGGAATTGGTTTTCACATTTTCCCACGTTATCCCAGAGGACAGCATCGTATTACATTATACACCAAAGCCACAAGCATTTAAACAGACAAAGTTCATCCTGGCTATTAGCTAGTTATTCAGTCATTCAGGCAAGGCTGAGTCAGACTAGGAGCAAGACCAGGAATTTCAGTGAAAAGAACCATTCAAGAGCAAGCAGTCATCTGCAATCCAAGATCTTCATAGTACAGTCCAACTAACCTGACTCACCAACACATTTAAAAGAACAGAAAAGGAGAAGCAATATACCTAAAATCCTCCCGCTCTCCCCCTGGCAGTGCTGTCAGTGTGGTGTGAGTAGCAGATAATCAATGCTTCCTTGGCAGTGAAGACCTTGCTGGAGCTTGCTCTTCCTACTGCCTAGCACCCCTCATGTTAGAAGTAGGTCTCCACACCAGCTCAGCAAGGTTTCTCAGCTACCAACCAACCATTCTTTACTCCTCAGCACGTGGACTAAAAGGTAAATCTGCCTTGAGCCAGTACTCCTGAGTGTAACATGAGTATAGACCAGCTTGAGAATCACTGTACCCACTGGGAGAGACTGAGGTCTTCCAAACATCTAGAGACAACTGCTTTAATGGTTTGAAACAAAGCCTGAAGACAGAGTTCCCAAACCACAATATTTTCTAACATCCCAATTTCAGGAGCAGTGTCTTGAGTGATCATACTGTCACAGTCATCAGGCTACCTTGGCAGTCCGGGCAACTGCTGGCCTGTGACACAGCCATCTCATTTCACCATCTGTCTCTGCTAAACTGAATAAAATAGCTGTCAAATACTCCACCTTCTCTCCTCCAGTTACTTCATTTCCCTGTTATTTTGGCTCCTTACGCCACACTCTTTGTTTAAAGTAATAAGTATTAGCATGCCTTTGTTTTGCCAGTGCTTTGCAATCTGTTCTGCCACTTCAGACAGGTGGTCTTCTTTGGTAGATCATGCATCTCATCATCTTCTCTGTCCTGACAGTCTTTGACCCTCTGTACATACTCTTCACACTTATAGTTAAATGGGCATCTGTTTTCTCCTCCTTTCTCCTTATGGGAAGGTTTCAGATAAATGCTTATCACACTCTGCTCTCTAACAGCAATTCAAGAAATAATAATTTTTAGAGGAATTTTGTTTGACAGTTCATGCAAAAGCTTTGTTCAACCTTATTTTGCACTTAGTTATTCCTGTAAAAGTAAACATATGCAGATGTTTTTGTCATTTAACGCATAACTGTATAATTCTATTGACTAAAAAACATCCTCATGTACTTTTCCATGGCAAGACTGTTGTCCTGATTTGCAATAAACATTCATTACAGCAAGCTTAATTGATGCTTTAACACTGGAGCCTATTATCATTCAGTGTTTGCTAATATAGTCGGTGGCTAGAGTTTATATTTCTCACAGAAGTGTTAATTTTCTCCCAGTGTTCCTTACCATTAGCAGATTTAGCTTATCAGAAAATGCTGCAAAAAACATTTGCAGCTCTCAGTCTCTGACTGGACCAAGTCATTATTTTTCAGTCGGAATAAAAAGGAGAAGTAAAGGCAACTTTTTGAAATGCCAAAAAATCTTACTTGCTTTCTGGGTTATTTTTTAAAAAATAAACATTATTGAAAATGTATTTGGCACAAATAATTTCTAGGACATCAGCCACATTACTAAATCTAGCTCCTTTCACTCACATGAAGCCACTTGCCATACCCCCAGGTTGCAGTTGCTTTTTTGCTGCACCTTCCTATTGCTGGTTGCACGAAAGATTAATAGGGGTAGGGATTACTTGGCTTGAGAGTTTTCATGGGATTCCTTGTCAGCTAAGGTTATTTCACAAGGAAAAGATGCAAATACAGTTTGCCATTTTGCACTATCCCACATACAGGAAGAGATATCAGTTTATTTTCTAAAGCCATCTAGGGCCTCAGGAAAAACATTATTTCTTTCAATTAATGTAGAAAAAGTAATTTAGACTCTCTCAGTGCTCAGAAGAAAACTAAAACTGAAGATAGAGAAGCTTCGTGCAGCTTGAAAAGCCTCTGTGATTGTACCAGTATTAATTTAAAACATATGGGGATTATACCTTTTATCTCATGCTTTCTGGGTCATTGGTGTTGGTGTGAGGTCACCACTTCATTGAGTTTTTCTGCAAATACTGTGGAATACTCAAGGTATCTAGGAAAGATGGTCTTTTAAACATCTTGTGAGATAATTGTGGTAGGGTGTATCCTTCTTAGAGCCTACTCCTATTACAGAATAAAGACAGAAATATATTCTATTTTAAAAAATATTTTATCCAGGCAAACACATCCACAGTGTGGGTACCTCCGGGTACTCTCCATACAAGACACACATATGGTTTGATGTAACCTGTGCCTACATGTAAGCTATATGCAAAACATATTTGGGCCCAAGTTAGAATGTAGACATCTACAAATAGGAACTTAAATATAAGTATAGAGAGATATTAAATAGGAATGTAGTTTAGTTGTTAGTTTACTAGCTTACTAAGAGCACTGCTGGTAACTAGTCTGTGTCTGGCATCTCTGTACTGTACAGCAGGACACTTTGAAGACTTGTTTTCAGCCAGAGCATGCATTCCTCTGTCAGATCCAACAGGGAAGTTTCCTGCTGAGACAACCCAAATAAAACCAACGGACTTTCATCATTGGAGATTATAGCCCTAAAACTGTTTCCAAGGACTTCCCCAGACAAAAAGCACAAATTGACCTTGGAAAGAAATTCAAGGCTCAGTCACCAACTGCCAATATTTGAAATTCAATAACTGTAAGCTCAGGGAGGACCAACACCTGAAAAAAATTCCACATATCCTATCCTGAACACAACAAGCACATGTTTTTACACTTAATCCCCAGAGACAGTACTGTCATGTATAACGTCTATGTATATACAAACCTGAGATGTTTCTAAGGTCTTACATTAACTTGAGAGCCCATGACAGACAGCAATGTGGGCGCCCAGGCCATTTGTTAAACTACATTACACACACTGCCTGAACACTTAGAAAGACCCAAAAAACCCAACAAAAAACCAAACAAACAAACCCCACAAAACCCCACCCAAAAAACAGCCAAAAAAGAATGGAAGCATGGCAAGATTAATATCAGAAAGCTTCACTTGTGAAGTTTTAGGTTCCTGCACTTGAAGTAATTCACATTAGAAATTCACGTGGATTAACTTTCCCTGGTACCTCTGCATCCACATGCCTCAAGCATACAGTGGGAAGGATTAAAAACTAAACCCTTGTGTTCCTTCACAACTTTCCCCTCCTGCTGTAGTTTCCAGTGAGGTCACCACCCTCTGTAGCTCAGTGCAGTTGTCTGGAAGTCTAGCAAAGCTGTCACAGTTGCATCAGGGATTTACTTAGAACCTTACATTGACTTCAACATGGGAACATGTGGAACCAGACATGTATAAGAGGAAAAGGCTACTCAAAATAAACATCTGGGAAAAAATGAAGGAGACAGGAGAGTTCAATGCTTTGCACACATCTCAAGCTGGTAACAGCTAGATTTGCAGTTATGGTGCATATCCTACACCAGGGTTAGCTGGAATCTGCCTCTGGGAATTTTTCTGAGTGCTGTCAACAGTTTGCCTGGGCTGGATCTTATTTTAGCCATCCAGCTTAACCATCATCTATCTAAGGCAAGATTATGAAATATTCTTTGCAATTACTTGTAAAACTAATTTTGACAGAAAAAAAGTGTTCGCTTTCAGAACATCCCTTTCCTTTTCAGTAGCACAGAAAAAGGAAAAGAGAAGGAATGGGAAAAAAATTCCACCCCATTTTTTCCAAGGCATTGGACCAACTGGAACACAGAATAATAGTAAAATTGGACAGTTCACTTTCACGAAGGATGAGTGATTGCAACAGACCATGAGAGCAGCCTGCAGGAGCCACTGTGAGCAGTGGGTGTGAAACACATGCATTTCTGTGGGAAGACACTCGGAGCTGCAGCACTCAGCTGGCCTGTACCTTTGCCCACTGCAAGGACATTTAGAGAAGTCATTTATGGCAGAAAATATGCCTGAACTGTGCTCCTCAGCACTGTCATCAACATTTTGTGCTTTTTCATTACCTATTTAGACACTGGCTAGGATGAGACCCTGAGCCTATGTCTATGGCCTTGGGTGGTATTTTCAGTCTGAGCTGGAAATACGTTTTCTGCAAGCTAGCTCAGACACGTTTACAAAAATTGGAGTCACTCAGCAAGGGTGGACTTTTAACACCTTTAGCAAAAGGCCTTCAAATGGCGTTCTGGTTTTGTGGCTTTTACAGAATTGGATGTCTCATCCACTGTGGTTCTTCTGGCCACCCATGACAACCCTGTCAACACGATACCAAAAACATTCTGCTGCAGTTCCACCTTTGCAAATTTGGGAAAAAATTCCTTAGCTTTTCTCCAGAAAGAAACCCTGCAGCCACAACTGTTCTCTCTTAAATACTTTACTTTCACAGAACAGTGCCTTAATCAATAATCAAGACAACAGCTTTGCATGCATACAAATCATGCAGGTCCACTTCACTACAACTATAAGCTGTGGTTTATTTTTGAGCTGATAAACATTTTCCAACAGATTGTATGTTAATGACACTGCTGCTGGCAAAACAAGCTCACTTCACTCTGAGCTAATTCCAGGTGCTAAAAAAAGCTTTAATACACCAAGACTATCCTTAAAGGTAACAAACTCTACACTTGTATGAATGACTTAAAATATAGAGTTGTACATTCAGCATCACTGCTACACAAGATATTTCCTCTGAATATGCAATGAAAGTTCTTGATCAAAGTATAAACAGAATGAGAGATTTAACAGCTTCCATGAGGTTTTGCAGCTGGCTTAATTTAGCAGTTGCCAAGATTGTGTAGGAGTTTTCACTTTTTCCAAGACAACCATTTCAGAATGTATTATCTCACTATATAGAAGATTTCTTCTGGATTAGTTACTTGTTTCACACCTATGCACCTGCGACAATGTACAGAATGAAAATAAATTCAAGAGTGCTGCTGTTGGAAGAAGATGGCAATCACAAAAGAGTGGTATCTTATCCTTTTCAGGCCAGCATATTAATAATATAGCCATAATTCCTTTGACAAAGACAGAGAAAGATACCAAACCAGATTATACCTTTACAGACTTAATTTGTAAATAGATAAATAAATAATAAAAAGCCACTCTGTTCTCTTCCAAAGACAGACATGATGGGTAGAAATAAAGCAAATCATATGACAATGGTTCAGTAAAGAAAGAAGCATAGTCCTGGTTAATTCAACACTTGATACTAACAGGAAGGGGCTGGGATCTGGAAAGACTCAGGACTCTACACTCAAATGATTCCATAACAATAAATTGGAAAAAAAAGTGTTCAGGGAAGTACAGAAAACCATTGCTACAACAGCAAAACAAATAAACTGATCAGTATCACTGTGGCCACTCATTACAAAGACTTGTGATGTGTTTTGAATGCACTTTGTATTGAACCGTATTTCCCTGATGCCTTATGGTAACAAAACAAAAATAATTGCTGGAAGGATAGTCCTTCTCCTCCTGTTTTCCTTTCATAGATCCTTTGTGGTGGTGCCTAAATTGCAGATGAGGGCTGGAAAACAGTGCTTACAGCTAGATCTGATTGAAGATGACAGAAAACCATACCAACAACAGATCTGAAGGACTTCAAAACAGGATTTAAGCAGAGTCAGTTCAGGCACATTTTGGTGACATTAGCATCTTTGTTTCAAGCAGCTTCTGTCCTGCCTTCAAATTCATATAGGGCCTGGAAAGCAGAGAGCAAGAAGACGACTATTTTGACTCCCTTTACTGAAGAATATAATGAAAGAACATTCTTTCAAATATAAAGATCTGAATTTTAAGATCCCCAGCAGGCTGTTTCATTTACAAGTGAGCCCTGTGCTTGTTCATCCCAGTGCCAGATGCATGCAGTTTCTCAGGGTTGCAAAGTTGCTAAGCACTGTTAAGATGCTGAGGCTGCCCACTCACTAATGTCCTTTAAGAGGCAACCACTATACATGAGCATAGTTGGCAACCGATAGGAATAGGCCCTAGGGCACAGCTCAGTGCTGCTCCTGCTAACACACATCCCCACAGCCAAGCAGCTGTGGCCACCTACCACCACAGACCAGCTGACCTAAACCTAGCCCTGTGCTGACATGGTGACTCCTTTCAGGAGCTCTCACCCCCCATGTGGCACCAAACTGCAGAGCAACAGTCCTGTGCAGCACAGTTCCCTCCCCTACTCTGGCACCTACAAACACCAGCAAAGCAGGAGGTCCCATTTTGTGTGGTTCTGCAAGTACCAAAAAAGCCCAGGACTACTTCTGACATATCCGAGGAAGAGGTGACAGGTGGGTATGTAACAACAGGAATCAAGCAGATAACAAAAAAGGAAAAACCCACCCCCCCTATACTGAAACACATATTCCCTCTGATTTTTCATTGTTGTAGTAGGAGTCAAAGTCACTATCAAGCAGTCCCACAGCATGACTAACAACAGATTTAATTATAGGTTGAGCCTCTGCCGCATTCGTTCAGGCAACCATCTAGAAAGGCATATTTTGGGCAGCCTGTAATTGCAGGACACTAGCTGAGCACATCTCTCTGCTTCAGAAGAATATAGCTGCATGCTATGCCTTCTCAAGGCACCTCTACACAGAGCAGCAAGATCTTTGTTCCACTATGAATGCAAGACATGCCGTTTTCTGCAGCATAAAGTGGTAGAGGAAAATTTCATAGCAATAAAATCAGACTCAAGTGTTTTAAAGAAAATATTTTGTTATCTTTGAAGCCTTTGAGCAGAAGCAGTCTCTCCCTCTCACCTTTAGTGGTAGACTCTGCCACAGAAGCAACCCCTGCTGCACGGCTGGGTTCTATCCCTTGACAGCTTGATGTGTTTTTGACAAAGACTGCAGTTTTCTCCCTGGGCCAGACAAGTACTTGGAAAAGGAAACTGTGCTCTCACCACACCCCATTGCCATGAAAAGCTAAGCTGCCAAGCAAAGCCCTCTTAGAAGCAGCTTTGCATGCAAAGTAATACAAAATAACTTAATACAAATACACCATATTATACAAGGTACTGCTTAGTTCAATGCCTTATCTTAAAAAACCCCAAACAACCCAGAAACAAAAAAACAAAGGCTTCTTTTGGAAACCATCCATATTTTCTTCAGATGTGGGTTACAGTTGGGAATTTCCAATTGTAAACATTATGACAAGGAACTGATTTTTAAGGACAGGTTTTCACTCCTTTCAGAGTCTCTGTAAGGTGTTTCAGATAGCAATTTTAGAGATGTCCATGAATAGAGAGTTATTGCCAGTAAAGCTTTGAGCTATAAGGGAAAGAAGTTTATAATCCATACCCATGTAGCAGTGACTGTGATGTAAATACAGAGAGAACAGAGGGGAAAGGAGCCAGCCCCATGCCCTATGCCATGATACAGGCTACTTTACCTGTTACCATTCTCCTGCTTAAGAATCCCTCAGGAAGACCTTTCTTCACATAATTTTCCTATGCTTTACTCAAAGTATTCCATTGCCTAACTTGGAGAGGCTATTTCTAGTTTTGTTCATGGTTGGTCTACATGTTAAAACAGTGCCAGAGAGGGATGTCGCCATGAGCACTCTACCTCTGTTGAAGACAGCTGAAGACAACCCTGTCATCCAGCAAGATTTGATGTTAAAACCCAAACACAACAAATGTACGTGCTTTTCTAGCAATGTCATCCTTTTCTAATTAGACTCTGAGATTTCAGTCCATTCCCACTACAATATCTCCACTTCTTCACAGGCTTCGAAGAAAATTCACAGGAGCCTTTCCACCATCTGATAGAACTGGTGCCCTTCCAGCTTCTGTGGTGCCAGCTGCTGCTCTCACAGATTAAGGTGACAAAGTTCCACCCTCTGCAGAGAACTGTGTTTTGGGATGGCATTGCAAAGGCAGGACACACAGGGAAAAACTATGGATCATTTAGCAACGAGCTTATTCTGGCTTTGGCCTACTCTCATATGGCATGAAACTGTTTACAGCCATTTTGTTGCCTTTGGGAAGGACTTTAATGAAGCAAAGTTTATGCAAAATTAATTGGAAATATTAAAACAATTATTTGAGCAGATAAGGCTTTCTTTGCGTCTGGACTAGATAAGAGAACAAAGTTTAGGATAAGTCTGAGTCCAGGTTAATAATGGGAGGGACATGCACACACATGACCATTCAGGTTGTTTTCTTTCTGAGCTCACATAAAAACTGACCCTCAGTGCAAAGTTTTCATAGGGACAAGTGAAAACCATACTATCTCTGGAAGCAAATCTCCATTAACTCCAGGGTTATCGCAACTCCCTCCTATTATTTTTTTTTTGTGACTCAAACACGATATCACCTGCCAAACTTTTTGTTGTTCACAGCAGAAGGTCAAAGTGCTTAATAAGAAAGGATGCAGCAGATGTGTTTTGGATAAAAAGGCATTTTTTATCTGGCCACTGGCTTTATAAATGCCATTCTAATTACTTAATAAAAATATACCCGGTTTTAATCCTATTCTACTTCCAGTAATTTACTTTCAGCAATGCTTTAATTAGAGATGGAAACACATGCTCTCAAAAAGCCTCTTCAAACAACAAAACACCTTCATAACATAGTACATTGCCATAAAACTCTCCATGATGCTCACTCCCGTAAGTCATGTCTCTTTGGGGCAGACAGGGACAGACTGCAGAAGTCTTACCCTAAATCCCTGGGAACCTGGAACCACAGCCTCATGCCTCACACTTCACCTTCACCTTACTCTATGATACAGCACCGCCATTCCAGCTACAAATTTAAGCCAGTTTTCAGGTGTGACCTGTTCTCCCCATTGCCAAACAAAAGCCTTTCCTGCTCCAGATGGACTCTGTCATGCAATAAAAACAAACCATCAGAAGGCAAATCCTCGCACCAGTCTTAGAGATTCATGTTTATGGGTAGGGGTTTTCAGAAAGAGTACAGAAATTCCAGTGGCAAAAAATTATTAACTGTAAAGATGCAGCTGTCAGCTTGCAGAGGTACAGTTATAACAAGTAACAAGAAGAGGAAGGTTCTCAGTCCCCTAGACCTGCACGGAGATAAGGGCACTGGTAAACTGTTCCCAAAGAAAACAAATGGAACAGTCAGAAATTTTGTTAAGTTCATATTGAGGAAACCTCCCTAGATTTTACATAGTAGTTGAAATCTGCACTTTAAAGTTCTCCTTTCATTTTCAGCAAGTCCCAACATGCAGTGGTGCAAATCAGAGAGAGCACCAGTAAAAAACAGAATATGAGATGTTCAATAAAGAGGGAATAGGATTTTGGAGGTTCTGTTGTTTTTTCTAGCAGTTTCCTTGAGCTCTGATCCACAGCACCCTGGTGGCCACAATCCTGCTCTTCCACATGGGCGAGTCCACTGAACACCAAGCAGGTGTTTGGTGTGGCAGGTCAGCTCTGCTAAAAGCCCTGCTCTTTTTTGTTGCCATTCAGTGCAGCATAGAGGGGGAGCATATGTTCCTTGCTTTGGAGCAAAGAAGCTCCTCTCCCTGTAGAAACGCTTGTCTGGCAGCCAGTCTCTCTACTCAGAGGCAGTTTTTCTGGAGATGATAATCTTCAGATTACCCTAGAAGTTCCTGCAGTTCAATAATGAATGCTCAGTTTATTCTCTGAATAGGCTGACTCTCCTTCACTTAAGTGATATTCTGCATTCTTCCAAATCTTTACCTCACATAAGGAATATTGCTTTGCTTGCTGCCATCACTAAATAAATAGTAAACAGAGAGCTCTGAAGTTAGTCATCTTGGAGAGTTCAGAAGCTTCTCAAAAACTGCAGGGTGAATACTATATGAATATATCCATATCATGTCAACTAATAGTCTTTGTGTCTTGGATGCTTTTTTAAAAGCAACCTGGAGTCAGGAAATCATCCTGACACATTACCCATCTTGGCCCTAATTGATGATCTATCTGAGAAGAACAAAGCTGCTACTTTGGTTTTGGTTTTGAGAGTGACCACAAATGTTCATGGCCCAAGCCTGCTGGATTTTATTTGACTGCTCTTAGTAACAGAAATACTTTTATTACAGCAGTGCCAAGAAAACAGACTGAAACCATACTGTGTTCAAGACACTGCACAGAGACAAGAGCACAAATAGCTAGGAACAGGGGCAGAGATGAAGAAAATTAACAAGAAGTAAAGCAACTAGTGAAAGAGCCCATGCCTGGTCAGTAGAGCTTTCCTCTAATTGGCTTGTTCTCTGCAAGAGCAATTTGTGGAGTGACTTTCCTTTCAGCCTTAGTTTAACAAGCTGCCTTCCTTATTTTCCTGCTTTCCTTGAGAAGAGCCTACTATGAAGATTTCTATAAGATGCAGGAGGCCGAATAAATGTTTTAACTAGGAGTAAGAGAAGAGAAAGGGACAACTCCACTTACCTAACAGGAGTGCAGACAGAAAGATTGGAAAGCCCCATATGCTCCCCCCCTCTCCTCTCCTGTGGCTCCATCTGTCCCACATCCTTCCTTTTGCAGAGAACATGCCATTCCAGTGTCATTCTCAGACTAGAGCAGAACAGATCCCTGGAGCTGCACAAGATCAGGGCAACACTCAACAGCACTATGAAGAATATCAGCAGGGATATATGATGCAAGTAATCTGGAATAGGATAAATTAAAAAAGATCCACTCTAACAGGGAGCTTTTTAGATAAATCTGTGTAAGATGACCTCTGAGTTCACTTAGGAAAATGCTGGCCGTGTAGCCCAAATCAGTTTATACTTTACATTTCAGAGAGCTGGCAACAGCAACAGCCTTGCAGTGTGTGTGTGGCAATTTCAGACGTGAAGCAGCCAGCTAAAACCAGAGCTCATGGCTTTTGGGCCCATCATCAACTCAGTCTGGGAGGTCTGAAAGGGGACTCTGAAGTGCTGGGTGTGGTACCCACTCGCCTCTCAGAGCACCCAATTACATGGTCAGTCTCTGAACCCATATGTTAGACCCAGCTTGCACATAAAGAGCTAAATTTGCTTGGGCACTGGCAGCAGGACAGCTGCACTGGCAGAGCTTCCTGCCCAAACACTGTACTGTTCCAGGGAGGTAGCACTGGTACCTCTACCAGGCATAACACTGACTATAACCAGGTTTTTAATTTCAGAGATGGAGCACTAGAAAAGACACAATATGCTCTCATTCTTTATGAGAAACTTAAAAACAAACAAAACAAACAAACAAAAAACACAAAACAAAAAACCAAAACCAAACCAATTTAAGCATCTAGGCTAATATGATAAAGGTTTGCTGAAGGTGTTTTTCCCATGCCTATGCAGCCCTTCACAACAATCAGAATGGGGTGCTCCTGTGAATACTTGCTGCTTTGTGTGATGTTTGGACAATGCTGGGTAGGCAATCTTTCCAGCTGTTTCCTGCACAGCATCCTTGCATCCACAGGAGACAAGCATCAGTGGCAACCAACAAACCAGAGAGACAATCTGAAGGAGATCAGCAGGAGACTTAAGAATTATATTCTACCTGGAGTATTGTGTCCAGTTCTGGAGCCCTCAACACCAGAAGGACATGGATGTGCTGGAACAAATCCAGAGGAGGGCCACAAAGACAATCAGAGGGTTGGAGCACCTGTGCTATGAAGACAGGCTGAAGAAGTTGAGGCTACTCAGCTGGGAGAAGAGAAAACTCCGGAATGAACTTAGAGCACCTTCCAGTACTTGAAAGGGCTACAGGGAAGCTGGGGAGGAACTTTTTACAAGGGCATGGAGTGACATGACATGGGGTAATGGCCTTAAACTGGAAGAGATATTAGGAAGAAATTCTGTAGTGCGAGGGGGGTGGAACACTGGAACAGGTTGCCCAGGGAAGCTGTGGAGGCCTCATCCGTGGAAGTGGTCAATACCAGCTTGGATGGGGCTCTGAACAGCCTGGTTTAGTGGGAGGTGTCTCTGTCCATGCAGGGAGGTTGGAACTGGATGATCTTTAAAGGTGCCTTCCAACCAAAGCCATTCTGTGATTCTATGATATGATATTATGCCAGCACAGTCATTCTGCAGAACATGTTAAACTCAGCAACTGGCTTGTGGCCAACCTTCTATCTCTTCTCAAGCCTGAACAGCCACCAGTGGGTTTGCAAACTATTGTCCCTGCACATCCAGGCTGGCTCGTACCATCTTTGCAGGCTACTGGGGTTTTCTCTGCATTGCACACAGCCTTTGCCTGAAATACGGCATCTGTTAAAGGGCAGTCTTAGCAGTTCCCAACGAGCCTGCTCCTGCTCTCCCCCACATGAAAAACAGAGACTGGCCTTCAACTGTACTGGAGGGAGGATTGGGCCCCCTTGTAGGACAAGCACCTACCAATTAGTGACACTTACTGATTCTATCTGTCGAGAAGCATTATGAAAAATGCAAAGCATTATGCAGCCACTATTAATCTTCTCCTTTTGTTGCATTTACTCATGGTTTATGGCCCTCTGAGGATAAATGATCAAGGCATGTACTCACATTGTTATTTGTCTATTTGTCCGTGAAATAATACACGTGCTCAGCACTAAGGAAAAGTTATTTTTCATGAGGAATGCAGCTTTAAGGCTTTTCAAGGTCATAAGGCTTTGTGAGAAAAAAACCTACAAAAACAACAAAAAACCCTGCAAGTGACTCCGGCTCATTTGCTGCCAACTCTTCCTTTTAAAATTACAACCCACACAAGACCATAAGCAGGCTAAGGAATGGCCACTGAAGTGCTCTTGTATTTTTGTCTTTTGCTTGGGTACAGTATGGCACACAGGTGTGTAAGTATGACAGATACAGTCACTGTTGTCAAACTCACATTCCAAGATAGTTAACATCTGTGGAACAAGCAGTTCCACTGTGCACGTGTGATACAGAAATCTCTCCTCTCCTCTGGCCATAGCTCTTTGTGAGCAACAATATTTTGTTCCAGTTTTGCTTATGAGAGCAGGGCTATATTTCTGTTAATTAGCAAATTCTTAAATCTGCAGTGGTGCTTAACTAGCCAGCAGACACTAACCAATAGCACTAAGAAATGTTCTTTGGCACTGCATAGCTCTTTGCAAGAATGACCATCTCCATTGTGAACACAGAGTACTTAAAACAATATTAGTTCAAATGTAAAAGCAATACAAATATTTTAGTAACTGATGCAGAAACTACATTCTAGTTAAAACACCAGATTTCCATGTCTACTTTGAAAACATACAGTACAATATTTTTTTAGGTTTTTTGTCTTAATATAGAAATGTGGTATTATAGTAGGGATTGTGCTCTGCAATTTGAAAGATTATAACGTTGATAAGAGGCATTTCTCATCTAATAGTCACATGACAAAGCACAGCATTTGCCCATTCCATACTTAGAGAAACAGAGACTGAACCTGGTTGGTCCAAAGCCAACTGTGTCAATTCAAATCCTCCTGTCACTTCTGCAGTTTTTGGATCTGGTCTAGTATCCCCAAAAGACTAGAAATACAAAACACTGCTTCAGCACCATGTAATGCCAAACAGGAAAGCAAAAAGCGCTGCCAAAGTAGATATCAGGTAGAGCCAAACATCTCCCTTGGTTCCCCCAAACAAAGCTCCATTCAGGCAGAGGGTAGTATCAAATATTTATAAAACATAGTCACAGAGGAACTTGGTTTCACACCTCCTGATTATCTTTTGTTCTTGTATTTCTTCCTCTCTGTTTCAAGTCAACCAAAAATAGCTAGAGAAATCTGAGAAGATTACTTCTCCCAAGACACATGTTAAATATATTCTTTAAACCAGTTTGTTTCCAGAAAACTGTCCAGAGTGTTCACATTTGCGCGTATCAGATTCACTCAGTCATTCCCATTGGTGGATTTAGCGGTCACAAAGTTATAGCAATCTAATTTCACTAACTCAAGCCAGGCAAAGAGCAAAGCTAGTGAGGTATTCAACAATAATTTGATATTTATGTATCTTGAAGCACACTGAACAACATTTTTTAACTGTTTAATGAGATATGATTCAATGCATCTTGCCAGCTGATAAATAGCCACCGTTTGAATAGAAGAAAGTTTGCAGGACATGATCACTGCTATGGCATGAAGATTGTATTGCTACCAGTAAGTGTTTGGACACAACAACACATTCATATACAAATTAATCAGATGCTACATTCTCAATTATCCATACTGTTAATTGTACAATTTTTAAAATTCTTGTGAACATGACTTCATCAGGATTTTGTCTCTTATAAATCAGAATGGTTCCTTTAATACCCTTCTTGGGAAAATTCATTTACCTTAGTGGAAGTGCAGAGATGTGAAGAGAACAGAATTTGGCCTATAATCTTCAGAAATGAAGGATTTCTCTTAACCTAAAGTGCTTCCTCCTCCAGTTTCACTTACAGTAGGTGCTGGCACTGATACCAAGTCTCAATGGAGACTCTATGGATACGTACAAGCTCCAAAGTTTATCTTCTTAATTACAAAGGTATAGGGCAGGATAATTTATCAAATAGTTCTCTTTATTATTTGAAAGCTAGTGCTAAAGCCACATAGCATTTTACTATCTTTTTTCTTTAACTATAAAAATATATTCCTATCCCATTAATTGTTCCTGTCTTTGGCACATGCTGAGTAGCCTACACTTTCCTATTTACATTCCTATACTGGATGTTCTTTGTCCTGGACATACATGGAGAAAGGCTATTTCCTCCATGCTCCAGTGACATGTCATTGCTCCCAGAGCTGACAATTGACCTTTCTACCTGCTGCTTTGCATTGCTCTGCAAGTTCATATAATTTGCTGTCCAGTGTAATTTTTGGACTGCATATTTCTTTCCCTCCAATGCCACTGAATCTCTGGGTCTGGAGTTATTTTACTTCTCAGGCACTCTCTATAACTTTTATCCAAGCAGATTCTTACTCAGTGGCTTTTAGGTCATGTTTCTTGTATCTATACTAGAAGGTATCTTGACTTCATCTTGAGTAACATGCATATCAAGTTCACTCTGGCATCACATGTGCTTCCACATGCCACCACGTGCTCTTTCAGCTCTGCAGAAAACACGTCAGGCAGGAATGGATCTCACGTGAGGATGGTAATTTCCACTAGACATCACCTCCACCAGCCTCTGCTTTTATTTCTAACTCTGTCAGTTAGTAGCCAAAAGACACCTACAAATTCCAAAACATTTCAAAATGAAATTTTATAAGTAAGGCTTCACCAGAAACCACATTAATATCAAGCCAAGTCTTCTTCACTCACAACAATCCAGTTTCCAAGCCAGGCTTCATTCTTATAGCCCAATATAATGCACGTTTGATTCTGCAGCAGGCAGTGTACTTCAGGATACCTGCAAAGTCTCAAATGGAAAACTCTGCTATTTGAAAATGAGAGATCATTACCCCTTTTCTATAAGGGGCCTGTGAAAGGAGGAGACCATGTAACAGGTAAGGAGAAGCAGCTGTCACTATATGTGGGGACACTTTAGTACATCCCCTCTAAGCATTGACTATTTGTAAGAGGCTTCCAGGGATGGTGAGAGTAGAAGCAGCTCCATCAGAGCTATAGCTCCAGTTGGCAGGATTGCACAGTTGCCACACAAGAGCCATGTGCCCTTGCATATGTGCCCAGTCATCTCCTGGGACTCACTAGAGCTGCCATGAATGCATTGCACATGTACCCAGACTATGGTAGAGTAAATCCTACACAGTTATGATTAAAAAAATCATTAGAGCTATTCAACATCTGCAGCACTTTTTGCAGCAGATGTGCATATGCTTTTGGTTTTATTTGGGAAATCCCAGAAAAAGTACGTCAGCATTCCTTGTTCAAGAGTTTTTCTGAAAAGAACTTCATGCCAACACATCACTGTCCCTGAAGTTTCAGTAGCAGAGCATGTGTTAGGCACTCAGTCCTTTCTGCCATAACAGGGACCATGCAGGTAGCAGACCAAAGGAAAATACAAAAGGGAAGAGGTGGCTGCTGGGTCTCAGACCTCCACCTGTTTTTGGAGGACCTGTAACTGATGGCTGTGGACAGCCTTTCTGGTCCCCTCTGCACGATGCTTCACTTTAAAAAAGGGCATCCGCCTGCTCTTGGTGCTATCTCATGGGCTGATTTGCAGTGTCTTTCTGTGGTCTTACTACAGCTCAAAATTAGGTCTACCAGACAAACTGCTAGGCTTTTTGATATTCACAAATGCTAGACATGTCTCTCACCCACTTTATACATCCTAGAGGTCAGAAGGAAACCTCAGAATAGCATAACAATTGAAAATCCAGAAATAAAAGCTGTCAGACAGTGGAATTTTATTACAGTAATGAAAGTTACCTGACAGGAATAAATGAACCCCTAACAGCATTCTCATGTACCTACACACTTGGAAACATAACCAGCAGAGGGGAAAAAAAGAGCAACAAAAATCCTTTCTCAAAGGCTCCTGTTATATCTTAACTTTTATAACCTAAAAGCCATACTACAGAGCAAGACAGCCATGTACTGCAGCAAACAGGGCTGCCAGCACAGACCTTGTTTCTTGGTCCTTACCTTGCAGCACACAAGTGGTCTGGTGCCTCAGAGAAGAACAAAGCCATCCATTTCAGTATCCTGCAGAGTCCCTCACATGGGAAGCAAGTGACAACTGGAGATGTTGCCTATGATGCAGAAAAGGGCTCCTTCCTAAATCTTGCCATCCAACAAAACTCTTGCTAACTGTGCCACCAAGAAGAGGATAAAGATCTTGTTAGGGCCAGGTTCAGGTCCCTCTTCTACCTCAATATACCATGGAAACATGCTGTGAGCCTGTATCCATCCTAATCAAACACCTGTTCCCCCTTGAGCTTTCCATTACATTGTATTCACCCAAAAGCACTGGCACTCTGACACTGGCTTTGAAATGAGAAGACTGTTCTGAAAGGGGTTTTCTACTCATGGCCCTCTATGCAGCAGGTCACACACACACCACGGTCACACACACACCACGGTCACACACACACCACGGTCACACACACACCACGGTCACACACACACCACGGTCACACACACACCACGGTCACACACACACCACGGTCACACACACAACGGTCACACACACAACGGTCACACACACAACGGTCACACACACACCACGGTCACACACACACCACGGTCACACACACACCACGGTCACACACACACCACGGTCACACACACACCACGGTCACACACACACCACGGTCACACACACACCACGGTCACACACACACCACGGTCACACACACACCACGGTCACACACACACCACGGTCACACACACACCACGGTCACACACACACCACGGTCACACACACACCACGGTCACACACACACCACGGTCACACACACACCACGGTCACACACACACCACGGTCACACACACACCACGGTCACACACACACCACGGTCACACACACACCACGGTCACACACACACCACGGTCACACACACACAACGGTCACACACACAACGGTCACACACACAACGGTCACACACACAACGGTCACACACACAACGGTCACACACACAACGGTCACACACACAACGGTCACACACACAACGGTCACACACACACCACGGTCACACACACACAACGGTCACACACACAACGGTCACACACACAACGGTCACACACACAACGGTCACACACACAACGGTCACACACACAACGGTCACACACACAACGGTCACACACACAACGGTCACACACACACCACGGTCACACACACAACGTATTGCCAGGTAACAATTAGCAATACCTGCCATATGAGCCCTAAATTCTGCATGTCATGCACTCAGTTCCAACCCCAAAATTTAGAGGTCCAGACAGTCTTTTGGGTTATCCTCATCTGGAATCAAGTAAATAAGATACCATGTAGATACAGTAAGGTGTTGCTTCTCAGGTCCACTCATTTCTCAGCCACTACTCTTTCTTTCCCCCTTTGCTTGGTCCCGCACGTGGAATCAGCCTGTTTCCTGCCTGTACTCCTCCTCTCATCCTTATCTAAAGAAGGTCTGGCTGATCCACAGACTTCATTACTCAGGGATCCACAGACTTCATTACTCAGGTCTGCTTTTCTCTGCACAATCTCTGCACTGGCACCACCTACAGAAACTAAAAACTGATGTATAGTCTTTCTCTTCTGGATAAAACCTGCAAGCCTCTCTATGTGCTAAGCCATCTCATTCAGTTTCCCTCTAACTCTTCAGCATTATACTTCATACAACAATTAATTCATCCTCCTTTTTTCACTACACTGAAGGCTGCACCATACTGAAGTCTGTATCTGAGCAGAGCTAGTAATTCATCAGCACTCTAGTATCTCTACACACAACATGCTCATTTTGCTATAATGGCCTTCCTTAATCTTGCTGACAATTGAAATGTTGATATTGTTAAGGTTAATGACCCACTGACAAATACCGGAAAACACTTTTACCCTCAAATAGTTTTTAATCATGGCTGTTGCAAAGTGTGACAAGAATGTCTTGTGCCTAAATAGCTTTTAGGAGCAGTACTTTCTGAATACCTGAAGCCTCCTTTTACTACCAAAGTGGTTTCTCTGTCAGTTAGTGGGTCTGCTTTTATGTCAGGTTCTAAGGTTTACTGTACTGAGTTTGTGTATGAATTAGCTGGCTTTTCTTTCACACTTCTTAATGGTCTGCACTGTGTGTTAGATGTGCTGAGACGATTTCGATCAGTACCTCACAAATGATGAAATCATTTCAACCAGTAATCAAGCTAATGGAAAGAAACAAAACCCTGAGAGAGTTTTACTGGGGTACGGTCACCTAAAAGGTTCTGTCACTGATAAAGTACATTCAGCTAGGGTGACAGGGTCATAAGGCAAGATTAACACTGATATACATTTTAAAGGTTCGTGTTTTAACACCAAGTTGCTTGGGTAGACTTGTTTGCACTGTACTAAGGAAAAGGCATGCCTGGTTAATTCATGTAATCGCTAAGCCAGCATGCTGAGAGGGCTGGAGAAGTAGTTTCCATTTTTAATTCACATTGGTTTTTTGCTGGATTTCTTCCAAGCACTGAACCAGCAAAAGAAATATTAAGCACTTTACACTGTGTTCTCAGAGATACTGCCCCAGCTCTCTTTAGCCAAGGAATGTCAATAGAGCTTCACCAGAGCCAGAGCAGTACGTCTGTCAGCTGATGATCTGACCCTAAAGAGTGATTTCTGACTGCATGGGCTCTGTGAAAAAGACAGCAGAGATGGATATCACAGAATGCACAGTATGAATGCAAAAGAAAAGCAAGCACTATTTTGTAGCACTGAAGGGATCCAAGTGGGGAAATAAAATCCAAGATGTGCAGCTCTCATAAATTACATGTGTATTGTATTGATGTGAGGGGAAAAAAAAAGCCTTTTGCTTTGGCATTTACTGTCCTTGATTTGTCCTGATAATTCCAAATAAGGTGGCTGCATAAATAGCTAGTACTTGCAAGCACTTTCAGATGAGCTGAGTGTTTCAGAGCATGTTAGCCAAATGCCACTCAGATCCATGCTCATTTCACACTGAAGCCAAGCAGCCGAGACAAAGGACAGTGCCAGGGAAGGACAAGGAACTAATGGAAGTGGCTAGAGATATATTACCTCTGAAAGTAAGAGGCTTGGTGAGAAATTATTCTTACTATTTGCAATATGAAGTATAGCTCGTCAGGGTAACCACTTCCCCTACAGAGACTAGCCAATATGTCTTATCTCTGTTTTGAAATGCCTGTGCTACTTGTGCTACACCCAGAGGGCTCCAGAAAGACCACTTCTGATATCTGATTGGTAAGGACCAGCCCTCTAGAGCCAAGGCTAAACCTGACAGCCTGCACCGTTCAAGTGCAAGTTACATGAACAACATGAGGATGGAGGAACTGCCTCCTGGATTAGACTGATGGTTCATCCAGCCCAGGATCCTTACTGAAATAGCAGCAACAGGGTAAACTATTTAGAGACAGCACATCAAACTAGTCACTCTCTGCTCTCCGCTTACTTCATGCTACCTCAAACTGTTGTATCAAGGATATTACAGGGTGTACCATTGCTCAGTCCTCTTAGTACTCATTTATAAACTCTTGGTCCACGAATGCATAATATCTTTTTGAACCTCCTCATACCTTCTGCCTGTACAAACTCCTGTGGCCCAGAAGTTCACCACCCACTGCACAAAGAAGCACTTTCTTATATTTTAAACTTTTCCTACCAGCTTCACTGAGGTTTGTGAACACTTGAAGTGATTCAAACAGTAACTCCTGCTACACCACAGGATAACAATAAAAATAGATATGTGGTCCCTACTGGAGACAAGAGAGTTCCAGCATTGTGCAGAATGGCCTGTAAGCCTCCAGAAACAAAGACATGATCATGCTTTTTGGGCTGATTGCATTCCAAACTACATTAGTAACATGAAGTAGGTTTAGTCCACCTAACAGCACCCAATGCGAAGGAAAAATATGAAAAGCTCGTTTTATATATACCTACACACACACACACCAGGTGTTTTATAATCTTAGTTTGTCTGCAGGTGTGCGTAAAAGCAGTTTTGGGACTCACTGATTGTGGAGTTCTGCTAACTGTCTTAAGCTTGTACCATTCCAAAAGAGAAATAGCGTTATCAGCCTCACTGCTGACAAGCTAAGCACTTTGCTGAAGCTGACTTTTAGTTTGGCTACATTTATTTCAAACTGTGTTATTCACTGCTAATTAAAGTTTTGAAAAGGAATATAGCTAACAAAAAGCTCTGAGTAATTTGCTCAGTCCTTGACATTAGTCAGGAAGTCTCAAAGCAGAGGCCACAGAAGTACAAGAATACTAACCTCCAAGAGAAGAAACAACAGTCCTTAATTAAGAGTCTTACCTCAGATGTTGTTGTGAGGGATGAGCTGAAGATATCAAAGATATCCAAAACACAGATGATCCTAGTGGTAAGCTATCAGTTCAGACACACTGGCTGGTGGATCCCTCGAGGGCAAAAAGAAATGGAAGAAAGGCTGAATATAGCTTGGAGACACAGGCACAGAGACTTGGCATTTGCCCTGTGGAATTCTTGGATGCACTTGAAAGGTTCCTCTCAAGGATGAAAGTGCAGCCTGTGTTTGTTTTGTGCCTGGAATGAACTGACACCATCCTATTATCTCAGACTCAATGGCAACTAGTGTCTTCCAATGGCTGCAACTGTTATGAGATTACAAAATATGCAAAATGACAGATGGCTGCTAAATTAATTGCCAAATGATTAACTGCATGGTAATGATGAAGGAGTTTGAGAACAAAATGAAAGGGAAGAGTCAGTTATGAAGGAAAACTGAAAACTGCTCCCACTTTCATACCAGTAGTGGCTAGGCTCTCTTCTATTAAAGTTCACTGTTAACCAAGGAGACATTTTTTCTAAGTCATGAGCAGCACATAAATTTTCCCTACTCAGAGCAGGAATTAATAATTCACCTAGTCCCCAAACTTCAGTGGAAGTGTTTGAACTCATTCTTGAAGCAAAAAGGCTTACTCCCTCCCTTGCTCCACTATCATTCACTAGAAATTGTCTAATGCAGTGTATCTGAAGACTTGGAAACAGCCCTGCCTTTTTTACTGAATGTTGTGCATACAGGTTAGTGCTACCCATGTCTACAGCGACTCTGGACTGTATAAGTAAATAACAGGAAATTCACTAAAGAGACATACCTACCCCCCAACATCAGCCATATATTTAGGCACAATCCAGTAGTAAGATGGGAAACATAGGACAGACTTACAGAAAAATGGAAGGTCAGAAGCACTGTCATACCAGCAGTACCAAAAAAAAAAAAAAAGGCTTAATTTAACATCTTAGAAGCAACAATCACAGCCAAAAAACCCATTACACAAGTTAGTCTCAAACTCTGCCTAGCATTGCCATTCCCAGGCACCCTACCTGAGGGAATCACAGGGCCAGCCCCCACAGTTTCTCAGCCTCCCTCCACTGTTGGCCAAAGACCCACACCATGTCCTTGCTACCTAGTTGTACTGGGGAGCTGTAGGGCTGCTTCCACACTACAGCTGGCAGAAGCATTCTCCTGGCCACCACTGGAAACAAAGAACATCTGATAAACCTGGTCTGTGATGAAAATACCACCAAGACTTCATTGCCTCCCATCTCCTACTGGTAGGTGATAAAGCCAAAGATAATTGAAGGAGTAAAGGCAAAGGACTGTCTCTAATGGCAGTCTCCATTTTCTTTTTCTATTGATATACTACTATACACACCACATATCATCACTTTCCAGGCTCAAGTCTGCGCCATCTGCAGCTCTCTGCTCACCACTGGGCTCTAGATAGCAATGCAAGAACATCCTGGGAGCTCTCTCAGGGTCACAGCTCCCACTGGCTCAGCTTCAGCTGGAGACACCGAGATGTGTCCTGTGTCCTAGCTACAGCCCATTTCCCAGCACCCCCAGCTAGGACCTGCACACTGCATGCAGAGACATGAGAGCCCAGCAGCTGTGTCTGGCAGGGTTGCTACCCCAGACTCTCACAGGTCAGTTGTCTCAAACAAAACTAGCTATATTGCTTCAGAAACCAGGCTGGTCTCTCACAACAGGGATCACATTCCTTTATTCCACATACAGCTAATTTATATAAAACCAGCATTGACATTTATTTAGCTCTGCTTAACACTCAGAGGTTCTAGAAAAGCAGATCTCTGTCTGTGACTGTGCACTGTCAGGCCTAAGCACAGGAGGCAGAGGAGCAGGATGCAGACATACAGTGGTGACCAGCATCTCCAGCTCCATCACATACATTTTCAAGGCAGGAAGTACTTTTAACTTTCTCAATATGATCCCTTACACAATATTTTTCTGGCTTAGGTCATTGTCACTATGACCAACACTCATATGACTAACAGTAACTGCATGAAACCACCACAGCAGATGATTGAGAATGACCAGAAAACAAGATATATTCACAGTTAGTGAATCACAGAATCATTGTCAGACCCAGAATGACAATTTGCTTGCTCCTTTGCATTTTGCAAACGTGCACTGACAATTTTAACTTTCACAGATGTAATGGTTAATAATTTTGGGAGGATACAGTGGCAGAACTGATTCTTTTACATCTCACAGTTAGCACATACCACTGAGTAGTGCTCTTCCAAGCTGTCTGGCTGTTAGCACTTAATATCAGTATCCAAAACTCTTAATTCCTTATTAGCCCACTGACCCCCCTCAAATCCAAAACAACGACCTCCAACCTTTCACAAAAACCAAAAAAAACCAAACCACTTAATTCTCCTATTCTCTTGAGTTTCTGCCAAGCCACCTGAAAGCTCAGCCTTTCTGCATGTGACGGGGAGTCTTTTTTCTAGCTTTTGGTCTGAAAACAGAAGAAAAACCCAGTTTGAATTCTGCTTTAACTTGGCTTTAAAGGATTTGGTTAAGATTGTTTTGGGACGTGTCACTATGGTCTTTTTCCTTTTAGTTACCATGACTGCCAGGGAGAGACATGACGTAACAGAACATCTGCAGCACATGCACTTCTCCTCCCCAAGTACCAGACCAAGAAAAACAGCCTAGCAATGAAGTCAGCTAACTACAAAGTAGTGCACAAAAATTTGTGTGCTTTTTGCTGCTGTTAAAGTAAAATAGTTCAGAATCCTGCATGCTTCTACTTTTTGTGTGTGTGTGAGGTCCTATGTGTTTCTGGAAGTCCCCCATGAGAGTGCCTCTACCTCTGCATGGCAAGTTGTATAATCTCTTCTCTGCTTTGTTTCCACTGCTGCTTTTTTTGAGAACACAGCTGCCTACAGTTATGGGATGGAAAGAAAATCTGTAAGGGTACCATAGAAGGAAGATGGATAGTCAGATTTATGCCTGGGAAGGAGTGGGAACAACTCCCCAGCAAACACTAGCTGTTGCCTTATTTTTCAAGAGCTTAAAAAAAATAAAGAGGAATGAAGAAAAAAGTGTACAGGAAAAAGTCTGTACATCCAACCTTAATTATGGTAATGGATCACAAGTGGCTTCTGGAACTTAGTTGAAACATGTCATCCTGTCAAAGACCAGGGAGATGAAACAGCAGCTTCCAGCCATGAACCAGACTAAGACAGGCTAGAAGTTGTGAAGCTGAGAGCTTCAGGAAATCCAAAGTAGGAGAGTCCAACAACTTCACAACTAGAAGCACAAGCAGGCCAGACACCCTGTGAAAAAGTCATTATACACAGTGGCTTAATCACATTGCTCTTTGAATATATCTTTCTGCATCAAATGACACCTGCAGTTAGGCTGTGTCCCTTCACATTGCATTAGGCTGTATTATGTCATATCATTTGGCAGTAAAATGATACTTGATGACATACAATCTGTGGCATGTCACATGCTATATTTACAGTATTTAGTGTATTTGATTTAAATATATGACCATCTTGTCCATCTTTTTCACACCTTCTTCTTACTGAAGCTGATGGGAAAAGCCTGTGAACAACTGACAGGATAATCAGGATCCAGAAGTGGAAGGAGAGGATGAGTGACAGTCTAGTTCCAGTGGCTTATTACAAGCAGCAGCATTTCAGTTAACCTTGCATACTTCTAATTCCCCTTTTTGTCTCTGGAGCATCGTCTGTTGTCATAATGTTAGTGAATGCTATTAAGCCTGGATAGTGACTTGCAAAGTCTTGAATAAACCAAAGGAATAATACTGATTTTTTCAAAGCTGTTCAGCTTCTTCATTTGGTCTCTTGCTTCTCACTTTCTCAAACACATCCTGAGGAATCTGATTGTCATCTTGCCAGATGAGGTCTTTTCTTCCTGCCTAGATCAAAGTCTATGTGGTCTCATTTGTTGATTAGCCACAATTAATTATGCCAACATAATACACAAACTATCATATATATATACACAATGACATGATATCTACTTCGGTGAGCTTCCTCACATTAGACAGAAGATTTTTTAAAAAGGCACTTCACTACATACATAGCACTCTGAAATCTCTTCTCAGCACTTACCAGATCAGTATCTGGAAAGGAACTGGCTGAACTAAGACATAAGGATACAGATTTGTTATAATGCTGACAAGCCTTCCAATAGAAGCATGCTGCCAAGATGGAGATGAGAAAAGGCACAAAAGAGCTCAGACTATAAAGCACCATTTTCCAATCTCCTAAAATTCAAGTGCTTTACTTCCAGCACACCTGTTCTTCAAAACTAATCTGCTCTTGGATAAAGACTTGCACAGAATTAAAATTTAAAAATACCTACATCATTCAGAATCACAGTCAATCACAATGGACAACCAATAAATGCAATATACGGTATTTTCAGTAAAGACAGAGTAAAATTAACAAAGATGTGTAGTCCTGGCATTCATGGATGATTATAAAAAAAGTAGACAACCTCTCTTGTTAAAAACCAAACTGTATAGAATTGTATATTGCTGTGCACAGGCAGTCTCTGGGCACTTTCTGTGTTACGGTACAGCAATAATTTAACTGCACACAGCAGCCCTGCCTGGCAGTTTATGGAGAATCCATAAGGGAGCACAATATCCAAATAACATGTCATTGGGATTTAGAAGGGCACAGTGCAGTGACTGGAATTGGATTTGGGACACTTGCAGCCTTGCCCACAATCAGTTACAAAGCCCTTTGGAACTACACATGATCAAAATCTTAATTCCCACCTCCCTGACTGCTCTCAGGTACACACCTCAGGAGCAGCTAGGGATAACATTGTCCCCTTCTCCTCTCTCCTGTTACCTGCTCAAAGCACCCCCAAGGATCTGGGGCTAGGAAGAAAGACCACATGTGGGCTGGAGGGTGGTGTCAGTAGCCGCAGCTCAGGGCCATGTTTCTCCCAAGGGAACGCCTGCAGGAAGAGTGACCAGCTGCATTCCCAAGCTTGGTTAACTGTGATGCCCATTTACACTTGTTTTAAAAACACAGTAATAGAACCATTCTAAACTTTGGGTAAAGCCATTGACTCTCTATTCTCTAAGAGACCTTTTCAAGTTCAGATGAACACAATTTATTTTAACCTCTCCTCTCCCCAGCTTAACAGGCAATGCTCAGATGTTGAAATGACCTTCATAAGATCTTTTGCCATTTAAGAATTAGAATACAGAAAATTACTCAGATTGGAGTGCATGAAGTGCATCTGTATGCCAAATACGTTGTTGGTTTGTATCACAAATGAACACGTATTTTATCTGATGTCCTCAGCCCATTTCTCAAATTCATTTCAAAGAGTGTACATAAATAAGCATGAGGAAAAAAAACAAATCACAAACAGTGCAGCTGAAAGATGTACTGAAGGAGCTCACCGAGCCAAAAGAACTGAGTGACCCCATTCTTTTCTGGACCCATAAAGTGTGCTTACTCACTCTTCTCATACCTATAGCTAACAGATTTATTGCACCACTATGCTTTAAAAATCACTAAATCTCTACTATGGGGTAGGTAGCCATCACTCTAGCCCAATTCTTCTAGTTTTCCCTGCCACTAGTTCTATTTCTGACCATTCCCAGTTGCTTGCCGGGACAGCTTTTTCAATGGACTGTGAGGCCCTCAAATGTATAATACTCTTTCTTGGGCACAGTGAATATGAAAGGATGGGAGGTACTGACAGAGTCAGCTTCAGGCTACCTGGGTTATTCAGAGCCTAATTGCCCAGTATAGTCAGTGGTCACAGGAAAGGGAAGAGAGGGAGTGATTCCCAGCACTGAGGTAGGACCCCCAGCCTCAGCAGTGGCACCATGCATTCATGGGGATGGGCTTGGCAGATTCCTTGGGGGAAGCGTCTCGGGCAGAGACATGCCACTCAGCCACTGAACTGAAAACATCTGCTAACTTGGCTTTAAATTTCTTTAATATTGCATATTATATACTTCAAATCACTGATTTCTTGGGGAATTTTCCAGTGCACATTTTATTCGTTATCCTTTAGTCCTTGATGCCCACAGGAGAATTTCTCACTGAAGGTTCTCTAGATTAAAAGGTGGAACATTTCCTGGCCCAAGTGGAGCTTAACAGGTCAATTTTCATCCATGTCAAGATGTTACAGCATCTTGAATCAACAGAACAGTTTTGTGCCTACTGCTTAGTTCAGAGTTAAAGAGAAACCTGCAAGGTTAATGAGTAACAGGAAGTGTTGATAATGTTTCACAGCATTTTAACTTCATAATAAATTTTAAATCCCAAAGGAAGAAAAACCTTAGAAAAACGTGAGCCTAATGTAAAACACTGGCAACAGTTTATGGAGTTCAGGGGTTTATTCAGAAGTGCGTATTCACCAAATTGATTTTTCTGATAAAAAATTTCATTAAAATTTTGATGTCTTCCCTTTAAAAATTCAATTCTGTATAATAACACCCTCAGAACATCTGCAGATAAGTTTCATGTAACTTACTCTGTACCTTCAGAACAATCTTTTAAACTAAGAAGTATAGCACAAGCATCTTCTGACACATACAGTGTTAGCTCCTCTCACAGACAAGATGTCTGACTGGACAGACATGACACCTGGTATACTGAGGCAATTTCTGAAGTACCAAGAAACATGAAGGAACTCCTGCTAAGCCTTGTAGCCTGCAATGGGCTCCACAGTGAGTCCGAAGTGTTTTGCTTTCCTTTTTAAGTCAAAACTCTAGAGTCTAAATTAAATTCCCAAACTGCAAAAGCTAGAGATTTTTCTTTAGCCTAACAAAGATTGTCAATTAGAACATAAAAATTATGGCTTCTACTTTCTCCATCTCCCTGCTTCCCAATTACTCAGAAAGCAAAAAACTCCTCCTTCTTAGCCAGAGAACAATAGCAAAAGTATGAACATGACAGGAAAGCACGACAGATGACAGCTTTGCAATAGCAGTTGAAAACTAGGGCCCCCAGTGCAATGCTTCTGAAAGCACAACATCATTATAAGTTACAGATTAGAACAACGAATGCATTTATTATGTATTTATTTATGCAGTGATTATTGTGCATTTTAACACATTGCTAACTGGCATTTCACTTCTGGAATAACAGCTTAAATCCATTAAATAATTTTAATTAAATGTTTGTAATGCTTTCTGCTACTGTACACTACACAGACAGCTACTACTAATGACCTGCTCCATCTAGTCTCTGTGTAGCATTATTCTCTGTAGCAAGCCCCTCACTGCTTTGCCTGCCCAGTGTTGGGGAGAGCGTCAGTGTTAGTCTTTATGCACAGGGCCTGAGCTTTCTGCTGCCATGGGAAGACATCTTATGCCTCAGACTATCCCTGTTTATCACTCCACACTGCAGGGCATCAGCAATATGTACTCCAGGGAGACAACACATAGGAGGATGGAGTATAGTTTGCTGTGCTCACTGCTGTAGTCCTGAGTGTTTCTCTTCTCCTCAAACTCTTTCTCCTAAGGATACTTCCTGCTTTCTGGTCTGAACAGAGCTCCTGGGTGTTATAATAAACTTAAAGGATACTTAAAGGATCCAGAGGGTTTGGATTTTGCTTTCAAAAAAAGTTATTGGCACACTTAACCTTAGAGGCATACCTCGTCTTCCCAGAGAAGCCTTAACACACACAGGAATCCACAGCAGTAACTGCAGTGACAGCCACCTTTTCTCCTCACCACCCTCCCCATAAATCTCAGAGTTAAGCACATAAGTCAGTTAAGCAATATGGCTTTTAGGCTGTTGTCATAGTCCTCTCCATTGACAGAAACTTTGCAGAACAGAACTGCCATCATCACCTAGCACCACCATTTCTAGCTCAGTTCTGCCAACAACCATGTCATACAATACTGCTTGTGAAGTGATCTCTTTCCATTTGGCAATTATATCCCCTCATTAATCCTACTGTGGGCTGACCCAAAACTCACTACATTTATGGTCAAAACTTCCCTCTACTCCAGAACTTGTATTTGGTGAATGACCATTTGTTTCCATCTCTTAGGCAGGAAAGGACTAGATTTAAATGGTTTAGAAGGTTTAGAAGGAGAACTTCCTAACATTTCTTTGTCTAAGTCCTTTCTGGTACTTCACGACTATGCTGCAGGTCAGACACTCCAGCTGTAACTTATCCAGTATACTAGTTGTTAATATTTTTTCTAATCAAAGAAGATAGCTCATAGCTGTATCACAGAAGAAAGATTAAAAAAATATTTTCATCACAGCGTGCTTGGTGTTAAGTGGGTGGAAGGGTAAAATACCAGCAAGGATGCGTGGAGAGAAAGAACACTATGGGTGACAAGCAAATACTGCCTTCTTCACTGGTTCTAGTTTAAGATGATTTTGGAAGGAGTGTCATAGCTGACTTGGTTAAGCTTTCTATAAACATGATAAAACTCAAAATAAATTGAGAAATATTGTTTTCACATGCTTAAAGTACTAATCTCCGGAGCAGTGGGACTATTAGCAGGACAGTCATTTGTCTGCAGTTGCCAGAAGAGTCAGAAAGTGGGTGAAATAGTATTCTCTGCTGCTAATGGACAGGAGAGACTTTTCTTGATTAGTGAGAGAATGATAGGAATATTAACTCCTTGTCTGCAGAAAAAAAAAGCAATTACAGCAACAGCAATCACAACTTGCTAGAGAATGCACAAGAAACTTGCCTACAACTCACAGGAGCTCAGAATTCCCACTGCACTATAAAATAAATGCACAATGTTGTTGGAAAAAGGTTATTTCTCCTATTTAAATAATCTTTAAAATTTACCACAGAAAGAAACTTGAATTGATGAAAACTCCAAAGATAACACTGACTAGCTCACTGAGTAGGGTCTTCCAAAGTGACACTTTTCAAGATCCCAGTCTTGCAGTCAGAAGTAGGGAAACCCTGAGAACACCAGCCAGGCCCACAGAGGCGCGTGGCCACTGCTGTAAGTGCTTCTGTCTGCTTTGAGGTGTCCTCTGACAGGCTGCCAATCCTGCTGGGAGGCAAGTGATTTGACAAGACACTGTTCCCATTAGAGAATTGTGAATAAAACCCCAAAGCAATCCTACAGACAACCTTCATTTGACTGCACACCTTTACCTTCTAACTAAGGAGCAGTCCCCTGGAAGATTTACACACTGCTCTGAGTAGGATTATTGTCCATACACTGATCAACTGAATCCAAAATTCCTAAATTGATGAGCACTTCAGACACACTCAAGGAGAAAGAAAAGGATTTCTGACAAGCACTTCAAAACTAGTTCCTGAGATGCTATTTCGAGTAGAGACATATCACTTGATTTTCCAGACCACTTACCCACAGATTCCACTGCAATGAGCGAGAAATTCTGGATGCTCAGCAATTGTGAAGAGCAGGATGTCCGATTTGGGTGCCAGCATGAATGTGGTGGCTCAGCAGGAGGCATGCACTACTGGGGAGGTGTCAACATGCTCAACCCCTCCCACTCAGGAGGCAGCCCTTGTTCAGCAAGTGCCCCTGGATTTGGTACTTCCTATGGCTACATTCACAGCAGACTTCTCTGAATCCAGCCGTGATATCCTGCAGAAGAGGAGGTGACATGACTTGTCCAATGGCCAACTATATGGATTTATTTGGTACATGGTCATCCCTTGCCTTCAAACCCTGCTGCCCAGTGTCTCTCCAATGCATTCCACTATGGATTCATCACATTATTTCCTTATAAAACATGTTGACAGAAGTTACATGCTAAAGGCAAAAAAAAAAAAAAAGACAAGACGGATTTTAGCTGATTCAGTTCTACAACTGATATGATGAACAATCTCAGGTTCATCTTCTAGAAAAGCAGAAATTAATTTTTGGAAATCTGAAAGGACCTGAAGAAGATGGAAGATGGACTGAATCTTTTACCAGTCTTCAAAACACCTGTGATTTATAAAACAGATTTTTTTGTTTATTTCAGACTTTTCAGACTAGGAAGCCTGAAGGACTGACTTGAACTAATTTGCAATTTCTTGTAATAATCCAATTTAGATGTCAGACAAAGTTATGGGTTATTTCTTTTCAGAGAAATTACAATTTAATTGCTGTTTTTTTTTTTCCTATGATTATTCTATTGGAGCTAATAAAAAATATTTTTAATAGGCTTTGCTTATCTGTGAGGTAACACTTGAACTAACATAATATAAACAGAATTTATGCTTCATTCAATGCCATAATATTTTCTGCAGACATCACAATAACGTTAGGACATTTCCCACAACATTTTGTGGGAAAATCACTATACTTTAGCAGAAAGAGAAGCCAGCATTGCGATGACCAGATGTACCAGCAAGTCAGTGTCTGAGCACACATGCATATACACTATCATCCACATATCCATGCAGTGAGCTTTCTCATGGCATTTCAAGAACTGCTTTCCACTATTTGGATGCAATGGTATGGATAATCTCAGTCTTGAAGCTTCTACCTCTGTGGATGGGGACTGTCCCCTGGAAAAAGTCCTAGTAAGGGTTATGCTAGATCTACAATACACAAGTGTTTTCACAGACTTAAATCATGGGAGTTCCCACAAGGTAGCAACCTATGTTTATAGAGCTGCAGATTATGAGCAATGTATTTTGTTATGACTGTCTGAAACCCATATTGTAGTAAGTACTCTGCACTGTCATTAATCACTGTGAGGACTGCTGAGAAAATGTATAGGCTTCTCTCCTTCAGGGTCAAGAGTACATTTCTCTGTGACCCTTTATTTTAACGAGGCAAGGCTGTAAAATGCCAAAGGGTCTTTTTCCACTGACTCAAGTGGGAATGAGCCAGAGTTTATTAAACAGCAACTAATTCCACTCTCAATCTAGCATCTTAACTAGAAACCATCTACAGAGAAGAGCCAAGTATTAGCCAATATTAAAATGTAGATATACACACACACCTGCTATTCAAGCAGAGTGACTTTAATAAAGCTCTTTTTATGGAACATTCTTTCTGTTGCCTGAATGACTTTTTTACCTTAACTATCCTTCCCAGTGAATTAAGGCAATGTACATTATTCAGGTATGTCTTGTGAATCTTTAGTGAAGAACCTCTGTAGCAGAAAGCTGGACATGTAATTTTGTCCATCTGCAAAGGCCTTCCCTAATTCTATTAAAATACAGTACATTTTATTACAGAGAAAAATCATAAAATTAACATTTAATTTGATTCTGGTATGTATATTTGTCAAATACTTAGAATAACTTGGACTAAGCATTATTTTTACTGTCAGATTTTTTATAATGAGAAATCAGAAGGGCATGATACATTCACAGAATGCTTGAAAAAGCCTAGAAATTGTGTATGAACACCAGTTAATTTTTGAGAGTGAAGAACAAAGATCTCTCAAGGATCACAGTTTTTCCATTTAAAGAGACAGACATACACTGTAGGTGCTAATTTCAGAAAAAATAATTTCTACTTTCATCTACTGTAAACATCTTTGGATAACTAGATGTTTTTCTATACTTCATTTGAGTTAAAAGCATTTTTCAGTGAAGAGATAATTGATATTTTGCTTTTAGAGCAAACCAGTGAATATAAATGTCTTGGAAATAAAATATACTAAAATGAAAAAAATAACTACATTTTATGAAATGTTTATAATGATTTATTATTCAGCATTTCTGGTTCAATTAAAGGTATGAAAAAAACCCTTTTGGCTGGGCAGTCCTGTTGTAGGATGTTTGGGAGCTCTGTACAGGGCCAGTGGCTTTTTCACACCACAAAAAGGTGCCCAGGGCACCTTTTCCCACTAGGACAGTGGTGATGCCTCCATGTGACACAGTCTCTCCACTGACTGCTCTGGCCTGCACCACGCCAGTCACATTCTAACACTGGTAAATCTCCTAGGTCACTGAAACAGGTGGCATTTGGTCCTATACATTGCAACAGCAGGGGTATGAAGCACTGCAGGAGTGCTCACTGTGGCACCTTATCTTTACAAAGCTAAAGCTGGTACAGCTTGCAAGGAATCAGAAGTGTGTGCTCAGCAGGCATGTAGTCTAACTGTAATAAACCTGAACATTGCAACTACCTGTGCCAGCTGACACTGCTTCAGCACATGTATCAAGACAAGACAGAAGGCATTCACATGCCATACAAACTCCTCCTAAACACAACCCCAGAAGCAGCTGTGGTGTTACACCAGCACAAGGGGCTTCTGTGTGTTCTGCAGCTTTGGGGGTAAGCTCTACCAATGCCTGGCACACCTTGGAAAGTCCACCTTAATCCATCAGCTGGTTATTTACACTAGCAGGAAAGAGGCTTGAATCTTGTAAGAAACAGTATTTTTTTTTTAATTTGTTAGAGTTTATGAAAGAAAAGGTTTGTCTGGAAATGTAGGTGCTCCCAACAAGGCTTCCAGAAATAGCAGTCGTCTTGCTTCAAACTGGGTAACTAATTTATAGCAACTCACTCTATTTTCTTTAAAAAGCTCCAAAGTGAATAATCTCCTGCAGCATCAGACTGATCTGAACTCTGTTCTCAGATTCTTCATAGTCAGCTAAAAGGTGTAGGGTGGGGTTTTATTTGGTTGGTTGTTTTTTTATTTAGGGTTTTTTTTCAAAATTATTTTTCCCAAATGAGGCCATCAGCTTCTATGCATATGTCCTTACATTAGGCATCCAAATAAAGTGCAATGGTCCTCAAAAGGGCTCAGTATAGTGCAGTTTAAGACAGTACCTAAGTATTTTTTAGAAGTCTAACAAACATTCACATGCTTAAGTATAGCTTTATGCTTCTAGTTGTAAAATATGATTGCTAGGACTTGAGATTTTCTTCTCCTGGGTGAGTGGCCTAGTTGCCAGGCTATAAAAGTAATTTACTCTCTTGATCTGGCCCAATTAGTATTTAATTATGTCAGGCAAAGTGGAACTGCTTGAGTGGAAGGACTTGAGGATCCTCACACAGCCCAGGGTAGTCCAAACTTAGAAATTCACTTGGAACAACAAAAGCAATATCTGAATCCAGGTCTTCTGCATCCTAAGCAAAAGTCCTGACAGCTATATTGGTGGGTAACAGGAAAAACAGTATTTCCTCTTTTGTCAGCTGCATTTGGTGCTGAGACCAAACCACTAGACTTGCTCTGAGGCTGGAAATGCTTGGAGAAAAGGAATACAGGATGTCAGTCTGTGAAGCCTGGTGAGGATTAAATGCAAGAGAAGTGCCTACCTATCCCCAAAATTGTCAAAACAACACACACCCACAAGTGCTGAGAGTCAGCTTTAGCACCCAGAGTACTCTTCATTTTGGATTTCAGCAGCTCAGTGGCAGTCAGACACCTAAGGTCTTTCTCTGATCTAACCTCTGATCTGATGCCAGATTTTGAGTCAGGAAGGGGAAAAGAAAACCAATTAATTTTTCTGCACACCTCATCTTCGAGTTGCCATTCAATGCTTCATGTCAAGTGTTTCATATGCAGGATGTTACAAAGAAAATTGCTTTGTGTTTTCTTTATGCCTAAGATTATTTTTTTAACACTTGCTTTTGTCACTCTCAATTCAAAATACATGCTTCCTGGACTGAAAAGCAACATTTTCCCACTAATACAAGAGAAAGCTTTCTGGTTTCACTGTTTTGTAAATTCAGCTTGAAATTTCTAGTAAAATAAAGCTCTATTTATGCTGATATTTTGCATTGTACCTGAAAGCTGTAGGCAGCTGAGGACTAGGGTGAATTAACTGTTTTCTCTGTTCAGAGAACATGACAAGTGGAAGTAAAGGGCTACATATTAACCTGACAGGGTTATGTATAATAGCCTGTAAAGTTGAGCAAAAGCCTAGATGTTGATATACCACCATTCTAACCTAAAAGAAGATTCTGAGGCTTGAGTTCACACACTCTGACCATGTGTTAGGCAAGGAAGGCAGCATAGAGAATAGGTGGGAGAACTCTGCCAGCTCCCTAGCAGCATCCCTCTTAAAGATGACCAGAAGGAGCAAGTTTGTGACACCTACAACCCTTGTGTCCCACAGCACACCACAACCTGTAGTGCCAGACCTCTCACACTGGGAGCTCATCTCCCAAGCCCTGCCACTGATCCACTCTCCCAGTGCACAACTGCTGCTCCTCAAGCTGCATCCCAAATCTACTCCAGCCCAAGTCCACCTCCATCCTTTTTGTCCATACTTCTGAAGACATTCAGTTGTCTACCCCAAAGCCTTTCATATCCTGCACACCTGAGCCCCTCATTGCTCTGTTCACACCTCCTACTCCCCTCTCTCCCAAACACCTTCCCATCTGGCTTTGTACCCACCAAAGCACCCTTTCACTTTAATTTCTTCACTCTTTACAGTTCCAGCTGTATCAGCCAAACTCTCCACTCCCCACCTCAGGACCACAAGCCCTGGTGGGGTCCGAGCTGTTCTACATACACTGATGTGACTACTGATTTTGTTGCTGCTGCTGTCCCTCATCTGAGCTCCATCTTCCCACCAGCATTCACTGCCATGTTCTAACTTCCCAGCCTGACCAACCAAGCTCACCTCTTCCTGGGACTTCACATGCAGAAGGTTTTTCTGTCTTCTCTTTCTGGCAAAGACTTTCAACACAAGGCAACAATTGCCCAAAATCTGACTGGCTCAGCTCTGAAGAAATTAAAAATAATCCACATCCAAGAATGATAAAATCTGTAGGAGCTATAAAGATCTGCTAGTGTGAATTGGCTCTCAAGTCTCCAAAACAGGCAACTACAAGCCTGATTTCTCTGCATGCATGTGTAAAAGCAGGTTTTGCTTCTACAGTGCATCCAGTTAGATCTGAAAATGCAGCAGAGAGGTGTTTATATTGTAAATAACCTTGATGCTTTACAGTGTGTTATAAGTATCAATAAGCCATCATTATAATGCTAAGCTGTAAGAAATACACACAGATTTTAAAGCTGTCACAGTTTAGTTCCTGGGAACGACTGCTTAATATATGTCAAGGAACTCCCTTTTGCCTCAGAAGTAGCACATTACGGAGTTTTTTTTAACTTCTTTTATCATGTGTTGCACATTTCTCAGAGGTCAGACCTGAAAGTGAATTATCTGCAGCAGCAGGACATTAAACCAGCCTTGACATCCAAGTGTGATATTATTTTAGTGGACATGGTTACTGAACAGGCCGACCACCCTGCTGATGAATCCTGGGTATCAGGAGTACAAATTACAGAATATATTTTGCAAATGCTCACAATGTCAGTTGTCAGACTGATGGTGCAGACAAGAGCTTCAAAGACTGTCTTGTAAGGATAATGTTATTGCACTATGTGTTGTTCATATCAGTACACAGTACAGAGTCACCAGTTAAGGATGTCTCACATCCTTCTGATGTTCTCCAGTTGAGGGTTTTTTCTGCATTTGACAAACTAAATATTGTTAATACCTGTAGGAGAATATTATGCCTCGACTTTAAAGGATTTCAGCTCCAGCCCTGCTTTCCAGTAATTTTATTAATTATAAGAATTTTTATCATTTTCCTCCTTTTTTCCAGCATTTATAATTCCTATTAAGAGGATGAAATACATATTTAGTGGTATATTTAAATTTAGACAGGCATGTACTCAGACTGCTATTAGTATTCCCTTTCAGTTAGGTTTGCCTATTGCTCAATACTTATGGTAGTAGATCAGATTTATTCTTTTTCCAGTATGAAGAATACAGACAACTCAGCATTAAAAAAGAAAGAAAAAGGGTAGCATGTACATCATCATTATGCAGGCTGCAAGGCATCTAAATGTTTTTAAATGTGTTTACCCACTTTTTGAGAAAAGGAATACTTTAGATGTCCACATACTTAGAAACTTGCTACTTACCTAAGCCATTAAATACATTAATACAAGCTTTGCTACTTCTGAGAATACTGTCCTTAAAACATGAATATCATCTAGTAACTTTGCAACTCTTCTAAGAACTGTGACTGTCAAGTCAAATTTTCAAATCTTCAGCCCACAAACTGGACAAGCATTTTAAAGAAGCTTGGTGCTCTCACAAGTACTTACTTGAGATGGTCCAAGTATCAGAACAATGCCTCACCCAGCAGTTGCCACTGTGGAGTGCTGAACAACCTTTAGCAGCTCACTCATTTTGTCCAGCATCTACCATAGTTTTGCTTAAAACAGGGGCTTAAGCTGTAACTGAAGCCATTTGGGATAGGCTGCCCTACCGCAGGCACGTCTGAGGAACACACAACTGTGTAACAAGGTGCACAGGCAGCTTCCCATGGCTGTGCTCAAAGCGCTATAAAAGCCAGATACAGATATATACAAGCTTCCCTGTACTTAGAAACCTTACGGATCTTTATAGAGACTTTTATATAATGGTTTAGGGAGGAACTGAATCAATAGAGAATTTTTATGAGACTAAGGCCTGCACATATTAAAGCAGTAAAAATTTCATTTTCTTTATAAACTTTACCAGGAATAAAATGCATCAAGATGCAGCAGAACTCAAATATATAGTGCTTGTTGGAGACATGTAGTACTTGTTCTGAAGTGTCTGTGGTAGGACAGCCAGTGGAGAAACAGAGCCAGAAACAAGGCTGAGCTTCTGCTCCAGCTTCCAAACATGACTCTCCCCCATCTGTGACCTCCTCCCACTACCACCATTGCATTACCAGCCACTTTTCCCTTGCCTCAGCCTGCTCCTCCTGCTTTCACTTTCTTCTCTCCCCAAATAGAGCTGTGGGAACACTGCTGGGAAGAAGGGAGGCCAGCTGCAGCAGGGACTGCTTCCCTGGCTGGTCAACTACAAAGGCAACTTCAGCCCATGAATTGCTGTAAGCATGAACAAGAGCCTGGGAATGCCTCAGAAATAATTTTCCCTCTATCTATAGTATAGCAAGAACATTTTCCACTACTTTTCTAAAAATGCACAGAGAAAGAACTTATCCTGGCCCTAGCATCAAGTCACTCAAGAATAATTCTATCAGATTTATGACATTTAAGTGCTTCAGTAAATATTTAAAGAATCTTATTGCCACATACAGGGTTCTCAGAGATTAAAAAGAAATAAATTACCTTACATTAGCATATAATAATATTTACCCAAGATAATTAAATCAACTCAGTTAACCACTAAATCAACTAAATTTTCATTACTATGACATGCTTGAAGAGTACAGGTGATATTTGGTTAGAAATGTTAAAGTAATAAAAATAACTGTTGGTTGGTTGAGATAAAATGAAGTAGTATTAAAATACATTAAGTATCCTTGCCATTAATCTCAGACAAAAGTCAAGTTTGCACTGTTGGAAGGAAAAGTATTCATTCAGTTATTAGAAGTATAGATTTAAAATATTTACATCACCCTCTACAAATATTAAGCAAATATCAGTGCCCTTAAGCACTTCACAGGTGGAAAACCAATGCACTGCAGCACGCACCTGCCAAAGCAACTAATGACTTTCAGGAGGCCTCACCTTTGGAGATTTTCTTTGATACTTTACAGACACCTCTTCATTTGAGCACTTATAGCTATTTAATGGTTTCCTGTCGGGTTGCTCAGGATACTCAAAGGCAATTGTCATATCAAAAGGTGGGTGGTCAGAATAATTTTACTGCCAAAAAAAATGGAAGGCATGTACAGCAGACTGATAGCCAGGGAAGAATGATCAGAGGAACCAATTCTGAGAAAAGATGGACCAGTGTCATTAATAGCAGCAAAGGAAAAATTTCACTTGCAACAGTGCCACTGTATGGCTTTATTTCTTTTTTGTTTGCTTGCTTTCTTCACCTCTGCATATCTGATAACTTTTGGATGCTGCTGTACTTGCACAGTCACTCCTTCAGGAGGAAAATCTAGCAATCCCTGCAACTGCACACAGCAGCAAGACACCCAAGGAGTTGGAGCTTCCTACCACTGCTGCAGGCAGCTGAGCCAGAGCTTTCCCCAGAGAAAAGCTAAACTTCTGCAGTTTTTCTGTTCTTTTCAAGATCTAACTCCTGATTAAAACTTCCTTCAATCAGAGGCATTCACTGGCAATACTAAAACTGTTGCTCCTCAGCAATGTCTCTGAAGCAACTGATTGCAACGAAGAGTTTGTTCTCAGTTAGCAGACACGGTATTACAAACTGTAGTGTCCCAATCTCACTACTTGCAAATAGAAAGTAATCCAATCTTCATTGCTAACCACACAAAAAAAGCATTAAAATTAAACTTTAAGATTTTATTTTATGGCTACTAATAAAATGAATTAGTGCTTTTTTTTTTGAGGTTTGAGCACTCAACTCTTTTTTCCACATACAATATCAGCATCATTTTTTTTCCTATTAACATCTCTATAACATATGTATTTGTCTGTATTCTTCCAGTTATGTGGCAGGGAAACAGAAATAAGCTCACTTGGTCAAAGGCAATGGAAAAAGTGGCACAGAGGAAAGTAGGAGCAAACATTCACTTAAAATCATGACTAATTTATGTAATCTACTGGTCACTGCCTTTTAGGAATCTTTCTTCCCCATGCTGATCCATCAGGACTGTTAATGCCTTGCAATTGTCAGCTTGAAAACCATCCTCTCTCACACATATGCAAAAGCCTTGTATTTTTAGCCTAAATGTGTTGATCCAGGTGGCATTCCTTAAATTTCCATTTACTGGGAGTCTATCCAAGAGGAGATGGAAACCTTCTTGGCCAACTGCATTGCAGGAAATGGGCCACAAGTGAAAAACCATGGCTGAGCATCAGTGAACAGCAGGTAGTAGAGCTCCTGTGAGACTGTAATGCAAAAGGCAGTTGGTAGGGAGAAGCTGGGAGAGATGGAGACTTGTCAGGACAGCAAAAGGCTCTACACCAGATTCAGAAAGAAAAACTTACATGCTTGCTTTGGTTTTATTTGTGGTCAGTGTCCTGAGCTATAGTGCAAAGTCTCACCCCAGTTGCTTTGAAAACAGTTGGCTGATCAGAGTAACTGGAGGAGAGCTACATTTCAAATAACACTTGCAGCTTAGGTTCACCTTGCATGGTTCATCCCTGTCAGCACTTTCCATGTTTTCTGTTCTAGTATATAATGTACAGTTTCTATTCCTTTATTCTTAATCACCCTTACTGTGTAATTTTCTTGAGTACTTATCTACCTTTTCATCTCTGCTTTACCTAATTGCCTGTCCCTTTCCTTCAGACGGTTTCTTTATTCCCTTATTGCTTTTCAGAATCATTAGCATTGCATTATTATTCTTAACAGCAGACCATTTATGTTTATTATGCAGTGTTTGCAAATATATGGAGAACTGAACTTCTGGCTGTATTTACCTAAAGCTAAAAGGAGAAAATGCTATGCAAGATGAATTCTTGTTTCATTTATTTGCTCACTTTTGAAAGGAAAAAATTTAAATGACTTTAAAGACCCCTAATTTCCATTCAGCTTTGGCATTTCAAGGGATGTTTGAAATATTTATCAAATCATATTGCTTTGTTACCAAAAATTGTACTGATATTGAATCCTATTTTTCTCTTTCTTGGGTATTGCTCTTTTCCTTAAGGAAATATTTTTAACTAAATCAAGTAACTGAGATGATCCTAACTAAACTGTGACATTCTGCCCCATGAAGCACTTCTTGTTCGTGCACGTTTGGCTCTATAAACTTGATTAAAGGACAAACCTACCCCCCTCATGTTTTACTGCTGTAACCATTTGAGGTGTCCGTTTGTTTTTTCTTGTTTCCTCCTGGCTGTGTGGCTACACTGCCATAGGGTAAGACAACAAAAGTGATGTCTGGCCCTTCTCCCATTCAGGTGAAGGACAAACTCTCCTACAGATTACAGTGAAAGCCAAGTTAGTCACCCAGCTCCCCAGCTAGGCAAGCCTGCAGTCATGCAGCACTCACATTGAATCAGAAAGCCTATGGAGTACACACAGTTCAGCACAGGCATCCCTACCTGATCAAGGCCTACTATGCCTGCTGTTCATACATCTACAGATTAATCTGTTTTTCCTTTTACAGAAGCAGCAGGAAGGTGGAAGCTGTTGGAGTATACTATTGCTTTGTTTGAGCTCATTTTAGTTAAAGCTAGCTCATGCCATTGTGATTTTGAATAAACCAGACTTGCTTCCTGCCAGCCTAAGCACTGACTGCCATTGCCACCACAGGCTCTCAGCCAGACTCTATTCAAAAAATTGACACAGAAACTCAGCCTTTAAAGAAAAAGACATTCTCTCTTCCTCTGGGTTAAGCAGCAGTGCTTTTAATTGGTCCAGGGAAACAGGGAACTTCTCCTAGGGAAGGTCCCAGTGGCCCAGGTATTTGTGAACCACTCACTCCATGACTCCACTTCTCTTTCTCCACTGGTCTGTATCTAAAACCATCAGCTGTGACTTGTGCACCTTCGCTTCTCCCACCCCAACTGCCATACCTCATCACAGTGTGGGGCCTGCTGATGGCCCACATCTTGAGGTCCCTTCTGTTGCTTATGTTCACATGAAAAAAAAATAATCATTTGTTAAACACTAAATACTAGGCATGAAGTGCCTATTAATCCAGAAGTAATTTGATTCATTACATGCATTTTTCTCCCTCTGCCTGCAGTACGTAGCTACTCGAGTTCTAACAAACATTCTGGACCTTACACAGTAGTAAGTGGTGTCTGTGACTTCCAGGACCAGACTGTGCTGTGAGACGCATGGGTTTATGAATACAGGATGCTGGCTCATGGCTGCTGCATGGCCTTCCTTGCACAAGAATACAAGCCCAGGCTGCAGCCGGGTTCACAGAATGTGTTCAGCTGCCAAAGTAGCAGGGGGCATTATCTTATGGCATCACATCTCACTGGCTGAAATACTAGTGGCAATTCTTTTTTTTTTTCACCTAGGAGGCATCACTGAGCTTAAAGCTGCTACATCAATAAAACAGGGAACAAACAAGAAATTATAATTTCTGTCAGAGATCTTACCAGTCAGTGAATGCACTAAATCATATAGGAAGGAAAGTACTTACACATCAGTCTCTTCCTGAGAAGCTGCAGTTGTGTTTTATTAACAGAAATATTTCTGTTTCATAAATACATAATGAGGTGACTGCCTATAGCAGAAAGTCACTTCAGAGCTAATTGTTGCTCTGGCCAAACCACCAAGCTGCTTTCTATTTGCTTGCAGCATCACATTACAATGAATGCAGCTGACAAGCCAGCTATTAAAATATTGGAAACATCTCCTCAAAAACAGTGATTGTTTAGTTAGTACAAGTCAGTTGCATTATCATCTGAAAGGATGTAGTCTAAGAGTCTATTGAAATATTGCATGAAATGCAAGTCAAGGTAATAAATACTTCCCTTACAGTACAACTAGAGACTAAAGACTCTGGGGCAAAGTGCCAGTCACAATTAATTTGTATCCATTTATTTCCACAAGAGTAGCAGAAACCTAGTTATCCTGCTGACTTACACTGGTAGAGCAGCAAGCAACACACCAGAAGGTGAGAGAAAGAAACAAAAAAGGACACTGCTGATCACAATGAGGTTCTGAGCAGGATCTGAAGTCACACTGTGAAACACTATGATGTTGCCAACAGGAGCAGTACAGAGTGGCCCAAAGCAGCCAGGGCAGTGGTGTCTACTCAGCTCTTCTGAAACTGGGCAACACAGAGAGATTACTGCAGGATTAAAGTAGATAAAGAGCTTGCACAGCTAAGACACTGAAGAAGGAAAATAGTAGAACAGCACATAGACAAGATTAAAACATCAGGATACAAAGCCTTATGGTCAGAAACTGATTTGGACAGCCAACAAGGGATCTCTCTCCTTGAAGATAACACACAGGAAATTTAATTCATCTTTGTTAGATGCTGAGACACATTGACAAAACAAATTGAACAATATTTTCTCCAAGATAATCCTTGTCACATATGCATTCCCATACTTAACAGAGGGCACACTAACACCTAAACTGGAGGTAGAGTGTTTTCTTCCTTCTTTTATCCCTTTTCTTCTCTATTACTATTAGTGACCTGGGTTGCACTGTTTATTTTGGTTTGCTCATGGGACAAAGCCTGACTGATGGCCTGAGAGGACAAAGGTACCTGACAGAAGCTAGAGGATAGCCTTGTGCTTCAGGAATCCTGGGTTTTACACAGCAGCACCAAAATTACCTCCTCACCTGTTATAACAGTACTGGAGAAGAACAATTCCCCGTGTCCACTCGAAAGGCATCACAAAAGATGTCTTGAACACCCTCAGGTTCACAGCCTAGAGCAGCTTTGCCATACCAAAACTCCTATCCATAAAAGCCAGGGGAGAAAATGAGTAGCAGATACTGACCTGCTGGGGCCTAGAACTTCCAAAAATCTTTTGGTCTCACTGTGGGATGGGGGAACTTCAGATGCTGTGAATCACCACACAGGGCCTTAGGTATGACTGCTAGGGATTTTTTGCTATTTTTTGCTATTACTTTTCCCTGCTACACTACACAGTGAGTCAGAATTCATGACAAAACAAGTGGTGAGTCACACCAAGAGACTCTCCCAAACTTCTTTTTCTTTTGCAGAGCCTCTCGATGACCATCCACTGCTGCTACAAGGTACATAACTCAGCAGTCTGACAGGGTTGTTTCAGATATTGATAAAAAAAACCCCAACAAACATATGCTGAATCAAGCAATGATAGAACAGAGCAGGCATGCAGAGACCTCAGCACTGAAACATGATTTAGAAACAAGCAGAAGTTGCAGAGGAAAAAAAGCAGTGTAAGGTCGAAGTCTGGCAAGCTGTGAGGCTGCAGCCAGCATTCTCAAAGGGATGCCTACAACAGACAGACTTTGAGAGTACAGGTTTCATCTCCAGATACACCAGGGAGTAAAATAAAAGATATTAGAAAATATGAATCAGCACCGAAAGACTCTCCTGAAGAAAATATGGGCATGGGTGATTGAAGGAAAATTTAGTTGGTGATTAAGGCAGACAGTATGTTGACTACATATAGATCTTTAAAAGAAGAGCATGTGATAAAATAATCTATTTAAAGTTTTGCCTTTATGTTGTTCCATTCCCTTATTCATCACATGTATTCTCTCTCAGTTGGTAAGTTCCTTTTTAATTTTTCAAATACAGCTAATATCTTGCTGTGGAGCTATCCATGGAAGAATACAGTTGAATACATGGGTATTAAGAATCATACAGTTCTTGTTTGTAGTGGGAAATTTCCTTGTGCAAGAGTGCTGTGACTCCTGCTTATGCTGTGTAACATGTACCAACAGGCATTCAGTACAGTTGTGGAGAGGGACTGCTGTGATGTCAACGGTTACTGTTGAAATGGAGACTTGTACCTTGTCTCCAGAAGGAAGACAGAGTAGGTGGCTGGGAAATATTTAAACAAACAGGACATATATAAGTCTGTGGGACCTGATGGGATGCATTATCCAGCACTGAGGGACCTGGCCAACATCAGTGCAAAGCCACTTGCAATTATCTTTGAAAGTTCATACTAATCAGGGCAATTTTCTGAGGACCAGAACAAAGTAAATCCTCATCTTACCTTCAAGAAGGGTAAGGAAGAGGATCCGGGGATCTGCAGGCCAGTCAGCCTCATCTTGATCCCTGGGAAGGAGCAAGCTCAGGCAAGGGCCACAAAGATCATTAAGGAACTGGAGCACCTCATGTGAGGAGATCTCGAGTGAGCTCAGATTGTTTGTCCTGGAGAGGAAAAAAAACAGGGGATTTTATCTGTGTGTATAAAGACCTAATGGAAGACCATAAATAAGATAAGTCAGATGCTTCTCAGTGGTGCACTGTGAAAGGACAAAAAACAATGGGCATGAAATGAATACAAGAAACTCATTAAATGAAATAAAAAACCTCAAACATTTCTTTTACAGCGAGTATGGTCAAACCATGGAACAAGATGCTCCGAGATCTTGTGGAGTCTCCATCCTCTGAAATATTCAGGAACCAATCAGATGTTGCTCTCAACAACGTACTCCGGAAATATCTCTTCCAGCCTCCTTTATTCTGTGATTTTATGCAATTCTAGTTTTGTTAAACCTAGACACTTCAGTTTAGACTAGATTTGGGAGTTATTTTTCCAGAAGAATTTCTGAAGATTTGATAGTCCAAATCTCTCATCTTCAAATCTGAAAGCTTTAGATTTGAAAGGTTTATCATGCTAAAGATAACCTTTTTTCAAAACATTTTGCTTCATGAACACAGGGTCCACAATAGCAAGTAAATGTTAGACGTCTGTCCCTTCCCCACCTTGCTCATTGCTTTCTTCTCTAGACTTTTGTGATGCTGTGATTCTTGCCACCAGTTTCCTAGAACAAGACAACTTAAAATCCCAGACTTCTAAAGGTTTTCAAGTTGTGTCTATATATCAAAGTTCTATAATGACAGGTTGATAGGTACTTATTTAAAAACATTTGTACTCTTTACTATAATCCTTCAGATAGCACAGGAAACCCCAGCTATATGATTTTCTTTGACTTAATACAACATTTGTTAATTCCCATTACTTTAAACCACAGGGCCCTTGGAAATCAGCACAACTTGGTTAAAATCAGAGAAATTATACCAACCAACTTAAGATGATCTGACTATTAATCCCAGTGCAATAGAATTTTAGGTTAAGATCTGAGCATGCAGGTCTTTGGTGATAGCCAAAAGCAATCTGATTAAAAGCAATTCTGACCTCACTCCAAAGCACAGAACTTTATTTCAAAGACTTCTTATGAACCTAAGGGCTTACAGGACTACCTGACAACTCAGTAGTTTCAGATAATTTAAAAATAAATCCCATGAGCTTCCCTTGGCCTTTAATAATATAAAGATTGGAAGTATGGGCTATAGCATCTGACCCCATTAAAAAAAGTCTTTTCACAAATTTAACAGGCTTTCTCTCAATTACAATTTTCAGTATTGCTACACATATACTACCATTACTTACAGGTTTTTTCTTTTAAGTTCTAGACATCAGTCCACATCCTGCTTGTTTGTTCTTATGGAACTGGCTCTATACCCAGTCTCTGAAGTCACTCCACAGCATATACTTAGAGAACAATTATTTTGCTAAAGTAAACCAGCTAAATCTGCTTAGTCTCCACTTCTAAGACAGGTTTTCAACTTTGAGTGTCCTAGTAGCCTTTTTCTGTACCTTTTCCAGTGTGATTTAATCCTTTCCGAAAACAAGTGCCTAGAATTATTCACGCTGTTTAAAATGAAGCTAACTCAGAACCTCGTGCATAGCACTATTTCCAGGCGAGAAATACTGCGTGACATTCTAGGTTCACATTCACCTCACTTACAGGGACAGTCATCCTTTCATCAATGAATATATTTATGCCTTGCTTCACCTTTTTCAAATGTAGAGATTATAAGAAACTACTATTATTATTAGCCCCTACCAGCACAGACCTGTCCTGTATATTGGGGAATTTCTGCTCACTTTGTTAGTTCAGTTCTTAGAGTTCTCTTGCTATTTCCATATATTTTTATCTTCTAAGTTTTGGACCAATTTTCTGTGTACTCCCATTTACCCATGCCATTAATAAAAACATTAAAGATCAGACCATCTGTAAATCTCCTCTAACTTTTATTCCCCCCTTCAGCATAGGTTACTGTTGACTCACATTCAGCCCACTTAACATTTCTTGCCCTCTTCCCTATCTTCATCATCTTGACTACTATGTTCCCATTTAGCAGGGCCACATGTTGCACACTTGCTGTCACACAAAATATGTGCATGCAACCAAGGAAGGAAAAATGACTGACAAGGACAAAAAAAGGAAAGGGTTTTATCAGTCATTACTACTTTTTGGGTGCTTTAAGTATGAATATCTGAAGACGCAAACACCTGACCATTAATTTTGGAAAGGAAGTATATGATAAATTGACTTCATATTAATTCAACAGTTTCAGCTTTAACTTGACTTCTGTCATGAGTTGTTTTTTTCCTCACACATCAAGAAATGAAGACTGAAAAGCAACCACTAGGCACACAAAGACTTTTGAGACATGGCTTCCAGTGCCATTTGTGCCAATTTGACTTCCTTTCCATCAATGTCCAGCCCTGTAAATTGGCAATAGTGCCTGTTAATATATCATTTACTCACTGTTCTCAGAACCATGAGTGCTGAGTGATTTGTAGAAAGGACTATGTTCTTAAGTGTCTGTTTTCCCCACTTGATCTATGGAAAAGCATTTCCTGTCTATATAGACTTTGCCTCGCTTGAAACCACTGCTCATACGTGACTGCAACAGTGTTACTACTACAACAAGACAACATAAAGCATTCAAGACAACAAATACAGTTTAGTTTCACTTTTCTTTGTGTCATGCATGTAATCCTCCAGTTGAAAAAAACCCAGCAAAAAACACAACACCTTTGGGGTTCATTACCCATATCTTTTTGACTACCAAATGCAATGATAAGTACATAAAATAGAGTACTTGTGCCTGTTTTGCTCACCCTGTCAGATGGTGTGTAACACAATGTGCTGTAACCTTGCTAGAAACTAAGTGTGATGTAGCAATTATAACGGAGAAGAGGAATTACCTGCAAGGAGGTTCTTCCTTGTGTCTTTGCTCATGGTATCTTCTCTTCAATACTGTACTGTTTGCCCTACACTGGGTAAGACAAGTTTAGTGGGCCAGTCACTGCCTCTGAAGAACCAGAGATAGATACCAGGGGATAAATGGGAAGAAGTGCTATGCCAATACTACCATGGCTGCCCATTGCCCTTACAGAGTCTATCTGGAGCAAACTGCTAGCAAGGAAAGTAGAAATGAAAGTCTATCCTTGGTAGTAAGTTCCTCACACTAATCCGTGAAACACCAATTATAGATTCTATCATATCAGTAATAACAGAAAATAATGACTGAGCAAGCTGATGGCAGAAGCAGCAGCAGACTGAAAACATACACTACTTATGTTTATAATAAACAGAGTGCTAAGGACCTGAACCTGGAAGAACATTTTTCAGGTATTTGTAAGTTATAACTTTTTTTAGTCTCTCCCTAACAAACCTTTAAAGAAGCGTGAGCCAATCTGCTAACAACCACTGTTCCAGTGTGCTGTTCTTCTGCATCAGTTTTTACAGCATGTGTTATCAGCCTCTTTAATAAGCGCTATTATTCCATTTTCCTGTGAATATTTAAGAATAGCATATCTCAAAGGTAAATTATGCAAGAGATGATCTGTCCATCTGTTATTTTTCTGACAAAATCACTTGGCTGGATGGAGGGACATTCAGGACCTTGAGCCATAGAATACCACAGCTCAAAGGCTCAAGAGGGTGGGCACCTGGAGCAGAGGTGAGGCCTACAGAAGGGCACCACTGCCCAGCACAGCAGAGGGGTACCAGCTGTGCAGACAGCACCGAGAAAACACATCCCTCTGCCACGCTAACAATGAACACAGCCTTAGGACGTGTGCTATTTAAACCCCTCTTTTTCTCACACAGTGCTGAATCATTTGTTAAGCCCCCACAACAAACACTAAGGACAAAAGAAAATAAACCACAGGGAAAACACCCACCTTCTCATTTAGAGATGGAAGAAAATGAAGTACCATGTATATTAAGTTATTTTGTTCCATGAAATAATACGCTTGTTCTAGTCAAACAATCCACACCTGGCAAGAGCTCATTCCTATTGTTCCCAATGCTTCAGCAGGTTTGCAGAGTAGAAAAAACTACACTGCTAATGTTTCATTTCAAACCCCTCCAGTGCACGTTGTGAATGACTAAAAGTCAAACACACTCCTACTGAGTTTAGAAATGATAAATTATTATAATCCTCCTACTGGTGGGCAGAATAGTTAGCAAGAGTATAAATGAAAGGCTGATACTTTAGCACAGCAAGTAATTGTGAACTGAAGAGGGATGGAGGGTTGTGGACACAGTTTTGTAGGAAAACGTGCCATGATTGATAGTCCTGCTGTGAAGAAAGAAGTAAAAAGCCACATGCCACCTGGAAGAAATGTTTGTGTTTTTAAGGTCTTCAAGAGAGCAATGCATGTTTCTCTAACAGCAAAATTCACAAAGCAAGAAGAGGAAAGCAGCCAGTAATTTAGTTACAAACAGGTGATGCATCATGTGCTTACAGATGATCATACAATATCCCTATAAAATTTCAGTATTTTACGCTCCTGACACACAATAGACATTTTATCTACATATGACATTTCACTAATGCCAGAGTATTCTCTCAGCTCCATGTGCTCAATGAATCATTATAGCATTTGGAGCAGAGATTTCTTCACAGTAAGTAGAAATTATTTCCCAGTTTTCTCTGAGAGAGGTGGGGTCATCTCACATCCACCCTTGCACAGCCTCTACCCATACTTGTTCCAAATAATGCACCTTCCTTCAGAGATCACCAGGATCCTGAACTTCAAGTTTTTCTAAATCAGTTCTGAAGCCTGCACTCAAAAGATACATACTCAACACTTTGTAAATATGCTTATTTAGCACAATACCAGCAAACTGCAGGGTCATTTGGGCTGTTACTGGAGAGAGACTTTCTTCAAGTCCAGACAAGACTGGAAAGGCACTGAGCTGGCAATACCAAGCCTTCCGAGTCCAGCTGCTGCTAAGGGTACAGTACAAACCCTATGTGTCTTTCCAGAGGAAAAAAAAAAAGAGCCCACACTCTTGGTTTCCTCTGGAGGCTGCTTCTTCAAAATAAACTGCATAAGTGGCTACTGAAACCTGTCTACTCATTTCACTGCTCAACCGAGGCAGATTTAGGAACCCACTTGTATAGTATTGAGCACTTGCCAAGATTCATTTTCAGAAGGGCTTCTTTGCATGGGCAAAAGTAGTTCCATTTAGATGAAAGTCTAGCCTCTGGAGAAGTGATGGCAGCAACAGCAGCCTCTCAGGAAACTACTGTTCTGGCAGCCTTCTCATTTTTTCTTGGGCAGAGGATTTTGCAAGCCTGTCAGAAATGAACTGTGTTTACTACCTGACTTCCAGGGAATTTGTATTTTGACACCTGCTACACCTCAGTTGAGTATGTCTGACAGTGATGCTTTAGAGCTATTAGCAGAGCTTATCAGCATCTATTTTAGTGTTTTTCCCTCTGCTGAGAATGGATCCTACAGTTTTCACGTGCATGTCTGCTCTAAACCTATCAGAAGGTTAATGAATCCATTAGCTGGCTCTGATGCACTAGATGGTCCCAGCTTATTTGAAAGCTGAGATTTCTCAGTGCCACCTCCTCCTGCTTCAGGAAACAGATCAAACCAACCAAACTTATTCCCAGTTATGCTGTTCATTGTACCCAGCAATAATCAGGGCAGTTGTTTCTTCTTGCTGACATGAAGAATTCTTCCAGAGAGAAACTCCTCTCCAACACTTCCCTGTGATAGCCAGCACTGCTGATGAGACACCATAACAGTGTCCCTGTGCAAACCCACATTTTGCTGTGGTCCCTAAAGAGGAGTAGGAGCCCAATGAGCTTGACTGAACAACTTAATTCATTTTTGCAGAGGTCTAAATCAAAAAGGTGCATTCACAGTCTTAAACTCAAAAACCTTCACATATGGAGAACCTTATTTTTCAGCACTGAGAACTTCAACTAGAGGCTAAATGAATGTTTGATGAACCAATTTTGGTTCTGTAGCTCTTTTTCTTCTGGATTACATGGATTAGCAGCCCTTGAAACAGTTTATTAGATACAACTTCAAAGTGGATTGATGGTAATCATTACTAATTCCACATACCACACACACAATGCCATCAATTGCTATAAACTTTTCTCCTTAGTGAATACAACTTACATTGTAAGTATTTACCTCCTAGGCAGCAACATTTCAAAACACTGGCATATGTAGTTTGGAAAACTGATATTGTTGGTCTTAATAAAAGTTGAGAAATCTGTTTCTTTTTCAAATTTTAACATTTATTGAGGCAATAGGTAATTAAACTGGACTTGGGAAGGAGGAATTAAGAGGAAACTTCCAAATGTCAGCTCCTTTTAGCAGCCATTCTGTGACAAAGAATACTGTGAATCCAGCACAATCCAGCACAAACAACACAATCCAAATCTGTGCAGACCAGGCAGCACAGACAGCAAGTATCTTACTGGGACAGAGGAGTCAATTGCTCATTTTCATTGTGGAAGAGATACTACCCAATGCCTTACATGTAATAGCCTTAGCTAAATGTTTGCCACCAGCTCAGCCCAGAACATTTAAAATCATTACGCACTAGACCTGGCATGCAATGGGAAATCAGCTAGACAGGGTCTAATGCAATGAAAGGATTTAGTGCATGTTCCGTGTTTTAATTCTTTTTCCTGTATGAACTCTCATTCTAGAAATAGTTTAATTAAAAAAAAATAGAGAAATATGAGACATCCTTATGATGGAATAATGAAGTCAAATGAGGCTAGCACATGCATCAAGAAATACTTATGAAATGGTAACAGGATGCAGTTATGACTGCTTCAGTGTGCTCTGTGAGAGAGTTAAGTAAAAGCAGGGACACTGATGTTTCTAATTCATTTCAACAGCGGTTCCAGAAATGGTTCTTTAAAAGCAAAGGCCCAGTTAGCGGCCTGCTGAAGCCTTATTACCTCATTTGCAAGCACCATTCCCATAGGGACCAATCCCAAAGACACCACACATAGCCCAGAAAAACTCAGGATTTCTTTCCTATGGGAAATTCTGATATTTTGTAAAAGGCTTTGTTCTGAATTTGAACAAAAAGAAACAAATATCCAGAACTAAGGACATTGTGGAAGAAAAACAAAAAACCCCACAAAAAACCCAGAGAAATCAAAATAGGTTTTCGTTGGTTTTGGTGGGTTTTTTTGTTGTTTTTTTTTGGTTGTTTTTGTGTGTTTTTGTTTTGTGGTGTTTTTTTTGTTTTGAAACAGAACAGTTGATTGATCCCAGCTCTGGAGGATTTTTGCATGTTTTCTTACTCTGAAGGACTTCACAAGAAGTCCTTGAGAATTGTCAGTGAGACCCTACATAGAAAGGAAGGACAAAACCTTGAAAAAGGGCCTTCAAGACTTGCCACCAAGGAGACTAGAGTAAGCCATCTCACTCTGAAGCTGAGGGGCTCAGAGCTTCCCCTATCTAGACCCCATATGAGAGCCCAGAAGGCCTGAAGTTCAGCCTCCAGCCTCTAAACAGCCCACAGGCAGAGCCTGCACTTAAACAGAGTCCTTCAGCTCCCCAGCATCAACAAGGGGCAAGAAACCCAACAGCTATGTATTTGAAACTCATGACTATGTCAGCAATAGGTTGTCAAACAGCCAGGTTTCCTCAAACATTTTGGTTTTGGTATAACTGGCATTTTCCAACCAACCCACTCTCCTAGGCGAAGAAAAGAAGTGTTCTTGGAAAGTTCCCATCCAACTGTACTTGCGATATACACCTATAGAAATTGCACCACATTTAAAGTCCTTTCAAGCTTAATTTATACGAAACCTGCAGAAAAAGGAGTACAATAGCTTGTGATGAGTGCCTAATAGTATGCAATATCCTCCTGTGAAAAAAGCATCTCTCAGAGAGTACAGTGCATCTATATAATATTTGTGTACCACAATCTGTATATGTCTGGCTCTTAGTCACTGAAATAACACCTTGGTATTTCATTTTTGTGACTGCTAATTAGAGCATACTACCGTCCTTTGTGGTAACATATACTCATGTACAGCTTGATGTTACAGTGCACACAGATTGCCTAGAGAAAAGCAAGCGTTTTCTTCTTCTGGTGTGATAATTGATCTGAACTTGCCTGCATTCATTTCCCTCAAGACACTTCAGATTAAATGAATGAATCTCATGGCTGCAGAAAAGCTGAGTATTAAGGGGATTATGCTCACCCCAAGAGACCCAGTACTCTTGCATCTACAATCACTTTTACACATTTTCTCTCTGCTCTTCAAAATACGATGTCTCCCTACTAAATGTCAGCAAGTTGTGGAGTTCTGCTGAGTTTAGAGGTACAGATGCACTGGCAGATTTTGCTTGAGCACACTGCATACCAAGATGAACTGCTAAGGTTAATGACCTAATGATTAACAGCAGAAGACACCTTTGCAGGCAGATGAAGTTCACTAACAGAATTACTAAAATGATTATGAACTTGGCTCTCTTCCGGTTTTATACATCACTGCATCCCTGGGAGGTGAAATTTTGTCCTAGAATCATGACTGATCATTTAGCAGTCATTTTTTAAAACCTAATGATGGCTAGACAACCCTTTGCCATATTTAAGAGGTAGAATCACTGTCTTAGTAACTCAAACTATTTCTAAAAGTGTAGGATGGAACTAGCAATTATATCCACTAAAAAAAAAAAGTCATGAACCAGCAATTGCTACAGGTGAGCAGTATAGTAGATTTTGCCAGCATTTGAATAGAGATGGTAGCAATGGATTAAAGTGAAGTTCCCAGCAACAGGTACAGCATCCAAAGCTCTGATCATGGGAGTTGCAGACTGAGAATTATTCTCTTCGCAATTAATGTCCACCTGCTTTATTAGACCCTTGGGGAACAGACCAGTCTTTTAGACCTCTCTAATAGCCTCTCCTCTTCAATCCCCTGTCTGCCAGTTGCTGATTCAGATACAACTTCCCTCAGGCAGCAGAATCCCACTTAGTAGATCCAGTCTGGATCTCACAGACTTTCTTAGGAGATGATGTTCTCCAGCCCCCTGGTGGCTCAGGGCCTTCTTCAGTTAAGTACTGAATGTCCCAAACCTCTCAACAGCCCACACACAGCACCTGCACTTGAATGGCAAGTCCTTGATCACCTCAGCATCAACAAGGAAGCAAGAAACAAGGTGTTCCTTTCCCATTAGGATACAAGCACTCTCCTTTAGTTCAGAGAGGTGTCCTCCAGAATGTGACTTTTAAGTCTGCAGATATTATATTCATATCAGAAGTCCTTCCTATTAAGTGGGTTGAGACACTGTACAGGGACAAGGTGCCAAAGTCCTTTGCAAGAAGCTAGGCACAAAACCAAAGAGTTTAAAGATGATGATTTTGCCACACTCCTTGCAGCTTTAACTACCCATGAAGCAGTTTGTGAGGAGCTATACCACAGACAGAAAAGTAGACCAGTAAAATGATGGGGCACAACAAATGAGATTGCAGAGAACTACCTAGTTACTGCTTTAAATACATGTATTAGATGGCATTTTATAGAGCATGAGAGAAAAGTGTTTCTTCACTAGAAGTAAAGAGGCAATCAAATCAGACAGCAGGAACTACAGGAATCTAGGCATTCTTAATTTCCCTGTTTGTATGCCAGAAATAAGAATAAAAAAGTTTAACATTTTCACATGATTTGCCTCTCTGCCTACATCTCCAATCAAATGAAAAATCATCCTGTAGCAAAAAGTCCCTGGAAGTGATGACTTAGATGTTATCCCATTTTTCCTACAAACACATACAAACCCACCAAAGCTCCCCAGCTGCGACCATCAAGTGATGCTGTCTTTGTGTTCGCATCATCCAATTTACCACACAACCCCTCAGACCTGACAATGCATCCTTGTTTCCACAGGGGAGTCACCAACTGCACAACTGATGGAACACAGCTGCCTCATGGAGGAAGACAGCACCTTCTTCACAGTATGTGGCAAGTCTGCACAACACACAGGGCTGAAAAAGAAACCACCAGCAGATCCCACTGAAACTGCAGGGGCAGCCCTCAGAACAATATACCAAGCAGAGCAAAAATACAACCAAGCCACAGAACTAACACTCCTGTTAAAGGCACCATCAGATCAGTACTTGCCCCTAGCAGAGTTTAGAAACCTGGCATCACTCCTTATCCTCCAAATACACTGAAAAAGTATGCTCTAACCAGGAGAAACAAAATGAGCACATGAGACAATGAGAAAAGGGGATTGACAATGGGTAGGTACTACGCCAGAGAGCTTTAAGATTTATTGCTTGTGTTTTAACTGTTTCACTAAATAACCCTTCCTAAAGGGGAATCTCTAGGGCCACAAAATCAGCACCTGTGTGTGTGGTTGGGGGAGGAAGTTTAAGGGAGTGAAACAGATTGCTCTTTAAAGCTTTTATATAATATGGCCACGGAATCCCTCAATGGCTCTTAAAAACACTTCAACCAGAAAAACACACTAGATGACTGAACAGCACAGGGGGAACAAAGCACAGCTTTATTCCCAACCTGATGTCTGTGAAGCTTTTTAGATAGGAGAAGTATGGAAATCTCTCACACATGAGGTGGATCAAATCCACCAACAGACTCCATGGGAAGAACTCCAAGGGACCAAAAATATCCAATGAGCATGGGCCAAGACTGGCAAGCAACTCCAATATGCAGATGTGAGAGGGGGCATGTGTGAAAATTACTATTTTTTAAATAGGGTTTACATAAGGTTAACAAGAGGCAACCTTTGGAACTTAATAGCGTTAATACTGACTACACTGATATAACAACTACTTTCTTAAGGCTTTTTCTTTTTCTAACATGCATATGATGCATTGAAAAAAACCCTAAAGCTTCGGCAACTGAAAGCTGGCATTAAAAGGATATTTGGTGGGTGTTTGTTTGTTTTTAAGGAAAGCTTGAAACTTTCAATAAAAAAAACAGGTTATCAGTTTTTCCAGAAAGCCATTTAACTAGTTCTTGACTAAATAGCCTCTGCTTATAATGGAGCTCTCCCCTGTGGCTCCTTGCCTGCTTGTCCCAGAACTAAATAAATTCACCTGTAGGTCACTTCTTGCAAGGATGCAATTCTCTGCTTCCTTAAAACATGATAGAGGAACTAACCATTAATTTCTCAGTGAAGTACAGAGAAATTTCCTGCTCTCTTCTGCTTTTCTAGGACAGGCTCCCTACTAGTGCTAAACTTAAACTGTCAGCTAAGCAGTGCTGGAAAAAGAACAGGGCTGGAAAAAACAACTTCAAGGAATGGAAAACAGGCAATTTTATCAAATCAGAACAAGATCACAATTGCTCTATTTGAAGTCCAGGGAAAATATAATTTAGCTCTAGGGTGACTGTCAATAAAAATATGATTTCACACTTGTCAATGCATTACTATTCTTGCTGCAGGTAAGCTAGAAAGGGAAATTTATTTCCATTGCACAGTAACAAATACGTAACTCGGGTGAGTTGCAAGGGTGTGTTAACCTTGGAAAAATAATGTACCTTGAACCTGGAAACCGGCACACTACCCAAAAGTCCCCACACCAGATCTGTTTGCTGTCCAAGCAGGTGAGAAAGCCTATTCTTCATAATCAGATCTGCACCTTTGGTAGGAACACAGGCTCTGTTTACGCAGGTGGGATAGGTGCTCTTGCACCATTTCAGGAAGGAACTGGCACATTCATTAGCTGCTCTTTTAGGAGTCGCAGATGGCATCACTCCAGCATGACATGGTTTTCAAGTACTGACAAGAAAACCCCTCAGACAAAACATACATACACTGTAAGCCGAACATCAATAGCTCTGCTTGGATTGGCTCCAGTCTGCCTCCTTCCAGGAACAGACACCAACAACAGGGCACCACATCAAGCACAAGATTAGGTCACTATACTTTTGCAATGACAGTAAAGGCATAGACGTAGACAACCAGAAAAATTCCCACTGTGACAAAACGGGTCATTACTTCTCATTTAGTAAGAAAACATTTTGCAGATGGTGCCACCATCACCTGTGGAGAAAAGAAGCAAGCCCTTCTTCTCACTGTGGACAGCATAAACCCATCACCTCAACTGATGGTGAGGAACTTCTCTTACCAAGATACACCACCTGCTCTGGCCCCATCTCTAACACCATTTAAATTAAAAGTCTATGATATAGGGCAATCAACAGAGCCAAAAAGAGATTTCTGGGTAGCACAGTTCTCATTTAAACACCACATGCCTTGCTCACCACCAAGAGAAAAGCTGGGCCATTTGGCTGTTGTTTTACCTTAGTCTTTGTGCGAGAGGATACGGTGCTTGACCTTAGATCTCGCAATACTCAAGGCAAAACAGGTGTATTAAGGCGAGAAAGACAGACCAAAATTTTTCAGTTTTTAAGAGGCCAAACCAAGGATTTCAAAGAACTATAATTAAACTTGCAAGCTCTTGTGAGACCAAAATCCAGTATAACACTGGGGTGAATGTTGTTTAAACTTGATCACTTTTCTCCCTCCAGTTTCTCAATTCTCCTCAGTGGTTTCTGAAGGTAAGTAATTCAGGCAATACAAACAGGATTTTTTGCTTGTAATTCATACAACTCAGAAGACTCACTAAAGCCACTTTATCACTGCTGCTTCGATGCCAGGAAACATGATCAGTTTATACCAAGTGATTTAAAGAATGCAGGGCTTGAAGGGGATCCCTTTTCCTGCTGCAGAGCAACACACATGGGCATCAGCCTGCTTTTCCATAGCTGTTATCCCAGACTTCAGGCACCGAAAAGTTGCTATCTTTAATCCAGATCTACGGACAGAATTGGGGGCCAATATGGGAGTGCCATGCTCTTACTTCCTGGGGTAAATACAGACAGGACACAGTAATAGACCACAGGTCCTAAACATTGAGTTTTAGAGACACCCCCCATACACCCCCCCTCCCTTTTACCCCTTGTTGCTTTCCTCATGGGCTGTGACCAAACACCTGTCCTGCAACCAGTTGTTCAACTCCACTCACCAAGTAGTGCCTATCCTTGTGCCCCAAGCAAAAAAGCCTCTCCCATCTACCTATTGCTGAAGAAGTCTGTTCTCCAAGATCCTTACTCAAGTGGCCACTATTCTCTGGCACCCACCCCAGAGAAGCAGGCTGTTGCCAAGGAGAGTGGCACAGAATCCTGGGCCAGACAGGCTGCAGCTGCCTGATCCAGAACCCTACAGATGCTGGCTACTGCATCCACTTTCATGCCTTTATTGGGGCATCATTAGCTTGATGCTTCTTACCAAGCTAAAGCAGGTTCCTGGCTGTTCCTGCTGAACTGAGTGCTTGAGTAGAGCTTGCTCTCTCCTATAGGGAAACTGTCAGACCAGCTGGAAACAAAGCACCAGCCAGGCTGAGATGAGCCCCTGCAATCAGTGCATCACCACTTAGGCTCCATTAGCAGAGCCTGGAGGTAGGGATACAGTGCATCCTACATAAAAGAGTGACCTCCACTAACTGTAGATCTGGTTCCTCTGTTCCTTTAGGAAGTATACAACATGTGGGAAGTTCTATCTTATCTGAGTTTTGGGTGCAAAGGACAGATAAATTTATTTTGTGAGTATGGTCTTGCAATTGGAAAAGCATGAGGCAGGTCCAACATTTTAATGTATTGGTACTGGTATTAGTTTATTTTGGACATGCAGAGTTTAGGAAGCAAGTAAATTGGTCCCTGCTCAAAACCCCCCCCTCAGACAAATAGGGTGAGAACTGACTTGCAACACTGGGACATTTTCCAAAAAAATCTCCAAAGGAATAGCTTATTTTCTTGGCAGAGATGGAAAAGGACAGAGACTGGATACAGAACAGGACATCTAGGGCTGGTCTAGAAGTGGAAGAAAAAAACTGAACTAAAAAAAAATTCAACTAGCTTATGTAGCATAAAGGAAGAAACTTCATACCGACCACTAGAAAAATAGGCAACAAAAGGAAGGCAACAGAAAGACTCCCCATGGATAACAGCATGGCTTACGCAGTCTCCGGAAACATGACCATGAAAATGAAATAAATTCTCCAATATGTTGGCAATTTAAGTGAAAAGCCTTGGATCAAGAAACAGTTTGATGGCACAACAGTGTAGAATGCGTTGTCCTCCAGGCAAACCAGAAGTCAGAATATTTTCTACGTTCCTGCTTTAATTATTTCTCAGGAAGGAAATCACAGTAAATTAAGCCTGCCATGTTGGTTCATCAAAATTAGGCTCAGCAATATGTTCTTGGTCTAATTTGAATTCCACAGTAACTGGTCAAGCTGGCTGAGCAGCCCACATAACTTGTAGGAACAGGCACCAGGAACAGTTCATCACACTCAGGTTTTAGAAGCTGCAGTGGTGCCTGCAGAACAAGTCCATTTACTATTCTCCTTTCAGGGGAGAAGTATTTCCACAGGCTAAACTGAAGTCTAGGTAACAGTGAACAAAAGTACAATAGCCATCTCTTGAGTAGGAAAGAGTGATTTCACAGCACTTGCAGATGAAAGGCAACATGCCCCGTAACACAGTATAATAATAGCCCCAAATCTTCTACTTTACAAAGTGTTTCAATGAGGAGCTACAAATAAGCAGGAGAGAGTCAGATGCTACAGTAAGAGAAGTTGGTGACTTAATGACATATCAAGCTGATTTGGATAGTTAAGAATCAGTGAGCATGTTCACATAGCAGTAAGATAAATAACCAAATAATAAAAAAATATAAGCCCTTTCGTGGTTCTTAACAAATAGAGGTAAACAGAGATTTTTCTCTATACACTGATGAGAATATAAAAATATGACCAGATGTCTTCTCTGCTACATAATACCCCATGAACCTCTGAGACATCTGTGGAAAATGCTTTGAGGATATAATTTTGATATGCTGCCTTCTGCTTCCCTTAACTAATATTGTTTCCTTTAACAGTGGACACAGAGATTGACTTCAGCAGCTGTTCAACCCAAAGCAATCTGATTCTCTTCATTTTAACAGGATAAGGAGGCTACAATAAGTATATTAACTTGAAGGCCCTAGAGGAATACTTTCTTGCTTAAATAGTACTTGCCTTGACAAACAGAATCAATACAAAATTAAACATGTAGAGTCCCCCCCTGCCAGACCATGTTTGTGTTTCCAAGTTAAGTCACACAGCGTCCTAAAACACTTAGCTTTCAACATATTTTTTTTTTTTATGCCGAGTGGCAGAACTTAAACATCAGCATAAGACACCCTATTTCACTTTATAATCCATGTGAAGCTAGCAATAAAGCCATAGATGATTTAAGGATTGGTTTAATGTGCCATTTCTGATCCACTTGAACCCATTGTTGCTGAGCTACTGGAGTGATTGGACCACTTATTACTTGAAAAAGGGCTGTGAAAACAGCTATTTGCATTGGTCTGCCCACTGACTATTTGCTGGTTGAATAAAGCTATTTTAATTTAATTTCAGATTACTACAAAAAGTATTGTTTTTATTTTCCAAGGAAACTAAAAGTACTGGAACAAAACACATCCAATCTATAACAAAAAAAGAGCATATATAAAAGCATGTTTGAAAGTTAGAATGGGACATACTCTAACTTTTTTTTGTATTCTTTCAATGACTGAAGTAAAGTTCATACTCAACTCACAATTTTCTGTTGAACTTTCTTTTTGGAAAAATTCTGTTCAAAGAATTTAATGTAGCTTTTCTTTGAGCCAAGTAATTCCCGAGTAACCCAGAGAGATAAATTCTTGTAACATCCCTTGTCTGAAGGCAGGATCAGATTATGTCCAACTCCTCTTCCTTCCTTATGGTTGCTTATACAAATTAATCATTAATAAACCCTTAACAGTCACAACGTATGTTTCTATCCCAAAACCCTGCTCAGAGGAAATATGAAGTTGCCTAATCTGGAGGAACGGTCCATACCACATTTGGTTTTGTACCTAGTTCTTTGTTGTAGCTTTGTCTCCTTCCAGAAAGATTTCCAGCCTGCCAGACAGCAACACTGGTTCCACTGAACCAAAATGAGTGTTGCTTGTTGGATTTCAAGAAAAGCTCCACTGATTTTACTACTCTAGTATAGTGGTTATGGTGTTCACAGAGGACTTCATCAAGTGCCACCCTGCATCTCTTCCTGAATCAACTTTTCAAAGATCCAAATAAGGAAAGGCATTTGGCATCTCATGTGTCAGACAGATGGATGGAAGGAGTTGTACTTGGAATGTCAAATAGTGTGAATGAGGCATTTGGGGATGGATTTAAAACACTATATAGTGAGCACAATACACTGACAAAAAACATTGAGCCAGGGAACCTAGCTGTGCATTAGCAGAACAACCAATTAGTTGAGATTTTATTCTGGTTTTGGCTCCAAGTTTGCCTCTGTAGCTTTTCCCTAGACATCATTCCTACTAAAAGTCACTTGTATTTATACCACAGTTGAAAAATGCATTGGCAAGTCACAAAGACTAATTTTTTTAAAAAACCTTACAAAGTTAGTTTTAATGAAGAGACAGGAGACAAGAGAGTGAACATTTAGAGGAATGTGGAGGAGTAAATCTGCATTTAACTCTCAAATAAGCCAAGGTAACTTTGCAGCTAATACAATATTAATACTAATTCTCCAATTCATTTTCATTCTTGTATATACCTGCACGGGGAGGGGAGAAACAGGAGATGGAAACAGGGAGACCTGTACATAAGACACAAATCGAAAAATGTCATCATTCTGCATTTTTAGTGGGGCATCTGACATAAAATTATACTATTTATTTATAATTTAGATTCAAATGAACAGAGGGGTGAAGATAGCTCAAAATTAATATGCCTTGAATTGCAATATATATAGGAGTTGTACTTGGGACTTTGTAGAATTAACTATGGGTTCCTTTTTTTACTGTCTGGACTACAGTAACACAGCTCTAGTTTTAAGGTCTCTTAAGTCAGCCTTGACCAAAAGCTATTCGTTGTCACTCTTCAAACTCTCTCCCACTCTCTGACCATTAGTTTAAATATATGTCAATATACACAACCATGAGAATCTTTTTTTTTTTTTCTGTTGCCAACAAATGCACAGTCCAAGTGCCTCTTCCTGACACCAGATCTACACAAAGACTCTACATCACTGACACATACTCTGGACACACTGCTGCATCATCAATGCCAGTGATGTGTGTGGATCAAGGCAGCAAACAGTTGCCAGATTTTTTATTTTTAAATTTTTTTTCCAAAACAGTCAATTATTTTCCCAATGACCTCTGCATGACCTCACACAAGCTGCTTTATCTCTATCTCTCTTTTACTTCCTTTCTCCTTTTACTTAGGATTTATCATCTTTATGGAAGGATCTGTCTATGAATAGGCACAGCACATACCACTGTGGATCTCCCATTTCAAAGCAGTAGGTACTGATACCAAATGATAAAAAAGGTCTCATAAATTAAGAGAGAGAAGATGTAGTATGAGAGAGATTTAGCATTGCCTCTTTTAGTTCAGGAGAATTTTCCCTGTGCTAGGGTTAGAGCTGGAACAACCCATAACAAGCAGTGCTTTTACAACTCATCTACACACAGCAAAATATTTTATATTTATTCAAGTTTCACCCATATTTAAGTAAGCCCTAAGTCTCACAGGCCATGGGATGGAGGGAGCCATTTTAACCAGCAACGCTTAAACTCCAGCATAAAATGGCGGGAAAGTGCAGAAGTGCCCCCCCCATCCAGCCTCTCCCCTCTGTCCATCACCTCCTGCTCTTCAGGACAGCAGAACAAGCACAGCTGTTTTTATTATTTTTAAAAGTATAATTATTTCCCAGTCAAAGAAACAGTAGAGTGCAATCAAGTAGTTGGGAGGAAAAATACACACATTCTCCCCCCAGAGCTGGGAGGTGCAGACTGCTCCTGGCTGAGGCAGGCAGCCCACCTCAGGTTCTATGTGGCTGCTACCACGAGAGCAGAGGGAAGCCAAATCTGCTAAAGTGAGTGCAAAGAAACCAGATCACCCCCACAGTTGTATTTCTAAGCCCCACTCAGCTAGGGACACAAGGCAGTACATGCAAAGTTCAACTGCTGCCTCACTACAGCAGGTGACCAACTGTGCAGCCAAAACACCTCTGGTCAGAAGCAGCCACGAACAGATAAAACACAGAAACAAGCCAGCCATGCAGAAAACAAGAAAAGACTTGTCCTTGTTCAAAATAAGACCTCCTCAGCCTCTGCTGGCTGTAGCCCAGCCCGGCCCCTCACCCTGCCCCCAACTCCACCTCACAAAGGCAGCCAGCCACATTGAGGAGCTGCAAAAAACAACTCAAACAGACCAAAACCGGCCCATCCCATCCCATCCTACCTTGTATTCTTCACGCAGGGCAGCTTCATCACTCCCTCGCAGAAGACAAAGCTGAAGAGACCTTGTCCCTGTGGTGTTCCGGGAGATCTGCAGGGCCCAGCTCCTGATGAAGGGAGGTGAGGTGAGGAGGGCTCCCCAAGGCAGCCCCCTCTGCTCTGCCATCCCCACTGTGGCTGAGGGAGGTTCCCCAGCAGAGTGAGTGTGCTCCCCCTCACCAGCAGCTGCCCCACATCCCTGCCAGCAGCCCCCAAAGCCCCCCCTGCTCTCCACAGGCGCTGGCAGCACCCCCGTGCCTGAGGAAGGGAGAGGAGCTGCAGCCAATTAATTACCCAGCGAGCCCCAGGTGAGCACCCTCAGCAGGGAATCAGCTGCAGCTGAGGGGCAGGCTCCAGGTGCCTGGCAGCCCCGAGGCTTTGCCCTGCCTCGCTCCCCCAAGGTGGCAGATGGGACTGTGTCCCCCTCCACCCTTCTGTCATGGACACAAGTGCCTCAGGCAGGGTGTGTTTTGGGGGGTAAGAGTCGTACTTGCAGCCATGATCTGGCCCCCTGATCTTCACCCCCTGAAGCAAGGACATGGCCGCCCCACAAAGGCACCTGCTCGGCCCTCAGGAGGGGCCAGAGAGCCCAGGGCCCTGTACCTGGGCTGTGTCTGGCCCTGTGTCCCAGCCCCTGTCCCTTGGGAACAGCCATGTCCCAGCCATGGCCTTCCCCTCCACATGTGGGCCAGGTCTGGGATTTGGAGGGAAAGTCTTCCCTTCACAAACCCCTAGGAAGTGGGTGCAAATGCCTGCCCTGAAACTCATGCAATATTGGTGTCTTGAAAGGGGTGTGCAGTGATCCCTTGAGATACCTTGAATTTATACAAAGTAGTACTTCAAGAAGCCATGAAAATCAAAGCACACCTTTCATGAAGTACTCCAGGGGAGAAGCAAATTACTTGTCCTAAAATCTCTTCAGTACTGTGGGAGAGAAAAACTGCTCTTTTTTGTCTTAACATTAAGTGCATTTTCCCTCTTTTGTTGTCGTCTCAATTTTTTTCAGTGTTTGCTTTTCTGTTGGCTCTTGTGTACACACATTTTCTGTTAAGTGAATTGCTTCTCAATTCCAGTCTTTAGCAGCTACAGAAGAGGTCCAGCTTTGCAAGGAAATTTCGATGTAAAGTCCAAACTGAGCAGTTGTGCTGTAGGGACCTGTAACCTTTTTTGAGAGTGGAACAAAGCCAACTGTATTTCCTAATCTATATTTCACCCCCAAACTGTCATTAAAAAAAACTTCCCCCCCCCCCCAGTTGACAATAACTCAAAGAGGACCACAGGAGATTATTCCAAGGTAGGCCAGATTCTCTTAATGCATTACTTAAAGCAGCCTTAAATTGTATTCCTGTTAAGTCTCAGTAGCATCTGTGTACCTGCTCTATTTAAGTTCCTTTTAATTATTCCAGTTGCTATTGATGTTTCTGTGAGATTTTGTGTGAAAGGAGCTCAGCAAGCCTCGTCCTGGAAATCAGACAGTTTTCTAGGTATTCTTCCATGACCATTTTTTGCTCCTGTTTCCTCAGCTTGCCTTCCTTTCCCCTGTATTTGTTCTTCACTTCATCCAATCCTTTTGGCATTGCTCACTGTCTTGCCTATCTTCTCTTTCTCTCTTTGTATTAATCATCTCCTATCTTCTGTCAGAAGAGAGAAAATGCCAAATTACTTCCAAATGAATTATTTTGTTCGTATCTGGGAATAAATCAACAGTTGCTGGGGGTTTTTCTGCAGGGGTTATCTGTGCCTTTTGGTAGCATACGAGAGAGTTTATTGGTGAATGAGCAGAAAATAAACCAACAATATTTAATGTTCATGTTACCAATGTTCATTAGTGCACCTGGAGAAAGATGAGAGGCAAGATTAAAAGGGTTTGTGCACATGAATCTGCCTTAATATGGATGGGCACCTTGTCCATTTATCTAGCATTACAGTAACCCTCAGTGTAAATTGCTTGAATTGAATATCTAAGTCAAATGTGGATGGTTGCTCATAGGAGGCCTGCTTAAAAAGGTAAATGCCTGAGGGAAGCTGTTAGAAGAAGAGAAGCTGAAAGACTAAGGAAGGTTAAACCTCACTAAAGACAACCTGGTAAAATAAATCCCTCCATCTTCTCCCCTGCTGCACACACAGATGTTTGCCAACCCCTGTGGAACCTGTGACAGATTACAAAGGAATTTCTTCCAGAGGAAATCTTCAAAGGATGTGCACAGATGTATTTTAAAATAAATTGGGTGGGTGTTGAAGTCACATCATTATACTATACATACTGCTCATTTCTTCCTTAGTGGATGACTCTTGGGGATCCTTCTCTCATTAGGTTCCAGACAGGAAAAAATCCACTTATTCATTAACTGGAGGACTATGTAATCTGTTTTTTTTCATTGATCAATTAGTCATCATCCACAAGGCCATAAGGTCCAACAGGCACCACTTTTCAACAGGCACACTGAATCTGTAACTCAGGCACCATTAGCTTTTCTGCAGCCTCATGTCCCCGTCTGGCTCCCCTGGAAGTGGTAGCAGAAATACTCTTCTTCCTTATAGGAAGTCCTAGATATGTCAGAGACTACAAGCTTAGACACCCACAGATGAGTGTCCATTGTAGCTGGCTGGTGTGGAAGGCTCCCCAGTGGTTTGCTCTTCCAGCTGTTTAAATCATGACCACAAGTTACTTCTGGGTTCTTTTTCAGGAGAACAAAACGTAACATGGCAACAGTGAGTGCTACTGTTCCTTGTTTTAGACTCTGTGAGAATCCACAGCCTTCTACTGTCCAAGGAGCAACAGCTGTGCCCAAGAATGTATACCAAGGGACTTCCTAAGCAATGGGAGACTGAGGTGTGTCTTAAGCTCTTTCACGGGGAGAGAGATCCCTATTTTCTCAGTGGCAAGAAAATATCTTCTTCAGTTTTGAATCCCACTGGAGTTTGTTAGATGAATCAGCTTCTCATAAAACCTTTAAAGGACCTGAAGAAACCTGCTGACACAAGCAGGTATTGCTACACAGCTGGGCATCTATATCTATGGAAAGATAAACAGTTAATCGTGTAAGGCCCCTGCTGCACTGATCTGTCCAGCCACAAGACAAGCCTCATTTCTGGGCACAGCTGAGAACTGAGTAATAGGAGGGCTGGAGATGACTCCTGGCTGCCAGTGTGGGAAGAAGGCAAAGGGAGCACTATAGCTGTGCTCTGCATCATCCTGGGGACACCATTTACTCCAGCATTAGTTTGGGGGAGTCTCAGTTTTGCATGTAGCTGCCTACTGAGTCAATGCAAGTGGCACTTTGCTAGATTGATTTTTCAGCCAGAACCTTGCTACTGTTAAGATGTGCTGCTACATCTTTCTGTCCAAATAAAGCACATTCTTAGGTTCTGCTCTGCCCAAGGATGAGCAATCACAAGTTAGTAGGCAGCATCAAACAGCAGGAATCATATTCCTATTAGCTCATTTTACTCTGTGCAAATATCAGACTCGTGCTTTCAACTTCATGTTCAGATGAAATAAGCTGCTACTCATAGTTACTTGCATATCTTTGGGTATGAACATAATCTTGTAACATTAGAGTCAGTATTTCCCAGTGCATTTACTCCTGAGAATTCCCATTGTGCTTGTAAGAAAAAGCTGGGGTAGTTATCACTGTGTACGAAGTCAGCACATGCTGATTTCCTTAATTTGTCTTGATTTTTTTCCAGATTTCACCCATGGTAAATATAATTTCTTCTTTGCAAGGAGAAAAAATTAAGGCTCTGGGAGGTTAATGAACTTGTTTGTTCACACTGTTTTAATAGATTACATGCCAAAGTAGGAGCCAAAAACATGAGTTCTGACTGCAGTTCTGACATGCACTTACAATGCAGAAGTACCGTTCCCTGAGGTTCATTTTCCCAGACAGAGAGTGAACTATGGGTCTCTTCATCTGAGGTTAACTGGAGTCTCTGTACCTTTCCTTAAATTAAAGAAATGCCCCAAGGAAACCGATGTACTACATGTGTCTCAAGAAGTTTAGATCCAATTTAAGGTGGAGCTGAGAAAGACAAGTGATAGGTGGTGACCACACGATGAATGCCTCAGAGAAACACAGTGGTGCATACCAGGTGTGCGATAACATGGATGCTGTACAGCCACTCTTAGCACTTTCTAATTCCTGAAAGATCTTAGGAAATCCACATTTCAAACTCAACAGGCCTAGGATACTTTCTGGTTCTGCAGACCGAGTTACTGTGTAATGAAAAAATATTGATTTTGCAGCTGGAAAAGTCTGCTCACTTCTGGCTGAGAAAACAGAGGGCAGACACCCTAACAGTTTGTGCAGTACAATAAAGAGAGCAGACTCCTGCTGCCCCAGCACTTGCTTAATTCAACAAATAATAGGTCATATGGAAAAAGACCTTATTTTCAAAGGATAGCTGTGAAACTGAAGGGTTGTTTCAGGCCTAATTCATCCCTTTTTACTTCTGGCTGGAGAAAGTTAAGTGTAAACTTCTCTCCCTTCTTTCATGCCCTGTGGGCTGAGGAGCATCTGCAACATCTGCATGTACCTTGAAAAAGGGAACAGCAGCATGCTGCATGACCCACTGTGACCCCTGGGCAAAAACATGGATCCCCAAGGCCGAGAGGCACACTGCACACTTTCCCCCCAGGGATAAGAGAGGATAATGCCTGTGGAACAATGGAAGGCAGCCCCATAAGGAATGAGTTTTCTGTCTTCCCCCTTGGGGTTTTCAAGGTCTAGATGTTACCTTGGGCCAGTGACTGCAGAACCAAAAGTCTGTTAGTAAATACTGAGGTGCCACTGTGAGTGAACAGGGCTCACACAGCTGGTGTGATCTTGCTCCCACTTGCTCTGGCAAATTCCTTTCATCCTTATATTGTTTCCTTGAAAACATGCAAGATGGGAAAGTAGTCATCTGTGGGTTGTAGGACATAAACGTATAGGTGTAGGACATGGGTTTCTGTTACTTCTGGAATTCCTTCTTTCTTCTGAAGTTAACTCTGAATCTCCTTGAGGACATAATAAAAATGCAAATAAAACCTGTCTTTTTCTTACACAAGCAGGAGTATGTTCAGTTCGGTGATAGTTAATGTTGGGTTCCTGAGTTAATAATGATTTGATATATGTTCTTTCCAAAAAAAGACCGTTTATTTTCAGATGTAAAGCTAAAGTGTAGGAAGACTTCCTACACTAAAGTCACACTGCCTCAGAAGGCAAACCATCTCTCTGATACGTCAATGGTTTTATTTGGAGCTGCACCATATTGGAACCCCTGGGCATACTAGGCTAAATCCATTCTATTTTTACAGGATTTGGATATGACGAATTCTAAACATGTTGCAGAGCCAAACTGACATATTGTTAAAACCCCAAACCAAACAACAGCAAAAATCCAACCACAATAAAGGATCTGGATTTCTGATGGGAGGTGTCAAATGGATAGAACTTAGTTGCAACAACTTGTGTCACTAGGCTAGCAGAAAATTACTCAATACAATTAAAGATTTTCAGTCACAGATATGAACTCCAGCACTACTATTAAGGAACCTCCCTGAGGCATCTTATTAGATCTGATGTATTCTGTGTATTTTTGGGAAATAAGTACTGAATCAGGTGAGAGGCAAAGCCTTTAAATAACCATACACATTTAAAGGGTCAAAAAAACACTTGAAAAATATCTTTGGGAAAAGAAACAAAATCCTTTGAAGTGGAGGCAAGTTGGATTTCAGAATGAACCAGCTTCACAGAAACAGACACCTGCTTAATTAGAGGATGAATGAGAAATCCTTAAACTTGAAAGGCTTTTATGAGGCAGCACTTCAGAGAACAAGCATTCCTCTAGGATCGGCAGAGAAGAGCTGTTGGCTATTATCTTTGGAGCTAGGTAAAAAATGAATATATATTAGCAAAACAAACTCTCAATAGATGGTGAGATGAGCCGTATGTAATTCCCAGACCTCAAATAGGAAGCATTTTGAAAGAATCAAGGAAACCTGGAATCATGGGTGCTTTAGGAGGCAACACTCATATAAAAATGGAATCAGAAAACAAAATGAGTAAGAAAAAAATAGGTAGGTAGATGGCAGGTACACCATCATTTAAAACCAAGAAAGGAATATTTTTTTCACAATACTATTGAGTTTTCATTCAACACATTCAGAAATACTAGAGGAGGAGCTCCTAAATACTACCAAAACAGAAAACAAAACAGCCAACGTCTTTCCCAACTTTTAAACAGGAAAAAAGCAGCTGTTTTGACACAGAAGGGAAGGGAAGCTCATGAGAAGTAGCTTTAACAATGCTTTTAAGAGCAAAGGTCTCTGCTGTGTCTGTTCAGTAAATGGCAGAGAAACAACCACAATAATCAGCATCTGACAAAATAATACTGGATCAGGGTTTTTTCCCCCTCAAAAGAAGAGAAACTGCAAAGTTCCTAACTGACAAGTGATGAAACCAAGCTAACAGCAGGGCGTTTCCTTTTTTCTAGTAAACTGGCCTGTATGAAGACAGAGAAGTAAAGGGATCCTAATCAAAACCAAGGGCAAGGCTTTTAATTTGGCACAGAGTTACTGCAAGACCTCAGTCACTGGGGAACTCAGACCTGATTGTTTATGTAGGAATGGAAGTTTGATGGAAAAAGTCATACCTGTTGTGTGGAGGCATGCTGGCATTTACCCAGGAGACTGCTGCAAGTATTGTCTCTCTTCAATAATATTAAGAGCTCCCAGAAGAGCAGGTAGGCACCTTTACATCTCACTGTATTTATTGCAAGAAAGAAAAGAACGGCAAGAAAGTTACGTGCTGCAGAAACCTTTCTTTAACAGACTATGACCAAAATATTAAGAATTCCTTGGCAGTTCTCAAGGTCTGCATCCTTTATTCAAAGCATCATCTGAACAGATTAAAATAATTTTTATTTAAGATTTTATCAGCTTTGTAACTTACAACAAAGATGATGAAAAATATGCAGAAAAAAATACAAAAATTCTAATAGACAACAATTTCCTGCTGTGGTTTATTTATTTTTATTCCCATTCATAGTTTACTGTCCTTTACAAAACACAGTTTCCTTTAACTTTTTAAAGTTGCCTTGTTCTTCTTTTAAGACATTGTTTTCAGACTGCTTTTTAAAATAACCTTTATTATATTCAGTGCTGAAAACAAATTGAAGAAAATTGACAAATTTATTCAATAAAAATATAAGCAGATATACTGCAAATAAAACATGCTTGAGAAATAGAAATAATTGTTAGAACTTGAACACAGCTTAGGGCAAAACGAATCTATTGTGAAACTTAAAATACCCAGGATGCAACTAATGTAAAATACAAATGTAAGTGGCCTAATAATTCCTGTAAAATAAAATGAACTAAAAAACACTAGGAGGCCGTAATCTAATTATTTAAAAAACTAAATGACAAAGCACATATTTTACCAGAATTTCTACCCAGTGTAGTGTAAACATTCGATATTAGTTCTGATATCAAAGTACAGTAAATGGTTGTATGATGCAAGGTTTAGCATAGTGTAATGGCTTCATTTTTATTGGAATACTGCCCCATATAATAAGTGAGATACAATAAACATTTTATAAAGTATTGCTGCTACCTTAGCCTGCTCCCATATCCAACTGCAGTATTTGGGGAGTAGGTTTCAACTCTGTTGTTCATCCCTAATGCAAAACCTCAAATAATTCAAATATTTCAGTCTTCTCGTTTTTCAAGACCACCATTAAATGTCTTAGTGCTTTCTTCACTGCTTTGTGGACATGTCGACAACTTTTGCCTATAAACTTTTTGTCATCTTTAAGCCACAAACTAGCTTTTCTCAAGTCCCAAAAAAGAGCCAAAGGGTAGACATCCTCTTTCACGACAAGCAGACCAACCCTGGCACTGTTACCACACCATGCACCAGGAAGGGCCCTGCTCAGGGGAATCCATGTCTTTGTGAGGCCCAACATTCTGGTTTGGTTTCCAAGCTGGATGCTTACCATAACATGAAATAAAAATAAAAAAAAGCCTTCTTTTTGTTTCTGCTTTGGAGAAAATTTCATTTTTTCTCCATAAAAGAACATCAGGCTACAGTAGCTCATGAATTTAACACTGCGAATCTAAACACTCACAGGTAATTTTATCAGAAACTGAATGCAATATACAGCTGAAGCAGAATATGGCTGCTTGCCTTCTCTGCTGCTTAAGCTTCTCTGCAAACATCAAAGTGATCATCTCTTCTCTCCACTGAGTCTCAATTAGGTTTTTGAGGCCAGTTTAAGACCTGGATCCTATGTTTTAACACGAAACAGAAAAATCCAACTTCATCTGCCTCAAGGCCTGATCTGTATCAGCAAATCTTCTCTGAGAAAGATTTTCTACCCTAGGAGATAGTCACAGTATGAATATCTCCTTGTAGGCCCATATCATACCACCTGCTTCTGGAAGAGGCCCCATCCGTGCCCCTGGAAAGGGAAAATGCCAGAAGACTCACGGCATCCCATGTGTTACAGATATTTTTTCAGGCATCAAGATACTATCTGATCAGTGGTCCATGATTGGATACTGGCATTCTTCTTAGAAAGTTTTTTTCAGATCTTTTTTTTAGAAAGATCAAATGATCTTCCTCAATATACTGTGCAGTTAAATAGAAAATTAGTATCTAGAAGCTTACTTAGGAGCTTGTGGTTTCATTTCCCCAACTTTAACACAGTATCCTTGACACTCCAGCATAGAAATGCTTTTTAGTCTCTGATTAGTAAAACTTCCTAACTGTATTTGCATATACAGATATGCGAAACTTACACTAGTATCTATATTCTTCATGTCTTATTGCTTTCCTTTTTTTATTACTGAATAGGCCAGGCAACAAATCTGGGATACTGTACTCAATTATGAGAAACAGGTACCTGACTATTTCCATTTTAAATGCATTAAAATTGCCAGTACCTATTCTAGGTACAATGGGCTAAAAGCCTAGCCTAGCTCATGAACCCAGAAGACACAAAAACATGTTTTTGTATTCCACTGAAAAGTAATTTTTACAACTATGCATTTGCAAGGAGTTCACAAAACTAGCAACACATTTATTTTTCAAATTAAATGTCCATAGCCTGTAGAATAATTCAAACAGGTGCTAATTAGGTGTACAGAAAGGCCACTGAGGATAATTTATATATCTCCCTGCAACAGGAAAAACCTGAATAAATGTTAATTGCTTATATTATGCATTGAATGATTTTTAGGATGGCACTAAATTAGTTGCAAATATTATAATTACAAAGTACTGGGTAATTTACTAAAGATTAATTGAAATGATTAAGTGCAAACTGCATAATTTTGCAAGGTAGTATTAATGTTTTCTGCACAGAAATAAAAAAAAAAACAAAACAGCCACCCCATGGTTTTTACTGGCTATTTAATGAGGTACTTTATGCACCTCATGAAAGCATCAGTGGCCTCTCTTTTGTGAGCCCTTCCCTTGAAAAGGGATTACATTATTTTAATGGAGGGAAATCACTGCAATGTTGGTATTAACCTGACGGTCTAAACCAGTCTATTTTAAGGACTGAATCTGATCTCAATGACATGGGAGCAACCCAAAAACACTGCTTCACTGTGTCCAGCAGCCTTCTCTGAAAGCTGCAGCAACAATGGCTATTTACTGAAAAAGAATGTAAGCAACTGCACATGCAGTCTGAATGCCTACCTCAGAACCAGCAAAAGGAGGCCCACTTTAAGTAAGATACTTGGAGATTTCACTATGCAGCAATAGTTTCAGTTCACTTTCCTGAATTCAGTGGACCAGCCTCTTCATATTGTCTGTCTTCATATTGTGCTGTACAGAAGTGGAAGGGGATGGTGATTAATCTGGAGAAGGGAGAGGGCCTTGAAAAATTGTTCTGGTCCAGGAGGGATTTCTTACCTAGGAATATTCTCTGTTTTAAATGTGTGATACTATTCTGAGTTTACGATCTACTTATTACAATCTCTTGACCAGTATTTATTTTTTGAGTGGCTTAATATTTAATACAATTAAAATGTAGTTCTTTAGAGTGTGACAGTAGAAACCAGAATTCAGTACTAGGAATAATTCTGGACTTCTGAGGCTATGGGAAGAAGACATTATCATGTTCTTTTTGACATGCCACAGCTATAATCATGACACTGAGTGCAAGACCTTTCACTTTTTGTTAACACACATACTGTGTGTCCTTACAAGAAGCACTAAGATATTGAATGCTGTAAATGAAAATTACTCTCCCATGTTTTTGGCTGGTTGTAACATTAAGCACTTAATGATGCTGTGATGCTCAATGTGCAGGATACATTTTAGGGAATGTATCTCCTATTTCTACAGACCTAAAAAGAGACATGAGGAAAGCATGTGTATCAATGAACTCCCACTTAAAAAATGGGTAGACTATGGATTTTGGATACAAGGCTGACATTCCCTTGCCATTGTGCTAGATATGAAATTTTGAAAGTATTTTTCAGCTAAATCTTAAAATCTGTTTAATGTGAAGAGTCTAGTTCAGTAACATAGAGACTTTCTGGATTTCTGTCTTACTTATTATGTCACTTTAGTATGTTTCAGCTCCTTTCACATGAACAGATAGATCTCCCTTAAACCCAATCATGTCTAACACTAACAAAGAATGGCTCAGTAAATTAGGCAAAAAGGCTCATCTAACATTAATATGAAGTCTGTGCATAACATCCATTTGGACAATATTGAGAAGACCAATACTGGATTAGAGAGTCAAAATTCTGATACACTTTCCAGTCTTGGTGAAAGTAGGAATCCATTAAATAAAGATCTGATCTAAAAGATCAAAGAGATGTGAATTTCATAGCCAGATACCCATGCACAGAGCCTCTGAAATCAATGCAGCTGGACATCATCATTTGTGTTGCCCTTATCAAGCTCAGACAGATATTTGTACCTTGAAAGGTTCATCACCGAGTGAGAGATCAGAATCACAGCTCCTTATCCAATGACCTGGCACACTGGAAGACAGGGCTTAACCCTGGCAATACACAAGCCAGAATAAAGTGCAAGGTTGCAAATGAGAGGCCAGACTCTGTAGAACATCTACATTGCAAACAAAGTGCAATTCATAGCAGGTGTTTGTAAAGTTGCCTAAAAATGCAGTCTAGATTCTCTGCTGCTCTTTGCCTGGCCAGTCTCCATGCGCTTACTTGGAGAGGTGTAAAAGAGCTGTGGGAAAATGAGCTGGGAGCACCTGGCTCAGGAAAGGCAGCTGGAGGTTGCCAAGCATTGGCACACTGCAGCCACACCTGCCTTTGTCCACATGCCTCCATGAGGAAGGGGACTAGTGACACATGAACCTGGTGTAAGAGGGAGCCCAAAGAGCAGTGAAACACTAAGAATGGATTGTATACCCATGGCCATTTTGCCTTACTTGGTAAAAAGCCTGCATCACTATCAAAAGAAAATTACAGATTGATTTTACTCACAAACATACAACAGCAGTTACTTTCCAACAAGCATTCACAAATGCTGGCGGAGCAAAGTATTAAAAGAAATTCTTAGCAAAACAATAAACATTCAAAAAGCAGTGGCTAAATACAATTCATCACTGTTAGGCAAAGCTACAGTGATGCTCTTAGACTGGTGCCTTATTTTACACTGAGATTACACAGAGAAGTTCAAAAGTATTTTGAATTTAGACCTTTGTAATTACATCATAATTACAGTGTCCTGGATAACGAAGTAAGATTTTAATCTGAAAAGACATACTGCTTTTATCTAACACAGCCATTTGTTTTTGCCTTTGCTTATACAGATTTGTAGTTTGATGGAAAATACTTTATAAAATATGTAAATGCAACTGATCCTGAGGGAAAAAAAAAAAATAAAATCCTAAGCCATCAGTAAAACATCCTGCATTGCCCTTTAGAGCTGCACCATTTCTGATGCACATTATGAATATATTTCATGCTGGTTTGACCAGTTATACTCTTACAGTGGAAAAATATATTAGCATGAAATGTATTAATAAGTGTGGAGTCTTCTGCAGTTTCTTCCCTTGTTCTGTAGAAATTTTTGTCTATTCAAATACTGATTGAATCAAATGAAATTACTTGACTGTACCTCACCCCACAGTTTGAACTTGTTCTAGTTTTTTTACAGGAACTTTAAGTTATCTTGTTTAGTCTGAGAAATGAATGCTACACCATACAAATAGTTGTTGACCAAACCCAAAATTCAAACACGCAATTTTTGAGAAGTTTTTGTTTAGCAAGATTATGATACTTAGCAACATGAAAAAATCCCCTGGGTGAGCTTTTCTATACACGCCTACCGCAGGACTTCTGCAATTTCCTTTGCTACAGCTGAATACTAAGCTAGCAGGATCACTGTTCCCAGCTAAAAGCACAAAACCTAAGACCTCAAAAAAAACACTTAAGTCTGGGTATTCATGTTCTCTCTCTGCAGGTGAGAACAATTGAAAATTCCAAACTGCAAAGCCGAAATCTGGCAGTGTCAGAGCCCAGCCCTGAGACCTTGGCTCTATCCATAGGAATTCTGAAAAAGACTTAACTTTGCAAACATGGATGTGTTTGCCTAAATGATGACTGAGCATCACAAGTGTGAGAATGCTATATTAGGGGTCAGATTCACAAGCAACAAATGTGAATTGCTTCAGTGAAGCCACAGTGACTGGTATTATCTGAGGAGCTGGTGGAAGTATTAGCACCTGATGTACATTTCCTCTCTTAACAGCAGCCATCACAACTGATCCCTTAAGACTGAAATGAATTATGCCCTCTCACTGTATGAATTACATAACTTGCAGATCTCCTCAGGTAAAAGTCCACTTTTTGCAAAGGGGAGTAAAAATGGATACAAGAGGTGCCATTTCTAATTCAGGTTCAATAGACTGGTGCTGCTCCCAAACCCTGGAAAACATCCTTTTTTGCGCTTTTGGGAAAGCTGATTTTCACTGATAAGATTGAAAAGTATTCCTTAGTGGTATTAGTTCAAATATGAAATACTTCATGGTAGTATATTTTCCATTTTATGTCCTCACTTCAACAATCAAATTGATTCATCTTTCAGAAAACTTACATTGCCACTTTAGAGACTCCTTTGCAGCTGGGTGTGTCAATGGTTCTGATTATATATTTATGCCTGTAAATATGATCTAAGAGCCCAAATTAAAAACAAAACTCAAGCCCCACCTCTGCAAGCTTAATTAGACATGTTCACTAATACTATCTGAAAACATACCAGTATATGCTTGTTCTGTATCACTGCCACTTTCTGTATAATGACATCCAGTAGTAACACTGGCACACGGTGCTTTCTCTGAGCCAGGCTGTCTTTTATAATCAAAGTTGCTGATAAAATGCCTGAAGTTGTTCAGTAAGATACAGGATTCTTCTTTGGAGTTATATCAGTGGCTGTGTAACTCCTAAGTATCAAAGAGATGTTTTACAAAAAGGCAAGTGTTTTACATTAAATCTTATAAAACTGTACATAATAATGAAAATGGCCATGAAACTGTTCTAGTAGTTATGAAAGATAGTAAATATAACAATTCTAATGTTTCATATATTTATCATATTAAACACTGTATTCATACAGTTGTGTTTGTATATATGTATTCAATGGCACTGTAAACAGCTTTGGAAAATGCACGTTAACTCTTAACCCGCTAGAAGTTATTATAGTACTTTTTCACCCGAAAAGTTAAAACAGATTAAAAAAGAAATAGCATTGAACTATAATGCACATTTTGACATTTTCTAGGGTAGCAATCAAGATGATACATAACAGAGAATGTTCCAAATTTCAGATTGCTTTACATTTACATCTACTATGATAGAAAATTTTAAACATTAATTGTAATTAAATAATACACAGTCTATGAAACAGTTGATTTCAGAAACTGACAGTGCACAGGATCCAGTTAGAGTCTAATGGCAGTTCACTATAATTTAGATCTCTGGGACCTTTGTGGAATATTTAAGTCAGTTTCTCTTTAACATCAGATGGGCAAAGTAACTTTGAACAGAATTATCTTTTTTTCTCTGTACAGAGCTGCATTCAACTGGATAAAACATTATTATGTTTATTTATGTTTCCTGTTGCTGGACATTCATCCAATAAGCCTTGAGCATATGCTTAAGCATCTGGTAATGGCATTTTGTGGGGCAGGGAAAATCACTATCTATATCCCTCAGAAAAACAAAGTGTTTCTAATTTTTTCCATAGTTAAGGCAACTATACTGATATATTAGACACACCATATGCTTTTATGTTGCTTCCTACAATCTAAACAGTAAGAGTGAAAAGAAGTTTCAAACATGCTTTGATCTTCTTGACCACTTAGGAATTTCATCAAGCTGGTAGAGAATACTTCACTTTAACATGGTTTACAACTGTAGACATGGTTAGCTGTTCACTAGAAAAATAAAGTATGTATTGACTTGACTTTGAAGACTGACCATTCATATAATTTATCAGAAAAATTAAACAAACAAAACCAGCCAGTCAGATTCCAGTGAATGAAATAAAGAAAACCAATAACACACACAAATACAATTTCTGTGTTTTCAATTACTTCTACCCCATAACTTAAGCTATTCAGAACCTTGTCATCATTCCCTCTTTATCCTGGGTGGGCTTTGTCAAAGTCTATCTTCAGATACTGCAAGTGATGACACTTGGTATCTGCCAACTCTGGCATATTGTTTAATATTTATTTTAACATATCACATAAACTAGAGAGCCATGTACATTTGTTTTGGGGTGGGTAAGGCTGTAGGTACAAATGACAGCGATGCTGGCGCAGCGGCTGCAAGGCAAGGCAGCTACAGTGGCCAATGCCACAGAACTGCCAGTGCTGTTGCAATGAGAAGCCAGGAACTTGGGGCTGGATTGCTCCCATTTCTAGTTACACTGTGTTTAGAGGATGACTTGACAGTGCTTGTGGTGGTTGCGGTGTCAATCTTTTTCACAGTTGGTTTTGGTTCATTTCTGTTTTCTGGATGGGTTTTCTTGTCCTTGAATATATCTGAAAACAGGAAAGTAAACATAAGATTAATCACAGATCTTTTAAATATTGGCTTTAAATTCTGTCTGTTGCAGGAACATGTTGTACACTAGTCAGAATAACTGATCTATGTATGGAGAGAGAGGGGGGGCACTTAATGTTTTAGTTGGACCCAGTATGGCCACTGGGTCCTCAGCAGCCACTGTTTGCTCAACAAGTCATAGAGTTGTCAGGGTTGGAAGGGGACTCTGTAGATCATCTAGTCCAACCCCCTGCAAGAGCAGGATCACCTACAGTAGATCCCATGGGAACATGTCCAGATGGGGTTTTAATGTTTCCAGAGAAGGAGACTTCACAACCTCTCTGGTCAGCCTGTCCCACTGCTCTGTTACTCTCACAGTAAAGAAGTTTATCCTTATGCTTATTGAAGCTCCTGTGCTCCAGCTTGTGCCTGTTGCCTCTTGTCCTGTCACTGGACAATGCTGAAAAGAGGCTAGACCCATCCTCCTCACACACCCCTTTAGATATTTGTGTTGATTACAGGGCTGGACCCACTACCGACCCCTAGTGGGACCCCACTAGACCCAGGTCTCCAACTAGACTCTGCTCCACTTACCACAACTCTCTGAGCTCTGTCCTTGAGCCAATTCCCAATCCACCTCACTGCCCTGTCATCCAATCCACACTTCCTGAGCTTGGCTGTGAGGATGTTGTGGGAGATGGTGTTGAAAGCCTTGCTGAAGTCAAGGTAGGTAACATCCACCAGTCTCCCCTCGTCTATCCATCCAGTTAAGCCATCGTGGAAGGCTATCAGATTGGTCAAGCAGGACCTCCCCTTGGTGAATCCATACTGACTACTCCTGATGACCCTCTTTTCCTCAATATGCTTTGGGATGGCACCAAGTACAAGCTGTTCTATCACCTTTCATGGGGTGTAGGTGAGGCTGACTGGTCCATAGTTACTTGGGTCCTCTGTCTTGCTCTTTTTGAAGTCTGGACTGACTGGCTTTCCTCCAGTCCTCAGGCACCTCTCCTGTTCTCCAGGACTTTTCAAAGATGATGGCAATGACTTCTAGCAATGAATTCTGACAGCTTCCTCAGCTCTCATGGGTGCATCCCATTGGGGCCCATGGATTTGTGGATGTGCAGTTTACTTATTTGGTCTCTAACCCAATCCACTTCAACTAAGGCAAAGTCTTTCTTTCACCAGATCTCCTCTGTGGTCTCAAAGGTCTGGGACTCCTGAGGGCTGGCCTTAGCAGTAAAGACCAAGGCAAATAAGGCATTCAGTAACTCTTCCTTCTCTGTATCTCCATCACCAGGGCACCCACTTAATTCAGCAACGGGCCCACATTTCTTCTAGACTTCCTTTTGCCTCCCATGTACTTAGAGAAGCCTTTCTTCTTGTCCTTGACCTCCCTTGCCAGGTTTAATTCTAAGGAGGCCTTAGCTTTCCTTGTTGCATCCCTACATTCTCTGAAAAGAAGTCTTCTCTGACTGCCCTGCTCTACTTGTAGCCACAGCCTGGACAGAATAACGGGTTATAGAATAATTATAGAACTACAGAATAATAAGAGTAATTCTGCAATGCAGTGGCTGATCTCAGAACCTGGTTTTCTGTCACAAAATGCACCTTCAGTTTCACCTGGGATGGGAACTGGCTCATGCTTTAAAACACGATGTTAGAATTGAGTGTTTTTCTAACATGCCCCAGTGAAACACCCATCAAGCTGCCAAGCTGCTGCAGGAGGAGAGTGGAGAAAACACTGACTTAAGGTAACAGTCAACTTCCCAGCTTCTTTTTGCTCTGCCACTACCCTTAACTTTACAGTCACATGGAACTCTTCACATGTCCAGAGAACCTGGCAAGAAAGATTGCTGACACAAGGAAATACAGAGGTGCCTCATATGCCTCATTCATTTTTCTTTTTAAAGTACAGACAGTATCACTGGGGATTTTTTTTCCCTCTAGATGCATTTTGGGGTACTTTGGGGCATCTTTTATGTAAATGGCTAGATCAATAAGAAACTAGCAGTAGTAGTCTTTTGCTGCAAAAATAGGGATTTTTAAAACAAGGAAATTAATTATAAGGGTCTTCAGTTATCATGATATTCCCAAGCTCTTTGCAAGTGTTACTGGGATCATATCACCTTTGAACCCTCTCATTGGCATTGTGGGAGAAAAAAAAATAAATAAACAACACTATTTAATCTGGTGATGGGATGATGATTTTACAGAGTCAATCTGTAAAAGCATTCCCAAATGGCAAACCCTGGCAAAAACCAAATTCCTACCTGAAAAAATTATAAATAACAATTGTTCAGGGACCAAGATTAGACAATTTGTGATACTAATGAATGCACTCCACATATACAAGAAAGCAAAAGGTATAGATTTGTAATGCAGATTAAATAAGACTAATCTTAAAATAAAAACTCTGAATCACAGAAGCAAGTTCCTGGCAGAAGCTGGAAAGATGGAAAGTATTCCAGAAATATAAATGCAATCTGAGATCATTGTCTGCATGTCAGTAGTTCTTAAGAACCATCAATAAACTTGATAATAAAAATGAGCTATTGCATTGGGAAAGCATACATTGTTCTTTTGCCAGTATAAGCTGTAAAAGAAATGCAATCAATTCCTCCATTTTAATCAAAATATCAACATGAATCCCTGAAGAACTTGTGATTCCTAGACCCGAGTCAAGGGTGATTCTAGAGAAGGGACACTGGCTGGCAAGGTATACAGTGGGAAAAGGGTAGTCTGCATCTGCACTTAAAATTCATTATGGCAAAATGCAGACAAAGCTCCTCTTCAATTCCAGCTTGCAATGGAGCTAACAGAAAGGAGGGAGAGAAATGCCATGCTCTAAATGTTTAGAAAATATCAGTATTCTGAGGACACTTAAAGAAAAATGGACAACCTTCAGACTGTCATTAAAGTAAATTAAGAATAAATCATGGAAATAGGTGTGTTCTGATACTGCCTAGACTCCTTTCCATCATTGTCATTCTCTTCTCGACTGCGGTAAAGGCACTATTTCTCTGCTGCCTCTTTTATCATCCCAGCCTGCTGACTTCAGCTCTCTGGGGCCAGCTGATTAAATTAAGACCTCACTCAGGTAAATCTATTCCCCTCTTTCAGTTGGCCATGTCCAGCATTGTAACTTGATTGGCCTCTATAAATCGGGCAGACTGAAATATATTAATTCGTTTATTTTCTTAATATTGACTTAACAAAAAAAATCTAAGGTAAGATTTAATGCTATCAGAGAGGCTGTTGGTTTTTAAAAGCCTTCCTCTCAGTGACTACTTAATGCACTACATAACAAGCGTTAAATAATACATTAGAAAATTCTGCCTTTATCCTTTCCACACGAAAGACTACATTCTGAATTCTCTCTCTGTCTTTATAGCAGAGTATCTCATGATGCTGTTCATGGCCATTTCTAATTTGGGATTTAATTGTGCAAAATTGGCATTTTAGTTAAAATGCTCTGTTTTCTCTCTTCTTAAAAATAAATAAAACCAGCCTTAGACCTAATTCCATTCAAGATCTTTTTAAATTCTATATTTATTTTCTAAGGCACAAATTTTGGCAGTGGAAAGATGTCGTGTTTTATTCCAGATTCCTCAGAGTTCCTGTTGCTTACTCATTGCAGGGTTTTGGCTGAGAGACTCCAACTTAAATGAGTTTTTCCTTTTAAATCTTTTTCTCAGAGTCAGAGATGGTTATGTTAAACCTACTCCTGACATTCAAAAGGCAAAAAAACAGCAAGTATGCAAAAAAAAAAAAAAAGTGTCAGTGTGAAGACTAGCACAGAAATAAAACTCCAGTCTCAACAAAGCTAACCCCAGATGTTCAATACCCAAGAATCAATTCCCCAGAGTGTGACTTCCTAAAATAAACCGAACCCCACAACTTTTGTTTGTTCTCGTATCTTCTGTGTTTTAAAGGCTTTAGGGTTCACACTTACAAGCTTTCTCCATTGCTAGAAACTTTATTCCCATCATCAGTCCCTCTCTCTTTCCCAGAAATAGAGTGGTTAAAAACTTCGAAGGCTTCAGCTAACCTCAGGCTAACAGAAGTGATGGTCTTTTGGACGCTGCCGTATGAATATTATTCTGCACTGTTTATTTATTCCTGCGTCATGATGGTGATACAGCCACTGTAGCAGCTACTGTCCCTTATGCAGGCTCCCAGAGTGAATATTCAAACCCTGCCAAAAGGATTACTTAGTGAAGGCAGCTGACTGCCAAAGCAGCCTTTGTGAACAGCCTTCTGGGACTCTTGCTGAGGACGAGGTCTGTCGGGGTCAGTGAAGATGGCTCAGAGTCCCTCTAGGCCCCATGATTACTGTGAGTGCAGAGAACAGCTCAGTTAGTCTAGGGGATTGAGTCCACTTCCTCAGCTGAACTTTTATCAGTGGTAACTGCTGTTAAATTCACATTGTGACAACATAAACAAAGCATGTAATGAAAATTACTTGACCTCAATGTTTAGAGCATTTAGGATTATCTTCACCTCAGAGATCTGACCGCAGATTGCAAGGCAGCAACGCGTGTGCTGCTCAGATGGCACTGAACTTCTCATAAATAATTATATGGATCAATACTATTCCTCAGAGGGAGCAGCTAGAATAAAAGGAAGAGCCAAATTGTCACCGTCACCAAATATAGGACCAGGAAACCTCCTCTATTGTGAGGGCTGAGCATGCCTTTCAAACACTTTTGGTGAGTCACACATTAAATCATAGAATCACAGAATGGTTTGGGTTGGCAGGGACAGTTGAAGGTCATCTAGTCCAACTCCTCTGCAGTGAGCAGGGACATCTTCAACTAGATCAGGTTGCTCAAAGCCCCATCCAACCTGACCTTGAATGTTTCCAGGGATGGGGCATCTACCACCTCTCTGAGCAACCTGTGCCACCTTCATTGTAAAAAATGTCTTCCTTTTATCAAGTCTAGATCTATCCTCTTTTAGTTCAAAATCATTACCCCTTGGTCCTATTGCTACAGGCCCTACTAATGTCTATCTCCATCTTTCTTATAGGTCACCTTTAAGTATTGAAAGCTGCAGTAAGCAGCAGGTCCTTGGAACCCTCTTTTCCTCAAGCTGGACAGCTCTGTCAGCCTGCTCGAACCCTCTGATCATTTTTGTGGACCTTCTTTGGACTTGCTTTAGCAGCTCCATGCCTTTTCTGTGCTAAGGACTCCAGAACTGGACACAGCACTGCAGATGGGGTTTCATCAGAGCAGAGGGAGAGAATCACCTCCCTTGACCTGCTGGTCACACTTCTTTTGATGGCAGCGAGGATATGGTTGGCTGTCTGGGCTGCAAGCACACATAGCTGGCTCATGACCAGAAAAGGGCACCTCAATCTTAGCCAGTTATGACACGAAACAAAAGTGTGATTTATTTTTTTTCAGGTTACTACCAGGTTATCTGACACAAGTTCAAGCTATATTGGCACCCTAGCTGTTAATTCCTCCTCTCACACCTAAATGATTTGCAGTTTGCTACTGGTAGGGCTTATCAAAGGTGTAAATATTTCCTGGTGTACTTGCATGCTATTGCTCTCTAATGAACAGCATCAGCAAGGTCTAAATGCTTGTTGAGGTTTCCTGTTTTCCTGCCAAGGGATGAACAAGTTAATCTACATAACAATCCCCTTTACATTTTTGTTCTTCTCATGATGTAACTTGAGCTCAGTCCTTTCTCTGTGATTGCAAATGATCAGTGTGACAGGGACTCTCCCTCTGCACAGATTTGCCGGTGCCACTGAACCCTCCTCATCTCTTGTCTGAATCACGCTCAACACTGTCTCCACTGGGCTGAAGGGTAAATGCTGCTGCTACTGACAGAGGAAAAGAAAGTATTTCTGCAGCAAAGGAAAAAGGCAGAAAGGGAAGGGCAGTTGAATGAACTGATGTCGTGTTGGGGGAAGCTGGGTTAGTTTCCAGGAAGCCTTTTGTTAGGCTGCTCTAGCACCTTCAGACCAATGTTAATAATTATAGCAGCCCAGTTTCTAATGGAGTGGGTCACTGTCAGCACAGAATCCATGCTCATCAATCCACTGTGGCCACAACAAAGCAGAAATTTTGCAAGTTTCCATCAGCTTTACAACATGAGCTGCTTGGGAGAACTTTCAACCCAGCTATTTGGGGAGAGGAGTTGGGGAGGGGAAAGAAGAGATTGTTTATTTCTGCTTTCCCACATTAAGTATATGAAGTAAAATCTGTCCATTTATTCCTAGACTGTCAAGCAACCACTGCACTTTGAAAAGTCAGAATGTCAGCATCTACAACAGTAAATTAATGCCTTGGTCTTGAATGCCTCATCATGGCTGTAATGATATTCCTAATGCAGGTCTAAAGCGAACTGGTCAGTACCTGCATTTACTCTCCTCTTCGTAGCTCAGTTCCTTGATAAATTTCACTTTGATCACAGGCTTGGTTTTGGCTGACAGCTTCATAAGAAAATTTAAGCTAGGTGCAACTTGGTGGAACAGGCTCTTAAATTACAGTAGATGCTGCAGTATTATTATTAGCTTTTTATCACCTCTGGTAGCAAAAGCTGAAATTACTTCTACATATTCAGAAGAGAGAGCTCTGAAATTGCAAAACAATGCTGTCACCATAAAATATACCAAGAATTTCCAAATAGTCTATTATCCTGACATTAAAGCCTGCACTAATTAATTCCAGTTACAGCTGCAGCAGACAAATGGAAACAGGGATGCTGTGGAAATGGGAACGTGAGAACTCCCAAAGTGTGATAAACTCATGATGCAATTCTCCAAATTCTGGAGTCTGTTATTGTCTGCTATATAATGTGAGCCCGTAAAAGGCAGGTGTAATACATCCCTCTTGGAGCCAGAGAAGGGAGTCATTAACAGCTCTGCAGCATCCCATATAGGTACTCTTCTATCCCTTTCTCTTTCAGCCTGCGAATATGGTGTCCATATAAGCCTTTCCCCACACACCTTCTCATAGAAGCTGCACATTAGAAGGAAAAAATCATTAACCTGAAAAAGGAAGAACTACAGGAGCTACAACCAAACAAGTCACTCTCCTCTCTTAACTACCAACTTGCATTAGGTTCAGGCCAGCCTCTCCAGAAGACTCATGGGATAAGATTACAAGGGTTAACTGACGTGTTCCATTTTGGAGCCAACTTCTCTTTTTAAGGAGTATATAACTGAAGAGAAGCTGGCACTGGGACTAGGTTTATCTATGTCCAGTTTTTAATTCTGCATTAAACACTATGATCTTTCGGAGATCATTTCTCCCTGTAGGCCAGTGAGACAGCTACTTTATTTCCAACACATTCTGCACATTCTGGATGTAAACTCTTCAGGCTGAGAAGAACCAAACCCACTCTCCTCAAGAAATAACACTAGCTAGAACTTTTGGGAACTACTGTTAGAAAAAAAAAGTCAAATGCAACAAAGAAAAAAATGCAATCAAGAAAATTCAGGAATGACTGTGAGACAATGTGAGATGTCAGGTGCCTGGAAGCTACACTTACTTAACATGGCAACTACTTCCCCCATTCCCAAGCAATCTTTTGTCTATATACATTTGAATGCAATATATACACAGAGAGAGAGAACAGGACATTATCTCAGTGATACTGCTGTAAGGAAACCTGTCACTGTATTTATTTGGCTTTTGATATACAGCTGCCATAGCCAACTCTGCATGATTTTCAGGAACCACGAAAAAATTGTATTAGTTCTGAGGGCTAAAAAGTAAACCCACATGTAGAACTGCCTCAGCTCCTGCCATGGTAAATGTCAACATAGAACAATCTATCTTTTCCTTGGGAAGAAATAACCCAGCCTAACAAACCTTGTGTGATTCAGCAGCAATTCCATTAGTCAGTCATTTGCAAGAAAAGGTTTTGTCATTTCTCTTATATTGATACAGGACTTACTTAAATGTAGAGAAGTTGAAAGTGTAAGCTTAAAACATGCCAAACATCTTTTACATTTCCTGGAAACATCTGTTTTTAGTCTAGTCTTGGGCACATGTTTGTGGTTGCATGTTAAAGCTTGTTTAGTTTGCCAGATACTTCATATATACTGCAGCACAGCTGACATGATATCCTGAAACACAGCATGGAAGTATCTGTAAAACATGATGTTCGCAGTAAATGCGTTGAACTTTTGTTGTAACTTCCTTGTAATGAAAGAAACAACTAAAAAGCTCTGTGACAGCCTTCTGCCATTGCTGTGTGGTGCAATTAATTAGTTAAGTTTAGAAATTCTGTACATGCCTCACTGGTAATATCCAGAAGACTGAGAGCGATCCTGATACTGCATGCCTCACATGCTCAGAACTCCTATTAAACTTAATGGGAGTTTGGGGGGATGCAAGGAATGCAGGGTTGACCTTTATGGTTAAAGATGAATGTGTGCTCTAGACTTCAAAGATTAGGTGCCCCTGCCAGTCTGGAGTGTGCAAGCGATCAGCACGCCAAGTGCCGAAGGCATCTGCTAAATATCACACCACAGCTCAAAGCTGTAATTAAGAAAAATATAAACTGGCTCTAGGAAGAAAAATATTAGTAATAATTGAAAATGCTTTGGCTGTTGCTTTTGTCCTGATGATCTCATTAGTTTTGGTTACAGGAACAGTTCTCACACTGGCTGACATGGGGCATGCTTTGTTTGTGCTTTCATTCTACCCACATCTTTCCCAGTTAACTTTTATTGCTCAATACAAAGGTCAAATCGAAGACTTAATTAAATTGTATATAGGGAAACTATAAACTTATTTTGGAAGGGAGTACAAAAACAGTTAAAGCCATCCCCGCTCCTCTCCCCCAGACACTCCTTAATTTCTCGAGAAGAAAAAGAGTGTGTGTTGTTGGCACTCGTTTCCTTAAGGGGAAACTGCACCTTTTCTTACTGGAAAATGTACATGTTATAAATACCCAGCCTTTTCATAAACTGCTAATTGTATTTGCAATTGACATTTGTAACCAGGACATTAATTCAGCTCTGCAACTCAGAACAAAGCTCCATTTTGCAAAAAGAATAGATATGATCTGTCGCTAGCAGCGATGTAAGTTCAATTTACAGGAAGGATTTGAAATTCATCCGCTTCACTTTAAAGAGAGATTGTACAACCAAAATAAGTATTACCCATGTGCTTCAAAAGTCAGGCATATGCCTCTGAGCACTGAGGCCTAAAACTGAAAAACAGCATCTCTCAGCTGAAGAAAACCTCACAGGTCACGTGTAAGCACCATTTACAGTTTCTCCATGCCATAAGAAGAAAATGGCATAGCTTGAGAGGAAGGTCAAGTTCTATTATGCTATAACCTGTGTGCTGGCAACACCAATCCACGAGAAAGTTTGTGATGAGTTAGCTGCTGGAGTTGAGAATTTTTGCACCACTGAGATTCTCAAAGCTCCCATTCAGCTGTTGTCTAGCTCAGCCCTAGAGGCATAACAATTAAACAGATCCTTCAGTTTCCATCTTCAAAAGCCGTACACCATTTACGTTTCTGCAGCTGACCATGCACACAAAGCCCCAGGAGCTGTGAAATCCATGGCCCTTGGGATCTTGCAACTGAGGTGGTTGATGGCCTGCAGGGCTCCTCTCCTCTGCCAGCCCTCGTCTGCATCACCTTGCAGGATCACACCAAACGGTAAGAGAGCAGACAAGCATCTGCCAACAGGGGCAGCAGTTAAAAATCTGCACCAATGATAGATGATATCTAGGTCCAAATCCTCCCCAGGGGTGATTTAGAAGGGGTGTGTGAACCCAGGTCTCTCATGCCCTATCCAGGCAGAAAAGGTTTGCAGAGACAGGTGTCTCACAGGCTGAAGCAGGCTCTGCAATGTTGCTACATGTTCTAACTACCTGGAGGTCTACCCTGAGAGTGAACTGGCCAAAACTACTCAAATTAAGTCACAACATGTCAGCAAAAAGCTGCTCCATGCCACTGAGTGAGGTCTCTTCCTGCCTCCACAAGGAGATGCTAGTGAGGGGCAGGAAGGATGACTGCTCTCCGCTTTGGAAGCCATACTCCAACATTTTAGCATAGGCAGGTGTTGCATCTGTAAGAAGTGGGTGGGATAAAATAAACCACTGAAGAGCCCCCCTCCCACCAAAGAGCTCTGTGACTGCAAGCAGAGCTGAGATCACAGTTGCCTCTGCAAGGCAGGTAATGTTCAACACACATACTTTAAGCAGCCCAACTAAAACCCTGAATGTAATAACCACAAAGAAGCATCAACTTCCAGCACGGCAGACACTGAAAAACAATCACAATCATCTCTAAAAGATGTCTGAAAAGTTCTTTTCACCCTGCAAATATGCTGCTCTCATCATTCCTCAATCTCTAAAAGCCAGTCAAATGCTTCCAGTTATTCCCATTGCTCTTTAAGAAACCTGGGCAGACATGATTCCTGCTGCAAGATTTTGAAGTCACCAGATCCCACTGGCAGCAGTGAGAATTTAAAATGTTTCTTGTATTTCTGTCATTTCTGAGCACAGATAGGACCTTATACTAAGAATCTTTTTAAGAGGTTCTAATAATAATTGATGCTTAATTCTGTTTAATTACAGAGTAAACATTGAAATAACTTTAATCCACATATCATCTAATGTCTTTTAATCTAGATAACAAAAATGATTAGTTATAATACCAAAGGAGAGTTCTGGTCCTTAGATCAATCAGTAGAAAATATTTGCCTATTGAGTCTTTCCAGCATTTAATTTCAAAACTGAAATAAAAATAAATTGTGCCTGGAATAATAATTTAATCCTGGATTAATAATTTCAGACTTAATATCAAGAGCAGTAACAGAAAACATCACGGCATTAGGCTTGCTTCAGCTCTGGTATGGGGAGTTTAGATTAGTGTTTTCTCCTGCTCAAGTCTAGAAACTATTCAGCATGCATATCCTCTATTTCACATTGCTGGGTTTATCCAGCCAACCAGAACCCCAGCTCTATCATAGCTGACAGTTATTGACAGAGAGGACAATTAGAGCCATCACTCTACTGAATATCTGTAGCAAGAAGAACATGTTTCATGTGAAAATACCAAACAGCCTAAAAGCATTATCTTATTAGTAGCATGCAGTGAAACTGATGAACCCTTATCACATTCAGCAGGATGACGAATACTCAAATCAACACAAACAGAAGGGAGATATACAACCAGGGGTAAAAAATAAACTTTTCTCATAAAAAGTCTTACAAAATGAAGCACCAGCCATTTCAATATGCAGTTGACTGCTCAGTGTTCAGGCCCTGGAGCAAACTGAAGGAAGGAAATTCCTGTTTCGAGCTGGCAAAGATCCTATTCCCCAGTTCTGTTCTGGGAGGGTATGAACTGCTCCTTCCAGTTTTCATGGGAGACATCAACACCAAAACCACCAGGATTCAATTTAGCTAGTCTGCTGACACTGTGGTACATAATAGGCATAATAGGCTGAGGGCTCTACATCTTCCCCCTTTTTCATGGTTAACAACACTGCTAAACTTTACATTGGCCAGGATTCTCCCATGTAGCCATGTGGAACAAACACTTCTACCCACAGCCCACACATCAGCTAGAAACCCCTTCAGGTATTAACTACAACATCAGAATGATAGAAAAACCATTTGAAGAATGACAACCATTGCATTGGAGCTCAAACACCTGCAGCTTTACACTGGCTTCTCTCTACACTGATGTGCCCAAGCTTGATTGCCCAGACAGGACTAGTGACAAAGTCAGTGTGGATCCCAGAGCCCTTCTCCAGGCAACTGCAACAGTTCCAGAGGGTGAAAAAATTGATTATGATTAGTTTTTAAGGAGAGCATTAAATCAGTGGGGTGCTGCTGCAAGCGAGTGGAGAGCAATGGGAAACTCCAGATCAGGAAACTGAATTAACTGCAATGAATACATAAAGGACCATCTCTGCTTGTTTCTATGTACAGAAATGGCATGGGCCTGTGCAGAGCACTTCATTAGCTGACTGAGCATGTGGCTTGATTTCTGTGTGTTTCCACCCAGCCACAGAAGCTCTGACAGGCACTCAGTCTTCTCTTTGAGATTTATCAGTTATTGCCAAATTCTTTCTGTCATAAGAGCTCCAATAAAGGGAAAAACCTGCTGGAAGTTCATGAGAGCTGACACTGTGTGCTGCAATGGATCTTCTGGCACTGCTGTGGTTTATTATGCAAATATACATCAGTGGACTTTGTAAAACATCAATTATGTAAAGGCCTATTTAGAGACTCTTGAAAATGCCGATTACTTGCCTTATGTTTGGAGACAATTAACATCTCTGACATGAACCTGCACTTGGGGACTGCTATGCCATAGCCTGGGGATGTCTAGACCTAGTAAACCTTATTTTACATATGAATTGCATCTTGGTATGGTGGGTTTTTGCTGTAAAAGTCAACTGTATCTTTATCTACTGAAGGCCATATACCATTGACACCACAGGTTTTGTGCTAGTGTACCAGTGCTCCATAAGGTCTGGAATTCAGGCATGCAATTGTTAATTTGGAGTTAAGAAAGGTTTTCCTTTTTAATGAAGACTTCGTGTTTTAATTGATGCATGTCAAACATCTATATGTCCGCAAGAAGCCATGTGGCTCATTCCTCTGTGGGGTAAGGGTTTGAGTCCTGGTTCTCCATCTCTGGAGTTCTGGCCCTAGGCCAAACTAGAGTCAAAGCCAAAATGCAGCCAGCACAAACAGGACTTTGAGCTTGAATATGAGCTCAGGCTGCAAGCTTGAAACAACAGGTATAAGTTGATTCCTCAGGGTGCTTAGTACTCACTAGGAAGGCTGGGCTCCCACTCAGGAATTAAAACAAGTAGATAGATAATACTATTTTTATTTTTTTTTTTAGAGCATACTAAGAATCTTGGATAATTCCTAGTAGGCTCATTCCTGAGATCTGAAATCTTACAAAAATCTAGGCCAAACAACAAATCTCTTGCTAGCGAAAAAACCCCATCATAGTGTAGTTGCTTGGGTAGAGAATTTGGAGAAACTAGGTTTTCAGAAGTAGTAAACTCAGCATCTGTTGGACTTCATTACACTCTTGGTTTAGCTTGAGTTGAGATGGGTGAAATTAACCTTTATACGTCTACAGAAATCTTCCTATTTGAAGCAACTGAATCAAAGTAGCTTACCATAGGCATCTTTCTACTTTATAACTTCAAAGAACATTTATTCAGAGATAGCATGTGAGGGTCACATAATTGGAACCAGCTGATGGAGAAAGGGCTGCATACTGAGCTAGGTGGGGAAAAAAATACCTAATTTAAGGATAGATAGAGATCTGGAGCAAAGTTCATAGACTGGTGAGATACAAAGCAGAGGCAATAGTTTCCCAGACTGACAGAGTCAGCACAGGGTGAATAGAAGAGTCCTTCTAATCACTGTTGGCTGAGTAGTATTCCCTGAGCCATGAACCAGTTCCTGTTAAAAACAAGGAGTTTGGAAGACAATTTGCAGCCATTTGGTTTTCTTTACTAGCCTGTTTAAGCTCTTTGGGACAATAATTTCTGTGCATATATAGGAACAAAGCATCACAGGGTCATGATCTTGATTGAGACATTCATGCACTACTGTCAAATTAATAATAATAATAAGACATATAGATTGATAATTAACATATGTCCTCAACAGCAGTGTACATTTTCAATTTAATTGAAACTCAACATTTACTGGTATCCAGAACAGTTACCAAGTTACCAGCCATTTAGTACTGTTGCAATCAAACCTAAAAGTAAAAGCCCCACAGATTTGTATCCATCTAGTTACAAATATGGATATAAAACATTCAAAATAATTATAAAATATAGGACTAATCATTTCACTGAACCTACTCTAACTGATTTTTGTTGGATTATGCACTAAACACCATCTCTCTACCACTGATTTGGTACGCTCAAGCAATGCAGGCTAATGAGAACTTCAAAGCTTAAAGCAAGTCAAGACAGGCTATTGTAACAGGAAGTAGAGATAGTGCTATTGATATGTCACCAAGCTGTAAGAACCTGTGCATTCTGACACAGCTATTCCCTAAAGCAGAAGATACAGTGATATTAGAGCTAGCAATACCCAGAGCATTTACTTTCAGCTATGGTGTGGGAGAATAAAAGGCAGGAAGAAAGACAATCTTGTATCTCTTTCTCTGCAACAAATCATTGCACCTCACTGAATTATCAAAAGGCAGTTCGGTTCTGCCACTGGTAGTAAATGAAACAAATTGCTGTGAAATAATCATGGCCACAGAACTTTATGCAACTCTAATGCACCTAGTTATCCTGTAAAAAAAAACAAACAGTCCTTGTTTGTGTAAGGATTACTGTAGTAACATCCCTTGTACATAGGCTGATGCTAAAGCTCTTCCTCCCTTTCTCTCCCTCCCTGCCCCCGCCCCTAGGATTTCCACCAGTTTCTATTACAAACTAGAAGTAAATTGCTTAACTTATAATCTTTACACCAAGATGGATTTGAAACTGAACTGGAAGAAGTGCCTGAAATTTGCTTTGGACTTTCCTGTTACTAACCAGTTACACACAGGGATGTTTTTTTGATAGTAGGTTTTGGTTAAAACTAAGCATCTGTTAGAGCACAGGCAGGCAGGAGAAGAGAAGGCCACATATAACCTCTTTTTAGCCAGACAGTTAAAAGTACAGGATGGTGGGATGGGTGACAACTAAGAGAGCAAAACCTCCATTTGCACTGAAACTGTCAGGGATGTGAAGGGCCACAAGAAAGGCTTATTGCCATTGAAAGGTAAACTAAGAAAAACACGTACCCATTGATGAATGAGACACAGGGACAGAGAGACAGAAAAGCCTAAGGTATCAGAAGCCTTCTCTGCCCTGGGCTTCACTGACAAGATCATTGCTCAGGTTCCTGTGGCCAAGTCTGGGGACTGAAGCATTACACACCATAGAGGAAAATCTTAGGGAGGTACCAGGATGGGGACCAGTATTAGGGCTGTGCAGGAAGCTGGCTGTGGGAAACTGTAGAAACTTGATCATTTAAGGTATCATAAACCAGACAGGGCACACAGGAATGTTTTTGGTTGAGCTGAAACTGGCTTGGACCACAAACACACACTGGAGAAGCTTCTTAATCTCTGTTTTCAATCTTCCAATGATCTATTCATTTTGGTGAATCTATTCCATGTGAAAGCAAATGAAAACGAACTATTCAGTTTGCGGCTAAGTTTGCAACTTTCTATAAAAACTGAGGGCGAACATCTTGCAAAAGGAATATACATTGGCAGCTATTGCTGATGAATTGCTATCAATAGGCATTAAAGCTGCAAATGGCAAGGTACTGGCAAAGTGAGAGGAATTGCTGCAGAAAGTAAAAAGCCAATCTGCATGATGAACAGGGTGTACATAAAGTAGAGCAAATTACCAGACACACAGCCATGAGAGTACAGAGGCATGGGAGCTGATTAAGAAGTCCTTGTGAAGAAATCTTGAAGGCTGGCCAGTTCCTCCTAATTCTCTGGCATCCGTTCCAGCCGCTCTGCTAGTGAAAAGAGCACTGTCTGTGATGTGAATTTACACGTGGTCATGTATTACAGGGAGACGATGGATGTGCAATCCCATTGCAAATGGCTGCTTGGAACTGCCATCGCCTTTCAGAACAATCCTGCTTTTCAAAGCCTCAGCCATCTTGGATAAGTGCCAAAGAGGGAGACTTGAAAGGTCCAGCTCCTGAATTCCTCAGTGAGGCATAAGCTGGGTGTGAGGCTGGGTGTACTGTGTGACAGTGGCACTTCAAGTGTGTGACACTTGGAGGCTCTGCTGCTGAGGTTTTACTTTCTTATCTTGTACATTTGTAACCTGAGAGAGAGAGGTGATGGCTGTAAGACCTCACAAGCCCATCAACTGCTGTTTTTTCCTTAAAACCAGAAGCCTGTTTTTATTTATTTTTCACTACCTGGGTTTTCTTAAGACATTCCCTTTTCCTCATTTCATTCCAGTTAAATACAGTGGAGCCCTACTCTCTAATCTACTATGTAAAGAAAAAATAAATTACTTTCTGAACAAGAATATGCATTATGGACCTCTGTTAGTTCAAATGGTGGAAACCTGCAGCAGCTGAGCATCCTCAGGTGTTTTGTGGTGGGTTGTTTTTTTTTTCCATTACACAGAAAATATGGAACATTTGAGGTTTGTTTCCAGTGTTATTAATAATGGCTTGTGGCAAGAAAAAATTAATTGCAAGTGGCCTGAATTGGATATAACTGAAATTTGACCCTGACTGACAAATATAAAGGGTCTGAATAAGCTCAGGTTTTGTACTAGAAGGCTATTCTCTGCTTTACCCGCTATGCAGGAAAATGTCAAGACACTAAAATCAGAAACATGACCAAAAGTCTTGTTTACATGCCCATTCGAAAATTACCACTTCTTTAATTCTTCCCTGTTATGAGGTAGTCTGCTGTGAATTAAAGCTGAATTGGCTGAGGTAGCCTGTTAAAAATTAATTGCCATCTTTTTTCTTACATATTGAAAAGGAAAGCCCCCCCAGTTGCAAACATGACTGCTTTAATTGGGGATTCTGGTTGCTGCAGCAATGGAAATAATAAAGCATGCATGAGATTTAGATTGTTGAACTTCTCATCAACCTACTTTATTCATTGCTCTGCGGTAGAAATAAGAGGAAATAGGCAATTGCATATATCAGCCAAATGGTTTTCCAAGGATGTGTCTAAGTAAGTTGTCTTTTTTTCTAGATAAAATGAGCATCTGTAACTCCCACTAAAATCAAGTCCTCGGAATACATCTCAAGGAAAATCCAGCTGTGGAGCTGTAGAGCAGGACCAGGGAGCATGGCTTACCAGTTTTCTCCATGGTGCACCACCCAAGTGAGAGAGCAGCTACACTGTGCCCAGGAACATTTCCAAGTAGACTTCCACACTGTCTTCTCTCAGGGCACTTGACAGCAGTTGATACAGAGGTGACAAAACACCTTTTGTTCTAGCAAGGTCAGTATCTGGGACAGCTTTTCTTAGTGTATATTAGGGAGAAGCTATCCTGCACCAGCACCCATGATTGCACACAGATGGCAGCTGCCAGAGTATGGAGGCCCCAGTTAGCAGACACACCCAACGACAGCTGTGAATAGCAACACTTTTGCAATTTGTATGTGGAGAGGCTGTGAAAAAACCACATGGGAATGGCATCAGGGTGGGAAGAAAAGGTTTAGCTGCTTTCCGCAGCAACTCGGTGTGACCTGTTTGGTGTAAAACAGTATGGCATACTGAGTTTCATTTTTGTTTTAACAAGTCTGGCTCTTGAAATGGAAACCCCGTTGCATATGCAGCCACTGGGCCCTTTCCCACTTCTTTGAACCAGCCTTTGATGTAAAACACTGCTTGCCACTGTAAATAGGAGAATCATGTCTGCCTTGCAGTGCCCTGAATGAAGACTGCCTTAAGGTCATGGCACTGGTGAAGTGAGTCAATATATTGTTTTTCCCCCACTTCAACCTTTAAATGCTTCCCTTGGGTTTGGATAGCAAGATATGGAGGGAAACCACCCAACACTGCACCATGCACCCAGCTCAGCACGCTGCTGCTTTGCAGAACCTGATATAGCACAAAACCATGCCCCAGCACAGGCAGGGAGACAGAAAGCCAGCAGACAGACTAGCAGATTCACAAACATGTATGGGTATAAAATACCTTTAACTCAAGTGTTATTGTGCCCATTTAGCCTTTAAGCCCACAGAATTAAAAACATAATTTTCAATAGCTCTGAACCTGTGCTCCTAATGTATTGCATAATTTCTGAAAAAAGAGTTGCCTGTAAAATATGACTGAAAAATGAATGTAACAAAACCCAAACAAACCCCAGCCTCCCTTCCAGAAACACTGTATCATTTAAATCCTGGAATTCTTTAGTGGCTAAGTCGTACTTCAGTGGAATTCCCAGTGTTTGGGTAAAATTTATAATACAGCAGCCAAGCAATTTATATTATTTGGAATAAGCCTTCTAAATTCTTCTTTACTACAGATGCCAGCCATTATATGATATTTTATCATCTACCAGTGAAAGCTTTTCTTTAGAGTTAAGACATTTAGATGAATCCATTTTCTTCGCATCTTTTTTAAATGAAAGGTTTCCTTGTCTCTGTAAAATTCCCATTCCCCACCCTCCAGCTTCTGTTGCTTACACTGTACAGAGACAGACTGATATTTCTACCCTTACTTAACAATGAATAGTGCAATGCACCAGTGAGACCTTCTGAAATCAATGAGACTTTTATGGAGTATGGTACTACTCACTGTGAGCAGGAGTGTTTCAGCCTAGCCTGAAGAAAGACCCAAGATGACATAATTTGAAATGAATACAGCTGCTCACCACTATAATACATGTGTTAATGAGAAGAGACCTGGACAGATGGAAAACCATTTCAGTAGCTGCCACTTATTTTGACCCCCTAAAGCAGGTAACAAGGAACCCTGGGAGTTCTTATATCAAAGCATTACTGTCTTGACATTAATTCCATTAAAAAAAAAAGAAAAAAAAAGAAAAATCAATGCCAGAAGTAATTTCTAAATTTCTAAACTCTCTTACTTCCAGAGTCCTGACAGATGTTAGAAATATGGCAGCACTCCTGGTAAGTATTATTCCCATTTTTCAGATTAGATAATGGAGATAAAGAGGCCTAGAACGGTCTGGATGGTGATCATGGAAGAAATCTGCAATTACCTTCAGAGTCAGAAATACATTTCCATCCTTCAGTCCACAAACTGATGTATCCAGATGCCATTTTATTCTAAGTTCAGCCATATACTAAAAGGTAATATTGCATAAGTAATGATATGCTGGGCTTCAAGCTTGTAGCTCACATGTAGCTCGTGATTCTTAGCCCACAATATTTGTCTTTGTTCTGTTTGTACAGCTCCAAGCACAATACTGTCCTGATCTAACACAAGGGCTCCTGGATTACTGAAAAGCAGGAATATCAGAAGCAGGAGCAATCATTTACTGTATTAACCTAGAGCATATCATAACTGAATGCCTGATCTTGCTAAGAACAAGATGGGCATCAAAAATGGAAAATGTAGAATGTTACAGTTTTTTTTAAAAAATAAAAAATAATCAGATATGATCATGCAAGTACACAACAGCTTCTGCTCTTGTGATGTGCAGTAAATTACAAGTTGGAAGTATCAAAGACATTACTATAATAGGGAAATCTGTCAGCAAAGACTTGGAACAGTGAAAAGTGGAATAGCCTTCCTCAAATTATGCAGCCTCCTAGAAGCTTCACATTACATGTGATAGAGGTTACAGTGAAGGTTTGACAAGATCAGTGTATCTGTGTGTGCATGTGTGTGTCTGTAGCAGAGGGTTCCTACAACAAAAACAAAGAGTACCAGGTTCCTGAAGCACTACTTGACAGGCTGACTGCAAACAGCTATTTGATTCAGAAATTATTAGCTTCTGTAAGAAGTCACAAAACCATCCAACCTGCCTCTAAAAAATGAGTAACACAGTATGTCTCAGCATCTGGAGATTACCATGCAACATTCACACCGAAACTTGTTTGCAAAGCCTGAGAGGCAGTATCTTGTTTTTTGGCCCACCTTCTACGCTGTTAGATTATTATTCTTGAAATATACTGAATGATTATGTAGAAATAACTTCATGCTTTACTAAGTATACAATGCAATTAACATTTTAGAGCCATTTGGTACATGTCTAATCTTACTCCTGTGTTCATATTTTTACCCTGTTCCTATATTTACTGATACTAATTTATTTGGTTTTGCCTTGGCCTATACTGAACTATCAAATTTCTCCTTTCAAATCAGCATAAATCAACAGCCAACTCAGTGGCAGGTAGTAGGCACGCTGGTACAGTGAAAGGTGGGCCAGACTTGTTTGTAAATATCACTATAAAATGGAAACATAATCCATAATTGTTTATGACATATTCATACTTCTGGACTGGATTTTCTGAAATAGAATGGAGAGATTCAGACCTAACACTCTCCGAAGGGCTTTGTGCAAGCAAGCTGGAACGTTCTCATCTCACACACCTGACACATCCAGAAGCACCTCTGAACCTCCAAGGAAGACACTTTGGTTAGTATTGTGCTGGATAAAGAAAGAACTAAAGATGACAGAAGACCTTCTAGTGCTTAGACCTGAAGGGGGTGCGCTTTGATTGCCACAAAAATGGGATAGTGACAGTGCTGATGTTTGTACAGACAAAACAGGCAGAAAGGACTTCTGTTGCTATGCCTGGCACAGGCCCAGGGTAGTTGTTAACCTTTGGCTTTGCTTCTCTCCCAGTCTCTTCACATCTCAGCTGTTTTGCCCTTCTCGTGCATAAAATCATGGATATTTTCCAAGAGAGATACTGAGGGCATAAAACACTCATCACCCCCAAGTTTCTGGAAGAAAAATGAAGAGTCTTTCCTCAAGTATCTCTAAGCTATTTCCTTTTTCTTCTGACATTTCTGCATTTTTGCACATTCCAGTTGCTTCCCCTAATCAGAATGCTATTTTTCCTGTTTGCTCCAAACATGTTTGGATGACCTATAGGCTAAAGAAACAGCACAAGGTCACTGACAGGTAGGATACAGCCTGACACTAAGTCACAATAACACCTATGTATTAACAGAGCTTAACCTTTATCTGAGATGGGCAGTATGTTTGGGCAGTATGGAGCTCTGCTAGCATGCAGGGTCCTACAACAAAGGGACCTTAATGGACTTCTTCCATGTCAAACCTTTGCACTCATTTTGCATGCGAAGTGAGAGAACATACGGTCTGACTGATTAATGTACAAAAAGTTTAATCATCATGTCTTTTAAAAGACAAAAGGTGGTTAAGATTTATAGGAAAGCTGGGTAACCCCAAACCTCTCATCAATCTCCCCTCTCAGTGGAAGTGAATGGAATGAACTTCTCCATATACACGCACTACAGGAGGGAATGCCATCCTGCACAGCCATAGGCACCCCATGGCACTGATTGGCTACTGGAAGTGAAGGAATTCATGTGTACACATATAAATGCAGCATTAGGAATGTTCAGTAGCATGCAGAGCAGTCATTTCAATTTTAGTTATGTACCTCTTGTAAAAATAGTCATTTATGGTCATTATAAACCTGTTCTAATATAAATCAGATTAATAAATTGGTATATTATTGCTGTCTCCTTCGATCTAGTTTATTTGGCAGTTGGATTTGTTAGCATTGTCAGGAACCAAGGCTATCAGTCACCCCACAACCTGCAACTAAAAAGGGCATTAAAGGGAGGAGAATGCAACACTGAGGTTAAATACAAGTGAGCGGCTGCTCATCCCTCTGTGTGCAGGAGGTAAAAAAAGAGGCCACACCTAGGGTTGTTGGTAAGCTCAGGTGTGGGTACCCTCGCTGTTGGGAGGGCAAGGTTTGCTGTTGGGCCTCCCTCTCCTCATGTCCAGCTGGCAAGTGATGGGGGGTGCCCATATTGCACTTGGTCCCTCCTGGACCAGAGAAGCAGACCCCTTGCCAGGTCTGATGAAGAGCCCTCGAGCCTCAAGGCCTTGACCTGTCAGACAAGAGGGAAATCCACCTCATGGCAAGCAGTGGTTGGGCTGCATCACATCAGAGAGAAGAATCTGGATGGCTGCACACTGTGCAGAACAGTTAAGCGCTTTTCATCCACTCCAAAAGCAAAGGAATTACAGAAGTTGACATGATACCCAACCCCATCCCCTGATAATCTTCTGGTTATTTCCTCCCAGGTGGGCAGGAAGGGAAAGACATCTTTAGGTGACAAAGTGGCAAACCAAGGAGAGAGGAAAAAAGTGGGGAGCAAGGCCTAAATCAAAAGAGAGGCTTGATGGAAAAATCCTTCCCTCAGTACTTCTAGCATCTCAGAATATGAATTACTTACTGTTATTTATACTGGAGAGATGCCTGGAATAACCTAGCCTCTGGCTTGCTCCAAGTTAAAAACATTATTGAGAGGAAAGCTGAAGACACATTTTCTTGTACCCAGCAACTTATGCAGTCTGATGGGTATCACATCGTGTTATGCATGAGCACAAAAGAGAGCACAGAGGAGTCCAGTCCTTTCATAGAACCTCAAAAATAAGAGTTTTGAAAGGAGATTATTTTTTTTTTCCCAGTTGAAGTAGTCACTATATCTGCTCCAAAGAGTCTCTGTGGGTAAATAAACCTTCAGAACCCTCCAGTAAAAAGGTCCACCACATTTAACCCTTCTGGAAATATAACCTGGGATGCCACACAGGAAAAGAATTGGGACACTGCAGAGGAGAAGCACACATACCAAAACATCCCTGACAACAACCCTGAGCTCTACCCCAGCACGATGAGTTGCCTGCAGACAAACCTGGGTGGGTTTCAGTTTTCCACAGGAATGTGCCGCCGGGCAGAAAAACTTCATACCACCCATATTTAGAATCTCTACTGCTACCTGATTATTTACCCTTAGCACAGATACAAGTCACATCTGAAATGCTTTTTACTTGGTCTGGCTTCACAACCTCTCTGGGCAGCCTGTTCCAGGGCTTTGTCAACCTCACAGTAAAGAAGTTTTTCCTCATGTTCAGATGGAGCTTCCTGTGATCCATCTTGTGCCCATTGCCTCTCGTCCTGTCACTGGGCACTAATGAAAAGATTCTGGCTCCATCCTCCTTACACCCACCCTTTAGACAATTACATATGGATATATCTGAACACATTTCTAAAAGCAGAGTACCTCTCATTTTTATTGCCTCTAAGAAAAGATGTTATGAGATCCTGCAGTTCTCTGTATTCCCTAGGCAACATTCTGCATAGTGGCATTTCCTGCTCAGCATCTAGCTGAAAATCAATACTGACAGGTATTTGTTCTCATAATTACCGTTTGATAGTAGGGATTATATTCTGTCCTGAATCTGCCATCTCCCTCTACAGCAAACTTGGTTGGATAATTGGCATTCATTAGAAATGAACTTTTACCATTTTGATTTGACATCAATTGTTTCCTCCCTGGTAGTTCATACATACCTTTCTATTTGATAGGATACCATAACTCACATTGGCATTTGAAATAACAGTGTCACCAAACCTCAGAGATGAAGGGGATGTGATTTGTAACTGCTGCAGCAGCACACAATGCCCACATCACTACCTGCTGCTGAGTGTAACACTGCAGGCTTGACCTCCAAGCAGGACATGGTGCCCTACGCAATACAGCACAGCACAGAAGCTGTGGGAGTTGAGGATGAAATGGGTAAGAGGGCTGAGGGTGCAACCAACAAGCCCCACAGCTCCCGTCCCTTCTTGCTACTATTACTGCTATCATTTGACTGTAATTTCCCCTGAAGGGCAGCACTCTAGACTTTCTGTTCTTGAGCCTTTGGGCCCAGAGGCAATGGGAAAAGAAGTCCTGTAAATTAGGATAACACAACTCTGTGCAATTCCTTTTTCAATGCTGTCTGGCAAGCACAAAAAAGCTAGACTGAAGGATCTTCTCACAGATGCTATGTCATAGACCCACTGAAAAATGACACCTCTGACAGAAGGAAGCTATCACCCAGCATGGACATGTCACCAAGGCCATACAACATATGCAAAAGCATGGCAAACCTTCTGTCTCTAGGAAACACTTTCTGTCCCTTAAACACTTCCCTAGAAAATAAAGACTTCAAAGCAAAACACAGCATTTCCCCAAAAGAAAAGACCTCCCTAATAAGCATCTCCTCCTGCAAACTACTAAGAAAATCAGCCTTGCATATTGCCAGAGCTACTTCAAGCCAAAAGTCAAACACCTGAAGGCAAGTTTGAGAGAACACTCCTCTTCAGAACCTCTAGGGACAAGTGTGTTGAGACAAGGAGTTTGGTGGCCTGGATGGACCCCAGTGTTGTGATCCAGTAATCAGTTGCTCTGCCTTACTAAATGATTAAATGGCATCTGTGAAGTTAAAACTCTTCCAATTGATGTGGTCAACACTTCGAATAAAACTATGGGAAATAGGCTGTGTGACCCACAGGTTGTTATGTTTGTGGATTGTGAGGGGCAAGACAAGTACAAGAGAGCCCCAGGCACAGCCAGAGGTGGCTCCCAGAGCCACAGACACCATCTGGCAAATCTAATCTCCTCAGAGTTCCACTTCCAGTATTGTGGAAGGGAATTTAGCTTCTTCTCAAGGTCGCAGAGAGAATAAAATCACTTTGTAACTGACAGATGCACGTGTATTACAGGGACAAGTCTCTACAGTTCTCAAGCATGTCCTACCTCCTTTCCATAGGAAAGAGATTAACCCAGAGGATCAGTCACTGAAGGACTTCTAGGAATAAATCAAACAAGTGTTCCTTTTCCGCCTTAAAAAATAAACCAGAAGGAGGACAGAATAAATTCTTTGTGTTTGGTGATCACTGACTGGGGTCTTACTGAATCTCTCCACAAGTTTTTTGGTGTCAGCATTTGATCAAAGGGCTAGTTCCCTCAACTAATAGGGGATGAATTCTGTATCTTGTCTGTTAAAAGTAATTCCACCTGTAGGAAAATATAAAGAGGGATTCTTCAATGCCTGTGTCAACCTTTTGAGAGAAAAATCCTCTATTTTCCAACATTTTAATAAACTTGAAGGAAATATGGAGAGTTTGGTGACTTACAACTTTTTAAAAAAATATAGATAGCCTCAGTTTACCCAGAAAAATGTTGTTGCAGCATATTTACTACATGTAAGTAGGCCTGCCAGCTGAGAAGTCTTATCTCTGGAATAATTATTTTCTAACTGAAAGCAAACATTCATCAATACACCAAATATCTCATGAATTTGATTTTTTTGTTGTTGTAAAAGACATCAAAGCAATTACAAACTTGAATAAATGAACTGAGGCAACAGAAAACTCTTCCAAAATGTATTTTTTCAGAGATTTGTTAGTATATTGAAAACAAGAAAAGAAATAAAGGGTCACGTCTGCATTAAAATCAAAGATAATTCCACCACATATTTACAGATATTGAGGCAAACATTTCTTAACTGAAGTTGTCCAAGAGTTTGATTTTATCTAAGCCACATTACTAAAGAAAGCATATTTTAATTAAAATCCTTACTGCACCGAACGGCTCAAGTCAATAATTACATCCTACTGACACCAGAGATGCACTTCCATGCTTTGCCGAGTAGGGTTGGTCTGCTGATTTTAGGACACACCTGCAATGAATCAGCTTCTGCCAGGTTAACTGCAATTTGACAGCTTGTCACAGTGTTTGAGAGCCATTCAGAAGGCATAGGAGGTTACCCACGTTCAGCTGTCATGTTGGAAACATCTCTACACAATCACATTGTGAGCAACTCAGCGCTTTGTTGCACACATCCTCCTCTCATTTGAAGTCATCTAAAAGGTAATCACTACACAACCAGTCTCTAACATGCCACCTTAATGTAACCACCTAACTCCTGGTAAGGAAATAAATGGACAGATGCCATCTCTGTGGCTTTCAAGTGTGGATACAGCTCATAGTGACACAGGCCATGCTCCAGTGAAGACTACCCTCTGAGACAGGACTACATTAGCCACCTTGTAGCACTGGCTTTCACAGCTAGCTTACAACTAGACAGATCCACTGGGGAGATGGCTGCACCTTTGATCTCTTGCATTGACATGAATGGCCATCAAGACTGCTTGAAGGCAATCAGCACCCAAGAGGCTATTTTAAGCTAGAGTTGTGAGGTTGTGAGTAAAAACAGGTGTTTTCATTTCCTGACACAGATGAAACTTGGCTATCCCTCTGTAGAGGAGCTGGAGAAAGGATCCAAGAGATCCAGTCTAGGAAGGAAATCGTATAAAGTGACTGACCATTAATGCCTGGATTTCCTTCACACAGTTGATTATTATAATCAACATCAGCAGAAAGGTGATCCTCATGGGAAGCCAGAGCAGCAATCAGGTTGCTTTAGGCTCAGATTTTCACCTTTGAGTGCTACAGACACTTGTATAAGTGAAAATGCTTCACTGGACAGGGCACAGTTACTTAAACCCAAGCAAAACAAAAGAAACTGTCTCAGCAGACACCACCTCTTACATCATCATTAGAAAGCTAATGAATGAGTCTGGAAGTCTCAGTAAGCTCTTCTTAATAAAACAGAAGAATTAAAAAAACATGGGGATACACTCGAAGAAAGCTTAAATTCCACTGAAAGGGCAAAACAAGTAGCAACAAAATGTTTCAGTTGCAACTATTTGCATGCACAAGATTAACTACTGCATAGAAAGAGAAGGCATTTCATTGCATCCCCTTCAAATATCTCTAACACAGCACTCCTCCTCATTGCTGGTCTCTGAGCTAGAAAGCAATAGTCCAGACACAAATCTGGTAGGAAGGCAGCTGCTGACTCAACAAGCTGCCCTTTTGCAAGCCTATGATGGCAGTTTTTGAGGTGAAGAAACTGTATAAACAACTACTGTTGTTTACTTTTATCATCACAAATGTAGAGAAATACAACTTCCGTTGAAGAATCTGCTGAAAACATTCACAGCAACTTCCCTACCACCTACTCAAAACGTATGCTTTTCCACTTAGCAGCACTGCAATGTGAAGTAATTCAGAAGCTTTCAGGTAAGCAAGAGCTCTTAAGTTCACAGCAATGTCCTCATACTGGTGTCCTCCAAAGGCCTATCTTGTGTATGTCTTATTCTGATAAAACAATTTGAAGAACAGTTTAGTAGATTAATAATTTTTTTCTTGACACGATATACTTTTCACTGAGTGTATTTTCCCTGTAATTTTCTCTTACAAAGATGGCAGTACTCTGATCAACAGACTGATTTGTATAATTTATCAGGAGTTCCAAACATGGTTTCAAACTTCTAATTGTTTCTTCTTAACCCCTGTAGTGCATTCAAACCAGTAACTCCTGAACTATGGAAATCCAAGATCAGATTTTGGTTCACTAAAGCTCTAACAGAGTCTCTGTTAACAACATTTATATACAAATCCTAAACCAGACACAACGTATGTGATTTTAATGGTCTGAGGTCATCTTACTGTAGGTACATAGCTCAGTTTACATGATCTGCTGGCTGGCTTGTTTATCGAAGTATGTGATACTGGCTAATTTTGTTTGATATGTCTGAGTTGAGCTCAGGTGAAAGTCACCTGGAGAAAACAGGCTGGGGGCTAGGGGCAGGTATGGTAGTGGTTAGGAAGTAGGGATGGGATGGACAGACAGAAAGCAGTAGGCCCACAGACATACAGCCTATGCCTTGGGAAGAGGGGCAAAGGAAAAACTGAATGGAGAGCACAAATGTGGCCATATGGATGGAGGTACAGGAAGCTCAAAGCTTGGACAAGGAGAGATGTACTCTCCAAACTCAACTGCAGCAGCAGCAGGAACTGTGGCAGAGAGAGCCCCAGGCAAGAAACAAGTAGCAGAGGTAGAAGAAAGAACTGAGAAAACCCTGGGAAAGCATTTGAGGTGGCACTGGGGTGAGAGGAGATGACCTAGAAGGCTAATTAAGGGGACTAAAATGAAGGGACGCAAAAATTAAAAGGGAAATAAAAGAGTTGCCAACAATAGGGCAAGAGTTATCAAAGAACAGTAGCTGTGACAGAAACACTTCAGCCTCTTGATCCAGTTAACAACATTCAGAGACTTGCCTTACAGAGACAGAGGTGGGCAGGGGCAAGGACAGAAACACAGGGACCACTTTGCAAACCTGCTGAATGCCCTGCCTGGGAAGGGCGGGTGGCTACAGGGAGAAGGTTTGTGGCTTAATGCTTAAAAGGCATTTTGTTTAGACTTATGTGGGGAAGAAGAAAAGAACCATTTCCCACAGGCTTCCACCACATGCTGTGCTGGGCTGCAATGTCACTGTAATGCCAAGCTAACTCCCAAGCACATGGGACCCTCAGCACCTCTGAAATGCTAAGGGGGCAGGTTTTTCTTTATTATTTAATTATAGCTCCTCTGCTCTGGTTGTTGGAAGGGGTCTGAGGCAGGTTTGCTTGGGTACTCTTGAAAATCCTACCTGCAGCTATAAAACTACTTTGAAAATCCGGCCCAAAGCACATATTTGCATTCTTGCAGTCTGGCCTCAAAGTTTTAAAATGCCAACACAGTTCCTAAGGAAAGCATCGGGAGACCAGCTTAGCTTTAGTATTTCTGAGAATGCTGGCTTAATTGTAGTCAGAACTTTCCCAGCCAGGATCAAAAAAAGAACAATAATAAAAAAATTACCTCTACCTCCTTGTATAGTATATGTCGAGGTACTTTGTGCCGAACAGTTTTCCAGAGGACTTCTGAAATGGACAACCCAGAGCAATGATATACCACATGCTGGCACTATCATTTCCCAGGCTGTTATTAGGCTATGTGCAAACCAGCCTGTGTCATTTAAACTCAAAATAAGGAGGAAAAGATAAATTAGACAAAAATTATATCCTTATGCATTTGTCTGCAGAGAGGCAGGTAATGGAATTGTGTTTCTATACTATAAAAAGATTTTAGTAAAATTAATTTAAGCCAATCTTTATGACAGCATAGAAAGCATTGCAAAGAATTACGTATCCAATACTATAAATCTTTTGCATGCAAACCTGAATACATGTCTACATGTATGGACACAAATAAATAATGCTTATCTTCAACGGCTATTGGTTAACAGATCCCTAAAAAGTATCTAGCAACTGAATCCTCCAGGTTTAATATCTGTAAAGGTTTGCTAAAGAATCGCCTTTTTCTTTCAAAAATTCTTCATGCAAAGCACATTCAAGCCACACATTTAAAAAGAAACTGTCTACTTGAGATAAGCTGCTCCCTACACATTACTGCATTTATCAAATATGACTTAACTGAGAAAACAAAATGAAAATCTATTAGCTGCAATTCAGAGTTGTGACTGCAGTGTAATGGCTTCATTATGAGCAGGATGATAAAGATTCCCAACCGCAGGCTCTGTTTCAGAATCAGCTACCAAACACAAGCCTACACTTCAGCAGCAGCTTGCCTTTTTCTTCTCTTTTATTCTCTCAGCAACAGCACACAGCACCCAGCTGTAATGCAGGGCAGGGACCCCAGGCTGGAATTCCCAGGAGGTGGATTCCCTCCTCTGTCCCTGAAATATTTCTTTGTAGCTTTGGAAAAATGAACCATTTTCTCTCTCTCCATTTCCAGCCTGTATGTGGGAGCACAGGTACTCTGAGGGAATAAATGCAGAGGAGGGCCAGGAGGTCCTCTTACTATAGCAATGGGCCATCAAACACAAAGACTGTAAGGATTTATGACGTAACAGCTCTTCTCATTTTCTAATAATTTTCTTTATCCCCCTATAAGGGGTCTGAAGAGATATTGCACAGGGGTAGGGGAAGTGAAGTTGTTTACTGTAGATTCTTTCTTTTGAGAAATTAGAGAGCTGTGCTTCATCAGACTATGGTAAGGCCCAGTGCAGTGAAGATTAAAACCCATCCCATCACCCCAGCCCCATGGCACACTGCTCACTCCTGGTCTGACGCACAACAAGTACAGGGCCAGAGCCTTATTTATTCAATTCCTCTGATTTCACAAGCAGCAGCTGAAAAGATAGCCCTCATTTGAAACACATTCAGAGCGAGGTGCAACTATACATGTAGTGCTTACCTGTCTGACATGCACTCACTTTGACTTGGATTAATTGCTAATAAATCAAAATATTAATTTACTATGGTTGCCTGTAAATTAGAAGCTTTTGCAGTTAAAGTAGGCAAATGGTTTACTACCCACACAGAGCTCAAAGCAGACCTTTAATAGTAGCTAGAAGGCCAAATCCTTGGCCAAAACACCACTGAGCTTATGTGCTTTACAAATACAGAGTAAAAAATCTGCTGCTAATCTGAAGAACAATTGGGATTTTTTCAGAGAATGCTAGAGGGGCCATGAGACTCCTGCAGCCATCCCTGTGGAAGGTGATGAAAAGTCTGACTTGTTATGCTAAAGATTTTAGCCTAAGGCAGGACAAAAGGAGATGACAAGGAAAAAAGGCAGAAGCTGCAGAAGGAACTTCAACCTGCATGGTAAGAACTGATCAGGATCAGGCTGCTTTTGGTAAGCATGGCATAGAAAAAAACCAAGTTTTAACGCAATCTACCCCAAAATACAGTGACAAAATAAGTAAACCCACATTCCCTCTTTGTAAGCCTCTTGCTTATATTGTTCAGTAGATAATAAACTGGTTCTGCCCTGGAGCAGTGCTCCCCTAGCACTGAACTCATGATGATGCCCAAGTTCCCACCTACGGGTGTGGAGACATCCCCCCTTTCCTACAGCAGAACATCTGAAGCACAGGGCAAGCCGTGGTGCTGGTGCGCTGGCCTCTAACTAACATTTCTTAACATTTTAGAAATTGTAAGAAACTCAGTACAAAGATTCTGTTCTTTCTTAGATTTAAAAAACCCCAAAACATTTATTTCTTGTATGGAAAAATATGTATTATTTAAATTAATTTCACCATACACTTTGCATGAATGATATTTTGTGAATATACACTTTTTTTCTTGAATTAATTCCTCCAGCTCTCTCTGCTCCTCACTGACATGGAACCACAAGCCTTGACCATCTGCACCTCAAATCCTGTGTTCGGTTCTGGGCCCCTCACTACAAGAAGGACACTGAGTTGCTGGAGTGTGTCCAGAGAAGAGCAACAAAGCTGATGAAGGGTCTGGAGCACAAGTATTACAAGGAGCAGCTGAAGGAATTGGGGTTATTTAGCCTGGATAAGAGGAGGCTGAGGGGAGACCTTATTGCTCTCTACAACTACCTGAAAGGAGGCTGTAGTGCAGTGGGACTTGGTCTTTTCTCCCACATAACTAGTGATAGAATCAGAACAAATGGCTTTAAGTTGCACCAGGTGAGGTTTAGATTAAATATTAGGAAAAATTTCCTTACTGAAAGAGTGGTCAGGGACTGAACAGGCTGCCCAGTGAAGTCGTGGAGACACCATCCCTGGAGTTGTTAAAAAAAAAAAAAAAGTGTGGACATAGCACTTCAGGTCTAGTTGGTTTAGTTGGCATGATGATGTTGGGTTGATGGTTGGACTTGATCTTAGAGGCCTTTTCCAATCTCCATGATTCTATGTGGGGTCAATAATATTAGCCTAATGTGCATGTGTTGGTTAGGTGCACTTGTAAGCTGGGGTTACCTTTCTTAAAATTCCTACTTCTTGTCACCTTGTGATCTGGTGAGGAGGAGCCTGGCATGTCTCACTAGCCAAGGAAAACTTATGTTTCACTCTTATAACTCACTGCACACAATAATGCAACTGGAGATTGAGATATCAAGCATTCAGAGATCAGGAATTGTAGACAGAAGCTGGAAAACTTAAGGGCAAGTTGGGCTTCTGCCAAACACTATGATTTCTGTCCAAGAGTGGCTGAACAGGGGAAAAAATGAAAATAAAATCTTTCAGCAATACAGAAGCAGCAAATGTCTAAGAAAGTCTCTAGGATATAGACAGCTGGAAACTGTGGGAATACACTGCGGGAATTGTGAACTACACACCTGCAAGGTTTTTGTCAGAGACAGAATAAAGAGACAGTCAGATCTCTGACAAAATTAAACTAACCTTATAGTCCTATATTCTGATTTGAAATTTTGAAATAAACATCTATGTCTGCCTTAAAATAGAAATAAAAAAAATACCCCTATGCAAGTTTGTTTCATGAACTTGTAAATTTTGGGCCAGCCCTCCCTGAATTAAGGCTACCAAACCTTAACTGCATACTTGGCAGAGGCCCCCTGACTGCCCTGGAGAGCACTGACCTTAAAATTTAGTTGGCACCTTCAGGTAGTATAAGATGAACTCTCAGAATTTCAGTTCTATTAAACACCTCTTAACTACTTGGCACTACCAGGATTTGCTCCTACTAGACTTAATTTATGCTAATTAAGAACTGCTTATTACAGTTCTCTACCATTAGGCAAAATCAGTTTTCTAAGGAAAAGTCATAATCTGGAGGCAACTTAATTTCAGAATATTACAATTTCGAATAGCATTCTGTAATGAAGTTTATAGAGCAACTCTGTACAAATGATTTTACAAACATTATGAGTAGCAGCAGTGGAAAAACTGTGTGTGCAGCAAAGGGCAGCGGCCACCCTGCCACAGAGCACTCCAGAAAGACAGAGGGAAGAGAAAATGGAGAGGTCCTTTTTTTAAGGACCATGAGACACCAGCAACAAAGAGCTTGTCTGTGCCACACTTGTCATCAGCGCACAGCTTCTTTTTTTGTTTTCTTTCCCTCAAAGCGCAAGTTGTCTCTAGCATGAGGAGCAACAGGGGAGACAGCCTGAAAATCACAGGATCCTAGAATGGTTTGGGTTGGAAGGGACTTTGAACATCACCTAGTTTCAATCCCCTGCATGGACAGTGATACCTTCCACTAGACCAGGTTGCTCAGAGCCCACTCCAACCTGGCCTTGATCACTTCCAGGGATGGGGCATCCACAGCTTCTCTGGGAAACCTATGCCAGTGTCTCACCACCACCTCAGTGAAGAATTTCTTGCAGATGTCAAATGCAGCTGGTCAGGAGCTGCCACATTGGTAGTGGATGAAAGACAACAGGCAAGGCCACGACAGGCCAGGGAGCCTGCAAGAACAAGCCTGGACTTTATGAGCTGTCTCAAAGGAGACTTCCATCTTTTGGCAAAGGTATGAGACAACAGACCAATGCTGAATGAAGAGCTAGATAAGGGAACTGGAAAGAGATCTTCGAGAGAGAGACTTAAGAGTGACTTTGGTTACACTATGCTCAAGTGAAGAGATTAAGAACTCCTAGTCACTGGTCTGATCAGGGAGGATGATTTGTGGGTTACCAGCAAAAAGACAGCACTTGCGTTTGCCTGCGTGGGTGAGATCACCTCTGCTTTTAGTGGGAGCTCAACTAAGTCAAAACAGATTGTCCTGGGAAATACCACCCATGCTGTTTGAGACCACCAGCAGAGGACACTGCAGTAATTATTTCTTTTTTTAAAATAATAGTGCTGTGAGGAGCTGTGATGCTTTTCCATAAGTGACTTAGAAGTCCTTTAGGAGTTTTTCTTCTATATATGCTTAATAATTCATACCTATAACTTTAAAATGCAAGCATCTCAGTGGCTGAATGGTCCCAGCCTTCCTTTTCCCTATAAGCTTATAGTCCTCTCAGTGATAAAGAGCATGCAGGTACACAGTATTCCAACCCACTGTCCAGTCAATAAAGTGAAAGATTCCATTCCTGTTTTAGCAGATGGCAGCAGAAATGCAATACAAGGAGCAAGAGCACTAATATAGAAATCAATATCTATTACAGTTTAAATCACATTGCAGTCCTGAAATGATAATAGCAATCCTTTAAAAGCTAATGCTGATCCCGTTTGTATTAGAAATCGGTTCAATGTGTTTCAGGTTTTAATTCTGTTACAAAAATAATTACCTTTTAACCTAGAGCCTCCAACCCCAGACCACTCCTTCCCCAGACCCTGTTCCCACAAAGGAAAACAAACCCACCAGCAAAAAAATGCCCTCAAACAAACAAATCTAACTTCTTCCTTCCTCACTCTACTACCAAAACTACAGGGAAGGGGTTTTTACAACGTAGATGGCTGGAAATTCCCACGGTACACATGGCATGGTAAGCACAGAGGGATTATTCAGGCTGCTCTACCTATTGCTGTGCAAAGCCTTTCTTGACAGCTACAAAATATCATGAAGAAGAAAGAAAATAAGTCTTTAGAAACTGCTGACAGAGCAAATGCTTCCTTCTTGGAGGAAAACTTAAGTCTTTTTATGCTAGAAAATGATCTTTTTGATAGAAGAGCTACGCGCACAGCAACCCCCACTCTGTTCTTAATTGTCTGCATGCAGCCAGTGACTAGCACAAAGTGAAAATTGTTTGAAGAATCATTTATATGATAAATAGCCAAGAATAAACCTTGGGGAAAAAGCCCCACCAAGCTATGTGTGCTGGATCCCCTGATAAGCCTGATAGGAGTTACACAGAGCAAGTCCTACACATGCAGGGAGGAAGCCCACAGCCTGATGGGAGCATCCTGATAGATCATGCATGACCTGGCTGCAAGGACTAGAGTGCTTTGGGCATACAATAAGGGGAAAACTGAATAAATTATATTACTGCAACACTTATTGCCACTGCCAACAAAATGCTACATTCAGCATTGGTGTTCCCACATCAAGAGAGACAGATAAATTGGATACGGCTGTAAGTTGTGAGATTGATTAAAGGATGGGAAAACACATCTTACAGCGACAGTCTCAAGGAGTTCAATTTACTTAGCTTATCAAAGGGAAGGTTAAGGCATGTCTGATCACTGAGTAAATACTTACTTGGGGAAAGGGAAACTATTAAGAGAAGTTGCTGCAAAGGTGCAGCAGTTCCACAGGTAGAATGTGAAACCAGACAAATTTAGGCTGGCAAAAACCACACTGTTTTAATAATAGAGGAATGGAAGAATTAAAATAAAATTATTAACTGAGTTTTAGAAAAAAACGTATACCACAAAGTGAAATCCAGGCCAGCTCCCAGAGTTGAAAGCAAGTCTGGTACAAAAGATAATTTTTCATTAACCTTTTCATTTGTCATTTCCCCTCTGCTTCTCAACATTCAACAAAAGTTGTTTGATTAAATAAAAAAACTTAATGTCTCGTATGATGTTTCTAGCCCATTTTGACCCTCCCAAAACCTATTTCTTTCTACTTTTGAGTAAAAACAGGAGGTCTTAAATTGCAAGGATTTATATAAGTGTCCTTAATGGCACATCTATTACTACTCCTGCTCACATTACTACCAACACCTGTCCCTACTTCACGTTTCCATGAGCGTTCCTTTACTCATCCATTGAACAGCAACATTGGAGCTCAGCTTGCCCAAACCCTGTTTGGTCCCTGGGTCACAGCACAGGTTGCTCCTATCCCAGCCTGGACTGTATCTCCTCTCACATACTCTCGTTAGTTGTTTTCTTTTAAATTGCCCCTCTCAAATCTGGAGGAGCAGAGCTTCAGGTTCACCCACTGTACTTTCAGGCCTATGGAAGAAAGTTTTTGGTAACTTTCACCTAGGTTAGCTCAATGGTACAGGAAAAGAAAGAAGAAAGGGGAAGATAAAGGGAGAAAAACAGGAAAAAAAACCCAACACTATGTTTTTCTCCTCAATAAATGTAACGAGATATCCTGAGAGCTGGGCTCCTCTGGCTGCCCCACTCCTCCCTTTCTGTGCTGAGCACTTCCCACACCCCTCCAACTAGTTCCCCAAAACACTGTGGGGACGTGACAGGCCAGAGCAGCCTTTCACAGCAGGCTGGCTGCAAGTCAGGCCCCTCTCACAGCATATGCCTTTCAACACAGTGTTGTCCTTCATCGGGATTACAGATTTCCCAGTAAGTTCTCTCTCATTTTTGATGATTTTCAGTCCCTTCCAATGAGCAGGACTGCAGGGTAACCCCGGGCTTCTCCCTTCCTCACAGGAATGGGGACAGGAACCCTGCACTTCCCTACAGCTTCTCTCCTGGCTTTGTTACCTCTACTGATCCGGAGCATGGCTGCCAGGGGTCCTACCACCTCCCTAGGTGCTCCTGGAAGGACCTAATATCCCAACCCAGTCATTTGTTCTCTTCTGCTTGCCAGAAGCCACAGGGTTTTTTTCATGTCTCCACCCACAGTACGGATAGCAGAGCCCAGGTCCTCTTCCTCTGACTGCCCTGTGCTTCTCCCTCTCTTTTCCTCACCTCCCCTTGCTCCATCCCACACCACTCACTGACCCAGGGAAGCATACTGCTTCCTCACTACTCCCATTTTCAAGAATGAACCCTCGAGATCAGCCACAGAAAGGTGAACCTTCAAAAAAAACCAACAACAACAACAAAACCATTCAAGATCACACACTCAAACACATCAACCTGAATCCTTGTCCCTTAGAGAAGCCCTTCCACTTGTGACAAGCCACTATTTGTAGCAGTCAGGAGCAGAGAGCAAAAAAAGAGAAGAGCTTGTCACACACCACTGAACAAATGCTTTTTACAAGACAAAGACAAGTCAACAGTATGTGGAAATACCAGTGAAGCCCCCTAAGGAAGCCCTTGGCTAGGTAGAGGAGCTGCCACCCACTGCCAGCTAGCCTGGGTTTGTTCCAGCCCCAGGAGGCCAGGAACAAGCTTCCCCCCACACTGCACTTCTGGAGCTGCCTTGTGCCCAGGTGCCACCACCTGCCCAGTCTCTATCTTGACAACCAGTTTTGGGACCTGTCAGAAGCACTGAAAACATTTCTGCCATCTGGTGTTTGTGAAATATTTTGGAACTGCAAACCAATTAACGTGTTTTGTTTGCCCTGCCTGGGATAATAAGAGCATCGAGAGCATATCCTGCTGTTTTGCCTGCTGGGAAACCCCCACGGCCTCACTTGTTCTGCCAGGCAGGTGGGCAGGATGGTGACCAAGTCCTGTCTTGGCTCTTTTAGCCATTTCTGTGTCTTAAGGGAATGTCTCGGTATTTATTCGTGCAAGATGCAACATATTTATTCAATCTACCCACTAATTTTTTCAATTGCATGGCCAGTCTATGTTTGCCAAAAGAATTCCCTGGGAACAAAACCACTGGCCCAGGAGCTGCAGTGTGCCCAGGGCACAGCTGAGCCCCAAACACCTGGTGAGCGGGAGAGCAGGTTCAGACTATTGCCACTGTCCTCTGCCTCTCCTGCTGCCAGCACCCTTTGCTGGAATGGGAGTTACTACAGCTGAGTAAAGCTGTTTTTTGGGGCAAGGACCAGTTTTTCACTCAAGTGTTTGTCCAGTGCTGTGATCTATGACGACAGCTCTTGCATTTTGCAGTGACAGTAATGACATTACAGCTGCTAATCCAAATGGTTTTTGTCCACAATCCAATTTACAGCAGAGATCTGAGAAACAAGTAGTCCTCTAGACCCATAATTTCATGTGCACATTGAGGCTTTTCTATTCATTGTTTTAAAAAAAACATAACAATTGCCATTATTAAGAAAATCCAAACTTGCTGCAATCTTAGCTTCACTGAAGCCTGTGGGAATTCTGGGTTTAACTTCCTATTTTCTTTTCTTTACTCATATGGGAGCAGCTGAGATCAGTCAGCTATGAAACTAACACAGCAACTTACACATCAGCTTTAGTAGCCTTCAAATCTGGACCATAAATGATGATTTTTAAGAAATCTTGACAAGTACTGTACAACTAAAACAAACAAAATGGCTAGTAGGTTACATACATCACTTAGTATAATAAACCTCTGCTGATTTATTACGTTTTTAACTTTTGCAATACGCAAAAAGGGTAAATTAATCATTTCTGTAGAGGTATAATAACATTGGGCTCCCATGACATATCTCTGCAGTGCAGTTTGCCAGGAGGACTAATAAAAACTGATCATTAAAACAACTGGATTTGTCTTTGATTAGAATCACAATAGGATAAAGGGAATAAAATGAATTAAGAAGAAGAATGGGTGAAGTAAATGAAAAAGACAGATACTACTGAATACTGTACATTAATATTTACTAAGGAATTAGAGAGGGTAAAAAACTTTTAATATGGTCAGCAACGAGGTGTGAAATGCAGCATATTAACGGGTTACTCACTGCTGAGCCAGAATATAAAGCAACAGGATAAGGTGCAATCTGAGGTAATTTCAGTCCTGCACTTAATTACACTCTATCCCACTTGGAAACAAAAAGCTTTTAAATAGAACCACACAAAGTAATTACATGTACACATATGAAAAATAAAATTCTTTGTTAATCATGGTAGATTGAAAATCAAGTTTCACCACTGGCTCCTACCATGGCTGCCCCATCACATTTTTCTGTATTTAGTGTTTCATAGTCAAATCTGTTTTTCCTCTGCAAAGTGGCAAATTTCTACTTGAAAAATTACCAGCTGTTTCTCCAGCACAAGTGGCAAATATTTAATATCAAACAATTATTGCTCTTAAAAAAATAAATTAATTAGCAATTCCCCCTTTCTCTCCATCAAATAAGTCCCACTAACATCTAGAGACAAAGAATATTGTGATTTACACTTAATAGTTTCTGGTTTGCATATACCATGTTGTCAATCTGATGCTAGAGAGGGTGGAAAACCACCTGCTTTGCTAAGGTAACCTATTCTGGTAACCTGCAATCAATTTGACTCTAGCATTCCTCACCCAAATTTGGGACCTAATTATGTAACCTCGAGAATTCGTATTTCTCAAAATGAGCAACAGTTTCACTGATTTAAGTATAACTTAACTTTGGAAGAAGAAACACACTACAGAGTATTTACTGTATTAGAGGGTCAGGGATGCACTAGCAGGTTAGTTGTCTTAGGTGTCTTATATAGCTCTGAAGATGCCTCCAGAAGGTGACACTAAGCCTGAAGGTAACTCGGGAGCTCAGAAGAGAGTGGAGACTACCCTGCCATGAACCATCTACCCAAAATGTCTAGGGAGAGCTGCTTTCCTGAAAAAGGCAGCAAGAATAGGTCTTTAATGCATCAAAATGAAAAAAAAAAAAAAGGAATTTCACATGTGACTATAAGCTGGTAACTCTTGGCAATGTTCTGAGGACCTCCCATGCTGAAATCCCACTGACTGAACACCCTCTTATGAAAATGCAGCTGAATCAAGCTCTGAGAACAGAGCTACTTCTTTTCAGACTTCTTGAAGCCTGAAGTTGTGCACACGCTACATTAAGTTTCCAAAACACAAATGTAATTTTGCTTGACTCTGGATCTAGGACAGAAAAACAAGGACAAATGCCTTTTTCCTGAGGCAGTTGATTTTTACCAGGCACTAGCCAAAAGCATAAGATGTGATGCAGGTAGCTGGGATGGAGCTGAAGCTTGTGAGTAGTAGAAGCAGCACTACCTCATTCCCGTCAACAGCTCAACCAGTGCCACACCACCAATAAGGAAGTAATGAGGGTTTTTTAATCAAACACTTCTCCTGACAAGATACCTGAAACAGTTCATCAAGGGAAATCAAAACTAGCAGTGGTCAAAATTTTAGGAAGAAACCCCCATCCAAATTGAGTTTACTAAGCATAACTCTCAACTGTCAGTGCCACTGAATCCACATCAATGAGGTTTGAGCTTTTTGAGCCACTTGGGCATACAGTGGAGCTATGCAGCATGACCCAAAGGTTAGTGATCTGTGACCACTTAAGGCTAGGATTGGAAATAACTGTAAGCCAAGGAAGTATCTATTGATTAGTAAACAAAGGAAAATGCACTGCAAAGCCTGTTCTCAGAAGGTCCCTTAAGGTATATTGAAACATGTATCTACATCCCTATATTATACTGTTACTCAGTACACAGCCTTAAAACTCACACCCAAAGCAATTGCAGCACAAGTCACCCTCATCCAGCCAACACAGTGGCTTCCTAAAAGGCCTCTCAGGTAAAGGTGGCAGGCTTGGAAGCATTGCTCCTGAAGCAGAGCCAGCCAAAGCATCTCTAGTGTCCCGTGCCTGCTTTGCATCCCCCAGAGAAAATCCCCACCCATGCCAGCACACGTGGCTGTGTGCCATTAGATAAACAGGAAGGAGAACTGAGAAGGTCTCACTCTAGAGCATTCTCCAAGCTTCATCACACACCCACACACAGTTATGCAGAGATAAGAGAAGGGGACGCGCAGAGCAGGAATAAATGGGGAAGCACTGATGCATACTGCCTTTTCAAAACCCTTTAGTCTTCATGCCTTGCTCCCGTTAGGAAAACAAACTGCTCATTGGTTCTGTCTGGAAACATGCCCAGGTCACTACAGGGTTTGTTGGAGTGTAGATTCCCCAAAACTCTGATCCCCAGGACAGTAAGGCTGAGACAAAGGAAACCCTCTCCAAAGGCAGGAGCTGAGATTGGCAGAATGATGCATCTCATGTGGCCCAGGTAAAGACAGCACAGAGGGATCTGGGAAGAGACACAGCAGCAGCTGACCTTGAGCCAGTGACAGTTACACTAAGATATGTGAAATATACTTGACAACATTTAATTAAGGTACACGCTATAGATTGTTTTCCACTGTTCTTATATTTTTTATATACTTTCACAAGACAATGGAGAATAAACGATGCTATCAATACAGGTATACAGCAACCAAAGAAGAGATAAGAAATGATAAGAGAAAAAACAGAGAAAGCATAAACTGAGCTTCAGTGGGGGACCTCTGCTTCCTGTAATAAGGGCAGACAAAATAAAACATTTGTATTTTCCACAGGAAAATAAAGACTTGCTTTGAAAATAACAAACTACGTAGCATACCCTTCTTACAGCACAGCATCAGATTAGATCGTGAGGACAAGTGTTACTCTTGCACTGCAGGCAACCAGCAAGACTGCTAGCAATGCCTCCGATGAAGCTTTAAAGTAGGTAAGTACAATTAATGTCAACTAATGTTTTTATGACAAATAGATCTTGTCAAAAAAAAAACAAGCAAAGAAAATGCCTTGGTTTCACTTCATAGCAAGACTATGTTTGATTGATAATGATAATTTCATCATTGTGATAAGTTTATGTTTTTATATTGATTTAGTGCAGCATAATACCCTGGTTAAAAACACATTAATAACGAGTCAACTGAAAAAAATTAAAGTGTTAGCTTGCCAAAGGAGAATCATTAAAAGATGTTTCTAATGGGGTTTCCTATTGAATTGTTATTAGTCTCCCTATATTTTTTCAACGCTTTCATCCATGTTCCAGATAGAAAGAAATTATTACTGCTACTAAAACCTGTGGGTAACTTAGGTAAATAAAGAAGGAAAAAGAGTGGTTATAACCCATCTCATTCAAAGAAAACATACTTTAACAGAACCAAAGGTAACCTTATGAATATGTTCAAACATGTTAATCACTGATCATCCTGATTAGCGTTTTCAATTGACTGCAACTCACTACCTCATCTGGCCTTCAAACAAAGCTAGAAACGTGGCAGCTACTCAAATTAGAGGCCAAACAAAGCAGAGTTTATGGCTGATTCTAAAGCTTTTTTATTTTATTCCAACATTAGGCACACAGACCCACAGTGATACACAATTCCTAATACCAAAGGAACTGTCACTGAAAGCAGTATGAGTCAGGAAAAGTACTGTTACACACTTTGTACTGTACATTATAACATGCTGATTGTAAACAGCTACAGTGATGCTTACTGAAGGAAATACTTCTCTTCTGGCTCTCATAATTTGTTCTGCCTTCTCCTCTTTCATACTACTGCCAGTAGTGAACCTTTATCATCTGCATTTGTTGCCCTGTGGGATCATATTAGTGTATCCCTCTGCAATTCAATATGCACCTTGAAGATGTCTCTTTCCCACTCCTTTGTTTGTTTTAATTCTCTAACTGCACGAGTTATGATTGTAAGAGTTCATGAGTTTTTCTCTGTTGTCTGAAATCAGTATATTTAATAGTAGTAGGTGGCCTGACTTGTTTAGGGATATGACTGGTACAGAAATTGTGAACCACAATAGGATTTTTGATCCTATTGCCTTCCTTTGCTTAACCGTGTCTCAAACCTCTCCTAATCCATTCTCCTTATCTATTATCTTGTACTTCCCCATGTCTTACCCTCAAAAGAGCGTGTTTTTCTGTTGTACGTTTTACTTTTGAAAAGACCATGTACACATAAGCATGTGAACAATAAATCAAAACCACAACTCAAACACGTGAGCTGGGGTTAGCTGACAGCCAGGTCTCTGGGGTGACTTTTCACAAGCACATTTGCCTGATTTTACCATCTCATTTGCTCTCCTGGAAAATGTTAAGCACAAGGGACTATGCAGCCCACAAAGCACTGTGTGAATGGAGGTCTGACCGGGGAAGGCTTGCGAGTTCTTAATGAGCACCTGCTCTAAGAGATGCTGCCAATATCCTGGGCAGATGACACAAGCAAGAGAAAGCCAGGTATTGATTGGTGCCTCCAGGGTGCAGGAAGAATTGTTAAGGGTCTCCTGAAAGCACAACCCACAGTAGTTCCTTGGAGATGTGCGAGTTGTAATAACATTATTCCCGCAGTCCCAGTTACCCAGAGCCACAGTGCCATGGAGCAGAACCAGCAAGGGGCTTTCCAGCAACAGGGCTGAAAACCAGCATCTCATTTACCAACCCTGTCACTTTAAAGGAGCTATAGATTAAATAAAGTCCAACTCGCCATTTCTTTAGTAGGCAGATTGTTGTGGGTAAGACACTTCCTACTGTGTTGGCTTCTTAAATCTACCAGTGCCTGCTCAAAAAGAGCTGAGACTGATTATACCCAACGTGCTAAATGTCACTTAGTCATGATATATGAGGTTTCTTCCTGCCTCCCATGGATTGGAAGAAAACAGACTTGATCTATAATTTTATACCAGCAAGAGAAAGTTCAGTCACCAAAGGGCCAAGGAAATACTGCCAAGCTGGTGAGGATGGCAGGAGGTCGAAAGAATGGGGAAAGGCAGAAATAATACATTCTTGAGCTGTCGTGAAAGCTTTAATGAACTACATTTAAAAAGATAAGGAGATATTTTAAGGGAGATGAAACACTTGCTAGCATGGTGCTTATATTAAAACTGTAGCCAGATTGGATAGTAGTATAAAACATGTCACTGAAACCAGCATTTCCATATTGTATGTTGTGAATTTTGCCTTGAGGGCAGAAAAAGAAGCAAATGGAACGGGAGATTTCCACTCCCCTACCCCAGCTGAGTTTCATGTAGTTTTATCAGCAGGCTTACATATCAGAAGGCATACTGAAAAGGGAGTATTTTTAACTGGCTCAATCAGAAACAGACAATTCAGCACTTTTTTTTTTTTTTTTTTTAACACTCTTCCATAAGATTGTAACCTAGGTAAGGTATTTTTAATTCCAATCCAGTACTGTTTAATTTTGGTAAAATGCTGTGATATTAAGCACTGCAAATAGCTCATTTGCAAAATGACAGTAATACTTTATTTATATTTGTTGCAATAGTTCTTTAGGAGAAGCAGCTGTGAGAGACAGAGAATGGAAAGGAAGGAAAGATAGTGGATTTCTTTGGAATGAATCCAAAGTCACTCCCACTCACCAGAGATGGCATGCCAGGTTGGCATTCCTCCTCTTACCAGGGCCCCTCAGGAAGGAGAGTAAAGCTGATTTTAACGGGGAGTTCTCAATCCAAGTGGGAGAGCACACACACACACACACCAAACTCACTACAATAAAAATAGTTTCCTCTGCATAAGGATTTATGACCAGGAGAAAAATGTCAAATTATGCAGACAAGATGATGATGTCACCATGAATGGTGGCAGCAACCATTCTGCTAATCGATGGCTTTGCAGAAAAGAGCTGAATATCCTCAGGAAACCTTCAGTCTAAGAGAAGCTGCTGGCATGCTGTGCAGCACCACATTAAGACAGCAAGGCTGAAGCATTTTCCCGCTCTGGCTGTTAGGAGACAAGTAACTGCTAAGATGACGTGTGCTCAGGAGCCAGATTCTAGCAAATATATGGTTTCTCTCACACCCAAGCATAAAAAAAAATAATAGCAACAAAAAAAGACCATAAATAAGCTCCTCTGGGTTAAGTTGGCACTCCTTGCAAATAACTAGTAATAAAATATCTAGATACTCTAGACTATTTACCATGCCATTTGTTGCACTTGGGAGAAAAAAATGCTGGGCAGGTTCTTCATGGGTGGCATGGGAGGGGGTTTAGGATGACAGCAATTACAGCAAAATTGTGCAGAAAAACTGATAGATATGCACCTCCTTGTGTGCAAAGCTCCAGAGCTGGGTAGTGGCTAGTGAAACAGCTTATTAAAACCTATGACCCTCTTAAATATAGACCTGCTGATAGTAACAATTAGGCAGCCATTTTCAACCTGATAAGAAGTTCTGGCAGCCCTTGACCTCTCTCTGAAAACTGAATTCTGGTTGCTTCTTCAGTGAGTTAATGTTTGTTAGCTGATTTGACTGCCCCTGTGATTTCAAAAATAGGTTTTGCAGAACACTGGTAAAATAATACTTATCTCTATGCTAGCCCTTGGTTAAACACACTACAATTCCCAAAAATTCCACCACCACGCAAAACAACTAAACAACCTGCTGGCACCTGGGCACACAAAATTTATCTCCTCCACAATTTAGAAGCATGACAGCAGACCATATAAAGATACCAGAGTTCACTGCAGAAGAGCTAGTGTGGGCAGCAGCAATCACCTCAGCATAGGAGAACAGGCTTCACAAACTAGCCAAGCACTCTGGGAGAGGCACACCAAGCCAGTGGTGCTGGAGGTATGTTGCCAAGTCACATCAGCTCAGCAGAACTGTGCTACAGTAGACATCTTCATAGTATTTACAACCTCATCTTGGGATGACAACATTATCATGTATTTGGGAGCTCTTGAAATCCCATCCAAACACACCCAAATCAAGACTTGACATTTTTGCTCATGTCAGGAGACATATCCCTCCTGAACAAATGCATGCTCAGGATCAGAATTCCCTGTTTATCCCAGGCCGAGTCCTAAGAACTCAATTAAGAGAAGCACATACTTATCTTTAATAACCTTCCGCCTTGCTCAATCCTAAATTCAGATCCTTTTCACTTTCTCTCAAAACATACTTATCATGGTAAATGTCTCAGTTTTACATCTCATCCTTTTAAAGGTCAGAGTACAATGCCGTATTTATAGAAAAATCATAGTTATCAACAGCTAACATATGGGACTTACTGAATAGCAGGAGTCAAGGTATTTATATCATATTTACTGAAAATGTGTTTGCAGCCTCATTCCTCTTATACTGCTGGGCGATGCACTAACTTACAAATTAAACATTAACAGTGATAGCAACTAATTTACTAAATGGAAATTACAATGATTCACTAAATTACAGCAGCACCTGCTGTTACATATTGGCATTTATGAGACCTGTATTGATTAATTTTAACACTACAGTGTGTTGGAGATACCAACTAATAAGTTTTACACTCAAATCAATAGAGCTCATGAAAATCAGTAGTAATTATTTTGCCATCTAAAAGACAGGCTTTCCGCTGGTCCCAACTTTTGCCTTCATGTTCAAACTTGTGTGGTTATGCCTACTAAATTAAGAGGAAGAAAGGCAACAGGATAATCTAAATAAATTCTCCTATGAAAGCAAAGCTCAGTGGTGAAGCTGTATTCTACCATGATTTACACTTTCTGAGACATCTCTAACTTGGTTCCATTTTCCACTGATTGGGCAGGAGAGCAACTGCAAACCCCAAAACATCCTTATGTTTAATTTAGAGCAGTAAAGCTGACTCTGCTTCAACTTCTCCTTGCAGTTTGCATTCTGATAGGAAATAAGGGGTTTTCTAAAACTGAACTGTTTTTTTAGCAAGTAATTTACTTTCTGAGATGCTGCAAGTGCAGCTAATTTGCTACTCCTAGTGTGAGCAGATCAACCTCCTAGAGCTGCCTCCCTACTTGTCTATCTCCCTGCTGCTCAGGTAAGCCAGATTCTGTCAGAACGTGTGCTGCTTCATAAAGGAAGAAAATATAAGAGAGTCTAAAATAAATAGGTTTGGGTTGTTGTTTTTTTTTGCTTCAAGCTTGGCTTTTTACCCAAGAAAGAAAAATCATTACAGTGTCAGGGTTGCATTGTGAGGCCAAGTTTCTCCCTTTTACCCCGTCACCTGTGCTCTGTGAACCATCTTAGAAAAAACAGGAAACACTTGAGTTAGCATCAACAGTACACTAATGTCAGGGCACCTTTTGCCTCTAATTTTATTGTGCACTGGCCTAGATATCATATATCTAATGTGTGCTGCTGTCTGGTGGTTCTGCAGTGCCTCTAGCAAACAGATTGGTGTTCAAAACCTGAATATCTCTACTGGGAGAGAAAATACTCCTGACTGCCTGAAGGCCAACAACTATGTTTTCCTTTTTAATGCAAGATCACCTAGTTCAGAGGAAAGGTTTGCTGGTGATACAGTGTGAGAACTCCATGTTTCTGAGAATTTAATCAATGAATCCCTTCCTCCAGTTTCACAGGGTTTCTTTTGATCAGACTGTGTCAATCTGCCAATTTTCACAGACACTGAGAAACAGACTTCAAAGTGCTCAGTACCTACAGGATTGGTTCTTAATTGTTATAGGCTGACCTATTAATCTATTAAAAATCTGAACAAAGCCGAGATAAAGCTAGTTGTCTTACAACCCCTGAAAAAATATATTTGAAACCAAATAAAGCTATATACAATGAAGAAGCTGCCTAACATGTACAGGCAGACACAGTTTTCCCTGCAAAACTGACAGTCATCAGATGGAAATCTCATTTCAAATCCTCTGTGCTGCCTCCCTCCAAATGTGCCAGCCAATGAGAGTGCTCAAGATTGCAGGCCTACCAAGAAGCCTCATAACGATCACCTTATTAAACTATCATCTGTCATAGTAATTTAATTACTTGGTTCCTAAAGCATTTCTACCCAGGATTGTTTTTCAACACCTGTGATAGTGGATCATTTACCTAGATGACATTTTATTTCATTTTTACAATGCTAATCTAATCTGTGAGCTAACAGAACTGTTTTAGCTGCCACGAATACAGGGGCACACAGAGAGCTTCATTAGAAATCAGCCTCTTCACTTTGCTGCTGCTTTAAGAAAAAATTACCAAAACATAATTTCATTATAAATTTTCTGATTCTCTTTAGGTTAGACTAACTAAAAAGGATAGTGCTCCATTACCACTACATATTAAACACAAAACTACACATAATGTTGTTTTATGCCAACATAAAGCCTTATCAGATCTGTATCAGCTTTAAGATTGCTTCTTAAATTACTTAAGTATTTGCATTAAAGAAAAATAACCTCTCCACGTGAAGTGCCTGATAATGCAAATGATAGGTGCCAAGCCCTGCCAGATCTCCTCACATGTGTGCTGGGCAGGCAGGGACCTTGCCTTTCACCTTCCAACACCTGCCCTCAGTTTGCTGCTGCTCTCTCCAAAGGGAATCCAGGAACAGCCCAAGTTTCTTTAAATACTTTGTTCCCCTGGGTTGTTACACAACCTGCCAGTGTCTGTGGTGACACTGGGCAGTCTTTTTTAGAAGATGACATCTTCTATTAGTCAAGTAGAATACAGTGAATTAAAGGCTTTGGGTAGAAAGGGAAAGGGAGGTACACACCAGTGTGTGGATGCTGGCAGCCATGCCAAAATCAAATATCTGACCTAAAATAAACAGCACCCTCTCCAGTTATCCCCCTGGGCTTGCACTACTTAATTCTTATCAAGTTTTCAGACAATTTTGTGACTATGCTTCCCTTTCCAACCAAGCTCTGTCCATGCTACACTCTCTTTCCTGGCCTCAGCTGTTCGAGGTTATAAATTGAGTGGCCACAAACTACAATGCCCCATGCCAGAGCAGCTGAACAGACACCCTCTCCTCGCCCTCCTCTCTCACAGGCAAACTCCTCTTTCTATCAGGGTGCATCATGGCATTGAAGTAGATGGAGTTGACTGAGTCACTTCTGCTTTTCAAAAACATGACATAGAAATTCTCACCCTCGCATATAGTGAGTTGTTCCCTGGTTTGCCTTTAAAGCTCCACCCAGCCTTCTCTCTAAAAAAGCCAGGGCCACGCATCTTCTGCTCCACAAAGCAGGTTGGGGAGGGGATGGGTGCATGTAGTGCCATGAGACACCTTACTGAGGGATGTTCATTTGATATTGATACTTCTCTACACAAACAGTGTAAATGCAAACCATATATGGGTGATCTTTGATGGAAATGCTCAGCAGAAGCACTAAATATAGACTTGTGCTTCTTTCCTGGGGCCTTCCCAACCAGGAGTCAACCTGTAGCAATCAGGAGTCTCACCACTCCTGCTCCATGGCCTATTTCCAGATCTGCCTTTTGATTGTTTCTATCAAGTTACCCAAGAGTGCCATGAGTAGTACCAAGGGGCCAACTGTTGTCAGTAATGCTGTCATCCAGTGATGCAAATCAGTGCACAGTGACATTTTTGGTAGGAATCAGGTACTCCCTGGGAGCTGGTATATATAGCCCAGGATCTTCCTGCATGCCAGCAAGACTCCAGTGTCACCAGCAGTCACTAAATGACATTTTTCCTCTCCCTGCCCCAGTGGTACTAGTACCCTACTTGGTCTATGCAGCTCAAGTGGGAACCCACTCTGCTGTTACTCTTGGGATACCACAGGATGTATCCCCCTTGGACATCCTGGAGAGTTGGGGCACTTGCTAAACTTCTTTAACCAAAAACCCCATAGTTTATGGATCTGCCATACCAAATTAAAAATACCTTGTTTCATTAATTTAATCTTAAATAACAATAATCCACATTAAGGTAAAAAGAAACAACAACCAAAATATCCGGGACAGAAAGCAGAAGTACATGTGTTTATAAAAGTCACAAAAAGTCAGTAACTACCCTTAGTCTACTTACACTACAGTTACATCAGAAAAGTTGCTCTTTCATTAAACTGCATTGCTGTTTCCCTCCTAATGAGAAGATAACAATGACTCAAGGCCATTTGCCTGCCCTGCCTCCTTCCTGGTAGGAGATCTTAACTCCCAGAGCCAGGGTCTGCAGAGCCAGTATGGATCCAGCCCAGCCAGGCTCCCCAGGTGTCTTTCACAGAGACTGGGTTACTGAGCACAGCTCGCAGAGCACCTCATTTACCTCTTGAACTTCCTCATATTATTGGGTCTTCCAGTTAAGACTTGAAAAGAGGAATTGAGGCAGATAAGTAGCTCTTCCGGTTTTTCCCCCCAGTTGCAGCTACCCAGGACAGCTAAGCACAGAAGCTGTGGGTCATTTGTTTTGCATCAACTCACTGAATGACTGCTTTGAATCACTTCAGATCTCTGACACAGAGAGTGCCCTTCAATCACATCTAATGCTTTTTTCCTCTGCTAAAGCTAAAAGGACCCCAAGAGCTATTCAACATTACCTGTTGAATTGCTGTAAAATTACAATTTCCCTCTTGTTATCTGTTCATAGGGGGTCTCTTGACAAAGCCCACTTGGGCAGGGTTAAGTAATTTCTGATGCCTCCCCGAGGGCTGGTTCTGTGGAAACCCAGCCACCCATCTGCAGTTAGCATTAATCACAGATGCCAGCCTGACTCCCACAGGCCTGGAAGTCTATGGCAGCTTTATGAATTAATTGTTACAGCGGGGATCTCATTTCCAGAGAATGATTAAATGTACCTTGCACACATTTACCTCTCTGGCAGACTTCTCCTTACCATCCTTTTTTTTTTCTTTCCAAAACTCAAATGTTTCTTCTAAGATATGGTTATTCACATCTTTTCTATCATCTGAGTATAGCAGTTTAATACTTCACAGGAACTCTCCAAACACCTCTGGGTTATTGAGAATGGAAGAGTTACAAAGCTTCTTTCTTTTTAAACCAAACTGGAACAAAAAAATAAATGCAAATTCCATGAAAGCCTTGTTGATCTTTTGGAATCCTTTAGCTACTCTTCTCCCAGAGGGTACTTAATATTTGAAATTGTGAAGGGATTGTGCCATTGCTGAATTTTGTTTGCAAGCAATGATCTAGCTTACTTCCCTTTTGAGGATACTCTTCAGAGCTCAGGGTAACCAGAGGCACTTTTGACCAGGGTGCACTTCAAGAGATTCACAGTTTCTATCCCATTTTTGAGGGTTTTTGTTTTGAAACATCTTCCTTCTGGATTAAAATAATCATCAGCTTATTTTGATGTTATATATTTTCTTCACTAAAATCAAAGACTGTCAGTTTGGAAGTGAAGAATTATCCTGCTCTGCAGATTTCCCCAAAAGCTGGCAGCTGCCAGCAAGACCAGCACTGCTGACAGGGTCACTGGAGCCCAAGTGGTCACCGTGGTCAGCTCACACGGGGCAGCTGTGCTGCTCCACCCTTGCATGTCCCACTCCAGGCTTATCCCACTTGTGGGAGCTGCTTTATTTCCTTTTAACCCACTGAATCCTCCAGGAGCCTGATACTCAGCCTGGCCACTTTCCAGAAGTCTTCATCCCTTTTATATCTTAACAGACTGGCCTTCTCTTTCTCAATATATATCAAGTAGGAGTTCAGGTGTGTCTAAGAGTATCTATGCTATAGAGTGCAGTGTGAGCCCTGCTCTGCTCCTCTTCCCAGGCTACCTGTCCCAACTAACAATCCCTCCTTTTCATGTTAAGGAAACATGAGACAGAACCAGAAGAGTATAAGGTCTACAGTTAAACATCACAGCTGGGAAAAGCTGGGAATCTTAGCACTTTTCCATTCTTTCCCTATCACCCCCAAGTCATTACTGAAATATCTTGTTATCATTTGTTACTTCTGCACATCAAAAGTCAGTGAACAGATAAGCAACCAGGACAGCACCTTCTTAAAAAAAGCTTTAAAATTACATGCTTTAATCACATTTAAAGCTCTGGCCTCCAGATACTGAAGTAACTGCCCTGCAACAACCAACTGGGAAACTTTGTACCTGTTTCAATGTAATCCTGGCATTTGGTTCTTGCTCAGGGCCTCAGTAAGAGATTTAATTTTTCCAGCCAAAGCCTGGAGACCTCAAACTCAGTCCTCTTTTTTCTGTCTGAGAATCTAGTCACAATTCAACATATATCACATTCAAATGACAATACACTTTGGGCAAAAGAAAACTCGTATTTTCTTCTAAACAAAGAACTAAGCACTGCAATGATTTATATCACCTGCTCCCTTCCAGCATATATGTATATGTATATATAATGATTTAACATACAACTGAGAAAAATGTTACATCTTTTCAGTGAATCAAGGAAGATCATTAGCAATGAACAGCCTAGTGTATATCTATGCATCATAATCTGTTTCCAAAAAGGCTACCAAGCCAGCATTAAATGTCCAAACCCAACACAATGTCTGTGGATTCTTCAGAATTCCCTATGGCTTTACAGAACTAAACCTGCTCCAGCTTAGAGCGGACATGAGACCCACTGGAAAGCTTAGCTACCATCACCAACCTGATGACTACAGGATCCTCTGACAGCTGTGCCAGAAAAAATCCCCCAAAGGATGTTCTGTTTGCAAAGATTTCAGAAGTTCCCTTCTGTTCAGGAACAGGGTATTCAAAAAACTCAACTGTAAGAATCTGGTTCATTCTTAAAGACATAGAAGCCCTAAGCTACGTAAAACCTTAGGACACTTTAGTCCTTCCCTCTGGAATTATTCAGTGATGTCCAGCCTCATCTGTCAGCATAAGCAGACCTAGAAACAGAGACTAAAAGGTGTCTCATCTTGTACAAATACACACTCCAGTGATTAAAGAAATCTTTTTCACTAACAGTCATCAAATGTACATGCGAAGGAAAAAACATCATTCGGAAGCCTATAGAAACCAAAGTGGCTTCGTGATACATCACAAGGCAACACAGAAGGAATACAGCAGCAGGAAAAAAAAAAGCTGTTCTGATTTGTGATTTTCACATGCACCTGATTTGCACCCTCACTGCGTGACTGCTTGCACAGGCACACTGCAGCTGGTCAGCCACAGACACCACCTCTGCGATCTTTCAACTTCACTCATGCTCACATATCCTGCCACAAGCTTGATTTAATATGACTTACTTTCTAAATGTCCTCTGATTGAGGATAAATGTGATATGATGGATGGGTTACACAACTGTTTGCTGACATGTTATTTGTTAGAGCCCACATATAAAAACACCAATGGAACCCAGAAAATGCAACACGCATGAGAAGATGACTTTTGCCTTAGCCAGGAGGAAGGAGGTGTCTCCTCCCAGGGTGCCTTCCCCAGCAAGAGAGCCCTGCAGAGCAGCATGCTTCATGTTGCTATTTTTTTCTGGCCAGCTGTTAATTCATGTACAGAACACTCCCTATCTTACCAGTCATCCTCAGTCTTATTAGTTACCTTCTGCCCTGTGATTGTCTGTTTTTGTAACCATGCAGGTACTTATTCACATGGAAAAAGGCCTGTGTAATTACACACACCTCGGTGGTGGGTCCCATTCAAACAGCAACTCATCCTTACAAGGTACTCATTAGCTCTGGAAGATGACCAAGTGACAGCCCTGTCTGGACAAGCTGAGTGACATTGGCACAGCAGGCCATGCTTCAGGGGATTAACATTGTGTAACATGTATAACAAGATCAAGTATGTTCATTATTTTGAAAACTGGCATCAGAAAACAAAGTCTAGAGTTCTGATCTACATTTATTTCTCATTTAAATCTCACCCACTTTTTTTTTTTTTTTCCTTTTTTTCTTTCCTGAATGAAGCCTGCAATGTTTGGATTTAAATTATAGTCATCAGTTAAATCATTTATTTCATGTATGGCAGTAAGTGTGATGTGTTGTAAAATTCATTCCTCAACATTAGGGAACTTGATTTTAATGTGTGTGACTGAAATGGCTACTGCTTTCTGTGCATTTGCCTTTGAAAACACCTCCAAAAATAGCAAGGCTGTAGAAATGCTGTGGTAAATTGAATTGCTTTCTCTGGACTGGTTTCTGGCAGATTTGGCTGTGTAAAAGGAAAGACACTGTTTTTTAGGAACTGTCCATGTTTATGAGAAGGCTAAATACAGACATGAAGACACACACTGTTCCTGGACAAGGAAAGCAAGCATCTTTTTAGGAACAATTTGCATGGAAACTTACCCACTAACCTAGAAAAATCAATGTTGTATTCTACTGCACTTAGGAAAATAAAAAAAAAAACCCCACACCAACAAATCCCTCAAACCAGCAATACACCCTTCTCAAAGAGAGAAACTCAGCACATCCTGGAAACACTGCTACTCTCTCCTGTCATGACATCTCTATCATTTACATATCAAAATTTTCAATACAGTCCTGACTGACCAAGTGGGCAGAAGACACAGGAGTAGAATACCAAACATTTTCACCTGTGGACAGTTTGCTTTCACAGCACTTTGAAGAAGGGAAGCAAAGGAGCATGAGGTTTTGAGGGGAGCACCCCAGGCCTTACTGCAGTGAACAGGAGCCGGCTTGCTCGGGAGCTGCATGAATCTAAGCACACCAGCCCACCTGAGGCAGATACATGTAAGCCTAGATAGATTAATGTTTGATAAATCCTTCTACAATAACAGAAACATTAGGAAGCTCGTTAAAAGAGCAACAGGGAAACTTCAGAAAAAAGATCTGTGAAGGTGACTAATTCAGTGGCTGAGCACAAACAGGAAACACAACAGCTGCAGGCAGCCTGGGTCAGGATCAGGGAAACTGCTGTTAACCGTAGTTTTTCATTAGAAGCAATAAGGTATTTAGAGAAATCAAGTGAAGCATTTGTTCTCTGCAATAAGCTGAGCACTAGATGAGGGAGCAGCCCACAGATGTGATTCCTTCCACGAGCACCGATTTGCCAGGTGCCCCAGGCAGGCTGTGTAACCAACCACCCATCCAGCCTCCAGCTGCCCCAGCTGACAGCAGCACCCAGCCTGGGCTGTGAGGGACTGCCTCTAACACCTGCAGGGCAGATCTCAAAGCCTCCTGCTTCCTAACCCCTGGAAATAGCTAAGGCATGACCAGCCTTTGCTTTCTGAGCTGGGAGCCTCTTTACTCTTTCTTGGGAGTCTGAAGATCCAGTGAGGACACACCTGATTTTGTACCTGACCCGAACCTGGAAGAGTTATGAGGAGGCAGAACACAGTGGTTATCTAGTTCTGCATAACAAGGACATCCATTCAGTGTCCAGTTGCCTGTGCGGCAGGGTGCCAAGAGCTCCAGCAACACTGCTAGATGTACACAACTATTTCTAATAACTCTCTAGTTACTTGCAGTATTAAAAAAACATTTGGAAGCTTTTATATACATATATATGAACAAGGCTACAATAGCTTTATTAGCTCTTCCGTATTTTTATTCTCTATTTTTCCTTATTTCAACAGAAAGCAAGGTATTAATTTCAAGCTCATGCTGATGCCAGCACCTTGCCAAGAGCTTGGCCACAAGAGGGGTTACATGCTGACACCAGGGCAACAATTCTTTGCTGTCACAGTGAGCTGTACACTGGGCTGTGTGCTGGCACTTGGCATCCAGCAAAGCACATGGGAAGTTTTGAGACACCCCAAGCAGACTATTCAGGACAATGACTTTCCACTGCATTCTCATTGGTGATCCCAATTATCAACATCTTGAAAAGAATACCTTGGACACAGCCAGACAGTACCATTCTACTGATGGAAAACTGTGGCACCAAGATGTCACCCAGAGCCATGATAGCTTTTGCAGTGGAAAAAGAACAACCACATCTGTAGGCTGAGTGGGGTTTCCACAGCCTTTAGCATATCCCTATTTCACTACACAGAGCCCAGTCCTCACAGACGCCTAGCAGCTCAGCCTGGGAAACAGTCTGACTATATCCCCCAGCAGTTATTTTGTATATGAGTTTAGTGAACAGAGCTTCTCCTTCCACATGACTCAGAAAGCTGTCCTGAGCAGGTCAACAGCTTCCCTGATGTTTTCAGTGTCTAATTGCTTAGGGAGATGGAAACACCTCCAATCTTCCAAGCCCAAATACTTAAAAATTTAAATTGTGTATATAATTGTCTAATATGTATACAGAACATGTATGTACTATATGTATATACTACAACAAAAAAATATTATGCATTACAAATTATGTGCATTACACTATAATGTGATTATAATACATTTGCACTCTGCACCTACCTCACTGCATACATTTCCACTGGAAAATCATGGCTGTACAGTGAGTGAAAATTATTGTAACAGTGGCATAAATAGAGTCTTAGAAGCTGCAAGAAGTTTTTCATTAAGTGTAGAGATGACCTCAGACCTCAAAGTAGAAGGCAACATTGCACAACTCTGCTCTACCACTTGAATTTCCAGCCACATACACTAACCCCACCTTCTCCTTGCTCACACTTCAACACGTAAGTTGGCAGAGCCCTCAAGATAGAAACCATGGTCCATTTCCAGATACTGATTTTATTCTGAGTTTGCATAATGCCCATATTCTCTAGCCATCTTTTTCCTCCTGCTCTCTCCATTTTGCCATCCTACTCCCCCCATCTCTTGCCCACACACCTCCTGCAGGTTTCCCCCATGAGCCCACTGTTCCACACTGCTGCCCCAGAACAGCTAAGGAAGGGACAGCAGCAGCTCTTTTGTCCACAAGCTGGGAAAAAGCTGGGCAGCCACAGCAGCTGCAGGGAAGCACAGCAGTAGTATGGGGGAGGTTGCAGGTATGAGGGGGAGGCTTTGCATGTCACCCACCCAAAAGAACTGAAAGCTGGTGTAGAGCTTGAGCAGGAAAAGGTTATGCTACAGTGCTGCATTACACAGCCACAATCTAGATTCTAAAAAGCATGTGAAATATACTTTGGACAAATCAAATAGTTCCAAGTTCACCTTCCCATGCATCCAGTCGTTTATGTGAAACAATTTAAAGGCCCTTTACACAGCCTGTCCTCACTAAGAGCCTCTTCTGCCATGCAGATATTTCCCTTCCCCCAGTCTTGCTTTCTTTCTTATAATATTACCATCATCAAAAGTAATTTAATTTCAATTTCATGGCTTGATTGGGCTGAATGTAATGGAACCAGATGCTGTGAATGAATGAAAGTTCCTTCTGTGAACACCCATCATATTTTTGAGCTAAGTGGGCCATGTTCAGCTGCATGCAGGTACTTCATATGCTTTCAGAGCATTTATCTGTCTGTACCAGGTATGAAACCAGTCCAATGAGCCAAAACTAAAGTAAAGAATTAAAGTGGCCTTTGTTGTTCCATGAAGAAAATGCTATAAAGCTTTAATTGCTAGTTAATCAACATACTCCAAAATAAATGAATCATACTATTTTTCTTGGTGCTTATGTGGTTTAAAATAGCAAGAAAATTACATGCTCATTTTCCCCCTAGGGTTTTCAGTTGACTATTTCAAAGACAAAATGATTTAACCAGAACGTTCTATTTCAGTATAATCACAAAGCCACTGCTGAATATGGCTGCAGAATGCTGAGAATTTCCTTCAGAAACATGACTTTGCTGAAATTCTTTTTATGCTGCCTATGCAATGGTATGCTAGGGTTGCACAGTGCCAGTGAGGGAAGCCTGTATGAACGATACTTTAGAGACTGAAAAATGCCTGAAGTTATTTGAGGGGTTTCAAGCAGCATTTTTATTTTTTAGTGGCAGTGCAGACATCAGCTGGCTAGCAACACAGTTCAAGGAACTTGGCTCAAAAGATATTAATAAGATTAACTTTCAGCTAACTTCAGCAACAATAAAACATGGAATTCAGCAAATGAATGCAAGATAATGGAAAAAACCCACTGCATTATAGAGGTATTTAGTGTAACACTTCCAAAATTAATCAATAGACAGGAGAATTAATCTTAAAATGTATGAATTTTAAAGAAGTCTAAGGTGGTGAGGTTCTAGTCTGTGGGTGGCAGATCTTACCCAAGCTTCAAAATTATTTTGGTAGAAAAAAATAAAAGTCTCCTTGGATCTGTGAGTAGTAGCTTGAGCATGAAGAGGAACGAGGTGTCAGGGGGCCATTGTCCCTGCACTGACCCCTTCCTTTCTGAGTGACTACTACAGGATTATTCATCAATATCAAATGGCAA